>NC_091632.1:74361635-76861635 GCF_027580195.1 Bos mutus
TCTAACTGTTGCTTCCTGACCTGCATACAGATTTCTGAAGAGGCAGGTCAGGTGGTCTGGTATTCCCATCTCTTTCAGAATTTTCCATAGTTTATTGTGATCCACACAGTCAAAGACCTTGGCATAGTCAATAAAGCAGAAATAGGTGTTTTTCTGGAACTCTCTTGCTTTTTCTATGATCCAGCGGATGTTGGCAATTTGATCTCTGGTTCCTCTGCCTTTTCTAAAACCAGCTTGAACATCAGGAAGTTCATGGTTCACGTATTGCTGAAGCCTGGCTTGGAGAATTTTTTTTTTTTTTTTGGCTTGGAGAATTTTGAGCATTACTTTGCTAGCATGTGAGATGAGTGCAATTGTGTGGTAGTTTGAGCATTCTTTGGCATTGCCTTTCTTTGGGATTGGAATGAAAACTGACCTTTTCCAGTCATATGGCCACTGCTGAGTTTTCCAAATTGCTGGCATATTGAGTGCAGCACTTTCACACTATCATCTTTCAGGATTTGAAATAGCTGAACTGGAATTCCATCACCTCCACTAGCTTTGTTCATAGTCATCCTTCCTAAGGCCCACTTGACTTCAGATTCCAGGATGTCTGGCTCTAGGTGAGTGATCACACCCTCAGGATTATCTGGGTCGTGAAGATCTTTTTTGTACAGTTTTTCTGTGTATTCTTGCCACCTTTTCTTAATATCTTCTGCTTCTGTTAGGTCCATACCATTTCTGTCCTTTATTGAGCCCATCTTTGCATGAAATGTTCCCTTGGTATCTCTAATTTTCTTGAAGTGATCTCTAGTCTTTCCCATTCTGTTGTTTTCCTCTATTTCTTTGCACTGATCGCTGAGGAAGGCTTTCTTATTTCTCCTTACTATTCTTTGGAACTCTGCATTCAGATGCTTATATCTTTCCTTTTCTCCTTTGCTTTTTGCTTCTCTTCTTTTCACAGCTATTTGTAAGGCCTCCTCAGACAGCCATTTTGCTTTTTTGCATAATCCCTTAGGATTATACACTGGAAGTGAGAAATAGATTTAATGGTCTAGATCTGATAGAATGCTTGATGAACTATGGACGGAGGTTCATGACATTGTACAGGAGACAGGGATCAAGACCATCCCCACCTTGTGTAGAGAGGATAATGCCCCTCAACTGTCTTGTGTTTTCATCCCTGGAAACTATGTTGTTGTGTCTGACTCTGTGACCCCACGGACTGCAGCTGGCCAAGCTTCCCTGTCCTTCACTATCTCCTGGGGCTTGCTCAAACTCATGTCCAATAAATCAGTGATGTCATCCAACCATCTCATCCTCTGACACCCCCTTCTTCTCCTGCCCTCAATCTTTCCCAGCATCAGGGTCTTTTGCAATGAATTGCCTCTTTGTTTCAGGTGACCAAATATTGGAGGTTCAGTGTCAGTCCTTCCAATGAATAGTCAGGTTTGATTTCCTTTAGGATTGACTAGTTTGATCTCCTTGCAGACCAAGGGACTTTAAAATGTCCATATCTTCATCCCTGGGAACTCTGAATGTCACCGTACATGGCAGAAGGAGCTTTGCCCATGTGGTCTTGTTAAAGATACCCAGATGGGAGATTATCCTGGATCATTATGGTGGTATTATGTAAATACCAGAATCTTTATGAGAGGAATCCAGGTGGAGTTGGAGCTAGAAGGTTGGAGATGTAGAGATGGAAGCAGGTCAAAGTGTAGGAGCCAAGAAATACAGTCAGTCTAGAAGTTGGGAAGGGCAAAGAAAGAATTTCTGTCTTGAAAAATTCACTGGAATTCAGCTCTGGCAATACCTTGATTTTAGATTTGTGACCTCCAGACTTATGAAATAATAATTTTGAATTGTAAGCAGCTACCTTTCTGGTAACTTGCTGGGGCAGCAGCCGGAAACTAGTGTGAGTGCTGTATTATGTGCTCAGTTGTGTCTGACTTTTGCGACCCCATGGACTGTTGCCTGCCAGGCTCCTCTGTCCGTGGGATTTCCAGGCAGGAATACTGGAGTGGGTTGCCATTTCCTTCTCCAGGGGGTCTTCCCCATCCAGCAATTGAATCCCGTCTCTTGAATCTCCTGCATTGCCAGGCAGATTCTTTACCACTAGTGACACCTGGGGAGCCCTAGGAAACTAGTACCACATTTCTTTAAAAATTTTTTTTGTGACTTTACAATGAGGAATGAGGAAGCTTTGAGATTCCCCATTTTCCAGGGAAAGGAGGTAGCCTTCTGTGAAGTTACCTGCTTTGAGTGAGCCCCAGGCTTGAGTGTCCCTCGTGAAGCCCTGTGCAGCTGTCAGAAGCGCTAGTTCACAGCTGGTTGGAGACTTGGTGGTGGAGAGTTGCTCTGATGTTCACTCACTAGGGTAAAGAATCCATCTGTAATCCAGGAGACTCAGGTTTGATCCCTGGGTGGGAAAGATGCCCTGGAGAAGGGAATGGCAACCCACTCTAATATTCTGCCTGGAGAATCCCATGGACAGAGGAGCCTGGTGGGCTACAGTCCATGGGGTTGCAAAGAGTTGGACATGACTGAGCAACTAACACACACACACCACTGAGTTACACTTTATTTGGGGGCACCTCAAGATTCTTCTCCATTTCTTTCAGTTTAATAACACTTTTTAAAAAGCATGTTTTAAATATTTAGCGTTTTAGCTATTTAAATCAGGCAGGTTTTTCAGGGTGTGCAGTCTGTCGTAATGCAGGAAATGGAAATCCAGGGAGCCTTTAACAGTGACTTGGAAAGAGTACTCCTCCCCCTCCCCACCCTTGAAGGCAGTGGGTACGGGACCCATCTCTTGAGGTCTTCTCCACTGGCCTGGTGGAGCGGTCAAGTTCTAACATCAGAATTTCTCAGGCAGCCTCTTCTCTAGAAAGAATGAAGCCCTAAATAGGAGTTACATCATGGGCTCATTAGAGACAGGTTTTCCAAAGAATTCATTATCTGCTATTCATAAAGTATTGCCTGGGAGGGAAGAATTTGGCAGCCACGTTGCACTTGAGTGAATGGTTATTCAAATAGACCCTGTTTATACACCTGTACCATGATTATCTGGTGGATAGGTCTTAAAGCATTTAGCAGTTTTCTTTTTGTCTTCTAAATGCTGGGAAGTCTGGAGTAGAGACCTGTGTTGCACCTGCTGCTGTAGTACCTCTCAGGCTTTCTGTTCTTTTTCGGTGTGTGGGTTCTTAGCTAATTTATTTATGACTTCTTGCTGTCTAAATCTGTCAGAAAAAAACCTGGATGTCATTGAGAGAAATGTTGAGGGGCAACAGATAAATTAGCAAGATGGTTGTTTTCCTGATGCTAGCTTTGGTTATCCCATTAATAAGGGTAACTTGGTTTCTTTAAGCATACTTTAAAGCCAAACACAGTGCTGCTAAGAGTTGCATTTTAAACACTTTCTTTTTGCCCTCAATAGTATTGGTTTGGTAATGGCTTTAATAAGGAAGTCACTGTGGTTGAGTCACAGAGAATACATTTTTTCAAAGTGCATTTTCTGTAAGAATGTCAGGACAAGCCACTAAAGTGCTTGAGGAATAGACAGAGGCTAAAATCTATTAATACTTGAGTGGAGTCAGAGTGTTCCCATTTTTAATACAAGCGGCAAAAGTCAAATAAACAATGTGTGGTGTTATAGGTTTGCAGAAAGAGGTGAGTGACATAAACTGGGAACATGGAGACAATGTAAATAAATACACTTACTTATTTTGGTGAACTCTAAAGGAAGTTGTCTGCAGATCAAGGTAATTAGAAGATATGCTGCAGTTAAAATGTGTATATGTCATTGAAAATTGGGGGATCCCAAATTGGGGTTATAGTTTATGCTTCATGATCATCAGAAGAGTGTCTCCATTCACAGTTTATTATATATTGGTGAAGAATTTTGAAAAAAAAATTGTTGCTGTAGCAACTATAGCTCTTTAAAAACAGTATTTGGTATAATTTCTGGCTTTTAATTTTGTTCTACAATGAATACAAAAGATAATTTAGATAAAAGTTTTGTTTCTAAAGACATTTTACAGTATAAGTTCACTGAGAGAGGACCCTTATTAACTGGGAGAAATTAGTTTTCTATATTTTTTTCTTACACCAGTCACTACTTTCTATGGATCTACCTTGTCTTTTTAGATGGTTTTCTTATTTGTCAACTAAGTAGCCCTATTATTTCTAGTATTTTATAATGCTGAACACAGAATACTGAAGTAAGTTTTACTGCCTGTTTGGAAAAATGTTTTGTTAAGTGCTTTATGATTCAAGGTTATCAAAACTGAAGGCACTAGTCAGGAAAATTACTTTAGATAATTCAGCATAATTTCATTTTATTTTATTTTTCTATTGTTCCTTTCTTAATACAATTGAAATTTTATTTATCCTTGAACTGCTTTTGCACCCTGTGCAAATGTCTTTGCCTTGAGCTGGTGTGGTGAATTCAGGCACGCAAGTTGAATCGCAGTTAAATTTTTCCTTCCACCATGCATCGTTATGTACTTCTAGTTGGAAATTTCAGATGGAACTTTCTGAGCATAGTGCTGATTTCCATTCTCATCATCTCACTGAGTGTGTTACAATAGGAGCACCTTAACCAAACATTGCTTACCTGGTTGTCTGCCTTCCCAGGGTCTTCATCATTTAGTCAGACATGGTTTGGTGACTTCAGACAATAAACCCTAGTGGCTAATGCAGTGTATACCAGTATATGTGCATCTACTGTCACTCGTGTGTTCGTAGTTAGTGAGTCTGTTTATTCTAAGTAAAATTTCTGAATTCTAAGAAAAAGTTTAAAAGTTCTGAATTCTTAGATAAAGTCTTTTCAAGAAAAATCAAACCATAGATATATTCACAGGTAAACAAGATAAACACAGGTAATATAGCATAATTATAAAGCCTTTGAGGAATGGACTTCCCTGGTGGCTCAGATGGTAAAGTGTCTGTCTATAATGCAGGAGACCCGGGTTCAGTCCCTGGTTTGGGAAGATCCCCTGGAGAAGGAAATGGCAATCCACTCCAGTACTATTGCCTGGAAAATCCCATGGACAGAGGAGCCTGGTAGGCTACAGTCCATGGGGTTGCAAAGAGTCGGATACGACTGAGCGACTTCACTTCACTTTGAGGAATGAGAGTAGCCTCCTTAGAATGGGTCATCAGGGAATGCCTCTTGGAATGCAGTGACTTTGCATCTGAGACTTGAATGAAAAGGAAAGTTGAAGACACTGAGAAAAAGATGATTCTCACTTGATCAGATGCCCTTATCTGCCCACCCATAAACTTCATACCTGTCTTATCTGCCTCCCATACATTTCATCCTGCCTTAAGCTGATGGCAGCTGAAGCCTGTGGGCAGCTGGGTTTAGATGCAAGTTGGACTCTAAGAGAACACTTGTACCGAGAAGGACTGTGGGTGGGCTGGGTCTGTCCTGCCTTTGAGACTGGAGTGTAGGGGATCAGAAAGCATGAACGATGTATTGACAGAGGACTGAGCCTGCTTTTATATACTATGGGTCCTGGAGGTAGAGGTTCTTTCACCTTCTTCTACTTGCAGCTTTCCTGCTTTTTATAATACTTGAAAAAAATTGTCAGTGTGCCATTGAGGAAACATATTAATGCATCTAAGGGAGATTCACAAACCAGAGAAAAAAAAAAGCAGAACAAGCCCCTGGCCAGTGTAGTAGAGTTATCGGAGGAGGTAATTAAAACTTGAATTAATAATACTTAAGGAGATTTAAATACATTGGAGAAAAACTTTTGGTATCTAATGCCATAGTTTTTCCATTTGCATAATTAGAAGATGGTCACTGTAGAGGTTCCAATTAATAGTCTGGAAGATAAATTTCAAGGAACACATCAAAGCACAGTGCAAAAATATAGAATGAGACCATGAGGAAAGGGATAAATGACACAGGAACGGGATGTAGGTGTCTTAACATGGATTAGAAGTTCTAGAAGATAAAAACAGAACAAATAGAGAAGAGACAATAATTAAAACAACTGAAAATAAAACACTCTCAGACAAATAAAACAGATGTCTTACTAAGAACCAGACTGAGACCAAACTTCTTTTTCATAACAAAAATCAAAAAAGGGGAATAACATTTGCAAATGACAAAGTAAAGGACTGTATCAATAAATTTAAACTTGTTCTCTTGTTAAGGAAAAAGAGAGCTATTAGAGTTGTGAAAGATTACAGAGTGTGTCTATCAATCAGGACAGTCTGGGCTATGCTGTATTAACTAACAATCTCCAGATCTTCCTGGCTTAACACAAGGAAAGCTGATTTCATATTCCTGCTGTACGTTTTACATGGGTTTGTGTGAGACTCTGCTCAGGAACTTAGGTTAATGGAAGATCTATTTTAATGCTTTCATAATAACTATTATTGGGAGGGAAATGAGCCTAGAAGCAGCACATCACCGACATTTGCATTTCATTGTCCAAAGCAAGTCATGTGGCCACAACTCAGTTCAAGGGGAGTGGGGTACTATATTCTAGGATATGTCTGGGAGGAGGAGAACTTGAATGTTTATGAAAGAGCCTTAATGGCTACCATAATATACCACACATATGTTGGGTCTGATGTACCGGTCGACCTCAAACTGAGGAAAGATGAGGATAGAAGAGGGAGCAGTGCATTCTCTGGTGTGTGTGACTCTGTACATGTGTGTCCAGTTGTGTTCATCAGTTAGATATAAATGGAGGAGGAAAAAGTAAGTGCTAGGGAATAATACAGAAACTAGAGAGTACTCTCAGAAAAGGCAATTGCAACCCACTCCAGTACTCTTGCCTGGAAAATCCCATGGACAGAGGAGCCTGGTAGGCTGCAGTCCATGGGGTCACGAAGAGTCAGACACGACTGAGATACTTCACTTTCACTTTTCACTTTCACGCATTGGAGAAGGAAATGGCAACCCACTCCAGTGTTCTTGCCTGGAGAATCCCAGGGTGGCGGAGCCTGGTGGGCTGCCATCTATGGGGTGGTACAGAGTCAGACACGACTGAAGCGACTTAGCAGCAGCAGAGAGATACTTTAAAGGAAATTTTAATAAGTATAAACTCTCTCTGTAAAGCCTACGGTGTGAGTGAAGTAAAAGAATTTCAAAATTAGGAGAAGGGAAAGATAAAGGAGAGACAAGCTTTATTTTACAAAAGCAGGGAAGGAAGGAGAGGAAAAATGGGCATTTGTGGAACACAGTTGAGGACATGTGGCATAATAATGGAGAAAATAATTGGTATCTCAAATAATTTTGGAATTAAACATCTGATTATGTATGCAGGCAGTCAGTAGTTAGCAAAATCAAATGTGTCAGGATTTCCAGAGAAAGAGCAAAAGATTGAATCATGAACAATTTGATCAAACCAGAAAAAAAATGAAGGGAAGGAAAAAGATGAAATTACTATGTTGGTCAGAAAGTTTGTTCGTAAAATATTACAGAAAACCTGAATGAACTTTTTGGCCAATCCAATATGACTATAAATGAATATAAAAATAGAAAGAATAAATACGTCATATGTGGCAATAATTGTGAATGAATTACATTTTCCAGTGTGATGTTTAAATGGCAGGACATGTTATAAATCTATGCTGTTTATAAAAAAACACAAAATTACCAGAGTTTAACAATAAAGGATGGAGAAGGCAATGGCACCCCACTCCAGTACTCTTGCCTGGAAAATCCAATGGATGGAGGAGCCTGGTAGGCTGCAGTCCATGGGGTCGCTAAGAGTCGGACATGACTGAGTGACTTCACTTTCACTTTTCACTTTCGTGCATTGGAGAAGGAAATGGCAACCCACTCCAGTGTTCTTGCCTGGAGAATCCCAGGGACTGGGGAGCCTGGTGGGCTGCCATCTATGGGGTCGCACAGAGTTGGACACGACTGAAATGACTTAGCAGCAACAATAAAGGAAAAGAATGCCAGGCATTCTCAAACAAAGAGAAATCAGCATTCATAACATTAATAAGAGTAAGTATAAAATTGATGATGAAAAGTGTTGAACAGGATGACGTAGAATATAAAAGGCAAAACATAGAAAGGAGTTTTATGTACTTATACATGCAACTCTGGTAAAAAAGTAAGGGAAATTCTTAAAGACCATAAATTGTGAGAAAGCAGGAACCAGGAGATGATTGTTCCAAGGGTATCTGCTGATTCTTGATAGTTGAGAAATTACATTTTAATACGTTAAGTATAGGACAGAGCAAGCAAATTTGGGATTTGCACACGTTTGAAGTCCTTTAAGATAAAGGTGGAATCAGAGAAAGGTGACACTTTCTGTTAGCCAAGAATAAAAATAACTGACCTGCAGAGGGAGACAGTAAAGGAATTTTTTCCTCAGCTCTGGTTCTGGGTGGAAAAAACCCTCTTCTGCAGATTTCCTAATCATAAACTGGGCTTCCCTGGTGGCTCAGATGGTAAAGAATTCATCTGCAAAGTGGGAGACCTGGGTTCAGTCCCTGGGTTGGGAAGATCCCCTGGAGGAGGGCATGGCAACTCATTCCAGGATTCTTGCCTGGAGAATCCCAATGGATAGAGGAGTCTGGCAGGCTACAGTCCATGAGGTCGCAAAGAGTTGGACATGACTAAGTGACTAAGCACAGCAGAGTCATAAACTAACTCTTCTAAGAATCTGGAGTCAGAATTCACCTATTTCTGTTGTTCAAAAAAACTGTAAACTTCGACAGCTTAAAGTGGTCCTGGGCTATATTAAGTTTGAAATTGTGGAGGGTCTGAGATTGTACTCTGCTTGCAAGCAAGCAAGCTAGACGGCCATAGAATTTTATAGATACTCTGATAGGAAACGTGAAGATTCTGGACCAGAGAATAGACGATGATTGACAAAGCACCTCAGCACTGGTTCACTAAGCTGACCCTCCAAAGGGTGATACATAGAGTGTGGTTGCATCCCCTGGAGAAGGGTCTCAAAGTCATGAGACTTGAAGATTATGCAGGATGGCTGTAATATGGGCCCAGCCTTCCCTGGGGGACAGGGGAGACCTATACTCTGAAATATTAACAGACAGCTGTGGAGGAGACAAGTCTTCAGATTTCGCTGGAGCAGTATGGTATCTGTAGCTTCCCATGAATTCATTATTGTCCTTTATTTTTAAAAAAATTTTATTGGAATATAGTTGCTTTACAATGTTGTATTGTTTTCTGCTGTACAAAGTGAATCAGCCACATGTATACAATGTATCACCTCCTCCTTGGATATCCTACCCATTTAGGTCACCACAGAGCATTGAGTAGAGTTCCCTGTGCTCTACAACAGGTTCCCATTGGTATCTGTTTTATACATAGTACTCTGTGTATATGTGGGAAATGAGTGCAGTTGACACATTCATCTCACATGTATACTTAAAGAGATGGGGATAGCAGACCACCTTACCTGCCTACTGAGAAATCTGTATGCAGGTCAAGAAGCAACAGTTAGAATCAGACATGAAACAATGGACTGGTCCCATATTGGGAAAGCGGTACATCAAGGCTGTATATTGTCACCCTGCTTATTTAACTTCTATGCAGAGTACATCATGTGAAATGCTGGGCTGGATGAAGCACAAGCTGGAATCAAGATTGCTGGGAGAAATAGCAATAGCCTCAGATATGCAGATGACACCAGAAAGTGAAGAAGAACTGAAGAACCTCTTGAAAGAGGAGACTGAAAAGGTTTATTTAAAACTCAACATTCAGAAAACTAAGATTATGGCATCTGGTCCCATCACTTCATGGCAAATAGATGGGGAAAAAATGGAAACAGTGAGAGACTTTATTTTCTTGGGCTCCAAAAGCACTGCAGATGGTGGCTGCAGCCAAGAAATTAAAAGATGCTTGCCCCTTGGAAGAAAAGCTATGACCAACCTAGACAGCATATTTAAAAGCAGATGCATTACTTTGCCAACAAAGGTCCATCTAGTCAAAGCTATGGTTTTCCAGTAGTCATGTATGGATGTGAGAGTTAAACAATAAAGAAAGCTGAGTACCAAAGAATTGATGCTTTTGAACTGTGGTGTTAGAGAAGACTCTTGAGAGTCCCTTGGACTGCAAGGAGATCCAACCAGTCCATCCTAAAGGAGATCAGTCTTGAGTATTCATTGGAAGGACTGAAGCTGAAACTCCAATACTTTGGCCACCTGATGCGAAGCACTGACTCCTTGGAAAAGACCCTGATGCTGGGAACGATTGAAGGCAGGAGGAGAAGGGGATGACAAAGGATGAGATGGTTGGAGGGCATCACCGACTCGATGGACATGAATTTGAGCAAGCTCTGGGAGTTGGTGATGGACAGTGAAGCCTGGCGTGCTGCAGTCCATGGGGTCACAAAGAGTCAGACACGACTGAGAGACTGAACTGACTGTGTGTATGCCAATCCAATGTCTCAGTCCATCCCACCCCCTTTCCCCCTTAGTATCAGTTTGTTTTTCCTCTACGTCTGTGTCTCTATTTCTGCTTTGCAGATAGGTTTGTCTGTACCATTTTGCTGGATTCCATATATATCTGTTAATATACAGTATCTGTTTTTCTCTTTCGGACTTACTTCATTCTGGGTGACAGTCTCCGGTTCTATCTGTATCTCTGCAAGTGGCATAATTTCCTTCCTTTTAATGGCTGAATAATATTCCATTATATAAGTGTACCACATCTTCTCTATCCATTCCTCTTTTGATGGACGTTTAGGTTGCTTTCATGTCCTGGCTGTTGTAAAGAGTGCTGCAATAAACCTTGGGTTGTGTGTATCTTTTTGAATTATGTTTTTTTCTGGATATATTCCCAGGAGTGGGATTGCAGGGTCACATGCTAGCTCTGCTTTTAGTTTTTAAGCAACTTCTGTACTATTCTCCATAGTGCCTGTACCAATTTAAATTCCTACTGACAGTGTAGGACGGTTCCCTCTGTTATCCTTTAATAAAGTTTACCAGTGTTCTTATTTCAGAAACACTGATGGTGCAGAAATGTGAGAACATTGATAGAGAATTGTCTCCCAGACACCTAGAGAAAACTACAAAAAAAAAAAAAAAACAAAAACACTTCTTGAGGAATACACTTGAAACCCAGGCCTCAAGAACACGCAGTGATAAATTTCTAAAATGTTGTTGTTCAGTCACTAAATTGTGTCCAAATAATATGAGCTTATAATCCATCATGAAAATATGGAAGAGACACACTGTTGTGAATGGGTGAAAACAGCAAACTACAAATGAGAATCACAAAGTTTGCCAATAATAGAATTCATATTCACACAATATAAATGACGAATGTTTAATATGCTTAAACAAAATAGGTATACCTAAGATTACAGAACAGAAGTTTTCAAAAAATGACCAATCAGACCATAATAGAGCCATATAAAGTTGATAGAGAAAAACTCCAATAATTGAAATGAAAAATTTACTGGATAGTTTAAGCAGAAGTTTAGACATAACTGAAGAAAGAATTAATCACAAATAGAATTGATAGCAGTGAGAAATAGAGCCTTTTAAAAAGGTTGAGATAAGTTTATTAATAGAATTACAGAATAAAAGAATAAGAATGGGAGAAACAAAAGATGAGGTAAATAAAGGCTGGGAATTTTCTAGAATTTCTGGTAGAGATCTTTTCTCAGATTCAAGGACTCTACCTTGAGAAGAATAAATAAGTAGGCACGTGCTGTGTGGTGCTTAGTTGCATCTGGCTCTTTGCGACCCCATGGACCATAGCCTGCCAGGCTCCTCTGTCCATGGGGATTCTCCAGGCAAGAATACTGGAGTGAGTTGCCATGCCCTCCTCCAGGGGATCTTCCCAGCCCAGGGATCCAGGCCAGGTCTTCCGCATTGCAAGCGGATTCTTTTACTGTCTGAGCCACCAGGGAAGCCCAGGAATGCTGGAGTGGGTAGCCTGTCACTTCTTTGGGGCTTTTCCCAACCCAGGAATTGAAAAGGGTTTCCTGCATTGCAGGTGGATTCTTTACCAGCTGAGCTACCTAAGGAAGCCCAAGTAGGCAATGTAAACCTAGACATTATGTAGAAAAACTACAAAGCAACTGAAGGGAAAAAGAAAAGATGATACATTTGTTACAGACATTGTAAAAGCAATAAAAATCACAGCAGAGTACACAGTTTTGTCAGAAGGCTAAGAGAAGAGAGAAAAAGGGATATACCAGTAAGCAAAATTATTTTTCAAGAGAAGGGCAAAATACGTTTTTTAGAGACATAAAATTGGATGTGTATATCAACTTTAAGCATATCTAAAACTTGTCCTTCAGTAAGAAATATAGAAACAAGCATCAGAAATGCAAGTCAGGAAGGGCTAGGAAAGAAATCTGTAGTCAAATGCTAATTATAAACAAACACTGATTACATAAAGTAAAAATAAGGCCTGGTCTGTGAGTGTTAAAAACAAGATAGAACTAGAAGATGGACAGAAATATATTGGGAAAGAGGTATACTAGAGCTAAAGGTTAAAGCATTTAGAGGTTGTCATACCATCTAGACGAAGGGATAAAAATATTGATTCTAAATTTGTAAGAATTGCATATGCTTATTGAGTTAGGGCAGCTCCGAGAGAATAGAAATAGAATAAAAATTAATTGAAGAAACTGAAGGGTAGAACTTACACTAAAAGATGATGAATGAAAAAAATACAGTATAGAAGCAGAGCAAAACAAAGCATAAGGTTAGAAGTGAATTTGTACATTAGTGGCATTCGTGCATGTGTGCTAAGTCAGTTCAGTTGTGTTCGATTCTTTGTGACCTTGTGGACTGTACCTCACCAGGCTCCTCTGTCCATGGGATTTCCCAGGCGAGAATACTGGAGTGGGTTGCCATTTCCTTCTCCAGGGAATCTTTCTGACCTAGGGATCAAACCCACGTCTCTCAACATCTGCATTGGCAGGCTGGTTCTTTACCACTTGTGCCACCTGGGAAGCTATTTCTATATTAGTAATAACCTTAAATGGGATAGGCTTCCCACTCCAGTATTCTCGGGCCTCGCTGGTGGCTCAGACGGTAAAGAATTCACCTGCAATGCAGGAGATCTGGCTTGGATTGCTGGGTTGGGAAGATCCCTTGATGGAGGGCAAGGCAACCCACTCCAGTATTCTTGCCTGGAGAATACCCATGAATAGAGAAGCCTGGCAGGCTACAGTCCATGGGGTTGCAGAGTCGGACATGACTGAGCGACTAAGCACAGCACAGCACAATAATCTTAAATATAAATACTCTCCCTTCAAGAGACAAAAATTATTAGACTAGATTAAAAAAAAAAAGCCACCCAAATACCTCTTGTTTACAAAAGACACGATTAAAACATGAGGATACAGCTATTCAAACATAACAAAATGCAGTCTTTAAAACAGAAATGTTAGCGGATCGCATTCTGTACTGATGAAGGATTCGGATCCCTAGAAGATCGTACAAGGCTACATGTAGACACACCTCATGATAACTTCAAAATCTGGAGAGCAAAAATAGACAGGAGCACAAAGAAAACAATGACTTTCACTGTGATGTGGGAGACTCTAATTTATACAACTGTCTCTGTCATTGTTAAATCAAGAAGACAATATATCGGATTTGAACAATGCAGTTAGCAGCATTGATCTAGTAGACAGACGTGGAGCACTGTGCAAACAATTGAATGTGCAGGCTTCTCAACACACAGGAAACGTTTATACAGATTGGCCATTTAGGGCTATGTGCCAGGAATGTATTTCAAATGATTGAGATTCTCCAGACCACACTCTTACCGCAATGTAATTAAATTAAAATGGCCAACATAAAGATAACAAAACTCCCCCAGCAGAGGCTACTAATTAGCCCTTGGTATATCCCTGCCCCCCACTCCTTGTTGCTTGAGGATGAGTATTCTCCAAGGTTTAGCCAGGAACATGGGGATTCTGCTGCTTTTGTATCTGGGCCTAGAGATGGTTTTGGGGTGGATGGTTTAGTCACTCAGTCGTGTATGACTCTTGTGACCCCATGGACAGAGGAGCCCAACAGGCTACAGTCCATGGGGTTGTCCAGGTAAGAATACCAGAGTGGATCATCATTTTCTTCTCCAGGGGATCTTCACGACCTAGGAACTGAACCTGGGTCTCCTGCATTGTAGGTAGTCTCCTGCATTTCAGGAACATAGTGGATCTGCTGCTCTTATACTTGGGTCTAGAGATGCTTTGGGGATGGAAGTACTTGGTAAAACTTTCTGGTGACTTGGTTTAAAAAAAGATACGGCTTTTAATTAATTGTCCTCTGGCTAGGAGGCAGATGAAGTGTTGCTGAGGCATCTTCCCCTACAGGAGGGCCACCCCCTGGTTGTTGGGAGGCAGCAGAATGGACAGGCTTCCCTGGTGGCTCAGATGGTAAAGAATCCGTCTACAATGTAGGAGACCTGGGTTCGTTCTCTGGGTTTGGAAGATCCCCTGGAGGAGGGCATAGCAACTAACTCCAGTATTGCCTGGAGAATCCTCATGGACGTAGGAGCCATGTGGGCTACATCCATGGGGTTGCAAAGAGTTGGACATGACCGAGCGACTAAGCACAACACAGCATAGACAGAATGAACTGTCTGGTGGATGAGAGCAGTCCCCACAGCCAACTTGCCCACCTGCCTCCAAGAGGGAGATAAACATCTTCCTTTTACTTGAGCCACTTTACTTTCAGGTTGTTATGTTAGAGCAGCTTAGTTTATGCCATGGTTATTTCAGGTTTCCACATACAGAAGAATTAAAAGCACACATTTCTGTAAATAATTCACAAGAATCATAATGTAAACTATGCTACAAATAGAACCAAAAAGTAAGAGAAAAATACATACCTCTGTGTGTGTGTGTGTGTACATATGTTGTGTGATGCCAGTGAGGATATGTTTAGATGGGAATTTATAGTCTCAGGTGCTTATCTAAAAGAAAAGAAGAAAGGCTGAAATTTAATAGGAAACTCTCCTACTCAGATCGCCTCTTCACTCTGCCCAGGGTCTGACAGCTTTCGCTGCAATCTCTACTTCGTGGATACCTTTCTCGCCCTGCTGAGATCCCGACACCCTGCTCTGAGCTGCCACGGGATGCTTTCCTTGCTTGGCCCCATCTAATGTGCATGCGTGTGTCTGTGCTCAGTCGTGTCTGACTTTTTGTGACCCCATGCTTCTCTGTCCATGAAATTTTCCAGGCAAGAATACTGGAGTGGGTTGCCATTTCCTTCTCCAGGAGGTCTTCCTGACCCAGGGATCGAACCGGCATCTCTTGCGTCTCCTGCATTGGTAGGTGGGTTCTTTGCCACTGCACCACCTGGGAAGCCCCCCGCATCTACTGCTGCTGCTAAGTCTTTTCCGTCGTGTCCGACTCTGTGCGACCCCATAGACGGCAGCCCACCAGGCTCCCCCATCCCTGGGATTCTCCAGGCAAGAACACTGGAGTGGGTTGCCATTTCCTTCTCCAGCCCCCATCTAATGGCCCCACCTAAATTGAATTGTTGAGACCTGTGAGGGAAGGACAAAGGAAGGAATGGGAAAAGGGAGAGGAGTAAACCCACCTCCCCCCACCTGCCCCCTGGGTAAATAAGGTCTTAGAAAAATCTGACAAACATCCTAGAAAACAGAAAAACTACGGACCAATCCCCCATGAACATAGGTGCAAAATTCCTAGGTGATTTATTAGAACTTGAATATTAGATTAGAATTAAAATCAATATGAATTCAGTATTAGAACTTGAATCAAAATGATTTTTTTACACTTTTATTTGAAGTATAGTTGCTTTACAAAGTTGTGTTCAAAATGCTTTTTTAATAGGACACGTAAGTAGAGCATGACCAAGTTGGATTTATTTCAGGAATTCAATATTAACTTTGTATTAGAAATGGAATCAATATGATGAATCATGTTCAAAGAACAAATGAGAAAAATCATCTAATCTCAATAGATACAGCACTAGCATTTGTCATAGTTCAGTATCCATTCAGAGTAAAAAGTTTGCAAACTTAGAAATAGAAGTGAACTTAATCTGTTGAAAGAGTCATAAGAGTTGGAAGTATGATGCTGAATATGTCTTCTTTGAAATCAAGACTGAGACCAGGATACTTGCTGTCAACACTTGAATACATTATTGTATGGAAGGTCCTAATTGATAATGTGCACAAAAAATGTCAAATAGAGGCCAGAACTATTTTCTAATGACCTGCTGTTTGAAATTGTTTAAATATTTCTATCAGCTCTTTCTTTTTCTAGACTGTAAATTATCTCCGATTGTTTAGAGGAACAAAGCAGGTGTGGGAAATTAAAGATTGCTACAGATTCTTTGATTTTACTCTGAATCAAATTCCTCTCTCCTTGAATCTGTTCTGGATTCAGTGACTTGTTTGACCCGAATATTGCAGAAGTGATGGGTTGGTACTTCTGAGATTGATGGTAAACAAAACAAAACCCTTCTAATTTTGCTTGGGTCTCTTAAACGCTGTCTCTGGGAGTCCTGAACCACAACATAAGAAGGTCCCTGGAATTTTCAGTGCTGGAGAGGACACGTGTTAGGTGCTCAGATTAACAGTCCAAAATGAGCCCAGTCTTGCCTCTGTGTCAAGGTGCCAGACACCTGAGTGAGGCCACCTACCTGATCAGTTTCATCATCTAGTCGGTTCCCACTGATGGCCTCTGCCAGTTCCACATTGAGCAGAACCACTGGACTGAGCTCTGTAGGAATTCTTGACCCACAGGACAATGAGATATAATTAAAAGATTAAGTCACTAAGTTTTGTAATAATTTATTTAGTAACAAAAGAAAGCCAGAATATAGGTGTAACCAATAGTAAGTGCAAAAATGTATCTACTAAATAAAGAGATACATGGATACTTCCTCTTTAAACTTTATTATGCCTCTTCTCTCTTAGTTACCTCTTTGTGGATTCCTAAGGTATTTTTTCTAAATTCAAGTTTACTCAGCTGGGCTAAATTTTATTGTATCACTGTGGCAGGCTTAAAATAATTCCTCCAGAATGACGGAGTATGTGTTTCTATTCAAATATTTTTCCCGGAAAAAGGCTTCAAACCTAGAGTTGTAGTAAGTGTTCCTTGATTAAACTCACCACTATTCATTTCCTGAAATGCAAGGTTAGACTGAGCTGAAAGAAGACATAATCCTGATAATGATTTCTCATGTTAGAAATGACTTAAATTAGTTCAACGGTAGGATCCAATAAGGCTGGGCTTGTTGAGATAAATGTATTTCTAATTATGTGTTTAGACTCTTAGGCAGGGTGTGTTGACCTCTCTGTCAGATGATTTAGCTGAGTACATTATTCAAATATTTCCTTTAAACTATGGAGTGCCCAAGTCAAGAAGTAATGCATGGAGGATTTTGAAGCTTGGGGGTAATAAATAAAATTTAGTTAAAATCTTCAGCTAAAATAGAATAACTGAAACATTAAAAAAACAACAACTTCCTATGACAATTCTGATCCTAATAAGCAGATGGCAATAGTAAGTTGTTCCTGGAAATAAGTCTTATTTAATTGTTACAGCTATAGCTGGCTTTGGGTAGAAAGCTCCTTAAAGGTTTTTGTACACAATAGGACAGAGCAAAAATTATCTGAGTCGGAAGGTCCAGGTGCTCCTTGCACTTTAGTCTATTCCCATATTACTTGACTTCAGGAAAATCCTTTCCTATCTGGTCTTCAGTTTCCTAATCAAATGAGGAGGTTGGGTAAGCATTAGGGTGGGGTGGGGTGGGGTGGGCAAGGGACCTGAAAAAGAAGCTTAGAAGCCATCTACTTTAACTTTTCATTGTGCAGATGAGAAAATACCCACTCACTGTTTACGTATTGTTGTTGTTCTGTTGCTAAGTCATGTCTGACTCTTTGTGATCCCATGGACTGCAGCACATTAGGCCTCCCTTTCCTTCACTGTCTCCCAGAGTTTGCTCAAATTCATGTCCATTGAGTTGGTGATGCTATCCAAACCTCTCATCCTCTGCCACCCCTCTTCTTTTGCCTTCAGTCTTTTCCAGCATCAGAGACTTTTCAAATGAATCAGCTCTTCGCATCAGGTGGCCAAAGTATCGAGCCTCAATTTCAGCATCAGTCTTTCCAAAGAATATTTAGGGTTGATTTCCTTTAGGACTGACTGGTCTGATCTCCTTGCTGTCCTGGGGACTCTGAGGAGTCTTATCCAGGATCACAACTCAAAAGCATCAATTCTTTGGTGCTCAGCCTTCTTTATTGTTCAACTTTCACATCCATACATTACTATTGGAAAAACCATAGCTTTGACTATATGAACCTTTGTTGGCAAAATAATGTCTCTGCTTTTTAATACACTGTCTATGTTTGTCATAGTTTTTCTTCCAAGGGGTAAACGTCTTTTAATTTCATGGCTTCAGTCTCCATCCACAGTGATTTTGGAGCCCAAGAAAATAAGATCTGTCACTGCTTCTACTTTTTCCCTTTCTATTTGCCATGAAGTGATAGAACCGATGACATGATCTTAGTTTTTTGAATGTTGAGTTATAGACAGACGTTTAACTCTCCTTTTCCTCCCTCATTAAGAGTCTCTTTACCTCTTCCCTTTCTGTCATTAGAATAGTATCATCTACATATCTGAAGTTGTTTATGTTTCTCCCGGTACCCTTGATTTCAGCTCATGATTCACCCAATCTGGCATTTCGCTTGATGTACTCTGCATATAAGTTAAATAAGTAGGGTGACAATATGCAGCCTTGTCATACCCCTTTCCCAATTTTGAACCAGTAAGTTGTTCCATGTAAGGCTGTAACAGTTATTTCTTGACCTGCAGAAAGGTTTCTCAGGAGGCAGGTAAGGTGGTCTGGTATTCCCATCTCTTTAAGAATTTTTCACTGTTTTTTGTGATGCACACAAAGGCTTTCATGTAGTCAATGAAACAGAAGTAGATTTTTTTTTTGGAATTCCCTTGGTTCCTCTATGATCCAGTGAATGTTGACAATTTGATCTTTGGTTCCGCTGCCTTTTCTAAACCCAGCTTGTACATCTGGAAGTTCTTGGTTCATGTACTTCTAAAGCCTAGCTTGAAGGATTTTGAGCATAATCTTACTAGCATGTGAGAGCCCAATTATCTGATAGTTTGAACATTCTTTGGCATTGCCCTCCTTTAGGATTGGAATGGAAACTGACCTTTTCCAGTCCTGTGGCCACTGCTGAGTTTTCTGAATTTGCTGTCACTTTGAGTGTAGCACTGTAACAGCATCATCATTTTAGGATTTGAAATACTTCAGCTGGAATTCCATCACCTCCACTAGCTTTGTTCGTAGTCATAATTCCTAAGGCCCACTTGACTTCACACTCCAGGATGTTTGGCTCTAGGTCAGTGACTACATTGTGGCTGCTGCTGCAGCTACCTGGGGTCATTAAGGCCTTTTTTGTATAGTTCTTCTGTGTATTCTTGCCACCTTTTCTTAATCTCTTCTGCCTCTGTTAGGTCCTTACCATTTCTGTCCTTTATTATACCCATCCTTACATGGGATATTCCCTTGATATCTCTAGTTTTCTTCGAGAGATCTCTAGTCTTTTCCTTCTATTGTTTTCCTCAGCTTCTTTGTATTGTTCATTGAAGAAGGCCTTGTTAACACTCCTCACTATTTTCTGGAACACTGTATACATAAGTGAATATATAATTATTAAACTAGATACTTTTGAGAGTGAAATGGAGCCTCAAAGTAATTAAAATCATGTAACAATAATTTTAAATTATTGATTAAAATTGTATTGGTGGACCTAAAATAGAGTTCTTTTCAGAAACCATTTTTAAATAGTTTTTTTTTAAATTGTGGTGAAAGTTACATAGTAGCAAACATACTATTTTAACCATTTTTAACTGTACAGTTCCGTGGCACTAAGTACTTTGACATTGTTGTACAACTCTTAACATCATCCATGTCCCAAATTTTTCGCCTTCCTAAACTGAAGCTGTGTCTCCATGAAACACTCCTGTTCCCCTCTCCTCACTGCCCTCTCAGAAACCATTTTTAGAAGTAAGATTCTTTCTAATAAGTATATCTGTGTACATCCAAACAATAAAAGATGCTTCAAAGTCATAATCTAAGTTTTAAACTAACATAAGCAGGATAATTGTTCTTGGTGTAGATTTCTTTAATCAGTTTCTTTCAATCAGTCTCTAATGTATCAGTGATTAATTTCTAAAAGACATATTTTTTCTTCAAATCATCTTATTTTTCTCATTAAATCGAGTTGCATTTTAAGGGTAAAGAGTTTTGGTTTATTGACACATTCAATTGTCCCTTCTCTGTTGATCTTATTTTCAATTGTGTAAATTCTCTGTAGTTGTTGGGTAACCTTAGAATGAATTCTGGTAAATGATTACATTCTCAACTAGACTTTTATATTAATGTGTATAATTATTTTAGTCAAAATATTTTTACTGGTAATATCTTTTTGACATTGAAATATTTTTATATTTATTTGCAAATATTTTAACTTTATTTTTATTGGAGTACAGTTGATGTGCAATATTATATAAGGTACAGATGTACAGTATAGTGATTCACAATTTAAAGGCTATACTTCATTTATAGTATTATGAAATACTGGCTATATTCCCTGTGTTCCATGATGTATACTTGTACCTAATTTTATGCATAATAGTTTGTACCTCTTTAAATAATCCCTCACCTGTATATTGCCTCTCCTTCCTCTCTCTCCTCACTGGTAACCACTAGTTCTCTATATCCGTGAGTGTACTTGTTTTTGTTATATTCACTAGTTTGTTATATTTTCTAGATTCCACATACTAGTGATAAGCAAGCAATATTTGTCTTTCTCTGTCTGACTTATTTCACTTATCGTAACACATTCCAAGTCCATCCATGTTGTTGCAAAGTGGCAACATTTTATTCTTTTTTATGACTGAGTAGTATTCCATTTTGTGTATGTATCTATTCATATATATCACATCTTACTTATCCACTCATTTGTTGATGGACACCTAGGTTGTTTTCATATTTTAAAATCATAAATAATGCTGCCATGAACATTGGAGTGCATATATCTTTTTGAATTAGTATTTTAGGTATATACCCAGAAGTGGAATTGCAGATCATATGGTAGTTGTATTTTTAGTTTTTTGAGTAAACTCCATACTGTTTTCCACAGTTGGCTATACCAATTTAGGAGAAGGCAATGGCACCCCACTCCAGTACTCTTGCCTGGAAAATCCCATGGATGGAGGAGCCTGGTAGGCTGCAGTCTGTGGAGTCACTAAGAGTTGGACACGACTGAGCGACTTCACTTTTGCTTTTCACTTTCATGCATTGGAGAAGGAAATGGCAACCCACTCCAGTGTTCTTGCCTGGAGAATCCCAGGGATGGGGGATCCTGGTGCACTGCTGTCTATGGGGTTGCACAGAGTTGGACACGACTGAAGCGACTTAGCAGCAGCAGCAGCATGCCAATTTATATTCCCACCACCAGTGTATGAGAGTTTCCTTTTCTTTGCATTGTCACCAGCATTGTTATTTGTGATCTTTTTGTTGATAGCCATTCTGACAGGTATCAGGTGATATCTCATGGTGATTCTGATTTGTATTTCCCTGAGGCTTAGCAGTGTTGAGCATCTTTTCATATGCCTGTTGGCCATCTGCATTTCGTCTTTGGAAAAATGTCTATCAAGTTCTTCACATTGTTTTAATTGAGTTTTTTTTTTTTTTTTTATGTTCTGTGAGTTGTTTATAGTTGTTGGATATTAAAACCTTATCGGTCATATCATTTTTCTTGCATTAAGTAGGTTGTCTTTTCATTTTGTTGATCATTTCCTTTCCTGTGCAAAAGCATTTAAGTTTAATTAGATTCCATTTGTTTATTTTTGCTTTTATTTCCTTTGCTTTAGGAGACAGAGCCAAAAAATATTGTTAAGATTTATGACAGAGTGGTCTGCCTATGATTTCCTCTAGGAGTTTTATGACTTCTGGTCTTATATTTAGGTCTTTAATCCCCTTTGCAAATATTTTTTAGAAGACAGATCTCATTTTAAAAGTTATTTCTATGATTAAACACTTTTTGAAATTTAGATAAATGAAAGTTTAAGTCTAATCGCTTTCTGTAGGTTTGGAAATAAAAATTAAAGGCAGGATGTCTATTGAAAAGATCCTCTTGCAATGTGAGATAAACTAAAGCATGATTTTTACATTTCTAAATTAAATCTTGCCCACTCTTTGAGTTCTCTTCAATTTTTTTTCAGTCCTTCCTTGATTGCATGGGGCCAATTAAATCCTTACTGTTTGTAAGATTTGTTTTCAATAATTACAATGAAGTAGGTGCTTCAAAAGCTGAAATTTCCTGAAGCTCCACTTATTAGGTATTTTGATTAAAGATTTCCAACTGATTTTAAAGGAAATGTAACTAGCATTTAGATGAATAATCTAAAAAAATTGTATTATGGGCCCTGCTACAGGCACCCCCAGAGCCCTATGCAACCACAGCTTCATGCTTCCAATGACTTGGAGACGTTGAACTGCTACCTCACACCCCCTTGGGCCCCCATGCACTAGATGACTCATTTATATTTTTAAAAATGTCACTGTTGGACATCTAATTTGATAAATAAATCAGTTTTCCAAAGGCATAGCTATTATTAAAATATGGTTGATCATCAGCAGAAAAAGAAAGCATGAACTGTCCCGCTGAAAAGTACTTTTAGGTTCAACATAAGCTTCATTGAAAATATTTTGTGATTTCCATTATTCTCCCTTAGGAGTCAGAAAACGTTTTTTTGGTAAAGAGCCAAATCTAAGTATTTTAGACTTAAAGGGCCATAAAGTCTCTGTTGCAGCTACTCATCATTGTCAGTGTGGCATGAAAGCAGCCATGGTCAACAGTAACCTGATGGGAGAGGTTGCAGGTATTAACTGCCCAGGGCTGCTGTGATAAGGTCCACAGTACCATAAACTGGCTCGCTCATAACACTAGAAGTTTATCCTCTCACTTTTCGGGAGGCTGGTCATCCTAAATCTAGATGTTGACGTGATTGGTTCCTTCCGAGGATTCTGAGGCGGACCGTCTTCCACTTGTCTCTCCTAGCTTCGGGTGGTGATGGGAAATACTAGATATGTCTGGCTTTGTGGCAGCACAGCCACACCAGTGTCTGCTTCTGCTGTCATATGGTGTTCTCCCTGTGTGTGCGTCTCTGCATCTCTGTCTTCCAGTTGTCTGAAGTACCACTCATATTCTTTAAGAGATTAAGAATACAAAAGACAAATCAAATCCTTTAGCATAAAATTATTCCACCTTTATCCTGCCAGTGGTAAAAATGGCTGACTTGTTACAAAGACACAAAACTCAAGCTAATTTCAGGAGTGACATGAATTGAAACTGCTCCCTCCACACATTCAGACAGATGCTACTCTTGTGATGAGTGGCACCTAACTGTCTAGGTAGCAGTCACAGATCAACTGTGTAGCATTGGTCTTTGCTTCATTAGCATCGCATAGTTAACTAACTCATGGTGATGAACTGTGCCATCAGACTAACTTCTAGGGAAAACAGAATTTTAACAAACAGGGGTTTTGATTTTTCAAGAAATAAATGCAGCTGGAAGTGGCACTAAAAGGTTGATCATTTTATAAATTTACATTGTATATTAAATAATGGCAAAATTTCCATCACATTTTACTGGAAGCAGATATCCATCTTAGCCAAATCTTCTTGACAAAATATAAATGATTTATTTTCATCTTTTATTAATAGAGTATCTTCAATTAAGTTTATTTTTCAATTTTACCAAATCATATGTTACTTGCTGAGTTTGCTATCACTGTGTAATTGCTATAAAAGGTAATTAAATCTTCTAAAGAACAAAAAAATCATCTTAAGAAAATCAACATATTATTTGGAAAAATAGTGAGCTCTGAAAAAAAAAATCTCCAATATTTTAAATATACACTTAAAAGATCAGAAAGGTTATTAGCCCTACACCCTTTTTGCTGCTAAGTCACTTCAGTCGTGTCCAACTCTGTGCAACCCTATAGATGGTAGCCCACCAGGCTCCCCCATCCCTGGGATTCTCCAGGCAAGAACACTGTAGTGGGTTGCCGTTTCCTTCTCCAGTGCATGAAAGTGAAAAGTGAAAGTGAAGTCGCTCAGTCGTGTCTGACTTTTAGCGACCCCATGGACTGCAGCCCACCAGGCTCCATGGGATTTTCCAGGCAAGAGTACTGGAGTGGGGTGCCATTACCTTCTCCGACACACACTTTTTAGCACGTCTAAAATATTCTCTCTGCCTGTTACTATTTCCATGACAGTGTCCTCAAGTCCTTGACTTAATCACATCCAAGAGCTTGGAACAAATTTTAAAATTGAAAAAATACATCACTCCCCCACAGGTTACCAGGCAATTCAAGGTAGGCTAAGTTCTCCTGTAATTGTGCCTTTGTAATATCTAGGTTTCAACCTGGCAACATAACTTAACACTTACCATTACCTATTTTTAATCTGAGACCCCTGAGTTTTTGAGCCAAGGCCTTACCTATTGACCAGGAATGCCCAGATACTGCTCAATACAAAATTAATATTCACTAAGTATTTGTTACATGGAGGAACGAAAAGAAACACATTCTGAAAGCAAAATCAGGATAAGCAATCAGTAAGTCAATAGCCTTTTAAATGTCCCAAATGTAATTGAACTTTTAATTTCTACCACCAGTGAAGCCCAGGAATTTACAGTTTTAATAAGCACACTAGGTGATTTTCATACAAACTAGGGTGTGAGAACCACTAGCTCAAGAAAAGATCTTTTGCAATTCTCTAGGGACTAAGTGTGCAGTGTTCTCCAGAAGAGAGCTGTTTTGTAAGGATGATCATATGTCCCAGTTTTCCAGATAGTCACAATGCACACCTGTTGTCCTGTGCATTGGATATTTCTTTAGGATTTTTACGTGAAATAGTATTAATGGTTTGGCCAGTTCTACTTTGTACACACAGCTTCTGCCATGGTCTCACCTGACAGCATGTAAGTTGCACATACTGAGAACAGTGTTCACACGGTAACAAAGTTTGATAAAATCTGAAAGTTGAACAGTGGTAACCCATCTCTCCTCTTGGCCCTTTTCAGCAGCATCATAACTAACCCCTCTAATTCCAGGACTGCATGCAGGATGCTTGCTAATTAAACAAAATGTGATCAGACAGGAGAGCTAGGAATCTAGCCACCTTTCTCTGGTAGTGGTGGGTGGTAAATGCTGTTTTGTGAAGGTTATACTTTATAATTAATCTCCTTGCTGAATGGAGATTTATGAGTAAATTTTCATTTATGATGTACTTTAAAAACAATGATTGATGCTGAAAAGATTTATTGAAAAAACTACCAAACCAAAAAGTTTTAAGTCAAAGGTTTAACCCAGACACATAGCAAGAGCATTCAGACTGCATTTCTACTCTTCGTAGTAGGACTGCTGAACCTCTATTTTGGACATGCTTTCTATGCCCCCCCCTTTTTAAAAAGATTTATTATTTATTTTTTGACTGTGCCGGTCTTCATTGCTGCACGCAGGCTTTCTCTCGTTGCGGCGAGCAACGGCTACTCTCTGTTGGGTTGTGTGGACTTCCCGTTGTGGTGGCTTCCCATTGTGGTGGCTTCTCATTGTGGAGCACGGTCTCCAGGGTGCCCAGGCTCCAGTAGTTGTGGCTCATGGGCTTAGTTGTTTGGCTGCATGTGGGATCTCCCCAGATTGGGAATCGGACCCGTGTCCCCTGCATTGCCAGGTGGATTCTTTACTACTGAGCCACTATCTGTTTCTAGCCTGTGATATCTTTCCCACAGACCTTACTTGGTGGCAGTCTGCATCCCATACACAAGGGCTGTGGTGTGAGGCGCCTCTCACCAGCATGGTGCAGGCAGCTGGCAGGGGCAGCAGCCTCCAATCCCCCAACTTCCACCTGCCACTACCAGAGAAAGGTGGCTAGATTCCTAGCTCTCCTGTCTGATCACATTTTGTTTAATTAGCAGGCATCCTGCATGCAGTCCTGGAATTAGAGGGGTTGGTTATGATGCTGCTGAAAAGGGCCAAGAGGAGAGATGGGTTACCTCTGTTCAACTTTCAGATTTTATCAAACTTTGTTACCGTGTGAACACTGTTCGCAGTATGTGCATCTTTCACGCTGTCAGGTGAGACCATGGCAGAAGCTGTGTGTACAAAGTAGAACTGGCCAAACCATTAACACTATTTCACGTAAAAATCCTAAAGAAATGTCCAGTGCAGAGGACAACAGGTGTGCATTGTGACTATCTGGAAAACTGGGACATATGATCATCCTTAATATAATGTCATGTAGTAAAGACTTTTAGAATCTTGAGCCTCTGGGCCACTTATTTTATAAAAGTGTACTCTAGGCTTCCCTTCTGCTTGCTATCTCCTGTGGTATTTAATTTTCCCTGAATTCACTTACCTAAAAAATTTCCCTGAAGTAATTTGTTCCTCCCTTAGAATGTGTTTGGCTTGAAGAGGGCTAGAGAAAACAGCTCTCTTCTGGAGAACACTGCACACTTAGTCCCTAGAGAATTGCAAAAGATCTTTTCTTGAGCTAGTGGTTCTCACACCCTAGTTTGTATGAAAATCACCTAGTGTGCTTATTAAAACTGTAAATTCCTGGGCTTCACTGGTGGTAGAATTTAAAAGTTCAATTACATTTGGGACATTTAAAAGGCTATTGACTTACTGATTGCTTATCCTGATTTTGCTTTCAGAATGTGTTTCTTTTCGTTCCTCCATGTAACAAATACTTAGTGAATATTAATTTTGTATTGAGCAGTATCTGGGCATTCCTGGTCAATAGGTAAGGCCTTGGCTCAAAAACTCAGGGGTCTCAGATTAAAATAGGTAATGGTAAGTGTTAAGTTATGTTGCCAGGTTGAAACCTAGATATTACAAAGGCACAATTACAGGAGAACTTAGCCTACCTTGAATTGCCTGGTAACCTGTGGGGGAGTGATGTATTTTTTCAATTTTAAAATTTGTTCCAAGCTCTTGGATGTGATTAAGTCAAGGACTTGAGGACACTGTCATGGAAATAGTAACAGGCAGAGAGAATATTTTAGATGTGCTAAAAAGTGTATAGGGCTAATAACCTTTCTGATCTTTTAAGTGTATATTTCAAAATATCGGAGATTTTCTTTTTTTCAGAGCTCACTGTTTTTCCAAATAATATGTTGATTTTCTTAAGATGATGTTTTTGTTCTTTAGAAGACTTAATTACCTTTTATAGCAATTACAGTGATAGCAAACCCAGCAAGTAACATATGATTTGGTAAAATTGAAAAATAAACTTAATTGAAGATACTCTATTAATAAAGGTTGATGAAAATAAATCATTTATTTTTTGTCAATGAAGATTTGGCTAAGATGGATATCTGCTTCTAGTAAAATGTGATGGAAATTTTGCCATTATTTAATATACAATGTAAATTTATAAAATGATCAACCTTTTAGTGCCACTTCCAGCTGCATTTATTTCTTGAAAAATCAAAACCCCTGTTTGTTAAAATTCTGTTTTCCCTAGAAGTTAGTCTGATGGCACAGTTCATCACCATGAGTTAGTTAACTATGCGATGCTAATGAAGCAAAGACCAATGCTACACAGTTGATCTGTGACTGCTACCTAGACAGTTAGGTGCCACTCATCACAAGAGTAGCATCTGTCTGAATGTGTGGAGGGAGCAGTTTCAATTCATGTCACTCCTGAAATTAGCTTGAGTTTTGTGTCTTTGTATCAAGTCAGCCATTTTTACCACTGGCAGGATAAAGGTGGAATAATTTTATACTAAAGGATTTGATTTGTATTTTGTATTCTTAATCTCTTAAAGAATATGAGTGGTACTTGATAATTACTTAGACACCAGGTTGAAAGCTGCAAGTAAATGAGTTGAACGCAGGAGATGTCCATAGTTGAAAGGTCTTGATGAAGAAGTGTCTGTTGGATGAAGCAGAAGGAGAAGAGGGCATCAAAGGATGAGATGGCTGGATGGCATCACTGGTGCAGTGGACATGAACTTGGGCAAACTTCAGGAGATGGTGAGGGACAGAGAGGCCTGGCGTGCTGCAGTCCATGGGGTTGCAAAGAGTTGGACACAACTGGGCAACTGAACAACAGCAATTGGATGTAGCAGGGATTTGCTGACATAGTAACTAAATACCCACATTCAGTGGCTCAACCAATCCCAGTTTGGAGGTCAGTTTTGGAAGCATGATAAAGCACCGTCTCTGAGTGAAGCTTACTGAACCACCTGGTGTAGTCAGTGGAGGAAGAACCATGTGGGAGGTGGGAGGCTTTCTCAGTAGGGGAGGTCTTGAGGGGAGACAACGGAAAGGACACAAAGTGTAAGTAGGAATACATTCTTTTTGTCAGAGTACCGACTCAAGCGCTCTGGCAGCCAGTTGACCCTGGTCTCAGGTCAGCCAATGCACAGCTTTCCTTTTGCACCAGAGGTGTGACTTGGTATTCCTTTTCCCTCGGTTCCCCTAATTCTCCCGCGATATTCCCTCCACTAGGATAGCATGGCCACAAGCTTTTCATTGCGTCAGAAATGGAGCTCTACTCTAGAAGGCAGAGAGAAGGCTTCATGGCCTTAAGTCTAGATTCTAGGGAGGTTCACAGCCTAAGGACAAGAACAAGGACTTTATGCCTCTGAGACTAAGTAAGTATCTTCCTGTTGGGGTGCTGGACAGGAAAATAGGAGGTGACTTGAGACCTTCAGCTCTGGCTGTTCTCTGAACAGGGTCTCAGTGATAATACTGTGTGGCTTTGAAAGGAGAGATGATGGGAATCTGGAGATTTCAGAGATCCCAGAGCAATGGGACATAGGTCCTGTCCCCCAGGGAGAGCTCCAGGAGATAGGGAGAACCAAGTTCCATTTTCCCAGCGTGAGTTGGGGGCAGAGGAAGGAACACTT
Organism: Bos mutus; assembly: GCF_027580195.1. Classification (NCBI taxonomy): domain Eukaryota; kingdom Metazoa; phylum Chordata; class Mammalia; order Artiodactyla; family Bovidae; genus Bos; species Bos mutus. The sequence goes on from NC_091632.1 coordinate 74,390,513, forward strand.
CCTTGCTTGGCGTGGAAAGAACAGTGAGAGTCACCACCCAGACCCAGAGGGCCCCTGTGGGTGGAGAGCAAAGACGTAGTCAGAACACGATTGTCTCTGGGGATGCTAGCAAGGACAGATGAATCTCAAGGACAAAATTCCCATGCTCCTCACCAAGGATGTGGGATTAGATGGAACTTCAGGGAAAATTTTATGGTTGTGGGAAAGCAGTGAATTAACTGAGATTAGATAATGGGCTTAGTGTAGAAAGAAAAGCGAGCCATTGGTCACCTGAGATTGTGGGCTGAAATTTGCTTCTGCTTCTTGATAGCAGAAACTTTCCCAGCTTCCTATGACATGTATGTTTGTGCCTGCTGCTGCTGCTGCTGAGTCGCTTCAGTCGTGTCTGACTCTCTGTGACCCCATAGACGGCAGCCCACCAGGCTCTGCTGTCCCTGGGATTCTCCAGGCAAGAACACCGGAGTGGGTTGCCATTTCCTTCTCCAACGCATGAAAGTGAAAAGGGAAAGTGAAGTCGCTCAGTCGTGTCCGACTCTTAGCGACCCCGTGGACTGCAGCCTACCAGGCTCTTCCGTCCATGGGATTTTCCAGGTAACAGTACTGGAGTGGGGTGCCATTGCCTTCTCCAATGTTTGTGCCTGCTAAGTGCTAATTAGAATTAACTCTTGCTCTCAGGGAAACTCCGCATCAGACAGCACAATGTAAGAGACCTATGCATGGGCAAATGGTTGCGGTATGGTGTGATAAGCACCACCATAGAAATGTCCTCAAGGAGTGACGGTGGCACAAAAGAGTTGGTGACTGACTTCTCTTCTCTGGGTGTACTTCAGAGGAGACAGCCTTTAACCATCCTTTAAGGATGAATAGGAACTTAAATAGACCAGCAGAGAAAAGGTTTTTCAGGAATGGGAAACTTTCATAAAGGCATGGGGTCAAAATAGAAGTATTTGTCTTTGTTTGTCTGTTTTTGTTTTGGAAAGAGAATCAAAGTACAAATTACTATTTTGGCATAATGAGATTACAGTGGTGCCTATTTGACCTGAAATGGTGCAATGGTGGTGAGACTTAAAGAAAGTAATATGTGAACAGTCTTCAGAAACCACACAAATAAAAGGTTGTGTTATTATTATTTAATGAAATATTCACTAAAGATCAGTAATGTAACTTGTCCTGTAGATCTTTGTGCTTTGTTACCTGCCCCACTTTTATTTACAAAGAAAAGGCCTCCTTTGGAATCTTAAATTTTCCTAATTATCCTGACCCTGAAATGAACTTTTCTAGTTACTTGCAAAGTTTTTAATAGCTTCCAATATAGATAAAAAGGAAAACAATTTTCGATTTCTGTTCTCATAGCTGATATGCGGAAAGCTGTCTTCTTAATGTTTTTAAAATGGGTTCTGGATAATTTCAAATTGCATAAAATTAATTCTATTGTTTGCATATTTTAACACTGGAAAACCAGAAGCAGTAATGATATTAACTTTGAAAATTGGAATAAACCTGTGATGACAAAGTCAGTAGCAGTTCTTGACAACACAGGGCGTCTAAGAGGATGTCAGCTAATAACTCTTGTAGAAGAGAAGGAGTGTGTTTGTGTGTGTGCGCACGCGTGTGTGCTCAGTCATGTTTGACTCTGTGACCCCGTGGACGACAGCCCCCAAGACTCCTCTGTCCATGGAATTTTCTAGGCAAGAATACTGGAGTGGGTTGCCATTTAGTACTCCAGGGGATCTTCCCAACCCAGGGATCAAATCCATGTCTTTTGCATCTCCTGCATTGGCAGGTGGATTCTTTACCAGTGAGCCACGTGGGAATCTCAGAAAAATGAATATTAACCTATTAATTTAAGAGAGGAATTTAGTCTCTGTTTCAAAACTAACTTAAAACAGTTAAAAGACATACTGCTTTCTTTGGCATGTCATCTTATTTGTTTTCTAGAAGACTTAGAAATGATTGCCCGTTTGCGAGCATACCACATAAATTTTTGTTTCTGTTTGATCACATTTGTCTGAATTGATAAAACTAAAAAAATCAACATAGGTGAGGGATTATAAAGGCTAAAATTTAAGGTGACCATGGGCAATAAACCTATAACTCAACTTTTTCCTTTTGATTTTTTAAAATAGATTTTCATAAGTAGAGCTCAGGTGTCACACTTCAGAACTAGAGATCTTCACAATCTGGCTTTCAGTGAGCAAGGATAAAAACAGAGTGTACTGCCTATAAGAATTTAGGAAAATCTAGAATGATTTGCACAATCCAAAGTTTGGTAGCAAATATGTATCTTTTTTATACAATCCTGAGAATAAATGTCAAGTATGTATAGATGTTCTAGAAATATTACATCATAAAAGCAGTTTTGCTGATATAAACTTTAACATTTGACATTTCTAATTTTATTAGAGACCTTTAAAATACACTGGATCCTTCCCACAAAGAAAATGGCAGATTTACATCTCTTCAAGTATATTTAGTATTTGGCTCTTTTGTCTCTGGATGTTTTCCTTACTATTGGAGAACATTAATTTATATTTGGTATATCACTGGGAATGAAGGTAGGTATTTATTTATTCACTCATGAATTGAACTCACTCTTTCAGTATTGAATTCTCTCTTTCAATATTGAATATAGAGGTTCATCTAAGGATCTGTAACTCATTACCAATGGCAGTAATTAAGAGGGTGGGCTTGGAGGCAGATGGGTAAGCTTTTACAGTTTTAACTCTACTATTTGACATCTGCCTGACCCAGTAAGTGATATTAATATACCTAAACTGCTTTTTATTCATCTGTAAAGTAAGGAGAAAAGTAATCCCTGCCTTATATGGTTTTAAAAATGAGAACACTGACTTGTGTTGAGAAAGCCAGAGGGTTTTTTTTTTTTTTTGCTATACAGTAGGTTCTTACAATCTTCTTTTTAAATTTATTTTTTAATTGGAGCATAATTGCTTTACAGTATTGTGTTAGTTTCTGCTGTACAACAACGTAAATCACCCTTCCCTCTTGAGCCTCCCTCTCATGCTCCCCCTATCCCACCCATCCAGGTCATCACAGAGCAGCGAGCTGAGCTCCCTGTGCCGTTCAGAAGCTTCCCACTAGCTATCTCTTTTGCACATGGTTGCGTATATGTCAGTGCTAGTCTCTCAATTCATGCCACCCTTTCCTTCCCTGCTGTGTGTCCGCAAGTCCGCTCTCTATGTTGGCATCTCTGATCCTCCCCTGCATGGGTTCATCAGTACCATTTCTCTGGATTCCATTTATATTGGATAATATACAATATCTGCTTTTCCCTTTCTGACTTCACTCTGTATGACAGATTCTAGGTTCATCCACATCACTACAAATGACCAGGTTAGTTTCTTTTAATGGTTGAATATTATTTCATTGTGTATGTATATATATATGTGTATATATGCATACACACACACACACACACACACACACTACATCTTCTTTATCCATTAATCTGTTGATAGATATCTAGGTTGCTTCCATATCTTGGCTATTGTAAACAGTGCTGCAATGAACGTTGGGGTGCATGGTCTTTTGGAAGTATGGTTTTCTCAGGATATATGCCCAGTAATGGGCTTTCTGGGTCATGTGGCAGTTCTGTTTTTATTCTTTTAAGGAAACCTCTCCATATTGTACTCCACAGTGGCTGTATTAATTTACATTCCTACTGTCTTGAGAAACCTGTATGCAGGTCAGGAAGCAAGAGTTAGAATTGGACATGGAACAACAGACTGGTTCCAAATAGGAAAAGGAGTATGTCAAGGCTGTATATTGTCGCCCTGCTTATTTAACTTCTATGCAGAGTACATCATGAGAAACGCTGGGCTGGAAGAAACACAAGCTGGAATCAAGATTGCCGGGAGAAATATCAATAACCTCAGATATGCAGATGACACCACCCTTCTGGCAGAAAGTGAAGAACTAAAGAACCTCTTGATGAAAGTGAAAGAGGAGAGTGAAAAAGTTGGCTTAAAGCTCAACATTCAGAAAACTAAGATCATGGCATCTGGTCCCATCACTTCATGGCAAATAGATGGGGAAATAGTGGAAACAGTGGCTGACTTTATTTTTTTGGGCTCCAAAATCACTGCAGATGGTGATTGCAGCCATGAAATTAAAAGACGCTTACTCCTTGGAAGGAAAGTTATGACCAACGTAGACAGCATATTAAAAAGCAGAGACATTATTTTGTCAACAAAGGTCCATCTAGTCAAGGCTATCGTTTTTCCAGTAGTCATGTATGGATGTGAGAGTTGGACTGTAAAGAAAGCTGAGCACCGAAGAATTGATGCTTTTGAACTGTGGTGTTGGAGAAGACTCTTGAGAGTCCCTTGGATTACAAGGAGATCCAACCAGTCCATCCCAAAGGAGATCAGTCCTGGGTGTTCATTGGAAGGACTGATGTTGAAGCTGAAACTCCAATACTTTGGCCACCTGGTGTGAAGAGCTGAGTCATTTGAAAAATCCCATGAAAGAAAGTATGGGAACAATAACCCTGTATACGAGACAGCAAAAGAGACACTGATGTATAGAACAGTCTTTTGGACTCTGTGGGAGAGGGAGAGGGTGGGATGATTTGGGAGATGGCATTGAAATATGTATAATATCATATATGAAACGAGTCGTCAGTCCAGGTTCGATGCACGATACTGGATGCTTGGGGCTGGTGCACTGGGACGACCCAGAGGGATGGTATGGGGAGGGAGGAGGGTTCAGGATGGGGAACACGTGTATACCTGTGGCAGATTTAAGTTTATATATGGCAAAACCAATACAATATTGTAAAGTTAAATAAAATAAAATTTAAAAAAAAAAAGAAAGCATGGGAAAGATGCTGGGAAAGATTGAGGGTAGGAGAAGGGGATGACAGAGGATGAGATGGTTGGATGGCATCACCGACTCAATGGACGTGAGTTTGGGTATACTCTGGGAGTTGGTGATGGACAGGGAGGCCGGGTGTACTGCATGGGGTCTCAAAGAGTCGGACACGACTGAGCGACTGAACTGAACTGAACTGAATAGTATCAGAGTGTTCCCTTTCCTTCACATCCTCTCCAGCCTTTACTGTTTGTAGATTTTTTGATGGTGGCCATTCTGACCAGTGCGAGGTCATACCTCATTGTAGATTTGATATGCATTTTTCTAATGATGAGCAATGTCAAACATCTTTTCATATGTTTGTTGGCCATCTGTATGTCTTCTTTGGAGAAATGTCTGTTTAGGTCTTTTGCCCATTTTTTGATTGGGTGTTTGTTTTTTTCGATATTGAGCTTCATAAACTACTTGTATATCTTGGAGATTAATCCTTTGCCTATGGCTTCATTTGCAAATATTTTTTCCCAATAAGAGGATTGGCATTTTTGTCTTGTTTATGATTTCCCTTGCTGTGCAACAGAGAAGCCACAGTTTGAATCTCACCGAGGTCACTTAATCTTTTTGTTTGTATATCAGTTTTTTATTAGTGCAATGGATTAACACACCTATCTTATCTACCATTGTTGTAAAGACAAAAAGGTACATGTATTAATTCATATTGTGAGCTCTACACCACTAGAGTTAGAGGCTGCATTGTATTATGTCCACAATCTAGATCGCTGATACTGTACAGACCTTGGCTGGATAAGGTAAACAATAAAGATTTGTTTTTAGTAACGTATTCACTCATTAATGGGGCTTCCCTAGTGGCTCAGACAGTAAAGAATCTGCCTGCTGATGCAGGAAACACAGGAGACACGAGTTCGATCCCTGGATTGGGAAAGATCTTGGAGAAGGAAATGGTAACCCGCTCCAGTATTCTTGCCTGGGAAACCCCATGGACAGAGGAGCCTGGTGGGCTATAGTCCATGGGGCCACAAACACTTGCATATGACCAAGTGACTAAGCCACACACACACACACACACACACACACACATGCATTCATTAATGAATAGAAGCTAGAAGAAGCTTGTTGCTAGGATTGAATAAAAATGAATTTTAAAAGTTTATGCAGTGCTAGATACTTGGCAAAATATTCAGTATATGGGAATTGTTGACATATTATGACCATTGTATAATATAAATGTAGAATAACAGTAATGCAGACAAGAGTTCTTTCCATCTTAAAAAGGCCCCAAGGAGAATGAAATGGCAACCCACTCCAGTATTCTTGTCTGGAGAATCCCAAGGGCTGAGGAGCCTGGAGGGCTACAGTCCATGGGGTTGCAAAAGAATCGGACATGACTGAGTGGCTAACACACACGCACACATGTGCAACAATGTATGGAAGCATTTTCGCTTTAGAATTAGAGAGCACTTTGTACCCCTTTAGCATGGTCACATCCTGCCTTACGGTTTTCTTTTGTGCATGTGACATTCCGTTCCCCTCCACCAGCCTCTGATTTTAAGCTTCCTGAAGCTTTAGTGCTTCAGTGCATCCATTCTGATGCTTAGAGGACTCAGTGTCACTGTAGCCTCCTTTTTCATAGCTCAGATAAGATTCAGTAATTTTTCTGAATAAGACTTGGTTTCAATGGACCAAAGCTTTTCTTTGGAAGTTTCCAGCCAGCACTGAGTGGGTATAAACAGTTATACTCAGTTCAAAAATTTCCCCTAACCTTGGGTTTCTGTAGTATGGCTAGCGTGTGTCCTTAGGAGGATCTCCTCCAGTATTTTTTAATGGGAAAGTAAATGTAAACCCTCCATTAGGTTAGAAGCTCTAGAAGGGCAAGAGGATGGGTCTTATCTGAACTATTCACTGTTGTCTGGCAGGAAAGAAGGTTAGGAATTAATGGCCTGGTGTCATGTAAACCTGGGGCTTCCCTGGTGGCTCAGCCATAAAGAATCTGCCTGCAATGCAGGAGACACTGATTTGATCCCTGGGTCGGGAAAAGCCCCTGGAGGAGGAGATGGCAACCCACTCCAGTAGTCTTACCTGGAGAGGAGCCTGGCAGGCTACAGTCTATGGGGTCGCAGTGAGTTGGACATGACTGAAAGACTGAGCATGCACACACATGTAAACCTAGAATTCTGAGTATGTTTATTTAATTCTTATTCATTTTTAATGGCATCTATCAGTCATTATTCAGAAACTTTTATGTCCTTAGGTTCCAATTGCTATTCTCACATCTCTCAGTTCCAGAAAAAAAGAGTGGATTGAAAAATGAAATTCTAGACTATAGGAGTTTTGCCCTCTGAATCAGAGTAGAACACAGACTCTTTCCTGAATACCATTGGGTACCATTAGCAGCTTCTTAACCTTGGTGGTATAATCCATAGTTTCACATTCATTGACAACTGAATTTAGGAACTAGGAAAAAGGTTTAAGGTAAGTCATCTTGTGCAAATACGTGTTGAGATCAGCTAATGAAGGAGACCCATACATTAGAGGATGCCCTCAGGTTTTCAGAGTTCATCTGATTTGCAGGTAAGTTGACTAAATATTTTTAAAGTTTATACTTTTCAGGCTGACCAAACTCTGTCCTTCAGCAGTTTATGGTATAAGGGCAGAGGTATACGAACACATCTATTTGAAGGTCTAGGGATGATGCAGAGATGAAGAGAATCATGTGGTTCACATGGACCATGATCCTTGAAGATAACTTGGTAAGGGAAGGGGTACAGGGCTTGAGTTTTAGGAGATTTCCTTAGTAGATATGTGGGATAAAGAAGAGTTTTGCCAGCAAAGATTCAGAGAAACAAGAGAATGATTGGAGAAATACAGTGTCATGTAAGTTAAAGGCAAGTGTTTGCAGAAGATTATAACGAAAATAGTACAGTGAGTCCCCTGCATACAAATGGGTTCATTCCAAGATCATGTTCGAAAGTCCAGTTTGATTCTAAGTCCACCACAGGAAGATTCCCCTGGAGAAGGGAATGGCTACCCACTCCAGTATTCTTGCCTGGGAAATTCAATGGACAGAGGAACCTGCTGGGCTACAGTCCGTGGGATCACAAAGAATCAGACATGACTGAGTAACTAACATTTTTCACCCAGCTAACACCATGAGCTATATAGCACTATACCATAATACGTTTATAATACTTTTCACAGAAATATGTACATAAGAAACACAAAGCATTAAGAAGGCATTTTTACTCTTAGAGTACTGAACCTTGATGAGTATAGGGGTGCAGTACAGCAGCTGGTATACAGGACTTTTTCGCATCTTTGAAAGTTCACCACTCGAAGGTTCATATACAGGGGACTTACTGTGTATGTAACAGAGATGGCAATTCGGTTCAGTTTAAAAAGAGTGACTGTGAAGTTAGAAAGCATTTTGTGGAAGTTGATAATGAAGTCTTTAGACCCAGGGGTTGAAAGCAGTGAGGAAGTGGATGTAGCAAAGGTAGAGCTAATGCTGAAAAGAATTTGACCAAGAAAAGAGGAATGAAATAGACCAATAGCTGAAAAAGGTAAAAGACTCACATGAAGTTTTCTTTTTTTGTAGTGTGTAGTCAATTCGAACTTAATGATCATTTACTCTTAAGTTTTGGAAGAGCTAAACCAAGCATTTTAACTTCCTGCAATTACTTAACTATGTTGGCTGGCAGCTTGTTACTTGCCAACACAGTTAATTATAGTTTTCAGAGGTGAAAGTGGTTGTTAATATAGTTAATGAGTAGCTTGTTTGTTAGAGGGAAGTGGGGCTCATTGGCCTTTGCTTTCGGATGCAACCGTTCAGCAAGGCACTAACTATTGCTGATGACTAATTTCTTAGAAATTGCTACTTGTTTTATAGCATAGGCTGGTTACTCCCTGGATCTTTTGTGAGTAAACAATAAACAGAATAAGTTACTAAATAAAAGAACTGGGATTGTACATTTGAATACTGAATAAGATTTTTGAAAAGTAAAAGTGTTAGCCGCTCAGTTTTGTCTGACTCTTTGCGACCCCATGGGCTGTAGTCTGCCAGGCTTCTCTGTCCATGGAATTCTCCAGGCAAGGATACTGGAGTGGGCAGCCATTCCTTCTTCAATACTGAATAAAATTTTGGAAGGAGCACTTACACTCATGGAAAGATTGATGTAAACGATTGATGTAAACTCACCATTGGGACATACTATCTCTAATAGCTAAACACATCATTTGACCAATACAAGTTCGATCCCTGGGTCAGGAAGATCATCTGGAGGAGGAAATGGCAACTCACAGCAGTATTCTGGCTTCGGAAATCTCATGGACGGAGGAACCTGGTGGGCTGCAGCCAATGGGGTTGCAAAAAGTCAGACCTGCTGTAGTGACTGAATAAAAACAGCTTTTGAACATACTCTCTCTAATGGCTAAAATTGTCATTTGTACAGAAAAGACTGCACAGAGTCAGAGCTAGTTGGGTCCAAAAGCCTCTTTAGACTGATGAGTGGTGGCATTATCTACTGGGAAATAGATGGGGAAACAGTGGAAACAGTGTCAGACTTTATTTTTTGGGGCTCTAAAATCATTGCAGATGGTGACTGCAGCCATGGAATTAAAAGACGCTTACTCCTTGGAAGGAAAGTTATGTCCAACCTAGATAGCACATTCAAAAGCAGAGACATTACTTTACCAACAAAGGTCCGGCTAGTCAAGGCTATGGTTTTTCCTGTGGTCATGTATGGATGTGAGAGTTGGATTGTAAAGAAGGCTGAGTGCTGAAGAATTGATGCTTTTGAACCGTGGTGTTGGAGAAGACTCTTGAGAGTCCCTTGGACTGCAAGGAGATCCAACCAGTCCGTTCTGAAGGAGATCAGCCCTGGGATTTCTTTGGAAGGAATGATGCTAAAGCTGAAACTCCAGTACTTTGGCCACCTCATGCGAAGAGTTGACTCATTGGAAAAGACTCTGATGCTGGGAGGGATTGGGGGCAGGAGGAGAAGAGGATGACAGAGGATGAGATGGCTGGATGGCATCACTGACTTGATGGACATGAGTCTGAGTGAACTCCGGGAGTTGGTGATGGACAGGGAGGCCTGGCGTGCTGCTATTCATGGGGTCACAGAGTCGGACACGACTGAGCGACTGAACTGAACTGAACTGATTCAGTAAGAAGTGAAAGAGTTTTATCAAATAGAATTTCATCCTGTGCTGAATTTTTACAACTCAGAAATATGGTTGTTGCCATCTCAAGAGCACCTCTTATTTTTGAGGCAATGGCAATAAAAGGCAAGGACCATAAGATTCTTCAAGTTGAGAGTTGTTTTGCTTTGATTTAGTGTCTGAGGATGATTTGAGTGTTTCTTCCTTAATTGTTGCTGTAGAAAAGAAGTACCAATTGTTCCAAAAATCTAGGTACTTACAGAATTTGAGGGCAGACCAGGCCATAGTCAAAGTCATTTCAATATCCATCAACCTGGTGGAAATCAGATATTTCTCCTGATGAAGCTGCACATCTCAGTAAAACAACATTGTTTTTATTGTTGCTATTTTTAAAAAAATTTTTTTTTTTTACTCTTGTCTGGGCTATTAGTGTTAATCCCTGGTTAATCAGCGCTCCGGTGGTTGACTTAGTTTGTTAAAATATAAATAAATGAATGTTTACTTAATAAATTGGAGAAAGCAATGGCAATCCACTCCAGTACTCTTGCCTGGAAAATCCCATGGACAGAGGAGCCTGGTAGGCTGCTGTCTATGGGTTCGCATAGAGTCGGACATGACTGAGCGACTTCACTTTACTTAATAAATAGATTTATAAGGAAGTATTTTAAAACATGAGATTTATAAGGAGTTAGCAAAAATATACTTAATGGAAAAGTTCAAAACCATACCAGAGTTCCATTATTAATGTCATAGTTTCCAGTCTATTGGAAATAAGTGATTTTTCTGAATTCAATCCTAGTCCATTTATTTCACAATAAACCAAGCAGCTTGATGTACAGAACTAAGTTGCCAGATTGTCTGTGTTTTGTAGACTTGCTGGGGTGTGGGAAGCCAGCCTCTTTTGAGGCATTTTAGGAAGCTGCCCCTCCCAATGTCACCTGCAGCCTTGCTTTGTGAACTCATGCTGAACCTGCAGGGGGAGGATCAGTTTCTCTAGGGAGATGCACTTGAGACAATGTGAATAATAGGGGTTTTATTTACTGCTGAGGAGTAAACACATGCTGGCATTTTTATTTTTATTCAGGGACTTGTGTGCATCATTTTCCATGATTGCTGTTGCCCAGCCGGGTTGCTACATGGGCAATCTGGCAGAGAGAGAAAATGTTATCTCCTTGCAAATTCTCTTTTTAATTATCAGGGATTTGAAATTCCAATCCAAGAGATTAAATTTGTGCAAATAAACTGCAGAAAAACAACAACAAAAAAACCTCACAAAAAATGTGACACAGATAACATTCCCCTGAAGTCAGTTCCTAGTTTTATTTTTAAGGGTTTTCAAATACCAGATTGCTTCAAGGTCATTTCTATAATACAGCAATGATAATATTTTATTATAGTATGGAAAAATCTATGGGCTTGATTTAATTTTTCCTTTAAAAAATTCTGAGGTTATTAAGATGAAAATGTTAATCTGCTTTTGCTTTCTAATTATCATTGAAACCAGAAAAGTCTGGGGACACGAATGCCCACTAGCACTTATACCCACGGGTGTTCACATTTTTCACATCTTTCTAATTATCAGAGAGGTAAAAATGCATACCACATTTGTTGAAAAGCCCGTGCACTGCATCTCTTTAAAAATACAACACTTCATTAACCCTTTGAGACTTCACATAATTTTTACCATATGGAATGGCAGAAAATTGAAGTGGATATGATCTAATTATGAAAGTTATGTTACCTGGTAATAGTTCTAGGTAAAACTTTCTTTATGCAATTTGAAATAGTTTTAAACATTGAATTTTGAAATACTAATTAAAGTTTTTCATTTTTGTTCTGTAGCTAGTCCCTCTTTCCCTTTATTGTATTAAAAAAGGGCTCAACAGATGTTTCAGTCTTGCTGACTTTTGAAGTTTAACACTTTTCCAGACCACCTAACCTGCCTCCTGAGAAACCTGCATGCAGGTCAAGAAGCAACAGCTAGAACTGCACATGGAACAACAGACTGGTTCCAAAATGGGAAAGGAGTATGTCAGGGCTGTATACTGCCATCCTGCTTATTTAACTTACATGTAGAGTACATCATGTGAAATGCTGGGCTAGATGAAGCACAAGTTGGAGTCAAGATTGCCGGGAGAAATACAATAACCTCAGATACGCAGATGCCACCAGCCTTATGGCAGAAATTGAAGAAGAACTAAAGAGCCTCTTGATGAGAGTGAAAGAGGAGAGTGAAAAAGTTGGCTTAAAACTCAACATTCAGAAAACTAAGATCATGGCATCCAGTCCCATCACTTCATGGCAAATAGATGGGGAAACAATGAGAGACTTCATTTTTTTGGGTTCCAAAATCACTGCAGATGGTGACTGCAGCCATGAAATTAAAAGACACTTGTTTCTTGGAAGAAAAACTGTGTCCAACCTAGACAGCATATTAAAAAGCAGAGACATTACTTTGCCAACAAAGGTCTGTCTATTCAGAGCTATGGTTTTTTCCAGTAGTCATGTATGGATGTGAGAGTTGGACTATAAAGAAAGCTGAGTGCAGAAGAATTGATGCCTTTGAACTGTGGTGTTGGGGAAGACTCTTGAGAGTCCCTTGGACTGCAAGGAGATCCAACCAGTCCATCCTAAAGGAAAAAAGTCCTGAATATTCATTGGAAGGATTGATGCTGAAGCTGAAATTCCAATACTTTGGCCACCTGATGTGAAGAACTGACTCATTTGAAAAGACCCTGATGCTGGGAAAGATTGAAGGCAGGAGGGGAAGGGGATGACAGAGGATGAGAAGGTTGGATAGCATCACTAACTCAATAGACATGAGTTTGAGCAGGCTCTGGGAATTGGTGATAGACAGGGAAGCCTGGCATGCTGCAGTCCATGGGGTCATAAACAGATGGACATGACTGAGCAACTGAACTGAACCTTTTCAGATACATATCAGCAATGCATATTTTTGGATATGTAGAATTGTTAAAAATCAGGAAGAATTATTGGCATCATGATATCCTGCATTTGGTGTTAAAACAGTTGTATCCCATCTCTGGTTTTTATTTATCAATGATGTGATTTTATTTAGATCATTTACGTGCCCAGAACCTTAGTTTTGGAGAAGGCAATGGCACCCTACTCCAGTACTCTTGCCTGGAAAATCCCATGGACGGAGGAGCCTGGTAGGCTGCAGTCCATGGGGTTGCGAAGAGTTGGACATGACTGAGTGACTTAACTTTCACTTTTCACTTTCCTGCATTGGAGAAGGAAATGGTGACCCAGTCCAGTGTTCTTGCCTGGAGAATCCCAGGGACGGGGGAGCCTGGTGGGCTGTCGTCTATGGGGTTGCACAGAGTCGGACACGACTGAAGTGACTTAGCAGCAGCAGCAGAAGGATAGTACCGACAATCCTATGCCCAGGACAGACACAAAGAACAGACTTTTGAACACAGTGGGAAAAGGAGAGGGTGGGATGATTTGAGAGAAAAGGATTGAAATGTATACATTACCATATGTAAAACAGGTAGCCAGTGGGAGTTTGATATATGATGCAGGGAACCTGTGCCCGGGCTCCTTGACGACCTAGAGGGATGGGGTGGGGAGGGAGGTGGGAGAGGGGCTGAGGAGGGAGGGGGACACGTGTATGTCTATGGCCTTTCATGCTGATGTATGGCAGAGGCCATCACAATATTGTAAAATAATTACCCTCTAATTAAATAAATTTTTTTAAAAGCAGGATAATAATAGGATCTACCTCATAAGATTGGAGAAGGCAATGGCACCCCACTCCAGTACTCTTGCCTGGAAAATCCCATGGACAGAGGAGTCTGGTAGGCTGCAGTCCATGGGGTTGCTAAGAGTCAGACACGACTGAGCGACTTCACTTTCCCTTTTCACTTTCATGCATTGGAGAGGGAAATGGCAACCCACTCCAGTGTTCTTGCCTGGAGAATCCCAGGGACGGGGGAGCCTGGTGGGCTGTTGTCTATGGGGTCGCACAGAGTTGGACACGACTGAAGCAACTTAGCAGCAGTGGCAGCATAAGATTGTTAGAGGATTAAATGAGTCAACGTACACAAAGATGTAGAACAAATGCCTAGTACCTAGTCATGCTCTGTAAGTACTACTTTTTGTTCTAAGGTGTCTATCAATTAGATTTCAATATAGGATCCAGGAACCATACTGGGAACTGCAGACAGAAGGGGGTTTAATGCAGGAGAGAAGGTGCTGCATTAAATGGAATGGGGAAGGGTTGATGGAGGGAGGTTGGGGGCTGGAACACTGGCTCAAGACGTGCAGTCACAGCGGCCGTGTGACTTTCACTGTCTCTGCAGTGTAGGAGTACCACCTGTAGAAGGGGATGGCTGCTCATTGCCAGTCAGCTGTGTTCAGGCCCCGCTGTCTAAAAGACTCAACCTGTGCTCAGTGGCCCCTGTCCAGATATATTATCACATCAATCCTGACCACACCCCTATGAGCTACATTACTACTCTTATCCTTAATTTCAAGAAGAAAACAGGTTTATAGCATTCAATATGACACTCAAGCTGAAATGGTAGAACCCAGGCCGTCTGACTGTGGATTCTGAGCTTGTCTACTGTGTTGTATGTTTTAGAGTTGTGCCTTTGTGCCCTCCAAGGACTTAAAGGAGTAAGCCCCATTTAGTAACATGTTTTTTTTGTTTGTTGGTTTTGCACAGGAGATCTTAGTTCTGTGACCAGAGACTGAGTCCACATCCCCTGCAGTGGAAGCATGATGTCTTTACCTCAGGATCACCAGGAAAATCCCAGGTCCAGCTTTTCATATTATACCAGATGGCTTGAAAACTAAAAGTGTTTCTAGTGAAGATGTTGAAGTTCTGAGAATGTTTCTTTAGCCGTGCCATGCAGCTTGTGGGAGGGATTAATTCCCCACCCAGGGATTGAACCCAGGGCCCTTGACAGTGAGAGCACGAAGTCTTAACCACTGCACCACCAGGGAATTCCTGAGGTTCTTGAGGATTTTAATCAAACAAGTTGATCACAAACCCTCCTGGATTATTAACTCAACTTGATAAGATGGTACTTGGTAGGTGCAGGGGTATGGAAAACAACATTGAAAAGGACATAAATAACCTTCAACTTGAAATTAATGTTCTTAACAAATTTGACAAAGGGTTTCAGTTCAGTTCAGTCGCTCAGTCGTGTCCAACTCTGCGACCCCATGAATTGCATCACACCAGGCCTCCCTGTCCATCACCAACTCCGAGAGTTCACTCAAGCTCACATCCATCGAGTTGGTGATGCCATCCAGCCATCTCATCCTCTGTCGTCCCCTTCTCCTCCTGCCCACAATCCCTCCCAGCATCAGAGTCTTTTCCAGTGAGTCAACTCTTCTCACGAGGTGGCCAAAGTACTGGAGTTTCAGCTTTAGCATCATTCCTTCCAAAGAACACCCAGGGCTGATCTTCTTTAGAATGGACTGGTTGGATCTCCTTGCTGTCCAAGGGACTCTCAAGAGTCTTCTCCAACACCACAGTTCAAAAGCATCAGTTCTTTGGTGTTCAGCTTTCTTCACAGTCCAACTCTCACATCCATACATGACTACTGGAAAAACTATAGCCTTGACTAGACGGACCTTTGTTGGCAAAGTAATGTCTCTGCTTTTCAATATGCTATCTATGTTGGTCATAACTTTTCTTCCAAGGAGTAAGCATCTTTTAATTTCATGGCTGCAATCACCATCTGCCGTGATTTTGGAGCCCAGAAAAATAAAGTCTTGACACTGGTTCCACTGTTTGCTTATCTACTTGCCATGAAGTGATGGGACCAGATGCCATGATCTTAGTTTTCTGAATGTTGAGCTTTAAGCCAACTTTTTCACTCTCCTCTTTCAGTTTCATCAAGAGGCTTTTTAGTTCCTCTTCACTTTCTGCCATAAGGGTTGTGTCATCTGCATATCTGAGTTTATTGATATTTCTCCTGGCAGTCTTGATTCCAGCTTGTGCTTCTTCCAGCCCAGTATTTCTCATGATGTATACTGCATATAAGTTAAATAAGCAGGGTGACAATATACAGCCTTGACGTACCCTTTTCCTATTTGGAACCAGTGTGTTGTTCCATGTCCAGTTCTAACTGTTGCTTCCTGACCTGCATATAGGTTTCTCAAGAGGCAGGTCAGGTGGTCTGGTATTCCCATCTCTTTCAGAATTTTCCAGTTTATTGTGATCCACACAGTCAAAGGCTTTGGTGTAGTCAATAAAGTAGAAATAGATGTTTTTCTGGAACTCTCTTGCTTTTTCGATGATCCAGCAGATGTTGGCAAGTTGGTCTCTGGTTCCTCTGCCTTTTCTAAAACCAGCTTGAACATCTGGAAGTTCACGGTTCACATATTGTTGAAGCCTGGCTTCGAGAATTTTGAGCATTACTTTACTAGCATGTGAGATGAGCGCAATTATGCGGTAGTTTGAGCATTCTTTGGCATTGCCTTTCTTTGGGATTGGAGTGAAAACTGACCTTTTCCAGTCCTGTGGCCACTGCTGAGTTTTCCAAATTTGCTGGCATATTGAGTGCAGCACTTTCACAGCATCATCTTTCAAGATTTGAAATAGCTCAACTGGAATTCCATCACCTCCACTAAGGGTTTACATCATGTCTATGAATATATATCTCGAAACTTATTGATTGTTTTCATAATTATGTTGATATTTGTATCCAAAATGTAGGGTTCTCATCCCCTAATTATAGATGCTATGGAACTTTCACAGTTTCTTTTGCATTCAGAATTAATCAGGAATTAATTTTGAGGTAATATGGAGAGTTAGATATCTAGCTTTATTCTTTTTTCCTAAAAATATCTTGACCATGTCCCCACACACTACTTGTTGAATAAATAATGCTTTAATAATTAACATTCATATCTAGTGCCCATTGTCAATTAAATCTTTTTGATCTTGTCCCAAATGAACAAAGGCTGATTATTTGAAGATGTGACTGGTAACAACTAAAAATGATCATTCATTACTGGGCACTTTAGACTTTTGCCCATGTGAAACAGATGCATATGTTGGATTTTCCCAATGTTTTGACATAATCTTGCTTGTTAGAATTCCAGAAAAATGTAATTTGGTAGCAATCTCCTCATGAATTAGTTAAGCTTGGGTTCTTAGAAATATTTTCAGATATTCATTAATTTGCTTCTTCATTTGTTAAGCGCTATTTTTATTGAGTACTGTTCTATAAGCTGGTGTTACATTTAATAGAAAAAAAAATGCAAATTCCTGTTAATGATAGTCCAGTTCTATGAGGAGGACTGGAGTAGGAAATGTCAGCCCACTCCAGTGTTCTTGTCAGAAGAACCCCATGGACAGAGAAGCCTGGTGGGCTACCATCCATGGGGTTGCAAAAGAGTTGGGCATTACTGAGCGACTGAACAACAGTTGGGGAGGACAGCCAGCACGTTAAACAGTGATCAAACAGCATACTCTGAGGGTTTGAAAACTACTAAGAGGAAAACAGGGTGAAATCAGGATAAAAACCAAGGAGTTACATTAGCAAGTCTGGTGCTGGAAGCTTCTCTGGGAAGTGACATTCAAACTGAGATGAGAGTGATGAGAGAAGGACAGGTGAAAACCAGCATAAGCAGAGGAAGATGAAAACACAGAGGCAGAGATGGGGATGGCTCTGGTGTCTTTGAAAGAGGGAAAGAAGCTCAGTGTGGTCGGGGTGGTGAGCAGGGTTGGGGCGATAAGTGAGAGAGCCAGACTCACATCATGTGGGATGTTGTCAGCAAGGTGATACACTAGCTTTTGACTTTAGTCGCTTGGGAAGCTGTGTTAGATTGTGCTAGTAAGGGAATGATAGAAACTTGTTTTTGTTTTACAGAAATCATTTGGCTGTGGTGTGGGAAATGGACCCTTGGAAGGTGAGAATGGAAACAGAGCTCACCAGAAGGCGCCTGGTTTAGGTGAGGAATAATGATGTCTTGAGTTAAATTTGTCACAGTGGAGATAGTGAAAAATGCCCAGGTTCTGGAGTTATTTTTGGTATAACTGACAGTGTCCTGCTGGTTTGGTTTGGTAATGTGAAGGGAAAAAAGAAAAATTAAGGATGACTCCAAGGTTTTGACTTCAAGGTCAGAAAATTTTGTCTCCAAGACAGTGTGCATGGTTTGAGGCTACTCCTACACAACCTGGGACTTCTCAGGCGGCTCAGTGTTAAATAATCCACCTACCAATGCAGGAGACACAGGAGACATGGGTTCGATCCTTGGGTTGGAAAGATCCCCTGGAGGAGGAAATGGCAACCCACTCCAGTATTCTTGCCTAGAAAACCCCATGGACAGAGGAGCCTTGTGGTCTGTAGTCCATGGAGTCACAAAGTGTTGGATACGACTAAGCACGTACGTACCTACATAACCTGCCTGTATTTAGAATTAGAGATCCAGGATGAGAGTTTCTAGAATAACAGGCTCAAATGGCCACCTTATGGTATATTTCAGTTGACTTGATTAATTGAAAACCATACTATTTTTAGCGTAATTAAAGACTATATCTGGGGCAAGCTTGGGAGAAATGAAGTTGGCAGTGAGTGACCTGGGTGGTAGGTGGTTGATTGAAAATTTGAACAGTTTTCAAAACTAAAGTTCTTTTTTCAAATACCAAGCAGTTGGTTGAATTACGTTGGCATTCCTGGACACACTTGCACAAGAAGAGAGAATATACTTCGTTGGGTATGACATCTGGGCTGGGAACAAAAACAACATGTCAGCAGATAGTAAAGGTTACACTAATATAGTGACAGCCAATCTGGGTGATGCTGTTGTATGTTCTTTTGACTGCCTGTGGGTGAGCAAGATGATCCTTGAAAAGCAAATAAACACATTAACACGAGACAAGCAGAGCACTGAGACAGTGCCAACTTGCAGATGTCCTGTGTCAGTTCCTCCCGGGGATTGTGAAAGGTGGGGATGGTATGTTTTGGGGAATGTGACTGAATTCACTGAAATGGGGAGCTTTCCTTGCACTTCTCTGTGGAGAGAAATTGGAAGTGTTGTTTAAGGGTTCGGAGCTCATGCCAAGATGTGGATGCTGACGTCTTGGTTGTTTCCTGACTCCCCCTCTGAGAGCATATGCTCAGCTTGGCTCCTCCACGTTGTCTGGAGCCGGCTTCCAGGGTGGTTCTGAGCAGAGCAAGCCGCTTGCCAGAGAGCACCTGATGCCAATGCGTGCCCAGGAGCCTGGCAGGCTGTGCCAGTCACCAGCAGGAAGCTGGCAGCTGGTGGTGTGGCCCTTTCCTTAGAGAGAGGCAGGTACTGTGTGTCTGAGACCGTGCTGGTGGATCATTACAGAAGATACCTTGACCTGTTTTGCTATTAATTGAGCTTGGAGAGAGGCCTTAGATGTTCTGTAATCATACCAATCAGCAGGATGACTGTCACAGGTGACATATTAGACATGAAAATAGTCTGTCAACTGTAAGTCACACCTTGGAGAATTAACTCATTCTATTTATTGTGATAAATAGTAAGATCTCAGTAGTAAGAATATTACTGTAGAAAGGGATTAAAAACTCAAATGTTTCAAGTCGAGGAAGAGAACACGAATGTCATAGGATCAGGATCTAACAGTTAAAAGGAGTGGGTCCTAGAAAACTAGGAATGCACACCCATCTATAGACATTCAATTAGGGTGGAAGAAAAGTGTAATAAAGTACTCTCTCCTCACAAAAAAAAGACATTTGGGGGTGAATAGAGCCTGCTCACTGCCAGCTAGTGATGTAATATCATAGAACAATAGAATTTTCCAGATGGAGGGGACCTTTGAGATTATTTTGTTAGTTCTTCATTTCACCAATTAAAAACAAAGTTGAAGTTGAGTTTCTTGACCTTTCCTAAAGTCACACAAATTCTTAGAGGCAGAGTTGGGAATAGAACTCAGAAGATGTGTGTCTTCTGTGTTAAGTTGGGTCAGGCATGTGAGCTGATGAAGCTAAAGACCAAGGAGCTTAATCAGGCTTGAACTCTGGTAAAAGGATGTGGTGCTAAAGTATATGTTCTTCTTCTCAGAAGATAATGATCATTCATTGCAACACTTGTTTTGCCTTGACCGCAAAACTTTTTGAACTAAAAAATTTGCATTTTAAATAACATCATGAGAGAATATATTCATGGTAGCTTCCCAGTTTGTAAAATTGTACAGTGTGTGGGAATTGGGAAAATTTGCACATGCAACAGGGATATTTATAAATGAAACTCAATGTCAAACAGTAAAGAAATAAATCAAAATGAATTATTTGAAGCCATAAATCATAGACCTACATGTTGCAAGGAAAATATGAACAGTTTTTGGATAATGTAGTGTTCCTTTTAAAAAATTAGAACTCTCATATTGCTGTTCAATGTGTTGCTTGGTAAAACTATTTGGAAAATAGTTTTGCATTTCCTAAAATTATTAAGCAAATGCACACCCTAAGGTGCAGCTCTACAGCTTGGTGAAAGTTATGCATGTATATCAAGAAACACATTGGTGTTTGTAGCAGCATATCCTTAAGAACAAAAGTTGAAACGAGCCAGATGCACATCTACATTTACAATGCATCAATTGGGTTGTATTCATACAATGGAATAATACATAGTGTGAATGCACTTCCCTAGTGGGCCAGTAAGACCCCCTGCTTTCGAGTGCAAGAGGTGAGAGTTCAATCCCTTGTTGGGAAGCTAAGATCCTACATAACTGGAGGCCAAAAAGCCAAAACATAAAACAGAAACAATGTAACAAATTCAATAAAGACTTTAAAATTGGTCCACACCAAAAAAAAAAATTGAAAAAATACATAATGTGAAAATATATTATAGATGAACTATTTTGAAATTCAGAGAAGTTAAAACTGAATGCCCTGCTGTTGATTTAAAAAATTCATATGAGTTTAAACTATAAAGAAAATTAGGGCTAGTAATTACTGTAAAATAAGGATTGTGGCTACCTCTCAAGGGAGGAGGGTGTAAAGGAACATGGGGGCCTCAGAGTTACTGATGGTGTTCTGTTTCTTAAGCCAGCAGTGAGTTTATCAGTGTTCTTAGTCTTTAAAAAATATACTCATCTTCAGTGTAAGTTTTAGGAACAAAACTAAGTATAAAAACTAAACCATAAGTGGTTGGAATATTTCAATAATTGTCTGATTTTGTTTTTTTGGCCCTCATTCTAGAATGATAGCTAGGTATTTAATCCAGCATTAAAAATTATGTATGTATATACTTGAACAGTGAAGGTCTGAACTTCATAAGGGTCAACTTATATTTTTTCAATAGTAAATACTACAATACTGCACAGTCTGTGATTGGTTGAATCTGAGAATGTGTAGGAACCTCGGAAACAGAGTGCCAGCTATAAATTATACTCAGATTAACCCCTGAGTTGTTCAGGGGTCACCTTTATTATACATGCATGTATGTGTATATATATTTAAATTATTAAAGATTTTTAATTGTAAAAGTATAATAATGTTTTACCAACTTAACCATTTCTAAGTGTACACTCAAGTAGTGTTAAGTACATTCACATTGTTCAACCAATATCCATTAAATGGCAACTCCCAATTTCCCCTTCTTCGGGCCCCTGGAAACCACTATTCTACTGTCTTTGAATCTGACTACTGTAGGTACCTCATATAAATACAATCATGTAGTATTTCTTTTTATGACTGATTTATTTCACTTAGCACAGTAGCCTCAAGGTCTGTCCATGTTGTAGAATTTGTCAGAATTTGCTTCTTTTTTTAAAGCTGAATCATACTCTCTTGTATATTCATGCTGTGTTTTTGATTAACCATTCATCTGTCAATGGTTGCTCCTACTGCCTGGCTATAGTGAATAATGCTGCTAAGAACATGGATGTGCAAATACCTCTTTGAGATCCTGCTTTGATTCTTTTGGATACATAGGTATCTCTTAGTGTCCATTGAAGATTGTGTCCAGGAGCCCCTGGACACAATCTTTGATATCTGCAGATACCAAAATCTGCAGGTGGTTGAGTCCCTTCTATGCAATGGTGTAGCACAGTGAATACAGTTGGCCCTCCATATTCATGGGTTTTCCATCATCAGATTTAACCAGCTCAGGGTTGGTTAAATCTTTGAACCCATGGATATAGAAGGCCAACTCTATACCTACAAATGGAATTCCTGTGTCATATAGAAATTCCATTCTTATATTTTAGGAACTACCATACTGTTTTCCATAGCGCTGTACCATTTTGCATTCCCCTTTAACAGTGCACAGGGTTCTAATTTCTCCTACATCCTTGATATTTCTTTACTTTTTAATAGTGGTCATCGTAAGGAGTATGAAGTGACATCTCATCGTGGTCTTGATTTGCATTTCCCTAATGATTAGTGGTGTCAAGTATCTTTTCATATACTTGTTGGCTGTTTGTATGTTATCTTTGGAGAAATCTATTCAAACCCTTTGCCTGTTTTAAAGTTGTTATATGTGTTTTTTGGTTGTTGAGTTGTAGGCATTTTTCATAAAATCTGGATACTAACCACTTATCTTGGGTTCCAAAATCACTACAGATGGTGACTGCAGCCATGAAATTAAATGACGCTTGCTCCTTGGAAGAGAAGCATGACCAACCTAGACAGCGTATTAAAAAGCAGAGACACTACTTTGCTGACAAAGGTCTGTCTAGTAAACGTGATGGTTTTTCCAGTATTCATGTATGGATGTGACAGTTGGACTATAAAGAAAGCTGAGTGCCGAAGAATAGATGCTTTTGAGCTGTGGTGTTGGAGAAGACTCTTGAGAGTTGCTTGGACTGCAAGGAGATCAAACCAATCAATCCTCAAGGAAATCAGTCCTGAATATTCATTGGAAGGACTGAAGCTGAAGTTCCAATACTTTGGCCACCTGATGCAAAGAACTGGCTCATTGGAAAAGACCCTGATCCTGGGAAAGATTGAAGGCAGGGGGAGGAGGGGATGACAGAGGAGGAGATGGTTGGATGGCATCACCAACTTGATGGACATGAGTCTGGGTAATCTCTGGCAGTTGGTGATGGACAGGGAGGCCTGGCATGTTGTAGTTCATGGGGTCATAAAGAGTTGGACTCGACTGAGTGAACTGAACTGAACTGAACCACTTATCAGATACATAATTTGCAAGTATTTTCCCCCATTTTATAGGTTGGCTTTTTATGCTTTGTCATTTGCACAAAGTTTTCAGTTTTGTTTTTACTTTTTTGATATCACACCCAGGAGCTTCTTGCCAAATTCAGTGTCATAAAGCTTTCCCCCTATGTTTCTTCTAAGAGTTTTAAACTTTTAGGCTTTACTTTTAGGCCTTTGATCCATTTTGAGTAAATTTTTATATATGGTATAAAGCAAGGGTTTAACTTCATTATTTTGCACATGGATATCCAGTTTTCCCCAACATGATTTATTGAAGTGACTGTCATTTCCTTGATGAATGGTCATGGCACCTTGGTCAAAAATAATTTTGAGGTTCAAAATCATATTTTGTCAGTACACTGAAAATTTTATTCAGTTGCTTTTAGGTTTCTATTTCAGTTTTTGAGGGGTCAGCTTTCAGTCTCATTGTTGTACTTTTTTCTCTGGTGGCTTTTCAGATCTTTTTACTCCCTTAGGTTCACCATCACAAGTCGAGGTATGAGTTTCTTTATGTTCACTTGGTTTGAGATTTTGGAGGATACCTAAACCTGAGAATGGGCTTCTTCCCTTAGGTCTCCATCAATATTTCTTCAGTTAGTGCTTTTGGAAATCTGAACAGATCTAAATTACATCTTCTCGGTCTGAACTTCATTTCCTACCGTAACACCATATTTTCCATACCTTTGTCTCTGTGTTACAGTCTTTATTCAGTTTTCAGCTCTATCTTCCAGTTCATTAATTTTCTTTCCTGATGTGTCACCTAAGTTATTTAACCCACCCATTGCGTTTCTAATATGCTTTTCTTTTCTACTTATAGCTTTACAAATCTGGTTCATATTTTTGGTAGCTTCTTATTCCTTTGTCATATTCTTTTACTTTTTTCTTGAAAATGATTGATTATTTGCAGTTAGACATTCTGTGTCTGAGAATTTAAACACCTCTATCTTTTGTGGGTCTGATTTGTTGTTTGTTGTAGAGTCTCATTCGTGCAGGATTGTTTCCTGTTGTGCTTTTTTGCATTTTCATGAACTTACGATGACTGAGATTTTTTATCTGTGGGGATTCTTTGAGATTTGGGTGGAGGTAGGTTCTCCAGAGGGGATCTGTGTATATCTCTGCCAGATGGCATAGTTGGTAAAGGATCTGCCCACCAATGCAGAAGATGCAGGAGATGTGGGTTCAATCCCTGGGTCAGGAAGATCCCCTGGAGTATTAAATGGCAACCCACTCTACTATTCTTGTCTGGAAAATTCCATGGACAGAGAAGCCTGGCAGGTTACAGTCCATAGGGTCACAAAGAATCGGACACAACTAAGTGACTGAATGCACATACACACTGCCAGACATCTAGGGGTGACCCAGTATGAACTAATTTAACTTAATTCTCCACTTGAGGTTTTTATCTGGCTATGAATGTGCTATAAATTCTGATTCTTCATGTGTTGTGAAGTCAATCTTCTTGTTAAGAATTCTCAAGGGAGGTTTTCTCTCTCTCCACCCATGGCTGGTGCCTGTGTGTGCTTAGTTGCTCAGTTGTGTCTGACTGTTTGCAACCCCATGGACTGTAGCCCACTAGGCTACTCTGTCCATGGAATTTTTCAGACAAGAAAAATTCAGGAGTAGGTAGAATTCTAAAAAGAATTCAGGAGTGGGTAGCCATTCCTTTCTCCAGGGAATCTTCCCAACCCAGGGATCGAACCTGGGTCTCCTGCATTGCAGGCAGATTCTTTATCATCCGAGCCACCAAGGAAGCCTAGTCAGGCAATTTTCCTTATTTTCTGTCTTTGTTGGGTGTTTTTAATTGTCTAGCTCATTGCTGTACTAAGGAATCATCTTTTTGGGCACTAACCTTTGAAAGACTGTGATCTGACTTCTCATCTTTTGAATGCCTCAGCTTTGTTTTGCAATTTCAGATTCCACAAATTAAAAACAAGTGATCTGAGGTGCTGTTTGGAGAGCCATTGGTTTCAGCACTTGGTTCTCCCTCTGAATTTATTTTTTGTTTTTGACTTTTGAAGATTTTCCCACTCTCTTGCCAGATCAGATAAATTTAAAAAGAATTTAATATCTAACATACTGAAGGTGTTTAGTTGGAATATCTAGCCCACTCTAATGCTAGTTATAGAATTACTACTTGTCTCATGTTTGAAGCATATGCACGTTTTAGTTTCTGGACATTATAATTAGAATAATTTATAATTTAATAATATATTTATTCAAATAGAATACATTACATCTCCTTGTTCACTTTTTGGATTACATAGGTTTCATCAAATGTTTTGTTATATTCACGTTAGCTGCTATCATAAATGAACCCTAAACTCTCAGTGTCTTAACACAGATGAAATTTATTTCTTGCTCACACAGATCCCCTTACTGGCAATGAAAAGAGGGTGGTAATTCTGTTTTATGGGGTATTCAGGGATGCAGGCTGATGGAACCACTGCTGGCTTTAATACAGGACTTTGACAAGGCAGAGTGGGAGGAATGCTTTAGAAGTTTTGGGGCCAGGTGCAGAAGCTGTGTGATTATGCCTGCCCGTATCTCACTGCCTTTGGACTCGTTACAGGGCCCATCCCCGAGGGGCTGGAAATGTAGTCCTTGCCTAGGTGTGAACCTAGGAATGGGAGCCTGAGACTTCAGTGGATAGTGCTCTTCACTGGCCACTGGGTATCTCTCTGTATCCTTCTTTCCATACCAGAACACACTTCTTCCCCAAAGGAGAAAACCCCAAATCCATTACGCTTCCAGCTCAAAGTGTAGTGTCCCTCTGTGGTGTTCAGGCTTCATCAGGTCTACGCAGGGTTGTGGTCTGGCAGTCTCTGCAGTAAAATGTTAATGTTTCTGGGAGTTTCTTAGATGGCGAGAGGCTTTACATGCACCTCATGAATGAGTCTGCCAGTCATAACGTTGTCTTCTCAGATGCCACCTGTTTCTGATAAATTTTTGTAACTGTTGCTCCTTCACTTTCCAAAAACGAAAAAAACCCCCACTGTTTTACCCCAGTCATTTTTGCTCTCAACTCTTCTGGTTCCAGGAATACTCAGCAGTTTCTTTGAAGTGAGATAAACATTGATTTCCTCTGTGTCATGGGGTCCCTCAGCTGGATGGCTTGCATCCCTGAAGTGTGTGCATTTGGTGGGACAACTGTCTCTGCTTCAGGTCTCTTTTCTTTGCCTCAGTGCTTGCCTCCAATTCCAGCTGCCGCTTTGTGTGTGGAAGTCTCATTCTCTGCCTCTGGCCATGCTGCCACTCGGGTTTGTGATTCCAGAGTCCTCAATTTATTTATCAGTTCTCTCTCCGATGTGGCTTATCTCTCAGAGGGCCCAACCCCTCCCCAATACTTCAAACATATCTGAAACCTAATCAGACACATCGTTAAATCTTGCCTTTATGTGGTGTGCCCCTTCCTGTCTGTGTGAAGCAGTGTACATAAAAACAAAACAGAACCAAACCAAACCAAACACTCAGCTCCTTTTGGGAAGTATTACCTAGTTCGATTTGCCAGAACATTTGAGTCTTGGTTCTTACTCAAACAGGATAACCTAATACTTAAGTCTTTGGCTATGTTTGTGGTGGTAATATGAAGTATTTACTAGAAGCATTGCTATTAATCCAAAATGTCTCAAATGTATATTTATGTAGCCCTGAGAAGGACTACAGCCATGAAATTAAAAGACGCTTACTCCTTGGAAGGAAAGTTATGACCAACCTAGACAGCATATTGAAAAGCAGAGACAACAAAGGTCCGTCTAGTCAAGGCTATGATTTTTTCATGTATGGATGTGAGAGTTGTGAAGAAAGCTGAGTGCCGAAGAATTAATGCTTTTGAATTGTGGTGTTGGAGAAGACTCTTGAGAGTCCCTTGGACTGCAAAGAGATCCAACCAGTCCATTCTAAACGAGATCAGCCCTGGGTGTTCTTTGGAAGGGATGATGCTAAAGCTGAAACTCCAGTACTTTGGCCACCTCATGCGAAGAGTTGACTCACTGGAAAAGACTCTGATGCTGGGAGGGATTGTGGGCAGGAGGAGAAGGGGACGACAGAGGATGAGATGGCTGGATGGCTTCACTGACTCGATGGACGTGAGTCTGGGTGAACTCCGGGAGTTGGTGATGGACAGGGAGGCCTGGCGTGTTGCGATTCATGGTGTTACAAAGAGTTGGATACGACTGAGTGACTGAACTGAACTGAGAAGGAAGGAAAATGAGCATGGTGTTTTGGGGGAAGAAACCTTCCACAAATGATCAGTTAATTCTCTCTGCTTAGACGTATCATCTTTCCAGAATGTTCCCAACATCGGCCTACAGCATGTGGCACAAACAGGCCGGCAGCTGTGATCATTTGCCTGGGAGCATGACTTTGAAGTCAAAGCAGAACTGTTTGGATAAGATGAAAAATTTGGGCCTCACATGGAACCAAACCTTAACTTAGGAAAATAAAACCAGATCATTTGGGATTCAAAGACTGTCTTATTCTGTTCCCTGCACTCTTTGTTTAAGATTCTCCTGGAACAGTATATAAACTTCAGCCTCTCGGGCTTTTGTAAGGTCAGAAGCATGCTGAGAATTTTATGATACCAGGAATGCCACCTGGAGCTTTTGTATTCCAGGAAAATGTCAGAAGGAAAAGAGCCCGTCTCGGTGATTACTTGCCTTTATTTTTGGATCCACCTCGTTCTTGTCATCTCTGCCCTTCTCTTCTTCTACCCATAAGACTGTAAAGATGGCAGATAGGTAAGAGGCATAACTAAGTTAGCAGGGAAAAAAAAAAGCTAATCTTTACTCAGCCGAAAGGAATTGCCGAGCAATCAGAAGTGAGCTAATGAGCACAAATAGACCATCTATTCTTGAAAATGTGATGAGGGAAAACATCTAAAATAAACTCTGGCAGAGGAGAAGAGAAGTAAAAGATTCACACTTTCCCATAATCTTCATTTCCAAAACGTTGAGAGAAAAGTGAGGGATTACTTGAAAAATGAAGAGATTAAAGCTGGATAAAATATTCTGATGAAGAATAAATAATATAGAAGAGTTTCAAGAAGACAGGTGAGAGAATGAGCTTTATATAAATGTCCTGCTGCTAAGTCGCTTCAGTCGTGTCCGACTCTGTGTGACCCCATAGACGGCAGCCCACCAGGCTCCCCCGTCCCTGGAATTCTCCAGGCAAGAACACTGGAGTGGGTTGCCATTTCCTTCTCCAATGCATGAAAGTGAAAAGTGGAAGTGAAGTCGCTAGGTCGTGCCCGACTCCTAGTGACCCCATGGACTGCAGCCCACCAGGCCCCTCCGTCCATGGGATTTTCCAGGCAAGAGTACTGGAGTGGGGTGCCATTGCCTTCTTTGATATAAATGTCCTAATCACCTAAAATTTAAAACTTTTCTTTTTTTGTGGGGGGTTGCCTTTTTATTTTTTAATTTTATTTGTTTATTTTTGACCATACCATGGTATGCAGGATCTTAGTTCCCTGACCAGGGATTGAAACTGTGGCTTTTGCATTGGACACTAGGGGTCTTAACCACTGGACCATCTGGTGCCATTTTAAAAGTTATAAAGAAAAAGCTGTTGTTACTATAGAACAAAATCCTGAAATACTGAGCAAAAAAAAAATTATCTCATAACAATCAGTGTTAAACTTGATTTATAGTCTTCCAAACACATTTAATAGTTCAACTGATGAATATGAGGTGAAATGTTTTGAAACTGTCAATGTTTGGGAGTTTACTGCCCTAATACCAACCATTTATCAAAATTGTTTATTTAAAAATTGTACCCCTTCTGCAATGATCCAAATGACTTAGGGGGAAGACTTCCTGCTGGCTGGTCAGCTCCTAGGCTTGCTTTCATTCTAAAGAATTGGGATGATGACAAGTGAAATAAAGAGAAAATTGAAGGGAGCAGGGGAGGCTGAATCTGTCTACATCAGTAGTATGGGATGGGGGCCCAGAACCCTCCAGGGTCAGAGCAGGAGGGTGAGGTTTGAACAGACACAATAATCTTACGATGTGTGAAGAGTGGAGGAGAAGAAAGGAGAATTTCAGGATGTGACTATGAGTTTAAAGTTATTTTTTTTTTTTTGAAGTGCTTTGAGGTGTATAAGTATTGAATCTATTTCCATGTACTTTGGGGGAATCCCCTGAATGCAGTGGCGTGGCCATGGTGCTGTTGCTGGCTAAAATCTAGGCTTTCTCTGCCCCCTGAAGCCGAATGAAAACTATGGACAAAGAGTTTGGGGGAAATAGAAAGGTGGCTTTAATTCTCAGCTGGTAGAGATGGAAACAGACCAGGCTCATGCCGTAAGAACTGTGCCCATTGAGGTCTGGAAGTCAGTGCTGGGAACAAAGGTGTTAAAATCTTATTTTCTTTCTCTCCACTTGTCTCAAAAACAGTCATAGGCTGGCATCAGTAACCCGGTAATTGAGCCTGGCAGTTAGGTGACTGTGTGGCCTTCTTGCTGATTTGTAAAAGGGAAGAACTGCAAAGGGGGAGAGAATGTTGTGAGTATTGAGCATGTTGTGAGCATTGAGTCAGAGGATACTAGGTGCGAAATGTAGCTCCTGCAGAGTTAAGGGGCAGAAAAGCAAACCTAGTTACAGGCGTTACAGGCATGTCTAGTTAGGAGTAGTTAAAAGTTAAAAAAAAAAAAAAACAAAAACCACAAAACAAAACTAGGAATTTTCAGGCCTGTTCACCGTTCTCTTAATCTTCTTTGTTCTCAGGAAACGGAAAGACAAAACTCACTCCTGTTTTCCCTTTTCGCTGCAACAGTGCCGCATGGACCCCCTCCTCCATGTGAATTAGAGTCAGTAATGATCCTGATGATTAGAACCTTTAGTCCTGAGGATCTTGGAGAACGATGCCATCACTTCTGTGAAAATTCATCACTGAATGACTTAAATACTCTGAATGTTCGATAATTCGAAAATGAGTTTTTCACATGCTCCTCCTGGCCATAAATATTGTTGTTGTTCAGTCGCTCAGTTGTGTCTGACTCTTTGCAACCCCATGATAAACATAGTTAAATGAGGTTAAATGGATTGACTTCTGTAATTACATTTGGGACAATGAGTAGAGAATAGGAGATGATGATTTTTGTGTGTTTTTTAGCATCTCACTGGTACACATCTATAATGAATTGCATTACATAGCCGGTTTGGATATTTGTTAAAAGCATGAAAGGTGTAAAGTAAGGAATGTGACTATTGTGATTCTGATGAAGTGTTTTTATGGTTTCCTGAGACCTCTGGGCTCTATATTTCTGAGGCACTGAAAATTATGCTACTTGAGCAATTCTTTGGGAATGTCTGGGCATCAGTCCAGGCACCTGCAGGGCTGGCTCTTACGAAACAGAGAAATGCAGGAGATTTATCTCTGGCATGACCCTGTTTGGCGTTCCTGCATTCTTGCTGTGCCTCAGCCACCAAGGATTATCCTGCCCTTCTAAAGTCGTCCCGTGTGCCCATTAGGGGTGAATGAATGTGACCCTGTAGAAATAAGTTTTTTGAATTGGAGACCTGATAGGACTAAACAGCCTTTACCAATGTCAACTTAAAAAACATTCAGAGCCTAAAAGTTGAGAGTTATGTTTTATTTGGTGGGAATCTTTAGAACTTCAAGCCTGGGATCTCAAGTAGCCCTGAGAGAACTGCTCCAAGGAGGCGAAGGGTGGGGAGCCAGGTTATATAGAAGTTTTGCAACAAAGGGCAGGTAGTCTGAATGTCAAAAGAGTGTTAATTAAAAGAAAACTAGATGTCTCATGTTAAGGAATTTAGTGCCGTTCTGTGTATGGGAAGATGCAAGAGCCCCGGCTCACTGAAAGCATTCCTTTGCTGTGTACCTGGGCTCTCTGGGGCCAGTTTTCTCATCCTGAGTTTCCTCAGGCCTCACTGTGGGGCGTGGCTGCAGTCCGATGGCGCTACATGACAGGTGTTCCTTCCTGCCTGAGCTCCCTCAGGGCTCACCAGCAGCCGTGACTGCAGTCCCTGATGACTGTGACATCCTTTGTTTACTGATACTGCAGGCAGTATTCCACTGAACATCAAGAAACACCATTCATTCTTCCACCCATCCAAGAAATTGCTGTATAATGACCAGGCAGTAATAAGAGTGGGTTCATTTGTTCTGAGCACTGAGCGCATCCCAGGAAATGTTCTGGGCACTTGACCTGTGTTGTAAGCTCATTTCACTTTCAGTACTCCTGGAGACAGGAACTAGCATCCTCATATTCTAGCTGAGTAAATAGAACAGATATAACCCAGCTTTCCCAAGGCCCTCAGGTGGTCTGACTCCAAGGCCTCCACCTCTCTGTACTTCTTGCTTCTCGCATCAGGCAGTGTGATAGTTACTGAGGATGCCCTGTGCTCTGAAGGGAGAATTGAAGCCACTTTTATGAGTCCCTGTCTTACACTTGACACACTATTGCAAAGTCATTTTGGGGGTAGGGAGACCAGAAGTTGGGAAAGGATTAGATACATCTCCAACTGACACCTTAAAGGTAAAAGTAAGGAACCTCCCTTTGGGGTGCTTTGTGCAGAACTAAAGGACTTCATATAAGCCTTCCTTTATCATGTGTCTTTCTCTCTTTTCTAAAAATTATTATTAGGGGCACATGTGCCAGATAAAAAGCTTAGTGTTCAGTTGTGTCCATATAAATGTCTAAAATACCTAGTTTCGAATGCTCAGTAAATCTTCTGAAATCAGTATCTTTCAGATGTTTATGAAACAAGTAATTATTACAATTGCTATAATCAGATCAGATATCCATGAGCTCAAGGGTCATGTGCACTCAAGTTTATTCCAATGTTAAACCTTTTTGCCTCAGGCAGCTGTTTTTCAGGAAATACTCGTAGATGATTTTGAAAGACTTTGTGGAAGCTCTTCGTTGATTTCACATTCTTGCCCAAGAAAGATATTGGGATGATGCCACTGGTTGTCAACAGTGTTTCACCAGCTCTGGCTATGTATTTTAGTCCCCTGAAGAATTAAACAAATAATAACGCTATTACCTGGACCTATCCACAGACTTTGTGATTTTATTGGCATAGGGGAGACCCCGCACGTCAGAAATTTTTATGAACAGCAGGGAATATGAATATGTTGAATGGCTACTGGATTAGGGTGCAAAATAATTTCATTATCCTCTTTCCAGGTCTTCTACTGTCTTTCTATACTCAGATTTTCATTGATTAATATATCATTCTATTTTTAAAAAATCAGCGAATCCCAGATAGACATGATTTGTAAGTGATCGATAATTTTACACTTGGCACATTTTTAATATTCAAAGCAGAGCTAAATGGCATCATTAGAATAAAAATCAAATTATAGCACAGCTGTGTTAATTATGAAAACAGATTAAAGCTTGAGTCCTTCTCATTTGGGTTCCTTATTTTGACTCAGGCTTTTGTGGTTTTTTTTTCTTCTGTTGCACTCCCTACTCCCACTCCCTCCCTCCCTCTGCCTCTCCTCTCTCTCTGTTTAGCATTTTATTGGTATCCTGATGCCTGACATTATTGAGGCTTCCTCAAGGTCTTCAGGTGCCAAGAGACACACTTTGCATTCCTTATCTGCAATAACACAAAGTGTGAAGAGTTAGGAAGATTAAAAACAAACTTTAATGATATATATCCTCAGTTTTGGATTTAATCTGTGCCTGAAGATACTGTGACCTAAATTACAAAGTATATTATAGTTGCAGAAAAAGCAGCTGCTCAGGTTCACTCTTGGCGAGTTCAAATTGAACTCCATGGAATATGGAACAGCAGAAATTATTTACAATCTATTCAGTTGCCAGCCCTTCCTTTGGGCCAAAAAGAAGATACATTTGTATTCCTGTTATATTCTATTGTGTTCTTCTATCTTTCACAATCCCTTAGGACAGAGAGAGAGCTGGAAGGAAGGAAGAGATGCTTGCTAAGCTCCCAGCATCCAGGCAGAATGAATAATGTGAATAAAATGCAAGTTTAGTTGCACAGTCCTCCTTAAGTGGTGCATAAATAAATAGTATGCAATAATAGATTTTGTGTGATGCAATTATTTATATTCAGAAGTGTAGCCATATGCATATACCATATCTAAAAATGCAGGAAATTCCTTTTCTTTCAGAAAACCACACTAGCTCTTATGGAAGAACAACTGGATTCAAGATGATTATTATGTGGAGGCCGAGAATATGACTCTGAAACTATAACAATTTTCTTTTTTGTTACTGTTAAAAAGGAAGCAGGTTTACTGATTAGTCCCATGGTGAACCTTTCCATCTGACTGACCGTGGAAAGGGCTTCCCTGGTGGCTCAGATGGTAGAGAATCTGCCTGCAACACAGGATACCTGGATTCCACCCCTGGGTCAGGAAGATTCCTGGAAAAGGGAATGGCAACCCACTCAAGTACTCTTGCCTGGAGAATCGATGGACAGAGGAGCCTGGGGGGCTACAGTCCATAAGGTCTTAAAGAGTCAGAAACGAGTGAACAACTAACACTTTCTTGTAAAGCTTCCTCCATAAAGAAAAAAAGAGAAAATTCATAACTTGCTCTGAAAAATATCAGGATCCATAAATTTTTCAGCCTGGTTTTAAAAATAGGAACTGATACGCATGAAGGTCTTTTAACTTTCCCTTTAATAATGAAAGTATTGATCTATTTCATAAGATCCTTTGCAGCTGATGCATTTCACAATTGGTGTCCCATTACAACATTTGAATATCATGTTTCCATAAATGGTTATGATACTCTAGAGCTGTTTACAGTTAAAATAACAGTTGGCAATTTCTTTGATCACAAACCGGTGCATTGGATAGTTAATTTCTGGTGGAATCAATAATACCGCAGACAGGGCACTATTTTGGTGGAAAAGTTTGCCTTTTGGAAGTGATATTTTCAACCTGCCTTAAAAATTGTTGCCAAAACCATTATTCTTCACTTAATGAGAGGCTTTTCTGAACTCTTAACGAATCCGGCCATTCTCCAGTGCAGTATTCAATACTGACTGTGGACCATGTTGTTCCAGACCTGAATTGAAATTCATCAATGCCTGTCTTGTTGGTAAGATCATTAGGAAGCAATGCATTATTAAAGAGTTTTTCAGACACACAGGGCTTGGAATTGTTATTGATAACAAATGTTGCTAAGGTTTTCCTGTAAAATAACCATAGTGAAAAGCCGTGGATCTAAAGCTTCAAGCAGTTTTGAGAAAACGGCAAGGAATATGTAATTAGGTGAGGTAGATATGGACTTTGACTGATGGCTTCTTTGCCCATTACCTGAAACCACATATGCTTTGGACCACAATGATGACATCTCCAGAAAAAATATTATAATATTGAATTTGTTTCCCACAAAGAACTTGGTAGTGTTAAAGTCTTTTCATTTAGATGAGCTATTCTCTTGTCTTTATTGAAGATCACTAGGTCTAGAGGTCAGTGGATAAATAGAGCCCTTCAGTTGCTGAGTTTGAAGTCTGCTGATTTTATAAGCATTTGGTAAGGAAAAGCAACATAGCTATAAAAAAGAAGGAACTATTTCAAATATTGTTGTATTTTCCAACACACACACTCTACTCCTTGTCTTGTCCCTGACTTTTACATATTTGACCTGATCTTTTCAAAGCTCTGTTTCAATATTACATATTTTCATTGTTCGTGATTTTAAGCATTTATTTTCATATATTCTTGCAGCGTTCTACTGTGATGCTGAGGGACTTTATCCAACTACTTAGCTGTATTTTGTGCTGATAGTTACAGTTTAAATGGCTTTTGCATGCGTGCCAAGTTGCTTCAGTCATGTCCAACTCTGTGTGACCCTATAGACTGTAGCCTGCTGCATTCCTCTGTCCATGGGAGTCTCCAGGCAAAAATACTGGAGTGGGTTGCCATGCTTTTCTCCAGGATCATCTCTACTCAGGGATCGAACCTGCGTCTCTTATGTCTCCTGCACTGGCAGGCGGGTTCTTTACCACCAGCACCACCTGGGAAGCCCCAAACACACCTAAGCTGAAAACGTTACCAGTTAGTTGACCTAGGAGATGTGACCACAAAGCAGATACTCAAAACCTTTGTTTATTGATTACTCAGTTTCCTCTGAGTCATTTTGGACCTCACTTGTAATTAGCAGGGGTTGTAGCAAATGGAATATTTGCTTGCAGGAATCTCATGGAAAGATGTATTGAGTTTCTACGCCATGTCAGGAGGTGCAATTAGAAAGCCAGAGCACGGAGAAATAAGAAGCTGGTGGCGTAGTAGCCATTTGTGGAACACTCAAGCTTTTCCATGACTCAGAGTCTTAAATGTTTTGTTTCTCACACTATTTTAAAAGTAAAATGTTAAGTGACTGACTATTTTTAGTACATAGGCCAGGCTTTGCCAAGCACTTTATTACCTAATTCTTACAACAGCTCTGTGAGGGTAGGTACTCTGAGTGCCCTCTTTTAAAGAAGCAGGTTGTTCTATCTTGCTTTTAGACACATTGCTTTACGTGAGGGAGGAAGTGGGGCACCATGGGAAAGGATTTTAATCATGTCCACAGTTAGATTTCAGTTCCGCCATGGATCTTGGAACAATATGGGTTTGAACTGTGTGGGTCCTTTTGTTTGTGAATGATTTTTATAAATGTGCACTTCCTGACATCACAATCAGGATCACCTGAGGCAGATAATCCTCCTTCTGACTTATCAGAAGGTCAGTAGTCTAACGCCATGTCACAAAGCCTATGCTATTCACTTCACTTCATGGCCTAGGCATTTTATCATCTCATGTCATCACAGGAAGAAAGGTAAGCTATTTAGAGAGAGGCTACATTCCCTTATAGTAGAACTTAGTATATTGTTATAATTGTTCTATTTTATTTGGTGTGGATTGCTTACAGTATCTAGTTTATAGAGTAAACTTAATCTCACATAGAGGAAAAATCATAGATAGGGTTGTTCCCTCCATGGCTTCAGGCATCCACCAGGGATCTTGAAACATATCCCCCTAGGATAAGGGGGCACCACTGTACAAATAAAGAAACTGGTGCGTGAGTTTGCAGTGTAACAGAATTATGTGAATAGCTAGTTTTTAGCAAGATAGAGACCAGAATTCAGATCTTCAGACACTTTAGGCAGTGTGTGGGTGAAGGCGGAGCTGGGAGCATGGCTCTCCTGTGCCATGGCTCTCTTGTCGGCTGCATTGATGTGATGCCTGTCGGGGTGAGAGACTCGGTGCAACATCTGCCTCTGCCATTGTCTGGTTTGGCAAGCTAGGTGCACTTAGTCTCCCTGAGACTCAGACACAGAAAGAGTCAAAACAATCTCTTATGTTCTCCTTTAAAAAAGACATGATAACCTAGAAAAACGGTACTGATGAACCTATTTGCAGGGCAGGAATAGAGATGCAGACATAGAGCACAGACTTATGGGCATGAAGGCAGGAGAGCGTAGGACAAATTGAGAGAGTAATGCTGGAATATATACATTATCATATGTGAAATAGAAGGGCTTCCCAGGTGGCACTGTTGGCACAGAATCCACCTGCCAGTGCAGGAGACATAAGAGACGTGGGTTCAGTCCCTGGGTCGGGAAGATCCCTTGGAGGATGGCATGGTAACCCACTCCAGTATTCTTGCCTGGAGAATCCCATGGACAGAGGAGCCTGGCGGGCTACATCGACAGGGTCACAAAGAATCGGAAACAACTGAAGCGACTGAGCACATGTGAAATAGATAGCTAATGTGAGGTTGCTGTATGGCTCAGGGAGCTGGTGCTCTGTGACAGCCTAGAGGGATGGGAGGGACTGGGAGATGGGGTGGGGGTGCTTCAGGAGCAAGGGAGCATATGTGCACCTGTGGCTGATTGATGTTGATGTATGGCATAAACCAATACAATATTGTAAAGCAATTATCCTCCAATTAAAAATAAATTTATTAAAAAAGACTTAATAATATTTTAGAGCAGCTTTAAGATCATAACAAAACTGTGGGGATGGTGCAGAAATTTCCCATACACCCTCTGACCCTACACCAGCCTCTCAGATTTTTCAGTTTTAAAGTTCTATGACACAAATTTAGTTTTTCTTCTCTTTATAATAGGACCCCTTCCCTTAAGTTCTCACCTGTCATGAGGTGGCCATTTATATAAAAGAGGATCTTAAAGTTTTCTACTGGTGAGTAATTTTATCTGAGACATCATCATTCAATGCTGGGTAAAGATTTTTCCTCAGTTAATGCACAGCACCAAAGTTGGGTTTAGCAATGGCACACTAGAAATCCTAAATAGAAAAAAAAAATCTAATTTATTTTTGACACTTATTCTTTTAAAAGTGAGATTTTAACATAAATTAGCTTAAAGCATTTGTTCAATATAGCAAGCACCTAAACATTAATGTAAAAAAATTTCTTTCCCCTTATCCTGTTTTTGTTCTTTCTTTATAGCATCATCCAGTACCTAAAAATGTGTTATGTATTTTGATGTATACTTGTTCATTGCTCCCCACAGGAATGAGTTCCATGACGGTGGTGACTTGTTTTGCACATATGGACCGGCTGTCATCAGGAACACACATCAGCAAACTTTTTTTCTGTAAAGGGTCAGATAATAAATACCACAGCCTTTGCTGCCACTACTCAGCTCTGATTTGGCAGTATGAAAACAGACACAGAAAATACCTAAGGCTTTAGGTGTGGCTGTGCTTTGATACAGAGAAGGCGATGGCACCCCACTCCAGTACTCTTGCCTGGAAAATCCCATGGACGGAGGAGCCTGGTGGGCTGCCGTCTATGGGGTCGCAAGAGTCGGACACGACTGAAGCGATTTAGCAGCAGCAGCAGCAGTGCTTTGATAAAACTTTATTTACAAACATAGATGGTGACCAGTAGGTCATAGTTGGCTAACCTCTGATCTAAAGCAGCTCTTGTCCTATAGTTGAAGCTCGTGCGGGCATGCTAAGTCGCTTTCAGTCATGTCTGACTCTTTGTGACCCTGTGGACTGTAGCCTGCCAGGCTCCTCTGTCCATAGGATTCTCCAGGCAAGAATACTGGAGTGGGTTGCCATTTCCTTCTCCAGGGGATCTTCCCGACTCAGGGACTGAACCTGTGTCACCTGCAACTTCCGCCTTGCAGGCTGATTCTTAACCTCCGAATCACCAGAGAAGCCCTTGTTGAAGCACAATAGCAATTTATTCATGAAATCATTGAGCTAAAAGAGTAAAAACTCATATTAAAACTTAAAAAATGTTAAGAGTTCTAATGCTTCTTCATGTATCTT
Source organism: Bos mutus (assembly GCF_027580195.1). Lineage (NCBI taxonomy): Eukaryota > Metazoa > Chordata > Mammalia > Artiodactyla > Bovidae > Bos > Bos mutus. Next base: position 74,428,885 of record NC_091632.1, read on the forward strand.
TATCACCCTCTGGGCTAAAGCTCCCACCTTGGAAGACATTTTTCTTCAAAATATTCTTTTCTGCAAAACTTTATTTATGTAATGTTTGGCCTTGTAGACACCTGGCAAGGTCAGATCAGCTTCCTATTTGCCTTCAGTAAGTGTCCTTTCTCTGGTTTTCACGTCCTATCTTAAAGCCTGTCTTTTTATGAACACTCTTTTATTGATTTTTTTTTTCTCTGACATTTCCACCTTCTAAGCTTGTACTGTTGCCCCAAGAATCATGTTCCTAGCTTAAATGATTTCTTGAGCATAGAATCTTGAACTTTGGAACTATTGTATATACTCCTGTGATTCAAATAATTCAGAGAAAAGTTCTTCAGGGTTATGATTTAGGCTTTATTTTGCTTTTAAAAGGCTTGTTAAAGTTTTACTTTTCTTTTGAGGAAATAAAGAAAGGGTGTGGTTTAAAATTTGATGGAAGTCCTTTAGGATCTTTAAATGTTTTTTAACTAAAAAAACTGAGTGAAAAATGAAATCTAAGGATTTTCCATACTGCTTTTCATTCCAGATTTTCAATTTTTAAAATCGATTTTACTTGGTCAGAAACTTAAAAATTGTCATAGATATTGAGTCTGTGATTTGATAATCCCCTACTTAGAAATTAATAAGTTAGTCTGTTACTATTTCATGGATGCTGGCAGAAAACAGAATACTACCTGGTCAGAGCCAGGACTTCATTGCTTTTGGTCCTGGTGCAGCAAGCGGCAGGAGCTTCAACATACTTGCGTTGGGTCACCTTCCCAGGTGCCACTAGTGGTAAAGAACATGCCTGCCAACACAGGAGACATAAGAGACTTGGGTTTGATCCTTGGGTTGGGAGGATCCCCTGGAGAAGGGCATGGCAACCCAATCCAGTATTCCTTCCTGGAGAATCCCGTGAACAGAAGAGCTTGGTGGGCTAGTCCATGGTGTCACAAAGAGCTGGACATGACTGAAGCAACTTAATAGTATGTACTTCGACCCCCAGTCTTATGGAAGTGTCACGATACAGCTGATATGGCTAAGCACACAGTGGGTTTGCATCATGGCTGAGGAACACTAAGTTTGGCAAACCCACAGCTTTTATAGCAAGCAATAATGCAGCTGCCCTTTGCCCAAGGGTGGCGGTTGCCTCATTTGTCAAGGTTGCTCATTGCAGACACAACCCTGAGAAATGGACTGGGCAAAGAATCATGAGAACCTTGCATTCTGCTAAACCCAGAATGACATTTAGGAGAACAACAGCCCTGTCTTTCCTAGCAATACAAAGAATCATTGGAAGCAAGAAATTACACCGATTTGGATCAGCATAGACTGACTCTGGTTAGTTCCTAGAGTAGAAATGAAGAGAGGCAGGTCTGTTAAGCTGTGCAAAATCTTAGGGGCTCACTGCAGTCTAAATGCTTATTTTCTGGAGTCAATCCCCCTCAGGGGATGAATATTGGCCTGTTCCTTCTATTGACACCAGTTTAAACCACTCCTGCCTAATTAAAGAGATGATTTCTGATTAAATAAAAGTTATCTAGGAAGTGAACACTTGAACTTTCATAGTTAAGTTCTCTACCCTTCTTATTTTCACAGCTGTTTAATCTCTGAATTCCAAATCTTGCTTACTAAAAAAAAATAAAAGAAAAAACCCACTTCTTTCATTTTGTTGAAATGTCGTCAATATGAAGCTCCCGTTAGACTTTCTCATAAAAGTAAAAGGAGGAGCCTATAACACTGGTAATTATTATAGAGTTTTTAAACCTAAGGTGTGTGGAAATTGGTATGGAGCTAGTAAACTGGATTTTCTAGTATCACTAATCCTATCATATATCCACTGTCATTGCTTCATCTGAAACTCAGCTTGGTTTACTAGTTGAAAAATGAGGGCAAGCTTCTTGTGCTTTTGGTTCTTTCCAGACATTATGAGTATAAAACCATCTGAAAAAGGACAATGAAAACTTCTTGATACATTCTCTTTTTTTTATAAAAGGAAGAAAACAACTCTGAATAACATAAAATTAAGATAGAACTATTTGGTAATCTGTGCTTAAGTGTTATGACCAGCCAAGAGTTATTTTGGACAAAAACATTTATTATTATTTTTCATACTGTTTGACTAGAAATGGTAAAACTAGTGAGGAAAATATAATTAAAGTCTGCTTGAATTTTATTTGTGTATGTATACAATATAGTGTGTATGTGTATTTCTAAAGAGCTGTCTTATGCCTGACATTTTTCCTAGGCTACATGTGATGGAGTTAACCTTTGGTTGTAATGGTGTTAATCCTTTTCATAAAGTCTTTGACTAAATAATCAAATTTATTATCTTTTAAAATAATAAAAGATAATATTTTAAAAAAAAAAAAAAGAAATCCTGAGTAGGCATCAAAAAGAAAATTTCATTTCTGATCATTTAAAATTTTGGATGACTAGCAGAACTCAGTACTGTATTAGTATTAGAGAGCTAATACTGTTAAGCCATGTTTACATACCCTTTTCCATATAAATCTGAATTGGGTGTAAAGTTGGTCCTCAGAATACTAATGATAGATTCACAGAGTGAGTGTAACGGGATACATTGTGTTCTACTTCACACTGGCCTCATCTAATTTTATAATTTTAACAAATATCATTGGGCCCTTGCAATATGAAAAGGATGGCTTTTTTCTATCAGAAGTTTACAATCAGTAGTGAGAACACACACAGACACACACACATACACGTATATATGTCTGTGTGCGTATAAGGCATATACAAATTATAAATGCAGATAATAAAGAACTATAGGGATTCAGAAGTTCAAGAAATTTATGTGATTTACTGCATTGATAGACTGAAAGAGAAATGTGATTATTTTGATGAGTGCAAAATAGAAAACATTTGATAAAGCTCAGTACAGTGTGGTTGAAAGACTTCTTAAACCTCAAAGTCTCAGTCACACTGTGATTAATTTGATATCTAAATTAAAGTTTTCCCCAAAGTTTACCATCTACAGAATTACTAGGAAGCTGCCAGAATGGGGAAGACTTTTGTAATGCCTAATACTAACAAGCAGTTACTACCTAGACTGTAATGAACTCTTGCATATAAAAAGAAGAAGAAAGAAGTTCCAAAGTGTACAAATACGCAATTCCCCAAGGAGGAAAACTGAAAGGCCAGTGGGGTATGTAGGGATGCTCAAATTCAAGTAATCAGAGAAATGAATATTAAAACAGTAGTGAAATGTCACTTCTTAGGTATCATCAAACTTTTTCTTAAAGGGTCGTATAGTAAACATCTTAGGCTTGGCAGACCATACCATCACCTCTGTGACAGTTACTCAACTCTGGCATTATAGCATGAAAGCAACCACTGACAGTACGTAATGAATGGGCATGGCTGTATTCCAATAAAACTTTATTTATAAAAACAGACAGTCCACAGGTCATAGTTTGCCACCCCTTTCACTGCCAACAATTCTGAGTTTTTCCAAGTTTTTTCATGGATGGAGAATTATTAAAACCTTTCTATGGTACATGTAAGAGGATATATTAATATGGCAACCAGGTGTTACCTTGATATATTAAGTACTATGTTTCATCAAGTAGTCTACAGTCTTTTGGACAAATATTTCACATTGTTTCACAGATTCACAGGAGACATAGCTGAGCCTGTTTATTGCAGCGCTGTTTGTGGTGGTGAGAATGGGAGGCTGTCAATTACAGGCGCAGTGGGCGGCTATAATGTGATGCATCTACTGCATGGGGAGCCGACCAGAAGCTCTGTACCATGGGCTGGATGAGCAGACAGTTACAGAGCTTAAATACAGTTCTGAGTTGAAAAGGTAAACATGGAAGGAGATACAAAGCGAAGCTCCATTTATGTAAATGAAAATTGGCGTACATGGCACGAAAACACAATACAGAATTTCAGAGCATGTACAAACAGAAGTATGTGTTTAAACACATCAGAATGGTTCCTATGGAAAAGGAAAGTGGGAAGTAAGGTTCAAAGGAAACAGAACATATGAGAGAGGTCTGGTTTTAGACCCACGGTGACAGGGTGCCATGAACTCTGGAGAATATTAAACTCTGTAATGGAGAGAAAAAGGATGTGAAACGTAGAAGAGGACTCATTTCTTTTCCAGGATCTTCCCTGGGTGAACGGATACCTTTGGAAACCTTTCCTGGCTCACCTTCTGGTTCCGGGGTGCAAACCCTGCTCTTAGACAACTGGCTCCTTTTTGCAGTTCAAGGGCCCTTGTTTGAGGACCTGGTTTTGGCACTTTGCCTCTGTCACCTTTGCACATGACATTTGCCTTCACCTGGAATACCGTGTTTAGTTCCTGCTCACTCGATTCCGCAGCTGCAGATCAGCCTCAGTCAGTCCCACTCCAACAGTCACTCTCACACTAGACTCACGAGAGGGTCGATTTAGGGTTTTATAAACAAAAATAAAAAAAATTAATAATGCAAGCTACAAAGAGACGTCTCCAGCTTCCCCCTGCCATGTCAGTCGATGAGTGGCCATGTATTCATGTTTTATAAAAGACACATGAATGAATAAAGGATATAAGATCTAAGATCCTTAGGAAGTTTACTTAAAAATTTAAATCCTTACAATATGCAAACTTTTCTAAGTAAAAAGTTGAAATTTGTGTGTATGTAAAATTCAGTGTTGTTTGAAGTAAAAATAGTCTCGTCCTTGTCAGTCCGCATACTTTCTATTTGGTGTTTCAGTGTGTGTGTGTGTGTATGTGTTTGCGCGTGCTAAGTTGCTCAGTCCTGTCTGACTCTGCGACCCTGTGGACTGTAGCCCAACCCCACCAGGCTCCTCTATCCATGGAATTTCCCAAGCATGAATACTGGAGTGGTTGCCATTTCCTACTCCAGGGGATCTTCCTGATCCTGGGGTTGAACCCTTGTCTCTCCCATCTCTTGCACTAGCAGGTGGATTCTTTACCACTATCCCCACCTGGGAAGGCCTGTACAAATATGTACACACACACGTGTGCTGTGCTGTGCTTAGTCACTCAGTCATGTCTGACTCTTTGTGACTCCATGGACTGTAGCCCACCAGGCTCCTCTGTCCTTGGGTTTTCTCCAGCCAAGAATACTGGAGTGGGTTACCATGCCCTCCTCCAGGGGATATTCCCAACCCAGCGATCAAACCCAGGTCTCCTGCATTGCAGGCAGATTCTTTACCATCTGAGCCACCAGGGAAGCCCAAGAGTACTGGAGTAGGTACCTATCCCATCTCCAGGGAATCTTCCCGACCCAGGAGTTGAACCAGAGTCTCCTGCATTGCAGGCAGATTCTTTACCAGCTGAGCTACCAGGGAAGCCCATATATACATATATATTTATGTTTGTGTGTCTAAATAATTAGGCAAAATGCTTCCTAATCTTTTTGGAAGCCAATAAGAGTAGAAAAGAAAAATTGGATTTCTGAAATGTTTTCAGTATTACCCTGTTTGAAAGCAGATATTTTTTGGTTACTTTCTTCTGCCTGCTTGATCATTGTGTATCTTGATGCAGGATAGCCTAATATTTGACAGTACAGATTGATAAATATAGAAGATGAATGCTGCTTTCTTTAATGTAGGGTCTTCGTTTTCATAAAAGAGCTTAGCATAGTATTTAAAAAAACACAAGAATTCATTCCTGCAAGAATCTGATTTTGTTAAATTACATTGAGTTTCCTGTGTATACATATACATATATATTAAAATTAAGTAGCAATTTTTCTCAAATGCTTCTTAAATAAGGTATACTTTGTAGGCAAGCACAAATACTTAGTGTTAAAGAATATTTGTTCTTGAGATTGCTCACTATTGGAGTGAACAACTGAGTAATCTCAGCTTATGTTCATATTTCCTGTTGGTTGCAGTAAAACAAACAGTCCAAGAAAGCAAAGAGCATAAGGAGATGACTTTTTTATGATCTTACAGAAATTGTTTAGTTGCAGTCTGTCTAATCTTTTTCAACCACTAGAGCCATTCACTATATTTTAGTTCTCCCAGATTCCAACCTTAAATCTCCTCCTGCCCTGATGTCTGTCAGTAAGTATCATGGGGTACCTGGACCAGCTGGTGGTCAGATGGCATAGCCGAAATTTGCATAGACTTGTCTCCATCACATGATGTTTGTTTAGCAGTCTTATCCTGACCTTGGTACTGTGATCAGCAGATGAGACATCTCTTAATGCCAGTTCATGATCACAGTCAAAGCTTTGAGTTCCTTGCTTTTTGTGAGTCTGCTCTGCAGAAATCTCTCCTTCATTAACTGCTTGATTTTTCCTGGCCTTCTGATTGTGTCAGCAATTACTGACTTTTATGGTGAGTGCAAGGCAAAGCTTGATTTCTCTGGATGGGGTAGCTGGATGCTGATTCCTTTTTATTTTATTTTTTCTCTTATAAAAGTAACCATTCCTCCTTTTGACAAAAGTGATCTGACTGCCTGCAATTGTCAGTTTACTCAAACTGTGCAGATGGTTGAAAGGATGCAGAAGCATAGTTGTGTTAGGGGAATAGCTCAGATTCTGCCATCAGTGTACTTTCAAATGGTCTTTAAAAATTAATTTACAGTTTTGATCAGAAGAAAATGTACTCGACACCTTGGTCTCTAGGAGAACATGTTTCATAAACATAAGCAAGCATGTATCCTAAGTAACATAAACCAGCTTGACTCTAGTATATCAAGAAAAATTACTATTGGATTTATGATATCTTAGGAGGATTTCTTATAAAAGAGGATTTTTCCCTTTCCAATCTTTCAGAAACATAATCCTCTAGATTTAAAGGATTCACTGCTGTTTCAAAGAGGGTCTAAGCTCTTAAAGGTCTCTTGGGCAGCTAGAATGCTGAAGGCTCTGAGTGGGTATGTGAATCAGAACGATGTTATTTTTTCCTTTTAGTTTCAGTGCTGTGGTAAAAGCTTTGCTTACATGAATCCAAAGGGAGTCAGAAATTGGAGATGAACCCTATTTTAGTAAAGAAAACTAATTAAGGACAAAAGCTGTTAGCTTGTTTCCTTACCATGTAAGGCAAGAACCAAGTACAGTGTTAGCTAAGTACCCTTAAGGCACTTCAGTGTTTGATGATTGACTGAAAATAGCAGAGAACTTTGCTACCACTGGAAAGTAGAGCCAGACTATAGGCACTCACGTTAGGAGACTGGCATCTTTTGATGGGAGAGACTCAGCAGCCTCAGCAGGTCACCTGTGTAGCTGTGTAACTGCAACAGGATCACCCATCGCAAAACTTCTGCTATAACTCAGATATGCAGAAACAATGTAGTCCTTTGTTTTGTCTATGATGCAGGAGATATGGGTTCTATCCCCAGATCGGGAAGATTCCCTGGAGTAGGAAATGGCAACCCACCCCAGTATTCTTGCCTGGAAAATTCCGTGGACAGAGGAGCCTGGCGGGCTATAGTTCATGGGGTCACAGAGTTGGACACAACTGAACAACTGAGCATGCATGCAGTCTTTCTTGGATATGAATATTTACTCTGTTGGAGAATTTCAGTATGCATCTGTGAGGGAAGGGATATGGGTATTCAGTATGAGTAGGCAGAGGAATTGAAGCCCATGGATGAGACGTTTTGGTCTCCTTTGGTGTCTGGGGCAGTGTCTTTATTTACCTGCATTCTTTTCCCTGCAGGGAATCTGAGGCTGATATAACCACTAATTTGGTCTCTTTCAAGTTGGCTTCCACTGGCTGTAGGTCTGAGTATCTGATAGGTCCTACAGCCCACTGGTCCTCTCTTCTCTTGTCCATTCCAGAGTCTGCAGGAAGCCCTTTGCTGCACTGCTCTTTCTTCTCTGGATCCTGGACAGAGAGAGAGGCATCTGGAGAAAGTGATCTTCAGGCTTTCTGACCACAGAGCCCCTCCATGATTATTCCAATGGGTCTTGCTCAAGGTTAGGAAGTGGCAGCTCCGCCCACCACAGTATCCTTTTTTTTTTTTAATTGGGGGCTGTGACTACTCTACTTTTCTCCTTTCTGTTTCTCTTTCCTTCCTCATAATGTTCAGAAACAGAATTAGAGTGATCAACCATCCCAGTTTTCTTGGGATTGAGGGGTTTCCCTAGATGTAGGATTTTTAGGGTTCAAAGCTGGAAAGTTCCCAGCAAACTGGGAGGCAGAAGAATTGGAGTCCATGGTTGAGATGTCTATGGTCTTACCTGTGGTCACCCTTCTTTTCAACTCCAATGTATTTGAGTGATTCTTAATAGTAAGTAGGGGTATTTTCTCTGCACATAAAACTGTAATCCAACTCTTTATTCCTTGTTATTGATACTCTGATGAGGGAGATAAAGGAAGATAGCAAATTCTTTTTTCAAAACTTCGTTCAAAAAAAAAACTTCGTTCAAAATTCTATTTTTAAAGGTTCAGTGCTCTGTACAGAATCTCACTCTTGAAGAATTCTCAGTCCTCATCCCAGAAGAAGGATATCTGGAGCCAACTCTAGTGAAGATCACACTTTTAGAAAAATTAAAAGAGGAAAGCATGAAAACCACTACTAGCATTATATGACAATTCTTCTTTTAAGATTAGAATAAACCTATCCCATTTAATTGAAGTAGTGGCTTTCAGAGCAAATTTATATGATAAAAATTTTAGTGGCACTTTCTCAAGGGTTTGGTTCAGCTTTCACTAGGCAATATGTGTATAGATTTTAATATACATGTATAGATATTTATACATATATAGATACATGCATGCATTTATACCTACATGTAAATAAAATACTTTATTAAAGATAAGCACACATTCTCAAAATATTCCTTAAAAAATGAAAAAGAAAAGTGCTAGTTGCTCAGTTGTGTCTGACTTTGTGAACCCATGGACTGTAGCTCACCAGGCTCCTCTGTCCATGGAATTCTCCAGGCAGGAATACTAGAATGGGTTGCCATTCCCTTCTCCAGGGGATCTTCCTGACTCAGGGATCGAATTGTCTGAGCCACCAGGGAAGCCCAAAGGGCACAAAGTAGGCTTTCCAGAATAATACATTTCTTCTTAGATATTTTATGCGTATTAACTTCTCTGGCTAGAACTTGCAACATCTGTCATCTCATTCACAAACCTTCACATTTTACATCACTGCATGTGAATAAAGACTGTTTCTGGTTTATTTTTTTAACCCCAAGTGCATTTTTATGGGTCTCAGTCCATGGGTGATAGTCAATAAATACTTTTTGAATGAGTGACTAAATTCTGAGGTTATTAGTAGCACTCACCTGTAAGAATCAGGATTTTTTTTTTCTGTACCATGCATACAAAGCAAAACAGAAATAAAATAAGCCTGATACTAACACTGGAACAAGTCTGTAATGGCTCTTTTAAGAAACATTTCTATTTTGTTTGCTTTTTTACCCTTAGTTCATAGAATAGTTTCCATCCCTTAGCAAGGTTTCAATTTATATGGAGTTACTGAAACAAATGTCCATTCATTGTAAATATTTATAGTGAGCCATCTCTGGTAGAGAGGATAGTCCTCCAAAGATGTTCACCTTCTAAATCCTGGAGCTGAAAATGTTACCTTACATGATCAAGGGGATTAAAGTGGCAGATGGAATTAAGGTTGCTCACTAATCATCTGACCTTAAAATAGGGAGATGCTCCTGGATTATCTAGATGGGTCCAGTGTAATCAGGAGTGTCCTTAAGTGTGAAGGAGAAGTGAGTGATGTGTGTGAGAAAGAAAGAAGAAAGCTATTGCTGATTTGTAAGATGGAAAAGCCTGTGAAGACAGAGGCAGTCTCTGGAAGCTGAAAAAGGCAAGAAAATGGATTCTCCCCCAGAGCCTCTAGAAGGATTGCAGCCCTGCTGACACCTTGCCTTCAGCCCACTGGGGCCTATTTTGGACTTCTGACCTTCAGAACTGTAGTATAATAAACTTGTGTTGCTTTTGGCTACTGAGTTTGTGGTAATTTGTTACAGCAACAGTGAGGAAGTAATATATCAAAGCAGTAACTATATCATTGTTCTCATTGTCATTATGATAAACATTATAAGATAGAACTGATAAAAACACTTGGACTAGTAAAATAACATTATTTTGTGCCTCGATTAGATTTTGTTTAACAAAGAAATTTTTTTTAGGTTAGAAGTATGATTTCATTCATTGTTGTTCAGTCGCCAAGTTATATCTGACTCTTTGTGACCCCATGGACTGTAGCACGTCAGGCTCACCTGTCACTTCATTCATAATTCACTGCTATTATTTTTTTATTTTTTTCCTTTAAACTTTTTATTTTGCATTGGAGTATTGCTGATTAACAATATTGTGATAGTTTTAGGTGGACAGCAAAGGGACTTAGCCACACATATACACATATCCATTCTCTCCCAAACACCCCTCACATCCAGGCTGCCACATACCACAGAGCAGAGTTCCCTGTGCTGTACAATAGGTCATTGTAGGTTATCCATTTCAAGTATAGCAGTGTGCACATGTCCATCCCAAACTCCCTGACTATCCCTCCCCTCATTCTTCCTCTGGGAACCATAAGTTCATTCTCTAAGTCTGTAATTTTTATACAAAATAGGCTCAATAGAACTAGCTTTTGAAGACATTGTTTTATTTAGCCTTATAAGCAACTTGGGTATTCTAAAAATAGCTTTTATAAAATCCTTTTCTCATTAGAAGACTAGCTACCAGAATAATGTTCATTGTTGAATATCTTGTCAATCAAAAATAAAACTTTCTGCAGCTACAAAATGTCTCCTGTCCACATATAGGCACTGTTAATATTTTTGTATTTATCCATCTAGCTATTTTGAAATGTTTACAACAGTGTTTTGTTGTAAAATCACTCACATGTGTGATTTTATCTGATATTTTTCTTCAACACTTCGTAAGTTCTTTTTTTCCATAGTATTGAACATTTCTCTGTGATGTACTTTTAACAAAAATTATATATTTTTAATTGGAGTATAATTACAGTATTGTGTTGGTTTCTGCCATACATCAGCATGAATCAACCAGAGGTTCTGTGATGTACTTTTAATGCCTGCATAGTATTTCTGTACGTAGAAGTAGTGTAACCTTATTTTAAAATACTTAATTTTTTTGGTGAAAATTTCTTGTCTTACATGCTTGTTATGCACAAATTCTGTTAAACTAGATATATGCTATTTTATATTCACCAAATACTCTTAAGTGGGTTAATATACAACATGTGTTTATGTGTATGTGTGTATGCCTATATTATTTATATCTTCTTAATCTCAGTATAGGGCTTCCATGATAGCTCAGCTGGTAAAGAATCCGCCTGCAATGCAGGAGACCCTGCTTCAATCCCTGGGTTGGGAAGATCCCCTGGAGAGGGGCATGGCAACCTACTCCAGTATTCGCACTTGGAGAATCCCCATGGACAGAGGAGCCTGGCAGGCTACAGTCCACGGGGCCACAAAGAGTCGGACATGACTGAGCGACTAAGCCCAACACAGTCTCAGTATATGTTTTCTAGTATCATATTTTTTTCTGTAGCGTAATTTTGATGGCTCTTTAATGTACTTCCTATTAATGAACTATAATTTAATTATCAGAATACTATTAATGATTCAGTTTGTTGACTTAATTTTTTGAAATAGCTTATTATACAAACAGGTCTTATTCACATCTTAATTGTTTTATTATAAATTTAGAAAAGTGAGATTTACATGCATTTCATACCCTTGGATACATACTTGGAAAATTCTCCATAGAAACTTGCACTGATTTGCACTGTGTTTACTTAGGAATGAACACACAAATTCATATTCATTTTTATCTGCTTCGCTAGTTTCAATGTAATTGTTTTAATTTGCTTTACTGTAAATATTTTTTTATTTAAATTTATTTATTTTAATTGGAGGCTAATTACTTTACAATATTTTATTTGTTCTGCCATACATCAACGTGAATCCACCACGCACGGGTGTACACGTGTTCCCCATCCTGAACCTCCCTCCACCTCTCTCCCCGTACCATCCCTCTGGGTCGTCCCAGTGCACCAGCCCCGAGCATCCTGTATCCTGCATCAAAACTGGACTGGCGATTTGTTTCTTATATGATATTATACATGTTTCAATGCCATTCTCCCAAATCATCCCACCTTCACCCTCTCCCACAGAGTCCAAAAGACTGTTCTATACATCTGTGTCTCTTTTGCTGTCTCACATACAGGGTTATTGTTACCATCTTTCTAAATTCCATATATATGCATTAGTATACTGTATTGGTGTTTTTCTTTCTGGCTTACTTCACTCTGTAAATATTATTAAATAATATTATATTAATATAAAATATTCATTTTATATTGGGATAGCTGGCAACTTATTCATTAGAGCTTTTTACATACTATATATATTAATATTTTTCTTACTTATTTTGGATCTGTGGTTTGCCTTTCAATTTTGATTTTTTTATTAAAGTATAGTTGTCTTTTTTTCTGAACAAAACTTTTGAATCTTATGTAACCAAATATATCAATCTAAATTTTAAAGATCATTCCTTGGTAATTTTAGGCAGAAAGATACTTCTATATAATGTAAATAGTCACCAATTTTTATTACTGGTGTTTTATGTTTTTTTTTTTATTCATAACTCATTAATAAAATTTTTTTGTATCTGAAATTAACTGAGGATCCAGTTTATTTTTCCAAAATAATAATTGTGCATTCATTAATTTATCTGTTCAGATTTGCAATGCCACTTTTATACTATAATGTCATATAATAATTTCCTTTATATAAGTACTAGGATCTTATTAAGCTCTTTATTCTATTTCATTGGTATATCTTTTTTTGGATTAGTTTCCTTATGGTGTGTGTGCTCAGCTAAGTCATGTCTAACTCTTTGTGACCCCATGGACTGCAGTCCTCCAGGCTTATTCGTTCATGGAATTTTCCAGGCAAGAATACTGAAGTGAGTTGCCACTTCCTACTCCAGGGGAAGTTCCCTACCAAGGGACTGGACCCACGTCTTCTGTGTCTCCTGCACTGGCAGGTGGATTCTTTACCACTGAGCCACCTAGGAAGCCTTTTCTTATTGTACTCATGTATTATTTTAAAAATGTTTATAGACTTTTAAAAAGAAATATAGTTGGTGCTGGTAGGGCTCCAAGTTAGACCTCTTAAAGGTTAGTATATATTAAATTATTCTTATTAGTTGTAGTTTTCTAATTCTTTACATGTTGATTTTTTTCTGACCACTTGGTCTTTGCTAGAGGATGTATGCTTTTGACATATTTTAAAAGGCCTTTGCTTTGTATACTTTAATGTTATGGTATTTGATATATATGCTTTGTATACTTTAATGTTATGGTATCTGATATATATATATCTGATATATCAGGACATATCATTTTTATAGATTTCATTTTTATTAATACACAACAATCCTCTTTATGACATATGATACCTCTTCCTTGAATCTGACTTTTTCTGATATAGATACTGTCATACTTTTTATGGTGCTATTTGATATATCTTTTACTTTCCTCTCACTTTTCATTTGTGGTGTATTTTTGTCTTAAATTGCTACTTGTAAGTGGCATTGTTTATTTTTTATACAATCACCATATTTGTCTTAAAAAAAGAGAGTCTAATTCTTGTGTGTGTATATTCTAAAGTAATATCTGTCTTTTCTACTTTATTCTTAAACTAATTTCCAGCATCTTTTTCAGAGAAGGCAATGGCACCCCACTTCAGTACTCTTGCCTGGGAAATCCCATGGATGGAGGAGCCTGGTAGGCTGCAGTCCATGGGGTCGCGAAGAGTGGGACACGACTGAGCGACTTCACTTTCCCTTTTCACTTTCAAGCATTGGAGAAGGAAATGGCAACCCACTCCAGTATTCTTGCCTGGAGAATCCCAGGGACTGAGGAGCCTACTGGGTTGCCGTCTATGGGGTCGCACAGAGTCGGACACGACTGAAGCGACTTAGCAGCAGCACCTTTTTTTGGTTTGTACTATGTTGCCAGTTAGTAAGACCACAAGTCAATACAGTGGTATATTATACAACTTAAAAAATAAACAAGAACACTACCAAGTTAGGCCATAGTGTGTTCTGGGCAAAAATCTCATTTATGAGCTCATTAATTAAAAGGCTGGATTTTGACAACCCAATATTTAGGTGTTGATGTAAGTCCTTTTTTTTATTATCTCCACCCCAGGGGCAGTAGACCCACTTCTACTGTGTGATATTTACCAATTCATCACACACTAAGCTACTGTTTATAATGTGTATTTTGACCTGTTTTCTTCCTCTTTGGGGGTCTTGCTGCATTAGAAACACTTCATCCCAGGATGTATCAGACCATTGTTCGTGTCTTATACTTCCTGACTTAACTGGTTTCTTGAAGGTATACCGCCCCTTTCTCTAAGGTTGTCTGAAACGTGAGTATATGTGGGTACACAGAGCTAGTGCCAAATGCATTGAGACTGGATTGTGTGTGTATCTGTGTATGTATGGAATAACATCTGTCTTACTGCAAAACACGCAGTTAGAATCAGTTACTAACTGTGAGTCTCATTACAGCTTCCAAGGTCTTGAAGTAATATGAAAGTTGCTCAGTTGTGTCCTAGTCTATGTGACCCCATGGACTGTACAGTCCATGGAATTCTCTAGGCCAGAATACTGGAGTGGGTAGGCTTTCCCTTCTCCAGGGGATCTTTCCAACCCAGGGATTTAACCCAGGTCTCCCTCATTTCAGGTGGATTCTTTACTAGCTGAGCTGCAAGGGAAGCCCACTGGGAAGCCACAAGGGAAGCCCATTCCAAGGTCTTAGGATTAGTAAATAAACTGAAGATTCCAGCAGCAGTCTTTTTCTTTTAAAAATTATTTAATGCATTAAAAAGTCTTTTTCTGAATCTTTAGAGGCATTTTAGTGAATAATTCCTACCCAAATTTCATTGTAAACTGGGGCTTGGCCCTTCTTACTTCATCCCTATACCTGCATGACAGGAAGAGATATCTTTCCATTATTTCCTTCTCCAGTCTAGTCTGCCTTACACATGGCTGCTGACTTAATATCCTTAATGTTTCTTATGGTTTTTATTCAGTGTATCCACCTGTTGGCACAGGAAGCTGCCACCATTTGGCTTCAACCTTTTTCACACTACACTCTGCTGCCATTATCTGTCATACTTTCTGTAATCTAAATCTTCCAGTTCTTCTGCCTCTGTGTCTTCACTCACGGTCCTCTTTCTACTGGAGAGCTGTTCTTCCTTTTCTCTTCTACTCGTAGCTGTCAAAATGCCTTTTTGCTCTTAGAGGCCAGTTTTAACAGAATGTCTCCCTGGGGAAGGTCCCGGCATCTCTATTGGGCAGGAGCGTTCTCACCTTCACTGTTTTCCACTCCTCTGTTGTTGAATGGTTCTTGCTTTTCTGTGTGTTGTGTTATCATCCCATTCAGTCATGTATTCTCACTCACTGTCTCGTATTCCCATTAGCTCCTAAGACTGTTTTACAAAGAAGTAGCTTGTTGAGTAGAAACTGGGATCCTTGAGAAGTTTGACCAGATGTGATCATTTGTTGCCACGTGGTTTTAGTGGTCATTTAGCACCTCTGTGTGTCTGTGTGATGCATGGAAGGTGAGAGTGAAGACAGAGCTCAGTCTTACTCCTCAAGGACATGATTTCTGCTCTTTGGTCAGCTTCTGTTAAAACATTAAAATGAAATCTCTGCTTTCTACTTTATTAGCCTGTCTGGTAACTTTTCTACTTCTTAGAATAGATTTTCTGGAATTCATCTCTTTCTTGTTTCACTCCCCATCCCCTTTTGAATTAGTAGCGTCATTGTAACATCAGAACTTGTAAATCTTGTAAATTTTGATCTAGTAAAGATTATGGGTCCTTTATGATCTTATTATAAACATGGAAGAATGGAATAGTCTAGTCATTTAGTTTGAAACTTGACTTTTATGTGAAAAGGCACAAGTATTTGCCTAAGTAATAGCATTAGGAATAATCTTTCCCTAATTTGATGTTAAGTGGAAGCCCTGGAATGGAGATCTACACAAGGTTATCTCCAAATGAAGGAAGATGTCCTGTTGCTCATGGGGGAACTCCTTCCATCCTTGTAGCTTCTGGTAAAGTCACCTCCATAGCAATTGAATAATTTCATTTTCTCCTTTATACTCCCTTCGTACAGCCTCTGAGGAGACTATTTATTCACAGTTTTTTCCTTTTTGGAAACTTCTGCATGCTTTTTACTTTCCTGTAATGTCCAGATTACTTCCCATTTTTCTTTTTAGGTCCAGCCGAAGACTATTTTCACAGCATCTTAAAAGTTCTCAATTCCAATTTTCTGATTTAAAGAATGATAGAGCAAAAGCTTTGATGTGTAAATACTGCTGTTTTCCCTTTGGTACTATTCCAACCTTTCTTTGGGTTTTAGAACTTCCTTTCCTCTTAAGATTTGGGTGTTGGCATGTGTGTTTGATCAAAATTTAAACTCGTATCTCCAAAAAAAAAAAAAAAAAAAAAAAACCTGATATCTCCAAATAGTAAATCTATGGGAGTAAACAACGTTAATAACAATCATTTTCCTCATTGTTATTGGTGGAGGACTCAATTTCAGCGTGCATGACTTTAGTATAAGGCTTGATAAGTTAGATTTTCTAATTAGCCTTCTCTTCAATGAATTCATTTCCTCTGAAGGGAAGTAAAGATTGAGGGAGAATGGTAACATTTGCTGTGGCAGGTAAGTTTTAAGTGCTTCCTACATGTTATCTTAGTTCATGCCATATGGCATTTTTAAGATAAGACGATGAAAGAAAAGGAGTCAGGACATTCTTTTTATAACTACTTCTGGCTGAAGAGAGTTTTATGAAAATGTAAAAGGGTAAAACTACATTGAGCCTGTATATTGTGTCAAGTAAAATTATTTTTCTCACTCTTGACTGTAATCTATAGAGATAGGCAAGACAGGTCTTTCAGAAACTCCTTTGACCTTGTTTCCGTCCTGTCTCTTTTACTTTGTTCATCAATATTCCCTAATATGAGGTCAGGGAGGTGAAATTTTACTCATCTGATGTCCACAATCATTCGTCTTTATTCTAGCAGTTATTGGCCCTTCTCTTTATATAGAAATGTGAGGTCAGAAATCTGGGCCGCAAGCCTGTCTGCCTCCAGAGTCAATCCTTTGAGTTAGTGTTTCTTAGCGTGAGTAGACAACTCCCATTAGAATCATCTGCGTGGTGTTGGTTGCACCTATTCTGGGCCAACCCTGAGGTGGGCTGGACCAGCATCTCTGGGGTGGTGGTCAGGAGTCTGCAGATTGTTAAAACAGACATGTCATGAGTTTAGCTTCATCTTAATAAGAGGACAGTTATCTCCTTTCCTCTAGAATTAAGGGCAAAAGATGAATTTGGTTTAGACTTGTCTTGAAATCATGATAGGATTATATATTCAAGCTATTTCCATGTATGGAAAAATTTGCTTCTGTACTGTACTGCCTACCTTAAAAGGGAAGGAAAAGGAGAACTGGTGTTAACTGAATGACTTCAGCATGCTAGTCTCTGGCAGGTCAGTGGATTGCCCGGACAGTGACTCTGTGTTGACAGTCCCAAGAGCAGGGATGTGTAGCTCCCTGTGTCATATCTTGTATGCTGTAGCCTTTGCCTGACCTTAGTTTTGGGACCCTGCCTAGCATTAAGAAGCCGAGGTTGCCTGATTTTCTTAGTTTTCTACATTCATGTTTTGTATGTCTTGAGACACTTATATGTATAGGCACAGAGGGACTATGTGATAATAGATATATGTATTTTTCCCCCATTACTTCACTTTCAAATTTTTTGACTTATTTTTTTGTATATAGTATGTGAATGCTGCTGCTAAGTCACTTCAGTCGTGTCCGACTCTGTGTGACCCCATAGATGGCAGCCCACCAGGCTCCCCGTCCCTGGGATTCTCCAGGCAAGAACACTGGAGTGGGTTGTCATTTCCTTCTTATTATGTATCTGGAACATCTGTGTCATTCCAATGAAAATTTAATCTGTTTAAATTTAGTGTGTTTGCAGATTTATTTCTCAGTCTTATTGTATAATCTCAACCATGCTTTTTTTCTTAGCTATGCTTTTTGTTCTTTCAGAAAAATTCTTTCCTGCATTTTAGTGGAGCAATTAGGTTTTCCACATACATCCTTTCCCTATTGTACTGTTCTAGAGGTTTGAGAGTGATTGATTTTGGTGTTTCTCCTTAGAATTTAAGCCTGCATCCTTGACTTAACAAAATGTACCATATATCACCATCTGCATCCTCATCTCAGTAGTTCAAGAGCTTTAAGAATACGTATATTCCAAACTTCCTCCCTACCTTCCGTGCTATTTTTATTGAGTATTTTAATTCTACCTTATTTAAAATATGAAATCGTTTCTCATTTCTTAAACAGTTAACAGTTACATACCTGTATTAACAGGCTTACCATTTCCTAGTGTTCCATTATCTTCTGCATCCCATTTCCTTCTTCCAGGTTCAATTGCCTTCCTATCAAAATTCAGCCTTTACTGTTTTCTTCAGAAGGTATTGGTGGCTGGTAAACTCCCAAGTTTTCCCTAATCATTCTTTATTATAATGTTATTCCTTTAAAAAATATTTTAATTGTAGTATGTGTGTGTTAGTCGCTCAGTCATGTCTGACTCTTTGCAACCCCATGGAATATATAGCTCACCAGGCTCCTCTGTCCAGGGAATTCTCCAGGCAAGATTACTGGAGTGGGTAGACATTCCCTTCTCCAGGGGATCTTCCCAACCCAGGGATCTAACCTGGGTCTCCTGCATTGCAGGCAGATGCTTTACCACCTGAGTCACCATGGATCTATTGAAGTATATATACATGTATATATACAATGCTGTGTTAGTTTCAAGTGTATAGTAAAGTGAGTCAGTTTTACATGTATGTATATCCATTCGTTTTAGGTTCTTTCCCCTTAGGTTATTAGAGAGCACTGAGTAGAGTTCCCCATGCTATACTGTAGGTCCTTATTAGTTATTTGTTTTGTATGTAGTAGTGTGTGTATGTCAGTCCCAGTCTCCCAACTTATCCCTTCCCTCCCTTTCCTCTGGTAACCATAAGTTTCTTTTCTAGGTCTGCATTATTTCTGTTTTGTAAATAAGTCCATTTGTACCATTTTTTTTGGTTCTACATATAAACAATATCATATATTTGTCTTTCTCTAACTTAGTAAGTAAAGATCTAACAAAAAGATGTTCACGACCCAGATAATCATGATGGTGTGATCACTCATCTAGAGCCAGACATTCTGGAATGTGAAGTCAAGTGGGCTTTAGAAAGCATCACTATGAACAAAGCTAGTGGAGGTGATGGAATTCCAGTTGAGCTCTTTCAAATCCTGAAAGATGATGGTGTGAAAGTGCTGCACTCAATATGCCAGCAAATTTGGAAAACTCAGCAGTGGCCACAGGACTGGAAAAGGTCAGTTTTCATTCCAATCCCAAAGAAAGGCAATGCCAAAGAATACTCAAACTACCGCACAATTGTACTCATCTCACACGCTAGTAAAGTAATGCTCAAAATTCTCCAAGCCAGGCAATACGTGAACCGTGAACTTCCTGATGTTCAAACTGGTTTTAGAAAAGGCAGAGGAACCAGAGATCAAATTGCCAACATCCGCTGGATCATTGAAAAAGTAAGAGAGTTCCAGAAAAACATCTATTTCTGCTTTATTGACTATGGCAAAGCCTTTGACTGTGTGGATCACAATAAACTGTGGAAAATTCTGAAAGAGATGGGAATACCAGACCACCTAACATGCCTCTTGAGAAATATGTATGTGAGTCAGGAAGCAATAGTTAGAACTGGACATGGAACAACAAGACTGGTTCCAAACAGGAAAAGGAGTTCATCAAGGCTGTATATTGTCACCCTGCTTATTTAACTTCTATGCAGAGTACATCATGAGAAATGCTGGACTGGAAGAAACACAAGATGGAATCAAAATTGCTGGGAGAAATATCAATAACCTCAGATATGCAGATGACACCACCCTTATGGCAGAAAGTGAAGAGGAACTAAAAAGCCTCTTGATGAAAGTTAAAGAGGAGAGTGAAAAAGTTGGCTTAAAGCTCAACATTCAGAAAACGAAGATCATGGCCTCTGGTCCCATCACTTCATGGGAAATAGATGAGGAATCAGTGGAAACAGTGTCAGACTTTATTTTTTTGGGCTCCAAAATCACTGCAGATGGTGACTGTAGCCATGAAATTAAAAGACGCTTACTCCTTGGAAGGAAAGTTATAACCAATCTAGATAGCATATTCAAAAGCAGAGACATTATTTTGCCAACAAAGGTCCGTCTAGTCAAGGCTATGGTTTTTCCTGTGGTCATGTATGGATGTGAGAGTTGGACTGTGAAGAAGGCTGAGCACCGAAGAATTGATGCTTTTGAACTGTGGTGCTGGAGAAGACTCTTGAGAGTCCCTTGGACTGCAAGGAGATCCAACCAGTCCATTCTGAAGGAGATCAGCCCTGGGATTTCTTTGGAAGGAATGATGCTAAAGCTGAAACTCCAGTACTTTGGCCACCTCATGCAAAGAGTTGACTCATTGGGAAAGAGTCTGATGCTGGGAGGGATTGGGGGCAGGAGGAAAAGGGGACGACAGAGGATGAAATGGCTGGATGGCATCACTGACTAAATGGATGTGAATCTGAGTGAACTGTGGGAGTTGGTGATGGACAGGGAGGCCTGTCGTGCTGCGATTCATGGGGTCGCAAAGAGTCGGATGCGACTGAGCGACTGAACTGAACTGAACTGAACTGAACTGAACTTACTCTGTACAGCAATTTCTAGGTCGATTCATGTTGCTGCAAATGGCATTACTTTGTTCTTTTCTGTAGCTGAGTAATGAAAGGTTGTTGCTGAACGAAAAGATGCCGGGATTCTTGGCCTCCAGAGGAGAAGAATTCAATCCGGGGCCAGAGACGAGGCTTGATCGCTCAGAGCTTTTGTGTAATAAAGTTTTATTAAAGTATAAAGGAGGTAGAGAAATCTTCTGACATAGACATCAGAAGGGGGCAAAAAGAGTACCCCTCTGCTAGTCTTCAGCTGGATGTTATATAGTTACTAGCAGTCTGTTAATGAAAGAAAGGAATGTCTTAAAACTCAGAATGGCACCAGGCCCCTCACCCATAAGATGCATTTTGGGATAATCTTGACACCAGATGATTCATCCCAGGCCATAAAATAATTAATCTTGTAGAAGGACAGATTGCCATACAAATAGTTTGATTTATATAGATTAGGGGAACAATATCTGAGTATAACATACTGGTTTGTCAAGTAGGTTCTGAGCCATTAGGCGGAACCAACTTGAAGACAGAATTTTGGGTAAATGCATAGTACATTAGCATAGCTTAAGACAAACATTTCCATAAAAAAATGCATTGGTTATCTCAAGGTTTGAGAATAGTTAACTTTAGGTGAAACCAGGTGTCATTATGGCAACACAGTATTTTAAGAGAAACCTCCTTTTAAATTTGTGTAGAGAAGGAGAAAAACACTGCTAGTTTTTTTCCTCCTGCCTCTTAAGAGAGATAAAAATATCTGACACTTGCAGGCTATTTCCTCCATTTGGAGACCCCTGGCCTTCCTGCCTGTTACCCTCTCATTAATATTCCATTGCATATATGTACCACATTTTCTGTATCCATTCCTCTATTGGTGGACATTTAGGTTCCTTCCATGTCCTGGCTATAGTAAATAGTGCTGCAATGAACATCAGGTGCATTTATCTTTTTGAATTATGGTTTTCTCTGGGTATATGCCCAGGAGTGGGATTGCTGGATTATATCATAGTTCTATATTTTGTTCTTCAAGGACCCTCCATACTGTTCCCCATAGTGGCTGTACCAATTTACATTTCCACCATGAGTGTAGGATGGTTCCCTTTTCTCCACATCCTCTCTAGCATTTTTTATTTGTAGATTTTTTGATACTGGCCATTCTGACCAGTGTGAGGTGATACTTCCTTGTAGTTTTAATTTATATTCCTCTAATTATTAGTGATACTGAGTATCTTTTTGTCTCATTCTTGAATTATAATTTATCCAGGTAAAGAAATTAAAACAGGCATTTTTGCAACCCCATGTACTGTAGCCTACTAGGCTCCTCTGTTCATGGAATTTTCCAGGCAAGAATACTGGAGTACATTGCCTTTTCCTTCTCCAGGGAAATACACATTTAAATTCACCTTTTCCCTAATCATACATTATATCTCATATTAATTACATGCCATAATATCTGTGCTAAAATATTTCCTTAAAACCTTTACTCAGATATTTAATTCTTTTGATGATTGAATTTAACTCACAACAGGACAGTTCTTGGGTATTCTAAGCCCCAAGTACCTCTTTAGTCCTAGACCAGAGAAAAGCTCATGTGAAAGAAAAGTTAGTGTTAAAACACTTTGTCATTCACAGTCTTACAGGAAACAGATGGTTCACTTAAGTGGAAAAATGAAGGAAATTTGATGAAGGTACTAATTGAAACGTTGGGGACAGGAGAATCACCCAGTCACAGTAGAGTGCTCTACGGTTAGCAGAGCAGAGAGTAGTTCTATCCCTAGGCTTGAAGAAAATGTGGAATCCTGGAGAAAGCTGTAACCATAGCTCCAGCCGCAGGAGGTGATGGCCCGATGGCAGCTGTGGTCAGAGAAGAGAAGGGTGCCCACAGTGACCAGTGGCTGTCAGACAGGATAGAAGACAGTAATTGTGGAGGAAGTAACAAATACCCTGACCTCTGTCCTCCCTTCTCATCTCCTGATGGTGAGTTACGAGTTACTGTTTCTAGGAATTTGTGTATTTTATCTATCTATCTACTTAAATTTATTGGCAGACTATTATTTACAATATTTTTTTTTGTTTGTTTAAACTTCTAGCATCTTACTAATGTCCTGCTTTGACTTCTAATATTACTTGTACCTTTTCTTTTTTTCTGAAGGAGTCCTGTTCTCAATTTTCAATATGAATGCATAACTTGCTAATTCAACCTTTCAAATAGGATCTAAATATTTAGGATGGTTAATTCCCTGACCATTTCCTTACTTGCATCCCAAATGTTTCAATATGTAGAATTTTATCATTCAGTTCCAAATGTTTTCTAAATATCTTCATTTGCTTGGCCTGCCAAATATCATAGACTGAGAGGGTTAAACCGAACTTTCCTGACAGAAATTTACTGTGTCATAGTGTGGAGACTGAAAGCCTGAGTTAAGGTTGTCAGCATGGTCACTTTCTGGTGAGGACTTCTTTCCTGTCTACCACCTCAGAGCTGTGTTCTCACTAGGCAGAGAGAGAAGAACAAGTTCCCTTCTTGCAAGGGCTCTAATTCCATCATGAGAGCCATGCCTTCATGACCTTTTCTAAACTTCATTCTTCTCCTGAGGCCTTGGTCTCCCAATCGTGCCACATTGTGGGTTAGGACTTCAACATGTGAATTCTGGGGGATATAGTTCAGTCCATAGCATTATTCTTACAAGTTTTCCTTTGAACGATGAGTTAGAAGTGAATGTCTTAATTTGTAAACAGGTATACTTCATTAATTTTTTGTTAGTGACATCACAAAATTGCCTTGATGTCAGAGAATGCTTGATATTATTTTAAAAATTAAATATTACATTAAATTAAGAATTGAATACTTCAAATATTTTTGGCAATATTTTATATGTGGTGGTGGTGTTTAGTTACTCAGTTGTGTCTGACTCTTTAGCGACCCCATTATCTGTAGCTCACCAGGCTCCTCTGTCCATGGAATTTTCTAGGCAAGAATACTGGAGTGGGTTGCCATTTCCTTCTCCAGGGGATCTTCCCAACCTAGGGATCAAACTCACATATCCTTCATTGGCAGGTGAATTCTTTACTCCTGAGCCACCAGGGAAGACCTATTTTATGTGTATGTGCTTGAAATATTTTATTGGAAAACAGTCTTTTTATTTTGCATTGCATTGATAGATAAATATATAGCTGTATATTTATATGCTTTCATAAAGCTTATAAGTTAAGTCGATCTTTTGTTTCATATCTTTCTTTTTTTGGTTTGTTTAATTCATCATTGCTGAGCAGTATATGTTTGTCTCTCATTATAAAGGATAATGTGTTTTTTTGTTGTGGTTCTGTCAGCTTTGGCTTTCTATGCTTCATAATGTATTATTAAGTTTACTTATATTTAAGATCATATTTTACTGGTTATTTCAGCAGCTGTCACTATACCTGTATCTTTTATATCTGGTAATGGTTATTTATTTTAAATATATTTGTATATAAGTCAACTTTTTTGGTTAACATTTCAAGTCTTTTTCCATTCTGAAATAGACTATTTGTCCTTCCAATTTTTTTTTCTCTCCTTTTTTGCCATCTTAAGATAACTTTTTCTCATTCTATTTCTCTATAATCAGAATATTAATTTATCTACTCTTTTCCTGATCTTATAATGTTTACTCTAAAATCAGCACACAACCCTGCCCTCAAATAAAGTCTGTATAATACTTTAACTCAGATCTTTCTGCTCTGATATATATTCTATTTTGGTCTATTTTAAATTTTTTCTAGTTTTTTTTTTTTTAATTGTGCTCATCAGGGATCACCACTGTTGTATTATCCAGACAATATGTTGTGTAGATTTATCCACATACTTACCGATTCCTTGCCTTTTCACTCATGTTACATCTCAGATCCCATATATAAGTTTTATGTTCCATGTCTTTATTCTGCTTGTGAGATGTCTTCTAGGTACAGTCCACTGGTAATCAACCTTTTAGGGCTGTGAGCTGAAGGCTGCTGCTTCTACTTAGATCCTCCTTGCTTGTGATAAGATTTTGTTTTCTTGGTTATTTAAACTGAAATTTTTTTTTTTTTTTTTTTTTTTGTATCCCACATACTTCAGTACATATTTCTGAATTTCCTAAGAATAGGGATATTGGTTAATAACTGTAATAGTACAGTTGTCAACTTCAGTGATTTAACATGGATAAAATACTTTTATTAAATCTACTGTCTGTATTCTAATACTGTTAACTGACCCTCAGTGTCCTTTTTTAGCACTTTTTCCTTCTAGTACAAGATCTAGTCCAGGATCAGATATTGCATTTCATTGTCATGTTGATAAAGTCTCTTTTAATCTGGAACACTTTTACAGCCTTTTTTGTTTTTATGATATTGTCATTGTTAAAGAATACTGCCCCTACTTTGTTTTTTTTTTTTTTTGACAGCTTTAATTTTTCAGCACTTTATTTATTTATTTTTTTTATTTGATAAATTTAACACCTTTTATTGCCATACCTCATTTTACTGTGCTTTGCTTTAGTGAGCTTTATAGATACATGTTTTTTTTTTTTTTCCTTGTTAATTTTCTGTTTAGTTGATCTATCCATAAGTGTGAGTGGGGTATTAAAGTCTCCCACTATTATTGTGTTATTGTTAATTTCTCCTTTCATACTTGTTAGGATTTGTCTACCAACAAATAGTAGAATAACTACTACCAACAAATAGTAGAATAACAGAGGCAGAAGATAGGATTAGTGAATTAGAAGATAGAATGTTAGAAATAAATGAATCAGAGAGGATAAAAGAAAAACGAATTAAAAGAAATGAGGACAATCTCAGAGACCTCCAAGACAATATTAAACGCTACAACATTGAATCATAGGGTTCCAGAAGAAGAAGACAAAAAGAAAGACCATGAGAAAATACTTGAGGAGATAATAGTGGAAAACTTCCTAAAATGGGGAAGGAAATAATCACCCAAGTCCAAGAAACCCAGAGAGTCCCAAACAGGATAAACCCAAGGAGAAACACCCCAAGACACATATTAATCAAATTAACAAAGATCAAACACAAAGAACAAATATTAAAAGCAGCAAGGGAAAAACAACAAATAACACACAAGGGAATTCCCATAAGGATAACAGCTGATCTTTCAATAGAAACTCTTCAAGCCAGGAGGGAATGGCAAGACATACTTAAAATGATGAAAGAAAATAACCTACAGCCCAGATTATTGTACCCAGCAAGGATCTCATTCAAGTATGAAGGAGAAATCAAAAGCTTTTCAGACAAGCAAAAGCTGAGAGAATTCTGCACCACCAAACCAGCTCTCCAACAAATACTAAAGGATATTCTCTAGACAGGAAACACAAAAATAGTGTATAAACTCGAACCCAAAACAATAAAGTAAATGGCGACGGGATCATACTTATTAGTAATTACCTTAAACGTAAATGGGTTGAATGCCCCAACCAAAAGACAAAGACTGGCTGAATGGATACAAAAACAAGACCCCTACATATGTTGTCTACAAGAGACCCACCTCAAAACAGGGGACACATACAGACTGAAAGTGAAGGGCTGGAAAAAGATTTTCCATGCAAATTGGGACCAAAAGAAAGCAGGAGTCACAATACTCGTATCAGATAAATTAGACTTTAAAACAAAGGCTGTGAAAAGAGACAAAGAAGGTCACTACATAATGATCAAAAGATCAATCCAAGAAGAAGATACAACAATTATAAATATATATCCACCCAACATGGGAGCACCGCAGTATGTAAGACAAATCCTAACAAGTATGAAAGGAGAAATTAACAATAACACAATAATAGTGAAATTTTCATTCTAACCTTTTCATGTGTTTGGGGTGCTCACAAATATATTTTCTTTTTATCAAACAACTCCTCAAAATTTTTATAATGCAGTTCCCCTAAATGAACAGTAGTGATGAGTTGACATCAACTTACCAAAAATTCCCTTTACATTGAATATTTCTCAATCTAAAGTTTACCACCATTGTGCTTTTTTTCTTAATTTCCTGAAAGTATTTTGCTTATGATATAATTACAAAATTTGCACCTAGGTAATATCTGAAGTGGTTTGATAACCTGTCATAGCTTGTGTGAAAATACTAAGTAACTTCAAAATAAGTAGATTTTTAAAAAGGTATATTTAGGAAGAAGTTATTTTGGCTCCTTGATACCTATGAGAGAGAAACTTTCAAAATAAAGTGCTTTGAATGTGTTTTCATGCACTATTAAAAATGATTAAATAATGTCCATTGACACTGAATAGATAAAGAAGCTATGGTACATAGATACAATGGAATATTACTCAGCCATAAAAGAAGTATACTTAAGTCAGTTCTAATGAGGTAGATGAACCTAGAGCCTATTATACAGAGTGAAGTAAGTAAGAAAGAAAAAAACAAATATGGTATAGTAATATGTATATATGGAATCTAGAAAGATGATATTGATGAACCTATTTGCAGGGCAGCAGTGGAGTCCACCTGCCAATGCAGGACATGTGGGTTCGATCCCTGGGTCAGGAAGATCCCCTCGAGAAGGAAATGGCAACCCACTCCAGTGTTCTTGCCTGGGAAATCCCATGGACAGAGGAGCCTGGTGGGCTACAGTTCATGGGGTCACAGAAAGAGTCGAACATGACTTAGTGACTAAACAACAATGATGGAGATGCAGACTTAGAGAACAGGCTGTGGACACCATGAGGGAAGGAGAGGGTGGGGCAAATGGAGAGCATAGCATGAAACCATATGTAAATTAGATAGCCAGTGGGGATCAGCTGTATTGTAAAGCAATGCACTATTGTAAAGCAGTTACCGTCCAATTTAGAATAAATAATTTTAAAAACGATTAAACAATGGCTAAACTCAAATCTGCTTGCAGTGTAGGAGACCAAGGTTTGATCCCTGGGTTGGGAAGATCCCTTGGAGAAGGAAATGACAACCCACTCCAGTATTCTTGCCTGGAGAATTCCATGGGCAGAGAAGCCGGTGGGCTACAGTCCATGGGGTCACAAAGAGTTGGACACGACAGAGTGACTAAAAGGCTTTCTTGGTGGCTCAGCTGGTAAAAAATCTGCCTGCAGTGCAGGAGACCTGGGTTCAATCCCTGGGTTGGGAAGATCCCCTAGAGAAGGGAATGACTCTCACTCCGGTATTCTGGCCTGAGAATTCCATGAACTGTATGTATACACACTTTCAAATTCAAATCGATAAAGCTATGTTTATTACAACAAGTAATGAACAAGAATAAGTGCTTGTAATTGAGAGATTATAAGTAAATCTTCACTTTTGTATTGTTCTTTATTCTTTAGACATTGGCAGAGGATTGTGGTAGTCTGTAAGACACGTGGGCAGGTGTGATGCTTGTTTAGCCAGGGTTCTGCAGTGTGTTGTAACCCGGACAGATAGGATGACAGTAAGCATACTCAACTGGGTTTGCCTCTTTGGTCATCAGACATCTTGCCAGTTTGTTTTGGAGTTCATTGTATTCCTGTATCAGATATATCCATGTGAATATAAGCTATTTTATAACAGATCAAGAGCCACAAGGACAGAAAAACATAACTTGAGATTATGAAATCATACACTTGACACTTAAACATGGATGCACACACACGTGCATGCACACATATGAAATTAGCAAACTTGAAATGATGTAAGGCAACATGTTTCTGGTATTCCTATCCAGTATTTCTTCATCAGGGAATTGGTGACACTTGTGGCAGATACTTCTTGGGGTGATGTTTTTATTATGGTCCAGTTCATATTCTTTTTAAACCTCATTTTCTATCAGCTTCTGCTCCATTTCAGAGTGTGGCTGTTTAATATTGGCAGGTAGTTCTCTGTTCTCCATTGCATTTGCTGAAACCAAATCTAAGACTAGTATGACCTTTGTTTCTAAGGAATGCTCTGAAGAATGACAGCTCTGTGTTTTTCTCTCTCTGGGTAGTGGTGGTGGTTTCTTTCTGCTTTGGGTACTCAAATCTGCATGCAGAACTCTCTTCTCCCATCTCTCTTAGCTGCCTCCCAGTGAGTCCTCATGACAGAACCTGGGAAGTTATTTTTCCTCCTCACCAGCAAATCAGTGGTGATAACCTGCTAATTTTATATGTTAAATACTATTTTTATATTTACTGAGAAATGGTTGATTGGCAGCATCTCAGTGCCTTTTAATTGATCCTCTCTAGTTTGGTCTCACTACTGTTGTTCTCATTGTCAACGCTGTTCATCCCAGAACCTAGATCCAAGTGAAGAATCATTTCAGCGTGAGCTATTCAAAATGCAGTTTTGACCTTATCATTCCTGGGCTTGCCCTTAGAACCACCTCCTTAGACAGAGATACATAAAACACCAAAACACCACAACACACCCACCACACCTCAGCCGCTGATTATTTCTCTCATCCTTCTTTTGCATTCCATGCTGTTGCGCTTCTAAAATGGTTTTCACCACCTATCAAGCCACCTTTAATCACGCAATATTTTTTCTGCTATGAATGTGCTTTCTGTCCTTTTTCATCTAATTCCTATTCATCCCCTAAGTCTCAGTTTAAGTGTCTTTATCCCCAGGAAACTTCTACCTGGAGGCTCCAGACTTCCTGTGGAGCTAAGTGGCCCCGGGCATTCCCGGAGTGCTCAGCACCAGATGTATGATGCTGAGATGATCTATTTGTATGTCTTTCGCTCCCTCCAGACAACAAGCTATTCTGGCACAAGGACTCTCTATTATTCATTTTTGTTTATCCAGCTTTTCTCATAGTATATGCTCCAAAATAGCTAAATGTGTAGTTTCTTATATAGATCTAAATTTGATTTTATAAAAGAGTTCAAATATTATCATCCAAAAGGATCTGCATAGAATAGCTTCAAAAGATGAATATTTGTTCCCACCAAGCAAGATATTAATAAATAGAATAGGTTGTGTACTTTGAGGCCCATGTCAAAGGGAGATTTTGAAGAATTTTGAATAATGCCTGCATTGTTAAACTGTGTATCAACAACCTCAAATATGCAGATGATACCACTCTAATGGCAGAAAGCAAAGAGGAACTAAAGAGTCTCTTGATGAGGGTGGAAGAGGAAAATGAAAAACCTGGCTTAAAACTCAGTATTGTAAAAACTAAGATCATGGGCTTCCCTGGTTGCTCAGATGATAAAGAATCTGCCTGCGATGCATGAGTCCCAGGTTCGATCCCTGTGTTGGGGAGATGCCCTGGAGAAGGGAATGCCAATCCACTCCAATATTCTTGCCTGGAGAATTCCATGGACAGAGGAACCTGGTGGGCTACATTCCATGGGGTTGCAAAGAGTTGGACACAACTGAGTGACTAACACACACAAAACCATGGCATCCAGATCACTTCATGGCAGATAAAGGGAAAAGGTAAAAGCAGTAACAGATTTCCTCTTCGTGGTCTCTAAAATCACTGTGGATGGTGACTGTAGCCATGAAATTAGAAGATGATTGCTTTTTGGCAGGAAATCTATGACAAACCTAGACAGTGTGTTGAAAAGCAAAGACATCACTTTGCTGATAAAGGTCTGTATAGTCAAGGCTGTGGTCTTTCCAGTAGTCATGTACAGATGTGTGAACTGGACAGTAAGGAAGGCAGAGCACTAAAGAATTGATGCTTTTGAACTGTGTTGCTGGGAAGACTCTTGAGAGTCCCT
Source organism: Bos mutus (assembly GCF_027580195.1). NCBI lineage: Eukaryota > Metazoa > Chordata > Mammalia > Artiodactyla > Bovidae > Bos > Bos mutus. Next base: position 74,459,343 of record NC_091632.1, read on the forward strand.
TGGAAAGTAAGGAGATCAAACCAGTCAATCTTAAAGGAAATCAACCCTGAATACTCTTTTGAAGGATTGATGCTGAAACTCCAATACTTTGGCCACCTGATGTGAACAGCTGACTCATTGGAAGAGACCCTGATACTGGGAAGGGTTGAAGGCAGAAGGAGAATAGAGTGACAGAGGATGATACAGTTGGATGGAATCACTGATTCAATGGACATGAACTTGGGCAAACTCCTGGAGATGGTGAGGGACAGAGAAACCTGGTGTGCTACAGTCCATCGGGTCACAAAGAGTCAGACAGGACTTGGCAGCTAAACAACAGCAACAGCAACATCAACAACAGCAACAACAACATTGTTTCCAGATGATCAATTTGAAGAAATAAATAACCATTTCAATATATATTTCTTAAAAAATATGATTTTGTGTAAATGTTCATTTTTGTAAAAAATAACTGTACCAACATTCAAGTCAAAAGAAGTGTGATTGGAGGTTGTGACAATACAGGGCTCCAGTGGAATGAGACTAAACAGGAAGGAAAAGAGTAAATTAAAAAAAAAACCTATGAATTATGATAATACAAAAAACTGTGAGTTTCCCTGAGGTTGTCATCAGAGTCTTATATCCATTTTAAATCCTCTTCCATTTCTTCTGCCATATATATGTATTATATAGACAACTGCTGCTGCTGCTGCTGCATCGTTTCAGTCGTGTCCAACTCTGTGCAACCCCATAGATGGCAGCCCACCAGGCTCCCCTGTCCTTGGGATTCTCCAGGCAAGAACACTGGAGTGGGTTGCCATTTCCTTCTCCAATGCATGAAAGTGAAAAGTGAAAGTGAAGTCGCTCAGTCATGTCCAACTCTTTGCGACCCCATGGACCGCAGCCTACCAGGCTCCTCTGTCCATGGGATTTTCCAGGGAAGAGTACTGGAGTGGGTTGCCATTGCCTTCTCTGATATAGATAGCAGATATATATAATTATCTTATCCTAGAGCTATTGTGTTTCCTTAATTTGAACCAGATATGACGTCTCCTGCAACATCTAGGAAGGCAGGGTTGTGTTTAAGATGACAGACAAAGCTGCAGCATGTTATTAAATGAATGCTAAAAACTAGTAAGATTGTAAATCATCCACCAAATTATGCATCATTAATTCTTGATGCTAGTTTGCAGTAGGAGAATAAAAATCTTTACCTCCTACCAAGTGCACTGTAAGACTTCTCAGTTTTATTTTGATAGATCTATGTTGCAGTAAATCACACAGGACCCAACACTCTTATAAATTAAGCAGAAGCATTACAGAGGATGGAGTTAATGATTGAGGTAGGCATAGCTTTCTTCTACATTTTACTGTAGTACATGAATTTGCTGGTAGGAGACATAGTTCTCAATTATCTAAGGAAAGGAAATGGAAAGGGTCATATACTTAGTACACATAAAGTTCTTGTAAACTTATTTTCCTTGACTTCTAGAAAACCTCAGGGATAGGAGAAGATTCTGGCCATTGCCAGAAGACGTGTAGGCTTCTAGTGACATTCCACAGCTGAGCATTCAGTGGGAGACGTGCCCCATTAAAGCATAACTCCCTTGAGATGATATGATACACACTTTGATGTTGAGTTGCAAAGACATAGGAGTGTTTGGGCTGTATGCATACATTTCCATTCATTTTAAGGGACTCATGAGCTTTCTGAGGCTGTTGCTATATGATAGTAAATGACTGGTAATGGGAAAAAAGCAAGTTAACTGGTTATTTTCTATAGACCAAACAGTTCTGATGTTTTGTTTCTGACCTTTGAAACTTTTATCTAGTTATAGTAATTAGAGCTGATCACTGAAATTCTTGTAAAAGACAGTCATTGTATTGGGTTGACCAAAAAGTTCGTTCGGGTTGTTCCATAAGATCTTGGTGTGTATAGAGTCATAAGAGTGGAAACTAATGGGTCTCTTTGGTATAAACACAAAGCACGGGACTTCCCTGGCAGTTCAGTGGTGAAGACTTTGCCTTCCAATGCAAAGGGTGTGGGTTTGATCTGTGATTGGGGAGGTAAGATCCCACATCACTTGTGGCCAAAAAACCAAAGTGTAAACAATGCAGGCAATATTGTAACAAATTCAATGAAGACTTTTAAAAATGGTCCATATCAAAAAATAAATCTTAAAAAAAAGACAAAGCACAGGGTGGGTTTTGGTAGGACTCATGACTTTTGACGAACTTCAAGCCTATTGGATGCTGCAGATTCCTTAAATGCAAACCTCATAGCTTGAATTTTCACGGGATTCTTAATCTGAATAGTGTTCAATTCAGGGCCTTAATAAGAATTCCTCTCAAGTGAGAAAGACTAATAGGAAAACAAACCAATTAGTTTTCCAAGTTTCATGCTGAAATAAAAGACGTATATGAAGGCAGAGTCTGTCTTCTCTTGGTTCCAGTCGATGTTGCCTGACGGAAGTCACAGTGGCAAAACTGGTGAACAAAATCATCTGTTGTTGTAACTGCAGGATGGTAATGAAACAAATTGTACCCTACGTAGACGACTTTCCCCCTGCAGAACAACCTTGATCTACAGCAATTTCTTGAGTTTATTTTGGGGATTAAGTGCAAACAACAGTGCAAATCTGCAACCATAGTTGAATGCCCAAAGAGATCAAATTTTGTCTTGAAATAATGCACAATAGGGAAGGAAAGCTGAGTGAGTGGGATGAAGTCCTTCTTTTGGGAAGGTAATCTTTAAATTATTAAAGTTTTTTGGCTCCTTGGTTTTAGAAGAGCTTATTTCAAATCTTTGAGTGGGAAACGAGCAGCTTAGATCGCCAACAGCATTAAAACATAGCAAGAAATACTTAATTCCTCAAGGACTCCATCTTTCATTCCCCCACATAGTTTCATTTCCTATTTATCTCCTTTGTCTTTTGATAAAAAAAAAAAAAAAAGGAGAGCCCTTTGAGAGGACAGTTTTGAGGTCTTAATCCATAGTTCTTTTCAGTTTATCATTTACATTCAGAATAAACACTTCTTTTAAAAGAATCTTCTTTGGTTACTAGAAAGCTAAATGCTAAGCTTAGGTATCAGCAGCTAATTAGCTTCACATCTGAGGGTGGGGATTGTCGATGAACTCTGTCTCCTGAATATTTATTAAAGGATTTGGAAAGAGTAAGCTATTTTCAAGGAAATTGGAGCTTGCCGCATCTTCTTGCCTCTGGTCAGTTGAATGGGAGGAGAGGTGTGTATTGGTTCATTTCAGCCCTTTGTTACTGGAGAATCAAATAATAAAACCCAGTGTCTGCATATCGATCTCATGTGAAATGTTGCTTTTCATCTCAACATCTTAATTGACTCCTACTTTTGAAGTAATTTCACTCTGTGCCCTGGAAATCCTGTGCCGGTTCGGATGGTCTTGACTCTCAGCATGGCTTCTGGCATTTTGTTTGCTGTTCCTGTGTGCATTTCGGGCTTGGAACGTGTGTAAGGGACACGGAGGTGGGTGAATTGCTGCATGGAAGAATCTGTGAGTCTGGACTTGGGGAGATGACGTGTTCTTTCCTGGACTTTGTTATTGCACCAAGTTCCTTTCATCATACAGCTCTCCCCACCACTGCTTCTGCCTTTGCCAAGGCCACTGCCTGTCTTCCTAGCCTCCTGCGCATTTCGCGCTGCTGCTTTGCCAACGCGAGGCACCCGTGCCAGCACTGCCGCTTGCACCAGGGTTGCCGTGGCAGCATCTTCCAGCACTGGCACCTTTCCCACCCCCTGCCAGCTGCCTGCACGAAGGCTGTTGCCAATGCTGTCATCAGATCAGTCAGTGCTGCTGCTGCTGTTCTCTCCGCAGAGGGGCCTCTCTTCTTTTTTTGACTTTGGCAGAAAGACACAAATCCAAATCAAAATGAAAACCAAACCAGAACAAAATTTCCTCCCCAGGGGTTCACATAGTCCTCTTAATGCTCTCTTGTTCCTGATCTGGGAGCTGAGAATTCAGAGGATCTCAGGATCTCAGATTTTCCGTAATCCTCTTAGTGGGCTTTCTCACCATCCTAGGGAAACTTGAGGAGGATGAGTACAGAGAGGAGAGATTCAGAGGAACAGCCTTATCATCATCTGAATTCAGTGCATCCTAAGTGAGCTGGAGTTGCAAGTGGACTACTGAGGAAAACAGGGTCTTTGATATTCCTCCCACCCATGAGGATGCAGGAAAAGAACCACAGGAGGCAGAGAGCATCATTTTGTCTAGCAGCACATCAAGGAAAATATACTCAGGCAAAAGCAGCGATGCTTGGTGATCATTTTTTTTGCAAAGCGGTGGGGAAATTTGTGAGGTTGACAGAGATATCAACAGCACCAGGGACTCCAGAAAGACGAGCAAGTTAAGAGGGTATAAGTGAGTTTAAACCTGTTATTTTTTTTTATTAATGGGATGTAAGGGTAAATCAGTCTAGGAGGGAGCAGGTCATTCTCGATGAAACTGGGCTGAAGATGAAGATTTGGGGAAAACAAAGGTGACAGCTGTAACTGAGAGTGGGCGAGACTATCAATTTAGGAAGAATAAAGTGAGAGAATAAAGGCTCAGGAGAGAAATAAGACTTACATTTACTTGGAAGAAGGAAGAAGACACATAGGCAGAAAAGGGAAAGAATGATAGAGGTGGAGTTGAGATAGTAATGCCATGGAAATTATTAGGGGAAGAAAGAATATTAAGAGGAAAGGAATGATCATTGTCAATTTGTGTATAGACATTAAAAATGATTAAAACTAGGTTGAACACTGTATTTGATAATTAAAATGTCATAATTCATTTTGAGAGAGTGATTCCATTAAAGCAGTGATGACTAAACCCCTATCATATACAGTTGAAAAGATGTTGATAGCGAGACAAATAGTCCATCCACAGGTATTATGCTTTCAAAATGTTTCCTAGGATTCTTCTTTAAGGACATCCTCAAAGGTTATCATCACATAAGTGTGCAAAGATGCAGGCAAAAATCTTTACTGCAGCCATTGTTTATAATAGGAAAATTAGTTACCTTACAAATGACCAATACCAGAGGTTTGGTTTAATCCTCCATACTGTCAAATAAATTATAATCATTTTAATGACACAGATTTACTTTTATTGGCATGGAAAGTCACTTGTCATAAATACTGGTCAGTGAAACACAGTATATGGTTAGTTTTATTAAATATGCTTATGTATTGCCTCAGATGGTGAACAATCTGCCTGCAATGCTGGAGACCTGGGTTTGATCCCTGAGTCAGGAAGATCCCCTGAATAAGGGAATGGCTACCCAGTCCAGTATTCTTGCCTGGAGAATCCCATGGTCAAAGGAGCCTGGTGGGCAACAGTCCATGGGGTTGCAAAGAGACACTACTGAGTCACTAACACTTTCACTTTCATGTGTTTAATACCTTTAAATAGTACTGTTTTTAACTGAGTAGGGCTTTCTTGATACCTCAGTTGGTAGAGAATCCACCTGCAAAGAAGGAGACTCAGGTTCGATTCCTGGGTTGGGAAGATCTGCTGGAGAAGGGATAGGCTACCCAATACAGTATTCTTGGGCTACCCTTGGGGCTCAGCTGGTAAAGAATCTGCCTGCAATGTGGGAGACCTGGGTTCAGTTCCTGGGTTGGAAAGATCCCCTGGAGAAGAGAAAGACTACCCACTCCAGTATTCTGGCCTGGAGAATTCCATGGACTGCTGTCCATGGAGTCACAAAGAATCAGACACAACTGAGCGACTTTCACTTTTCATAACTGGGTAACAATCTGATTTTTTCTTTGAGTTTTTATATTTTATAATTTTTAAGTAAAATATGGCCTACTTTTGTCACAAAAAATGGAAGTAAATGTGAGAAAAAAATCTGAAGAGAGAGAAAATAGTCACTTTAAGTGAGTTCAAGGTCAAGGGAAGGCTTTGGATCTGAGGAATTAAGACATGGATCTTGTTAATAAGAAAAAGAAGAGTGAGGAAGAAGTTTAAAAATCAGGTGAGAAGAATGAGTTGAAGAAGGAAGATTCTGAGAAATGTGCAAAGGGCAGGTATCAGAATGGGTTTAGTTCCAGAAAAGAAAGAAAATTCTGAGGTAGAAGAGAAAAAACAGAATGCCTACATATGAAGAAAAGTTATTACATAGATGAAAAATTGAGATAGTTTCAGTCAGATGGACTATTTACTTTAAAAAAATGTTCAAGATGAAGTGATGAGCTAAAGGAAAGAGGATATATTTATGTGAAGATTTGAAAGCAGTGGAGACATTCTTGAATAGAGAAATGCAATAGACAGGTAGGGAGGGACATTTGAATAGAGCCAGGAGGCCAGGTGCAATTGGACAGCCTGAATCAGCCATATAAAACTCTGTTTTAATTCCTTTATGAACTAATAGGGTTGAAGTCAACCTTTTCATGTACATTAGCTTTCAAGTCCAGAAAAGTGAAAGAATACTTCTGTACTCATCATGAATGATATTGAGCTGCTATCGATCCAAGGGGTGTTTGGAAACAAAATAATTCCTTGACAAAGCTAGGTGAAAGCTCAGATACTGTTACTCAAATACAGAAACTATCTGTGTCATCACAAAATGCATTTTCAAGGACATAAACCCATCAGCCCCAGTGGCAGGTATTTTATTAGACCACTGAGTTCTTTGGAGTCTCTGCAGCTTTCAAAAACCAAACTAGCTAAATGGAGTTTTCCAGTCTTCTGGCTTCCCACATGTTATTAGCTTGTTAGGGTGGCTTTTCCTTAGGAATTTGGGAGAATTGATTACAAAGTGTTTCTGCTGCTTCCCTTAAGGGATTCTGGCTATGAGCATCCCCTGAGGGCATTTTCAACTGAATTCTGTGGGAAAAATTAAGCACATCTAAATATATTGATAGGCAGTTAATCAGCTGGTGGTGGTATGCTTTTTCATTTCCTCTCTGTTTAAAATGCACAGAATTGCCTTGGAAGAAGTGCTGGGCTATAGAAGGGCCCAGACTTGATAGTCCAGAGTTCATTCTGTGTTGTAAATGGAACAGGGCAGAGAAGGAAGCATGAAGATTAAAGAGAAGATGGAATGACTTTTTTCATCCTGTCGAGTGACTGTTTATATTGGGCAATACTGCTGGCTTGTAGATTCAGTTTGAAAGTTCTTCAAATCAGAGGAGCCATTTAATATATAATAGAGAACCGTACAGGCAAGTCATTTATAAAAGTGAAAACATTTCATATCTGCTTTTTCCCAGAACATGTTTCTCACTTCTGAGACTTAGCTGTTTTTTTTTGCTCAGATCAGGGAAATATGAACTACTGGAGCCCCGCATCCAATAGATTAAAGATGTTAAAATGTGTCCGTTTGTTTAGTTTGTTCTGATGTATACATTTAGCTACAAACAGGAAATTAAAAATGAATTTATTTATATCTGTGAGTCATTGATTACTGAGATTATGCACTAATGAAAACTGACCACTTTAAATCAGAAGCAATTCTAGTCCTGGTCTAAAAGACCATTTTGGTCTAAAAGACAAATTTGTACACACGTGTTCCTTTGTTTTAGTCAGACTCATTAGTAAAGATGCTGTAATAATAATTCCTGTTTTATTTTGGGTTGGTTGATGCCCAGAGTAAGTTGATTTTCTCAAGGTCAAGAATAAATTGAGTGATGAGAAGAAGCAGACCTTTTGGGAGTGGCAGCATGATTCTCATTGCATCTTCTGATATTTCTTTTCAAAAACAATATTGTAAAGTAAAAAAATAATAATAATAAAATTTTAATTTTAATTATAGTATAATTGCTTTACAGTGTTGTGTTAGCTTCTGCTGTACAATGTGAATTAGCTATGTGTGCTAAGTTGCTAAATCATGTCCGACTCTGTGCAACCCCATGAACTCTAACCCACCAGGCTCCTCTGTCCATTGGATTCTCCAGGCAAGAATACTGGAGTGGATTGCCATGCCCTCCTCTGGGGGATCTTCCCAACCCAGGGATCGAACCTTCATCTCTTATGTCTCCTGTCTTGGCAGGTGGGTTCTTTACCACTATCACCACCTGGTAAGCCCCCAAAAAAGTGAAAGTGTTAGTCACTCAGTTGTGTCTGACTCACTAGGTTCCTCTGTCCATGAAATTCTCCAGGCAAGAATACTGCAGTGGGTACCATTTCCTTCTCCAGGGGATCTTCCTGACCCAGGGATTGAACCTGGATCTCTCACATTGCAGGCAGATTCTTTACTGTCTGAACCACCAGGGAAGCCCTTGAATCCGCTCTTTGTATACATGTATCTTTTCCCTCTTGGGCCTCCCTCCCACCCCTCCACGCCACCCCTCCAGGTCATCACAGAGCACTGAGCTGAGCTCCCTGTGCTATACAGCAGCTTCCCACTAGGTATCTGTTTTACCAGTGATAGTGTCTGTGCATCAGTGTTACTCTCTCGATTCATCCTGCCCTCTCCCTTGGATATTTCTTGCAAGCTCTGAGTTTCATAGGACTTAGGTTGTCTTAGGATAACAGTGAAAGAATAAAGAACAGGAGGCAGTAGGTGTTGCCACATGGAAAGATGTTAAAAGTCTGTGGGTTGTGAGAGAGTCCAGGTTCAGAGTCGGCTTGACAAAGTTATTCAGTTTCTCTCAGGGTCAGTTGTTTTCTGTCAGTAAAATAGGATAATGGAGAAGAACAACTCCTTTTAAGATTTTTGTTATTTCCTTGTCCCTCTCCTCAACCCTCCCTTCCTCTCATACAGATGTATGCAAATACATACAAATCTTTATAGAAGTTGTTATTAGGCAAATTAGCTTGTATAATTGCAGAACAGCTATAATAGGATGGGAATGTCTTTGGTTGAGGGTCATGGTAAAACACTGGGTGAATTTAATCCTTCCTCAACATCAGAACCAACAGAAAACTTTTTTTTCCTCATTAGGAAAGTATCTTGGGTGGTGACTGTGGCTTATGCAGTAGAATTGTAGCTGTGAGCTCTGTGGTGGTGAAGGGAGTTGTAAGTGTAACTGATAATTCTGAAAATGCAGTTCTTGTGCCAAAAGTTCTTCCAACTTAATTTCTAAGTTTACTTAGTTGGAGCAGGAGAACAACTCAATCTTTTTCATTTACAGTGATCCATCCCAAACCTATTCATCTGTGCTTTAAAAATTTTGCTTTTTTTCCTTATAAAAAGGGTATCAAGTGTTTTAAATGAATAGCTCATTCATTGTGTAAACATCAGTAGAGCAACCATTCTCCATTGGGTGCTGTGTTGGACATGGAGATTTAAGTTTAAAATGGCAGGTCAGATATATAAACTTAAAATGACTATGCCCATGATGATAGCCAAAATATGCCTGGAAAAGGACTGTTTAAACTGAGGAGTGTAGCTTTAGTTAATGATTCTGTCTGATGAGCTGGAACAGGACTCACGGGAGAGTTGAGATTTGGCTGGTATTAGAGAATGAGTAAAAATTTAGTCAGAAGAAGTGTGGGAAGAGTTTCTGAAACACGATGGTTTTTAAAAAGAGTGTGATATGTTCAGAAATGCCAAAAACTTCTTTGTGATAGATTGTTGTTAGTCACTAAATCATGTTCAACTCTTTGTAACTCCATGAACTGCCGCACACCAGGATTCATGATTCTTTACCATCTCCAGGAGTTTGCTCAAACTCCTGTCCATTGAGTCAGTGATGCCATCCAACTATCTCACCCTCTGTCATCTCCTTCTCTTGCCTTCAATCTTTTCCAGAATCAGGGTCCTTTTCCAGTGAATTGGCTCTTCGAATCAGGTGGCCAAAGTATTAGAACTTTAGCTTCAGCATCAGTCCTTCCAATGAATATTCAGGACTGATTTTCTTTAAGATTGACTGGTTGGATCTCCTTGCTGTCCAAGGGACTCTCAAGAGTCTTCTCCAGTCCCACAGTTCAAGAACATAAATTCTTCAGTGCTCAACTTTATTTATACTCTAACTCTCACATCTGTACCTGACTACTGGAAAAACCATAGCTTTGACTATATGGACCTTTGTTGGCAAAGTGATGTCTGTGCTTTTTCATATGCTGTCTAGGTTGTCATAACTTTCTTCCAAGGAGTGTCTTTTAATTTCCTGGCTCCAGTCACCATCCACAGTGATTTTGGAGCCCGAGAAAATAAAATCTGTCACTATTTCAACTTTTCCCCTATTTACTTGCCAGGAAGTGATGAGACTAGATGTTACAATCTTGATTTTGGGAATGTTGAGTTTTAAGCCAACTTTTTCACTCTCCCCTTTCACCCTCATCAAAAGACTCTGGTTCCTCTTTACTTTTTGCCATTAGAGTGGTATCATCTACATATCTGAGGTTGTTGGTATTTCTCCTGGCAATCTTGATTCCAGCTTAGGATTTATCCAGCCAGGCATTTTGTATGATGTACTCTACATTTAAGTTAAATAAGTTAAGTGTGACAATATACAGCCCTGATGTAACTCCTTTCCCAATTACGAACCAGTCTGTTGTTCCATGTCCAGTTCTAATGGTTGGTTCTTGACCTGTGTACAGATTTCTCAGGAGCAGGTAAAGTGAAGTCGCTCAGTCGTGTCCGACTCTTTGCGACCCCATGGACTATAGCCTACCAGGCTCCTCTGTCCATGGGATTTTCCAGGCAAGAGTACTGGAGTGGGTTGCCATTTCCTTCTCCAGGGGATCTTCCCGACCCAGGGATTGAACCCAGGTCTCCCACATTGTAGGCAGACGCTTTACCATCTGAGCCACCAGGAGCAGGTAAGGTGGTCTGGTATTCCCATCTCTTTAAGAATTTTCTACAGTTTGTTGTGATCTATACAGTCAAAGGCTTTAATATAATCAATTAAACAGAAGTATATATTTTTTGGAATTCCCTTGATTTTTCTGTGATCCAGCGAATATTGGTAATTTGATCCCTTGCCTTTAAAAATTTTTTTATTTATTTTAATTGGAGGCTAATTACTTTACAGTATTGTGGTTTTTGCCATACATTGACATGAATCAGCCATGGATGTACGTATGTCCCCCATCCTGAACCCCCCTCCCACCTTCTTCCCTATCTGATCCCTCAGGGTCATCCCAGTGCACTGGCTTTGAGTGCCCTGTTTCATGCATCAAACTTAGATCTATTTCACATATGTTAATATACATGTTTTCAATGCTATTCTCTCAAATCATCCCACCCTTGCCTTCTCCCACAGAGTCCAAAATTCTTCATCTCTGTGTCTCTTTTGCTGTCTTGCATATAGGTTCCTTGTTACCATCTTTCTAAATTCCACATATATGCATTAATTTACTGTATTAGTGTTCTTTCTGACTTACTTCACTCTACATAATAGGCTTCAGTTTGATCCACCTTATTGGAACTGATTCAAGTGCATTCTTTGTAATAGTTGAGCAAAATTCAATTGTGTATATGTACCACAGCTTTCTTATCCATTCATCTGCCAATGGAGGTCTAGGTTGCTTCCATGTCCTAGCTATTGTAAACGGTGCTGCAATAATCATTGGGATACACGTGTCTCAGTTCTGGTTTCCTCGGTGTATATGCCCAGCAGTAAGATTGCTGTGTCGTATGGCAGTTCTGTTTCCAGTTTTTAAAGGAATCTCCACACTATTCTTCATAGTGTCTCTACTAGTTTGAAGTCCCACCAATAGTGTAAAGGGTTCCTTTTTCTCCACACCCTCTCCAACATTTATTGTTTGTAGACTTTTTGATAGCAGCCATTCTGACTGGCGTGAGATGGTACCTCATTGTGGTTTTGATTTGGATTTCTCTGATAATGAGTGATGTTGAGCATTTTTTCATGTGTTTCTTAGCCATCTATATGTCTTCTTTGGAGAAATGTCTGTTTACTTCTTTGACCCTTTTTGGATTGGGTTGTTTATTTTTCTGGTATTGAGCTGCATGAACTGCTTGTATATTTTTGAGATTAATTCTTTGTCAGTTGCTTCATTTGCTATTATTTTCTCCCATTCTGAAGGCCGTCTTTTCACCTTGCTTATAGTTTCCTTCATTGTGCAAAAGCTTTTAAGTTTAATTAGGTCACATCTGTTTATTTTTGCTTTTATTTCCATTACTCTGGGAGGTGTGTCATAGAGGATCTTGCTGTGATTTATGTCAGAGAGTGTTTTGCCTATATTTTCCTCTAGGAGTTTTATAGTTTCTGGTATTACATTTAGATCTTTAATCCATTTAGAGTTTATTTTTGTGTATGGTGTTAAAAAGTGTTCTAGTTTCATCCTTTTACAAGTGGTTGACCAGTTTTCCCAGCACCACTTGTTAAAGAGATTGTCTTTTCTCCATTGTATACTTTTGTCTCCTTTGTCAAAGATAAGGTGTCCATGGAGGTGCATGGATTTATCTCTGGGCTTTCTCTTTCTGTTTTGTTCCATTGATCTGTATTTCTGTCTTTGTGCCAGTACCATACTGTCTTGATGACTGTGGCTTTGTGGTAGATCCTAAAGTCAGGGAGGTTGATTCTTCCAGTTTCATTCTTCTTTCTCAAGATTGCTTTGGCTATTCAAGGTTTTTTCCATACAGATTGTGAAATTATTTGTTCTAGTCCTGTGAAAAATACCATTGGTAGCTTGATAGGGATTGCATTGAATCTATAGATGGCTTTTGGTAGTATACTCATTTTCACTATATTGATTCTTCTGATCCATGAACGTGGTATATTTCTCCATCTATTTGTGTCCTCTTTGATTTCTTTCATCAGTGTTTTATAGTTTTCTATATATAGGTCTTTTGTTTCTTTAGGTAGATTTCTTCCTAAGTATTTTATTCTTTTCATTACAATGGTGAATGGGATTTTTTCCCTTAATTTTTCTTTCTGTTTTCTCATTGTTAGTGTATAGGAATGCATGGGATTTCTGTGTATTAATTTTATATTAATTTTATATCCTGCAACCTTACTATATTCATTGATTAAGCTCTAGTAATTTTCTGGTGGTGTCCTTAGGGTTTTCTATGTAGAGGACCATGTCATCTGCAAACAGTGAGAGTTTTACTTCTTCTTTTCCAGTCTGGATTCCTTTTATTTCTTTTCCTTCTCTGATTGCTCTTGCTAAAACTTCTAAAACTATGTTGAATAGTAGTGGTGAGAGTGGGTGCCCTTGTCTTGTTTCTGACTTTAGAGGAAATGCTTTCAATTATTTGCTATTGAGGATAGTGTTTGCCTTGGGTTTATCATATATGGCTTTTATTATGTTGAGGTATGTTCCTTATATACCTGCTTTCTGGAGAGTTTTTATCATAAATGGGTGTTGAATTTTGTCAAAGAGATAATCATATGGTTTTTATTTTTCAATTTGTTAATGTTGTGTATCACATTGATTGATTTGCAAATATTGAAGAATCCTTGCATCCCTGGGATAAAGCCCACTTGGTCATGATGTACAATCTGTTTATTATGTTGTTGGATTCTGTTTGCTAGAATCTTGTTGAGGATTTTTGCATCTATGTTCATCGGTGATATTGGCCTGTAGTTTTCTTTTTTTGTGGCATCTTTGTCTGGTTTTGGTATTAGGGTGATGGTGGCCTCATAGAGTGAGTTTGGGAGTTTACCTTCCTCTGCAATTTTCTGGAAGAGTTTGAGTAGGATAGGTGTTAGCTTTTCTTTTGGTAGAATTCACCTGTGAAGCCATCTTGTCCTGGGCTTTTGTTTGTTGGAAGATTTTTGATTACAGCTTCGATTTCTGTGCTTGTGATGGGTCTGTTAAGATTTTCTATTTCTTCCTGGTTCCGTTTTGGAAGGTTATACTTTTCTAAGAATTTGTCCATTTCTTCCAAGTTGTCCATTTTATTGGCATATAGTTGCTGATAGTAGTCTCTTATGAGCCTTTGTATTTCTGTGTTGTCTGCTGTGATTTCTCCATTTTCATTTCTAATTTTGTTGATTTGTTTCTTCTCCCTTTTTTTCTTGATGAGTCTGACTAATGGCTTATCTATATTTTTTTTATCTCAAAGAACCAGCTTTTAGTTTTGTTGATTTTTGATATTGTCTCCTTTGTTTCTTTTTCATTTATTTTTGCCCTAATTTTTATGATTTATGTCCTTCTCCTAATGCTGGGAATCTTCATTTCTTCTTTTTCTAGTTGCTTTAGGTGTAAAGTTAGGTTATTTATTTGATTTTTCTCTTGTTTCTTGAGGTAAGCTTGTATTGCTATGAACCTTCCCCTTAGCACTGCTTTTACTGAACCCCATAGGTTTTGGGTTGTTGTGTTTTCATTTTCATTTGTTTCTGTGCATATTTTGATTTCTTTTTTGATTTCTTCTCTGATTTGTTGGTTATTCAGAAGCATGTTGTTTAGCCTCCATATGTTGTATTTTTAATAGTTTTTTCCCTGTAGTTGACATCTAATTTTTACTGCATTGTTATCAGAAAAGATGCTTGAAATGATTTCAGTTTTTTTGAATTTACCAAGGCTAGATTTATGACTGAGGATATGATCTATCCTGGAGAATGTTCTGTGTGCACTTGAGAAAAAGATTAAATTCATTGTTTTGGGGTGAAATGTCCTATAGATATCAATTAGGTCTAACTGGTCAATTGTATCATTTAAAGTTTGTGTTTCCTTGCTAATTTTTGTTTGGTTCATCTATCCATAGGTGTGAGTAGGGTATTAAAGTCTACCACTGTTATTGTGTTAACTGTTAATTTCCCCTTTCATACTTGTTCACATTTGCCTTATGTATTGAGGTGCCCCTATGTTGGGTCCATATATATTTGTAATTGTTATATTTTCTTCTTGGATTGATCCTTTGATCTTTATGTAGTGTTCTTCTTTGTCTCTTTTCACGGCCTTTATTTCAAAGTCTATTTTATCTGATTTGAGTATTTATACTCTTGCTTTGTTTGGTCTCCATTTGCATGAAATATCTTTTTCTAGCCCTTCACTTTCAGTCTGTATGTGTCCCTTGGTTTGAAGTGGGTCTCTTGTAGTGGGTCTCTTGCATATATAGCGGTCTTATTTTTGTATCTATTCAGCCAGTCTTTGTCTTTTGGTTGGGGCAATGAACTCAATTACATTTAAGGTAATTATTGGTAAGTATGATCCCATTGCCATTTACTTCATTGTTTTGGGTTCAAGTTTATACACCTTTTCTGTGATTCCTGTCTAGAGAAGATCCTTTAGCATTTGTTGAAGAGCTGGTTTGGTGGTGCTGAATTCTCTCAGCTTTTGCTTGACTGTAAAGCTTTTGATTTGTCCTTCATATTTGAATGAGATCCTTACTGGGTATAGTAATCTGGGTTGTAGGTTTTTCTCTTTCATCACTTTAAGTATGTCCTGCCATTCCCTTCTGTCCTGAAGAGTTTCTATTGAAAGATCAGCTGTTATCTTTATGGGGATCTCCTTGTGTGTTATTTGTTGCTTTTCCTTTGCTGCTTTTAATATTTGCTCTTTGTGTTTGATCTTGATTAATTTGATTAATATGTGTCTTGGGGTGTTTCACCTTGGGTATCCTATTTGGCTATTTCCTTCCCATTTTAGGGAAGTTTTCAGCTATTATCTCCTCAAGTATTTTTTGTTGAGGAGATGCCCTCATAATGCCCTTTTTGTCTTCTTCTTCTGGGACTCCTATGCTTTGAATGTTGGAGTGTTTAACATTGTCCCAGAGGTCTCTGAGGTTGTTGTCATTTCTTTTAATTCTTTTTTCCTCTCTGCTTCATTTATTTCCACCATTCTATCTTCCACCTCACTTATCCTATCTTCTGCCTCAGTTATTCTACTGTTGGTTCCCTCCAGTGTGCTTTTAATCTCAGTTATTGCATTATTCATTATTGATTGACTATTCTTTATTTCTTCTAGGTCCTGTTTAAACCTTTCTTGCATCTTCTCAATCCTTGTCTCTAGTCTACTTATCTGTAACTCCATTTTGTTTTCAAAATTTTGGATCATCTTTACTATCATTATTCTGAATTATTTTTCAGGTAGACTCCCTATCTCCTCCTCTTTTGTTTAGTTTGGTGGGCATTTATCATGTTCCTTTACCTGCTGAATATTTCCCTGCCTTTTCATTTTGTTTAAATTTCTGTGTTTGGGGTGCCCTTTCTGTAGGCTGGTAATTCATGGTTTCTCTTTATTGTGGATCCTGCTCCCTTTGGGTAGGGTTGGAATTGTGGCTTGTCAAGGTTCCCTGGTTAGGGGAGCTTGAGTCTGTGTTCTGGTGAGTGGAGCTGGATCTCTTCTCTATGAAGTGCAATGAAGTGTCCAGTAGTGAGTTTTGGGTGTCTATAGGTTTGGCATGGCTTTGGGAAGCCTGTCTTTTAATGCCTGGGGCTGTGTTCCTGTATTGCTGGAGAATTAGCCTGGTATTTCTTGCTCTGGAACTTTTTGGCTCTTGGGTGGAGCTCTTGTCTATTAATGTTCCCTGGAATCAGGAGTTCTCTGATGTTCTCAAGTTTTGGAGTTAAGCCTCCTGCCTCTGGCTTTCAGTCTTATTACAGTAGACTCAAGACTTCTCCATCCATTTAGCACAGATGATAAAACATCTAGGTTAGTGGTGAAACAGTTCTCCACAGTGAGGGACACCCAGAGAGGTTCACAGAGTTACATGGAGAAGAGAAGAGGGAGGAGGGACATAGAGGTGACCAGGAGGAGAAGAGGGGAAGTCAAAAGGGGAGAGAGCAGTCTAGCCAGTAATCAGTTCCCTAAGTGTTCTCCACAGCCTGGAACACCCAGAGAGATGCACAGAGTTAAATAGAGAAGAGAAGGGGGAGGGAGGAGATAGAGATGACCTGAGGGAAAAAAGGGAGAGTAAAAGGAGTCAAAAGGGACATCTAACAACCTACATGTCCATCAGCAGATGAATGGATAAGAAAGCTGTGGTACATATACAAAATGGAATATTACTCAGCCATTAAAAAGAATACATTTGAATCAGTTCTAATGAGGTGGATGAAACTGGAGCCTATTATACAGAGTGAAGTAGGCCAGAAAGAAAAACACCAATACAATATACTGATGCATATATATGGAATTTAGAAAGATGTTAATGATAACCCTATATGCAAGATAGCAAAAGAGACACAGATATATAGAACAGTCTTTTGGACTCTGTGGGAGAGGGCAAGGGTGGCATGATTTGGGGTAATGGCATTGAAACATGTATATTATCATATGTGAAACGAGTTGCCAGTCCAGGTTCGATGCATGAGACATTGGGTGCACTGGGATGACCTAGAGGGATGGGCTGGGGAGGAAGGTGGGAGGGGGGTTCAGGGTGGGGAACACATGTACACCCATGGCAGATTCATGTCAATGTATGGCAAAACCACTACAATATTGTAATTAGCCTCCAATTAAAATAAATAAATTTATATTAAAAAAAGAAAATATGGCCTTTTTTTCCAAGGTAATAGTAGGTTATAAAAATGAAAATTAATGGAGTAATAAAAAGCTTACATTAAAAAGTGATAATAGTAAAAATATATCTAGGAATTTCTCTGGAGCTGTTGTGGATAGTGTGGGGTCAGTTCAGTTTCAGATAGTTCCTTGTTCCAGTTTATATTTCTTCTCAAGGTCTATAGGCCCCTTCCAATGCTTAGTCAATGTTAACTACAGAGTTTTAATCTGTTGCACCAGTCATTTGCAGAGCGGTTCCCTCTTCTTTATTTTGGCTTTCTCTGTTTGCAAGTCTCTTCAGTGTCTTATTTCCACCCTGACACAAGGGAGCGAAGGTGATCATTTATGTATGCTCACTTGCTCAGTTGTGTTGTGGCGAGGGAGGAACACTGCAAAGAAATATCACTGGTGTGTGTGGGGAGTGCTTGCAGTGTATGGACCACACTGGGTTTGCCCCAGCTCAAGGCAGTGTGTGCTTTCCTGATCTACACTGCTCAGGCTCCAGGGTGCTCTGCAAGGGCACCATCCAAAGTGGGCCTTGGATTGTGTGCACTTTCCAGGTCTAAGCTGTTCAGGTTCAGGTTCTCAGGTACTCCACAAAGGCATAGACTTGGTTGGGCATGCGTTTTGTGCCCTTCCCAGGTCTGAGCAGCTTAGGCGACCAGGTGCTTGGTGAGTACACTGTCCCAGGTGCACGGTGCATCTTATCACCTCCCCGGTCCTAGCCGCTTGCTTTCCTGGGTGCACCACGAGAACACCGTCTCAGGTGTGCTGTGGGTCTCCTCTGGGGAGCTGATCTTGGGCTGTGATCCTCCTAGTGGATGTCAACCATCCAGGATCCCAGGAAGACATAGTTAGCAACTGGGAGCCTGCTCACATTTTGGTGGAAGATGCTGTCTCTGGGGCCAAGATTGCCCCCTGCCCTCCAGCTCTGGCTGTTGCCCGCCTGCCTCTCTGCCTGCGGCGGGTGGAGGAGCCAGTCCGCAGCCAGCTAGCTGTCCTTTGGTATTCTCTCAATCCTTTGTTCTGTGAGCTGGCCAGGCTGCACATTAGAGCCTTTCATGGGAAAGTTCTCTCTCTTTTTTTTTCTCTCCGGCGATCTCACAGTTTGGGTTGCTATCTCACATTAGCTCCCTCAGATTGTCCTCAGGGTATTCAGGCCTGGTCCTTACCCTAAACACTGATGATGCAGCATGCGCCTCCGTGTTCAGCCCCGCTCGCTGGTGGTGGATGCGAGCATCTGGGCTACTTCTCTTCTGGGAGTTGCGGTTAGGTGCGTATCCTGTGGTTTTTTTTTTTTTTCCCCTCCCAGTTTTGTTGCCCTCTGAGATTCCAAAACTCCCCACAGACCCACCCATAAGAGGGTTTCCTACTGTGTGGAAACTTCTCCTCCTTCACTACTCCCTCCCTAGGACAGGTCTCCATTCCGAACTCCTTTGTCTCTCTTTTTGTCGTTTATATTTTCTCCTACCTCCTTTCAAAGAGAATGGGCTGCCTTTCTGGGTGCCTGGTGTCCTCTGCCAGCGTTCAGAAGTTGTTCTGTGGAAGTTACTCAGCATTCAAGTGATCTTTTGACGAACTTGTTGGGGAGAAAGTGATCTCCCCATCCTATTCTTCTGCTTTCTTGGGACCCTCCACCCCCACCTAACTGATCCCATGCCATTTCTAAATCCATCTTGAACATCTGCAAGTTCTCAGTTCGCATACTGTTGAAGCATGACTTGAAGGATTTTGAGAATCACCTTCCAAGTGTGTGAAATGAGTGCAATTGTGCACTGCTTTGAACATTCTTTCCAAGGGATATTGGGTATAAATTCTACTTCACGAAAATTAAAGTAACTTGCAATTGATAAGCTACCATATATTTAGGTTTAGAATCTTTACTCCCTTGAAACCAGTAGAATTCATTGTTGATCTAGGGCCTTACAAAAGTAAAAATCTGCCTGCAGTGCAGGAGACCTGGGTTCGATCCCTGGGTTGGGAAGATCCCCTGGAGAAGGAAATGGCAACTCAATCCAGTATTCTTGCCTGGAAAATCCCACGGACAGAGGAGCATGGTGGGCTGCAGTCTATGGGGTAGCAAAGAGTTGGGCACGACTGAGTGACTGACACACACACACACATGCACACATTGAACACTAGGGATAACTAGCTTTATTTTGATAGTTCTTAGTTTGCAATTTGGGGGATAGGATTTACTTAGTAGAAGATATTGGTGTAAAGACATTAGTTAGTAAGGTATGTTCAGTACTTTCACTTGGTTGGATAAATCAGGCCACTAGGATGGGAGTCCCAGAGAAGGCGATGGCACCCCACGCCAGTACTCTTGCCTGGAAAATCCCATGGACGGAGGAGCCTGGTAGGCTGCAGTCCATGGGGTCGCAAAGAGTTGGACACAACTGAGCAACTTCACTTTCATGCATTGGAGAAGGAAATGGCAACCCACTCCAGTGTTCCTGCCTGGAGAATCCCAGGGATGGGGGAGCCTGGTGGGCTGCCGTCTATGGGGTTGCATAGAGTCAGATACGACTGAAACGACTTAGCAGCAACAGCAGGATGGGAGTCCATGCTTTGCCAGTTATTTTATGACCATAAGCTAGTTACTCAACACCTGTGAAGGTGGATCAACTCAACCAATCATGTTAAATATTTTGCCTTACAGTGTTCTTCACTGAATGTATCCAGCGGGGTGTGATGGAGCTGGCTTGTGTGGGCCTCTGTGTTTCCTGATGCGAACTTGAAATTGGGCATAGTGGGAATATTTACATGACAGGAAACATCAAATGCTACAAATTGGAGCTTCTGCTCCCTACACAGCAAGCTGGTTTATGTTCACATGATTAGGTCCATCTTTGCATTTTCTGATCCAGTAATCAATGTTTAACTCTTGTAAGTGATAAAAGAAACAAGACAAAAGAAAATTGACTCTAAAATATTTTACTCTGTTCATGGTGTTGCTATAGCTTATTAAGACCAATTTGGATAAACAGATTTTTCTTTATGTGTCACTGATTTTTCCAAAAATAGTTTCATTGAAGGAAAATGTTTACTTTCCTAAAACACAAGGATTTGTGTGCTGTTTGACTAGGGTTTTTTTTTTTTTTTTGTTTTTGCATGCAGGAGAAATTCACTCTGTAGAGTAAATGAAAAGAAAATTTATTGGGGAGAAAGGGAAACTTAAAGAAAATCAACCATATCTGTGTCACAAAATGTGCAGAGATATGAGCTAATGGGGTTGTGGGTATAGATTATACTTGTGGGTGTAAAGTGGGTCTAACTCAGACCCCACATCCTTAGATCTGGAGACTATGAAGCTGTTTCCCGTCTTACTCTTTCCTCTAAATAATGTTTTTTTCAGTCTCTGCTTTTCTTTCCTATTTTTTTTTTTAAACAACTAGTATATTTATTTCTTTTGTTTAGTAGTTTGCCACATGCACATGGCATTCTGGATTTAATTCCCCAACCAAGGATCGTATCTGTGCCCTCTGCGTTGGGAGCACAGTCTTAACCAGAGAAGTCTCCTCAGTCTCAGCCTTTCTGTTGATATTGGTACCATTCTTCCATATCTGTCTATCATGTTCTCTGCTTATTTAT
Source organism: Bos mutus (assembly GCF_027580195.1). Taxonomy (NCBI): domain Eukaryota; kingdom Metazoa; phylum Chordata; class Mammalia; order Artiodactyla; family Bovidae; genus Bos; species Bos mutus. Next base: position 74,480,242 of record NC_091632.1, read on the forward strand.
CAAAGCCACCTGACCCCAAATAGACCACTGCAGTCTTTAACTATTCATGTATCCACCATAAGTACCCTCTATCTCTGGGTAAGATTTGAATGTGTTTAAATTCTTGGGAGAGAACTGATTGTCTTGGTTCAGCTTGTGGCTAAGACTTCCTTGAATCAGACGCCCACATCTAATTTAATCTGTTGTGGCCACAAGAACAGTGGTCCTGTAATATATATTTGGAGATCCAAGCTCACATTTCAGTGCGGCCTGGTGGCTTAGATGGTAACAAATATGCCTGCAATGCGGAAGACCTGGGTTTGATCCTGGATTGGGAAGATCTGCTGGAGAAGGCAACCCACTTCAGTATTCTTGCCTGGAGAATCCCATGGACAGAGGAGCCTGCAGTTACAGTCCATGGGGTCACAAAGTGTTAGACATGACTGAGCGACTAACACACACTGTAGGTAGGGAGCAGTTTCTAGAGTAGGGGCCATGGTTTAGGCAGACACCCCCAATTGTGTTTACCATAAATGATAGATAAATGATATGCCCTCTTATTGGAAAAGCTGAAATCCTGATTTCTTTTCAGAACACATTAATGGATTAATGTGTAGGAAGCTATCCAACTATGAAAAGTGACTGATGATAACACTTGGCATTCTTTCCAGCAAATCAAATTGTTAAATGATTTACTAGATTGTCATCACACATAGGAAATGTTTTGCTTTATTGTTTAAAAAAATACCTTTCATATCCCAGTATTACAAAGTGACCTAATTAACTGAAAAACTATATAATCAGCTCTTTAAAAATCCATAAAGAAAAGCATAATAAGCCTAGTAACCTAAGAAATAATAAAGTATAAATTAATAATACAGAACAGTGGGAAGCATATTTAATAAACATTATTAGTTCAAAAAATAGAAATTGCATGTTCCTGGTACTAACACATAAATTTTTCAAGTAATAGTTCTTTCTTGCTGATCGAGATGTAGTTGGGATTTATTTCTTTGTGGAAGTAAATGTGAAAAACTGTCAACGTTGTCTACATTTTCTCACTTGGGTTTTCATCACTGATATTGTAAAAATATCCTTTTCTTCTTCTAAGAGCTGTTGAGGTGCCTCTCAGAAGAATACACTCAAGAAATTTGGCCACAGGAGATGCTGGAAATGAGAGACAAATATATCCACATGCAGGTTTCTTTCATGGTCTGTCTGTATTAGTCTCAACAGTCCTTTGGTTCAGACTAAATGTCTTCAATCTTTGGGCTTTTAAAATAAAGAGAAAGCCCTGCACTTGTGGAAACAGTGTTGCTTCTGGAGAAGGGAGCCCTTTGAGGCGGCTCTCTGCGTGGACAAGGGGCCAGGACAGCAGTGAGAAACACGAGGGGGCCCCTTAAGTGTCAGGACAGTGAACGTGACCCAGAGGCAGCACAGCACAGGCCTTCTCTCCCACAGTCTCACTTGGGGCATTCTTGCCTCCACCTGCATGCTTCCCTGCTCTTTCGAAGTCTGTCCCTCCCATTAGGGCCTGGTGAGACTCTGCGACCCGCTGGACTGTAGCCCACCAGCCTCCTCTGTCCATGGGATTCTCCAGGCCAGACTACTAGAAGGGATTGTCATTTCCTTCTGCAGGAGATCTTCCTGACCCAGGGATCAAACCCACGTCTCCTGCATCGCAGACTCCTTACCCCTGAACCACCAGGGAAGCCCCTCGAGGGAACCCTGGCTCCCCTCCCTTTGCAGGGAACATAGAGTGATGCTGTCGATGTTTGACTTGCATTGCTTCCCTCCGAGAGGGAAGATTTCTGAGCATGGCATTTCAAGAGAGAGAAGAAGAAATTAGGATATGATATGCCAGAAAGAGTGGTGGAGCGGATCTAATATTTCTCAGAGGGGACAATTTGTGTGTTCTTCCAGAGGTGACTTTTCGCCTGGGTGACACAGATGGCTGCCTGGAGCCCTGGGCGTGCTCCTCTGCCGCCATCCCGGGATGCTCTGCTCCAGGTGCCCGTGCGGATCCTCTTCATTTGGATGGGGGGTGGGGGGATACCAAACCTGGGGGAGACGGAGTGTTCATACCCAGCAGCTGCTGAAGCGGTGACTGTGAATTTGAGCCCAAGAGACACTCCTTTCATATTTGTTTCTCATTACCGACTTCTGAGGAGTTATTGGTACTTTGTATAGAACATCGTTGCTTGCAGCCCAGAATTGATACCTCCGCGAAGAAAGTAAAACTGGAACTGGAGAGTTAAGAGGGAGGGCGATGCCCATAATTTTTAATCTTTCTCCTCTTGGCATTTTCCAAAAAAAGGGGGAGCAATATTAGAAGGGATGTTCAGGTTTTTTCGTCGCTCAGGAGTACTGAAAAAAAATTATAAACCCGTCAAAGACTGGAATGTATTAAATGAATCTCTTATTGCTCTCGGTTTCAAGTTGCATGCTTGTAAGACACTTTGATAAAGAAGGAACATGCAGTGAAGGAACTTATCTATGGGAAAGTCAGAATTAGCTGAATAATGTAAGCGAAGTGGGTTGGATGGCGTCTGTGTTGGAGAAGCAGACGATGCTGCCACAGCACGTAGTGGGTGCTCTGTAAGCTGGTGCAGAGTCAGAGAAAGCCTCTCCGAGGAAACCGTGTTTCACTCGAGGGTAGAGGGGCATCTTCTTAGGTGAAGAGGAGAGGGCTCCTGTTTGAGGGAGCATGGGTGACATTTGGGAGCAGAGGATGATGCCTTCAGCCCACTCAGGAAATAGTGGGAGAGGAGGCAGAAGCTGCCTGGGCTCCCATTGAGAGCTTTGAATTTTATCCCCTGGACTACTGGGGAGCTTCTGAAGGGATTTAATCAGGGGTATGACAGGCCTGAATTTTAATTTAGAACATCATTCTTGCTGCTGGGTAGGGAATGGCCTGGAGTGAGCCTGAGAGGCTGTTCGAGTGTCTGAGAAAGCCCAGGATGGAAAGGGGTCTGTGCCTGGTGGCTGTGATAGCAATGAGAAGGCAGACAGAGATTTACAAAAGCAGAATGCTCAAGATTTGGTACAATAGGAGGTGAGGAAGAGGGAGATTGCTTCCAATTTGTCTGGCTGGCCCCACTCCTGCAGAGAGCAAATAAAGGGGCTTGCAGTCTGTTTTTGTGTGTGTTGCCTCTGCCTGGGAACTTAAGATCATCTTACACATTTCTGTGTTTTCATTGGGAAGTTTAATGAATGGTGAATAATGTAACAGCCCAGTGCTCTCTGGTGCTTTGCATATCTTTATGTCTCTTCTTTGCATCATCCCTGTTGATGAGACAGTTGTAGACAGAGGAAGCAGGTCTAGTCTTTTTTTTTTTGGCCACACCATGTGGTTTGTGAGATCTTAGTTCCCTGACCAGGGTTTGAACCTGTGCCCTTAGCACTGAAAACTTTGAGTCCTAACCACTGGATCACCAAGGAATTCCCCAGGGAAGCAGATTGAACTTGCTTCTCCTGTATTGGCCGGCGGGGTCTTTACCAGTGAACCACCAGGGAAGCCCCAGAAATCAAGGCTACTTAATGGTAAAGATTTTACTCTTCCCACCACAAAAAACCCATTTGCTTTTTAAGGACCCCGAAGAGTCAGACATGACTTGGTGACTAAACAACAACATTGATAGAATCCCTGACTAGTATTTGTATTCATAATTTCATTTGACCCTCACCAGCACTCCATTAGATAGGTATCACCATATTCCCCAATTTATAGATGAGGCAAATCTGGTTCAAGGAATGTAAAATTCTTGCCCAGGTTTCTGTAGTGTAAGGAGACCCTGGAGGTGGTGTTGCTGGGCTCCAGAACTCAGTCTTTCAACAGGGACTTGAACGGCCAACAGTAAGATGTCTCATGATGGCAAGTCACATCTGGTAGTGCATTACAGCTGTGATGCTGCCCTGCTCATTTCAGTCCCCATATCATCCAGCACAGTGCACACGGGGAAGACGATATGGATATGTTTGTGTCTAGAGGTGATGTGAAAAGCTGTGTGTGCGCGTGTGCGTGTGTGCTTATGTAAGAGTGCTTGTTCTAGAGATACGGGAATGAAATGGGAAAGTTTCATTCCAGGGGCAATCTTTCCTTTATTTCATGCTTGATCAGGGAAATCTCTTGATAACCCCTGCATATGGATGACATTTAATGTGAGTGTTTAGAATCTCTCTCAGTTTGTGTGTGTCTCTCATTGTGTGTGTGTGTTTCTACTAAACACCCACATTAAATGTCACCCTTATGTCAACATTCAAAAAACTAAAATCATGTCATCCAGTCCCATCACTTCATGGCAGATAGAGGGGGAAACAATGGAAACAGTGACAGACTTTTATTTTTTTGAGCTCCATATCACTGCAGATGGTGACTCCAGCCATGAAATTAAAAGATGCTTGTTCCTTGGAAGAAAAGCTATGACCAACCTAGACAGCATATTAAAAAGCAGAGACATTACTTTGCCAGCAAAGGTCCGTCTAGTCAAAGCTATGGTTTTTCCAGTAGTCATATATGGATGTGAGAGTTGGACTATAAAGAAAGCTGAGTGCTGAAGAATTAATGCTTTTGAACTGTGGTGTTGGAGAAGACTCTTGAGAGTCCCTTGGACTGCAAGGAGATCCAACCAGTCCATCTTAAAGGAAATCAGTCCTGAATATTCATGGGAAGGACTGATGCTGAAGCTGAAACTCAATACTTTGGCCACATGATGTGAAGAACTGAGTCATTGGAAAAGACCCTGATACTGGGAAAGATTAAAAGCAGGAGGAGAAGGGGACGACAGGATGAAGTGGTTGGATGGCATCAACGACTCAATGGACATGAGTTGGAGCAAGTTCTGGGAGTTGGTGATGGACAGGGAGGCCTGGTGTGCTGCAGTCCACGGGGTCACAAAGAACCAGACACGACTGAGCGACTGAACCGAACTGAGAAGGAATCTACTGATAAAACTGAGACAGAGATACTTGAAGAAGAGGAAACTTGGACAAACTTAAGTGGTAATAGAACACTTCCTGGGAAAAGCATAAATTTGTACTATGAGCCCAGCTTGCTTGAGTAAGTGAGCCCATCGTTGTCTGAGAGGGGGTTGCTGGTGTCACAGCTGTAGGAAGAGGGGTGACTTCTCCAAGCCCCACCCCCCACACTCCTCAGGGACTCTGGTGAGGCTCAGACTCCACTTACCCCTGTACCACTTCCTTCCTGGAAGTCTGGCTTCCAGAAGTAAGGACGGTGAGGGGAAATGAGCTGAGGTGGAAGAGTTGCTGTTCATCCTCCAGTCTACTGCACATGCTGAAGCTGAATCTCTAATACTTTGGCCACCTGATGCGAAGAGCTGACTCATTGGAAAAGACCCTGATGCTGGGAAAGATTGAAGGCAGGAGGAAAAGGGGATGACAGGGGACAAGATGGTTGGATGGCTTCATGGACTCAATGGACATGAGTTTTTGCAAACTCTGGGAGATGGTGAAGGACAGGGAAGCCTGGCGTGCTGTAGTCCATTGGGTCACAAACAGTCAGACATGACTGAGCAACTTGAACACTCCCTCACATTTATTCACCTACTTCTCTTTCCATCTCACCACCTTTTTGATTTTTATGGAATGATCGCTTTAGCCTATGGTTCTGGCCAAGAGACTTCCAACAGTTCCTGTAAATAACCTCCTGAGGTGCATTACCCTTCCTGATCAACTACAAGAGTGGTTCACCAACTGGCACCTTGGTGTCCAGTCTTTCAAAATCAGTTCAGTTCAGTCTCTCTGTGTGTCAAGTCTTTCAAAATAGGTGCTGAATTATGGGAAGAGGAATCAGGAACAGAGATTTTCAATGGATACTTTCCTTACCCTGCTTTGTTTCAACTTTATGGCTGTGAATATAATCATGTCCAGTGAAGTGAGACACTTCATAGCCAGTGAAGTGAGATATTGATGGAGATCCTTGACATTACAAGACAGACTGTACAGTTGAACTGGTCTGTGGCTGGACTCTGCCATGAGGAGTCAAGGATTGAAGTGCATGACCCTGACCTGACAGCACTAGGGAGGTCAGAGATTTGCGGGGAGTAATTTTGAAGGATGTGGAGAATTTTTCTTTGCTGACTGCATTTTGTTTCCACCAATACCACGAGACAGTATATACCATCCTTATGTATGAGAGACATGAGTGGAAAAATAACTTACTACCCTTTGACAAATGTTCTTGTGCTGATATAATGTGATGATTGGATCTTGTTAAACTTTTGCATTCTGAGCCACTGGCACCCCATCTGCAGGGTTTCTTGCCTACATAACCTGAAAGAGACAGTTTGCAAAAAGTTAATGGGTTGCAATTCCCTGAGAATTAGGGCACAGGAAGAAATGGATGGAGTAGGCCTTAAGCAGACAATTCTTGTGTGACTTTCAGTTTCTAGAATTCCAGAAAGCAATTTGCATAATAGAACTGGCTAATGTGTCAGTTCAGTACAGGCTAGGACCACAACTTACTTTGAAAAAACAGGCCATGACTTGGGCCTGAACTATGAATTTTTCATATAAACATGCTCTCAAATCACACACACATACATGCAGACACACACTCTTCTGACCCATAATACTCCCATTGCATCTCTACACACTATTCTTCCTGCATTTGGCTACAGACTTTAAACATGTACACAAAAGTAGTAGAAGATTAAAAACTTTGTCTTGCTGTTACATTTGGACAGTTGTCTTTATTTTTAAATCCTACCACAGGATCTACTTCTTTACATGTTTTTCTCTTGTTCACATCCTTTTTGTCCCATAAGTCTCTCTTGTTTTTCTACCTGTATCTCTTTCCATATCTCATCTATAGGTCTCTATCATCAGAATCTTCCTTGTGTCTCTCTTTCCTGTCATATATCCATAATGTGCAGTCACAGGCCTGATAGAGCCTCTGGTAATAGAATGTTCTTGATCTACAAATGATGATAAATGACTAACAAATAAGTGCTCTCTGGTCTTAACCGTAGGAGACAAAAACCAGCACTTACTCCTCTGGCCATGTCTGGTCGGTTCCCCTTCCTTCCCTGGTCATCATTTTACTAGTATTTTATTCCCATTTTAGAGAGGCAGATCATTCAACTCATAGTAAGCTCACTGGAGGTACCAGAAGGGAACTAGAACTGAGAATGTCTCCACTACCTCTTTCATCTTAGCTCAAATGAAAGGGAGTAGACTGAACATTTTGAAAGAACATTTAAATGTCAATATATTTTCCATCTCATCTTCTTTTAATTATCCCTCTTCTTTCTCCTTCTCCATCTGTCTTTAACACATAAACAGGCATGCTCATTTAAAGTGTTATTTCACTCTTGGAGGTACTTTTTAGGAATATGGAAAATGCTGAAGGAAGAGAAAAACATTAGCAAACGTACGTTTGATTAACATTGCAAGTGATGTGAGTTGCTCTCCTTTTGAAAGTGGAAGTGAGGATCTCGTGTGAACCAAACTTAGATTCTCATGATCCACTTAATTCCTTCTCTTTTAGGGAGAGAACAGCAGAGAAGAAAGGGGAAAATGATGTAAGTAAATATAGTAGCATATGGAATCTACACCTGCCAGATAACTCAAGCCTTACTATTCATCAACTTAATAACTTCTGAATCATAAAAGAAGCAAACATTGAATATGTGCAAAAAGTGTTAACCTAACTTTGTAAATATAAAAACATATTTTGCATATATGCACATTATATGAGTTTATTCTGTTGGAAGTTATTAACTAATATTGAGAAACAGTTTGAATGCTTTAAAAGCAGAGACTTGCTTCATTGTTATCAGCATTCACAGCCTAACACAATGTGTATAAATTTGAAAAAATTGAACAGAAGTCATCTTCTAATAAATTGATATATGCTATTGTTTGTTACAGAAGAACATATAACAGGAATATTTTCAATATAATTTATTCTCATTGGAAGCTTTTCTCCATTAATTTATCAATGCAGTTTGCCAATTTGAGTTTGGACTTAAACATGGGAAAGAAATGTTCTGGTTTTTCCAGGTGTTGCAGGAATCATTTTCTGAGGCATGTGATAATTAAGATTTGTTAGCTCCTTACTAAAGCAAAAAAAGAATTTCCTTTGTTAACAGAACCTTTAGCCAAAATCCTCAATCTTGTCATCATCACAGATACAGTCCTCTAATTTTTTTTCATGGAAAAATTTGACTTTTATCTTGTTATTTTGCTAAGCTGAGCTTTCTGAATATAGGGATTATATATACACCAGGAAGAAAAATCAAATTTCCTAATTACCCTGAATATGCAGTAAGAATCAACCATAGACAAGGAAAACATGAATCAAGCATTAAGCCATTAAACTGTACCTAATAGGCATTTATTCAATGGGCCTTATGAATGCGAGTTGTGCCCCATTTAAAATCTAACTGGAATGATTGCACATTTCATTAGTGAAGATAATTACCAATTTGTTCCTTCCCCAAAAATCATGTATGTATGAAAAACTCTATGAGAAGGTAAACAGTGTTACCTTCAGAATACAGAATATAGACAGCCTGTTTAAATGGGGTCAGTGCAGTAACATTTCCTTATTAGACACAAACTCATAAATACTCAAAAGACTTATGAATATTCAGTATCTTCATTTACCCAGAAACTTGTCTTCCATTCCTAAATCTCTGGTTTGGTAATGGGGGTAGGGGTGGGGAAGGACCAATGTTCTTGTTCTAGTTTTGCAACTAACTAGCTGTATTCTTGGACAAATAAACTGGGCTTTAGGAGCTTCTATAAACTAAGAATGGCCAAATAGATGATTTACAGAATCTCTTTCATCTTAAAACAATATTATTATGTAGTTAAAAAAAAAAACACTAGTTTTACACTCCTTGTACTTTCTTGTACAAAGGACTGTATATCTATTTCCAAAATAGATGACATTGGAGAAACATATTTTGGTGAGGAGGAGGGGAGTTTCTGTTAATCTGCATGTAATCCATTTGAACTTTGGTGGTAGTTAAATGTGGTTTTCTCCTTATCCTAAGTGTAATAATGAGCCAGTATTTACTGAGTGCCTATAACACACCAGGCATAGCGCTATGGAAACCTCAAAGCCAAAAACTGACAATTCACAGTTTAAAAAAAATTGTCTTGCATGTGATCAGAAATGCCCTTAGAGTTCAAAGAATGATGTGAGCATGTCCATACTCTTGGCTTTTTTTGTCTGATGGGATTCTCTTTCTTTGGTGGTTTTCATTTCCTCCTCTTTTCTTCTCTCCCTAATTCCTAAGGCTTCGACTTCATTAAGCAAGAAGTGCAGTTTGGTTATGAGAAGTCCCAAGTTCCACTTTTCCCCTTTCGTTCTCAAATATGTAATATACAGCACCATTTTGTTTGGAATCCTTAGATTTTTCTGCATATGATATTTCCATAAAACCAGTCAGCACTTTGCAATATGAATGACTTCAATAGCCTGTCTTGAATCCATTTTTATTCTAAAAGACAGTATTCTCTTGGGGGCAAGACAGGTATCTGAGCACAGCAAGAGTGGGGTAAGAGGAAGCAGTCAGGTCATTAGAATAACCACAATAATAAATATGCAATTATAACCCAAAGTGTTAAATGTCCCGAATTTCTTTTTTTTTTTTTAAGATAACCTTCAGAGAAGACTCAACTTAAGTGACCTAAATCATGGGGGAATCAGGAAATGGTCTGGCATGTGAAGGAAGAGAGGTTGATCAGTGGGGAGGGGTGCGGCGGGGGACGCGGCGGGGAGACAGAGGGAGACACACTTGGGAAAATTTTCCTTAGAAAAATATAAAGCAATAAGTAAGATTAATAATCACTCCCACAAAGGAAAGTTTCTATAATTTAAATATAGTGAACACAGGTACTAAAGCAGATGAATTTACTTTTTTTGCAAGTTTTATATGCACAGAATGGGTGGGAGAATACCTAGAGGGAGGGGTATACATGAGTCACTGCTGCGCTGTGTGTAACAATCCTAATCTGAAGTTGTTATCTAAGAGTCAAAGACTGAACAGTGGAGGAAAAGCCCAGTCTCCCTTTTAGTTAGTTATTGAAGCTCCAGTTTAAAAAGTGTGCTGACCTTGTACATGTTTTTTAATTCAAATATTTCATATTAAAAATATAGAAAATGCTTTTCAGTTCAGTTCAGTTCAGTCGCTCAGTCGTGTCCGACTCTTTGCGACCCCATGAATAGCAGCACACCAGGCCTCCCTGTCCATCACCAACTCCTGGAGTTCACCCAGACTCACGTCCATCTAGTCAGTGATGCCATCCAACCATCTCATCCTCTGGCATCCCCTTCTCCTCCTGCCCCCAATCCCTCCCAGCATCAGAGTCTTTTCCAATGAGTCAACTCTTCGCATGAGGTGGCCAAAGTACTAGAGTTTCAGTTTTAGCATCATTCCTTCCAAAGAAATCTCAGGGCTGATCTCCTTCAGAATGGACTGGTTGGATCTCCTTGCAGTCCAAGGGACTCTCAAGAGTCTTCTCCAACACCACAGTTCAAAAGCATCAGTTCTTCAGCACTCAGCTTCTTCACAGTCCAACTCTCACATCCATACGTGATCACAGGAAAAACCATAATACCCAATTTAAAACTTTGTAAAAAATTATTACTTGGCTACCAAGTTTGCTAGTCCTGTGTTACCTTATTTTCCATCTCTGATTCTATTTTTCACTTTGGCCATGCTTGGGGACTGATGTTCTCCCCAGTCAATGAAATGTCCAGAATGGCAAAAAGAAAGAGGATTTAATTTTTATTTGTTCTTTTGTGTTCTGCCCAATTCAACGTTTCATTGTTACATTTCTAAATGTTTCTTTTTTAAAAATTGAAGTATAGTTGATTTGCAATATTATATATAGGTGTACAACATAATGATTTAATATTTTATAGATTGTACTTGATTTATAGTTATGATAAACTTATGGGTTATATTCCCCATGCTTTAAAATGTATCCTGTAGCTTTTTTATGTATATTTGTTTGTACCACTTAATCCTCTATCCTATATTAACTCTTCTCCCCAGTGGTAACCACTAGATTGTTTTCTATAGCTATGATTTTGTTTAATTTATGTTATATTTACTAGTTTATTTTTTAGATTCCACATGTAAGTAATATCATATAGTATTTGTCTTTCTCTGACTTATTTCACTGACTATATTACCCTCCAGGTCCATGGCAAAATTTTATTCTTTCTTATGGATAGTATCCATAAGATATTATTGTGAGTGTGTGTGCATCTTCGTCACTCAGTTGTGTCTGACTCTTTGTGACCCCATGGAGTGTTTCCTGCCAGGCTCCTCTGTCCATGGAATTATCCAAGCAAGAATACTGGAGTGCGTAGCCATTCCTTTATCCAGGGGATCTTCCCGACCCAGGGATTGAACCCAGGTCTATTGCATTGTAGGTAGATTCTTCAGTCTGAGCCACCAGGGAAACCCCTTGTTGTGTGTGTGTGTGTGTGTGTGTGTGTGTGTGTGTGTGTGTGTGTGTGTGTGTGTGTGTGTGTGTGTGTGTGTGTGTGTGTGTGTGTATATACATCACATCTGTTTTTAATCTATTCACCTGTTCATGGACACTTAGGTGGCTTCCGTATCTTGGCAATTGTAAATAATGCTACTATAAACTTTGGGGTGCAACTATCTTTCTAAATTAATATCTTTGTTTTCTTCAGATGTATACCCAGGAGTGAAATTGCTGGGTCATATGGTCATTCTGTTTTTAGTGTTTTGAAGAACACTGTAGAACATACAGTGTTCTACAGTGGCTGTACTGATTTACATTCCCCCAGCAGTGTTTGCAAAATCTCTTTTCCCTACGTCTTCTCCATTGCTTGTTGTTTGTGTTCTCTTTGATGCTAGCCATTCTGAAAAGTGTCATATGATATTTCGTAGTTTTTGAACTGCAATTCTCTGATCATTAGTGATGTTGAGCATCATTTCATGCACCTATCAGGCATCTATATGTATTCTTTGGAAAAAATGTCTGTTCAAGTCTTCTGCCCATTCTTTAATAAGGTTGTTTGTTTCTGGATATTGAGTTTATGAGGTGTTTATTTTGGACATTAAACCATTTATCAGTCATATCATTTGCAAATATCTTTTCCCATTCTGTAGGGTGTCTTTTCATTTTGTTGATGGTTTCCTTTGCTGTGCAAACAACTTTAATTGTAATTAGGTTCCATTTGTTTGTTTTTGCTCTTGTTTTCTTGCCTTTGGAGACAGATCCAAAGCAATATTGGTGTACTTTATGCCAAAGAGTGTTGTGCTTATGTTTTCTTCTAGGCGTTTTATGGTTTTGGGCCTTACATTTAAGTCTCTCATGCATATTGAATTTGTCCATGTGTGTGATATGAGACAGTGGTCCAGTTTGATTTATGTGTAGTTGTCAAGATTTTCCAACACAATTTATTGAAGAAGCTATCTCTTCCTCATTATATATTCTTGCCTCCTTTGACATAGATTGCTGCTGCTACTGCTGCTGCTGCTGCTAAGTCGCTTCAGTCGTGTCTGACTCTGTGCGACCCCATAGATGGCAGCCCACCAGGCTCCCCCGTCCATGGGATTCTCCAGGCAAGAACACTGGAGTGGGTTGCCATTTCCTCCTCCAATGCATGAAAGTGAAAAGTCAAAGTGAAATTGCTCAGTTATGTCCAACTCCTAGCGACCCCATGGACTGCAGCCCACCAGGCTCCTGCATCCATGGGATTTTCCAGGCAAGAGTACTGGAGTGGGGTGCCATTGCCTTCTCCAACATAGATTAATTGACCATAAAAGTGTGGGTTCATTTTTGGACTCTATTCTGTTCCATTGATCTATGTGACTGTTTTTGTGTGAGTACAGTACTATTTTTGATTACTGTAGCTTTGTAGTATGGTTTAAAATCAGGGAACATGATGCTTCCAGCTTTGTTCTTCTTTCTCAAGATTGTTTTGTCTATTTGGAGTCTTTTGTGTTTTCATACATATTTCATAAATACTATAATTTTGTAAAAAATGTGATTGGTATTTTGAAAGAGATCGCATTAAATCTGTAGACTTCCTTGGGTAGTGGCCATTTTAACAATATTCTTTCAATCTGTGAACACAGTATATCTTTCCATCTGTTTGTGTGGTCTTCCTTTCCTTTCATTGGTATGTTATACCAATGAATACAGGTTTTCTGAATGTAGATCTTTTACCTCCTTAGATTTGTGTGCTGTGCTTAGTTTCTCAGTTGTGTCTGACTCTTTGCAACGCCATGGATTGTAGCCTGCCAGGCTCCTCTGTCCATGGGGATTCTCCAGACAAGAATACTGGATTGGGTTGCCATGCCCTCCTCCAGGGGTTATCCAACCCAGGTTCAATCCAACCCAGGGATTGAACCCAGGTCTCTCACATTGCAGGCAGATTCTTTACCATCTGAACGACCAGGGAAGCCCAAGAATACTGGAATGGGTAGCCTATCCCTTCTCCAGGGGATCTTCCCAACCCAGGAATTGAACTGGGGTCTCCTGCATTGCAGGTGGATTCTTTACCAACTGAGCTACCAGGGAAGCCCTTAGATTTACTCCTAGGTATTTCATTCTTTTTACTGTGATTACAAATGGAAGTGTTTCTGAATTTCTTTTTTGGATAGTTCATTGTTAATGTATAGAAGCACAACAGATTTATTTACATTAACTTTTTATCCTGAAACTTTACTGAATTTATTGATGAGCTCCAGTAGTTTTCTGGTGACATCTTGAGAATTTTTCTGTGTATGGTATCATGCAATCTGCAAACAGTGACAATTTTACTTCTTCCTTTCCAGCTTTGATACCTTTTATTTGTTTTTCTTGTCTAACTTCTGTGGCTGGGACTTCCAGTACTGTGTTGAATAGAAGTGGTGACCGTGGGCATCCTTGTTTTGTTCCTGATCTTAGAGGAAATGCTTTCAGCCTTTCACCATTGAGTGTGATGTTAGCTATGGACTTGTGTCATGTGCCCTTTATTTTGTTGAGGTATGTTCTCTCTGTAACCACTTTCTGAAGAGTTTACCATAAATGGCTGTTGAATTTTGTCAAAAGTTTTATCTGCATCTATTGAGATGATCATATGGTTTTTACTCTTCAGTTTGTTAATGTGATGTATGACATTGATTCAGAATCCAGAAATTAATCAATATTTGGGATAAATCCCACTTGATTGTGTTGTATGATCTTTTTAAATTTATTGTTGGATTCAACTTGCTAATATTTTTTGAGCACTTTGCATCTATTTTCAGTGATATCTGTCTTTAATTTCTTTCCTGTGGTATCTTTGATTTTGGCTCCAAGGTGATCACATAGAATGAATTTGGAAGTATTCCTTTCTCTGCAGTTTTTTTCTGAAATAGCTTGAGAAGGATAGATGTTAACTCTTCTCTAAATATTTGATAGAGTTCTTGTGTGATGCCATCTGGTCCTGAATTTTTTGTTTGTTGAAAGTTTTTTTTTTTTTTTATTACTGATTTAATTTCATTACTGGTAATTGATGTTTTCACATTTTCTATTTCTCCTTGGTTCAGTCTTGGGAGATTGTATATTTCTAGGAATTTTTTCATTTCTTCCAAGTTGTCTATTTTACTGACATATAGCTATTTGTAGTAATCTCTTATGATTGTCTGTATTTCTTTGGTGTTGGTTGTAACTTTTTATTTTTTCATTTCTAATTTTATTGACTTGAGTGCTCTCTTCTCATTTATTGATGCATCTGGCTAAAGGTTTATCAATATTGTTTATCTTTTCAAAGAATCAGTTCTTAATTCCCTTGATCTTTTCTATTGCTTTTTAAGGCTTGACTCAAATTGTCATTAGTATACACTTGATCAAAAGAACATAAATTGGGATGAACTACTGAATATGAAAATAAAAATATTACTTAAATGCATGTTTTAATGAAATAAACACATCTAAAATTCTCAGTCAGTTAAAAAGTCTTCAGCTGAACACTAGTTATTGCTATGTTGAGGGAGGGCTCAGAATCCTGATTTTCATTTTTAAGGATATAAGTACTATACAGAAATTATGGGAATGGAAGATATCTTATAGCAGTGTCACTCACTTCTTTGAGTCTTTTCAAGTTATATGCCAACAATTACATGGTCATTTATGAGCAAGATCAGCTGCCAGCACTAATGGAGTGCTTCTCCAGTTTTCTTAAAAAGAAAATAACTGGACACACCTGATTTATAAGAAGATGTTGCCAGTCATTAAAGCTACTCAGTTTGCCCAAAATTCGATGCCCAAATTTCAGTATTGCCTCGTTTGGTGTCTAGAAGTTTTTACACATCAGGATGATACTATTTTCTTTTGTAAAATAGGAGAACTAAGATTATAAAAGAGAAAATAAAGAAAGTTGATTCTGAATGATGCCTTTTACTTTAGGGAATGTGCGGGCAATCAGTTTTAGAAAGAATACACATGGTTAGTCAGATTTAGAAACTGATTTCCTTAAAACCGACCATTTCCACACGCTACTTGGAGTGTCCTCAAGTGCCCCAAGGTCATTCATACCCTAGTTTAAAGGTAGCTGTATTAAAGTATCAAGAAAAAGGACCGCTGAATTCTATTATAGACAACTAGTAATAAAGTATCAGATAATGGCTTAGTCTTTTATTTGTCTCACCAATCCATTATATTTAATGTTAGAACTTGAGGTATAAGGCACACTTCAATTTCTTTATGAATGTCCCCTTGTGCCTCTTATAAGAAGCAAAATATTTTCAATGGATCAATAGAATACATGATGAGTATAATACATATCCAAAGGCATTAAAGTTATAAATTCAGTAAATGTGCTGTGAACACACTGGGATCATCCTCTGGCTCTAAATTAAACAGCTCCGTTTGTGAGATGAAGGCCACTGTAAAACTGTATTTCCTATAGGAAAAGCATTCTAAGATTCTATGAGTTCTGATATGAAAGCTGGAATAAAATGGAATATGCATTTACCATTTCAGAGGTCTCATGGATATTACAGCATCTTACAGAGAAAAGGAAACATCTTTTATATGTTGAAATCTTTTCATATTGAAGGGATAAAGAGGGATTAAATGCAGTTAATCTATACTAGTATTTCTAATAACAGTATAGTATTCTTGTTTCCTGTAAAGAAGAGGATCAGTAATTAATTTCATCCTCAGTAATTTGTATTTTGCCTTGACACAGTTCTTAGTAATAATCTTGGATTAGACATATGTTTGCTTTTTCTCTTAGCATCCCAGTTTTCTCATATGTTGAATGAGACAGTTAGATGGTTTTTAACTTCCTTAGTAGCTTGAACTATACTTTCAATCTATGATACTGTGAAACATTATACTTCAAATGAATTTAAAGTTGTGGCTGATTTTATTTTTTTAATTAAAAAATTTTCATTTTTAATTGGAAGATAATTGGTTTACAATGTTGTATTAGTTTCTGCTGTACAACAATGTGAGTCAGCCATATGTATACTTATCTCCCTTCCCTCCTGAGTCTCCCTCTCGCCCCTCTAGGTCATCACAGAGCACCGAGCTGAGCTTCCTGGGCTATACAACAGGTTCCTACTAGCTATCTGCTTTACATGTGGTAGTGTATATATGTCAATTCATTCAACCCTCTCCTTCCCTGCTGTGTCCACACATCCATTCTCTATGTCTGTGTCTATGTTCCTGCCCTGCTGGCTCTTTTCTAGTGTCTCTGGATTTTAATGACATTCGGACCCCAAGCTTCTCACTATAGGTCACTTTAGGAAAAACCCAGCTGAGACCAAAGCTCTGCTGTCTTGGCTTTGTTAAATATTTGATGGCAGCTAGCTTCTCATCTGTTTAGAGTTTGGTTTAGTTTATAGTTATCAGATCAAAGGTTTTATAATTAGTTTGTCTTAAAGGAAAAGACAAAACATTTATAATGTCAGGATTTGATAAGAAGTGGGAGAGGATACTTGAGTTTAGTACAGATGGCGGTGTATATGCGAGTGTCTCCAATGAAAGAGTGTTTCTTGTATGTCCAGACTTCTCTGTTTGCAGTCTGTGCCGGTCTCAAGGAGACATTATCTTAAGGGGATCTTACCTTAAGGCTTTGAGGCACTTTCTCATTCTGAGGGAATAGACAGGCATACATGGATCTTCTGCTGCCATACTTCTATGGAATCAAAAAAAGTCCCCCAGAGAGGGTCTTAAAACACTGAGTAAAATCTAAATGGGCTGTTTGATTTGAGACACCTTCCATCAGTTTGTTGGGAAAGTAGTACTGACAGAAGAAGGTGTCCCTAGTTTAGGCAGCAACATGACCTTCTCGATGACTGATCATCATTGTGGTAGAATTGGCCCATTCAAGGTGCTCTTAGAGTGAGAATGATTCCCTTCGACATGGCCTCAGTATCAGCCTTCCTGGTGTGTAAGAAAAGAAGGAACGGCTCCCTGAAATCATCCTGAGACCCTCACAGACACACCTGATATACACCATGGATACTCTGGAGATTTGTGAGGAGATATTTGAAGGGACTGTTTGTTCCTCAAACTGTCAAGTCAGAGAGTTGCTGTTTTTAGTGGTGTTTTTCTGACTAAGTGATTATCCTTGCTCTGGTATGACCTAGACTGCTATAAAATAGTTACTCAGGGTATGGTTGTGTAGTGATTGACAGAAAGCTGTAAAGACACAGCCAAAGGTTACAAGTCCTCTTAATGTAGGTGAAGGATACAGCTTAATTCACAGAGGTCATGCCATTTTCAGCTGATTGGTGGGTTTTATTAGCTTTAAATCCTCCCCAGAGTGATCAGTGATACCTCTTGATCAGGGTATGAATCCTGTCAGGGACATGGAGAAGCCCTTTGTGCCCTCTTCTTAGGGACATTAAACCCTCTTGGACCCTTCAGATTGTTCAGGAGACTTTGGCTGCGTATTTGATTGCCTACCAGCTACAAAGAATTTGTCATAGTCCAGGTTCTTTCCTGAGTGCCTCTTGAGGGGCTCTGATGTCACTTTCCTGATGTGATATTTCTTACCAGGTGGAAGTGTCAAACCTACCTGAAATATATTCTCAGAGTCTCATTAAGCTTCTATTTTCCTTAATGCTATTTGAAAATAGAGTTCTGTGTTCCTGGCATTTGATTTTCTAGGAAGTGTTAATGTATTTTATCTGAACTCAGGATACTAACTAGAGAAGTTTTACCAGCGAAAACCAAACCTGTTCATTTAACTTTATCCTCATTTGCAATAGGCCCAAAGAGTTTTGGTCTTGGAGAAACTGTCAAATAAGTTTGATATTTACCCTATTAGCGGATGAAGGCTAAAGTGGAATATTTGAGGAGGGGGGAATTTTATTCCCTTTTCCTTCTGTTTACTTTATTTGCTTTAGGTTATCATTTAGATTGTTTTTTTTTTTTAATCTCTGTTAACACCTTTGATTAATCCATTCCAGTTTGAATTTGGGTTTATTGACTCTTAAACTGACATTTCCTGCTATGGAGTTGAATCAATGATTCAGCCAATATATGGAATGTTTTTACTAACATACTAATGCAATTTATTGAGTATTTGTTGTGTGCCAGATACTGTCCTTCATTACTGCAAAGCTTTGAGTTTGGTACTTCATTATTCTCATTTACTGATTAGGTACTTGAAGCTTAGAGCAGTTAGGTTTTGGAACTAGGCAAGCTGTCTTCAAAGCCCACCCTTTTTAGTTCACACTGTACTATACTGCTTACTTTGCTTTGCAGCTAGAAAAGGAAAGTTAATTATACATTTTATTTTAGCTGTCCTATTTTGGGAGCTCAACTTAGGGAAGGTGAAAACGGAAAACCTTGCTGGTTTCAGCTAAGACATATAAAGAACTTGGAAGTCATCATTTCTGTCCTTAAAACAAGAGAAAGTGAAAAATCTGGACACCAGGAAGTCAATGAGCACTCTTAGACCCATCAGAGCAGCGAGGTTGCAAAGCAAACCGTTGCCCTGACATCTGGATAGACAGGTGAGTTTGGAGAGTCATAGCAGAGATCTGCTTATCTGGAGTTGTTCTGGATTCATAAAGTGGTAGAAACTCTTAAATGGTAATGTTGGTGAATTGCTAGAGCCTGATTCTGGACTAGCCTGAGAGTGAGAAAATCCAGGGGCCACAGGCTTAGAGGAGTCTCCTTAAGTGTCAAGGGCTTTATTCCCCTAAACTCCACCAGGTTCCCATGGTGAGAGATCCTCTCTTGGTCCTTGCAGGGGAAGGGAAAGAGTAATCTGTAATGAAATACATCAAAGCCTTCTCCATAACAAAGGCCTACTCCATGGAAATTTCCTGCACTTCAGTCTCCTCCAGACCTTGTGTTGTAGGAAAAACGGGGCATGGGAGGATGGTCATGTCCCGGGTCTTGGGTGAGTCCTTGGGATGGGCTGCGAAGTAAGGGTCCTTGGCAAAGAATTCAGGAACAAGCCATAGTAAAGTGAAACCAGCTTTATTTAGAGAGAGAGGCATTCCATAGGCAGAGTGTGGGCATCTAAGAATGTGAGAGTGGCCCTGGCCCTGGCCTTTTATGGTTGGTCTCAGAACTGACATGGTACTTGTGGGTGTGCCATTTAGCTGCTGTATCACAATGAGTGTATAATGAGGCTCAAGGTCTATTGGAAGTCGAATCTTCTGCCATTTTAGGTTTAACTATTTCTAACAAGTTTTTGTCATGTCCTGTTCTTAATGGTTGTGTCATTCTTTTAACTCATTATTGACCAAGGGGTTTTTGCAGAAACTGATGCCTGTGGCTATTGGTTTTTATTTTGGCCAGCCAAAAATTAATTCTGCTATTTCACTCACACTTTGTGGGTGATTATATTCAGTAGTTATACCTGACACACCTGTAAAGTCTTCTGTTTTTCTTGAAATGTCTTTAGCCTTCTCTTCTGTAGAAGCAAAGGCATATGCTCCAGCACCATGAGTCTCATTTTCACTTTCCATATCAGAATCAATTACTAAGGTTTTTTGTCTTTGTGTCAGTCTAATAATCACATTATCTGAATCAGAACTAAATTCTGAAAAACCGTCATCTTCTGAGACACTAGTATACATGTCACTTGGATAGTCAGAGAAAGTGCTTGCATAAAATTCATTGAACAGTTCTTTACTCAAAATTTCATGGTGAGTCATTTTTGAAAATTTTTATGGTAATAAAATTGAGTATATAATATGCACAAGATTGGAACAGAAATCGAATGGAGCAAAATGTGAATAATAATGATGATCATAAGTAGTATAATGAACCCTTGATCAATTTTGAACTCTAATAACTTCAATAGCAGTCTTAATTGTATCACTTTCTAAAAATGTATTGATACATCTCCAATCAATAATGTTTGGGCACAAAAGATGTATTAATATATCTCCAGTCAGTAATATGCTAATGGTTGTGCCCTGTCCCCTTCCTTTCTGTATCACTTCCAGATTCTCTTAAGGGGAGAAACAAGGTCATAGGAGTTAGGGTTTCAAGGAAGTGGATTGAAAGAGCTGCAGCTAGAAAAAGGAATAGAGGTTGAAGGGTGGAAGGAGGTACAAGAAGGGACCCTTGTGTCACTAAACTGTTAAAAATAGTGTAAATATTTAAATAGTGTAATAGTGTAATAGTGTAAGTAGTTTAAAAAAGTGTACATTTACACAGCCCAGAGACAGGCCCATGAAAAGACAATGACTTATCCATTGATGCCAGAATCCTCCTTTTCCCCTGCCCCTTACCATCACACCAGCAAGGCTCCAGTGCAATAACAGTGTGTGCTTTTCAGACACTCAGTTGTGTCCGACTCTTAGTGACCCCATGACTTAGTGAGCCCACCAGGAGCCCACCAGACTCCTCTGTCCATGGAATTTTCCAGGCAAAAATACTGGAGTGGGTTGCCATTTCTTCCTCCAGGGAATCTTCCCAACCCAGGGATAGAACCTGTATCTCTTGTACCTCCTGCATTAGCAAGTGGATTTTTTACAACTAGTGCCACCTAACAGTGGGTCACAGCTAAAAGAGCTGAAAGTCACAGAGTCTCTCAGAGGAAAAGTCCTCAGGGAAGTTCAAAGTTAAGAGAAAAGTAGGGAGACTGGCATATATATCTACAGCAAAAGCAAACAAACAAACAAACCCCCAAACCAGAAGCCAACTCTTAGCAGGTTAACAGAATCCTCACACTCAAGGCATGTTTGCCTCTGTACCTATTGCCTAATACAGCATGTATGGCTTTCAGCAAAAGATCATACATGACAAAAAGAAAAAGCGTGAGGAACTCAGATATCATAGAATTGTTGGGACAAAGCAAAGAATCAAAAGGAAATGTGAGAAAAAAAAATAAAAAAAAACAAAACACAAATAAAGAGTGCTTTTGATGAGCCATTGGTAGACTTAACATGGCCAAGGGAAAAATCGGTGAGTTTGAAGACAGAAGAAAATGAAAAACACAGTGTTGAAGATCTGTGGTGCAATACAAAAAAAGTGTACCATCTGTATAATTAAACTACCAGAAAAAGAATAGAGAAAAGTTATTTAAAATAATAGCCAAACATTCCAAAATTAATAACAGGTACAAAATCACAAATCTAGGAAGTTCATTGATGAAAATGCCCAAAATATGAATAGGCATACCATGTTCAAACTGCAGAAAACCAAAGATAAAGAAACAATCTTTAAAAAACCTACATGGAGAGAAAACACCTTATCTGGAAGCAATAAGAATAAGAGTTACAGTGCATATCTCATTCAGCTTAGTTCAGTCACTCAGTCATGTCTGACTCTTTGCAACCTCATGGGCATGGATCGCAACATGCCAGGCTTCCCTGTTCATAACCAGCTCCTGGAGTTTGCTTAAACTCATGTCCATCGAGTCAGTGATGCCATCCAACCATCTTATCCTTTGTCATCTACTTCTCCTCCCACCTTCACTCTTTCCCAGCATCAGGGTCTTTTCCAATGAGTCAGTTCTTCACATCAGGTAGCCAAAGTATTGGAGTTTCAGCTTCAGCATCAGTCCTTCCAATCAACATTCAGGACTGATTTCCTTGAGGATTGACTGGTTTGATCTCCTTGCAGTCCAGGGAACTCTCAAGAGTCTTTTCCAATAGCACCATTCAAAAGCATCAATTCTTCAGTGCTCAGCTTTCTTTATGGTCCAGCTCTCACATCCATACATGACTACTGGAAAAACCATAGCCTTGACTAGACAGACCTTTGTCAGCCAAGTAATGTCTCTGCTTTTTAATATGCTGTCTGGGTTGGTTATAGCTTTTCTTCCAAGGAGCAAGCGTCTTTTAATTTCACTGCAGTCATCATCTGCAGTGATTTTTGGAGCCCAAGCAAATAAAGTTCCTCATTGTTTCCATTGACATCTCATTAGATACATACAAACAAGTTGTGAGTTTGGTGAAATATTGAAAATGCTCAGAAAAAGATTCCACCAACTTGAAGGCCTATATGCAATAAAATTATTCTTCAAAAGTGAAGGAGAAAGACTTTCTTAAACAAAAACTGAGGCAATTCTTGAACAGCAAATCTGCTCTGTGAGATGAGACTTTATTTACCTAACATCCAAAGTGATAAGTGATCTCAACACACACATGCACACGCACAGAGCCATATGATCCAGCACTCACACTTCTGAATATATATTCAAAGGAAAGGAAAAAAAAAAAACTATTGAAGAGATATGCACCCATATTAATTACAGCGTTATTTATAGTAGTCAAAATATATAAACAACCTAAGTCCATGGATAAAGAAAGTGTGGGGCACATATACAATGGAAAAGAGAAGAAACTCCTATTATTTGTAAAAACATGGATGAATCTGGAAAACATTAAGCTAAGTAAAATTAACGAGATGCAGAAAGACAGTAAATACTACATGGAATCACTCATGTGGAATCTAAAATAGTCAAACTCATAAAAACAGAGTGTAGCATAGTGGTTGCCAGTGGCTGGGGGTAAATGGAGAGATGTTGGTTAAGGGGTACAAAGCTTATGATTCAAGATGAATAACTTTTGGAAACCTGTATAACATTTGGAAATGTATAACAATGCAAATATAGTCAACAATGCTGTATTGTGTACTTGAAGTTTGCTAAGAGGGTAAATCTAGGAGTTCTCAACACATATACAAACAAGAAAAAGTTTCTGTGAGGTAATCACTATATCAATTAGCTTATTGTGTCAACTATTTCACAGTGTATATGTATATATGAAAAATTCCCTTAAACATATACAATTTTTGTTTGTCAATTATATCTCAATGAGGATGGAAAATTCTGAGTGTTAGGTGATTGACAAAGGAAAAAATCAAGTTGATGTAATCAGCTATTTTAGAACATTCTAAAACAGTAGGTAATTTCTTTCCAACCTATGCATCACCTGTCTTCAGCAAGATAGATCCCATTCTAGGCTTTTTAATAAAACACATCTTAGTAAATTAAAAGAAAAATTATACATATGTGTTTTCAGATTACAATAAATTAAACTATAAATCAATATAAGAAGATAGCTGGGAAATCCAGTTTGTTGTGATTGACACAGTCAAAGGTTTTGGTGTAGTCAATAAAGCAGAAGTAGGTGTTTTTCTGGAACTCTCTTGCTTTTTCTATGATCAAATGGATGTTAGAAATTTGATCTCTGGTTCCTCTCACAACAAACTGTGGAAAATTCTTGAAGAGATGGGAATACCATGCCACTTTACCTGCCTCCTGAGAAATCTGTATGTAAGTCAAGAAGCAATAGTTAGAACTGGACATGGAACAAAGGACTGGTTCCAAATTGGGAAAGGAGTGTATCAAGGCTGTATATTATCATTCTGCTTATTTAACTTATATGCAGAGTACATCATGTGAAATGCTGGACTGGATGAAGCACAAGCTGGAATCAAGATTGCCAGAAGAAATATCAATAACCTCAGATATGCAGATGATACCACCCTTATGGCAGAAGGCAAAGAGGATCTAAAGAGCCTCTTGATGAAAGTGAAAGAGGAGAGTGAAAAAGCTGGCTTAAAATTCAACATTCAGAAAACTAGGATCATGGCATGCAGTCCTATCACTTCATGGCAAATAGATGAGGAAACAATGGAAAATGTAAACAGTGAGAAACTTTATTTACCTGGGCTCCAAAATCACTGAAGATGGTGACTGCTGCTATAAAATTAAAACACACTTGCTCCTTGGAAGAAAAGCAATGACAAACCCAGACAGCATATTAAAAAGCAGAGACATTACTTGGCTGACAAAGGTCTGTCTAGTCAAGGCTATGGTTTTTCCAATAGTCATGTATGGATGTGAGAGTTGGACCATAAAGAAAGTTGAGCACTGAAGAATTGATGCTTTTGAACTGTGGTGTTGGAGAAGACTCTTGAGAGTCCCTTGGACTGCAAGGAGATCAAATCAGTCAATCCTCAAGGAAATCAGTCCTGAATGTTGATTGGAAGGACTGATGCTGAAGCTGAAGCTCCAATACTTTGGCCACCTGATGTGAAGAACTGACTCATTGGAAAAGACCCTGATGCTGGGAAGGATTGAAGGCAGGAGGAGAAGGGGATGACAGAGGATGAGATGGTTGATTAGCATCACCTACTCAATGAACGTGAGTTTGAGTGAGCTCCGGGAGTTTGTGATGGACAGGGAACCTTGGAGTGCTGCAGTCCATGTGGTTGCACAAGTCAGACACGACTGAGTGACTGAACTGAACTACTGAGTTGGAAAATCCAATAAGTATTAGGAAATTAAAACATGTTTGTGAATAAACCATGAGTAAAGGAAAAGTTTTAAGAGAAATTAAAAATAGTTTGAACCAAAAGAAATTGAAATTTGTCAAAATACGTGGGATGCATTGAAAATGCCTCTTAAAGGAAAATATATATCATTAAATGTATATATTAAGAAAGTTCTAAAAATCAATAATCCCAGCTTCCACCTTAGTAAATGAAAGGACAGTAAATTAGGCCTATGGCAAGCAAAAGAGGAGAAATTATAATTACAGCAGAAATCAATAAAATTGAAAACAGATTAAACAACAGAGAAAAACATTTAAATCAAAAACTGGCTATATGAAATTTCAATAAAAATAATCTATAGCTAGGCTAGCCAATGAAAAAATAGAGAAGACACAAATTACCAGTGTCACAAATAAAAGAGAGTTCATTACTACTGATCCCATGGACATTAAAGGATAATTAAAAAATGATATGAACAGCCTCTTTACTGACAAATTTGCTAATCTAGATGAAATGGAACAATTCCTTGAGAGATACACACTGCCAAAATTCATCCAAGTTGAAAGGAATAACTTGAGGGGCCTTATATTTATTATTGATGTTCATTCAGTAACTTTCCAAGAAATAAACTACCATGCTTAGTTTCACTGATAAATTCTACTAAACAGTTTAGAAATAATACCAATTTTTCACAGTCTTTTTTAGAAAATATAAGCAGAAGAGTACCTCTTAACTCATTCTATGAGGGCAACATTACCTTTGTACCATAGAGGTATCCTAAGAAAAGAAAGTGATGGACCAATGTCTTTCTTGAATACAGACACAGAGTCCTTAAACATCACGTACTGAACCTAGCAGTATATATATAATTATGTACCGTGACCAAGGGGATTTATTCAGATGTGTGAGGCTAGTTCAGAATTCAAAAATAATTTGTGAAGCGAATTCATGATTATGCCAATTAATGCAGGAAAGGTCTTTGGCAAAATCCGAACCCAATCATGATAAAAAAACTCTCAAGGCCAGTATGTCCTCACTTGCTTCTTCTATTCATGATTGCAGTTCATACAATGAAACAGGATAAAGAAACAATATGTAGACATATTGGAAAAGAAGCAGTAAAACTGATTTTATTTTCTGATGGCATGATTGCTGATACAGAAAACCCCAAAGTATCTGGAAAATAAAAACTGGGAACTATCACATACAGTAAGGTTGCAGGAAACAAGTGCATGCTCAGTTGCTCAATTGTGTCCGGCTGTTTGCAATCCCATGGACTGTAGCCCTTCAGGCTCCTTTGTCTATGAAATTTTTCAGGCATGAACACCGGATTGGGTTGCTATTTCCTTCTATAGGGGATCTTCCTGGCCCAGGGACTGAATCTGTTTCTACTATGTCTGTTGCATTGGCAGGTGGATTCTCTACCACAGAGCCCCCTGGAAGCCCACAGGATACAAAAGTCAATATACAAAAATCAGTGGAATCCCTATTTATAAGCAAATAACAATTGGAACTTATAAATTTTTAAAAAACTAACATTTTTTCAATGGAACAAAATTTTTGAAATTCTTAGGTATAAATCTCAAAGTTAGGATCTATACGTGGAAGATTACAAAACACTGATAAAGGAAATCAAATAGATCTGGGTAAATAAGATATTTATTTTTGGGGGCTCCAAAATCACTGCAGATGGTGACTGCAGTCATGAAATTAAGAGACAGTTGCTTCTTGGAACAAAAGTTATGACCAACCTAGACAGCATATTAAAAAGCAGAAACATTACTTTGTCGACAAAGGTCCATCTAGTCAAGGCTATGGTTTTTCCAGTAGTCATGTATGGATGTGAGAGTTGGAGTATAAAGAAAGTCCTGAAGTTGTGAAGTCGCCCAGTCGTGTCCGACTCTTCGTGACCCCATGGACTGTAGCCCACCAGGATCCTCCATCCATGGAATTTTCTAGGCAAGAGTACCGCAGTGGGTTGCCATTTCCTTCTCCAGGGATAAAGAAAGCTGAGTGCCAAAGAATTGATGCTTTTGAACTGTGCTGTTGGAGAGACTCTTGAGAGTCCCTTGGACTGCAGGGAGATCCAACCCGTCCATCCTAAAGGAAATCAGTCCTGAATATTGATTGGAAGGACTGATGCTGAAGCTGAAACTCTAATACTTTGGCCCCCTGATGTGAAGAGCTAACTCATTGGAAAAGACCCTGATGCTGGGAAAGATTGAAGGCAGGAGGAGAAGGGGGTGACAGAGGATGAGATGGTTGGATGGCATCACCAACGCGATGGACATGAGTTTGAGTAAACTCCAGGAGTTGGTGATGGACAGGGAGGCCTGGAGTGCTGCAGTCTGTGGGGTCTCAAACAGTTAGACACAATTGAGCGAGTGAACTGAACTGAACTGAACTGAAATGAGATATTTCATGTTCCTTGTTTAAAACATTCAATATTGTTAATATTTCATTTCTTCCTAACTTGATGTATTGCTTCAACACAGTACTTAATGGAACATACATTCCATCAAGTTATTTTGTAGATATTGATAAACTGATTTTAAATTTATATGGCAAGGCAAAAGATGGAGAAAAGCCAACACAGTATGGAAAACAAGGAAAATTGGAAACAAGGAATCTAAAAAAAAAAAAAAAGATACAGAGGGATTTATCTACAAAATAGAAATAAAGTCACAGATGTAGAAAATAAACTTATAGTTACCAGAGTAACTTATAGTTACCAAAAGAGGGAGAGGGCTAAATTGGAAAATTGGAATTGGCACATACCCACTACTGTATAAAATAGATAACTAATAAAAACCTACTGTATAGCGCAGGGAACTCTAATCAGTACTCTGTGATGGCCTATATGGGAAAAGAATCTAAAAAAGAGTGAATATATGTATAAGTATAACAGATTTGCTGTGCTGTACACCTGAAACTAACACAACATTGTAAACTAACTATATAACCTAATATATTTTTTTAAAAAGTATACTAGTCAAGACAATATGCTATTGTGAAAGACATATAGATCAAAATGAGATCAGAGGGCCCCAAATAAACCCTCATAAATATAGTCAACTGAGTTTTGAAAAAGTGGCAAAGATAATTCAGTGAAGGAAAAGGAGAAATTTTATAACAAATGATGCTGGAACAATTAAGTGTCCATATGGGAAAAAAACTGAACCAAGTCATAGACCTTAATTAACCAATAGACTAATTAGCTTCGTAGGCCAATAATTAGCTCAAAATGCCACATAGACCTCAATGTAAAATGCAAAAATAAAACACTTCTAGAAGAAGGCATAGGAGAAAACCTAAATGCTCTTGCATTTGTTTAGATTTTTGGATAAAATACAACTCAATGCATGGAAGAAAATGGACAGTTTGGATTTTAATTTGAAAATTTGTGCTCCTTGATAGACACTAATTAAAGGATCAGAAGACAAGCCACAGACTGGGGGAAAATATTGAAAAAAATACGCATTTGATAAAAGATTTGAATCTAAAATATACAAGCAATCTTTAAAACTCAAAATAATATACATGTTTCAATGTATACCTGTGGTGGGTTCATGTTGATGTATGGCAAAACCACCACAATATTGTAAAGTAATTAACCTCCAATTAAAATAAATAAATTTATATTAAAAATTAAAAAAAAAAAAAAAACCAAAATAATAAAACAGTGCAGTTAAATAATGGATCAAATATCTCAACAAAGATCTCTCTAGGAAGCTGATAAATATATCAAGAACTATTTAACATCTTTTTGGGAAATGCAGATTAAAACAATAGGGAGAGGGATACACTGGGAGATTGGGAATAACATATATACACTACTATATATAACATAACCAATAATAACCTACTCTATAGCACAGAGAACTCTATTCAATACTCTGCAATGACCTATATGAGAAAAGATCTAAAAAAGAGTGCAAATATGTATAACTGATTTGCTTTGCTCTATATTTAACACAGCATTGTAAATCAGTTGTACTCCAATAAAAATTTTGGAAGAACTAAGAACAGCAGTTGCTGGTGAGAATGCAGAGCAACAGGAAGTCTCATCTAGCGCTGGTGAGAATGGGAAATGCTCTACCTATTTTGGAAGAGAGTTTTATATCATTTTTGACAAAACTAAACTTAGTATTACTGTATGACTGAGCAATTGCACTCCTACATATTTATCCATGTGATTTGAAATTTTATGTCCAAAAAAAACCTGTACACAATTATTGATAGCAGCATTACTCTTAATTGCCAAAATATGGAAGCAACTAATCTTTCACTAGGTAAATGGATGAATATACTGTGATATATCCTACAATGGAATACCATTCAACAATAAAAAGGCATGAACCATTAAGCAAAGCAAGAATGTGAATGAGTGCATATTGCTTTGTAAAAGCCAGCATTGTAACGCTGTACACTCAGGTTCTATTTATGTGACATTCTGAGAAAAGTAAAACTACAGAGATGATAAACAAGTAAGTGGTTGTCTGGTGTTTGGTGACAGTCGGGGGAGAGTTGAATAGGTAAAGTTCAGTGGATTTTTTTTTTTTTTTTTAGGATGGTGAAATTCTGTATTATACTGAAGTGGAGAACACATGCCATTATACATTTGTTAAAACTCATAGAACTTAAAGGGCTTCTCTGGTGGTTCAATGGTAAAGAATCTGCCTGCCAGTGCAGGAGACATGGGTTTGGTCCCTGGATCAGGAAAATCCCTTGGAGAATGAAATGGCAACCCACTCCAGTATTCTTGCCTGAGAAATCCCATGGACAGAGGAACCTGGAGAGCTGCACTCCATGGTGTCACAAAAAAATGGGACACAACTTATTGACTAAACAACAACAAATAGAACTTGAAAACATCAAGAGTGAATCTTAATGTATGCAAATGTAAAAAATAATTTACAAAGCTGGAGGATTTCAGATTAGAATGTAGAGTATAAAAAAATCAAATTAAATTACATGTGTGTGAAACAATTCACTGAAGTGTTTGGGGGAAAAGGTGTTGACTCTAAATCACTTGGCAGTGATTTAAGTAACTCTAGTATGTAAGATAAAGGCAGAAGGAACTTATATGAGCACTATAATTGATACAGTTGTTTCTAATGAGTATGTGAGTGAGCTATTCAGATACTACTATACATGTAGACGGGAGTTGAGTAATTGACTAAATATATGGCAGGTGGTGGGATCTGGGTTTCTCATGGCTGCAGTGGGAGGTTACAGATAAGGGAAGGTGGATGATACGATCTGTCTCTTGATAGATGGGAGCTAGAGACAGTGTGTATCTGTGTTTAGTTTAACATATACACAGATGATTACATACAAATGTATCTATAGATATGTATATATTAGAAGGGATCACATATATATATTTTCTAGTTTTGTCAACTAAGAGGGCCTGGAAGCAATGATATCCCAGTGTCAACCAGCACACCTGGTGTTCAATCTTGGTTTCCAGTATCAGTTCTTATTCAATGAAACCAAGGCTCCTGGGATGGATGTCTAATTCCAAGACTGGGGCAAGAAATATATAAGATAATCCTGAAGCATCTTCTAGTGCCAGAGAGTAAAGATATTCTCGAGAAAACCCCACGACAATGGGGATATGTAAAATGTACACAGGCAACAACTGAAAGAGCTCCCAGTGGTGAAGTCTGGAAAAATTACAGCAACAAAGGAAAGTACTGTTGGATTGTAATCCAAAGTTTTCAGTATCCTTGAGTCCATACTGATATACACAAGTGACTGAGGAAATATTGGGTTGGCCAAAACTTTCGTTCAGGTTTTTCTGTAACATTTTATGGACCAACTTTTTGGCTAACCCAATACATGGAGGATGAGGGACAACGCAGAATTCCAAATAATTTATGTAGATAATTCTACCCTCAATGTGGACTATAATTCTTCATGTATTAAGTGTGGGCTGCATGAAATAACTTACTGCTGAATACAGTGTATAGAAGAGGAGGAGAATAAAGACAACTTTACAGGGAAAAAACCTAACACCACTTCCTCATCCAGATGACCAAGGTTAACAACAAGCGATAAGTCATATCAAACATTTACCCTGGATAAGATGTGATAAGAGTAGCACTTTACCTCTGTGGTCTTCCTCCCCCGAACCTATAACTTCAGTCTGATTAGGAGAAAAATATCAGACAAGTCCCAGTAGATGGACATTCAGATATCCCAGTAGATATCTGACCACTTCTACTTTACACTTTGAAAGTTATCAAAGATAAGGAAGATCTGAGACACTGTTACAGCCATGAGAAACAAAAGAAGTCCTGACAGCTAAATGTAATATCCTAGATGGGATCCTGGAACAGAAGAGGCTATCAGGGTAAGACTAAAGAAATCTGAATAAAGCATGGACTTTAGTTAATTATGATGTATCAATATTACTTTATTATTTTGACAAATATGTCATCTTAATGTAAGATGTTAATAGTAATAGGAATATGATGCGGGGTTGTATGAGACTGTATTCTCTTTGTAATATTTTGTAAAATCTAAAACTATCCTTGGGACTTCCCTGATGGTCCAGTGGTTCAGGCCTTATCGTCCAGAGCAGGTTGGATCTCTGGGTGGGGAGCTGAGATCCCACATGCCCCATGGCCAAAAAAACAAAACATAAAACAGAAACAATAATTTTACAAATTCAATAAAGACTTTAAAAATGGTCCACAAAAAAAAAAAGACCTGTAAAAAGTCATTCTTAAATAGAAAGATAATTAAAAAAAAACCCTACAGTTTTTTTGGTTTGTGGAAAACAAGCTTTATTTGTATTAAGAACCAAAAAAGCCATTAGCCTTCTTAATTATTATAATTATGAAGGCAATCAAATATCCTCAAGTGAGTTACATGAAGGAAGGTTGCTACTTTATTAAAAACATGGTGTTTTCTTTGCTGCTTTATTAAAACATGGTGTTTTGGTTTCTAATCCGTGTGGAGAGAGCATATAAATTCATTTTGGGCACATTGTATTACAAATAAATGTCGTGCAGTTAATCTCCTTAAGGATAAGAGAGATGATAGATGCATACAATAGAGTATATGGGTACCTATTGTCTGTTCGTCGCAGTTAATCTTGCAGGAGCTCTAGAGTGTAACAGGCAAGGAGAAGCAGAGGGGATTAAATATTTCAGGAAATGACTTTGAATGCCTCTTCTAACTAGATTCCCTCTATCAGAGGTTCTGACAAAGCTTCCCCAGGGAAACATAAAGGAAAAGGGGAAGGGAAGCTTTTTGCCTTTCACCCCATTCTTGTTCAGTTGCTCAGTCATGTCCAACTCTTTGTGACCCAACTCTTTGGACTGCAGCACACCAGGCTCCTCTGTCCTCCACTATCTCCTGGAGTTGGCTCAAATTCGTGTCCATTGAGTCAGTGATGCCATCTAACCATTTCATCCTCTGGTGCCCTCTTCTCCTTTTCACTCAGTACGGATTCTCTTTCGTTTGTTTTGTTAACTTCAAATATGTCCTCACATCATCACAAAAGATGTGACATATGTGTAATGAAAATACTGGAAAGAGAAGTCTTTCAGTTCAATTCTTGGATACTGTTTTTTCGTTCTTCTTTGTGTTTCAGTTTTGGAAGTTTCTATTGACATATCTGATTCTTTCCTTGGCCAGGCCCAGTCTGTTCATGAGACCATCAAGGGCATGAATTCTGTCTACCATCTTTTGATTTTCAGAGCTTTCTTCGCTCTGCTTACACGGCTCATCAGTCCTTGCATGTTGCCAACTTTTTCCTTTAGAGCCCTTAATGTATTATCATAGTTATTTGAATTCCCAGTCTGATAATTCTAGTCTGTCACATCTGAGACTGCTTCAGATATTTGTTTTGTCTTCCCAGACTATGTTGTCTCCTTGTAATTTTTTGTCGGAAACCAGACATGAGGTATTAGGTGAAAGGAACTCCTGTCAATAGGACTTTAGTGTGGGGTTTAATCTCTATCTGGCTAGGATTTAGGCTGTGTTTGTTGATTGCTGTAGCTGTGGTGTCAGAGGCTAAAATTTGATTTAGCATCCTTATTTTTGTCTTCTGTGTTGTCTTTAGGTTTTTTTAGAGACTGTTTAAGCAGGTCTGAGGCTCATTCTTTTTAGCTTTAATCACTCTTTGATTATCAGTTCAGTTCAGTTCAGACGCTCAGTTGTGTCTTGACTCTTTGCAACCCCATGGACCACAGCCCGCCAGGCCTCCCTGTCCTTCACCATCTCCCAGAGTGTGCTCAAACTCATGTTCATCGAGTTGGTGATGCCATCCAACCATCTCATCCTCTGTCGTCTCCTCCTCCTGCCTTCAGTCTTTCCCAGCATCAGGGTCTTTTCCAATGAGTCAATTCTTCACATCAGGTGGCCAAAGTATTAGAGCTTCAGCTTCAGCATCAGTCCTTCCAGTGAACATTCAGGACTGATTTCCTTTACAATTGACTGGTTTTCTCTCCTTATACCAAAGCATTATTGATGTGGATTGGTGAGGGCAAGGGGCCATTTTTATGATGATGTCTCATCATTTTATTGAATTAGCTTTTTTTGTGAGCTTCAGTTGGATATTTCCTTTTCTCCCATTTAAGACCACAATGAATTTGAGATGGAGATTTCCTTTGTCCCATTTGGGAGGCTAAAGTAGCCGGAGTTGGATGTTTTCTTTCCTCAAGGTCAGTTAAGTGGTAAATAAAACAAGTTTCCCACAGGGACAGGCTAGTTAAAGGGAGCAGATTTCTCTGTTGTTGTTTAGTTACTGAGTCCTGTCTGACTCTTTGTGACCCTGTGGACTGTAGCCCTCCAAGCTCCTCTGTCCATAAGATTTCCCAGGCAAGAACACTGGAGTTGGTTGCTGCTTCTTTCTCCAGGGGATCTTCCTGACCCAGCTACTGAAGCTGCATCTCCTGCATTGGCAGGTGGATTCTTTACTGCTGAGCCATCAGAGAAGCCCTGGATTGCGCTGAATGTATTTCAGAATGGTAATTTTCCTTCTTCCTCTTTGGAGAACAAGAGGAGATTTTTCTCTAATCTTCAGGATGAGAACCTCAGGAAAGTGTGGCGACCCCCTTCCTGGGTCTCCTCAGAATGTTTAACTCTCCATCTAGTCCACACTGAGCCTCCAGCATGCATGCATGCGTCCATCCGTCATCAAGTGTTCCCACAGATACTGGATCCAGCTGTGGACTTCTGCTCCTGGGCTCCTGTTGCCAGTGCACCGGGATTATCTGTCTCTGTCTGTTGTTCCAGTTTTGGGGGCAGCAGTTTGCCTTGTGACCTCAGTTCTCTGAGAGACCTATGAAGAGCCGTTGATTTTCAGAGGTTTTTTTTCCCCTCACCAGGTTTTTTTTTTTTTTTTTTTGTGAGGATGGAAGCGACAACTTCCAAGTTCTCAACATCCCTTGATCAGAGAATGGAAGTCTTATTTGTTTTCTATATTTAGGGTTTTTTGGGGTATGTGGTTTTGCATGAAAAAGAAAAGTTCCCATGTCAGTTGAATGGATGTTCTGTTTTCAATGAAGGTAGCTATAATTTCAGTGTGCAGTTGCTCCTCATTTAGGAAGGAAGGTCATTTACCAATAAATTTTTGGCTTTTTAATATGCTTGGACTATTAAATGAATCCCTGTGTATGTGTAGTGGCAATACCTGAAGAACGTCCAAAATAATTATGTTTTCAAGAAAGTGATCTTGCAGTTGTTTAATGTATTCAGCCACAAAATTAATACAGTGGTAGTTATCAGATAATTTGAGCAGTGACGTCATAGGAGTGGTTTTATTTACATCTGGCGATGCAGATAATTCCCATCCAGCTACCTGCATTTGGCTGATTAGGACTGGAAGACAACACGGAAAATCACCTATGGATGTTCTTGTGCTGTGCTGTGCTGTGCTTAGTCATTCAGTCGTGTCAGACTCTATGACAACATGGACTGTAGCCCACCAGGCTCCTCTGTCCATGGGGAATCTCCTATGGACAAGAATACTGGAGTGGGTTGCCATGCCCTTCTACAGGGAATCTTCCCAACCCAGGTCTTCTGCCCTGCAGGCAGATTCTTTACTATCTGAGCTACCAGGGAAGCCCAAGAATACTGGAGTGGGTAGCCTATCCCTTCTTTAGGGGATCTTCCTGACCCAGGAATCGAGTTGGGGTCTCCTGCATTGCAGGCGGATTCTTTACCAGCTGAGCTATGAGGGAAGCCTGGATGTTCTTAGTAGCAGACAAAAATGAACAATAAGAAAAAAGTAAAGAAACAAGATAAGGGACTGCATGTTTTGCACAGTATATTTGCCATGTGAGAGTTAAACCAAGTGAGCACTTTGCTATAAATTAGAAATACAATGATATTCTTTTTAATGACTGGGTAATACTCCATTGTGTATATGTACCACTGCTTTCTTATCCATTCATGTGCTGATGGACATCTAGGTTGCTTCCATGTCCCGGCTATTATAAACAGTGCTGCGATGAACATTGTGGTACATGTGTCTCTTTCCCTTCTGGTTTCCTCAGTGTGTATGCCCAGCAGTGGGATTGCTGGATCATAAGGCAGTTCTATTTCCAGTTTTTTAAGGAATCTCCACACTGTTCTCCATAGCGGCTGTACTAGTTTGCATTCCCACCAACAGTGTAAGAGGGTTCCCTTTTCTCCACACCCTCTCCAGCATTTATTTGTAGACTTTTGGATCGCAGCCATTCTGACTGGCGTGAAATGGTACCTCATAGTGGTTTTGATTTGCATTTCTCTGATAATGAGTGACGTTGAGCATCTTTTCATGTGTTTGTTAGCCATCTGTATGTTTTCTTTGGAGAAATGTCTATTTAGTTTTTTGGCCCATTTTTTGATTGGGTCATTTATTTTTCTGGAGTTGAGCTGTAGGAGTTGCTTGTATATTTTTGAGATTAGTTGTTTGTCAGTTGCTTCATTTGCTATTATTTTCTCCCATTCTGAAGGCTGTCTTTTCACCTTGCTAATAGTTTCCTTTGATGTGCAGACCAGGTTTGATGCACGATACTGGATGCTTGGGGCTAGTGCACTGGGACGACCCAGAGGGATGGTATGGGGAGGGAGGAGGAAGGAGGGTTCAGGATGGGGAACACATGTATACCTGTGGCAGATTCATTTTGATATTTGGCAAAACTAATACAATTATGTAAAGTTTAAAAATAAAATAAAATAAAAAAAAAGAAATATAACGGTAGCAAATTATTTTGTCCCTGATGAGGGAATCGTGAGGTTCTGTGCGTTAGATGTCCCTGTATCTTCCTAGTGACGCAGTGGCTGTCATGAGAGGTCTCTTTTACAGATGTTTTTCTATTCAGGGCACAACTAGTTCTGTCTTGAAATAGGAATTATCTTTTAATGAACTCTCTTTAAATTTCTTTTACCTCAGGAAAAAATAACATAACCTCAGGAAAGTTTAATGTATTATTTCACAGCGGCATCTCCAAAACTATCTCAATGTAATCTTTCCATATTTATTCTGCTAGTCATTGGTCTGCACTATTCTTCCTCAAGTCTTCATATGTTTACTCTCTTTTCCAGATCATTAATGAAATGTTAAGAACTCGCTGAGCACCAGTCCCTGGGCACAACACTAGATACCTTCCTCATTACAGGACAGACTGTTGTTTATCATTCATGCCCCACTGTTTGTGTTCCTCCTGACGGTTTGCAATCCTTGCAGGAGTCATCCTATCAAAGTCAATTTAAATGAAATTTTAAATTGAGGTTTCAGAAGGCACTGATTCAAATATTTTGCTGAAATCTAACACCCATGACATCCATTTTGTAATCCATACTCATTAATTTAAAAAAAAAAGGTAAGCTATCACATCTGCCCAGAATGACTTAACACTATTCTTTTTTTTTTTTTCTGAGTATTGGTGGGAGGTGACACTCAAGGATATCATTTTAGTGTTGTGTTTATTGCAAATGACTCTGTAAGGTAACTAAGGTGGTTCATATGACACCTCCCAGGTGATTAGTTACAGAAAAGTTACTGTGAATGCACAAGAGAATCCCTAAAAAATTGTCTGTGCTCTGCGCCTCTCTACACCCACACCAACCCCCAGCAATTACACTTCCCAATTTTTAAATAAGCAATCTAGGTCAGGGTTTGGCAGATTACAGCCACAGACCACAGTCATTCATGTGTAAATTGTCTGTGGTTGCTTTCTCCCTGTGACAGTAGAATTGAATAGTGCCAGATACCCCTGGCTCTCAAAGTCTGAAATGTTTATTATCTGGCTCCTTTTAGGAAAAAAAAAAAGTGTTTGAGGTTAATAGCAATATTAATACTCGTTATAAATTGTTGCCAGCAAGAGGAAGTTGTGAACAATAAAAGTGGATCTGGGACACACGATTGGTTTCTGGGGGGGTGCATGCTTTCACTGAGTCATATTTACGAGGTCATACATCTCTACTGAACCCTGGCATCCTTGACAAGCAAATGGATTCAAATTTACTAACATCGTCTAATTCTGGAATGAACCTGAGAGGTCCAGTTCATAAAACAGTCAAAACAGAGTGTCCTTCCCAGCAGATGAAGTGATGCGTATAAGGTTACATGTCATACATAAGAAATGGAGTACATAGGTATAGTTTGATATCCAGTGTATATGTAGGAAGAATAGAGAAACCCTTGTACATTCAGTCATTTGACAAATAGTAAGTGTTTGTTAGGCTCTAAGTATTCTTTTTCTGTCTAAGGATAAAGTAGTTACTCTCACGAAACTTCTACATTACAGGAGAAAGGGGATGGGCCATACAAACATATGAATAATCTATTGAGAGGTAGCACCTGTTATGCATGTGGTATGTGC
Source organism: Bos mutus (assembly GCF_027580195.1). Classification (NCBI taxonomy): domain Eukaryota; kingdom Metazoa; phylum Chordata; class Mammalia; order Artiodactyla; family Bovidae; genus Bos; species Bos mutus. The sequence continues at coordinate 74,517,738 of NC_091632.1, forward strand.
TCAGTTGTGTCCGACTCTCTGTGACCCCGGGGACCGTAGCCCAACAGGCTCCTCTGTCCATGGAATTTTCCAGGCAAGAATACTGGAGTGGGTTGCCATTTCCTTCTCCAGGTGACCTTCCTGATCCAGGGACCGAACCTGCATGTTATGAAGAGGTATAAATCATGATAGGCTGATAGAGGAATGAAAATGGGGATGTGCTGTTTTATTCCAGTTGTTCAGAAAAAGTAGAGACCTGGTTAAAATGAAGAAGCATTTGTTTGCAGTTTGTTGGAACTTCAGCCCAGGATACACAGAACCAAGAAGCACTGAAATTGTGCTCTGCTAGAGTGCAAAATGGGGAAAGGCAAAACCAGCAAGGTTATGTAAATTGTTGAGAACTAGGATTGGGACTGACAAGAAGAAAGGGTGCTTCTTAAGCAAGGATTGATTGAGGTTCAAAATGACTGCATAGTTGTGAAGCCTGGGTTGGGGGACTTTGAAACTACAAAGTTGCAGCTAGCAACTGCTCTGGGATATTGTTTGGAAACGCTGCTGGTGTCCTTGAATTTGATGCAGTTGTGGAAGTTCAAGACCTTAGTGATGCAGGAACTGGTCTGAAACCACATCCACAGTGGTCACTGGGCTCCATTTTGGATGCCCAGACTGTAGATGCTCCTTTTTAATTTTTAAATGACTGTACTATTACTCTTAATGATATATTTAATTGTGTTTTTAGTGAATTTAGCTCCTTTTAAACATTGATAATTGATAATTGGCATGATGGTATGTCCACATCCATTTCAGTCTCCGGCCCTGCAATCTGCAGTCAGGAAGGAATTAGTAGATGTGGATGCTTAGCTGTGGGTGACTCCCTCTTCTTCCTTCAGTCAAAATAGGAATCATCTCTTCTTGTCCCCTCTCAGTTTTACAGGATCCAAATATAGAGCATGAAGTTGCTGTTAAGTATACCCAAGCCCCAGATACTATTTTTTAGTAGGTTGAATCAGTACTGCTAATGCACAGTGTATTAATATTATTTTAATAGCTTAATTGAGGTACAATTTACATACAAATAATTGCACATATTTAATGTATAAAATTTAATGAGTTTGGACATATGCAAACACCCACAATGCGATCACCACAATCATGATAATAGACACATAAACATCACTCAAAGTTTCTTTGTGCCCCGCCCCTTTTTGTTACAAGAATACTTAACATAAGCTGTACCCTATTGACAAATTTTGAAGTGTACAATGCTGTATTGTTAACTTTATGCTCTATGTTGTACAACAGAGCTCTAGAATGTATTCATTTATCATAATTGAAGCCTTATTGATGGTTACCTTTTTGATCTTGAAGTCCCTAGACACACCTTGCTATAAGTAAAGCGTAATAAGACTAAGTGCTTTGGTAGAAAAACACCCTTCTCAATCTTGTTTTAATGAAACTGTCATATATTTGTTTTGGAACATAAAGAATTGTTTTTAGGGGAGACACACCGTCTTGTTGTATTATGTACTACCTTTGAACCAGAAAATGTGCAATGTCAGTTGAGGGCTTTCTGAGCAGCGGACAGAAGTAGTGTCTGGGGGGTGGGGAGTGGGGGGTGGGCTCGCAATCAAGGCACCCAGGTCAGTATGAGCTCTGCTATTAACTTGCTGTGTCATGTTTGGCAAGTCACTTTCCCTCTCTGAACCTCAGTTTCCTCATCACTGCCTCAGAAAATAATTGGACTTTAATAAGTAGTGAATTATATGACCTCTAATATACTGGCCTTCATTTCTAAAGGGCTATTACTTCACCTTGAGGCTTTGCCTCAGGAGAAGACTGTTCTGACAGATTGCAGGCATTCCTAGGTCCCAGTACAGGTCCTTAATCTCAGAGGATTCCCCAGGAGAAATGGTTTTCCCTCAGAGGGACAAGCCAAGTTACCAGATGGAGATTCCATTCTCCACTGATGGTGGATCAGAGAGTCACATACTTGTGCATAGGGCAGCATGTATAGATAGTGACTTCCCAGGAAGGCTTGTGCACTTGCTTGCTATTTAATTTAACGATTATTGAGAATTTCCTTTCTCTGTCTTATGACTCAATATATGTTTCACTCTGAAATGTTTAATGTTTCTCTATGAAAAAGGTAGGAAATAGATATTCTGGGGGACTTAATAATTGTCTGGTTTACTGCAAGAAGGGCTTCCCAGGTGGCTCAGTGGTGATGACTATGTCTGCCAGTGCAGGAGACTTGGGAGACATGTAGTTTGGATCCCTGGGTCAGGAAGATCCCCTGGAGAAAGGAGTGACAACCCACTCCAGTATTCTTGCCTGGAAAATCCCATGGACAAAGGAGTCTGGTGGGCTACAGTTCATAGAGTCACAAAGAGTTGGACATGATAGAGTGGCTGAACACACACACACACACAACACACACACTTCTCAGTTCAGTTCAGTCGCTCAGTTGTGTCCGACTCTTTGCGACCCCATGAACTGCAGCACTCCAGGCCTCTCTGTCCATCACCAACTCCGAGAGTTCACTGAGACTCACGTCCATCGAGTCAGTGATGCCATCCAGCCATCTCATCCTCTGTCGTCCCCTTCTCCTCCTGCCCCCAATCCCTCCCAGCATCAGAGTCTTTTCCAATGAGTCAACTCTTCGCATGAGGTGGCCAAAGTACTGGAGTTTCAGCTTTCGCATCATTCCTTCCAAAGAAATCCCAGGGCTGATCTCCTTCAGAATGGACTGGTTGGATCTCCTTGCAGTCCAAGGGACTCTCAGGAGTCTTCTCCAACACCACAGTTCAAAAGCATCAATTCTTTGGCACTCAGCTTTCTTCCCAGTCCAACTCTCACATCCATACATGACCACAGGAAAAACCATACTTCTAGAAAGGCTATATTTTGTGCCTACATTTAGAAATGAGAATAGAAACTTAGTAGGAAGAGTTTGGGGCTGAGCCTGTCTATAGTTAAAGCCATTGTGGATGAATATGAGGGTATAGCATGACCCTGTCCACCTACAAATACTTACTCCCTGCCTCCCCAGTTGAATGATTGGAAATTCTCATAGCTTGATGAGATTGCAAAAGCAAGAGAGTTGCCATGAGAAAGACTCCGTGTAAACATGCTTGCGTTTCTGGAGAGTTGAAGGGCTAGGTTGGCTTCTGTTCTGGACTTCTTTCCATGAAAACATGAATGTATTTGGGAAATTAACTTTCACCTCATTCACTTTGTAAAGGAAAAAGGGATGAGATTTGGAGAAGTGTCAATGAAAGGAGAATAGCAGGGGTAGTAAAGAAGAATATAATACTGAGTGTAGCATCTGGGGTGGTTAGGATCCAATGGTGGGATGCTCAGAAAAGGTGTGCTACAGAGTGGAGACAGACTGAGAACAGTGTGTTTGTTTATTTGTACATATTGAGAACTTTACCTGCTGTGCCCGCTGCATTCCTGACAATGGTCCTTTCAGTACCCCTAAGAGCATTGTTTATTCATCCTCTTTGAGGAGAATAAAGGTACCACACTTTTCACATCCAGATTTGTCTGACATGAAGAAAGTATATCAAGCATATCAGTGACACTGAGAAAAAATTCTGATTTTAAAAGGAATTTAGAAATGGATAGAAATATAAATATATATAACATGCATATTGTTGTTGTTCAGTCTCTGAGTTGTGTCTGAGTCTTTGTGACCCCATGGACTGCAGCACACCAGGCTTCCCTGTCCTTCAGTATCTCCCGGAGTTTGCTGAAAACCATGTCCATTGAGTTAATGATGCTATCTGGCTGTCTCATCATACTAACAAGGGGCCAGTTCTCCCTGAACTAATTTATTTTTTTTTTTTTTTTTTTACAAATCAAAATACCAAAGGGATTTCCCCTCCTCCACCCCTCCCAAACCCAAGTCTCCCACATTGCAGGCAGATTCTTTACCAGCTGAGCCACCAGGGAAGCCCAAGAATACTGGAGTGGTTAGCCTATTCCTTCTCCAGTGAATCTTCCTGACCCAGGAATCGAACCAGAGTCTCCTGCATTGCAGGCAGATTTTCACCAACTGAGCCATCAGGGAAGCCCTTTTCAAAGCTGCTGCTGCTGCTAAGTCACTTCAGTCGTGTCTAACTCTGTGCGACCCCATAGACGGCAGCTCACCAGGCTCCCCCGTCCCTGGGATTCTCCAGGCAAGAACACTGGAATGGGTTGCCATTTCCTTCTCCAATGCATGAAAGTGAAAAGTGAAAGTGAAGTCCCTCAGTCATGTCCAACTCTTCGCGACCCCATGGACTGCAGCCCACCAGGCTCCTCCGTCCATGGGATTTTCCAGGGAAGAGTATTGGAGTGGGGTGCCATCGCAAGCTAATTGGGGTTTCCTAGGTGGCGCTAGTGGTAAAGAACCTGTCTGCCAATTTAGGAGACGTGAGAGGCATGGATTTGATCCCCTGGAGAAGGAAATGGCAACCTACTCTAGTATTCTTGCCTGGAGAATCCCTTGGTCAGAGAAGCCTAGCAGACTACAGTCCATAGAGTCACAGAGAGTTGGTTCCAACTGATGTGACTTAGCCTGCATGCATAGTCAAGCTAATTGCATTACTCATATGGGAAAATAAGTGTGCAACAGGACAGTTCTTCACACAGGGTTCCATGAGGTATCCGGATGGTGCACCATGAAGTCGTTGCATGATCTCTGATGTGTGCAGTCAGTCCAGGGCTCGGACATGTGGGCTTGGGAAGGAAGCCAGGTTCCCAGCCTGTCTTCCTCACTTCTACTGGCTGCGGGATCTAGGGGAAATTATTTAGTATTTCTGGGTTTTGTCCTACTTTTTCATCTGAGCCTTAAAATAGTGTTTATCTCAAAGCATTGGTGTAGAGATTAAAGGAGTTGACATGTGTAAAATGCTTAAAGCAGTGCAGGTTAGCAGTAGCCCCAGTGCCTCCAGCAGGCTCCACTAATGTGGTAGAAGGGCAAGTCCAGAGGTAGACCAGATACCAATGGAATTCAGTCTGTGTGACAGGTCTGTTGAAAGCCAAGGAAAGTATTATTCGATAAATAGTGTTCAGAACCCTGACTAGCTGTCTGGAAACAAATTATAGAAACTGTCTCCTTACATTGAAAAACAATTCCTGCTGGGTCAGGTATTTAAATAATTAAAAAATGAAGATGTCTTCTTACAAAATTAAACATACACTTACATAAACTAAGCAACTCAAATCTTGTATATTTACCAAAGACATGTGAAAACCTATGTCCCCACCAGAACTTGTATAGAGATACTCACTGAAGCTTGTTCCTGACGGCACAAACAGAAAATCACACAAATATCCACCAACAGGTGGATGGATGGACTAGTTATGGTCTATCCACAGAATGCAAAACTTCCCACACTAAAATGAACATCTACTGACCACAGAGCAGCGTGGATGAATCTGAAAAACACTATGTGATCTAAGTGAGATAAGCTAGTCATAGTGACCACATGCTGTGTGATCCCATTTATATGAAAGTCTAGAAAAGGCAAAGTAAAGACATTGAAATTAGGTCAGTGATTGTTTGGAGCTGAGGATGGGAGGAAGAGAGAATGAAAAATGAGAACTTTGAGGGATAATAGAAATATTTTATATCTTGATTGTGGTGGATATTCAACTGTATACATTTGTCAAACTTCATCCAATTGTATACTTAAAATGGGTGAACTGTATACAAATTACTTTGCCATCAAACTGATATTAAAATTAAGCCATAGAAGGTATGGCCATTTAAAAATATACCCCCAATATTCATTTGTATTCCTCCCATCAAAAGATGAAGTCAGTATTCTTGTTGCATCTGGGCTGTGATTGTTTGACCCATAGAATAGGACCTTAAGAGACTGGCAGTTCATAATTTATCTCTTTTGAGACCCTTGCTTTTTTAGAACTGATGTGGAAAGGTCTCATCCAGCAGGTAGAATCAACTGTCAGACATGTGAGTGCAGAAGCTTTGGAGATGAGCCCAGTTCCTGGCACTGTCTGCCTGCAGTCAGATGAGTGTCCTGAGTGAGACCCAGCAGATGGAGTCAATCTCTAGAACCTTGAGAGATGATAATAAATTGATAGTGGTAGTTTGAAGTCATTACACTTTGGGGTAATTTATTGTGCAGCATCAGGTAACTGAAACTAAAGATCTGAAAGAAAACATAGGGCATTAAAATACATAGCTAATGAATGGGAGAAGCTTTTATGTATGGCACTATATACTTAAGCCCTGAAAGAAAACACTGATACATACATTAGTATACATTATAAATTTATATACAGTAAGGAAAGTGTCAAAGGACAAGCTGGGAAAAGTGTTTGCCTCATATAGTGTTTGTTTTACTATGTCATGACCATTTACAAATCAGTAAGAAAAGCTAGCAACACTGTAGAAAAGGGGCAGAACACATAAATGAAAAAAGATAAATCAACATAACTTACACAAACTTGTCCATTCTTATAACACAAGAAATATAAGCCAGTGTTGCAAAACAGTATCATTTTACCCACAAAACTGATGAAGATAAAAAGATTATTCAAATGATTAAAATTGTGAAGTAGCTCTCCAATATATTCTCCTTCAGTGTGTAAGTCAGCTCAGCCCTTTAGAGGGCAATTTAATTTTACCTATTAAAATTTAAAAGAGACCTTTTGTGTTAGGTGAATAATAGTGGTTGCACTACATAGAGGCTTAATTTTTACTCATGTGGGTTGGAGATTGTGTGCACACAGTCATTCCCCCATGAAGAGTCTTTGTAATACTGTAGGATTTCAAGGCTTTCAGTTTGTGGCTAGACCTAGAAGTGGCCTTTATGTTTGTGTGTGTGTGTCCGAGCATGTGCGCTTTGGTGCCTAAATTATGCTGGTGAGATGCCGGCTTGGTGTATTATAGGAAGATTAACTGAAAATGATCAAGTAAAGTGCATTTGGGAATTGGATTTACAGTTAGGACATTATACAAAGTGTTTTTTTTCTTTCTAATTCCTTTCAACAAGCCCTGTCAGGCCTTCTTTCCGAATTTCTTTTACATTACTGGGAAACTTTTAAAAGATGTCCTGAGTCTCAGAAATCTGTTTCAACTATTTCTGTAATATGAAAGCTTTCCTTTTTTTAAATTAAAAAGGCACAGTAAGATATGACTCTCATTTGTGTTAGGAGAAATAAGGAGGAGAAAATCACTAATAATTTAAGAATATGTATTAATATTTCAGGCCAACATCTTTCATGGAATAAAAACTACTTGTACATTTCCAGTTCCTAATGGTTCTCAATAAATAATATGTGTGGAAAAGGTACATTTAAATTTCATTTATTTCCATAATTGAATTTTTGGATCATTGTTATTAAAATATATTTTGATATCTGTTTCCTAAGAATCCTCTTAATAAGAGACACAGTGGTCATACATTAGGTTTTTGTCTGTATTTATTTGAATCAAAATTGCAACAAGACAGGTTTAAAAAATTGCATCTTCCCAATTATATTAAAGAAGGCAATCAGGAAGAGTAGATCTGAAGCATCCTTAGTGAAAGATAGTTAGGTGCACTGCTGTAAAGTTTTCTCACTCTTCTCTTCAATACTACCTATGTTCCAGTTAATCAGATTTTTACCCAATTCCGTGCTGCCGCATGCCCTCTCATGTTCATGGCTCTGAATGTGAATGTTTTTCCTCATATTTTTGCACCAGAAAAACAGAACAGCTACTCATTAGCCAATGGCCAGGTCAACTGTTATTTCTTCTGTGAAGTCATTGCTATTCCATCATCCTGATTGTTTTCAGAAATTAAAAAAAGAAAACACAAGAAATTAAAAAAAGAAAACATTTGACTAATGGGCAATGGCACCCTACTCCAGTACTTTTGCCTGGAAAATCCCATGGAGAGGAGCCTGGTAGGCTGCAGTCCATAGGGTCGCTAGAGTCAGACATGACTGAGCGACTTCACTTTCACTTTTCACTTTCATGCATTGGAGAAGGAAATGGCAACCCACTCCAGTGTTCTTGCTTGGAGAATCCCAGGGATGGGGAAGCTTGGTGGGCTGCCGTCTATGGGGTCGCACAGAGTCGGACACGACTGAAGCGACTTAGCAGCAGCAGCAGCAGCAGCATTTTATAAATTTTCAAAATAGATACCATTATTTTTTTCCTGCTCAAGTGGAACCTCCATTCATCACTTTACTTTAGATCTTGTGACTCTACAATACTCACCCCTGATTATCCAACCTGACCCCACACATTGCTGGGTTAGTCTCCTTTCCCTCCTGGTCACCATTAGCATCCTAGGTTGCCTTAATGCTCACATCATGTGGGTTACAGTGAAAGCATGCAAGTCAATAAAAGGTTTTATTTTACCCTTGAAATATTAATAAGAAACCAATTCTGCCCATTAGAAACTGGGAAGTAGTGATTCTAAATAGGCAGTTAATAATTGCAGTCTGCTATACCAGGACATGGGTTGTCATGTACCAAGGTAGGAACCAGGACTGAGGAAGTAGAGAGATTTGGGCACAAAGTCCTAATGAAGAAGACTATAGTGATGGGCAGAACAAGGTGTACACTTTAATATCTGTCCATAAGGTTGACAGCTGAGAAGTCTGGCAGGACAATAGTACCATGAAGAATGATGGTATAATTTTTCGCCAAAACCAGGAACTTCAGAATGAAAAGGACTGCTGTTAATAAATACACTGGGATTATAGGCATCAAATAGGACATTCTGAGGCAAACCAATCCAGATGAGTGTACGGTAGAAAGTGGAAGACCTAATTTCTACCTAAATTAGTTAGGAAGTGGAAGAGCTAGACAACAATAAGAATTGATTTGACCTCAAGCCAGAGTCCATGGGACATTTTTCAGTGTAAATTGGGAAAGTGAAACAGTGAAGTGGGGAAGAGAAACTGGGAGTAAAAAGCACAGTTGGTTATAAGCAGAGAGCTTTATTAAACCAGCAAAGTGTGTAACTAGAGAAAAGTTTGCAAAATGGAGCATGGCACATACCCTAGAATTACCCTCCCTGCGAAGTGAGGGAGTAGGAGTATTTAGCCACAAATTCTTGAGAGTCATTGAGGGTTGTTCTTGCACGTGCATACTTTGGTGTCTGTTGGCAGCTTCCTGAGGATCTGAGAAGAGAAGATTTGCAGGCATAGGGCTGTATCTCCTGGCAGCTTGAGGTCTGTAGGAGGGTTACGGTCAAGGTCCACATGACAGTCAACTACGTATTTCTGTGTCCTGGTCTGTAACTGAGTGGCCATGAAGACTAGTTTTAGTCTGGGAAAGATAAGATAATCTAGGTTAATAATCTTCTCTAATTGTTTCTGATCATTCGACATACCTGCCAGGAAATGATTTGTGCTGCATGGTGCTTGTTAGTCTTAGCCCAGAAATTGGTCCCAGCTTGAGGATTCATGTCAGTGTATGGCAAAACCAATACAATATTGTAAAGTAAGTAAATTTATATTAAAAAAGGAAAGTTTAAAATAAATTATAAACACTTAAAAATATTTCCAAGAAGTTTTAAATTCAAATCTCACTCTATAACTGAATATAAGGCAGTTTTCACAGGTGATTCTTTAGTTTTAAAAAGTGCTATCATTTATGTAGAACCAGTGGCTAGGAGAATTGATGCTTTTGAACTGTGGTGTTGGAGAAGACTCTTGAGAATCCCTTGGACTGCAAGGAGATCAAACCAGTCTATCCTAAAGGAAATCAATCCTGAATATTCATTAGAAGGACTGATGTTGAAGCTGAAGCTCCAATACTTTGGCCACCTGAGGTGAGGAGCTGACTCATTAGAAAAGACCCTGATGCTGGGAAAGATTGAAGGCAGGGGGAAGAAGGGGATGATAGAGGATGAGATGGTTGGATGGCATCACTGACTCAATGGATGTGAGTCTGAGCAAGCTCTGGGAGATGGTGAAGGACAGGGAAGCCTGGTGTGCTGCAGTCCATGGGGTCTCAAAGAGTCAGACATGACTGAGTGACTGAACAAGTGGCTAGGAATTATATTGGAAGAAAATATGATAAAGGTCTCAAAATTCCCACACTTCGGGGGAATATGGAGATGGTTGTTTGAGAAGCTGGTCTTTTATTCAGTATATTTCTGAACTGATAATTTGTTTAATTCTGAGACTACAATAGCAATCATATGTGTGTACATTTGTCCAACTCAGAAAACTGTCTACATTACATATGTGCAGTTTTTTTTTGTATATCAATTCACTTAAATAAACCTGTAAAAAAGAAAAAAGAATTTGAACATTGTCTTTACTGTAGAAAAAAATCTTTGAGCAAAATTCTTTAGATGGCCATCTCCAGTGTGGTGTAATTAATGTAATTTTTGAGAATTTTTTTTCCTGTATAATTTTATTAAAGTATTTCCACTTAGTGGAATAAGTAAAGTTAGAAATTGCAGTGTCCTTTTAATGTTTGCTGATTTTCAGGCCTGTCTCTTTAGTGTCAAGATGGTGGTGTGGGGCTTAGAAGGTTGGAGGACAGATCTGGTTAGGGAGACTGGGGTCGGGGACCCTGCACAGTGAGAGCAGGAATCAGAAGCAGATTTTGCTTTTGGAACTGAAAGCAAAATTTCAGTTTTGGAACATCCATACCTGTGAGTGCAGTCTGATCACTAAGGACTCTGCGGGGAGGGTATAATATAGAATATGTAACTGAGCAGACAAAAGTCAGTACCAGATATATGCAGCAAGATGGAATATGTAACGTGTGGAAGTCTGGATTTGTGTTTGACAGTAGGTAGGATTCCAGCCTCAAAACTGGCATTCAGAGGTGATCTCTTGGCTGAGGCATAGAGTTGGGAAGAAAGGAAGAGCAACTCATAAATCCATTTCTGCAGGACGCTGTTCTTTGGAGTTGGGTATGAGACAGCATGATGTAAAGCCATTCTTAAAGCTGATGTCGGCCCAGGAGTTAGACAGATACCCACTGACCAGGATGGAAGCCCTCAGACATGTCAGGAAGAGCACAGAGCTGAGCGGATGTTGACTCATTTTAGACCTCTTGGTACTGAGAGCTGAGGGTAGAGTTAAGCCTGCCTTTGTGGATTAAATGTTCCCGCTGAGTGTGAAAGAGAAATATAACAGCAGGGAGGCAGGCACATCAGTATATTTGGCTTTAGAATCATTGCTTGAAACAGTGTTTCCCAAGGATATCTCATGAATCACTATTCCTATGAGTTTCTCTCTGAAACGAGAACTTCTTTCCTACAATCAGACTGGAAAATGCTCTTTTACTTAGCTCTTCTCTTTCTTGAAGAATCAGGCTGCACTGTAACATGTTAAATACTCTGAGAATTCCCATAATAATGATTTTTCTATCTATCTCCTGTTACCATCCTGGGGAACCAAACATTGGTGTGATGCACATTGGGGGTGGCTGGCTGGATAGAGCACCCTCTTTATGGCAGCAGTCAATAAAGGCAGAGAGTAGCTTTGTAAAGTTTTGTGAAGACTTAAAAAATGGGTAAAGGCTAGAAATATTCTTTAGATTGCATCTTGAAGAAATAGTCTTTTGGGAGAGGAAAACAGAAGTTGATTCAAAGTAGCTTCTGAGTATGTCATTAAGATAAAGGCTGTCAAGAGGTGAAGGGCACCCTTGCTTTATTCACTTGTAAACAGAAATCAGGAAAGAGAAGACACCAGCTTAATTGTGCTAGTGTGGCTCTAACTAGGAGATGAACAGGAGTGGAGGAAGGCAGAGGTTTCTGGTGCTTCTGCTTCAGCATTTCATCTCTATCCCGAGAGAGACCGAGTCCTAAGATGTGCGGGACTGAACCCCTGAAGGAGACAGTAACCAGAATGGAACCTGTGTTGGGGGGTGGGAACTGGGGCAGTTAGAAGCCCAGATCAGAGAGCGTTCTTTGTTAGTGGCATTTATAAAACACAGTCAAGCTTTTGCAAGGGCTTCCCAGGTGGTACAGTGGTAAAGAATCTGGCTGTAATGCAGGAGACACTGGTTCAATCCCTGGGTCAGGAAGATCCCCTAGAGAAGGAAATAGCAGCCCACTCCTGTATTCTTACCTTGAAAATCCCATGGACAGAGGAGCATGGTGGGCTACAGTCCATAGGGTCAAAAAAGAAATGGACTCCACTTAGCGACTAAACTACAAGCCTTTGCAATTGGATATCATATATTCAACTAATATTTTCTAGTTGGAACCTAATGTTGAATGTATAGGCTGCTGCTATTAAAACGTTTTTTAAATCTATGTTTCCTAGAAACATACAGCTAAAAGAGTTCGTTCTGATTCATGGGATGATTGGTGTACCATGGGAGATAGAAATTGTTTTTGTTCCAACTGATTTTGTTTCTTTTTTCTCTTATGTAAGTTGTGTTATTTTGAAGATTCATTCTATGTCAATTTATCTGACTTTCAAAAAGAAATATAAAAATATGCATCTTCAAAATTTCATATTTGATCAGGAAGCTGCCATAGAAGTACATATAATGAATTTGTATGTATATCTCTATTTTAACTAGATATTTATGTTTACAGCAATCTCTTTAGCTCTCTACATTGATATACAAAATGATGCAATTTTGTATTATGTTGCAATTTATTTTGACTAGAGGAAGTCACTTTTTATTTTGTATTTTTATATCATAAAAATGATTTTGCTCTATATTTATGTAGGTATTTCTATTATAAATGCTCTGTTATATTATTTCTTAGCCTGATTTTAATAAAGTCATTTACAATTATGCATATATGGATCTTAAGCATACCAGATACAGGTTAAGATATGTGCATATGTATTTAAACTCTTTCAGGTAATTTACAGATTTAATAATCTTAGAAAAGAAGCATCTGATTCACCTAATTTGTTTTGATAAGCAGCATATTTAGAATTAAATTAACCATTAAATGATCCCAGTGAGAAACTGCTCCTTTATTTAGTAAGATTTCAAAAATCTTCATGAGAGAAAGCAGTTGACTTTTGGGCCCTGTATCTGAGCTATAATACAAGGAAATTGTTTCATAACTCAGAAGCCATTTCTGCTTTAAACACAGTTCCAAAACACATATTGAAATAACTATCTCTAAAATCTGAAGACTAAACGCATCCAAGGTGTGCAGCATTTGTAGTGTCTTTTATGTGCTTCTATTTATGTCCTTTTATTTTTCAGGGCAAAACAGACAAACTGGACCACTTTGTTATTGTTGAATAAAATAAAGTGATCTGGAACCATAAAATATCTTTAGTGAGAATTTTAAACCTTTCAGCAAATGTTAATTAACTGTGCCTCCTACCAGCCCTGTGAGTAGTCGCAGTAACTGTATCATAATACCCACTTATGGGGAATAAAACTGAGTAAACAATTAAAAGAAAAAAAAATCCAGTGCATAGCTTCTCTGGCTGTAAATATTTTCAGATACATGAAATACGATTGTATTTATTTAATGCACTGAATTCCAAGTCTGTGCTACATTTTGCATACATTAAAGTGCTTTTATAATAGTTTATGTTCAACAAATTACATTTTATTAAAAAATCCTGTGGGATTCCTTTCGTAGATCAAATGAGCTACTTGATAACGTGGAAGCTTTAGCTGTCAGCTCTGCTTTCAGTCCGTTTGTGGTCTGGAAGCAAAGGGTGGAGGTGCTTTTGGGCAAGGTTGGAATATGGCACATGGAAAACACAAGGCGGAAGATGGGTTGTACAGAAGGAATGACTTTGAGACATTCTTGAAGACATTGTCTTCCATGTGTCTTCGAGACAGTGTCTTCAAGACCTAGAGAAAATGGCTTCATCAGGCAGTAAGGCATGAAATATGCTTCTTGGGTAGTTGGGAAGTTGGGGCAGTTCAAATGTCAGATGTGGCCATCTTTGAAAGGGGACAGATGAGAGCATCACAGTGTGACCTAAAGAGGAAGGATCAGGGGATATAGCAGCATTGGTTTAAAGACTAAGAGCTAAGTGGACAGCAGAAGGGATTTAGTGATGAGGGAGGAGGGGAGAGAGAGAAAAAAAGAGAGGACTTTGTGAGGACTGAAAATGAGGATAACAGTGCCATCGTTTAGGGAAAAAACAGAAGACAAGAATAGGAACAGTTTCACAGATGAATGATGATTTTTTTATATGGAATAGATTGCTTCTGAAATTCTGGTTGACCTTCAAGGGGAATCTTTCCAGCAAGTTTTTGGAATTTGGAAATCAGTGAAAAAATTAAAGCTAGAAATTTCATAGATGAGATACTTGGAGCTGATACAAGATAAGATCAACACAGCAGGGACTGAAGCACACAGGCAGAGGAGATTTAATGTTAGAACTTTGGGAAGAGCTGCCTTGTGGAGGTGGGCAGAGGAAGGGCTGCTGCTTAGAGGAGTGGTTTAGAGATGAGAAGAACACAGGGTGAGGTCGGTGCAAGTAAAGAACAGAATGTTGAGGAATATGGGGCAATCACCAGTGTTGTACATACCTTCTCCACAAGGGAAGAAACCCATGGGAAGGCTATCTAACTGCTGCGTGGAGTTCAGTGTCCAGAGTCTTCTGGAGATGTGGTCTCTTGCTTTGTGTCCACATGTTCCTCCTTTTAGTCCAGCAATCTATGAACTCACAACCAAGTTATCTCCTCCCTCATCTCCACCTGATTGATGGTAGAGTGGGGACAGACACCTGTACTAAAAGCTCCCGTTTGGAAGGAAGAGTGTGGAAGACACATAGCAATTGACTTGTCCATAACTGATGAAATTCTGCTGGGCAGATATTAGGAGATCCCTCTCTGCTAGCTGGGGAAAGAATCTTATAAGATCATGATTCTGCTTTCTTGAAGTTCAGAAGTTTAGAAGGGAAGAAACACAATAGTCATAATTCACAGGTGATACAGTGGCTTGTGTAGAAAGTTTGAATGAATTTATAAAGTCATAGGAATAATAGATTGGCATAGTTACTAGAAATAACATTAATAACATAAAATCAGTTCTCTTTCCGTATATCAGTAAAAAAAAATTTCAGATGGAACGGTTTTTTAAAAAGATCTCATTTAAAATAACACAAACAATTCAAATAGCTAGTAACAAAAGTAATGAAAATGAAGCTACAAAACAAGAGAAAAACTAGAGATTTAAGCTGATGGAGAGAGATGCTGTGTTTGTAGATAGACTGGAAGATGAGGTACTATGTCAGTCCTCCACAAATTCATCTGTAAATTATGTAATCATAGTGAAAAAGGGATCCCCGTAGGACTTGTGTGTGTGTTTTGTGAACACTTGTAAGCTAATTCTACAATTGTATAACAATTCAAAGAGCAAGGATAAACAAGGCAATCTTTAAAAACTGAAGCTGGAGTTTTTACCAGGTATCAAGACATTATAAAACTATAGTAATTAGGATAGTATAGTATAGTGTTGTAAAGATTCATAAATGAGTGGAACAGAGTAGGAAGTTTTAAAAACAGACACCCCAGAAGGTGGTTTTGATTTACAACAAGATGGCACTGGTGTGTGATGAGCAGAAGGATGGTCTTTTCAACAAATGGTGCTTGTAATCAAAATATCCATATGAAACGCAATTCTAACCAGACATGAAAATCAACTCCAGATAGATTGTGGATCTAAATGTGAAAGATAAAACAATAGAACCATAAAAAGAAGACATTAGTAGATATCTTCATGGTCTTGTCATTAACACAGATTCTTAAATATTATGCAAAAAATAAAAACGTCTTGTGAAGGCAAAAAAAAAAAATAAACAAACAGTGGACTGTTTTACAATTTAAGGATTCATCTCAACAAAGAACACCTTTAAGAGAGTAGGGGAAAAAGCCACCAGAGTAGGAGGAAATATTTGTAACATATATACCTGACCAAGGATTCTTACCAGAATATATAAAATACTCCTAGAAATGAGTAAGAAAAATGCTATAAGTTCAATAGAAAATGGGCAAAAAGCTTCAAACAGTTTACCAAAGAAGATAACCAAATGGCCAAGAAAAATATAGATGGGCACACAGCTTCATTAGTCATTAGGAAAGTGCAGATTAAAAGTGCACTGAGGTAATATTACACATTCAATAGAATGGGGCTCGGGGAGACAATATACCAAGTGTTAGCAAGAATGTGGAGGAATATTCATACACTGTTATAAATTGTTATAATCATATTGGAAAACTGTATGGCACCTCTCCTAAGCTGAACACGTACACACCCTAAGCCCAGTGGTTTTCCTTGTAAGTGTGTACTTGAGAGAAATGTGTGTTTATTTGCTGAAAGACAAGTTTTATAATGTTTCTAGCAGTGCTATTCAGTCTGGAAATTACCAGAGACCTAAAAACAGTAAAGTGGATCAATAAAGTTTGATATGTTCATACAATGAAATCTTCAGTACTGATCATGAACAATTATTGTAACTCACGACCACATTACTGTGTCTCAGAAATGTAACTTTGAGGGTACCAAAAGGTAAATCTTACAGGATACCTTTTAATTAAATGCGAAATTGGCAAAATTAATGGTGTTGGGCCTAAGGATCTGAGTTACCCCTGCGAGGAAGAGTGGGAAGGCGTATGGGAGCTGGAAGTATGGGGGGTGGGGTTGGTTCTGTTGTGCCGCCATTTTATTTCATTGATCTGTGGATCTGTGTTCTGGTTCTATGAGTAGGTTTAGTTTGTGAAAATACATTAGTCTCTCTACTTATGTGTATAATTTTTTTCTCTGTGTGTTTTAATTCAACAGAAAGTTATGTGATTCTGAGTAAGATAAATGTAGCAGAAGTAGGAAACTACACATAGAAAGAAAATCCTGATTGCCTTTAAAAATGATGATAGAACACATGTATTAATATCCATGCATTCATTTCATAATAAAACCAAATACATCGAATAAATGCGATTACAATTATTTTTCTTCCAACTCCAAGAGTGTTTAGTAACATTTATATGCAAATATCTGGACACAGAAGCAAGGGTGGGAGCATTCAAAAATTATTTTTATTTTTTTTTTAGACCAAGGTTAACATATATTTGGGTTGCCCCAAAAGGTTGTTTGGGTTTTTCTGTAACATCTTATGGGAAAACCCAAACAAA
Source organism: Bos mutus (assembly GCF_027580195.1). Lineage (NCBI taxonomy): Eukaryota > Metazoa > Chordata > Mammalia > Artiodactyla > Bovidae > Bos > Bos mutus. Next base: position 74,534,764 of record NC_091632.1, read on the forward strand.
CGTTTTAGCCAACCCAGTATACTCATTATGGACTGATTGTTTGTGTCTTCCACAAATTCATATGTTGTAGTCCTAACCCTCAATTTGATGGTATTAGGAGATAGGCTTTGGGGTGATGATTAGGGGTAGATTAGGTCATGGCAGCGAGGCTCTCGTGAGGGGCTGAGCAGCTTTATAAGAAGGTGGAAAGAGGGCTCTTTCTCCCATGTGAAGACACAGCAAGAAGGTGGCCATCCACAAGTTGAGACGAGAGCTCTCACCAGAGCAGGCACCCTCAACTTCAGCCTCCAGCACCATGAAAAGCAGACAACCCCCAACACATGGGATTTTGTTATGGCAGCCTGAGCTAACTAGGACACATTTTACTAAAGGCTTTAATGAGAACACTACTTTGTGGGCTAGTTAATGATTAGAGGTGGGGGACTACAATGTGCATTAAAATTTCTATCTGCAGTGAATGGAGTTAATTGAAAAGTTTGCCTCAGATTTATAAACTTTAAGTGGCACCACTGACTCAATTCACTATCCCTGTGTAGACAACAGCCAATCATTAGATGTGGCCAAGTTTCCAAAATCCATTATTGTGAGCATTACTTACAGCGATCCTGTGATATTCTTGGAGGATAATTATTCCTCTTCAGAACCTCTGTGGTTCCCAGGTTTATGCCTAGAAGCTCAGTTTGCTTAGGTCTTGAGTTTTCACTACTCTGGCAGGGGCAGTACCTGTGGGAATGCATCTGAGGGTATCATATGCCCTGGTGGCTGAAATCAGATCCCCTCAGGAAGGATTGCCACGTTCCATCTATGTCATTGTGTCTCCTGAGGAAATCGGTTTTCCAGGACCATAGGAAACTTAGTATACTAGGTTCCTTCTTCAAATCAGACAAAAGATGGCTTGGCAATTAATGAAAACATTATAGCTTACTTCTTTAAGGAAATGTTAGAAGTGGTGAGCAAGTTCTTTAAAAGAGCTTTCCCTGATGGATCCATTAGGTATTGTCTTTAAAATATTCAGCAGAAACTTAACCATAAATTGCTCTCTAGAGATGCACATTGCCTGGGGTGTTCAACTGCCTGTTGGGTTTGAAGCCGTTTGCAGCTACAGGGGAGCATGAAGACACCAGATAAATCTGATCATCTCTGCGTCCACTGAACTCAGTCCAGGATGCTGTGATGCCCGCAGGTCCTTCAGGGAGTAAATTATGCAGTGTTCATCTGCAGACCTGTTTTTGTCTGCTGACCTCCAGCTCTCTCAGCTCTCCTGCCATTTTATTAGGAGGGTTGGGAATTAGCCATCTTGACCTATTTAACATCCAGGGACTGGGAAGAATGTATTACTCTTTCATTAGGCCTCTCACTGAAGAGAGGAATCAACATTCTCTGAGGAAAACCCGATGGTGTTGGGAGCTCGTGACTGATTTTAATATCTTACATAGATTGTGCACTGTGTGCTTCAGACACTTAAATCTCATATAATTCTCCTCTGACTCCTAAAGGTTAGTTAGTATTATTCTCTCAGTTTTACAGATGAAAGGAGTGAAACAGAATGATTGGGAAGCAAGCCCCGGGGTGCAGCTAGTAACTGGAGTTTCTGCCCAGAAGACCTGTCCTCCCCCAAGCGCCCCTGCCCACGTGGTCCATGTTGGTGCCTTTGGATGGAGCGGTGGCCCTCAGATTCCTGGGTTCTCACATTTGCTCCAAAACACAGGAGATGGCATCACAGACACATTTCTACTTTTATGATATAAGTCAAGTTATACATGTAAAAATCCAGAGTAATATTTCAAAAGAGGAAGAGCCAGGTCACTAGGTAAGAAAGGCTCAGACTGTTCTTGGATTTCACATCCGTCTTTGTATAACCCTTGAATCACAAGCCTATACAAATCTGTAAGCTCTAATTGTTAAAATTGTTCTGAATCAGTGAGAATTACTGTTTAACCTTTTTGGTTTATGTTATGACTTGGATTTCTAGCACACTGCAGAAAACTAATTAATTGATTAATTATATTAAATGGCTTGCATTCCCTGTTTACTGTCCTTCTTTGAGGAAGTCATCTTTTTCTCTAGATGCAAAAGATAACTTTTTTTTTTTTTTAAAGAAACTAGCTACATTTTCTCCTCATTTGTGGCTTTGCTATTAAGGAATCATTGTTTTGTTAGTTACACCTCCCGCTGAAGCATTTCGATGTGTCTGTGCTCTGGTTCGCTCCCAGACCTGACAGCCTCATTAGCTCCTGATAGTCTGCGCTCTTGAACGTGGTTACTATCAGCTCCCTATTGGGATTCAAACCACTTTAGCCTTAAAAGCCTGTCTTGTATGCATAGACCCTCCTGCAAGGCTCTGATTTTTCAGAAACTACTTTCATAGCCTATGAAAGTGATGTACAAAACAGTTAGCATGACCCAAACTGACCTTCAGCTGGGCTGCTTCTTCCTTGTCTCTTTTGTTTCATTTTTTGCTCTATTCTCTCCTCCCTCTTCCTTCTCCCTCTCCTCTCTCTCTCCTGTCTCTCCTGTCCCCGTCCCTTCTCTCCTCTTTCCTTCTCTCTGCCCTTTTTTATCTCTCTCTTTCTTTGTAATAACCATAGTTATTTATGCGCTCAATTGGTCAATGAATATTAACTTAATATTTGCAACTTTGAGTCAACAAAGCCACGGCAAGCCCTTCTGATTCTTTACCCCATCACATATTCACTCTTCTTCCCTGCCTCCTTCCTCTCAGAGCCCTGATTTTTTGTTCTCATGTTTCCCCTTCTCTACACTCAGAGGAATTCTGCTTAGACCCCACCCCTGAGAGGTGGGGTTCTTTGAGGCTTATGGCAATAAACAGTGAGTAACACACATGTGGCTGATTCACTTTGCTGTATGGCAGAAAATAACAGTGTTATAAAGCAGCTATATGCCAATAAAGAAAGAAAAAAGAAAGTGAAGTGGCTCAGTTGTGTCTGACTCTTTGTGACCCCATGGACTGTACAGCCCACCAGGCTACTCTGTCCTTGGGATTTTCCAGGCAAGACTACTGGAGTGGGTTGCCATTTCCTTCTCTGGGAGATCTTCCTGACCCAGGGATTGAACCCAGGTCTCCCGCATTGTAGGCAGATGCTTTACTGTCTAAGCCACCAGGGAAGTCCAATAAAAATTTTTTAAAACAACATAGAACTATGATAGGATAACAGACTAAACTGTGATTTGGTGTGGATGGAGAATTAAGGTTGGACAGTAAGGGAATCAATCTTGGAAGGTCTTAAACTAGGCAAAGTAATGGGACCTGATAATATATAAACTGGGGGAATATTTGAAATTTTGGAGTCAGGAGATAACATGATACAAGTATCTGAGGAAGGAAAGAGTGAAGAGAAAGACTGAACTTGATTAGGAAGCTATTGCAATATCATCTGGATAGAGAGTGATAAGATCTAGATTATATTTCAGTCAACTTCTGTTTGTTCAGGTCTCAAAAAGCAGAAAGCCCCAACCAAAACTACTATGCCAGGACTGTTGGTGTTTATAATAATTACCTGAGAGAATTCAGGATACTTGAATGATTTATTTTATTTATTTTTTTTAATTTTAATTATCTGTTTGGCTGTTCAAGGTTTGAGTTGCAGCATGTGGGACCCAGTTTCCTGACCAGGGGTCGAACCCAGGCTCCCTGCATTGGGAAAGTGGAGCCTTAGTCATTGGACCAAGGAATGACTTCTTGATCATAGGGACAGAACAACTGATGTTCAGTCCTGTTTTGAAATTATGTTTTAAAAGCCAGTCCTGGCACCCCACTCCAGTACTTTTGCCTAGAAAATCCCATGGACAGAGGAGCCTGGTGGGCTGCAATCCATGGGGTCGCTAGAGTTGGACACGACTGAGCGACTTCACTTTCACTTTTCACTTTCGCGCATTGGAGAAGGAAATGGCAACCCACTCCAGTGTTCTTGCCTGGAGAATCCCAGGGACGGGGAAGCCTGGTGGGCTGCCATCTATGGGGTCGCACAGAGTCGGACACGACTGAAGTGACTTAGCACTGCTGCTGCTAAGTCGCTTCAGTTGTGTCCGACTCTATACGACTCCCATAGATGGCAGCCCACAGCAGCAGCCTGTTAATATAAAAATTTTAATGCATTTACTATTTATAACAATTTTATACGTATATATATATAGAATATAAATAAAAAGCAGATCATTAAAACAGGAATGCCCCATTTCCTGCCATTGTGGACAAATAGGGAGTAATTTCACTGTATTGAGAAAGTCTCTATATTTACTACTTTAGAAAATCAGAACATTTTCATATTTTCTTTTTTTAAGTAAAGATATTTTCTGGATTTATTTAGTGTATTGGGCTGTAAATATTATTCTTTTCCATATCAGAGGAGAAAACACATCCATGTACTTCAGGTGACGTATTCCCTGGTTGCTGGCAAGGAGTATAGTGGAGAGAAAATACTTAGGAAAAAAAGCTATACATGTCAGGTAACAACAGAATGTTTTAAAGTACAAACCCTAGCAAATCGCAGACAGAAACAACAGGAAAAGGAATAAGGAGATAATGACATGCCACAGAAGAGACCAAGACCAAGGCTGGCCAACTCATTATAAGTACAGACATAAAACCTCGAATGAATACAAGGTCAAAGACAGAATTGTCACTTAGGACCTCAATTTCGGGAAACAAATCATATGTGGCTTAGATGTTGTCATGAAAGGTTATTTCTTGCCCTCTCACCAGATTTTTTTATTGTATTTTTTGATTGATTGTCTTGGATGTACAAAACAACAGTAGGAAACCAGGCCAAATTACTTCCCGTCTATTTAAATATAATTTAGTTCTGACTCCAGCATTTTTAACACTGTTCACCAGAAAGTAAAGATTTGGGAAATCATCAGAGTTCTCCCTACACACATACCATTATAACCAGAGTTTAAAGAAATATGCAGAATTTTCAAAAATCACATATTAATAGAAAACCAGTCCTATCCTCTTTCTTTTTTCTTCCTTTTTATGTCTTTTGTAAGCTCTTTTGATCCACAGATTTTTGGAACGAACTCTTCAAATTGTCAAGATGCAGTTGAACTTAGTAACCATTTCTAAATGACTAGCATTTTGAGACTCTCTTTTGTGATTCATTAACCCTTCAGTTCAGTTCAGTCGCTCAGTCATGTCCGACTCTTTGTGACCCCATGAACTACAGCACGCCAGGCCTCCCTGTGCATCTAATGATATGACATAACAGTCATATTTTAAGCATTTTTTTGAATATACTATCCCATTGACCACTAAATTTTAATCCATTCTGGAAATATTTATAGAGTCTTTTTCAGATAAAAAGTAAGATAGATATTGCCCTGTCCTTTTGGACTTTACAGGGAGGAGAGATTGTTGACAAAGCTACCAAGATATCATCTGGGTGTGGGTGATGGGGGTGATATTTAAGCCAAAACCCAAAGGATGAGTAGGAATTTTCCAGTGACAAGAAGGGAAAGAATCGCTGGACAGATAAAACTGTATGCATAAGAGACCAGAGAAAGCACAGGCTTTCCAAAACCTATAAACCTAATTTGGGAGGGCGCTTATATGTGAGATAAATGGGCAGACATGAGGCTGGATAAGTAAGAATTGCTGTTCTTTTACTTAATAGAGAAGTAGTAAACAGATCTGCCATCAGTACAGATTCCTAATGCTATTTGCTGACAAAGGTCTGTGTAGTCCAAGATTGGTTTTTCCAGTAGCATGAACAGATGTGAGAGTTGGACCATAAAAAGACAGAGCACCAAAGAACTGATGCTTTTGGACTGTGGTGCTGGAGAAGACTCTTTAAAGTCTGTTGGACTGCAAGTAGATCAAATCAGTCAATCCTAAAGGAAATCCATCCTGAATATTCATTGGAAAGACTGAAGCTGAAGCTCCAATACTTTGGCCACCTGATATGAAGAGCCAGCTCATTGGAAAAGACCCTGATGCTAGGAAAGATTGGAGGCAGGAGGAGAAGGGGGCAACAGAGGATGAGATGGTTGGATGGCATCACCAACTCAGTGGACTTGAGTTTGAGCAAACTCCAGGAGATGGTGAAGGACAGGGAAGCTTGGTGTGCTGTAGTCCATCGGGTCACAATCAGGCAGACAGGACTTAGTGACTAAATAACAACAAATGCTGTTTGACAAGAGGAGCCAGAAAAAAAAAAGCCCCAGTGAATTTCTTTTTGGTTTTTTCATTAGAGTAATTACCTGATTGCCTTTAGGCAAATCTGGATTTCTGTTGATCCCTGGGCTCAGGAGATGAAGTTTTTGCTCTGCTTTGGTACCTACTTCCACAGTATATTTCCCTTCCTAGCAGACGGTGAAGCCTCACACCAAGTCTAAGTATCCGATGGGAAATTTATTATTCTCTAAGGTAAACCCTAAGGGAGGAGAAGTATTTTATTAAAGAGAATGGGTATACTTGCTCGTTTTGAAATATAGCCCCAAGAGGCAAAGCAGAAATTCCCCAAAAGAGAACTCTAGAACCAGGAGAAATGAAGGCTAATCTCATTCTCTCTGCAGGTTACCTCCTTAACATGCTATCTGTAGGATACAGTCAAGGCTGGCATTTTGTTTAAATACTTTTCTTCCAATAGGTTTCATTTCATTACATGGTTCATTTAGAGTTCCCGAACCTTGCTTCACCCAGAGACATCCGTAAGGACCATATATTTGATGGAGTCAGAATGAGGCAGATGTGTCTCCACTTTTTTATACAAATACAACTAAATCTGCTGGGCTCTAAGTGTTGACAACAGTTTCAGTCTTGTGACAGTGATCTGAGTTTTGGGTGTACCTCATGCTAGGAAGAGAAGGGGACGAGAGAGGATGACATGGTTGGATGGCATCACTGAATCAATGGCCATGAATTTGAGCAAGCTCCAGGAGATGATGTAGGACAGGGAAGCCTGGCATGCTGCAGTCCATGGGGTTGCAAAGAGTTGGGCACAGCTTAGTGACTGAATAGCAACAACAACAGCCACATGCCAGATGGACTTTAGTAACTGGGAAGATTAAAGTATTTTTCTTGAACCAGTAGTCCCTTGGTTTATAAGTGTGCTCGTAGGTACTTGTGTACCTACTTGATACAGATATAGAATATTGAATTCAAAGTGTTTAGAGGCCCCAATTTGAGTTCTGGTTGTTTGGGCTTCCCTGATAGTTCAGTTGGTAAAGAATCCGCCTGCAATGTGGGAGACCTGGGTTCAATCCCTGGGTTGGGAAGATCCGCTGGAGAAGGAAAAGGCTACCCACTCCAATATTCTGGCCTGGAGAATTCCATGGACTGTATAGTCCATGGGGTTGCAAAGAGTTGGACATGACCGAGCAACTTTCACTTGTTTGCATCATTAAATCATATGATCTTTTGTTTAGCTGAGCTTCAGATTTCTTCATGTGAAAATAGAGATTATTTTTAAAAATTAAATTACTGCTTATTATTTCACTTAATATATTCTTGTATTCTAAGTGTTTTACAAATATCAACTCATTTGAATCTCAGTAGTGAACTATGAGATAGATACTGTTTTAGCTGTTCTGATGTTAATGATACCATCTCAGGGAGGGTTATGAGGATAAATTAAAAACGAAGTATTTCACTCACCCTTCATTTATTGCTTAGTCAAAAGTGTGCATGGTTGGTATGAGAAGGCTGACCAGAAGTGTGAACTGTTGCTTCCTGAGACAGTTTGTGATGATGTCCTGGCCTGCTTCTTCCTCCTTATGAGGTGAGAAATCAGTGTCTGGAATAGACCCTGGCCTGGGAATCTAGCTTAGTTCTTTAATATACAAGATTTTAAGGTAGAAGTTAGGAATTAACATACACACACTACTATATATAAAATAGATAATCAACAAGGACCTGCTGTATAGCAGAGGGAACTTTACTCAATACTCTGTAATGGCCTATATAGGAAAAGAGTCTGAAAAAGAATAGGTGTATGTATTTACTGAATCATGTTTTTATACAACTGAAACTAGCAGAGATTGTAATAAACTATATTCAAATATAATCTAAAAAATAAAAAAGTAAAGATTTATTTTAAGGTAGAACGGAGTTAGAAGGCGTATGAGACAATTTCCCATTAACTTCACAACACACAGTAAATATTGATGTAAAGGTTTTAATGCCTTGTGTCATTATAGGCAGGGTTAGCTCAGTTGGTAAAGCATCTGCCTGCAATGCAGGAGACCCTGGTTCAATTCCTGGGTTGGGAAGATCCCCTGGAGAAGGGATAGGCTACACACTCCAGTATTCTGGCCTGGAGAATTCCATGGACTGTATGGTCCGTGGGATTGCAAAGAGTTGGACACTACTGAGCGACTTTCAATTTCTTTCACTTTTAAATAAATGGAGTATAAAGTCATTGTTTTAATAGAGGATGAAGAGTCAGACATATTGGTGGTGTGTATGACTGGTGAATCTCAGTAGAGCTGAGGACTGCCGGGGTATATAAAGGGAGTGGGCAGTGGGTGAGGGACACTAAATCAAAAGACTTTTGGGAGAATCAAAAAGTACTTTATCCATAGCTAATCCTCTTGCTGAAGCTTAAGCGCCAGTACTTTGGCTACCTGATGCGAAGAGCCAACTCATTGAAAAAGATCCTGATGCTGGGAAAGATTTTAAAAGCAAAAGGAGAAAGGGGCAGCAAAGGATGAGATGGTTAGACAGCATCACCAACTCAATGGGCATGAATTTGAGCAATCCCTGGGAGATAGTGGAAGACAGAGGAGCCTGGTGTGCTGTAATACACGAGGCTGCAAAGAGTCAGACACAACTTAGCCACTGAACAATAGCAATCCTGTTTACTGTTGTTGAACTTACTATAGTTTGAACTTAAAACAGTAATAAAATGTATATGAAACTGCAATGCATTCTTTGGCTATTGGTTATGTAAATGGAATCATGACCTAAGATATGCATGAGATTTGTCATGATTATTACATTTGTTTAAAATTATAGGCTCCATACTAGAATGTCAGTTGATGTTTTCCTGGCACATCTACTTATTGAGATGCCTTTAGATAATGTAGTTATATATTTGGGCTTGGACTTAGATGGGGCATAAGACTTAGTTGAGCAGCAGACATCTTAAAGACATTATATTTGGTAGAAATGGGATGCTGGTCTGATGGCTGGGCTTTTGTTGCACACTGGGTGATGTATGAAGTATGATTATTTTAATGGTTGTAAATAATGGAAAATTCAACTCCATCTGCCTTAAATGATAGAAGAAATTTGTTGGTCATACTGCTGTTAATACTGAAGTTAGGTCAGGCTTAAGGCATGGTTTAATGCAGGCTTTGGCTCAGTTTCCCTGTGATTATCTCTGCCTTTTGTGACATGTCTGCTTTACTGGCAGCTTTGTATCTCTCTGCTGGAAGTATGTCAGCCAGCAATAATCAAGGCTGTGTGCTTCTTCATTTATTCTTGGAAGGAGAAAAGTGATTGCTCCCCATACTTTCCTAACAATATTCTTGATTTTTACTCTGATTGTTCTAATATGAAACTATCACTGTGTCCAGGAGAAGTCCGTCTTTTTGAATTGGCTTTTGCTCATTTCTGAAGCAAACACTGATAACATGAATGAAATTGTATTCCTTGGCTTATGTCATCCAGACTGCATGGCTGCAACAAGATGAGGAAAGGGTACTTTCTCAAAGAACCATTCTTGGGAAATGGGCAGACAGGGATGGGTTCTGGGCCAATAGATGAAAATCCTGTACGATGACATGGACTCTGTTACTGACTAAAACTTCCATGCTGGTTGAGGGAAGCAGAATGACTCAAGGCTTCAGTGTCAAGTAGATGTGCTTTCTGTCCTCATTTTTGTCACATAGCAGCATGTGGACTTTATGGCTCCTATGAACCTCAGTTTTCTTAAAAGTAATAATCAGAATTCCCTTGACTCCTGGACTTCAGTGTTTTCTAGATGTGCCATTGACTAATGAGTAGTACAGAAGAATAGACACTGATTAAATGTACTCAACAACTGGAAGGTGCATCCCAATTTCAAAAAAATGCAAAGTATTTTTTTTGTAACAGATCTGAGGGTATGGTAATGTTTGGCATTGAAGTTTATTCTAAAGATTAGAGAATTTGGGACATGTTAGGCAAGAAAATAGGGCTTCCTATGTGATGCAGTGGTAAAGAATCTGCCTGCCAAAGCAGGAGACACAGGATATGCAGGTTTGATCCCTGGGTTGGGAAGATCCCCTGAAGGAGGAAATGGCAACCCACTCCAGTATTGTTGCCTGAAGAATTCCCATGGACGGAGGAACCTGGTAGGGGAGCCTACAGTCCATGGGATCACAAAGAGTCAGACATGACTGAGCATGCGCACACACATAAGCAAGAAAGTACTACCTTATTATCTATCTTGGGCTTGGTTAGTTGTTTTGTGAAGAGTTATTATCATCTTGGTTTTAGTCTTAATATTTTCTCATACTAGACATGAATCTTGGGCAAATACTTTGTTTTCATTTAGAAAATGAGCGATCCAGGTTAGATGATTTCTGATGTCTCTTGCCCCAATTTCATAGCTGTGGATGCTGGCACGGACCCACATTCCTAGAAGTAACATGAAATTTAAGTGGCCTCTGAGATTTAGGGGGCAAATGGCTGAGTGACTGGGTGAATGGCCTTTTCCTTCTAAATTATGCTCACTGTTGGCCCACAGATCTGTGAAAGCCAAATCACCTCTGTCTGATTTGCAATATTGCTGGCATTAAGCAACTCACCTTTTAACAAACCAGCGTGGAAACCTTCCAGTGCCTCTGCCACTCTAATTTATACTTTAGAGGATAAGGCTGACCGGAAAGGCCATGGAAATGACTAAATTTATTCCCATTTGTTCAATTACAGTGTCTCTTTCAGAAGAGTAGATTTGTTGTTGAAGATTCTGAGTATTCACCCTCTTTCCTGGAAGAGACATATGTTGGCCATAAAGCTAGCAGAATGAAAGTAGTTAACGTTTTGAAAACATCCATAAATTACCCTCTAAACAATTTTTGTGGCAAAATATAAGTTTGCAAATCTGTGTGTCAAAGGCTGCTCTAAGGAATCTGCCTTTCCCAGAGTGAAGTGGTTTGAGGGAAAATGTGTTCATTTTTCCCCTAATCCTTGCCTCCTCTTATCTCTGCTTAAGATGAATAGTTTGCTTTCTGCTAAACATGATAACTCACTTTATTTCTCTTTTCCCTTCCTCCCTTCTTCCTTCTCTTATTTCTTTTTCTTTCTGTAATGAGCCCTATTTTCCAACCATGTAAACTTAGACTAAATTAAGGAGTTTGGGAAATGAAATTAATACTTTCAAGCCAATGATCTCTCAATAAGTATAATCAAGCAATAATTGATCAAGGATTATATATGATATAGCTTCATAAATGACCATCCTTGAAGGGTTATTCTTTTGTAAATGGAGAGGGGAAGAAAATATTTGCTCCAAATGACTACAGTCCCTGTGTGAGGTATTTTCATGTACATTAATGTATTTCTTAACAATATTATAAGCTAGGTGGAATTATCCCAGATTCTGTCTGAAAAATGAAGTTTTAGACGGGATTATGAAATTTATGGCCAAATAAATCAAAACTCCTAATTATTAATACACATATTTGGCTACAAGGCTGATTTTCTTCTTAATGTACTTTGACAATCTGGATATTTATCTTATAAAGACCTGTGTTGGTCATTTAAATAGCACTTATTGGATATTTATTCTGTGTCAGGCATTATACTTTACATGTATTATTGTATTTAATTCTCATAACAGACCCTCCATATTATTATCTTTATTTTGCAGGTGAAGAAACAGAGCTGTCAAAAATCACATATTCTCTTCATAGTTTCTCCACATGTAACCAGAGGTCTATTTAAAACCAAAATGAAAGTCTGATCATGTCTATATCTGGGATAAAATCTTTCAGGGGCTTCCTGTTTGCATAGCCATTGTGGTGGCCTGGTTCCCCACTGGCTCAACAACCCCGTCCTTCCTTACCCCCACCTGCTCTCTGCAGCCACACTGGACTCCTCCTCATCACCCTCCTCACCCGGTTGGCTCATACTCATCCTTCAGGTCCTTTAACATTGTTACATAAATCTTCTAGATCCAGCACAGGGTTAGGATCATCTATAATGCCCTTGTTTCCTAGCATTATTCACATCACATAACAGGATCTTTATTTTTGTGGTTTTTTTTTTTTTTTTTTGATTATCATAAGATCCAGAAAGACCAGGTGCTATACTTGTTTTATTAATCCCAAGGGTGAAGTGCATCTTTGGCACTTAGTAAGCATGTAACACTGTTTGTTGAGTGAATGATGGATAAGTAGGTCTGAAAATAATTTTTGTCTGACTTCACAGCTCTTATCTTTAAGACATACTGATAAAAAAACATCTAGATAGCAGAATGATATACATAGTATTAAATGGATACTTTTCCTAAATCCAGTGATGCTCCTCCATTTTCAGAACAAAGATTAAGACCATAAATGTCTCAGTTGAGTGGAGGGGAAGATTCTTTGGAGAAACCGTAGAACTTGAAGTTACAGCATTGGTTGTTCACTTGCTTAGCCTACAACCAGGTGTGAGAAAGGAAAAATGTGGAAAGAAGGAGATGTTGGCTGAGTGAGATTAGAGGAGAGCCTCTAAGTTAAAGGTAAAGGGAGGAAAGCTTGACCACTAAATAAGTGTGTTGGGTGCTAGTGTGAGTTGCTCTGCATTCACCCCAAACCCGTAGGAGAAATGATTACTCCTTGCAGGTCGCAGGGATTTGCAAGAGAAGAGCCTTAGCTTGCATTATGCATGGTTGCCTAGGAAACTGTGAGTGTGGCAGAAAACCACTTGTGACATTACAGGTGGAGAGAGCAGAAAGTGGGTAGAGATGATTGTGTGGGATACTAAGCAGATGGGCCTGACTGCAGCTTGAGAGAGCACACTACCATGGGGGAAATACAACACTTAAATCTTTGTCCACGTTTCTCAGTGAGGCAGGGGTGTGATGGTCTGAAGAGGGCTCCCACGTGTGGCACAGAGATGCAGGCCCAGAGGGAAGCAGGGCTGGTGCAGATTGGAGCCTGAGAGTGCACAGACCAGCCTTGGTGGGTGCTGGCAGGGGAGAGGGCACGCAGCCAAATGGCCGGTGTGGAGGTGAGCCCAGCCTGATGGGTGATGGCATGACCACCAACCTGCCTCAGTGCTAACAAGCCAGGACACAGCAAAACTGAGATGTGGATCCACGCTCTTGACCCAGCACTGCTCCAGGAAGGACAGGAGAAGGAAGATCTCAAGCTTGGCTGAGCATAAACCTTGGGTAATAAAGCTCCCTGGTGGCTTAGCAGTAAAGAATCTGCCTGCCACTGCAGGAGATGCAAGTTTGATCTCTAGGTTGGGAAGATCCCAGAAAGGAGGAAATGGCAATCTCCTCCAGTATTCTTGCCTGGGAAATCCCATGGACAGAGGAGCCTGGTGGGCTATAGTCCATAGGATTGCAAAGAGTTGGACACAACTGAGTGACTAAACGGCAACAATAAAGCAGCCAGGTTTATCTGGATGAGACTAGAGGAAGTTTTCTTTTCTCTGTGGAAGTGAAGAATGAGGTAAACATTTACGGTCAATTATAAGAAAAAAAATCTATATAATTTTGTCCACCTGAATTTGTGGGTTGTGAGGAATTGTACCTCCTGATGCTCTGCTGTACTCTTCTTTTTCAAATATATTTTACAATAATTAAATGGCCACACATTCTAGGTTGTGTGAAGTCAATGTGGCTGATGCATACCATGCCTCCTCCATATCCCAAGGGAAATATCCTTTGCCTCCAATTCCCAGAATCAGTAGATCCTCTGCTGGTGACTGCCCGCCTCCATTATACCAATAAGACAATGGGAACTGCATAATTCATGTGAAGCAAGTTATTCAGCCACCAAAAGTAAACTGCTCAAAGAGAAGGAGCAACACTGCTTTTTATTATTTTTTCCATATAACCCAGTATTATTGCACTGAAGATAAACTGCCTCAAATTCCAATTTACCAAACCAGAATGCTCTAATAAAAGCAAGCTCTGTCAGGTGGCCAGATTTAGCCTTTTCATTACTTTGAATCACTGGCAAATACAAAAATTTTCTAATATAATAATGTTTTCATTTCACATTCCATTCCAAACTGGAAAAAGTACGAGACCTCTAGATCCAATTTTACTATTTGGAATGTTGTCCATTTTGTTGTTTATCAGGTTTTTTTTTTTCCTTTGTTTTTTGTTTCCTCAAAATGTAAATGACCTTTTAAGAGCATACGCTGGATTTCTGACATTTTGTTAAATGTTGTTTCACCATATCTGTACTTCTTTAAGATGTTTTCTGAGGCTGTTTTGGAAAGTAGGCACATTATTTTTCATGTCAGTTAATAATTGCTTGATTTTGTTAAATTTACTTACTTACCAACTTTGTATAATAAGCACATAGTATTAAAATAATTGTCCTTTTTCTCCCCCTCCTTCCTCATCAAGACTCAACTTCATTTTTCATTTACTAGTGACTTAGAGTCATATCTTCTTCCCTTTTCTTATTGTTCATGGAGTTCTCAAGGCAAGAATGCTGAAGTGGTTTGCCATTCCCTTCTCCAGTGGACCATGTTTTGTCAGAACTCTCCACCATGACCTGTCCATCTTGGGTGGCCCTACATTACATGGCTCATAGTTTCATTGAGTTAGACAAGGCTGTGATCCATGTGATCAGTTTGGTTGACAAGGCTGTGATCCATGTGATCAGTTTGGTTAACTTTCTGTGATTGTGGTTTTCATTCTGTCTCCCCACTGATGGATGAGGATAAGAGGCTTGTGCAAGCTTCCTGATGGGAGGGACTGGCTGTGGCGGAAACTGGGTCTTGTGCTCTGATGGGCAGGGCCAGCTGTGTTCCCTCTCTGCAGTTTGGCCTGAGGACAAACTATGGTAGGGGTAAATGGCAGTAATGGTGACCTCCTTCAAAAGGACTTATGCCAGCATATTGTGCCTCCCAGGACTGTTGTATTCAGTGCCCCTGACCCCACAGTAGGCCACTGTCAACCCACACCTCCACAGAGACTCCTGGACACTCACAGGCAAGTCTGGCTCAGTCTCTTATGGGGTCACTGCTTCTCTCTTCTGGGTCCTGTGTGCTCAAGATTTTGTTGTGCCCTCTAAGAGTCTGTTTCCCCAGTCCTGTGGAAGTTCTGTAGTCAAATCACACTGGCCTTCAAATTCTCTGGGAGTTCTCAGTCCCTTTGCTGAATCCCCAAGTTGGGAAATCTGTTGTGGGCCCTAGAACTTTTGCAACAGTGTGAGAACTTCTTTGGTATAACTGTTCTCCAGTTTGTGGGTTGTCTGCTCAGTGGTTCTATAGTGGAGCTAATGGCAGCCTCCTCCAAGAGGACTGATGCCACATGCCATGCCTCCCAGCTCTGCTGCAGCCAGAGCCCCCATCCCCACAGCAGGTCACTGCTGACTTACACCTCCACAGGAGACACTCAGACACTCAATGGCTGGTCTGGTTGCATCTTTTGTGGGGGTCACTTTTACTTTCCCTGAGTCCTGGTGCACACAAGGTTTGTTTGTGCCCTCTGAGCTTCTCTGGCAGGGCTAAGATTTGATTTTAAACATGATTGTGCCCCCTCCTACTGTCCTGTTGGGGCTTCTTCTTTGCCCTTGGATGTGGGGCATCTTTTATTGGTGGGATCCAACATTCTCCTGTCGATGGTTGTTCAGCAGCTAGTTGCAATTTTGGTGTTCTCCAGTGATCATATATGGCTTTTCCAGTAGTGATGTGTGGATGTAAGAGCTGAACCATAATAAAGGCTGAGTGCCAAAGAATTGATGCTTTTAATCTGTGGTGTTGGAGAAGACTCTTGAGAGTCCCTTGGACTGCAAGGAGATCAAACTAGTCAATCCTAAAGGAAATCAGTCCTGAATATTGGAAGGACTGATGCTGAAGCTCCAATACTTTGGCCACCTGATGTGAAGAGCCTACTCATTGGAAAAAGGCCTTGATGCTGGGAAAGATTGAAGGCAGGAGAATAAGGAGACAATAGAGAATGAGATGGTTGGATGGCATCACCGACTCAATGGACATGAGTTTGAGCAAGCTCTGGGAGATGGTGAAGGACAGGGAAGACTGGTGTGCTGCAGTCTATGGGGTCGAAAAGAGTTGGACATGACTGAGCGACTGAACAACAACAGTGACTTAGTATTATTATTTATAGTATAATTGTAGTAGTAGTAGCAGTAGTATTTCTTCTGTTGTTCTGCTTTCCAAGGAGAGATGGATTGTATAAAGTAGTTTTAATGAACCCTAGAACATTTGTTTTTATTTTAGTACAGATAGGGTAGGTTCCCCCCATTCCAGTCAGCAATGAGGCAACATAATACATCATTAACAAATAATAAAACCCAGTAAATATTCTTTAAATGATGCCATTTTTGAGCCTGAGTTATTTGCCCTGAGAGTCTTAATCGATCAAGTTAACTGGACAATTTCCAAATAGTTATTGTTAAAATGCACTGCTAGATCGTGCATGCTGACTCCTATAGATCGATCCAGATTTTTATTTCATGTAGACACCTGAGGAGACCCACTGCAGTGAGATCAGATTACTTATACTGCTAAGTTTTGTCTGGTTTTGGCCCCTGGTGAAAGAGATCCATAGTTTAGACCAACTGAGATACACTTAGAGGGTTTTGTTTTTAGCTTTTAAATTTTGTCATTATATTTGGTAGAAAATGTTTGTTTTCTGTTTAAAAGTGTTTGGTTAAAGCAATTAGATAGACTAATACTGATACTCTAACATTCCTCTTATTGAACTTAGTAAATACTACATTGTTTAACATCAATTTCATGAGTAATACAAGGTGTAAGGACACAGAAACTTCTGTGAGATTATATGCTAATATCAGTTAAAACTGAAAGTTTGCTATAGGAAAAATTATCATTGGAAATCCTTTATACTTCAGATTTCTATCAGTCTACACATATTTCCTGTGTTCTGGTTTCATATCTCCATTGGCCACTTATAATAGATGACTTAATCTTAAATATGTCCCAAATTAACCCTTCACTCCCTGCTTCTCCAAATCAGCCCTACCTGAGCCTTCCCAGAGTGAATAATGGCAACTCCATTTCCTTTTTTCAGTTTGTTGTTGTTCAGTCGCTCAGTCGTGTCTGACTTTTTGTGACCCCAAGGACTGCAGCATGCCAGCCTTCCCTGTCCTTCACCATCTCCCAGAGTTTGCTTCAAACTCATGTCCATTGAGTTGGTGATGCCATCCAACCATCCATCCTCTGTTGTCCCCTTCTCCTCCTGCCTTCAATCTTTCCCAGCATTAGGGTCTTTTTTAGTGAGGTGGCTCCTCACATCAGGTGGCCGAAGTATTGGAGTTTCAGCTTTAGCATCAGTCCTTCCAATGAATATTCAGGACTGATTTCCTTTAGGATTGACTGGATTGATCTCCTTCAGTCCAAGGGACTCTCAAGAGTCTTCTCCAATACCAAATTTCAAAGGCATCAGCCTTCAGTGCTCAGCCTTTTTTATGGTCCAGCTCTCACATCCATACATGACTACTGGAAAAACCATAGCTTTACTATATGGACCTTTGTTGGCCAAGTAATGTCTTTGTTTTTCATATGCTGTCTAAGTTTGCCATTCCTTTTCTTCCAAGGAGCAAGCAGTCTTTTAATTTCATAGCTGCAGCCATTGTCCACAGTGATTTTGGAGCCCAAGAAAAGAAAGTTTCAAATCAAAAAGCTTGGTCATCCTTGATTACTGTATTTCTCTCAGGCTTCATATACTTCATGTGATTAGTTGAAAGATCTTCATGGCTTAATCTCTGGAATAGACTCAGAATCTGAGCCCTCCTCACCAACTCCACTGTTACCACCATGGTTGCCTCATCTCTCACTGGAACTACTGCAACATCTCATGATTTTTCCTGCTGTCACTCTTTCATCCTTTCACTCTATTCTCAACATTGTAGTTGTAGTTATCATTTTAAGACAAGTCAGATCATGTCATCCCTGTGACCAGGAGTCCCCAATGCCTCCTTGATTCACTCAAAATAGCTTTGCAATGAACTATAAGATCTTTTAGGACTTAGAAGCTTAGGGGATAGCAAGAAAAGAAAAGAACCATGCTTTCCTTGGTATCAGCTCCTGAGAAATATGGGGTATGAGAAAGGAAACAGTGATTATTAAAAAGAGAGAAGGATGCAGGGGAGAGCCAGGCTTCAGCTGGGGTAAGAACTTGAAAGAAACTGGATACATTTCCTGTTGTGGAATAGCAGCTCGTGTCAATGTGAGTCAATGTCACCCCCAAAAGAAGGTGCTGCTGCTTCTGTTAAAATGAAAAAAATTTAACCTGGTTTGAATTTCATCATGGAGGGATTCAGGGCTTATTCTAGTATGTTGAGCATAGATCGTGCAGCTGGAGGATTAAAATTCTCTAGAGGTGACATAATTTGAAAGCATCAATTTTTTAGCACTCAGCCTTCTTTATGGTCCAACTCTCACATCCATACATGACTACTGGGAAAAGCATAACTTTGACTGTATGGATCTTTGTCAGCAAAGTGATGTCTCTGTATCTTAATATGCTGTATTTAAAGAATGGGCATTTATAAACAGATTTCCAATTTTATGGATGTATTTCAGAAAGGAAAGTCTTTTAGTGTGCTTTTTCTGCTATGAAAATAACTCAAGCAGTGAGAAAAGAAATGGATGAGTAATGAAAGGCTCTGGAATGAATTTTGAGGGGCCTTTAAAGCATAAATTGATGATAGAATAATTAGATCAGTGGGTGTAAGTGTCCTGGTATCACAAATTGCTCACAGTAGAACATATACTTTAAGTTATTGGTAATGACATTGAGAGATTTATAATGATACAGCCGGGCTCTGCCATTGTTATCAAATGCTGGATGTGAGCTAGATTGGCTGGGCTTAGAGGTACAGCACCTGAAACTGTTGGCTCATTTAGTGACAAACTCAGAACCTTTGTCTTCTTCACATA
This sequence comes from Bos mutus, assembly GCF_027580195.1. NCBI lineage: Eukaryota > Metazoa > Chordata > Mammalia > Artiodactyla > Bovidae > Bos > Bos mutus. The sequence continues at coordinate 74,553,809 of NC_091632.1, forward strand.
ATATTCTAATAATAGATAATTTCATAATCATCTAAATGTATATTTTATTGTATATATTTTTCCAGATCATATGCCTGTTTCTTTGTCTCGAATTCTGGTAACCAGTTAGAGAGGTAGAGATGAAATTATGGTGCAAATTGCTCTAAGTAAAATCAGTGCATCTCCAGCTATCTAATTAGGAGTCATGAACCACATGCAGAATCCCTCCTCTACTCTTGTACAGGCATCACTCACTGCAGTGCTGCTTGGTTGTTTAAAGTGCCCAGTCTCTCACACTTCCCAGCCCAGGGGAAGAGAGGGGCTATGTGACTCATTTTGGCCATTAGATTGTAATTGGAAGCGATGTCTATTTTTTAGCTGCCAAAGCTGAGAAGAAAAGTACCAAACCATCACGTGTCTCTCTCTCGGCACAGGTCAGAGGAGATGTCTGATCCAGGTGGTGTGGCTAAGGTCTGCTAGAATCTGTGATCCTGAGTCCTACCTCATCTGACTCTGTCCACCTGTGCTTGTGTATTAGGCTCTACCCTTGCTAATGCTCACACTTTAGTATAATTATAAAAAGTAAATGCTGATAAATGTCAACTTATAAAAACACACATATTCAAAATTACTTTGACAATTTAGATCACCAGTTCATAGGGATCAGTTTTATGCAAAGACATGGAGTTCTCAAGTGGGGTGATTGCTGGGCTAGAGAAGTCACAGGGTTGATCCCAGATCCTGTGGCACTTAGAGCTTGTGATCCTATTGTGTAATACTTGGGAGGTCACTGAGAGGTATTAATGTGGATTAACAGTTACTTGATTGGATTGCATATGCTTATATTTGTAACAAAGTCAAGAGAACTTACATCACCCAAACTCTTACTTAAAAGGAATTAGGTGAGTAGAATATCAAAATATTAATCACTCTTAAGTCATGATCATGATCTGTGAGTACTATTTCGTCAACTTTCTACATGAACTCTGACCCCTAAGTACAATAGCTAATGACCTCTTACTTAGTTCATAAGGTATACATGCATATAACTGTTCCTTTAAAAGCAATAGTTCTCAACCTGGACTGGACATGAGAAGTGTCCAGACAGGTATAAAGTATCCAGGATGTCCCAACCAAACCCAGGACTAATTAAATCAGAATCTCTGAGTGAGAACCTACACACTTGTAAAGATACAGATACAAAAATCTGTATCTTTGATCTACATAAAAAAACTACTTATTTCTATTCTTTTACAAGTGGTTGACCAGTTTTCCCAGCACCACTTGTTAAGGAGATTGTCTTTTCTCCATTGTATATTCTTGCCTTCTTTGGCAAAGATAAGGTGTTTACAGGTGTGTGGATTTATCTCTGGGCTTTCTATTTTGTTCCATTGATCTGTATTTCTGTCTTTGTGCCAGTACCATACAATCTTGATGACTGTGACTTTGTAGTAAAGCCTGAAGTCAGGCAGGTTGATTCCTCCAGTTCTATTTTTCTTCCTCAGGATTGCTTTGGCTATTTGAGGTTTTTTGTATTTCCATACAAATTGTGAAATTATTTGTTCTAGCTCTGTGAAAAATACCATTGGTAGCTTGATAGGGATTGCATTGAATCTATAGATTGCTTTGGGTAGCATACTCATTTTCACTATATTGATTCTTCTGATCCATGAACACGGTATATTTTTCCATCTATTAGTGACCTCTTTGATTTTTTTCACCAGTGTTTTATATTTTTCTATATATAGGTCTTTAGTTTCTTTAGGTAGATATATTCCTAAGTATTTCATTCTTTTCATTGTAATGGTGAATGGAATTGTTTCCCTAATTTCTCTTTCTGTTTTCTCATTATTAGTGTATAAGAATGCAAGGGATTTCTGTGTGTTGATTTTATATCCTGCAACTTTGCTATATTCATTGATTAGCTCTAGTAATTTTCTGGTGGAGTCTTTAGGGTTTTCTATGTAGAGGATCATGTCATCTGCAAACAATGAGAGTTTTACTTCTTCTTTTCCAATCTGGATTCCTTTTATTTATTTTTCTGCTCTGATTGCTGTGGCCAAAACTTCCAAAACTATGCTGAATAGTAGTGCTTAGAGTGGGCACCCTTGTCTTGTTCCTGACTTTAGAGGAAATACTTTCAATTTTTCACCATTGAGGGTAATGTTTGCTGTGGGTTTGTCATATATAGCTTTTATTATGTTGAGATATGTTCCTTCTATTCCTGATTTCTGGAGGGTTTTTAACATAAATGGATGTTGAATTTTGTCAAAGGCTTTCTCTGCATGTATTGAGATAATCATATGGCTTTTATTTTTCAATTTGTTAATGTGGTGTATTACATAGATTGATTTGCGGATATTGAAGAATCCTTGCATCCCTGGGATAAAGCCCACTTAGTCATGATGTATGATCTTTTTAATATGTTGCTGGATTCTGTTTGCTAGAATTGTGTTAAGGATTTTTGCATCTATGTTCATCAGTGATATTGGCCTGTAGTTTTCTTTTTTTGTGGCATCTTTGTCAGGTTTTGTTATTAGGGTGATGGTGGTAGATATTAAACTGATAAGAACAGATACTACACTTGATCTTAGCCAAGTGTAGAACACGTTCTAACACCATACACAAAAATAAACTAAAAATGGATTAAAGATCTAAACATAAGACCAGAAACTATAAAACTCCTAGAGGAGAACATAGGCAAAACACCCTCCGACACAAGTCACAATAGGATCCTCTATGACCCACCTCCCAGAATACTGGAAATAAAAGCAAAAATAAACAAATGGGACCTAATTAAAATTAAAAGCTTCTGCACAACAAAGGAAACTATAAGCAAGGTGAAAAGACAGCCTTCAGAATGGGAGAAAATAATAGCAAATGAAGCAACTGACAAATAATTAATCTCAAAAATATACAAGCAACTCCAGCAGCTCAATTTCAGAAAAATAAACGACCCAATTAAAAAATGGGCCAAAGAACTAAATAGACATTTCTCCAAAGAAGACATACAAATGGCTAACAAACACATGAAAAGATGCTCAACATCGCTCATTATCAGAGAAATGCAAATCAAAACCACAGTGAGGTACCATTTCACACCAGTCAGAATGGCTGCGATCCAAAAGTCTACAAGCAATAAATGCTGGAGAGGGTGTGGAGAATAGGGAACCCTCTTACACTGTTGGTGGGAATGCAAACTAGTACAGCTACTATGGAGAACAGTGTGGAGATTTCTTAAAAAACTGGAAATAGAACTGCCATATGACCCAGCAATCCCACTGCTGGGCATACACACCGAGGAAACCAGAATTGAAAGAGACACGTGTACCCCAATGTTCATCGCAGCACTGTTTACAATAGCCAGGACATAGAAGCAACCTAGATGTCCATCAGCAGACGAATGGATAAGAAAGCAGTGGTACATATACACAATGGAGTATTACTCAGCCATTAAAAAGAATACATTTGAATCAGTTCTAATGAGGTGGATGAAACTGGAGCCTATTATACAGAGTAAAGTAAGCCAGAAAGAAAAACACCAATACAGTATACTAATGCATATATATGGAATTTAGAAAGATAATAATGATAACCCTGTATGCGGGACAGTAAAAGAGACACAGATGTATAGAACAGTCTTTTGGACTCTGTGGGAGAGGGCGAGGGTGGGATGATTTGGAAGAATGGTATTGAAACATGTATAATATCATATGTGAAATGAATCAGCAGTCCAGGTTCAATGCATGATACAGGGTGCTTGGGGCTGGTGCACTGGGATGACCCAGAGGGAAAGGATAGGGAGGGAAGTGGGAAAAGGGTATTCAGGATGGGGAACACATGTACACCCATGGTGGATTCATGTCAGTGTATGGCAAAACCAAAAAAAAAAAAAAAAATTACTTATTTCCACCTTAGTAATGACTTCCTACTGGTTTATGGGGTATATAACACGTCATTTCAAATGACTGTTGTCTTCGTGTACCCCAATGTTTATCGCAGTACTGTTTATAATAGCCAGGACATGGAAGCAACCTAGATGTCCATCAGCAGATGAATGGATAAGAAAGCTGTGGTATATATACACAATGGAGTATTACTCAGCCATTAAAAAGAATACATTTGAATCAGTTCTAATGAGGTGGATGAAACTGGAGCCTATTATACAGAGTGAAGTAAGCCAGAAAGAAAAACACCAATACAGTATACTAACGCATATATATGGAATTTAGAAAGATGGTAACAATAACCCTGTGTACGAGACAGCAAAAGAGACAGTGATGTATAAACAGTCTTATGGACTCTGTGGGAGAGGGAGAGGGTGGGAAGATTTGGGAGAATGGCATTGAAACATGTATAATATCATGTATGAAACGAGTTGCCAGTCTAGGTTCGATGCACCATACTGGATGCTTGGCGCTGGTACACTAGGAAGACCCAGAGCGATGGTATGGGGAGGGAGGAGGGAGGAGGGTTCAGGATGGGGAACACATGTATACCTGTGGCGGATTCATTTCGATATTTGGCAAAACTAATACAATATTGTAAAGTTTAAAAATAAAAAAAAAAAAATCAAATGACTGTTGTCTTGCATGATTTAGCTGTCTTTTTATTATGAGTGCTATTTGAAAAGAAGAATGTGATACCTCTGGGGAAATCTTAGTTCCCCTTAATGTTTCAGGGGCTAGATTAGCGTTTTGCCAGGTTTTGATCCATCAGTTGATTTCCTTAAGGCCTTAGCTAGACAAGAAATGTACCATGTGGGAGCTGACATTCAAATAAAATCACTACATGTGTTTGTTTGAAGGTAATTATTGAAGTAAACACAGTTGACATTATTCTTGTGTGCCAGGTGCGGGATATATGTATGCACAAATGTGTGTATCTTGGGAACAGTGTTATGTCCTTGGTGTATTAAAAAGTTTGTGAAGAAAAATACTTGGTATTTACATACTGGAAGAAGAATTTTTAAAAGCTTTTGCATCTTTATGAAAAAAGATGAAGTCCTCGCATAGCCTGAATTTCTAGGCACCAGTGAATTCCCTCTGTTGCTCTTAAAGGAAAACTGACTTCCTTTTTTATATTTGGGAAGGTATGGGTGAAATAAATTCACATACAGATATACATATGAATGCATATTTATATCTGTACATTAGTATACCAGGCTGTGCATATGCTAGTAAATTTTCTGCAGTAATCAATTGTGTAAACTACTTGCTGTGATAAGTTCTTACATCTAAACAATCCGTAAACAAGGAGTATTTTCAGTGATTAAACCATGGACTTAGCTGCCACACAGGTTGGGTTTGAATCCTAGTAGTATTACTCACTAGTTAGATGATTTGGGAAGATTACTAAATATTCTTATTTCTCAGTTTCTGCATCCACAAAATTGAGGAAGACCATCATGGTACTTATTTCACAGGATTATTGTGAAGCATAAATGAGGTGATATATTTAAAGTGTTTAGAAGAGAGCCTGGCACATAGAGAATGCTAAAATATATTTGCTATTGTTCTTAAACCATCTACAATACAGGACAAGACATCATGTCCGTAATGTACATAAACAGCTTTCAGCTAAAAGCCATTAAGTATGGAGACCACATAAGACAGAGGGAATGCATCAATAACATTTGTCCTCAAAGTGCATTTGCTTTATGCACATGTTGATCCTGGAGCTTCACACAGCTGTACGATTTTTGCCTCATGTTTTTCATGCTGTCAGAAATCTTACAGAATATTCCCTGTTGTGTGCTCTGTGGAACTGCTCCTCTTGTGCTGTGTCAGTTTCTCAGCTCCTTCCGTTGTGCGCTATGGTTGTTTCCAGCTGAGAATTAATAGCATTGTCTTTTGACACTGGTTGTGTTATCTGATTATTCTTTATTGGAGTTACCAGTCTGTTACCCCCCACCCATGTTGCAGGAGAGTAGTTGTTTTGTTCAGTCACTTAAGTAAGTGTCTAACAATTTGTTACCCCATGGGCTGCAGCTCACCAGGCTTCCTGTCCTTCACCATCTCCCAGAGTTTGCTCAGATTCCTGTCCATTGGGTCAGTGATGCAGGGAGAGTTAGGGTTCAGTTCAGTTCAGTTCAGTTGCTCAGTCATGTCCAACTCTTTGCAACCCCATGAACCGCAGCATGCCAGGCCTCCCTGTCCATCACAAACTCCAAAGTTTACACAAACTCATGTCCGTTGAATCAGTGATGCCATCCAACTATCTCATCCTCTGTCGTCCCTTTCACTTCCTGCCCTCAATCTTTCCCAGCATCAGGGTCTTTTCAAATGAGCCAGCTCGTCACATCAGGTGGCCAAAGTATTGGAGTTTCAGTTTCAACATCTCAGCCCTTCCAATGAAAACCCAGGACTGATCTCCTTTAGGATGGACTGGTTGGATCTCCTTGCAATCCAAGGGAGTTTAAAGTCTTCTCCAACACCACAGTTCAAAAGCATCAATTCTTCCATGCCCAGCTTTTTTTTATAGTCCAACTCTCACATCCATACACGACTACTGGAAAAACCATAGCCTTGGCTAGATGGACCTTTGTTGACAAAGTAATATCTCTGCTTTTTAATATGCTATCTAAGTGGTCATGACTTTCCTTCCAAGGAGTAAGCATCTTTTAATTTCATGGCTGCAATCACCATCTGCAGTGATTTTGGAGCCCCTAGAAATAAAGTCAGCCACTGTTTCCACTGTTTACCCATCTATTTGCCATGAAGTGGTGGGACCAGATGCCATGATCTTTGTTTTCTGAATGTTGAGCATTAAGCCAACTTTTTCACTCTCCTCTTTCACTTTCATCAAGAGGCTCTTTAGTTCCTCTTCACTTTCTGCCATAAGGGTGGTATCATCTGCATATCTGAGGTTATTGATATTTCTCCCAGCAATCTTGATTCTAGCTTGTGCTTCTTCCAGCCCAGCATTTCTCATGATGTACTCTGGATATCAGTTAAATAAGCAGGGTGACAATATACAGCCTTGACATACTCCTTTTCCTATTTGGAACCAGTCTGTTGTTCCATGTCCAGTTCTAACTGTTGCTTCCTGACCTGCATACAGGTTTCTCAAGAGGCAGGTCAGGTAGTCTGGTATTCCCATCTCTTGAAGAATTTTCCACAGTTTATTGTGATCCACACAGCCAAAGGCTTTGGCATAGTCAATAAAACAGAGATAGATGTTTTTCTGGAACTCTCTTGCTTTTTTTGATGATCCAGCGGATGTTGGCAATTTGATCTCTGGTTCCTCTGCCTTTTCTAAATCCAGCTTGAACAACTGAAAGTTCACGGTACACGTATTGCTGAAGCCTGGCTTGGAGAATATCAAGCATTACTTTACTAGTATGTGAGATGAGTGCAATTGTGCAATAGTTTGAGCATTCTTTGGCATTGCCTTTCTTTGGGATTGGAATGAAAACTGACCTTCTCCAGTCCTGTGACCACTGTTGAGTGTTCCAAATTTGCTGACATGTTGAGTGCAGTGCTTTTACAGCATCATTTTTTAGGGTTTGAAATAGCTCCAGTAGAATTCCATCATCTCCACTGGCTTTTTTCATAGTGATGCTCCCTAAGGCCCACTTGACTTCACTTCCCAGGATGTCTGGCTTTAGGTGAGTGATCACACCATCGTGATTATCTGAGTCATGAAGATATTTTTTTGTACAGTTCTTCTGTGTATTCTTGCCGCCTCTTCTTAATATCTTCTGTTTCTGTTAGGTCCATACCATTTCTGTTCTTTATTGAGCCGATCTTTGCATGAAATGTTCCCTAGGCTTTCCCATTCTATTTTTTCCTCTGTTTCTTTGCATTGATTGCTGAGGAATGCTTTCTTGTCTCTCCTTGCTATTCTTTGGAACTCTTCATTCAAATGCTTATATCTTTCGTTGTCATGGTGAAGAGGTCTGACAGAATGTGGTCCACTGGAGAAGGGAATGACAAACCACTTCAGTATTCTTGCCATGAGAACCCCATGAACAGTATGAAAAGGCAAAAAGATAGGGCACTGAAAGATAACTCCCCAGGTCAGTATGTGCCCATTATGCTCCTGGAGATCAGTGGAGAAATAACTCCAGAAAGAATGAAGGGATGGATTCAAAGCGAAAAAAACACCCAGTTCTGGATGTGACTAGTGATATAAGTAAGGTCTGATGCTCTAAAGAGCAATATTGCATAAAGGAACCTGAAATGTTAGGTGCATTAATCAAGGCAAATTGGAAGTAGTCAAACAGGAGATGGCAAGAGTGAACGTCAACACTCTAGGAATCAGTGAACATGGACTGAAATGGGTGAATTTAACTCAGATGACCATTATATCTACTACTGTGGGCAGGAATCCCTTAGAAGAAATGGAGTAGCCATCATAGTCAACAAAAGAGTCCAAAATTCAGTACTTGTATGCAATCTCAAAAACAATAGAATGATCTCTGTTCGTTTCCAAGGCTAACCATTCAATATCATGGTAATCCAAGTCTATGCCCGGACCAGTAACACTGAAGAAGCTGAAGTTGAACGGTTCAATGAAGACCTACAAGACCTTTTAGAACGAACACCCCCCAAAATATGTCCTTTTTACTATAGGGGACTGGAATGCAAAAGTAAGAAGTCAAGAAACACTTGGAGTAACAGGCAAATTTGGCCTTGGAGTACAGAAGGAAGCAGGGCAAAGGCTAATAGAGTTTTTCTAAGAGAACGCAATGGTCATAGCAAACACCCTCTTCCAACAACACAAGAGAAGACTCTACACATGGACATCACCAGATGGCCAACACTTAAATTAGATTGATTATATTCTTTGCAGTCAAAGATGGAGAAGTTCTATACAGTCAGCAAAAACAAGACCGGGAGCTGACTGTGGCTCAGATCATGAACTCCTTATTGCCAAATTCAGACTTAAATTGAAGAAAGTGGGGAAAACCACTAGACCATTCAGGTATGACCTAAATAAAATCCCTCATTATTATACAGTGAGAGTGAGAGATAGATTTAAGGGACTAGATCTGATAGCAGAGTGCCTGATGAATTATGGACAGAAGTTTGTGACATTGTACAGGAGACAGGGATCAAGACCATCTCCAAGAGAAAGAAATTCAAAAAGGCAAAATGGCATCTCAGGAGCCCTTACAAATAGCTGTGAAAAGAAGAGAAGTGAAAAGCAAAGGAGAAAAGGAAGGAGTGTAGTGTATGTTTCTTCATTTCACCCGAGGTACCTGTTCTTTCCATTCTTAATGATCTCCAAGTCCTGAGATCTTAATTGTGTGTTCAGATTGATCTACATAGATCACTGATGGAAAGAGAAAGATAACCTGCTGTGTATCTGCTTTCTCTTGCTTTTTATTGTATTATAAAAATACACCCCTTTTCAAAGTGTGCATACCTCATTCTTCTATGGACAATCTGGTGACTAAGTATCCAAAGAGAATGTGCCTTGATAAGAGATCTGCAGATGCTCCCAAATCACAGTTCAGTGAGATGAACCTCTAACAGAACTCTGGGTACCACAGCAGATGGATGAAGTCATCTGAGGCTGAGTAAGGTAGCATTCTCCAGCTCTCTTGGGCACCTCTGCTAAAGCTCTGCCAATTCAGGCAAGAAGACTATTTTGCTTTAAGGATTTGCTCATATTTTAGAACATCTAAGGTAGTGAGCAAAACTTAAAAATTATGTTTTTTGAAATAATTAAAATATAGTTTTGCAATATATAAAATTATAAACTATTATGAAATATATTATAAATATATACAAGAGTATATAATATATAAAATAATAAAAATATATAAATATATGAAATTATAAAATATACTATTAAAATTATAAAATATTGTTAAAATATATATTATAAAAATACTATTATATATAATATACTGCTAGAAATTAAACTTATGATAGAAGAGGCACAATGTGCCAGAGGGGTTGGTTTCTGTAAAACAATCCTACTAGGAGACTAGGTTTTTTCTTTTGCTTCTTTTATAATAGCCATTTTATGTGTAAAGAGTCATCCACTAATCTTGTCATTGATACTGAGAATTAGAGTCATGCTGGTGGCTTTCACAGAATTATAAATAGGCCACCTCTGTGCTAATGGATATTTTATATCAGCAGTACATTTATAATTTTAGTCAATTAGAGGTTCTTTTGTTACTTGGTCCTAGAAAGTAAGAGGAACATATCAATATGAGATTAATTATGGCTAACCCAAGGTTGTTTCATTCAAATTCAATGAGAATTTCTTCTGATCTAGATAGAAGTGATACAGCAAGTTAAGACAGTTTCTCAATGAGACATTTTAGAAACAGTCAACCTAGTAAAGAGAAATCACAATTTCTTCAGCTGGAAAATTCCCTCATTTAAAACTTTCTTTATAAATAGTTCTATGGTTTTAAAAAAAGGAATGTCAAATGGGGGCATTTAAGAAATGCTGATGCCCTGCCATCTAACAGCTGATGTTTTAATTTAGCTTGTTTCATTGGTATCTTATAGTCAATTTCCATGAACATTCTCCCAAGATTAGAGTCTTCAGATTGCTTTTCATTTTATCATAAAATTATTTAAACACGTCATAAATCCCAGTGTGGAAAAGGTTTGCCTGTTTATCAGTTGCATATGGAGGCTTGAAGGGGTGCAGAATGGTTCAAGACCCATGCCATTTTTTCACTACCACCTATGTCGGCTTATCATCTCATTTCATAACTGTTAGTGAATAGAAGGGGATTGTGAAACTGGTAATATATCATCTCTATGTGCCTCTCATATTTCTTCATGCTTTGAGAGGCACTGAATGCCTTTTGTTCTGGACTATCTTTTTAATACTCACATAGTTAACTGCCTTGGAATATACAAGACACAGTATTTTCCTTTGGAATAAAAGGCAGGTGTGATGACTGTCCAGTAGAATAAGAAAATGAAGCAAAGGACAGCCATTCTCATTGCTGGTTATGAATGGTTCACTTCCTTCAGTGTTCTGGAAACGACACACCTTCTGTGCAGATGTCAGCTGAGCCCCTTTGCATTGCTGTGTGGGAACCTGAACTTGGGAAAACAGAGCAAATATTGGTGTCCTGGCTCCTGCCTTTGCAATGATCAGCTGTTCCTTGTCTCTGACCCAGGAGTCTCATGTCCTGCCAGCAGCCCTGGTGATATGGCAGGTCGGCTCATTAGCTTAGAAGTGAAATAAAATCTCAAACCCGTCCCAGGTCCTGACTATTCCAAACCCTCTACTCGACTCTTCTAAGATAATTTCAGTTAATGTTATTATTTAGGTTTGAGATTAGCTGGCAGTCTCCACTGAGTCTGTTATTCATCTGCAGAATGAAGACATTTATACCTATCTTACAGCCTATTTGGAGAATTAAATGAAATAAAATATGTAAGAAAATGTTATGGAAAGCAGTGTACTGCTTTTCATCATTTCAATGACTCATTCTGTCACTCACATTCAATTTTCTGTTGTAATGTGCTAGTGATCATTGACGAGTTAAAAATAATTAAAATAATCTGTCACCAGGAGACTCTAAAGCATCCTTGTGAAGGTATAAAATTGGGGCAGAATTTTTTGTCTTTTTGTTCCAATGGAAAATAAAGACAAATGTTTAACTAACTTCTCCATAGTTTCACAGGTTTTAGGACTCAAAATACCTTAAGGAACAGACACAATTAATGCATGGAAATCCACAGATGTCTCTATCCATGGAACATAATTTCCAAAATCTCCTTTTCATACATTAGATCATTGAATTGTAGCTGTTAAAAATTTTTTAAAAACAACAAAAACAAATACTGCTAGATACTTTCATCTACGATTATCTCAGTTTTGATATCTTCACAAAGTGCTAAATTTATAATATGTGTAGATATTGGAAATGGCAAACTGGACTGGATGGTTATATATTACAGTCCATGGTCTAGTGTTGAAAGTAGAGTGAAATCCAACTAAGTTACACCCCTTCATGGAGGTCAGTCTCTGTCATGCTGTGCTGCCTTTTTTCAAGATTCAGAAATGGGTGATGGGAGATAGGACAGTGGGTCCTGATAGGAGCAAAAGTCTACCTGGGACTCTTCTTGATGTGCCTTTCTCCATGGACTCATTCTCGTGAATCCATTGATGCTGGGGTTACTTTCTGTAAGCAGTTCCTAACCATGGACATCTTGTTAATAGATAAGATCACTCCTCATAGCAAATAATATTCCTGCATCTGCTCCAAGGTCCAGTTACCCTCTTGACAAAGAGATTAGATCCGATCCTTTGTTTTCTCCCCCAGGGACTCTTGACAGTAAACACAGCGAACCAGCTCTCACCAGATGTGTTAACTCTTCTCTCTCTAAATACTGAAAGAGAAAAATGAGAAAGTCATTTCTGGGCAACTTAACCATTATATTGAGAACTCATCCTGATGTCATTGTTGAAACTTTGCTGAACATTTTCTATATTTCATTTCATCATGAAAATAACCTGCCAGTGCAGTGACTGTCCTAGCAGAAACCAACTGGTTTGTGGGAGCAGGTGCAAAACCTCTGAAACCCACCACAGAGACCTTTCTTTGGTTGACTCTGGAATATACTGACAGTGAATCTACTATTAAAGGAATACTTTAAAATTCTGTCTATATGCCTTACTTCACATACCCTTTTACTCACTTGAACTAACTAAAATGGCAGTTATCAAAATAGGGAACTGTATGATCCTTATGATTAAGGACAGACAAGAAAGACTCGGGAGAGTGCTCAGAGAATAATAGAGACCCACTAGTGGATTCTGCTCTAAAGCTGAATCCGGTAGCAGACAAAGGTTGAATGAGACTCTCACAGGGCCCAAGTACCCTCCTTGGGTAGGTGTTAAGGGCCTCTTTGTTTTCAAGAATGCCTCTGTGCTTATTTTTCTTTTTCTCTCTTGCCCAAGTGCACACACAGAAAACGTTTTATTGGCTTTGTATTACGTGTTGAACACTTTGGCTATTACATTTTCTATGGCTTCCTCTTCCCAGAAGGTGTGGGCCTCTCCTTTCTCTTCCTTTTTGTGAGGGTAGCAAAATCGTTTAGAAGGAAGATGGTAAGTGTGTGTGTCTTTGTGTAGAACTGTATGTAGGGGGATTGTAGGTGGAGGAAATACAGCAGTTTACAAATTTTGAAAATTTGTATTAAAGTATCTGAAAATGTAATTTGAGGGTTCTCAAAAACAGGTACTTTTTTTGCCAGTCGGTTAGACCTGGTCCTATTTAGCATCCTAGGAATTTGTTATTTGACTTTCTTTTTGCAAATCACATACAATAAATCATTTATGAAAGATAAATAATTTGTTTCTAAATACAACATTTATACATTTAGTAGTTGCTTTATAGTGTATGAAACTGAAATATTCGCTCCGTTCTGTCTGACTCTTTGCGACCCCATGGACTGTAGCCTGCCAGGCTCCTCTGTCCATGGAATTCTCCAGGCAAGAATACTGGAGTGGGACTGGGTTGCCATTTCATCCTCCAGGGGATCTTCTAGACAAACATTATATGCAATTGCTGAACAAAGTTGTTTTTTAATTTAAAATGTGTGTCATTTCTTATTATACCATTGCATATTTAATAGTAATAGCATGCTTGTGTACCAAGTCACTTCAGTCGTGTCCTACTCTTGTGTGACCCTATGGACTGTAGCCTGCCGGGCTCCTCTGTCCATGGGATTCTCCAGGCAGGAATACTGGAGTGGATTCCATGCCTTGCTCCAGGGGATCTTCCTGACCCAGGGATCGAACTTTTGTCACGTGCATTGCAGGCAGATTCTTTACCACTAGTGCCACCTGGGAAGCCCACTCACAGTATTAATAAAAAGCAACAGAATTAAGAAGATTGCAGAAATAGGATATCCTAGAACCAAGAATTATAAGTTACCATGCTACTTGTTTATGTATTATTGGTTGTTCCACAATTTACTTATAGAAAGAGTCAGTCTTTGAAAATAGTTATCCAAGGGGTTGATATAAACAGATCTGAGTCACTGAAAGGTTGTTGTTGGATCACGCGAAGACACCGGGATTCTTGGCCCCCAGAGGAGAAGAATTCAATCCGGGGCCAGAGACGAGGCTTGATCACTCAGAGCTTTTGTGTAATAAAGTTTTATTAAAGTATAAAGGAGATAGAGAAAGCTTCTGACATAGACATCAGAAGGGGGCAGAAAGAGTACCCGCTTGCTAGTGTTAACAATGAAGTTATATACTCCAAAGAATGTCTGGAGGTTGTAAAGACCTCATCAGACCTACTCCCATAATTTACATTTTAAGATAGCACTGTCCTCAGGCAAGATACATCCTTGTAAAGACCAGGTCTACTCCCATAATTTACATTTTAAGATAACAGAAGGTTTAATCCAAAGACTGTCCTTAGGCAGGATACATTATTGTTATATAATCCTAAGGAATGTGGAGAAAGAAAAAAAATTTGTCCTTTTTTCCTCCTTGAGAATTCCAGACCCCTCTCTCCTTGGGGACCCCTAGACTCCCTATCAACCTGCCTAGGAAATGTCTCTCTCATCACTCAACTTCTTTTCTTAATCTTCTGGAAAATTGCACATGGAAAAGGAACATGAATTTTATGGTAGGTAGGTGTTGTATTTTTGTGAATTGATAAGAGAAAGGGCTTTGGCTTGGTTGTCATGAGTCATCGTGCCTGCCTCTTCTCTGATGGGTACATTGGTGGGTGCCTTGGGTAAATTATTTAATGTCTTAGAACTCAGTGTTTTTCACTGTGAAATGTGTTCCTTTCTCTGAAATGCTTGCTTTGTCGGACCACATGGAAGAATGAATAAGGTGATGCCTGGAATGCTGTTCCCCAGCTTTCCCCATGCTGCCTCCTTTTCACCGGTCAGGTCTCAACTAAAAGGCACCTGGTAAGAGGCTTGCCTCTCCTGTTCTCCACTGCCCCTTGTCTCCCTGGATCTTCCCATCATGGGCTCTCAGACTTACTGCTTTTTCACAGCACTTATTACATCAGAAATTAGCTTGCTTATATATTTGTCTGCTTGTTTATTTTCTGTTTGCGCCTATAAAATATAAATTCATAAGGTTAAGGAACTTTGTTTTCATCTATATTCCCTAGGACAGGCTTCCCAGGTGGTATATGTTAAAGAATCCATCTGTCAATGCAGGAGATGCAGGAGACCAGGGTTCAATCCTGGGTCGGAAAGATCCCCTGGAGGAGAAAGGACAACCCACTCCAGTCTTCTTGCCTGGAAAATCCCATGGACAGAGGAGCCTGGTGAGCTACAGTTCATGGGGTCGCAAAGAGTCTGACATGACTGAGTGAGCATATATTCCCTAGGACAGTAGCTAAGACAATGTCTGACATATAGTAAGCTTCCAGCAAATGTATAGAGACAGAAAATGGGCGTGAAAAAGGTGAAAAGCATAAAGCACGTGCAAATTGGCTCTTTGATTTTGTATTAAAAGGTACTTCTGTTTTATCTAGACGTGTGTGTTGTCAGAGCAGCTTTTCTCCTATAGGCTTTGTGGGTGCCAGTTTTCTCTTTGTAAAAAAGACGTTTTGCAGAGTATTGGCTGAGTGAACCATGATGAAGACACAGTAGACTTAGCTGTTAATGCAGGAGCCAAGATTGCAGTTTGTAAAAGGAAATAACACAGGAATGACCCTGTTTTGACCGGGCCCTGGGATTAGTATGGAAATCCTCTTAATTACTAATGGAACTGAATGGGAGGAGATGACGAGATAAAGCTCTGGTCAAGGAGACTTCATCTTCAACTTCAAGGTTGTATGAGGTACCTTGGATATCCAGTTGTACCTGCTGTGAGTTAAACCAATTAAAAATGGTCTTTCATGGACATCAGCTCTTTTTGTGAAAGCTAAGGTTTACCTGAAACTTTACTGTTAATAAGTTTATTCAGTACCACCACATGGGGAATATCATTTTGATGGGAGAGATAATCCCCAGAAATTTAACCAGCTAAAGATAGAAACGCCTCAATTCCTGGATCAAAATGTGCGTACATTAAAGGACAGAGGAAAACAATCTTTTGCTTTGGAAGGCTGGTTGGCTCACTGCCTGTCCCAGGGAAGCAGTCAACCTTGTTGTTGATGGCAGCTCTGGAATTAAAATAACCAGGTCTCAGTCATGGTCAGTCATTAACTCTCTGATCTTAGTTCTATAAGCCACAGTTTCCTCATCTGTAAAATAAAGACAGTGATGATGACAACCTTGTATGGTTATTTTGAAGGTTAAGTGAGCATTAAGTGAGTACATATACATCTGTACTAAAAGCATTATCTGACATGTGGAAAGCACTTCACAGTGATGAGCTATGATTGTATTCTTCCTCTGTTGCTTGTCACCCAAAAAGGGCAAAGAGATCTAACTGTTTCTCTGGTGGCTCTGTGATTCTGCTGCTGTGGTTCTTTGAACTAAAATGTTCCCACTGTTATTTCAGAGTTCTGGAGGAGTAGGAATTATCCTATGGCTTTGATACAGTGGAGAATAAATCAAATGAAGAGAGACTCAGAGCAGAAGGGAGCAAGGGTTACTGAAGTTGCCCTGGGAGCCTATAGCTTTCCTTGGGGATTATTAAATGTTGCTAATTTCCTGTGCTTCTTTCTCAGAGGAAAACTAGCATTTTTGAAAAAGTTTTCACCAAAGACACTAAAAAAAACCTTGTCTTTTGGGACTTTCATATGAAAAGAAATGAGAAAACTAATTTATATCTCTTAATTCTTAGACTTCTATTTTTATTGGAGATAAGGCTTATTGTTTTATTTCAAAGTATTAAATTAGAAGTATCATTTTTATGTAAGGAATTTGAAATGGTTCAAATTTAGTGGTTAAATTAAATTCAAATTTAATGGTTCAAGTGTTGTTAAACACTGTCAAACTCAGCTGAGGAAATGTGTATGTATATCCATGTGTTGTGTGTATGTATGTGTATGTGTATATAGATGTCATTGAAACAAGAGAGGGGAAACATGCTTGCTTTTAATATTTGTTGCAATTGATAAAGTACTCTGATATTTGCCCAGGTAACCCTGTTGTCTGAAGATCTAGACTTTCTTTCAGGGCATTACTGATTTATTTGCTTTAATCACAAAAGGTGGTAATGTCTCTGCATCAACTAGTCCTGAAGCCATAATCAGTTTACTCCCTAAGACATGTGAAGCCATTAGCCCAAAGAAGAATGTTTTCACAGCTAAAAAATAAATAACAAAATGATTCACGATTTTGGGGGGATGAATATAGGGGAACCATGGATAGGGGTCTTATAATCTTCAAATTTCATTTAAATGTTCATTAAGTATTTATTAATGTCCAACCATGGACTGGACTCTTTCCTGGGTTAGAGATCCAAGGATAAGTTAAAAAGTTCCTGCCTCTAAGGGAACTCACAGTTTGTGGATGGAGGGCAGAGAGAAAAATTGGGAAACAGAAGTACGATAGAATATTCTCAAGTAATTCTCATTCTCATAGTCGCTGTGTATAGTTAAGTTTATGTAAGAGCTGGCTGTGAGATTCCCTATGCAAATAAATGCTTTTGGGATCTTGTCTGCCAAAAATGTCTCTAACAATATCGCAGGTCTGAATTTTGGTATACAATTATATATCTATATCTGCATCTCGCTTTCTCTCTTTATATATATATATATATATATATATATATATATATATATATATATATATCTGAACTCCTTATTGCCAAATTCAGACTTAAATTGAAGAAAGTAGGTCTAGACCATTCAGGTGTGACCTAAATCAAATCCCTTATGACAAGTGGAAGTATATAGATTTAATATGGGCCTAGGTCTGATTAGACCATTCAGGTTATAGAGATATATGATGAACTATGACTATATATAGGTTCATCTGACATTGCCAAATTCAGACTTAAATTGAAGAAAGGGATTAGACCATTCAGGTGTGACCTAAATTCCCATGACTGAAAGAGAAAAATGCTAGGTCTGAAAAAGTGCCTGATGAAATGGGTGAGGTTCATGACATTGTACAGGAGACAGGGATCAAGACCATTCCCATAGAAAAGAAATGCAAAAAAGCAAAATGGCTGTCAGGGGAAGCCTTACAAATAGCTGTGAAAAGAAGAGAAGTGAAAAGCAAAGGAGCAAAGGAAAGATGTAAACATCTGAATGCAGAGTTCCAAAGAATAGCAAGAAGAGATAAGAAAGCCTTCTTCAGCGATCAGTGCAAAGAAATAGAGGAAAACAACAGAATGGGAAAGACTAGGGATCTCTTCAACAAAATCGGAGATACCAAAGGAACATTTCATGCAAAGATGGACTCGATAAAGGACAGAAATGGTATGGACCTAACAGAAGCAGAAGATATTAAGAAGAGATGGCAAGAATACACAGAAAAACTGTACAAAAAAGATCTTCACGACCCAGAAAATCACGATGGTGTGATCACTGACTTAGAGCCAGACATCCTGGAATGTGAAGTCAAGTGGGCCTTAGAAAGCACCACTATGAACAAAGCTAGTGGAGGTGATGGAATTCCAGTTGAGCTATTTCAAATCCTGAAAGATGATGCTGTGAAAGTGCTGCACTCAATATGCCAGCAAATTTGGAAAACTCAGCAGTGGCCACAGGACTGGAAAATGTCACTTTTCATTCCAATCCCAAAAAAGGCAATGCCAAAGAATGCTCAAACTACCGCACAGTTGCACTCATCTCACACGCTAGTAAAGTAATGCTCAAAATTCTCCAAGCCAGGCTTCAGCAATATGTGAACCGTGAACTTCCTGATGTTCAAGCTGGTTTTAGAAAAGGCAGAGGAACCAGAGATCAAATTGCCAACATCCGCTGGATCATCAAAAAAGCAAGAGAGTTCTAGAAAAGCATCTATTTCTGCTTTATTGACTATGCAAAAGCCTTTGACTATATGGATCACAATAAACTGTGGAAAATTCTGAAAGAGATGGGAATACCAGACCACCTGACCTGCCTCTTGAGAACTCTGTATGCAGGTCAGGAAGCAACAGTTAGAACTGGACATGGAACAACAGACTGGTTCCAAATAGGAAAAGGAGTTCGTCAAGGCTGTATATTGACACCCTGTTTATTTAACCTATATGCAGAGTACATCATGAGAAACTGGACTGGAAGAAGCACAAGCTGGAATCAAGATTGCCAGGAGAAATATCAATAACCTCAGATATGTAGATGACACCACCCTTATGGCAGAAAGTGAAGAGGAACTAAAAAGCCTCTTGATGAAAGTGAGAGGAGAGTGAAGAAGTTGGCTTAAAGCTCAACATTCAGAAAACAAAGATCATGGCATCCGGTCCCATCACTTCATGGGAAATAGATGGGGAAACAGTCGAAACAGTGTCAGACTTTATTTTGGGGTGCTCCAAAATCACTACAGATGGTGACTTCAGCCATGAAATTAAAAGACGCTTACTCCTTGGAAGGAAAGTTATGACCAACCTAGATAGCATATTCAAAAGCAGGGACATTACTTTGCCAACAAAGGTTCATCCAGTCAAGGCTATGTTTTTTCCTGTGGTCATGTATGGATGTGAGAGTTGGACTGTGAAGAAAGCTGAGTGCCAAAGAATTGATGCTTTTGAACTGTGGTGTTGGAGAAGACTCTTGAGAGTCCCTTGGACTGCAAGGAGATCCAACCAGTCCATTCTGAAGGAGGTCAGCCCTGGAATTTATTTGGAAGGAATGATGCTAAAGCTGAAACTCCAGTACTTTGGCCACCTCATGTGAAGAGTTGACTGATTGGAAAAGACTCTGATGCTGGGAGGGATTGGGGGCAGGAGGAGAAGGGGACGCCAGAGGATGAGATGGCTGGATGGCATCACTGACTCGATGGACATGAGTCTGAGTGAACTCCGGGAGTTCGTGATGGAAAGGGAGGCCTGGCGTGCTGCAATTCATGGGGTCACAAAGAGTCGGACATGACTGAGCGACTGATCTGATATATGTATGTTTTCTTTTGAGGCTAGGTCTCTGGCATCATGAATTATTATTGGGTTTATGTTTGCAGAATATTCTGGTCCAAGATGCTCCCAGGTGACCTATTCTCAGAAATCTGGTTGGGACCTTCTTGTGCTTTCCAGCCAAAACTTCATGGTTTCAGCTAAGCCTTTAATGGATTTTGCATTAGATAAGCTACAAGTAGTCAATGTCTGAGATATGGGTGGGAACTCTATTGTTGGAGCAAAATTTATTGATGAATACATATTTCTTCCCAAACTGTTTGAATTGCTAGTGGAGATGATGGAATTCCAGTTGAGCTATTTCAAATCCTGAAAGATGATGTTGCGAAAGTGCTGCAGTCAATATGCCAGCAAATTTGGAAAACTCCACAGTGGCCACAGGACTGGAAAAGATCACTTTTCATTCCAATCCCAAAGAAAGGCAATGCCAAAGAATGCTCAAACTACTGCACAGTTGCACTCATCTCACACGCTAGTAAAGTAATGCTCAAAATTCTCCAAGCCAGACTTCAGCAATATGTGAACCATGAACTTCCTGATGTTCAAGCTGGTTTTAGAAAAGGCAGAGGAACCAGAGATCAAATTGCCAACATCTGCTGGATCATCAAAAAAGCAAGAGAGTTCCAGAAAAACATCTATTTCTGCTTTATTGACTATGCCCAAACCTTTGACTGTGTGTATCACAACAAACTGTGGAAAATTCTGAAAGAGGTGGGAATACCAGACCACCTGACTTGCCTCTTGAGAAATCTGTATGCAGATCAGGAAGCAACAGTTAGAACTGGACATGGAACAATAGACTGGTTCCAAATAGGAAAAGGAGTATGTCAAGGCTGTATATTATCACCCTGCTTATTTAACTTACATGCAGAGTACATCATGAGAAACGCTGGGCTGGAGAAAGCACAAGCTGAAATCAAGATTGCCTGGAGAAATATCAATAAGCTCAGATATGCAGATGACACCACCCTTATGGCAGAAAGTGAAGAAGAACTAAAGAGCCTCTTGATGAAAGTGAAAGAGGAGAGTGAAAAAGTTGATTTAAAGCTCAACATTCAGGAAACTAAGATCATGGCATCCAGTCCTATCATTTCCTGGGAAATAGATGGGGAAAAAGTGGAAACAGTGGCTGACTTTATATTTCTGGGCTCCAAAATCACTGCAGATGGTGATTGCAGCCATGAAATTAAAAGACGCTTACTCCTTGGAAGGAAATTTATGACCAACCTAGACAGTATATTAAAAAGCAGAGACATTACTTTGTCAACAAAGGTCCGTCTAGTCAAGGCTATGGTTTTTCCAGTGGTCATGTATGCATGTGAGAGTTGGATTATAAAGAACGCTGATCGCCAAAGAATTAATGCTTTTGAACTGTGGTGTTGGAGAAGACTATTAAGAGTCCCTTGGACTGCAAGGAGATCCAACCAGTCCATCCTAAAGGAGATCAGTCCTGGGTGTTCATTGGAAGGACTGAGATGTTGAAGTTGAAACTCCAATACTTTGGCCACCTGATGCGAAGGGCTGACTCATTTGAAAAGTCCCTGTTGCTGGGAAGAGTTGAGGGTAGGAGGAGAAGGGGCCAACAGAGGATGAGATGGTTGGATGGCATCACTGACTCAATGGACATGGGTTTGTGTGAACTTGGGGAGTTGTTGATGGACAGGGAGGCCTGGCATGCTGAAGTTCATGGGGTTGCAAAGAGTCAGACACGACTGAGCAACTGAACTGAACTGAACTAAATTACTTATGTCT
This sequence comes from Bos mutus, assembly GCF_027580195.1. NCBI lineage: Eukaryota > Metazoa > Chordata > Mammalia > Artiodactyla > Bovidae > Bos > Bos mutus. Next base: position 74,575,478 of record NC_091632.1, read on the forward strand.
ATGTGTGTCTATTTTTGTTCTTTCTAGTCTCTTCAATTAAATAGTTATTTATTGATGATCTTGTTATATAGCCTTACTGTTCTTGACTTAGCCTCAGAGATTTTACTCCTGTGGAATTATAGCATGTTTTAATGTGTAGGACAGCAATTTGTTTCTTATTAATCATATTTAAAAAATCTATTTTTTGAGAAATCCTTTCCCTTTATTTTTTCAGGTAAATTTTGTAACATTTGGTCAATTAAAATTACTTATATTTACTAGAATTTCATTAAATTTATAAATTAATTAGAAGATTACTGCATCTTCACAGTATTGATTGCTCAGATTCCTGGAGTCATTTGTCTCTGTCTGCAGAGTTTCATAGTTTTCTTCAAATCAGGCTTCAGGATTTTGAAACTACTGGCAACAAATTAGAAAATTACTGGAATTATGAAGTCTGTGAACTCAGAGGGTCCACCTTGCCACCTCATGGAATGTTAATCACAATAACAACATTCGATTTTGGAAAGTAATTTCAAAGGAACTATCTTATTTGATCCTCTCAGTTATTGTAAATAATATAATGTGATTCCTATAATCCCCACTTTTATACATTTCTTTTGCCCATGTTGCTCCTTTTTTAAAAAATACTTATTTTTAAGTGGATGATAATTACTTTACAGTGTTGTGTTTGTTTCTGCCATACATCAACACCAAGTTGCTCTTTTATACCCATAAATGTATCTTTAAATCAGATATGAATATTTCCTTCAAAGTCAACTAAAAGGTTACACTTTTGCAGAGCATTTCCTTTCCTCTGTCTGTTTTATTGAGACATATTTGCTATATAACACTGTATTAGTTTAAAGTGTGCAAGGCAATAATTTTATAGAGGTATATATTTCAAAAGGATCACCACAATAAATTTAGTAATCCCAGGGTATTTCCTGATCTCCTCAACTCACTCAAAGAAGTACTCTTCTCTCCTAAATGCCTCTGTCTCTCACAGGGACTATATAATTTGCATTGAATTACATGTTTGCGAGTCTCTGGGTCACTGTAACACCGAGCACCTGTTAATAGAGGGGCATCCAAGTGACCATATTGTTAATGGCTGCCTGGCTGAGAGGCTGGAGAAACTGCAGTGCAGGTTGATTTCCACATGCATCCAGACCACCAAGGAGTAGCATTCACCGAGTAATGGAACCCCATTTTAGGCCTCGGATACCTGTCTCTATTTCTGGCTTTATCTCATATTTTGTGTCATAACCTTATCATGTAAACAATTATGACAGTAATGAGACATCTTCTGAACGAATATAAGAAATGTCACAATAACACAATAATCCTTGCTCAGATCTGCTGTTCCTTTTCCTCCTCTTTTCCGTCTCTTTTCTTGCTATTGTGCTAGATATTTTTATACTTCGATAAGAGTGCTTTGTGAAACAGATCTGTTTATATAAAGCTTACGTTTTTATCACCTTTAAGATGATTAAAAGAGGTCTGGGGCTTTGTGTTGCATTTAAAAAAGGCAATAAGATAATGCCTTATATTGTTAAGTCCATATAGCATCTTAAACACACAACAAAGGATGTGTATATATGTGATAGGAGACAAACATAAAAACTTAGAAACATAAATACACACACACACACACAGACTCCTGTAACATTATTCTTCAAATGAACACTCAAAGACTTTGATGGAGTGGACAAATAGATATAACACAGACCTGTTTGTATGTTACGATAAATAGAGGATCCCTCATTTCTTGGGACTTTTATTGACCAAAATAAAACATATTGCATATTGAAGACAGGAAGAACCATGAGCAAGCATTGAAATAGTTATTGAATTAGCATTCCCAAGCTTCTATGCAATTTTCAAGGAAAGGAGTGTTTCTCTTCTCATTCTTAAATATAAAGGGGAATTCGCTGCAGTTTGCTTTTGTAAGCATAATGAAGTAAAAAGAGTAAACACAGAGCCGTGACTGGTGGAGGAAATCCTTGTTGCTATTTTGTGTCCCAGTTTATTTTTTTATTCTGCTATATAACCTTCCATCAACACCAGTTTCTTTCCTCTCTCTCCAAACAGAAAGAGGTCAACATAAACATGCCTGTCAAGGATCTGACAGAACAGATTTATTGTGCAAGTTAGATTTTACTGGAGTGTTCTCTCCTTACATTTTGCCTCCAGTGCTGGATAGTATTTTTCTTTCTTGAAATATATATATTTTCCTCTCCTGAAACAATGCAAACATAAAACATATAGGTTATTCCAGGAACTTTGAAATAGTACCTAAAAAAGTTATTGCAATATTCTTCATTGCTTGGAGATCTGTGATGATAATGAAAAAATATGTGAACAGTAAGACATGTGAGAGCTTAATGGATATATTAAAAAATAAGACTTTTGCATGTTCTTATTTGAATTCTTTTATTTTTTTCAAATGGAGCTCAGTCTGTGCATCAAAGTCACATGAAAACTGGAGTATTTTCACATATAAGTCAGGAGAAAATATCACTGTTCCTCACTTATTTATTTATTTTTTAATTTATCACCTACGTAATTCAGGTTAATTATTTTTATGACCCAAATCTTCCGGGAAATAACTTTAATTATCCAGTTAACCTTGTATGTGCACAAAGGTTAAGTAAGGCCCAGGCCCACAAGCATATATTTTTTAAAATTGTAAACTCAGTTAACCTGTTTGTTGACATCATGTGATTAAAAATACAAAGAAAAATGGTTGTTCAATGTAACTGGAAGAAATTCAGGCCCTTTGCTGAAATCAGAGACCAGCCACAGCATCATCCAGTAACCAGGAGGTCACGGACGTCTGACCCAGTGTGTCCTGGTTTAGTGCTGCCCTCGTGCCCCGGGCTGAGCTCTGAGTCCTGCACAGTGCTCACTCTCCTCAGACCGCTGTGGTAACGTGCCACGCGCAGGGTGGCTTCAGACAACAACAGAAGTCACTTCTCTCACCATTCTAGAGCTTAGATTTCAAAATCGAGGTATTAACAAGGCTGTGCTTTCTTGGCTACTGTGGACAAATCCTTTCTTGAGTCCTCCTAGCCTCCTAGCCACCAGTCCTTGGTGTTCCTGCCTTGCAGCTGTGTCCTTCCCGTCTCTGCCTCCGCATCTTTACTGTGTTCTCCTTCTGTGCATCTTCATGTGACTGTCTTCGTGTCCTTTTTTAAAATTGGAGTATAATTGATTTACAGCATTGTGTTAGTTTCAAATGTACAGCAAAGTGGTTCAGATATACACATGTATGTATATATACATATATATACTTATTTTTTACAGATTCTCTTCCCTCATAGGTTATTAAAAAATATTGAGTGTTCCCTGTGCTATACAGTAGATCTTTGTTACTTAATCTATTTTATACATAATAGGGTGTGTCTGTTAATCCCAAACTCCTTATTCAAACCTGTCCCTGCCTTTCCACCTTGGTAGCCATAAGTTTGTTCTCTTTGTCTATGGGTCTATTTCTTTTTTGTAAATAATTTAATTGGTATCATTTTTTTTTAGAGTCCACATAAAAGTGGCTGTGCGCGTGCAGGAGGGCCTAGAGGAGCTATCCCACGTTGAAGGTCAGGAATGGAGGTGGTGAGGAGATACCCCTCATCCAAGGTAAGGAGCAGTGGCTGCGCTTTGTTGGAGTAGCCGTGAAGAGATACCCCACACCCAAGGTAAGAGAAACCCAAGTAAGACGGTAAGTGTTGCAAGAGGGCATCAGAGGGCAGACACACTGAAGCCATACTCACAGAAAACTAGTTAATCTAATCACACTAGGACCACAGCCTTGTCTAACTCAATGAAACTAAGCCATGCCCGTGGGGCAACCCAAGACGGGCGGGTCATGGTGGAGAGATTTGACAGAATGTGGTCCACTGGAGAAGGGAATGGCAAACCACCTCAGTATTCTTGCCTTGAGAACCCCATGAATAGTATGAAAAGTCAAAATGATAGGATACTGAAAGAGGAGCTCCACAGGTCAGTAGGTGCCCAATATGCTACTGGAGATCAGTGGAGAAATAACTCCAGAAAGAATGAAGGGGTGGAGCCAAAGCAAAAACAATACCCAGCTGTGGATGTGACTGGTGATAGAAGCAAGGTCTGATGCTGAAAAGAGCAATATTGCATAGGAACCTGGAATGTTAGGTATATGAATGAAGGCAAATTGGAAGTGGTCAAACAAAGATGGCAGAGTGAACATTGACATTCTAGGAATCAGAGAACTAAAATGGCCTGGAATGGGTGAATTTAACTCAGATGACCATTATATCTACTACTGCAGGCAGGAATCCCTCAGAAGAAATGGAATAGCCATCATGGTCAACAAAAGAGTCCAAAATGCAGCACTTGGATGCAATCTCAAAAATGACAGAATGATCTCTGTTTGTTTCCAAGGTAAACCATTCAATATCACAGTAATCCAAGTCTATGCCCCAACCAGTAATGCTGAAGAAGCTGAAGTTGAACAGTTCTATGAAGACCTACAAGACCTTTTAGAACTAACACCCCAAAAAGATGTCCTTTTCATTATAGGGGACTGGAATACAAAAGTAGGAAGTCAAAAAACACCCAGAGTAACAGGCAAATTTGGCCTTGGTATACAGAATGAAGCAGGGCAAAGACTAATAGAGTTTTGCCAAGAAAATGCACTGATCATAACAAACACCCTCTTCCAACAACACAAGAGAAGACTCTACACATGAACATCACCAGATGGTCAACATTGAAATCAGATTGATTATATTCTTTGCAGCCAAAGATGGAGAAGCTCTGTACAGTCAGCATAAACAAGACCAGGAGCTGACTGTGGCTCAGATCATGAACTCCTTATTGCCAAATTCAGACCTAAGTTGAAGAAAGTAGGGAAAACCAGTAGACCATTCAGGTATGACCTAAATCAAATCCCTTATGTTTATACAGTAGAAGTGAGAAATAGATTTAAGGGCCTAGGTCTGATAGATAGAGTGCCTGATGAACTATGGAATGAGGTTCTTGACATTGTACAGGAGACAGGGATCAAGACCATCCCCTGGAAAAGAAATGCAAAAAAGCAAAATGGCTGTCTGAGGAGGCCTTACAAATAGCTGTGAAAAGAAGAGAAGCGAAAAGCAAAGGAGCAAAGGAAAGATATATGCATCTGAATGCAGAGTTCCAAAGAATAGCAAGAAGAGATAAGAAAGCCTTCTTCAGCGATCAATGCAAAGAAATAGAGGAAAACAACAGAATGGGAAAGACTAGAGATCTCTTCAAGAAAATTAGAGATACCAAGGGAACATTTCATGCAAAGATGGACTCGATAAAGGACAGAAATGGTATGGACCTAACAGAAGCAGAAGATATTAAGAAGAGATGGCAAGAATACACATAAGAACTGTACAAAAAAGATCTTCACGACCCAGATAATCACAGTGGTGTGATCACTGACCTAGAGCCAGACATCCTGGAATGTGAAGTCAAGTGGGCCTTAGAAAGCATCACTACGAACAAAGCTAGTGGAGGTGATGGAATTCCAGTTGAGCTATTCCAAATCCTGAAAGATGATGCTGTGAAAGTGCTGCACTCAATATGCCAGCAAATCTGGAAAACTCAGCAGTGGCCACAGGACTGGAAAAGGTCACTTTTCATTCCAATCCCAAAAAAGGCAATGCCAAAGAATGCTCAAACTACCGCACAGTTGCACTCATCTCACACGCTAGTAAAGTAATGCTCAAAATTCTCCAAGCCACGCTTCAGCAATATGTGAACCGTGAACTTCCTGATGTTCAAGCTGGTTCTAGAAAAGGCAGAGGAACCAGGGATCAAATTGCCGACATCCGCTGGATCATCGAAAAAGCAAGAGAGTTCCAGAAAAGCATCTATTTCTGCTTTATTGACTATGCCAAAGCCTTTGACTGTATGGATCACAATAAACTGTGGAAAATTCTGAATGAGATGGGAATACCAGACCACCTGATCTGCCTTTTGAGAAATCTATATGCAGGTCAGGAAGCAACAGTTAGAACTGGACATGGAACAACAGACTGGTTCCAAATAGGAAAAGGAGTTCGTCAAGGCTGTATATTGTCACCCTGCTTATTTAACTTATATGCAGAGTACATCATGAGAAACGCTGGACTGGAAGAAACAGAAGCCGGAATCAAGATTGCCGGGAGAAATATCAATAAGCTCAGATATGCAGATGACACCACCCTTATGGCAGAAAGTGAAGAGGAACTAAAAAGCCTCTTGATGAAAGTGAAAGAGGAGAGTGAAAAAGTTGGCTTAAAGCTCAACTTTCAGAAAACGAAGATCATGGCATCTGGTCCCATCATTTCATGGGAAATAGATGGGGAAACAGTGTCGGACTTTCTTTTTTTGGGCTGCAAAATCACTGCAGATGGTGACTGCAGCCATGAAATTAGAAGACGCTTACTCCTTGGAAGGAAAGTTATGACCAACCTAGATAGCATATTCAAAAGCAGAGACATTACTTTGCCAACAAAGGTTCATCTAGTCAAGGCTATGGTTTTTCCTGTGGTCATGTATGGATGTGAGAGTTGGACTGTGAAGAAGGCTGAGCGCCAAAGAATTGATACTTTTGAACTGTGGTGTTGGAGAAGACTCTTGAGAGTCCCTTGGACTGCAAGGAGATCCAACCAGTCCATTCTGAAGGAGATCATCCCTGGGATTTATTTGGAAGGAATGATGCTAAAGCTGAAACTCCAGTACTTTGGCCACCTCATGTGAAGAGTTGACTCACTGGAAAAGACTCTGATGCTGGGAGGGATTGCGGGCAGGAGGAGAAGGGGACGACTTGGCTATTGTAAACAGTGCTGCAGTGAGTATTGAGGTGCATGTATTATTTCAAATTACAGTTTTCTCCAGTATGTGCCCAGGAGTGGGATTGCAGTGTGAATGTGTTCTTATAAGGATACTTGGATTAAGGGATTTTAGAGGAAATCAACCATGAATATTCATGGGGAGAACTGATGCTGTAGCTGAAGCTCCAATACTTTTGTCACCTGATGTGAAAAGCCAACTCATCGGAAAAGACCCTGATGCTGGGAATGAATGAGAGCAGGATGAGAAGAGGGCAACAGAGAATGAGATGGTTGGATGGCATCACTGACTCAATGGATTTGAGTTCGAGCAAACCCTGGGGTGTAGTAAAGGACGGGGAAGCCTGGTGTGTTGTAGTATATGGGGTTGCAAAGAGTCAGACACAACTGAGTGACTGAACAACAAAGTATGATTACACCAATAACTTTATTTCCGAATAAGATCACATTCTGAGGTGCTGCAGCTTAGGAGACACAATTCAACCCATAATATACATCTGTTGTGTTATCAGGATGCTGGTATATCCACCTCTGCTGAACTAACTTCACAAAGTCCTCCACACTGTCCTGCCTAATGAGCACTTTTATGTCTCAGTAATAACCTCTGGATGGTGTGGCCACTGTTGATTACTCTTGGCAACCTGAATTATCCCCTCTGTCATCTACTTGGCAACATTACTGAACCAAACGTGGGTCTGATCACAGTTTCCAATCCCAAAGAAAGGCAATGCCAAAGAACACTCAAACTACTATACAATTGCACTCATTTCATATGTTAGCATTGTAACGCTCAATATCCTTCAAGCTAGGCTTCATCAGTACATGAACTGAGAACTTCCAGATGTACAAACTGGATTTGGAAAAGACAGAGGAACCAAAGATCAAATTGCCAACATCTATTGAATCATAGAAAAAGCAAGGGAGTTACAGAAAAACATCTACTTCTGCTTCATTGACTATGCTAAATCCTTTGACTGTGTGGATCACAACAAACTGTGGAAAATTCTTCAAGAGAAGGTGGGAATAACAGACTACCTTACTTGTCGCTTAAGAAACCTGTATGCAGGACAAGAAGCAACAGTCAGAACCGGATGTGAAACAATGGACTGGTTCAAATTGGGAAAGGAGTGCATTACGGCTGTATATTGTCACCCTGCTTATTTAACTTTTATGCAGAATACATCATGTAAAATGCTGGGCTGGATGAAGCACAAGCTGGAATTAAGATCGCCAGGAGAAATATCAACAACCTCAGATACACAGATGATATCACTTTCCAGTACTTTGGCCACCTGATGTGAAGAACTAACTCATTGGAAAAGACCCTGATGCTGGGAAAGATTGAAGGCAGGAGGAGAAGGGGATGACAGAGGATGAGATGGTTGGATGGCATCACCAACTCAATGGACATGAGTATGAGTAAATTCCGGAGGTTGGTGGTGGACAGGGAGGCCTGGCATGCTGCAATCCGAGGGGTCCCAAAGAGTTGGACATGACTAAGTGACTGAACTGAATGGCAAAAAGTGAAGAGGAACTCAAGAGCCTCTTGATGAAAGTGAAAGAAGAGAGTGAAAAAGCTGGCTTAAAACTCAGCATTGAAAAAATTAAGGATGTGGCATCTGATCCCATCAGATCAGATCAGATCAGTCGCTCAGTCGTGTCCGACTCTTTGCGACCCCATGAATCACAGCACGCCAGGCCTCCTTGTCCATCACCAACTCCTGGAGTTCACTGAGACTCACGTCCATCGAGTCAGTGATGCCATCCAGCCATCTCATCCTCTGGCGTCCCCTTCTTCTCTTGCCCCCAATCCCTCCCAGCATCAGAGTCTTTTCCAATGAGTCAACTCTTCACATGAGGTGGCCAAAGTACTGGAGTTTCAGCTTTAGCATCATTCCTTCCAAAGAAATCCCAGGGCTGATCTCCTTCAGAATGGACTAGTTGGATTTCCTTGCAGTCCAAGGGACTCTCAAGAGTCTTCTCCAACACCACAGTTCAAAAGCATCAATTCTTTGTCACTCAGCTCTCTTCACAGTCCAACTCTCACATCCATACATGACCAGCTTGTGCTTTTTCCAGCCCAGCGTTTCTCATGATGTACTCTGCATAGAAGTTAAATAAATGGGGTGACAATATACAGCCTTGATGTGCTCCTTTTCCTATTTGGAACCAGTCTGTTGTTCCATGTCCAGTTCTAACTGTTGCTTCCTGACCTGCATACAAATTTCTCAAGAGGCAGATCAGGTGGTCTGGTATTCCCATCTCTTTCAGAATTTTCCACAGTTTATTGTGATCCATACAGTCAAAGGCTTTGGCCATCAGTTCATAGCAAATAGATGGAGAAAAAGTGTAAATAGTAGCAGATTTTATTTACTAGACTTCAAAATCACTGCATAATTTTTCAAAAACTTTATTTTCTATTGAAGGATAATTGCTTTATGAATTTTGTTGTTTTCTGTCAAACCTCAACATGAATCAGCCATAGGTATACATATATCCCCTCCCTTTTGAACCTGTCTCCCATCTTCCTCCCCATCCCACCCCTGTAAGTTGATACAGAGCCCCTGTTTGAGTTTCCTGAGCCATACAGCAAATCCCCATGGGCTATCTATTTTACATATGGTAATGTAAGTTTCCATGTTACTCTTTCCATACATCTCACTGTCTCCCCGTGTCCATAAGTCTATTCTCTATATCTGTTTCTCCATTGTTGCCCTGTAATTAAATTCTTCATTGCCATTTTTCTAATTTCCGTATATACGTGTTAGAATATGGTATTTATCTTTCTCTTTCTGACTTACTTCACTCTGTATAATAGGTTATAGGTTCATCCACCTCATTAGAACGGACTCAAATGTCCTCCTTTTTATGGCTGAGTAATATTCCATTGTGTATATGTACCACAACTTCTTTATCCATTCATCTGCCAATGGACATCTAGGTTGCTTCCATTTTCTAGCTATTGTAAATAGTGCTACAATGAACAATGGGATATATGTGTCTTTTTCAATTTAGGTTTCCTCTGGGTATATGCCTAGGAGTGGGATTGCTGGGTCATATAGTGGTTTTATTCCTAGTTTTTAAAGAAATCTCCATACCGTCATCCATAGTGGCTGTATCAATTTACATTCCCACAACAGTGCAAGAGCATTCCCTTTTCTCCACACTCTTTCCAGCATTTATTGCTTGTAGACTTTTTGATGATGGTCATTCTGACTGGTGTGAGGTGATATCTCATTGTAGTTTTGATTTGCATTTCTCTAATAATGAGTTGAGCATCTTTTCATGTGTTTGTTAGCTATCTGTACATCTTCTTTGGAGAAAAGTATGTTTAGGTCTTTCCCCCACTTTTTGTTTGGGTTGTTTGTTTTTCTGGTGTTGAGTTGTATGAGTTGCTTGTATATTTTGGAAATTAATCCTTTGTAAGTTGTTTCATTTGCTATTATTTTCTCCCATTCTGAGGGTTGTCTTTTCACCTTGCTTATAGTTTCCTTTGCTGTGCAAAAGCTTTTAAGTTTAATCAGGTCCCACTTGTTTACTTTTGTTTTTATTTCTATTACTCTAGCAGGTGTTTCATAGGGATCTTGCTTTGATTTATGTCGTGTGTTTTGCCTATGTTTTCCTCTAAGGGTTTTATATTTTCTGGTCTTACATTTAGGTCTTTAATCCGTTTTAAGTTTATCTTTGTGTATGGTGTTAGGACATGTTCTAATTTCATTCTTTTACATGTAGCTATCCAGTTTCCCAGCATCATTTACTGAAGAGGCTGTCTTTGCCCCATTGTATATTCTTGCCTCCTTTGTAAAAAATAAGGTACCCATAGGTGCATAGGCTTATTTCTGTGTTTTCTATCTTGTTCCGTTTTTCTATATTTCTGTTTTTGTGCCAGTACCATACTGTCTTGAGGACTGTAGCTTTATAGTATAATCTGAAGTCAGGAAGCTTGATTCCTCCAGCTCCCTCCATTCATCTTTCTCAAGACTGCTTTGGCTCTTCAGGGTCTTTTGTGTTTCCATATGAATTGAGAAAATTTTTGTTCTAGTTCTGTGAAAAATGCTGTTAACAATTTGTTAGAGATAGCATTGAATCTGTAGATTGCATTTGGTAATATAATCATTTTCACAATATTTATTCTTCCTACCCAGGTACCTGGAATCTCTCCATCTGTTTATGTTGTCTTTGAATTCTTTCATTAGTATCTTATAATTTTCTGTGTACAGTTCTTTTGTCTCCTTAGGTAAGTTTATTCCTAGATACTTAATTCTTTTTATTGTAATGGAGAATGGGATTGATTCTGATTTTTCATTGTCAGTATATAGAAATGCAAGCGATTTCTGTGTATTGATTTTGTATCGTATAACTTTGCTAAATTCACTGATTAGCTTGAGTAATTTTCTGGTACTATCTTTAGGGTTTTCTATGTACAGTATCATGTCATCTGCAAACAGAGCTCTACTTCTTTTCTGATCTGGATTCCTTTTATTTCTTTTTCTTCTCTGATTGCTGTAGCTAGGACTTTCAGAACTATGTTGAATAATAGTGGCAAAAGTGGACACCCTTGTCTTGTTCCTGATTTTAGGGGGAATTCTTTCCATTTTGAGAATAGTGTTTGCTGTAGGCTAATCATATATGGCCTTTACTAGGTTGAGGTATGTTCCTTCCATGCCCATTTTTTGAAGAGTTTTAATCATAAATGGGTGCTGAATTTTGTCAAAGGCTTTTTCTGCATCTGTTGAGATTATCATATGGTTATTATCATTCAGTTTGTTAATGTGGTGTATCACATTGATTGATTTGCATATATCGAAGAATCCTTGAATCCCTGGAATGAACCCAACTTGATCATGGTGTATAGGCTTTTTGATGTGTTGCTGAATTCTGTTTGCTAAAATTTTGTTGAGGATTTTTGCATCTATGTTCATCAGTGGTATTGGCCTGTAGTTTTCTTTTTGTGTGTTGTCTTTGTCTGGTTTTGGTATCAGGGTGACAGTGGCCTCATAGAATGAGTTTGGAAGTGTTCCTCCCTTTGCAATTTTTTGAAAGAGCTTTAGAGGGATAGACATTAGCTCTTCTCTAAATGATAGAATTCTCCTGTGAAGCCATCTGGTCCTGGGCTTTTGTTTTTGGGGAGATTTTTTGGTCACAGCTTCAATTTCAGTACTTGTAATTGGGTTGTTCATAATTTCTATTTCTTCCTGGTTCAGTCTTGGATGATTGAACTTTTCTAAGAATCTGTTCATTTCTTCCAGGTTATCTATTTTATTGCCATATAGTTCATAATAGTCTCTTATAATACTTTGTATTTCTGCATTGTTTGTTGTAACCTCTCCTTTTTGATTTCTGATTTTGTTTATTTGATTCTCTCTTTTTTCTTAATGAGTCTGGTTAAGGGTTTGTCAGTTTTGTTTCTCAAAGAACCAGCTTTTAGTTTTATTAATCTTTACTATTGTTTCTTTCATTTCTTTTTTCATTTATTTCTGCTCAGATTGTTATGGTTTCTTTCCTTCTACTAATTTTTTTTTTGTTGTTGTTGTTGTTCTTTTTCCAGTTGCTTTAGGTGTAAAGTTAGGTTGTCTATTCAATGTTTTTCTTGTTTCTTGAGGTAGGATTGTATTGCTATAAACTTCCCTCTTAGAAATGCTTTTGCTGCATCCCATAAGTTTTGAGTTGTCGTGTTTTCATTGTCATTTGTTTCTAGAAATTTTTTGATTTCCTCAGTAACCTGTTGGTTATTTAGAAACATGTTGTTTAGTCTCCATGTGTTTGTGTATCTTACAGTATTTTTTCTTGTAATTAATATCTAGTCTCTTAGCATTGTGATTGGAGAAGATGCTTGATATGATTTCAGTTTTCTTAAATTTACTGAGGTTTGATTTGTAACTCAAGATGTGGTCTATCCTGGAGAATGTTCCACATGCACTTGAGAAGGTATATTCTTCTGAATTCGGATGGAATATCCTGATGGTATCAATGAGATCCATCTCATCTAATGTATCATTTAAGACTTGTGTCTCCTTATTAATTTTCTGTTTGATGATCTGTACATTGGTGTGAGTGGGATCTTAAAGTCGCCTACTATTATTGTGTTACTGTCAATTTCTCCTTTTATGTCTGTTAGTGTTTGTCTTATGTATTGAGGTGCTCCTATGTTGGGTGTATAGATAATTACAATTGTTATGTCTTCCTCTTGGACTGATCCCTGGATCATTATGTAGTGTCCTTCCTTATCTCTTGTAATCTTCTTTATGTTAAGGTCTATTTTTTCTGATATGAGGATTGCTACTCCAGCTTTCTTTTACTTCCCACTTGCATGGAATATATTTTTCCATCCTCTCACTTTCAGCCTATATGGGTCTTTAGATCTGAAGTGTGTTTCTTGTAGACAGCATATATATGGGTCTTGTTTTTGTATCCATTCAGCCAGTCTGTGTCTTTTGGTTGTAACATTTAATCCATTTAAATGTAAAGTAATTATTGATATATATGTTCCTATTGCCATTTTCTTAATTGTTTGGGACTGATTTTGTAGATCTTTTTTCTTCTCTTGTATTTCTTGACTATATAAGTCCCTTTAACAGTTGTTGTAAAGCTGGTTTGGTGGTACTGAATTCTGTTAATTTTTTTGTTTGTCTGAAAAGCTTTTTATTTCTCTATCAATTCTAAGTGAGATCCTTGCCAGGTACAGTAATCTTGGTTGTGGATTTTCCCCTTTCAGTATGTTAAATATATCCTGCCATTCCTTTCTGGCCTGCAGTTTCTGATCAGCTGTTAAGTGTATGGGGTTTCCCTTGTATGTTACTTGTTGCTTCTCCCTTGTTGCTTTTAGTAGTCTTTCTTTGCGTTTAGTTTTTGTTAACTTGATTAGTATGTGTCTTGGCATGTTTCTCCTTGGGTTTAGCCTGTATGGGACTCTTTGTGCCTCTTCGACTTGACTGATTATTTCCTTTTCCATGTTCGGGAAATTTTCAACTATAATCTCGTCAAAAATTTTCTGATACCCTTTTCTTTTTCTCTTCTTTTTCTGGGACCCCAATAATTCTAATGTTGGTGTGATTGTTATTCTCCCAGAGGTCTCTGTGACTATCCTCAGTTCTGTTCACTTTATTCTGCTCTTCAGAAGTTATTTCCATTTTATCTTCCTGCTCACTGATTTGTTCTTCTGCTTCAGATATTCTGCTATTGATTCCTTCTAGAGTATTTTTAATTTCAGTAATTGTGTTGTTTGTCTCTGTATGCTTATCCTTTAATTCTTCTAGGTCTTTGTTAATTGATTCTTGCATTTTCTGCATTTTGTTTTCAAGGTTTTTGATCATCTTTACTATCATTATTATGAATTCTTTTTCAGGTAGTTTTCCTAGTTCCTCTTCATGTATTTGGACTTCTGTGTTTCTAGTTTGTTCCTTCATTTGTCTAGTATTTCTCTGCCTTTTCATTATTATTTTTTTTAACTTACTGTGTTTGAGGTCTCCTTTTCCCAGGCTTCAAGGAAAGTTGAAATCTTTCCTGGAATAAGGTTGAATTCTTTTTTCTTTTTGGTTTCTGCCCTCCTAAGGTTGGTCCAGTGGTTTGTGTAAGCTTCAGATAGGATGAGATTTGTGCTGAGTTTCTCTTTGTTTGTTTGTTAATTTGTTTTTCCTCTGATGGGCAAGGCTGAGTGAGGTGGTAATCCTGTCTGCTGATAATTGGGTTTGTATTTTTGTTTTGTTTGTTGTTTAGATGAGGTGTCCAGCACAGGGTACTCTGGTGGTTGGGTGATGCCATGTCTTGCATTGAAGTGGTTTCATTTGTGTGAGTTCTCACTATTTGATATTCCCTAGGGTTAATTCTCTGGTAGTATAGGGTCTTGGAATCATTGCTGCCACTCCAGAGGCTCAGGGCTTGATCTCTGATCCGGAGGGAAGATTCCACAAGTGATTTGTTATGGCATTAGGTGAGATTAAAACAAATATCCATAAACAAGAAACCAAAGATGAACCCCAGACAAATGGTAGTTACAAAATCAGGCAAATAATAATTAAAAGAACGGAATATACACATATACATATACACCCCTGAGCAAAGTCAAAACAGTCCAACAAACATAAAGTACAGTAGATTGACCTGGCTAGCAAAGGAAATAAAAAATTATATTTACCAGTTAAGAACAAGACTAACTAAAGCACAAACTGGAAAACAAAATTAAAGCAAGGCGACAAATGGTGAATAAAGCAATGAAAACAAAACTAGCAAATATGTTGAGAGGAACAGAAAGAAAAGAAAGAAAGAATAGATATGCAAAGTTAAATAGAGGTAGATGAAGATTTATATACATTAAAGATTAACTGCAAGGGGAAAAGAACAATAGGAAAGTCAAACAAAGGATTAAATGTAGGAAAAAACATAATAGATTAAAAAATTATAAATTAAAATTATAAAAATGATAAAAGAAAAAAATGAAGAAGAAGAAAGAAAAAAGGGGAAAAAAGGAAAACTCAGAACTGCAAAAGCCCAACATAGAAGCAGAGGTTTATAACAGCAATAAATATTTTGACTGAATATAGACATAAAAATATACACCCATAAGCAAAATCAAAAGAGTCCAACAAAAATAAAGTACAATAGATGGACCCAGTGAACAAATGGAACTAAAAGTTATATCTGCCAGAACAAAACTAATGCACAAACTGGAAAACAAAACTAATAAGGGGCCAATTGGGGAATAAGCAATGGAAAACAAAACTAATAAGGGGCCAATTGGGGAATAAGCAATGAAAATAAAACTAACAAATATGTTGAGAGGAAATGAGAGAGAGAAAAAAAAAAAGAATAGCTATGCAAAGTTAAATAGAGGTAGATGAAGAAAATTTATATACATTAAAGAGTAACTGCAAGGGGAAAAGAACAGTAAGGAAGGCAAACAAAGGAATAAATGGAGTTAATAATAGGTTTGAAAAATTAAAATTAAAAAAGAAAAGAAAAAAAAAAAAGAAAGAAACTCCACAGTACTGCAAAAGCCAAATGTAGAGGCTGAGTTTTATAACAACAATAAAAAATGTGACTGAGGAAAAAAAAAAAAGCTTTTAATTGGATTTCATAGGGCCAACAAAATGAACAACTACAACAGATGGGGAAAAAAATCCAAAAGAATCTGCAGAACAAGTGAAAACATAAGAATAATAAATGCTGGGGGAGGAGCCAAGATGGCGGAGGAGTAGGATGGGGAGAACACTTTCTCCCCCACAAATTCATCAAAAGAGCATTTAAACGTCGAGTAAATTCCACAAAACAACTTCTGAATGCCGACAGAGGACATCAGGCACCCAGAAAAGCAACCCAACTCTTCGAAAGGAGGTAGGAAAAAATATTAAAGACAAAAAAAGAGACAAAAGAGGGAGGGACGGAGTTCCATCCCGGGAAGGGAGTCTTAAAAAGAGAGAAGTTTCCAAACACCAGGAATCCTTCTCACTGCCGAATCTGTGCCGAGCTTTGGAAGCACAGAGGGCAACATAACAGGGAGAAAAAATAAATAAACAATTAAAACTCACAGATTGCGAGCCCTACAGTAACTACCCCAGTGGAGAAGCAGCGCAGACGCCTGCATCCGCCATTAGCAAGCGGGGGCTGGGCAGGGAGGCGCGGCGCGGGCTGCATCGCTGAGAGTAAAAATCTGGCCTGAATACCGTGAGCACTATCTGAGCGAAATAATTTGGGCTAGCAAACCAGACTGTGGGACATCTACCACGCGAAAAGCCAGCCCCAACCTAAGACACCGCCAGGCCCGCGCACGGAACAAAGGACTGAACAGAGATAGCCAGCTGCAGACCTTACCCCTCCGGTGACAGGCAGCCAGAGCCGGAAGGGGGCAATCGCAGCCCCAGAGAGACGTTATCTATAAAACTGTAAGCAGGCTTCTTTGCTAACTAAAACTTATTGGGGGTCTGGACGGTCAACATCTGCCTGAGAAGGTGCGCCAGTTTTACACCCAGATAACCGAGTGGCGGGGAGGCGATAAGTCGCAGCATTGGCGCTCGCCAAACACCTCATCACCTGAGCTGCTCGGACCTGGGAAGAGCACAAAACGCAGGCCCAACTGAGTCTGTGCCTCTGAGGACTACCCGAGTGCCTGAACCTGAGCGGCTTGGACCTGGGAGGTGCATGCAACCCAGGGCCGGCCTCGGATTGTTCCCAGTGGAACAACCTAGAGCCTGAGCCATGTGGGCAGGGAGGCTACACGCGCCGTGAGCGGGGACAGACCCAGTGTGGCTGAGGCACTGCGAGCTCACGCCAGTGTTATTTGTTTGCAGCATCCCTCCCTCCCTCCCCACAGCGCGACTGAACAAGTAAGCCTAAAAAAAAAAAAAAAAAAAAAAAGTGTCCTCCACCGTCCCCTTTGTGTCAGGGCGGAAACCAGATACTGAAGAGACTAGCAAACAGAAGATATAACAGAGGGGAACGCCTTGGAAGCTACAGGCAATAGATCAAAACCCTGTGGTTTCTACGGACTACATAGGAAGGGGCCTACAGATCTTGAGAAATATAAGTCAGACCAAGGAACTAGCCAAAAATGAACTGAACCCACAATACCCACAACAAAACCAAGAAAGTCCTAGATATATTTTTATTATTTTTACGATCATTTTTTTTTTTTTAATTTAAAAAAAAAAATTTAAGTCCTCTATTGTTCCTTTAATTTTCACTTTTATAATCTATTACTTTGCAAAAAAAAAAAAAAAAGACCTATTTTTTTTTCTTCTTCAGCAAACTTCATATATATATATTTTATAATTTTTTGACCTTTTTTTTTTTTTTTCTTCTTTTTCTTTAACATTGTATTTTTTGAAATTCCAAACTCTACTCTAGATTTTTAATTTTAGCTTTTTGGTATATGTTATCAATTTTGTACCTATAGTTTTTTTATAATTTCTGTGACTTTTTTTTTCTTCCTCTCTGTTTCTTTCTCTTCTTTTATATAACATTGTATATCTGAAATTCCAAACTCTACTCTAGATTTTTAATTTATGCTTTTTGGTATTTGATATCAATTTTGTACCTGTATTTTCTTTATAATTTTTGCTACATTGTTTGTTTTGTTTGTTTTTCTCTTTATTTTTTCTTTTTTTTTTTTAACATTGTATTTTTGAAATTCCAAACTCTACTCTAGATTTTTAATTTTTGCTTTTTGGTATTAGTTATCAATTTTGTACCTGTACTTTCTTTATAATTTTCGCGACCTTGTTTGTTTTTGTTTGTTCGTTTTTTCTCTCTTTCTTTTCCTTCTTCTTTTCTTTAACATCATATTTTTGAAATTCCAAACTCTACTCTAGATTTTTAATTTTTGCTTTTATGTATTTGTTACCAATTTTGTACCTTTAAGAACGCAATCTTCAGGACCCATTTTTCACTAGGGAGCGAGATTATTGGCTTGACTGCTCTCTCTCCCTTTGGACTCTCCTTTTTCTCCACCAGGTCGCCTGTGTATCCTCCCTAACCCCTCTCTACTCTACCCAACTCTGTGAATTTCTGTGTGTTCCAGACGGTGGAGAACACTTAGGGAACTGATTACTGGCTAGATCTGTCTCTCTCCTTTTCATTCCCCCCTTTTATCCTTCTGGCCACCTCTGTCACCTTCCTCCTTCTTCTCTTCTCTGTGTAACTCCGTGAACATCTCTGAGTGGTCCAGTTGTGGAGTGCACATAAGGAAGTGACTACTGGCTAGCCCACTTTCTCCACTATTGATTCCACCTCATCTCATTTGGGTCACCTCTAACTCCCTCCTCCCTCTTCTCTTCTCCATGTAACCCTGTGAACCTCTCTGAGTGACCCTCACAGTAGAGAAACTTTTCATCTTTAATGTAGAAGTTTTATCAATGGTGCTGTATAGAAGGAGAAGTTTTGAAACTACAGTAAAAATAAGACTGATAACCGGAAGCAGGAGACTTAAGTCCAAACCCTGACTCCAGGGAACTCCTGACTCCAAGGAACATTAATTGACAGGAGCTCATCAAATGCCTCCATACCGACACTGAACCCAAGCACCACACAAGGGCCAATAAGTTCCAGGGCAAGACATACCAAGCAAATTCTCCAGCAACAAAGGAACACAGCCCTGAGCTTCAAGATACAGGCTGCCCAAAGTCACCCCAAAACTATAGACATCTCATAACTCATTACTGGACATTTCATTGCACTCCAGAGAGAAGAAATACAGCTCCACCCACCAGAACACCGACACAAGCTTCCCTAACCAGGAAACCTTGACAAGCCACCTGTACAAACCCACACACAGTGAGGAAACAATAAAGAGAACTCCACAAACTACCGAAAGGACACCCCAAACTCAGCAATTTAAACAAGATGAAGAGACAGAGGAATACTCAGCAGATAAAGGAACAGGATAAATGCCCACCAAACCAAACAAAAGAGGAAGAGATAGGGAATCTACCTGATAAAGAATTCCGAATAATGATAGTGAAATTGAACCAAAATCTTGAAATTAAAATGGAATCACAGATAAATAGCCTGGAGACAAGGATTGAGAAGATGCAAGAAAGGCTTAACAAGGACCTAGAAGAAATAAAAAAGAGTCAATATATAATGAATAATGCAATAAATGAGATCAAAAACACTCTGGAGACAACAAATAGTAGAATAACAGAGGCAGAAGACAGGATTAGTGAATTAGAAGATAAAATGGTAGAAATAAATGAATCAGAGAGGATAAAAGAAAAACAAATTAAAAGAAATGAGGACAATCTCAGAGACCTCCAGGACAATATTAAACGCTACAACATTCGAATCATAGGGGTCCCAGAAGAAGAAGACAAAAAGAAAGACCATGAGAAAATACTTGAGGAGATAATAGTGGAAAACTTCCCTAAAATGGGGAAGGAAATAATCACCCAAGTCCAAGAAACCCAGAGACTCCCAAACAGGATAAACCCAAGGAGAAACACCCCAAGACACATATTAATCAAATTAACAAAGATCAAACACAAAGAACAAATATTAAAAGCAGCAAGGGAAAAACAACAAATAACACACAAGGGAATTCCCATAAGGATAACAGCTGATCTTTCAGTAGAAACTCTTCAAGCCAGGAGGGAATGGCAAGACATACTTAAAGTGATGAAAGAAAATAAGCTACAGCCCAGATTATTGTACCCAGCAAGGATCTCATTCAAGTATGAAGGAGAAATCAAAAGCTTTTCAGACAAGCAAAAGCTGAGAGAATTCTGCACCACCAGACCAGCTTTCCAACAAATACTAAAGGATATTCTCTAGACAGGAAACACAAAAACAGTGTATAAACTCGAACCCAAAACAATAAAGTAAATGGCAATGGGATCATACTTATCAGTAATTACCTTAAACGTAAATGGGTTGAATGCCCCAACCAAAAGACAAAGACTGGCTGAATGGATAAAAAAACAAGACCCCTACATTTGTTGTCTACAAGAGACCCACCTCAAAACAGGGGACACATACAGACTGAAAGTGAAGGGCTGGAAAAAGATTTTCCATGCAAATAGGGACCAAAAGAAAGCAGGAGTAGCAATACTCATATCAGATAAAATAGACTTTAAAACAAAGGCTGTGGAAAGAGACAAAGATGGTCACTACATAATGATCAAAGGATCAATCCAAGAAGAAGATATAAAAATTATAAATATATATGCACCCAACACGGGAGCACGGCAGTATGTAAGACAAATGCTAACAAGTATGAAAGGAGAAATTAACAATAATACAGTAATAGTGGGAGACTTTAATACCCCACTCACACCTATGGATAGATCAACTAAACAGAAAATTAACAAGGAAACACAAACTTTAAAGGATACAATAGACCAGTTAGACCTAATTGATATCTATAGGACATTTCATCCCAAAACAATGAATTTCACCTTTTTCTCAAGCGCACATGGAACCTTCTCCAGGATAGATCACATCCTGGGCCATAAAGTTAGCCTTGGTAAATTCAAAAAAATAGAAATCATTCCAAGCATCTTTTCTGACCACAATGCAGTAAGATTAGATCTCAATTACAGGAGAAAAACTATTAAAAATTCCAACATATGGAGGCTGAACAACACGCTGCTGAATAACCAACAAATCACAGAAGAAATTAAAAAAGAAATCAAAATTTGCATAGAAACGAAGGAAAATGAAAACACAACGACCCAAAACCTGTGGGACACAGTAAAAGCAGTCCTAAGGGGAAAGTTTATAGCAATACAGGCACACCTCAAGAAACAAGAAAAAAGTCAAATAAAAAACCTAACTCTACACCTAAAGCAACTAGAAAAGGAAGAAATGAAGAACCCCAGGGTTAGTAGAAAGAAAGAAATCTTAAAAATTAGAGCAGAAATAAATGCAAAAAAGAAACAAAAGAGACCATAGCAAAAATCAACAAAACCAAAAGCTGGTTCTTTGAAAGGATAAATAAAATTGACAAACCATTAGCCAGACTCATCAAGAAACAAAGGGAGAAAAATCAAATCAACAAAATTAGAAATGAAAATGGAGAGATCACAACAGACAACACAGAAATACAAAGGATCATAAGAGACTACTATCAACAATTATATGCCAATAAAATGGACAACGTGGAAGAAATGGACAAATTCTTAGAAAAGTACAACTTTCCAAAACTGGACCAGGAAGAAATAGAAAATCTTAACAGACCCATCACAAGCACGGAAATTGAAACTGTAATCAGAAATCTTCCAGCAAACAAAAGCCCAGGTCCAGACGGCTTCACAGCTGAATTCTACCAAAAATTTAGAGAAGAGCTAACACCTATCCTACTCAAACTCTTCCAGAAAATTGCAGAGGAAGGTAAACTTCCAAACTCATTCTATGAGGCCACCATCACCCTAATACCAAAACCTGACAAAGATACCACAAAAAGAAAACTGCAGGCCAATATCACTGATGAACATAGATGCAAAAATCCTTAACAAAATTCTAGCAATCAGAATCCAACAACACATTAAAAAGATCATACACCATGACCAAGTGGGCTTTATCCCAGGGATGCAAGGATTCTTCAATATCCACAAATCAATCAATGTAATACACCACATTAACAAATTGAAAAATAAAAACCATATGATTATCTCAATAGATGTAGAGAAAGCCTTTGACAAAATTTAACATCCATTTATGATAAGAACTCTCCAGAAAGCAGGAATAGAAGGAACATACCTCAACATAATAAAACTATATATGACAAACCCACAGCAAAC
This sequence comes from Bos mutus, assembly GCF_027580195.1. NCBI lineage: Eukaryota > Metazoa > Chordata > Mammalia > Artiodactyla > Bovidae > Bos > Bos mutus. Next base: position 74,597,526 of record NC_091632.1, read on the forward strand.
ATTACCCTCAATGGTGAAAAATTGAAAGCATTTCCTCTAAAGTCAGGAACAAGACAAGGGTGCCCACTTTCACCATTACTATTCAACATAGTTCTGGAAGTTTTGGCCACAGCAATCAGAGCAGAAAAAGAAATAAAAGGAATCCAAATTGGAAAAGAAGAAGTAAAACTCTCACTATTTGCAGATGACATGATCCTCTACATAGAAAACCCTAAAGACTCCACCAGAAAATTACTAGAACTAATCAATGACTATAGTAAAGTTGCAGGATATAAAATCAACACACAGAAATCCCTTGCATTCCTATACACTAATAATGAGAAAACAGAAAGAGAAATGAAGGAAACAATTCCATTCACCATTGCAACGGAAAGAATGAAATACTTAGGAATATATCTACCTAAAGAAACTAAAGACCTATATATAGAAAACTATAAAACACTGGTGAAAGAAATCAAAGAGGACACTAATGGAGAAATATACCATGTTCATGGGTTGGAAGAATCAATATAGTGAAAATGAGTATACTACCCAAAGCAATTTATAGATTCAATGCAATCCCTATCAAGCTACCAACAGTATTCTTCACAGAGCTAGAACAAATAATTTCACAATTTGTATGGAAATACAAAAAACTTCGAGTAGCCAAAGCGATCTTGAGAAAGAAGAATGGAACTGGAGGAATCAACCTACCTGACTTCAGGCTCTACTACAAAGCCACAGTTATCAAGACAGTATGGTACTGGCACAAAGACAGAAATATAGATCAATGGAACAAAATAGAAAGCCCAGAGAGAAATCCACGCACATATGGACACCTTATCTTTGACAAAGGAGGCAAGAATATACAATGGATTAAAGACAATCTCTTTAACAAGTGGTGCTGGGAAATCTGGTCAACCACTTGTAAAAGAATGAAACTAGACCACTTTCTAACACCATACACAAAAATAAACTCTAAATGGATTAAAGATCTCAATGTAAGACCAGAAACTATAAAACTCCTAGAGGAGAACATAGGCAAAATACTCTCCGACAAAATCACAGCAGGATCCTCTATGACCCACCTCCCAGAATATTGGAAATAAAAGCAAAAATAAACAAATGGGACCTAATTAACCTTAAAAGCTTCTGCACATCAAAGGAAACTATTAGCAAGGTGAAAAGACAGCCTTCAGAATGGGAGAAAATAATAGCAAATGAAGCAACTGACAAACAACTAATCTCAAAAATATACACGCAACTCCTACAGCTCAACTCCAGAAAAATAAATGACCCAATCAAAAAATGGGCCAAAGAACTAAATAGACATTTCTCCAAAGAAGACATACAGATGGCTAACAAACACATGAAAAGATGCTCAACATCACTCATTATCAGAGAAATGCAAATCAAAACCACTATGATGTACCATTTTACACCAGTCAGAATGGCTGCGATCCAAAAGTCTACAAATAATAAATGCTGGAGAGGGTGTGGAGAAAAGGGAACCCTCTTACACTGTTGGTGGGAATGCAAACTAGTACAGCCACTATGGAGAACAGTGTGGAGATTCCTTAAAAAAACTGGAAATAGAACTGCCTTATGATCCAGCAATCCCACTCGAGGCATACACACTGAGGAAACCAGAAGGGAAAGAGACACGTGTACCCCAATGTTCATCGCAGCACTGTTTATAATAGCCAGGACATGGAAGCAACCTAGATGTCCACCAGCGGATGAATGGATAAGAAAGCAGTGGTACATATACACAATGGAGTATTACTCAGCCATTAAAAAGAATACATTTGAATCAGTTCTAATGAGGTGGATGAAACTGGAGCCTATTATACAGAGTGAAGTAAGCCAGAAGGAAAAACATCAATACAGTATACTAACGCATATATATGGAATTTAGAAAGATGGTAACAATAACCCGGTGTACGAGACAGCAAAAGAGACACTGATGTATAGAACAGTCTTATGGACTCTGTGGGAGAGGGAGAGGGTGGGAAGATTTGGGAGAATGACATTGAAACATGTAAAATATCATGTAAGAAACGAGTTGCCAATCCAGGTTTGATGCACGATACTGGATGCTTGGGGCTGGTGCACTGGGACGACCCAGAGGGATGGTATGGGGAGGGAGGAAGGAGGAGGGTTCAGGATGAGGAACACATGTATACCTGTGGTGGATTCATTTTGATATTTGGCAAAACTAATACAATTATGTAAAGTTTAAAAATAAAATAAAATTAAAAAAAAAAAAAAATTCAAAAAAAAAAAAAAAAAGAATAATAAATGCTTTTCTTGAGTCATTGCTGTAGAGTCCTTTCCCACGCTTGTAGTCACAGTCTACCTCACCTCCTTAGAATGCCCTCCAACACTGTGCTGATCTCTAGACCTGCTGTGGGGGCAGCTCAGATTCTAATCTGGTCCTACTCCTGTGTGTTCTTGCCTCCAGTGTCCATGGCTATCAGAACTAGTGCATTTTCTTTTGTGGGAGCTCTCAATGGCCTTTTATGTATTCCCTAGACACAGAGTCTGCCTAGTTGATAGTGTGGATTTAATCTGCAGCTTGTACACCTGGTGGGAGGGTTTTGGGTCTTCTTCCTTAGTCACACTGCCCCTGGGTTTCAATTCTGGTTTTATTTCCACCTCTGCGTGTGGGTCGTCCACTGGGGTTTGCTCCTGAGGCTGCCCTGGAGGATTTGGGTTTGCTCCTGAGGCTGCCCTGGAGGACTTGAGGGCCAGGTATGGAGGTGGTGCATCTGCTTGTGTTGCAGGGGTTCTGGCAGCACCAGGTACTCAGGGGAGTTGGCAGTTAGGGCAGAAGGAAATATAGTGCTCTGGAAGTTTATGGCAACCAGTATTGGCCAATATGCTCCAGTATTCTTGCCTGGAGAATCCCTCTCCCTGACACAGAAGCCCGGCAGGCCACAGTCCATAGGGTCGCAAAGAGTTTGACATAACCAAAGTGACCCTGCGCGCATAGATGCAAGACTTTTTGCCTGTGGCAGCTCTGCCTGAGTGAGAGTTGAGTGTGAAGGTGGTGCAGCTGCTTGGCTTGTGGGAACCCTGGTGATGCCAAGTTTGCAGGGACACGGACTGCCTCCGCCACAGGAGTTATGGCCCTATCAGAGTCTTTTTTCGATCCTCTTGTAGCTGGCAATCAGAAGGCCTCTTTGGCCAGTCTTTCTCCATTGCTCTGCCCATTCATGCACTTATAGGGCTCCTTTCCCTGGGGTCTTTCTCTGTTGTTTGACGAGTCAGGCACATAGAGGGGCACCTCTGGCTGCGGTCTTATGCTGTAGATTGGCACATCAGGCACTTAAAGGGGCAGCCTGGGTGGGGTCCTGCTCTGTAGTTCAGTGTGTTAGGCATTTGATGGGCCAGCCTCTCTATAGTTCAGCTGTCAATGCTATCCTGTGGGGAGAGAGGCTATGGTGATGGCTCCACCCTCTACGCGTGACTCAGAAGCATCGCCTTTCTTCCATGGCTGCCTGACTTTCCTCCACAGGCATTTTGCACTACAGTTTCCTCCCCTACATCCCCTCAATCCGTGTCTTCGCATTCAACAGCAGCCCTCACCCTGGGATTGCTCCACAACCCCTAAACTCCACCTCCCAGCCACTGCGCCTTCTAGGGGACCTGTGTCCCTGTCTGGGGTATGTATGGCTGTGGCAAGGACCGACTGATTCTCATTCCATTTAGGCTGCCACAGATCAGCTGTTTCACTCCCAGCCTTAAAAGTTTCTCTTTTGACTCAGACAATTGCCCTAATATGGGGATTGGACCCCTGCTTCAGTTCCCCCACCTGCCGAGGGCAGGTCCAGTCCTACTAACACTCTGGTTTCTCCCCCTAGTTCCTTCATCCTACTGAGTTTTGTGTGGGGCTATATACTGTTTTCCATTGGTCAGGTCCTCCCGTCTGCTCCCAGCTGGTATTCTGCATGCACTTCTGTGTCTGAAGGTGTAGTCCTGATGCATCCGTGGAGAGAGATGTACTCCACGTCCACCTACTCCTCCATCATCTTTTTCAAAAACTGCAGATGTTGATTGTAGCTACGAGCTCAAAAGATGCTTAATCCTTGGAAGAAAGCTATGACAAACCTAGACAACTTATTAAAAAGCAAATATGCCACTTTGCCGACAAAGGTCCATATAGTCAAAGCTTTGGTTTTTCCAGTAGTCATATATGGATAGGAGAGTTGGACCATAAAGAAGACTGAGTGCCAAAGAACTGATACTCTTGATTTGTGGTGCTGGAAAAGACTCTTGAGAGTTCCTTGGACAGCAAGGCGATCAAACCAGTCAACCCTAAAGGAAATCAACTCTGAATATTCATTGGAAGGACTGATGCTGAAGTTCCAATACTTTGACCACCTGATATGAAGAGCTAACTCACTAGAAAAGACCTTGATGCTGGGAAAGATTGATGGCAGGAGAAGAAAGGGAGATAGTGAAAGACAGGGAAGCTTGGGATGTCACAGTCCATGGAGTCGCAGAGTTGGAAACGACTTAGCAACTGAACAACAAGAACTCTGTAGAGTAAAGCCTTTACTGATACTAGTAGTGATGAAGAAAAGTGCAACATTTATTGTAGGTGCTATCCAAGGAGACTGGGCAGGGGCAGCTCATGTTCCAAAGATCTGAACTTCCCAAAGTTCCTTTCGGGGAAGAGGTTTTAAGGGCTGTGTGAGGGAGGGGGCTACAGGCTGTGTGATCAGCTTATGCACAGTTGTTATATTGGTTGGCATCAGGTGAAGTTTTAAGCATCATAAGCCTTCTGGTTTCAGGCAGTCTAGGGTCTGTGTGCTCACTGTCAGCAGTTTTCATCTGGTGGAGGTCTGCTTCCTATAGAAACAACCTGGATGTGTGTCAGGCCTTTATCTGCGTCTTTCAGGGAACTGGGAGTTCCCTGATTCTCTGTGGCAGATTTATAGTCTAGCTTGTTGCCAATTTCCTGGTCCAACAGCTATTCTTTGTTTTTTTGTTTACTCATTTCAAGTTTACTGAGGTATATTTGATATATAAAATTGTGAGATATTTGAAGTGTACATCATGGTGATTCAGTGCACATGTAAATTAAAAAATATTTAATTGGAGGATAATTGCTTTACAAAGTTGCATTGTTTTCTGCTGTACAACAGTGTGAGTCAGCCATAAGTATACATAGGTTCCCTCCCTCTGAGCCTCCTTCCCACCCCTACTCTACCCCACCCTTCTAGGTTGTCACAGAGACTCAAGGAATACCCGAGAGACTGAAGCATAAGACTTTTTCTGCAAAGGACAGGGGCTTGTATATAGTTTCAACCCCCCTCCCCTTTTCTTTGATACTTCTCAATCTCAAGGGGAACAGGTTCAGGAAAATAAAGGGAGTAAAGCTTTGGGTAGAGAGATTAGTCATAACTCAGTAGATGAAATTGGTTTTAGGGGAACTTGGTTTCAGCAACATTCTTGCTGGGTAGAACTATTATCTGAACTCAGTCATCTGAATGATCAGAAAGTTTTAGTTGCCAAAATGACCATTACCTTCTACCACTATAGTTATGTCAAACAGATATCAGTTTTTACTTCCGCATTTTGGTAACCTGTGGTCTTATCTGTGTTCTCTAAGGTCCTCACTTTTATTTTTCTTTTCTAGTTGTCTTTCCTGAGGTGGCAATATCCACCTGTATCCTTCAGCTGCCGCTTGGATGCTGATAATTGCCTCTTTGTATGTCAGACCAAGATCTTACATCTCAACTGCCTACTGAAAGTGTCCAGGTGGAACTGCACCAGGTACCTTACACTTTTCAGATCTCAAACTGAGCGTGTATTTCTCTTCAGAGGCAGAAATTTCAGTATCATCATTCCAGAATCCTGCTTCTTTTTATGCTATCCATATTTAGTTGATAATTAAGTCTCATCTATTCAGTTTTTGAAACATCCCTGTTTGAACCTTCCAAACCACCCTCAGCTACTGCCTGAGCTCAAGTCCTCAGTGTTTTATTCCTGGGATATTGCTATTCCTTTCTTTAGGTCCTTCTGTTTGCCCATATATCCTACTTTAATTAATTCTCTGCATGATATCTAGGTTGATTTTAAAACAGCGTTTTTGAACATATCACTTTCTTGCTTAAAATCTATCACCAGCATAGTTTACATTGTTAACCTCTTAATTCCATTTTGGAGCCCTTTCTGTCTCTCTGGCCATGTTTCCTGCCTTGCTCTGACCCTGCTGAGCTGGGTGCTGTTCCTTGGATGCATGATGCTGTTTCATGCTCCTAGTTTATGCTCCTGAAATTTTCCCTGCTAGAAATAAACTCCACTATATCTCATCCTTCTAACCTCTGAGTCATTTAAAATTTGTTTAAAATACAGCTTAAGAAAATCTTCATAAATGAAAGAGACCTACAGTAACAATTGAACACTATTTTGAAGATCTGGATTTTTAAAATTCAGCTTAATTTTGATTTTTATCAGTCAATATAAAGATAAGAGGTCTCTCTCTGACCTTTGCACAATTAGTTAGAAAAATTAGTTGCACGAATAGAATTTTTCTGTCCCTCTATTATTGCTTAGTTATTTTAAAACCAAAGAGCCTGTAAAGGTGGATTAAAGCAGTTCTAGGATTAAGCTGGATTGATGACTCTTTAGCTAGTGTTTCCACTGAGTAGCTTTTAAAGCAATTTGGCCTCAAAAATTATTGCTTACTGTGAGACAGTTTCATTTCAAATGGAAAAATAATGTACTGAATGGTAAACAGTGGGGTTGTTGTAGACTGTCTTGGAACTGAACTGAAAATCACCTCATCAATCATGAATTTTTGGCTGTCATAATGACTGAATTACTTGGGTGAACGCTAGTGTGATGAAAAAGAACCTAGTTATATGGACTGTCTGACCTCTGTGTCATCAATTGTACAACAATCTGATTGATTACTCTGTGACTGGCCTAAACTATCTGGAAATGATCAATTTTCTGTCATGTCTAATCCTGTCCATATTATAATGCAGGCTATTGCTAAAACTGCCTCCTATTCAATTCTCCATCACCGGTGAACAAGGTCACTGTAATTGGTGATACATGAAGTCTTTTCTCATCATGTGAATAGGGGGACTCAGATTTAAACAGTGCCTTAAAAATGAATCATTTAATTTAATCAGAGCATCTGCAGTTAAGTGTAGTACTTCTTTCAAGTAGGACTTGAAAAACCTTGTCTTGTCATTTCAGCATTTCCATTGCTGACTTTTATCATGACTTTGAAAATATAAAATGCTTTGTCACCTGCACCAACTTGACTCTTCTATTTTATTCTTGTGTTACATTCTTGAGAAAATGTTAATTTTTCAAAAATAGACAATTAGAGCCTATTATACAGAGTGGAGTAAGTCAGAGAGAAAAAAACAAATATCATATATTAATGCATATATATGGAATCTAGAAAGACGGTACTGATGAACCTATTTGCAGGACAGCAGTGGAGATGCAGACCTAGAGAACAGATCTGTAGACACAGTGGTGGAAGGAGAGGGAGGGACGAATTGAAAGACTAACACTGGAACATTTGCATGACCATATGTAACATAGATCACCAGTAGGTATTTGCTGTATGATGCAGGGATCTCAGATCCAGTGCTCTGTGACAATCTAGAGGGGTGGGATAGGGTGGGAGGGAGGTTCAAGAGGGAGGAGACATACGTATACCTATGGCTGATTCATCTTGATGTATGGCAGAAACCAACACAACACTGTAAAGCAATTATCCTCCAATTAACAATAAAAAAGTTTAAAAAACAAAAACCAAACAAAATAGGTAAAATTGCTCCAACTACACTGTGTGTGATACAATAAGAATCACATAATAATGTGATTTGCACGCTACAGAAACTCTAAAAATAGCCATTGGTCTACTAATAATGGATAGAGTAACTATAAATACTTAAAAAGGAGAAGCCTCAGCCTTTTAATTTCCCTAAGTACACACTTGCACACTTGTTTTAGCCGTGGGAACTCAAACATTGGACATAGGTGAAGAAAAAGGTTAATAATATTTTAGTGTTCTAATTGCCAGATCACTAAAACTAACTTACTTTCATGGATAGTGAATGAAGTTTGAGATTAACTGAAATTTAGTTTGTGTAATCCTGAAGTAAGGATTTCTTGCAAAGTATGTTATAGCAGCAGTTCCTTTCAGAATTCTTCATAGGTTGGCATTTAGGATAATTAAAGCATACAGGTATTTTATCTGTCATAATCAGTCTTCAATTTTCTGTTCCAGTTATCAATTGTACTATTGATACACTTTAAAAGAGATCTTATAGAGATAAACTTAAGAATGATTTCAGTTACTTTAGGTAAAAACTAAAGAAACTAGAGGAAAAAATGTAGTTTTCCTTCTTATCATATACAGAAACCAAAAGTTCAAGAAGTTTATATCAAGTGATAGATACAGAGTAAAGTTCACTTGAATTACAAATATTGCAGAGGAAGTTCTGAGAAATTCACAGTTCATGATTTCAGGAATACATTTAGAATGTAAATTAAAAGGGAATAAAGGCTCTCACATGTAGTAAACTTACTTAAAATCACATTACTTTAACGATCCAGCATGTTTAGTCTTTGATGTATACCCTGCAAAATGCACCCACATGTGCACCAAAAATATTCACATAAGAATGAATAGAACTTTATTTTTCATGTTAACCCTAAGTTGACCATGACCTGAATTCCCTCCAGAATAAAATGGATCAATAAATTGTGACATGTTCATACAGGGGAGTACTGTACACAGTGAAGATGAGTGAGTTAAAGCTACAGCAATGACATGGATAATCTCTCCCATATACTTTTGAGCAAAAGAAGTCTGACAACATAATACAGGCTGCATACTTATAAAGTTCCAATTACACTGAGTGTTAGAAGTCATCATTGGTCCCTTCCAAGAGGAGGAAGTGCATAATGTAATTGGGAGGGAGTACAGAGAAGGATCCTGGGGGACATTCTTTCTGGATCTGGGAGGTTGTAACATAGATATATTCCCTTTGTGATAATTCTGCAGTGATTTGTAGACTTTGTATAGCCACATTATGCTTCAATAAAACAGTTTTTAGAATTAGATTTTTTTTTTAAAAGAGATCCTTGGATGAACTGGAGCCTATTATACAGAGTGAAGTAAGCCAGAAAGAAAAACACCAATACAGTATACTAACGCATATATATGGAATTTAGAAAGATGGTAACAATAACCCTGTATACGAGACAGCAAAAGAGACACTGATGTATAGAACAGTCTTTTGGACTCTATGGGAGAGGGAGAGGGTGGGATGATTTGGGAGAATGGCATGGAACTATGTATAATATCATATATGAAACGAGTCGCCAGTCCAGGTTCAATGCACGATACTGGATGCTTGGGGAGGGTGCACTGGGACGACCCAGAGGGATGGTATGGGGAGGGAGGAGGGAGGAGGGTTCAGAATGGGGAACACATGTATACCTGTGGTGGGTTCATTTTGATATATGGCAAAACCAATACAATATTGTAAAGTTAAATAAAATAAAATTAAAAAAAAAAAGAGATCCTTGGAAACTCACTCTAATTTGCAAGAAAAGTAGTATTTCTAACAAGTCGTGCAGCGTATCCCTTGTAAGTAGATTTCCATCTTTTAAAAAAAAAAAAAAACTCTCGTCACCATGCTGTAGATTATATCCACATGGCTTATTTATTTTATAATTAGAAGTTTGTACCTTTCAACTGCCTTCACCCATTTCCTGTTATTTATTATTATAATCTGTATACCTGAGAAGTCTGTATGCAGGTCAAATCTGTATGCAAATCTGTATGCAACAGTTAGAACTGGACATGGAATACCAGGCTGGTTCCAAATCTGGAAAGAAGTATGTTCAAGCTATATATTGTCACCCTGCTTATTTAACTTATATGCAGAGTACATCATGTAAAATGCTGGGCTGGATGAAGCACAAGCTGGAATCAAGATTATAGGGAGAAATATCAATAACCTCAGATACACAGATGACACCACCCTCATGGCAGAAAGTGAAGAAAAGCCAAAGAGCCTCTCGATGAAAGTGAAAGAGGAGAGTAAAAAAGTTGGCTTAAAACTCAATATTCAGAAAATTAAGATCATGGCATCCAGTCCCATCACTTCAAGGCAAGTAGATGGGGAAACAGTGGAAAGTGAGAGAATGTATTTTCTTGGACTCCAAAATCACTGCAGATGGTGACTGCAGCCATGAAATTAAAAGACACTTGCTCCTTGGAAGAAAAGCTATGACCAACCTAGACAGCATATTAAAAAGCAGAGCCATTACTTTGTTGACAAAGGTCTGTCTAGTCAAAGCTATGGTTTTTCCAGTAGTCATTGTTATGGATGTGAGAGTTGGACTATAAAGAAAGCTGAACACTGAAGAATTGATGCTTTTGAACTGTGGTGTTGGAGATGACTCTTGAGAGCCCCTTGGACTGCAAGGAGATCCAACCAGTCCATCCTAAAGGAGATCAGTCCTGAATATTCATTGGAAGACTGATGTTGAAGCTGAAACTCCAATACTTTGGCTGCCTTATGTGAAGAATGGACTCATTGGAAAAGATACTGATGCTGGGAAGGATTGAAGGCAGGAGGAGAAGGGGAAGACAGAGGATGAGATGGTTGGATGGCATCACTGATGGCGATGGACATGAGTTTGAGTAAGCTCCGGGAGTTGGTGATGGACAGGGCGGCCTGGCGTGCTGCAGTCCATGGGGTCACAAAGAGTGAGCCATGACTGAGTCACTGAACTGAACTGATTATTATAATAAAGATACTGAAGGGAAAACTAGAAAGGACTGAGAAATAGATGATGCAGAATCATGAAGCAACTAGTGATTTCCAGGTAAATGATTTGAGTTTCATCTCTTAGTTGCTATGATTGTAATCTTTAATTTTAGTGTACCTTGTCATGGTGGTGGTGGTTTAGTTGTAAGTTGTGTCTGACTCTTGCGACCACATGGACTATAGCCTGCCAGGTTTCTCCATCCATGGGGTGCTCCAGGCAAGAATATTGGAGTGGGTTGCTGTTTCCTTCTCCATCATATATGTTGGCTGAATAATATCTAATTTTATCCATATAAAACATGACAGTGTATATAAAAACACTTTGAAACACTAATAAAAAAATAACACTTTAAATTAACACTGTTGATATTTGACATAGAAATTTCCATTTTTATTTCCATGAAGACTGGACAAATGATTAGGAAGAAAATTTAGCCATATCTTAAAAATTCCTAATCAAATAACATTAAAATCCAGATAAACAATAGCATCATCTATTCTTTAATGTGTCAGTCATGTGACTTTTAAAAGAAGGGGTTCATCCGATATGATTGGTTTCTGGTTCACAGACATATGTTTTGAAACTAGAAACAATCAGGCATTATTTTTGAATGTGGGAATGTGTTCCCATTCTGCCAGTTTAATTCATTTTAATGATCTTTAAGAGCTTATGGTACTGTACCTGTCTTAAGTTCCTGCAGAATTATAAGTAGTACAGACACCATGCCTATAAGTTGTCAGAGCTTTAAGCAGTCACATACTGAGAATATACTTGGAGGCCTGGACGGGGGATTTGGCAGGTTAGAGATGGAGCTGGTCATTGGTAAGGAAAACAATTAGCAGTTGCTAATATTATTGAAATTGGGGGCAAAGCTCAAAGAAGGAAGAGAGGCAAAATCAGGAAAGAAAAATAATATGGTTTTCTGAAAGTTTTCCTGAAGGAAGGAAATACAGAAATCAAACCTTCCCTAAACAAAGCATGAAACATCTCTATGGTATTGGGAGATCCACCAAGCATTTGGGACCTCCCGCTCCAAGGTTCTGTCTGGGTATAATAATGGGATGGATATCTTAGTAAGTCTTACTAGCTGGTTATGAAGACCAAAGACACTTTTAATTGTGTGTGTGTGTGTGTGTGTGTGTGTGTGTTTTTTTTTGAGATCTCTCCCTCTGGGTGACAAGACCTCACGTGCAATGTTTACTGAATAACAAAATATCCTTTCCCTAGCACCTTGCCTCTACCTTGTTGTTTGTTTTGTTGCTAAGTTGTGTCCGACTCTTCATGACCCCATGGACAGTAGCCCATCAGGCTCCTCTGTCCATCTTATTTCCCAGGCAAGAATACTGGAGTGGGTTGTCATTTCCTGCTCCAGAGGATCTTCTCAACCCAGAGATCAGATCCATGTCTCCTGCATTGGCAGGCAGATTCTTTACCACTGAGCTACCAGGGAGCCCACCCCTACACTGTACCTGCTGCTGCTACTGCTGCTAAGTCGCTTCAGTCATGTCTGATTCTTTGTGAGCCTATGGACTGTAGCCTGCCAGGCTCCTCTGTCCATGGGATTCTCCTGGCAAGAGAGTGGATTGCCATGCTCTCCTCCAGGGGATCTTCCTGACCCAGGGGTAGAACCTACATCTCTCATGTCTCCTGCATTGGCACGCAGGTTCTTTACCACTAGCGCCACCTGGGAAGCCCACCTTGTACCTAGGGACTAATAAGTTATTTCATAGAATTTCCAAAATGTTTTGAAACAACCCTCCTTCACAGAAAGGAAAAAAAGATGATTTAGAATTCTAAAACTCTCAATGATAGCCTCATCGAGCCCATTGAGCATCAGCTTTTAGACAAAGTATGGAACCTGGTCAGGTTACATCTTTATTTTTTCTCTTCTCTGGTATTTATTTTTAAACTGCAGAGCTCTTATTTAATGATGAGTGGACATGATGATATGCTTTGCTAGCCAAATTGAGGGCTTTTCTTTTAGTAAAGTTTTATTAAAATTATTAGATGCTAGGTACTTCTCTGAATATTTCCCAGGTGGTGCAGTGGTAAAGAATTTACCTGCCAATGCAAGAGATACAAAGACATGGGTTCAATCCTTGGTCCAGGAATATGCTCTGGATTAGGAAATGGCAACCACTCCAATATTCTTGCCTGGAAAATTCCATGGACAGAGGAGCCTGGTGGACTACAGTCCATGATGGGGTCACAAAGAATTGGACATGACTGAGCACACACACATGAAAGGGACTTCTCTCAGTGCTGTATAACTATGTAAAATCTTCAGTATCAGACAATGGTAGGCTTTGTTGATTCATCTAGGAAACTCAATCTTTGAACTTTCGAAGTATGTTGGATCCTTAAAAATCCTTAAATTTCATTTGTGTCTGTAGTTGCTTGAAGTCTGTTCTGGTGCAGCGTGCATGTTGCATGTTGTTGCTGTCTTGCATTCATTCAGCCCATGAAAACATTCAAAAATTGCCAGGTGATTTTCACCTTCATACAGACAGACATTGTTCCAGAGATGTTAAATTCAGTAAAACTGTGTATATGTGTATGTGTGTCTGCGTGTGACAGGGAGTCAAAGACAGGTAAGAGAGTTGCTTTAAACTTTATTAATAATGATCTCTTTCATAAAAATTAAAGCAGCACAGTTGTATTTTATGCAAAATAATATAGACTGACAGCAGTGATGTGATGCAGCTGGTTTGTACCAGATGGTAGGAGATGATTGTGAAATTTTCAGGAATTCTGTGAGCTGGTGGTTAAGCATAGCTGTTTTTAAAAATTAATTATACATTTAAAAATTTTAATGAAGTATAGTTGATGTCAGTCAATTCAGTTCAGTCGCTCAGTCATGTCCTACTCTTTGCGACCCCATGAATTGCAGCACGCCAGGCCTCCCTTTCCATCACCAACTCCCGGAGTTCACTCAGACTCATGTCCATTGAGTCGGTGATGCCATCCAGCCATCTCATCCTCTGTCATCCCCTTCTCCTCCTGCCCCCAATCCCTCCCAGCATCAGTCTTTTCCAATGAGTCAACTCTTCGCATGAGGTGGCCAAAGTATTGGAGTTTCAGCTTCAGCATGAGTCCTTCCAACGAACACCCAGGACTGATCTTCAGAATGGACTGGTTGGATCTCCTTGCAGTCCAAGGGACTCCCAAGAGTCTCCTCCAACACCACAGTTCAAAAGCATCAATTCTTCAGCACTCAGCTTTCTTGACAGTCCAACTTTCACATCCATACATGACCACTGGAAAATGATAGCCTTGACTAGATGGACCTTTGTTGGCAAAGTAATGTCTCTGTTTTTCAATATGCTATCTAGGTTGGTCATAACTTTCCTTCCAAGGAGTAAGCATCTTTTCATTTCATGGCTGCAGTCAGCATCTGCAGTGATTTTGGAGCCCAGAAAAATAAAGTCTGACACTGTTTCCCCTGTTTCCCCATCTATTTCCCATGAAGTGATGGGGCCAGATGCCATGATCTTTGTTTTCTGAATGTTGAGCTTTAAGCCAACTTTTTCACTCTCCACTTTCACTTTCATCAAGAGGCTTTTTAGTTCCTCTTCACTTTCTGCCACAAGGGTGGTGTCATCTGCGTATCTGAGGTTATTGATATTTCTCCCGGCAATCTTGATTCCAGCTTGTGTTTCTTCCAGCCGAGCATTTCTCATGATGTACTCTGCATATAAGTTAAATAAACAGTGTGGCAATATACAGCCTTGATGAACTCCTTTTCCTATTTGGAACCAGTCTGTTGTTCCATGTCCAGTTCTAACTGTTGCTTCCTGATCTGCATATAGGTTTCTCAAGAGGCAGGTCAGGTGGTCTGGTATTCCCATCTCTTTCAGAATTTTCCACAGTTTGTTTTGATCCACACAGTCAAAGGCTTTGGCATAGTCAGTAAAGCAGAAATAGATGTTTTTCTGGAACTCTCTTGCTTTTTCGATGATCCAGCAGATGTTGGCAATTTGATCTCTGGTTCCTCTGCCTTTTCTGAAACCAGCTTGAACATCAGGAAGTTCACGGTTCACATATTGCTGAAGCCTGGCTTGGAGAATTTTGAGCATTACTTATAGTTCATGTAGAATGTGTCAATTTCTGCTGTTCACCAAATTGACTCAGTTATATAATATATATTCTTTTAATTTTTTATTATTATTACATGATTTGAATATAGTTTCCTGTACTATACAGTAGGACCTTGTTGTTCTAAATGATACATTTAGAATTAAATAAATTATATTAAAAACAAAAATAATCAATATTAATAATCTATCACCTCCTAACTATTTTACTATATTTTACTGTTCTTGATGCTCTTAAGTTCATTTACCTGTAATGTTGCATCTTACAAAGGAGAAACTACAAAATAGTATTCTACTGTGCATATTTTCTGAACTATGCTCAGATTGATAGCTTAACATTAGCTGTGGGAATTTTATACTTCAAAAATAGGCAAAAACTACAAATCAGATCTCCCCCTCCTGCTTCACAGCAGGTTTTTTCCCCTATAATTTTATTTATTTTTAGCTGCGCTGGCTCTCTGTTGCTGTGCAGGCTTTTCTCTAGTTGTGGCTAGTGGCAGTTACTTTCTAGGTGTGGTGCATGGGGTCCTCACTGCAGTGACTGACGTCTTTTGTTGTGGAGCCAAGGGGTCTAGGGTGCACAGCCTTCAGTGGTTGGGCCATGTGGATTTAGTATTTGTGGCTCTTGGGCTCTAGAGCGCAGGCTCAGTAGTTGTGGCCCATTAGTTTAGTTCCTCCACAGTATATGGGATCTTCCTGGCCCAGGGATCGAACCTGTGTTCCCTGCATTGGCAGGCAAATTCTTTACCACTGAGCCACCAGGGAATCCTGAGGCTGTTGTTAAACATTTTTGCCAGTACATGGATGACTCCCAGGCAAGGCTCAACATTCCTTTCTTTCTGTTTCAAAGGGTGGAATCACAACCTCATTAATATTCATTACCTCTTAGTGGAAATTTGTCATTTCCCACCTTGTAGGACTTGAATGAAGCAGATGGCAAATCTGAGAAATAATTAATTCCTGTTCTTGCAGTTGTATTTTGAGTTCAGGAGAGTGCATGTGGGACATAGACTCTTTTCCAAGTCAGGCCACATATATGTGGAATTTACCTGGTCTCCACTCAAGGGTGTGGAGAAAGCAAACAAAATCTAGAAAGAAAATGGGCATGAAAAGCTTATTTATTGTCCTTTCAGTTGTGAAGCTCTTTGTAAAGATGTAGATTAAATGAATATTCATCCCAGATAAATACTCATTCAATGATTGCCCCTGGGGCTTTGTCACTGTGAATACAAGAAATCAGTAAGTGTGCATTTGAGGGGACATGAAATTAAAAGACGCTTACTCCTTGGAAGGAAAGTTATGACCAACCTAGATAGCATATTCAAAAGCAGAGACAGTACTTTGCCAACAAAGGTCCGTCTAGTCAAGGCTATGGTTTTTCCAGTGGTCATGTATGGATGTGAGAGTTGGACTGTGAAGAAAGCTGAGCGCAGAAGAATTGATGCTTTTGAACTGTGGTGTTGGAGAAGACTCTTGAGAGTCCCCTGGACTGCAAGGAGATCCAAGCAGTCCATTCTAAAGGAGATCAGCCCTGGGTGTTCTTTGGAAGGAATGATGCTAAAGCTGAA
Organism: Bos mutus; assembly: GCF_027580195.1. NCBI lineage: Eukaryota > Metazoa > Chordata > Mammalia > Artiodactyla > Bovidae > Bos > Bos mutus. The sequence goes on from NC_091632.1 coordinate 74,613,991, forward strand.
ACTCCAATACTTTGGCCACTTCATGCGAAGAGTTGACTCATTGGAAAAGACTGATGCTGGGAGGGATTGGGGGCAGGAGGAAAAGGGGACGACAGAGGATGAGATGGCTGGGTGGTATCACCGACTTGATGGACATGAGTTTGAGTGAGCTCCAGGAGTTAGTGATGGACAGGGAGGCCTGGCATGTTGCAATTCATGGCGTTGCAAAGAGTCGGACATGACTGAGCGACTGAACTGACTGACTGCCGATGTGTTTCTAACAATTAATTGAATATACAGTACTGGGTGTCTACACTGCAGTAAATGAAAATGAAATAGTGAGTATATCATACACGTTGTAAGACATTTTTAGGTATGTTACAGCTAAGTGTCATATATTGTTCTTCATTTGACACGTCCTAAAAGAACACGCCTGCCAATGTAGGAGACATAAAAGATGTGGGTTTGATTGCTGGATTGGGAAGATCCCCTGTAGGAGGAAATGGCAACCCAGTCCAGTATTCTTGCCTGAAGAATCCCTTGGACAGAGGAGCCTGGCAGGCTATAGTCCATAGGGTCACAAAGAGTTGGACATGTCTGAGGTGACTTAGCGCACACATGAAAACTCTTTGAAATTATTACTTCACACTTAGGGAGTCCAGATGGTTTTCTTATTGAGGAAACCAAGAAGAGAAGGCTAAGTGATCTTACAATCTTGACAGGAAACCTCAAGTAAAATATGAAAAAGGAATAAAATGACATTTTAGAAGAAAAGCAGTTTTGTGATAGTATAATTGGCTGAGAAAAATATTTTAAAGTTTGTATTTCGTTCTGCATAGAAAGACAGTCTGTAAAACTTCTATGTCTGTTTATTCTATAGATCAGAGGTTAACCAAGTTTTTCTGTAAAAGGAAGGATAGTAAATGTGTTAGAATTTGTAGAGTCTAGAGTTTCTGTTACAGTGGTTCAGCTTTGCTGCTGTGGTAGTGCTGAGACAGCTAGAGACAAGGTGTAAATGAACGGGAGTGGTCTTTCCTGTAACTCTTTTCTAAAAGATCATTTTATTTATTTTTGGCTACACCAGGTCTTTATTGCTTCGTTCTCTAGTTGCAGTGAGCAGCAGCTGCTTTTAACTTGTGCTGCATGGGCTTCTCACTGTGGTGACCTCTTTTGTTGTGGAGCAGGGGGTCTAGGGTGCCTGGGCTTCAGTAGTTGGGCCATGTGCGTTCAGTATTTGTGGCTCCCGGGCTCTAGAGCACAGGCTCAGTGGTTGTGGCACACAGGTTTAGTTGCTCCGTGGCCTGTGGGATCATCCTGGACTGGGGATTGAACCTGTGTCCCTTGCATTGGCAGGTGGATTCTTTATCACTGAGCCACCAGGGAAGCCCTCCCATAAACTCTTATGGTGACAAGATTTGGTCCATGGGGCTGTAGTTTGTTAGGCTTTGATCTATAGCAATAGGGATTTGGCAATCACTCTAATCAGTTGATAGTTCTCCTCTAGGACCTGAGTCGTTTGATCAGAAGTTCTATTCTGATCACAATGACTGGGGAACTCCCAAATGTCCCTGCGTTTGTGTTATGAAAACTCATGTGGCAGGGAAATAAGATTGTATTCTCACCATCAGGCACAGACTGAAACCTTTATCTAGATATCTTTCACTGCAAAACATGTCCCCAACTATCTGCAGGCACTCTGCGAGAATATTGTGTAGTATTTGGATAATCCCAGCCTTTGAAAGTGCTTTTCACATTTATAGCCACAGCATCAAACTTGCTAGACGTAAGACAACCATGAAATCTCATGCATAGGAAAGATGTCTGCACTGATTTAAGGACCTTTGTTTTTAAACATGAGATTCTAAGAGTAAGTTAGATAAAAGTTTGGAAACTGAAACCAACATAATTAAACAATACAGGAACAGAACATACTTGACGTTAAAAATAAGCAAACGTAATTTAGCTGCTGGTACCTGGACTGTAACGATGTGAACCAATTAAAATAGCATACTTATTGAGTGTTGTGGTTAATGTTATGTGTCACCTTGACTGGACCTGGGGATGCCCTAACATTTGGTCCATTATTCTGGGTGTTTCTGTAAAGGGTGTCTTGGGATGAGAGTAACTTTGCAGTTGGTAAACTCAGTAGAGCTGATTGCCCTCCATAATGTGGGTGTGTATGTTACTGTGTGGGTTAGTTGCTTGGTTGTGTCCTACTCTTTGCGACCCCATGGGGTATAACCCAGTAGACTCCTCTGGCCATGGGATTTTCCAGGCAAGAATATTGGAGTCGGTAGCCATTCCCTTCTCCAGGCGATTTTCCTGACCCAGGGATTGAACATGGGTCTCCTGCATTGCAGGCAGATGTTTACCATCAGCTACCAGGGAAGCCCAATAATGTGGGTGGGCCTCATCAAATCAGTTGAAGATTTGAGTAGAACAAAAGGTTAATTAAACTCCCCTGAGTAAGGAAGAATTGTTCCTGCCTGATGGCTTTCAAACTGAGACATTGACTTTTTTCCCTGCCTTTGGACTTAACTGAAACGTTGCCTCTTCCTGGGTTTCCAGCCTACTGGCCTTCAGACTACAACTACACCATTGGTTCTTCTTCTTCTCAGGCCTTTTGACTCAGGCTGAAACTAAACCATCAGCTTTCTTGGGTCTCCAACAATTTGCTGGGATTCACCCTGCAGATCTTGCAACTTGTCAGCTTCTGTAACTGTATGAAGTAATTCCTTATAATAAACTTCTTCCCATGTATATTCTATTTTCTCTGAAGCCCCTGACTAAGGTGAACAGTTTCCTCATCAAATGTTTTTCAAGAAGATTGCCACATTGGGCCTATCAATCCAAAATTACTGTGTCATACACTCTACCCAACTGTAGCCAATTCCATTCTTTGCAAGACTCACCTTAATATCACCCAGCCCAGGATATACCACTGTAACTACTAGAAACATGGTCCTCTAACTGTCCCCTTATGGACACTATGGTAAGTCCATCATGGTGATATTCTTCTTTTATGTTGTAGATCTAATAATCATAGCTTTGCTTAAAGCTGGTTTTATTGAAGGCCCTAATAAGTTGACTATTGACTAACATTGCACTCAATATGCCAGCAAATTTGGAAAACTCAGCAGTGGCCACAGGACTGGAAAAGATCAGTTTTCATTCCAATCACAAAGAAAGGCAATGCCAAAGAATGTTCAAACTACCGCACAATTGCACTCATCTCACACGCTAGTAAAGTAATGCTCAAAATTCTCCATGCCAGGCTTCAGCAATATGTGAACCGTTAACTTCCTGATGTTCAAGCTGGTTTTAGAAAAGGCAGAGGAACCAGAGATCAAATTGCCAACATCTGCTGGATCATCAAAAAAGCAAGAGAGTTCCAGAAAAACATCTATTTCTGCTTTATTGACTATGCCAAAGCTTTTGACTGTGTGGATCACAATAAACTGTGGAAAATTCTGAAAGAGATGGGAATACCAGACCACCTGATCTGCCTCTTGAGAAATTTGTATGCAGGTCAGGAAGCAACAGTTAGAACTGGACATGGAACAACAGACTGGTTCCAAATAGAAAAAGGAGTAGGTCACGGCTGTATATTGTCACCCTCCTTATTTAACTTATATGCAGAGTACATCATGAGAAACGCTGGACTGAAAGAAACATAAGCTGGAATCAAGATTGCCGGGAGAAATATCAATCACCTCAGATATGCAGATGACACCACCCTTATGGCAGAAAGTGAAGAGGAACTAAAAAGCCTCTTGATGAAAGTGAAAGAGGAGAGTGAAAAAGTTGGCTTAAAGCTCAACATTCAGAAAACAAAGATCATGGCATCCGGCCCCATCACTTCATGGGAAATAGATGGGGAAACAGTGGAAACAGTGTCAGACTTTCTTTTTTTGGCTGCAAAATCACTGCAGATGGTGACTGCAGCCATGAAATTAAAAGATGCCTACTCCCTGGAAGGAAAGTTATGACCAACCTAGATAGCATATTCAAAAGCAGAGACATTACTTTGACAACAAAGTTTCATCTAGTCAAGGCTATGGTTTTTCCTGTGGTCATGTATGGACGTGAGAGTTGGACTGTGAGGAAGGCTGAGTGCCGAAGTGCTTTTGAAGTGTGGTGTTGGAGAAGACTCTTGTGAGTCCCTTGGACTGCAAGGAGATCCAACCAGTCCATTCTGAAGGAGATCAGCCCTGGGATTTCTTTGGAAGGAATGATGCTAAAGCTGAAACTCCAGTACTTTGGCCACCTCATGCGAAGAGTTGACTCATTGGAAAAGACTCTGATGCTGGGAGGGATTGGGGGCAGGAGGAGAAGGGGACGACAGAGGATGAGATGGCTGGATGGCATCAGTGACTCGATGGACGTGAGTCTTGGTGAACTCCGGGAGTTGGTGATGGACAGGGAGGCCTGGCGTGCTGCGATTCATGGGGTCGCAAAGAGTCGGACACGACTGAGTGACTGAACTAGAATAAGTTGACAGTTGCAGTTTACTGAACATGAATTTGAATTACTTACACCATCATTTAACAAATATTTATCATAAGGCAGGACTTCTGCTCAGTGGCTGGGAGAGTTCTGGTCAATAAGAGAAATTCAGGCCTCATATTCTTGTCGTAACAATTTAGATCCTGTGACATTCCCTCCATTATAAAGATTTCAGTGGCATAAACCCCAATCTATATCTCACCCAGCCCTAACTTTCTTTCCACTGGTAGTTGACAGTTTTTCTTGAACATTTTTCCATAGGAACTTGTCAATAAATAGGCTGTGCTATAGACGTGCTTGTCACATGTCAAGAATGTACTAAAATCATTTCTGAGTTCAGTTCTGTTAGACTGTTCTTCCTAATCCATTCTTGAGATTCCCCCTCACCCCCCTACCCCCATCTTACCAAACACTTAAGAAAGGCAATGGGGATTCACTTCACTCACACACAGATCTGGTGACTTATGATTCTGAGGAGAGTCCCTGGCTTTTGCTTGGGCCGTAAGTAAGATATAAACTGGGCTCCCCAGGTGGCTCAGTGGTAAAAAATCCACCTGTCAATGCAGGAGACGCAAGAGACGTGGATTCGATGCCTGGGTTTGGAAGATCCCCTGGAGAAGAGAATGGCTACCAACTCCAGTATTCTTGCCTGGAGAATCCCATGGACAGAGGAGCCTGGTGGACTATAGTACATAGGGTCGCAAAGAGTTGGACATGACTGAGCGGCTGAATATACACACATACAAGATACAAACTACAAACCTTAGATTTAGCCAAATGCCACTTTGGCTGCAATACATCACAATTCACTGGTACTTAATGTTTCTGTGAATATACTTAAGATGATAAAAATATCCCATTAAACCAATGGCATAGTTTTGTTGCTGTTAGAATAAAGCAAAAAAAAGAAATCAATCCTTTATTAAAAATAAGAATCTGATTTCATAGAGTAACATAGAAAATAAAGCTGACATTTATAATAATCAGACTAGCTGTTTCCAGGCAAATACCTTCCCTACTTTGTTCACCAAAAGATCCTTATAGAAAGCAACAGGTGTTGGGGTAGAGGAAGCAACTCCTTTGCATACCTGCTGCATTCATTAAAGAAACTGAAGTTATTAAAATACATGGAGCTGTGTTGGAAGAGAGACACTCATTGCTGAGAGATGGCTTTTCAAAGCATCTACTCATTTTACACATGTGCCTCCAAACCCACAAGTACAGGACTGCTTGAGTACAGCTAATTGTGCCTGTATTAGGTCCTTCCTCAAGGCAGGTGGCCAACTACACACCTAGCCAATTACTCAAGGTAGCAGTTATTTCAATATACATTTTTTTCCCCTGGGGAGCTCTCTTTTTGGAACATAGTTTTGGGGAAACCTCTTGAGGGATGACCAGTACCTTTTTTTCCTCCACCTCCCACATCGTCCCACCCCTCTAGGCTGTCACAGAGAACCAGGTTGAGCTCCCTGCTTATAAGGCAAATTCCCGCTGGCTGTCCAGTTTTACATTTGGCAATGTGAATGCTTCAGTGCTGTTCTCTCAGGTCGTCTCACCCTCTGCTTCCCCCGCTGTGTCCATGAGTCTGTTCTCTTTGTCTGTGTCTTCACTGTTGCCCTACAAATAGGCTCATCAGTACCATTTTTCTAGATCCCATACATATGCATTAAAGACCAGTTCTTTTCAGCTGATGTTTGGTTTTGCCTCTGAAATGGTCGTGCATGGCAGCCTGGCACCCCTGTGCTGAAAGCCAGTGGAGGGGATCCTCTTTACACTCTTCAGGGCTCAAACATAACCAAGCATATCTGGCTTCATTCTCTCCTAAAATGAGTGTGATTAATTAAAACAGCAAAAACATTACCTTTTAGTACGAGCCTGTGTTAATGCAGTTGCTTTTGTTTGCTATTATTCCTTAATAAGATACAATAAAATCACCATAATGCATGTAAACAACTAACCTCTCTGGGATAAAGCTGGATTAATGACGTATTTTGTGTTTATAGAAATAAACACCATTTAGCAGCCATGCCTCTCCAGAGATTTTTCTTAACCAGGAACCAGGTACTTATTTTAGAACTGAAAAGAAAACATAGTTAATAATATTGAAAGGTTATTAGTGCAAAAGGATACTTATCATCCTCATGCAATGGAGAAAACCAGGTTCATTTAAAAGAATCATAAAGAAAACCTACATATTTATATGAAACCTGGGACCATTGGCTTTCTGTCTCTCAAGGTTTGGAGTTACTTTTAATTATGAAATTCCTTGTTGACTAGGATCTGACAAAGGAGGAGAGAAAGTCGTCATTTCTAAATTGAAAAGCTCAAGTGTTTGCTCACCACATTCTGAACAGCAAGTTAGGAAACATTCAGGTGGTAAGATGGCGTTTTCAGCTTAATTAACTTTGACATAAGAGTCATAGATGAACAGATTTCCCCCTTAATAGGAGACATGTCTCCCTCCTGCATATTCATCTGATTGGATTAAGTAGTATCCTTTAAGATGGACAAAATCATATCTTCCTCTGTGGTTTTTGCTCACAATCTTCTCATTTTTAAATGAAAATGACTTCTTTAAACTGAAAGCAGATTTGGAAATTCAGGAGTAATATTTGGCCCAAGGCATCAGTTTCCTATCGCTGTTCTAACAGACTACCACAGATTTATCTTGTGTTTCTGAAAGGGGGAAGTGGGACTTGGAAATCACTGGGCTATAATCAGGTGTCAGCAGGCTTGCATTCCTTCTAGAGATTCTAGGGGAAAATGTATTCCTTTCTTTCTTTAATGTCTTAAGGCTGCCCACATTCCTCGGCTTGTGGGCCTTGCCTCCATCTTCAGTGCTAGCAATTCCATCTTTTGGACTTCTGCTTTATTGCCGTATTTTCTTCCCTGATTCTGGCAGTCCTACCCAGTTTTTGTAGGGATCCTGATGATTACCTTGGATCCACCTGGATAATTCAGGTCATCTTCCCTTCTTAAGACCTTTACCTTAATAAATCATTGTGTTTCATGTGCGGTAACATATTCATACATCTCTGGGATTAGGACATGGACATCTTTGTGACTGCATGCGTGCTCAGTTGTGTCTGACTCTTTGTGACTTATGGACTGTAGCCCACCAGGCTTCTCTGTCCATGGGATTTATCCCAGGCAAGAATACTGGAGTAGGTTGCCATTTCCTTCTCCAGGGGATTTTGACTCAGGGATCGTACCTGCATCTCCTGCATTGTATGTCGATTCTTTACCACTGAGCCATCTGGGAAGCCACGTGTGGACATCTGTGGGAAGGTACTATTCTGATTACTATAACCCAGTCATTGATTTATTTACTTAGTTGCTCCCTTTATTTACACTATTATTTTCTTTTTTAAAAGTGCTTTTGTCAGAATGTGACATTTATCTTATGTGGGTTTTTAGTTGTTTTCTGGTTAATGTATCATTTCCAGTGGATCAACAGTATTATGATTCAGTCAGCTATCTGCCTCTCAATTTTCATTATTCATTTGTCAAACTATTTATTTACTGTGTTTTTGGTGCAAGAAGCTGGTAAAAGAAAATGAATCAGTGATGACTCACATCAGATTCTTTAGATGCAGACTGGTCCTGCTTTATTCCTTATAGATTATTGAAAATTAGTTCTAAGATACAAAATATAGGTTGACTAGATACTAGTCAATATAGGTTTCTCCTCCCCAGGTACTTTGATTTGTGGGGTTACTGGTTAATGTGATAAAGGAGAGATAACTAGCTGTTAAAACTTAATTTTTTAAAAAAAGTTAACAGTTTATTACAAACTTAAACCTAATTTAACATCTACAGTGTATTATTTTTTCACCACCATCATTAATTCAAAATTCATCTTTAAAAACTGAGTTTATCATGGCCAAGTCAAAAAAGATAATCCAGTAGGAGATAAACATGAGACTTTCTAACAACAAAGACTCCCAATGAAATGGGAACAAAAAGTAGCAGTGTTGCATGGAAAGAGGGAGGGGGTCTGTCCTGTGTTTAGCCAAACACAAGATCGTTATTTTAACATCTCACAAGCTCTAGTTTTATGTTTAACTCTCATAGAGATAAATTTTAATATGCTTTGATACGTTGTACAATGCAGTAGTGTTTCCTGAAGGGCTTAATGCATTTTGCAGTGTTCTATGTGTTGAATTTAATAAGGAGGAATTTGTGAGACATTTTGAATCTTAAAGGGGATTGTTCAGCAGTTATGTAGGAATTCTTTGAGTTAAAATCAAATATAAACTGATTGAAGCACCTTCTCTGATAAAACTGTGAAGTCCGCCTCTTTCTTTCTTTCAAGTTTATAGCTTTGTCTTCCAGTTACTCCACTAAAAGCTTCCAGTTCAATGGATGAACTTCTTTTACTTCACTAAGAAAAGGTCAAATCCTGTTTCCCCCTCCAATCACCTCGCACCACTCACAAGCTCTATGAAGCAGAGTGAGTTATTGAAAATCTCATTTTACCTTGAGATGTTGCTGTCAGTGCTTTCAAGGCTTCTAATCAGAGCTGGCACTTTCTTGTCCCTGCTGATTCTTTGACTGCTGAAATCATTCCCTTTATCCTTCGTATTTCAAGCAGCCTCAGGAAGACCTTGCCTCTGACTCTTCCTGTATATTTACATGTTACTATCTGGGCCTGTGTTTCAATGGACTGACTTGGGGATTGTTGCTATTTGATGAAATTGTAAAAATGTGAAATAACTCACTAGAAATTAGCATAAGGAAATGTAGTCAAAGATACAAAAATGTACTTCGGATGATGTTTTAAAGTAGTGTCTGCATGAAAGATTATGCAGACATTTAATGTGAATTCATTTTCTAATTTATAAAGTGCTTCATGTATGAAAAGTATTATTAGCTAATATATACACAACATTGTGTTGTATGTAAATAAATGCAGTGATTGTAAATTGTTTGCATTTTAATATAGCTTCCTTTAGAGGTTAGACTAGCAGGAATGTGAAGTGGTGTTGAATGACATGGTGTTCATGACTCAAATTTTGATTTAAAAGTTTTCTTTTTTTGTAATGTAGGCAATTGTGACATTGATGCTAATTTAGGAGTTTTCTGTGTTTAACTTAAGCTGTTTATTTCAAGAAAGTCCCTGCTATTTGAAATAATTGACAGTTAAGTATGTTTTAACCAATTGGTAGTAATGCTTTAACTTCAGTCATGATCATTGAACAACCTCATGTTTGCTTTCAGGAGATAATCATATTTTTCAGCATTAAAAACTCACAATTCTTTATAAATTGGGTAAAGACTATCATTAAGGATTTAACAGGTGGTACACATAGGGGAAGATTTAAATCAATCAGTTCAGTTCAGTCACTCAGTCGGACTCTTTGCGACCACATGAACTGCAGCACGCCAGGCCTCCCTGTCCACCACCAACTCCCGGAGTTCACTCAGACTCACGTCCATTGCGTCAGTGATGCCATCCAGCCATCTCATCCTTTGTCATCCCCTTCTCCTCCTGCATTCAATCTTTCCCAGCATCAGGGTCTTTTCAAATGAGTCAGTTCTTTGCATCAGGTGTCCAAAGTATTGGAGTTCTAGCTTCAGCAACAGTCCTTCCAATGAACACCCAGGACTGATCTCCTTTAGGATGGACTGGTTGGATCTCCTTGCAGTTCAAGGGTCTCTCAAGAGTCTTCTCCAACACCACAGTTCAAAAGCATCAGTTCTTCAGTGCTCAGCTTTCTTTATAGTCAACTCTTACATCCATACATGACCACTGGATAAACCATAGCCTTGACTAGACGAACCTTTGTTACAAAGTAATGTCTCTGCTTTTAGCAAAATTCAACCCTAAAAATCTACAGTTATTCTTCATCTAAACCCATTCATTTCTCCAGACTTTATCAGAAAGATCTTTCTATAATGCACTCCAAACACTTATCATGGAACTGTGGATTTTCTGGGAGATGGGGTGTGTTAGCTGGGATTAAGTTTCTACCATGTCAATCACAGTACAGGTGAGCCTCTAATTCTGCGGTCGTGCTCTCATTTTGTCTAGTCATATAAAGACATTGCAGAAACAAAGCAGAAATGAATTATAAAAGTAACTAAGACATGTAACAAATGTGAATACATGGCCTAGTGTAGACGCTCTTGGGATGTCTGCCTGGGATATGTCTTTAACTTTCAAGAATGGTAGGTAAATTTATCTACTGTCTTAAATACCGGATTTATTATGACAAACTTCCAGTCCTGATTTATGTCAGTTTCCCTGTGACAAAGTTCATATAAATGCATTACTATTATTTTAATGTCATCTCATGGCAGTGATGTTATTTTATGGACAAATTCTGGAACATGAGACTTTAAAGAGATGCTAAATTACTCTTTTTCTACTGAAGTGTAATGAGCCCAGGCTTCCAATGAGACAGTCATTCAGATGAAAACTGGGATTAGTTAATAAATTGCCAGGATAGTTAATTAATAATGTATTTGTAGGAGGCATTTCATTGTATCAAAGAAGGAGTAGAATTTGAATTTAAGGATTTTTTTTTTTTTTTTAGTTTGATTCAGCCACAAATTAGCTCCAGTTTGTCTTGGGACTTGTCTGAAGCTACGTCATTTCTAACTCACAGGATTGTTCTTAGTGATATTAAAATGTTCTCCCAGCCTTAAGTGTGTTTATAATTTTTAGATGATTCTGGTCTGTATTATAACATACTTGGCAGTAATTAATAACCAGTTGCCCTGCCTCTAGTTTTTCCTCTACTGCGTCCTGTACGCTACCTTCATAACAAGCATTGCTGAAGATTTAATTTTTCTATTTCCTTCTGAAGTTGTTTAGTGATTCTTTGATGACTGTAGAAAAAGCTCACCACAGACTCATTCTTATTTGCCTTTTTAAACTTTTCTTGCTGAGTTCTCTAATACATATTTTTTTTCTGCTTCAGTCCATTTACTAAAAGGAAACCAAACCAAAGCAAACAAACCCCCAACCAACCAACCAACTGGCCAACAAAACAACACAGAAATAGCACTTTTTGTTTTATCCCTTGGATCAGAATGACTTTTTTTTCTTTTCATATAACTAATGTTATTTCTCCTTTAAGGCCTCACTTGGCATTTTGACCTACAGGAAAAATTTCCAGATCTTTCCAGAATGAATCCTGTACTTCCTGAGTATGTTACACTACTGATTTGTGCTGTTCTCTTGTATGAAGACTCTATTAAATTCTAAACTGACACTTATATGGATTGTTTACTTATTCATATGCTTATTTCTCTTATTTCCAACTAGGATATGGACATTTTGCGGGAAGAATACACACATGTCTTCGTATTGTGCTTGGTACATAGTGTGTACTAGTTAAAAAGGCCCTCAGTATATATTTGTCAAAGAACCTATAATTTGGAATACTTTTGTTTTCATAGAATTAAAGCACATTTTTCTGATGCAAAGATAAAGTAGAATGAAACAACGAACATTTTATTTTTTCCAGCAAGGTACTGTGAAGTAGAATTATGTGGCTAAGAAAATGCTAATAGGATTTATGTATTAGACTCTTAAGATCAACAGTAATACTATTCCATCATTGGGTTCTTATTATTTGAGATGCTGTCCATCAAATTCTTATTTACTATATAACAGCACTATCTTTAGCTTGGTGAAATGCAACTAAATCTGGGTCCTCTGGTTTTTGCTTTAAGCTCAGTGTCATATCCAATATAAGCACAAACATTTATACAAAGATTTGAAAAATAATATCTGTGTATCTCAAAGCTGTCTTGAAGATAGTTCTCAGTATCTTCAAGTACACAGCAATAACACCTAAACCTTTTTAAAATTGTATCCTAAAATATATTTCTTAGAAAAGATTTCTAAAATTTCTCTTTAACTATCTGGATATTCTCACTTCAGGAGTTTTTTCTGTGTTTTTTTTCTCTCTCTCGTCTTTTTCCGATACTTCATTTTTAATGCATTATTTTAATCTGGACCACAGATTTCCTGGAGCAGATCAACACAAAAGAATTCTGTTGAGCAGTCTGGGGAGGGAGGTGGTGGGGAATACTTCTACTTAAATGTTTTCGCCTGTGTTATATATTCTTCATCACTCCTGTGTTAGAGGTTCGCCTTCCTCATGTTAGGGACTCAGGCAAGTGAAGGTTATAGAGAACACAGAACTAGCCCAAGGTCATTGTTCCATTCAGTATTGCTCCATATACCAGCGCAGAGCTCAGTGGTACACAGTAACCACAGTAGTAGTCGTGCAGTCTCCGTGGGGCAGGAATCTGGGCAGGGCTCAGTAGGGCCCTGGTGGCTGGGGCCTCCGCTGGGAAGGTGTGAGTACTGGGGTTGATGAATCTGGGCTGTAAACTTTTGGAGATGCCTTCATTCACATGAGTGGTAGGTAGGACACTGATGTTATGTTTGGGCTCTCAGCTGGTCTTTTGGCTGGAACACTGACCCTGGCCTCTCCAGGGGCTTTACCTGTCCTAGTTCAGGCTTCCTCACAGCCTGGGGGCTGGGTTCCCAGAACAAGCACTCCAGGAAGACAAAGCAGAAGTGAGCACCATTTTTAAGGTCATGTCATGAAGCCTGCAAGTGTCACTTCTGCAGTACTCTGTTGGTTGAGGCTGTCCCAAAGGTCTGTCCAGGTTCAAGGGGAAGGGATCCTTACTGCTAAGTGGATGGATGTCAAGGTACACTTCATGAAGAGCATGGGGGATAGGAAGCATTTCTGTGGCCCCAAAATACAATCTTCCAGAGTCACAGAGGTAGTCAGAAGCTGAGTAAGGATTAGAACCAAGGTTTTCTAACTCCATTTCTGATCACTGTGATGATTATTCTCAAATCCATTCTTCAGTGTAAATAAGAATTCTGTCAAATGTAGAATTGTATTCATTGCATTTTAGATAGCAGTAAATAATTCAAAAGGAAATGCATTTGTGAAAATGTTGGATTATACAAGAAAAAATTTGTATAAAGCCATTTAAAATGTGCTGTTTTCCAAATAATAATGGGGAAGATTTTATTTCCTTTCAAAACCACATCTTTCTAAAGTGAGTGTGGGGGTTTGGCTTACACTGAGTTTCTCTGATATTTCTAAATGAAATGTCAAATATAATTTAATGCTTGAAATTTGAAGCAGGTCTGACTACATTTAGAGTTTGACAGCTTGCTGTTTTTCTGTTAAGCTATCTCACCATGGGGAGCAATATTATGTTTAATGTAGAAGCTAATTAGGTGATATCTGTGGATCTATCTATATATTTATGGGTTATTGATTATTAATAATAACTTGTATTTGAGTGCTTTCTATGTGCCATGTTCATAATTTATCATTTTGGATACATTTAATAACTCTGTGTGGAAGATATTATCACTTCCTTTTGACAGACGGAGAAGCTTACAAGTGTTTATTTTTCATCTAAGGTCGCACAGCTGGTCAGAGCAGCGTTCTTAAGCTCTGTTTTATCCTATTTCTATCATATGTGAAATTTAACAATCTCATTCATCCTTTGAATATCTAAACTTCAACTGCTCGCAAGGTGACCCTTTGATGGGGTTCACTCTGACCCATCCTGCCTGGAACAGCAAGGGTGGTGTGATGCTGGTAAAGGTACAGTGCTCAGGAACATGTCTGTGAAGTCACTGTAGTTTAGCAAATGTGTGGCAAATGCCATTTCTTGGGTTACTCCCAAAGATCTGTAGGTTATCATTTTCCACCTTTTATAGATAAGGAGTGGCTTCAGCTAAAATGGGACATATTTTTTCACTTTGATTTCAGTATAGGGAATCATGCTTTTAAGTACTTCACTTCTTCTTGCCCATTAGTGCTTTTTGCTATAATGCAAGTACACACACACTCTCTCTCTCTCTCTCCCTTTCTCTCTCTCTCTCTCAGTGTAAGAATTATGTGGAAGGAATGATAGGACTAATTGTTTCCTTTAACGATGGCTTTTCAGTCTTATAAAATTTGTGCTCATGGAAGATTGACATACATGTAGCTAAAGCTTTAGATTAATCTGAGTGCTAACCTCTTACATTAGTGCAGCACCTGATGAGTCATGAACATTAATATCAGGATGAACAGAACCATTCCTTCTTTAAAGTTTCTAAGAATAAATATAGACTCAATTATGTAAGTGGTGTTCAGGGTCAGGAAGTTGTCCATAGAACAGGTCTCCTGAAACGTCCAGTGGAATTGGATTTTCTCTTCTTCTACATAGACCAGTGGAAAGCTTCCTCCATGTCTAGTTTTAGTGGACTAGAACCCCTTTCTTCTCCTGTGGGTACTATTTATTGATTCTAAAATTTGTGTCCAGTGATCTAACCATAGAAGTCTTTCCTTGGGCCATCCATGATTTAATTGATGTTTTGTGCATGTGTTTGTGTGTGTGTGTGTGTGAGTTGCTCAGTCATGTCTGACTCTTTGTGACCCCATGGGCTGTAGCCCACCAGGTTCCTCTGTCCATGGAATTCTCTAGGCTAGAATACTGGACTGGGTTGCCATTCCCTTTTCCAGGGGATCTTCCCAAACCAGCAGTTGAACTCAAGTCTCCCACACTGCAGGCAGATTCTTTCCCATCTGAGCCAACAGAGAATATGTTAGGGAATTATTTTCAGAACATTTTGACTATTTACATTTAGGTTAACTTCATGGATTAGCCAGACAGCCCAGCACTCATTGCTTGCAGATGATACTATGATTTTAACATTTTTGGAGTTTTTAGCTCAAGATAATCATCTTGTACTGCCCCCTGGAATGCTGCGTGCGGTTTTGACATAAGGACATACTAAGAGGATCAGAACTAAGTTTGAAAACAAAAATATTAAAAATATGATGGACAGAGTGATATGGTTGAAGTCTAGAAGTGAACAGGTGAATCGAATCCATGTGCGGTTTCTACATCAGGTAGTTAACATGGATACAAACTGAAGGTATAATTGGTGAACATTTTAAAATTAAAATTCAGAATATAAATAAAGAATATTTTAAATTTTTATTTATTTACTTTTATTTTTGGCTGTCTTGGGTCTTTGTGCTGTGCAGGCTCTTTTCTTTTTGCTGAGCAGGGGCTACTCTTTAGTTGTGATGCGTGGACCTCTCACTGTGGTGGTTTCTCTTTTTGCAGAACAGAGGCTCTAGGACGTGCAGCCTTCAGTAGCTGCAGCTCCTGGGCTCTGGAGCACAGGCTCAGTAGTTGAGGTGCATGGACTTAGTTGCTCCATGGCACGTGAAATCTTCCCAGATCAGGGATTGAACTGTGTCTTTTGCATTGGCAAGTGGATTTTTTACCACTGAGCCACCAGGGAAGCTCCCGAGGCCACCCTCCAAAAAAAAAAAAAAAAAAAAAACCAGTTTCATAAGAAATCGTAAACAAAAGCCAGCTGCTTTCAGGGCATATTTCTAACTTGTGGAGGTTGACATCATGGTAGGTAACCATTGTGCTTCATTGCAAATCATCTCTTGGTGACGGGGTGAATATCCGGGCCAGTTGCCCGGCATGACATTGCTTATTGTACTCACCTGCCTTGTCTTCTCCTTTGTTCTCTATGTGAAGATATTCATAGGTTATCTGTAGTCATTCATTATCTTTGATTCCTTTTTCTTAGCAGTTCTGATAGAAAAATGCATGACATTTTATTATTGGCACAAAGATCAGTATTATTAATTTTTAATTCCAAAAATGATTATAGGGGAACTCTATTACTAAATTTAAATCAATCTAGCATATTTAATCTATGTCTGTCTATACCCAATTCTATAGCTGTATCTATGTTTGTAACATTAATTATATTGCTATGATACCTATTTCTTTGGTTTATCAAGCAGGTTTTCTACTTTACCCTAAAGGGTTATATTCTGATCTGATTTTTTCTGCATTATTCCTTCTACTGACTCTGGTTCACTGAATGCCTAAGGTGAGCATGTACATCAAGAGACTGCAGTTTTGGGACATTAGACATACGAAGCTGCAGAATGTGCCAGTAAGGAGCTAATAATCTGGCTGAAGGGCCGTGAGTGATGAAGCAAGGTCTGCCAGTTACTGTGCTTTACTTTGTCTGCTGACCTTGAGGAAGTTCAGAGTCCTGAACAGGTAGTTTAGCACTCACCCTCTCAGTCCAGTGCCCACCTTGCTATGACCTCCAGTGCTAAGGCAAATGTGGAAGTTCTTTGCATTAGTTTGGCACTTGAGGAAAATCTAGCTATAATGTTAGGGAATGGCAAAGATATTAAGGCCATTTTTGTTCTCACTAAAGGAACAGATTTCAGACTGTAATACACAGAAACTGTGCTAGTCTAATCTCACAGGAAGACCGATTTAATAGAGAAGACAAATAATACATATGCAACAAAACATATTGAATAAAAATAAGTTCCATTGACTTGTTCAAAGGCTTCCTGGTAAGTGGCAGGGAAGATAGTCACATGTTGACAATTGGGGATGAAAGCTGGGACACAGCGGAAAATTATGCTCGAATCTTCTGACAGGATATTACATTTGCTTCACTTGCTCCTTATGTCTGAGACATAATTGAATGCTCCTTAATATGCCTTTCTTCCCCCAAGCAAGTGCCCTGACCCAGTTACAGAATATTTCTGGCAATTTTAGATGAAGGGTTGAGGGAGAGGGTTATGAGTCTGAGATAGTAACAGAAAATTTAATTTACTTTGCAGATCTCCATGCCTGTTTGAAGTCTTATGGCGTAGTTGTGATAGAATTTTGCTTAGCCCAGTCGTTACTTTAGCTTGAAAAATAATGTGTTAAAATAAGTTCACTGGGCTGATCTTGGGTGAAGGATTTTATTTGAAAATAAGGATTAATCCAATCATACCTAATTTGTAAAGTGCTCCAAAATAAACTAGAGTTGTATGTTGTATCTATTGTTTCATTTAATATAAGTACACAGATTGAATTGCAACTTTATGTGAGATCCCTTGGGAAGTGCTTCAAAGGATGAAATACCTCCAATTAAAAAAAAAATCAGAATCATTTACTCTTCTGTTAAAAGCCCATAACCTTTGGCTCCAATGCATTTGGCTTTTTTGCAATTAAAATTACCTGAGACATTAGTGGTTGTTGCTGTTTAGTTGCTCAGTTATGTCTGACTCTTTTGCAACCTCATGGTCTGCAGCCTGCCAGGCTCCTTTGTCCATGGGATTCTCAGGCAAGAATACTAGAGTAGGTTGACATTTATTCTCCAGGGGATATTCCTGACCTGTGTCTCTTGCATTGATAGTTGGATTCTTTATCTGTGAGCCACCTTGGAAGCCATTAGTATCCATCTCTAATTTTCAAATAGCTACATGTACATAAAATCTTAACATTACAAATAAAATACAGACTTCAGATATTGGGGACTTGGAAGGAATTAAACCATGCACATATGCTCACTAAGAAAATTTACACCTCAGCTTGAGAAAGCTTCAAAATTGTTCTGAAAAGTGAAATCTAGCACTCAAATTGGTGGGAGAAAAGGAAGTTAGCTGAAGTTATTTGTTTTTAGGGAGACAGGGTAGTGTAGGATAGTCTGTTTCAAATTGTAATGTCTTTACCTGGGAAATATGTAATTCAGGGGATCTTGCTCAAATGCAGATTTTAATTCAGTGGATCTGAAATGAGACTAGAGTGTTTCTAATAAGCTCCCAGGTGAGGCCAGGATATCTGGTCTGAGGATCATATCTGAGTAAAAAGGAGCTGTAGCTGATAAAGAATCTGCCTGCAGTAAAGGAGACCTGGGTTTGATCTCTGAGTTGGGAAGATTCCCCTGGAGAAGGGAATGGCTATCCATCCACTCTAGTATTCTTGCCTGGAGAATCCTGTGGACAGAGGAGCCTGGTGAGCTACCATGGGGTTGGACACTACTGAGCAACTAACACTTTCACAGAGGAAACCACTATGCAAATGCAAGGGTTAAATCCTAGTTCTGTTTACTAGCTGATCTTAACCTCTCTGAGCTCCGGCTTGCTTACCTGTCCAATCAAACCTGTTCAGTAAGAACATTGTAAATATACAACATTAGTAAAGCATGCTTTTTGTAGTCCCACTATATGCCATGTCAGTAACTGTAAACATAGACGATTTGAAATATAATCAAATCAAATAGAGCATTATTATAATAATTTACTATTTTTTGGTAGGATGCAACTATCTTTTGATGATAAGTTTTGAATTGTTGCAGATACAGGAAGAAATAGAAATAAATAAGTACTGAGTAAGCTGGATGGAAACAAAGTCCCAGTAATCATAGAGATTCATCTAGAGTTGTTCTGGGAGCCTGGTCCTGCCTGATGGCATGTGCTTAACCTGGAAACTCGTGAGAAATGTAGAGTCTCAGACGTCATCCCAGACTTCCTGACTCAGGGGTGGCCCAGCCTCCTGGGATCCACCAAACCCTCTGGGTGATTCTGATGTATGTGAAAGAGTGAGACCCACTGAGGAAAAGCAGGAAGCCCTTTATTTGGAATCGTGGGTTTAAGAAGCCATTTGTGGCTGTGCTCTGCAAAGTGACCCTTTTCTGTTTTCTGAGTCTAGGTCTTCATGTGAATAAATGGTTCAGCTCAGAAAGTATTAAATATATGTTACTTATGAAACAGCATGATGTTAAACGATCAGGAGTCCAGGCAAGAGAAACAGATGATGAGGTTGGATACAAGGGCGTGTGTGCGTGCTCAGTCATGTCTGACTCTTTGCGACCCATGAACTGTATCCCACCCATGGGCTGTAGCCCACCAGGCTCCTCTGTCCATGGGATTTTCCAGGCAAGAAGACTGGAATGGGTTGCCATTTCCTCTTCCAGGGGATCTTCCCAACCCAGAGATAGAACCTGTGGCTTCTGCATTGGCAGGTAGATTCTTTACCACTGAGACACCTGAGAATCCCAGATACAAGAGTAAAGAATAAAAGAAAAAAGAAATAAAAGAGTTGGTAGAGACTGGGGGTCAAGAGAAACTGATCTGAATAGAGTCAGGTCACTGACAAGCAACCACAATGTTTGACATCAAAAGAACAGCACAATATACCCTATGCCTTTGGATGTCTCTGTCTTAGAGTAATGAGCTAGAAATTGTAACCCTGGCAAAGGAAGCTTCAAAGAAAGCACCACAATTTTCAACCTATATTACAGTGTAGAAAATGATACAATCTAAAATATCCATAAATTCAGGAGCCTTCTGTGAACCAGGAGAAAAAAAATAATGCTTCAAATTTTGTAGATAAGTAGTCACTAGAAGGTTCAACTACAGATGCACCTGTAAATTCGAGTCTGTGATGTCTGCATTTTAAAATCTCTCCCAGGTTCTTGAAATCTGAGTTCATCACACACAGCTTTCACTAAGGCATCTACTTATATCTGTCTATCTCTACCCACAAGGCATGACATTGAACATTTCTTAAAATAGAAAAAGAAAACCAGCTTTATGGAAGATGATGTAACGTCTCCTGGTTTCTGAACAAGATGTTTTACATTTCAACAAGGTCTAAGAAATCAGACTATCATCACTGTGTACAGGCCATGATTTGAGATAAGCTCTGTAACCAAACATTTTAAAGTTCTCGTATTTAGTTTGTGTCAAGTCAGGGGAGAGGAGAGGAAGAGAGAGGGAGGGAGAGATGAGGAAGAGGGAGAAAAAGAGAGAGAGAGCACTATGTCTACTGTTTTATATTCATTCAGTGAGTTAGAAAATAATACTGTGTGTGTCTTCGTTCAGTGAGCACTATAAAAAATAAGAACTCTATTTGTGGCCCTGTGTGAGCAGGTAAGATGAGTGACCTGTCAAAGCCTTGGAGATGCAGCTCAAACCTGTTCTCTGCAAACCTGTGGGGGCATCTCAGCACTGCTGGCCTGTTTCTAAGAAAGAAGCCCAGGAACTAGTGGTCCAATGGTTAAGAATCTGCTTTCCAACGCAGGGTTCGATCCCTGCTCTGGGAACTAAGATCCCACACACTGCAGGGCAACTAAGCTCGTGTGCCATCGCCAACAGCCCGCATGCTGCAACTGAGACCCAACACAGTCAAATAAACAAAAATAAAGTAATATGAATTAAGAAAGAAGCCCTGAACGACAATGCGGTTGATGATAGAATCAAGCCAAGATTGTGTGTCGGTGGCTCAGCAGCATTTTCCCCGTTGTATGTTCTTGTCATTTTCCTTAGTGATGTGTTTCCTTGGTGATATGTTTCCATTTTCCTAAACGGAACAAGGAAGAGGATGAAGGAGCAGAAGCTAAATTGTGAAATCCTCTATCTCTAAACACTTCCTTGAACCTTGCCCTAAGGATGGGTGAGGGGTATTTTTCCAGTTTCATGAAAGAGAGTCCTTTCTCCTTTGACCAACATGAACGAGAATGTTCCTCTTTTAATTGGAGAAGAGATACTTGTCATGAATGAGGCATCTTTTTGGTCCAGGGTATCTAAAATCTTGTTGTTTTTATACTGTAGAAATAAGTCTAGTTTTACCAATATACTGTATGAGTTCATGAGTTTCATCTCACTGGATCAGTGAGATGTTTATGTTAATTTATGTTAGTTTTTGTTAATTTTGATTTATGTTAATTCTTTATGCTCTCATACAATGAGATCAGAATTTGGTATCTTCATTTTTACCTTTGTATCTATTACCAGTATATCGACTTGCACTCAATTTTAGTGGAATGAGTAAAAAAATCAATGAATAAATATTTAGTGTTTCTTAATATTTTATTGTTTTTGTTGGAGTAAAGTTGCTTTACAATGTTGTGTTAGTTTCTGTAGTGCTAGTGTTCCTTAAAATGACATTGTAGTGTCAGTGGAGGGTGGGTCATATCTGTTTTTAAAAAGCAATTGGGGTGAATTATGAGAAATTGAAAATCACATTATTTGGAATTGAAGTGAGTAAAACAAAAACTGATAATAATGAATTATTAATTAATGGTACTGTGGATATTTGTTTAAGGAATGTAAATTAAACTGCATTCTATTTGTTAAAAACAAAAGAGGTTAACTGACTTTCCAATGGTTCTAATCTAGTTAGTCTCAGAACTGGTACTATAATAAATTTTTTGGAATATTTTTGTTAAAGTTGTAAACATTTATGAAAGTAGAGGAGATAGTATAATGTCTTGTTTCCATCAGTATCTTCAAGCATATTCTATTCATTTACTCAATATTGGTTTTATCAGTGCTTATTTCTACCCTCTGCTGTCTCCAGATTATTTTTAGGCAAATCCGAGGAATCATATCATTTGTAAACATTTTAGTATTTAGCTTGAAATGTTAGAGACAACATATCCACAGTAACATTAATTGATAATTCATTATTATCAGTTTTTGTTTTATTTTATACTGGACTTAGTTCAGTTCAGTCGCTCAGTCATGTCCAACTCTTTGTGACCTCATGAATCACAGCACGCCAGGCCTCCCTGTCCATCACCAACTCCCGGAGCCCACCCAAACCCATGTCCACTGAGTTGGTGATGCCATCCAACTATCTCATTCTCTGCTGTCCCCTTCTCCTCCTGCCCTCAATCTTTCCCAGCATCAGGGTCTTTTCCAATGAGTCAGCTCTTTGCATCCGATGGCCAAAGTATTGGAGTTTCAGCTTCAACATCAGTCCTTCCAATGAACACCCAGGGCTGAACTCTTTTAGGATGGACTGGTTGAATCTCCTTGCAGTCCAAGGCACTCTCAAGAGTCTTCTCCAACACCACAGTTCAAAAGCATCAATTCTTCAGTGCTCAGCTTTCTTCACAGTCCAACTCTTACATCCATTCATGACCACTAGAAAAACCATAGCCTTGACTAGATGGACCTTTGTGGACAAAGTAATGTCTCTGTATTTTAATATGTTATCTAGGTTGGTCATAAGTTTCCTTCTAAGGAGTAAGTGTCTTTTAATTTCATGGCTGCAGTCACCATCTGCAGTGATTTTGGAGCCCAGAAAAATAAAGTGAGCCACTGTTTCCACTGTTTCCCCATCTATTCCCCATGAAGTGATGGGACCAGATGCCATGATCTTAGTTTTCTGAATATTGAGCTTTAAGCCAACTTTTTCACTCTCCTCTTTCACTTTCATCAAGAGGCTCTTTAGTTCCTCTTCACTTTCTGCCATAAGGGTGGTGCCATCTACATATCTGAGGTTATTGATATTTCTCCCAGCAATCTTGATTCCAGCTTGTGCTTTTTCCAGTCCAGCGTTTCTCATGATGTACTCTGCATATAAATTAAATAAGCAGGCTGACAATATATTGGATTACAGTTGATTATAAATATGTTAGTTTCAGATGTACAGCAAAATGATTCACTTATACATACACATGTATATATTCTTTTCAAATTTTTCCCATTTAAATTATTACTGAATATGCACAGAGTCCCTTATGCTATACAGTGGATCCTTGTTGGTTATCTATTTTATATAAAGTAGTGTATATGTCAATCCAAAGCTCCCAGTTTACTCTACCCCACTTTTCCCCTTCAGTAATCATAAATTTATTTCCTAAGTCTGTGAGTCTGTTTCTATTTTGTAAATAAATTCATTTGTATCCAGCTTTTTAGATTCCACACATAAGCAATATCATATGTTTGTCTTTCTCTGTCTGACCTTATTATCATTTAATATCCAGTCAGTGTTCACATTTCTTTGTCTTATACTTTTTTTTTTTTTTACATTTCACTTGTTTAGATTGGAATTCAAATATGGTCCATATGTTATGGTTGGTTTTATCTCTTAAGTATCTTTTAATCTACAAATTCTTCCTCTCTGCCTCCCTGACCTCTAATCTCCCTTTATTTTTTCAGTTGTTATTCATGAAACGATGTCATTTGTCCTGTTTTTCCAAGTATGAAATTTGCTGGTTGCCTAAAATACAATTTTCTAACATAAAATTTGCTATTTAGATCTAGTTAAAAAAAAAAAAAAAACTTGGGGTGGAAGATACATGTATATTGAAAAATGTTTCCATAATGCCTGCTCTTTTAAAGTTTGAAAAGTTGTGCTATCATATTTGCTTCTATTTGAAATTCAAAAATGACATCTCAAAAAATTTTTACCGCAGGATTCTGTAAATGATCTTATTAATTTTCTAAAGTGTTTGTTTCTCTTTCCTCTTTGGTATTTGGATTAAAACCAACTTTTAATTAATGCAGAAAAAATACAAATCAGAACTGTGACAGGAACTTTCATAATGCTTAAGTGTTTCTTTACTGATTAGGGCAAATCCAAAGTAGTGATATTAATTTTTATAATTACTCAGTTTTTATTAATCATTTAGAATAAGAAACAAATGGACATGAAAATCCTGTTTTCTAAGGATTTATGTAATAAAATTCCCCATAATGCTTATCAGTGATATTTCTGGGTACAGGAGTACCATTATTGCCCTTTCTGGTTTATTCTCCATAGGCTTCTGAGGATATTCCTAGAGATATGTAACGGTAAATTGAAGTTGGCTCATGAATTTTCACCTTATTACATAAAAACAAAGGGATTAAAATATATGCTACAAGAAGGTAGAATATGAACTTTTTATCATACATAAAATTAGCTAATCCATCTAAATTGTAATAATAGCTGAACAGTTAGTTGGTGGTGGTACATTGAAAATTTCTTTAAAAACAAAATTGTTGTGATTCAGTTGTTAAGTTGTGTCTGACTCTTTGCAATCCCATGGACTGCAGTACACCAGGATTCCCTGTCCTTCACTATCTACTGGAGTTTGCTGAAACTCTTGTGCATTGAATCAGTGATGCCATCCAACCATCTCATCCTCTATTGCCCCCTTCTCCTCTTGCCCTCAATCTTTCCTAGCATCAGGGTCTTTTCCAATAAGTCGGCTCTTTGTACCAGATGGTCAAAGTTTTGGAACTTCAGTGTCAGCATCAGTCCTTCCAATGAATATTCAGGGTTGATTTCCTTTAGAATTGACTGGTGTGATCTCCTTGTAGTCCAAGGGACTCTCAAGAGTCTTCTCCAGCACTGGAGTTCGAAAGCATAAAAGTTACCTCCCTCATTAGAGGTTTCTGTTCTCTTTGCTCTGTTGCTGACCTGACTTTGCTCTGAGCACTTTAATTTCTGCAGTTGTGAAAGCTCTGGCATCTTACACAGCTGCCAGAGAGCTGTGGAGGAGCCTACATGTGATTCTTTGCACTTAAAATACTTAGGATTGGGAAGGCTGACTGAAGGGGAACTGAGGACTCTCTTAACCATACACTATTTTATGTTTTTCTTTCAATTTAAAGCTATTTCAAAAGAGAAAATATGTGAGAAACTTGAATTTTATTAATTTCACTATATTACTGAAATTTCATTAAGATAGGAAATATTGTATTCACCTGTGCTTTCTTCAGCCTACCCCAACAGAAAAATATTTTAAGTCTTTGTTGAATTTTTTTATGATATTGCTTCTGTTTCCTGTTTTAGTTTTGTGGCCCTGAGGCATGTCAGATCTTAGCTTTCTGACCAGGGATTGAAGTCAGAGCCCTTGGATTGGAAGGTAAAGTCTTAAACACTATCAGGGAAGTCCCCCAATTTAAAATTTAAGAAATAAAATCAGGAAGGAGGGATAGTTTAAAGGCTTCTGTTTGATGTTTTAATGGAACAAAAATGATTGTTTTGCCTATTTCAGGGGTAATACTATATACTAAATGTTTTCTTCTCAAAAGGGGTGTCTGTTTAATGGCCACCTTATACTTTTTCAAAAATAAAATTATAGAATCCAAAAAATTCAGTTATTATAAGTCATTTCATTTATGAAAAGGATAAAAATTACTAATTGAATTCTCTGATTCCAACAATTGTTGTATTGTGACAGTGGAACCAACTAGAACACTTAGAGTTGAATTCTTAGTAGCTTAGGGTTCTAGATGGATTTATACTCAAGTGTAAAAATTTGAACTATTACTGTAATAATTTTGAACGACTTTTTGGAAATTATTATCAAACCCTTTCCTGATGACTTTGCATCTTGAATGTTATACTGTCCCTAGTTTTAAACTTCTCAATTTCATTTTCCATAAGACTTCCAGGGACATTTTACTAAATATAAAAATTTTTATATCACTCCTTCAGTGATTTTCTTCAGCCTTGAGGATAAAGCCCCAGCTGCACTTTGTGACAGATGATGCCCTTGTGCCCTGCCTTTGTGCGCCTCTCCACCTGTAGGTGGAGGCCCCTCCATCCCCTCAGCCCTGGCTTCTTGTTACCCAGCCCCAGTCTTCTTTACTCACTTTTTCTGTCACACACAGTGTGGACACTGCTTTGAATGCCTTCTTCTACTCCTGGCCTTGGTTAAAGCTTAATCATCTTTTAAATATGGAAGATTTAAACAGGTAGCCCTCCTCCTCTTCCCGCTTCCTTCAGGATACCACAGACCCTGACGCCCTCTATCACGTCTCCTGTGATGCTGTATTGTAATAATGAACTATGTGTTTGTCAACCTTTAAGATGGTAAATATTATGGATATAGACCACTTGTCGTCATTTCAGCATCTATCATGGTATTCTTACACATAAGAATCTATCAATAAATAGTGGTGGTTTTTGAATGAATAATTAACATTGTAATTATTGGAATTTACTGAAGAACATAAGGTTATATTATATCAAATCTGTGTTTTTTTCAACTGTTGAGTTTTCATGATACAGTCATTCTGTACATTCCTTCTCTGATTGAAAGAAAGTGAAAGTGAAAGTTGCTTAGTTGTGTCCGACTCTTTGTGACCTCATGGACTCTACA
The DNA here is from genome assembly GCF_027580195.1 of Bos mutus. Lineage (NCBI taxonomy): Eukaryota > Metazoa > Chordata > Mammalia > Artiodactyla > Bovidae > Bos > Bos mutus. The sequence continues at coordinate 74,640,170 of NC_091632.1, forward strand.
GTCCGTGGAATTCTCCAGGCCAGAATACTGGAGTGGGTAGCCTTTCCCTTTTCCAGGGATTTTCCCAACCCAGGAATCAAACCCAGGTTTCCCACATTGCAGGTGGATTCTTTACCAGCTGAGCCACAAGGGAAACCCAAGAACACTGGAGTGGATATGCTATCCCTTCTCCAGGGAATCTTCCCGACCCAGGAATTGAACCAGTGTCTCCTGAATTGCAGGAGGATTCTTTACCAGCTGAGCTATTAGGGAAGCCCTTCTCTGATTGCCACTGCTTGATCCTCCAGTGTATCTGTCTATGGTAGCTACATTTTTTTTTAATTTGATAATTTTCATATATATTTTGTTTTCTTCTCAAGAAAGAATGTGAGAATTCTATTTGTGGCTAGAACTATTTACTTCTAACTGCATTAATTAATTATATTCAAGAGCTGCTTAATTAAATGCTATGACTAATTTTATAGTACTGCTGGTTAAATATATGTTGCTTGAATTCTTGATTATTTCTATCTAATCAACCATTGTTTTTATATTATTCAATAATAGCTTCTATTACTTTTCTAGAACATGCAAATTGCTGTCATATGCTATAAGCATGAGCTTACTAAAATAAGTTTAACCAGGTCTATTTCAATGTTAAAAGCAAAGCAGATAAAGAAGTTGTGGTTCATATACGCAATGGAATATTACTCAGCCATAAAAGGAATGCATTTGAGTCAGTTCTAATGAGGTGGATGAACCTAGAGCCTGTTATGCAGAGTGAAGTAAGTCAGAAAGAGAAAGATAAATATCATATTCTAACGCATATATACGGAATCTAGAAAAATGGCACAGAAGAAATTATTTACAGGGAAGCAGTGGAGAAACAGACATACAGAATAGAGTTATGGACATGGGGAGAAGGGAGGAGAGGGTGAGATGTATGGAAAGAGTAACATGGAAACTTACATTACCATATGTAAAATAGATAGCCAACGGAAATTTATTCAGGAAACTCAAACAGGGGCTCTGTATCAACCTAGAGGGATGGGATGGGGAGAGAGATGAGAGGGAGGTTCAAAAGGGAGGGGATTATATGAATACCTGTGGCTGATTCATGTGGAGGTTTGACAGAAAACAACAAAATTCTGTAAAGCAATTATCCTTCAATTAAAAAATAATTAAGAAAAATAAAAAGTTAAAGACAATTTATTTGTAAAGTGGAAAAAACAAAAATAACAACAAAGCAAACCCAACACAAACTAACTTAAAATTCACACGGGTGCGTAAAAAAATAGCACCAACCTGTAATTCTGTTTGTAGAAAGATGGGTACATCATATTATGTTATCACAAATGTTTAGAAATTTTTTACAATGAGAGTTGGAATGATTCTTATTTTTAGAGTTCATAGCAGCCAGTTTTCTCAGTAAAACCATAGGAGGGTTGACTTTTTTCCTCCTAGCTTATAGTTGAGAAGAAAATGAGTGTGCAGTAAACTAAACAGATATTAAATTGACCTCTCAGTTTTGGCCATTTTTAGGGGTAACACTGCCTCTTCTCATTAACTCTGTTTTAAAGGCAGTGATCATTTAACTCTCCTCTCTCCAATAGCCTGTTTTTTTTTAAATTAAAATATCATGTTGTATGCTTAGTCACACAATAGAGTTAGGTGTCACTTTCCTGGGGTTGGGGGTCTCCTTTCCTTGCTGGGACTATGAAATTAAATTAAATTGATCTTATCAAACAGTTAAATATTCTCAGCAATGTGACCTGGATTGACAAACTGAAATGCAAGCTGGGCATTTTGACGTGAGCAGGAGTGTGGGGAGAGTGTCCTCTAAACTTGTTTCGCTCAACCTTGAAGGCAGGTTAAGTGTTCATTCCCTGCCTCAAATAAAGTGCACCCAATGTACGCAGTGTTCCTGAAAGCTTCCTAATGAACTGAAAAACAAACAGTTTGAGGTGGGAAGCAATATATTTCATCAGCCCCCTGCACAGCGGTGATTTACCTCAGCTTGTCATACCTACTTGATTCTGATTAGAAAAAGGCTAAGGAGCTATTTTAACCTTTCTTGATAAAGAAATTCCACTTGTATTTAATAAAATCTCAGACCTCTCATCATGTGGATTTTATACATTCACTGTTAACGTGAGGCTAGATGGGTATATGAGATGGTTAAATCGAGGAATGTATTTCAGAGGTCACGGCTGGATAGAGAATTCATCATTTTAAAATGACCCAAATGACAAAGATGACAGGATTTGATGTGATGACCTGGCTAAGGAGGCTTTCAAAGCTTGTGATTTAAATGTTAGTCGCTCAGTCATGTCCAACTCTTTGCGACCCCATGGATGGTAGCCCACCCGGCTCCTCTCTCCATGGAATTCTCCAGGCAAGAATATTGCCGTTGTCTTCTCCAGGGCATCTTTCTGATTCAGGGATCCAACCTGGGTCTCCTACACTGCAGGCAGATTCTTTACATTCTAGCCACCAGGGATACCTTGATTAAAGCCAAGTCCTCCTCCAATAGTTCCATTCTTTTTTGATATTTCTTGTAGTTGGGTTAATAAAAGCCACAATGGTGACTGATGTTTCAAGAAAGAAAAACAATATCTTAGGGGAAAAACAGAGGCAATGCAAAATGAATTAAGTTTATTGTGCTACAGAAGACAGATGAAGGGTAGCAAGACAAAAAGGTAAAGATGGTCCCCAGGCTCTCCTTGCATCGCTGTTCCCACTGCAGGTCTGAATGGGAGAGGGTCAGCTTGAAGCTTGTTGATATACTGTAGGCTGCCTGTTAACAAGCTAGCCTCCTACCTTCTGAAGGCATCTACTAGGAACAGCAAGACTTTGAGAAATGATCTACATAATTTTAATCAAAAGGATATTCTGCTTGACTAGTAATAAACCCCGATGATTTTGTATGATTTAGTATGATGGTTTATGTTTTATAAAGCAAGTTCAGCATGTGATCTCGTGCATGTTTACAAGGACTTTGGAAGACACCCTCATCTTTTAAGGATGAGGTTCACAGAGATTAAGTTGAATAACTAGAACATGAAATTGGATTTTCAGATTTCAGATTTAGAGCTATTCTACCATTTTGATGTCTGTATTTCTTACCTGAAGGTCTTAGTGAAAATCATCTTGACAGAGAGCATCTAACGGTGACTAGGCATTAATATTTACTATTATATCTATGACTGGTTCTTGGAAATACAGAGTGTGGCTTTCCTCTTTCTGCAGTAGGCATTTCAAACTTTGCATTGTAGAATGTAATATAAAGATATAATATGACTTTGGTTCTCTATAACATATTTTAATATGATATACAGATATCTTCTCAGAGAAGGCAATGGCACCCCACTCCAGTACTCTTCCCTGGAAAATCCCATGGACGGAGGAGCCTGATGGGCTGCAGTCCATGGGGTCGCTGAGGGTTGGACACGACTGCATGACTTCACTTTCACTTTTCACTTTCATGCATTGAGAAGGAAATGGCAACCCACTCCAGTGATCTTGCCTGGAGAATCCCAGGGACGGGGGAGCCTGGTGGGCTGCTGTCTATGGGGTCGCACAGAGTCGGACATGACTAAAGGGACTTAGCAACAGCAACAGGTATCTTCTATAATGCTACTGTCTAATTTCATGTTAGGATTTTTATGTGTGTGTGTGATTCAGTAATTCATTGTCCTTTGGAATATTCTGATTATGAATATGTTGGTTTCTGATTACAGAATTTTGGGTTGTTGTGTTTGCTGTGTGTGCTCAGTTGTGTCCAACTCTTTGCAACCCCGTGGACTGTAGCCTGCCAGGCTCTTCTGACTGCGGGATTCTCCAGGCAATAATACTGGAGTGGGTGGCCATTTCCTCCTCTAGGAGGTCTTCCTGACCCAGGGATCGAATCTGCATCTCCTGTGTCTCCGGCATGGAAAGCCGGTTGTTTTTATCACTGAGCCACCTGGGAAGCCTTGGGATGTTGAGGGCCCTGCTAAAGAAAGGCTCTTAATGGTCATATATTTTTATCTGAAGAAGACAAAATATTTTTTCATTGGAATATTATTATTTTTTTGGAATTTAAATATGCTTTTATTTGCTAATATTTCTGTGGATCAGAAAATTGGGCTGATTTTTTAAAAAAAATTTCATTGGAGTATAGTTACTTTACCATGTTATGTTAGTTTCTGCTGCACAGCAAAATGAATCAGCTATATGTATACATATATCTCTTCTTTTTTGAATTTTCTCCCTATTTAGGTCACCACAGAGCATTGAGTAGAGTTCCCTGTGCTATGCAGTAGATTATTATTTATCCATTTTATACATAGTAGCAATAATATATATATGTCAGTCCCAAACTCCCAATTCATCTTAATCCCCTTTCCTCCTTGGTTTCCATATGGTTGTTCTCTGTCTGTGTCTCTGTTTCTGCTTTGCAAATAGGTTAGTCTATACCATTTTTCTAGATTCCATATATATGCATTCATATACAATACTTGTTTTGCTTTTTCTGACTTAACTTCACTCTGTATAACAGTCTCTGGGTCCATCCACATCTCTGCAAATGGCATGATTTTTTTTTTTTTTATGGTTAAATAACATTCCATTGTATATATGTACCACATCTTCTTTATCCGTTCCTCCATTGATAGATATCTTGGTTGCTTCCATGTCCTGGCTATTGTAAATTGTGCTACAGTGAACACTGAGGTGCAGGTATCTTTTGAAATTATGATTTTCTCCACGTATATGCACAGGATTGGGATTTCTGGGTGATATTATTATTATAGTCAATGTTTGTTTATTGAAATACACACATACAGACACACATATATATAAATGTACATATACATCCTGATATTCAAGATGGCTGTGAGGAATTCTACATTATTTTTAAGTAACATATAACATGTATATGGAACACTTTTATAACCCACCCCTTACACATAACCTCTGTTTCATTCTCAGGAGTTTATTCAATTTTATTCATCTTTAGGCAGAATATTTAATATTTTGAAGGTATATATTTTCCATAAAGTAGTAAAATCTATAATGTCAATAACATTTCTAGATAGATTTTTTTGAAACTTAGAAACATGAAAGTAAATTTCAACTGAAATTTATTTATAAAAATAACAGGAACTTTTTGAAAAAGTAGAGTAACACAGGAAAAGAATGGTTTTAAAACTATTAGGACATTGACACTAGCAGAGATAGTGGAACAAGATAGGGTTCAGAAAAGGCCCTTATGAATATTCATGAGTATGTAAGTGGCATTTCAATTCAGTAGAGAGATGGTTCACTCAGTAACTAGTATTGGGAGAACAGTGGTTCATGTGGAAAAATGAAGATGAATCTCAATCCTTGCGGCAAGTGGGACTTTTGCTTTTCACTTGTACTATCTCATCCTACTTCACATTTGTACTCTGTTCATGTTTTATTTTTATAAAAAATTATTTAAAAATTAATGATCTCATAATTTGACTGTCGTGTGAATACCAGTTTATGCTGCTGTTACCATAAAACAGTGATATGTTATTCTAATGTTGCATATTTTACTCTATGTAAACATTGAATATACATTTTAAAATGTGGACTTTTAAGTTGATAACAACAACAGAATGCCTTGCTTAGATAATGAACTGTTATGCAAGTACTTTTAATAAGAAGTTTTAGTTCCTAAATTTTTTTTTTTTTTTAAATTTTATTTTATTTTTAAACTTTACATAATTGTATTAGTTTTGCCAAATATCAAAATGAATCCACCACAGGTATACATGTGTTCCCCATCCTGAACCCTCCTCCCTCCTCCCTCCCCATACCATCCCCTGGGTCGTCCCAGTGCACTAGTCCCAAGCATCTAGTATCGTGTATCGAACCTGGACTGGCAACTCGTTTCTTACATGATATTTTACATGTTTCAATGTCATTCTCCCAAATCTTCCCACCCTCTCCCTCTCCCACAGAGTCCATTAGACTGTTCTATACATCAGTGTCTCTTTTGCTGTCTCGTACACTGGGTTATTGTTACCATCTTTCTAAATTCCATATATATGCGTTAGTATACTGTATTTATGTTTTTCCTTCTGGCTTACTTCACTCTGTATAATAGGCTCCAGTTTCATCCACCTCATTAGAACTGATTCAAATGTATTCTTTTTAATGGCTGAGTAATACTCCATTGTGTATATGTACCACTGCTTTCTTATCCATTCATCTGCTGATGGACATCTAGGTTGCTTCCATGTCCTGGCTATTATAAACAGTGCTGCGATGAACATTGGGGTACACGTGTCTCTTTCCCTTCTGGTTTCCTCAGTGTGTATGCCCAGCAGTGGGATTGCTGGATCATAAGGCAGTTCTATTTCCAGTTTTTAAGGAATCTCCACACTGTTCTCCATAGTGGCTGTACTAGTTTGCATTCCCACCAACAGTGTAAGAGGGTTCCCTTTTCTCCACACCCTCTCCAGCATTTATTATTTGTAGACTTTTGGATCGCAGCCATTCTGACTGGCGTGAAATGATACCTCATAGTGGTTTTGATTTGCATTTCTCTGATAATGAGTGATGTTGAGCATCTTTTCATGTGTTTGTTAGCCATCTGTATGTCTTCTTTGGAGAAATGTCTATTTAGTTCTTTGGCCCATTTTTTGATTGGGTCGTTTATTTTTCTGGAGTTGAGCTGTAAGAGTTGCTTGTATATTTTTGAGATTAGTTGTTTGTCAGTTGCTTCATTTGTTATTATTTTCTCCCATTCAACGCAATCCCTATCAAGCTACCAACAGTATTCTTCACAGAGCTAGAACAAATAATTTCACAATTTGTATGGAAATACAAAAAACCTAGAATAGCCAAAGCGATCTTGAGAAAGAAGAATGGAACTGGAGGAATCAACCTACCTGACTTCAGGCTCTACTACAAAGCCACAGTTATCAAGACAGTATGGTACTGGCACAAAGACAGAAATATAGATCAATGGAATAAAATAGAAAGCCCAGAGAGAAATCCACGCACATATGGACACCTTATCTTTGACAAAGGAGGCAAGAATATACAATGGATTAAAGACAATCTCTTTAACAAGTGGTGCTGGGAAATCTGGTCAACCACTTGTAAAAGAATGAAACTAGACCACTTTCTAACACCATACACAAAAATAAACTCAAAATGGATTAGAGATCTAAACGTAAGACCAGAAACTATAAAACTCCTAGAGGAGAATATAGGCAAAACACTCTCAGACATACACCACAGCAGGATCCTCTATGACCCACCTCCCAGAATATTGGAAATAAAAGCAAAAATAAACAAATGGGACCTAATTAACCTTAAAAGCTTCTGCACATCAAAGGAAACTATTAGCAAGGTGAAAAGACAGCCCTAATTTTCTTATGATGCTTCTTGTTGATGGCTTTTGATTCTGCTTTGTCTCTGACTTTATAAAACTCAACTTTCTCTAACGCTGCAGTGCCTGTGACCTTCCTTGTAGGCAGTGATATTTCTGTTCACCGTTTAGTCTGTGGGTTCCTTTTCTGAGCTGAACTTTGTACAGCTGTGACTCAGTTGTCAGCATGGCACAGCTTCTGTTACTGGGAAGGAAGGGTCAAAGAAGATCCTCCCTCATGGGCCTCAGTTCTTGGTGAGGACACAAAGAAGAATCTGAGGTCTCACCCATGGTAGAAACAAATTTATTAAAGAAAGAACAGAAAGAACACCTCAAGGGAGAGGTGGGCCAGGCCAAGAGAGGCACTGGTGCTGGAATGAGGAGGTGTGGGTTTTTCAAAACAGGGGTTTTGTGGGCATGGATAACAGTTTTGATTGACAGTTGCAAGTTACATAACAACAGGCTCTATTGGACATGTCTTTCCCACAATTCTGTCTGTTAAAATCAGATATTTGTATGTATAGAACATTTATGAACTCTTAATGGGCTCTTGGCTGCTTAAGGTCACTTGAGGACAAAGCTCTGCCTCAAGGGCAGTGTCTAGGAGCTGGAGAAGCCCCTGTGGTTAGTCTGTGGCTACTGTGTGCCTAGGGTGCATGCCTGGAGCTGAAAAAGTCTCTGTGGTTATCTTGTAGCTTATCCAGGAGCTCTCCCGGTGTCTGGGGTGGGATTTAAAGATAAGCTTGTGTCCTTTTTGGCTAGTCCACCCATCTTTGCTCATGCTTTACTTCCTCCCTGATGCTTTGACTTCACTAAAATCTAGATGCCAATAGTAGCACATTAGAAACAAGATGTCTTCATCTAATAATAATTCGAGATGAACTTGCATCCTTGAGATTGTTATACTATCTCAGAACACAAGAATCCTAAATGGAGGGTAGCATTTCCTAGAAATGAAATATTCTCTGCCTCTGTTTTCTGGTGATATAGCCAAAGGGGTGCTTTATAATACCTCTAATTTAGCCTATAGATAAATAAATAAAGTTTTCTGTGGAGTAGGATATATAAATATATGTGTGTATATGTGTGTGTCTCTGTGTGTTTATTGCTTAAAGGAATGTTTTACATTATTAAAGATGGTTAATACACATTCATTATAAGAATATTTGAAATACCAAGTAGACTGGTAGCTGATAGTAAGATTCAGACAAGCACCCAATTTTCCGTAAGCTGACTTATATTGTTTTATTTAAGTCTTTAACTCTCATATTTACTCCTTCCTGATATTTTTTTCTTCTTTCACCTAACCTGCAACCTCATTGTACCTTTTCAGTTACATGATACAGAAACAAGAAGAGGTACATGCTGAAATCTTAACCTGCTTTCGTAAGACCTCTGGATAGTGTGAACTTTTGATGGAGAATAGTTAATAAAAGGCAAACATTTCAGATTGGATTGAGAATAAGGTCAAGTCTACTGCTTCAAATAGATGTCAGCTCCACATGGACTTACCTACCAGAGAAAAGAAAATCTACTTTCCAAATCCATATCACATACAGAGTTTACATATATATGGTGTGTGTGTGTGTGTGTGTATAAAATTAAGACTTTTTAAAGGTCAGTTTAAGGTTCAGAAAATTTTGTAACATGGCAAAGACTCCCCCTGGCCCCTCATGCATAGCTTCCCCCATTGTCAACATTCCCTGAAGTGTACATTTGTTACAATTGATGAACCTACATTGACACATCATAATCATCCATGGTCCATATTTTAGGGTTCAATTTTGTTGTTATACATTATATGGATTTTGACAAATATATAATAATGAGTATATACCTTTGGGGTTTCCCAGGTGACTCAGTGGTAAAAGAATCCACCAACCAATACAGGAGGTGTGGGTACCATCCTTGGATCAGTTATATCCCTTGGAGAAGGAAATGGCAACCCACTACAGTATACATGCTTGGAAAATACCATGAACAAGGAGCCTGGCTGGCTGCAGTCCATGAGGTTGCAGAAAAGAGTTGAACACAACTTAGCGTCTAAACAATAACATCTACTCTTATTGTATTATATATTTTCACTACCATAAAACTCCTCTGTGCTTTGTCTATTCATTCCCCTACTACTCCAGCCTGTACTTAGATGCAATCTCAAAAATGACGGAATGATCTCTGTTCATTTCCAAGGCAAACCATTCAATATTGCAGTAATCCAAGCCTATGCCCCAACCAGTAATGCTGAAGAAGCTGAAGATGAATGGTTCCATAAAGACTTACAAGACCTTTTAGAACTAACACCCAAAAAAGATGTCCTCTTCATTATAGGGGACTGGAGTGCAGAAGTAGGAAGTCAAGAAACAACTGGAGTAACAGGCAAATTTGGCCTTGAAATATGGAATGAAGCAGGGCAAAGACTAATAGAGTTTTGCCAAGAGAACACACTGGTCATAGCAAGCACCGTCTTCCAACAACACAAGAGAAGACTCTACACATGGACATCACCAGCTGGTCAACACTGAAATCAGATTGATTATATTCTTCGCAGCCAAAGATGGAGAAGCTCTATACAGTCAGCAGAAACAAGACTGGGAGCTGACTGTGGCTCAGATCATGAACTCCTTATTGCCAAATTCAGACTTAAATTGAAGAAAGTGGGGAAAACCACTAAACCATTCAGGTATGACCTAAATCAAATCCTTTATAATTATACAGTGGAAATGAGAAATAGATTTAAGAGACTAGATCTCATAGACAGAGTGCCTGATGAACTATGGAATGAGGTTCGTGACACTGTACAGGAGACAGGGATCAAGACCATCCCCATGGAAAAGAAATGCAAAAAAGCAAAATGTTTGTCAGGGGAGGCCTTACAAATAGCTATGACAAGAAGAGAAGCAAAAAGCCAAGGAGAAAAGGAAAGATATAAGCATCTGAATGCAGAATTCCAAAGAATAGCAAGGAGAGATAAGAAAGCCTTCCTCAGCTATCAATGCAAAGAAATAGAGGAAAACAACAGAATGGGAAAGACTAGAGTTCTCTTCAAGATAATTAGAGATACCAAGGGAACATTTCATGCAAAGATGGGCTTGATAAAGGACAAAAATGGTATGGACCTAACAGAAGCAGAAGACATTAAGAACAGTTGGCAAGAATACACAGAAGAACTGTACAAAAAGATCTTCACGACCCATATAACCATGATGCTGTGACCACTCACCTAGAGCCAGACATCCTGGAATGTGAAGTCAAGTGGGACTTAGAAAGCATCACTACGAACAAAGCTAGTGGAGGTGATGGAATTCCAGTTGAGCTATTCCAAATCCTGAAAGATGATGCTGTGAAAGTGCTGCACTCAATATGCCAGCAAATTTGGAAAACTCAGCAGTGGCCACAGGACTGGAAAAGGTCAGTTTTCATTCCAATCCCAAAGAAAGGCAATGCCAAAGAATGCTCAAACTACCGCACAATTGCACTCATCTCACACGCTAGTAAAGTAACGCTCAAAATTCTCCAAGCCAGGCTTCAGCAATATGTGAACCGTGAACTTCCAGATGTTCAAGCTGGTTTTAGAAAAGGCAGAGGAAGCAGAGATCAAATTGCCAACATCTGCTGGATCATCGAAAAAGCAAGAGATTTCCAGAAAAACATCTATTTCTACTTTATTGACTATGCCAAAGCCTTTGACTGTGTGGATCACAAAAAACTGTGGAAAATTTTGAAAGAGATGGGAATAACAGAGCACCTGACCTGCCTCTTGAGAAACCTATATGCAGATCAGGAAGCAAGAGTTAGAACTGGGCATGGAACAAAAGACTGGTTCCAAATAGGAAAAGGAGTACGTGAAGGCTGTATATTGTCACCCTGCTTATTTAACTTCTATGCAGAGTACATAATGAGAAATGCTGGGCTGGAAGAAGCACAAGCTGGAATCAAGATTGCTGGGAGAAATATCAATAATCTCAGATATGCAGATGACACCACCCTTATGGCAGAAAGTGAAGAGGAGCTAAAGAGCCTCTTGATGAAAGTGAAAGAGGAGAGTGAAAAAGTTGGCTTAAAGCTCAACATTCAGAAAGCTAAGATCATGGCATCTGGTCCCATCACTTCATGGGAAATAGATGGGGAAACAGTGGAAACAATGTCAGACTTTATTTTTGGGGGCTCCAAAATCACTGCAGATGGTGATTGCAGCCATGAAATTAAAAGATGCTAAACTATCAGCAAGGTGAAAAGACAGCCTTCAGAATGGGAGAAAATAATAGCAAATGAAGCAACTGACAAACAACTAATCTCAAAAATATACAAGCAACTCCTACAGCTCAATTCCAGAAAAATAAATGACCCAATCAAAAAATGGGCCAAAGAACTAAATAGACATTTCTCCAAAGAAGACATACAGATGGCTAACAAACACATGAAAAGATGCTCAACATCACTCATTATCAGAGAAATGCAAATCAAGACCACTATGAGGTACCATTTCACACCAGTCAGAATGTCTGTGATCCAAAAGTCTACAAATAATAAATGCTGGAGAGGGTGTGGAGAAAAGGAACCCTCTTACACTGTTGGTGGAATGCAAACTAGTACAGCCACTATGGAGAACAGTGTGGAGATTCCTTAAAAACTGGAAATAGAACTGCCTTATGATCCAGCAATCCCACTGCTGGGCATACACACTGAGGAAACCAGAAGGGAAAGAGACACGTGTACCCCAATGTTCATCGCAGCACTGTTTATAATAGCCAGGACATGGAAGCAACCTAGATGCCCATCAGCAGATGAATGGATAAGAAAGCAGTGGTACATATACACAATGGAGTATTACTCAGCCATTAAAAAGAATACATTTGAATCAGTTCTAATGAGGTGGATGAAACTAGAGCCTATTATACAGAGTGAAGTAAGCCAGAAGGAAAAACACCAATACAGTATACTAATGCATATATATGGAATTTAGAAAGATGATAACAATAACCCTGTGTACGAGACAGCAAAAGTGACGCTGATGTATGGAACAGTCTTATGGACTCTGTGGGAGAGGGAGAGGGTGGGAAGATTTGGGAGAATGGCAATGAAACATGTAAAATATCATGTATGAAACGAGATGCCAGTCCAGGTTCGATGCATGATACTGGATGCTTGGGGCTAGTGCACTGGGATGACCCAGAGGGATGGTATGGGGAGGGAGGAGGGAGGAGGGTTCAGGATGGGGAGCACATGTAAACCTGTGATGGATTCATTTTGATATTTGGCAAAACTAATACAATTATGTAAAGTTTAAAAATAAAATAAAATTTAAAAAAATTCAAAAAAAAAACTTAATAAATGAAAATTAGTGGTACGAGCTCTTGTTGCTATAGCTCTCTTGAGATAACAACTGATAAAAAAAATAAAAAAATAAAAGATGCTTACTCCTTGGAAGGAAAGTTATGACCAACCTAGATAACATATTCAAAAGCAGAGACATTACTTTGCCAACAAAGGTATGTCTAGCCAAGGCTATGGTTTTTCCAATGGTCATGTATGGATGTGAGAGTTGAGTATAAAGAAAGCTCAGCACTGAAGAACTGATGCTTTTGAACTGTGATGTTGGAGAAGACTCTTGAGAGTCCCTTGGACTGCAAGGAGATCCAACCAGTCCATTCTAAAGGAGATCAGTCCTGGGTGTTCATTGGAAGGACTGATGCTGAAGCTGAAACTCCAATACTTTGGCCACCTCATGTGAAGAGTTGACTCTTTGGAAAAGACTCTGATGCTGGGAGGGCCTGGGAGCAGGAGGAGAAGCGGATGACAGAGGATGAGATGGCTGTATGGCATCACTGACTTGATGGACATGAGTTTGAGTGAACCCCGGGAGATGGTGTTGGACAGGGAGGCCTGGCGTGTTGCCATTCATGTAGTCTCAGAGTCAGACACGACTGAGCGACTGAACTCACTGACTGACTGACTGACTACTCCAGCCTATGACAACCACTGATCTTTTTACTGTCTCCATAGTTTTGCCTTTTCTAGAATGTCACATAGTTGAAATATAATATGTAACCTTTTCAGATTGGCTCCTTCACCTAATATTATGCATTTAAACTTCCTTTCTGTCTTTTCATGGCTTGATAGCTCATTTCTGTTTAGTGCTGAATAATGCAGGCATACCTTAGTGTGAGTTTAGTTCCAGACCACTGCAAGATAGCGAATATTGCAGTAAATGAGTCCCATGATTTTTTTGGTTTCCTAAAGCAAATAAAAGTTACATTTACATTATACCATAGTCTATGAAGTATACAATATCATTGTGTCTCCAAAAGTTATGTTTATTAATTAAAAACTCTTTCTTGCTAATAAATGCTAGCATCTGAGCCTTCAGCAAGCCATAATCTTTTCACTGAACGGAATAATTCATAATCTTTTCATGTTTCTGCTGACTGATCAGGATGCTATTTGCTGAAGGTTGGGGTGGCTGTGCCAATCTTAATATAAGACAACAGTAAAACTTCCTGGACTGATTTACTTTTCCTTTCACAAACAGCTTCTCTGAAGCATACAGTCTGTTTGATAGTGGTTTACTCACAGTAGACCTCCTTTCAAAATTGGAGTAAATGCTCTCAAACCTGTCATGAAACCTAACCAAACCTGGGTCTGCTTACCCAATGCACAGCAAAGCCAATCTATAGACATCACTTTGTTCATTCATAAGAAGTAACTCCTCGTTCATTAAAGTGTTATCATGAGATTGCAGCAATTTAGTCACATCTTCAGGCACCACTTCTGCTTCTGTTGCTATTTTCACTACTTTTGCAGTTATTTCCTCCCCTGAAATTTTGATCCCCTCAAAGTCCTCTAAGAGGTTTGAAATAAGCCATTTCCAAACTCCTATTAATGTTGATCTTTTGGTCTCTTCCCGTGAATTATGGATGCTCTTGATGGAAGCTAGAATGGTGAAACCTTTCCTGAAGGTTTTTGATTTACTTTGCCTGGATATATGAGAGGAATCACTATCTCTGGCAAGTAAAGTTTTACCAAATGTATTTCTTAAATAATAAGACTCACAAGTCACAATTGATCCAGATCCATGGGCTGGAGAATGGATATTGTGTTAGTAGGCATGCAAATAACATTAATCTCATTGTACATCTCCATCAGAGCTCTTGGGTGACCAGATATATTGTCAATGAACAGTAATAGTTTTGAAAGTAATCTTTTTTTTTTTTTTTTGGTCTGAACAGTGGGCCTCAACAGTGGGCTTAAAATAGTCAGTAAACCATGTTGTAAATGGATGTGTTGTCATATAGGTTTTCTTGTTCTATTTCTAGAACACAGGCAGATTAGATTTAGGATAATTCTTAAGGATCCTAGGATTTTCAGAATGGTAAATTAGCACTGACTTCAACTTAAAGTCACCAGCTGCATTAGCCTCTAACAACAGAGTCAGTCTGTTCTTTGAATCTTTGAAGGTAGACACTGACTTCTCCTTTCTATCTATGAAAGTACTCCATGGCATCTTCTTCCAATATAAAGCTGTCTCATCTACAACTGAAAATCTGTTTTCTAGTGTGCCGTGCTCAAGTAGCTTAGTTGTGTCTGACTCTGTGACCCCATGGACTATTGCCTACCAGGCTCCTCTATCCATGGAATTTTCCACGCAAGAATACTGGAGTAGGGTGCCATTTCCTTCTCTAGGGGATCTTCCCGACCCAAGGGGTGAACCTGCATCTCCTGCTTGGGAGGCAGATTCTTTACCACTGAGCCACCTGAGAAACCCATTGTCTAGTGTAGCCACCTTCATTAAGTATCTTAACCAAATCTTCTGGTTAACTTGCTGTAGCTTCTACACAAGTACTTACTGTCTCACCTTGCACTTGTGTGTTATGGAGATGGCCTCCTTCCTTAAACCTCATGAACAAGTCTCTGTTAACTCCAGATTTCTGCCGCTTTCTCACCTCTCTCAGCCTTCACAGAATTGAAGAGAGTTAGGGCCTTGTTCTGGATTGAGCTTTGTCTTGGAGCAATGTTGTGGCTGATTTCATCTTCTAGCCAGACCACATAAATTGTCTCCGTATCAGCAATATGTCTGATATGGAGAAAATTAGTTATTAATAGATGAGTTAGACCAACTAAGTCTTAGATGGAGAATATTCAACTTCTAGCTTGAAGAGAAGGAATTCAAACCTTGGTAGCCTAGAAGCAAAGCAGACTGAAGGATTTGATTTTCCTTTCTTCTCTTTTGACCTGAATTTCAAACCTTGATGTGACTATTTCAGTGTGAGAAAACATCAATTAATCATATGGTAAGTGGATGAAAATCAAGAAACGTGCCCATGAGCTGAGGGCAGCACCTGTGCCAGATGTGTTTCTTGGATCAGCTTGGGTTGTTTAACAAAGTACCATAGACAAGGTGGCATATAAGTAACAGAAATTTATTTATTGCAGTTCTGGAGGTGAGGAGTCTGAGATCAGGGTGCCTACATGATTTTGGATTTTGGTGAGCACTGAAGAGTTGATGCTTTTGAACTGTGGTGCTGGAGAGGGCTCGAGATTCCCTTGGTCTACAAGGAGATCCAACCAGTCTATCCTAAAGGAAATCAGTCCTGAATATTCATTGGAAGGACTGATGCTGAAACTCCAACATTTGGCTACCTGATGCAAAGAACTGACTCATTTGAAAAGACCCTGATGTTGGGAAAGATTGAAGGTGGAAGGAGGAGGGGACGACAGAGGATGAGATGGCTGGATGGCATCACCAACACAATGGACATGAGTTTGAGTAAACTCTGAGAGTTGGTGATGGACAGGGAGGCCTGGCGTGCTGCAGTCCATGGGGTCACAAAGAGTTGGACACGACTGAGAGACTGAACTGAATTGAACTGAGCTGAGAGCCCTCAGTCAGCAGGCTGCTGACTTCTCCTTGTATGCTCACCTGGTGGAAAGAGTGAACTAGCTTTCCTCTTATGAAAGTGCCAACTCCATTTACTAGGGCTCTACCCTCATGGTCTAGTCACTTCCCAAAGTCCTCACCTCCAAATATAATCACAGTGGGGTTTAGATACCTAATCATGAATTTGAGGGAATAAAACATTCAGCAATTAACAGGGATGATGGGAAGGGGGTGGTTCTCAAGCCAGTTGCATCCAGGATTTAGGGCACATCTTTATGTGGGGGAGAAAAAGCAAGCATCTGAAGAGAGGAAGTTCCAGCTGAGAGTGATATGACTAATAATTCCATGTTGTAAAGCCTGTTGAATCACAGCAGCACTTTTTCTCCCTGGGGATAGAGGGTTGCGTGGTGGACAGAGAGTGGATGGAGAAGAGCCATGAGCTTTCCTTTGAACTGTGGTCCTCATTCATTTCTTATTTTTTTTTCTATCCCTACACACAAGAGCATTATTATACTAGACCACCAGTAAACAATGGACCTCAGTGGCAGGGAAGGATATAAATCACTGTCTCGGAAGTGAATTGGTCTATAAGGGAGGGACAGGTATGTTGTCGGAAGAAACCCCTTCCTATTCAGGGGTTCTGGTGCACTGTGCTCCCTTCTGATTCAATAGGAATCTTGCCTTCAGATTTCATTCACAGGAAAATGTAGTGTAGGGAGAGGGGATCAGTGTGAAAGACATAAAATATAATCTCTATAGGTACATTCTGGCTTATGTAAGACACTGAAATGAAGAGGAATATATGAAAAAAATAAGTGATAACATGTCATGTTGTTCGGTCACTAAGTCATGTCCAATTCTTTGTGGCCTCAGGGACTGCAGCAAGCCAGGCTTCCCTGTCCTTCACCATCTCTCAGAGTTTGCTCAAACTCATGTCCATTGAGTCAGTTGTCCATCTCACCCTCTGTTGTCCTCTTCTCCTGCCTTCAATCTTTCCCAGCATCAGGGTCTTTTCCAGTGAGTTGGATCTTTGCATGAGGTGACCAAAGCATTAGACCTTCAGATTCAACATCAGTCCTTCCAAAGAGTATTCAGGGTTGATTCCCTTTAGGATTGACTGGTTTGATCTCCTTGCAGTCCAAGGGACTCTCAAGAGTCTTCTCCAGCACGACAGTTTGAAAACATAAATTCTTCAGTGCTAAGCCCTCTTTATGGTCCAACTTCCACATCTGTACATGACTTTGTAATAGCTTTGACTGGAAAAATAATAGCTTTGACTAGGCAGAACTTTGTTGGCAAAGTGATATCTCTGCTTTTTAATATGCTATCTAGGTTTGCATAGCTTTTCTTCCAAGGAGCAAATACCTTTCATTTCATGGCTGCTGTCACTCTCTGCAGTGATTTTGGAGCCCAAGAGAAATGAGATGGAGGTAAAATGTAACTAAAATGCAAAGACAAATATCCTTGACTATCTGTGGCCTAAAAAATGCAGTAGTCTTGCTAACAGTAGTGAACTGTGGAAGGTGGGTTGGCGTTTGTCAGTGATCAGCATATGGATCACTGAACACGTGTGATTTCTCTTGAGTGCAACATATGCATCAAGCAGGCTCTACAAGAAATTTGATGATTCTGTGAAGTCTGGATAAAGACTTTTAGATTTATTCTGTGGTACCATTGAAATATTTAAAATAGTCTTGTTTTTAAAATTTAAATTATTATTTTTTACCTATAAACTAGTTTTTTTTGTTTTATTTTTAAAATTAAGTGTAGTTAATTTATAATATTGTGTTAGTTTCAGGTGTGTGGGAAAGTGATTTAGTAATATGTATATATGTGTATACATAGACATCCATATTGGCTTCCCAGGTGGCTCAAGAGATAAAGAATCCACCTGCCAATGCAGAAGATTCAGGTTTGATCCCTGGGTCAGGAAGATCCCCTGGAGGAGGAAATGGCACCCTACTCCAGTATACTTTGCTGGAAAATCCCATGGACAGAGGAGCCTGGTGGGCTATAGTTCATGAGGTCACAAAGAGTTGGACATGACTGAGCATACACACATACATATATATATTATTTTCCACATTCTTTTGCATGTAGGTTACTACAAGATATTGAATATAGTTCCTGTTCTATGCAGATGGTCCTTGTTTTTATCTATTTTATATATAGTAGTGTGTATATGTTAACCCCAAACTACTAATTTACCCTTCCTCTTTGGTAACCATAAATTTGTTTTCAATATTTGCCTGTTTTGATTATCAAAATATTTTACAAAGACAGTTTTTTTTTTTTTTTTTTCCATTTTCCATTTTTTTTTTTAATTTTTTAAATTTTATTTTATTTTTAAACTTTACAATATTGTATTAGTTTTGCCCAACATCGAAATGAATCCACCTTTTTTTTTTTAAATATAAACAGTTTCACCTTTTAAACTTAAGAAAGTACTTCTAAAAATCACACACACACATCTGCAGTTATAATTCAGGCAGTTCCTCAAAATAATTAAAAATAATTATCATATGCTTCAGCAATTCTAATCCTGGTTGTACACTCAAAAGACTTGAAAGTAGAGACTGAAATAGGTATTTGTACAGTTAATGTTCACAGCCATAAAGCGGAAATAATCTAAATCTCCATTGATGGATAAATGGATAAACAAAATGAGGTATGTATAAATAAATGTATCAATTCAGTTCAGTTCAGTTCGACCCCATGAATCGCAGCATGCCAAGCCTCCCTGTCAATCACCAACTCCTGGAGTTCACTCAAACTCACGTCCATCGAGTTGGTGATGCCATCCAGCCGTCTCATCCTCTGTTGTCCCCTTCTCCTCCTGCCCCCAATCCCTCCCAGCATCAGAGTCTTTTCCAATGAGTATATGTGTGTATATATGTGTATGCACATACTTACAAAAAAAATAATTCAGTGGTTTATACAAGTTCTTATTCTGCAATAAAGTGGTAATATGCAGATATTTTAGGACTGCCCCAGGGAATAGTGAGTAATACTGGGAGATTTCCTGTGCTCCTCTGGATTTACCCAGTGGTATGAAATTGAATCATTGTGAAATATCAGACAATCTGTGGAATGATTTCCTCTTACTCTAAGATTCCTCACCAGAATATTCCACTCAATTCTTGGCTGATATTATTTCAGTGACTTTTGACAAGGTAAACAAAGCAGATTCCTTTCCATGTGTTTATGGACCAGAAAGGACAGATCTCTAGGCAAAACAGGATGATCTTGAACCTAGAGCTTTACATGTAGAAAAGTGCCAGTATTTAGAAACTAACACGACTTACTTTGGAGATGGCTTTTCAAGCCTAACTCATGTAAACTCTACATAGTAACTGATTAGCATTTACAATATAGAAAACTTCCATTCATGTAGCTTTTTATTTTGCCTGTTCATCAGTTCAGAGCACACTCTGGTATTCAGCAGTTTTATACCCTTAGGGTATAATAGTGAATAATCTTTACAAAATATCTCAAAGTCACTGAAAAATTATTAAGTTCTTTGTGTCATCAAAGAAGCATAATACCCTATTCAAAATAATTGTGTGAAATATGCTTACTACATTGAGTTTTTTATTTTGAAAATTGTAATTGTTATAAGGGACTTAAAAGGAGTTTTCTACTTCTCAATCATATCATATAATACAATTTACTGTGCTGAATTGATTTGCTATATTTATATATTTTTATAAGTTATATCTTAGTCCAAGACTGATTTTCTTTTGTATATTACTAACAAAACAAGGACTTTCACTTTGAGGCAAGAAAATAGAGGCTAGTATGGCCAGCATGTGAAAAAAAGGTGAAACTGATAGTCTGAGTTGTGTACAACTCTTTGAGACCCCATGGAATGTAGCCCACCAGGCTGCTCTGTGCATGGAATTCTCCAGGCAAGAATACTGGAGTGGGTTGTCATTCTCTTCTCCCAGCTATCTTCTTGATCAAGGGATCTAATCCAAGTCTCCTGCATTGCAGGCAGATTCTTTACTAGAGTCCCCAGGGAAGCCATAGATCTTATAATAAAATGGAAAAAAAAAAGTTATGGACCACTATAAGAGTTATGTTGCATAATTTTAAAAGTGTTTGTATATGCAACTAAAAGGAATTTAAATATATCATATTCTATGGTGATTTTTTGTGTCCTATTGAATATCTCCACATAGACCTCCTTTGACCTTTCAGGAACAAATACTGTTTAATCATATACCATTGACATCGAAGAATATCAACAAACCTCGAAAAAGTAAATCTTGTTTAAGCACATTTGTAAGGGGACTATTAATAGGCCCCTCACCTAGTCCCTACTCCACTTACTAAAATCTGGTTAGCATTAATCAGGTATGGTTTATTTGTATCATGTGGAGGATTGAAAAAATGCTTCATAAAAATGCATCATACAAATAACTGAAGGACTTGAGCAGAATACATGAATTCACAATGTAGGATGATGAATACAGGCAGTTTCTCCTGCAGTTAGAGTAAACATAGTTATATGCAATACACACCAATCACATTCAGTGAAGTTTTGCTATTCTCTTGGGGCTTCCCTTGTGGCTCAGACAGTAAAAAATCTGCCTGCAATGTAGGAGACCTGGGTTTCACCTTTGGGTCAAGAGTATTCCCTGGAGAAGGGAATGGCAACCGACTCCAGTATTCTTGCCTGGAAAATCCCATGGACAGAGGAGTCTGGTGGGCTATATAGTCCATGGGGTTGCAAACAGTCAGACATGACTGAGTGACTTTCACTTTCACAGCCAACTGAGGTGAAGTCATGCTTTGGAAACAGGCAACTGTCAATTCTCAGTTGCTTAGTTCACCAGCGATTATTTGGTTCTTGTCTTCTGCATAACAGAATTTTTTTTTTTTTTTGATGTCCAAGAAGCCTTTATTTATTTTTTTTTTTTTTTTCAAAAATTTTATTTAAAAAAAAATCACATGCTCCCCATCCTGAACCCTTGGCCTTTTCTCTGCTCCGTGTCATCTTCACCCAAACATCAGGCTGACTGAATGATTTTTGCTGGAACATTTCTGGGCTCAAAGCAGAGGGGAAAAATGGCAAACTGTGAGTTTTAAGGTTCGGCTCAGAGGTAATATACACGTTTCTGTGGTGTGTTTCACATTTCACATCTGGGTTCAACAGCGTGGAGGTGAGTACACTTCCCTAAAGAGGGAGTCCATGGTGAGGTGCAAATTCAAGAGAGGAGCCACAAATATATGGGGCAATAATCTACTCTCATGTAGGTTTGAATTTCTAGTTTATCCTCATTAAGGAGCTGATAGAAACCCTTGGGCTCAGTTCAGTTCAGTTCAGTCGCTCAGTCGTGTCCGACTCTTTGCGACCCCATGAATCGTAGCACACCATCATGCCATGGTGAGTTGTCCATCACCAACTCCCGGAGTTCACTCAGACTCACGTCCATCGAGTCAGTGATGCCATCCAGCCATCTCATCCTCTGGCGTCCCCTTCTCCTCTTGCCCCCAATACCTCCCAGCATCAGAGTCTTTTCCAATGAGTCAACTCTTCACATGTGGTGGCCAAAGTACTGGAGTTTCAGCTTTAGCATCAGTCCTTCCAAAGAAATCCCAGGGCTGATCTTCAGAATGGACTGGTTGGATCTCCTTGCAGTCCAAGGGACTCTCAAGAGTCTTCTCCAACACCACAGTTCAAAAGCATCAATTCTTTGTCACTCAGCTCTCTTCACAGTCCAAATCTCACATCCATACATGACCACTGGAAAAACCATGGCCTTGACTAGACGGACCTTTGTTGGCAAAGTAATGTCTCTGCTTTTGAATATGCTATCTAGGTTGGTCATAACTTTCCTTCCAAGGAGTAAGTGTCTTTTAATGTCATGGCTGCAGTCACCATCTGCAGTGATTTTGGAGCCCCCAAAAATAAAGTCTGACACTGTTTCCACTGTTTCCCCATCTATTCCCCATGAAGTGATGGGACCAGATGCTATGATCTTCGTTTTCTGAATGTTGAGCTTTAAGCCAACTTTTTCACTCTCCTCGTTCACTTTCATCAAGAGGCTTTTTAGTTCCTCTTCACTTTCTGCCATAAGGGTGGTGTAATCTGCATATCTGAGGTTATTGATATTTCTTCCGGCAATCTTGATTCCAGCTTGTGCTTTTTCCAGCCCAGCGTTTCTCATGATGTACTCTGCATATGCTAAATATGGTGCAAAGGATGATTTCAGTTTGTAAATCGCATGCTTTTACTATGAAT
This sequence comes from Bos mutus, assembly GCF_027580195.1. Taxonomy (NCBI): domain Eukaryota; kingdom Metazoa; phylum Chordata; class Mammalia; order Artiodactyla; family Bovidae; genus Bos; species Bos mutus. The sequence goes on from NC_091632.1 coordinate 74,662,658, forward strand.
AGCTTGTCATTAGTGAATTTTTTAAAATCATTTTTTTCTTACTATTGCAGAAAACCCTCATACCCTATTGTAACTGTGGCTACTCAAAAGTTTATGTTATTCATCAAATGCTTAATACTCTAATGTATTCATAAATATGATAAAATTCTTACCCCCAAAACCTCAGCATTTAGTTGAGAATAGAGATAGTTATGCCAAATCTTTTGAGGATAGTAAAATGGAAATATAGGTTTATTTAGAGAAGGAACTGACAATCCACTCCAGTATTCTTGCTTGGGAAATCCCATGAATAGAGAAGCCTGGTGGGCTACAGTCCGTGTGGTCACAAAGAGTCAGGCACCACTGAGTGTCTGAGCATGAGCACATGTTTATTATTGTATTCTATATTATTTTAAAAAATGTGAAATGTACTTTATTTAGATTTTCTCATTTAATGCAGCAGTGTACCAGGTGGAGGTCATTGTTTTTTCGTAATGACAGGCTTAGAGTGGTTAGTGACATGCCCAAGGTCATAGGCTATGTTCAACTCAAACCAGGAAATCCATCTAGAGCCTAAACACTTTTCTAACACTATACTGTCAGCACCTTTGTTTTTTCCTCTGAAAAGGTCTTACTTTCAGCCTATGTGATCCTGAGGTTACTGTCTACTCTGCGTCCTGCATCGGGGTTATCAGCAGTGTCAAGGGCTGTTTTCTCACATTTGGTAGCATGAGTGTCTTCTACTTCCAGGTCAAAGCTGAATGTTTGTCCCATTGGAGATACATCACTTCCTGCACATCTTTCTTCAACTTCCCCAGCAGCAGAAATTCAATACTATTTCACCATTTGTCAGCTTCATAGTAGATCTAATTATGTTCAGTGTGCTTTACTATGAGGGAATCATGATGGAAGGGACTCAGCATGCACGCATGGGCTTACTCTGAAACAAGAATGAATTTAAAACTTAATGATAAATAGATTTAAATACTTACAGTAGTTTTAGGTACTCTCACTTAAATCACTAAGCCTGAACAGAATGGAAAATAAATTTATCCAAAATACTTCTATTGTTGAATAGAGTGCAATCTACTTATTAATGAAGCCTTTTTACACTTTAAACATAATCTTTGTCAAGCTCCCATGCTTTGAAAAGACAGATCAAAATTATGAAAAACTCAAAACCACTTTTGTGAATTCTGACGATTTGAGGGCAATAAAAATCTAGTTAATTTAGTTTTTTAAATTGAGGGAATTTGTTTCTCTGTATCTCAGAAGTAACTACAAGGGTTCAGATTTTGCCTGAATATAAGGAAGAATTATTATTATTACTTTTTACATTAAAACTTTTCTCCAAAAACTTGAATTGTTTTGGAGGTGGAGAGTTTTAAAGTCATTTTAGAATACAAATAGAAAATAGATATCTACTTTGCAGAGAGGCGATGGAGAGTTTGTAGCATTAGACAGAACCCAACAGATATGGACAATATTGCTTGTAGCCTCAGTTTGTAATTCTTGAAGAATGACTCATATTTCTGATGCCCTTGACATCTTAATGTAAATTTATTTCCCAAATTCAAAGTAGTAATGGATGTTTTTATGACATTTTCTTGGGGTGAGAAAGGAGAAACCGTGTCACCGGCCATACAGCAAAGAGCTTTATGAAATCTATATTTGACATCTTGTTCTTCCAAAAGGACTTTCTTGGTAGCTCAGCTGGTGAAGAATCCACCTGCAATGCAGGAGACCCCAGTTGGATTCCTGGGTCGGGAAGATCTCCTGGAGAAGGGATAGGCTACCCAGTTCCTGAGGCTTTACTTGACAGGGTATCTCTTGCTCTCTGCCTTCCTTCCTTTCCCACTCAGGCATCTAAATTTTCCTCAGTCTGGTTTATCTCCTCAATCCTCTGCCACTTGGTATTCTCTTCAAGTCTCTAATGCCTCCTTTTTAAAATCAGAGCAATTTGGCTCTTTATTATTTCTCTAATACTATCCCTGTCCTCTTGGCCTTGCTTTGCTAACAAAACACTTTTGCCTAGAAATTTCTTCCGTGAATGCAGTGGAGATTGTCAAGAACAAATATAATTTGCCTGTGATATATGTCAGTATATACACTTTGGGATGAGAACTTCTCAAAAAAAAATGATGAAGATGCCATATGGATTGAAGAAGAAAATTGGAAGTACAAAAAGGCATTATTTCTAAAGTTAATAAGCTGAAGTGTTTGCAGCTAGATACTGTATTTGGTGATGGAAATAAATCATGCATAGAAGGAAACCAGAAGATCTGACACTAATATCCTCCTCTCATGTTGTTGCAAATATAACATAGTACTTAAAAAAAATAAAACCATTAGTTAAGTTGTACCTTACACTTTATTTATGTGCAGTGTATCCACAGTTGCTAGAAATCACAAGAGGAATATAGACGGGAAAGACTGGAATTTTTTTTTCTCTTATATCTATTTAACACAGACTATCATGACTCCGACTACAGTCCATCCTTTTTTGTAACAAGTGTTGGTATCTTCAGTTAGGATGATCAGTCATGTCTGACTCTGCTACACCATGGACTGCAGCATGCCAGGCCTCCTGTCCATCACCAACTCCCAGAGCTTGCTCAAACTTATGTCCATCAAGTCGGTGATGCCATCCAACCATCTCATTCTCTATTGTCTCCTTCTTCTCCTGCCATCAATCTTTCCTAGCATCAGGGTCTTTTCAAAGGAGTCAGTTCTTCACATCAGGTTGCCAAAGTGTTGGAGTTTCAGCTTTAGCATCAGTCCTTCCAATGAATATTTAGGGCTGATTTCCTTTAGGATTGACTGGTTTGATCTCCTTGCAGTCCAAGTGAAAGTGAAGTCACTCAGTCTTGTCCGACTCTTTGTGACCCGTGGACTGTAGACCACCAAGCTTCTCCATCCACAGGATTCTCCAGGCAAGAATACTGGAGTGGGTTGCCATTTCCTTCTCCAGGGGATCTTCCCAACCCAGGAATCGAACCCAGGTCTCCCACACTGCACGCAGATGCTTTAACCTCTGCGCCACCAGGGAAGTCCTTAGGGGCTGTCAAAAGTCTTCTCTAACACCACAGTTAAAAAGTATCAATTCTTCGGTGCTGGGCTTTCTTTATAGTCCAGCTCTCACATCCATACATGAATACTGGAAAAACCATAGCTCTGACTAGATAGATGGACCTTTGCTGGCCAAGTAATGTCTCTGCTTTTTAATATACTATCTAGGTTAGTCATAGCTTTTCTTCCAAGGTGCAAGCATCTTTTAATTTCATGGCTGCAGTCATGATCTTCAGTGATTTTGGAGCCCCCAAAAATTAAGTCTGTCACTGTTTCCATTGTTTCCCCATCTCTTTGCCATGAAGTGATGGGACCAGATGCCATGATCTTCATTTTCTGAATGTTGAGCTTTAAGCCAACTTTTTCACTGTCCTCTTTCACTTTCATCAAGAGGCTCTTTAGTTCTTCTTCACTTTCAGCCATAAAGGCGGTGTCATCTGTGTATCTGAGGTTATTGATATTTCTCCCGTCAATCTTGATTCCAGCTAGTGCTTCATCCAGCCTGGCATTTCTCATGATGTACTCTGTATATAAGTTAAATAAGCGGGGGGACAATATACAGCCTTGTACTTCTTTCCTGGTTTGGAACCAGTCTGTTGTTCCATGTCCAGTTCTAGCTCTTGCTTCCTGACCTGCATATAGGTTTCTTAAGAGGCAGGTCAGGTGGTCTGGTATTCCCATCTCTAAAAATTTTCTGCAGTTTGTTGCGATCCACACAGTCAAAGGCTTTGGCATAGTCAATACAGCAGCGGTAGATATTTTTCTGGAACTCAGTTGCTTTTCCGATGATCCAAGGGATGTTGGTAATTTGTTCTCTGGTTCCTCCGCCTTATCTAAATCCAGCTTGAACATCTGGAAGTTCACGGTTCACATAGTTTTGAAGACTGGCTTGGAGAATATTGAGCATTACTTTGCTAGTGTGTGAGATGAGTGAAATTGTGCGATAGTTTGAACATTCTTTGGCATTGCCTTTCTTTGGAATTGGGATGAAAAGTGACCTTTTCCAGTCCTGTGGTCACTGCTGTGTTTTTCAAATTTGCTGGCATATTGAGTGTAGCACTTACACAGCATCATCTTTCAGGATTTGAAATAGCTCAACTGGGATTCCATTATACACTAGTTTTGTTCTTAGTGATGCTTTCTAAGGCCCACTTGACTTCACATTCCAGGATGTCTGGCTCTAGGTCAGTGATCACACCATCATGGTTATCTTGGTCATAAAGATCTTTTTTGTACAGTTCTTCTGTGTATTCTTGCCACCTCTTCTTAATATCTTCTACTTCTGTTAGGTCCATACCATTTCTGTCCTTTATCAAGCCCATTTTTACATGAAATGTTCGCTTGGTATCTCTAATTTTCTTGAAAAGATCTCTAGTCTTTCCCATTCAATTTTTTCCTTTATTTCTTTGCATTGATCACAGAGGAAGGCTTTCATATCTCTCCTTGCTATTCCTTGTAACTCTGCATTCAAATAGGTATATCTTTCCTTTTCTTCTTTCGCTTCTTTTCTCAGCTATTTGTAAGGGCTCCTCAGACAAACATTTCGCTTTTTTGCATTTCTTTTTCTTGGGGATCGTCTTGATCACTGCCTCCTGTACAGTGTCACAAACCTCTGTCTATATTTCTTCAAACACTGTGTCAATCAGCTCTAATCCCTTAAATCTATTTGTCACTTTCACTGTATAATTGTAAGGGATTTGATTTATGTCATACATGAATGGTCTAGTGATTTTCCCTACCTTCTTCAATTTAAGTCTGAATTTGAAAATAAGGGGTTCATGATCTGAGCCACAGTCAGTTCCTGGTCTTGTTTTTGCTGACTATATAGCGCTTCTCCATCTTTGGCTGCAAAGAATATAATCACTCTGATTTCAATATTGATCATCTGGTGATGTCTATGCGTAGAGTCTTCTCGTGTTTTGGAAGAGGGTTTTGCCATGACCAGTGCATTCTCTTGGCAACATTGTTAGTTTTTTATACTCCAAGGCCAAATTTGCCTGTTACTCCAGGTACCTCTTGACTTCCTGCTTTTGCATTCCAGTCCCATGTAATGCAAAGCCCATGTGTTTTGGGTGTTAGCTCTCAAAGGTCTTGTAGATCTTCATAGATCCGTTCACCTTCAGTTTCTTTAGCATTACTGTTTGGGGCATAGACTTGGATTACTGTGATATTGAATGGTTTGCCTTAGAAAAGAACAGAGATCATTCTGTCATTTTTGAGATTGCACCCAAGTACTGCATTTTGGACTCTTTTGTTGGCTACTCCATTTCTTCTGAGGGATTCTTCCTCACAGTAGTAGACAAAATGCTCATCTGAATTAAATTCACCCATTCCCATCCATTTTAGTTCACTGATTCCTAAAATGTCGTTGACCACTTCCAATTTGCCTTGATTCATGGACCTAACATTCCAGGTTCCTATGCAATATTGTTTTTTACAGCATCAGACTTTACTTCCATCACCAGTCACATCCACAGCTGGACATTGTTTTAGCTTTGGTTCCATCTTCTCTGGGGTTATTTTTCCACTCTTCTCCAGTAGCATGTTAGACACCTACTGACCTGGGAAGTTTATCTTTCAGTGTCATATCTTTTTGCCTTTTCATACTATTCATGGGGTTCTCAAGGCCAGAATACTAAATTGGTTTGCCATTCCCTTCTCAAGTGGACCACATTTTGGTATCTTGAAAATGAAATGACAGTGAAAGTCACTCAGTCATTTCTGACTCCTTGTGATTCCATGGCCTATTCAGTCCATGGAATTTTCCAGGCCAGAACACTGGAGTGGGTAGTTTTTCCCTTCTCCAGAGAATCTTCCCAACCCAGGGATTGAACCTAGGTCTCCCACATTGCCAGGCAGATTGTTTACCAGCTGATCCACAATGGTTAGTAGCTGTCAAAGCTGCTACTTTTTCCTCTTCTTCCATCTCTTCCACCAGAGTCCTTTTTGAAGGAGAACCTGAAAGGCCACAGAAAGATGAACCAAAAATTCTGACCTGCAGAGCTGAGTTTGTGAGACACAAACTTTTTTTCTTGACTCTTTGAAGCTCTTTTGTGGATATATTAAATATTCCTGGAACTACCTTATGGTATTAAGTGAAATAGAAGAACATTATTATAAACATAATTTACTTTTAAATGCAGTGCCACTTGAAATGAAAACATTTCATCATTATATGAACTATTGAATGTACACTACAGTGTCTGTTAAGTCTTGGACTTCTACCCATCTGATGATCTTTCTCAAGGTTCATGAGGTAATGTACAAAAGAGGTACAGTAACATAGTTTTATTAAAACTATTTTGTTTTGCTGAGCTTTGGTACTGTTCCTGTCTTGTCATGGTGGGGCATTATTGTCACAGCTGTCTCAGGGGGAGCTGCCTTGAATATGTTTAGCAAATAACACACAAATAAGGAACATGACATTCGCTATAAAAATAAAAAATAAAACTAAAAGTGTCCTGAAATTGACAGAGTGATAGAAACCAAAAATAATAACCTGGTCCCTATTTATTTCATATTTTATGAAATTAAAATACTACAAAATGTCATGGGATAATGTTCTATGTCTTGAAGGGTATCATACAACTTTAGTATAATAGATACATAATCTCAATTGTTTGGTTTTTAGTTTATACCCAATTATAGATCTTTTTCTGTCTGAAATATGTATTAATTTTCCATGTGGACCTTACCTTCTCAGTCTTTAAAGCATTTTGGGAATATATGGTGTCATTGAACTCTCCTTATTGAGAATGTGTGCAGAGTAATCAATATTTTAAAATAATTTGTTACCTTATCTTGGGACATTTCCATTTTCTTTACCTTATGAGATAGTAAGTTGTTTGAAATAAAAGTTAAACAAGAGCATTCCAGTTTTTGTTTTTGTTTTTAACAGGGATGAGTTATTAATTTGGGACATATGAGCAATGTCAATAAACTTCAAAAAACAAGATGGGTTTATAGTAAATAACAGTCTTAAGCAGTCTTAATTTTGGAAAATTTAACAAAGTAGAGTGTAATCTTTTATTCTTCTTTTTTTTTTTGACTTCAATTTTTTTTTTTTTTTTTTTTTTACTCTACAATATTGTATTGGTTTTGCCATACATCAACATGCATCCGCCACGGGTGTACACGTGTTCCCCATCCTGAACCCCCCTCCCACCTCCCTCCCCATACCATCCCTCTGGGTCATCCCAGTGCACCAGCCCCAAGCTTCCTGTATCCTGCATCGAACTTGAACTGGCGATTCGTTTCTTATATGATATTGTACATGTTTTAATGCCATTCTCCCAAATCATCCCCCCCACAACACAGAGTCCAAAAGATTGTTCTATACATCTGTGTCTCTTTTGCTGTCTCACATCTATTACTGCAACATTGTTTTCAATAAATTAAGGAATCCCAGTAGATATTCTTAGAACATTTTAGAAATTACAGAAGTGATTGCATTTCAATTAAGCCCATACAATGTTAATTTTCATGACATTTTATATAATACATTTACTACTTGCAGTGTTCTATATATATGTAATGAAAATATGTAGTTACATGTGTATTTCATGGTTAACTTCTTCATTAAAACATTACTGTTCAGAACCTTCAGGAATTAAAATTATCATAGATAAATTTATTTTCCATGCAGATAGGGTTTAGTTTTTAAATCAGGCTATCTAAAACTAGTATATATTAAGATTTATTTGATACATTATAAGATTTTATTTTATATTTTAGAGTATACTGAACATAGTTCATATTTTATTTGAGTCTGAAATTTGTTGTAAACACCCCACTTTAATTTACTACTTTGGGAGCTTTCAGATGTAGACTGTAGATTGGGTAGGGCCTGCATGTGTTGACCAGGTGTTTCTGCCAACTTTGGCTTTAAATCTTTCCAAATGATTCGTCAACATGAAAATTAATTAAGTATTATTTTATTGATTGACCTGCTAGGTAAAATTATTGAACATAATCAGATGTGAACCAGTTTTATCTAAATTAAAAAGGTATTCCTTTGTAGACTAAAAGAGTGCCTGACCCCATGGTATGTGCTGAAGTCAAGATTTACTGAATGAGTAGATGAATGCACTGTAGATTTTTTAGTCAACTCAGTCCTGTCTCTTTGTGACTACAAAAAGAACAGTAGTCACAGAAAGAGCCATGTCTGACTCTTTACTACTACCGTGAACTGTAGTCCACCAGGCTTCTCTGTCCGTGGGATTTCCCAGGTGAAAATGCCAGAGTGGGTTGCCATTTTCTTCTCCAGGGGATCTTCCCAACCCAGGGATAGAACCCAAGTCTCCTGCATTGGCAGGTGGGTTCTTTATCACTGAACCACCTGGGAAGTCCAGATGAATGTATACCTATTCTGTAGAAATACTTCAGCCATTTTTCTTCCATGCCATTTTCAGGTCATGGATAGATAGCTATTTCACTTTGATGATTGCTGTAATTTTCTTAAACATAGGCGTTTTGCCTTTTATTCAAAGTATGAGTTGCTTTGTTATGTTCCTATTTGTATATGACAGTACACAATGTGGAACTACTGCAGAGTTTTAGAATTTATTTTGTCTTTCATTTATTCACTTACTAAGCATATATTCATTATTTTCCATTTGCCTGATCCTTTGCTAGGAGGATGTGATACAAACATGAGACCTGCTCTCAAGAAATGAGAGAAATAGAAGTGTTCACATTTATTATAATTATAAAACAGTCTATAGCATACACACTCAGTAAAGCACAGGCACAGCGTACTTTGGGACATTACAGATAGGGTGACTTATGGTCACCCTTGTGCTGAGTAAACAAACATTGAACGCGCAGAAAAGTGGGAGTGAAGGAAACTATAAAGGGTTAGTTTTAAGTCTGAAGAAGGGAGTATGGATATAAGAAGCTATAAGGGATGAAGAAACAGACTTCCTAGAGGATGCTGCAGAAAGGAACTGAGTAGAGAGTGATCTCTTTCTATCAACAGTGGACCAAAGGTGTTCAGGAGATTTTGCTTTGGACACAGCCTGGGAGAAGGAGATGAAACGTTCTAGGGCACTGGCTAGCTTCTGTCTTTCAATTTTTATTTTTCTTATTAAATTAAATTAATTTATATTTAAAATTTTCTTGACCTTGCTTCATGGCATGTGGAATCTTAATTTCCTGGCCAGGGATCAAACCCATGCCCCTTGCATTGGAAGTGCTGAGTCTTAACCTCTGGACCACAAGGGAAGTCCCATATATTTCTATTTCTTCTAACCAGTTATGAACTTTAATGACATTTTAGTCTTTTAGTATGAATACTTTCCAAAGAGGGCCCTCCTCAACCCTTCACTCTCTCCCATTTAGGTTGACATCCTTTTCAATCTTTACATGCATGCTAAGTCACTTCAGTCATGTCCAACTCTGTGATTCCGTGACCGTAGCCCACCAGGCTCCTCTTTCCATGGGATTCTCTAAGCAAAAATATTAGAGTGGGTTGCCATGCCCTCATCCAGGGGATCTTCCCAACCCAGGGATCAAACCCATGTGTCTTATGTCCCCTGCATTGGCAGGTGGGGTCTTTACCACCAGCGAATGAATCTGAATTCTGGCATGCATCTACAATGGCGAGTGTAAGAAGCCAGAAGGCACAGCTGTGTGTGTGGGGTGGGGCAGGGGATGTTTCTTATGATTAGCTGTTAGTTTGCTTTTACTTAAGTGAATTTCAAGCATTTACAACATGGAGATGTCTCAGCACATTCTCACTGTATGCATTGCTCCCTCCTGGGATTCTAGTGCTTAGCATTAATCCTTTTATAATATATCTCTTCCTCTTCATCTGATTGCTAGCTTTGCTATTGTTGTTCAGTCGCTAAGTCATTTCCAACTCTTTGTGACCCCATGGATTGCAGCACACCAGGCTTCCCTGTCCTTTACTACCTCCCGGAGTCTGCTCAAACTCATGTCCATTGAGGTGATGATGCCATCCAACCATCTCATCCTCTGTCATTGCTTTCTCGTCCTGCCTTCAATCTTTCCAGCCATCAGGGTCTTTTCCAGTGAGTCAGTTCTTTGCATCAGGTGGCCAAAGTATTGAGTTTCAGCTTCAGCATCAATCCTTCCAATGAATATTCAGGGTTGATTCTCTTTAGGATTGACTAGTTTTATCTCCTTGTAGTCCAGGGGACTCTCAGGAGTCTTGTCCAGGGCCATAGTTTGAAGGCATCAATTCTTCTTTTTTATTCTCCAGCTCTTACATCTGTACATGACTACTGGAAAAACCATAGTTTTGACTGTATGGACCTTTGTCGGCAAAGTGATGTCTCTGCTTTTTAATATGCTAAGTGTGTCATAGCTTTTCTTCCAAGGAGCATGTGTCTTTTAATTTTATGGCTGCGGTCACCTCTACAGAGATTTTAGAGCCCAAGAAAATAAAGTCTGTCAGTGTTGCTAGTTTTTTAACATCTTATTTGCCATGAGGTGTTGGGACTGTATGCTGTGATTTTAGTTTTTTAAATGTTGAGCTTTTAAAGCAGCTTTTTCTCTTGCCTCTTTCACCTTCATCAATAGGCTCTTTAGTTCCTTTCACTTTCTGCCTTTAGGGTGGTGTCATCTGCATATCTGAGGTTATTGATTTTTCTGCAATCTTGATTCCAGCTTGTGCGTCACCCAGCCTGGCATTGCACATGATGTACTCTGCATAGAAGTTAAATAAGTAGAGGGGCAGTATACAGGTTTGACATACTCCTTTCCCAATATTGAACCAGTCCATTGTTCCATGTCCAATTCTGTTGCTTCTTGACTCATACACGTTTCCCAGGAGGCAGGTAAGGCTGGTATTCCCATCTCTTCAAGAATTTTCCAGTTTGCTGTGATCCACACAGTCAAATGCTTAGCATGCTCAATGAAGCAGAAGTAGATGTTTTCCTTAAATTCCCTTGCTTTTTCTATGATCCAGCAAATGTTGACAGTTTGGTTCCTGTGCCTTTTCTAAACCCAGCTTGTACATCTGGAAGTTCTCAGTACATGTACTGTTGAAGCCTAGCTTGAAGAATTTGAGCATTACCTTGCTAGCATGTAAAATGAGTGCACATATATGGTAGTTTGAGCATTCTTTGGCATTGCCTTTCTTTGGGATTAGAATGAAAACTGACCTTTTCCAGTCCTGTGGCCAGTGCTGAGTTTTCCAGATTTGCTGGCATATTGAGTACAGTGCTTTACCAGCAATATCTTTTAGGATTTGAAATAGCTCAGCTGGAATTACATCAGCTCCACTAGCTTTATTCATAGTAATACTTCCTAAGGCCCACTTGATTCACACTCCAGGATTTCTGGCTCTTGGTGGGTGATCACACCATCACACATAATAAACACATGAATGGTGTTTATTATCTAGGTCCTGCAAAATTTCAGCCTGGAACCCAGGCTTCTAATTCTCAGCCCACTTTCATTCTCAACTTATGTTTCTCTTTAACTTACTGACTATTCCATGTGAAATTCTTGCTTAGTTTTATATCTCCTAATGAGTGAAGCTGGGATTCCCTTGTGGCTCAGTGGTAAAGAACCCACCTACCAATGCAGGAGACGCAAGTCTCATTCTTGGGTTGGGAAGGTCCCCTGGAGAAGGGAATAGCAACCCACTCCAATGTTCTTGCCTGAGAAATACCAAGGACTGAGAAGCCTGGTGGGCACAGTCTGTGAGGTCACAAAGAGTCGGACATGATGTAGTGAAAAAACAACAATAAATGAGTGAAGCTAAGTACTTTTAAATGCTTTTAAAAAGTTTTTTTTTTTTTTTTCCCCGTGTGTTAACTGTTTATTCATGTCTTTTATACATTAATTCTTCTGTTGGATTTTTTTTTTTTTTACCGCATCTCACTTTATTGCTTCCTTCATGTATTAAGGAACTTCACCCTTTGCCATAGATATTTTTCCCGTTTCATGGTTAGTGTTTTGGGTCTTCTCATGGTGTTTTGCCCTATGGATGTTTTCATTCATTTTTATGGAGTTGACATTATCAATCTTTTTGTGACTTCTGGACTTTGACGTATGGTTATGTCAAATGTGGACTCCTCAGAAGGCAAGTATAAAAAAGCCTGTTAACCGAGTAAAGTTAAGCTAATTAATGTGGTTAATTAACAAAAGAGGAGAGAAGGGAGAACACCAACTTGACAGAGTAAAGTAGTATTTCAAAATGAGGAAATTAGGGCACAGATCTATAGGGTTTCAGGGCCTGCAAGGATGAATGTAAGGCAAGTTTTACACAACAAGTGTTGGCTGAGCTTATGCAAAATACATGGCAAAATTGCTTTTGGTTGATGAGAATGACAAAATGAGGATCTTGAAGAGAGCCTTGGTAAACAAGCTGTTAATATTGATTGGAAGGCGAGATCTTAGTCTTAGACCTGGTATTTCTTGGAGAAAACAGCTAAGCTGTTTTTGCCTGCTCCTGATATTGTTTTGTACAAAAACAGTAAATTGTCTCCATTCTCTATCATTCAACATAAGCATAGGGCAAAATGTTAGATTCACTTCTCACTTATAAGGAAATGTTACCCTTTTCTCTCATTTTACCTTTCTTTGCTTGAAAGTGAAAGTGAAGTCGCTCAGTGGTGTCTGACTCTTTGTGACCCTGTGGACTGTAGCCTACCAGGCTCCTCCATCCATGGGATTTTCCAGGCAAGAGTACTGGCTTGGGTTGCCATTTCCTTCTTCAGAGGATCTTCCCGACCCAGGGGTCAAAGCTGGGTCTCCCACATTATAGGCAGATACTTAACTGTCTGAGCCACCAGGGAAGTCCTGTATATATGACTTAGTTTTATATTTAATTCTTTATTATTTATAGACTTTATCCCGATGGACTGTGGATTTAGCTTTGTTTTCACACAGTCTACTTGGTTATCTCAGTACTATTCATTAAACAATTTAATGTTCCTCCAGAGATTTGAGATTTTATTTTTATTATATATAAATTTTCATCCATTTTTGATTCTCTTTCTGCACTTTACCTTCTGATTCATCTAGGTGTCTACCTTCATATGACCATCACGCTATACAAATTCCAGACTCTGGGTATGTTTTGAAGTTTGTTAGTGGTTATTCTCCCTTAAAAAAACAAAGTACTACTTTCTTTTCAGAGATATTTCTGGTTATTCCTATATGTTTATTTTTTCCATAGGAACTTTAGAATCAGCTTTTTTTCCCCTGAAACTGATATTTTCTAAGACACTTTAGAATAAAATCAGAATATTTTCCAATAAATTATTTGTATTCTATAGGAAATAAAAAATTGAATTAGTTTAGAAATTACTTTAGAAAAAATTGGCTAATTTTTCACAAAGTAAAGTAAACTCATCCAGACCATGGGTACACTACAGAGTGTTTTGATATCTTTATACAGTACCTGCTTCTTTTTTCAGAACTTTTATTTTTGGTTGACTGTCTTTTCTACTTGGCATCATAAATGAGAGCTCTTCCTCTAGCTGTTCATATTCAAATTTATGATGGATTTTATTATTTAAAGCTATTATGTTTTGTCAATTATTTACCCTATCATGTTACTAAATTCTCTCATTGCTTATGTAGTTTTTAAGTTTATGCTTTTGATTTTCAAGATGGACAGTGATTTCATCAGCAAATTTTACATCTTCTTTTAGTTTTACATCTTCTTTTCAATGCATATCCCTTTTTTGGGCTAACTGAATTGACTAGTACCTTAAATAATAGAGGTGATGGTGGACACTTCCTTGTTCTTGACTTCTGTGGGAATGCTTCTGGATTCTCCTCATTAAGCATAACCCTACTTATAAGCAGAGTATCAGTGTTTTATCATGTTAAGAATATTTCTATTTCTGTTTCAATGCCTAGTGACTTTACTAGGTTATGTCTTCAGTAGAAAGTATTAGGTCCAAATTTCCTTTGCCATGTGTCCTTTTTAGTGTTGCTGGATTCAAGTTTTCCTTTCTTTGATGGGGAAATTTTTGAATTATAAATTACATATTTTTTTCCTTTCTGTACTTTTGGTTTTCTTTGACAGTACATTTATATATTGAATCTGCTTTGCGTATCTTTTACGTATCTATGTCTTTTTCTACTTCTTTCAATTGTTTATTTTTCTTCATTGGCTTAATTTTTTTCAGAATTATGACCGTTCCGTGCTTCCTCCAATACTTATTCTTCTTTATTCACTCTCCAATTATTATGTTTATTCCTGTGAATTTCTGTGTTCTTTGTTCAAGTCCTTTTACTAACAGTTCATGTCTCTCCCTCTGTTTTATTCATCATCTCCATGCTGAGTCCCTATGTGCTAGTTTTGTGGTCTTAAACTTTTACTGGCGGCTTCCATATTTTTTTTTAAAGATGACATGTATGTTCACAAATTTTATCTGCTCTCTAATATACTTTTTTCTCTTAAATGTTTTCACACTGTAGATGATTTCACTACTGTTTTTTGTAGTTTTCTTATAGTATCTTTGCATTGAATCTATACCATGGTATTATTATGGATTTCTCTTTCATAGCTTTTGAAAGAGGTTCCTTTGGGGATGGGGATGGATAGCTTCCTAGTCTCTACAGCCCAATCCTCCCTTCTTCCCCCAATCCTGTGACACAGGGACAGAGTGATTCTTGCATATGGGGTTTGTGTGTGTGTGTGTGTGTGTGTATGTGTGTGTGTAGATGAACCTCTACCTCTTCTCTCCTCTGTGAGTAGACCATTTATAGGAAAACTTAAACTGACTTTTGTAACTTTTTTCCCTCTTTCTTTAAAGACTGTAGTCCTTATTTCCCAAGGTAGACTCTTCAAAGAGTGTATTTTTTGTTGTCACAGTTTGAAATTTTCCATCTGTGTTTCTCTTAACACTCCCCTGAAACTCTTCTAATGGGTTGTGACCATTCTGACATATATTATGCACCCCTTCTTAAATTTTGAAGTCTCAGATTTAAATACCTAAAATTGGTGTTTGTGAGACTTTAACAATTCATAGCTTTATACACATTTCAGAAGAAGGAAAAGCTTTGAATTAAGATGGTATCATGTTTAGATCAGAAATCTGAATGGCCTTTAATTAGAAAATTGGGTACTCATTACTTAAAAGATGCTGTCAGCTTAGGATGAGTTAGGAGATATTATTTGTAGCTTGGTTACAAATTATTTAAAAAATTTTTATGTTTTACACTATTAATATTTCTATAGATTGCAAAAAATATCACTTACAGATCTTTGCCTCCTGTCTGTATGCACACCCTTTGCCAAGTCCTCTGGTGTTCTTCCTATCAATAAATGGAGTCTATTTCTCCACCCTCATCCCTCCTGGCTAACCTTGTAACTAGCTTTGGCCAATAGATTAGAGCAAAAGAATTCCTGGCTTCTGCCCACATTCTTGTGGAGCTCTGTCAGGACCATGTGCAGACACCAGGCTGACCTCTTTGAAGGTGACAGAGAGGCCCAATTTAACTTCAGCATTAACTCCTAGATAACTGATTGACACTGTTTAGACTGTCCAGCTGCAGTTATATTGAACAGACGACTCCAAGTGAGACAGCAAAATGTCTGTGCAGTTGAGTCTAGCCCAAATTGTTGACCCACTGAATTGTGAACAAATAAAATGGCTGTGATTTTCAGAATATGTATTTGGGGATTTTGCTATAGTGCAATAGAATATTGATGTAATAGTTCAGTATATTTAATAAATATTTCACTATATCTATGCTGTCATTAAACATGGCATGAAAAAAATAATAAAATAGTGCTCATGCATTATTACTATTTTTAAATAATAGAGTATACCACATTATAGAGTAAGGTTTAGTGATGTGCAGAAAATAAGCTCTTTGATGCTACATGAAGACCCTGATGCTGGGAAAGATTGAGGGCAGGAGGAGAAGGGGACGACAGAGGATGAGATGATTGGAGGGCATCACCGACTCAGTGGACATGAGTTTGGGTAAACTCTGGGAGTTGATGATGGAGAGGGAGGCCTGGCATGAAGTGGTTCATGGGGTCGCAAAGAGTCAGACATGACTGAGCAACTGAACTGAACTGATTAATATATTATGTATTGCTTTATCATAAAGATTCAGTGATCTAAATTATTGCTCTCAATCTAGTCCTATGGTTGGAACTCTGTGGCAATACTTGTAAATGTGTCAAAATTTAATAACTTACCTAATAAATTTTAGAAGTGACTAAAAGCATTCTAAAATTATAGAATGAAATATATATTTACCAGTTGGAATAGATAGTCTATCACTTTTTAAAATTAATTTTTTATTGAAGGATAATTGCTTTACAGAATTATGCTGTTTTCTGTCAACCTTCACATGAATCAGCCATAGGTTTACATATATCCCCTCCCTTTTGAACCTCCCTCCCAGATCCCTCCCCATCACACCCCGCTAGGTTGATACAGAGCCCCTGTTTGAGTTTCTTGAGCCATACAGCAAATTCCCCTTGGCTATCTATTTTAAATATGGAAATGTAAGTTTCCATGTTACTCTTTCCATACATTTCCCTCTCCCCTTCCCTTTCCCCATGTCCATAAGTCTATTCTCTATGTCTGTTTCTCCATTGTTGCCCTGTAAATAAATTCTTCAGTACCATTTTTCTAGATTCCGTATATATGTGTTAGAATACGATAATTTGATAAAGTCCAGAATTAGTATTTTTCTTTTATGGTTTGTACTTTTTGTAAAGTCACATCTAAAATATCTTTGTTTTCCCCAAGGTTGCAAAAATTTTCTCTTATGTTCTATTTCTTTTTTAGTAATCTCAACTTTTCATTTAGATCTGTGATCCATTTTAAGATAATTATTGTGTGTGGTAAAGGTCAGGAAGCGTTTATTTTTTCCATATGGTTATGGTGTTGCTCAAACATCATTTATCTGAAAGCTCTCTGCATTGAATTACCTTTCTACTTTGTTGCAAGTGAATATGTATGTAGAGTGTATTTCTGCATTCACTATGAGCACGAGTCATTTTTTTAAAGTAATTATCATGTGTAGTTCACTTTTATTCTGATTCCCTCTAACATGTAACTTTAGTTAAGTCATACTGCAGGACTGACTAGCTAGGGGAAGGAGAACTGGAAAGGAGGTATTGTAAAGAATGAGAGATGGTGGTGGGGCAACCCCAGCCAGGAATGAAGGCTCAGAACAACATTCATGGCTTGAACACTGGCCAGCAGGAGAAGGATATTCCCTGAGAAAGGTTCTCAACAAATTTTAACTAAATAATGAATGAATTGATATATGAATAAATTGGGAAGTGGAGTAGCAAGTTAAGTTTTCTGTTCTTATAAATTACTACTGTTTATTCCTACTTTTTTCTTAAGGCTTTCAATGGGGTTTCATTCTAAGACCTATTTGGTATAGTGTGTCAATAACTAGAATAAATTTAGATGCCATCTGGTAAAAGTTTCTCATTTTACATGTTAAGAAAACATTCCACTCAATAGGGAGAGAGAAAGTGTTCAAGGCATACAGTAAATGGTCAAAGCAGAATCTTGATTCAGATCTTTGGACTTTTTGTGCAGGTTTGGGTTCTTTTGACTGTACTAAATGCTTTGTTTCAAACACTGAACATTATGCTTTTAAATGAATAATGGAATCAACTCTGGTAGACCAAAAAAAATTTTTTTAATCTATAAAGGAAACCTTTTAGGAAAAAAAAAAAAAGTCCAGGGAGTAAATGTTTTACTAATTGTTAAATCTAATGCTTTCTTCCAGCCAAGATCAGTTTGGGTCTAAATAATATTTCAAGACTTTGTAGTTCAGCATTGGGATATAATGCCTAATTTTCTGGTGTTCAAATCAAGCAAGAGATCCATGCACAGTCCCTTCTTTATTTTTTTAAATAGGGCTACTGTTGCAGATATCAAAATCTGTTATATTTACTGAAAAACAATTTTCTCTAAAGAATGTAGAATTAAGGCTGCTTTCTGAAAACTAAGTGACATAGTTAATACATAATCAATCAGAATAAAGATATTCAATGTTAGCTTTAAGAAACAGTGACTTTCACAGTCAAAACCAGACATGACATTAAACTATTTTGAAGTAAATAATCTGTTTAAAGAATGAATGTCATTCAGGAGAAAGGTTAGTCAGTAGAGGAAAGAGAGGGAAAAAAAGTTAGGGATGCAGATGCATGCAAAGAAGTCACTGTGGTACTTAAAGAAGAGAATGTTCTAATTTTTAAACTCTTTTTTTTTTTTTTTTGTTAAGAATAGGTAAGTTCTACTTTCTTAGCGAATTTCAGTTATACAGTACAGTGCTATCAACCACAGTTAACATGTTATTATACATTAGATCCTCAGACCTTATTTATCTTACAAATGAAAGTTTGTCCCCTCTCACCAACCTCTCCTTTTTGCCACCCCATCCCCAGCTCCTGGCAACTACTTTCTACTCTGTTTCTGTGACTTCATTTTTTTTTTTTTTTTTTTAAGATTCTACATTTAAGCAATACCATGTGGTATTTCACTTAGCAGATATGTTCTCCAAGTTTGTCCATGTTGCTTTAAATGACAGGATTTCTTTCTTTTTTTAAAGAGTGAATAGTGTTCCATTGTATACACGTAGCACAGTTTCTTTCTCCATTCATCCTTTCATGGACACTTAGGTTGTTCCCATAGCTTGGATATTGTAATAATGCTGCAGTGAATGTGAGAATGTGAATGTGAGAATGCCCATGTCTCTTTGATATGATGACTTCATATCTTTGAGTGTATACCTACAGCTGAAACTGCTGAATCATATGGTAGTTCTTTTTTTAATTTCTGGGGGAACCTCTATACTCTTTTCCATAGTGACTACCAGTTTACATCCCCACCACCAGTATACTAAATTTCCCTTTTCCCCACATTCCTACCAGTATTTGGTGTCTCTCGATTTTTCAGTAGTAGATATCCTAATATCTCATTGTGGTTTTAATTTGCATTTCCCTGCTGATTAGTCATGTTGAACACCTTTTCACGTATCTATTGGCCATTAATATATCTTCTTTGGAAAAACATCTGTTTAGATACATTGCTCCTTTAAAAGGATTTAATTTAAAATTAGATGATGATGATCCTGTTCTAATGAGTTATATAAGCTTCTTGTGTATTCTGGATATTAACTCCTTACCATATACGTATTTGCAAATATTTGCTCCCATTCCATGGGATGATCTTTCATTTTTTTGATAATTTCCTTTGGTGTATAGAAGCTTTTTAGATTGATGCAATCCCATTTTTAACCTTTGCTTTTTTTGCCTTTGCTTCTGGTGTCACATCTTTGTCAAATGTCAAGGTGTTCCCATTTATATTTTCTTACAGAAGTTTTAGAAATTCAGGTCTTACATTCAAGTCTTTAATTCATTTTGAATTGGTGTTTGTATGTGATACAGGATAATGGTCCAGTTTCATTCTTTTTCATGTGGTTATTTTTCCCAGTGGAGAAGGCAATGGCACCCCACTCCAGTAGTCTTGCCTGGCAAATCCCATGGACGGAGGAGCCTGGTAGGCTGCAGGCCATGGGGTCACAAAGAGTCGGACATGACTGAGCGACTTCCCTTTCACTTTTCACTTTCATGCATTGGAGAAGGAAATGGCAACCCACTCCAGTGTTCTTGCCTGGAGAATCCCAGGGACGGGGGAGCCTGGTGGGCTGCCGTCTATGGGGTCACACAGTCGGACACGACTGAAGTGACTTAGCAGTAGCATATATGGTCAATTATTTTTTTTATAAAGAAGACAAGAGTATACAATGAGAAAGGGTAGTCTCTTCAATAAATGGTACTGGGAAAAATGCTGCTGCTGCTGCTAAGTCGCTTCAGTCGTGTCCGACTCTGTGTGACCCCATAGACGGCAGCCCACCAGGCTCCCCCGTCCCTGGGATTCTCCAGGCAAGAACACTGGAGTGGGTTGCCATTTCCTTCTCCAAGGCATGAAAGTGAAAAGTGAAAGTGAAGTCGCTCAGTCGTGTCCGACTCTTAGCGGACCCCATGGACTGCAGCCTACCAGGCTCCTCCGTCCATGGGATTTGCCAGGCAAGAGTACTGGAGTGGGGTGTGGTTCTATTTCTGGGCTTTCTATTCTTTTCCACTGATCTGTCTATTTCAGGCCAGTACTGTACCATATTGATCACAATAGTTTGTAATGTAGTTTGAAATCTGAAAGTATGATACCTCAAGCTTTGTCCTTTTTCACAAGATGTCTTTGGCTTTTTGGGGTCTTTCATTATTCCATACAAATTTTAGAATTGTTTGATTTAAGTGAGAAAAATGCTTTTGGAATTTTGATAGGGATTACATTGAATATCTTGATTGTTTGGGGTAAAGAGATATTTTAACAATGTTTATTTAATCCTTCCAGTCCATGAATATGGAATGCCTTTCTATTTATTTGTGCCTTTTCAAATTCCTTTCATTAGTGTCATAATTTTCAGTGAATAAATCTTTCACCTATCTGCTTAAATTTATTTCTAAATTAAAATAATATATTTTAGATGAGATTGCTTTCTTAACTTCTCTCTCTGGTAGTTTGTTGTTGGTATATAGAAATGCTACTGATTAATTCTTTTGATTTTATATCCTATAATTTAACTGAATTCTTTTATTAGTTCAACATTTTTTAAAATAAAGTCATTAGGGTTTTCTGTATATAATATTATATTATCTACAAAGAGAGACAATTTTACTTCTTTCCCAATTTGGAGGCCTTTTATTTATTTCTCTAGCCTAATTTCTCTGTCTAGCACTTTCTGTAGTATGTTAAATAAAAGTAATGAGAGTGGGAATTCTTGTCTTAGAAGAAAATTTTCACTGTTTAGCCATTGGGTTCGATGTTAGCTGTGGGCTTGTCATGTGGCCTTTATTCTGTTGAGGTACATTCCTTCTGTACCCAGTGTTGATGAGAGTTTTTAACCATTAGAGGATATTGAATTTTGTCACATACATTTTCTTCATCTATTGAGATGATTGGATGATTCTTATCCTTCCTTTTTTGTGTTGTGTATTACATTAATTGATTTGTGGGTATTGAGCCATCCTTGTGTTCCTGGAATATATTTCCCTTGATTATGTGTATATTGTATTTTTTATGTATTGTTCTAATATATTGTTGAATTTTGTTTGCTGATTTATTGTGTTAACTATTTTTGCCTCTATGTTCCTCAGAGATATTGATCTGTAATTTTTCTTTTTTTGTAGTGGTTATATCTATCATTAGTATTAGGATAATTCTGGCCTCTTAAAATGAATTTGAAAGTATTTCCTCCTCCTTTGAGAGGGTAACAGGCAGGAAAGTCAGGGGTCTCCAAACGGAGGAAATAGGCTGCAAGTGTTACATTTTTTATTTCTCTCTTAAGCAGCAGGAGGAAACAAACTAGTGTTATATTTTTTTTCCCCCTCCTCTATACAAATTTAAAAAGAGATTTCTCTTAAAATTCTGTGTTGCCATAATAACACCTGGTTCCACCTGAACTTAACTTTTCTCAAACCTTGAGCTAACCAATGCATTTTTCTTATGGAAATGTTTGTCTTAAGCTATGTTAATGTACCATGTATTTATCCTAGACTCTGTCTTCAAGTCAGTTACCCCTGACTTGAACTTGACAAACCAGTATGTTATACTCATACATTGTTCTCCTAATCTGTGTTAATGAAACTATATATTTGTATGGAAATTTGTCTTTCTTCAAAATTCATGTCAATTGATTTATGGCCGGGGACGACTTGCCTGGTGCCAATGTTATCTCAATGCATGTTGTGGGTGAGGGGCCTGGTGCCATTCTCTTGAGTTTTGAGACATTTCCTTTCTCTAGTTAACATATTGCTAGCAGCTATATAATACCTGGCTAAAGAGTAGCAGAGGGGCACTCTTTCTGTCCCCTTCTGGTGTCTATGTCAGAAGCTTTCTCTATCTCTTTTATACTTTAATAAAACTTTATCACACAAAAGCTCTGAGTGATCAAGTCTCGTCTCTGGGCCCAGATTGAATTCTTCTCCTCTGGAGGCCAAGAATCCCAACATCTTTTGTGGTTCAGCAACAACTTTTCATCTTTATTTTTAGAAGAGTTTGAGAAGGATCGGTACTAATTCTTCATTAAATATTTGGTAGAATCAAACTGTGGAGCCGTCTGGTCTTTTGTGTCTGACTTTTTACATCCCCATGGACTGTAGCACGCCAGCCTTCCTTGCCCTACACTATCTCCCAGAGTTTGCTCAAAACTCATGTCCATTGAGTTGGTGATGCCATCCACACATCTCATCCTCTGTTGCCCCTTTCTCCTCCTGCCCTCTGGTCCTGGACTTTTTTCTTGAGAGGTTTGACTTTAGTGATGCAGTCTCCTTACTTGCTATTGGTCTGTTCATATTTTCTACTTCTTCCTGATTCGTATTGATTGGTTTCATGTTTCTATAAATTTACCCGCTTTTCTAGGTTATCCATTTTGTTGGAAAGTAATTGTTTATAGTAGTTTCTTAAGATTTTATGTATTTCTGTAGTATCACTTGTAATATTGCTTCTTTCAACTTGGACTTAATTTATTTGATTCCTCTTTCTCTTTTTCTTAGTTAGTCTAGCTAAAGTTTTGTCAATTTTATTTATATTTTCAGAAACCCAACTCTTAGTTTTGTTTATCTTTTCTGTTGTTTTTCTGTTCTCTATTTCATTTCAAAGATCCACTCTGATCTTTGTTATTTATTTTTTCTTTGGACTGATTTGGTTTGTTCTTTGTTTCAAGTTCCTTGATGTTTAAAGTTAGGTGTTTTTTTTTCTATATGAGATTTTCTTATTTCTTGATGTAAATGTTAACTGTAAAGTTTATGTAGCTATAAACTTCCCTCTTAGACCTGCTTTTACTCTGTCTTTTGCTATATTATATCAGAGAAAATAGATTTTTAAGCCAAATACTGTAACAAAAGATCAAAAGGTAATTATATTATGATAAAGGAGTACGTAACAATTGTGTATACAATATGCAAAGGATATAACAATTGTAAATACTTATGAACAAAATATATGAGCCTCTAAATATATATAGCAAATACTGACAGTTCTGAGGGAAGACATAAATAAAATAGTGATACAATAATAGCATGGGATTTCAGTCCTCTACTTTCACCAATAGATAGAATATCCAGATAGAAAATCAACATGGAAACATTGGACTTAAACTACACATTCAAATGGATAGATCTAACAGGATTATATAAAACATTCCATCCAACAGCAGAATATACATTTTTCTTCATTTCACATGGAGTATTTGAAATAGGTCACGTGTTAGGTCACAAAGCAAGTCAGTAATTTTAAGAAGAGTGAAATCAAATCAAGCATCCTTTCTTAACACAATTGTATGAAAGTAGCAATTAACTACAGGAAGACAACTAGAAAATCCACAAATATGTGGACATTAATCAAAATGCTCCTGAACAACCAATGAGTCAATAAACAAATCAAGACAAAAAACAAAGCAAAACAAAACAAACAAACAAACCTTGAGATAAATGAAAATTAAAATGCAACATGCCAAAACCCACAGAAGAATCCTCTCACCTGAAGGCATGGTCTGTCTTATTTGGGTATCCAAAAAAATCCTACTTTAAGCAGGAATAGTTTAGATTACCTCATGTCATTTAACATTTAAGTTTTATGTCCCACTTCCCATGCTCTAATCTGTGGTCATCAGGTCATCTGCAGTGTATATTTTTACTTCCCAGAAGCACACTCATGTTGACAGTATTCTGCCAAGAAGAAGTTGGTTTCTGGTTCTATTAGTTTAATATTCTGAAAGTTACTGATTAAAGTACCATTTTGATTTTGTATCTCAGCCTCTAGCATATTTAGGTACAGACTCTGTATCCATGAATTTTATAAGCACCTGAGGAGATGAACATCTATAAATCTGCAGAGGAGACATGGTAGAAACTCTTCCTTGTGGGGGATAAATAATGGCAACATGTCAGATGTTATTGAGTTAGCCAATGAGGGGTTTGGAGAAGGCAGTGGTACCCCACTCCAGTACTCTTGCCTGGAAAATCCCATGGTTGGAGGAGCCTGGTGAGCTGCAGTCCATGGGGTCACTAAGAGTCGGACACTACTGAGCGACTTCACTTTCACTTTTCACTTTCACGCATTGGAGAAGGAAATGGCAACCCACTCCAGTGTTCTTGCCTGGAGAATCCCAGGGACGGGGGAGCTGGTGGGCTGCCGTCTATGGGATCACACAGAGTCGGACACGACTGAAGTGACTTAGCAGCAGCAATGAGGGGTTTCATCTGTGGAAGGACTCTGGGATCAGGAATATTTGAAATTCAGCTTTAAATTTTTATTACCCGTGTTGTAATTAATTTACATGGCTTTATGATTTTCAATATGGAAGCTTATGAAGATATACATTGGAAAGAAAAGAATATATTTTGTTCATCTCTGTATCAAAATTAAAATCAGCTGTAGAAAAGCCATGAATTAGTTGTGAATATGAGAAGGAGCCAAGAGAGTAGCCCAGAGCTCTGCAATGGCTCTAAATCATCAGGTATGGATTTGCCAAGTAGCAAAGCAAAGAGTGAATGTCCTTTTATCCTCAATAAGAATGTGCAGTGCACAGAAGTATTAGATGTATTGTTTTTATTATTTCTATTTGTGCAGTAACTGTCTTTCAGGAACTAAGTTGAATAAAGAGTCATATAGAGTTTTTTTAAACCTCAGGTAACATTTATATGTTTTACTTAAAAATGCAGTTTCTTGTAGGAAAAAAACATACTTATATGGTTAAAATAGAAGTCCAGATGATTTTTTTCCTCAAGGGTGTCATTTGATGTGTGGAAAAAATATTAGCCTGACATTGGTGATCATCTTTTGTCACCACCTGGCTCAAATGGATATGTTTTAAGCTTAGATTTTGGAACAAGAAAGACATAGCTATGAAAAATGCTATCATCATTTTCACTGGGATAATCTCCAGTGAATTTTGATAATGATAGAGTCTGACAGAGTATTTCTATCTAAACACTTTTTTTTGTGAAGTAATATAGTATAGAATCTCACTATCATTCTCCCACTAAGCAAGATTTAAGGGTCTGGTGAGTGTTTCCCTCTGGACAGTGTTAGAAGTTGCACATTTGTAATCAAATGAGTTACATTCTTCTTTACTCAGTTCAGAAAAGAAGAATGTGAACCTCTTTCTATTTGCTCACCACAGATGAAATCAGGCATTCTCCTATTCCCTTAATAACATATAGACAGGGCCATGTCATAGATTGTGAGAAAGTGTTTGATAAATTAATAGAAGCATAGGCTTTAGCACTATTTCTGTGAAAATTTAATGTACTTAATGTGGAATTCAATAGAGTGTGTCTAAACTAAACAGAGCAGTAAATTAAATTTGTATACCTTCATTTTGATTTAAGAAAATAAAAGAATTATTGGTAGAGCATAGAATGTGGATTATTCATAGGACTGGCAGAAATTATTAGTTTTAGATAGATGACACTCTTACTTAAAAGAATGTTTTGATAGTTAACATAAGGCATAATTTGTGAGCTTAAATGTATAACAAGAGAAGAAAGATATTTGTGTTAAAAATGAAAGGTTAGAAATATCATTTTGTCTGTATCACTTACTTGGAGGAGGAAAAGTCTACAAAAAAAAAAAAAAAAAAAGACAACAACTGGAATTAGAGAACAGAGATTCTATATGGAAAACATGGATTAATGTTTGGAGAAGAAATTTAAGGGGATAACTAGTGCACCTCACAAAAAATTCTCAAATAATAAACGAGAAGATGCAGTTGAGGGATTTAACTGTGTGGGGCTGGCCTTAATGCCATAAACATCTAGGAAACTGAAGGAAGTACATGAAACATTGATTTAATATATAGAAAGACAAACAGGACATAATTTTGATCTCTGAGAGAAGAGAAATAAGCATAGTCAACCCTATGCACCATGGCTTTCTGACCAAAGGAAATGTCTAGGCTTCAGTACAGGGACGAGTAGCCACAGAGACTGGCACTCAGAGACAGAGACCATAGCTCAGGGAGGTCAAGGTGGTTGGGACTGGGGGGCGCGGGGTGGGGTGGGGAGAGTGTTAGAGAATTGGGATTAATAGAGAGAGAGAGAACTCTAAGACTCAGTGAAGTGACTCTGTCAGTTCTTCATGCAGGAGAAATTCCCACAAGATCAAGCAAAGAACAACTGTGAAAAAGCCATAACTCAAAAGTACCTGAGAGATGTCTTTGTTCCTACTAGTCACAGTGAACATTTGATAGAGAATCTATCAAGATCTCACACCTTTATTGGGGGGGGGAACTTACTATAGAGTAAAGGTGACTCTAGAACCATACTAACAGAGCTTAAAAAACAAAGCTTCAAAAGATGAAGCTGATTTGCAAGAATTCTGAAGGGTCTGTGTGAAATTCCACGCTACCTATATGTTCACATGTTAGCCTGCCATAGTTTGATGGAAACTGGGCAAGAGACACAAGTATATTGGATGTGAGACAGAATACAGTTTATTATCTACAGCGATGATGTTAATAGTAAGCAGTGGTCATGTATTTTTGTGTTGGTTTTCTGAATCTCAGTTCCCATTGGCAATGCAAAGAATAGTGTGAAATAGTGGGGTTTGTTAGAGAAGAGGAAACCAGATCTCAAGGAATCTGAATCTTAATAGAAAAGTTAGCTTGCCTATCCTTCTGAGGGAGACATTAACTGTATTATAGTAGACAGTGAAGATACTTGGCATTTGCTCTGAAGGGAGGCAACATCTCTATCTTCCCAAGGTTGATTGCTATTAAAATATCTTTGAAAAAATAGTACAAAACCAGGAGAAATTTGTGACTTGCTCATAAGATCTGCAGAATCCCATGGAGAATTGTGTCCCAACAGTATTTGCCATTGTTTCTATGCCATTTTGTCGTCTGGTAAATTTTCCCATGAGTAAGCCACTGTCTTGGCCACTCTGTAACATAACTGGCAGTATCTGGGACCAGACATATCCTATTTATTTCATGGAGCATTTAATTAAGGCCAATATCAATAGGATTTCAAGCAGGAGGATAGGGCCAATCTGTAGTTTTGACCTCAACCATGCCCCACACCAGCTAAACTAATACCCATAACCCAACATTAGGAAGAAGCTTGAAACAACCTAGTTCATAGAAAATATCATGGGATTCATTAGAAAATATTTGGAATTGAATGATAAAGATAACATAAAGCCATGGAATACAGTGAAAGTAGTGTCTGGACAGAGATTTATAGTTTTAAATGCTTATATTGGAAGATAATTAATATCTAAAACCTATGCTTTAACCATCTACCATAAAAAGTTTGAAAAATAAAAATTAAAACCAAAAAAATTAAATAAAAAAAAATAAAACCAAAAAAAAAATAAAAATTAAAACCAAAAAAAATTAAACCAAAATATATAGAAGAAAAAAAAAAAAATCAACAAAACAGAACACAAACAATAGAGAAGCAACAAAACTAGAAACCTGTTCTTAAAAAGGAAAGATAATTAAAATCGATAACCCTATACGGCCAAACTGGCAAAGAAAAAAGAGAGATGACACAAATTTTGAACATCAGGAATGAAAGAAGTGATAGTCACATAGATAAAAGAGAAATTAAGTAGAAGATAAGAGAACTTTATGAGCAAATATATGCAATAAAATAGACAACTCAGAAGAAATAGACAAACTCTTGAAGCAAATAACCAAGGTGACATAGGAAGAAACCAAAAATCTTAATGTGCCTATGTATTAGTTTTATTAGGCTGCCATGGCAAAGTACCATAGGCTACGTGACTTAAGCAACAGAAATTTATTTTCTCATAGTTTAGGAAATTCAAAGTCTGAGATCAAGGTGTAGGCAGATTGATTTCTTGTGAAGACTTTGTTCTCTGCTGTCCCACTCTGTCTTTATGTGATCTTTCCATCTTGCCTCTTGGTGTGTATCTGTCCTCACCTCCTTTTACATAGATCAGATCAGATCAGATCAGTTGCTCAGTCGTGTCCGACTCTTTGCGACCCCATGAATCTCAGCACGCCAGGCCTCCCTGTCCGTCACCAACTCCTGGAGTTCACCCAGACTCACGTCCATTGAGTCAGTACAGTAATACTATTGTTGTTGTTCAGTTGCTAAGTCTGATTGTTTGTGACCCCATGGATTGCAGCAGGCCAGATTCCCCTGTCCTCCACTTCTTAGAGTTTGCTCAAATACATGTTCATTGAGTTGGTAATACTACCTAACCATCTTATCCTCTGCCACTTGCTTATCCTTTTGCCTTCAATTTTTCCCAGCATCAGTGTCTTTTCCTATGAGTCTTTGCATCAGGTGGCCAAAGTATTGGAGCTTGAGCTTCAGCATCAGTCCTTCCAATGAATATTCAGGGTTTATTTCCTTAGGGTTGACTTGACTCCTTGCTGTTCAAGGGACTCTCAAGGGTCTTCTCCAGCACCACAATTCAAAATTATCAGTTCTTCAGTGCTTAGCTTTCTTTATGGTCCAACTCTCACATCCATACATGACTACTGGAAAAACTATAGCTTTGAATATGCAGACCTTTGTTGGCAAAGTGATGTCTTTGCTTTTTAATATGCTGTTTAGGTTTGTCATAGCTTTCCTTCCAAGGAGCAAGCATGTTTTAATTTCATGGCTGCAGTCATTGTCTGCAGTGATTTTGGAGCCCCCAAAATAAAATCTGTCACTATTTCTACTTTTTTCCCTTCTATTTGCCATGAAGTGATGGGACTGGATGCCATGATCTTTGTTTTTTGAATGTCGAGTTTTAAGCCAGCTTTTTTGCTTACCTCTTTCATCCTCATCAAGAGGCTCTTTAGTTCGCCTTCACTTTCTGCCATTAGAGTAGAAAGGTATGCACCTCTGCATATCTGAAGTTGTTGATAATTCTTCCAGCAATCTTGATTCCAGCTTGTGATTCATCCAGCCCAGCATTTTGCATGATGTACTCTGAATATAAGTTAAGTAAGCATGGTGACAGTATACAGCCTTGTTGTACTCCTTTCCCCATTTTGAACCAGTTCAGTTATTCTGTTGGTTTCTAACCACATACACGTTTCTCAGGAGATAGGTGAGGTGGTCAGTTATTCTTCTCTCTTTAAGAATTCTCCACAGTTTGACCAGCCTAGGCAGTCACAGTGGTTTGTTGTGACCCATACAGTCAAAGGCCTTAGCATAGTCAATGAAGCAGAAATAGACATTTTTCTGAGACTCTCTTGCTTTCTCCATGATCCAGCAAATGGTGGCAATTTGGCCTCTTGTTCCTTTACCTTTTTGAAGCTTAGCTTGTACATTTGGAAGTTCTTGGATCACCTACTGTGGAAGCCTAGCCTGAAGGATTTTGAGCAGAAACTTGCTAGCATGTGAAATGAGGTTAAATGTATGGTAGCTTGAGCATTCTCTGGCAAAGAAGGATATTTGGTATTTTGCCCTTCTTTGGGATTGGAATGAAAACTGATCAATAATATTAGATGAGGTCAATTAATCTCACTTTAATTTAACTTAATTTCATGCAAAGACGGGCCCAATAAAGGAGTATGGTAGTTTGAGCATTCTCTGGCAAAGAAGGATGTTTGGTATTTTGCCCTTCTTTGGGATTGGAATGAAAACTGATCAGTAATATTATTGGAGAAGGAAATGGCAACCCACTCCAGTGTTCTTGCCTGGAGAATCCCAGGGACAGGGGAGCCTGGTGGGCTGCTGTCTATGGGGTCACACAGAGTCAGACACGACTGAAGTAATATTAGATGAGGTCAATTAATCTCACTTTAATTTAACTTAATTTCATGCAAAGATGGGCCCAATAAAGGACATATATGGTATGGACATAACAGAAGCAGAAAATATTAAGAAGCGGTGGCAAGAATACCTAGAATAACTGTACAAAAAAGATCTTCATGACCCAGATAATCACGATGGTGGTATGATCACTCACCTAGAACCAGAAATCTCGGAATGTGAAGTCAAGTGGGACTTAGAAAGCATCACTATGAACAAAGCTAATGGAGGTGATGGAATTCCAGTGGAGCTATTTCAAATCTTAAAAGATGATGCTGGGAAAGTGCCACACTCAATATGCCAACAAATTTGGAAAACTCAGCAGTAGCCACAGGACTGGAAAAGGTCAGTTTTCATTCCAATCCCAAAGAAAGGCAATGTCAAAGACTGCTCAAACTCCTGCACAATTGCACTCATCTCACATGCTAGTAAAGTAATGCTCAAAATTCTCCAAGCCAGGCTTCAACGGTGCGTGAACCATGAACTTCCAGATATTCAAGCTGGTTTTAGGAAAGGCAGAGGAACCAGAGATCAAATTGCCAACATCCATTGGGTCATCGAAAAAGCAAGAGAGTTCCAGAAAAACATCTGCTTCTGCTTTATTGACTATACCAAAGCCTTTGACTGTGTGGATCACAACAAACTGTGGAAAATTCTTCAAGACATGGGAAAACCAGACCACCTTACCTGCCCCCTGAGAAATCTGTATGCAGGTCAGGAAGCAACAGTTAGAACTGGACATGGAACAACAGACTGTTTCCAAATAGGGAAGAGTACCTCATGGCTGTATATTGTCACCCTGCTTATTTAACTTATATGCAGAGTATATCATGTGAAATGCTAGTCTTGATGAAGCACAAGCTGGAATCAAGATTACCAGGAGAAATATCAGTAACCTCAGATATGCAGATGACACCACCCTTATGGAAGAAAGTGAAGAAAAACTAAAGAGCC
This sequence comes from Bos mutus, assembly GCF_027580195.1. Classification (NCBI taxonomy): domain Eukaryota; kingdom Metazoa; phylum Chordata; class Mammalia; order Artiodactyla; family Bovidae; genus Bos; species Bos mutus. The sequence goes on from NC_091632.1 coordinate 74,693,418, forward strand.
TCTTGATGAAAGTGAAAGAAGAGAGTGAAAAAGTTGGCTTAAAGCTCAACATTCAGAAAACTAAGATCATGGCATCCAGTCCCATCACTTCATGGTAAATAGATGGGGAAACAGTGACAGACCTTACTTTTTTGGGCTCCAAAATAACTGCAGATAGTGACTGCAGCTATGAAATTAAAAGACACTTGCTCCTTGGAAGAAAAGTTATGACCAACCTTGATAGCATATTAAAAAGCAGAGACATTACTTTGCCAACAAAGGTCTGTCTAGTTAAAGCTATGGTTTTTCCAGTGGTCATGTATGGATGTGAGAGTTGGACTATAAGGAAAGCTGAGGACTGAAGAATTGATAGTTTTGAACTGTGGTGTTGGAGATCCAACCAGTTCATCCTAAAGGAAATGAGTCCTGAATATTCAGTGGAAGGACTCATGCTAAAGCTGAAACTCCAATACTTTGGCCACCTGATGGGAACAGCTAAGTCATTTGAAAAGACCCTGATGCTGGGAAAGGTTGAAGGTGGGAGGAGAAGTGGACAACAAAGGATGAGATGGTTGGATGGCATCACTTACTCAGTGGATATGAGTTTGAGTATACTCTGGCAGTTGGTTAAGGACAGGGAGGCCTGGCATGCTGCAGTCCATGGGGTCGCAGAGAGTCGGACACGACTGAGCATCTGTACTGAACCCAAAGGTTCCATCTTCAAATTCCATCACATTCTGAGGAACTAGTAAAGCTTTAACATGTAAATTTTGAGGGGACACAATTTAGCTTATGACATTTTACATATTAAAGAAATCAAATTTGTAACACAATTTCTCCACAAAAATGTCTAGGTCCAGGTGCCTTCACTCATGATTTTTTATTATACTTTAAAAAAGAAATAGTGTCAATCCTGCACAAACATTCAGATAAAAGTAGAAAGGATAATGCATCCCATCTTGTTTTATAAGGCAATCATAACTCTGATACAAAACACGAGACATTATGAGAAAAAGATAGATACAAATATCTTCCAAACTGACAAGTTGAATCCCGGAATAAATAAGCATGATAATACATTATGACCGACTGAAGTTTATTTTAGTAAAGGAAGGTTGGTTATGCCTTTAAAAATCAACATAGTTCACCTATTAACAGAATATAGAGAAAAAAAACATACAATTACATCTGTCTTTCCAGAAAAATTAAAAAAGAATAAGCAGGCATTCGTGATTAAAAAAAAATTATTACAAACTCAGAGTAGGAGGAAATTTCTTCGTACTGGTAGAGTTAATCTTCAACTATCTTAAGTTAATGTCATACTTAATGGTCAAAATGTAAACCCTTTTACTTCAAGTTCAAAATCAAAGTATGTCCACACTCACCACTTCTTCTCAACATTAGACAGGAGTTCTGGCAATGTAATAAGGCAGTGAATATATATGAAGGCACGCATGTTTTAAATTAAGAGGTATAGCTGTATTTGCAGACAACATGATCATGTCTGTGCTTCCCTTGTGGCTCAGCTGGTGTAGCATCCTCCTGCAGTATGGGAAACTTGAGTTCGATCCGTGGGTTGGGAAGATCCGCTGGAGAAGGGAAAGATTACCCACTCTGGCATTCTGGCCTGGAGAATTCCATGGACTGTATAGCGCATGGGGTCGCAAAGAGTTGGACACAACTGAGTGACTTTCACTTTCACTGATCGTGTCTGTAGAAAAATCTATGTGATCTGTAAAATGCCTGTGGTTTATAACATTAGTGACCTTAACAAGGCTGAAAGATATAAGGACAATATAAATTATCAATTCTATTTCTATTTACTAGCAAATAAAAATTGAGATTAAAAAATGTATAAGTCAAACAATGAAATATGTAAAAATCAATATAAGATACAGATAACTTTTTACACTGAAAAGTATAAAATGTTGCCAAGAGAAATTAACAAAGACCTAAGAATAACTGAAGAAACATACAGTGTTTATGAATTACAAGGATCAATATTGTTGAAATATAAATTCCACCAAAGTTGAATCTTTACAGAGTTTAATTTTATTGAAATTAATAAGTAAATTCTAAAATTCATATGAAAATTAAAAACATCTTTGTGTGGTTGCTAAAATAATTTTGAAGAAAGCTGGAAGATTTATATGCATGATTTTAAGATGTACTAATTTTCAAATAGTGATGTCTGTTTCTCTTGCCAAATACAGTAGAGCCCTCAAGACTTTTGGGGTGATGGAATTATTCTTTGTTGTGATGGTAGTTATATGGATATATGAATATGTGTGTGTGCGTGCATGTGTGCATTCTGTGTGCTAAATCGCTTCAGTTGTGTCCGATGCTGTGAGCTCCTCAGACTCCTCTGTCCATGGCTTTCTCCAGGCAAGAATACTGGATTGGGTTTCTATGCTCTCCTGCAGGAAGATCTTGATCCAGGGATCAAAACAACGTTTCTTAAGTCTCCAGCATTGGCAAACAGGTTCTTTACCACTAGGACTGCCTGGCAAGTCCCATGTACATACAGACACACACACACACACATACACATATATGTGTGTGTATATACATATATACTTTTAAAGACACTACTTGTATACTCAGAAAGGATGCCTTTTAATTATATATAAATTTTATCTCTATATTTTGTTGTTCAGTCACTAAGTCGTGTCTGACTCTTTGTGACCCCATGGGCTGCAGCATGCCAGGCTTCCCTGTCTTTCACCATCTCCTGGAGCTTTCTCAAACTCATATCCATTGAGTCAGTGATGCCATCCAACCATCTTGTCCTCTGCCTTAAAAAAACTATAAAAAGAGTGAAAGAAGAAATCTGGGGTTAAAACAGTTGGCTTGTCCTGAACTATTCAAAACTATTTATAAGTAGAATTGAACTTTCCACTCATTTGAATTTAGCGTCAGTCAATATTTAATTTGTTTAAGGTAATACTAGAATAGGTCGTGTGTCACTTCTCGTTGGAAAATTAAAACAGATAAAATGATTCCCCAAGCTCTCTTTCCCTCTGATGATATTTGGGATGGTGATTTCTTTATTAGCACAGATTTCTGAGTGACCTGGGTTAAGGAGAGGCTGCCTGTTGATGCAGGATAGATGTGTAATGCAGCTTGGTGGTTTTAAACTACCAAGATTTTGTTTTTATTCTAATTTTGGGTTGTTTTTGCTGTCGTAGGTTAAAAATAGCCTACCTGGACTGACACAAAAATGTTTCCTTATATAAATGTGCCCGGCTTAATTATAGTCTTACTGTGTGTATGGGCCCATAATTTCCTAAGGAAATGCAGTCTATTTATATAGCTTTGTCCATGATTTCTATTCTTAGGTATGCCTGTTGGTTTCTTTCTATTTTAATACTACACCCTCTAATTCCTATATTCATTAAGATACACAAAAAGATGTTGTGAGGGCAAACTACCATGTCTGCCAGAGAGTATCTTCATTGCAACTAAGTCCTTCTTAATATTCAGCTGAAGAAAAGTCACATAAATCAATTAAATTCTCAGTGTCATATAACTACCACTGTTTAAAGAAAGTGAAAGTGCTAGTCACTCAGTCGTGTCCGACTCTCTGCGGGCCCATGGACAAGTAGCCCACCAGGCTCTTCTGTCCATGGAATTCTCCAGGCAAGAATACTGGAATGGGTTGCCATTTCCTTCTGAGGGGGCTCTTCTCAAACCAAGGATTGAATCTGGGTCTCTAACCCAAGGATTGAATCCGGGTCTCCTGCATTACAGACATGTTCTTTACCATCTGAACCACCAGGGAAGCCTTTAATGGTGACTCATTCCAGTATTCTTGCCTGGAAAATTCCAGGGACAGAGAAGCCTGATGGGCTACAGTTCAGGGGCCCACAAAGAGTTGGATACAACTGAGCACAACAACAAATCACTGATTATCCATTCTGTAATTATTGAACAGAATTTAAGTTACCTGTTTAACATTTTTTTAATAAGATTTTTTTTTTAAATTTTATTTTATTCAACTTTACAATATTGTATTGGTTTTGCCATATATCAAAATGAATCTGCCACAGGTATACATGTGTTCTATTCCCCATCCTGAAACCTCTTCCCTCCTCCCTCCCCATACCATCCCTCTGGGTCGTCCCAGTGCACCAGCCCGAAGCATCCAGTATCATGCATTGAACCTGGACTGGCAGCTCATTTAACATATGATATTATACATATTTCAATGCCATTCTCCCAAATCATCCCACCTCTCCCTCTCCCACAGAGTCCAAAAGACTGTTCTATACATCAGTGTCTCTTTTGCTGTCTCGTATACAGGGTTATTGTTACCATCTTTCTAAATTCCATATATATGCATTAGTATACTGTATTGGTGTTTTTCCTTCTGGCTTACTTCACTCTGTATAATAGGCTCCAGTTTCATCCACCTCATTAGAACTGATTCAAATGTATTCTTTTTAATGGCTGAGTAGTACTGTATTGTGTATATGTACCACTGCTTTCTTATCCATTCATCTGCTGATGGACATCTAGGTTGCTTCCATGTCCTGGCTATTATAAACAGTGCTGTGATGAACATTGGGGTACACGAGTCTCTTTCAATTCTGGTTTCCTCGGTGTGTATGCCCAGCAGTGGGATTGCTGGGGCATAAGGCAGTTCTGTTTCCAGATTTTTAAGGAATCTCCACACTGTTCTCCATAGTGGCTGTACTAGTTTGCATTCCCAGCAACAGTGTAAGAGAGTTCCCTTTTCTCCACACCCTCTCCAGCATTTATTGCTTGTAGACTTTTGGATCGCAACCATTCTGACTGGCATGAAATGGTACCTCATAGTGGTTTTGATTTGCATTTCTCTGATAATGAGTGATGTTGAGCATCTTTTCATGTGTTTGTTAGCCATCTGTATGTCTTCTTTGGAGAATTGTCTATTTAGTTCTTTGGCCCATTTTTTGATTGGGTCATTTATTTTTCTGGAATTGAGCTGTAGGAATTGCTTGTATATTTTTGAGATTAGTTGTTTGTCAGTTGCTTCATTTGCTATTATTTTCTCCCATTCTGAAGGCTGTCTTTTCACCTTGCTTATAGTTTCATTTGTTGTGCAGAAGCTTTTAAGTTTAATTAGGTCCCATTTGTTTATTTTTGCTTTTATTCCCAATATTCTGGGAGGTGGGTCATAGAGGATCCTGCTGTGATGTATGTCAGAGAGTGTTTTGCCTATGTTCTCCTCTAGGAGTTTTATAGTTTCTGGTCTTACGTTGAGATCTTTAATCCATTTTGAGTTTATTTTTGTGTATGGTGTTAGAAAGTGCTCTAGTTTCATTCTTTTACAAGTGGTTGACCAGTTTTCCCAGCACCACTTCTTAAAGAGATTGTCTTTAATCCATTGTATATTCTTGCCTCCTTTGTCAAAGATAAGGTGTCCATATGTGCGTGGATTTATCTCTGGGCTTTCTATTTTGTTCCATTGATCTATATTTCTGTCTTTGTGCCAGTACCATACTGTCTTGATAACTATGGCTTTGTAGTAGAGCCTGAAGTCAGGCAGGTTGATTCCTCCAGTTCCATTCTTCTTTTTCAAGATAGCTTTGAGCTGTTCAAGGTTTTTTGTATTTCCATAAAAATTGTGAAATTATTTGTTTTAGCTCTGTGAAGAATACCATTGGTAGCTTGATAGGGATTGCATTGAATCTATAAATTGCTTTGGGTAGTATACTCATTTTCACTATATTGATTCTTCCAATCCATGAACATGGTATATTTCTCCATCTATTAGTGTCCTCTTTGATTTCTTTCACCAGTGTTTTATAGTTTTCTATGTATAGGTCTTTAGTTTCTTTAGGTAGATATATTCCTAAGTATTTTCTTCTTTTCGTTGCAATGGTGAGTGGAATTGTTTCCTTAATTTCTCTTTCTATTTTCTCATTATTAGTGTATAGGAATGCAAGGGATTTCTGTGTGTTGATTTTATATCCTGCAACTTTACTATAGTCATTGATTAGTTCTAGTAATTTTCTGGTGGAGTCTTTAAGGTTTTCTATGTAGAGGATCATGTCATCTGCAAACAGTGAGAGTTTTACTTCTTCTTTTCCAATTTGGATTCCTTTTCTTTTTCTGCTCTGATTGCTGTGGCCAAAACTTCCAGAACTATGTTGAATAGTAATGGTGAAAGTGGGCACCCTTGTCTTGTTCCTGACTTTAGAGGAAATGCTTTCAAAATTTCACCATTGAGGGTAATGTTTGCTGTGGGTTTGTCATATATAGCTTTTATTATGTTGAGGTATGTTCCTTCTATTCCTGCTTTCTGGAGAGTTCTTATCATAAATGGATGTTGAATTTTGTCAAAGGCTTTCTCTGCATCTATTGAGATAATCATATGGTTTTTATTTTTTAATTTATTAATGTGGTGTATTACATTGATTGATTTGTGGATATTGAAGAATCCTTGCATCCCTGGGATAAAGCCCACTTGGTCATGGTGTATGATCTCTTTAATGTGTTGTTGGATTCTGATTGCTAGAATTTTGTTAAGGATTTTTGCATCTATGTTCATCAGTGATATTGGCCTGTAGTTTTCTTTTTTTGTGGGATCTTTGTCAGGTTTTGGTATTAGGGTGATGGTGGCCTCATAGAATGAGTTTGGAAGTTTACCTTCCTCTGCAATTTTCTGGAAGAGTTTGAGTAGGATAGGTGTTAGCTCTTCTCTAAATTTTTGGTAGAATTCAGCTGTGAAGCCGTCTGGACTTGGGCTTTTGTTTGCTGGAAGATTTCTGATTACAGTTTCAATTTCCGTGCTTGTGATGGGTCTGTTAAGATTTTCTATTTCTTCCTGGTCCAGTTTTGGAAAGTTGTACTTTTCTAAGAATTTGTCCATTTCTTCCACGTTGTCCATTTTATTGGCATATAATTGCTGATAGTAGTCTCTTATGATCCTTTGTATTTCTGTGTTTTCTGTTGTGATCTCTCCATTTTCATTTCTAATTTATTGATTTGATTTTTCTCCCTCTGTTTCTTGATGAGTCTGGCTAATGGTTTGTCAATTTTATTTATCCTTTCAAAGAACCAGTTTTTGGCTTTGTTGATTTTTGCTATGGTCTCTTTTGTTTCTTTTGCGTTTATTTCTGCCCTAATTTTTAAGATTTCTTTCCTTCTACTAATCCTGGGGTTCTTCATTTCTTCCTTTTCTAGTTGCTTTAGGTGTAGAGTTAGATTATTTATTTGATTTTTTTGTTGTTTCTTGAGATATGCCTGTATTGCTATGAACTTTCCCCTTAGGACTGCTTTTACAGTGTCCCACAGGTTTTGGATTGTTGTGTTTTCATTTTCATTCATTTCTATGCAAATTTTGATTTCTTTTTTGATTTCTTCTGTGATTTGTTGGTTATTCAGCAGCATGTTGTTCAGCCTCCATATGTTGGAATTTTTAATAGTTTTTCTCCTGTAATTGAGATCTAATCTTACTGCATTGTGGTCAGAAAAAATGCTTGGAATGATTTCAATTTTTTTGAATTTCCCAAGGCTAACTTTATGGCCCAGGATGTGATCTATCCTGGAGAAGGTTCCATGTGCGCTTGAGAAAAAGGTGAAATTCATTGTTTTGGGGTGAAATGTCCTATAGATATCAGTTAGGTCTAACTGGCCTATTGTGTTTCCTTGTTAATTTTCTGTTTAGTTGATCTATCCATAGGTGTGAGTGGGGTATTAAAGTCTCCCACTATTATTGTATTATTGTTAATTTCTCCTGTCATACTTGTTAGTATTTGTTTTACATATTGCGGCACTCCTATGTTGGGTGCATATATATTTATAATTGTTATATCTTCTTCTTGAATTGATCCTTTGATCATTATGTAGTGACCTTCTTTGTCTCTTTTCACAGCCTTTGTTTTAAAGTCTATTTTATCTGATATGAGTATTGCTACTCCTGTTTTATTTTGGTCCCTATGTGCATGGAAAATCTTTTTCCAGCCCTTCACTTTCAGTCTGTATGTGTCCCCTGTTTTGAGGTGGGTCTCTTGTAGACAACATATTTAGGGGTCTTATTTTTGTATCCATTCAGCCAGTCTTTGTCTTTAGGTTGGGGCATTCAACCCATTTACGTTTAAGGTAATTATTGATAAGTATGATCCCGTTGCCATTTACTTTATTATTTTGGGTTCGAATTTATACACCATTTTTGTGTTTCCTGTCTAGAGAATATCCTTTAGTATTTGTTGGAGAGCTGGTTTGGTGGTGCAGAATTCTCTCAGCTTTTGCTTGTCTGTAAAGCTTTTGATTTCTCCTTCATATTTGAATGAGATCCTTGCTGGGTACAATAATCTGGGCTGTAGCTTATTTTCTTTCATCACTTTAAGTATGTCTTGCCATTCCCTCCTGGCTTGGAGAGTTTCTACTGAAAGATCAGCTGTTATCCTTATGGGAATTCCCTTGTGTGTTATTTGTTGTTTTTCCCTTGCTGCTTTTAATATTTGTTCTTTGTGTTTGACCTTTATTAATTTGTTTAATATGTGTCTTGGGGTGTTTTGCCTTGGGTTTATCCTGTTTGGGACTCTCTGGGTTTCTTGGACTTGAGTGATTATTTCCTTCCCCATTTTAGGGAAGTTTTCAACTATTATCTGCTCAAGTATTTTCTCATGGTCTTTCTTTTTGTCTTCTTCTTCTGGGACCCCTATGATTCGAATGTTGTAGCGTTTAATATTGTCCTGGAGGTCTCTGAGATTGTCCTCATTTCTTTTAATTTGTTTTTCTTTTATCCTCTCTGATTCATTTATTTCTACCATTCTATCTTCTAATTCACTAATCCTGTCTTCTGCCTCTGTTATTCTACTATTTGTTGTCTCCAGAGTGTTTTTGATCTCATTTATTGCATTATTCATTATATATTGACTCTTTTTTATTTCTTCTAGGTCCTTGTTAAACCTTTCTTGCATCTTCTCAATCCTTGTCTCCAGGCTATTAATCTGTGATTCCATTTTAATTTCAAGATTTTGGATCAATTTCACTATCATTATTCAGAATTCTTTATCAGGTAGATTCCCTATTTCTTCCTCTTTTGTTTGGTTTGGTGGACATTTATCCTGTTCCTTTACCTGCTGGGTATTCCTCTGTCTCTTAATCTTGTTTACATTGCTGAGTTTGGGGTGTCCTTTCTGTATTCTGGCAGTTTGTGGAGTTCTCTTTATTGTGGCATTTCCTCACTGTGTGTGGGTTTGTACAGGTGGCTTGTCAAGGTTTCTTGGTTAGGGAAGCTTGTGTCGGTGTTCTGGTGGGTGGAGCTGGATTTCTTCTCTCTGGAGTGCAATGAAATGTCCAGTAATGAATTATGAGATGTCTATGGTTTTGGGGTAACTTTGGGCAGCCTGTATATTGGAGCTCAGGGCTGTGTTCCTGTGTTGCTGGAGAATTTGCTTGGTATGTCTTGCCCTGGAACTTGTTGGCCCTTGTGTGGTGCTTGGTTTCAGTGTAGGTATGGAGGCGTTTGATGAGCTCCTGTCAATTAATGTTCCCTGGAGTCAGGGTTTGGACTTAAGCCTCCTGCTTCCAGTTATTGGTCTTATTTTTACAGTAGTCTCAAAACTTCTCCTTCTATACAGCACCATTGATAAAACATCTAGGTTAAAGATGAAAAGTTTCTCCACTGTGAGGGTCACCCAGAGAGGTTCACAGCATTACATGGAGAAGAGAAGAGGGAGGAGGGAGTTAGAGGTGACCCAAATGAGATGAGGTGGAATCAATAGAGGAAAGAGCAGGCTAACCAGTAATCACTTCCTTATGTGTACTCCACAACTGGACCACTCAGAGATGTTCATGGAGTTATACAGAGAAGAGAAGAGGGAGGAAGGAGACAGAGGTGGCCAGGAGGATAAAAGGAGGGAATGAAAAGGAGAGAGACAGATCCAGCCAGTAATCAGTTCCCTAAGTGTTCTCCACCGTCTGGAACACACAGAAATTCACAGAGTTGGATAGAGTAGAGAAGGGTTAGGGAGGAGACACAGGCTACCTGGTGGAAAAAAAGGAGAGTCTGAAGGGGGAGAGAGCAGTCAAGCCAGTAATCTTGCTCCCTAGTGAAAAATGGGTACTGAAGACTGGGTTCTTAAAGATACAAAATTGGTAACAAATACCTAAAAGCAAAAATTAAAAATCTAGAGTAGAGTTTGGAATTTCAAAAATACAATGTTAAAGAAAAGAAGAAGGAAAAGAAAGAGAAAAAAACAAAAACAAAAACAAAGTCACAAAAATTATAAACAAGATATAGGTACAAAATTGATAACAAATACCAAAAAGCTAAAATTAAAAATCTAGAGCAGAGTTTGGAATTTCAAAAATACAATGTTAAAGAAAAGAAGAAAAAAAAAAACAAGGTCACAAAAGTTATAAAAATATATATATATGAAGTTTGCTTTTTTAAAACAAAGGGTTTTTTTTTTTTTTTGCAAAGTAATAGTAGGTTATAAAAGTGAAAATTAAAGGAGTAATAGAGAACTTAAAAATTTTAAAACAATTTTTAAAAAAAGAAAGAAAGAATGATTGTAAAAATAGTAAAAATATATATAGGACTTTCTCTGATGTTGTTGTGCATATTGTGGGTTCAGTTCATTTTCAGCTAGTTCCTTGTTCCGGCTTATATTTCTCAAGATCTATAGGCCCCTTCCTATGTAGTCAGTACTAACCACGGGGTTTTAATCTATTGCCTGTCGCTTCCAAGGCGATTCCCTCTGTTATAGCTTCTTCTGTTTGCTGGTCTCTTCAGTGTCTGATTTCTGCCCTGATACAAAGGGGGCGGTGGTGGACACCTTTTTTTTTTTTTTTTAAGGCTCACTTGTTCAGTCGTGCTGTGCGGAGGAAGGGACGCTGCAAATAAATAATACTGGCATGTGCTCGCAGTGCCTCAGCCACACTGGGCCTGACCCCGCTCATGGTGCGTGTAAGCTCCCTGCCCACACTGCTCAGGCTCTAGATTGCTCTGCCGGGAACCATCCAAGGCCGCCCTGGGCTGCTTGCACCTCCCAGGTCTAAGACGCTCAGGTTCAGGCACTCAGGTAGTTCTCAGAGGCACAGACTCAGTTGGGCCTGCATTTTGTGCCATTCCCAGGTTGGAGCAGCTCAGACAAGAAAGACAAGACATATACTTGTCTTTCAATGATGAGGTGTTTGGGAGCGTGGTTGCTGCGACTTATCACCTCCCCGTCGCTCTCTTATCTGGGTGTACAACTGGCACACCTTCACAGGCGGATGTTGACTGTCCAGAACCCCAAGAAGTTTTAGTTAGCAAAGAAGCCTGCTTACAGTTTTGTAGATAATGTCTCTCTGGGGCTGCAATTGCCCCCTTCTGGCTCTGGCTGCCTGTCACCAGAGGGGGACAGTCTGCAGCTGGCTATCTCTGTACAGTCCTTTGTTCCGTGCACGGGCCTGGCGGTGTCTTAGGTTAGGGCTGGCTTTTTGCATGGTAGATATCCCACAGTCTGGCTTGCTAGCCCAAATTATTTTGCTCAGGTAGCACTCAGGGTATTCAGGCCAGATCCTTACTCTAAGCGATGCAGCCCACGCCGCGCCTCCCTGTCCAGCCCCCGCTTGCTAATGGCAGATGCAGGCATCTGCGCTGCTTCTCCGCTGGGGGAGTTACCCTAGGGCTCGTGATCTGTGGGTTTTAATTGTTTATTTATTTTTCCTCCCTGTTATGTTGCCCTCTGTGCTTCCAAGGCTCGGCACAGACTCAGCAGTAAGAATGTGTCCTGGTGTTTGGAAACTTCTTTCTTTTTAAGATTCTCTTCCCAGGACGGAGCTCCGTCCCTCCGTCTTTTGTCTCTTTTTTTTTTTTTTGTCTTTTATATTTTTTCCCTACCTCCTTTCGAAGACAATGGGTTGCTTTTCTGGGTGCCTGATGTCCTCTGCCGTTATTCAGAAGTTGTTTTGTGGAATTTACTCGGCGTTTAAATGTTCTTTTGATGAATTTGTGGGGGAGAAAGTGTTCTCCCCGTCCTACTCCTCCGCCATCTTCCCTGTTTAACATTTTAAGGGACATTCATTGTTAAAATTATTCATAGATTCAGTGGGATGACACCAGATTTAGAAGAAGGAAAAAACAGTAAATTTAAGATTCATGAGAATTCAATATAAGAAAATGTGCAGTATTTACAACAGAATGACATGTTACATTTCTCTTTCCAAAAGCCAGAAGTTATGGACTTTTGGTTAAATGACTGGAAAACACAGCAGTTGAGAACATGGTCTCCCAAGGCAGGCTCCTTCAGGTCAAATCCCAGTTCTGCTATTTACTCATTACTTACCCTTTTTAATTTGGTTAACATCTCTTTCCCTCAATTTTTTTTCAAGCTTAAAAAAAGACAAAAAGTTATTCTCTACATCATATTGTTGCTTTGATGAATGGATTCCCTGGTAGCTCAGTTGGCAAAGAAGAGTTGGCAGGAGACCCCAGTTTGATTCCTGGGTTGGAAAGATCTGCTGGAGAAGGAATAGGTTACCCACTCCAGTATTTTGGGTTTCCCCTGTGGCTCAGCTGGTAAAGAATCTGCTTGCAATGAGGGAGACCTGGGTTCAATCCGTGGGTTGGGAAAATCTCCTGGAGAAAGGAATGGCTACCCACTCCAGTATTCTGGCTGGGAGAATTCCATAGACTGTATAGTCCGTGGGGTCACAAAGAGTTGGACACTACTGAGGACTTTCACTTTCAACATCTCTTTCCCTCAATTATTTTCAAGCTTGAAAAAGACATAAAATTGTTCTCTACATCATATTGTTGCTTTGATGATTGAAATGAGCCAACAGAGAAATTAGAACAATGCCTACTATCATGTATTATTTTTGTTCTCTTACATTCCTGCCAATGTACATTTCAAGTGAGCACCACTCCGCTTAAACTTGCTTCCCCAGCACTGTGCACAGTTGCTTGGGGCTTCTCTTCATCAGCTGGCCAGCAGATGGGTAAAGAGTAGCCTCAGTCAATGCAAATTTGCTGGCCTTTAGAACTATGCTGCTGAAGTTCTTTCTGAATGGATATGAAATTAGTTTATACCCTTTAAAAGACCAGTCTTTCATGCATGTTAAACTAGAGACTGATTAATTTACTGAATATTCCATACATACACAAAACCAGCAGTTTTGGATTGGATAACGTGTAAATCTATTTTCAGTCTATTTTCGATAAAATGTTTGTAAGTTTTGGGTAAGGTTGTACACTGGAGAGCATTGTTATTTCCTTTATAATGCCTAGGGGCAAACTGCCAGGAATAATAGATTTTGCTTTTATTAACTTTTGCTCAGTCTTTGATTCTGGGGATAGGAATTGTTATGGGCTAAGTTTAATTGGCTGAACATAAACTCTTGACAATCGATTTCCCTGTGGAAGCTGAATTGTAGTATTGTAGTAGCTACCTGAGAGTCAGGCTGTGCCTCTGTCTCTTAATTGTTAGTGATTTCCAGTGACACAAAAGAGGGGTATTTTGTCTCTTTCCCTTAAAAACATTTTCCTTAATAAATCAAAGATGCTTAGTCATGTGTGACTCTTTGTCACCCAACCAGGCTCCTCTGTCTGTGGGATTTCCCAGGCAAGAATACTGGAGTGGGTTACCATTTCCTACTCCAGGGGGTCTTTCTGACCCAGGGATTGAACCTATGTATCTTGTGTCTCTTGCATTGGTAGGCAAATTCTTTACTGCTATACATCTTAGAAGCCCAAGTCAATACTATTTTTTAATTAACTAGACATTGTTTTAGTGAATGGAAGGAGGTGAATTTTCTTATACCTGACAATGCTAAGAAAGAGATATGAAATTACAACTGAGATGCAGATGAAGAAAATTATGGAGAATACTCCATTAATACTCCAAATAATGCTCCAGCTTTATTCATTGCTCTAGTCTTCTTGTAGACCACAGAAAAAATTTCTCACTTCTAGCTCAAAGGACTTCGCTAAAAATCTATTTTACAATGGTTAATGAATAAGTTTCTTGTGAAAGTTCATCTCCAAAACATGTGATCATTCTAACAGTTTTGATATCTTCCTTTACTCAAAGACAACAAAATAAAATAGAAATGATTACATACCATTACAGAGAAGGCATCCAGTCATTCTTTAAGATTACAGTGATATAATCAATCCTGTATTTGCCTTAGAGAAATTGTGTCTTATTAGCTCATCTCAGAGATGACTCTTTCATTAAAAGGGGACACACTGCTTCACTGCTTTTAGTGTTATAACAATAAAGCCTTTTCTTATCTTCTAATTCTCAGTGTGAACTCATTTCCTCTTTTAGAACTCTCCACTGGGTGGAAATTTTGAATGTTACAGCCAGAACCAACTTTCTCTTATGTTCCTGAAAAGAAATGTAAGATCTTTCTAAAAAATTCTGTTTCAGACCTGACCGATTACCTCCCCTCAGAGTCAGTACATGGTCACTCTAGGTTATATTGTGTATCTTTGATTTTCTCCATTTCTGTGGCCCTTTTTGTTTGAAAGAAAGGATCAGGCAACCTGAGTCCAGAAAAGGCCTCACAACTGAGTTGAGATATCAATGGTTGGAATTGGGAAGACTTAACTTAATTCTTTTGAAGTGAGAAATGGACCCAACATTGAGAAAAATGGGCAATCTCAAGAGGCTTATTTACAACTTTAAAATATGACCCTTAGGTATCTAAGTTGGTGAAAAATTCAAAAAACAAAAAGTCAATTAAAAAAAAACAAAAAATGTGTAACACTTGAAATAGTAAAAATCTTGTGTTGCTCCTGACTGTATTGGTGTGTAGTATACTCATCTCATGAGGCTTAAATATTCAGGCCCAGTAATTAATATGTACCAAACTTTCTTACATTGAAACTTCAAACTGAATTTTTCCAGAACTGACTTTATATTGCCACATTATTAACACTGTTTTCTACTTTTTATTTTTTATCAAAGTATAGTTGATATATGATGTTTTTATAAGTTACAGATGTACAGCATAGTGATTGACAATTTTTCAAGGTTATACTCCATTTATAGTTATTATAAAATATTGGTTATATTCCCTGTGTTGTACCATATATCCTTGTAGCCTTTTTTGAATATAAATTATGTATTATTTTGAATATAGACTCATAGAATTTATGGTTATTGTTTCTAAAAAATGGCTTGTGTTTTAACTATTTACACAGCTCAGCCTGTGGCACTTTTCTCTGCTCTTGGCTGTTCTGAGGCTCCTGTATGTTTTCAAGAGCTAGACCTTTGAGAGGAGACTGTATAATTGGGTCAAGTCCCTGGAAAATAAGGTGAACAAATTGTGTGCCCAAGTTCACAGTGTACTCAATTATTTTTGTAGCCTTTCTGTCATAGCCTCTTGTTTAATCCACAAACTTCACTTATTCCAACTTACTCACTAGTCAAAGAGGTAACATGAAACATGATCAATAAAACCTGTAAAATCTATTCAATATAATAATATAAAATATCTAGTTGGCATAAAAAATAAAACTATTAAACTGTTATTGGTTTAATTGAAGTTGATAGTCATTCAGTTCAGTTGCTCAGTTGTGTCTGACTCTTTGCGACCCCATGGACTACATACAGCACACCAGGCCTCCCTGTCCATCACCAACTCCCAGAGTTTACTCAGACTCATGTCCATCGAGTCGGTGATGCCATGCGACCATCTCATCCTCTGTCATTTTCTCCTCCTCCTGCCTTCAACCTTTCCCAGCATCAGGATCTTTTCTAAATCAGTTCTTCACATCAGGTGGTCAAAATATTAGAGTTTCAGCTTCAGCACCAATCCTTCCAATGAATATTCAGGACTGATTTCCTTTCAGATTGACTGGTTTGATCTCCTTGTCATCCAAGGGACTTAAGAGTCTTCTCCAACACCATCATTCAAAAGTTCAAAAGAATTTTCAAAAAAATTCTTCAGCGCTCAGCTTTCTTTATAGTCCAGCTCTCTCATCCATACATGACTACTGGAAAAACCATAGCATTGACTATGTGGATCTTTGATAGTCATTAATCTGTCTGAAATAATTCTATTACGTTAGGTTAGTGCCTAATGTATATGTCTGCCTTCCTGAAGACAACTCTGGAAAAAGTGTTGGCAATAAGGTCTGAATTCCCATTGCTGCCCTCTTTCAAGACTTTTGCTAAAGTTTAATTCAAATTCCTAAGATTCCATTTGAAATAAAAGTACATGCTTTCTAGGGATATGAAAGCCCTTCATTCAAGAGAGACAAGTTCTATTTTCATCACTATAACCATTCTTAATAAGAATGTTCCACAGGAAAATGATGGTTATACTATCATAATAATAACAGTGATGCTGCCAACTAACTGGAGAAAGGAATGGCAGTCCACTCCAGTACTCTTGCCTGGAGAATCCCATGGACAGAGGAGCCTGGCAGGCTATGGTCCGTGGGATCTCAGAGAGTCAGACATGACTGAGCGACTAACATTACACACTACACTGCCAAGTAATGTGAGTTCCCAAGCGTCTCTCTATAACATCCAATTCTGCCAAGACTGCACAAGAACTGCTCTGTCTGCACAGAAATTCCTCTTTTAAAAAAAAAAAAGCAAATTAAAGTTTCCTCTGGAATATGAGTCATTTGTAACTGACTTCACTGAAGTACAGACTCACTGTGTGCCTGATGACTGAGACTGTGGTTAAAATGAGAACGTATTGCTTTCCCCGGGATACAAGAAAAACTACTGCCAACTGTTGGCTTAAAACAATAGACATTTATTGTCTTGTGGTTCAGGAAGCTAGGAATCTGATCTCAAGATATTGGCATGGTTGGGTCCTTCTGCAGGATCTGAAGAAGCGATCTTTGTCTCTTGCTTAGCCTCTGGGGGCTCCTGCAATCCTTGGCATCCCTTGACTTGTGGCTGCATCCCTGCAATCTCTGCCTTTATCTCTGCGTGGCCTCCACCTGTGAGTATGTCATCTGTGTCTCTGTGTCCAAACATCCCACTCCTTCCTCTTATAAAGACTCCAGTCATTACACTGGGGGCTCACCCTGATCCAGTATGACCTCGGCTCAACTTGATTACATCTGCTAAGATCTTATTTCCATATAAGTGTACATTCACAAGGACAGGGGTAAGGATTTGTATCTAACTTTGGAAGAAATATAGTTCAATACACTTGGCAACTCAGTGTTATAGAACCTACCAGTCAATGCAGCACTCGCAGGAGATGTGGGTTCGATCCCTGGGTCAAGGAAGAGGAACTAACAGCTACTCCAGTATTTTTGCCTGGGAGATCCCATGGACAGGTGGGCTACAGTCTATGGGGTCGCAAAGAGTCAGGCATGACTTAATGACTAAACAACAATAACAAATGCAATACACTAGAGAAGGGATAGGTAAGAATGTGTCAAAGAACTGAATGGAGACGCAAGACAAATTAATTCCTTGTAATGGGATAGACTTAAACATTTTGGTTCATTTAATCAGCTAAAATTTAAATATCATTTTATAGATGATTTGTAGTTATATTATCAGTTCTATTTTGTTATCATTATTGTTAATTACAATTTTCTAGACACAGATGGCTCAAAGAGAGAAGGAAAGAGAGCAAAAGTAAAATCATCAGTTTTTTAATAAGATTCAAACTTTAGGAGCAAAATTAATTTGAATATGAGGAATTATAAATAATTACAGTTCAAAGCTTATTTTTTTTTCTCAAATAAATACAATCTTTTTCTTAAATACAGCTTCAGAAAAATGCTATTATTCTGGTGGTAAATAGCCAACATTTTCAATTTGCTGTATGATATTAGTTTCTATAGAATAATTTTTTAGTATAGTCATTGCCAATCTGATTTAGGTCAGATTTTTGGAGGTCCCTAGTTACTTCTATCACATAATAATCTGGATGTATTATCTCAATCTAGGAATTGCTTTAACAGATAGCTCTACATAATATTTATTTATTATTTGATATAAAGGTTAAAAATAAATACTGAAAAAGATAGTTTACTATTCTAGGTAACATAATTACATCTTAAACTAATTTATGGAAAATAATGTTACATCAGGTCACCTTATTCAGATGCCTTTCCCCCTCCTCAAAGAGACTCTCTTGGGAAGTTTACTAGAAGTAGTACTGTATAAAACTGGGTAGGCTATGAATGCTTTGTAGAGATTTATTTTTATTACAGAGTTAGACATTTGGTTCCTCTTTTCAAACTTTAAGCTAAAATTAATCTCTGGATAGTAATCTCTGTACTATAAATTTGTGCAAAGTGTTTTGTTTATTCAAAGAGGCTTTGTATCCTTCTCTGCAGATATTCCTTTAGTTTAACATTGAAGAAAGTCCTGCTATCCTAATTTCAAGTACTTGTTCTTTTTATTTTCCTTAATTTCTCAAACAGCAGTGTTACTTCTATTTCTGAATCCGTGAGTTTCACTGGTAAATAACTTCACTTCATAGCAAGTTGTGTAAGGATGATTATGAGTTTAGCTTATATGCTCTGCTTCATTTCTCACCTCTACTTTGTATGTAACATATCCAGTTTTCCTGAAATATTTGCTCTTGTTGGTAGGGGCCATTGACCTTTTAAACATCTGTTGCCCATTTGAAACTTGTCCTTTGTTTCAGCTGTTACATCACTGCTCTCATCCTCTCCAAATATTCTGTCCAGCTGACTTCTCATATTCTGTTCTCTGATTCAGCATCTTATCCAGGACATTCTAACTTGTGTACTCCTTCCTCCTGGTCTGGATTAAATGTGTGTTCCCATAATTATAGTGATCATATAATTGTCATTCCCTACCAGGACACTGAGAGTCAAGTAGGGTGCTAACCAGATGAGGCTCTAGGGAACTGACATAAATGAATTTTTCTAGGTTACCTGACAGGCATGGTCAGAGGATAGTGTATTTATTGTGGGTTACATTACAATTATTATTATGCTTTCCACAATACTGCTAGCTTTCTGTGGGTAGTGATTATGTCCTCTAATTCTGGACCCCAGTACTTGGTATTTCATAAATGTTTCTTGAAATGAAATAAAAAATAAAATGAAATCAATGAATGTATAAATATGTAAAGAAGGAGCTGGAATAGGTAAGATCTGAGCCTGCTAGGCTAGGCTCCTCTGTCCATGGAATTCTCCAGAAAGAATACTGGAGTCGGTTGCCATTCCTTTCTCCAGGGGATCTTCCTGACCCAGGAACTTAACCCTGGTCTCCTGCATTGCAGGCAGATTCTTTACCATCTGAGCCACTAGGGAAGCCCCAAGCCTTTCAGTTATACAGGAATTTAGCAGTTATGGTGGTTATGAAAATGCCCCATTTACCTTGACCTTTGTACCAGGCTTCTCATGCTGCTCCCAGCCAGTGGTCGAGCACAGTGGGGGTACTAATACAGGCTCATTCCAGCAAGAGAGTTTTTCATATTTATTCATTTACTCTGTTAACAGGCAGCTTTGGCTGAAAGACCCCACATAGACCTGGCAGATCTTTCTTACCCATGCAGAGCAGTCAGATTCTTCCCACCAGTTCCCCTTCCTTTTCCCTTTTCCTTCAATGGCTTATCTGTCTTTACTTTTTTTTCTCTCCTTTATCCACAATTGGCATGTCCCCCAATAAATTCGTTGTGTATTATTGTAGGATAAATAATGTCCCCCAAAAGATGTCTATGTCCCAGTGCCCCAAATCTGTAAGTTTACATGACAAAAGGGACTTTGCAGATGTGATTGCATGAAGAATTTGGGTATGGAAGGTTATCCTAGATTATCAGGGTGGACCCAACATAGTCATGAAGATCTTTATAAGAGGAAGGCATAAAGGTCAGAGAGAAAGAAAAGGCACTGTGACGGCACAACCAGAAGAAGGAGAGGCGACAATGGAAACAGAGGCTGACATGAGGCAGCCAGGGGTCCAGGAGTTCAGGGAGCTTCTAGAAACTGAAAAGGCAAGAATTGGATTCCCTCATAGAGACTCTGGGAGGAACACAGCCTTTTTGATTCTAGCCAGTAAGATCTGCTTCAGAGTTCTGTCCATCAGAATTTTAAGGTATACATTTGTGTTGTTTTAAGCCCTGGCATTTTTGGTCTTATATTACAGCAGTTATAGGGATTGCCTATAACACTAACAGAGTTTTGCCAAGAGAATGCACTGGTCATAGCAAACACCCTCTTCCAACAACATAACGGAAGACTCTACACATGGACATCATCAGATGGTCAACACTGAAATCAGATTGATTATATTCTTTGCAGCCAAAGATGGAGAAGCTCTATACAGTCACAAAAAACAAGACTGGGAGCTGACTGTGGTTCAGATCATGAACTCCTTATTGCCAAAATCAGACTTAAATTGTAGAAAGTGGGGGAAACCATTAGATACCATTCAGGTATGACCTAAATCAAATCCTTTATGATTATACAGTGGAAGTGACAAACAAATTCAAGGGATTCGATCTGACAGAGTGCTGAAGAATGAGGGACGCAGGTTCGTGATATGGTACAGGAGGCAGTGATCAAGACCATCTCCAAGAAAAAGAAATGTAAAAAGGCAAAATAGTTGTCTGAACAGGCCTTACATGTAGCTGAGAAAAGAACATAAGCTAAAGACAAATGAGAAAAGGAAAGATACACCCATCTGAATGAAGAGTTCCAAAGAATAACAAGGAGAGATAAGAAAGCCTTCCTCTGTGATCAGTGCAAGAAATAGATGAAAACAACAGAATGGGAAAGACTAGAGATCTCTTCAAGAAAATTAGAGATACCAAGGGAACATTTCATGCAAAGATGGGCACAATATAGGACAGAAATGATAAGGACCTAACAGAAGCAGAAGATTTTAAAAAGAGGTGGCAAGATTACACAGAAGAACTATACAAAAAACCTTCATGACCCAGATAACCATGATGGTGTGATCACTCATCTAGAGCCAGACATCCTGGAATCTGAAGTCAAGTGGGCCTTAGAAAGCATCACTATGAACAAAGCTAGTGGAGGTGATGGAATTCCAGTTGACCTATTTCAAATCCTAAAAGATGGTGCTGGGAAAGTGCTACACTTGATATGCCAGCAAATTTGGAAAACTCAGCAGTGGCCACAGGACTGGAAAAGTTCAGTTTTCATTCCAATCACAAAGAAAGGCAATGCCAAAGAATGTTCAAACTACCACACAATTGCACTCATCTGACACGCTAACAAAGTAATGCTCAAAATTTTCCAAGCCAGGCTTCAACCATATGTGAACTGTGAACTTCCAGATGTTCAAGCTGCTTTTAGAAAAGGCAGAGGAATCAGAGACCAAATTGCCAACATCTGTTGGATCTTTGAGAAAACAAGAGAGTTGCAGAAAAACATCTACATCTGCTTTATTGACTACACCAAAGCCTTTGACTGTGTGGATCACAACAACCTGTGGAAAATTCTGAAAGAGATGGGAATACCAGACTACCTGACATGCTTCCTGAGAAATCCGTATGCAGGTCAACAAGCAACAGTTAGAAGTGGACATTGAAAAACAGACTAGTTCCAAATTGGGAAAGGAGAACATCAAGGCTGTATATTATCACTCTGTTTATTTAACTTATATGCAGAGTACATCATGTGAAATGCCAGGCTGGATGAAACACAAGCTAGAATCAAGATTTCTGGGAGAAATATCAGTAACCTCAGATACACAGATAACACCATCCTTATGGCAGAAAGCTAAGAACTAAAGGGCCTCTTGATGGAAGTGAAAGAAGAGAGTGAAAAAGTTGGCTTAAAACTTATCATTCAGAAAACTAAGATCATAGCATCCTGTCCCATCACTTCATGGCAAATACATGGGGAAACAATGGAGACAGTGAGACACTTTATGTTTTATGGCTCCAAAATCATTGCAGGTGGTGACTGCAGCCATGAAATTAAAAGACTCTTTGACTTGGAAGAAAAGCTATGACCAACCTAGACAGCATGTTAAAAAGTAGAGAGATTACTTTGCCAACAAAAGTCCATCTAGTCAAAGCTATGGTTTTTCCAGTAGTCATGTGTGGATGTGAGTGTTGGAATATAAAGAACGCTGAGTGCTGAAAAATTGATGCTTTCAAATTGTGGTGCTAGGAACTCTTGAGAGTCCCTTGGACTGCAAGGAAATCCAACCAGTCCTTCCTAAAGGAAATCTATTGAGCTGAATATTCATTGGAAGGACTGATGCTGAAGCTGAAACTTCAATACTTTGGCCATCTGATGTGAAGAACTGACTCATTGGAAAGGATCCTGATGCTGGGAAAGATTGAAGGCAGGAGGAGAAGAGGATTACAGAGGAAATGGTTGGATGGCATCACAGATTCAGTGGGCATGAGTTTGTGTAAGCTCTGGGAGTTGGTGATGGACAGGGAAGCCTGGTGTGCTGCCGTCCATGGGGTCGCAAAGAGTAGGACATGACTGAACAACTGAACTGAACTGATAGGACTTCCCTCGTTGCTCAGATAGTAAAGAATCTGCCTGCAATGCAGGAGACCCTAGTTTGATCCCTGGGTTAGGAAGATCCCCTGGAGAAAGAAATAGCTACCCATTTTAGTATTTTTGCCTGGGAAGCGCCATGGACAGAGGAGCTTGATGGCTACAGTCCATGAAGTCACAGAGTCGGACAGGACTGAATGACCAACACTTTCTTACTTAGGAAGCTGACACAAACATCTCATTCTTTTTTAACATCTTCTTGGGAATCTGAACTAACCCAATTTTGATTGTTTAGTTTCACTATCTGATGAAAAATATATATATATGAGCAATGACTTAAGGGATTATTCATAAAGTTTTTTCATTGTTTTGTCACTTTTGAAAGTCTTTAATTTTTAAGGAAATAAAAGTACTAAGATGAGACCAAGTTCCCCTCAAACTTCAAACAGCAGCTTAAATCATTTAGAAATATTATACATAATATCTGTGCTGGAGGAAAGATGTTTCCCAGACATATACGTTGATAAAATATTGAGAAATCATCCTAAATAATGGATGATGCCAGTTAGAGGGAGAAAGCAGTAGTCTCAATCTTTGTCCTGGAATACATTATAGAGTTTTGTCTATGTTTATTAGACTGAAAAGCCTAATTTCTTAGGCAAGTTCTAAGAAGGCTTTTATTTTTCAGAAATGTAGATGGACAAGGAGGGTATGAGACCCTGCCTGCCAGGCATTTAGCCTGTGTGCCTGCTGCGTGCACAGAGCAGCATGGAAGCCACCCCACAATGCTGTTTTGTTTAATTTCATGCTTTGATTCCATCTGATAACTTACACAGTACAGAGAGCATTGTGCTGTTCATAACAGTCTTTGATATTAGTCAAGTCCATGATAAGTAAGCCTGATGGTAACTTACAGACCAGTAGACTCGAAACTTTTTAGAATTCCTTAGAAACTTAAAATCAAATTATCTGTTAAATCTGAAGAGAGGGCTGTAAAACATGTTGTCTTCATACCTTTCTTTGTGTGAGCTTGTCATATCTTACCTTTTTATCTGCTCTGCTTAGATTTCATGTATTCTGATGCATTTTGTGGAGTGTCTTTATTACTCTGGTAGTCTGAGTTAAATTAACTAATCAGTAATGGCTCATATTACCTGATAAATTTGAATTTAATGATGGGAATTGATAAGATTAGCCTTTCTTTAAAAGGAGGAAGCAAATTGCAGGAATACTAGCAGTTTTGGTTATGATCAAGCCTTTTGTGGGATCTTAGATCAGTTTCTTATAAAACATAATGGTAATTTTCCAAGTAGCATTTTGACACACACCTGTAATTTTTAATTAACTGACCACAAATTAAATGGGACGTGGAGCTTACATATTCTATATCACAAGAAGAGTTAGAAGAATGGTATAGTGGACAATTAATTCAGATCTATCCTACTATATAATATATCAATCAACACAAATTTATTTGCTGATTCAGTATTTGCATTTCTAATGCAATTTCTTTGAGAATGTATGTGTTCAGGACATGCACACTAGGCATAGAGAAAAGTAGTTACAGCCCTTACCTCAAACTATTTCACAACCAAGTGAGACTTGGGCAGGTAAGTAAATGAAGTGTGACAATATGTTATAGGAAGAACTGCAGTAGTGTAATTATGGGTAGGTGGAAACACAAAGAAGTGTGCCAATATCTGGACTGGTGGGTGGGTAGGGAAAACCTTCTTGAAGTAGGTGTTGTCTCTGGAGACAAGTTGGTGGGAGTGATTGACTGGGGAAGAGAAGGGAAGGATGAGTTGTCCACACGGTGGGAATGGAATATGAAAGGTGAGAAAAGTTGCAATGCATTTGGAGAAGTGGTTTGCTTGCCATTGTTCAAATCAGGGTGTCCCTAAGGTGCCTGTGCCTGCATGCATGTGTGCTTAGTCATGTCCAGCTCTCTGCAACACCACAAAGACTCTTTGTGCCACCCGGGAAGCTTAAGTTGGTGGTAAGAGATGCGAATGAAGCATTAGGCTGGCACTCCGTGCACTCCTGCCTTTACATACTTGCCTCTAGAAAATCTCTCTCAATGCCCATTGAGTGTGTATGTCTGCTGAGTCACTTCAGTTGTGTCTGACTCTTTCTGACCTGCCAGGCTCCTCTGTCCGTGGGGTTCCCCAGGCAAGAATGCTGGAGTGGGTTGCCATGCCCTCCTCCAGGGAATCTTTCTGACCCAGGGACTGAACCCGTGACTGTTATGTCACCTGCATTGGCAGGTGGGGTCTTTACCACTAGCACTCTGGGAAACCCCTCGATGGCCATTATTACCTCCAAATTTCTTTCTCATCTTCTAATTTTATTTGTGTTTTCTTCCTTGCCTTTTTTTATGGAAGACAGTTTAGTTGAGATTCCATTCTTGCTTTGTGGCTTCCCCTTGGGGTATATCTTTGGAAACTACTTTTTTCTTGGCTTGAGTCTTGGATCGTGATTTCTGATTTGTTTCATTCTCCAGTGTGCAACGTGGGCACTACCCACTTTTATATTTTCTCATATCTGAAAATTCAGCTTGGACGCTTGCTGTGAGAGAGAGGGTAGAAAGTAGAGGGAAGCCTGAGAGGCTGGGTATGCCATGATTATGTTTCCTAAAGAATGTGAAATTTAAATTTCTGAGATTTTAATTTCAGAAGGTTTACCCTGGTCATAGTGTTTGGTAGAGTCAAGTGATTGAGCAAAGGAATTAGGAGTCCAGAACAGAAATTGAATCAAGAAATAAGAATGATAACAGTGGGGAAAGCAAGGAAGGGGTGGCTTTTAAAGTACAGCTAATAAAATTGATCACAAATTAAATTTGTTCAATTTTCTAGCTTGAGTGTCTAAGTGGATACTAGTATGATTACCTTAGCTAGAAAACAAGAATAGAAAAGCAAGTATAGGGAGACAGATGGTGCCTTCCTTTTTGCTGACAATTTGAGTTTGAATTGCTGGAGATATCTTTCAATAGAATATTACTTATTGGTATAGACAATCTTATTTGCAAAGCAGAAATAGAGACACAGACAGAGAGAGCAAATGTATGGTTACCAAGAGGGAAAAGGGGGGTGGGAGGAATTTGGATTGACATATATAAACTCTTGATACTAAGTATGAAATAGATAAATAATGAGAACCTCTGTATTGTACAGGGAACTATACACAGTGCTCTATGGTGACCTAAATGGGAAGGAAATTCAAAAAAGAGGGGATATATGTATATGTATAGCTAATTCACTTTGCTGTACAGTAGAAATTAAAACAACATTATAAAGCAACTGTATTCCAATAAAACTTTTTTAAAAGAATGGAATTGCATATATGGTTCTGGAAATCATGGAGTCAGTTCTAGACTTGTAAAATGGTTTGGAGTGTTACCAGTCAAGAGGTAATCGTGAAGACTGCCATAAATATCACTCAGTTCATAATAACTAACATGTAACAAGTACTGTGGGTTTCCCTTGTGGCTCAGATGTTTAAAGAGTCCTCCTGGAATGCAGGAGACCCAGGTTCAATCCTGTGTCCAGGCACTGTTCTAACTGCTTTACGCATGTTAAGTCATGAAATTATCAGAGCTCTATGAGACAGGTTCTGTTTTATCATCCCTGTTTTGTAGATGGGGAAACTTAGATGCAGAGAGGTTAATTATCTTGTCCAAATTACAGGTATGTGTGGAAGAGCTGACATTCCACTCAGCCTGTTTTCCATTCTCTTGATCATTATGCTGCATTGTTAGGAGAAGCAGAACAAAAGAGAAGCATCTGAGCGTTAGATCTCTGAAGAAACACCAGTGTGTGTGAGTTGATGGAGACAGAAGAAGCCACAAAGGAGCCTGAAAAGGAATAGGGAATAAGCAAAGGGGAAGAAAGAGAAATTGGTTTAGAGAAACAGATGAAAGAGACAGAGGGAGTGGTCAGTGGGACCAAATACTGGAGGAGAGCAAGTAGGTTGAAGCTGAAAGTGCCTGTTAAAATTAGCATTTAATTCTATGGTCTCTGCCTGTGTTGCTCATAGACTTTTTATAATGATAAATAATTCTGCAAATATGCATAACACAGTGAATCTCCAGATACATGTACTTTGATTATTGTGGGTGAGGTACCAAACTATTACAATACTCAGCTTTTTCTCCTACTGGGCATTCAGTTGAGTTGTATATCTCTGTTATCTTTGAAGATAGGTGAAGCCATATGAGTTTCTTGGAAGAATATGAGTTGAAATGATTTCCGTCCCTTCTGTGCATAAGCACCTATGCACATTTCGCTGGTTCCCTTTCTCTTCCTTGGCAAGCCAGGAGCTGCTGTTAGCTGGGGCACTGAGTGGCCCCGCCCTGTGTGTCGTGATGTGAGGTGTGTGTGTTAAGTCACTGTGGTCCAGCGGGTCAGTTACTTCTTTGCTTCCATAGGCTTTTTGTTTGTTTGAAATCTCAGTGTCGTAATAAGGCAGTGTAGTAGAATACCTTACAGCAGAGAATGAAAGTATATATTATTCTGTTACTCTTGGAAATTAAATACAAAAAAATATTTTACTAGTAAAGATATCCAAGGAATTAATTAAACACAGTTTAATAATGAAATAGACATATTTCTAGGTCAAGGTTTTTTGGCGCTCTAAATTTATAAAATCATGTTTTTGAACTCTCCAACATATGCAGTATGCACAGATATATAGAATAAACCATAGGCCAATGTTTTGGCACAGTGATAAAGAATCTGCCTGCCAATGCAGGAGGTGCAAGAGACTCTGGTTCAATTCCTGGGTTGGGGAGATCCCATGGAGTAGGAAACGGAAATCTACTCCAGTGTTCTTGCCTGAAAAATTCAATGGACAGAGGAGCCTGGCAGGTCTGTGGGGTCGCAGAGTCAGACATGACTGAGCAGGGTCCATGCACGCAAGCATTTTTAGAGAGCTGATACAATTTAAAAAATTGTAGTGTGTTTATAATAAATAAGGTTAAAATCCATTTTATTATAATTTGAAAGTCTGTTGATTTATAGGTAAAACTTTTTACTGTAGTTCTACAAATTATATGAAATTCTACTAAATAAAGCATTAAAAATGCCTGTTTTCTTCTTCAAGTTTATACAGAGCTTTTAAATTTACAAAACACTTTTTGTGAACATTATTTCACTTAATCAACTGACATTTGAAGTCTCTGCTCTTTTAAGAAATGAGAAAACTGAGGATAGAAGTATACATTTAAAAAGATTTATAATAATAAATTACTTTAATAATAAATTTTCCTCTGAAAAAAATTATGTGCTGCCTATAGTAAATTCACTCTAACATTACAACACAATGAGTATTGTCATAACGGGGAAAAGGCCACAGAATATCTTGTCATGTTTGTACTGGTAAAGTAGGTGTTTATAATCGAGGTACTTAGGCAGGCAGGGCTTTAAAATGGAAATAACACATACTCTGGTTTTTTAGATAATTTCTTGATCTCTCTTCTCCTAAACTTCACATTCTAGAATTTACTTTTAACTCAGCATGAAGTCTAAAGAGCATAAGTGTTTATCGGTTGTGTTTTTGAGTCTCCCCCCACCCCCCCGTATATAATATGATCCTGATTTTTTGGAATCACATGTCTTTGCAAAATCTATTGACATTTTTCTCCTGTGAAAATGTGAAAAAACAGAGAGTGTGACACATCTGGTGATGGAAGTGGTCCAGGTGACTGGTTGCGTGGCAGATCTTGAAAGGGGAATATGGAGAAAAAATCAGTATAACCAGGAAATTCCTTTAAAGAGAACCTCTTTATCCATTAAAGGCAAAATTAAAGTTAAGGTTTGAGGAACCACAAGGATGAGGAACAGTATCTCGGGTCTATAGATAAAAAGAGGATAAATATATCCATATGGGGTCCTCACATTCCTGGGGGCTGGGATGGTGGAGCGGAGGGGATAACAGGAAGAAAGAATAACTGCAAATGAGAATACACATGAGTTATAATAGAGGGCACGGGGGTCCTTCAGGTGCCGGAATTATTCTTACAGATTTGTTCTCAGTGAGACACATGCCAAGGAAATGAAGAGTCCAGTGTTTACTAATAGGGAGGGAGCTTCTTGCAGTTGGAAACCTTGCCTAATGTGTATATATTTCTAATTCCTGGTACCTGAAGGGAATGGTGATTTGACTGTTGTAACATATCTACTTCAATCAAGTGGCAACAGTGATGCCAAAGAAATGGAGGAGAAAGGAGAATTTTAGTAAAATTCATTATTATCTAGCAAGGTCATATCTAGTGAAAGCAAAATTAAACAAAAATAATAGGATATATAGTTAAACTGGGATTGGAACTAAACTTCAAATCGTTTTTTAGTATAGATGTTTCTTAGATATTGCCTGTTTATCTTATCTAGCAAACGTAGTGATATTAAACGCCTCAATGCCACCTTGCCCCTGTGCCTATATGACTGAATTTACTGTTTCTTTTCTCTAAACATTTCTCAATTAAAAATGATTAATGGTATAGCTGCAACTATAAGTTTGATTTTTGTCAACAGAAATTCCATTGCAATTTTATCTTTCTGTAATAATATAAAGTATAGTAATAGCTTGAGGGCTATACCCATAGAAGATGATAAAATCTATACTTCTGAGGACAATGTAAATTGATCTTATTGTAATTCTTATGGAATCAGACTGTGAATTCCCTGAGTACAACTAGCAACATCTAAATAACATGAAACATATCTTATATTATCCTACTCAAGCTGATAAAGCGAAGGGATTTATAGCCACAGCTGCCATTCCTTTATTTATGTATTTATTCATCTCTTTTCAAACAAAGTTCCTACTCTCATTACTTTTATAATTTATCTTGAAAGTGTCTGACACTGGTAGGACCACATTTTCCTGGACTAGAGTGTAAGAGGGTTTTCTGACTAGCACTTAGACATATGTATTCATTGTAGGTTTTATTTTTTCTCTAGTTTCTTCTTGTGGGGTGAATTGGTTTAGGAATCTTTAGACTACAGAATACATGGCTTATAGATCTTTATTTCTATTTTTAGAATTCAGTTCTCGAATTCACTCTGAATATGTATTGTTGTTAATGATGAACTAAATTTAAAAAAAAAACCTAATCTTCTTAATACATAATGTCTAATTCACAGCATTGCTTATTATTCAGCCTTTTGCGTTTTGACTACTCTAAAAGTAGTTATTCTCCTGAACATACACGAGGAGGTACATGCAAAGAAAGTATATGTGTCATGGGGTCTTTCTTGAAATGTGGTCTTTAATTTCAGACTTTTTACATGTAATGACATAAAATAGCTTGTGTGTGCTTAAAGTTTTATCATTTATTTTAAAAACTGTTTTAATACTGTGGTTTGGGGTCCTGTCTAGATGTTAGCATTTCACAATTTTATTCACTAAGGAAATTGGGCTGTAAGTAGCAATATATCAAAATAAACAATAGCTTAAATGTCTAAGAAAATAATGATAATTATTCCATAGAACCGAAGACTGGAGTCAGTGTTTTCAGTATTGGGTCAACATCTTCAGAATCCTGTACCCCCATCATCAAGATGTCAGCCTTTCATTTTCACTCCATGATTTTAAGTTGGCTGCTACGGCTTTACCGCCATATCTTCTTCTTATCAGGTTTAAAGTCCTGCAGCTATGAGGTCAGAGGAGCTAAATAGCTCTCTTTTCTGTTTTAATCAGAAAGCAGAATATTTCCCAAATGTTTTCAGCAGCTTTCCCTTCTTCTCTGTAGGATGGATTCATGTGAGTGCGCTGCATTTTCCCCTTTTTGGAGAAGACCACCCCTCCAGTATAATAGACTCCATTAGTCTGCATGTCCTGTGTCTTATTACTGAGGTTTAACTCTTACTTTCCTTTTCACAGACTTTCAGAAAATGAGGCTGTGATGGAAAATGAGATTGTGATGGAAAATTTGGATTCTAAATTTTAATTGATGTTTTTTTTAGTTCCTGTATTCTGTGTTTGCATTAATTTTGAATAAAGTAGAAAATGTGGAGCATGTTGATACTGTTACAGGGTGAACTTGATTTAGTCTATATTTTTTATATTATGCCACTGAATCAAGCCCAATCATATGGTTTCAATGAGCTTATGATATAATCTAATGACATAAAAATAGGTTAATAATAAAGACTAATGCAAAGACCTAATGGTCTTTAAAAATTTAAGTGAAAAGTTGCATTTTAGCTTCATCATTTAAAATGTGACCTTTTTTGCTGTGATTTTCAAATATAGGTTAAATTTCTTTCTTTTAATTTGACTTTATGTTCTTATTTTGGGATGTTGTTGACAGGAAGTGAAAAAGAGGTGTGCTAATAAAGCTAGGTAGAGAGGAAGAAATGACTTCTGAAAATGTCTAGTAAGAACCCTTCTTGTTGGGCCTTGGAAAAATATTAATGCTGCCATTATATTTATTTAGTAGTAAGCCAATGACTCTTTAACATCATGTTCTAGCCTTAAATTAGTTCAGTAAAATTTCCATGTGGCAGTAAGGGCAGATGATGTCCAGTGGGTACCAGGATAGGAAACCTGGTCAGTCATGTAGGAAAGCAAATAAAAATTTGGACAGGCAGGACAAAGTTAGAATAGACATGTAAACAAATTTGAGACATCATTTTAGGATCTAAGAGACAGTTATATAACAGAAGATGAAACAGCAGCCAAAATATATGGGCAGATCAGGAAATCGAGTGATGTCACCAGTTTTTCAGAACATCAGTATAATTCTGGTGCAAAGACTGTGGGTGGATGAGGAAGTTGAGAACTGCCACTTATCTCTCTGAGTAGATACCCAGATTTTTCAGGTTGTAAGGGAAAGATTTTGTTCTACAAGTGTAAACTGAGATGAAATCTTAGATCACTCAAAAATAAAAGAAATCACGTCATCAAAGAAAAACAGAGGATGGGGCTTCATTTTCTTCCCAGCTCTTTGCTTCTGCTTCCTAATTCTCCCATGGCTTAAGAAAAAGAAACAAACTGGAGAGATAAGTAAAAATCTGGAGCATCATTTTCCTCATTTTGAGAAGACTGACTGAGAAAATACTTTCCCGTAGGATCTTTGACAAAGATGTAATTTTATTGATCTCTTTATAAAGGGATAGAAAGTTACAAAATTGAGTAGCAGTAATATTCTCTAATAGAGTATTCAGTAAGAAGCATTAAATATATAGAAATGTATAACATGGAGCTATAAACTAGATTTTCCTATTAAGGAAATATTGTCTCAATTTATTTACAATAATTAAATGCCTGTCCTAGGCCTGATAATTTGTGACCAACTTGGTGAAATAAACGAAGAGCTGATGGCTACTGTTCTGTGAAAACTTACAGTTTAGGAGGGGAGATAATATTCATTTAACAGGTCTACACTAACTTGTTAAGTTAGAAAGTGAAAAATGAAAGTGTTAGTCATTCAGTCATGTCCAACTCTTTGTGACCTCATGGACTGTAGCCTGCCAGGCTCCTCTTTCCATGGAATCCTCCAGGCAACAATACTGGAGTGGTTGCTGTTCCCCTCTCCAGTGGATCTTCTCAACCCAGGGATTGAACCCAGGTCTCCCACATTTCAGGTAGATTCCCCGTCTCAGCCATTAGGGAAGCCCCCAAGTTAGAAAGAACAAGTTCCAAATTCTCTGAAACTCAGTTTCCTTGTGTATAGGCCTTGTTCTGAAAGCTTTCTTCCAGGTGATAAATTACAGTATTCTTGAATACAAGGAAATATGTTATCAAACATATTTATCTCTCAGAAAGTATGACGATCAATAAGAAAATGAGCAGAGAGGCAAAAGTGACATATTATCTGAAAATTTCTTTCACTAGGTGGAGAAGTATAAGCTAGAGTTGTGGCTGCAGATTTTAGAAGGTAGATTTTATCTGCTCGTCCACTGATGGACACTTAGTGTTCCCGTATCTTGACTGTTATGAATAATGCTTCAGTGCACCATGGGTAGGTGTGTATTTCATTGATATCCTGTCTTCATTTCCTTTGGTTGTATACCCAGAGGCAGAATTGTTGGATCGTATGCTATATCTATTTTTAATTTTTCGAGACACTTTGATGGTTGTTCCAATTTACATTCCCACTAACAAGGCACAAGTGTTCCTTTCTCAACATCCGCACTGGTACTTATTTCTTATCTTCTTGGCGATAGCCATTCTAATATGTGCTATATGTAGACAATGGAATTTTACTCAGCCGTGAGAAAGTAGGAAATCTTGCAACAACATGGATAGAGCTTGAGAACATATGCTTTGTGAGATAAATCAGACAGAGAAAGACAAATACTGCATAATATCACTTATATGTGGAAGATTAAAAAAAAAAAAAAACTAAGCTTAGTTTAAAAGGGCTGGGGAATGGAGGGATGGGAGAGAGGTTGTTTAAGGGTCCAAACTTGCAGTGAGTTGTAAATAAGCCCTAGAGGTCTAATGTGCAGTACAGTTAGTATAGACAACAACTGTTGTATTGGGCTCAGTGGTAAAGAATCTGCCTGCCAATGGAGGAGACATGGGTTCGACCTCTGGGTTGAGAAGGTCCCCTGAAGAAGGAAAAGGCAATCTACTACAGCATTCTTGTCTGAGAATCCCATGGACAGAGGAGCCTGGTGGGCTACAGTCCATGGGGTCGCAAAAGGTAGGAAATGACTTAGTGTCTAAACCACCATCACCATTGTGTTATAATCATCAAACTTGCTAAGAGACTAGTTCTTAGTTATTCTAACCACAAGAAAAAATGGTAATCATGCCATGTGACAGAGGTGCTAACTGTGGCTACCGTGACCATCTTATTACAACATATACATAATTAAATCAGCATGCTCTATACCTTAAATTTACAGAATGTTATATGTCAAATGTTTTTCCATAAGAAAGAAGGCAGATTTTGATAGTTATAGAAAAATGTTGATAAGAACTAAGTATGGTGACAGTGGTTTAGCCGCTAAGTTTTGTTCAACAATTTGAGACCCTATGGACTATGGTCCACTAGGCTCTTCTGTCCATGGGATTTCCCAGTCAAGAGTACTGGAGTGGGTTGCCATTTCCTTCTCCAAGGGCTAATACAAGTTCTCAAAAAATGAAATTTCAATAAATAAATCACAAGCTTATTAGATGAGAAAGAAAAGGAGGAGGTGTTTGATGAAAGTGATTTAACTGAATAAATAATTTCTTTGACTGACATTGGGCTCAGTTTAAGTTGAGAGGGAGTGTATAGATGGATGGCATTGTGCTCTAATATATATGATGAGAATTGTGTCATTTAGATAAGGACTCAATAGAAAGAGGCTTGCAAAGTGTTAAAACAATAAAACAAATGTTTAAAAATTTCCACCAAGCAAAGGGAAGAAGAAAGAGGCCTGTATTTTGAGATCAGTGATGATATGAACAACTGAGGAGGAGAAGTATTGCTATTCAGTTCTTGTGTTGCCTGGTTCTCTCTGTTGTGGAGACTGCTTGTCAAATCATTCTGGGCAGGAGTACTGTTGGTAGGAGGATAATAAAGCCCAAAATAGTTGAGAAGAGGCAGAGGACTCATTGGTGCTTTCTGTGGGTTCATTTCTTCTAACAGGGGCTGGTTTTATCACCAAGCACACAGAGACAATGCATGAAATTGGTGAACTGCTATCAGTCACTTTGAAGGAATAGAGGTAAACCAAAGGAGTCCGGATTAGAGATGCACTAGAGATTTTATTGGGTCCAGTATACATGTGAACTTTCCATAGAGATTGGGTGAAATATAGAATTATTAAAGATCATTTGTGAATTTTCAAAAAAGTCTAGATTTCCTACTTAAAATGATGATTTTAAGTAGTGCAAATTGTGCATTTCCCTTGCTTTAAAATTCTTAGTAAAAATGAAGAACGAGAGGAATATTAAAAGAGGAGACCTGATACCATTCTTGGATCTTAATGTAGCATGTTTTCCACGTGTGAGAAAATTCTTCAGTATGTGGTTCAAGAGAGTTCAGATTGGGGAAAAGATCAAACATAAATAATATACGAGGTGTGAAAGAAAGGTTCTCCTGTAAAAGCACCCCAGAATAAACCTAACAGTTTTCCCTGGGTGAGAGAACAGATGTGAGTGAAGGTCAGGGAGCAGATAATTGGGCAATTCCCCCTCCTACTAAGGTCTTTGGATTCTCCCCCGTTGATGGAGCCACAGGTGCCACAGCAAATTGTCTCAGAAGGTAAACTTCTGCATTATAGATACAGCCAGCTTTAGCTATTTCCTCAGACCAGTGCATCTTCACATAGGTTAGTTTAGACTGCAGTCATCTATATTTTCCCTTATCCTTTCATCTGCACCTACAGTATTAGATCAGAGACCACACAGTACTCATTTTTTTTTATATGAGACAAAAAAAAAAAAAAAAGAAACCAACTCCAAACCCTTAGTTTGTAAGATAAGCAATGAGAAAAAAAAATGCTGGGGTTTACCTGGTGATCCAGTAGTAAAGAATCCGCCTGCCAGTGCAGGGGTCACGGGTTCCATCACCAGTCCGGGGAGACTGGACATGCTGGTGGGGCAGCTCAGCCCGCATGCTGCAGCCCCTGAAGCCTGCACACTCCAGAGCCTGTGCTCTGCAATGAGAGAAGCCACCACGCTGGGAAGCCCGGACTCCACAAACTAGAGAAAGCCTGTGAGCAACAGCAAAGACCCAGGGCAGCCAAAATAAATACATAAATAAAATTAAAATACTGAGTATACAAAAATATTGATCAGCTCAACAGTTGGGGAAATTCTAAGAAATAAATTTGTTCTTTATTAGAGTGAAGAGGAAGCAGTAACAGATTTAATCATAGACCGTGGACAGTATATTTTTCCTCTTTCAACTGTGGTAAGCAAATTAAAATTCTGGAGAACTCCCAAGTGGACTGGAAAGCAGGAATGGTCAAAATTCAAGCTGGTTTTGTTCTTTACTTGGTGCCAGCTAGTGTCTGGTATGGTCTCTAGTGAAACTAAGTTCTTATACTGGAAACACAGTTTTACAGAGATAACTACTATCAAGGTGGCATGTTTCATAAACTTTTGGTTTGCTGGGCCAGCGCTGTGACCCCTAGGGTCACACTGAACTATTCAGTTACAGAGACCTTAAAGAACCATACCCAGCCTGGTGAGAGGCAGTGTGGGATGCAGCAGTGAAAATTCTCATTTCTACCTGCCTGACATCTGGAGCCCCACCAAGAGCAGGAAGAAAGAAACTGTTGGGGAGCATAAGTTTGGGACTCTAAGTTCCATTTATCCCATTCCTGTATCATCATTGACTGTCAGGTATATATGGGCAGCAGGGAGCTTGTTGTTGAATTCATAGCTCTTTGATTTGGGAGGAACCAAATTCCAGGATACAAGACAGAATAAACCTCATCTCTGCCTGGTCCTGATTTGGGAAATCAGGGCTGTGCTGAATGAAAGTGTAGCATCTGTTGCAGGTGCTAAGCAAGGAGGCAGGGGTGACTAAAGCTTAAAAGACTGAAACTCCCTGAACGTTTTCAGGGAAAGGTTTATAAAAGCAGGGCAAGGGAGGGAGATGTGGGGTGTGTGATCATCTGGTGGACATGCTTCTAATTGGCTGATGGTGAGGTAATCAGGAGTCAACATCATCAACCTCTGGTTCCAACTGACCTGGGGTCTATGTGCTCACAAGCATATAGTTAAACATATAATTAACTTCTTCCACCTGGTGGGGGTTTTAGTCACTGCAAAACAGTTCAAAGGACATGGCTCAGAATATTGTCTACATCTCCTGAGGAGGAATGAAAGGTCTTTGACTTTGTTTCATGGCTGGTGGTGGTGGTTTAGTTGCTAAGTCATGTCTGACTCTTGCCACCCCCATGGGCTAGAGCCTGCCAGGCTCCTCTGTTCAGGGGATTCTCTAGGCAAGAATACTGGAGTGGATTGCCATTTCCTTCTCCATGTTTCATGGCTAAATTATTGTTATTTTGTCTTGCTTGACTTGACTGTTTGCTTTCTGCATTTTCTCACTTCTCTGATTAAATTTACTATTTGATTAAAGTTTTTCTACAGACAAAAGGCAGACAGAGATTGTGGGTGGTGGTCTGTTCTGGGAAGGCCTTGAAGGATCCTGCTTGGTTGCACAAGTGGGAAAATGCAGTTCATGGCCAAAGGGCAGACTACGGCAGCTGAAAGATAAGTGGACCTTGTCTGGTATTCCTCTCACTGAACTATGATGTCTCTGTCCCTCTTGCTCTGATCTGGGCTGGGCTGATCACAATAATCTAGGATGGAAGCAATACTCTGTCAGTTCCAGGCCAGGCTTTGAAAGGCCTGGAGGTTTCTGTTTCTTCCTTTTGGGGCCCTGAGCAGCCATGTAATAAGTCTCACTGTCCTGCTAGAGAGACCATGGAGAGGAAGAGCGGTGCTGAGTGCCGCCTTCCCGCTGTCTTCACCCAACCTGTGCTGCAGCCATGGAAGGAAGCACATGAAGAGGGCTGTGGGGGGAGGCTGCCATGACCGAACACATGCGTCTTCCCCAGACTCATACACTGAAGCTGTAATCTCCAGTGTGATGATAACAGGAAGTGCGGCCTTTGAGAGGTAATTAGGCCATGAGGAAGGAAAGCTTTGACAAACCTAGACAGCATTTCAAAAAGCAGAGACATTACTTTGCTGACAAAGGTTATGGTCTAGTCAAGGTTATGATTTTTCCAGTGGTCATGTATGGATGTGAGAGTTGGACCATAAAGAAAGCTAAGTGCCGCAGAAGTAATGCTTTTGAAATGTGATGTTAGAGACGACTCTTGAGAGTCCCTTGGACTGCAAGGAGATCCAACCAGTCCATCCTAAAGGAAATCAGTCCTGAATATTCGTTGGAAAGACTGATGCTGAAGCTGAAGCTCCAATACTTTGGCCACCTGATGTGAAGAGTGAAGACTCATTGGAAAAGACCCTGATGCTGGGAAAGATTGAAGGTGGGAGGAGAAGAGGGCAACAGAGGATAAGGTGGTTTGATGGCATCATCAACTCAATGGACATGAGTTTGAACAAACTCTGATTGATAGTGAAGGACAAGAAAGCCTGGTGTGCTACGGTGCATGGAGGTCAAAAAGAGTCAGACACAACTGAGCACTGAACAAAAAGCCACATGGCAGAGATGGTCTTTCTTTTCACCATGTAAGGATACAGTAAGAAGGCAGTTAGTTGTCTGCACATCAGGAGGGGGGCCCTCATCATGCACCACATCTGCTGGCACTCAAGGTGCTTACGTATCCACTTGAAGTTATGTATCCAGAACATAAACTGCAAGGACATGGTGGTGTTTCTGTTCTCATTGTTCTGAGGCAAGATTTTCCTTGAAACCACTTACGTTTTCTTAACCTCGCACTGGAACTGGAAATGTGGGGGGAGGGAGGAGGGCTAGATTTGCATAGTTCACCCCTTGTGCCTCTCTTCATTTTGTGAAACAGCTACTTATAGGATGCACACAATTTTGTTTGCTTCTCTGCACCTTAAGTGAGGAGGACTGAGTTTGTTTCTCAGTTTGTTTCTCAGAATGCTAATTCTAGCCTGTTGCTGATACATGAGTTGGCCACATCTTCCCCTTGAGCTTTCATTGGTAACAAAGCTGATGTTCTGATCTCTAACTTCTTTTTCTATGTGTTTCTTGCTGCTGCTGCTAAGTCGCTTCAGTCATGTCTGACTCTGTGCGACCCCATAGACGGCAGCCCATCAGGCTCCACTGTCCCTGGGATCCTCCAGGCAAGAACACTGGAGTGGGTTGCCATTTCCTTCTCCAGTGCATGAAAGTGAAAAGTGAAAGTGAAGTCGCTCAGTCCTGCCCGACCCTCAGCGACCCCATGGACTGCCGCCCACCAGGTTCCTCCATCCATGGGATTTTCCAGACAAGAGTACTGGAGTGGGGTGCCATGTGTTTCTTAATTGGTTCCAAACTCTTGACAAGAGAAAGGGTGCCATTTATTGATTCCCTGAAATCCAAGTATCTAGATGCTTTGTTAGGTCCCACCTGGTAACACTTACACATAACTTTTTTCATGTGAAAGTAAACAAGGGCACTCTGTGAGAAATATTGAGTCGAGAAAAAACATGTGGATGTTTCAGTCTGTCTCAGTCATGTTCTCTGAGCCATGCTGATGTAGTTGTAGCTTAATAGTATGTAGATTATCTAGAAAATGGTTTTTGTGCCAGGCAGTTCACAGAACTATTTTGTTAAACTCTTTAGTGATAAACTCAAGAGATGGTTAAACTAAAACTGGTTTAAAAGAAAATGACTTGGATAATAATAAGATAAAATCTTTGGCCATTGAAACATTTTTAAAGTTCGAGATGCTTGGCTTTGAGAAGGACAGACTCAGGGATTTGAACATTTTCTTCTGCTCCTGCACATTCATCACACAGAAGAAAAATGGGCCTTGTGTGAGCAGCTCTTGACTCTGTTTGCAAGTTTCAAGGAAGCAGATCCTCTCTAGTTTATCGTTTTCCATCAAATGAGAAGGGTATCCTTGGGAGATGGTGAAAAACCTCCAGAGGCTTTTAAGCAGCAAACATTGAGCAAATGTTTGTAAGTGATATTTTAGAGGACATTCAAGTACCAGATAGCAACTAGGATATTTCTAAAATTTCTTCCAACCTTGACTTTTTAATCTTTTAATTCTGTGATTTAGATAATGTGATACAGTCTAGAGCGCTGTGGAAAGGTGGGCATAACACATAAAAGAGAGAGGGCATTGCTAACCGAAGTTACCTGAAATATCCCAGACGAGGCCTCACAGTCTGATATGATCTTTGGCATCCACTCCAGTCTGCTCTGCATAGCACAAACATTATTTTATCATTCTGCCAGAGTGGATCAGACTCAGGAACACTTGCAACTCTAAAGAAGTTCTCACAAGGCTGATGTATAAAACCAGAATGCCGATTTATTCATTTACAATGAGAAATAAATCTCTAATGAAGTATATATTCAGTTCCTCTGGCTAACACATCTCTTTGTAGGCACGCTATATTGAAAGCCAAATTAAAATCAGACTGTTGTTTGATTAGAATGGGATCAGAACAACCTGGAACAACTCTAGGAATTTAATGTTGGATGATATGAAGCCACCAGAGCCTGATGCATCTTCTCTGTGGTGGGGGTGTACCCTGCAGCCTGGAATAGCAGGTCTTCTTGTATTATTACCCTCTCCTTTGGTTTGCATTTACTGGAAGCCTCTGTGCTTCACTTTCAGTTATATTTTTTCCTAGGCTTCCTGGAATGAGCCGTTAACTTTATTTAGTGGTTAAGAATACAGGCTGTGTGAGTTCTAATTTAGTTCTAACACCACTGAGGTTTCTTGGGCAACTTGCTTAACATCTCCATAGCTGTTGCCACATCCATAAAAAAACATAATAATAGTGCTATCTCTCAGTATTGGTGTGATGATTTAGTGAGTGAATATGTCTAAATGAGCTTTGAATCATGCCTGGCACATATGAAGAACTAATATTATTTATTATTATTACTAAAGTGGCCACAGTTAAGTGATTTTGTTCTGAGACACTGGTTTTATTTCAGTTTAGTTTGAAGAAAAAGATTTTTGTTGATATTTTGATTTCACTTCAGATGATAAAGTTTTTGTTTTTATGTCAGTGTTCTTGGAAGATATTTCACTATTTCCCTGTCTACCCACACGTATACCAACACCAAGCATGAAGGTAAAGAAAGACAAAAGAGTCTTCCTTGGTGGTGGCTCAGTGGTGAAGAATCCAGCTGCCAGTGCAGGGGAGTGAGTTTGATTCCTGGTCCGGGAAGATCACACATGCAGTAGATCAACTAAGCATGTGCACCACAACTTCTGGGCCTGTGCTCTGGAGCCTGGGAGCCAGAACACTGAGCCCACATGCTGCAACTACCGAAGCCTGTGCTCTGCAGCTAGAGAAGCCACTGGAGCGAGAAGCCTGAATATTGCAACTAGAGAAAAGCCTGTGCGGCAACGAGGACCCAGTGCAGCCAAAAATAAATAAATAAAATTTAAAAAGAGAAAGATAAAAATGTTACTGTAGGCTATGATTAGTCAAGGGAAAGTTCGAGATCAAATGAGTGTTGAGGGTGGGATCAAGATGGCCAAGTAGGAAGATGCCAACTCACCTACTGTCATGAACACACCAAAACTACAGCTACACAGAGAATAGTTACCTTTGAGAATGACCTGAAGACTAACAGAATGGCTCTTCTACAACTAAAGATATATAAAAAAACACACCAAAATAGGTAGGAGGGGCAGAGACAGTCTCTTCAGAACCCACACTCCTGGTACAGAGACACTCAAGCAGGAGGGGCTGTCTCAAGTGTAGAAGGTCTTCCCTAAGAGTTAAGGTCTTCCCTAAGAGTTAAGGTCTTCCACAGAGTTAAGAAAATGAGCAAACAAAAGAAAAGTTCCAAAGAAAAGACAAAAACAAACCTCAGCAAAATTCCTAAACAAAACAGAAATAAGTCATCTAGAGTTCGAAGTAAAGGTTCTAAAGATGCTCACTCACTCACTTCACTTCAGTCGCTCAGTTGTGTCCGACTCTTTGCGACCCCATGAACTGCACGCAGCACACCAGGCCTCCCTGTCCCTAAGAATGAGGGGGTTTCTAGTCCTAGATCCAGTACCCCAGCCCTGGGAACCTGCTCTGGGGAGATGATCCCCTATAATATCTGCCTTTGTCAACAAGGGGGACTTATGTCTGGGAGAGCTGGAGGGCAATAGGAAATTGAAACCCTGCTCTTAAAGAGCCCTTGCACAAACTCACTTTCCCAGAGTGTACAGGCAGCAGCTTGAAAAGCTATGTGTGAAAGGGATTCATTGATAAGTTTAGGGCGAATACCAAAGGGGCAGGGGTCTGTTGAAACTTTCTTCAGGGACTAAAGCACTAGCAGGCATCATTTTAAAAAACTTCCTCTACTTTTTTTTTTTAATTTAAGTGTATTTATTTTAATTAGAGGCTAATTACTTTACAATATTGTATTAGTTTTGCCATACCAAAAAAAAAAAAAAAAATTCTACTGAGTTTTCCAGGAGCTGGCAGAGGCCATTTTTAACATTTTCTGTCTCCTTGCTAGCACTATTCATCCTGTCCTAGCGTTCCCTGCAGACCTGCCCAACCCAGGACACTTGCCTTGACTGGCCATCCTCCAAAGCAGTCCCTGTCCCACTGCACCCAGTGAGTGGTCTCAGCTTGGACTGGGGCCTCCACAAAGTGGCTTCTGCACCGGGGCTCCGCATGCCCACCAGGTTTCGAGCAACAGTCATGGCTGGACCTCACAGACAACTAGCCCTGGAGCCCGTCCCACCCACCAGTAGGCACACAGCAACCACAGCAGTGCCACAACTGAAGGGCACACACAGCCCACACAGGGGACACCTCTGGTGCTCCTAGCTCTGGTAACAAGGCGGGGAGTGGGGTTGTTTTTCTGAGCACCACAGGAAGTCTTCTACAGAAGCCCACTACCTCAAGACCAGAAGATGTAGCTGAACTACCCAACACACAGAAACACACACACAGAGTTAAAAAAATGAGGAAACAAAAGAAAAGTTCCAAAGAAAAGACAAAAACAAACCTCAGCAAAATTCCTAAACAAAACAGAAATAAGTCATCTAGAGTTCAAAGTAAAGGTCCTAAAGATGCTCACTCACTCACTTCACTTCAGTTGCTCAGTCGTGTCTGACTCTTTACGACCCCATAAACCGCATGCAGCACGCCAGGCCTCCCTGTCCATCACTAACTCCCAGAGTCCACCCAAACCCATGTCCATTGAGTTGGTGATGCCATCCAACTATCTCATCCTCTGTTGTCCCCTTCTCCTCCTGCCCTCAATCTTTCCCAGCATCAGGGTCTTTTCCAATGAGTCAGCTCTTCGCATCAGGTGGCCAAAGTATTGGAGTTTCAGCTTTAGCATCAGTCCTTCCAATGAACACCCAGGACTGATCTCCTTTAGAATGGACTGGTTGGATCTCCTTGCATTGAAGGGAATCTCAAGAGTCTTCCCCAACACCACAGTTCAAAAGCATCAATTCTTTGTTGCTCAGCTTTCTTTATAGTCCAACTCTCACATCCATACATGACCACTGGAAAAACCATAGCTTGACTAGACAGACCTTTGTTGGCAAAGTAATGTCTCTGCTTTTCAATATGCTATCTAGGTTGGTCATAACTTTCCTTCCAAGGAGTAAGTGCGTTTTAATTCCATGGCTGCAGTCACCATCTGCAGTGATTTTGGAGCCCCCCAAAATAAAGTCTGACACTGTTTCCCCATCTATTTCGCATGAAGTGATGGGACCAGATGCCATGATCTTAGCTTTCTGAATGTTGAGCTTTAAGCCAACTTTTTCACTCTCCTCTTTCATCTTCATCAAGAGGCTCTTTAGTTCCTCTTCACTTTCTGCCATAAGGGTGGTGTAATCTGCATATCTGAGGTTATTGATATTTCTCCCGGCAATCTTGATTCCAGCTTGTGCTTCCTCCAGCCCAACATTTCTCATGATGTACTCTGCATATAAGTTAAATAAGCAGGGTGACAATATACAGCCTTGACGTACTCCTTTTCCTATTTGGAACCAGTCTGTTTTTCCATGTCCAGTTCTAACTGTTGCTTCCTGACCTGTGATAGAAAATGGATGAGCATAGTGAGATCTTTAAAGAGAGAGAAAACATTAAAGAGCCAAGCAACGCTGAAGGATACAATAACTAAAATAAAAGCACACTAGGTGGAATCACGGAGAAGGCAATGGCACCCCACTCCAGTACTCTTGCCTGGAAAATCCCAAGGATGGAGAAGCCTGGTAGGCTGCAGTCCATGGGGTCGCTAAGAGTCGGACACGACTGAGTGACTTCACTTTCACTTTTCACTTTCATGCACTGGAGAAGGAAATGGCAACCCACTCCAGTGTTCTTGCCTGGAGAATCCCAGGGACGGGGGAGCCTGGTGGGCTGCCGTCTATGGGGTCGCCCAGAGTCGGACACGACTGAAGTGACTTAGCAGCAGCAGCAAGTGGAATCAACAGCACCTTAGATGATGTAGAAAAATGCATCTGCAATCTGGAAAACAGGGTAGTGGAAAGCACCCAATCACAACAGCAAAAAAGAATTTTAAAAAATGAGGATAGTGTAAGGAACCTCTGGGACAACAGTCAGTTGTATTATCATTTGTGATATAAAGATCGCAGCATGAGAAAAGTGAGAGAGAGGCAGAAATCTTCCCTAATCCAAGGAAGGAAATAGATACCCAAATCCAGGAAGCACAGAGAGTCTCAAACAAGATGAACCAAAGAAACCCACACCACAACACATTATAATGAAAATGCCAAAAGTTAAACAGAATCTTAAAGGCTGCAGGAGAAAAACATCTAGTTATGTATCAGACAATTTTTTAGCAGAAGCTTTACAGGCCAGTCATCCTGGAATGTGAAGTCAAGTGGGCCTGAGAAAGCATCGCTATGAACAAAGCTAGTGGAGGTGATGGAATTCCAGTTGAGCTATTTCAAATCCTGAAAGATGATGCTGTGAAAGTGCTGCACTCAATATGCCAGCAAATTTGGAAAACTCAGCAGTGGCCACAGGGCTGGAAAAGGTCACTTTTCATTCCAATCCCAAAGAAAGGCAATGCCAAAGAATGCTCAAACTACCACACAATTGCACTCATCTCACAAGGTAGTAAAATAATGTTCAAAATTCTCCAAGCCAGGCTTCAGGAATATGTGAACTGTGAACTTCCAGATGTTCAAGCTGGTTTTAGAAAAGGCAGAGGAACCAGAGATCAAATTGCCAACATCCACTGGATCATGGAAAAAGCAAGAGAGTTCCAGAAAAACATCTATTTCTGCTTTATTGACTATGCCAAAGCCTTTGACTGTGTGGATCACAATAAATTGTGGAAAATTCTGAAAGAGATGGGAATACCAGACACCTGACCTGCCTCTTGAGAAATTTGTATGCAGGTCAGGAAGCAACAGTTAGAACTGGACATGGAACAACAGACTGGTTCCAAATAGCAAAAGGAGTACGTCAAGGCTGTATATTGTCACCCTGCTTATGTAACTGGAGAAGGAAATGGCAACCCACTCCACTGTTCTTGCCTGGAGAATCCCATGGACAGAGAAGCCTGGTAGGCTGCAGTCCGTGGGGTCACACAGAGTCAGACATGGCTGAAGCAACTTGGCGGCAGTGGCAACAGCTTATTTAACTTCTATGCAGAGTACATCAGGAGAAACGCTGGGCTGGAAGAAGCACAAGCTGGAATCAAGATTGCCGGGAGAAATATCAATAACCTCAGATATGCAGATTACACCACTCTTATGGCAGAAAGTGAAGAGGAACTAAAAAGCCTCTTGATGAAAGTGAAAGAGGAGAGTGAAAAAGTTGGCTTAAAGCTCAACATTCAGAAAATGAAGATCATGGCATCTGATCCCATCACTTCATGCCAAATAGATGGGGAAACAGTGTCAGACTTTATATTTTGGGGCTCCAAAATCACTGCAGATGGTAATTGCAGCCAGGAAATTAAAAGATGCTTACTCCTTGGAAAGGAAAGTTATGATCAACCTAGATAGTATGTGGAAAAGCAGAGATATTAGTTTGCCAACAAAG
Source organism: Bos mutus (assembly GCF_027580195.1). NCBI lineage: Eukaryota > Metazoa > Chordata > Mammalia > Artiodactyla > Bovidae > Bos > Bos mutus. The sequence goes on from NC_091632.1 coordinate 74,738,365, forward strand.
GTCTGTCTAGTCAAGGCTACGGTTTTTCCAGTGGTCATGTATAGATGTGAGAGTTGGACTGTGAAGAAAACTGAGCGCTGAAGAATTGATGGTTTTGAACTGTGGTATTGGAGAAGACTCTTGGGAGTCCCTTGGACTGCAAGGAGATCCAACCAGTCCATTCTAAAGGAGATCAGTCCTGAGTGTTCATTGGAAGGAATGATGCTAAAGCTGAAACTCCAATACTTTGACCACCTCATGTGAAGAGTTGACTCATTGGAAAAGACTCTGATGCTTGGAGGGATTGGGCGCAGGAGAAGAAGGGGACGACAGAGAATGAGATGGCTGTATGGCATCACCGACTCGATGGACGTGAGTTTGGGTGAACTCTGGGAGTTGGTAATGGACTGGGAGGCCTGGCATGCTGTAATTCATGGGGTCTCAAGGAGTTGGACATGACTGAGCGATTAAACTGAACTGAACTTACAGGCCAGTAGAATGTGGTATGTTTATTCAAAGCAACGAAAGGAAAAACTTTCAACCAAGAATACTCTGTGGTAAGGTTATAATTCACAATTGAAAGACAGATAAAGAGATTCTTAGAGAAGAAACTACTAAAGTGTATTAATACTAATACTAAAGAGTTAGTCACCACTACAATGGCCTTACAAGAAATATTAAATGGACTTTAAAATGCTTATACTAAGCAAAGCTGTACACAAATTCAGTGAAATCCCTATCCGAATACCAATAGCATTTTTCACAGAACTGGAACAGGTAACCCTGAGATTAGTATGGAACCATCAAGACCCAGATATCCAAAGAAATCTTAAGAAGAGAGGAGAAACCTGAAGGTATCACACCTCCTGAGTTCAAACTATATTACAAAGCTATTATGATGAAAACTGTTTGCAGTGGCACAAAAACAGACACATGGATTAACAGATGGACTCAATACCATTTATTGAAGAGACTTTTCCTGCCATATATCACTGACTCCTTTGTCCTCAGTTCGTTGGCATATAATGGTGGATTTATTTCTGGGCTCTCTATTCTGTTCTGTTAATCTATGTGTCTGTTTTTGTGCCACTACAGTTCTTATCATAATAGCTTTGTAATATGGTTTGAAATCAGGAAGTGTGATACCTTCAACTTTGTCTTCCCTTCTTAAGATTTCTTTGGCTATCGGGGTCTTTTATGTTTCTATACTAATTTTAGGATTATTTGTTCCAATGCTGTGAAAGATGCTGTTGGTGGTTGGATGGCATCACCGACTCGATGGACATGAGTTTGAGCAGGCTCTGGGGGTTGTTGATGGACATGGAAGCCTGGCGTGCTACAGTCCATGGGGTCGCAAAGAGTCAGACATGACTGAGCGACTGAACTGAACTGAAACTCTGGACAACTGTATGCCAAAAGGTGAAACTGGATCACTTTCTTACACCATACACAAAAATAAACTTATAGCAGATCACTTAAAGGCTTAAACGTCAGACCTAAAGCCATAGAACTCCTTAAAAGAAAACATAGGAAGTATACTCTTTGACATAGTTTTTAGCAATGTTTTCTGTATCTGTCTCCTCATGCAAGGGCAACAGAACCAAAATAAACAAATGGGACTACATTGAACTAAAAGCTTTTGCACAGCAAAGGAAACAGTCAATAAAATGGAAAGGCAACCTACTGAATGGGAGAAGATATTTGCCAGTGATGTTCCTGATAAGGGTTAATATCTGAAATATGTAAAGACCTCACACAACTGAGTATCTAAAAACCAAATTATCTGATTTTAAAATGGGCAGGGTGCCAAAATAGACATTTTTTTTTTGCAAGGAAGACATTTGCATGTGTGCTCAGTCATGTCTGACTCTTTGCAACCCCATGGACTGTAGCCTGCCATGCTCCTCTATCCATTGGATTCTCCAGGCAAGAATACTGGAGTGAGTTGCCATTTCCTACTCCAGGGGATCATCCCAACCCAGAGACTGAACCTGCATTTCCTGTGTCTCCTGCAATTTCAGGCAGATTCTTTACCACTGAGACACCTGGAAACCCCTAAGGAAGACATACAGATGTCCAACAAACACAGGAAATGATACTCAGCTTCACTAATTATCAGGATAATGCAAATAAAAACCACAGTGAGATATCACCTGACACCTGTTGAAATGACTGTTATAAAAAAGACACACATAAAAATGGGCCAAAGAACTGAAGAGACATTTCTCCAAAGAAGACCTACAGATGGCTAACAAACACATGAAAAGATGCTCAGCATCATTCATTATCACAGAAATGCAAATCAAAACCACTATGAGGTACCATTTCACGCCAGTCAGAATGGCTGCGATCCAAAAGTCTACAAGCGATAAATGCTGGAGAGGGTGTGGAGAAAAGGGAACCCTCTTACACTGTTGGTGGGAATGCAAACTAATACAGCCACTATGGAGAACAGTGTGGAGATTCCTTAAAAATCTGGAAATAGAACTGCCTTATGATCCAGCAATCCCACTGCTGGGCATACACACTGAGGAAACCAGAATTGAAAGAGACACGTGTACCCCAATGTTCACTGCAGCACTGTTTATAATAGCCAGGACATGGAAACAACCTAGATGTCCATCAACAGATGAATGGATAAGAAAGCAGTGGTACATATACACAATGGAGTATTACTCAGCCATTAAAAAGAATACATTTGAATCAGTTCTAGTGAGGTGGATGAAACTGGAGCCTATTATACAGAGTGAAGTAAGCCAAAAAGAAAAACACCAATACATACATATATACACTAACATAACACCTATGCACTAACGCATATAAATGGAATTTAGAAAGATAGTAACAATAACCCTGTATACGAGACAGCAAAAGAGACACTGATGTATAGAACAGTCTTTTGGACTCTATGGGAGAGGGAGAGGGTGGGATGATTTGGGAGAATGGCATTGAAATACGTATAATATCATATATGAATGAGTCGCCAGTCCAGATTTGATGCACGATACTGGATGCTTGGGGCTGGTGCACTGGGATGACCCAGAGGGATGGTATGGGGAGGGAGGAGGGAGGAGGGTTCAGGATGGGGAACACATGTATACCTGTGGCAGATTCATTTCGATATTTGGCAAAACCAATACAATATTGTAAAGTTTAAAAATAAAATAAAATTTTAAAAAAAGTGTTGGAGGATGTGGAGAAAAGGAAATCCTTGTACTGTTGGTCAGAATGTAAATTTTGAAATCAAGGTGTCAGCCAAGTTGGTTCTTCTGTAGGCTCTGTGGGAGACTCCATGTGTCTCTCTGAGCTTCTCTTGACTCCTGTAAATCCTTGACATTCCTTATCATGTAGCTGCATCACATGCTTCTCAAAATTGATCTAGTCTCTATTATCCGACTCTACATCCATTTCCACATTTCTCACTATTTGTTACAGCAGTATTCCACCTCCTGGTATCATAATCTGTGTTAGGATCCTAGGCTGTCATTACAAATTACTTCAAACTCAATGGCTTAAAGCAACAGAAATCTATTCTCTCCAAGGAGAGAAGTAATCTGAAGGCCAATAGTCTGAAACTAAGGAGTTGGCAGGGTTGGATTCTTTTGGAAGCTCAGAGAGAGAGACTGTCCTGAGCCTCTCAGTTTATGGGGTTACTGGCAGTCCTTGGTGTTCCTTGGCTTGTGGATGAATCATTCTAATTGCTCCTTCCCTCTTCAATCACCTTCTCTGTTTTTCTGTGTGTTTCTCTGTATCTTTTCTTGTCATAAGGACACCAGCCACTGGGGTTAGGCTCACCTTACATCCACAAGGAGGTCATCTCGAGATCCCTAATTAATTATACATGGAAAAATGCCATTTCCCACCAAGGAAATGTATTTATATTTTTGGTGTAAAGTAAAAATCATATTTCATTAGGTTCCCAGAGGTTTCATATGTATCTGAATTTTGCGGGACACTATTCAACTCACTACAGCTTCCACTATGTAGATAGGAAAAGGAAAGATGAATGCCCATGGGAATAGGTGTATTGGTGGGACGTTGTGTTGTGATTTCCAGATACGCTGTGTGTGTGTGTGTGTATGTGAAGTAGGTTCATCATGTGAAGTAGGTTCATCAGCTAAGTCTGAGAATCATGTATCAGTAATTTCAACATGATTAATATATGCCTTAAAAGGGCTGGAATCGAGTGTATGAGTAGACTGACAACATCTATTAGAATTGAGGATTGTGATGAATGTACTGAGGTCTCTGTCTGCTACTGTGACTTCTAACTTTCGATTCCATGGTATGGCCTTCAGGTGATCCCAGTGCAAGTTATATCTTCAGATTTTCTGTTTGAACGTTAGCCTATAATGCAGCCATATGGTTATTGCTGTTGCATAGAATTTCCTATCAAAATTCATACCTCTGTTCCCTTGCTCTTTATTTTTTTTTTTTTTTTTTTTTTTTACTTTACAATATTGTGTTGGTTTTGCCATACATCAACACGCATCCGCCACGGGTGTACATGTGTTCCCCATCCTGAACCCCCCCTCCTACCTCCCTCCCCATACCATCCCTCTGGGTCTTCCCAGTGCACCAGCCCCAAGCTTCCTGTATCCTGCATCAAACCTGGACTGGTGATTCGTTTCATATATGATATTATACATGTTTTAATGCCATTCTCCCAAATCATCCCCCCCCCACCTCCCACAGAGTCCAGAAGACTTCTATACACCTGTGTCTCTTTTGCTGTCTTGCATACAGGGTTGTTGTTACCATCTTTCTAAATTCCATATATATGCATTAGTATACTGTATTGGTGTTTTTCTTTTTGGCTTACTTCACTCTGTATAATAGGCTCCAGTTTCATCCACCTCACTAGAACTGATTCAAATGTATTCTTTTTAATGGCTGAGTAATACTCCATTGTGTATATGTACCACTGCTTTCTTATCCATTCATCTGCTGATGGACATCTAGGTTGCTTCAATGTCCTGGCTATTATAAACAGTGCTGTGATGAACATTGGGGTACACGTGTCTCTTTCAATTCTAGTTTCCTCAGTGTGTATGCCCAGCAGTGGGATTGCTGGATCATAAGGCAGTTCTATTTCCAGATTTTTAAGGAATCTCCACACTGTTCTCCATAGTGGCTGTACTAGTTTGCATTTCCACCAACAGTGTAAGAGGGTTCCCTTTTCTCCACACCCTCTCCAGCATTTATCGCTTGTAGACTTTTGGATCGCAGCCATTCTGACTGGCATGAAATGGTACCTCATTGTGGTTTTGATTTGCATTTCTCTGATAATGAGTGATGTTGAGCATCTTTTCATGTGTTTGTTAGCCATCTGTATGTCTTCTTTGGAGGAATGTCTATTTAGTTCTTTGGCCCATTTTTTGATTGGGTCATTTATTTTTCTGGAATTGAGCTGCAGAAGTTGCTTGTATATTTTTGAGATTAGTTCTTTGTCAGTTGCTTCATTTGCTATTATTTTCTCCCATTCTGAAGGCTATCTTTTCACCTTGCTTATAGTTTCTTTTGTTGTGCAGAAGCTTTTAAGTATAATTGGATCCCATTTGTTTATTTTTGCTTTTATTTCCAATATTCTTGGAGGTGGATCATAGAGGATCCTGCTATGATGTATGTCGGAGAGTGTTTTGCCTCTGTTCTCCTCTAAGAGTTTTATAGTTTCTGGTCTTATGTTTAGATCTTTAATCCATTTTGAGTTTATTTTTGTGTATGGTGTTAGAAAGTGTTCTAGTTTCATTCTTTTACAAGTGGTTGACCAGTTTTCCCAGCACCACTTGTTAAAGAGATTGTCTTTTCTCCATTGTCTATTCTTGCCTCTTTTGTCAAAGATAAGGTGTCCATAGGTGCATGGGTTTATCTCTGGGCTTTCTGCTTTGTTCCATTGATCTTTATTTTTTCAATTTGGAATTTTCTTGCCTTCCGTTCTTTATTTAAAGTCTGTCCAAGAAGATGTCTTCGTGTGTCCTTATCTCAGAAAGGCAGTTTTAAAATTAGTTCCTCCATTTTTGTATTTCCACCAGCTTCCTCTATATTCAGCTGATTTCATCCTCACCTCTGTTAAGAGTTAGGTGTAGCCTACCCGTCTGTCATGCCAGCCAGACTGTAAGATCTTGTCAGTGAAGGAACTGGTCCCACTTAAAGTTTTGGATCTCTCTTGAATCTAGTACCTTGTGCAGAGTAGACACTTGAGAAATGTTTGTAGGCTTGGATTGGTGACAGCTTGCTGTTATATTCATGTTTTACAGTTCATATGGGAAGATAAACCTACTGAAAAGAAACATTGTTATGCTTGTTTGTTTTTCTAGTAAAGAAGATAGATTAAAAGCAAATCATATCTTCTCTTTTGCCAAGAATTTCTTGGTCTTATGGCTGGCCATGTTAAATAGTGTAAACCAAGGGCCTGTAAACAGAGTGAAACAAATTAGCTTATACAAGAATTTAATTTGTAACTTAGTATTGTAATGATGTTACCAAGAGATTTAGCTTATTGCTAGCAATGGTCTCCTAAGATTGGCATTGTTTATTATTATCAGTACATTGCTTATTGTACTTTTTTCTAAACAATGAGCTATGCTGTGGTTGCATGCTCAGTTGTATAAGACTCTTTGTGTCCCCATGGACTATAGCCCATCAGGCTCCCCTGTCCATGGGATTCTCCAGGCAAGAATACTGGAGTGGGTTGCCATGCCATACTTCAAGGAATCTTCCTGACCCAGGGATCAACCCTCATCTCTTATGTCTCCTGCATTGGCAGGCAAGTTCTTTATCACTGGCATCACCTGGGAAGGCCTAATTACCTAAAGCTTTCTAAATAATATTTCAGTGAAAAGCTGCATTTTTTTTTAACTTAAGGCTGTATCCATGCACTTTAAATCATTTACTGAATGTCCACTTGGTACCCACTGCTTTGTTCTACACTGAGGGGAATCTAGGAGCGAATGCAGTCAATGGGATCTGCCCAGAGTTCGTAGTCTTAAATACAGAGGGTGACCAGGAGTGAGACCAGTGAGTTTATGTATGTGCCAAAGATATAAAGGCATTTCTCAGGATGAATATTATATGCAAAGATATTTTATCGTCTTAATTCGTTAAGATGTGCCCTACATGTTATTATTCTTAAAAGGCAGGCATGTTTTCTGCTTGCACTGATGTTACTATATATGCTATCTCCAGACTGTTTTAGTTTCCTAGAAAACTAAGTATATTGATAGAGACATTTGATATTTGCATAAAAGTGAAAAAAATTTTTCACTTGGAATTTACAAAAAAAAAAAAAAAGAAAGAAAGAAAATGCTCAATTAAAAAAAATGGTAGGGAACTTAGAAAGACACTAAGAACAATCACTCTTATCCCAGGCCAAATCAATATAAGACTTTAAAATCAATTTTAAAAGTATTTAGGAGGAAGGCGCCAAGATGGCGGAGGAGTAGGACGGGAAAACACTTTCTCCCCACAAATTCATCAAAAGAGCATTTAAACGCCGAGTAAATTCCACAAAACAACTTCTGAATGCTGGCAGAGGACATCAGGCACCCAGAAAAGCAACCCAACTCCTCGAAAGGAGGTAGGAAAAAATATTAAAGACAATAAAAGAGACAAAAAGAGGGAGGGACGGAGTTCCGTCCCGGGAAGGAGTCTTAAAAAGAGAGAAGTTTCCAAACACCAGGAAACCTTCTCACTGCGAATCCGTGCCGAGCTTTGGAAGCACAGAGGACAACATAACAGGAGAAAAAATAAATAAACAATTAAAACTCGCAGATTGCGAGCCCTACGGTAACTCCTCCAGCGGAGAAGCAGCGCAGACGCCTGCATCCGCCATTAGCAAGCGGGGGCTGGGCAGGGAGGCGCGGCACGGGCTGCATCGCTTAGAGTAAGAATCTGGCCCGAATACCTGAGCGCTATCTGAGCGAAATAATTTGGGCTAGCAAACCAGACTGTGGGATATCTACCATGCGAAAAAGCCAGCCTAACCTAAGACACCGCCAGCCAGCGTGACGGAACAAAGGACTAAACAGAGGTAGCCGGCTGCAAACCTTCCCCCTCCGCTGACAGGCAGCCAGAGCCGGAAGGGGGCAATCGCAGCCCCAGAGAGACATTATCTATAAAACTGGCTTCTTTGCTAACTAAAACTTATTGGGGGTCTGGACGGTCAACATCTGCCTGAGAAGGTGCGCGGTTTACACCCAGATAACCAAGTGGCGGGAGGCGATAAGTCGCAGCATTGGCGCCGCCAAACACCTCATCACCTGAGCTGCACGGACCTGGGAAGAGCACAAAACGCAGCCCCAGCTGAGTCTGCGCCTCTGAGGACTACCTGAGTGCCTGAACCTGAGCGGCTTGGACCTGGGAGGTGCATGCAACCCAGGGCCAGCCTCGGATTGTCCCGGCGGAACAACCTAGAGCCTGAGCAGTGTGGGCAGAGAGGCTACACGCGCCGTGGCGGGGCAGACCCAGTGTGGCTGAGGCACACTGCGGCGCACGCCAGTGTCATTTGTTAGCAGCATCCCTCCCTCCCTCCCCATAGCGCGACTGAACAAAGAGAAGAAATACAGCTCCACCCACCAGAACACCGACACAAGCTTCCCTAACCAGGAAACCTTGACAAGCCACCTCTACATACCCACACACAGCGAGGAAATGCCACAGTAAAGAGAACTCCACAAACTGCCAGAATACAGAAAGGACTCCCAAACTCAGCAATTTAAACAAGATGAAGAGACAGAGGAATACCCAGCAGATAAAGGAACAGGATAAATGCCCACCAAACCAAACAAAAGAGGAAGAGATAGGGAATCTACCTGATAAAGAATTCCAAATAATGATAGTGAAATTGATCCAAAATCTTGAAATTAAAATGGAATCACAGATAAATAGCCTGGAGACAAGGATTGAGAAGATGCAAGAAAGGTTTAACAAGGACCTAGAAGAAATAAAAAGAGTCAATATATAATGAATAATGCAATAAATGAAATTAAAAACACTCTGGAGCCAACAAATAGTAGAATAACAGAGGCAGAAGACAGGATTAGTGAATTAGAAGATAGAATGGTAGAAATAAATGAATCAGAGAGGATAAAAGAAAAACGAATTAAAAGAAATGAGGACAATCTCAGAGACCTCCAGGACAATATTAAACGCTACAACATTGAATCATAGGGGTTCCAGAAGAAGAAGACAAAAGAAAGACCATGAGAAAATACTTGAGGAGATAATAGTTGAAAACTTCCTAAAATGGGGAAGGAAATAATCACCCAAGTCCAAGAAACCCAGAGAGTCCCAAACAGGATAAACCCAAGGAGAAACACCCCAAGACACATATTAATCAAATTAACAAACACAAAGAACAAATATTAAAAGCAGCAAGGGAAAAACAACAAATAACACACAAGGGAATTCCCATAAGGATAACAGCTGATCTTTCAATAGAAACTCTTCAAGCCAGGAGGGAATGGCAAGACATACTTAAAATGATGAAAGAAAATAACCTACAGCCCAGATTATTGTACCCAGCAAGGATCTCATTCAAGTATGAAGGAGAAATCAAAGCTTTTCAGACAAGCAAAAGCTGAGAGAATTCTGCACCACCAAACCAGCTCTCCAACAAATACTAAAGGATATTCTCTAGACAGGAAACACAAAAATGGTGTATAAACTCGAACCTAAAACAATAAAGTAAATGGCAACGGGATCATACTTATTAGTAATTACCTTAAACGTAAATGGGTTGAATGCCCCAACCAAAAGACAAAGACTGGCTGAATGGATACAAAAACAAGACCCTACATATGTTGTCTACAAGAGACCCACCTCAAAACAGGGGACACATACAGACTGAAAGTGAAGGGCTGGAAAAAGATTTTCCATGCAAATTGGGACCAAAAGAAAGCAGGAGTCACAATACTCGTATCAGATAAATTAGACTTTAAAACAAAGGCTGTGAAAAGAGACAAAGAAGGTCACTACATAATGATCAAAGGATCAATCCAAGAAGAAGATATAATAATTATAAATATATATCCACCCAACATGGGAGCACCGCAGTATGTAAGACAAATCCTAACAAGTATAAAAAAAAAAAAAAAAAAAGTATTTAAAAATCTAAAATTTACCCCATAAAATGAATTTGAAAACTTTAAAAACAGACTGTTTTGTTTGGGAAATAGGTACATTTAGACATTAATGTCTAATGGCTAACAAATAAGAGTATAAAATTGTATTAAAAGCATTGTTTTGAGACTTCAGTTGTCATGGAAAACAAAAGCTGTAAGATCAAATATTTCCTTGAATATAATATAATAAAAATAAAATATAATTTCTAGCTCAGAATTTGTTCATTCACAAACATCTCCAGGACCAGGAAGGGTCTTGGTCTTAAGAAATGAATGGTGAGAGCCCTAGAAATTCCCTACTTCTTGCAAGCCTGCATTCTAGTGTCCGGAGATCGTGTAATTACAGATTACATAAATGCTTTCAATAAAATAAGTATGATGAGTTTAATGAGGAGCTTAATCTGATAAGATGGTCATTTAGCAATAAGCCAAGACCTGAAGGCTGAGAACGAGCTCCCTCTGCTTCACATCTTATGGTTTATTATGTTAGATGAGGAAATGCCCATGCAGAAATGTATTTATGTTTTTATTCAGAAGTAGAAATTACATTTCATTATATATCTAGCTTTCCTTGGTATGAACACATTTTTTTTTTCAAATGAATCATATGCTTAATAAGGTGAAAAATATGCATTTTAAGATGAAGAGTAATTTGCATTAAAATAAAATGAAGCTTGTAAAGTTCAATTGCCTATAATCTCACTAAGCCATTCTAAAGTGTACTTTTATTGAGTTTCAGTTTGTTACAGCATGACTGCATAAAGAAGCACATTCTCGATGGGGAAAAAAGCAGGGTTTTAAAAAATACATCCAGAAAAACACTTTATTTAAATTTAATGACAGTACAAAGAAGGTTAAAGCTTGAATTTCGAGAAGAATATTCATTGGAAATAGATTTTCTCATAATCATTCAGTTTTTCATATCATGCATGTCTGAATATAGCATTGGGCCAGCATTATATATCATGATTTCTAGTTTCTACTATGTTTGTTACTCAGTTCCTATGTCACAATAGAGTTATTTTAAAAAATGAGAAAAAGATTATGGTAGTTCTGATGGGGTTGTTGAGAACGTATCTGCTCAGTATTTCTCAATGAGAAATTTTATGATAGAACTTCTCTCCAAGCTGGTGAAATTAAGCCTGTATAATGATAATACCACTAGGCAGATATAACTGTTTATATCACCATAATCAGAGTGATGTTTATTGCATTGATGTCTCCTTTGAGGGCTATTTAAAAATTTGAGAATTATTAGGGAAGTAGAGTATCTAATCAGAGAAGGCAATGGCACCCCACTCCAGTACTCTTGCCTGGAAAATCCCATGGACGGAGGAGCCTGGTAGGCTGCAGTCCATGGGGTCACTAAGAGTCGGACACGACTGAGCGACTTCACTTTCACTTTTCACTTTCATGCATTGGAGAAGGAAATGGCAACCCATTCCAGTGCTCTTGCCTGGAGAATCCCCGGGACGGCTGCCGTCTGTGGGGTTGCCCAGAGTTGGACACGACTGAAGCGACTTAGCAGCAGCAGCAGCAGCAGCAGCAGAGTATCTAATAGTTTTTGAGCACATAGTTATTTATTTCCTTTTTTTTTTAACATATGCATAATGAATGCCTGCTGTGTTCAAGATACCTTTGTACAGTGTTTCAAGTTAACATATAATCTGTTTTATCATTTAATCCCTAGAACAAATGTGTAAAGGAGGTAAACATTCAGACGTTGTACTTATTTTGCTAAGCCACTAGTTTCTGCTAATCTCCCCAGGCTTGTATTATGCATCATCCTTTTTTAAAACAAGGATTTAAAAGAGAAACAGAACTCTTTGAATTCTCTTAATTTCTGATTTTGCTTCTGAAGACATGTTTCTGAATTCCTCCTTCTTAATGTGATTTGGACACATTTTCTAACTTCTCAAGTAGATATTCTCATCTTTAAAATATGGATGTTCATCTCTGTAAGCTTTATTAAGGTTTATTATACAAAAATACACAAAATAACATATACAGTACTTAGCCGATCATAAAGAATAAGTAAAATAATATATATAGAACAATGATGACAAGACCAACACATATTGGTTTGTGATTTCCATTTTCTGATGATGACACTGATGATGTTGAATGTCTTGTCTTATGATAGTGTCATAAACTCTTCCCGTTTATTCAGTCTCTCTGCCTACCATTTGAAATGGCTTTGGGATTTGCCTCTTCCTTTCTGTTGCCACAGTCAAGTGCAAAGGGCTTTGTGAAGTTTTGGAATGATAATGATGAAGAGCATCCTTTTAACCAAAGTACGTTTTAACATGCTCAACTGTACCATATCACCTCACTCCTAGACCATATCTTTGGAGAACTATTCCATTTGAAGCCACCTGAAATCAGTGTAAGAGATTCGGACTCAAACACTCTGACAGTGGTCTTTGACAATGAAATGAATAACCGTGAAACCAGCTTATAAAATGAAGCAAAGCACCTGGTGCCACTACGTCATGCCTGTCTTCGACTGAACTCCAAATAAATTGCAAAGATACAACATTCACATTTTCAAAAGGTAGAAAAGTCAAATAGTTATATTCATGAACACTGTTTATTAAGGCTATGCCACTTAATCTGAATCCATAAATCAGGTTTAAAAAATACACTTGAAATAGCACATACAAGATAGATGAATTTTTTTTTCCTTGGGAAAAAGAACAGAATATATGTGCCTGTTGATAGATGGGAGAAAATTATTTGCAAATAAAGTACTCCTTCACAATGGGCTGTGGGTATTTGGTGATTTAAGATGCCTGAGTGGCCAGTCCAGTCATCTGGAGCTGGACTGTCTTGTATTGATGGCCCCTAGCCACATGTGACTGTTAAAAACTTGGAGTATGCTAATAAACAGTGAGACATGCTATGACTGTGAAAAACACTGGACTTTGAAGAATTGGCTTTATAAAAATAATGAAGAACATCTAATTTATAATGTTTTATGATTATATGATGAAATAGCAATTCAAATATATTGAATTAAGTTAAAATATTATTAAAATGAATATCACTAATTTTTTTCTTTTTTATTGTAGGTATTAGGGCATTTTAAATCACATCTGTGGCTGGCATGGTGTTTCTATTGGGCAGCGCTGGTTTAGAATCTAGTCGTTGTATTTGCCACTAATAAGCTCTTTGTCATGGCCTCAGCATCCTAAACGTCAGGTCTAGTTGATTTCCAAGGTCCTTTTGCTTCCTGAATGTTCCATGGTCCAGTTGTAAGTCTGGCTTCACACACTTAAAACTTAGAGAAGTCCAGTCCTTGTGTAACCCATGTTTTACTCAACTTCTCTGTGTTCTTGTTCTGCAGTACCTTGCCCATATGGAGAACATTTTGGTGAAAATATTTTCCAAACCGATGCATTTTAACAGAATATCTTTCTTGTGTGTAAAACCACTTGTATAGTTTAATAAAAAGCTATTAGTATTATTTCTGAACTTTGGAATTGTTGTACCATGCTAAAGGTAAAATCTCTAACTTAATCTCAACACAGGATTAATTTCAGGTACCACTTGTAACGACAGTCAAATATTACCAAAAACCATTTTATTAAACCTGGCAATGTATTTGATATTTGACTCATTAATAAGATTAGTTTCTTTGAAGACCATAGTAAAATTATCCTGTGATGTAATTGTCATATGAGGTCTTCTTTTAATTCCTAAAAAGGAGATCAATCCTGAATATTCATTGGAAGGACTGATCTGATGCCAAAGTTTCGATACTTTGGCCACCTGAGGCAAAGAGCTGACTCATTGTAAAAGACCCTGATGCTGGGAAAGATTGAGGGCAGGAGGAGAAGGGAATGACAGAGGATGAAATGGGTGGATGGCATCACAAATTCAATGGATAGGAGTTTGAGCAAACTCTGGGAGATAGTAAAGGACAGGAAGCCTGGCATGTGGCAGTCCATGGGGTCACAAAGAGTTGGACACGACTGTGTGAACAACAGCAAGATTTTAGTTTATAAAGATCTGGGGTTAAGAAATTCACTGAATGTTAGTGATTGTGCAATGGGGGGAAAACCCATCAACAGATTATATTACCCTTTGGCTATAAATTTCATGACAGCTAATAGATTTCTTAAATGGATAATAATAAAAAGAATATTGCATGGGCTCAGCACATGACTGCATAATGTGAATTCCACTGCTTACTCAATGTCATTATTCGAAGGAAAAAAGTCAAGAAGATAAATTGAAACAATTAGATGAACTAAAGTATTTGGAAGAAAAATGTTGTCATTAAGATCCCTTCTAACCCTACTTTTTAAACTTATTTCCTATTCCTTCACGTTTTAGTAAAAAATGAATGAATGTAATCCCACAGGCATCAATTGATCATCCAGGATGTCAGCACATGTAAACAGGAATCAAATGGATTAACCATGGTCTAATTTGGGGCTTAAAATTGCTACAGTGTATGCAAGGAGAGCCAACCAGTCCATTCTGAAGGAGATCAGCCCTGGGATTTCTTTGGAAGGAATGATGCTAAAGCTGAAACTCCATGACTTTGGCCACCTCATGCAAAGAGTTGATTCATTGGAAAGGACCCTGATGCTGGGAGGGATTGGGGGCAGGAGGAGAAGGGGACGACAGAGGATGAGATGGCTGGATGGCATCACTGACTTGATGGATGTGAGTCTCAGTGAACTTCGGGAGTTGGTGATGAACAGAGAGGGTTGGCGAGCTGCGATTCATGGGGTCGCAAAGAGTCGGACACGACTGAGCGACTGATCTGATCTGATGCATGCTCTCATTTTAGGAAAATAACTTTCTCTATTATGTTGCAAGGTATGAGATTAGATACTGTAAGAAGAAGCAGACCCTGAGACAGTTTAGTATTCAGATATGCATTAGGGACTTCCCTGGGGACACATCACTGGGGAAGAGAGGAGAAGGATGCCCTGTGTGAGAGAGGGGGACCTGAGGTGCCATGCAGTCTAGACAAGATTCTCAGGTGACTCCTTGAAATCAAGGCTGAAGTTGTTCAGTTGCTTATTCTTTGCAACGCCGTGGTCTGCAGCACACCAGGTTTCCTTGTCCTTCACTATCTCCCAGAGTTTGCTCAGACTCATGTACATTGAGTCGATGATGCCATCAAACCATCTCATCCTCTGTCATCCCCTTTCATCCTGCCCTCAATCTTTCCCAGCATCAGGATCTTTTCCAGTGAGTCAGTTCTTTGCATCAGGTGGCCAAAGTATTGGAGTTTCAGCTTCAGCATCAGGCCTTCCAGTAAATATTCAGGGTTGGTTTCCTTTAGGATTGACTAATTTTATCTCCGTCCTGTTCAAGGGACTCTGTCCAAGGGTGAAGTGGTCAGACCTTTATGTTGTTGTTTGCTAGCCATGTCTGGCTCTTTTGCAACCATGAACTGTAAACCCACCAGGCTCCTCTGGCCATGGGATTTCCCAGACAAGAGTACTAGAGTGGGGTGCCATTTCCTTCTCCAGGGGATCTTCCTGACCCAGGAATCAAACCCATGTCTCCTGCTTGGCAGGTGAATTCTTTACCACTGAGCCACCAGAGAAGCCCCAGACCTTTATATACTGCATCAAATACTTATTGGATGTGTGCTGCCCCAGAGGGGGTGTAACCCTGGGTGAGGTGGCTCCCTGTCGCTGAGGACATCCCCGAAGTTTCTCCCAGTCCTCAGTAGTTGGAACAAGCCATCCTTTAGAGGTTCTGGGTCATGGACACCGTGTTTGCTGCAGGGAACATTTATATAATTTACAACAAAGACTGTGGCACGCTGGTCTTCATGATACTTATTTACTCCTTCATTTAATAAACATATATTGAGAGCTCTGTATATGCCAGGCTAAGATTTCTTGACACAGATAAAGTGGATGGGATCCCAGGACTTAGGATTCCGGCAGCTCTAGCACCCGAGTCCTCCTCCCCTACTTGCTCCCTGACCGCACCAGGACTGCCGCCCGATGCAGACAGTCATCTCTGCATCCTGCCTTGCATCTCTCTCATCTCTTTTCTTCCTTCCCACCTCTGCCCTGTGGTCCACCATGATAACCCCCAGTGAGTTCCTCATCTCCCTTTTCCTCTCTTATACTAACAAAGCCCCCGCTCTGTCTCAATTATTAGTCCTTCCAGAGTTCTCCAATCACCTGATTGGAGAAAGGTGTGCACACATGCATAGACACACACACACACACACACTGTGCTGACTTTGTCACCTTGAATTCATGACCGTGAACCTCAAGTGAGCCCTCTGTGCTTGCTTGCGATCCTGTTAGACCATATTCCCCTAATGACTTCACGTTACTGTCTGGATGATTCATTCCAGTGATACACTGAGACATAATTAAACTCTAGTTTGCCAGTGGGTGGAGGGGGAGCCACCTTGACTTGTAATATTGTGCATATAGGCGGGTTTCAGGTTCCCAGTCGGACATTGCTGAAAGTAGTGTTGGGAACACTCAGCTCTCTGGGACTCGGAGGAGCCAGCACCTCCACACTCAGAGTATATACCTGGTTCTGTTTTCCTTTCTCTCCAAGCCTGGAATGGTCTCCCCTTTCTTCACATTCAGATGATGACCTGTCTTCTTTCTTCATTGAAATATTAGAAGCAATTTGAAGAAAGCATCCGTATTCTCCTTTACACTGCCTCCCCTGCGCCTACCCCTACCCCCAGCACCCCTCCTGTTGCTGGGGTGGACCTGTCCTGCCTTGTGGCCAAAGCTAAGCCCTCCGTTCATGCTCTGGTTTCCATCCAGCCTTGTCATCTCGGTTACTTTGCTCTTGCAACGTTCCCTCCACAGCCATGCATCACTATCGCTTTCCTCTTCACAGGATCATTCTCATCAGCATCTCCCATTGAAAAATAACACTCCTTAGCCAAAACTCTCTTGGAGAAGGCAATGGCCACCCACTCCAGTACTCTTGCCTGGAAAATCCCATGGACAGAGGAGCCTGGTGGGCTTAAGTCCATGGGGTCGCAAAGAGTCTGACACGACTGAGTGACTTCACTTTCACTTTTCCCTTTCATGCATTGGAGAAGGAAATGGCAACCCACTCCAGTGTTCTTGCCTGGAGAATCCCAGGGATGGGGGAGCCTGGTGGGCTGCCGTCTATGGGGTCGCACAGAGTCGGACACGACTGAGGTGACTTAGCAGCAGCAGCCAAAACTCTCTACAGCTAACTTCTCTCTCTCTCTATCTCATGAAGCAAAATGTAAGAGTTAGCTGAACCACTGTCTATAGTTTTTCTACTTGCAGTTTTTATTGAAACTACAATAATCAGAGTTCTGCTGTCACTTCTTTTTTTAATTTTTATTTTATTTTGGACTATAGTTGATTTACAGTGTGGTGATAGTTTCAGGTGTACAGCACAGTGATTCAGTTGCACACAGATATATACCTATTCCTTTCCAAATTCTTTTTCCATTTGGGTTATTACAGAATACTGAGTAGAGTTCCCTGTGCTATACAGTTGGTCCTTGTTGGTTATCTGTTTTATACATAGTACTGTGTGTATGTTAATCTCAAATTCCCAAGTTATCCCTCCTCACCACCTTTCCCCTTTGAGAATATGTTTGTTTTCTATGTGTGTGAACCTGTTTCTGTTTGGTAAATGAGTTCATTTGTATCTTTTTTTTTTTTTTAATTTATCATATCAGGCCGTCACTTCTTCAGCTTACTGTTTACTAATTCTCTAATAACCTGCATATTGCTGAGTCTGGTCAATTCTCAGTCCTCTTGCAACTCAGTCTTTCTGCATCTATCTTTGAACAGTTGATCCTTTCCTCCTTCTTAACCTGATCCCCGTGGGAGCCTTTTAGTTATCTGCTCCCTGTTCCCTTCCATGGTCTTCTGTACTCTGTAGATAGCAGCCCAGGTGGTATTTTTAAAACATGTCATGCCTTATGTTTGTTCTCTTCATCTATGTCTCTATCTCTACTTTGCAAATAGGATTATCTGTTCCATTTTTCTAGATTCCACATATATGCACTAATACATGATATTTGTTTCTCTCTTTCTGACTTCACTCTTTATGACAGTCTCTGGGTCCACCCACATTTCTGTTCAGTTCAGTTCAGTCACTCAGTCAGGTCCAACTCTTTGCGACCCCAAGGAATGCATCATGTCAGGCTTCCTTGTCCATTACCAACTCTGGGAGCTTGCTCAAACTCATGTCCATTGAGTCGGTGATTCCATCTAGCCATCTCATCCTCTGTCATCCCCTTCTCCTCCTGCCCTCAATCTTTCCCAGCAGCAGGGTCTTTTCCAGTGAGTCAGTTCTTCGCATCAGGTGGCCAAAGTATTGGAGTTTCAGCTTCAGCATCAGTCCTTCCAATGAATATTCTGTAAATGACACAAATTTGTTCCTTTTTATGGCTGAGTAATATTCCTTGGTATATATGTACCATGTCTTTATCCACTCCTCTGTTGATGGATATTTAGGTTGCTTCTGTGTCCTGTATATTCTGAATAGTGCTACAATGAATGTGTAAAAGGCAGATGGGATGAATTCAGAGATTGGAATTGACATATATACACAATTGATACTAAGTGTAAAATATAATAAGGACAAACTTACGCTACCAAAGGGGAAGGATGGTGAGGAGGGATAAATTGAGAGTTTGAGATAACCAACAAGGACCTACTATATAGCATAGAGAAGTCTAGTCAGTGCCCTGTGGTGACCTAAATGGGATGTAAATCCAAAAATGAGGGGATATATGTATCAGATCAGATCTGTTGCTCAGTTGTGTCCGACTCTTTGTGACCCCATGAATCTCAGCATGCCAGGCCTCCCTGTCCATCACCAACTCCTGGAGTTCACTGAGACTCACGTCCATTGAGTCAGTGATGCCATCCAGTCATCTCATCCTCTGTCGTCCCCTTCTCCTCTTGCCCCCAATCCCTCCCAGAATCAGAGTCTTTTTCAATGAGTCAACTCTTCGCATGAGGTGGCCAAAGTACTGGAGTTTCAGCTTTAGCATCATTCCTTCCAAAGAAATCCCAGGGCTGATCTCCTTCAGAATGGACTGGTTGGATCTTCTTGCAGTCCAAGGGACTCTCAAGAGTCTTCTCCAACACCACACTTCAAAAGCATCAATTCTTTGGCACTCAGCCTTCTTCACAGTCCAACTCTCACATCCATACATGACCACAGGAAAAACCATAGCCTTGACTAGATGGACCTTTGTTGGCAAAGTAATGTCTCTGCTTTTGAATATGCTATCTAGGTTGGTCATAACTTTCCTTCCAAGGAGTAAGTGTCTTTTAATTTCATGGCTGCAGTCACCATCTGCAGTGATTTTGGAGCCCCCAAAAATAAAGTCTGACACTGTTTCCACTGTTTTTCCATCTATTTCCCATGAAGTGATGGGACCGGATGCCATGATCTTCGTTTTCTGAATGTTGAGCTTTAAGCCAACTTTTTCACTCTCCACTTTCACTTTCATCCAGAGACTTATGTATACATATAGTTTATTCACTTTGCTGTATAGCACAAACTAATAACATTATAAAGCCACTATATTCCAATGAAATTAAAAAAAAAAAAAAAAAACATGTTATGCCATGTTTTTCCCTTGTTCAGTGTTGTAAGAACATAAATGTTTGTTTGGTATGATAAAGTCAGACGTGGCCATAGGAGGAAACAGGAATGAAGCTTTGAAATAATAAGTGTAAGGCACTCACAGGTCCCATAGAGGGAAGGTCCCTGCTTGTCATGAAGTGACTCAGACACAGTGTTGGTCAGGAAGCAGAAGGGCCAGGGGCCTGGGGGTGGGGCTGGGGCCATGGTCTTTGCTGGAGTTTCCATGAGAAGGTCAAGGTGGGGCAAGGTAAACAGTGTCAGATATGCTAGTCTGAGTCATTTGGTGAGCTCTAAAGTGTAGGGGTATTGGAGAAGGAAATGGCAACCCACTCCAGTGTTCTTGCCTGGAGAATCCCATGGACGGAGAAGCCTGGTAGGCTGCAGTCCATGGGGTTGCACGGAGTCGGACATGACTGAAGCAACTTAGCAGCAGCAGCAGCAGCAAAGTGTAGGGGTGATCCTTCCTTGTCTGGTCCTTACAGTGAAGACTGGCATGTAGACCTCATTCACACAGAGAGGGTGATGGAAGCCATGGGCAGAGATGAAGCCCAGGAGAGCGTAACATGAGGGAAAAAGAGCAAAGGAAGGTACCTGGGGAACACTGACTTTTAAGGAATGGTTTGAGAAACAGAAATACATAAGGCAGTCTCAGGAAAAGCTACCAAAGGTGGAAAAAGGAGGAAAAGGTGAACTTGCAGAAGGTAAAGAAGTGAAGGGTTTTCAGCAATCAAATGAATGGCCACAGTGTATCAAAACTGCAGAGGTCCATGAGATAAGACCAGAAACAGATTCCTATAGTCTGAGCAACAAGCTTAGGCTCTTGGTGGACACAGTGTGACTATAGCACTGGGAAAGGAATCCAGAGTTCAGTGAGCTAGATTTTAACAAACCACAAAGAAAGGAATTTTTTGAAATATAGCCATGATGGCTAAAGAGAGATAGGGCAGATATTTTAAGGAAGGTGTAATTTTCAGGGTTAGCTTATTTATTTTAACTGAGACATGAACGAATTTAAGTGACCAAGAACAGCATTTTTTTCTTTCTGTAAAATTTATGTTTTTGAAGAATAGTTGACTTACAATGATGTTAATTTCTACTGAACCACAAAATGATTGTTTATATATATATATATATATATACACACACATATATACATACACACATTAAAAAATGTTCTTTCCCACTATGGTTTATCACAAGATATTAAATATAGTTCCCTGTGCTATATAGTAGCACCTTAGTTGTGTAGCCATCCTAAAAATAATATCTTGCATCTTCTAATTACAAACTCCCAGTCCACCCCTCCTGCACCCCCCACCCCACTGGCAGCCCCAAGTCTGTTCCTTATGTCTGTGAGTCTGTTTTTGTTTTGCAGATGTGTCCATTTGGTCATATTTTAGATTCCACGTGTAAGTGATATCATATGCTATTTGTCTTTCTCTTTCTGACTTACTTGACATAGTATGATAATCTCTAGGTTCAGCCATGTTGCTGCAATGGCACTATTTTGTTCTTCTTAATGACTGAATAGTATTCCACTGTATATGGATACTACGTCTTTATCAATTCATTTTTTATCAGTTCATTCATTTAGGTTGTTTCCACGTCTTGGCTATTGTGAGTAGTGCTGCTCTAAATATAGGGGTGCATGTATCTTTTTGGATTATGGTTTCTCCCAGACATATGTCCAAAAGTGGGGTTGCTGGATCATATGGCAATTTTATTTTTAGTTTTTTGAGGAACCTCCTGTCTTTCTATTCACACGTTCACTGTACCCAGGCTAGATAAGGCACATATAGGGAAGCTGGAAGAAAACTTGAGGAACCGTAGGAACTGCAGACATGTTTATTGTTTCCAGGCTGGCACAACAGCCATAGCAGCAGCAGCTAAGCTGTATTCTCTTGAAGCTGACCCAGTGGACACAGCCATAATGCAGCCTCAAGGGCTTTTCAGGTGGAGCTTATATATATTTACAGAACAAAAGTGGTCTGTGGCCAAGCAGGTACATCGTGACATGCATGTGCAATGCTATAAGTGATCTTAGCTGTTACATAACCATGTATTTACAAAACGTGGGGCAAAAGCAACAGGCCATGGGGTGAGAGAGCCTGATCGCTGCCACCTTGGTTAGTTTGTTCTTTCTCTACACCTCCATAATGTTTTCCACAGTGGCTGTACACATCTACCTTCCCCCAACAGTGTCGAAAGGTTCCCTTTTCTCCACAGCTTCTCCACCGTCTGTTATTTGTAGACTTTTTAATGATGTGCGTTCTGACTAGTTTGAGGTGATACTTCTGTAGTTTTGATTTGCATTTGTCTAATAATTAGCAATGATGAGCATCTTTTAATGTGCCTCTTAGGCGTCCATTTCCTTGGAGAAGGAAATGGCAACCCACTCCAATATTCTTGCCTGGAGAATCCCATGGACGGAGGAGCCTGGTAGGCTGCAGTCCATGGGGTCGCAAAGAGTCGGACACGACTGAGTAACTTCACTTTCACTTTCACTTAGCCATCTGTATGCAAGAAGAGCATTTGACATGGGGGTTCCCAGATAATCTTCACTGCCCCTCTGTTCCTTAAGAGAATGTAGGACAAAGTAAGTGTGAGGAAAGGAGGAAAGATTTTGCTTTCTTGTAGGTCAGCTGTTATCCAATGAGATTGAGGTTTTGAGGAATTCCAGCTCAGGTGAGCAGGTAAGCAGGTGAGCATGGGATTATTTGCTTGTCCATTTTTTTTGTTTTTTCTGTGTGTGTGTTAGAAACAGCCTGGTCTTTTGTAATATAGATATGTCTTTTGGGCAGAATCATCCTGGTCTGTTTGTTAGGGCACTGGTCTGAAGAAAGGCTGTGTTTGTGTTGGGTCTTTCGGATTTCACTGTGTGTTGGAAATGGCAGATTTACTTCACAAGAAGTTTTTCCTGTATATTTTGATCCTACTAAAAAATACTATTGATTTATATGAGTGGTAGATATTGACCTTCCTGCCTCCAACCTTTGCACTTTTAGGGAGCTTGTAATTGGTATTAAATAGTTGCTTTATGATATAGTTTAAGACATGCTGAAAAGTTGCACCTGTGAACCCAGCTCCTCTGCTACCTCTCTTGAAACAATTATACATTAGAGAATAATTTTTTAATTCTTTCTTTAAATCCACATTCACCATGAACGGACCCATAGGTGTAGCCTAGCTGGACATTCACATTTTAATGACATCATTAAATCTTACTTTGAAGTAGAATAGGACTATTGAGGATTCTGAGGAACATGGGCATAGGGCGGGAGTCATATGGGTACAGAAAATAGAAGGCAGAATATTAAAGCTACATGGACTAGGTAACAAAGAGTCTACACCTAGTGTGTGCAAGGCTTTTTACTAAGTGTCCTACAAATATTAACATATTTAATCCTCATAACAGTCCCATATAGTGGATACTATTATTACCATTCCCACATTACAGATGAGGAAAATGAAGCATAGAGCAATTAAGGAATGTATCCAGGGCTGCACAGCTGAGTGGGCTGGAGTCTATCTTGGGCTAATTGAGAAGCAGCTGAGCATAATGGTTAACTAATGCCATTCCCAGTATATTCACTCATCCTGGTGGTTAATCAGTCTTGGGTTTCTAAGCAATTTGTAAGGGATGATGCAGAGGACTATTTAAAAGAACCAATAGCATTTGCATAATTTAGAAGAGAATTGAGAGTGATAAAACTGTCAGTATCCTCTCCCGTGG
This sequence comes from Bos mutus, assembly GCF_027580195.1. Taxonomy (NCBI): domain Eukaryota; kingdom Metazoa; phylum Chordata; class Mammalia; order Artiodactyla; family Bovidae; genus Bos; species Bos mutus. The sequence continues at coordinate 74,761,798 of NC_091632.1, forward strand.
TGATTATGTATGGCAGAGAAACTAAATTATATCCAATCAAATCTCAAACTCCAACTGTAGTGTGGAGTTTTCATTAGTTGTGGCGAAGACAAACATGTACACATTGGATTTTTTTTATAAGAAATTAATGATGTATTAAAATTTAAAAAGAACTTAAGCAGCATATTTTAGAGGCTGTGTTTTAATTGCTTTCCTAATTATGTTTTAATATGGTATATTTCTAGATCATGTACCAAGTGGTGGAGTCTGTGACCTTATAATATCCCAAAAGGCTTGGGACGATCCCACCTGGAATTAATATTTTCCCCAGATTCTTTATAAAGGATTCTAAATAGTGGAATTTAATCTAAACAATTACATCTAGTCATATATATATGTACACATATATACAGATTTAATGATGAAAGGCATGTGGAATCGTGGAATTCAATCTAAACAATTACATTTAGTATTATATATATTGTTCTGTTTTGTTGTTTTTAGTCAGTCATGTCCAGCTCTTTGCTACCCCATTGACTGTAGCCCCCCAGGTCCCCTGTCCATAAGATTTCCCAGGTAAGAATACTGGAGCGGGTTGCCATTTCTTCTCTAGGGGATCTTTTCAACCTCGGTATTGAACTCCTGTCTCCTGCATTGCAGGTGAGTTCCTTACCTTTGAGCCATCAGAGAAGTCCACTATATATATATATATATATATATATATATATATATATATATATATATATATGTTCACATTTACGGAGAAGGCAATGGCACCCCACTTCAGTACTCTTGCCTGGAAAATCCCATGGATGGAGGAGCCTGGTGGGCTGCAGTCCATGGGGTTGCTACAAGTCAGACACGACTGACCGACTTCACTTTCACTTTTCACTTTCATGCATTGGAGGAGGAAATGGAAACCCACTCCAGAATTCTTGCCTGGAGAATCCCAGGGACGGGGGAGCCTGGTGGGCTGCCGTCTATGGGGTCGCACAGAGTCGGACACGACTGAAGCGACTTAGCAGCAGCAGCAGCAGTTCATATTTATGAATAGCTCATTATATATATATATATACATATATATGTGTATTCATACTTATAATGATAAAAGGCATGTAATTTAGTATATTTTATACTAATAAGGAAAGGAGAAATTATTCAATAACCGGTACTGAGAAATTTGATTGGATTACAATTATAGAGGTCCGATTTCTATTTAATTCTACACACCGAAGTATGTCTTGCATCTAAACAAAGTTTTCCAAATGGTATCATAGAGTTTAGTGTATAAAAAAAAAAAAAAAAGCAGAAGATTGAACTGGTTCCTAGGATTCAATTCAAGGAGGCAGGTTATCTTGTCATATTTCAAATTCAGTTTCATATAGCATGTGATTCCTGATTCAGACTCTGATGCTGTAAGCTTCCTGGAGAAAGCATCACACAAATGTGAGCTGAGGAGATGGTAGTGCCCAGAGCTAAAACACCTGGAGGCCCAGCCATCTCTCTTAGGTAGGGAGGCGCTAAGGAAGGACCCGGATGAAGCGTCAGCAGCCATATTCCCAGGACCGGCGGCTGTAATCCAGCCCCGGGCCAGGTTGGATGCACCCCTTAGTCTACATTCCTCTCTTTTATCTCAAGGGTCTGGAATGGCAGTGAACGCTTGGTGTTGTGACGCCAAAGGTAAAAAACAATGACACTCAGCGTAACGTGATCACACAGTTTGGGCCTGGATGAATTTGTTTGCTGAAAGCTTTCTGTCTGAATGTGAGAAGTTCTGGCAAAGTCAGGAGGTTACTTAGGAGGGGAGGTTTTCATGGATTATTGTTAAGAATTCCCACAAAAGTTCTGGATATCTAACCAGTTTGGTCATTGTAGGAAGCGTGATTTTATTTTAATTTGACTTGAGGGATTGCGTGATGACTAAGAACAAATGGTTTGGAGACGGGCTTTGAGTTAAAGTCTAGCTTCCCCCTTCTCTTACCAGCCACGTGTTTCCTAAAGTTTTGACAGTACCTGAAAATGTAGATTCCAGTTTAGTAAACATTCTGCCATTCTCCTGTAACAAATAAAAATCAATTCAAAAATTCAACCTTTTCCTCTTTTCTTTTGCCGTTCTCTGAGGGAAACGTAATTCCGGTGTGTTTTTATGGAGGATGGAGGATCCGAGGGGCTTCCCAGGTGGCGCTGAAAGTGAAAGTCGCTCAGTGGTGTCCGACTCTTTGCAACCCCATGGACTGCAGCAGGCCAGGCCTCCCCATCCATTACCAAATCCTAGACCTTGCTCAAATTCATGTCCATGGAGTCGGTGATACCCGTCTGAGCCACCAGGGAATCCTCCAGGTGGCGCTAATGGTAAAGAATCTGCCTACCAATGCAGGAGACATAAATGTGGGTTTGCTCCCTGGTTGGGAAGAACCCCTGGAGGAGGGCATGGCAGCCCTCTCCAGTATTCTTGCCTGCAGAATCCCCATGGGCAGAGGAGCCTGGTGGGCTACAGGCCATGGGGTCGCAAAGAGTGGGACATGACTAAGCACATACCCAGGGCAAGGAAGGACTTCAGGATCCTGACAGCATGAAAAACTGGCTTTGTCTGTACCACATGAGGCTTCATGCTTGTCTTATTCTCACCTGGGTCCCCTCTGGCCCCCACTCATCTTGTTGGGATGATGTTGCTTTCCCCAAGCAGGCATAAGCACAGCGTCTTCCATGGAATGCCAAAGGCCAGACCTGCCCTTGTTTCTTCTTCCTTGTCCTCACCCATCTTCAACAGGCTAGCCTCTAGACTCCTTCTCATCTCCACCAGAAGCACATCTGTCTTTTCCAATATCTGGATTCTTTCCCTGAGCTTCCACACCATATATCCCTTCCTCCCTTCAGCCCTCTGCCTTTCCTTGTATTATCAAGATTAATTACTACCCAGGATGATTGATAGTCAATAGATAAGTTTCCCTTCAAGGACAAACATCATCATCATCATTTAGTCCAAAGGCTAAATCATTAGACTCTGGTAACATTTGGGTGCAAAAATTTGTTAGGTGTGGGTCTTCAGTGTCATCCATGATTTACCCTGTCTATACTCAAGTGATAACTTTCATTTGCTTACTAACTGTAAGATATGATATGATGAGTTTATACACATGATACATATCCAGATTCCTCGTGACCATCCTACATGGTGGTTACCATTGTCCTCATTTTATAATTGGAGGAATGAGGAATTGAGGCTGGACAATTCAGTATTGTGCCTCAGATTACACATCTAAGTATAAGAGTTAGAACTCAAACTAAACTCGGACTTAAAAATCTTTTTCCTAATTCATGAAATGCATGTTTACTTATTCCTTTTCTTACTTTCAACTGCAGTACATGTTTTATTTTTATATCAAGCATTTATAAAAGCATTTCTCCACTCTTAAGTAGGAATGAATTATTATTATTAATTTTTTAATCAGAAAATGAACTGAAATTATAGCTGGCTTTACTTGACTAAATTACATTGATTATTTTAACTGACCTTATTGATTAAATGGAAAAAATAAATAGTAATCAAATCTGGTTATGAGAAAACATTTCCTTTAGGCAAATCAATCAAAGAAATCTACTCATAAAAGGACTCTAGTTTAAGACATTGCTTAGGTTTGATCAGCTTTAAAATACCTGAAAAAGTTTTCACATATGAACATATGCCAAAATCATATTTGTCCCATATACATAAGAATTTTCTCCTGCAATTACTTATAACTCACTCTAAATATTTGTGTTTGAGTTGCATGTACCTTCCCCTGAAGTATGTAGAGATATTTTCACTATAAATGTGCCCTGAATAAATTTGTCAATGAATTTTTTCAAATATATTTGATATTTTATATTAATTTTTGCATTAATTTTGCAGTATATTCCTAGTGAGAAATTAAAAACATCTTTTGACCTTTAAGACTGCTGAGTATAGCAAAATGAGTGCCATTGTATTTTAAATTAGGTTCAAGGGAATGGAAGAAAGTTGTATTTGTCACAGTTGAAAATGCTCCAATGAAATCTCTTTTGATTTATGGACCAAAAGCTCCCTGGAGATTTTGTAAATCAAAGTAATGCTCAAAATATTCAAGTTTGCTGTTGGATTTCTGATTTAGACAAAGATTTGTAATGTCACAATTTAACCACTTTCATTTTAACCCACCATCACAGAAGATATTCTGATTTTGTATATCCTTTCTTATGTAACTGGATGATTCTTATGATCTGTGAAGCCAAAGTAAATTCCAGCATGAAAGCGAGAAAGGATATTTAAAAATTTCTACTACTCTCACAACAGAATTTTGATCATGTAATGTCAAATTTTAAATTATAGTCAGATATGCCTACAATTTCATAACAAATGTCCAGTATACCTTTAAGTAAGTTTTTTTTTTTTTAAAGGTGCTTCTGCTTTTCCAATTGCAAGAAAATCATCTCCTTTTTTTAATTTTATTTTATTTTTAAACTTTACAATATTGTATTAGTTTTGCCAAATATAGAAATGGATCCAACACAGGTATACCTGTGTTCCCCATCCTGAACCCTCCTCCCTCCTCCCTCCACATACCATCCCTCTGGGTCATCCCAGTGCACCAGCCCCAAGCATCCAGTATCGTGCATCGAACCTGGACTGGCAACTCGTTTCATACATGATATTATACATGTTTCAATGCCATTCTCCCAAATCTTCCCACCCTCTCCCTCTCCAACAGAGTCCATAAGACTGTTCTATACATCAGTGTCTCTTTTGCTGTCTCGTACACAGGGTTATTGTTACCATCTTTCTAAATTCCATATATATGCGTTAGTATACTGTATTGGTGTTTTTTCTTTCTGGCTTACTTCACTCTGTATAATAGCCAGGACATGGAAGCAACCTAGATGTCCATCAGCAGATGAATGGATAAGAAAGCTGTGGTACATATACACAATACAGTACTACTCAGCCATTAAAAAGAATACATTTGAATCAGTTCTAATGAGGTGGATGAAACTGGAGCCTATTATACAGAGTGAAAATCATCTCCTGATCATCCCCTGATGATCAGAAGGACACTAATTGCTCATGTCACTAAGCCCAGTTTTAGTATTTCAAAGCAGAGATTAGGCGGCATTTTTGTTTTTGTTTGCTTTTTATGTTTTATATTTCAACTTGTTCCGAGTTCACTTAGATCACTTATAAATATATTCATCTTTCTTCAGGTACCAGAACATGATGACTATGAAAACACATTGATTCCAAAGAAATATGTGTACTTGGGAAATATGAATGGATCTGGATGTGCAGGAATAAGCTCTAATCAGAGTAGCATCCACTTGGGTGACTCCTTGAAAACCATTATCTCCCAAGGCAAGTAAAATCCATTAGAAGATTGGATAATACACAGATAACATCCCATGTATGGCATCTGGACCCCAGATTGGAAATGGAATAACTCTGCTGACGGTGACAAAATTTAACCTCATTATGATTTTCCCAAACCTATAGGTAAGATTTTCTGCTGTATGGTACCATATGGACTTCTTGGTTATTTTTAAAAATTCCTAACTTTTGTCAGGATGGGGAACACATGTATACCTGTGGCGGATTCATTTTGATATTTGGCAAAACTAATACAATTATGTAAAGTTTAAAAATAAAATAAAATTAAAAAAAAATTCAAAGCTTAATCTTGATTTTCTTCTCATGTAGCACTGTTCCTTTCAATTAAGAGCCTGTTGAACAAAGACTGTCCATTCCTCTCCTTCCTAAGGAGGAAGGGGATACAGAGGGGAGTTACGCCTTAGCAGATGGTCCTCAGTGCGGGCTAGTATTCTGGCCTTCTTCCCAGATTGTCTCTGCTACACTAGCCTTGAAATCTCCACATCAGTTACTACCTGGAATTATAGCTTTGAAAGGCCACGTTCAACTGTAAAGAGCATTACAGTCTAAGAGTAGCATTTGATACATACACTACTCTATATAAAAGAGATGACTAATAAGGACCCACTGTATAGCACAGGGAGGTCTACTCGGTGCTCTGTCGTGGCCTGTATGGGAAGAGAATCTTAGAAAGAGTGCCTATATGTGTATTTTTAACAGATTTACTTTGCTGTACACCTAAAACTAACACAACATTGTCAATCTACTATACCTCAATAGAATTTTTTTTTTTTTTTAAAGCTTCTCTGGGCCAATGAAATTTTGTCAGATCAGCCCCAGTGACTAGCAAAGCCCTTGGTACATGAGTGAGGAGAAGCATGTTTTAAAGGGAGAGGGGTAATTTATAAATGTAAGCTTCATGTTACTCTTGATTATTCACTTTCCTGCTTATCTGAACTTATTCTTCAGCCACTTCTAATTTTCCAGATTCTAAAAACTAGGCCTCCAATTCCTTCTAGATATCATTTTCTTTCTTATTCTGCTATGAATTTCCTCCCAAGCCCTCAAAAATCCTCTCAATTCCTGGCTTTCCCATTTTATCCAAATTGGACATTTTCCATCTAGTAACTACCCTCTGCTACATTATTTAAATTTCCCTAAATTTTTTGAGAACATCCATAAAATTGGTGGAGATCTACCTTCCTTTCTGTCTGCCTATCTATCCACCTATCTATAATATTAATAAACTGTGGTTTCCAGTCTCATCTGGATACAGGCCCACTAAGCAGCCTTCATAATTTTGTGGCCAGGTTGCTCTCCTATTGAACTTCATTTTTCCAACTTTAGTCTTTTTTCTCATGGTCCGTATTCAAACTGTTCTCTTTAGCAGTATGTGTTCTTGGACCCCATAAAGACCTTCTCCAATCACCCTGATGTCCTTCAGCCACCAAATATGTCTATCAATATAAGTGTGCCATCTGTAATTCCTCTATTAAACTTTTGTGAAAAAGAGAACTTTTGTTGTAAAAGAAAAATCTTTGTTTTCATTTTAATTTATATGCCCATCTATATTCTCAGATTTTTATTCCATGAATTATTTAGTCTCTCCATTTTAAAGCTTTCTCTACTTGTTGACTTTTCAAGTAGCTACCATCCACACTCAGCCCTCCTTAGAGCTGACCAGCTCAAATGATCAACCTATTGCTCCCTTTTTCACCACGATCAAGTACTTGAAAAGAGTATCTATCTCATCATCTGCACTCTTCAGTGTCCATTTCAATGACTGTAATTTCTGCTTTTATTACTGCATTAAAATGGCTCTTGCAGTATCAGTAGTGATTTGCTCATAACCACTTCTTGATCCTTATGGTACTTGACCTCCTCACAGCATCTGGCCTCATGATTATACCCTTATTAAAATGAATTTCACTTTACAAGATATTTGTAATCATTTGGTTAATACTTGTACTATATAACCAGTAAGGAACCTGGTAAAAAGTTCAATTCTTTCCCCCTATTACCACAAAAGTTCACAGGGATCATAAGTACTGCTGGTTGTACTCTGAAATAATGGTCTTCTTATGCAGCTCCTGTTCATCACTAATATTACTTTTGTAGGTAAAAATATTACCAACTTTTTATTAGCCTACTAAAATGTTCTTGTAAGTAATCTTCATTTAAAAATTGAGAAAGGATCTGACTTCTCTTTGAATCATTCTCCAAATTCCCACTAATTTTTTTTTTCAAAATGCCAATCTAGTCATGTTTATCTAATTTACACCAATAATGTTGCTCAGGCCATGGTTCCAAAGTATTAGTTCAATGACCTTCTTTGTGGTATATATGTATACTGTTGATTCCCCAAAAGGAATATGGCCTATTTTTATTATATCAGAACCCTGATTTTATTCATTTATTTTATCAGATATTGTGTATTTAGGTATTTCATGGAAGTCCATGCCTGTTCTCAGAAACAAGAGATGAATTCTGGTTAGCTGTCATGGTAAATCCATAGCCCTTGACAGTGGCTGGTTTCGAGGGGCTATACAAGGATGTCTTGGATAATGAAACATGAAGAAGTAAATTAGAGATACCAAAGGAACATTTCATGCAAAGATGGGCACAGTAAAGGACAGAAATGGTATGGACCTAACAGAAGCAGAAGATATTAAGAAGAGGTGGCAAGGATATACAAAGAGACCTATGCAAAAATGATCTTCATGACCCAGATAATCATGATGGAGTGATCACTCACCTAGAGCCAGACATCCTAGAATGCGAAGTCAAGTGGGCCTTAGAAAGCATCAATATGAACAAAAGGTAGTGGAGGTGATGGAGAGTTGAGCTATTTCAAATCCTAAAAGATGATGCTGTGAAAGTGCTACAATCAATATGCCAGCAAATTTGGAAAACTCAGCAGTGGCCACAGGACTGGAAAAGGTCAGTTTTCATTCCAATCCCAAAGAAAGGCAATGCCAAAGAATGTTCAAACTACCAGAAAATTATACTTATCTCATACCCTAGCAAAGTAACGATCGAAATTTTCCAAGGCAGGCTTTAACAGTACATGGACGGAGAATTTCCAGATGTTCAAGCTGGATTTAGAAAAGGCAGAGGAACTAGAGATCAAATTGCCAACATCCGTTGAATCACTGAGAAAGCAAGAGAGTTCCTGAAAAATATCTGCTTCTGCTTTATTACTTACACCAAAGCTTTGCCTGTGTGGATCACAAAAAACTGTGGAAAATTCTGAAAGAGACAGGAATACCATACCACCTGACCTGCCTCCTGAGAAATCTGTATGCAGGTCAAGAAGAAACAGTTAGAACAGACGTGGGACAACAGACTGCTTCCAAATTGGGAAAGGAGTACATTAAGGCTGTGTATCGTCTAAGGCTGTGTATTGTCACCCTGCTTGTTTAACTTACATGCAGAATATATCATGCAAAATGCTGGGCTGGATGAAGCACAAGCTAGAATCAAGATTGCCGTGAGAAACATCAATAACCTCAGATATGCAAATGACACCACCTTTATGGCAGAAAGTAAAGAAGAACTAAAGAGCCTCCTGATGAAATTGAAAGAGGAGAGTGAAAAAGTTGGCTTAAAACTCAATATTCAAAAAACTAAGATCATGGTATCCAGTCCCACACTTCATGGCAAATAGATGGGGAAACAATGAAAACACTGACAGACTTTGATTCTGGGGCTCCAAAATCACTGCAGATGGTGATTGCAGCCATGAAATTAAAAGACACTTTCTCCTTGGAGGAAAAGCTTTGTACAACCTAGACAGCATATTAAAGAGCAGAGACATTACTTGCCAACAAAGGTCTGTCTAGTCAAAGCTATGGTTTTCCACTGGTCATGTATGGATGTGAGAATTGGACTGTGAAGAAAGGTGAGTGCTGAAGAATTGATGCTTTTCAACTGTGGTGTTGAAGACTCTTGAGAGTCCCTTGGACTGCAAGGAGATCCAACCAGTCCATCCTAAAGGAGATCGGACTGATGTTGAAGCTGAAACTCTAATACTTTGGCCACCTGATGGTAAAAACTGACTCATTGGAAAAGACCCTGATACTGGGAAAGATTGAAGGCGAGAGGAGAAGGGGACGACAGAGGATGAGATGGTTGGATGGCATCACCGACTCAATGGACGTGAATTTTAGCAAGCTCCGGGAGTTGCTGATTGGCAGGGAGGCCTGGTGTGCTGCAGTCCATGTGGTCTCAAAGAGTTGGAAACAACTGTGCGACTGAACTGATCTGTTGGCAGGGGCATCTCTGATAGTTTTCTTTGCCCACATAAAGAGAGACACAAGAGAAGAGGATTTCTTTCACTGGGTATTGTTGTATGAGAATGTAAACCCCAAGGCTACTGAACCCACCTCAGAACCAAGAGGTGGAGTAGCTGACACACTGCAGCGTGTAATGCAGAAAAACAGAATCTGAATCCTTGTTGCCATCACTGGGCTACTAAATTATTCAACAGTGGAACTGTCCCATCTTGAGACTACTTACTATATAAGATGCTACATCTCTTTAAGGTTTTTCCTATCTGAAGCCTGATATAATTATCTCATATTTACCTGAAAACTTGTTCAAACTATTTACCCCAAGGTGATTCTGATTCAGTAAGTTTGGAGATTAGACTCAGCAATCTATATATATGTAACAATTTTGATGAGAAGCCAGGTTTGGGAACCACTACTGGAAAAACTTCTTTTTAAGTTGTTTTGTATGGTTAATACTTCGTAAGATATGACCCTTGCAGACCTTCTTGTTTTTTTCTCATCTCATTGTTCACTACTCTGTAAAATGTATTATGTCTTCAAGTTACTTGACATTCATCCTTTCTCTCATCCTCTAGCTTTTCCTGGAATGTAATTTTCCTCTTCTCTCACTTGGCAAAATTTTACTCATGTTTAATGTCTCAATTTGAGCTTTTCCTTTGTGATTTCTTTCCTGTTTCACCAATGTGCCGTTGATAACTCCATTTTTGTGTCACTGTTTTACTCAGTAACAATGTTTTCATTATTTAATGTATGGCACTGTAGCCTAATTATGTTTACACACTGTATTTGCTGTTAGGTTCAGAGTTTCCTTGGGGGTAGAGGTGATGTATTTAATTTGGTTTTCTTTTAGTCCTAGTAAATTAACTGCATAGAGAGGTTCTCATTGCAAGTTTGTGAGATGAAATTAAATTGATGAAAAAACCAGAGCTTCTTTTACATGTCAAGGAGTGGTGGTGAAATGATACCTTAGCAAAATTTGGCAACTAAGAAATAGCTGGAGAACAGATTCTCCTTTGACTAACCTATGCTCATGAGAAATTGAAGATGAAAAATATTTTAGATGAAACAAGATAAAAAGTTTACTATTATATATATTCTAGTAAAAGCATACTTTTTACTAGAATTACTAGAAGAGATGGCAAGAATACACAAAAGAACTGTACAATAAAGGTCTTCATGACCTAGATAACCACAGTGGTGTGGTCACTCACCTAGAGCCAGACATCCTGGAACGTGAAGTCAAGTGGGCCGTAGGAAGCATCACTACAAACAAAGCTTGTGTATATGAAGGAATTCCAGCTGAGCTATATCAGATCCTAAAAGATGAGGCTGTTAAAGTGCTACACGCAATATGACAGCAAATTTGAAAAACTCAGCAGTGGCCCCAGGACTTGAAAAGATCAGTTTTCATTCCAATCCCAAAGAAAGGCAATGCCAAAGAATGCTCAAACTACTGTACAGTTTCATTCATTTCACATTGTAAGTGAGATTATGCTCAAAATTCTTCAAGCTAGGCTTTGGCAGTATGTGAACCGAGAACTTCCAGATGTTCAAGCTGGATTTAGAAAAGGCAGAGGAACCAGAGATCAAATTGCCAACATCTGTTGGATCATTGAGGAAGCAAGAGAGTTCCAAAAAAATATACTTCTGTTTCATTGCCTATGCTGAAGCCTTTAACTGTGTGGATCACCACAAACTGTGGGAAATTCATAGAGATGAGAATACCAGACCACCTTACCTGCCTCCTTAGAAATCTGTATGCAGGTCAAGAAGCCACAGTTAGAACCAGACATGCAACAATGGACTGGTTCCAGATTGGGAAAGGAGTAGGTCAAGACTGTATATTCTCACCCTGTTTATTTAACTTATACGCAGAGTGTGTGTGTATGCTTAGTTGCTCAGTCATGTCTGACTCTTGGCAACCCCATGGACTGCAGACTGCCAGGCTCCTTACTGCATGCAAAATGCCAGGCTGGATGACTCACAAGCTGGATTCAAAATTTCCAGGAGAAATATCAGCAACCTCAGATATGCAGATGATACCAATTTAATGCCTGAAACTGAAGAGGAACTCAAGAGATGAAGGTGAAAGAGGAGAGTGAAAAAGCTGCCTTAAAACTCAACTCTCAAAAAGTGAAGATCATGACATCCAGTCCCATCACTTCGTGGCAAATAAATGGGAAAACATGGGAAGAGTGATAGACTTTCTTGGGCTCCAGAATCACTGCGGATAGTGACTGCAGTTATGAAATTAAATAATACTTGCTCCTTAGCAGGGGTGGGGATGGGGGCGGGAGGGGGAGCTATGACAAACATAGACAGCATATTAGAAAGCAGAGATATCAGTTTGCCAACAAAGGTATGATTTTTTCCAGTAGTCATGTATGGTTGTGAGAGTTGTACCATAAAAAAGGCTGAACACTGAAAAATTGATGCTTTCTAACTGTGGTGTTGGAGAAGAGTCTTAAGAGTCCATTGGACAGCAGGGAGATCAAATCAGTCAATCCTAAAGGAAATCAGCTCTGAATATTCATTGGAAGAACTGATGGTGAACCTGAAGCTCCAATACTTTGGCCACTGGTTGCAAAGAGCCAACTCATTGGAAAAGACCCTGTTGCTGGGAAAGATTGAAGGCAGGAGGAGAAAGGGATGGCAGAGGATGAGATGGTTGGATGGCATCAACAGCTCAATGGACACGAGTTTGAGCAAACTCTGGGAGATGGTGAAGGACAGGGAAGCCTGGCGTGCTGCAGTCCATGGGGTCTCAAAGACTCAGACGCCACATAGCAACTAAACAACAACAAAAAAAGTGACTACTTTTAAGAAAGAATTTATCCATCTCTGGAGTATTTTGTACCTTCTGATCTTCTGCACTTTAAAGAAATATATAGTATTTGATTTTATCTAAAGTGTTCTCAGAATTAAGACAGAAGTGATTTGTGTGTGTGTGTGTGTAAACTTCTTCATCCCAGATAAAAGCAGAACTGTCAATGTAATATTTTTTAAATTAGCCTAAACTGGAAAACTTTGATATTTCTATTATTTAGTTCAATAAGCTTTAGTGATCTCTGACTCTCTACCAAGTATTTTTCTAGATTTATGGAATATATCAAAGTACATAATTGTTGATATTCTCTAATACCCATGAACCATATGTTCTAGTGGACAAAAATGTGATTATTTGAAATAGTCAATTATTAATAATAGCATATTTACATTTTTCCCCCCAAGGAAAAAATGTTGTCTTAAAACTTTCATAATGGATCTGCAGTATTCTGTTACCTGATATTGTTTTTAATGCTGATTTAACCAGAGATTGTATTATTTTGCATGAACCAGGTTAGTTATGATCAAAATTCCTAAGCCATGAATTGTCTTATTCAAATAATATATTACTCAGAATTTCAGTATATAAAATACAGATGACGCTTGAACTGCCCTGGTTATAGTGGATCTGAAACCTCACCTACGTAGCTTCCCTTTTCTGCCCTCCAGCACTTCCTACCTTGAGGTTACCTCTGAAAAAGCTCCAAGGTTTCTCTCTGTTCCCAAGACATCTAAAGAGCATAATTTTAAACCCATTAAATAGATCATCCATGCAGGTAAGAGATTTTTCTGTTTCCTTTTTTATGACCATTTTCTTCAAATTTCTGAGACAAATTAAATACTTAAATGAAGTTAACGGTTGGTTTGAAATTAACTGCTGATATATATGTTTGAGTACACAGAGTTATTTAATAGTTCTTTGGGGTTTTCTTCAAGCTCTACTTCATTGAATTACAGAATCTCAAGGGTTGGAAATAGCTCTAGATAATTTAGCATAACCTCCCACTCAATGGAAGTCTCCTTTCTACAACATCCCTAACAGATGGTCACTTAGCTTCTGCTTGAACATTTCCCACCATCAGAGTTCATTACTTTCTGAAACTATTTCATCTTGACTAGCTCTGAATATTACATATTTCTTTCTTTACTGATCCCAAACGTGTATCAGGGTGATTGCCAGTAGTTATTAAAAATTATTGACCTGATTTCTTTCATCTCCCCCTCACCTGTTCTGATTTGTAGATCTTCTTAATATACTTAGATTCTTCAATGTGCATTGTACTGTCATAACATTTATGTCTTTATTCTTTGTGGGAAATTGTGGCGAATGCATTGACTTCAACAAATGTACATGAGGGAGCAGTATGCAGTTACACTACTCGGAAAGCCATCTCATAAGAATGTTTCTTGGAAGCTCAGGAATAAGACAGTCTGATACCCAGGACCCGTGAGAGGTTCCTACCTGAGGTCCTCTGAGTGAACTTCCTTTCAGATGAATCTTATGACTTTTCTTTTCCCCTATCTCTTTCTCCTCCTCTCCTTCTCCCTTATATGTGTGTAAGGGTAAGGAGGCTATTATATTCAATAGTTAAATAGTAAGTTATTAGCTAAACGGTATTAGCATAAATTATTAGCTACAGATGTTAGTCTTTCCTATTCATATTTTAATAGAGGGGAATGTAGGGAAGGACATGAAAAATAACTTGTCAAGTTTTCATTTATAATTGTGCTTATTCTGTGGTACACAGTTTTATAAAAGCAAAGCTTTCTAAATCCTCAGAATAAAACTTTGCTTATGTTATAATTTAATGATTAGTGAAGACATATAGATAGCCAAAAGATATATGAAAAGATGCTCAACTTTGTAAATTATTAGAAAGATGCAAGTCAAGACTACAGCAAGATATCACCTTACACTAGTCAGAGTGGCTATCATCAAAAAGTCTACAAACAATAAATACTGGAGAGGGTGTGGAAAAAGGGAACCCTCCTACACTGTGGGAATGTAAATTGGTACAGCCACTATGGAGAACAGTACAGAGGATCCTTAAAAAACTAAATGAGAGATTCCATATGATCCTGAAATCCAACTCCTGGGCATATATCCAAAGAAATATGTTCCAAAAGGATACATGTACCCCAATATTCACTGTAGCACTGTTTACAATAGCCAAGATATAGAAGCAACCTAAACACGTCCAACAGATGAATAGATAAAGAAGATGTGGCATATTTATACAGTGGAATATTACTCAAACATAGAAAATGAAATAATGCCATTTGCAGCAGAATGATTAGACCTAGAGATTATCATTCTAAGCGAAGTTAGCCAGAGAAAGACAACTACCATATGATATCACATATGTGATATAAGTCTTCAAAAGATAATGCTGCTGCTAAGTCGCTTCAGTCGTGTCCGACTCTGTGCAACCTCATAGACAGCAGCCCACTAGGCTCCCCTAGTGGGGAGCCATAGTGGAGTGGGTTGCCATTTCCTTCTCCAATGCATGAAAGTGAAAAGTGGAAGTGAAGTCGCTCAGTTGTATCCGACTCTCAGCGACTCCATGGACTGCAGCCTACCAGGCTTCTCCATCCATGGGATTTTCCAGGCAAGAGTACTGGCAGATTAATTTATATGTAAAACAGAAGGAGACCCACAGAAGTGGAAAACTTATGGTTGCTGAAGGGGAAGGAGTAGGGAGGGATAAGTTTGGAGTCTGGGATTAATATAGGTATATACACTATTATCGGAGAAGGCAATGGCAACCCACTCTAGTACTCTTGCCTGGAAAATCCCATGGACAGAGGAGCCCGGTAGGCTGCAGTCCATGGGTTGCAAGGAGTCGGACACAACTGAGTGACTTCACTTTCACTTTTCACTTTCACGCATTGGAGAAGGAAATGGCAACCCACTCCAGTACTCTTGCCTGGAGAATCCCAGGGATGGGGGAGCCTGGTGGGCTGCCATCTATGGGGTCGTGCAGAGTTGGACATGACTGAAGCGACTTAGCAGCAGCAGCATACACTATTATATACAAAATTGGAGAAGAAAATGGCAACCCACTCCAGTGTTCTTGCCTGGGAAATCCCATGGATATACGAGCCTGGCAGGCTACAGTCCATGGGATCACAAAGGGTTGAACATGACTTAGTGACTTAACAGCAAAACAATATATAAAATAGTCAATAAGGACCTATTGAAGAGCACAAAGAACTATACTTAATATTTCATTATAACCTGTAAGGCAAAACGATCTGATCTGAAAAAATATATATATACATACACACATAACTGAATTACTGCTGTACCACTGAAACTAACACAACATTATAAATCAACTGTGCGTGTGTGCTAAATCATTTCAGTTTATCTGACTCTTTGCAACCCTATGGACTGTAGCCCACCAGGCTTCTCTGTCCATGGGATTTTCCAGGCAAGAATACTGGAGTGGGTTGCCATGCCCTGCTTCAGGGGCTCTTACCACCCCAAAGATTGAACACACATCTTCTGAGGCTCCTGCTTTGCAGTTGGATTCTTTACCCCTGAGCCACCGAGGAAGCCTATAAATCAACCATACTTCAATATAAATACATAAGTAGTTTTTAAGAATGGAGAAGGAAATGGCAACCCACTCCAATATTCTTGCCTGGAGAATCCCAGGGACGGAGGAGCCTGGTGGGCTGCTGTCCATACAGTCTTACAGAGTTGGACACGACTGAAGCGACTTAGCATGGATGCATGCATTGGAGAAGGAAATGGCAACCCACTCCAGTATTCTTGCCTGGAGAATCCCAGAGACAGAGGAACCTGGTGGGCTGCAGTCTATGGGGTCACACAGAGTCGAACATGACTGAAGTGATTTAGCAGCAGTAGCAGCAGTTTTTAAGAAAAGATTAATGGAACATCTAGAGTTTAGATAGTTATTCATGCTAATTGTAGCTAGAGAATGCCATATAAAATCCAGAGACATTTATTTATTTTTTTATTATGATTTCTTCATGTGGACTGTCCTCCTCACCTACTTCTAAGTGTTCCAAGTCTTACTATGCCTGTGAATCTCTGCAAGCCCTAATATTTCCTTAATACTTTTCCTGAATATTATAATTTCCAATGAGCTCAGCTTCCCAAACTCCCATATTTGTGTTTAAAAACATTTGTTGAATAATTAATGGTTTGCCAAGCTTTGTAGTAGATACTACAAATAAAATGATGAAACTGAAATGTTCAAACAGCTTAAGTTCAGAGGGGACTAAGAAGGCAATCAAAAATTAGAAAATAGTGTGAAAATGCTATGACAGAAATAAAAACAGGGCTATTTTTGTGAAGAGACAAAGGACACTCAATTTTCCTGGCATGTGTTTCTGGCAGATACAGAGTGATCTAGTGCCCTGGTGCTGGGGAAGAAGTCTTGTGTCCTGAAGTGCTGGAGGAGATCTCATTATATTGTAGCCATTTATTTATATGTCTATTGTAATACGTTATTGCTAGCAGTAAATTAGTGGCAGTAGTAATCAGAGACTGTTCCCAACCCATATGAGTTCAGTTTGTAGATTATCTTTTTGTCTTTGGATGGATGTGTGCAAACATAATAAGCATTAGCTACCTTCAGAGTCCCATCCAAAAATAAGCACCTATACTTTTTCTTATTTATTTATTTATGACTGTGCTGGGTTTTCCTTGCTTCGTGGGCTTTCTCTAGTTGCCGTGAGCCAGGGCTACTATTCTTCAGTGCGGTGTGGGCTGCTCATTGCAGTGGCTTCTCTTGCTGCCGCACATGGGCTCTGGGGCAATCCAGCCTCAGCAGCTGCAGCACACAGGCTTGGAAGTTGTGCTCTAGGGCTTGAGAGCGCAGGCTCTGTAGTTGTGGTGAATGCGCTTAGCTGCTCCCAGGCATGTGGAATCTTCTCAAACCAGGGCTCAAACCCGTGTCTCCTGCATTGGCAGGCGGATTCTTTACCGCTGAGCCATCAGGGAAGTCCTATAATTTTTTGATTACATATTAATCTTTTTAGTATTTGATTTGTAATATTCTCCAAGATTTTTGTTAGTTATATTGAACAATTGTGTTTGGCCCAGGTTTTGTTAAGGTTGTTTTATTTCTAAATGTTTTCAGCTTAATTTTATGGCCAGTTTTTTCTTTTCTTATTGATGTTTATGCTTCTCAAATATTTATTATCAGTGATCACAATTTTAGATGTCTTTCACCCAAGCCATACATATTTAAGGACTTAGTCTAATTTATACATTGCTCATTCTTCCAAAGTCAGTTGTGCTGTGTTCTCTGAAATTCCTACAGGTCTTTTCCAGCTTCCTGGGTTTGAAATACCTGGTTGAATATATTACATCTCACTTATACTTACTGTGTATTTTGCATATTGCCTCCTGTCTTGTAGTTGTTTAGTTTGGTTCTATTTGGTCCTAACTTCCCAATCAATATCCACAGATAAACATTTCTAACACAGATGATGGCAAATAGCTATTTTAATTACATTGAATCCCAGGGTAATGTGATAAAACCAAATAATATATAAGAAATTTAAAAACTAATTCATAGCTATTAGCTAACTCATCGGAGAAGGCAATGGCAACACACTTCAGTACTCTTGCCTGGAAAATCCCATGGACGGAGGAGCCTGGTAGGCTGCAGTCCATGGGGTCACTAGGATTGGACATGGCTGAGTGACTTCACTTTCACTTTCATGCATTGGAGAAGGAAATGGTGACCCACTCCAGTATTCTTGCCTGGAGAATCCCAGGGATGGGGGAGCCTGGTGGGCTGCCATCTGTGGGGTCGCACAGAGTTGAACACAACTGAAGTGACTTAGTAGTAGTAGTAGTAGCTAACTCATGCATAATCAGATCTGTGTATAGAAATGTTTTATATTATATTCATTGGAACTATCAATAAGCTTTATTTGAAATCACACTGTATCTCCACAAATTTTGTTTTGCTCATTTATCCAAATAAAATGCACGAGTTAAACTCAGACATCTTTTATTTCCTACAGTATAACCTCTACTCAGGAACATTCCTTCAAACAACAGATTTAAAATTTAAAACATGTTTGCCAACATTTAAAATTCCCCAAAGCTCAGATTAATTACCAAATGCTGTTGCATACTCAGCAGCAAGAGTACCCTGAGCACAACAGACCTTATTTTGTACAGAATTGGCATGTTTTTGAACTTTGTGAACCCTCTGTAGACTTCTTATGCATGGCATTCTGGCTAATTCATGAAAAGTTCATTTTGCAATAATTAAATGTTAGTCTAGGACTATAATCAACAAACTATAAGAAAGTGTTGGAAATTATCAAGCAAATTTGGCCAATATAAATTAATTACATAATTAATTTATATGACTTTCTTTAAAGGTAATTTAATACACAATGAGATTTCCTCAGTCACTCAATCTCATAGTAATTAACATCTACTAATTGTCATGATAGTAAACATTTATTACTTTCTAAGAATTTAGTAGTGATCTCATCACTGAGGATATAGTGATGGTTAGTTCCAGTACTCACGAAGTTCATATTTGTATACAGCACAGTACACTCATGTTAGGTGCTGGAATAGAGGGTACAGACATTTTTTTAAATATAGTATTTTTATTTTATTTTTAAGTTTATTGGCTGCATGGCCTGTAGGATCTTAGTTCCCTAACCAGGGATTGAACCTGAGTCCCCTGCAGTGGTAGTGTGGAGTCTTAACCACTGGAAGTCCTGGGATGTAGCCTTTTCTGAAGAGCAGGATAGATTAGGGAACACCTAAGGGAAAAATCAAGATTGGAAATGTCTTTGAGGAATGCTTGTAGGACTAGTGAAGACTGGAGAAGGGAGCCTGGAAAAGGAAGAGGTAGGGAGAAAAGGGCAAGACCAAAGAGTTTGTGCCCAGTGGTATGAGAAAGGTTGGTGTAGTCATCATTATAACTAATTTGCTTAGATTAGTGTGGATGGCTTATATTGGCCAGTGCTGAGTTGAGTCTAGAAAATGGTCAAGAAAGAGTCAGACAATACTTTTAATTTTATGCTAAGAGGATTACAATTTTTCTTTGATAGACATCAGAGTCAGTGACACATTTTTAAAGTATAATGATCTCTTTTTAAAAATATCTACTTATTTATTTATTTATTTGTGCTTGGTCTTAATTGTGGCATATGAACTGTTGGTGAGAGTATGTGAACTCTTAGTTGGGGCATGTGGAATCTAGTTCCCTGACAAGAGATTGAACCCAGGACCCCTGCATTGCGAGCATGGAGTCTTAGCCACTGAACCACCACAGAAGTCCCTCTAATAATATCTTGAGTAAGTGTGTAGGTCAGCCCAGTGAACTACCAGTCTTTTCCCTCTTGTCTTCTATCCACCCTGCCTTCCGTCCTATTTACTTGCTCTTCTTTTCCTCCTCTCTTCTTTTCTCACCTACTGTCCTTCCATACTCCCTTCTATACTTTATCTCTCTTCTCCTCCCCTTCCTCCTAATTTTCCCCTGCCTCAATAGATTACTTTGTATTACATTGTTTTTGATATTTTAAAATATTTTAAACATTTAATGCTATGCCACAATATTGCTTTTTAATTTATTTGACAGTTTCAAGTATCTTTGAATCTATAAAGTTTAAAATAAAAATTAGTTATTTATCCATTGTAAGATACAAATTCCAATAACCAAAACAGAATAGAAAAAAAGTAATTCACCTAAACTAATCATTTAAAATATGTAAATAAGAATGCAATATTATTAGAAGAGTTATTCCCCCAACTTTATGCAAATTACTTAATGATGTATGGCAAAACCAATACAATATTGTAAAGTAATTAGCCTCCAATTAAAATAAATAAATTTATATTAAAAAAAACTTCAAAGGAAGTATAATACATACTGCTTTTTTACTTCTTAGGACACTTTCCTAATGAATGCTTATTTTGGTGCTAAATATTTTTCTTTCTGATGGTTCATTAAGATTTAAACTTTTAAATGTACTAGTGATTCATTATTTTACAAACTATCAAGAAATGTACTTGAATTATACTTCTGTACTGTACAAGGTTTCCAAAGGTATCTGTGTTTTTTAAAATAAGTTATTCCAGTAAAATGTTAAAGAGAAATGTTAGAGTAATTTCTGTTAGAATTAAATCAAATAGGTTTAAAGACTGTCTCAAGTATTGAGTGAAGATTTAATGGGACATTTGGAAAAAAAATCTCAAGGTTGGAGAAGATGAGTATTATGGCAGGGAAACTAAGATGTTACTTTTGAAAGATTATGTGACTTTCAATTATTTACTATGAACTAAGCTATTTAATTCTGCTCTCTTACTCAACCTGATGTCAGATTTTATACAGGTAAATGTCATCTGCTTTTATTATTCAGCAGCCACTTATTTGTATGATACCTTCCCTTAAATTACTATTTCTGAGTTGGAGAGAAGGTTCCTTGGCAAGTTTGAACCCAGATATTTTATTTCCAAAGCCTCTAATGAAGTTGCCTGTTAATGCGACAACAGTGCCTAATAGAAACTGGATAATGTCTAAATATTGATTGTGATGTCTGTCACAGCTTTCGAAGTACTTCTATTTAATTCAGTTTAAAGAAATAAGGAGTAAGAAACTGGCAGATGAAGAGAGTTCATTTAATTTTGAAACATAATTCAGCATATTTGTGTAATATTAAAAATGAGAACTTAAGAATGTTATAGTCATATTAATAATAGTTGAATTGTAAAACCATTGCTCTTCAACCCATGCTATATGTGGATTTGAGCCTTCTGTATTTTTTAATGGGACATATTTTAGTGAATTCAGCAAGCTGGCAGCATAGGCGCTTTCCACTGTTATCCCATCATAAAACATTGATTTTTGACTACCACTCATGGACAAACGTACTTTTATGGGAGTCCAGAAGTCCAGTGGTGAAGTTATAGCATACTGTTGGAGCAAAAAACATACAAGGCAATTGAAGAGGGTAGGAATAGTTTTACTTCATCTACATCACCCCTCTCCTAGGACAGCTCAGTTAGTTCACTGATAAGGGAAACCTCTCAGCCCCCAGTATCTCCCAGAGAGAAAAATGAGTATGCAGTGCATAAGCACCTAGCCTCCCCAGATGTGCAGGAGATGCCCAAAGCACCCACTTCTTCCTCATCCCACCAAGAGCACTAAAGAGATGGGCTCAGCTGAGAGGTTGGGAGAGGCTGGGCAGACAGCAACCAGGATGCAGAACTCTCTGGGGGACTGTAGAAGTGTTGCAGACTCCATCAAGAAGACAACTTATGAGCTCTTCGGGACACCTCTGCTGTGGAGGCCCCAGCTAGCCTATGGGCAAACCCACTGCTCCATGTGCCGCTTCCCTTCCTGCCTCGTGGCTGACTCCCAGAGCAAGCATTTGTAGCTGAATTATGAACACATGCAGAAAACCTGCCCAACCCTGCAGGACTGGGAGAAAACACAGAAGCTGGAGCATTTCAGGGAACTGCCCTAGGTAACCCCAGTGGAAGGCTCTTGACACTTGACCTGGCTTTGCCGGCTTAAGAGGAGGCATATACTCTTAAGAATTACCCCTGCAAGAGGGAACAAGAGATGTGAAAATGGGCATATCCATAGAAAAGGTCTGAGAACTTCAGACTGGGCTGACATGTAAAGGCATTTTTTTCCTAAAGCCAGTCAGTAAGGACTAGAGGAAGTGACTGCTTCTTCCAGTGTGAAGACAGCAGCACAGTGTCCAAGGAACACTAAAAATCAAGGAAACATGACACTGCCAAGAAAACAATAGTTTTCAGTAACCACTTTCAAAGAAATGGAGATCTATGAATTGCCTGACAAAGATGTCAAAATAATTGTTTTAAGGAAGCTAAAGAGCTATGAGAGAACATAGACACCTCAACAGGATGAGGAAAACAATATATGAACAAAATGAGAAGTTCCACAAAAAGAAATTACAAAATAAAAGACAAATTATGAAGCTAAAGGAAACAAATGAATACATGTGACAACATAAAAACGTAAGAAAGTGTAAAGCTAACTGGTAAAAGTACGTATACAGTCAAACTCAGAACTCTATTACTGTAGTTTTGACATGTAAATCACTCTTAACTGTAGAATAAAGGTTGAAATAATAAAGTATTACAAATAACTATATAATAACTTGTTAATGAATATACAATATAAAAAATTACCCATTTTATATCAAAATATAAAATAAGGGAGGTAAAAGGGTATGTGACCAAAGTTGTTACCAACTTTAACTTATAAATATGTGATGAATTTTGCAAGCCTAGTGGTAAAACACGAAACAAAAACTTATAGTGGATACACAAGACAAAGAGAAAGAAAAGCATACCACTAAGAAAATCATTAAATCACAAAGCAAAACAGAAAGAGGAGAAGAAAGGGAGACTGAAATATAAAACAGTCAGAAAATGAACAAGATGGTGATAGAGAGTCTTTACCTATCAACATGTGAGTGCACACTCAGTTGCTTCAGTCATGCTTGACTCTTTGTGACCCCATACCTGCCAGGATCCTCTGTCCATGGGATTTCCCAGGCAAGAATGCTGGAGTGGGTTGCCATTTCCTCCTCCAAGAGATCTTCCCAACCTGGGATATCAACCCTGTGTTTCCTGAATTGTAGGCAGATTTTTTACCATTAAGCCACTGGGGAAGCCCTACCTATCAATAATTACGTGTAAATAGATCAAACTCTCAATCAATATCTATAGGGTAGCTAAATATATAAAGAAACAAACAGTAAAAAAACAAAACCCAACTATATTCTGCTTAAAGACTCACTTCAGCTTAAAAACACACATAAGGTGAAAGTAAATGAAGGGTAAAAGATCATTCCATGCAAGAAACAAAAGAGCAGAGTTAGGTATATCTATATTGGACAAATAAATTTTAACAAAGTCTTTATCAAAAGATAAAGATCATTATAGAATGAGAAAAGTGTCAACACATCAAAAGGATACAATAATTTTAAGTATATATGTAGTCAGCATCAGAGCACTTAATTACATGAAATTGATTTTACCTAATACAAAGCGAAAAATAAACTACTTTTTCTGACTATAATGGCATAAAACTAGAAATAAATAACAAGAATCCTAGAAAATTTACATATATGTGGAAATTAACTAATACATTCCTGAATAACCAATAGGTCAAAGAAGAAATCAAACAGGAACTCTAAAAACATCCTCACACAAATGAAAATAAAAACACATCATATCAAAACTCAATGGGTGCAGAAAAGCAGTCTGAGAGGAAAGTTTATAGCAATTAATGTCTCCGATAAGCAAAGAGAAAGATCTCAAACAACCTAACTTTATACCTCAAGGAATTAGAAAAAGAACAAAACTAACCCCAAGTTAGCTGACAGAAAGAAAAAAGTTCAGAACAGAAGTAAATGAAATAGAGATTGAAAAATAATACAAAAGAATAATGAAACAAAGAATCGGTATTTTAAAAAGATAAAAGACAAATCCTTATCTTGACTAGCCAAGAAAAAAAGAGAGTACTCAATAAATATAAATGAAAGAGAAGACATTACAAGGACAGACAGAAATACAACGTATCAGAAGACTTCACATGTGCTCAGTCCTGTCCAACTCCTTGTGACCCCATGGAATGTAGCCCACCAGGCTCCTGTGTCCATGGAATCTTCAAGGCAAGAATAGTGAAGGGGGTTTTCATTTCCTCCTCCAGGCAATCTTCCCTACCCAGGGATTGAACCCTTGTCTCTTGAGGCTCTTGCATTGGCAGGCAGATTCTTTACCACTGTGCCACCGGGAAAGGCCATCATGAGACTCTTGGGGCCAATTATATGCCAACAACCTAGAAGAAAAGGATAAATTATTAGAAAACATAATCTATCAAGACTGAATCATGAAGAAATAGAAAACTGAACAAAACTGAGTAAGCAGATTGAATCATCAGTTAAACATACCCCAAAAAGAAAAGTTCAAAACCAGATTGTTTCACTGGTAAGTACTTCTAAACATTTCAAGAAGAATTCACAGCAGTTCTTCTCAGATTCTTTCAAATCACTGAAGTGGTGGGATCATTTAAAAACTCATTTTACAAGGTCAGCATTACCCTGATATTAATGCCAGATAAGGACATTACAATAAAAGAAAATTGTAGGGCAATATCCCTTTCAACATAGAAACAAAAATTCTCAACAAAATACTTGCAAACCAAATTTAATAGAATTTTAAAAGGATCATACACCATGATCAAGTGGGATTTATCCCTGAGATACAAGGATGATTCAGCTTATGCAAATCAATAAGTGTGAGCACCACCTTAATAGAATGAAATAAAAATGATTTGATCATCTTATGAGATGCTGAAGAATCATTTGAGAAAATGATACCCTTTTATGATAAAAACTCAGAACAACTAGGCATAGAAGAAATGTACGTCAACATAATAAAGGCTGTACATGACAAATTTATAGCTTATTATTTCTCTAAGATCAGGAACAACACAAGGGTGCCCACCCACTCTTGCCACTTATATTGAACTTAGCCCTGGAAGTCCTAGCCCAGAGCAATTTGGCAAGGAAAATAAAGAAAAGTCTTCCAAATCAGAAAGGGAGAAGTAAAATCATCTCTGTTTGTATATGACATTGATCTTACACAAAGAAAACCCTAGACTCCATAAAAAACTATTAGAATAAATGAATTAAGTAAAGTTGCAAGATGTAAATCAACATACAAGATCTGTTGTGTTTCTGTATGTTAACAACAAAATGTCCAATAAAGAAATTAAGAGAACAACCCTTTTTATAATAGTGTCAAAAAGAATACTACATTTAGGAGTAAATTTTACCAAGATGTGATCTAATCAAGGAACGCTATGAGACATTGCTTTAAAATATTAAAAGACACAAATAAATGGGAAGATATCTCATGCATCAGAAGGATTAATATGTTAAAATGTTCTTACTACCCAAAGCCATCTTCAGATTGAATGCAATCTCTATGAAAATTTCAACAAAACTGGAAAAAAAGAAGGGCAGCGGGAGCTTAAACACGGAAAGAGAAGACCATGTCAAAATGGAAGCAGAGATTGGAGTGGCAGCTACAGTCAAAGAACGTGGCTTGTTTCCTCCTGGCTCTGTCTAACACGGCGTCATTAAGAGGTGAAGTTTGAAAGAGCTGGCCAATTTGCAAGGAAGAATGAAAATAAAAAGAAAATTTTCAGAAATGGGACTTGAAAAAGGCAATGGCTTTCTAAAGCCAAACAGCAAGAGAATATGAGAAACACTTTAGAAAATTATGAGTGACCTTTGCTCCATTAAAGATCAACCTTTTGTCAAAGACAGATTAAGAATATGGTCTCCACACTTTGGAGAAGGCAATGGCACCCCACTTCAGTACTCTTGCCTGGAAAATCTCATGGGTGGAGGAGCCTGGTGGGCTGCAGTCCATGGGGTCACAAAGAGTCAGACACGACTGAACGACTTCACTTTCACATTTCACTTTCCTGCATTGGAGAAGGAAATGGCAACCCACTCCAGTGTTCTTGCCTGGAGAATCCCAGGGACGGGGGAGCCTGGTGGGCTGCCATCTATGGGGTCGCACAGAGTCAGACACGACTGAAGCGACTTAGCAGCAGCAGCAGCAGCTCCGCACTTATTCTTAATTATCCTCAATGGATTATTGTGCATAAGGTGAAGTTCAAGTTAAGACAATGGGCCAAGTAAAAGTTCAAATTCAGATAAAATGACTTTGGGGCAAAAGCACGAAGTTGTGGCTCTTTTACTGAAGTCTAGATGTTCAAAGTGCCTACTGCTGATTTGTGAGAGACATGAAGGCAGGAAAGCAAAGCAATATTGGTATTTGTATTGGTTTTGGTATTTCTGTTAAGGGAGTAGAATTCTAAGTATGGTTATAGGAATATGAAAAGGTTGGTATAAGATAGTTATGAAGCCTATTAAATTTTTGAAAGACATATATTGGGTTGGCCAAAAAGTTTGTTTGGGTTTTTCATATCATTTTATGGAAGAAACCCAAGTGAATTCTTTGGCCAACCCAATACTTCCAGAAAGAACTAAGAGTCTGTGACTCAGGTTTCAAGTGATGCTTGGACTCCCAAATATTTCTTACTAATCCTTGAAAACCTCCCTTTCTACCGTTCAAGAAATTCTATCACAGTTGCTTAGTGAAGGCATGTAATAAAATAGGTGCAAATTTGGCTGTTATTCAGTGAGTCTGAAACTTTTCAAAAGCAAGTTATGAAATTAGGTAATAAAATAAGAGATGTAAAATATATGGATGTTGTAAGATATAAGAACCAGACTAGAAATCTTTAGTGTTGCCTTTATGCTCCAATATATAGTTCTATATTCTTAGCCAAGAAATCATACCTTTCTGTGTCACACTGCTTTTTCAAGGCAAAACTGCAGTGATAGTATATCAGCTAGCCATTTAAGAATTTCGTTTTGAGAATATAATGGAAGGGAACATACTTTGAATATGTTACAGAGTTGTGTAAAGTAAAACTTGAGCCCCACAGGAAATCAGGGGTCTGTAGCTATCTCCTATTGGTGATGCAGCCTCAACCGTCACCTAACTGCCAGGATCTATTTAGAATATCCAATTTGTTTTGATCCTGTAAGATTATGTGCACCTGAGCATTAAATGTTCATTTAAACACTGAACATTTAAACAAAAAAAAAAGTCTTTTTCTAAAAATAAAGCTTTCAGATGGAATGGTTTGTAACACCTAAGGTTGAAAGAATGAGACCATTGTCTTTCCAGATTATATTAAATTTTAACTGTGGCAAATCAAGTAATTCAGAATAAAAGTAAAAATTTAAAAACAGCAGGTTCTGTTTTAAAGATAAAGATCTAAGGAAAGCTCAATAGAAAATGTTTTCATTTAAAGTGAATTTACATTCTGGGCATAGCAAATTGTATTTCTTTTTTAAACTACAGACGAAGTGAAGTTTGAGATGTGAATGTATGCATTTCCCCGAGTGCCTCATGAATGCTTTCCGGAGCTCCGTCAAAGATCAAAACCACTCTAAGCAGTACCATGTCAATTAAAACTGTCTACAAATTGAAGTGCATTTTGGCTTTTGTTCAGTTACTCCAAATAATGTCAAATGCCTGAAAGGGTCAGTCATCTTCAATAGTCTGAACTGAAGGCCAATTTTTCAAGTTTGGTTTATAATTCAAAATAGAGCCTATGCTGTCTTGACAAATTTAAAACAACCACCACAATTTACTTCCTGCCCATGCCATATGCATAGATGAGCAGGCCTGGGAGTTCTATTCATTAAAGCTCTCATTCTGGGATCCAGAATAATGTATCAACTACAGTGAACAGTGGTGGTAACTATAGCTGAGGGAGAAGAGTGTAGTACACGATTGTCAAAGCAGGCACTGCACCGTCTTTTTGCTCTTCTCTCTTTGCCCATGGCAATGAACACAGCCAAGACTGAAACACGTGGCACAAGAAGGTGAAGCCTCCTGCAGGCAGGGCAGCTGTGGAACATAACATTCAACACATTTGGCTGCTTACAGTGCAGATTTATCACTCATGTTCCAAATGACTACTTCAGCAAATAGAATATTTTTTTAGAAAGAAAGCTTTAGTTGCTCAGTCGGTCCGACTCTTTGTGACTCCATGGACTGTAACCTGCCAGACTCCTCTGTCCGTGGAATTCTCCAGCCAAGAATACTGGAGTGGGTTAGTGATTCCCTTCTCCAGGGCATCTTCTTGACCCAGGGATTGAACCAGGTTTTCCAAATTGCAGTCAGATTCTTTACTGTTTGAGCCACCAGGGAAGCCCATAATGCTGTTTTCCCCATGTCCCAAACTTACTCAGGACTCAGCAAAGTTTTCAGATACTATGTTAAAACAAACAAACAAAAACCACAAAGCAGCCTTCTAACAACCTATGGACTAAAATATAGTTTTGTTCATAAATAACTTTTGTGCTGCAACTCTTCCTTCTCTGGCTGTGTTATAGTTCACAGGGGATCAGTTCAGTTCCGTTGCTTAGTCATGTCCGACTCTTTGCGACCCCATGAATTGCAGCACACCAGGCCTCCCTGTCCATCACCAACTCCCAGAGTTCACTCAAACTAGTGTCCATCGAGTCAGTGATGCCATCCAGCCATCTCATCCTCTGTCATCCCCTTCTCCTCTGTCCTCAATCCCTCCCAACATCAGGGTCTTTTCCAATGAGTCAACTCTTTGCATGAGGTAGAAAAGTATTGGAGTTTCAGCTTTAGCATCATTCCTTCCAATGAATACCCAGGACTGATCTCCTTTAGAATGGACGGGTTGGACCTCCTTGCAGTCTAAGGGACTCTCAAGAGTCTTCTCCAACACCACACTTCAAAAGCATCATCAGCTTTCTTCACAATCCAACTCTCACATCCATACATGACCACTGGAAAAACCGTAGCCTTGACTAGATGGACCTTTGTTGGCAAAGTAATGTCTCTGCTTTTTAATATGATATCTATGTTGGTCATAACTTTCCTTCCAAGGCATAAGTGTCTTTTAATTTCCTGGCTGCAATCACCATCTGCAGTGATTTTGGAGCCCCCAAAAATAAAGTCTGACACTGTTTCCACTGTTTCCCCATCTATTTCCCATGAAGTGATGGGACCAGATGGCATGATCTTAGTTTTCTGAATGTTGAGCTTTAAGCCAACATTTTCACTCTCCTCTTTCACTTTCATTAAGAGGCTTTTTTGTTCCTCTTCATTTTCTGCCATAAGGATGGTATCATCTGCATATCTGAGATTATTGATATTTCTCCCGGCAATCTTGATTCCAGCTTGTGCTTTTTCCAGCCTAGCGTTTCTCACAATGTACTCTGCATAGAAGTTAAATAATTAGGGTGACAATATACAGCCTTGATGTACTCCTTTTGCTATTTGGAACCAGTCTGTTGTTCCATGTCCAGTTCTAACTGTTGCTTCCTGACCTGCATATAGGTTTCTCAAGAGGCAGGTCAGGTGGTCTGGTATTCCCATCTCTTTCAGAATTTTCCACAGTTTATTGTGATCCACATAGTCAAAGGCTTTAGCATAGTCAATAAAGCAGAAATAGATGTTTTTCTGGAACTCTCTTGCTTTTTTGATGATCCAGTGGATGTTGGTAATTTGATCTCTGGTTCCTCTGCCTTTTCTAAAAGCAGCTTGAACATCTGGAAGTTCACAGTTCACCTATTGCTGAAGCCTGGCTTGGAGAATTTTGAGCATTACTTTACTAGTGTATGAGATGAGTGCAATTGTGCGGTAGTTTGAGCATTCTTTGGCATTGCCTTTCTTTGGGATTGGAATGAAAACTGATCTTTTCCAGTACTGTGGCCACTGCTGAGTTTTCCAAATTTGCATATTGAGTGCAGCACTTTCACAGCATCATCTTTCAGGATTTGAAATAGCTCAACTGGAATTCCATCACCTCTACTAGCTTTGTTCATAGTGATGCTTTCCAAGGCCCACTTGACTTCATATTCCAGGATGTCTGACTCTAGGTGAGTAATCACACCATTGTGTTTATCTTGGTTGTGAAGATCTTTTTTGTACAGTTCTTCTGTGTATTCTTGCCACCTCTTCTTAATATTTTCTGCTTCTGTTAGGTCCATTTTCTGTCCTTTATTGAGCCCATCTTTGCATGAAATGTTCCACTGGTATCTCTAATTTTCTTGAAGAGATCTCTAGTCTTTCCCATTTGGTTGTTTTCCTCTATTTCTTTGCATTGATCACTGAGGAAAGGTTTCTTATCTCTCCTTGCTATTCTTTGGAACTTTGCATTCAGATGCTTATATCCTTCCTTTTCTACTTTGCTTTCCACTTCTCTTCTTTTCATAGCTATTTGTAAGGCCTCCCCAGACACACAGGGGATACTGATGGGTAATTAGAGTATGCTACTGGTGCTAGAGGGGGCTGTCTCATCTCTACCCAAAACTGGTGCCCTTAAAAATGCTCACCTGTCAACACTCACGCCATCTTGGCAAAGCCTGCAATTCCTCCAGTACTGGCTGGCAGGAAATGCCACGTTGGGGTAACTTGAAATTATTAGAGAACTGCTGTATGAAAGACGAAAATATGAAAGGGACTTAGGTTGTCAGAGTGTGAAAAGTTTGAGTTTTATTAAAGCCCAGCATCTGAAAAATCAAAGACAATTTTAATGTATTTTTATACATTTTTTTTCTGTGTTAATTGTATATAGTCACAAAGATACAAAGTAGATTGAACATTGTATCAAGATAAAATGAGTCTTCAACAAATTTAATATTTTAAAAATTTAATAGTTTTAGCCTGGAATCCTACTTCTTTTGATTCATATCCTGCTTTCTTTGTGTTTATTTTTTGGATATATTTTACTCATTTTTGATCTTCCTATAAGTTTTTATCATTTTTTTTCTTATAAATAGTATATATTTTTAACCTTATTTGAGAACTTTGCTCTTTTAGAAAGGAAGGTTAAGCAGTTTATATTCATTTAAATAAGTGGAAAGTGATGTCAGGAAGGAGTCCCCTGCTTAGGGCTGTCTTCAACAAAAATAATTTGTCACTTAAATGGGCACGGGAAAAAGCCTCTTTGTTCGAGCTTTGGGATGTAGACAGGAAATTGTGAAACTGTTGGCAGTCCTCCTGAGTTGGACCCCAGCAAGTGTCCTTCTGCCTAGTGTCTCTGCAGCCAGTAGAAGGAGGTTGAGTTGGGTTCCGAAGCAAACGAAAGCTTTACTGTGATCAGAGGTGTGAGCTCAGGCTCTAGAGCACAGGCTCTCCTGGTGACAGGCTGCGGTGGGGCTGCTCTGTGTGGTCCCCGCAGCTGGGGGGGCGGGCGCGCAGCTCTGCGGCTCACACTCCAGACCACAGTGCCGTGTGCAGCATCTCCGCACACGGCCCACTGCTGCCATCTCGGATGGCGTGTCCTGTGCAGCGTCTGCATGTGGCCCTGAGGTGAGGTGCTGAGGCAGGCGTTTTGCACTGGGAACTCCAGTCTGAAGGGCTGAGTCTGAGACCTCTGTACACAGGATCCTGTGAGC
This sequence comes from Bos mutus, assembly GCF_027580195.1. NCBI lineage: Eukaryota > Metazoa > Chordata > Mammalia > Artiodactyla > Bovidae > Bos > Bos mutus. The sequence continues at coordinate 74,793,295 of NC_091632.1, forward strand.
CAGTGAAACTAGACTAAGCACAAAGGAAGAGGAAAAAAAAAAAAAAAAAGCTTAGATTTTATTATCCAGATTCTATTTTTATTCCCCTGAAATTGTTACTGGGTCTTGCTGGTGACAAATCCCTCCTCTGCCTTTTGTCCTGCTCCTCATTCTTGCCTGGTGGCTCAGACAGTAAAGCATCTGCCTACAATGCAGGAGACCCGGCTTCAATCCCTGGGTCGGGAAGATCTCCTCGTGAAGGAAATGGCAACCCACTCCACTATTCTTGCCTGGGAAATCCCATGGACGGAGGAGTCCATGGGGTCACAAAAAATCCGACTCGTGACTTCACTTTCACTTTCATTCTTGCTGCTGCTGCTGCTAAGTTGCTTCAGTTGTGTCCAACTCTGTGTGACCCCAGAGATGGCATCCCACCAGGCTCCCCCATCCCTGGGATTCTCCAGGTAAGAGCACTGGAATGGGTTGCCATTGCCCTCTCCAATGCATGAAAGTGAAAGTGAAAGTGAAGTTGCTCAGTCGTGTCCATCTCTTCACGACCCCATGGACTGCAGCCCACCAGGCTTCTCCATCCATGGGATTTTCCAGGCAAGAGTACTGAGGGGCACGGAAAGGATTCAGGTCTGTCTTCTGTAACTGTTTCCTGCTAAGTGTGGGCATCATCACAACTCGGGTGGAGGAGCAGAATGTCCCCCAGTGGCCTTTAGGTGTGTTTGTCTGTCACCAGGCCTCAGGCCTGACTCTTTTTCTCCATCATCCCACTAACCTTTTGGAGACAAAGGACACCAGACAATTTAAGATACATGCCTAAATACTAGCAAGAGGACAATGGTCACTTGTCCACTTTTTCCCAAGAATGTAGCTATCTTGGTCCTGGGCCTGTAGGCAAGTATGGCCTGATGTCCAGGCTCACTGCTGTGGCCTGAATCTCCTTGCTCACACTTGTGTTTTTCAGAAGAGAAGCTTCAAGTCAGAAAGTGTTTTGCATGTGTAGTCGAGGGCACCCATTGCCCCAAACTGTCCCTCCAGAGGTTGGGGGCCTCTTTAGTGCGAGTTTCCCAGAGAGTGACCCCTGCAACTCTGGGGCAGCGTGAGTGGTTAGGGTCATTGAGTGGGGTCCGTCTACTTTAAAATGAGCTGAACTTGGGGGCTGCTGGTTTTCTAGGTTTTGGGGTACACTCAGACTCCTGGCCAGAAGGGGTAGAAGGCCAGGTCAGTGGATGCAGGCAGCACCTGGTGACCATATCTCATGAGAGCTTTCATGGCTTCTGCTACCTGGTGGACATAGCTGAGCTACTGCATTTTAAGTGGGCCAGGGTGTCCTGTCTGTTGGACTTGGGGAATGGGTCTACCCTATATGAGGTCAAATGTACTTAACTTTAACTTATCCTTTGTGGCTAACTACCTGGGGAGCAGGGCCATGAGAAGCAACCTAATCCAATTTTCTTGAATTTCCTGACATAGGTTGGCCAAGGCCCATTTCAAACTCTGAATGGATCTTCCTACTTTCCCCAATGGCAGTTGGGTCTCCAGAGTGAAGGCACATTCCATTTTTTATGCCCAGGGCACTCATGGAGTGGCCAGCAGGATGTAGGGAATAGGGACTACTGGATGCATATCCTTGGTGGCTTCATTGGCTGCCCTGAAGCCCTATAGCTTCAGGTTTAGGACTTCATTGGGTTTAAGGAGAATGGGAGTACTATAGACTGATTGGATGGTCTAATAGGGCCTTTGTCAATTGGGCCCTAGATAATAACCAATCAGGCCTCCCAATGGAAAGGGTATTGTTTCCTCTTGGGCCATGTTTATCTGGGTTTTAGATGGGCTATCATGGGACTGAATCCTGAAGCTCATTTCACCTGTCCCTGGGTCCAGACCTCAGGATTGACTCCGTGGAGGTCAACTTGCCCTGTCCGGGGAGGTCTGTCCTCAGCCGTTAACCTTATCATCATGTGCCCTCTATATAAGGGAATGCCAGGCTCCAGGTGTTTCCCACTGAGTGGAGGTAGTCCCCAGTTTATGCAAGATATCTCTTCCTAGCAGGGGTACAGGTCATTCAGGGACATAAGGATGGAATAGGTGAGCATGTGGTTACCCAGCTTATATTCTGCTGGCTCTGTGAATGCCTGTTCTTGAGCTTTCCCTAATACCCACATAACTGTGGTACTCTTGTGACAAAATTTGTCTCATGTGGTGTTCAGAGCCAAGTAAGTGGCACCGGTATGGACTAAGAATTTGACAGGCTTTCCCTTTATGCCTAATGTCAGTTGGGGCTCCTTGGAGATTGGTTGGCATGCCAGCCCTCAGCTCCATCATTTTTAATTTCTTCAGACCATCTGCCTTCAAGGTGGGGATCTGCTACTTCCACCCCACTTTGGGGGTGGTGTGAGCCCTCTCTCTTCCTGTGTCTCTCTTGTTTATATATGGCACACAGATTGAGTCCTATTTCTTTGGCTCACTGTCCCCTCTGCTGACCAGTTGACACTGGGGGGCAACAGCCAGTATGTGGGTTTGCTCTGGGCCATTTATCCTCCAGCTTCTATTTGTCAGTTAAGAAACACCAGCTAGGCAGCCTCTGCTTGGCAAAAAGTCAAGGGGTTTTCTGTTGGCTCCTGATTGATTGTCTTTGTCTTATTCCGATTGCCAGGGTACTTCCTGCTACTGCCTGGATTCTGTTTAGGTTCATATTTTCACAGTGGGTCAGCCTCTGTATTCCAGTCCCTTCTCCAGTGCCTTGGTGGCCCCAGTGGAGCTCATTACCCTGAAACCCCCTGATTCCTCATTCTGAAAGAGCATGGCCTGCATTATTTCTTTCTCTTTGTCTGCTTCCTCTTGGGCTTTTGAAAATACCTCTTGGTTTTTATTCCCCCATTTGGAGTACCTTTTGGAGGCTCTGTGTGTCAGCCTTTGTGGAGACATGGGTCTGAAAGAGTCCCCTAAACAGATTCAGGAACCTTCTGGATCTTCTCTCAACCCCTTACTATGGATTTTCCTGTTACACAGGTCAGAAGTGGTAAATGGGATGTGTCCCTGGATGGGCCGTCCTTCTCCACTGGGGATTTGCCTCCAAGGATATACTTTTCCTGTTGGGTTGGTGGACCCTTACTGGTAATTAGTCCTGCACTTTGTCCTTGCTGGACTGGGTTCTGAAGGATGGGGCTGGTATGGAGGGGCCCAAATTGGAATATAGGAAGGAAGGCAGAAGGGACACAGCAGCAAGAGGAGGGTAAGAGAGGAGATCAAGAAGGTCCTCTGGAGAAAGGTCAAGGGCTGGTATTTCCTCAGTGGAGAAGAGTCCATGTCCCTTTTGAAAGGCTTTGTTCTGATGTAAGGCCATGCAAGGACACAGGGAAGTTCATCCCCTTTTCTTGCATAGCAGATTCAGTTTTTTTTTTTTTAATATAAATTTATTTATTTTAATTGGAAGCTAATTACTTTATAATATTGTATTGGTTTTGCCATAAATCAACATGAATCCACCACGGGTGTACATGTGTTCCCTATCCTGAATCCCCCTCCCATCTCTCTCCCCATACCATCCCTCTGTGTCATCCCAGTTCACCAGCCCCAACAGATTCAGTTGTAAAGTGGTATTGTAATTTAGAGACCCACTGGTGGGCCAGCTTTCCCCATCTCTCAGCATATATTGGGACCAGGCTATACTACATAGGATGTTTTGGGGGTCACAGTGTGATACCTGAAAAGCTTTTAGTTCTGTATAATGCATTCTTTAGTATGGTGGACATTTGGTTCCCCTAGATCCTTTGGGTTTGTTTCCAAGAATTGAGGGGATTGGTTGGAATGACTCATTGGCCCAGAAATGCAACACGATTTGACCCAAATAAGATTCTAGTTCAGGAAATTTGGAACTAGCCTCAAACTATTAATGGACTCCTCAAAGTCCAAAATATGAGGCATCCAAATGGCATGGGGACCACCTGATGAAATGGAACAAGGATGCCCAGTGCAAGTTCAAGAAAAGGCACTGGGGTTTCCTGAGTGATAAATGGTACCAGGGTAGGTGCATGACAGTAACTTGGCCTCGTGTGGTTTGCACTAATTTCTCTCAAGTGGGAAGAGGAACTTTATGAGCTACTCAGAAGACCAGGAATTCCATCAATGGGAAGTTCTGCGAGCTGCTGGTGAGAGTAGGAAACACCCACCAACCTATCTCTCCTTGCCCTTTGCTTATGAGGCACACTTTAGACAAAGCTTTGTCATCCGGGGTTCCCTGAGTTCTCCTCCCATTATCAGCACAGAATTCCAGGCACCCCAACAATCTGGTGAGTACCCTGCAGGAATCCCTTGTGCTTTTAGTTCTTACCTGGCAGGAAGTCCCCAAACTCCTCCTTTTCAGCTGAAAGGAGGAAACAGGAGATCCCCTATCTTAGACAGCTGTGTCACTCCATATGAGGCCACATTGGTCAGGGACTAACATTACTAAGCTGCTCTGGCCTGGAGGTGGTCCTGTCTAACCTCCCATGAGACATTCTGCCTGAGTAACTATCTCAAGCACAGGCCATTACAAATTTAAGGGAAATATCCAATTATATGAGAGTCCATGTCACTTGTCTTCCCTGGGACTCAGTGGTAAAGAATGCATCTGCCATTGTGTATATGTACCATACACAATGGAGTATTACTCAGCCATTAAAAAGAATACATTTGAATCAGTTCTAATGAGGTGGATGAAACTGGAGCCTATTATACAGAGTGAAGTAAGCCAGAAGGAAAAACACCAATACAGTATACTAACGCATATATATGGAATTTAGAAAGATGGTAACGATAACCCTGTATACGAGACAGCAAAAGAGACACTGATGTATAGAACAGTCTTATGGACTCTGTGGGAGAGGGAGAGGGTGGGAAGATTTGGGAGAATGGCATTGAAACATGTGAAACGTCATGTATGAAACAAGGTGCCAGTCAAGGTTCAATGCACGATGCTGGATGCTTGGGGCTGGTGCACTGGGACGACCCAGAGGGATGGTGTGGGGAGGGGAGGAGGAGGAGGGTTCAGGATGGGGAACACATGTATACTAATTAAATAATTAAAAAAAAAAAAAACAACATTCAAAAAACTAAGATCATGGCATGCAGTCCCACCACTTTGTGGCAAATAGATGGGGAAACAATAGAAACAGTGAGAGACTTTAAAAAAAAAACAAAAAAACTTTTCAAGTGCATTCATCTGATTGTTTTCCAGAATATCTATGTTTTGTTATATAATAAATATTTTCAAACAAAATCAAAAAAAAAAAAAAAAAAGGAATGCATCTGCCAATGCAGCATACACAGGTTTGATACCTGGGTCAGGAAGATCCCCTGGAGAGGGAAATGGCAACCTATTTCAGTTTTCTTGCCTGAGAAATCCCATGGACAGAGGATTCTGGCAAGCTACAGCCCATGGGGTTGCAAAGAGTGAGACACAAACAACAAATGGCGTGGTTGCTTGGTTGATTATTCTTAGTTGTGTCCAATTCTTTGTGACCCCGTGGACTGTAGCCCACCAGGCTGCTCTGTCCATGGGATTTTCCAGGCAGGAATACCTGAGTGGGTTGCCATTTCCTCCTGTAGGGGATGTTTCTGACCCAGGGACTACACCTGCATCTCTTGCATTGGCAGGTGGATTCTTTACCACTGAGCCACTTGGGAAGCCTATGAAGGTATACTATAAAAAATATAAAAGAAATTTATACTACACAGTAGGAAAAATGCTGCAATAATCTAATTTTAAAAAATGGGCAGAGTACCCAAAGGGATGTTAATTTTTTTAAGGTGATATATAGATGGTCAACCAGAATATAAGAAGTTGCTCAACTTATTAGGAAAAAGAAAATCAAAACCACTCACAGCTGTCAGAATGGGTAGCATCAAAAAGACAAGAGAGAACAACTGTTTGCATATGGTAAAACTAAAACCTTGTGCACTGTTGGTGGAAATGTAAAGTATTACAGCTATTGTAGAAAATATACATATTCCTCAAGAAAATAAACATGGAAGTACTTCAGTCAATTCAGTCACTCAGTCGTGTCCAACTCTTTGCGACTCTGTGGACCGCAGCACGCCTGGCATCCCCATCCTTCACCAACTCCTGAGCTTGCTCAGATTCATGTCCATCAAGTCTGTGATGCCATCAAACCATCTCATTCTCTGTCCTCCCCTTCTCCTCCTGCCCTGAATCTTTCCCAGCATCAGAGTCTTTTCCAATAAGTCAGTTCTTTGCATCAGGTGGCCAAAGCATTGGAGCTTCAGCTTCAGCATCAGTCCTTCCAATGAATATTCAGGACTGATTTCCTTTAGGATGAACTGGTTTGATCTCCTTGCAGTCCAAGGGACTCTGAAGAGTCTTATCCAACACCACAGTTCAAAAGCATCAATACTTTGGCACTAAGCTTTCTTTATAGTCCAAGTCTCACATCCATACATGACTACTGGAAAAACCACAGCTTTGACTAGATGGACCTTTGTCAGCAAATAATGTTTCTGCTTTTTAATAAGCTGTCTAGCTTTTCATCCAAGGTGCAAGTGTCTTTTAATTTCAAGGCTGCAGTCACCATCTGCAGTGATTTTTGAGCCCCCCCAAAATAGTGTCTGTAAATGTTTACATTGTTTCCCCATCTATTTGCCATGAAGTGATGGGACCACCCGTACTTTGGCTACCTCATGCGAAGAGTTGACTCATTGGAAAAGACTCTGATGCTGGGAGGGATTGGGGGCAAGAGGAGAAGGGGACGACAGAGGATGAGATGGCTGGATGGCATCACTGACTCGATGGACGTGAGTCTGAGTGAACAGCGGGAGTTGGTGATGGACAGGGAGGCCTGGCGTGCTGCGATTCATGGGGTCGCAAAGAGTCGGACATGATTGAGCAACTGATCTGATCTGATCTGACCTGATGCCATGATCTTAGTTTTTTGAATGTTGAGTTTTAAGCCAACATTTTTACTCTCCTCTTTCAATTTCAAGAGACTCTTTAATTCTTCACTTTCTGCCATAAGGCTGGTGTTATTTACATATCTGAGCTTACTGATATTTCTCCGTGCAATCTTGATTCCAGCTTTTGCTTCATTCAGCCTGGCGATTCACATGATGTACTCTGTATAGAAGCTAAATAAGGAAGGTGAAAATATACAGCCTTGATATACTCCTTTCCTGATTTGGACAGTCTGTTGTTCCTTGTCCAGTTCTAACTGTAACTTCTTGACCTGCATATGGATTTCTCAGGAGGGAGGGAACATGGTCTGGTACTCCCATCCCTTTAAGAAAATAGTGAACTGGAATGCAAGATTAGGAGGTCAAGAGATACCTGGAGTAATAGACAAATTTGGCTTTGGAGTACACAATGAAGCAGGGCAAAGGCTAATAGAGATTTGCCAAGAGAACACACTGGTCATAGCAAACACCCTGTGCCAATAACACAAGAGAAGACTCTCCACGTGGACATCACCAGATGGTCAATACTGAAATCAGATTTTTCTGAATTCTTTGCAGCCAAAGATGGAGATGCTCTATACAGTCAGGAAAAACAAAAGTGGGTGCTGACAGACGCTGGGAAAGTGCTGCACTCAATATGCCAGCAAATTTGGAAAACTCAGCAGTGGCCACAGGACTGGAAAAGTTCAGTTTTCATTCCAATCACAAAGAAAGGCAATGCCAAAGAATGCTCAAACTATCACACAATTTACTCATCTCACACGCTAGTAAAGTAATGCTCAAATTTCTCCAAGCCAGGCTTCATGAATATGTGAACTGTGAACTTCCAGATGTTCAAGCTGGTTTTAGAAAAGGCAGAGGAAACAGAATCAAATTGCCAACATCCGCTGGATGGTGGGAAAAGGAAGAGAGTTCCAGAAAAACATCTATTTCTGCTTTATTGACTATGCCAAAGCCTTTGACTGTGTGGATCACAATAAACTGTGGAAAATTCTGAAAGAGATAGGAATACCAGACCACCTGACCTGCCTCTGAGAAACCTGTATGCAGGTCAGGAAGCAACAGTTAGAACTGGACATGGAACAACAAACTGGTTCCAAATAGGAAAAGGAGTACATCAAGGCTCTATATTTTCACCCTGCTTATTTAACTAATAAGCAGAGTATATCATGAGATATGCCAGGCTGGATGAAGCACAAGCTGGAATCAAGATTGCCGAGAGAAATATCAATAACCTCAGATATGCAGATGACACCACCCTTATGGCAGAAATTGAAGAAGAACTAAAAAGCCTCTTAATGAAAGTGAAAGAGGAGTGTGAAAAAGTTGGCTTAAAGCTCAACATTCAGAAAACTAAGATCATGGCATCCGATTTCATCATTTCATGGCAAATTGGTGGGGAAACAGTGGACACAGTGGCTGACTTTATTTTTCTGGGCTCCAAAATCACTGCAGATGGTGATTGCATCCAAGAAATTAAAAGATGCTTGCTCCTTGGAAGGAAAGTTATGACCAACTTAAACATCATATTAAAAAGCAGAGACATTACTTTGCCAACAAAGGTTGATCTACTCAAGGCTATGGTATTTCCAGTGATCAAGTGTGGATGTGAGAGTTGGACTAAAGAAGGCTGAGCGCTGAAGAATTGATGCTTTTGAAGTGTGATGTTGGGAGAAGACTCTTAAGAGTCCCTTGGACTGCAAGGAGATCCAACCAGTCCATTCTAAAGGAAGTAAGTCCTGGGTGTTCATTGGAAGGACTGATGTTGAAGCTGAAACTCCAATACTTTGGCCACCTGATGCAAAGAGCTGACTCATTTGAAAAGACCCTGATGCTGGGAAGAACTGAGGGCAGGAGGAGAAGGGGATGACAGAGGATGAGATGGCTGGATGGCATCACTGACTCGATGGACATGGGTCTGGATGGAGCTTGGGAGTTGGTGATGGACAGGGAGGCCTGGCATGCTGTGGTTTATGGGGTCACAAAGAGTTGGACACTACTGAGCGACTGAACTGAACTGACTATGGCTCAGATCATGAACTCCTTATTGCCAAATTCAGATTTAAATTGAAGAAAGTAGGGAAAACCACTAGATCATTCAGGTATGACCTAAATCAAATCCCTTACAATTATACAGTGGAAGTGACAAATAGACTCAGGGGATCAGATTGGATAGACAGAGTGCCTGATGAACTATGGACGGTGGTTTGTGACATTGTACAGGAGGTAGTGATGAAGACCATCCCCAAGACAAAGAAATGCAAAAAGGCAAAATGATTGTCTGATGAGGCCTTACAAATAGCTGAGAAAAGAAGAGAAGCTAAAAGCAAAGGAAAAAAGGAAAGATATGCCCATTTGAATGCAAATTTCCAAAGAAGAGCAAGGAGAGATAAGAAAGCCTTCCTCAGTGATCAGTGCAAAGAAATAGAAGAATACAATAGAATGGGAAAGTCTAGAAATCTCTTCAAGAAAATTAGAGATACCAAGGGAGCATTTCATGCGAAGATGGGCACAATAAAGGACAGAAATGATATGGACCTAACAAAAGCAGAAGATATTAAGAAGGGGTGGCAAGAATACATAGAAGAACTATACAAAAAAAGATCTTCATGACCTAGATAACCACAATGGTGTGATCAGCCACCAAGAGCCAGACATCCTGAAATGCGAAATCAAGTGAGCCTTAGAGAAGCATCACTATAAACAAAGCTAATAGAGGTGATGGAATTCCAGTTGAGCTATTTCAAACCATGAAAGATGATACTGTGAAAGTGCTGCACTCAATATGCCAGCAAATTTGGAAAACTCAGCAGTGGCCACAGGACTGGAAAAGTTCAGTTTTCATTCCAATCACAAAGAAAGGCAATGCCAAAGAATGCTCAAACTATCACACAATTTACTCATCTCACACGCTAGTAAAGTAATGCTCAAATTTTTCCAAGCCAGGCTTCATGAATATGTGAACTGTGAACTTCCAGATGTTCAAGCTGGTTTTAGAAAAGGCAGAGGAAACAGAATCAAATTGCCAACATCCGCTGGATGGTGGGAAAAGGAAGAGAGTTCCAGAAAAACATCTATTTCTGCTTTATTGACTATGCCAAAGCCTTTGACTGTGTGGATCACAATAAACTGTGGAAAATTCTGAAAGAGATAGGAATACCAGACCACCTGACCTGCCTCTGAGAAACCTGTATGCAGGTCAGGAAGCAACAGTTAGAACTGGACATGGAACAACAAACTGGTTCCAAATAGGAAAAGGAGTACATCAAGGCTCTATATTTTCACCCTGCTTATTTAACTAATAAGCAGAGTATATCATGAGATATGCCAGGCTGGATGAAGCACAAGCTGGAATCAAGATTGCCAAGAGAAATATCAATAACCTCAGATATGCAGATGACACCACCCTTATGGCAGAAATTGAAGAAGAACTAAAAAGCCTCTTAATGAAAGTGAAAGAGGAGTGTGAAAAAGTTGGCTTAAAGCTCAACATTCAGAAAACTAAGATCATGGCATCCGATTTCATCATTTCATGGCAAATTGGTGGGGAAACAGTGGACACAGTGGCTGACTTTATTTTTCTGGGCTCCAAAATCACTGCAGATGGTGATTGCATCCAAGAAATTAAAAGATGCTTGCTCCTTGGAAGGAAAGTTATGACCAACTTAAACATCATATTAAAAAGCAGAGACATTACTTTGCCAACAAAGGTTGATCTACTCAAGGCTATGGTATTTCCAGTGATCAAGTGTGGATGTGAGAGTTGGACTAAAGAAGGCTGAGCGCTGAAGAATTGATGCTTTTGAAGTGTGATGTTGGAGAAGACTCTTAAGAGTCCCTTGGACTGCAAGGAGATCCAACCAGTCCATTCTAAAGGAAGTAAGTCCTGGGTGTTCATTGGAAGGACTGATGTTGAAGCTGAAACTCCAATACTTTGGCCACCTGATGCAAAGAGCTGACTCATTTGAAAAGACCCTGATGCTGGGAAGAACTGAGGGCAGGAGGAGAAGGGGATGACAGAGGATGAGATGGCTGGATGGCATCACTGACTCGATGGACATGGGTCTGGATGGAGCTTGGGAGTTGGTGATGGACAGGGAGGCCTGGCATGCTGTGGTTTATGGGGTCACAAAGAGTTGGACACTACTGAGCGACTGAACTGAACTGACTATGGCTCAGATCATGAACTCCTTATTGCCAAATTCAGATTTAAATTGAAGAAAGTAGGGAAAACCACTAGATCCTTCAGGTATGACCTAAATCAAATCCCTTACAATTATACAGTGGAAGTGACAAATAGACTCAGGGGATCAGATTGGATAGACAGAGTGCCTGATGAACTATGGACGGCGGTTTGTGACATTGTACAGGAGGTAGTGATGAAGACCATCCCCAAGACAAAGAAATGCAAAAAGGCAAAATGATTGTCTGATGAGGCCTTTCAAATAGCTGAGAAAAGAAGAGAAGCTAAAAGCAAAGGAAAAAAGGAAAGATATGCCCATTTGAATGCAAAGTTCCAAAGAAGAGCAAGGAGAGATAAGAAAGCCTTCCTCAGTGATCAGTGCAAAGAAATAGAAGAATACAATAGAATGGGAAAGTCTAGAAATCTCTTCAAGAAAATTAGAGATACCAAGGGAGCATTTCATGCGAAGATGGGCACAATAAAGGACAGAAATGATATGGACCTAACAAAAGCAGAAGATATTAAGAAGGGGTGGCAAGAATACATAGAAGAACTATACAAAAAAAGATCTTCATGACCTAGATAACCACAATGGTGTGATCAGCCACCAAGAGCCAGACATCCTGAAATGCGAAATCAAGTGAGCCTTAGAGAAGCATCACTATAAACAAAGCTAATAGAGGTGATGGAATTCCAGTTGAGCTATTTCAAACCATGAAAGATGATACTGTGAAAGTGCTGCACTCAATATGCCAGCAAATTTGGAAAACTCAGCAGTAGCCACAGGACTGGAAAAAGTCAGTTTTAATTCTGATCCCAAAGAAAGGCAATGCCAAAGAATGCTCAAACTACTGCACAATTGCACTCATCTCACATGCTAGTAAAGTAATGCTCAAAATTCTCCAAGCCAGGCTTCAGCAATACATGAACCATGAACTTCCAGATGTTCAAGCTGGTTTTAGAAAAGGCAGAGGAACCAGAGATCAAATTGCCACCATCCGTTGGATCATTGAGAAAGCAAGAGAGTTCCAGAATACATCTACTCTGCTTTATTGCCTACGCCAAAGCTTTGACTGTGTGGATCACAACAAACTGTGGAATTACCTTATCATCTGGTAATACCACTTCTTTTTATTTACTTGAATGAAGTGAAATACTTATTTTAAAGAGATATCTATATTGCCATGTTCATTCAAGCATTAGTTGCTATAATCAAGCATGGAAACAACTAAAATGTCCACTGATGAGTGGTGAATAAAATCTGGTTTATATATGCAGCGGAAGATTTCTCAGCCATGAGAAAGAACTGCTGGCTTTTGAAGCCACATAGATGGATCTCAAGGGCATTATGCTAAGTGTGATAAAGCAGAGAAAGACAAGTATTGTATGCTCTCACTTATATGTGGAATCTCAAAATGTTGAACTCATATACAGAGTAGATTGGTGGTCACCAGGTTCTGGGATGCAGGAGAAATAGAAAGATGTTGGTCAAAATGTACTAATGTGCAGTTATAAGATGATTAACTTCTGGGGATCTAATTTAAAGTATAGTTAGCATAGTTATGGAGAAGGCAATGGCACCCCACTCCACTACTCTTGCCTGGAAAATCCCATGGATGGAGGATCCTGTTGCGCTGTAGTCCATGGGGTCGCCAAGAGTCGGACACGACTGAGCGACTTCACTTTCACTTTTACTTTCATGCATTGTTGAAGGAAATGGCAACCCACTCCAGTATTCTTGCCTGGAGAATCCCAGGGATGGGAGCCTGGTGGGCTGCTGTCTCTGGGGTCACATAGAGTCGGACACGACTGAAGCGACTTAGCAGCAGCAGTAGCAGTAGCATAGCTAACAATACTACATTGTATACCTTAGAGCTGCCAAAGAGTAGATCTTACATCTTACCATCACAGGCGTGAAAGTGGAACTATGTGAGATGTTAAAAAACAAAGTTCAACTGAATAAATTTTAAAGATGTTTTTGGTTTTATTCCATAATTTATGAACTGGACAGAATCCAATCTAGCAGATAGAACGAAGCTCCAAGGATCTGTACAAAATAAAAGACTTATAGATAGAAAGGAATGAGAACAGTGATACTATATTATACTAGGCAAAAAAGCAGGTTGATTGTTGGAAGGTTATCTTCTCTATAGGGGATGGCAGGTGTCTGTTGGGCAGATGACCTCGCTAGTGCTGATCAAGCAACCCTGACTGACTTCTGTAAGAGTCCAATTCTAGGAGAGCTGAAACTAATTAAGTCTCTGGTGGTGTTGGACTTAACATAAGCAGCTCCATTTTGGGCTAGTTGTTTTGTTTCTATGAGAGGTAATGGGTTAACCTCAGAACTAAACATTGTAATCATTTCATGAGGGAAATACGATGTATATTAAATCATCACATTATAATCTGTAAGCGTACACAATTTTATATGTCAAATAGATCTCAGTAAAGCTAGAGAAAATGAAATCTTTTAGCATTAATTCTTTTATAAGACTGAATAATTGATATGTTTTATGTTTTTTTAAAATTTTCCTTATCATGCTTTATAAAATAATGTTTAGATTTTGGTGTCACAGCTATTTCAAAGCTATTTTTCAGGGTATGCTATAGAAAATTTTAAATATTCTGAAGCTACATTTGTTCTTTCCTTAGCATTTCCTACCTCAGAATTTCTCATTATTGGCAGTTTTACTCTTCTGATTGTCTAGTCATAAACCTTGGTATTGTCTTTGTCACCTCTCTTTCTTTTATTGATACATACCACATCCAGTCAGTAATGAGTTATTTTTGGTTTTAATTTTATATGTAGTGAGGAATACAGTTACCTTCTGCCACTTCCACCTGTTAGGTTTTGGTCCAGGCCCCTGATGTCTTTGGTTACATCACTGGGGCATCCCTTGACTGCTCATCCAGTTTCTACATTTTCCCACATGAGCTAATCTCAGCACAGGATCTAGAGAAGTCCTTTTCATATATGTTTGGGGCTTCCCTTGTGGCTCAGCTGATAAAGAATTTATCTCTAGTGTGGGAGACCTGGATTAATCCCTGCACTGGGGAAGATTCCCTGGAGAAGGGAGAGGCTACTCACTCCAGTATTTTGGCCTGGAGAATACCATGGACTGTATAGTCCATGGGGTTGCAAAGAATCAGACATGATTGAGTGACTTTCACTTTCACTTTTCATATATGTTAATTACCGGTCTTCTCTGCTCAAATCCCTCAGTGATTCTCCATTTCTTTAAAGTTCCATACAACAACCCACAAGGCTTCTCATGATCTGTGTGGCTAATGTCTCCCCTCATTTATACATATATATGTTTCTACTCTTCTTTCCCCATTTAGGTTATTACAGAGTATTGAACAGAGTTCCCTGTGCTATACAATATGTCATTGTAGGTTAACCATTTTATATATAGCAATGTTCACATGTCCATATCAAACACCCAATCTGTCCCTCCCCTACCCAATCTTCCCCCTGATAACTATAAGCTCTTCTCTAAGTCTGTCAGTTTGTTTCTGTTGTGTAAATAATAGAACACATTTAAACACCAAATATTGAGAGTTAGTTATATTAAAGAAAAAGAAATGCTAAAAAGAAAAATGGTTGTCTGAGGAGGCCTTACAAATAGCTGAGAAAAGAAGAGAGGCTAAAAGGTAAAGAAGAAAAGGAAAGATGTACCCACTTGAATGCAGAGTTCCAAAGGATAGCAAGGAGAGATAAGAAAGCCTTCCTCAGTGATCAATGCAGAGAAATAGAGGAAAACAATACGATGGGAAAGACTAGAGATCTATTAAAGAAATTTAGAGATATCAAGGGAACATTTCATGCAAATGTGGGCACAATAAAGGAAAGAAATGGTATGGACCTAACAGAAGCAGAAGAAATTAAGAAGAGGGGGCAAGAATACACAGAAGAACTCTACAAAAAAGAGGTTCATGACCCAGATAACCACGATGGTGTGATCACCCACCTAGAGCCAGATATCCTAGAATGTGAAGTCAAGTGGGACTTCGAAAGCAACACTACAAACAAAGCTAGTGGAGGTGATGGAATTCCAGTTGATCTATTTCAAATCCTGAAAGATGATGCTGTGAAAGTGCTGCACTCAATATGCCAGCAAATTTGGAAAACTCAGCAGTGGCCACAGGACTGGAAAAGGTCAGTTTTCATTCCAATTGCAAAGAAAGGCAATGCCAAAGAATGCTCAAACCACCGCACAATTGCACTCATCTCACATGCTAGTAAAGTAATGCTCAAAATTCTCCAAGCCAGGCTTTAACAGTACATGAACTATGAACCTCCAGATCTTCAAGCTGGATTTAGAAAAGGCAGAGGAACCAGGGATCAAATTGCCAACATCCATTGGATCATTGAGAAAGCAAGAGAGTTCCAAACAAAATCATCTACTTCTGCTTTATTGACTATGCCAATGACTTTGACTGTGTCGATCACAACAAACTGTGGAAAATTCTTCAAGAGATGGGAATACCAGATCACCTGACCTGCTTCCTGAGAAATCTGTATGCAGGTAAGGTAGCAACAGCCAGAACTGGACATGAAAGAACAGACTGGTTCCAAATCAGGAAACCAATACATCATGGTTGTATATTGTCACCCTGAATATTTAACTTATATGCACTGTACGTCACATGAAATGCCAGGCTAGATGAAGCATAAGCTGGAATCAAGATTGCCAGGAGATATATCAATAACCCTCAGATACACAGATGACACCATCCTTATGACAGAAAGCAAAGAAGAATTAAAGAGCTTCTTAATGAAAGTGAAAGGAAAGGGAAAAAACCAACACTGAGAAAACTAAGATCATGGCATCTGGTCCCATTCAGTTCAGTTCAGTTGGTCAGTTGTGTCTGACTCTTTGCGACCCCATGAATCGCAGCACCCCAGGCCTTCCTGTCCATCACCAACTCCCAGAGTTCACTCAAACTCATGTCCATCAAGTCCATGATGCCATCCAGCAATCTCATCCTATGTCTTCCCTTTCTCCTCCTGCCCCGAATGCCTCCCAGCACCAGAGTCTTTTCCAATGAGTCAACTCTTTGCATGAAGTGGCCAAAGTATTGGAGTTTCAGCTTCAGCATCAGTCCTTCCATTGAACACCCAGGACTGATCTCCTTTAGAATGGACTGGTTGGATCTCCTTGCAGTCCAAGGGACTCTCAAGAGTCTTCTCCAACACCACAGTTCAAAAGCATCAATTCTTCTGTGCTCAGCTTTCTTCACAGTCCAACTCTCACATCCATACATGACCATTGGAAAAACCATAGCCTTGACTAGATGGACCTTTGTTGGCAAGTAATATCTCTGCTTTTTAATATGCTATCAATGTTGGTCACAACTTTCCTTCCAAGGAGTAAGTGTCTTTTAATTTCATGGCTGCAGTCACCATCTGCAGTGATTTTGGAGCCCCCCAAAATAAAGTCTGACACTGTTTCCATTGTTTTTCCATCTATTTCCCATGAAGTGATGGGACCAGATGCCATGTTCTTAGTTTTCTGAATGTTGAGCTTAAGCCAACTTTTTCACTCTCCTCTTTCATCTTCATCAAGAGGCTTTTTAGTTCCTCTTCACTTTCTGCCATAAGGGTGGTGTCATCTGCATATCTGAGGTTATTGATATTTCTGCCAGCAATCTTGATTCCAGCTTGTGCTTCTTCCAGCCCAGCCTTTCTCATGATGTACTCTGCATATAAATTAAATAAACAGGGTGACAACATACAGCCTTGACATTCTCCTTTTCCTATTTGGAACCAGTCTGTTGTTCCATGCCCAGTTTTAACTGTTGGTTCCTGACCTGCATACCGGTTTCTCAAGAGGCAGGTCAGGGGTCCTGTATTCCCATCTCTTTCAGAATTTTCCAGTTTATTGTGATCCACACAGTCAAAGGCTTTGGCATAGTCAATAAAGCAGAAATAGACGTTTTTCTGGAACTCTCTTGCTTTTTCCATGATCCAGTGGATGTTGGCAAGTTGATCTCTGTTCCTCTGCCTTTTCCAAAACCAGCTTGAACATCTGGAAGTTCACAGTTCACGTATTGCTGAAGCCTGGCTTGAGAATTTTGAGCATTACTTTACTAGCATGTGAGATGAGTGCAATTTTGCGGTAGTTTGAGCATTCTTTGGCATTGCCTTTCTTTGGGATTGGAATGAAAACTGACCTTTTCCAGTCCTGTGGCCATGCTGAGTTTTCCAAATTTGCTGGCATATTGAGTGCAGCACTTTCACAGCATCATCTTTCAGGATTTGAAATAGCTCAACTGGAATTCCATCACCTCCACTAGCTTTGTTCTTAGTGATACTTTCTAAGGCCCACTTGACTTCACATTCCAGGATGTCTGGCTCTAGGTCAGTGATCACATTATTGTGATTATCTGGGTCGTGAAGATCTTTTTTGTACAGTTCTTCTGTGTATTTTGCCACCCCTTGTTAATTTCTTCTGCTTCTGTTAGGTCCATACCATTTCTGTCCTTTATCGAGCCCATCTTTGCATGAAATGTTCCCTTGGAATCTCTAATTTTCTAGAAGAGATCTCTAGTCTTTCCCATTCTGTTGTTTTCCTCTGTTTCTTTGCATTGATCGCTGAGGAAGGCTTTCTTGTGTCTGCTTATTTTCTTTAATTATTCTAGCTTTAACATTTTCATAGTGAACATATATAAAGAAACAAAATTCTAAGTAGAAATAATCATTGTTTCTAAGAAGTGATAGTGTAGTTTAATGTTTTTTTTTCCTATATATCCTCTAAAATGCCATTTATTTTGCCCTTCTCCTTTTGGAATGTGAGTATCTCAAAAGATAGGTGACATTAACACATGTAATTTTTACATATTGTTTGGTTGTTGAAGATTGCTTTTAATGACTGAAGTCACACTACTTAGAAACTTTTTTTAAGAAACAACTTTACTGAGATATCTTTGATATACACCAATTGTAAAATTTAAGGTATACAACTTAATATTTTGATATATGTCTTGTACATTGAGAAAAGGTCACAGTTAAGTAATGTATCTGTCCCCTCTGCATAATTACCGTTTTCTGTGCATGTGTCCAGAAAATTTAAGACATATCACCTTGGAAAATTTCAAATACGCAATTTTGTATCATTATCTATACTCATCAAGCTGTACATTGCATCTCTATAATTTATTCAGGTTGTGTAACTGAAAATTTATAACCTTTTCATCAAAATCATTCCATTTCTCCCTCTGCCATCCCCTTGCAATACCATTCTACTCTACTTTCATGAATTTGACTATTTACATTCCACAAAGTAAGATCATGCAGTATTTTGCTTCTTATGTCTTGCTTATTTCACTTAGCATAATGTTAATGTTCACAAAACTGTTAATTTCACAGGGCTCTACCCATGTTATTGCAAATGGCAGTGTTGCTCTTCTGTAAGGCTGAATAATATTCCATTGGGAATATGTATGTGTGTGTGTATGTATATATAGAGAAGATATAGAGACACATACCTATATACATCTGTATCTCACATTTTTAATCCTTTCATAGACACATTGGTTGTGTCCATAACTTGGTTATTGTATGTAATGCTTCAGTTAGCATAGGGGTACAAATATCTCTAAATGCTAATTTCAAATATTTTTGATATGTACACAGAAGTGGAGTTGCTGGATCATGTTACTTCCAGTTTTAAGTTTTTAAATAACCTCCATACTATTCTCGAAAAAGCAAGAGAGTTCCAGAAAAACATCCGTTTCTGCTTCATTGACTATGGCAAAGCCTTTGACAGTGTGGATCACAATAAACTGTGGAAAATTCTGAAACAAATGGGGATACCAGACCACCTGACCTGCCTCTTGAGAAACCTATATGCAGGTCAGGAAGCAACAGTTAGAACTGGACATGGAACAACAGACTGGTTCCAAATGGGAAAAGGAGTACATCAAGGCTGTATATTGTCACCTGCTTATTTACCTTCTATGCAGAGTACATCATGAGAAAGGCTGGGCTGGAAGAAGCGCAAGCTGGAATCAAGATTGCCTGGAGATATATCAATAACCTCAGATATGCAGATGACACCACCTTCATGGCAGAAACTGAAGAGGAACTAAAAAGCCTCTTGATTAAAGTGAGAGAGGAGAGTGAAAGTGTTGGCTTAAAGCTCAACATTCAGAAAACTAAGATCATGGCATCTGGTCCCATCACTTCATGGGAAAAACATGGGGAAACAGTGGAAACAGTGTCAGACTTTATTTTTTGGGGCTCCAAAATCACTGCAGATGGTGACTGTAGCCATGAAATTAAAAGACGCTTACTCCTTGGAAGGAAAGTTGTGACCAACCTAGATAGCATATTCAAAATCAGAGACATTACTTTGCCAACAAAGGTCCATCTAGTCAAGGCTATAGTTTTTCCTGTGGTCATGTATGGATGTGAGAGTTGGACTGTGAAGAAAGCTGAGTGCCGAAGAATTGATGCTTTTGAACTGTGGTGTTAGAGAAGACTCTTGAGAGTCCCTTGGACTGCAAGGAGATCCAACCAGTCCATTCTGAAGGAGATCAGTCCTGGGTGTTCTTTGGAAGGAATGATGCTAAAGCTGAAACTCCAATACTTTGGCCACCTCATGCGAAGAGTTGACTCATTGGAAAAGACTCTGGTGCTAGGAGGGATTGGGGGCAGGAGGAAAAGGGGACGACAGAGGATGAGATGTCTGGATGGCATCACTGACTCGATGGTTGTGAGTTTGAGTGAACTCTGGGAGTTGGTGATGGACAGGGAGGCCTGGCATGCTGCAATTCATGGGGTTGCAAAGAGTCAGACATGACTGAGCAACTGAACTGAACTGATACTATTCACCATAATGGCTGTACCAATTTACATCCCCAGCAACAGTGTACCAGTGTTCCCTCCTCTCCACATCCTCATCAATATTTATCTTTTTTAACTTTTATACTAGCCATGCTGACTAGTGATAGTCAGGTGAGTTTGTGGTTTTGACCTGTATTTCCCTGATGAATAGAGATTGTGAATATCTTTGCATGTACTTGTTAGCCATTTGAATTTCTTCTTTTGAGAAATGTTTATTTAAGTCCTTTGGCTGTTTATTTTTTAAAGGTTTATTTTTTAAAGCAGCTTTTGGTTTACAGCATAATGAAGGGGAGGGTATAGAAGTTTCTCATATACCCTTGCCTCCACACTGTGTAGCCTCCCCCGTTTTCAACATCCCCTTTCAGAGTGGTACATTTATTGCAACTGATGAACTACATTCTCACATAATAATCATTCAAAGTCCATAGTACACATTATGGTTCACTCATGGTGTTGTACCTTCTATGGGTTTGGACAAATGTATAATTACATGTATCCATCATTATGGTGTCATTATAGAGTATTTTCACTGCATTAAGAATTTTCTGGGCGCTGTCTATTCATGCTTCCTTCCCTAACCCAACCCCTGGCAACTCGTCTTTTTACTCTCTCCACAGTTTTGTCTTTTCCAGAGTGTCATATAGTTGGAGTCATACAGTATGTTGTCTTTAGAGATTGGCTTCTTCACTTAGTAATGTGCACTTATGTTTCCCTCATGTCTTCTCTTAGCTCAGTTGGTAAAGACTCTACCTGCAGTGCAGGACACCCGGGTTTGATTCCTGGGTAGGGAAGATCCCCTGGAGAAGAAAATGGCAACCCACTCCAGTGTTCTTGCCTGGAGAATCCCATGGACAGAGGAGCCTGGCAGGCTACATTCCATGGGGTTGCAAGAGTCGGATACGACTTAGCGACTAAAGCACCTGCATCCATGTCTTCTTACAGCTTGATAGCTCATTTCTTTTTCATGCTGAATGATATTACATTGTCTGGATGTACCATGGCTTATTCATTCATTCTTCTACTGAAGGATGTCTTGGTTGCTTCTAAATTTGGAGAATTATGAATAAATTTTTTTTAAACCCTGGTCTGCAGGTTTTCTGGATCTGTTTTCAGCTCTTTGGGGGTAGATACCAGGGAGCATGGTTGTGGGATCATAGGATAGGAGTATGTTTTTAGAACTGGAGCCAATGGTGAGTCCTGTAGGGCTAGTCTCACTTGTGCTGGATCTTGGTGCTGGGGTGCCTGTGGGCTCCTCGCTGGGGCTTTTCTGGTCCAGGGAGGGGGATTCTACTGGCTCAGGCAGCTGGCATCTCTGAGGACAAAAACTGTGGCTCCTTTGGCGATGAAAGCTTCAGGGGATCTGTAGCAGATGCAGTGGCTATTAACCAGCAGCCTGCTCAGTTGTGGAAGCTGCGGGGATGCTCTGATACAGGCTGCCGGTGTCCACTCCTAGGTCCAGACTGTGAGAGTTGGAGGGGGTCTGTGGTGGCCACAAGGGCTGCTCAGGCCCACAGCAGATGGTCTCCTCAGATGTTGTGGTCTCCACAGAGCACTCCACAGGGGCTGTGGTATCGCCCTGCCCTTATGTCCCTTCTGTTCTTCTGTCTCCAGTTGTCTCTGCTATGCCCATCACCCCCGCGGTCTGGCTGGGATGAAACAGCTCCTCAGGCAGCACCTGGAGAGGTTGGGGAAGGAGGAAGCTCACTCTGCTTTACTTTCCTACCTGCCTGGCCCATGGAATCCTCCAGTGAAGGGGACCCTTTGGGTGCTGAGCTGTGCATCCTGGGGGGCAGGATGATGTAGGTGAGAGGAAAACTTTCTTCGTACCTGTTCTTTGTGGTTCTTCTTTTATTTATGTATTTTTCCTTTACTGTACTGCTGTAGCTTCATGACTGGAGTCCAGAGTTCTCCTGCGGCTGTTTCGGTTTGCAAATAGTTGTCCAGCTGTTATTCTCTTGTGGAGAGATAAGGGTGGGTTTTCCTACTCTGCCATCTCACTGACATCACCTGATAGAACCTTTTTAGTTCATTCATTTTCAATTCTATAGGGTGTGCCTACATTTTATCATAATTACAATTGTTTATCTGTTCCACTATTATGACACCTCCCTTTATATTTTGGGCTTCCTTGTGGCTCATATGGTAAAGCGTCTGCCTGTAATGTGGGAGACTCAGGTTCAATCCCTGGGTCGGGAAGATCCCCTGGAAAAGGAAATGGCAATCCACTCTAGTACTCTTGCCTGGAAAATTCCATGGACAGAGGATCCTGGCAGGTTACAGTCCATGGGGTCACAAAGAGTCGGACACGACTGAGTGACTTCACTTTTTTTCCCTCTCCCTTTATATTTATTTAGCTTTTATGAACAATATAGCTATGAATATTCTCCTGTCTGCTCTCTGGTGGTTGTATATAGAGTTTCTTTAGGGAATTCTTCTCCTGGCCCAGCTAGGGAAAGCTTCTGTGGTTGCAGGCATTTGATGGCTTGATTGGGTCTGCTGGGTCCGTGGTGGCTTCACTTAGTCTGTCTGGCAGTCAGTGCTGGTTTTGGCTAAAATAGATCTGTTGTCCTCCATATCAGAGAAGGCAATGGCACCCCACTGCAGTACTCTTGCCTGGAAAATCCCATGGATGGAGGAGCCTGATAGGCTTCAGTCCATGGGGTCATTAAGAGTTGGACACGACTGAGCGACTTCACTTTCACTTTTCACTTTCATGCATTGGAGAAGGAAATGGCAACCTACTCCAGTGTTCTTGCCTGGAGAATCCCAGGGACGGGGGAACCTCGAGGGCTGCCATCTATGGGGTCGCACAGAGTCGGACACAACTGAAGCGACTTAGCAGCAGCAGCAGCAGTCCTCCATATGGCTTGTATTCTTCCAGTTGACTGGATTGGGTTTTTGCAAAGCAATATTGTCTCAGGATTCTAAGAAGTTTGGCAGAAGAGATACAAGATGTCAAGTTCTAGGCTCTGTCATTCTCACCTATGCTTTTGGTCAGAGGAAGGCATGACACCCGCCTGGATTTAAGAGGCAAGGCTATGGTTTTTCCAGTGGTCATGTATGGATGTGAGAGTTGGACTGTGAAGAAAGCTGAGCGCAGAAGAATTGATGCTTTTGAACTGTGGTGTTGGAGAAGAATCTTGAGAGTCCCTTGGACTGCAAGGAGAGCCAACCAGTCCATCCTGAAGGAGATCAGCCCTGGGATTTCTTTGGAGGGAATGATGCTAAAGCTGAAACTCTAGTACTTTGGCCACCTCATGCGAAGAGTTGATTTATTGGAAAAGACTGATGCTGGGAGGGATTGGGGGCAGGAGGAGAAGGGGATGACAGAGGATGAGATGGCTGGATGGCATCACTGACTTGATGGACGTGAGTCTGAGTGAACTCCAGGAGTTGGTGATGGACAGGGAGGACTGGTGTGCTGCGATTCATGGGGTTGCAAAGTCAGACACGACTGAGCGACTGAGCTGACTGAACTGACTGCGTGTAGATTTCACTTCTTGTTGCCGTGTTTACCAGTTAAAACAATCTCTAAGATACTGCTTTAGTTATCTATCACTGCATATTAAACCACCTCAAACTTAATGAAATAACAGTGCTTTAATATTTTCTGTGTTGTGGTTGGCAACCTGCTCAGTTTTTGTGCTTTTCTATCTTGAGGTTATTTAAGAGGCTGCAGTTTACTGAAGGCTAGAATGGACCCAGAGGATCCACGCGGGTCTCAGAATCTGTCTGGCAGTTGGAGCTGGTTATTTCTGGGATCTCCTCTAAGTAGCGCTCCGTTCTTCAGTAAACTGCATTAAGACAATTCACACCAATGTGGTCTCAGAGGTCCAAGAAAGTGAGGGCAGAATTCACAAAGACTGAGCTCTGCAGCCCACCCAGCATCACTTCCTACAGGTTATTGGTCGCAGCAGGACACAAGTCCAGCCCAGTTTTAAGGGGTAGGGGAATGAGCTTTTATTCATGTAAGGAGTTGCAATATAATCATGGAGATATTTTCAATCTACCATAAATTGCAAGGTTTTTCTTTCTTTGTTTTAAAGATTTAGTAATGTACATCAACTTTAAAAGAAAAAAAAAGGTAATATTTTCTTGGTTTTGTTTGGTCATTTACATTTCAATCTTTTTTATTTCTTCTGCTTTAATAAATATGTGGTTTAACTCTTAGAATCCATCTAAAAGTATATATATTTTCTAACCTTTGTTACATTGTTTTAAAATTATTTTTTCCTGGGAACTAGTTTTAGTGTTAGAACATTAATTTTATCCTCATGTTATTTGATGCATTATAATCTCTGTTGCATAGATTCACTGGTACTTCTCATCTGTCACTGGATTGGACAGAATTGCAGAGTAAGTGTCAATTTTGGTTTAGAATTCAGACAACACCCTAAGTAGGAGAAGGTACAGGAAAATGTAGATAAATGTATTTTCAGGGAGTATTACAGAATTTCTGTTTTAGCTAGAAAATAGTACAACTAAAATTTTTTGTTTGATGATGATTTTTAGTTATTTATTTCCAGAAAGACTCATTGCTATTAACACTTTTCTCGATGCTATCTTCAATAGGAAATACTATGCTCAATAGAAATTTCTGAATTTTTAAAAGTTTAATTTAATTTTATTACTAGTATAAAATTTTCTTATAATAAGCAAAGTTTTCAATAATATAAAAAAATCCTTATTTAAAAATGAATTTCTCTTTGATTTCTTTACAGTAATTTTTATCAGAAATGCCTCTTCAATATTTATTTGACTAACTTAAAGTCTTACTTTGGAGGTTGAACATACTTTTGCCCTTATTTTCTGCTACATTTTAAATTCTGCCAAGATTTTTAAGCAAACTATTTTCTTAATTATTTGTAAGACCACATGTTACTTTTATAATCAGAACTATTCTTGAATGTTTTTTTCTTAATTTTCTTAAATGAAAGCCATCTGTTTAAATTTATAAGCAATGACTATGCTAAAGTAAACAATTATGGTAACAAATCTGAATCTGTGAGCATATAAACTATGACAAAGTCATCTCATTTAGCAGGGAAATTAAATGTATAGTAATTGTTCCGTGTGTGTTAGTCACTCAGTCATGTCTGACTCTTTATGACCCCATGGACTGTAGCCTGCTAGTCGCCTCTGTCCATGGAATTCTCCAGGCATGAATACCAGAGTAGGTTGCCATTCCTTTCTCCAGGGGATCTTCCTGACCCAGGGATCAAACTGTAGTCTCCTGCGTTACAGGCAGATTCTTTAATTTGTAATTTCTTCATAATTTGTTGAGCCACAAATTACATTTTTTTAAGTTCCAGGGCAAGAGCAGAGACTGGAGATCATAATTCAGTATTTCCTCTTGCATATTACTGAAAAACATTACCTTGAATTTTTTCTCAAAATACAGCTGAATGTATTCTTTTGCATAGATATTAGTCATAGCAGCTGTGAAGTCTTAATTAATGGGTGGACAAGGGAAGATCACATGCCTTGGAAAAATGGCTAAAATAAAGTCAATACTTTATTTTCTGAGGGTGTGGTTTAGTGGATGAACAGATCTATGGCTTTCTTTAGATGAAGCACAGCAGAGAAATGGAAGTTTGTCTCTTTTGGAGACTCAGAATTAGTCTAAAAGTCTAAATGGACTAAAACTGAGCTCAAGCTCATGGCTTATTTTTCTTTCCTTTTGGACAGTTAATGGGTATTAAAGCCATGCCTCAGGACTTGACCTTCTCCAGGAGAGAGGGGGCACACAAGAGTTTAGGGAATGTAGGTCCCAGTTTCAACCTGAGGGCTGCTTCCAGGGCTCTGCCCTTTTCTGTTTCCTGACCAGGTTCTTTAAGCATCATCAGTGAGCAACCTGCTGATCCCTGAGCAGCACAGATAAGGTACATAGGCTCAGGCTGTTTGACCACAGTTAATAAAAATCAATTAATCTCAAATAATTGAGATTTTTCAGTATTTATGAACCTTTATTATTCCATTAAACTCACAAATAACCTTATGAAAGTGTTGCTTTAGTAAACTCCACCCTGACAGACCTCAAAAAAAAAAGAAACATCACGAGAGTCAGCTTCATTATCAGCAAACTACAGGCTTCTCATGAGTCCCTGGAGCAGGTGACAATTTGATTTTTAAGTGGCTTACTGATACTTTGCATTGATGTAGCACCATTCAAACCATATCTCAAAGTGCTTTACAAAACACTAATTAATAACAGCTCATAATATCCCATGGAGGATGGTACATTTTGCAGCTATCCTTTTAGAGAGGAAATTTCCAGGGGTTAAGAGGCTTCATAAAAGTCACACTTCAAAAGCAGTTGTGAAGCTATGGACTGAGTTAAGAATATGAAACTATCAGTTTCTAGCACTATCAAACAGGACTCACTTCTTCTTACTGTGTTAATAACCAAACTAATTGGCATGTTGTTTTTCAAGTTTTTAAAGCAAAAGCAGCACAATTCAGAAGGTAAAAAAAAGTCAAAGCTTCAGAAAGGCTTTTGAAATAAGTCTGAAAATGGCTATGAATTTCTTGTTGTTCAGTGGCTAAGTCATGTCCAACTCTTTGTGACCCCATGGACTGCAGCACACCAGGCTCCTCTGTCCTCCACTATCTCCCAGAGTTTGCTCAATTTCATGTCCACTGAGTTGGTGATGCCATCAAACCATTTCATCCTCTGTCACCCCTTCTCCTTTTGCCTACAATATTTCCAGCATCAGGATCTTTTCCAGTGAGTCACCTCTTCATATCAAGTGGTCAAAGTATTGTATCTTCAACTTCAGCATCAGTCCTTCCCATGAAAATTCAGGGTTGATTTTCTTTAGGATTGACTGGTTTGATCTCCTTGCTGTCCAGCGGATTCTCAAGAGTCTTCTTCAGCACCGCAATTTGAAGGCATCAATTCGTTGGCTGTCAGCCTTCTTTACGGTCCAACTCTCACATCTGTACACGACTACTGGAAAAGCCATAGCTTTGACTATATGGACTTTGTTGGCATAGTGGACTGTATGGACTATATGGACTCTGCTTTTTAATACACTGTCTAGGTTTGTCATAGCTTTCCTTCCAAGGAGCAAGCTCTTTAATTCCGTGGCTGCTGTTACTGTCTACAGTGATTTTAGAGCCCAAGAAAATTAAGTCCATCACTCTTTCCACTTTTTATCCCTCTGTTTGCCATGAAGTGATGGGACTGGATGCCATGATCTTAGTTTTATTTTTTTTTTCTTTTTTAATGTTGAGTTTCAAGCCAGCCTTTTCACTCTCCTCTTTCACCCTCATCAAGAGCCTCTTTCATTCCTCTTCACTTTCTGCCATTAAAGTGGTATCATCTGCATATCTGAGATTGATATTTCTCTCAGCAATCTTGATGCAGGCTTGTGATTCATCCAACCTGGGATTTCTCGTGATGTACTCTGCATATCAATTAAATAAACAGGGTGACCAATATACAGCCTCGTCATACTCCTTTTCCAATTTTGAACTAGTCGGTAGTTCCATGTCTGATTCTAACTGTTGCTTCTCAACCCATACATAGGTTTTCAGGAGACAGATAAGGTGATCTGGTACTTTCATCTCTTTAAGAATTTTCCACAGTTTGTTGTGAGCCACATAATCAGAGGTTTTAGCATAGTCAATGAAGTAGATGTTTTTTCTGGAATTCCTTTGCTTTCTCCATGATCGGATGAATGTTGACAATTTGGTCTCTGGTTCCTCTGCCTTTTCTAAATCCAGCTCGGTTCATGTATTGAACCAGTTCACTGCTTAAGTCTAGCTTGAAGGATTTTGAGCATAACTTCGCTAGCAAAAATAGTTGAATTTTTAAAATGAAGGTATTTACTGTAAAAGACACTAACTACTTGAAAACTGTGTTGTTGGAAGAGGGAAAGGTTAAATTTGGCAATTTGGCATTGAATATTGATTTAAAAGTAACATTTAGAGATACCTAGTTGTAACTAAAGAGCATGTACTGTATGTTGGTTAAGACAATAGGCTTTGGAGTTGAAAAAAATTGAATTTAACCTTCAGTACTGCAGTATAATTGCTGTGAGACTTGCAGAAATTACTAAGTCCATCTGATCTTCTGTTTCTTCATCTGTAAATATACAAGATCTGACTCTGTTAAAATGTTCCTAATCACATACATAGACATACACATGAAGAAGAATGCCAGGTTCTTATCATAAATGTATCCCATTTCTCTAAGTGGTGTATCTGGAAAAATCAACTGGAAATTTTTGCCTCTGTAAATTTAATGTTTAAAACTATATAGCCCCCAAAGATCATATAACATTTAAATTTTACAAAGAATATAAAATTGAAAAGTATCTACCTCTTTTGCTTGTTTCTAAGCCACCTAGATAATCTCCAAAAGGAACATCGAAATTTCGTAAGTGGGTTTCCAAATTTAGACGTGAATGTATTGACATTCTATTTGTGGATTTGCTCATGCAACTAAAATTATATTGTCCTAAAATTCTCTCTTAATATATCAGAAATCATTTCATGTTAGTATACTTAGAGCTATTGTTTTTTGAGCTGCATATTTTTTCTTTTTAATTCATTAAAAGTGTTAGTTGCTCAGTCGCGTCTGACTCTTTGTGATCCCATGGACTGTAGCCCCCACCAGGCTCCTCTGTCCATGAAATTCTCCAGGAAAGAATACTGGAGTGGGTAGCCATTCCCTTCTCCGGGGGATATTTCCAACCCAGGGATTGAAACTGCTCTCCTATATTGCAGGCAGAGTCTTTACCATCTGTGTCAGCAGGGAAGACTTTTGAATTCTTTAAAGGCAGATTCTTTACCAGCTGAGTCACAAGGGAAGCCCATTTTTGTATATAAGGGTAGAATAAATACCTGTAGCACAATTGTTGTCAAATTGTATGTATTTTTAATTTTAATAGATATTGCTTGTTTGTATTATAAATTTGGCAGTTCCATCTGTATCTCTTTGCTATGCCATTAGTAAACACTATCACTTTTTAAAAAATTTTGTCAATGTTGTAGGTATAAATGTTTCATTAATTAGAATGCATATAAAATATTCAAATTAAAAGACATGTAGATAACATAACAAACGACAAAGAATAACTTCTGTTGATGCTAAATTTTGACTGATATTTTGTATATACTCTTCAGTAATTTAAATATACCGGGCTTCCGCTGTGGCTCAGCTGGTAAAGAATCTGCCTGCAATGCGGGAGACCTTGGTTTGATCTTTGGGTTGTGAAGATCCCCTGGAGAAGGGAAAGGCTACCCACTATAATATTCTGGCCTGGAGAATTCCATGGAGTGTAAAGTCCATGGGGTCATAAAGAGTCGGACACGACTGAGCAACTTTCACTTTCTTTCACTTTCAGTTTAAATATACCACCTGCCCAGTATTATATTGCATGTATTTGGGCCATATTGGTTTGTATTGTATAGGAAAATATAATTCTCAAGAGTCATTCTAAAAATACCATCAATTTTTAAATGATATTTTTTTCTGAAGTTTTAAGTAGTGTTTTTATAATATCAAATTGTTTAAATTACCTTTTCTTAAACACTAGCCTAAAATATATTATCGGGTTCCCAGGTGGTGCTAGTGGTAAAGAACCTACCAGGCAGTGCAGATAGAGGTAAGAAAGGTGCATTTGATCTCTGGGTTGGGAAGATCCCCTGCAGGAAGGCATGGCAACCCACTCCAGTATTCTTGCCTAGAGAATCTCATGGACTGAGGAGCCTGGCAGGCTGCAGTCCACAGGGTCATTCAGAGTTGGACATGACTGAATATATTGTCAGGATACATATTTGAGAAATTCGGTGCAAAATTTTTGAATACTTTATCTGTTGAAATTTTGTAGGAATGAAAGTTTGGTTCGCATGATTTTTTTTTAATTTTATTTTATTTTTAAACTTTACATAATTGTATTAGTTTTGCCAAATATCAAAATGAATCCACCACAGGTATACATGTGTTCCTCATATTTTCATTTGTAGTTGACTATTTGTTGAAAAACATTTTTAAAAAAAATCTTACAATGCACTTGGAGCACAGCATATGTGTGTGTGTATGTTAAATGTGTGTAGTGAGTACTGTTTGTATTGTTATATTTTTGACTTTCTAAATGAAATAGTAGAAAAGATTTCACTAATATCACCTATGTTTTCATGAAAGAGCATTCTAATTTAACAGAGTTATTCTACTAACAGATTGGAGTTGACATTCATGAAATTGAAATTTATTTCACTTGTGTATGAGATGAAAGTTTTAAGCAACTATTCCTGTAATTCTTTGACCTTGTTTATGCTCATGTACAAAAATAGTATTCTTTATAGCCAGGATGATTTCTGTAATTGAATTAGTCCCCTACTTCATTTTCCTTTTACTTTTTAAAAGTGAAATAGAGAGCTCAAATTTTTCTGTGTCTGTATCTCTCTTGACAAAAGAAGCTTAATATGAGCATTCTGAGGTGGGGATGTTATACATAGAGGGGATTGGTGATAAAGCTCATAGTGGCCAGCATACATGATATTTTTCTAATTTGCTTACAATTTGTATTTTATTCCATATTATCTCCTGGCTTTAAATGTGCTTCCACTCACATCATTGCATAAATCTGTTGCTTCAGTATTATGTACCACATTTGTTGGGTGACTATTCCTATCCTTGCCACAAATAAGCCCTGTGCACAGTTTGAGAAGGACTGGCATGTGTTGAGTTAAACGAGCAATTCAGTGGATAATTGAACTGATTCAATCAAAGTCAAAAGACTTTACCCAAAAGGGTATAGAGCTAACATTTTTCCTACTAAATAATTAAATCAAACACAATTGATTTTATTTAAAATACAAGTATGCCTTGGAGATATTGTGGGTTTAGTTTCAGACCACCTCAATAAAGCAAATATCAAAATAAAGCAAGTTTCACTTGAAATGTTTTGTTTCTCAGTACATATCAAAGTTATGTTTACACCATGCAGTCATCTCTTAACTGTGCAACAGTGTTATGTCTAAAAAAACAATTCACATACCTGAGTTTAAAAATGTGTTGCTAAAAAATGCTAACCATCATCTGAGCCTTCAGTAAGTTCTAATCCTTTTGCTGATGGAGGGTCTTGCTTGATGTTGATGACTTCTGGCTTTGGTGATCAGGGTGGTAGTTGCTGAAAGTTGGGGTGGTTGTGGCAATTTAAAAAAATAAGACAGCAGTGCAGGTTGCCACAGTGATTGACTCTTCCTTTCATGAATGATTTCATGAAATCATTTTAGGGAATGATTTCTCTTAACGTACGATGCCGTTTGATAGCATTTTGTCCATCTGCTAAGTCACTTCAGTCGTGTCAGACTCTGTGCGACCCTATAGACGGCAGCCCACCAGGCTCCCCCGTCTCGGATTCTCCAGGCAAGAACACTGGAGTGGGTTGCCATTTCCTTCTCCAATGCATGAAAGTGAAAAGTGAAAGTGAAGTTGCTCAGTTTCACTCAGTCGCTCAGTTGTGTCTGACTCTTTGTGACCCCATGGACTGCAGCCTACTAGGCTACTCCATCCATGGGATTTTCCAGGCAAGAGTACTGGAGTGGGGTGCCATTGCCTTCTCTGATTTTATCCATAGTAGAACTATTTCCAAAGTTGGAGTCAACCCTCTCAAACCCCGAAGCTGTGCTTTATCATTGGATATCATTGATTTTATGAAATATTCTAAATCCTTTGTGTTATTCCAGTAATTAAATTCACTGTCTTTGATGGTTGGGATTTGTGGTGCCCCGAAATGCTGATAATGGTGGCATCAAAGATCATTTATCAGAGATCATTGTAGCAACTATAATATTGATAACAATGAAAAAGTTTGAAATATTGTGAGAATTACCAAAAACGTGACATAAAGACACAAAGTGAGCAAATGCTGTTGGGAATGGTACCAATAGACTTGCTTGACCTAGGGCTGCCACAGACTTTCATTTTGTTTTTTTTAAAATAAATCACAGTTATCTGTGAAACACAGTAAAGTGGAACATGATAAAATGAGATATGCCTGTGCTCTTGAAATCCAATATGATATTTACCCTGTTTGGGCCAAACTTTGCACATTTCAATGAAGAGCAAAACAAGATAACTTTCTTAGATATTTGTCTTCAACTAGTTGCTCTGCCCTGGCATTCCAAGATCATCTGTTGTGAGGATAAGGAGTGTTTGCTCTTCCCAGGCTGCTTCACACTTTGTCTAAGGGGAGTCTTAATCAGAAAGTAGACACTACTTGAAAACAACCACTGTTTGTCTGGGTTTTGAGTTCCCAAAGCCTGGTATCCTAAGGGAAAGAGCTGAAGCCACTATGGAGAGGAAAGAGGTGAGCCCATGGTTTCTTTTTTCCTCTGGTTCTGGGTCAAGGTTTAATTTGATGGGTGGGGGGTATGGGAAGGCAAAAGCTGTGCAGTGCACTAGACTTTGGGTTCCAGGATCCTTCCACTTCTCCCACCCCCATACCTACAGGCAGTTCTCTGGCCAGTTTGGCAGAGAAATACTGAACGTCACAGATTCCAGGGAACCTGTGATCCTGGACAACAGACACAATTGCGGTAATGGGTTGACGGTGACCAGAGGGCCTCCCAGGTGTTCAGTCACCTGGAACATTTCTGGAAATGTTACCTTGAAGCTTGGCTTACACCCCAGAGATATCGTTGTAATCAGCCTGGGTGGGCAGACTATATGTACGCAGGCAGATGTGTGTATATGTAAGTGTAATTACTGTACAAATACATATACTTAGGGCTTCCCTGATAGCTCAGCTGGTAAAGAATCCACCTGTAATGCAGGAGACCCCGGTTCAATTCCTGGGTTGGGAAGATCCACTGGAGAAAGGGGTAGGTTACCCACTCCAGTATTCTTGGGCTTCCCTTGTGGCTCAGCTGGTAAAGAATCCGCCTGCAATGCGGGAGACCTGGGTTTGATCCCTGGGTTGGGAAGATCCCCTGGAGAAGAGAAAGGCTACCCACTCCAGTATTCTGGCCTGGAGAATTCCATGGACAGAGGAGTTCTGGGGGGCTACAGTCCATGGGGTTGCAAAGAGTTGGGCGTGACTGAAGTGACTTAGCATACATGCACATATGCATATATTTTCAAGGTGAGTCTGATAATGGTCTTCACAACAGCTTTTGAGGTGTGTATTAATTTTCTCTTTCAGAGGATCTCAAACTTTAGTGTGCGTTATAAAACAAAGATTGATGGGCCCACCCCTGAGTTTCTGATTCAGATCTGTGGAAGGGCCTGGGAATTTGCTAGTTTAACAAGTTCCCAGGTGCTTGCTGAGGCTATGAATTGGACACCACACATAAAGAGCTAGAATCAAAGAAGCTCAGAGACTTGAAGGGAAATAAGGACCTTTCCAAGTTCACACAGCTAGACAAGCTCAATCTTGAAATTGGCATTCTAATTTTAAGTCCACTGTTTTGTTTTTATTTTTTAATTGAGACTAATGTGTTAAACTTTGTAAATTACTTTTGATCTATTATATCTCAAATGATGCTTGAAAGAACAGGGATGATGGGGGATATTATTGTGTAATCATGGAGAAATCTAAACAGATTAATTGAAGTGACTTCTGCATGTCCATATAACAAGGAAATAAAGAATAGAAATTAATTGAGATACCTAATTTTCAAGTCGATGTTTTTCTAGTTTTATAAGTTGTTCTAATCAGCCAAAATGAAATGACCTCATACTTTTTGGTACTTTTCTTTTTATTTTTATAACATACAACAACTTTTTATTAATTACATTCTAAATGAATGGAGAGACATAGTATTAGAACTACTTACATGACAAAATTTGCATCAATATTTAAAATAAATCTTTTGGTCTTAATTTCAGTTTCTGTACTATTACAATAAATTAAATTTTTATAAATCTTCCCATAACATTCCCGAGAAATATGTTTATTTGGAAGATTTCCAACTTCTAAAATACCTCATTTGTGATAAATTGATAGGAAGTATAAAGGTTGCTTAATTTATTTAAAACATACAGAGTGTTTTTGAACATCCATGGGTAGATACAGATTGTTCTGTTTGAAACTATATTTGCTTCTAAACATTCAAATCATGCATTTCATATAGAAGAAATGTTTAAAGACCATCAGTTCAGGATCTAAGTTTTTACTTGGCGCTTTCCCCTTTTCTTTGGATTTGGCAGAACAAATAGTTATTCCTTTAAAAGACTGTTTCATCGCTATGCCTGCCTGAGGCTTCATCTTTCTACATACACTATAAAATGCACATTTGTCCCTTTCAAGGGACTCTATCTCTTTGCCAACATCTGTAGAACACTTCAGTGAAAGAAATCCAATGGCTGCTCAGACTTCATCAGTTTAGAAGCTACCAGGAACTCAGCCAGACTGACAGCTGCTTCTTTACAGCATCAAAAGTAAGTCACACATACACACAATTATGAATCCAGAAAGGTGTTTAAATTTTGAGGACCCACAAGAAATATTTCTACATATAAAGTTTAAGCTAGCTGTGCATGTTACACAAAGTCTGTTTTAATATTTACAGCATAAATGAATAGATGTTACTTTGCCCCAAACAAAAATAGCAATGTCGAACAATAGCACACTCAGCTAGAAAGTGTGTGAAGAAGACCCCAACCTAAGGCCTGAAACACAGTAAGCAAAGACTTTTGAGAAGAAGGTAGCAGAAAGCTTTAACAGGGTAGAAATGCAGATGTATTTAATTTGAATGAGGTGGGGGTCATTTTTAATGTTGAATTCTTGTTAATATTCTCAACCACAAAGAAACGGTTGGATTTTAAGAATTACCTATGCCTCTGGTTTAAGATCGGTTCTGTCTGGAGCTTAAATAATCCTCTCTGACCATGAATGCCTGGTAACTTGAACACTAGCAAATTGAGAATAGTATTCTCTCTACAGGGCTGGGGGAAGCATCGCTCTAACAGTTGTAATGATGAAGTAGACTAGCTCCTTGCCCAGCCATCTGCACTAAGCCTGAGAGCCTGCACGATACTGTCCCACCTAAGACCCCTTCCCTATCCCCACCGCCACCTGTGTCCATGAGGCTTCCACATTAATATCAGGTATTTTCTTACTGTCTTGGTTTCTGTGACGGGTCGACTCATTTATCCCTCTTAACTCCTTGTGGTCCTTTCATCATCTTCCCATCAGATTGTCAGCTTCTTAGGCACCAGTCCTAATTCTCTATCCTTTGCACTGTGCCAAACCTAGGAGAGTCTAGGCATGCAATAAACAACCAACAAGTGGGTGAAACAACGTTCAATTTTATTACAGTGGTCTGAAAATTTCCTGTGGCTTGAAACAGTCAGTTCACTGGTAGAAATATCTGGATTCTGTGAGGATCTAGTTCAACTGTCTCCATATTTTTTAAACAATTTCTGGAATAAAATTTTAAGGTGGGATTACTGAATCTTGGCAACAGGCAACTATTACTTCCTGCAGATAGAACGCCTTTGTTTCAATTGTTCCACCATAGAAGAACCTGGATTAGTAATGAGGAAAATTGTTCATGTAAAATGTTTTAAACTTTCAAAAATATTCTATTTAAAATTGGTTAGCTTCAGAATTGTTCACTGATTGGAACATGCATATGAGCTAACAAAGTTTGTAGGAATTTCTTAATTTAATCAGAATAAGCAACTCAACCAAGGGCCCCAAGTAAAAACTATCAATGAGCCTATCAAATTACCCTAATCGGCCACTTATCTGGAGGGTGAGATTTAAAAGAAAAATCATTTAAGAACAATAGATACGATTTGTAAAATCACTAGAGCTGACAGATTCTGAGGCTTATCCTTAAGTCCTCCTTTTAGGCAAAGTTATGTTTATTTTGCTATCATTATTGTTCAAAACATCTTTCTTTCTAAAACCCTGAAAACTAATTTTTTAATTTATTTCATTCTCTGTCCCCTGCCTCCTTTCCGTCTTTCCTCTCTACTTTCCTTCTTTTCTTCCTTAATATCCTTGTAGCCTGAACAACAGGATGAAAGTGTAAGAGGAGAGTAAAAAAACCACAACATTCAGAAAGCTAAGATCATGGCATCTGGTCCCATCACTTCATGGCAAATAGATGGGAAAACAGTGGAAACAGTGACAGATTTTATTTTTTTGGGCTCCAAAAAATGCAGATGGTGACTGCAGCCATGAAATTAAAAGACGCTTGCTCCTTGGAAGAAAAGCTATGACCAACCTAGGTAGCATATTAAAAAGCAGAGACATTACTTTGCTAACAAAGGTCCATCTAGTCAAAGCTATGGTTTTTCCAGTAGTCATATATGGATGTGAGAGTTGGGCTATAAAGAAAGCTAAGCACCAAAGAATTGATGCTTTTGAACTGTGGTGGTGGAGAAGACTCTTCAGAGTCCCTTGACTACAAGGAGATCTAACCAGTCTATCCTAAAGGAGAGCAGTGCTGAATATTCATTGGAAGGACTGATGCTGAAGCTGAAACTCCAATACATTGGCCACCTGATGCGAACAACTGACTCATTGGAAAAGACCCTGATGCTGGGAAAGATTGAAGGTGGGAGGAG
Source organism: Bos mutus (assembly GCF_027580195.1). NCBI lineage: Eukaryota > Metazoa > Chordata > Mammalia > Artiodactyla > Bovidae > Bos > Bos mutus. The sequence continues at coordinate 74,829,799 of NC_091632.1, forward strand.
AAGGGGATGACAGAGGATGAGGTGGTTGTATGGCATCACTGACTTGAACATGAATTTGAGCAAACTCTGGGAGTTGGTGAAGGACAGGGATGTCTGACGTGCTGTAGACCATGGGGTCTCAAAGAGTCGGACATGACTGAGCAACTGAACTGAACTCAAATGGGGCTAAAAATGCATGTCCAGTTTTTAGAACCTAGTTATTTCTTTTGGCAAAATAAAGAAACTTGAAGACCTTATTCTATGTTTTCTAGTATTTTTCTCAGTATCAAAAAAAATTAAGCAAAGTATGGTGAAAAGATGATAAGCATCGCTGACCAGAGAGGAAATCTAAATAATGCAATTTTGGCAATTCAGATCAGATTCTATTAATATTCTGTCACATAAGACAGACCACGCTATCCATTCCTTATCAAGGCTAAAATAAGATATATTAATTAGAGTCTGACAACTGTAAACATTTATTAAAGAGCACAAAACAATAAAATAATGTGTGCTTCTATAAAGTTTCTCTGGATTCTAGTGGAAAAGTTTGAGGAAAGATGATAGATGACAGAAATTTTTCTAAACCTCAGGTAAATGTTGCTAGAGGGGAAGTATATACAAACATTCCAAATTGTGTTGAAATATGAACACAATTTCTTTTTTTCTTCAGCATATCCATGGCCGTTTCTCTAAATTCCCTTTCTGTCATGGAATGCCCTTTGATTTTCAGACATGTATTATGCAAAGCCAAGAATAGAGGCTTTCAGAAATCATTCATTCTCACAAACTTAACTTCAAAGTTCTTAACATATGGTTGCTGTTGATTGAATTTATCTTGCAGAACAAGAAACTAAGATAGGAGTTGATTCAGCAAAGAATACTATGAAGTATTACTTTATGGAAAGCCATTAGCTAGGACTCTAAAGTATGAAGTAACATGAGAAATGCAAATAACAACAATGTAATTAAGCTGTCAAATGTGATAGAGAAATTTATGTGAAAATGCATGTAGCCCCAGTATTCTCTGCTTCTTTTCCTTCTGGTTTTTAAGGCAACATCAAAACAGTTACTTCTGAGAATATTTATAACCTGTCACGAAAAAGGACTGAAGAGGAGGTAGCAATGTATCCCTGAAGGAAAATGTTAGTTTCAAAGCACCATTGATGTAAATATTGCCTCTTTTCTATTTTGTGAAATGGGTTGCTATGCTGATAAGTTTATTTGTGTTAGAAAATGGCATTAGAAACATGAGCAAATTTTTGTAATAGAAATATAGATGTGGTTTCATCTTTAATATAGGAGACATAAATCTTAACACAAAGATTGCTTTTTATGTGGTGAAATATGGAATAGTACAGTAACATCAAAAAGATACTTAAGAGGAAGTTTGATATGGTTGTAGGGAGACGGTGTTGAGAGAAGAGAGATTCTTGTAGAGAAATGTTGCTATTTCTGCTAAGCTGTGCGAAAAATTGGAACATGTTCAAATTTTTATTGTCACAGGCGTACAAAGCATTCTTACAAACACACCCAGAATGTCTTCTCATTGGTTTTCTTTTGGTTTTATATATACACTGAGATTATTTTATATATGAAGTGGAAAAATATCCCTGCAAAGGAAAAAAACGACTACAACAAAAATGTCCATTATATCATTCAAACTGAACTAATACAACACGGAATATGATATTCTAATCAGAGGGACTTATGCCTCACTAATGGGAGTTAAATATTATTAACAAAGATGAAAGAGGCAGTTTGCATAATAATGGATGTAGGAGAGAGGAAACGGATGGGTGTATCTATGTTATTTATTTAAAAAATAGAAAACTTTTTTTGGTTGAACCTAAGGGAATTTCATTTTAGCAAACCAATTTTTTTTTATGGAATGAATGCAAAATCTATAATTTCCATGTGTTCACTAACAAACACTCTAAATAATAGCAATTTTATAAGGTTATTATAAGTACAATATTATATGTATGACATATGTGATATGATTTCATATAATATGTAAAAGTGCACACAGAAAGCAGAATTGACTCCAAGCTTTAGAAGAAAATATTTCTCAGTATTCCTGGGTATATGAAGTGCCCTTAATGCAGCAGCATGGCCAGTTGTAATAACAGAGAGCCTTGTTGTGGTTCTGTCTGTTACATGCCAGATCACATGTATTCATTGATTCTGTTTAGGTGATCAATGATTCTGTGTAGTTTCCAGAAGTAATAGTATATATTTATTTTGATAACAAAAACTGATGTTTTTTTTTTTTTAAAGATAGGGCAGAAGAAAGTAAGAAGGAAGGGAATGGGGAGATAGGGGAAGGAAGGAAGGAAGAAGAAATTTCATTTTTCCAACATGATGAAAACACAGACAAAAACACATGGATAATCTCCAGAATTCATTGGAAGGACTGACGCTGAGCTGAAACTCCAATACCTTGGCCACCTGATGCAAAGAACTGAATAAGACCCTGATGCTGGGAAGGACTGAAGGCGGGAGGAGAAGGGGATGAAAGAGGATGAGATGGTTGGATGGTATCACCAACTCAATGGACATGAGTTTGAGTAAATTCCTGGAGTTGGTGATGGACAGGGAGGCCTGGCATGCTGCAGTCCATGTGGTCTCAAAGAGTTGGACATAACTGAGTGACTGTGGAGAAGGCAATGGCACTCCACTCCAGTACTCTTGCCTGGAAAATCCCATGGACGGAGGAGCCGGTGGGCTGCAGTCCATGGGGTCGCTAGAGTCGGACATGACTGAGCGACTTTACTTTCACTTTTCACTTCCATGCATTGGAGAAGGAAATGGCAACCCACTCCAGTGTTCTTGCCTGGAGAATCCCAGGGATGGAAAAGCCTGGTGGGCTGCCATCTATGGGGTCGCACAGAGTCAGACATGACTGAAGCGACTTAGCAGCAGCAGAGTGACTGAACTGAATTGAACTGAATCTCCAGAAGTTGTGCCTATTTACTTCCCCAAACCCAGCCATCATCATTGACTCCTTTATTCTCTTTTTGTTCCTCACACTTCACCTCCATTCTGGGCTTCCCTGGTGGCTCAGACAGTAAAGAATCTGTCTACAATGCAAGAAACCTGGGTTCAATCCTTGTGGTGGGAAGATCCCCTGGAGTAGGGAATGACAACCCACTCCAGTATTCTTGCCTGGAGAATTCTGTGGACAGAGGAGCCTGGCAGGCTACCATCCATGGACTCAAGGAATCAGACGTGGTTGAGCAACTAACAGTTTACTTTCAATGTGCACTTCCATTGCATGATAATCCTGCCTTTAAAAAATCAGTATACATCAGCTTAAAACAATACATTTGTTCATAAGTGATTTTGGGAAAGCTATTTCTTGTGGCTCCAACTAGGATATGTTTTATTTCTCTCAGGGAAGTTGTCACTGAACACTGGTTCTTTGTAAAGGGAAGGGGGAAATAATCTTTCTGGTATGTTTTCCTACATTTTTCATGTAGACTTTATCAACACCTTGTTATCTGTTTTGTGAGGACTGTAAATCAGGATAAGGGGCTGAGATCTGAATAGATAACCTCCAGCCCGTGAAGTAAATTCATGTCTTACCCATCCACCCAGAGCTGTCAGAAGACTAAGTCCCCTCTCTGCAGGAGGCAGTGAAGGAGGAGCTTTTGTCTTTTTTTTTTTTTAGCTATTTCTTGTGGCTTGTTTTATTTCTCTCAGGCTGCACTGGTTCTTTGTTGAAGGGGAAATAATCTTTCTGGTATGTTTTCCTACATTTTTCTGTAGACTTTATCAACACCTTGTTATCTTTTTTGAGGACTGTAAATCAGGATAAGGGGCTGAGATCTGAATAGATAACCTTTAAATTCATGTCTTACCCATCCACCCAGAGCTGTCAGAAGACTAAGTCCCCTCTCTGCAGGAGGCAGTGAAGGAGGAGCTTTTGTCTTTTTTTTTTTTTTTAAATATAATTTATTCATTTGTGGCTGCACTGGGTCTTTGTTGCTGTGAACTCGCTTTCTGTAGTTGCGGCCAGTAGGGGCTACTCCCTGGTTGCAGTGCTCAGGCTTCTCGTGCTGTGGAGCACAGGCTCTCGGGTGCAGAGGCAGCACGTGGGCTCAGTGGTTGCAGCTTCCTGGGCTCTGGAACACAGGCTCGGTGGTTGTGGTGCACAGGCTTAGTTGTTCCTTGGCATGTAGGATCTCCCCGACCCAGGGATCGAACCTGTGTCTCCTGCATTGGCAGACAGATTCTTTACCACTGAGTCGCCAGGGAAGCCATGCATCTTCTGAATAAAGTGTGCAGGGCATGTGTGTTCACCCTTCCTACTGGGCACACATGCACAGAGAGATCATGCTAATATACTCATCCAAAGAGTCTTATAATATTTATAACTTTCATACATTTATGTGATTCTATGGCTCAGGACTGTAAATGAACAGCAGAGTTACTTTGAGGCTTTCCTAGCATTCTGGATTCACGTTAGTTGCTATACATGCATTTTTAATATCAGAACAGAGACAGCCAAAAACTTAAGTGCTGATTTGAAAAGTTTTTGTTAATTTAGGTCTGTATGTTCTGAAAACTCTCTGAAATTGAAATTTCGATATACTTTTATAAAGCATACTACTTTTTAGAGTGACATCAAATCAGTAAGAACCAGGTAATGAGCCTCCAGTAATTAATGCATTTTGTAGAGGTTTTTTTTTGAAATATTTATTGAGTGATCAATATCCCATCTCTGACTGTTATGGTATTATTATGAGCCTAAAACTAGTAACACGATTGACATGAATTCCACACAAACAAAAAATAGTAACAGGAGTCTTAGAACTTTCAGACAGTGTATTTGACATTTTAGGGAGAAAATGCTTAGTTGACTTAGAAAAAGTCAATCCAATTTCTCTGCTCTGTTTATTTTGTTTGTCTTCTAAGTGAGTCAAGATCAATAGGATCACCATGTTCATCTAAATCAGATTGGAGATATTGACCTGAAAATAGCTAATTCCATTATCCTCATGGGCATGGTTTTACTATTTGTGTTATTGGTACTTACCAAGACTTCTTGGAATTTCTACTGAAATTTTGTGATAACTTGTGTTCAACTCAACAAGGGTTTCTTCAGTTCCTCCAATGGTGCCTAGATGGATTAAGTGGGAATGGGTGGTGTTAAAACTGTGTTGTCGAGTAATGTGAAGGAAAGGGTTACAAGAGAAACGCCAGGATTGCACCAGAGCTATGCAGACAGCACTGTCTGCAGCACACAAGGTCAGATGGCTCTCTTTGGGGTCCATAAGCAATTTTCAAAACAGTGGGATGTAGTTCTCAGCTCTTCAGCTTTTCCAGGCCTTTGAACTCTCCACCAAGATGGGAGGTACAGTCCTTGTGCTCTTTCTGGAAACGTGAGAATCTTTTGAAGCTGAGTTTGCTTGTAGTTAGTGCAAATGGCAAGAAAGAGAATTTAGTCAAACTATTTGCAGAAGGCTATGTAAAGAATTACATGCAGGATTGATTTACTAGTTCTGGGGACTTCAGGAGACCTATTAGAAGATTTTAGAAAAATAGCTGAAGTTAGCTTGAGAGGAAGTAAGCAATAACCCATTGGGCAAATCACACAATTCTAAAAAGAACTTTTGTATCACAAGAGAAGGTTTTTTTTTTTTTTTTTTCATCATTTGTGTTTCCAGTCTGGAAAACCATTTTGATTTTGTTGTTTAAAAAAAAAAGTTTCAAGCAAATCTATTTATATCAAGGTATGACTTATGGGCAACAACAGTAAAATGTGTCTTCTTGAATTTATTTTAGGTTCCTATATCCATGTGGCTTATTTTGGCAGCATCCAAGTCACAATCTCTACTCATACCAGTTTCAAAATTATGAACGTGGTAGATGTACCCCTCTTTTCATTTCTCAACATCACCTCTATTGTGCATTAACCATTAGTTCTCCTTTTGCACATATGTTGGAATTTTATATTTTAAGCTACAGATTTGGATACAGTATGTTACTGCCTTGTCCCCTTCATGGATCAAATAATTATTATCATTTGTATAATTTGGATGGTACTTCCAAGGCTATGTAGCTGACTCTAAAATGGCACAAAGCTAAATTTCAAGAATAACAAATTTTTCTGTACTTTAAATTCACCATTATTGTTCTAATCTCAAATTTTAAATATACTGTACTTTTTTTCCCCATAAATATTTTTCTGAGACTAGGTAGGAAAACTTTCTGTGATTGATTACTTGACAACTATTTACTTGGTTTGAAGTAGCCTTGGTATAATTCTAATATACTTCTATGAAACTGGGATTGTGAAAGTGTTCATCTGACCCGAGTTATTGTGAGAATTAGTCAAATAATTTATGCAAAGTGCATCTGCAAAATGTATTTGGTATGTTATCAGGAATCTGGCCTTTACTAGCATTTGTATTAGGGCTTCCCAGGTAGCTCAGTGGTAAAGAGTTCACCTGCCAATGCAGGAGCCACAGGAGACGTGGGTTCGATCCCTGGGTCGGGAAGATCCCCTGGAGGAGAAAATGGCAACCCACTCCAGTATTCTTACCTGGAAAATCCCATGGAGAGAGGAGGCCTGGCAGGCTACAGTCCATGGAGTCGCAAAGAACTGGACACGATTTAATGACTGAACACACACATAGCATCTGTATTGCACTTTATATGTTTATAAATTTGCTCATACATATTTTTTATTTTCTTAATAGCTTTATGAAGTGATTAAGATTTAATATGCCTATCCTGGGGCTTCCCTTGTGACTCAGTTGGTAAAGAATCCGCCTGCAATGTGGGAAACCTAGGTTCGATCCCTGGGTTGGGAAGATGCCCTGGAGAAGGGAATGGTTACCCATTCCAGTATTCTGGCCTGGAGAATTCCATGGACTATATAATCTTTGGGGTCGCAAAGAGTCAGACACGACTGAGTGACTTTCACTTTCACTTTTCATACCTATCCTGATCTGATAGAATAAGAACTTTTAAATTTCTTTATTTCTAGGGAATATGAGTAATCTTATAAAAATACATTTAATAAAACAAGACTCAAAGCAACATAACATAATTTTCAAGGTTACATATTAATTAGTAAGATACCTAGGGCCAGGCCTTAGGTGTCTTGAGTTTCAGTCTAATTTTTTATTCCATCTTGATTCCTTCCAGGTGGATGAGTCTCAGTGGATGTAACTGTGTTTTATCCTAAAACCATGAGAAAAATTATATAACCACAATTGAATTTTTATAAAATATTGTGACAAAAATTCTTATTTTGGAGAATTCCAGCGCTTAGGACTCCATACTCCACTGCCAGGGGCCCAGGTTGAATCTCTTGTCAGGGAACTAAGATCCTGCAAACCATACACGCCAAAAAAAAAAAAAAAAAAAGATAAAACATTATCATTTTCATCCTTTGATCCCAATAAGTGCTTGAAAAATATTTTTATACGAAGTCTCCTTAATTATTAATGATTGTCTTTTAGTTGAAGGGGATAAAACATAAGACTTTCTTAATTTGCTATACATTAGTGAAGATCATACTCCTAGCTTATCTATAACATTTTTTTCCTGGAAATTTTTAATGTATTCAGTTAAAGGATCTCTTTTCTTTCCAATATGAAAATAATTTTCAGTGACAAACTGGATCTTAGTACTGTTTTCTGAATTCTTAGGGAGCATACACCTTACAGCCCATAGGCAACGATTTGGTGCTAATGTCATATGAAACTGCAAGATTAATGTGAAGTCCATAAAACGGATTCTTTTTAATCTCTTGGTTGATTGCAGGGCAGAGGTTTACCTCCATTCTCTGCCACTTCCTTCAGCGTAGCATATAAACAGAAGTTCAGCGGATCACTAATTAGAACACAACCAGTGATAACGTAAGTTAATTAGTTACGTGCTTTGCTGGCTACTCTTCTTGGCAGCAGACATAGCACCTGGGGCACGGAAAATAGAAATGGCAAAGATATGGACAAAACAGGTCCCTGTCACAGTTTAAAATAGACATCTCACTCTAGGCAGGAATGTCCTCAAACGTAACGATGCCTGGCACATGACAGAGGATTCATGAAAATGTAGATTATGAAGTGCTTTATGAGTGTCCTAAAGGGATTTCAATAATTCTAAGTAAGCAATATCTGTGGTGTACAAATAGAAAATACGTTCATTCATTTTCTTCTGGTCCATTTCAACCTGTTCTGTGGTTGGTTTTCTGCCCTTGGGCGGACTCAATGCCTGTGTGTGTGTGTGTGTAGGAATTCGCTCACAGATAATCAACCATTCTCTGATTATGAGTGGTTCTATAAGAATTCCCCGGTTTAGTAATTATCATGTGTAGTCCAGTGTGAGGATAAACTGCTTACATCATTGAAGTTGAAATTTCCTCCCTCCCTCTGATGCTGCTTTGGGCTGGAAGACTGCCATGCGAAAAGGCAGCACAGCGCATCTCAGCATGTTCCCATCAACAATTCCACTGCCCCCTCCCAGGGCCTTAGACTGCCCAAGACTCCTCCAGGACCCCACAGGAGGAGAGGCAGGACATGGGCTCTTTGAACTTGAATTGATCTTCCATCGATGGGTTCTCCCTGGTTATGGCAAGTATGGACTCTTTTTCTTTTCTTTCCCTCCCTTCAAAACAAAACAGACTTTGCTGGAGATCTCATATCTGCGATTTCTTTGGGACAGTTACTTGCAAAGGGTTCCTTTATCTGGTCTCTTAAGATATGTCCTTGGGACATGTGCTAGGACTTCTCTAGTTTTTCTCTTCTGAGCTGTGTTGTCCCCACAAACCAGCTGTCTTGAGTATGATAGAAGGTGAGGCCAGACTAGCACATTCTCTCTCTTTTGACCCTTACTTTTCCATGGCTTATGCAAAATCATGTAGTTTTTGCTCCTATAAATTCAGGAGGAATAAAAACTTTCCTTTTCATTACTCAGCTGTGAAAGAAGCTGGCTTGTGGCAATCATCTCTTTTGCAAAGTCTCTATTATCAGGTGTCTCTTTTTTTTTTTTTTTAATCTTAGCAGTGTAAAATGAACAGAAGAAAAGTTCATTTCTCATGCATATGTTTGAAGGAACTAATGTTTTGTATATTAGGAAGGAAAATAGAAGTGCTTCCTAGTATGAAACTTTTCATTATTAGGTTTCTCTGACAGATGAAATGTTCACTGCTGAAGGGGAAACGGGAATGTTACGGTTCCCTTCACAATTATATAATCCCTCATGTTACAGACCTTCGGTCCCAAAGAGTAAGACGTGTCAACTGTCTTTCATAGAGTGTTCCCAGTAGCATTGTCTGCATTGTTCATGTTGCTGCTCACAGGAGGAAAAGGTCATTCTGTCAATGAGACCTTGTGCCTGTGAGCTCCAAATGTGAAGCGTGTTGTGCTTTAAGGCATATCCACCAGGGTTGCAATTAGGCTGAATTTGGATAGATGGGATGGTGTGCAGGGCAGGAAAAGAATATTCAACAGACATCATTTAAGTAAACACTGAAAATGGGGATATTTTTGTATTTTACTATCTGGAAATATTCTCTTAAGCAAAATTTGGCTAGTTCTTTGATTTTTGTGTTAAAAGATTAATAATAGGTTAATGGATCTTGATGTTTTTCTCCCCAGAGGACGATGATGTAGTAGATAATAAGAGGTCTGAAGGAGGATGTGTAGCGTGACCAGTAACAAGGCTAGGACCACCTAGTAGGTCTGGGTCTAAATTCTGGCCCAACCACTTGCAAACTTAAGTGTCAGGTGAGACACTTAAGCTATTTGCTATAAGACAAGTGGGATAAGACTGATTCATTAGGTTGTGATGAAAATGAATTAGAACAAATGAAACATTCTTGGGATATTGTAAGCATTTTGGGGTAGGGCACACTTTATTGATGTTTATTTTTATCAGAATATAATTGCTTTACAATGTTGTTTTAGTTTCTGCTGTACAACAGAGTGAATCAATTGTATGTGTACATATATCCCCGCCCTCTCCCATCCTCCCCATCCCACCCATCTAGGTTACCACAGAGCACTGAGCTGAGGTCCTTGTGCTATAAGCAGCTGTTTTACACATGGTAGCATATTTAATAGATGATAGCTGTCACCATCACCATCATTACTTTAAAGGTTCACTAAGAAAAGATTCTGAGTTAATATCTGTTCTATCAATCCATGTATCTGTCTGTGTATCTACCTATTTATGTATCTATCTATATCATCTATTTCCAATATTAATAATAATTAATATTCAGCTCCAGAGGTATAAATCAGAGGTCAGACAGTGGTTATCTGTAGAACTGCATTTGTGTAATCTCAGGCAGCAAGGCTAAGAAATGCTTAAAGAACACTGAAAGATAGTTTAAATAGTTATGATTTTGGGGGGAGAAAGTAACAAAAAGAACAGTTATAGTAAGAGCTGCAAAGCCTTGAAAACTGTATATTTAGCAAACAAATTGACATAAAAATTTGAAATAAAATTCCCTCATGTACTAGTGTCAGCTTTTATGTCTTGAGACTTTACTCTGCTTTTCCTTATGCTTTGAATGTTTCAGTTATCAGAAATATCTGGTCATTAGCCACATTCCTGCTCCATGGACTGAAGACAAATCTAAGATTTCAATGAAAAATCACCTTATTTTTCTGCTAACTCTGATTAGACTTCATATACATTTCTTTCCATTGTGTGAAGATCTTTAAGCTCAAGGTATATATATATTTAAGAAAAATATGTTAACATACTTTAAAAATAATAGTTTATAGTTTGTAGTGTCAAACATTAAAACAAAACCAAATGATCATGGTCTGTTTATGAGTATCCTTGTGGATACTGGCCTGTTTAAAAAGGCATTAACATGGTTTATAATCATAATTCAGTACAGTTCAGTTCAGTCACTCAGTCATGTCTGACTCTTTGTGACCCCATGGACTGCAGCTCGCCAGGCTTCCCTGTCCATCACCAACTCCCAGAGCTTGCTCAAATTCAAGTCCATCAAGTCAATGATGACATTCAACCATCTCATCCTCTGTTGTCCCCTTCTCCTCCTGCCTTCAATTTTTCCCAGCATCAGGGTCTTTTCCAATGAGTCAGTTCTTCGCATCACATGGCCAAAGTATTGGAGTTTCAGCTTTAGCATCAGTCCTTCCAATGAATATTCAGGACTGACTTCCTTTAGGATGGACTGGATGGATCTCCTTGCAGTCCAAGCTAATCTCAAGAGTCTTCTCCAACACCACAGTTCAAACGCATCAATTCTTTGGTGCTCAGCTCTTTTTATGGTCCCAAGTCTCACATCCATACATGACTACTAGAAAAACCATAGCTTTGACTATATGGACCTTTGTTGGCAAAGTAATATCTCTGCTTTTTAATATGCTGTCTAGGTTGGTCATATCTTTTCTTCCAAGGAGCAAACATCTTTTAATTTCATGGCTGCAGACACTATCTGCAGTGATTTTGGAGTCCAAAAAATAAAGTTTCTCACTGTTTCTATTGTTTCCCCATCTATTGCCATGAAGTGATGGGACCATATGCTATGATCTTAGTTTTCTGAAAATTATATTTTAAGCCAATTTTTTCACTCTCTTCTTTCACTTTCACCAAGAGGCTCTTTAGTTCTTTCTGCCATAAGGTGGTGTCATCTGCATATCTGAGGTTATTGATATTTTTCCTGACAGTCTTGATTACAGCTCGTGCTGCATCCAGCCTGGCATTTCTCATGATGTACTCTGCATATAAGTTAAATAATCAGGGTGACAATATACAGCCTTGATGTACTCCTTTCCCAATTTGGAACCAGTCTGTTGTTCCATGTCCAGTTCTAACTGTTGCTTCTTGACCTGTATACAGATTTTTCAGGAGGCAGGTCAGGTGGTCTGGTATTCCCATCTCTTTAAGAATTTTCCACAGTGTGTTGGGATCCACACAGTCAAAGACTTTGGTAGTTAATAAAGCAGAAGTAGATGTTTTTCTGGAACTCTATTGCTTTCTCGATGATCCGATGAATGTTGGCAATTTGATCTTTGGTTCTTCTGCCTTTGTTAAATCCAGCTTGAACATCTGGAAATTCACAGACAATTCATGTCTTGTTGAAGCCTGGCTTGGAGGATTTTGAGCATTACTTTGCTAGCACGTGAGATGAATGCAATTGTGCAGTATTTTGAATATTCTCTGGCATTGCCTTTCTTTGAGATTGGAATGAAAACTGACCTTTTCCAGTTCTGTGGTCACTGCTGAGTTTTCCAAATTTGCTGGCATATTGATTTCAGCATCTTCACAGCATCATCTTTTAGGATTTGAAATAGCTCAACTGGAATTCCATCACCTATACTAGCTTTGTTTGTAGTGATGCTTTCTAAGACCCCCTTTGCTCTGCATTCCAGGGTGTCTGGCTCTAGGTGGGTGATCACAGCATCATGGTTATCTGGGTCATGAAGATCTTTTTTGTATAATTCTTCTATGTATTCTTGCCACCTCTTCTAAATATCTTCTGTTTCTGTTAGGTCCATACAATTTCTGGCCTTTATTGTGCCCATATTTGCATGAAATGTTACCTTGCTATCTCTAATTTTCTTGAAGAGATCTCTAGTCTTTCCCATTCTATTGTTTTCCTTTATTTGTTTGCATTGATCTTTGAGGCTGGCTTTCTTATCTCTCCTTGCCTTTCTTTGGAACTTTGCATTCAAATTGGTATATCTTTCCATTTCTCCTTTGCCTTTAGCTTCTCTTCTTCTCTCAGCTATTTGTAAGGCCTCCTCAGACAACCATTTTGCCGTTTTGCATTTCTTTGTCTTGGAGATGGTCTTGATCACTGCCTCCTGTACAGTGTCACAAACCTCTATCCATAGTTCTTCAGGCACTCTTTCTATCATATCTAAACCCTTGAATCTATTTGTCACTTCCACTGTATAATCAGAAGGGATTTGATATTCACTATTAATAACATTATTTTGTTGAAACAGAATTAGTTTTCTGAAAACTTGATAATAATGGTTCCAGAAAGAGGACCAAAGCAAACGTTAATGATCCCAGTCATAGACATGAAGAGCTCGTACTTTCATTGTAAATTAATTCTATACAGAAAAATCATTTTGAATCATTTGGCTGTTATTATCTTTGATCTAAAAAAATATTAAGTAGATTTTCTCCTTTAAACAAATTTCTTTGATATGGGAGATAACACACAGATGTGCTGTGATTACACTGAGAATGCATGAATTCTCTTGTCCAGTTTATTTCAGATAATGTTTTAATTGAAGATTATTTGCCCAATGGGTAAGATATAAGCAGTTGAAAGTTGAGACCTCTAATAATTTTCTGAAAATGTTGTTACATAACATAGATGCAATGATGCAGGCAATATCTGAGACATTCCATGATGGATTCTATTCTCAGAAGGACTCTTGTGTTGAGCAAGGAAACGAGGGGGCTAGACTATGCATGGATTTTTTAGAAAAGCACCATCACTTGATTGCTTTATGAGTGTAAATTTGTTAAAATCAGATAATTTGCCTTGAATGTGTACAGTTTAGTGTACTTCAGTTATGCTTCAGTAAAGTTAAAAATAGTCACCATCAAGTGTGAGATAAAAAATTGTGGGGACCATGTGGATAAAGATAAAAGCTGTACTTCCTGCCACAACACAGGATAAGAAATAATTGAGTCTCCAATTGGAAGAGGAGGAGAAGGAATTTAGAAAAGAGTTTTTAATTTTTTTATTTTTCATTTTTTCTAAAAAACAAGTAAGCTAGCTGCTTCCTCTGCCTCTCATAATCTCTGTGGTGGGTGGCAGCAAAGAGAAGCTAGGAATAGAAATGAGGAATCATTTATGTTGAGGAGAATAGGACATCCTGAGATATTGCTTTTTGGCTAGAGCTTGAAGGCAGAAGACTTGCAGAAAGGTCCAGCAACATTGACTTGAAGGACATAGCAAACAGGATGGAAATATATGTTTCTAACCTTAGATGTGCAAATGACACCACCCTTATGGCAGAAAGTGAAGAGGAACTAAAAAGCCTCCTGATGAAAGTGAAAGTGGAGAGTGAAAAAGTTGGCTTAAAGCTCAACATTCAGAAAACAAAGATCATGGCATCCAGTCCCATCACTTTATGGGAAATAGATGGGGAAACAGTGGAAACAGTGTCAGATTTTATTTTTGGGGGCTCCAAAGTCACTGCAGATGGTGACTGCAGCCATGAAATTAAAAGACGCTTACTCTTTGAAAGGAAAGTTATGACCAACATAGATAGCATATTGAAAAGCAGAGACATTACTTTGCCAACTAAGGTCCATCTAGTCAAGGCTATGGTTTTTCCATTGGTCATGTATGGATGTGAGAATTGGACTGTGAAGAAGGCTGAGCACCGAAGAATTGATGCTTTTAAACTGTGGTGTTGAAGAAGACTCTTGAGAGTCCCTTGGACTGCAAGGAGATCCAACCAGTCCATTCTGAAGGAGATCAGCCCTGGGATTTCTTTGGAAGGAATGATGCTAAAGCTGAAACTCCAATACTTTGGCCACGTCATGCGAAGAGTTGACTCATTGGAAAAGACTCTGATGCTGGGAGGGATTGGAGGCAGGAGAAAAAGGGGATGACAGAGGATGAGATGGCTGGATGGCATCACTGACTCGATGGACATGAGTCTGAGTGAACGCCAGGAATTGGTGATGGACAGGGAAGCCTGGCGTGCTACGATTCATGGGGTTTCAAACAGTTGGACACGACTGAGTGACTGAACTGAACTGAAGAAGCGTCACTCATGTCTGAGGATGGTACAGATTAAACGTGGACATTTCTGTGTGCCCAAGTAGTGAGGAGTAGGACAGGAGTAAGAGAATGGGCAAATCATATGAATACCATTTATGTGGAAGCAGGGCTAAACCACAGGCCTTCCTGGTGGCTCAGCTGGTAAAGAATCTGCCTGCAATGCGGGAGACCTGGGTTCCATCCCTGGGTTGAGAAGATTCTCTGCAGAAGGGAACGGCTACCCACTCCAGTATTCTGGCCCGGAGAATTCCATGGACTCTATAGTCCATGCGGTAGCGAAGAGTTGTACACAGCTGAGCGACTTTCACCTTCATACATAGAGCCAAACCACAGAGTCAGACATGACTGAGAGACTGAACATGCATGCACAGCTAAGCCTAAAAGTGAAAGCTATTTTGAGGGTCTGTGAGAAGTCTGGAGGTGTAACTATAGAAATGATTGCCACCCATTAGAGCCAGCAAGCACACAAAGAGAATGGAGTTCAAGTGTTTTCAACCAAGGATGATGGTAGAGAACAACTGTAGATCATATGAACCTCACCATCACCCCTACGCCTATCATGTGTGACAGTCTATAAACCTCACTTTTCAATTTTGAGGGGAAGGAAAAATTGCTTAAATGGAGTCATGTTAAAGTTTGAATTTTTGAGAATAATCCTAAATGGGCTCTCTACAAAAAATTTAAAATACTTTGAATTTTCTCTACTAATCTGAATTCTACATAAAGAAATGAAGACAGAATCGTTGCTGAATTCTGTGGACAGTTTTTAAGTATGAAAAATTCAGTCCTACTACCAATATTTTGATCTGGGAAAGAATTGGAGAATAGAGAAAGAAAACACAAACACACAAAAAAGCAAAACAAAATAAACAAGCACAAAAATTGCTCTATTGATATGGGTACTAAAACAGTAATTTTTTTTTACCTGCATCTATATTAACCTATATATCTTAACCCTGTAATAATTCATAGCAGTATTCTTGCTATGTTTGTAGTTTCGATTATATGAAATCAGATTTGAAACCAAAAATCTTATAAATTAATTTGCTTGTAATGAGAAAGTGAGATGAGAGAATGATATGTATTTGTTTCCACAAAAATCTACCACTAATAAAAGTAGGAAGGAAAGAAGCAAATGTAGTGAAAACATCTATTTGAGAAATAGATTATTCATATCTGAGAATTCCATTGAAATTATGCTAAATACTTTGAAAGTAATATTTTGATAATAAATCTTGTTTTGATTTTTATACTATATGTATATGTAAAGCTAGATAGATTCATGTATATAGCTTTCTGTAAGTGTGTATACATATATATGTATATATATATGAAGATTAATTATTTTTTAAGTTTATGTTATGATACAGTACATTTAAGTTTTGCTTTAATAAACAACTCAATAATTACCAGCATTCTTTTGAGGGCTTCTTTTTTATCAACAAAATAAAAATCTAATGTGCACTAATATGGCTTCCCTGATAGCTTAGTTGGTAAAGAATCTGCCTGCAGTGCAGGAGACCCCGGTTTCCTGAGTTGGGAAGATCTGCTAGAGAAGGGATAGGCTGCCCACTGCAGTATTCTTGGGCTTCCCTTGTGGGTCAGCTGGTAAAGAATCCGCTTGCAGTGTGGGAGACCTGGGTTGGAGACATGGGTTCATTCAGTATCTGGGTTGGGAAGATCCCCTGGAGAAATGAAAGGCTATGCATTCTAATATTCGAGCCTAGAGAATTCCACGGACTGTATAGTCCATCGGTCGCAAAAGGTGGGACATGACTGAGCGACTTTCACTTTCACACTAATATGATTAAATTAACATAAATCATTTAATAGATCTATACAAGAGTTTGAATTCTTTGGTAATCTTTTTTTAATCAAAGATGAGGAATTCACTGTTTATGTGTCCTTTTCTGCAAAAATTGTCTCTACATGACCCTTGCTTAGTTCCCTTAAGATTCACAGCTCCTATGTTTTGCAATTATTCAGGTTGTGAAGCTTTAAACCAGCTTAGGATTCTCTTAAATCATTCTGTCACCTCGGATCCACCCCTAATTTCTCACATTTATCCATTGATGTGCAGTCTTTCCAATATAAGTCCTTGGGAAATTCATACTCAAATGTCTCCTTTTCTGCATCTCTCTCTTAATATAAAAATTTTCTGAAGTTTGCCATTTAAGTAAGTAAAGAGAAGTCAAGATCTGTTCACATGCTGATAATGACTTAAAAAAACGATATATTTATCTAAAATTCTTGTCTAAGCCTTATTATAGAAAATAAGTGAAATAAGTGTATTTCACTTTCTGTCTTCAGCAAATTTCTTTCTGTCTTCAGCAAATTCATTTACAAAATTTAAATTTGCAAAGTTTAAATAATCAAAATCTGTTACTAAAGCACATTATTAATGTTAATGCTTTTTTCCCCCATATTTTTTTTTTCTTCTTTCTGATGACTGAGAGAGAATCTATGTTGATTGTCATCCTCAGTCATTTTATTAATTATGATTTCTAAAATTCTTTACCTGTGTTAATCTTTTGCTCAGTGATGTCCAGACAGATTTTTCTAAAAGCAGAAATATGTATTCCCTTAGTTAAAAGCTGGGCTTCCCAGGTGGCGGTACTGGTAAAGAAGCTGCCTGCCAATGCAAGAGAAATAAGGGAAGTGGGTTTGATCCCTGGGTCAGGAAGATCTGGAGGAGGGAATGGCAACCCACTCCAGTATTCTTGCCTGGGAAATCCCATGGATGGAGCCTGGCAGCCTGAAGTCCATGGAGTTGCCAAGACTTGGGCATGACTGAAGCGACTTAGCATACACGTAGTTAAAATATGACCTACTATATACCGAAAATTCACCAAACGTTTAGAGAAGCACGGGCTGGAGAGCTGTTTGTTATGAAGGGATTCTAAAGTAGATCAGAAAAGGCTTGATTTTGTATGAATGGTATCATCCTCTCATATCCTGCTGGAGAAATCTTCTGCTTTTGACTTCACTCTCCTCTGTCCAGAACATTTAGGTACCTCTCTGCTTTCAAGGACAGGGCATATTTTATTAATTCTTGTGTTTGGCTCATCAGACATGTTCCATAAATGTTGAGGGATGACTCAACAGACTCTTGAGAAAAAGAAGCAGAGTCATTACCAAAGGGTCTGGATCTGGGAGTGTCATGAAAGCTTGTTTACCCGGAGTGGAGAGAGATTTGGGTGTCTGAAGGCAAAGCACTTGTTGTTTTGCTTGAGGTCAGCCCTGGCTTTAGAAATGAATCGTGAAATTAGAGTGTGAACTCCGCTAGACTATTAATGTGTGGTGTTTCAATTACAACCAACAACTTGGTTAAGTAATAATGACAACCCCTAATTTACAAATGTGAATCCCTTACTTACAAATTTACAAAATCCCTAAATTACACATTTTACAGAAAATGAGGCTATGAAACTTGCACAGAGTAGAGGCTGTAGAAGGGTCTTTCAGATTGTATTCATTCTTCCACAATGCGGTACCTCCACTTGTGTCCACTCACTAAGTGACAGGAAACCTCTTTTCATCTCTCTTGGGAAAGATCTCCAACATCCCTGACACTGATAAAATAATGCTGCTTACTATTTAGAAATTATTTTCATGTCTTTTCATACACTTTAAATTATGTAACAAGTCAGTGAGATTAGCAAAGGGTGATTATTTCCATTTTGTATATAATGAGAATTAGATTGTGGAATATTAAGAGAATTGACCAAGTTTATATGTTGACAGTAGATACTGGACTCTAATCATCTCGCTCTAAGTCCAGTGCTCTCCATGATAACAAGATAATTATAGTAATTAAAAAGTAACTGTTAGTTGTAGACTGTCTATTAATGAAGTGTTCTTATTCTGCAAATAGTCTTATAGGATAATCATATGTATGATTCTTAACTTTATGTTTGATTCCCTTCCCCTTCTCCTTCATCAGATATATTATCTAAATGCGACTAAATAGCTTGGCTGGCTAATGTCGCAACTTTTAACAGGAGGCAACTGATAGAATATTTATTGAATTACTACTTGTTTGCTTAAATAAAGATCTATACTTTCTACAGTCTATATAGTTGCCACAGTTTACAAAACTGTAAACACTCTACAGGACTTTTCAGACCTAAGCCAATTGACAGAAGTGAGTGACTGTGTTGCACTTAGGAAAAAAAAATGTTTCGAGATGACGCATAAGATTCCATTTGTTTGTAGTTGCTTCCCATACACAGAGTTATTAAAATTAAAGGCATAGGTACAGAAATATCTTAATTATATAGAAAAGGAGAAATGTGAAAAAAATCAGAAAAAGTTAGAGGTAAAATATTCATTTATGTATATTTAATTTAGAGTCTGCTGTGTTCTAGGCTGTGGTGCTAGATTATTATTTAAGCTTTATGCCATCTTAAAACAACATACATATTCTAATATTTTGCAAATAATGAAACTGAATCCCATTTATGTTATATGACCTTCCCAAGGCCCCTTAGGTGATGTTGGGACTACTAACCAAACCTAGGGTTTCTGATTTGCAAGACTTCATTTTGTTACATGTTTTATCATGTGATGGTGAGACATAATAGGTTGATTTTTAAAATTTTTTTCTGTTACTCACCCAATAAGTTGGACCTATTTGTGAATCTGAATCTTTTCCTCTTTCACTCCCTTCTGAAATATAAGCTCTTACTATTTTCTTCCTCTTGTCTGAGAGTGACTATGCCAAGTAAGGCTTACTCTTTTTTGCACTTTTTGCCATAAGCTGTTCTGTGATATTTCCTAAGACTTCATTCTTATACAACTAAATTATACTGAATGAGGCAAACAAATTTATTTTGTCTCTTGCAGAAGAATATACAGTAAATACTGACAGAATTAATAGACCTGTCAACTGGCTGCTGAGTAAATGTGTGAGATATTCATGCCATTTTCTCTCTGAAAATAGCATTTCTCATTGATTTATGGTTAAGCATATCACTAATAAGAAACTGCCAAATAAAAACACCCCAGCTGATAATTTAAGGAAATATTCAAAGCGAAAAGAAAGTCACTGGAGCTTCACAATTGCTGTAGTCATGGCTGGATACACTTAAAGTCAGAAGCATGCACAGATCTTATTGTTGTACCTGAGGTGATGTAGGGTGCACGGTACTGGCTGAACTCTGCACCGAGGAATAGAAGCTTCTGGGAGAAAGACACATTTCACACCTGAGCAGATTTTTGCAAATTGAAATTGGTGCTTCCTTCTGTCAAAGAATTCTGGTCCTGAAGGATTTATTTTTTCCAAAAATATCCCCTGAATGATTTCACATCTTGATTTTGAGTTCAGTTTCCTACAGAGGTTTTAAGGCTGTATTTTCATCGAGTTATTTATTTTCTTAATTTTATTTATTTAACATTTAGCACAGTTCTGAAGCCAATACCATGGAATATATATGTGAGTGTATATATATACATATGTGTATAGATATGTATATATACATACACATATGTACAAACCCTGGAGGAGGGCATGGCAACCCACTCCAGTATTTATGCCTGGAGAATCCCACGAACAGAGAAGCCTGGCAGGCTATAGTCTATAAAGTCACAAAGAGTCAGACATGACTGACTTAGAGCATGCATGACTTAGCATGCATGCATGTACACATACAAACATACATGCTGGTAATACATACACATGCATCCATACACATGGACACACAGTGCTAACCAGTAAGAAGAGGCCCTGTTCTTGCAATTCTTTTTATTTAAAGAACCACTTTACAAATTATTTATTTATTTATATAATTTTTGGTTGCT
This sequence comes from Bos mutus, assembly GCF_027580195.1. Taxonomy (NCBI): domain Eukaryota; kingdom Metazoa; phylum Chordata; class Mammalia; order Artiodactyla; family Bovidae; genus Bos; species Bos mutus. The sequence continues at coordinate 74,850,329 of NC_091632.1, forward strand.
CTGGCCTTCATTGCTGTGTTTGGACTCTCTCTAGTTGCAGAGAACTGGGGCTACTTTCCAGTTGGAGCGCGCTGGCTTCTCAGCGCAGTGGCTTCCTTGCTGCAGAGCACAGGCTCTAGGCACATGGGTTTCAGTAGCTGCAGCAGGAGGACTTTAGTAGTTGGGGTGCTTGGGTTCATTAGTTGTGGTACATGGGCTTAGTTGCTCTGTGGCATGTAGATCTTCCCAGACCAGGGACTGAACTTGTGTCCCCTGAATTGGCAGGCAGATTCTTATGCACTGTACCACCAGGAAAGCCCTGTAATTCTCAACTTGCAGAATTTATTTTAGTACTTCTGCTTCTATTCTTTAGGAAATAATTTTAGCAAACTCATTGCACTTAATAGCATTTCACATAGCTAATTGCTAACATTACCATAGAAGCTAAAATTAAATTTGAAGCTGTAAACAAATTGATCATTCTTATCCAAGTTTTTTCATATGTTAAAAGTATCTTGTAAATATTCTGAACTTGAAATCTAAGCTGTGCTTTAATTGAAAGAGTGATCGAAGAACTATAAGCATATACAGGTAAGGCCTGAAAGCTAGTTTAAATAAAAATGGAAAGAAGATCTTTCCATTCTGTCAGTATTTACTGTATATTCTTCTGCAAGATCTTCTGCTCTGATCTTCATCTTCAAAATTATATTGGTAGCCAGAAGGCCATTTTCTTGGAATATCTTTCTAGCAGTGGAGGGCCAAGGGAAGAAAGAAGCAATGGAGAAAAACCGACTGCATGTTAATTAGTGAGACTTTTAGAGAAGTGCTCACTAGGCAAAAATCATAGTGATAAGTACTTTTCGATCTGGCTTTCATCCCAAACCTCTTAATGCAGTGATAGTACTGTGGCATGTGGGAACTGAATCTCAGATTATTTTGTGACCAAAAATACTCCCTTTATCACTACTTATGTACCCTTCCAAAGCTCTTAAACTTCAGATACTCGAGCCCCACCCTGCCATGACACATTTCCTCCTTCTCTATCTCAAATCTTTGTTAAGGACCATCTCCACGTGTTGGATCTTTTCCCCTTTCTCTTATAATCATTGGACGTGACTAGTCTAATAAAAAGAGTTACATGGTAAGGCATTGTTATATCAGATACCATATTGCCAACTTTATGGTAATTTTTAGTGTGAAGTTTTAACAATAATAAATTGTTAGAAATTCAGACTGTAGATTTCCTTTCAAACACACTGCAGGGAAAATGAGGATTTTATATCAGCAGACTTGCATGTTAAAATATTGACATATTAATAAGCATAAATAGTAGCATATTTTGAGGACAAATTTCAGAATAAACAAAGTCATACGTTGACAGATTTTCTCCTTCTTTTGTGTAACTGCTCCTGACCACACCCCTTTAGGTCCTCAATTCTCTTCCATAGTCTACATCCTCAGTACTGTTCCCTGGTCAAACCTGGTAATTCTGGGCAGCCCCATGTCGACCTTCTTTTGCCCACAGCCACCCAACTTCTCTCAAGTTCATGGTCTTGTTGCTGCCGTGTTCCAAGGTGATTAAAGAAGATTTGTCCAGCAGACAGAGACTGTCATGATGTCATGCAATCAGATCCATGCAGATCAAGGCAGGAGAGCAGGGCTGGGTGAGATTTGTGACTGGTAAGAAGTAGTTGTCATGGTAATGACAAGTGTGCCTGTAAGAGTGATGGTGATGTTCAGATAATTCAGTGTCAGACTATTGAAAATAGAGAGACATAAGCAGGAACTTTCATAGGAATAGAGAGGCATTTTCTGTACCATTTTGATATCCTATAGACTGCATCCTTTATAATAATACTATACTACTAGATGATTTGTTTCTTTCAAAAAAGACAGTGGATTCCTAGAGTTCATGGACTGGGCGTTTGGTCTTTATATTCCTAGTAATTATCTCACAATGTATGTGTGTATATATGTGTGTTAGTTGCTCAATTGCGCCTGACTCTTTGCAATCCTGTGGACTTGTAGCCTTCCAGGCTACTCTGTCCATAAAATTCTCCAGGCAAGAATGCTGGAGTAGGTTGCCATTCCCTTCTCCAGGAAATTTGCCTGACCCAGGGACTGAATGCAGGTCTCCTGCATTGCAGGCAGATCCTTTACTGTCTGAACCACCAGTGAAGATGCTCAAGTAAATACATGCATGTTCAGGGGTTATAGAGGAATTAAGACTTTAAAAAACCTTCTCTGCTGGAATAATTCTTTTACTCTGGACTCTTCAGAGCTGTTCCTTGGATTTCTATCTGTAGACTTGACTGACGTCAGTAAGTCTCAAATGTTCTTGGTTTATAAATCATCAGTTATGCTGTGTGTGTACTAGGATGAGGGGATCTGGGGAAAAGGAGTCTCAATTCACATGTTTAGATAAGTTCAAATCAGAGAAAGAAATTAGAGATTTGCCTCAAACCTGTTTTCCCTCTTCTTTCTACAGTTTTAGCTAAACCCTGTATTAAATAACTTCCTGCTTTATTATTGTTCAGTCGCTCAGTTGTGTCTGATTCTTTGAGATCCCATGGGCTGCAGCACATCAGGCTTCCCTGTCTTTCGCTATCTCCTGGAGTTTGCTGAAACTTATGTCCATTGAGTCGATGACCCCATCCAACCATCTCATCCTCTGTCACCACCTTCTCCTCTTGCCTTCAATCTTTCCCAGCATCAAAGTCTTTTCCAATGAGATGGCTGTTTGCATCAGGTGGCCAAAGTATTGGAGCTTCAGCATCAGTCCATGAATATTCAGGGTTGATTTCCTTTAGGATAGACTGGTTGGATCTCCTTGCAGTCCAAGGGACTCTCGAGAGTCTTCTCCAACACCACAGTTCAAAAGCATCGGTTCTTTGGTGTCAGCCTTCTTTGTGGTCCAACTATCATGTCTGTACAGGACCACTGGAAGAACCATAGCATGGTTTTGACTGTATGGACTTCTGTCAGCAAGGTGATGTATCTGCTTTTTCATATTCTGTCTAGGTTTGTCATAGCTCTTCTTCCAGGGGCAAGCGTCTTTTAATGTCATGGCTGCAGTCGCCATACCCAGTGATTTTGGAGTCCAAGAAAATAAAGTCTGTTACTGGTCCCACTTTTACCCCATCTATTTGCCATGACATGATGGGACTGGATGCTCTGATCTTACTTTTTGAATGTTATGTCTTAAGCCAGCTTTTTCATTCTCCTCTTCCACCTTCATCAAGATGCCCTTTAATTCCTCCTTGCTTTCTGCCATTAGGGTAATGTCATCTGTATATTGCAAGTTATTTATATTTCTCCTGGCAATCTTGATTCCAGTTTGTGCTTCATCAAGCCTGTCATTTCACATGATGTACTCTTCATGTAATTTAAATAAACAAAATGACAATGTACAGCCTTGTCATACTCCTTTCCCAATTTTGAACCAGTCCATTGTTACATGTGGGCTTCTATCTGTTGCTTCTTGACCTGCATACAGGTTTCTCAGGAGGCAGGTAAGGTGGCCTGGTATTCCTATTTCTTATTTTCCACAGTTTGTTGTGATCCGCACAGTCAACGGCTTTAGCGTAGTCAGTGAAACAGAAGTAGATGTTTTTTGGAATTCTTTTGCTTTTTCTATGACCCAACAGATGCTGGCAATTTGTTCTTTGGTTCCTCTGCCTTTTCTAAATCCAGCTTGAACATCTGGAAGTTCTCAGTACCTGTACTGTTGAAGCCTAGCTTGGAGAATTTTAAGCATTATATGGCTAGCATGTGAAATGAGTGCAATTGTGTGGTAGTTTGAGCATTCTTTCGCATTGCCCTTCTTTGGGATTGGAAAGAAATCTGACCTTTTCCAGTCCTGTGACCACTGCTGAGTTTTCCCAATTTGCTGGCCTACTGAGTGTAGCATTTTAACAGCATCATCTTTTAGGATTTGAAATAGCTCAGCTGGAATTCCATCACCTCCACTAGCCTTGTTCTTAGTAATGCTTCCTAAGGCCCACTGGACTGAGACATCACTCAGTGATGTCTGGCTCTAGGTAAGTGACCACACCGTCATTGTTATCTGTATTATAAAGCCTTTTTTATACAGTTCGGTATATTCTTGCTGCCTCTTCTTAATATCTTCTGCTTCTGTTAGGTCCTTGCCATTTCTGATGTTTATTGTGCCCATCTTTGCATGAAATGTTCCCTTGGTATCTCTGATTTTCTTGAAGAGATCTCTAGTCTTTCCCATCTATTGTTTTCCTCTATTTCTTTGCATTGTTCACTTAGGAAGGCTTTCTTGTCTCTCCTTTCTGTTCTGTGGAACTCTGCATTTAGATGGGTTGATCTTTGCCTCTCTCCTTTGCCTTTTGCTTGTCTTCTTTTCTCAGCTATTTGTAAGGCCTCCTCAGACAACCGTTTCATCTTCTTGCATTTCTTTTTCTTGGGGAAGGTTTTTACCGTGGCCTCCTGTACAATGTTATGAACCTCCGTCCATAGTTCTTCAGGCACTCTGTCTATCAGATCTAATCCCTTGAATCTATTTGTCACTTCCACTGTATAACCATAAAGGAATTGATTTATGTCATACGCGAATGGCCTAGTTGAATCAGCAACATGACATTTCTTATTCATTTTAAAAAATCACAGTAAAATACAGAGTTGAGTTCTGGAGACTGGAAACTAAGATCTGTTTTTTTTAACTCTATCGTGGTAATAAAAAAGTTTTTTTTAAGTCTTTGCTTCTTCTATTACACTATCTAGTTTTATCAATCTTCTATTTCTTTACACATTTATAAAGAAAAGCATATCATGATGTGTGTGGTGGAGAAAAGTAACCAAAAAATAGCCATCAAGGCCACTTTTGAATGTTGACAAACTGAGTGGTGAAGATAAGAGATAGGCTAGCAGTCTGTTTAAATTCCTTAATAAAACTGGATCCTAATTTTTTTAAAAATTATCAAATTGGATTTATTTGCCCCACTTACCTGAAATTAAAGACTTAAAAGATTAATTATAATTTAAAGATGTCATTGATATTTTCTAACATGCTTCTTGAGACTCAATATTGAAGATATTTGTTATTTCTGTAACATGTAACAATATTTATATGTTATTTATGTAAGAACTGGGACTGAGTAGAAACTACATTCATAGCTAATATGTTTGATTAGTGACACACCTTCCTAACAATTTAAGATCTTGTGCACCTGTGTTGTTCTCATTAATATATTGCTATCAGATCAGATCAGTCGCTCAGTCGTGTCCGACTCTTTGCGACCCCATGAATCTCAGCACACCAAGCCTCCCTGTCCATCACCAACTCCCAGAGTTCACTGAGACTCACGTCCATCGAGTCAGTGATGTCATCCAGCCATCTCATCCTCTGTCGTCCCCTTCTCCTCTTGCCCCCAATCCCTCCCAGCATCAGAGTCTTTTCCAATGTGACTCTTCACATGAGGTGGCCAAAGTACTGGAGTTTCAGCTTTAGCATCATTCCTTCCAAAGAAATCCCAGGGCTGATCTCCTTCAGAATGGACTGGTTGGATCTCCTTGCAGTCCAAGGGACTCTCAAGAGTCTTCTCCAACACCACAGTTCAGAAGCATCAATTCTTCGGCACTCAGCCTTCTTCACAGTCCAACTCTCACATCCATACATGACCACAGGAAAAACCATAGCCTTGACTAGACAGACCTTTGTTGGCAAAGTAATGTCTCTGCTTTTGAATATGCTATCTAGATTGGTCATAACTTTCCTTCCAAGGAGTCAGTGTCTTTTAATTTCATGGCTGCAGTCACCATCTGTAGTGATTTTGGAGCCCAGAAAAATAAAGTCTGACACTGTTTCCCCATCTATTTGGCATGAAGTGATGGGACTGGATGCCATGATCTTCGTTTTCTGAATGTTGAGCTTTAAGCCAACTTTTTCACTCTCCTCTTTCACTTTCATCAAGAGGCTTTTTAGTTCCTCTTCACTTTCTGCCATAAGGGTGGTGTCATCTGCATATCTGAGGTTATTGATATTTCTCCCGGCAATCTTGATTCAAGTTTGTGTTTCTTCCAGTCCAGCGTTTCTCATGATGTACTCTGCATATAAGTTAAATAAACAGGGTGACAATATACAGCCTTGACGAACTCCTTTTCCTATTTGGAGCCAGTCTCTTGTTCCATGTCCAGTTCTAACTGTTGCTTCCTGACCTGCATACAAATTTCTCAAGAGGCACATCAGGTGGTCTGGTATTCCCATCTTTTTCAGAATTTTCCACAGTTGATTGTGATCCACACAGTCAAAGGCTTTGGCATAGTCAATAAAGCAGAAATAGATGCTTTTCTGGAACTCTCTTGCTTTTTTGATGATCCAGCAGATGTTGGCAATTTGATCTCTGGTTCCTCTGCCTTTTCTAAAACCAGCTTGAACATCAGAAATTTTCCTATAATTTTTGACCTAGGGATTTAAGGAGCCAAGACCTTTCATGGACTCTGAGAACATTATACTATTTTAACTCTATATGAAAGTGAAAGTGTTTGTTGCTCAGTCATCTCTGACTCTTTTAGACTCCATGTATGGTAGCTCACCATGCTCCTCTACCTATGGAATTTTCCAGGCAAGAATGCCAGAATGGATTGCCCTTTGCCTTCTCCAGAGGATCTTCCCACCCAGGGACTGAACTCGGGTCTCCTGCATTGCAGGCAGATTATTTACTGTCTGAGCCACCAGGGGAATCCAAAGTGCAATATTCATAGTCAGCTCTGGAGAGTAAAACAGGGGTAGTTTTTGCCAAAAATGAATAATGATTAGGTTACAGAAAATTGAAATATTCCTCTGTTTTGTTTATTGTATTTTAATTTTACTTTATGAAAGTATAGTTGATGTCCAATGTTGTTTTAATTTCTGTACAGTAAAGTTATTTAGTTTATATATATATATATATATATATATATACATATTCTTTTTCTTATTCTTTTCCATTATAGTTTTTACAGGGTATTGATTATAGTTCCTGAGCAGTACAGTGGGAAATTTTTGTTTATCTACTTTACATATAATAGTTTGGATCTGCTAATGCCAAATTCCTAATTTATCACTCCCTACTCTCCACTTTCCCCTTTGTTAAATGTAAGTTTGTTTTCTATCTGTAGTTTAGTAGGTTTCTGTTTCATAAATAAGTCAAATGAAACTGTATTTCTGGTTTTATCAGAAAAGATAAAACTTTAGATTTATGTGTCCATGAAAAACTGAGGGGAAAACAATCTACTTAAAAAAAAAATCTTTGTCTCACTTTACTAATAAGTGAATATCAGATGTTTCCAGAAGATGTAAAAGATATTTTATCAAAGTACATTGGGTATTAGGGCAAAGAATGAAGTAAAAGGGAGAGTTTTATTCAACTTGCTCCAGCATATTGGTGTCCTAAGAGACTTTTCCATTTATAGGGGAATCCATTCAAATGTATATGGATAGAAAGCAAAAGAGGAAGCAGAGGTGGTAACAAAATCCCTTTGTCATGATTTTGGATTTTGGTAGGCTGGTCTTTGTTCTGTTCTATTCTTCCTCCTCCACTTCCTTCCCATTCTCCTCCTCCTTTCTTCCCCTTTCCCTCCCCTATACACCCCTCATCCTCTTTTAATTCTCTTTAACTTTTATTGAGTTCATTCCATTCATTACAAGTACTTTACACTGATAGCCTGTTAAAATTATACTAACTACCTTGAAAGAAGTTCCTTTGATATCTTTGCAAAACTGGTAGTTCATTAGGTCAGCAAACTGTGTCTACCCTATGGAAAAGTAATGTTTATAGTAAGATCTCCGCTTTGGCTCAGGCTCTTCATTTCTTCAGGAGCTGTTTCTACAGTCTTCTCGGTAGCATATTGGGCACTTACTAACCTATGGAGTTCATCTTTCAGTGTCATATCTTTTAGCCTTTTCATACTCTTCATGTGGTACTCAAGGCAAGAATGCTGAAGTGGTTTGCCATTCCCTTCTTCAATGGACCATGTTTTGTCAGAACTTTCTACTTATGACCTGTCTGTCTTGGGTGGCCCTATATGGCATGGCTTATGGTTTCATTGAGTTAGACAAGGCTGTGGTCCATGTGACCAGATTGGTTAGTTTTCTGTGATTTTGGTTTTCAATCTGTCTGCCCTCTGATGGAGAAGGATAAGAGACTTGTAGAAACTTCCTGATGGGAGGGACTAACTGTGGGGAAAACTGGGTCTTGCTCTGGTGGCTAGGCTATACCCAGTAAATCTTGAATCCAATTTTGCCAATGGGTGAGGCTGTGTTTCCTCCCTGTAGTTTGGTCTGAGGTGACCTCTTTCCAAGGGGTTTATGTCAGCTCACCTAGGCTCCCAGGACTGTTGTAGTCAGTGCCCCTGACCCTGTGGCAGGCCTCTGCCAGAGACTCTTGAAACTCACAGACAAGTCTGTTCATTCATTTGTGCGGTTACTGCTCCTTTCTCCTGGGTCCTGGTGTGCAGGAGGTTTTGTTGTGCCCTCCAAGAGTCTGTTTCCCCAGCCCTGTGGGAGTTCTGTAACCAAATCACACTGGCCTCCAAAGTCAAATTCCTGGGGATCTCAGTCTCTTTGTTGAATCCCCATGTTGAGAAATCTGTTGTTGGCCCTAGAACTTTTGCAACAGTGTAAGAAATTTTCTTTGGCATAATTGTTCTCCAGTTTATGGGTTGTCTTCTTGGTGGCTCTGTAGTGGAGCTAATGGTGACTTTCTCCAAGAGGACTGATGCTACATGCCACGCCTCCCAGGTCTGCTGCAGCCAGAATCCCTGTCCCCACAGCAGGTCACTGCTGACCTATGCCTCCACAGAAGACACTCAGACACTCAAAGGCAGGTCTGCCTCAGTCTCCTGTGGAGGCCACTGTTCCTTTCCCTGGGTCCCAGTGCACACGAATTTTGTTTGTGCCCTCTAAGCTTCTCTAGTGGGTCTGCAACATAACTTTAACTGCATTGCACGTCTCCTACAGTCTTGTTGGAGCTTCCTTTTTGCACCTGGATGCAGGATATCTTTTTTTTTGTGGGATCCAACATCCTCCTGTCAATGGTTATTCAGTAACTAGTTGCGATTTTGGTGTTCTCACAAGAGAAGATGAGCACATGTCCTTCTCCTCTGCCATCTTAAGAAAAACTTAAGAACAAGTGAATTCCTATTCTCTAAAGAACAATATTGTATAGCAGCCTGGAAAGTTAGGTCCATGAATCAAGGTAAATTGGAAGTGGTCAAACAGGAGATGCAAGAGTGAATGTTGACATTTTAGGAACTGGTGACTAAAATGGACTGGAATGGTGAATTTAACTCAGATGACCATTATATGTTCTACTGTGGGCAGGAATCCCTTAGAAGAAATGAAGTAGCCCTCATAGTCAACAAAAGAGTCAGAAATGCAGTTCTTGGGTGCAGTCTCAAAAACAATAGAATGATCTCTGTTCATTTCCAAGGTAACCCATTCAATATCACAGTAATCCAAGTCTATGCTCCAACCACTAATGCCTAAGAAGCTGAAGATGAATGGTTCTATGATGACTTAAAAGACTTACAAGACCTTCTAAAAGCAACACAAAGATGTCCTTTTCATTATAGGAAACTGCAAAGCAAAAGTAGGAAATCAAGAGATACCTATAGTAACAGGCAAGTTCAAACCCAAATGTAGCAGCGTTTTGCCAGAAGAACACATTGGTCGTAGCAAACACCTCTTCCAGCAACAAAAGATGACTGTACACATAGACATCACCAGATGGTAATACCAAAATCGGATTGATTATATCATTTACAGATGAAGATGGAGAAGCTCTATACAGACAACAAAATGAAGACCAGGGGCTGACTGTGGCTCAGATCATGAACTCCTTATTGCCAAATTCAGGCTTAAATTGAAGAAAGTAGGGAAAACCACTAGACCATTCAGGTATGACCTAAATCAAATCCCTTATGATTATACAATGGAAGTGAGAAATAGATTTAAGGGACTAGATGCTATAGACAGAGTGCTGAGCCATTTCAAATCCTAAAAGATAATGCTCTTAAATTGCTGCACTTAGTATGCAAGCAAATTGAGAAAACTCAGCTGTGGCCACAGGACTGGAAAAGGTCAGTTTTCATTCAAACCCAAAGAAGGACAATGCCAAAGAATATTCAAACTACCACACAATTGCATACATTTCATATGCTAGGAAAGTAATGCTCAAAATTCTCTAAGCTAGGATTCAGGATGTGAACCGAGAACTCCCAGATATTCAAAAAGGATTTTAAAAAGGCAGAGGAACCAAAGATCAAATTGCTGACATTTGCTGGATCATAGAAAAAGCAAGGGAATTCCAGAAAAAAACATCGACTTCTGTTTCATTCACAATGTGAAAGACTTTGACTGTGTTGATCACAAAAAACTGTGCAAAATTCTTAAAGGTGATGAATACCAGATAACCTTACCTGCCTCCTATGAAACCTGTATGCAGTCAAGAAGCAATAGTTAGGGCTGAACATTGAACAATGGACTGGTTCCAAATTGGAAAAGGAGAACAAGGCTGTATATTGTCAGTGTGCTTATTTGACTTACATGCAGAGTACATCATGTGAAATCCTGGGCTGGATGAAGCACACACTGGAATCAAGATTGCCAGGAGAAACATCAGTCACCCCATATGTGCAGATGACACCACCCTTATGGCAGAAAGTGAAGAGGAACTGATTAGCTTCTTGATGAAGGTAAAAGAGGAGAGTGAAAAAGCTGGCTGAAAACTCAACACTCAGAAAATTATGGGACCATGTCATCTGGTCCCAACATATCATGGCAAATAAATGGGGAAACAATGGAAAACAGTGACAGACTTTATTTTCATGGGCTCCAAAATCACTGAAGATGGTGACTGCACCCATGAAATTAAGATACTTGCTCCTTAGAAGAAGAGCTAAGACAAACCTAGACAGTGTATTGAAAAGTAGAGACGTTACTTTGCCAAAAAAGGTCTGTATAGTCAAAGCTGTGGTTTTCCCAGTAGTCGTGTATGGATGTTAAATTTGGACCATAAAAGGCTGAGTGCTGAAGAATTGATGCTTTTGAACAGTGGTTGTGGAGAAGAGTCTTGAATGCCTTGGACAGTAGTAGGATCAAACAAGTCAATTCTAAAGGAAATTAATCCTGAATATTCATTGGAAGGACTGATGTTGAAGCTAAAGCTCCAGTACTTTGGCCACCTGATGCAAAGAACAGACTCATTGGAAAATACCTTGATGCTGGGAAAGATCGAAGGCAGGAGAAGTGTGTGATAGAGGGCGAGATGGTTGGATGGCATCACCAACTCAGTGGACATGAGTTTAAGCATTCTCCTGGGGATAGTGAAGGACAGGGAAGCCTGGTGTGCTGCATTCCATGGGGTCACATAGAGCTGAACACAACTGAGCAACTGAACAATACTATAGTAAGATCTCATTTTGGAGTGCGAGTGTTAATTGCTCAGTTGTGTAGAATCTTTGCAATCCCATGGACTGTAGGCTGCCAGCCTCCTCTGTCCATGGAATTCTCCAGGTAGTAGTATTGGAGTGGGTTGTCATTCCCTTCTCTAGGGTATCTTCCTGACCCAGGGACTAAACCCAGGTCTTGTACTGCAGACAGGTTCTTTGCTATCTGAGCCACCAGGGAAGCTCCTCAGATATAAATTGTCTATTTTTAAGATCTCAGTTTAGTATAATATGATTGTAGGTTATTTTCTCTTTTACAGATTATTCTTTTGTTTGGTCATAGGTAATCTTGCTCAAAACATTTCCAATTTAGAGTCATAACTTTGCATTAAAAAATGTTGGAAGAATTCTGGTGATTTGTACTTTAAAATTTTTTTTTAATCTCTTTTTATTTTTTTTTAAATTTTATTTTATTTTTAAACTTTACAATATTGTATTAGTTTTGCCAAATATCGAAATGAATCTGCCACAGGTATACCCACGTTCCCCATCCTGAACCCTCCTCCCTCCTCCCTCCCCCACCCCCACTCTGGGTCGTCCCAGTGCACCAGCCCCAAGCATCCAGTACCGTGCATCGAACCTGGACTTAACATGACATATAAAACATGAAATTTTAATACCTTGCTTAATTAAATTTATAAATAAATCTCAACATATTTTAGGTATATTTGTTTGCTACCATATGGCACACAAATATAAAATGTATGTCATTAAAATAGATTACTCTTAGTATTGAAAATATGGCAGCCTATGTGTTTTTTTAATACTCAATACTTTTAGTAAATAAGATAGTATGTGTTGCAGATGTGTTTACACACAGACACACATACACACATCTTTGTTTTTGCTGATATCTTCTCTCTTCCTTATTCTTTACCCACATGTGAAGTTTTCCTTTAACTTTCAGTTACTTCATATTACCCATCATCAGGCTGTGAGCTTATTAAGGGCAAGGATGTTGTATATTCAAACTTTACCATCAATGCCTAGCAGCATATCGGGCACACAGTAGGAGATAAGTAAATGCCATGTGGATTTGCACTCCTGTGTAGACTTAATGTAATAGATCCTGTAAGGAGGCTTGCTTATTGTGCTTGAGGGGTAACTGAGCAAAATGTGAGAGAGTCACACAAGGGAAAAATCTGACCTCTGGGCACATGGTGGCTGTGGCAGCCCGTTTTTCTGAAGCAGCTTCGGTGAACATCCGCTCCCCATCTCACATGCCATGGGTTCTGAGCAGCAGGGCTGGAGCAGTGGCATTTCACCTGTACTTGCCCAGCAGGCCAGCCAGTACTTTTGTCTGTTAACACACACATCAAGTCCTCTGGCCCCCTTAGAGATTCCTTAAGCTCCCTGGGGTATTTCTGTAGACACATTGTTGCCTAATTAGTAGCATTGGTTCTGTTGTTTGAAAACATGAGCACTAATCGATAATATCTCAGAATGCAGTAATGTGATTACAGCACATCTCTAGGCCACCCTAAGACTATGAACTACTGCACCTTTAATTGAAAGATGTGGGAGTATGGAGGAATGTATGAATGAGAGTGTGCGATTTATATTTTCACAAATTTTGTGTCAAATGGGTTTTAGTTCCGAAGTACATAAATGAAGTTATTTTGATATTGATTCAATATATTTCAATTGTAGACTGTAAATAGTAATACCTCATATTGCACTGCATTTTCAACATTTAAGTGCCTTCACATGTTACTGCATCTGATAATTTCAAAAATCCTAAAAAGAATAACTTACAACTTTCATGCTAATCAGAAGAAAATACAAACCTAGACATAGGTGCCTCATTCTTAACTCATGCTCTGTCTAAAGATTATTCTCTGTGTTCTTACTTAAACTATGGTTGGTCTTATGTATGTGGACATTATATGGCTTTGGTATCTACACTTATTTCTCCTTTTATTTAAGGGACAGAAGTATTGAGTCTCTGGGCATTTTTGTCTTGACTGACAGGAGGCATCTATAAATTGAATTATTAACTAGATGTGTCAAGTCATCTCTACTATGTGAAGATTGCAAAAGCACTTAGACATTATTCACATATTTAGTTTTCAGTATATTCCTTGAAAATTAAAAACATCTATTTTTAAATTTAGACCACTCTTCTTTACAGCATAAGAAAAATGATATTTAAATCTTATTTGGGCATAAAGTCTCATAAAAAATCCCTTGAATTTATTTCCCACTAACAGCGTCTTTAAGAGATTATAATATAACATAAAAACTTCACTAAGAAAATCCGCACTTATTGTTACAGAATCATAATAATGTTTCAACTATGGGAATAGAATTCTGTGCTTACCTGTGCAATATGCCATTTCCTGATAGTTTACCAAGAGCTTTTCAGAAGTTCTAAGTTCTGCATAAATTGTTTCTGTAACTTATGAATATACTACAGAAACAAATGAAAATATAGAAAAAAGAATATGTGAGAAAATATCAGATTCTAGTAATATTTAAAGGTCTTGTATCTATTCATAAAGGGAAAAGAGGTTTTTATGACTAGTTCAGGTACTATTTGGAAAACCTACCATGATCACTCTTTATTTCTCAAGGTTCCACATACTAATTTTCAGGTTTGATCTGAGTGATGCTATTTTCAGAAAATCTGCTGATACTGAAATCATGCATATCGACTTCTGGATCATGCTTCTGAATAACTGGTTTCTCAGTTTAGTGAGAGACATTCAGAAGCACATTAATATTCTCATGTCACTAAGATGTGAATGATGCATTATCATGGTAATTTCACAAATGATGTCCTGGAGTGTTCAAAAGTTAATGCCATCCAGACAGTAATTAATTACATCTAAAAGGTTGTGAAATATTCAACTTGATTAGAAAGTACATTTAAATATATATTTACTTCTGGAAAACCATATGGAAACATATACCATTTATTAACAAAACCTAGAATCAGACATCTTGAATTGACCTCATGTTAAACAATTTTGAAGAAATCTGCAAACAGTCCAATTGAATTTTTACCATTGATGTGACTTTAATCCTTTCCAGAGACTAGTTGAACCTTTTAATGGATAACATAATAATTTTTATATTAACACATGGTATTATAGGACATAGATGATATAGAAGGCTTGATTTACTCATGAATTCTGCTTAGATTATGCTGTCATTTGGATAATTCAGAGAATTGAGGGGGAGGTTGATGGTACATTGCAAATTTAATTTTTGAAATGATTTATTTTATATCATTTTAAAAGAACTGAATATAAGGGCTTATCATATTACAGAAATTAAAGCTCTAAATGCAGAGGGAGAGACGCATTGCAAAGATATTGCTGCAACTATATTGGCCATTTTATTGTAAAGTAGTCTTTATCACTCTGTATTATTAAAATATCATACTCTTAATTAGATTAATTATTTAGAGCAAAGCAATACCCAAACAAATAAACAGTGTTCACTGGCTCACAATCTGGTACTCTGGCACAGGGGTGATAATGTGGGTAATTGCTTACTCTATACAGAAACAAATAAAGAGATCTATTTGATGAGGTGGTATCTTTCAGGTAGATGAATCTGAGTAGAACACTGTTCATGTTCTCAGGATCATCATAAACTCTGTTTCCCTGTTCCCCTCTTCCTCACCCTGCATGCGTGCATGCATGCTAAGTTGCTTAAGTTGTGCTGAGACTGTGCGACCCTGTGGACTGTTGCCTTCCAGGCTTCTCTGTCCATGGGATTCTCCAGGCAAGAATACTGGAGTGGATTGCCATGCTCTCCTCCAGGAGATCTTCCTGACCCAGGGATCAAACCTACATCTCTTATGTCTCCTGCATTGGGAGGCGGGTTTGTTTTTTGTTTTGTTTTGTTTTACTTTCAGTGCCACCTGGAAAGCCCCTTCCTCACCCTATTACATACCTAAAACACGTCCACATCTTTTACATGGTTCACTGATGTCTATAAATACGTGTTAGTCTCTTTGGGTAGAAGCTTTGTTTTTTCCTACTAAGTGGGTATTATTGGTAAAAAGTAGCACTTTTTTTTTTTTTTTTTTTTTTTCTATCAGGCTTTTTCCTATGCTTTCATGAGGGTATTAGAAACTCATGAGATGATGTGATGCAGGAGGATTATTTCTGAGGAGGGGATAAATGTTCCTGGAAGTATCAGTTTGAAGGATTTGGCACTGAGTAAGAAAAAAGTGAAGTGGGAAAATAGTAGGTGATAAAGAAATGATTCACGAATCTGTCTAAGACTGTCTGGTTGTGGGAAGGAGAATGTCTGTGCTGTTTTTACTGTGGAGTGAATGAGAACATCCAACTGAAGATGCATTTCAAACAGTATTTAGACTCACATTGCTTAATGAAACAGGGTTATGAGAACTATAAAAAAATAATTAAGAGAAAAGAAATAAATAAAAAGGAGACCACGTAGGAAAGTAAGCAAATTAGGTACATTGTATTTAAAAAATATCATTAGCAAATCTCGTTATCTTATATACTGGCCATCAGAAGAAGTTGTAAAAGGATATAAAAACAGAATTAAGGTGGAAAACATGACAGTACTAACAAGAAACTTTTTCCAAATAAGCGTCCAAGTGTTTTATTCAGTCCTTTTTGTTCCTTATAATACTTGTACAGCCTTTCA
Organism: Bos mutus; assembly: GCF_027580195.1. Classification (NCBI taxonomy): domain Eukaryota; kingdom Metazoa; phylum Chordata; class Mammalia; order Artiodactyla; family Bovidae; genus Bos; species Bos mutus. The sequence goes on from NC_091632.1 coordinate 74,866,391, forward strand.
AAACTTGAGCCAGTGAAAAAAGAAATAATAATCAATGTAACTAAGAACTTTTGACTCCTTCAGGCATTTTAAGAAAAACTTCTGACTCAGTGATATATTCTAAACCACAGCCTTGGCTTCTGTTTTTATACTGACTTTTAATGAATTCATTGTAAATCCATAAGGATGCTGAGACCCAATTATATTTGTTAAAGAGAAGTGTTAGCTAAATAATTCATTGCTATCCACCTATACTTTCTCTCTTTCAGTTTCTAAATCCTGTCTAACCTTTGAACATATTCTTTCTGATTTCATTAACTTTTAACTTTCAGTGGTTCTTTAGTTGCTTCCCTGTGATGGTTCTCTGAGTGCAGGAAACGTGTTCAAAGATGAATGTTCAGTGTGCAACTTAAAGTTTATCACATGTGATGAATTATTTTAGAATTAAGATAATTAAAAATAGCATGTTAGTGGAGAAAAGCAGGACTAGATCAATCGAGAAACTTTTTTCTTTAATATTTCTTGATCATTCAAATTAGTTACTTTAGTAGAGACTTAAATAAAACCCACCAAACTTGTGGACAGGTGAACAGACAGATACTGTGAATCCTCAGAGAAGCCAAGTGCCCTTACAGGCAATAAGATCAGTTACTTAGATTTTCTTTAATCTCTTTTGAGCCATTCAAGTTTAACATCATTTTTTAGTGATTATTTGTTATATGTGCTTTCTTGTTAGGTTGCTCAATTTAAAATGAATACATGAAACATGAACATATTTGTAAAATATAGTAATAATGCTACATCTCTGTTTTTGGATGTTATGCATATTTCCCTTTCAGTTTTAATTATTGATATTCTACCTGTTCTTAAAATAGAAGAATATGTGGAAGCTATAGTTTTCAAGGTCTAATTACCTGTGAGAATGTAGTAAGGAGTGCAAGCAAGTAATGATACCAAATAAGCAATTCTACAACTGTTGCAAGTGTGATTAGCGTGTGGCAAGAATATATGTGTTTAAAGCTGACTGTGTCATCTTCTTTCCTCAAGCCTTTTTGCTGTGATTATTTTTAATGTCACTTGAAATTCACTTGGCTCACTATTCTACTAGCTCAGGAATAAGTTTGAAAATGTTTAATAAAGTTTCTTACTTTAGATCTCTCAGGAATATGTACTAATTAGATTTGTGTTTGGGAAAAAGGGAGCAGAAAATGTTACAAGGCATCACAAAATAGTGTACATTTATTCCTTGAAAAGCAACACAATTTGAAATATTAGAAAATGATCTATTGGCACAAAAAAGTAAAGACACCCTCAAAAATGACCATTTTATGGCCAAACTGATTGCTTTTAGAAGAGCAGATTCATCTTGTTGTTATGTTAGAAGTGTGAATTATTCTTCCCAAGTCAGTTTTGGTCTCACAATGTTGCATGTGGCTGATTTCAAGTTTATATATAGCCCTGGGCTGAAAGTTAAACCCCAAGGATTGTGACTTCAAATTTAAAGAGAACTGACACTTATTTTTTAAGAGACTCACATACTAATATCCACGAGAACAAAACTTACTAAATTAAAGGATCATCAAATTGACTTTTTGAATGTAACTTATGTATAAATCCTTTTGAAAATCAAAATGGGGACCTTATTCTAAAGGAAATCAAGTAATCTTTATTTTACATTATGATTTTAGAAATCCAGTTAGATTTTTTAAATATTTGTTACATAATATGATCAGGCTGGGCAGTGTGCTGAATCTTAATATTAATTTAATCAATATTTATCAAAATAACTACCATTTAGTTGGCATTTTGTCCACACTGAGAATAGAATAGTAACCAGATTAGACAATGTTATCAAACTTACCTAAGTTTAAGCACATGATTTCAAGTGGAAGTTGTTCAGTCACTCAGTCGTACCTGACACTTTGTGTCCCCCATGCGCTACAGCACACCAGGCTTCCCTGTCCTTCACTAACTCTCAGAGTTTGCTCAAACTCATGTTCTTTGAATTGGTGATGCCATCCAAACATCTCATCCTCTTTTGTCCACTTCTCCTGCTGCCTTCAGTCTTTCCCAGCATCAGGGTCTTTTCCAGTGAGTCGGCTGTTCACATCAGGTAGCCAAATATTGGCGCTTCATTTTTAGCATCAGTTCTTCCAATGAATATTTGGGACTGATTTCCTTTAGGATTGACTAGTTTGATCCTCTAGCGGTCCAAGGGACTCTCAAGACTCTTCTACAGCACCACATTTCAAAAGCATCAATTCTTTGGTGCTCAGCTTTCCTTATGGTCCAACTCTCACATCTGTACAGGACTACTGGAAAAACCATAGCTTTGACTACACGGAACTTTGTCAGCAAAGTAGTGTCTCTGCTTTTTAATACACTGTCTAGGTATGTCTTGGCTTTGCTTCCAAGGAGGAAGTGTCTTTTAATTTCGTGGCTGCAGTCACCATCTACAGTAATCTTGGAGCCCAAGGAAGTAAAGTCTCTCCATATTTCCGTTTTTTCTCCATCTGTTTGCATGAAGTGATGGGACCAGATGCCATGATCTTAGTTTTATGAAGGTTGAGTTTTAAGCAACTTTTTCACTGTCCTCTTCCACTACTCTCTGCTTTCTGCTCTTAGGTTGGTGTCATCTGCATATCTGAGGTTACTGATATTTATCCAGCAATCTTGATTCCAGTTTGTGCTTCATCTAGTCTGGTATTTCACATGATGTACTCTGCATATAAATTAATAAGTTGGGTGACAGTATACAATCGCATTGTACTCCTTTCCCAATTTTGAGCCAGCCCATCGTTCCATGTGAGATTCTAACTGTGGCTTCTTGACCTGTGTACAGGTTTCCCAGGAGCCAGGTAAGGGGGTCTGATATTCCATTCTCTTTAAGAATTTTCCACAGTTTGTTGTGATCCACACAGTCAAAGGCTTTAGCATAGTCAATGAAGTAGAAGTTTTTTTATGGTCTAACAGATGTTGGCAATTTGAATTCTCCAACCTCTGCCTTTTCTAAATCCATCTTGAACATTTGGAAATTCTTGGTTCACATACTGTTGAAGCTTAGGGATGTTGAGCATGACCTTATTAGCATGAGAAATGAATGCAATTGTGTGATAATCTGAACATTTTTTGGCATTTCCCTTTTTTGGGTTGTAATGAAAACTGACTTTTTCCAGTCCAGTGGCCACTGCTGAGTTTTCTCAATTTGCTAGCATACTAAGTGCAGCAATTTAATAGCATTATCTTTTAGGATTTGAAATAGCTCAGCTAGAAATCCATCACCTTCACTGGCTTTGTTCATAGTGATGCTTCCTAAGCCCACTTGACTTTGCACTCTAAGATATCTGGCTCTAAGTGACTTATAACACCATAGTGATTATCTGGTTCATTAAAGTCTTTTTTGTATAGTTCTTCTGTGTATTCTTGCCACCTCTTAATATCTTCTGCTTCTCTCTTTTATTTTTCCCATCTCTGCATGAAATGTTCCCTTGGTATCCCTAATTCTCTTGAAGAGATCTCTAGGCTTTCCCATTCCATTGTTCTCCTGTATTTCTTCACATTGATCACTGAGGAAGGCTTTCTTATCTCTCCTTGGTATTCTTTGGAACTCTGCATTCAGCTAGATATATCTTTCCTTTTCTCCTTTGCCTTTAGCTTCACTTATTTTCTCAACTATTTGTAAGGCCTCCTCAGACAACCATTTTGCCTTCTTGCATTTCTTTTTCTTGGGGAAGGTTTTGATCACTGCCTCCTATACAATGTTATGAACTTCTCTCCATTGTTCTTCAGGCACTCTTTCTATCATATCTAATCTCTTGAATCTATTTGCCACTTCCACTGGGGATTTGATTTAGGTTGTACCTGAATGGTCCACTGGAGAAGGGAATGGCAAACTACTTCAGTATTCTTTCCTTGAGAACCCCATGAACAGTATTAAAAGGCAAAAAGATAGAACAATGAAAGATGAACTCCCCAGGTTCATCTGGAGATGATGAAGGAGATCAGAGGAGAAGTAACTCCAGAAAAAATGAAGGGATGGAGCCAAAGCAAAAACAACACCCAGTTGTGCATGTGACTGGTGATATAAGTACAATCCAAAGCTATAAGGAGCAATATTGCATAGGAACCTGGAATGTTATGTCCATGAATCAAGGCAAATTGGAAGTGGTCAAACAGGAGATGGCAAGAGTGAACATCAACATTTTAGGAATCAGCGAACTAATATGGACTGGAATGGGTGAATTTAACTCAGATGACCATGATATCTACTACTGTGCAAAAGAATCCCTTAAAAGAAATGGAGTAGCTATCACAGTCAACAAAAGAGTCCAGAATGCAATACTTGATGCAAATTCAAAAATGACAGAATGATCTCTGTTCATTTCCAAGGCAAACCATTCAATATCACAGTAATTCCAGTCTATGCCTTGACCAGTAATGCTGAGGAAGCTGCCATTGAATGACTCTATGAAGACCTACAAGACCTTCTAGAAATAACATCCAAAAAAGATGTCCTTTCCATTATAGGGGACTGGAATGCAAAAGTAAGAAGTCAATAAATACCTGGAGTAACAGGCAAATTTGGCCTTGGAGTACAGAATGAAGGAGGGCAAAGGCTAATAGGGTTTTGCCAAGATCATGCACTGGTCATAGCAAACACCCTCTTCCAACAACGCAAGAGAAGACTCTACACATGGACATCACCAGATGGTTGATACCATATTGATTATATTCTTTGCAGCCAAAGATGGAGAAGCTCTTTACAGTCAGCAAAAACAAGACTGTGGCTCAGGTCATGAACTTCGTATTGGCAAATTCAGACTTAAATTGAAGAAAGTAAGGAAAACTACTAGACCATTCATGTATCGCCTTCCTCCATGATCAGTGCAAACAAATAGAGGAAAACAATAGAATGGGAAAGACCAGAGATCTCTTCAAGAAAATTAGAGATACCAAAGGAACATTTCATGCAAAGATGGGCTTGATAAAGGACAGAAATGGTATGGACATAACAGAAGCATAAGGCATTAAGAAGAGTTGGCAAGAATACACAGAAGAACTATACAGAAAAGAACTTCATGACCCAGATAATCTCGATGGTGTGATCACTCACCTATAGCCAGACATCCTGGAAAGTGAAGTCAAGTGGGCCTTAGGAAGCATCACTATGAACAAAGCTAGTGGAAGTGATGGAATTCCAGTGGAGCTATTTCAAATCCTAAAAGATGAAGCTGTGAAACTGCTCAATATGCCAGCATTTAATATGCCAGCAAATTTGGAAAACTCAGCAGTAGCCACAGGACTGGAAAAGGTTAGTTTTCTTCCAATTCCAAAGAAAGGCAATGCCAAAGAATGTTCAAATTACCACACAATTGTACTCATATCACACGCTAGTAAAGTAATGATTAAAATTCTCTTAATCCCACTTCAACAGCACATGAACCATGAAATTCCACATGTTCAAACAGGATTTAGAAAAGGCAGAGGAACCAAAGATCCAATTGCCAATGTCTGCTGGATCATCAAAAAAGCAAAAGAGTTCCAGAAAAACATCTACTTCTGCTTTATTGACTATGCCAAAGCCTTTGACTGTGTGGATCACAATAAACTGTGGAAAATTCTGAAAGAGATGGGAATACCAGACCACCTGACCTGCCTCCTGAGAAATTTGTAAGCAAGTCAGGAAACAACAGTTAGAACTTGACATGGAACAACAGACTGGTTCCAAATAGGAAAAGGAGTATGTCAAGGCTGTATATTGTCACTCTCTTATTTAACTTATATGCAGAGTACATCATGAGAAACACTGGGCTGGAGGAAGAACAAGCTGGAATCAAGATTGCCGGGAGAAATCTCAATAACCTCAGATATGCAGATGACACCACCCTTATGGCAGAAAGTAAAGAAGAACTAAAGAACTTCTTGATGAAAGTGAAAGAGGAGAGTGGAAAAGTTGACTTAAAGCTCAACATTCAGAAAACTAAGACCATGGCATCCGGTCCCATCACATCAGATCAGATCAGATCAGTCACTCAGTCGTGTCCGACTCTTTGTGACCCCATGAATCGCAGCACGCCAGGCCTCCCTGTCCATCACCAACTCCTGGAGTTCACACAGACTCACGTCCATCAAGTCAGTGATGCCATCCAGCCATCTCATCCTCTGTCATCCCCTTCTCCTCCTGCCCCCAATCCCTCCCAGCATCAGAGTCTTTTCCAATGAGTCAACTCTTCGCATGAGGTGGCCAAAGTACTGGAGTTTCAGCTTTAGCATCATTCCTTCCAAAGAAATCCCAGGGCTGATCTCCTTCAGAATGGACTGGTTGGATCTCCTTGCAGTCCAAGGGAGTCTCAAGAGTCTTCTCCAACACCACACTTCAAAAGCATCAATTCTTCAGCACTCAGCCTTCTTCACAGTCCAACTCTCACATCCATACATAACCACAGGAAAAACCATAGCCTTGACAAGACGAACCTTTGTTGGCAAAGTAATGTCTCTGCTTTTGAATATGCTATCTAGGTTGGTCATAACCTTCCTTCCAAGGAGTAAGTGTCTTTTAATTTCATGGCTGCAGTCACATCTGTAGTCATTTTGGAGCCCAGAAAAATAAAGTCTGACACTGTTTCCACTGTTTCCCCATCTATTTCCCATGAAGTTGTGGGACCGGATGCCATGATCTTCATTTTCTGAATATTGAGCTTTAAGCCAACTTTTTCACTCTCCACTTTCACTTTCTTCAAGAGGCTTTTGAGCTCCTCTTCACTTTCTGCCCTATCATGGCAAATAGAAACAATGGAAACAGTGAGAAACTTTATTTTCTTGGGCTCCAAAATCACTGCAGATGGTGACTGGAGCCATGAAATTAAGAGATGCCTGCTCCTTGTGTCTTGGACTGCAAGGAAATCCAACCAGTCCATCCTAAAGGAAATCAGTCCTGAATATTCACGGGAAGTACTGATGCTGAAGCTGAAACTCCAATACTTTGGCCACCTGATGCAAGTAATTGACTCGTTTGAAAGACCCTGATCCTGGGAAAGATTGAAGCTGAGAGAGAAGGGGACAACAGAGGATGAGATGGTTGGATGGCATTGCTGGCTCAATGGACATGAATTTGGGTAAACTCCAGGAGTTGGTGATCACAGGGAGGCCTGGTGTGCTGTAGTCCATGGCATCACAAAGAGTTGGACACGACTGAGCTACTGAACTGAAGGGTCTAGTGGTTTTCCCTACTTTATTTACTTTATGTCTATATTCTGCAAAAATCTGAGCCACAGTCAGCTCCTGGTCTTGTTTTTCCTGACTGTGTATTATTTGCTACAAATAATATAATCAATCCAATTTTGTATTGACCATCTTGTGATGTTCATGTGCAGATTTGTCTTTTGTGTTGTTGAAATAGAGGGTTTTGGTATGAGAAGTGTGCCCTCTTGGCAAAACTCTGTTAGCTTTTACTCTGCTTCATTTTGTGCTCCAAGGCCAAACTTGCTGGTTACTCCAGGTATCTTTTGATTTCCTACTTTTGTATTCTCATCCCTTTGAGGAAAAGAACTTCTTTTTTTTTGGTGTTAATTCTAGAAAGCCTTCTAGGTTTTCATAGAATTGTTCAACTTCACTTCCTCAGCATTAGTGGTCAGGGCATAGACTTGGATTACTATAATTTTGAATAGTTTGCCTTGGAAATGAGCAGAGATCATTCTGTCATTTTTGAGACTGCACCCAAAAACTGCATTTTGGACTCTTTTGTTGACCATGTTTTCTAAGGGATTCTTGCCCACAGTTGTTGATATAATGGTCATCTAAATTAAATTTGCCCATTCCTATCCATTTTAATTTACCAATTCCTAAATTGTTGAAGTTCAATCTTGCCATTTCCTGTTTGACCACTTCCAATTTGCCTTGATTCATGGAACTAACATTCCAGGTTATTATACAATCTTGTTCTTTACAGCATTGGAGTTTATTTTCACCACCACACACATCCACAGCTGGGCATCATTTCCACTTTGGCTTGACCTCTTCATTCCTTCTGGAGCTACTTCTCTAGTAGCATATTGGACACCTACCAACCTGTGGGGTTCATCTTTCAGTGTCATATTGTTTTGCCTTTTCATACTCTTCATGGGGTTCTCAAGGCAAGAATGCTGAAGTAGTTTGCCCTTCTCTACTTCAGTGACCATGTTTTGACAGAATTCCCCACCATGACCCGTGTGTCATAGGTGGCTCTACATGGCATGGCTCATAGTTTCATTAAGTTACACCAAGTTGTGATCCACTTGATTGTTTTGGTTCATTTTCTGTGACTGTGGTTTTCATTCTGTCTGCTTTTTGGTGGATGAGGATAAGAGCCTTGCACAAGCTTCTTTATAGGAGCTACTGGCCGTGGGGAAAACTGGGTCTTGCTCTGGTGGGCAAGGCCATGCTCAGTAAATCATTAATTCAGTTTTCTGCTGATGGGTGGGGCTGTGTTCCCTCCTTGTATTTTGACCTAAGGCAAAACTATGGTAGGGCTAATAGCGACCTCCTCCAAGAGAACTTATGCCAGCATGCTGCACCTCCCAGGACTGCTGACGTCAGTGTCCCCAGCCCCACCACAAGCCACTGCTGACCCAACTAGAAATTAGGAAAAATATTTTAAAGTAAATTAAAAGGATGATGAAAGATACACAAGGTTATAGGAAAACGTTTCCTTAGGAGATTTTATTCAAGCTATGATATGAAAGATTAGAAATAAGACCATAGGAATGAACATTCCCAAAGACGGAATGTTTGTATGAGGCTTGAGAATCTGGAACAAAGTAAGGGTGATGGACAGATATGACTGAGGAATGACCAGAGATGGAGTCTTGGCTATTACACTGTTAGTTATAGACCCTAATATATGATTACCTTCCATGTTAAATATCTCCCTTCAGATCTTCCACGGGCCCCTTACAATCAAAATATTGAAAGCAAAACTAAATATTGCCATGTTCCTCCTCCTTTATTCTTTATATCTGTAAATACAACCATGATATACCCTGATGTTGAAGCCCAAATCATTACTGCAAGTTCTCTCTGTCATAGGTCGTGAGGTTTACTCCATTCTGTCTCTTTAGCATCTCTGGACTAAGTTCTCTACTCCCCAACCCCACCCTACCACCCCTCTCCCTCCACTCCCCCTTTTATCCCAGGCACTTGGAATGGTACAATCTCTTAACTATTCTTTGGTTGCTTTGTGGAAGACACAGTCAAACCCCTAGTGAAAATCTGGCTTAAATATACAGACTGATGATACCACAGGCATGCCGATAGGACACTAAAAGGGTTGTACCCACTTAATGAGTCTTCTAAGCTGAGAAACCCAGGTTCCAAGATGGGTACAAAAATGGCTTCAGGGAGCAGGGGGAGGAGATTGATGTGGAGTTTATCATCCTTGAGGGGTGGGGCTAGGGGAATGGTTCCATACAAGAGTTTAAAGTTTGCTTTGCTGGTTTGTACTTCTTACTGACACCAAGGCAGCAGACATGAACTTTCTCCTCAACTTGCCCACTTGTGAGATAAACAGGGATCTTAAGGTTGTCGGTGGTGGAACATCAGAAATGGAGTCAAACTTTTTATTACATGGGTCCTCATGACTCAGTATTGAGCTCTTAAATTTACTCCTGTGTTTCAATCTAAGGGACTCTTCTAAAATTTAGATTATTTCATATTTTTTTGTTTGAGTGTAACTCCATTCCTGATAGGGCACATGAGTAAATCTCTGTTTCCTGATGATGGGAAAGACTGAAGGCAGGAGGAGAAGGGGACAACAGTAGATGAGATGGTTGGATGGTATCACTGACTCAGTGGACATGAGTTTGAGCAAGCTCCAGGAGATGGTGATGGACAGGGAAGCCTGATGTGCTGCAGTCCATGGGGTCGCAAAGAGTCGGACACGACTGAGCGACTGAACTGAACTGATAACTCTATTGCCATATATGGAATTCTGAGTTTCTTAGAGTGGCATATAAGCTCCATCATTCTGGTGTTCTGCTCACATTTTCAAATTTTCTCTATTTCTACCTTCAGGCTCCATTTTCCAGCCACATGGATTCACTGAAGAATCATAATGTGCCTAATTTCAAACTTCTGGATTTCTGTGGGTATTCTTACCAGTGTCTGAAGGACTATTCTCTGTTTTGGTCCCATAACCTACTTTTTCAGTTTTTAGTTTCAGGTTTACTGAGGTATAATTTACATGAAAATTTCACCCTTAAAATTTTTTAAGTTTATTTTTTTTAATTGGAGCATAATTGCTTTACAGTGTTGTTTTCATTTCTGCTGTAGAGCATTGTCATATGTATACATAGACCCCCTCCCTCCGGGCCTCCCTCCCCCATCCCCATCCCCAATGCCATCCCTCTATGTCATCACAGGGCACCGAGATGAACTCCCAGAGTCATAAAAAGTGTGGTACATATATACAGTGGAATATTACTCAGGCAGACAAAGGAAAGAAATGTCACCCTTTTTGAGTGTTTAGCTCAGTGAAACATGACAAATGTATAGAGTGATATAGTTACTATAATCAAAATATAGTAAGTTTCACCCACAGCAAGTTGTCCTTTTATGCCACTTTGCAGTCAAAATACACCCTGTCACCATTTCCTGTCCATAACAATCTGATTTATATCCTTGTAGTTTTGCCTTTTCCATGATGTCTTATGAGTGGAATTATGGGGAAACAGTGGAAACAGTGTCAGACTTTATTTTTTTGGGCTCCAAAATCACTGCAGATGGTGACTGCAGCCATGAAATTAAAAGACACTTACTCCTTGGAAGGAAAGTTATGACCAACCTAGATAGCATATTGAAAAACAGACACATTACTTTGCCAACAAAGGTTTGTCTAGCCAAGGCTATGGTTTTTCCAGTGGTCATGTATGGATGTGAGAGTTGGACTGTGAAGAAAACTGAGCACCGAAGAATTGATGCTTTTGAACTGTGGTATTGGAGAAGACTCTTGAGAATCCCTTGGACTGCAAGGAGATCCAACCAGTCCATTCTGAAGGAGATCAGTCCTGGGTGTTCTTTGGAAGGAATGATGCTGAAGCTGAAACTCCAGGACTTTGGCCACCTCATGCGAAGAGTTGACTCATTGGAAAAGACTCTGATGCTGGGAGGGATTGGGGGCAGGAGGAGAAGGGGACTACAGAGGATGAGATGGCTGGATGGCATCACCGACTCAGTGGACATGAGTTTGAGTGAACTCTGGGAGTTGGTGATGGACAGGGAGGCCTGGCGTGCTGCAATTCATGGGGTCGCAAAGAGTCGGACACGACTGAGCGACTGAACTGAACTGAACTGAACTGAATGCTTTATTTATAACATTTCCACTTAGCTTAATGTTTTTGAATTATGCTCAATAATTATCTTCCACATATTTGAATATATTCAATAGTTTGTTCCTTTTTATTGCTGAATAAATATTATGATGTAGATACACTGCAACATGTCTATGCATTGACCATAGACATATGTGTTGTTTCCAGTTTAAGGCAATTACTAAATAAAGTTTCTGTAAATATTTTCAAATAGACCTTTTTGTGTGGGTATAAATTTTCATTTTTTAAGATAAGTAAATAGGAACAGGATTGCACATTTTATGGTGAGAATAGATTTAATTTTTAAAGAAAGTACAGAACTTTTCAATATGGTTGTACCATTTTAAATTCTTACCTGATATGTATGAAGTGTTCACTGGCTCAAATCCTTACACTGATGTTTTTAGTTGTTAAAAATATCCATTCTAGTAGGCAGATAGTACATTTTATTGCATTTTTAAAATAACTAATGATGATGCATATCTTTTTATATGCTTATTTGCCATTAATATATCTTATTCCTTGATGTACTTCTTCATATGTTTTTGACCATTATTTTAATTGAGTTGAGGATCTTATTATTGAATTGAATTGTCAGAGTTTTTTATGTTCTTAGAAAGATCCTTTGGCTCAGGCATGTCTGAGTCTGATAACTTTTGTTTGTCCTGTTCACCTGGCTTCAGTGGTCCTTTGCCTGCATCTGCTGCCCTACCCCAGCATTAGGAAGCTTTTAATTTTATTCCTCCACAGGAGGTAGTAGCTTGGGACCACAGAATACGGATTTTCCTGACTTTCTCTTAGTGACTTATTTTTTTGCATGGTATGTAAGAAGGACCTATGAAATGTTGGGGAGTTTGTGTTTTTGTACGATATAGAGGGAGGAAGGCACTCTTTCATATTGCTGTTTCTCCTGTCTTTCTCAGAATCATCAGTGGAGCACCTGGAGAAAGCTGGAGAATGAGTTCAAACACCTCATATATCTGGGCTCCTGAGAATTCTCAACCCTCGCTCCAGCCTAAACGTGGCATCTATAAATTTTTTAACAGTTAATTTTTTTTCTTCTACTGTGATACCATGGTGGCTGCTTCTTTCTTGCTGACCAAAGACTTGTGGGTAGAAGAAAGGTGAGCAGAGTAGATTCTGTTGCTCAGAAAATTCTATAGTTGAGGGTGGATAGGAAGAGATGATAAGGGGAAGTGTGGGTTGTTTCTGTCTGTATAGACATCTTGATGTGTATTCTTAGTATAATTCCAATAGAGGAGTAGGACTGCTAGAAAGGTCTTTGTATAATTTTGAATCTCTTATTTTACCCAGGTAAATTCAGTATTTAAATTCTAAATCAAAAGTTTATTAAAAATTTTTTCACCGTTTACTTGAAGTTCACATTTAAACTCTTAACCCCTGAAAGTGAAGGAAAATAAAATGCCTAGTGCAATACTTTGTTCTGTTGAAAACTCAGGAATTTAATTGTTATTGCACTAACCAAATAAACATACTAAAAATTGAATTTACGTATTATATCTATATTGCATCATATACATTAAGTTTATAATTAGTAAACAATATATATATACAATTAAAGATATAAATTCATTAAAATGATATATTGGGTTAATTTTTCACTAAAGTCTACTAGGAATATGTATATTCTAAATGCTGAATCAAAATTTTTTAAAAAATTCATTGACGATTCACCTCCTCTCTTTTCTTATGATGCACGGTCTTGAATCTCTTTGACTTTCAAGAGTTCAGCCAATCATTAAAATGTCTCATAATTTTGAATGGGTTTGAGGGATTTCTTTTCCAAATTATCAGCCTCCTATTAGAAGTCATCTTCAAGTATATTTAACTTCTGTCCACACAGATCTGTTTCTTGTTTACAAAGATGTAAAACCCCAAGAGAATGTATTAAACACAAGTAGGAAAGCCTGATTGCATGTAAGAGTCAACACATTTGACCTGGAAGAGAACATAGAGCATATTAACAATTTGCTTCTTATTAAAAAAGATAAGAGCCAAAGCACCTCTATGGTACTATAAACTTAAAAGGTTAGTTATCAGTGCACCAGCCCCAAGCATCCAGTATGGGAGGGAGGAGGGAGGAGGGTTCCGGATGGGGAACACTTGTACACCTGTGGCAGATTCATTTTGATATATGGCAAAACCAATACAATATTGTAAACTTAAATAAAATAAAATAAAATAAATTAAATAAAAAAAAAAAGGATAGTTATCAGGACTATTGTGGAAATCTCCTCTAATTCCAACAACTCTCTTCTTCTTCCAGGATCTCTTTCCTCCTTTATGGATAGAATGCATGGGCAGCATATGAGCACTGGGCAGCTCTACTTTTATGTCACAAAGCATTCTCCACTCATCCCAGTTTTCCCCATCTTGCCTTTGGTTGGACTCCTGGACTATAACCCCATTTGTTTCTTCAAGGAAGTGTCAGTGGTGATCAAATAATGATCATATTTATCCAAGCCAGGCCAGATTTTAATTGTCTACAATAGCACACAACTATTCAGCTTTACTGAAAACTTGGGGGATAATTTAAAAATTATGACTTAGAAGGAGATGATTTGTTTAGACTATATATTATGTATAAGACTAATTGAGGCAAAAAGTGTGTTAAACATTCCGTAGGTTGTACCCCTCATACCCCTTAAGGCTCATTTCTCCCTAGGTTTTATCTCACTTGATATGGGCAAAAACCCTCTCTTTGGCTTGAGGCTTTGTGCTAGATCCATTTTATTTCCTCTTCCAGCAACTAAGGTCAGAATGGTTCCATTTACCCTGCTCTGGGGTGTGGGAGGTTGTGTGAGTGAGGATTGGCTGCAGCTGGACTGTCCACAGTGAGTTGTAGCACTCCGTGACCGAAAGAGCATTCCAGGGTGGGCTTGGTTATGCTGAGTTCAATTCCCTTCAACATCTGTGATACAGTGACTGTGAGGCAGAGAGTAAATGTTCTTCCTGATGCAGATGGAACCAGTTTAACTACGCAAACCCACAGGTCCAGGAACACAGCTGCCCCTCCCTACCATCAGTCTCACATACAAATACACACATCTCGAAACTAATCGTCCACCAGTTTACCATCTTGAGCAGTATGTTTTACTTGGGATATGCACAGCACAGATGTGGGCAAAATAATCTTGCGTAATATGACAGACATTTTAGTTTTACTAGTTATATGTCCAGTATGCAGTATTCTTCCAGCTTTATTACTATGTGATACTTTACTATACATATATACTGTAAAATAATTATCACAATAAGGCACTTGGGGTCTTCAGTTTACATGTATCATCCTCCACCCGAATTACTGCCATGTTTCTCATCTAATCAAGAGTCTGTTCTCCACTCTCATTCTCCAGTAGTAATGAAACACAGGGAAGCAGCCAGGGAGAAGCCTTGCCCAGGCATCTTGTGGTGTGTTTATGTGGTCTGGGCACCAAGAGGTATATCCTTTCACAGGAGAAAAATTCTCAGCCATGAACTCAGGCACTCAACAGGCTCTGGTGCAGATTTATAGATTCAGTGGTGTGGAAAGTAGGGGTAATACAAGTGGAACAAGACATTATAAATAAATCAAATTTGTGTCTCAAGTCCAGTAATTCCTCTAGGTTAAGTTTCTGGTCAAGACTAACCAAAATTTTAAAGTAAAATATTCTTAGGAGTGTAAGGCTACCATATCTTTAATATAATTATGTCCAAGCAAATATAAATGTACACCTGATTAATCAGCTACATTCTTCTCATTTAAAAACATTTGCATTTAAGAAATTGCATTATTACTTTCAGTTCAGTTCAGTTCAGTCGCTCAGTCATCTCCAGCTCTTTGCGACCCCATGAATCACAGCACGCCAGACCTCCCTGTCCATCACCAACTCCCAGAGTTCACTCAGACTCACATCCATCGAGTCAGTGATGCCATCCAGCCATCTCATCCTCTGTCGTCCCCTTCTCCTCCTGCCCCCAATCCCTCCCAGCATCAGAGTCTTTTCCAATGAGTCAACTCTTCGCATAAAGTGGCCAAAGTACTGGAGTTTCAGCTTTAGCATCATTCCTTCCAAAGAACACCCAGGGCTGATGTCCTTTAGAATGGACTGGTTGGATC
This sequence comes from Bos mutus, assembly GCF_027580195.1. Classification (NCBI taxonomy): domain Eukaryota; kingdom Metazoa; phylum Chordata; class Mammalia; order Artiodactyla; family Bovidae; genus Bos; species Bos mutus. The sequence goes on from NC_091632.1 coordinate 74,881,832, forward strand.
TCCTTGCAGTCCAAGGGAGTCTCAAGAGTCTTCTCCAACACCACAGTTCAAAAGCATCAATTCTTTGGTACTTAGCCTTCTTCACAGTCCAACTCTCACAACCATACATGACTACTGGCAAAACCATAGCCTTGACTAGACAGACTTTTGTTGGCAAAGTAATGTCTTTGCTTTTGAATATGCTATCTATGTTGGTCATAACTTTCCTTCCAAGGAGTGTCTTTTAATTTCATGTCTGCAGTCACCATCTGCAGTGATTTTGGAGCCCAGAAAAATAGTCTGACACTGTTTCCCCATCTATTTGCCATAAAGTGATGGAACCAGATGCCATGATCTTCATTTTCTGAATGTTGAGCTTTAAGCCAAGTTTTTCACTCTCCTCTCTCACTTTCATCAAGAGGCTTTTTAGTTCCTCTTCACTTTCTGTCATAAGGGTGGTGTCATCTGAATATCTGAGGTTATTGATATTTCTCCTGGCAATCTTGATTCCAGCTTGTGCTTCTTCCAGCCCAGTGAACTTCATTTTGTTTAATTTAAGTTTTTTAAATGGCATAATTTTTTTTCTATTTATATTTATGGTCATCTATTTATTGTAAGTGCTACCAGTTTCCCTTAATGTAGTAATGTGTAATTTGTCTTAAAAATAAATTTGCTCAAATATAAAAATTTTATTTGAATAAAAATACTAAATAATAATATAGACAAATAAAGATGTGACCCAAAAGCATAAAGTTTGTTTGAAAATGATACCAACTTGAAAAGCAATGGCTTTAGGGGGAGAAAGGTTTAACGACTTAAAAGACTTTAAAGGTTTAAAGACTGCAAGACAGTCTGAGTAGAATTCTAAACACAGTTGAAAGAGCACATTAACTGGTCCTGTAGGCCAGGCTACTACTATGCTTCCAGACTTCTCATTTCAGAGGTGTCCACCCACTGAGGTTTACACAAGTCTGCAAAGTTACAGTATAATTGATTCTTGATATCTGTGTCATGTATCGTTTTTAGCTATGATGTTTTCAAACTATTCTTTCCAGCAGTGTTGGAGAAAAAGTCATTGGATACATTGTTCATTTTATGTGAAAAAGTTTCCATTTTAGAGTAGGAAGAGTGATCTTTGAAACTAAACAGCTGTGGGTTTGAAATTCAAAATTTAGTTTTATATCAACTGTGAGGAAACTTGGGCAAGATTCTAAAACTTTCTGTGCTTTTCTGTGCTTCTTCTGTCTAAAATTAGAATAGTAATTCCACAGTAAGTTAAGAATATTAAATGAGAATATATATGCATGTGTATGTATGGGATACACATATATATGGCATCCTGACTTTGTTAACATGAAGAACAGAGTGGTTGTTGATATGTTATGATCATTTTATGAAAATGGTCTTAAAATGCAGCTCATAGAAAGAAGGAATTTCCTCTTCTTTTGTTAAGAAGAGAGTCAAATGGAGTAATCATAAAGTTTCTCTCAGTATGGAAATGTTGACCTTGCCATTTTTAAAGTTGAGCATGACCTAGGAAAATGAAAAATATGATAGAAATCCTTGCCAGAGAAATCATATGTGGAAAATTCATTGCTTTCTAGTCAGGTGGATTTGGGGGCGGGGGAGGGTGGCATTGAAGTAGCAATGCTGGGGGATTGCCTATGACACATCTCTCAGCCAAAGCTCTAAATGTGTTATGGGAAGTGAGGGTGTCCAGTAACTTGGTGGCGGTGGGGTGGAGTCAGAAAGGATGATGACTGCTCTCTATGTGGGACACTGGGAGGAAGGTACAGGTGTGTCTTTTATCAACTTGAGTTTGGTAATACAGCAGCAGTGTTCAGGTGGATCAGACTGAGACGGTTTTCCTGCTTTCCTGTGACCAGCACAGGTTGACAGGATATGCAGAGTTTCCCTGTGCAACATTAAGCAGTTACAGAGAACTGGAGTCAGGATAAAGAGGCTGCCTTTCTTGCTTGACTTGGTGACTAGAGGTCGCTGCTATGCATTATGAACTCTGCTGTGGTCTTATGTTACATCTCTAAGGTTACCTAGTGTGACCATAATGCCTTAACTGGCACTATTTCTGGGATGAGACAAGGATAACCTTTGACTAGCCATTGAGATTCTGGAAAACACTCAAGAATTCAAAACTCACTCTTTCCCATCACTTGAGGTTATGTAAATGGCACTCCTCCCATACACTCAGATGCTGTGTCTAAGGAGGTGAAGGAGGGAGGTGAGTCAGACACACTGAGCAGAAGCAAAACTCAAAGACTCTTCTTTTTGTTAAACAAAGTCTTTAAAATAGGACTGAGAAAAAGTTGAACTTTAAATTGGCTGACTCACAACATAGATGACTTAAGTGTGAAGATACTGATATAGTATTAATCGGCAAGCTTAAGTTTCTTCATTTCTAAAGGTAGAGAGTTGTGAGGAAAAGATGATTGGATCGGTTACGGAAAAAATACAGAACTACATTTTCTTTGCAAATCTGAATGACAGTGTGATTAAATTTTGACTACACCTGACATATCACAGTGCTAGATTTCTAACAATAAAATATTAATTTCCTTTACCCTATACCATGCTTAAAGAAACAAATGGTGACATTCTAATAAGAGTTTAACATGTCCACTCTGTAATTCATTAAGTCACACCTCATATATATCCTACTTGTAGTTTTTAAGTGCATAAAGTTAAGATTTTATAAATTGGAGACTGATAATAAAATGAGTCTTAATGGTTCCTCTGTAGATTTCTAATGTCAATGGACCTTTCACAGTGACAAGCTATCTCATCATGTTTCTTTCTTTCTTTTTTTTTTTTCTCTTGGGAAAAGTTTAACTCCTTTCTGGGAAAATGAGGCTGAGAGGATCTGAAGTCTCCATCATCATCTCTTATCCTCATAGAGAGAGCAAATCTGAGAATGGTCTATCTATGATGAGACCCTGAGGACAGGCATACCTGGCTGGTGTTCTCTGAGCCACTGATTAAGCCGTGTTTAAGTTTCAGTTTTGTTACACAATATATTCCTTTAATATATTAAAGGTGGTTTGGTCAGATATTCCATCATTTTTGTCTGAAAAAATCTGACTAATAACAGAAAACAAGAGCCATGGACAGAGTAAAGGGTCCACATAGTGTTTGGAAAGATGTCCAAATTGAGCTTAGAGGGCAGGGCCTTAAAACTGATACTTCTCTGAAACATCCTCATGGCAAGATGAGGGAGCCCAGGGGGTTGTGCATTAGCCATGCTCCTTATCATCTCCTTTAGATTTATACACATTGAAAGACAATTGAAATTGTTAATTATGAAAGAGTAAATGAATCATATTTGATGAAATTTATGGAAATTAAGGAGGCTGAGTTTCACTCAGTCGTACTTTGTCAACAAATAAAAGCATAGGCCTGTCCATTCACGTTTTAACATTAACCATGTTTTAATTGGTTCTTTACTTTTCATAAAAGTACCCCAATGTTCATAGCAGCACTGTTTACAATAGCCAGGACATGGAAGCAACCTAGATGTCCATCAGCAGATGAATGGATAAGAAAGCTGTGGTACATATACACAATGGAGTATTACTCAGCCATTAAAAAGAATACATTTGAATCAGTTCTAATGAGGTGGATGAAACTAGAGCCTATTATACAGAGTGAAGCAAGCCAGAAAGAAAAACACCAATACAGTATACTAACACATACATATGGAATTTAGAAAGATGGTAATGATAACCCTGTATACGAGACAGCAAAAGAGACACTGATGTATAGAACAGTCTTTCAGACTCTGTGGGAGAGGGAGAGGGTGGGATGATTTGGGAGAATGGCATTGAAACATGTATAATATCATATATGAAACGAGTCGCCAGTCCAGGTTCGATGCACGATACTGGATGCTTGGGGCTGGTGCACTGGGACAACCCAGAGGGATGGTATGGGGAGGGAGGAGGGAGGAGGGTTCAGGATGCGGAACACGTGTATACCTGTGGCAGATTCATGTTGATATATAGCAAAACCAATACAATATTGTAAAGTTAAAAAATAAAATAAATATAAAAAATAATAATAGATAAAAAAATAAAAGTTATTGTTCTCCTCCTTAATTCCATTCTTTTCAATACTTTTACATTTCCTATTCTTCCTAAACCTGGCCTGCAAAAAGCACTTAGCTAAGAGATTTATTCTGTATTTGTTGGAGATCATTTTGAGACTAGTTATAAGCATCACTCTTGAAAGAAGTGGAGGGTGCAACCATATGCTAAATGTTCAGTATTTCCCCATTAAGGAAGGGAACAGAATGGCTTTTCAAATTCCTTCATTCTTCCCTCCATCTCAGCATTATGTGCTTCCATCCTAGGAGATTTAATGAAAATGCTAATTCAAAAGGATCCTTCCAATTAAGCAACTGAAGACAAGAAAACAATACAAAACACTTAAACTCTTTTTAAAATCAACTTTCATTCCTTCACTTCTTATTCTGTACTTTTTCCCCTAGGCTACTTTAGGAATGTCTATGACTTCACTAGTCATTGAGAAAATGACTTATAAAATTATTTCTCTAGCCCAGTGTTCTCCTCTAAGTTCCAAACTGATATAGCCAGAAGCTAACTGTTTTTATGTTTGATTTAATTTATTTTTGAAACCTTTTTATTTTGTATTGGAGTATAGCTGATTAACAATGGTTTGTGACAGTTTCAGGTAAATGGTGAAGGGACTCAGCCATGCATATTCATGTATCAATTATCCCCCAAACTCCCCTCCCATCCAGGCTGTCACATAACATTGAACAGAGTTTCCTGTGCTATACAATAGGTCCTTGTTGATTATCCATTCAAAATATAGTAGTGTGTGCATATCCATCCCCAACTCCCTAACTATCCCTTCCTCCCCATTCTTACCCCTGACAACCATAAGTTCATTATCTAAGACTGTATCTGTTTCTGTTTGTAAGTTCATTTGTATCATTTCTTTTTAGATTCCACATATAAGGGATGTCCTACCATATTTCTGACTTACTTCACTCAGTATGACACCCTCTAAGCCCATCCATGTTGTTGCAAATGGCATTATTTCATACTTTTTAAATGACTGAGTAATATTCCTTTGTGTATATATATACCACATCTTCTTTATCCATGCCTTTTTCAATAGACAATTAGGTTGCTTCCATGTCTTGGCTATTGTAAACAGGCCAGCAACTAATTTTATCTCTTTTTAAAAATATGTTTAAAGTAATCCAAAACTCAATGTGTCTAAAATTGAATTTATTACCAACCTCTTCCCAGTTCAGGAAATCAAGGGATACCTATACTATGCCCCTGATGCTGGGAAAGATTGAAGGTAAGAGGAGAAGGTGACAACAGAGAATGAGATGGTTGGATGGCATCACCAACTCGATGGACATGAGTTTGAGCAAGCTCTGGGAGTTGGTGATGGACAGGGAAGCCTGGCGTGCTACAGTCCATGGAGTCACAAAGAGTTGGACACAACTGAGCCACTGAACTGAACTGATACTATCCCCCATGTTTAATCCATCACAGTCAAGTTCACCATTTATATATCTTTCACATCTCTTTAGTTCTCTCTATCCTTGTAGCAGTGATCTGTTCAAAATACAAATATAATAATGCTACAACTATCTCCTTGCTCCACACATACTATGTTTAATCTATCCAATGTCTTCGTAAGGAAAGAGACCATGTGTGCTTTTGCTTACTGTTGTATGCTCAGCAACTCAACAGTTCCTATCACATGTTAAGAAATGAGTAAATATTTAGGATATAAAAGAGAATCACTGGGATGACCCAGAGGGATGGTATGGGGAGGGAGGAGGGAGGAGGTTCAGGATGGGGAACACATGTATACCTGTGGCGGATTCATTTTGATATTTGGCAAAACTAATACAATTATGTAAAGTTTAAAAATAAAATAAAATTTAAAAAGCAAAAAAAAAAAAAAAAAGAGAATCAAACTATTCATATGGAAATATGGGAAAGAATTAACTATGTATTCTGAAAGGTTCTGGCTGGAGATATAATGGGGAAAATTAGAAAACACTTCTGATAATATTTTGGATTACTTTATAGCACATGTTCACTCTCCTCCCCCTTCCACTGTGGTCAGGGTATACTTCTGGGATTCTTGACTTTGAGATCAGCCACATTACTTGCACTGTTTAAAGGGAATTTAGGAGACATGATATAAGCAGAAGGTTGAATTATGCATATGAGCTAATGTTTGCACCTCCATCAATGCCATGTGGAAGACTTTTCCTTGGGTAGCTATTGCACCTTCAGCCTCAGCTGAGTCTCTAGTAAAACTCACAGCTTCAACCCCATCCAGATCAGCTGACTCATGAACAATAACAAATTACTGTTCTAAGGTACTAGGTTTAGGGATTGTCCAAATAATTAACACTAGTTAAGTATTATAGCTCCCATGACAGGGGCCTAAATACAACTTAAAAAGCAAAACAGATGCTGTTTTGAATAGTGAAATATTTGGGGTAGATCACTGGACAATGCTTACCAAGATGGCCTTGATGTTTCCCTCAGCTTGGCTAAACTTTAGACAGGTTTCATCCTGACTGTAGGTTCCTGACTTTTCTTAGAGCATCTACTTTAGAAAAGTTTCACTTATAAATACTTTCCCTGCCCCTTTGAGATGTAAACCTTCTCATAACCTCTGGAAGTATTGCAACCTAGGACTCTAGAAATGTAATCAAGAACGGTAGAACCCTATCTCCCAGTCTCTGTGGGAAGGTAGGAGACTAACTTTCATAAACACCAGTTAGCAAACACGAGTAGCCTGATTACATTAAACAAATTCTCCACTAATATATAACAATATTTAACTAATATATAACAATAGTACTTTTCCACAAGCTAACCCCAACAATTTAACACTTTCCTGCCTTTTATGTATTTCAACAGATTTAAATTCATTCTTTCCCTTATTGACTCTTATGGCAATACTCTTTTTAAATTGAAATATAGCTGACTTACAATATTATATTAATTTTAGATGTACAACATTGTTCTTCAGTATTCATATATATTGTGAAATGATCACCATGGTAAGTCTAATTAACAGGTTACCCCATATAGTATTGTTGTCTCTGTATCATGTACATTGTGCTGCGTTGTTCTTAGTCACTCAGCTGTGTCTGACTCTTTGTAACCCCAAGGACTACAGCCTGCCAGACTTCTCTTGTCCATGGGATTCTCTAGGCATGGGTTGCCAAGCCCTCCTCCAGGGGAATCATCTCATCCCAGGGATTGAACCCAGGTCTCCTGCCTTACAGGAAGCCCAAGAATACTGGAGTGGGTAGCCTATTGCTTCTATAGGGGAACTTCCTGACCCAGGAATTGAACTGGGGTCTCCTGCATTGCAGGCAGATTCTTTACCAGCTGAGCTACCAGGGAAGCCCATCATATACATTCAGTTCAGTTCAGTCGCTCAGTTGTGTCCGACTCTTTGCAACCCCAGGAATCGCAGCACGCCAGGCTTCCCTGTCCATCACCAACTCCCAGAGTTCACTCAAACTCACGTCCATCGAGTCGGTAATGCCATCCAGCCATCTCATCCTCTGTCGTCCCCTTTTCCTCCTGTCCCCAAGCCCTCCCAGCATCAGAGTCTTTTCCAATGAGTCAACTCTTTGCATGAGGTTCAGCTTTAGCATCATTCCTTCCAAAGAACACCCAGGACTGATCTCCTTTAGAATGGACTGGTTGGATCTCCTTGCAGTCCAAGGGACTCTCAAGAGTCTTCTCCAAAACCACAGTTAAAAAGCATCAATTCTTCGGTACTCAGCTTTCTTCACAGTCCAACTCTAACATCCATACATGACCACTGGAAAAACCATAGCCTTGACTAAACGGACCTTTGTTGGCAAAGTAATGTCTGTGCTTTTCAATATGCTATCTAGGTTGGTCATAACTTTCCTTCCAAGGAGTAAGCGTCCTTTAATTTCCTGGCTGCAATCACCATCTGCAGTGATTTTGGAGCCCAGAAAAATAAAGTCTGACACTGTTTCCCCTGTTTCCCCATCTATGTCCCATGAAGTGATAGGACCAGATACCATGATCTTCATTTACTGAATATTGAGCTTTAAGCCAACTTTTTCACTCTCCTCGTTCACTTTCATCAAGAGGCTTTTTAGTTCCTCTTCACTTTCTGCCATAAGGGTGGTGTCATCTGCGTATCTGAGGTTAGTGATATTTCTCCCGGCAATCTTGATGCCAGCTTGTGCTTCTTCCAGCCCAGCGTTTCTCATGATGTACTCTACACAGAAATTCAATAAGCAGGGTGACAATATACAGCCTTGACAAACTCATTTTCCTACTTGGAACCAGTCTGTTGTTCCATGTCCAGTTCTAACTGTTGTTTCCTGACCTGTATACAGGTTTTTCAAGACGCAGGTCAGGTGGTCTGGTATTCCCATCTCTTTCAGAATTTTTCACAGTTTATTGTGATCTACACAGTCAAAGGTTTTGGCATAGTCAATAAAGCAGAAATAGATGTTTTTCTGGAACTCTCTTGCTTTTTCGATGATACAGCGGATGTTGGCAATTTGATCTCTGGTTCCTCTGCCTTTTCTAAAAGCAGCTTGAACATTTGGAAGTTCATGGTTCACATATTGCTGAATCTTGGCTTGGAGAAATTTGAGCATTACACTACTAGCGTGTGAGATGAGTGCAATTGTGTGGTAGTTTGAGCATTCTTTGGCATTGCCTTTCTTTGGGATTGGAATGAAAACTGATCTTTTCCAGTCCTGTGGCCACTGCTGAGTTTTCCAAATTTGTTGGCATATTGAGTGCAACACTTTCACAGCATCATCTTTCAGGATTTGAAATAGCTCCACTGGAATTCCATCACCTCCATTGGCTTTGTTCATAGTGATACTTTCTAAAGCCCACTTGACTTCACATTCCAGGATGTCTGGCTCTAGGTGAGTGATCACACCATCAAAATTATCTGGGTCATGAAGTTCTTTTCTGTATAGTTCTTCTGTGTATTCTTGCCAACTCTTCTTAATGCCTTATGCTTCTGTTATGTCCATACCATTTCTGTCCTTTATCAAGCCCATCTTTGCATGAAATATTCCCTTGGTATCTCTAATTTTCTTGAAGAGATCTCTGTCTTTCCCATTCCGTTGTTTTCCTCTATTTCTTTGTATTGATCAATGAGGAAGACCTCTTTTCTCTTCTTGCTATTCTTTGGAACTCTGCATTCAGATGCTTATATCTTTCCTTTTCTCCTTTGCTTTATGCTTCTCTTCCTTTCACAGCTATTTGTAAGGCCTCCTCAGATAGCCATTTTGCTTTTTTGCATTTCTTTTCCATGGGGATTATCTTGATCCCTGTCTCCTGTACAATGTCATGAACCTCATTCCATAGTTCATCAGGCACTCTATCAGATCTAGGCCCTTAAATCTATTTCTCACTTCCACTGTATAATCATAAAGGATGTGATTTAGGTCATACCTGAATGGTCTAGTGGTTTTCCCTACTTTCTTCAATTTCAGTCTGAATTTGGCAATAAGGAGTTCATGATCTGAGCCATAGTCAGGTCCTGGTCTTGTTTTTGTTGACTGTATACACCTTCTCCATCTTTGGCACAAAAAATATAATCAATCTGATTTCAGACCATCTGGTGATGTCCATCTAGTCAAGGATATGGTTTTTCCAGTGGTCATGTATGGATGTGAGAGTTGGACTGTGAAGAAAGCTAAGCACCAAAGAATTGATGCTTTTGAACTGTAGTGTTGGAGAAGACTCTTGAGAGTCACTTGGACTGCAAGGAGATCCATACCAGTCCATTCTGAAGGAGATAAGCCCTGGGATTTCTTTGGAAGGAATGATGCTAAAGCTGAAACTCCAGTACTTTGGCCACCTCATGTGAACAGTTGACTCATTGGAAAAGACTCTGATGCTGGGAGGGATTGGGGGCAGGAGGAGAAGGGGGCGAGAGTGGATGAGATGGCTGGATGGCATTACCGACTCGATGGACGTGATTCTGAGTGAACTCTGGGAGTTGGTGATGGACAGGGAGGCCTGGCGTGCTGCGATTCATGAGGTCGCAAAGAGTCAGACAAGACTGAGCGACTGAACTTACTGGCTGACTGAGTGAACCGTCTAGTGGTTTTCCCTACTTTCTTCAATTTAAGTCTGAATTTGGCAATAAGGAGCTCATGGTCTGAGCCACAGTCAGCTCCCAGTCTTTTTTTATTTTTTTTGCTGATTGTATAGAGCTTCTCCATCTTTGGCTGCAAAGAATATAACCAATCTGATTTTGGTGTTGACCATATGGTGATGTCCATGTGTAGAGTTTTCTCTTGTGTTGTTGAAAGTGATCATTTGCTATGACCAGTGTGTTCTCTTGGCAAAATTCATTTAGCCTTTGCTCTGCTTTATTCTGTATTCTAAGGCCAAATTTGCCTGTTACTCCAGGTGTTTCTTGACTTCCTACTTTTGCATTCCAGTCCCCTATAATGAAAAGGACATCTTTTTTGGGTGTTAGTCCTAATAGGTCTTGTAGGCCTTCATAGAACCATTCAACTTCAGCTTCTTCAGCGTTATTGGTTGGGGCAGACTTGGATTACTGTGATATTGAATGGTTTGCCTTGGAAATGAACAGAGATCATTCTGTAGTTTTTGAGATTGCATCCAAGTACTGCATTTCAGACTCTTTTGTTGACCATGATGACTACTCCATTTCTTCTGAGGGATTCTTGCCCACAGTAGTAGATATAATGGTCATCTGAGTTAAATTCACCCATTCATGTACATTACATTCCCTTACTTATGATCTGAAGTTTGTACCTCTTAAGACCCTTAACTTATTTTGCCCAATCCTCCTTTCAGACAACCACCATTTTTTCCCCCATATCTATGAGTGTTTCTGTTTTGTTTTGTTTGCTTTAGATTTCACATGTAAGTGAAATAGGTCTTTTGCTATGAACTTTCTTCTTAGACTGCTTTTGCAGTATCCCATAAAATTTAAAAAATGTGTTCCTTGTTTCATTTGTTTCAAGTTTTAATTTCTTTATTCATTGACCTGTTGATTGTTTTAGTAATATTTTGTTTAGTTTCCACATATTTTCTTTCGGTGTTCTTATAATTTATTTCTCATTTCATACCATTATGCTCAGTAAGGGTGCTTGATATCAATTCAGTCTTCTTAAATTTATTGTAACTTGTTTTATAGCCTAAGATGTGCTCTATCCAGGAAAATGTTCTATAAGAATTTGAAAAGAAATTATCTTTGGTTGTTTTAGGGCTGAATGTTCTCAATACACACACACACACACACATATAATCTATCCAATCGAATGTATCATTTAAGGCCAATGTTTTCTTATTGATTTTCTATATGGATGATCTATATATTGATGTAAGTGGAACATTTAAATCCCCTACTGTTATTACATTATTGTCAATTTCTCCATTTATGTTTATTAACAATTATTTTATATAGCTAGGTTTTATGATGTTGGGTGCATAGATATTTACAATTATTTTATCTTCTTGTTTGATTTTTCCCATTATCATTATGTAATTCCCTTCTTTGTCTCTTGTTAGTCTTTTTCTAAAGTCTATTTGTCTGAAATAAGTATTGCCATACCAACTTTCTTTTTGTTTCCATTTTCTTGAAATATCATTTTTCATCATTTCTCTTTCAGTATGTATATATTTTAGATCTGAAGTGAGTCTCTTGTAGGCAGCATAGGTGGGTTCTGTTTTATTATCCATTCAGCCATGCTGTGTCTTCTGATTGGAGCATTTATTCCACTGACATTTAAGGTCAGTATTGATCAGTTCAGTTCAGTTCAGTCGCTCCGTTGTGTCCAAATCTTTGTGACCCCATGGACTGCAGCATGGCAGGCTTCCCTCTCCATCACCAATTCCTGGAGTCTACTCAAACTCATGTCCATTGAGTTGGTGATGCCATCCAACCATCTCATCCTCTGTCGTCCCCTTCTCCTCCTGCCCTCAATCTTTCCCAGCATCAGGGTCTTTTCCAATGAGTCAGCTCTTCACATCAGGTGGCCAAAGTATCGGAGTTTCAGCTTCAACATCAGTCCTTCCAATGAACACTCAGGACTGATCTCCTTTAGGATGGACTGGTTGGATCTCCTTGTAGTCCAAGGGATAGGTATGTGTTTACTGCCATTTTGTTCATTGTTTTCTGGTTATTTTTGTAGTTCCTCTGTGTTCTTTCTTCTTTTGGTCTCTTCTGTTGTGGCTTGAGGATTTTCTTTAATTTTATGTTTCACCTTCTTTCAATTTATTACTGTTATCTGTTTATCTATTATAGGGTTCTGTGCTTACCATGAGATTCATGTATATAAATAGATTTTCATCCATTATTTTTTCAAATAAATTTTCTGCCTTTTTCTTTCTCTCTTCTCTTTCTTGAACTCTTACAGTGTAAAAGTTAGGTTCCTTGAACTACCCACATTTTTAAAAATTCTTTTTCTTTCCTTTTTGCTGTTCTGATTAACTGATTTCTCTTATTTTGTCTTCCAGATCCCTCATCCATTCTTTTGGATTATCTAATGTTGATTTCCTATAGTGTATTTTTCATTTAAGTTGTGGTCTTCTTCAGATCTACTTGATTCTTACTTATATTTTGTAACTGTTTGTGGTATTTTCATTGTCATTATCCATTCTACTCTTAGGTTTGAGGAGCGTATTTATGAACATTAGTTGAAATCTTCTTCAGGTAATCACTGATTTCTGTTTCATTCTTTTTTCCCTCTGGGCTTTTACTTTGTTCCTTTATTTGAAATATATTCCTCTTTGTCCTCATATTTTTTTTAACTTCATATTTCTTGTTTTTTTTTTTTTTTATTTTGTTAATGAATTAGGTGAAAGTGTTACTTCTCCTGGTCTTGAAGTTATGGCTTTCTGTCAGCACATTTTCTATGTAGACTCTGTGTGCTGATGGCATTGGCAGGCTGCATGGATCTGGAGATAAAATTGCTTGGAGGGTGCTAGAACATGTCACCCTCAGGCTGTATTGGCAGGAAGGCTAGCACTGCAGTGGGTGTGGACTGGAGGAATCCTGGTTGTACCATTCCATGGCTTCTTGGTGGGAGAGCTGGAGTTGGGGCAGGTGGGCAGGAGTCTGAGGGATGTTACGCTGTGGCTGCCTTGGGTGCCTGCTGAAGCTGATGTGGGCCGGGGACCTGGAGTGTGCTGGTGTGGTCCTGGAAGGCTGGAAAGAGTGCCCGCACCATGTTCCCATCTGTGCTATCAAGAGATGGGTCACAAAAAAATGCTCTCTGGTGCCTCTGACCCCTAAGAGAGTTTCAGCAGTTCCCTACCCACTTGGCATTTACTCTAGGGTTAGTGAATGGGTTTCTTTTACATATAGTCAATATGCCTTTTGCACTGCTATTTTTTGGCTGTGCCACATGGTGGGTGAACCTTACTACAGGCTCTTTAGTGACATTTTTCCCTACTGCAAGCCTCTGTGTCCTGGATGGGGTTCCCGTCAATGCCATGGCTCCATGTCTCCTACCAGTCTCAGTATGGTCCATTTTTTGTTTGTTGAGAGGCAGCAGTTGAGTCAGCCCAGAGTTACGATATCTTTAAGAGGAATTACCTTGTATGTAGTTGTGGATTTGGTATGTTCTTGACAGAAGGTGAATTCAGAGTCTTCCCTGGGAATCATCTCAGACTAGACCCCTACTGTAATAGTCTTGAGTGATGTCTTCTCCATCTGGTGTGACTGTCCTTTGAGAATGCACATAGAAACTGTTTTCTAGGGAAACAATGAGAAGAATGGGCATGGTCATAAATAATTCACAAGTTTGCTGCAGTGCTTTACAGAGAGCATTCATTTTGTGATGCATGTGCTATCCATACTCTGGCAAGTAATCTCTTTCATGTAAAATAAAAATAATTAATAAAAATAATATGTAACATCTATTGCAAATTTATATTAGCTAGTATTTCATGGACTTTCCATTACCTAGCTTGAAAAATTTTAATCTGAATGATATTTTGGTATGGTTAGCACTATAAACAGATAAAATGAGGATCAGTGAGGTTAAATATATTCCTTCAGGTCACAATTTCTACATAAGTTTGTTCATTTCTAGCTTATTGCCTGTAGAACCCACATTATTAACACTTCCCGGACAACCCTATGTATATTCTGGAAGTTGTTTAGTGCCCTTCCAAACATATTTTGGAAGAGAGATGTGAGATGCACACATATGTGTTTTCTTTAATTTATAGTCAGTTAGGAGAAGGAAAACTGAAGATATATAGAAAACTACTAAAAATTTAAAACTATGTGAAAGGCAGAGAAAAACAATTGATTTAAACCCTGAGACAAATGCATCATTTGACTCTAGGCTGAACTAGTAATCTTAATGTTCATAAATGATTTTTTGTTATTTCAACAATTTCCATCAGCCCACATGGGGATATTTGACTCTATCTATAAATGAACATTTTATATATAAGAATATACAGTAAATTCAAAGATTTTAAAATGTATATATGTAAAACCAATGATTTAGATAGGTTTTTATTCAGATAGTTATTAATTTTGTTTATTTGGAAGTAGTTTCCTAGTATAATGAATTAAAGGCTAAAAATATACAATAAACACAGGCACTGTCTCTGTGAATCACAGCATACTAATATAATATATTCTAAGATATTAGTAATTTGGTTTTGAAATTAAGATTTTAGACTTAATTCTTGAGATGATTTCAAGGCATAATCTCTAGTTAATTTTATCTATATTAAAATGTATATCTATGTTAAAATGAAACTCTCTCTACATTTTATCTATATCTAAAATGTATTTTATATATATTAAAGTATATACATAAAATGTATATATATATATAAACAATGCTGTTTATAGATTTCATAAAGAATGCTAAGCATCAAAAAAATTGATGCTTTTGTATTGTGGTGTTGGAGAAGACTCTCGAGAGTCCCTTTGAATGCAAGGAGATCAAACCAATCAATCTTTTTTTAAAATTTAATTTAATTTTATTTTATTTTTTAACTTTACAATATTGTATTGGTTTTGCCATATATCAAAATGAATCCACCACAGATATACACGTGTTCCCCATCCTGAATCCTCCTCCCTTCCCATACCATCCCTCTGGGTCGTCCCAGTGCATCAGCCCCAAGCATCCAGTATCGTGCATCAAACCTGGACTGGCGACTTGTTTCATATATGATATTATACATGTTTCAGTGCCATTCTCCCAAATCATCCTACCCTCTCCCTCTCCCACAGAGTCCAAAAGACTGTTCTATACATCTGTGTCTCTTTTGCTGTCTTGTATACAGGGTTATTGTTACCATCTTTCTAAATTCCATATATATGCGTTAGTATACTGTATTGGTGTTTTTCTTTCTGGCTTACTTTACTCTGTATAATAGGCTCTAGTTTCACCCACCTCATTAGAACTGATTCAAATGTATTCTTTTTAATGGCTGAGTAATACTCCATTGTGTATATGTACCATAGCTTTCTTATCCATTCATCTGCTGTTGGACATCTAGGTTGCTTCCATGTCTTAGCTATTATAAACAGTGCTGCAATGAACATTGGGGTACACGTGTCTCTTTCAATTCTGGTTTCCTCAGTGTGTATGCCCAGCAGTGGGATTGCTGGATCATAAGGCAGTTCTATTTCCAGTTTTTGAAGGAATCTCCACACTGTTCTCCATAGTGGCTGTACTAGTTTCCATTCCCACCAACAGTGTAAGGGGGTTCCCTTTTCTCCACACTCTCTCCAGCATTTATTGCTTGTAGACTTTTGGATCGCAGCCATTCTGACTGGCGTGACATGGTATCTCATTGTGGTTTTGATTTGCATTTCTCTGATAATGAGTGATGTTGAGCATCTTTTCATGTGTTTGTTAGCCCTCTGTATGTCTTCTTTGGAGAAATGTCTATTTAGTTCTTTGGCCCATTTTTTGATTGGGTCATTTATTTTTCTGGAATTGAGCTGTAGTAGTTGCTTGTATATTTTTGAGATTAGTTGTTTGTCAGTTGCTTCATTTGCTATTATTTTCTCCCATTCTGAAGGCTGTCTTTTCACCTTGCTTATAGTTTCCTTTTATGTGCAGAAGCTTTTAAGTTTAATTAAGTCCCATTTGTTTATTTTTGCTTTTATTTCCAATATTCTGGGAGGTAGGTGATAGAGGATTCTGCTGTGATGTATGTTGGAGAGTGTTTAACAGACCCATCACAAGAACAGAAATTGAAGCTGTAATCAGAAATCTTCCAGCAAACAAAAGCCCTGGTCCCGACAGCTTCATAGCTGAATTCTACCAAAAATTTAGAGAAGAGCTAACACCTATTCTACTCAAACTCTTCCAGAAAATTGCAGAGGAAGGTAAACTTCCAAATTCATTCTATGAGGCTACCATCACCCTAATACCAAAACCTGACAGATGCCACAAAAAAAGAAAACTACAGTACAATATCACTGATGAACATAGATGCAAAAATCCTTAACAAAATTCTAGCAATCAGAATCCAACAACACATTAAAAAGATCATAGACCATGACCAAGTGGGCTTTATCCCAGGGATGCAAGAATTCTTCAATATCCACAAATCAATCAATGTAGTACACCACATTAACAAATTAAAAAATAAAACCATATGATTATTTCAATAGGTGCAGAGAAAGCCTTTGACAAAATTCAGCATCCATTTATGATAAAAACTCTCCAGAAAGCAGGAATAGAAGGAACATACCTCAACATAATAAAAGCTATATATGACAAACCCACAGCAAACATTATCCTCAATGGTGAAAAATTGAAAGCATTTCCTCTAAAGTCAGGCACAAGACAAGGGTGCCCACTTTCACCATTACTATTCAACATAATTCTGGAAGTTTTGGCCACAGTAATCAGAGCAGAAAAAGAAATAAAAGGAATCCAAATTGGAAAAGAAGAAGTAAAACTCTCACTGTTTGCAGATGACATGATCCTCTACATAGAAAACCCTAAAGGCTCCACCAGAAAATTACTAGAGCTAATCAATGAATATAGTAAAGTTGCAGGATATAAAATCAACACACAGAAATCCCTTGCATTCCTATACACTAATAATGAGAAACTAGAAAGAGAAATTAAGGAAACAATTCCATTCACCATTGCAACACAAAGAATAAAATACTTAGGAATATATCTACCTAAAGAAGCTAAAGACCTATGTATAGAAAACTATAAAACACTGGTTAAAGAAATCAAAGAGGACACTAATAGATGGAGAAATATACCATGTTCATGGATTGGAAGAATCAATATAGTGAAAATGAGTATACTACCCAAAGCAATTTATAGATTCAATGCAATCCCTATCAAGCTACCAACGGTATTCTTCGCAGAGCTAGAACAAATAATTTCACAATTTATATGGAAATACAAAAAACCTCGAATAGCCAAAGCAATATTGAGAAATAAAAATGGAACTGGAGGAATCAACCTGCATGACTTCAGGCTCTACTACAAAGCCACAGTTATCAAGACAGTATGGTACTGACACAAAGACAGAAATATAGATCAATGGAACAAAATAGAAAGTCCAGAGATAAATCCATGCACATATGGACACCTTATCTTTGACAAAGGAGGCAAGAATATACAATGGATTAAAGACAATCTCTTTAACAAGTGGTGCTGGGAAAACTGGTCAACCACTTGTAAAAGAATGAAACTAGAACACTTTCTAACACCATACACAAAAATAAACTCAAAATGGATTAAAGATCTAAAGGTAAGACCAGAAAACAATCAATCTTAAATGAAATCAACCCTGAATATTCATTGGAAGGACTGGTGCTGAAGCTGAAGCTCCAGTACTTTGGCCACCTGATGCGAAGAGCTGACTCATTGGAAAAGACCCTGATGCTGGGAAAGATGGAAGGCAAAAGGAGAAAGAGGCAGCAGAGGATGAGATTACTGACTCCATGAATATGAATTTGAGCAAACTCTGGGAGACAGTGGGAGGACAGAGGAGCCTGGCATGCTGCAGTCCATGGGGTTGCAAAGAGTCAGACAAGACTTAGTGGCTGAACAACGACAGCAAGAATCAACACTTTAAGACCCCAAGAATGAAGGCCTCCTTAAATTTTGCCACAGGCTAGTTCTTGTACTTCAATGGGCCAAGCCTGAAAGTAACAAAGATTGGCCACAGAGTTTCCAACTAGGCAGCTCTCTCCCAGTGACAGAGCCTTCTGTGAAAGAAGGACATACCTTTTGATGAATTGCTTGTATTCATAATAGTGTGATAGGTCTTTAAAATAGGACCTGTGAGTTCAGTTCAGTTCAGTTGCTCAGTTGTGTCTGACTCTGCGACCCAGCATGCCAGGCTTCCCTGTATATCGCCAACTCCTGGGGCTTGCTCAAACTCATGTCCATCGAGGTACTAAGGCCATCTCATCCTCTGTCATCCCCTTCTCCTCCTGCCTTCCATCTTTCCCAGCATCAGGGTCTTTTCCAATGAATCAGTTGTTCATATCAGGTCAACTTCAGCATCAGTCCTTCCAATGAATATTCAGGACTGATTTTCTTTATGTTTGACTGGTTTGATCTTCCTGCAGTCCAAGGGACTCTCAAGAGTCTTCTCCAACACCATATTCAAAAGCATCTATTCTTCATTGTTCAGCTTTCTTTATGGTCCAGCTCTCACATACATACCTGATTAGTGGAAAAACCATAGCTTTTACTAGACAGATCTTTGTCAGCAAAGTAATGTCTCTGTTTTTTAATATGCTGTCTAAGTTGGTCATATCTTTTCTTCCAAGGAGCTGCTGCTGTTGCTGCTAAGTCGCTTCAATTGTGTCTGACTCTGTGCGACCCCATAGACGGCAGCCCACCAGGCTCCCCCATCCCTGGGATTCTCCAGGCAAGAACACTGGAGAGGGTTGCCATTTCCTTCTCCAATGCATGAAAGTGAAAAGTGAAAGTGAAGTCGCTCAGTCGTGCCCGACTCTTAGCGACCCCATGGACTGCAGCCCGCCAGGCTCCAAGGAGCAATTGTCTTTTAATTTCATGGCTGCAGTCACCATCTGCAGTGATTTTGGAGCCACACCCAAATAAAATCTGTCACTGTTTCCATTGTTTCCCCATCTATTTGCCATGAAGTGATGGGACAGGATGCCATGATCTTAGTTTTTTGAAAGTTGAGCTTTAAGCCAATTTTTTTGCTCTCCTCTTTCACTTTCATCAAGAGGCTTTTTAGTTCCTCTTCACTTTCTGCCATAAGGGTGGTGTCATCTGCATATCTGAGGTTATTGATGTTTCTCCCAGAAATCTTGATTCCAGCTTGTGCTTCATCCAGCCTGGCATTTCTCATGATACACTCTGCTTATTAGTTAAATAAGCAGGGTGAAAATATAGAGTCTTTTTTTTTTTTTTTGCAGATCATAGTGCTTTATTAAACAGATTCATGTATTCTTTTCCCACATAAGCAGGGTGAAAATATAGAGTCTTAATGTACTCCTTTCCCTGGGACCAGTCTTTTGTTCCATGTCCAGTCTAACTGTTGCTTCTTGACCTGTATATGGATTTCTCAGGAGGCAGGTAAAGTGGTCTGGTATTCCCATGTCTTGAAGAATTTTCCACAGTTTGTTGTGATCCACACAGTCAAAGGCTTTGGTCAAGTCAATAAAGCAAAAGTGGATGTTTTTCTGGAACTTTATTGCTTTCTTGATGATTCAACGGATGTTGGCAATTTTATCTCTGGTTACTTTGCCCTTTCTAAATCCAGCTTGAACATGTGGAATTTCATGGTTCACGTACTGTAAGATTGACTTGGAGAATTTTGAGCATTACTTTGCTAGTGTGTGAGATGATTCCAATGGCACCCCACTCCAGTACGCTTGCCTGGAAAATCCCATGGATGGAGGAGCCTGGTGGGCTGCAGTCCATGGGGTCGCTAAGAGTCAGACACGACTGAGTGACTTCACTTTTCACTTTCATGCATTGGAGAAGGAAATGCTAACCCACTCCAGTGTTCTTGCCTGGAGAATCCCAGAGACAGGGGAGCCTGATGGGCTGCCATCTATGGGGTTGCACAGAGTCGGACATGACTGAAGTGACTTAGCAGCACTTAGCAGCAGCAGAGATGATTGCAATTGTGTGGTAGTTTAAACATTCTCTGACAGTGCCTTTCTTTGGATTGGAATGAAAATTGACCTTTTTCAGTCCTGTGGCCACTGCTGAATTTTCCAAATATGTTGGCATATTGAGTGAAGCACTTTCACAGCATCATCTTTTAGGATTTGAAATAGCTCAACTGGAATTCCATCACCTCTACTAGCTTTGTTTGTAGTGATGCTTCCTAAGGCCCACTTGACTTTGCATTGCATGATGTCTGGCTCTAGATGAGTGATCACCACATCATGGTTATCTGGGTCATGAAGATTTTTTTTGTATAGTTCTGTGTATTTTTGCCACCTTTTCTTAATATCTTCTTCTGTTAGGTCCATAGCATTTCTGTAACCTGTGAGTTACTTACTATCTTACCCTCAGAGTACAGGATAGTGATAACTGAAAGAAAAAAAGTACTATTTCCAGGGGAAAGAGAAAAAGGAGAGGGACAAGAATGGGGAAGACGTTTACTTTATCATTATGTCAACAAACTGACTGGAATGTATTTAAATTATTAATTAAAATAAATGTATTATATATAAAATATTCTTTTTAAATTATTTCATCTGATTCTTATAAAAAATCTCAACAAGAAACAAAATCAAACTTTTTATCATAATTTTATAAATAGAAAGATTAATACCTACTATGGGATAGTCATTTTTTGGTCAGAATTTATGATTGTCAATTTAAATCTCTTTAATACCTTTCTATGTAATTATGTTTTGAACGATTGTGGTAGTCATCTTATGTTAACATACTCCCTATAGTGAAAAGTAGCCTAATTTTTGGTTAAATATTATCTTCAATACCTGCAAATGCAGTTATTATATATTTTGAAAATTATATTATCCATTATCATGGAGTGTTTGATTATAAATAAAACTTTCAACAATAGACTTTTATTTTTATCATCCTGTTTAGAATTTCTCGAGGTGCTATATTGCTTCAGTGTTCCTCAAATATAAAAAAAAAAATTCTAATTTTACTTGTTATAATTTAGATACTTAGATATAACATTTCCATAAAAATTACATTAGTTCTACCATTTAAATAATCAGCTTCCGTTAGTGTTTTATAGATGTAGAAATATATTCGTTTAAATGATAATAAAGATGGTAGTTTTTCTGGCACTGTGGTCAAAGATATTTAATCTATTTTATGACAAATATGATATGAAAATCTCAAGCCTACTGTATGTCAGAATATTCCTATGCTTCATTTTGTTATATCATTTTTAACATTAGGGCTTTCTTTTGTTTAAATTTTCATGCTTGTTTTCTACTGGTTTAGAAAATAAGCATGTTGGGAAAAATGTGTGAATACATGTATTATGAAAAATATATACTACACAGGTCATTATTGGAAATGGGAAATCTGTATCATCTATGTGTGTATGTTTAGTTGCTCAGTCATGTTCGACTCTTGTGACTCCATAGACTGTAGCCTGCCCTGCTCCTCTGTCCATGGGATTCTCTAGGCAAAAATTACTGGGTGGGTTGCCATTTCCTTCTCCAGGGGAACTTCCTGACCCAGGAATCAAACCTGTGTCTCCAGAGTGCAGGCAGATTCTTTACTGATTATGAGGGAAGCCCCTATATCATCTCTGGGTCTATGAAATTTTCACACAAAATCTTTTACTGGTAATTTGAAGTCATTCTTCTATTAGTAAGTTTGGTACACTCAAGGGAATTTAATTGTTATTGTCTTCTTCAGTAATTTAGTTATCAGTGGGAGACATTCTTTTAAGAATTTTGATTGAAAGCCTATTTTCTTAGCTGGAAACTAGCAACTGTGTTTGTGGAGTGTCTTAAAGAAGACCCACATGAGTGCCAATTTAGAAAACACTTGGTAAAGGAAGTGCTTTCACTAACACTTAATTGTGGATAACCTGCTTCACTATATAAATAATTGTTTAGGATTGAACTACAGAAATGAGGGGAAGGAAAAACCTTAAATATACACTTATCTTTAAAACATATTCTGCTGCACAGGACATTTTAACAGAGAGTTTTGCAATGAGTGCAAATGAAAAGTGAAGTGTTTGTGGGTGTGTGTGCCTGTACACATATATATGTATATAATGCATAATTACATATTGAGTACCATACGTATATGTGTTAGTAAAGACCTTTTGTTAGGTGATATACATATATGTAAAGAGAGAAAACATAATACTTATAGGAGGTATAAAACCTAAGTAACTGGTTATATATATGTATGTTGCATACATAGGTACATATATGCTTACATATATACTTTTTTTTTTAATGAGATATTTTTATTTTATTTTTTAAATTTTATTTTATTTTTAAACTTTACATAATTGTATTAGTTTTGCCAAATATCAAAATGAATCTGCCACAGGTATACCTGTGTTCCCCATCCTGAACCCTCCTCCTTCCTCCCTCCCCATACCCTCCCTCTGGGTCGTCCCAGTGCACCAGCCCCAAGCCTCCAGTATTGTGCATTGAACCTGGACTGGCGACTCGTTTCATACATGATATTTTACATGTTTCAATGCCATTCTCCCAAATCTCCCCACCCTCTCCCTCTCCCACAGAGTCCATAAGACTGATCTATACATCAATGTCTCTTTTGCTGTCTTGTACACAGGGTTATTGTTACCATCTTTCTAAATTCCATATATATGCATTAGTATACTGTATTGGTGTTTTTCTTTCTGGCTTACTTCACTCTGTATAATAGGTTCCAGTTTCATCCATCTCATTAGAACTGATTCAAATGTATTCTTTTTAATGGCTGAGTAATACTTACATATATACTTACATGTATGTATATGTTACAGATATTTGTGTGTGTACAAACACATAACCAAATGGTTTATCAGAGTATACATTTCCCTGGGATACATGCTGCATTTGTGATATGGACGCAAATGCTAAGAAAACAGAAGGGTAAAACAGAAGAAAGGCTGGATTAAGTCTCAAAGGATTTGGAGCACATGCAAAATCAGAAAAGGGGAAAGGCAACACAGTGGCCCCACAGGAAGCGCTGGAGTTAGAATGCTGGGATGACCTGGGCAACATGAGAGAAGGTATATGGCAAGAATTTTAATACATTGTAGAGGTGAGCTCTGAATATGCCGTGTCCAGTATAGCATCATCTGAATTCAAATATCAGCAAGTTTGGTCACACGTTGGCAACACTGTCCTCCTATTCAGGTTTCTCTAAATACACCATTGTGGCAAATTGTACTGCTGACAAGACTACCTAGTTACCACAGTTCGTGTTTCCTGCCTGCTCCCATTTCAAGACATTTCACAAATCATCACCTCTCTCCAAATAGCTTTCTCAATCTTCTTTCCAAAAATATGTCACTGTCTCCTCCAAGAGCTTACTGACTACTCCTCTTTCTTTGTGACAGTTTCAAAAAGACTTTCCAAAAAAGTTTGACTAAACACTCCATTCATTGCAGCAAATTCTTTTGCTGAGGCTGGGCCAGATTCTCAAAGCTCTCTCTCCTTTGTCCTCTGAAGTTTATCCATTTATCCAGCTTCCATCCCATCTCACGTCTATCTTCACAGACCTGATCACCCCAGTCTGAAGTGGTCCCACCCTTTCCTGAACTCTTATAGAATTTATTGTCTGAATAATTCATCCGGCAATGAATCATGTTCTGCCTTGTGACATATCTTTAATAATTGTCTGTTGCTGTTATTTAAATATTTTGGTCTTTTTCTTTCCTCTCTTCACATGATTATATATCTCTTTTCTCACAAAATAGCACTTGTATATTTTATATTCACCACAGTTCCTGACTCACCACATTGAGATATAGACATTTAGTAAATATCTGCTGATTTGAGTTGACTTTAATTATATTAAAACTCATACAAAGAAATTCCCATCATTTTGCTTTTTATTTTATCTAAGGATTGTGAGTGATTAATCTGGTCCTTCAAAGAGCTCTTTCTGCTCACATCTATCCCATCTACAAATGATGTGATTCTGAAAAAAAAGTGACATCAATGTACACAGGGTTAGAATATTAACAATAGGAAAGTTTCTCAGCATAGTAGGAATCGTGTAACAAGGTAAAGAGAGGTAAGGTCATTATGTGTTCATAGGATTAGTAATTTAATATAAATCCACTTGAAAAAATATATATGTGACAAGCTTAAACAAAAATTTCATGTATTAATGATTAAATGAGATTTTAATAATCAAAGTTGCACAGTTGCTGTAACAGCTTATAGAGTTTTAGCTTTTATATTACAGATAAAGAATAAAACCAAGACCTGTCATTATAATGCTCTTTCATATTGTACAAAAGCTGATCGGTCACAGAAGTGTTATCCACTCGGTTTGTATCAGCTCTAGCATAACATGGGCGAGGAGGAGATTGAGATAAATGGGAAGAATGACAGCACACTATGGTGGTTTCATAATCGGTGATAAACTGTTCCACAAGTGCTCACCCATGAATCAGTGCCAGCCTGGAGACTTCATATAAAATCTCCTTCATACTCTTTGTACTTGTTCACATCTATTCAGTGGCTTGGGCATTCTGAAAATTTGTGATTACTCAGATGCAAGGAGAGATTGATAACATGGACTAGTTGGCACTTGGGACCTAATTTTACAGAAATAAAATTATATCTATGTGTTATGTGTATGTGTGTGTGTGTGTGCGTGCATAGTTGCACACATAGTTGTACACATAGTTGTACACATAGTAAATTTGTGTAAAGGCAACTCTGCCTCTAATCTAGTTCCCAAGTACAAATAATATATATATATGCATATTATATATAATATGAACATAATGTTTACATACTGTACAAGTTGAACAGAGATAGGTGGGAGACAGAGAATGAAGGGCACATATTAAAATGACGTGAAGTTTTAGTTACCTTAAATTCAGCTTGAACTGGATGATTGCCATGAGTTATATATATGGCATTAAAATTTTTTTTATTTACTTTTGTGTTGGTTTGAATTTATTATTTGGCTTAGTTTTAATTTGAGTTTGTTTGTGGAAAATTCATGTGTATATTTTGGGGGTTGAAAACTGGTCACATGGGAGATAAGGAAGGAGGTGAGGTTGTGGGTTTTTAATCTTTTCAATTTTTACCTTACTGTTGTGTGAAAATTGTATAAATCTTAATTATGTTGAATTGGGTCATAGCGCTTTTCAGGTCTACTGTAGCCTTCTACTTTTCTGTATATTTATTCTGTTAATTTTGAAAGTTTGATATTGAAACTCAAAATCTTGGTTTTTACACTTTAAAAAATAATTGTAATATATAGTGCGATACTTTGTTCTATACTTTCTAAGTCTCCTGTAAATATGTAATCATGCTTTCATAATTTAAAAATAAAAAGAGAAAGAATAAATAAAATGAATAACCAACAAGGATCTACTGTGTAGCATATGGAACTCTGCTCAATGTTATGTGGCAGCCTGGATGGGAGAGGAGTTTGGGGGAGAATGGATACATGTATGTGTGTGGCTGTGTCCCTTCGCGGTTCACCTGAAATTATCACAACACCGTTAATCAGCTATATCCCAATACAAAATAAAACGTATGTTTGTTTGTTTGTTTTAATAAAGAGAATATTTTAGAGGTCTGCACTTTTTGTGCAGAGAAGAGGAATTCTAATCATTGTGCTGTATTTCTGAGGGGTAAAGCAATAACCAAGGAATGGAAGCCATGAGGAGATGGATTTTGGTTACATTAAGCGACTTAGCAGCAGCAGCAGCAAGGAAGAACTAACCTTTAGAGTAAAGGTCAGAAAAGTTAGCCAATGGAAGTCCTCAGATTCACTGAGGAATATCTTCCGGAGAATCTATTTAACCAAAACCTATTGGATTAAATGATCCTTATGCATTTGACACTAATCCTAGGACCACTTTGGTTTTCAAATGCATGTTGGACAGTATCATCTTCCTTTTTTTAATTTTTAATTTATATTGGGGTAGAGTTGATTAAGAATGTTGTGTGTTTCAGATGTACAGCAAAATCGTTCATTTATGCATACATGTGTATCTATTTCTTCATTTAGGAGTCTTACTGTATGAAAACAGAGCAGTCACATACCTAGTATGGGTGCCCTTCCTATGAATCACAGACTCTCCTTACAAACTATAAGGAAAACGTGTCTAATTTTGTGGTTTTGCTTTAAAATGGCTTCTATATGACTTGCCTGGTGGCTCAGATGGTAAAGCATCTGCCTACAATGTGGGAGACCCGGGTTCGATCCCCGGTCGGTAAGATCCTCTGGAGAAGGAAATGGCATCCCACTCCAGTACTCTTGCCTGGAAAATCCCATAGTCTAGTCTAGTCTAGTCAAGGCTATGGTTTTTCCAGTGGTCATGTATGGATGTGGGAGTTGGAGTATGAAGAAAGCTGAGCACTGAAGAATTGATGCTTTTGAACTGTGGTGTTGGAGAAGATTCTTGAGAGTCCCTTGGACTGCAAGGAGATCCAACTGGTCCATTCTGAAGGAGATCAGCCCTGGGTGTCCTTTGGAAGGACTGATGCTAAAGCTGAAACTCCAGTACTTTGGCCACCTCATGAGAAGAATTGACTTATTGGAAAAGACTCTGATGCTGGGAGGGCTTGGGGGCAGGAGGAAAAGGGGATGACAGAGGATGAGATGGCTGGATGGCATCACCAACTTGATGGACGTGAGTTTGAGTGAACTCCAGGAGATGGTGATGGGCAGGGAGGCGTGATGTGCTGCGATTCATGGGGTCACAAAGAGTTGGGCATGACTGAGTGACTGAACTGAACTGAACTGAAAGATAATTAACACAAGTTGTAAGTATTTTCTATTAGAAATTTATTTTCATGAACAGAAGGGAGTGAGTCTGCCATATACCTCAATATTTAAACCTTGTAAGCATTCTTGTTTTTGGTGTATCCTTGACTCTTAGGACTTTCCAGGTGGCTCAGTGGTAAAGAATCTGCCTGGCATCTCAGAACACCTGGGTTTGATTCCTGGGTCAGGAAAAATCCCCTGCAGAAGAGAATGGCTGCCCACTCCAGTATTCTTGCCTGGAGAATTCCATAGAGAGAGAAGCCTGGCAGGCTACATACAGTCCATGGGATTACAAAGAGTCAGACATGACTGAGCAACTAACACTAAGCATGTGGCTAAAAGACCAAATTCCATATCTATTTCATAGGAATGTTGTGAGAAGTAAACAAAATAACAAATGAATTGTTCCTAGTACATAATTGTGCCGTGAATTTCATCTCCCTCCCTTTCTCCTTTCTCTGCATAGTGTTCTCTTTGCCATTTTCAATTGAAGTTTCCCTTTTACATTCCATATTTTTGAATGAATTGATTAAAGGAAGATATGAAATGGAGGTAGAGGGGGTACAATTGATTCATTTTTACCGAATTAGTCTTACGATGGATGGCAGATTATTTGTCTTAGTCTTGGCTCACCTGAAAGTAGAGCCTGAACCCAAGGGTTATATGCTGATATTTTAAAGAGATTTCATCAGGGAAGCAGGGGTGAGTGACAGTGAGCCAAGCGAAGGTGTGTTACTGAGCTGGGCTTCACTGAGTGAAACAACCTGCTTTTCAGCCCGAGGGGCAGGGGACTTGTGTGAAGTATGGAGAGGAGATGTGTTATTTGCCAGCTGCTGCCCCTGAGGTTTAGGTGTGAAGTACTGACTCATGTACCCTCCACCCTGTACATTATGTACAAATAGCGGGTCTCCTGTGGCGTATTAGCTTGAGCTCCAACAAAGAGGCGAGAAGCTTGGCATAATATCAGCACTCTAAGACCACAGCTGCGTCCAGGTGGTTGGAAGTCATGCCAGAAGGGATGCCATGTCTCCACCTTGGGTTGGAACCAAAGGTAGGAGAGCTGAGAGGTCCCAGAGCATCACAACATGTACCTGGAGAGGGGTTGAGAGTTTCAGAGGCAATTTTCTGAAAAAGTTGTGCTGTAGACTGACTTTGTGTCCCCCCCGCCCCCCAAATTCATATGTTGAAGCCTAATCTCCTATGTGATGGTATTAGGAGGTGGAGCCTTTGGGAGGTGATAAAGTCATGAGTGGGATTAGTCCCCAGATCCAAGAGACCCCTGATGGCTCCCGAGCTCATCTGCTGTGTGGGGACAGTGAGAAGAGCCATCTATGAATTCAGAAGCAACTTCTCACTGGACCCCAGTCCACCAGATGCCTTCACCATAGACTTTCAGCTTCTGGAACCATGAGAAGGAAATTTCTGTTGTTTATAAGCCACCAGTGTATAGTATTTTGTTAGAGCAGCCCAAACAGACTAAAGTGAAGTCACTCCGTCGTGTCCGACTCTTTGAGACCCCATGGACTGTAGCCTATCAGGCTCCTCCATCCATGGGATTTTCCTGGCAAGAGTGCTGGAGTGGATTGCCATTTCCTTCTCCAGGGGATCTTCCAGACCCAGGAATCGAACCCGGATCTATCACATTGTGGACAGACGCTTTACCATCTGAGCCACCAGGGAAGCCTCAACAGACTAAGGCAGGTTGTTAAGACAACCTAGTTTTATTGCCTTGTATTATAAAACATTCCTTATTATAAAACATTCCTTCTTTGGAAGGAATGATGCTAAAGCTGAAACTCCAGTACTTTGGCCACCTCATGCGAAGAGTTGACTCATTGGAAAAGACTCTGATGCTGGGAGGGATTGGGGGCAGGAGGAGAAAGGGATGACAGAAGATGAGATGGCTGGATGGCATCACTGACTCAATGGACGTGAGTCTCAGTGAACTCCAGGAGTTGGTGATGGACAGGGAGGCCTGGCATGCTGCGATTCATGGGGTTGCAAAGAGTCGGACATGACTGAGCGACTGATCTGATCTGATTATAAAACAATGTAATGTGTCAATCTAGGATACATGGATTATAGCACAACTGTGAAGACGAAGGCAGGGTTTTGCTAGAGATCATGTAAAAAAGTGAAAAATGAAAAATGTCAATCACTTTGAATATTAGGGGCCAGAGGGATCGGAAGGTGTGAAAACCACATTCTGTAAGATATACAGGAGCACTTTGTGTACAGAAGAGCAAAACATCTTGAAAAAAGAGGAAAATTTGACCCAAATCTGGAAAATAATGCAAAATTAAATATACATAGCCTTCTCAGTTAAAATTAATGAGGGGCACAACTGCTACGAATATCTGAAGGGTGTTAACAGGAAGAAGGGAGCATAATTACTTAGCACCATACCCGTAAACATAATTAGGAATAATGGGATGCAATTAAGAAAAGAAAAATTTAGTCACAACATTATGAGAGTTCCTCTGTGCTTGTGACATCTATTAAGCTATGGCATCATTTTCCAAAGCAACTGGGAGGTGTCCTATTCTCTGAACCACAGAGGATAAATGAAACTAGGCAGCAAAAAGAACACCTCCTAGTGCTAACAGAACAAAACAAAAAGAGATGCTTAGCAGCCCGAATAGGTCTGTATCATGGATTTATGTGTATCTTTGAATTGGCCGCTAGAGAGGAGAGAAGTACCAGGGTTTCTGTCCTTAACTCTAGCTATTTGCTGTGCGTGACCTCACTGTTTTGTGTTCGCATGAAAACCTGGGGCATTTACTGAATAGCTCTTTGTTCACAAGGCAGTATCCATCTCAGCCCAAGCCTTGACGGTCTCTCCTGTACTTCTAAGGTGAATCTGACAATGGAAACAGCACTTTTAGGGCAATTAGAGTATTTAGTATTCTTTTCTTCCTCCTAAAACATCTTGGAGCACTCCTTTTTAAAATAGATGGGGATTAAGTAGTGATCTGTTGCTGGATAAGAAAAGGGCAAATGAGGGTGCCTGCTCTCAGCTCCAAGATTCCAAAGCGATTACTGCAAAAGTGGCAAAAGAATACAGGAATCGGTGGCCTATTAGAGAGACCTCAGATTGTTAAATGGGGAACTAATAGGAAGAAAAGGGTAAAGGAAATTGAATGGTAATTTTTTTTATAGTCTGCTTTAAAAAATGCCAATGCTCCAACTCTGGTTGCTTTAATAACTCACAAGACATTTAGGCTTTTGCAGCAATTGTGCACATTTAAGGAACAGGAGTTGGCCACAGTGTAAATATTCTTTTATTAGTATGAAAATGGTCCTTCCTTCCCATTTCCCTTTGTGATGCTGACAAGACACTGACCTGATGGATGCATGAATTATGTATTTTCAGAAGACAGAGCTTCTAGAAATTGAAGAGAATACTTATTTTATATTGTTTTGTGCTTTCCCTACAGAGGGAAATATGCTTAAATTGGCTGTGGTTAATTTATGAGGGCTGCCATCTCCTTTTAATCTCTAGTGCACAGAAATCTGTTCTTCGCATCTTTATTTCTAGATATTTTAGGATATTTCTGGAAAGCAAGCTGATCGGTGCCTTTTCATAGGAGTAAAAAGTAATCAGAATTGGTTATGAGTTCAGTAAAGCTAAAAGATATAGATCCCTCTCAAATGTCTTTTCCATCCAGAATGTGACAGTGTTTAAATTCTTCTTTTTAAATTCAGTTCTTTAGGTGAAGGTATGGTTTCCTAAGTACCATTTTAAAATCCAAATATGTTGTTGCTATTTAATAATAGTAATATTTATTCCATGGCATTCTTGAAAGGATTATATCAAATAACTTAATGCCTTTAAAGTACTTAGCATAGAGCTTGGCGCAGAGTAAAGATTTAATAAACATCATTTTATTATCATTATGAGTGCTCTCATTACAGTTATGATTACTGCATTTACCTGTATAAGAAATAACCTCACAGCATTTTAATATAATGGCAATCCTTGACTTGTGACTTCTTTAGCAGACATCAGAGCCCTGAGAAATAGTGGACAAGGTAGGAAATTATTCAGGAGGGTGTGGGAAGACCAATTTGAATGGTGCTAGAGGCTGGTCTCCTCCCCATTTTGCTGGGGGAGCCTAGAGGTAGCTCAGCAAATGAATTAGCTCAGCAAAATCCCTAGGCTAATTCCAGTCACTGGAATAGCTGATGGTGCTCTGACTCCAGGCTTTCCGGGTGGCTCAGTGGTCAACAATTCGCCTGTGAGGCAGGAGACGCCATGGGTTCGATCCCTGGCTTGGGAAGATCCCTTGGAGGAGGGCATGGCAACCCACTTCAGTATTCGTGCCTTGGAGAATCCCATGGACACAGCAGCCTGGCAGGCTATAGTCCGTACTGTTGCACAGAATCAGACATGCCTGAAGCGGCCGAGCACGCATGCGCGGAATGACGCCACCTTTTGAAGACGGCCATTTTCTATAGTTAACTTCGGAGTATAAATATTCAACACCACCCCCGCCCTGCTGCTTCCTACCTCCACATCTATTCCTGTAAATATATAGACCGTTACAGGTTCAGGACTTCTCTGTACAGGATTGCCAGCTACAATGCTGTGTGCCCAGCCTGGGCTGTAAGGAGAGCGCTCAGGGGACCACATGTGTTCCACTCCTTCTCTGTCTGTGAGTCTTGCCCAGTAAACCCTGTGTCTGTACCATATGACATTAATAGTGTAGGTCTAGGTGCTTTGCAGAACAGGTTGGGGTGGGCAGATGCCTCATTAAGAAAGGAATACAGGCTCTTGGGTAACTCGAGAGCATTGTACCCTGTTAACAAAAGAATGAACAGTGCAAATGACTCAAGTTATTAGCTCTGCATAAAATTCACAGTGGTATGTGGCCCTTGTTACAAGGAACAGTAGTGCTAATGCTATAGCATTTTCCGAAGAAAATTAATGCATGAAACTTTAACTTGGTTTATTTCTCTTTTTCCCTGATCTCTGTTCCCTGATACAGTCTGCTAATTTCTAATGCCTTTTAGTTCAGTTGCCAATCAGAGAGGTCATTAAAACGTTGGATTAATAATTAGTGCTTTTGATAAATGTTATTATGGTCATTTGAAATATTATACACAGAAGCATATATATTACTGTATCTGTTTCTAATTAGAAATTAATAATCTACCACTAATTAGAAATGAATGACACAAATTAAGTGAAGCTTTAAATATAGTAGTCATACTAAATAAGAAATAAGAAAATGTCAAAAGAGATTCTCCTTCCCCAAATATATTTAAATTAAAAAAAATCAAGATGATCTCCTTTATTAAAGGAAGTATGTTTGAGATAAAGGGAAGAAATCTTTATTTCAGAAAATCACTAAAACAGAAAATATAGACAGAAAAAAAACCACTCCCATCTGACATTGAAAAATGCCCATCTCTTAACAGCCAGTATTAAAAATAAGTAGGTCGTAAAGATGAGAATGTAAAATGCTATGATATTGGCTTCTTATCTTTAAATGAAATTCTAATTTGACTATAGCACAAGGAAAAGGAATGAATACGGTATGTTTTCCCTTGCGAGCTGTCAGAATGATAAAACTGAATACTCTCTAAATCAGCTTTTCCATGGACAGCTGGTTCATCATCATTAGTATGTATATCCTTATTAATATCTAAGCCACTCAACTATAGGATGAAACTAGATTGATGCTCTTTGAAATTCTGCACTACTCCAATCAGTTGCTAAAGTCTACACACAAATATCAAGCTATAATGAACAAAGAAATACTATTTGTTCTTACTGGTTTCTTCAAAAAAGGGACAATATTTTACTGTAGCATTCTGTTCTAAAAATATCCTAAAGATTTTCTAATAGCATAGACTATGCTTATTTAGATCTCTACAAATTGTGCACGTCTTACTCCCTTAGCTCTAGAAGGAGCTGGACATGCTGTATGGGTTGATGCGTTTTCTCAGATGGTCCATGTGCCCTGGTGGGGAGCAGAGAGCCTTTAATTTTCAAGTGAACTGAATTAAAATAATTGACCATAATATCTGAGTTCCTATCTAAGAGTTTAGTTATATTTCTTGTGATCATTATCAAACTATATTTGAATGTACAAAAATCAGGTAAAAGAAGCATAAGTGATCAACTCTAACATTTATTACAAATGCAAAATTGAGTCAAAGACAATTCAGTGAATTACTGAAGGACAGAAAGCACAGCAAGGACGTGAATTTAGATCAAAAACCCAGGGCCCTTCTCTAGACCACACTGCATGCAAGAACATGAAAACCTTTCCTGATGCTCTTATCAACACACCCACATGCTTTGCCCAATGTTGGTATAGAATTTCTGGTACTCAAACACTAATAATCCCTGGTGGCTTAGCGGTAAAGGATCTATCTGCCATTGCAACAGCTTTAGGTTTGATCCCTGAGTCAGAAAGTTTCCCTGGAGAAAGAAATGGCAACCCACTTTAGTATTCTTGACTGAGAAATCCCATGGACAGAGGAGGCTGGTGGGCTTGCAAAGTCCATGGGATTGCAAAGAGTTGGACATGACTTAGTGACTAAACAAGCAACAATATACAGTACTGTATACTGTATACAATACTGTACAATAATATACAGTATTTTAGGCACAATGGAATTTTCCCTGCCTCCCTCCCTCCCTCTGTCCTTCCCTCCTTTCCTTTTACCCTCCTTCCTTTTCTTATTTCATTTATTTTTTCTTGTGTCATTTGATTTCTTTTTCTCCACTAATTGGTTGTTGAGGCTGTTTGAATAATAGACTCTGCCTAAGGAGTGCATTCCTCTGATAAACCATAAAATCACAGGAATTTTTCTCAACCAAATGCTGTTTCAGTCTTATTTCCTATTCTTGAGCCACAGAAGCAATTTACTTTTCAATTCTTAAAGATCCCTAAATCTTGGACTCTATTCACTTGCATTTACGCTCTCAAACCAGAAGCTCTTTCCTGAGCTCATTCTTTATTGTAATACTCAAATATAAGGAGGGAGAAACCAAACATATAATGTTGTAGCTCTCACTGCCTCCAAAAGCAATTGGTTTGTGTTCAGAGTTACCAGATTTTACCTAATGTTTTGACACATCTTATCAGGGCTCTCCAGCCTTTCAGCCTTGGAATGTATTTTCTTTTAAGCCCTCACCTTTCAACTGTTGCCTCTTAACTCATTCAATGGCTGTGCTTATGTTTTTCAGGCTTCTCTTATTATAGCACCCCAATTCAAGTTTCCAGCTTCTGTATCACACTTAGATTTCCATTGTTTTAATAACAAAAGAATATTAAGCATTTATAAATTTAAACAATCATATTTACAATAATTCCAAAGCAATATATGTTATTACTCACCTAATAATGAAAAGTGGTTGGGTGGGGTTGGCAAAGTAAAATCACATCAAAGTTAACCAATGAGGAAGATTTTATTCAAGACTATTTCAGTAAGGGAGAGAGGTTGAATTTGACTGAATCAAATGGTTGGGGAGATTTTAGGCACTGGAGTGGGCTAATGAGAAAGTGCTGGAAGATTTTTTTTGGGGGGGGTGTGATGATTGGTTATTCCTGTATTTACAAATGTTTTCCTCTGAGACTAGGCTATCTGTGTTTGCTCATTGGCCATCCATTGAAGTAAGACTTCCTCATTCCCACAGGGACTGAGAGAGAAGAGTATTATCTCTTTCTATCTTTATATTTCAAAGATAAGGTTCTTAGGTCCTTGAGAAAGATATGTTCTGAGTCATAAAGTTGGAAGGAGGCTGGGAGATTTACATACTTTTTGAAGGGTAGAGAAGAATAGACATAGGTTTCTAAGGTCAAGCTTCATCACCAGCTGAAGGAGGAAGAACATTGAGAATGAAACGTAAGAAGTATTTATTGGCCAGAATGGTACACATCACTTTTGCTCACATCTGTTCACAGTCGTCCCCCCATGGCTCTATTATCTCCAAAGGTGGCTAGTGTTTGTGATCTTAAAGAAGAGAGAACACGAATTTTGCTAGCTGTTTTTACCACAACCGAATGTTTACTAGGATCCATGCCAAATCAGTAAATAGATATGATATTATTTAAATACTGTGAAAATAACCTGAGAAGCAAGTATTAGTGTCCTCATTGTGGAAAGGAGAGCTGAAACAGAGAGAGATTAATACTTTGCTCAAGACTCACTCATGTAATCAATAGCTGAATAAAATTTCAAATTAAATCTTTAGGGGTAAATAATGGCAACTCACTCCAGTACTCTTGCCTGGAAAATCCCATGGACGGAGAAGCCTGGTGGGCTGCAGTCCATGGGGTCGTGAAGAGTCAGACACGACTGAAGTGACTTAGCAGCAGCAGCAGCAGCAGCAGCCCGCAATCTTTACCTTTATGATATAAACACAGACGCATACGTACTCAGAGGGGAAGGGGGGGAAACAGAGAATGTATGTGTGTGATTATGTGTGAAGAGTGAGAGAGAGAAAAATGCAATTTTCCTTTGTTTGTTCCTCTTAACATGACCATATGGTACAGTATCAATGGCATTATAATTAATCACATATATTTTATTATAAGTTCCCCTCAATTCTTCTTTGATACATTTCTAATTTCCTAAATGCCTCCCTCCTATTCTATCGCTGTCCTTGCCTTTCTCTCTCCCCACTTCCATTCTCTTCATTTTCTCATGGTGTTTAACCTCAGATTGCTACTGCTGCTGCTAAGTCGCTTCAGTCGTGTCCAACTCTGCGCGACCCCATAGACGGCAGCCCACCAGGCTCCGCCATCCCTGGAATTCTCCAGGCAAGAACACTGGAGTGGATTGCCATTTCCTTCAATGCAAGAAAGTGAAAAGTGAAAGTGAAGTCGCTCAGCCGTGTCCGACTCTTCGCGACCCCATGGACTGCAGCCTACCAGGCTCCTCTGTCCATGGGATTTTCCAGGCAAGAGTACTGGAATGGGGTGCTATTGCCTTCTCTGAGAGGATAGAGACTGTACCTTTTTTCCTGTTTCCCTGGTTCGCAA
Source organism: Bos mutus (assembly GCF_027580195.1). Taxonomy (NCBI): domain Eukaryota; kingdom Metazoa; phylum Chordata; class Mammalia; order Artiodactyla; family Bovidae; genus Bos; species Bos mutus. The sequence continues at coordinate 74,917,760 of NC_091632.1, forward strand.
TAACAACATCATTCTGGTGGGGAAAGCAGACCAGTTTTGGCAGCCCTGGTGGGAAAAGTGGATCTTGCATTTACCTAGGTTGGGGGTGGGAGGACCCTCTCTGGAGGGAATGCTAAACGGGTATACATGAGTGAGACAGGAGGCTCTGGGTTCACACACCCCCGTGACAACAGGGCAGGCTGGGCTGGGGGCCCTGCCCTTGAGTTTCTGAAGCCCCAGGGCTCCTGCTGCCTGAAGTGTGGGCTGTGATTATTCAGGAACACAGTCTTCCTTCCCAGGCCTGGAGTGGCCAGAAGACCGGCTGTAAAATGCCAATGGGGAAGGGTGAGGGGGCCTGGCTGGGGAGCTTATGCTCTGCAGCGAATTGTCTGGAAGCCAGGCAGCGTGGCTTTTCCAAGCAGGTAGATGTCCTCGTACTTGCCGAGGTTGAGGTGCTTCACCAATGTCTTCTCAAATAGGAGTGGGTGGTAGGCACCCATTGTGCAGGCACTGTGGACATACCTCTGATAGTAGTATCACACTTCAGTCTTGCACTTGGATGGGAGGAACTCGTAAATATCCACCTGGTCACACAGTGACATCATAATGGCAATGCCAAGCATCCCAGAAGATGGGGGGTTTGGCTGGATCAGCTCTGAGAAGGTTTCTTAAATGATGTCCCACAGCTCCCAAGGCATCTGGGGCTTGAGGATGTAAAAGGGCTGATCAGGATGCAGCTTACGATAGCTCCTGAAGTTAACCTCAGATTACCCCAACTTTATTTGAATAGTACCTTTTTCAACTCAGTTAGTACACCTTCAACAAATTATGCATTATATACAAAAGACAGGGGCTTCCCTGATGGCTCAGTGTAGGAACCTCAAGAGACGCAGGTTTGATCCCTGGTTTGGGTCGGTAAGATCCCGGGAGGAGGAAATGGTAACCCACTCCAGAATTCTTGCCAGGAAATCCCAAGGATAGAGGAGCCTGGCTGGCTAATGTCCATGGGCGGGGAGGGGGTCACAAAGAGTCGGATATGACAGAAGCAACTGATCAGGCATGCATGCATACAAAAGACAAGAAGAGTATACTTTTTTGGAACGTGAATCTCAGGCTTGCCTATATAATCTGATTTTTCAGAAGAAAATGATTATGTAAGATGACATTGAAAAACACAGAAGAAAAGAAAAAACTGAGAAATATTAAAACATACAGGGAGATAAGAAGGGGATAAAACATACAGGGAAGAAGACAGAAGAGAAATAAAAGATAAGGAAAGTCAGGAATTAGATAAAGAAAATAAAAAATGAAAGAATTGGTCTGCAGTTAACTGTACTGCATCACTCTAGTAAATTAAATTTTTAAAAAAGAATGAATATAATGATTCCCAGATTTTTTAAATGATTTTACCAAAAATGAAAGATGTTTCTCAAATGTGGAGACATACTTTCTAAAGTTTCCCTGTTGAATTTTATGTTGGGTATATTTTATATAATAGATTGGGTCCATGTAATCACAGTGTATGAAGGTCTTTTCCAAATTACATGCAGTGGTTACCTGCCACAGAATGAAGGTGCACTATACAACTCAAGGTAAAGCCTACATTTTTATATCAAAGCACAAGTGTTTCTCAAGTTTTCTATCTTTGGGACTGATTTTATATATGGTCAAAGTTCCTTGAGCTTAACTGCTAACGATGAACATAAAATGTTGTTCATTTAAATCAGAGGCTACACACACACACATACACATACATTTTCTCACTTATGCTTAATTTCTTCTATATAATGTTGTTTTCTTTTAAAAATAATATGAGTCTACATTTACAGATATCCCCTGCAGTGGCATAATATGAATCTATGTGATAGCTTATGGTGAACGGTGCTGTTGGATTCTTGGTCTTCAAAGAAGAAGATTTAACCCCAGGCCCAAAGACAGGTCTCAGCCACTCAGAGCTTTGTGTGCAAAATTTTATTTAAAGTAACAGGACAGAGAAGGCTTCTGACATGGACATCAGTTCAGTTCAGTCGCTCAGTCATTTCCGACTCTTTGCGACCCCATGAATCGCAGCACGCCAGGCCTCCCTGTCCATCACCAACTCCCGGAGTTCACTCAGACTCATGTCCATCGGAGTCAGTGATGCCATCCAGCCATCTCATCCTCTGTCATCCCCTTCTCCTCCTGCCCCCAATCCCTCCCAGCATCAGAGTCTTTTCCAATGAGTCAACTCTTCGAATGAGGGGGCCAAAGTACTGGAGTTTCAGCTTTAGCATCATTCCTTCCAAAGAAATCCCAGGGCTGATCTCCTTCAGAATGGACTGGTTGGATCTCCTTGCAGTCCAAGGGACTCTCAAGAGTCTTCTCCAACACCACAGTTTAAAAGCATCAATTCTTCAGTGCTCAGCTTTCTTCATAGTCCAACTCTCGCATCCATACATGACCACTGGAAAATCCATAGCCTTGACTAGACGGACCTTTGTTGGCAAAGTAATGTCTCTGCTTTTGAAAATGCTATCTAGGTTGGTCATAACTTTCCTTCCAAGGAGTAAGCGTCTTTTAATTTCATGGCTGCAGTCACCACCATCTGCAGGGAAGGGGGTAGAAAGAGAACCTGCTTCACTAGTTTAAGTGGGACCTTATATACTTCTCAACTAGCTGCCGATAATAGATAAAAAGAATACCTCAAGGTTGTAAGAGTTCCACCAGGCCCTTTCCCAAGGCATACCTCCTAAGATAACCTCAGTACAATATTAGCTAGGGAGAAAGGGTTACAGGTAACATGTCTCTGTGCAAGGTATACTGCTGCTGTGTAATCAGGGGTACACATCTTGAGAAACAGGTTCCCAGGCAAGATTTGTTACAATTATAATCATCAACATAGAGTCTGAGAAAAGACATTGTGCTATGTGATCATTAGTTCCAGGACCTAAAGAAAGGCCAGTTCTCCGGCAAGATACATTGTTGCACAAGGCTTAAGGAAAGCTTGAACAATGCTGGACTCCTCCTTAAAGGGCCTTGGCCTGCCTGCCTAAGCTTTTAACTCTTTCATGTGTTTCAGTGGTAACCTGAAATAGCAATGATATGTCAATAAAAATAACATGATTTAGAATTGCAGTATGAACATATTTTACACAGGAAGATTCTAATATTATAGATATGTGTGCATAGATTCATGCAAAAGTATTTATTGATCAAGCTGTGTTCTAGATGATGAAGAAACAGTGGAGGTCAGAGCAGACAAAATCTTCATGAAGCTCTAATCCTAGTCCTCATATAATTACCTGCCTAGGTTTTAAAATATGCACATGAATTTAATATTGTTGTTACTCAATCGCCAAGTCATATCTGACATTTTTCAACTCCATGGTCTGCAGCATGTCAGGCTCCCCTGTCCTTCACTGTCTCCCGGAATTTGCTGAAATTCATGTCCATTCAGTCGGTGATGCCATTCAACCATCCCATCCTCTGTCACCTCCTTCGCCTCCTGCCCTCAGTCTTTCCCAGCATCAGGGTCTTTTCCAATGAATCAGCTCTTCACATCAGGTGGCCAAAGTATTGGAGCTTCAGCTTCAGCATTAATCCTTCCAGTTTCTATTCAGGATTGATTTCATTTAGGATTGACTAGTTTGACCCCCTTGCTGTCCGAGGGACTCTCAGGAGTCTTCTCTAGTACCACAGTTGGAAAGCATAAGTTCTTTGGTGTTCAGTCTTCTTTATGGTCCAAATCTCACATCCATACACAACTATTGGAGAAACCATAGCTTTGACCATGTGGACCTTTGTCAGCAAAGTGATGTCTCTGCTTTTTAATATGCTGTCTAGTTTTATCATAGCTTTCTTCCAAGGAGCAAGCGTCTTTTACTTTCATGGCTGCAGTCACCATCTGCAGTGATTTTGAAGCCTAAGAAAATAAAGTCTGTCACTGTTTCCATTTTTTCCTCATCTATTTGCTATGAAGTCATGGGACCAGATGCCATGATCTTAGTTTTCTGAATGTTGAGTTTTCAGCCAGCTTTTTCACTCTCCTCTTTGACCTTCACAAAGAGGCTCTTTAGTTCCTCTTCATGATAAATAATATTAAATGTGGTAATTTATCATATATGGGCATATTTTGTACCTTAATAAAGCCTCATTATTTCCTCATTATGAAAATGATAAGAAAGCAAAAATGGTATTACCCAAGGGAGAAAAACAACAGGAAATAGAGTAAATGAGTTAGGTCTCAGCAACATTTTCTGAAAGAGTGGAAGAATGATACTTGAATGAGTTATAAACTTAAGTGTCTTCTGTATTAGGGGTTGTGAACCCTGCAGGTGGGGGGAAATGTTCCTGCAGAATTCCTAAAATACCTTGTGGTTGGAAGTACCAGGTAGTGCAGAGGGCACAGGGGAAGGACAGCCCAGCTTGCTAGGAGGTGAAAAAGCTTCATTCTTTGGAGAAATTGAGCAGGGGTGTTCTCTTTTTATGGACACTGGGCAAAGTCTGGCTAGTAGAAGGCAGGAATGACACAGATGGTGAAAATAGAAGAAATAAATGGGAATCCACAGCTGAATGGGGGTCTTCAATCTTTCTTGTTTTTACTCCTCAGAGGGAAGATGACCAGCCATAAAGTCCCCTTGGAGAGGTAATGTGCTTCTGCTCTGATGAGTCATCATCGCCCAGAGAGAAGACCCATGATTCTCAGTGTTTCAGGGTCCTGGCTGTCTGGTTATGAGAGTAGGAATTGGGGTGAGTCTCTCCTCCCACTCTGTGATACATTCAGTCTCCCTGATGAAGACTTTGTTTTCGATATTCTCCATGACACCTTCCAGCTCTTACATTTTATAGTTCTGAGGTTTCTGAATAGAGAATGAGCATACAAAAACATTGTGCATAAAAATCAATTGAATTTAAGCATAAATTAAACATTTCTATAATTTTCCTCAACTACCAGTTACCAATTAGACTAGAATTTAAGATTCAGTTTTTAGATTTGCCATAGAGAGGCATCTTCAAAGAAGTAATTTTGAAGATAAGGCATCTTGCTTTATAGAACTTCCTCCATTCTAGTTTCAGAAGACCCATCATGACCCAGGGACTAGAGTGAAACTTATCAGCTGCCCCTGATTTAAAAGTTCTGGGGAAAATAGAATATTTAATGTTCAAAAAATATTGTCATATTTGACCAAATATGGTCATATGTTTTTGTTTAAAGGATTTTTGTTTTCTTTTCTGGATCTTTTCTGGATCTGTTTCTCTCAATACTCTATAAATAAAACGAAAATGACAGAGTTCTTTTTTCTCTATCCCTTGGGGCAATTATATATTACTAGTTAAAAATTTTTGATTAAATAAAAAGAAATTTTTTTTCACAGACATTTTTGTGAAAGTTATCACTGAAAAAAAGTAGCTTGCATTTCCAAAACTTTCTGAACCACCTTCTCCTAACTAGTGCATTGTCCGACGATGACAGAATGAGACTAGTTTTTAAAGCTTAAACACTTTACCCTTAATTTTTTTTCCAATTTTTTTGAAAACTAAGAAGAGGAAAAATCTCTTGTATAATGCACTGCTGTGAAAGAAAAACTCTTAATTTTAGCCTTTTGGACATTTTAATTTGTACCCATCTTATTCACAACTATTATAACCTCACAGCTTTCATAACCTTATTTAATGAGAGATTTTCTGATTGACTCCATTACCTTGTCCGAGCATGTCATATAATTTATCAGCTCATTTGAAGTGTCTTTTACTAAGACTCTACTGCAAAAATGTCATGCTAATATAAACAAACATTTCTGCATGTGATGACTCAAATACAGTCCTGGGATGGTGTATCCTGTTCTTTTTAGCTCATCTAAAATAAAACCCCAACCTAGCAGATGGCTAATAACAGAATCCTTAATTGTTCTGCAGAGAGACATGAAATAAAAGATGTTACTTTGATTTATCAGAACTTCTGTTTCTGATCACAGCTTTAAAGATAACCTTAGGCTCTTTTTCAAATTATAGTATAAAACTTCCATTTGTAAGAGACTTTCATTTAGCACATTGCTACTATTTTATTAATTCTGGCCTCTAATAGTTAGCCTTGAATAAAGCTAGAGTCCAATTGTTTTATTTGACTTATTTTTCCATATTTCTGCCTTCTAGAGTCTGATTTCATACATAATGCATATTTTTCCTTGTATGGTGCATTTTCTTTGTTTCCATATTTACCCACATATCATTCAAGATTTCTTTTTCTTTTAATCCATTTCTCCATTATGCTCTGTATATACTGTTAACATTGAAATACACTGTTCAGTCTTGACCCACTTTTAAAATTCTTAGAGAATCCTATTAAGTCATCAATATCCTCTGTCTTCCGCCTAACTGTGATTTTTCAGAGTCTGTATGTTTAACTAACCTTTGGTGGATTTTTAAGGCACAGTTCAGGGAGATACCTGAGGCAAACCTGAATTTGAACCAACGAGGATGATGTCCGACCTGGGAAGTTATCATTGTACGTTACCTTGGAGTGATTACCAGTGCTGTGATGTTTGACAGGGTTAGGATGAGGTCTGTAGCAGAGAACTTGAAATCTTCACCCTGATTAGGTGTATCGCCATTGGGACGTATGGCTACAAAGTTTCATTTATTTAGTTTAGCTTATGAATACATTTAAACTACTTCAATGTCCTCCTAAGTATTGAATTGAATGGAAATTTCTGATGAGTTATAGATATAGATATTACACACACATAGTTTTTAAATGCGAGTGGAGGGGAAGGAGGAATTTATTATATATAATATTGATATATATGTAAATTTATAAATCTACAATTTATATATATAAATATAAATCAATGATGTCATCTGTTTATACTTGCTTCACCTTTACTATGATAATAGAGGTGCTTCGGTGATTAACTTTACCCTTTCTAATCATTTTTGCTTTTTCTTCCCTGTATTCCTTATTTTAGATTTTCAATATTAGTTAAGTGGTATTGACTTAGTAAACTACTTTTGCTTTGATTATTTCTGGTGGTAAAATTAAGTAAAAAGGTAAGTAGAGCTTAGAATTAAGTGAAGAGAATAGCAATAAACAAAGCTTCATCGATTTCATAGAAACATAATACACTCACATATTTCTATTCTTTTGAATGTCCCAGAACTATAGGTCTTTTTTCCATTTTCATTGATAGCACCTATGTTTTCTGAGGTAGGACACCTCCATGACTCATTGTATTTTAACCTCCTCTTTCTCCTCATTCATTCCTTATTCTGTAACTGTCTCTTGGCTTCTTTTTAAAGAAGAGTCATAGGAAGAATTTACAGTTATTATAATGCTCCATGATGTGCGTTTACTTTCTCACAAGTGTAGTAAGTAGAAATTATTGTTAATATTTTGTTGCTAAACTGATGTACACATCATAACTCAGGAGCAAACACCTTTTAATACTCCACAAGCACCTACCTGAAGATCAGGTAGGTAGCTAGGATTAGGGAGTTGAAGTTAGTGAATGACCAAACTTTAAAATCTTTTTGGCAAGAACACTCCTACTGTGAGATAAATGAAATGAGTGCTGTTAAACATCTGTTGTATCCATCACAAAATAAAAACCATAAGGTGCTCTTAAATATTTCTTTTAATTATTTACAATTACCCTAATTGTATGATCATAAAAACCTGTTAAAAAATTTGTTGTCCAGTATCAGTTTTCTTTTAATGATGGCATGTTTTTATCATTAGTATTCTAATACTTGTATAATATTTTCAATTTTATATCTTATTCTGAATTTATATTTATGTCATGTGAACCTGGTTAATGAATCTTTTCTGGTTATGTTAACAAGTAAGTTTTCTCATAGTAAATGTTTTGGAACTGACATGGTAACATGGCAGATTTACCAAGGTCTTGAGAGCTAGTCTGAAAGATCACGTGGCTATTTATTACACATGTAGCCATCTCAACACAGGCATATGGGATCATGCATAAGGCTTTACAATCTAGAGAAATTTAAAATGAAGTCAAATAATAGTATTATGCTGTGATTTCTGTGATTTTTGCTCTTACTTGCTCTTTGTCAGTTCTAAGATTGGAAATGCAAAATCTCACAAAGTGCTACACCCAACATAATTTGTAAGTTCTCACTGGGTACAAGCACGTCCTATCAGCTAGCATATTTTGCTTGTATTTTTCCTTCTGCGTCTTTAACTCTAGCCCAGACCCGCTTTGGGGACACTTGACATTGAGAATCATTTATATGAGCGATCCTATGAACGTCTTGAACTCACTGATGTAATTTAACTCTGTTTCTACCTTTTTCTGTCTACTCTTTCAGTTTAGAGCCCGTGATTTGTGAAGATTATTACTACTTATTACTACTACCTATTATACCTTTGCAATAATGCTCAAATATCTTTCCATTTTGCACTCATGTTGCTGAATATTGTTGGAGAAAATACCCACGCATGCCTGTGTTAATGTCACTATACATGTATAATCATCAATTTTAAAATAAGACTATAAACTCACACTTTATAAAATCACTTTCTTACCAAATCATATCCTTTCATAACCTTTCAAACTTCTTACTCCATATGTTTCTTTAATTTCAATGGTTGCCCTTTCCTTCTTGGGTGAAGGGGAATCTCATGTGTAAAGTCTCTCACCTTGCCATCACCATGTCTTTCTATCTGTCAGCCCATCTTCCCCTATAATCTTAAAGAAGAGACTCGTTATCAAAGGTCAGTGTATCCGCACTTGATTCTCACCAAATCCCTTTTTCCTTATCAGGATTTTTCTCCTGCAATTATCTCCATTCTTCCATGTGTCATCTGTTACTCCCTTCCAGATGAATGGTTATCCTCACCATCCATACATGCTCCAGTAAGCACCGATATAAAATTTATTATCTTAACTACATACTCTTTCTTCATATATTCCCCACTTTATATGGAAGCATTTTTGTATTCATCTCACTTCTTCAAATTCTGTTACATCCTGTCTCCATCTGGCTTTGTCAGCTTTCCTGATCTTTCACTAAAAGGATCAACAAAAACCCCATTGTTGCCAATATCAACAAATTACCACAAAGGTAGTGGTTGAAATAACATAAATTCATTCTCTTACAGCTCTGTAGGTCAGAATGCCAAAGTGATTCTTCCGGGACTAAAACAAAAATTCCAGCAGTTCTAACTCCTACAGGAGACTCTGGGAGAATCTATTCCTTGTCTTTTCCATCTTCTAGGATCTGACTCATTCCTTCATCCTGGTCCCACATCACATTCTCTCTCCTCCCTCTGCTCCATCATCTGACTCTGCTCGTCTTGTGTCCTTCTTGTGAGAACCATGGTGCTTACCCCAGGCCCACTGAAGTTAACTTCAGAGTTAACAGAATATCCTTTTTAGCTTGTTGTCGGCTCCCAGTAAATTTGGCAAAAATGTGGAAAACAATACATTTTTGTTTACATGGTTTGAGTCATTATTCATTACTTATGTGTGCAGAGTCACGTGAGCTACCCAGCTACTCAGTCTGTCCGTAGACTCTGTGCCCAGTGTCCTGTCCCCAGGTCCCATCCACGTGCATAGAACATTCCCAACATGCACTTCCTTTTGTAGGCATGTGCAATAATCATAGCTTCCTTTTGTGAGAAAACATCATGCATAGAAATATGTCTATGAATGTCCCATATTTAGAACTTTGGGCTTCAGTTATTTTCACAGGTACTGCTTGTCTTCCAGTTTTTACTAGTGCTTTGGGATTTGGTCTAAAAGTACACATCCTTATCTCATGATTTTTACTTCTTTCCTTTTCTTTTCCTAACTAAAAACTACTTATGCGGTATAAATGATTATTCCATTATTTTAAAATCTATTATTTGATTCCTTTGCAGATTGATGAAATATGTCTTCAAGTAATTTTCATGGAGTTTTTACATATCAGTGAATATAATTCCAGTAACTTCACAGAAAAATATTAACTTCACTGTGTATATTTTTGCCATACTCTTCTCTGTCTGTTAAACATCACTTGGTGTTTTAAAATATCCTTAGATATAGTTATTAGATGCTTAAAGTCTAGTTTTTGTTTCCTTATAAATAGCCTAATTATTTCTTTCCTTTTATCTCTGTAGAAATTTATTCTTTAAGCATTACAAAAAGCATCATGTGTTTTTCTTTCATTTCAGCTTAGTTTTATCTTAAATATTTATGATTAGTTTTGTCCATTTTTCTAATTTCTTTCTGATAAAATGCCTATTGTCCCATCATTTAATCTCATTGTCTGTTTTACTCTTCATAACTAATTATATTTTCTGTGGTAAGATTCTAGTTCTTTGAGACTTCCAATAGAGAGATTGAAATCTAATTTAAAATTTTAGCTTCTTTACTAAAGAAACTTCACAGCTTATTTCAGTCAGCTTATTTTTCATTTCAGTTTATATACCAGGCTGTGGCTTTCCATTTCATATTTTTTTTCTGTTTCTTATAGTCCATATTTTATTTTATATTTTTGATAATAAATTCAAATGATTTAACTTTTCATTTTGTTTTGGGTATTAAACTTTAAAAAAATATTATTTCATTATGTATATAGATATCAGATTGCAGAACTGTTTTTCATGCCCCACTTTTATTTTCCTTTAGTGGCCCTTGGATTCCTCATTGTTTATTTGAGTGCTAACAATATTTTTTTCAGATTTTAAGCTGAATGTCATTTATATGTAAACCCCTGTTTTAATTTGAATTAGACTCATTTACTGAAACAGGCTTTCCAGGTGGTGGTGCAGTGATATAGAATCCGCCTGCCAATGCAGGAGATGATAGAGATGCAGGTTCAGTTCTTGCGTCGGAAAGATTCCCTGGAGAAGGAGATGGCAACCCACTCCTGTTGTCTTGCCTGGAAAAATCCCATGGACAGAGGACCCTGATGGGTTACAGTCCATTGGGTCACAAAAGTTAGACATGGTTAAGAGTCTGTGTACACACACGCACAAACATAGAAATAGAGACCACAAAATGCAGTTGCTAAAATCAGGTAGAAATTTCATTCTCATGTAAAAGTCTGCAGGTTAGTTATGCAGACTGACAGGGTCTCAAACTGCAAGACCATCAGAAGCCCAAGTTCTTTCCATCATCTCATTTCAAAGAATGTTTTCCTTATTTATCAAGTCAAAGCTGGGCCACTTCTGCACCATGTTTCAGTCTGAGAGAAGGGGAAAGACAGCAAGTGAAAGTAAGATAATTTTCCTTTTTTGTTTTTAATTAATTTATTTTAATTGGAGGCTAATAACTTTACAATATTGTGGTGGTTTTTGCCATACATTGACATGAATCAGCCACGGGTGCACATGTGTCCCCCATCCTGACCACCCCTCCCACCTCCCTCCCCATCCTATCCCCCTGGGTTGTCCCAGTGTGCCCGCTTTGAGTGCCCTGTTTCATGCATCGAGCTTGGACTGGTCGTCTATTTCACATATGGTAATATACATGTTTCAGTGCAATTTTCTCAAATCATCCCACCACCCTCAACTTCTCCCACACAGTCCAAAAGCCTGTTCTTTATATCTGTGTCTCTTTTGCTGTCTCACATATAGGGTCGTTGTTACCATCTTTCTAAATTCTGGATATATGCATTAATATACTATATTGGTGTTTTTCTCTCTGACTTACTTCACTCTGTATAATAGGCTCCAGTTTCATCCAGCTCATCAGAGCTGATTCAAATGCATTCTTTTTAATAGAGTAATAGTCCATTGTGTATATGTACCACAGCTTTCTTATCCATTCGTCTGTCAATGATAATTTTCTTTCAAGCTAGTTGCTTAGGAGTCATAAGCATCATTTCCACTCACATATCCTCTAAATAAAATAAGAACACATCCTTTAAAATAAGAACTTTATTACTTTACCACCATTAGCTGAAAAAGAAGCTGGATAATGTAAGCTTTAACTAGGTAACTATGTGCTCAATTAAACCCTATTACTATGGCAATAGGAGAAATGGAATTGGATGGAAAATGGCCCCAACCTTTAATGATTCTGTTTACAATTCTGTTTTTTTTTTTTTCTCGATAAGAAGAAAGTTTTCCTAGATAATATGTATCAACCATCAACTCACTTTTCTTGGAAACCCTCGAGTAAATGTTTCCCTAAAAGCTCAACATTCAGAAAACTAAGATCATGGCATCTGGTCCCATCACTTCATGGCAGATAGATGGGGAATAGTGGAAACAGTGGCAGAGTTTATTTTTCTGGGCTCCAAAATCATTGCAGATGGTGACTGCAGCCATGAAATTAAAAGATGCTTACTCCTTGGAAGGAACATTATGACCAAACTAGAGAGCATATTAAAAAGCAGAGACATTACTTTGCCAACAAAGGTCTGTCTAGTCAAGGCTATGGTTTTTCCAGTGGTCAAGTATGGATGTGAGAGCTGGACTATAAAGAAAGCTGAGTGCCGAAGAATTGATGCTTTTGAACTGTGGTGTTAGAGAAGACTCTTGAGAGTCCCTTAGACTGCAAGGAGATCCAACCAGTCCATCCTAGAGGAGATAAGTCCTGGGTATTCATTGGAAGGACTGATGCTAAAGCTGAAACTCTAGTACTTTGGCCACCAGATGTGAAGAGCTGACTCATTTGAAAAGACCCTGATGCTGGGCAAGATTGCGGGTAGGAGGAGAAGGGGACAACAGAGGATGAGATGGTTGGATGGCATCATCAACTTGATTGATTAACATGGGTTTGGGTGGACTCCGGGAGTTGGTGATGGACAGGGCGGCCTGGCGTGCTGCGGTTTATGGGGTTGCAAAGAGTCTGACATGACTGAGTGACTGCACTGAACTGAACTGAAGCGCCACCTATCTCTTTCTCGACTTGTTGACATCACATCTCAGACTATAATGCCTTGCTTTCTGTTCTCTTACACCAGGCTTTGTCTTAACTATAGTCCCTGAATGTTCATAAAAATAAGTGCTGAGAGAATAAGTTGTCTTCAGCCATTCAAAGAATCACTCAAAAATTTACAGCAGACATGATGGAAGGTGAGGAGCAGAGGGACACGTGCTTTTGTGTATTAAATGACAGGAAAATGACACTATACAAAGTGGCTAAAGATATTGGATGGAAGGAAAAACTTTAGCCTCCTTTGCTCTAGAAATGAAAACACGTTATTGGAATCATAGGAAAAATGAGAATAGGATCAAAACCTCATAACTTAGTGTTCAGAACGTGAAGTCTTTTCTCACACCACACACCATCAGTCACTCAGTAATTATTTTCTCAGGGTTGAGAGTACATTTACTGCCATGAGGCCTTTCAGAGTTGCACATTTTATGTATGCAACTGTTGAAGTTATGGTTAGTAATTTATTTTCCCAGGAGGGGGTTTATAGAGAGGAGGCTGTGTTTTTCTTATCAGTTTATATGACAGGGGGCTACATATTTTGAAACAAAAAAAGTCACAAAAATGTTTGTGTTTTTCATTTAGAGATATAGTCTTTGGTTTCTGATATGGTTATATTACTGTGCTAAATGCTTCGGGACATACAAAGATAGATAAATTGCAACAATAAAGTAAAGGGATTAATTTTGGTTTTCTTCACAATCGTGCCAGTATTTGAACAGTGACAAAGAGATATATCACCATTCTTCAGACATATTATGCAAACAAAATTCAATCTATGAAGTAATTTCCAATGGAGAATTGAGTACAGGTAATTTCAATAGTAGTGTAATTTAACAAATAACATTTTAGAACTTCTGAGGATCTGGTTTTGCATTAGAACCATGTTAGTATTTTCCAAAGATAACTCATCCTTTTTTTTTTTTCTGTTGTTGGCAGTGGGTTTAATATTGGTAAATTTCCAAAAGCATTCTTTTCAAGTTCACTATATATAATATATGCAAGCACATTTAATATATGCAAGAACATTTGCTAATTCTATTTATAGTTACATGTGAAGTGACAACCATGTGAAGAAACTGACTTTACTTCATAAGGGACAACCTTAATGACTGATGCCCCAGGCTAGGCAATAAAGCATGTTAAATGTGTCAGTCCTTCTTAATCAGTTAATTAATTAATATTAAGTTAATGAAATTTAAGACAGTGCTTGCTTTATGCTTAAAAATGATACATCAAATTTTATCTGGGTGAATAAATTGCCAAGGGATTTTTGAAAAAGAAAACAATGATTGGGAGCTAATTCAACTAATATGAAATTTTATGTATACATATATTAATAAAATCATTCTGATACAGTAGTAGATACAAGCAAGTCTGATAGGCCAGGATGAAGAATAGGGAAGTAGAACCAAGCATGTATGATATTACATAACAATTAGAATTGTAGAAAAACATTTTAGATTTCTATTTCATACTATGTAAGAATAAATTCCTAAGAGTTCTCCTTCAGCTTTTAAATATGTGGTTTAATTTTCCTTTTAAAACATTGGAATGTTTGTATAAGATGTAAAAGGCTTTCTTTATTCCAAATGGTGATATATTATTCCAATTTAATTTTTTTATAACTTTTAAAATGTTCATTTCTTCCTTGTGAATAGTAAAATAAAAATTTTTAAATTGAAAGAAAACAATTGGGAAAATAGATGCAACACTCATTTGTAGAAAATGAATTGATATTCATAGTGCTACAATGTATTTTATAAAAAAAAAGAAAAGAAAATATGTGCATCTATAATAAATTTTTATTCAATTCAAATTATTTCCTCTTTATATTCAAATTTTAGATTCCATTCTTTGTTTTTAACAATTAAAGAAGAAGAAAATTGAATCAAATACCTCTTGCCATAAGAGAGAATTTTATCTCTATATTGAATCTCTTTTTCTTACTCAAATACACAGCAATAAATAAACTGTACATTTTTAAATGTACAATTTGATGTGTTTGCAGCTGTGCATACACCCATGCAACAATTGCCACCCACAAAATGGTGAATGTATTCATCACCTCAAAGCTTCCTTAAAGTATTTTGCAATCCCTCCCACCCATCCCATACTCTCTCAAACAAAAAAAGTCACAAAAGTTTTTGTGTGTTTTTCATTTAGAGAAATAGTCTTTGGTTTTATGATATGGTTAATTACGGTGCGAAGTGCTTTGGGACATACAAAGATACATAAATTTCCTGTCTACTGCTAGGCAACCACAATCTCTTTTCTTTCATAATGGATTAATTAATTTCTCTAGAATTTTAGATAAGTGGGACTATATGCTGTGTGTTTTTTTGGATGTCTGTCTTCTTTCACTCAGAATACATATTTTAAGATTGATCCATGTAGCATATATGAACAGTTTATTCCTTTCTGTTGCTAATTAGTGCTCCATTGTATAGATATACTGAAATTTGTTTTTCCAATTATTGCTTGGTGAATAGGTAGTTGCTTTCAATTTGGGGGTATTACAATTCTCTTAGGTAATTATCTAAGAGGAGAATGGGTGGATCATATGTTAGGTAGGTGGTTTAAATTTAAAGGGCATTGCCAAACTCTTTTACAAAATGGTTATAAAATCTTGCATTCCTTCCATCAGGGTATGAGTTCCAGTTCCTCCATAACCTCACCAATACTTGAAATAGTCATTGGTTTTAATCTTAAAAATCCTAATAGATGTACAGTGGTAGCTCATTGAGGTTTTAATTCACATTTCTCTGTCTCCTGATGTTGATCTTTCCTATGTTGTTATGTATCTTATGTATACCTTCTTTCATGAAGTGTCTATTCAAATCTTTTGTCCAATTTACCCACCATTGGCTTGCTTGTTTTCTGATTTTTGAGCTTCAACGTTTCTTCATATATTTTAGCCCTTTATTAAATATATAACTTTCAAATATTTTATCACTATGTTTGCTTTTCTTTTCACATTCTTTCTTTCTTTATTATTATTATTATTTTACTTTTGAAAAGCAGAAGTTTTCAATTTTTATTAAGTCAAATTTGTAAATTTATTCCTTTACGGATTGTGTTTTTGTGTCATATGTAAGAAAATTTTCATAATTGAAGTAAATATCTCTTCAGTTTTTTCTCCTAGAAGAATTAGAATTTTAGGTTTATATTTAGACATAAAACTTGTTTTGATATAATTCTTATGTTTGGTGTGAAGTATGGCTCAGGCTCCTTCACTGGTATCTCAGTGGTAAAGAGAGCACCTGCCAGTGCAGGAGACAGTTTCAATCCCCGGTTAAGAAGATCCCCTGGAGAAGGAAATGGTTACTCACTCTAGTATTCTTCCCTGGGAAATCCCATGAACAGAGGAGCCTGGCGGGCTACAGTCCACGGAGGCACAAAGAGTCGGACACCACTGAGTGACTAAATAGCAACAACGGCGCAGAATCCCTTTTTTTCCTTTTCGACAGAGAAATCCAGTTGTTCTAGCACCGTTTCTTGGAAAGACTATCCTTTATTCTCTGAATTATCTTTGCAACCTTGTTGAAAATCAGTTATCCATCTGTGTGTTAGTCGCTTGATCTATTTGACTATCTATATGAAAACACAACACTTCCCGGAAGGATGTGACACTTGCTCGAGAACCGAGCGAGACTGATGGGCAACATCTGATCTTCCCCTTCTATGGCTCTGAAAACTCCCTTCAGGCATTTTCTGGGGCAATTGTAGTCCCCTCGTTTGTGCACTTCTCCCAGGGATCACTGCAACGTGCTAACTGTTTAATGTTTGAAGTCTATTTCTCATCTATTTCGCTTAGTCTTGTGGTATTTTAAGGTGTGAGGGCAAACCTTGTACCCTTTACTCCATCCTGTTCAGAAGTATAAATCCATATTTATCTCTTTTGACAATCTTAGCTTTCAACTGGGGTATTTATGATGTTAATAATTTAATTATTCATAATGTTTCAATTGTCGTCTATAATTTTACTCTTTTCTCTGTTGTACCTGTTGTCTGCATTCCCCTGTCCCTCCTTCCCTTCTTATTTTGACTGATTTAAATATTTGTAGAGTTCCATACTTACTTACTCACTTACAGCTTTTGGCTATACCACTTTACTTTTTCTGTATTTCAGTAGTTATTCAATCACTTTTAATGTTGCTTACAGGTCTAAATTATCTTTATATAAACAGTACAGCAATCATATTTTTCTCTCTTTTTTAACATTTTTTATTGATCTCTGATTAAAATTGAACTGATATAATTCTTAATCTTATATTACAAGTTCAACTAGTAGGACCAGTTTTATCATTTAGGATGAAGGGTGGGATTAAAGATCTGGGCTGGTAATGGTTGTGTCTTGGGCATAGATTTTACATGAGGACACAGGATACGAAGATCATAGGGTTTCAGGATGATCCTACCTAGCTAGTGATGTTTATGATAATTCTTATTTTCTTAATAACTGCTGTGTAAACAGGTGAACCCTGATCTATTTCCTTCACTTGAGATGAGTTTTGCAGTGTTTCCTGGTTACTGTTTAAATTTGCAAGGCTTGATTGGATTCAGTCAATTTCTTTATGCCTTATTGAAAGTTAATAGCATCATATTTTTGACATATTATTTTTTAATGACATTCCATTTTAGTTTTACATTTCTACTCTGTATTCTCATAGCTGCATGACCTTGGGCAATTGTTTAATTTCTCTCAGTCTCATTTTCTTCATATGTAAAGTGAAGACGCTGATAGAACAGGTTCAGAAAGATGCTACAAGCGTTAAATGATGCAATACATGTCAAGTGCTTAGCATAATGGGTGATAGATCATAATTTTAACTAAAATTGTTATTATTAAAAAGTGCTGCTATTGACCTTCATATTAATGCAAAGACTTTGAGCTTTCTTTCCTAATGAAGGACCTCCATTTGTGATGGTGTGTTCACACACTCTCAGTCAAGTCTCACTGGGATACACAGTGTACTTACGGTGGCTTTCCTTGCTAACTTACACACTTCTCAGATAGATTACCCTAATGTGATCTGAAAACACCCTAGTGCATGGATGTTTCATTCATTGAATCTCTGTCATATATCTGTATTTGTTTATTTTACTAATGGGTGTTGCTTCTACACAGATAAAGGGAAAATGACCAAATGGTTTTGTTTGGTTTAACTTCTTGAAATAATTTATCCAGCACTGACATGGCATCTTTTTTTTTTTTTTTTTTTTGAATTTTTATTTTTATTTTTTTTAATTTTATTTTAGTTTTAAACTTTACATAATTGTATTAGTTTTGCCAAATATCAAAATGAATCTGCCACAGGTATACATGGCATCTTAACTAAGGTGGTAAAAGTGTGTGGTGTGATTTACAGTATTTATTTTGTAACATTAAAGGGACAGTCAAAGAGATTGAATTGAATTGAAGTGAGATGGCAAGGGCTGTTTATGTTATATGTTGACTTTGTGGAATGCTAAAAATTAGGAACAAATAATAGCCACCCTAAAATAAAATATTACTTTGTATGTTTCTCATTCTTCATAATTTGAGGTGCATGCAATATTTGTTTTCATTGAAAGTGAAGTGAAAGTGAAAGTCACTCAGTCGTGTCTGACTCTTTGTGACCCCATGGACTATACAGTCCATGAAATTCTCCAGGCCAGAATACTGGAGTGGGTAGCCTTTCTCTTCCCCAGGGGATCTTCCCAACCCAGGGATCAAATACCAGGTCTACCGCATTGCAGGCAAATTCTTTACCAAGTGAGCTATGAGGGAAGCCCTTTCATTGAAAATAATAGTTAATTCCTCTTGCAAACAGTCTTACCATTCATTAGAAATTTTAGTAATTTTCAATGGCACTTCAAAATCTGTCCATAGACTAATTACAAGATTCCAAATATTTAATTTGTTAAAGCTTACAAGATCACAGGCTTAGTGACTGGATTGGACACATAACACCAAAGCCAGAGTCTTCATTTTTCATAAGAGCTGAGAGGAATGACCTGTCCATACTAGCTAATATGTTAAAAAGTCTTCCAGCATAGACTATTATTAATTCTGTGTGGATCAACAGGATGGAATACTTGTAAAAGTTTTAACAACTTTTTTGTTAGCACACTTTCTAAGAATAAATTATAATTTAATGAACAAACTAGAGCAGTTTGGAATATCAGTGGAATTTTACATTTAAATCATAGAGTTCTTTTTCTTGGCATTTTAAGCTTCACTGGAGCAGAGCAGTGAAAGGACTTTTTGCACTTATGATGTGTACTTTTCTGTTCCCATACTGCATTAGCTTCAGCTTTAGATTTCCACATTTTTGTTTGTCATAAAGCTATTCTTTTAATACTCATTTAACATATTTGACCTAATCATGCCATCATGGTAATCTATACTTGAGTAAAGACAATGGAATTGACCTCACAGCTGAAATTTAATTTTGTTCCAGTCACTATACAAACAAAGCAATAAAACTTGAAAGTCATTATAAAACCTGGCATACTTAGGTATATAAAAATGCACATGTGTCATGTTAAGATTTTGCTTTTCCTTTTAGATTTAAAGCTGCTGCTGCTAAGTCACTTCAGTCGTGTCTGACTCTGTGTGACCCCAGAGACGGCAGCCCACCAGGCTCCTCCATCCCTAGGATTCTCCAGGCAAGAACACTGGAGTGGGTTGCCATTTCCTTCTCCAATGCATGAAAGTGAAAAGTGAAAGTGAAGTCACTCAGTCGTGTCCGACTCTTAGCGACCCCATGGACTGCAGCCTACCAGGCTCCTCCATCCATGGGATTCTCCAGGCGAGAGTACTGGAGTGGGTTGCCATTGCCTTCTCCAGATTTAAAGCTATACTTCAATGAAAAATCCATAAGTGATTGCTTATCATTTATTAAAAAATAGAGATAAAATATAATACAAAAGCCCATTTCCAGTTCTTTGACCATGTATTTGTATACCTTTTATTCTTACCATTTTTAGATATTTATCAATTTATAATGCTATTTCAACCTGGAAGGATACTTTATTGGAAGTCCAATTAATTTGGGCTAAATATATAGTATCTTTTCCCAAGGATGCCTAATCAATTTTCATTTAAAAATAGAATCAATTGATAATTAATTCTCTAGAATCTGTCATCATTAGGAGATAATTTATGATGGGGGTTGTATTTCCACTGAAACAGAGTTATGCATTCACAAAGATTCATCAGTGCCAGTGACTGAATGCAATGATGGCTTAGTTGTTTTGGAAATATAATTTTTCTACAAACTTACTTCTGAGTATTACCATTCAGGAGTAGAAAAAGCATCCCAGTGATTTTATGTTAATAGTACAAAAACAGAAACCATGCTGATTCATGGTTTCTTCAGAAAATAACTTTACATGCTGCGCTGATAAGTATTTTGACAAAGGCCATGCAAACTCTTAGTCCAGATACTATGTGTGAACTTTCATGAAGGTATATGTAATTTCCACATATTCACATTCACCAGTTCACATTATAAATCCCTTGACAGTTCAGCCCCTTCCTTATCTCAAATGCATCCCATTAAAGCACTCTCAGGAGGGTTTATCAGCAGAGATGGGGAGAGCAAGCCTGGTCTGAAGATCTTGTGTTTATTTTCCATATTTCAAGTTATTGTACTTCTTTTTTGAAGGCTATTCATGACATTCAAATGTGCATATGAGTGACTTTATCTGGGAAAAAAAAGAAAATGTGGAATATTAGAAAAATATATGTTAACAGAAAATTCTCCTTCTCATGCCAGGTATTCTTATGCTTAGATTGACTACAATTATACTACATTGTCGGTATCTTCTTTCAAAGGTATACCTCAACATTTTCTGCCTCTTTGATTATTTATCTAGTACATAGCTTTTGACTAGTAGCAGAAATCTACTAGTAGTAGATTCCTACTAAACAAATCTTAATTAGATTTGCTTGCTTTTTCAAATATGCAACTCAATCATATCTTTTGGCTGCTTTAAGAAGTGAGTAATCTTGATCAAACTGATTTAAATGATAAAGAAATGTTTTGTTTCTCATCAGAAGTAGTTCTAGTGTCATGTGTGTTTTGCCATCCTCTGTTGTCTTGGTAACAATGATTTCAGGTCCAGGTTTGGTATTTGGGTATTCAGGGAAGATGAGGCTGGGACTCTTCCTATATCTATATCGTAGGAGCAGTGGAAACTTTCCCAGAAGTCTTACCTACAGACTTTTTAACATGTCTAATTGACCAAAAATGGCCATAGGCCCATTGCCGGGGTCCAGCCCCAGCAGGATCCAGGGGTACCCTCAGGATGACGGCATAGGCGAAAGGATAGCAAAGTGGAGAGGACAGAGGCTTGACCTTCCTTGGTTAACACAGAAAGCCAATAAAGCACCTGGCACGGAACTTGCTCTGTTCACGGAGGCCGCAGGTGCCCTCTTGGTGGGGTGAGGACGCAGGACGCCCCCTCCCTGGTGAAGGTGTAGGGCACCTTCCTGATCGGGTCTTAGAAACCCAGGCAAAAAAGTGAACTCAGAGAGCCCCTGTGCCCCAAGGAGTCATCCTGAAAGAAGAACAGAGAGAGAAAAGGAGAGAAAAGGAAAAAAAGAACGACATGGGGAGACCAAGCTTTGGTGAGCGAGGCCCATAACTTTATTTGCAAAAGGAACTTTTATACCTTGACTTGTACATAGAGGGAAATGAAAGATGCAAAGTCATACAGAGTCAACCCAAACATTACATCTGTTTCGTCTTTATCAAAACCAAGATTTTTTCTGCATACCTTTCCCATAAACAATGTTGTGTACATTATCTTCTGGCCTTGGAGGCCTGTGAACATTTTATGACCCTTTTTTGATAAAGGCTGCTCGACCAGAAAACTTATTTTCCCTTGAAGTGTTTTTTCTTTATATTTCTAATCTGTGTCAGCCTCAGAAAGTGCTAAACAGAGTTACATTCTCATGGAGCAAAGGTGCAGTGAGTTACAACAAAGAAAGAACCAATTAGCTCAAAGGTCTGATGTGGTTAATTCCAAGGCTACTACTTGTTTTTCTTACATTCCAACTATGTTAACTAATGCACTCCCAGGTGCACAATGGATAAGGGATATGGGCACTTGGCAGCAAGCATTGGCTCAACAATGAAATCTTACACCAGTACTACTCTTATAGTTTTTAACTCTTTGAAAGGCTCTATGTTTTTCGAATGTTTAAGCTTCCCGTGTCTCTCACAGTGGGGAGGCTGTGAACAATCACATGCGTAGCTGCAAGAGTCTAGATAAACCTGTCAGGGAAGCTAGAAAGCCATCAGAGGAGTTTGAATTGAAACACTCCTATCATGCCCAGGAGACTTATTAATTACAGCCCTAAGTTGACTTTTTCCAGAGAAAGGTGGTCTGGGATAGCCCCCTGTTAATGTCAGAAGAGTTGGTGAAAGGCATAATATAATAAACAGTAGACAGATTTTGGTTTTGGGGTAGATGCTGAGCAGATCCAGGGGGTCCTTTGAGTTCTGATCCACCTTGCTCGTCAGATCTCTTCCACATGACCTTGTCATGGGTGGGATCTCCCAGCAGCCCATTATTAAACAAATCACCAGCCAGGGAAATGAGAGTCCTATGATTGAGACTCATAATTAGAGAAATCGGTTTGTCAATTTCTTTCACCATCTACAAGAGTATTTAAACATCTCAAAACATTGAGGGCAATTATGATTTAATTCATACATAATTAATTATATTAAATTAGTTATATCAATTAATAATTAATATATATTTAATTCATATGGGCTTCCCTGGTGGCTCAATTGCTAAAGAATTTGCCCTCAATGCAGGAAATTCAGGTTCAGTCCCTGGGTGGAAAGATCCCCTGAGAAGGAAATGACAATCCACTCCAGTATACTTGCCTGGAAGATTCCATGGACAGAGGAGCCTGGCGGACCACAGTCCATTGGGGTCACAAAGAGTTGGACATGACTTAGCCACTAAACCACCACCATAGTAATTATTATTAGGGACAAGCTATTTGAATAGTGTTGGGACTTCCCTGTTAGCTCAGTTGTTAATGAATCTGCCTGCAGTGCAGGAGACCCCTGTTTGATTCCTGGGTTGGGAAGATCCACTGGAGAAGGGATAGGCTACCCACTCCAGTATTCTTGAGCTTCCTTTGTGCCTCAGCTGGTAAAGAATCCACCTATAATCCGGCAGACCTGTGTTCGATTCCTGGGCTGGGAAGATCCCCTGGAAAAGGGAAAGGCTACCCACTCCAGTATTCTGGCCTGGAGAATTTCAAGGGGTCACAGAGTTGGATACAACTGAGGGACAGATATGCAGATGACACCAGCCTTATGGCAGAAAGTGAAGAGGAACTAAAAAGCCTCTTGATGAAGGTGAAAGAGGAGAGTGAAAAAGTTGGCTTAAAACTCAACATTCAGAAAGCAAATATCATGGCATCTGGCCCCATCACTTAATGGCAAATAGATGGGGAAACAGTGGAAACAGTGTCAGACTTTATTTTTTTGGGCTCCAAAATCACTGCAGATGGTGACTGCAGCCATGAAATTAAAAGATGATTACTCCTTGGGAGGAAAGTTATGACCAACCTAGATAGCATATTGAAAAGCAGAGACATTACTTTGCCAACAAAGGTCCGTCTAGTCAAGGCTATGGTTTTTCCAGTGGTCATGTATGGATGTGAGAGTTGGACTGTGAAGAAAGCTGAGCACTGAAGAATTGATGCTTTTGAACTGTAGTGTTGGAGAAGACTCTTGAGAGTCCCTTGGACTGCAAGGAGATCCAACCAGTCCAGTCTGAAGGAGATCAGCCCTGGGATTTCTTTTGAAGGAATGATGCTAAAGCTGAAACTCCAGTACTTTGGCCCCCTCATTCGAAGAGTTGACTCATTGGAAAAGACTCTGATGCTGGGAGAAATTGGGGGCAGGAGGAGAAGGGGACGACAGAGGATGAGACGGCTGGATGGCATCACTGACTCGATGGACGTGAGTTTGAGTGAACTCCGGGAGTTGGTGATGGACAGGGAGGCCTGGCGTGCTGCAATTCATGGGGTCACAAAGAGTTGGACACGACTGAGCGACTGAACTGAACTGAACTGAGGGACTTTCACTATTTAAATTATTTTAGGTTTTTACATAATGCAAAATTAGTTTTTTATTTATTTTTGTCCTATTTTGCCATTTGACGCAATTAAATAGTGATTCTGCAAGAGGGTCTTTTGGCATTCCTTTTTAATTACTCTGACGTGTTTTATCATTTTGCTGATTTTTGTTAATTCTATATCTCTTTTGTTAATGGTAGTGAATAAGATTTATAGTTGGGTTCTTATTGTTTTGATATTTTTAGTAGAGCCTTTTAGGTTTCTAATGATATATAATCTCATCATTTATCAAAAATGATAATGTTGCCTCCCACCTTTGATACAGGATTTTGCAATTCATTTTTAGTGCCTTTTCTCATGGCATTCCTTAGAAACTTCCCATCACTGTTCAATATCAGAAGTAATAGGGGGCAGGCCTGCCCTCTTTCTGATTTTAATGAAACTGTCCTTAGTAACTTTACATTAGAAGTAGATTTTTACTTTTGTTTCCTACCTCAATACTAATTGATCTTACATACTTTCTACAGTATCATGCTTAAAGACCAATGAGATGCGGCTGCAAAGTTTACCACGTTCTTTCTAATGGCTCTTCCTAAAATTTATCTTAACATATTTTAGTGAAAGGAAACTTGATAGATGTTTTAATGGTAGAATCATCTTTTCATTCATGGAATAACTCCTAACTTGCCATGTTGTGTTATTCTTTTACAATGCTGCTGGGCTTTTTTCTTATTTTTTATTAATTGTGTATTTATAACTTATCATTAGATTTTATAAATACAATTGAGATTTTATTTTATCAGTTTGTGATAAGAGGTGTATATTAGCATTGCAAAATAAGTTTTGAAACAGTAGACTATGTACTGTGATATATTTTTCATACCCAACAAATTAATCTACCTCTTGAAAATTAGGTTGCAGTCACTTTGCATTCAGTAAATAAATGTGTGCTCAGTCTATCAGTCGTGTCCAACTCTTTGTGGTACCATCAACTGTAACCCACCAGGCTGCTCTGTCCATGGAATTTTCCAGACAATAATACTAAAGTGGGGTGCCATTTCCTACTCCAGAGAATCTTCCCGACCCAGAGACCCACATCCTTATGTCTCCTGCATTGGCAGGTGGATACTTCACCACTAGTTCCACCTGGGGAGATGCCATTAAATAAATGGTATTGCTGTCCAGTCGCTAAGGGGTATCTAAGTCTTTGTGACCCTATGGATTGGAGCATGCCAGGTTTCCCTCTCCTTCACTATTCATTAAATAATTTATAATAAAAAGTTTGGCTCTTACTGAAACATTCAAATAATTTTTTTTATTAAATGCCTCAGTATTTCTAAATAATATAATTTTAAGCTCTTTTCTTATTTATTTATCATTTCCATGGAAGACGACTTAGCATGCTTTCACCATTACACTATAGTTTTATTTCTTCTATGATCTCAGTATGTTCACTATCATATATCTCTTTTCCTTGTTTATCCTGGTTTCAGAAATTGATAGGACTATATAGTGAAGGGCCTCATGAGTTTTTGTAAGAAAATGGATTTTATTTTATATGAAACAGGAAGCAATTAGAGTAGATTTTTAGTAGAGAAACGGTGTATTCTGATTTCATCTTAAAAAGATCACTTCTTTTATTGCACAGAGATATTTTAGGAAGGCAAAAAATGGAAGAATGGCGAAAATGGCAAAGCCGTTGCAGTGGATTAGATAATGGATACAAGTGGTGTGAATAGAGGAGTAACACTGAAGATAAAGAGAGTACACAGTATGGTATGATGTGGAAGTAGACTCAACAAGACGTCGTAATTGGATACAGGGACTGAAGGAGAGTCCTCAGTGATGACTTCCGAGTTTTTGGTCACAACAGCTGAACGGTGCTGTTATTTTCTCAGGTGGGAAAGATTTGGGAGGGATAGATAGAAGTGAGTTGTGGGTAATTCTGAATTCTGGTTGAATCTATTTATTTTGAAATACCTATTGTGTGTTATAACTTCATCGAGTTACATGGCTGCCGTCTGAGTTTCCCGACACCACTTGCCAAAGAGACTGTCTTTTCTCCATTGTGTATCCTTGCCCCGCTTTGTCAAGGATTAATTGTCTATAGGTGTGTGGGTTTATTTCTGGATTTTCAGTTTTATTCCATTTATCTGTAAGTCTATTCTTACATTGGTACCACAGTGCTTCTGTTACTACTGCTTTGTGCTAAATGTTGAAATCAAGATGTGTGAATCCTCCATCTTTGTTTTTCTTTTTCAAGATTGTTTTATTTATGTGGGATATCTTGCAAGTTCCTATGAATTCTCAACTCAGCATTAAATGTCTGCAAGAAAGACTTTCAAGATTTGGTAAGGATTGCATTATATCTTTGGGGTATTATTGGGTATTATTGGGTTTGGGGTATTATTTCCACCTTAAAAATACTAAACTTTCTAATCGATATACATGGATATATTTCCATTTATTTAGGTCTTTAATTCCATTAAGCATCTTATTCTTTTCTGAACAAGTCCTCTACCTCTTTGTTTAATTTATTCCTAAATATTTTATTTTTGTTGCTATTATAAACCAGATTATTTTCTTATTTTGTATCCATTGTTTGTGCAATGAAATACAATTGCCGATTTTTGTGTTTTGATACTGTACTGTACAACAATAATAAATTGGTTCATTAGCTTCAATAGTGTGTGTGTAAACTTAAGGACTGTCTGTATATAGGACCTTGCTATCTGTGGTTAGATTAGTTTTACTTATTCCTTTTCAACATGAAGGTCTTTTATTTATTTTACTTGCTGAATTACCCATCCACAACTTACAGTAAAATGTTAAATAGCAGGGCCAAAAGTGGGCATTCTTGTTTTATGTCTGATGTTGGGGTGAAAAAAGTCTTTCAACATTGATTATGATGGTAGTTGGGGATTTTCTTATAAATGTCTTTCATATTCTCCTATTTTGCTGACTTGTTTTAAATCATGAAATGTTCAAATATGTCAAATGTTTTCTTTCCATCAGTTGAGATAATAATGTATTTTTCACCTAATTCTCTTAATGCAATGTATAACATTTATTTTCTTTTGTTGAAATATATTTGCATTCCTGGGATAAATATCACTCAGTCATGGTGTATACTCCTTATATATTGTTGAATTTAGTTACTAGTATTTTGTTGAGAATTTTTTTAGCTTTTATATTCAAATGTCTTATTGGAGTATAACTTTTTTTCCCTTTGATATTTTGTTTCATTTTTTGGCTTTGAAATTAAGGTAATGCTGATCTCACGGAATAAATTAGAAGGCATCCCCTCTTTCATTTTTTTGGAAAGCTTGAAAAGGATTGGTGCTAATTCTGCTTATAATGTTTGGTAGAATTCAGCAGCAAAGACATCTGGTACTGTGTCTTTCTGTTTGGAGAGTTTTTAATTAATGATTCAGTCTCCTTATGTGTTACAGATTTGTTTAAATTTCTTTTTGAGTTAATTTTGGAAGTTTGTGTAGTTCTAGAAATTTGTCAATTTACTTAAAATTATCTATTTTGTTAGTACATAATTGTTTAGAATATTGTCCTATAATCACTTCTATTTCTATAAGTTTAATAGTAATGGCCTCACTGTCAGTTTTGATTTTAGTGATTTTCATTCTTTTTAGATAATCTGCTTGTAAATTTACCAATTTTTAAAAAGAATATTTTCTAAGAGTCAACTTTTGTTTTTACAGATGCCCTCTTATTTTTCTATTCTTAATTTTGCTTATGTATTAATCTTTATTATATTCTTCCTTTCGCTAGCTTTGAGTTCAAATTTTCTCTTCTTTTCCTAGTTTCTTATGGTGAGAAGCCCTGTTACTGACTTGAGAACGTCTTTCCTTTTCAATGGACATTTAAAGCTATACATTTCTGTTTGAGCACTGCTTTTGTCTCATCCTGTAAATTTTGTTATGCCATGCTTTTATTTTAATTTATCTCATTTATTTAATGAAATGTTTAATTTATTCTCATTTTCTATGTGATTTTTTTCTTTGAATCATTTGTTATTGAAGAATGTGCTGTTTAATTTCCACATACATGCAAATTTTTAGTTTCCATTTTATTATTGATTTCTGGTTTCATTCCAGTGTATTTGGAATATTTTATATGATTTTAATTTGCTAAATATTATTTCCATTTTCCTTGTGACCTAATATCTGTGATCTGTCTTTGGGAGCTATTTTGTTTGCATTGAGGAGAGTGTGTGTTTTGATGTTTTGGGGAGGAATGTTCTCAATTTGCCTGTTACGTCTAGTTGGTTTACAGTGCTGTTCGGTTCCTCTTTTTCCTCACTGATCTTCTGTCTAGTTATTCTATCCATTACTGAAAGTGGGACATTGAATACCTCATTATTGTAGAATTATTTCTTGCTTCATTTCTGTCCATTTTTCCTTCATATATTCTGAGCTCTGTTTTGAGAATCTGTTTATAATTGTTATATTTTCTGAATGGATTGACACACTTTGTGAATATGTGACATCTTTCTTTGTCTCTTGTGCCAATTTTTGACTTAAAGTCTATTTCATCTGATGTTAGTATAACTACCCAAGCTCTCTTTTGGTTACTATTTACATAATATCTGATTTTATATCCTTTCATTTTCAACCTGTTTGTATCTTTTCATCTAAATTGAATTTCTTATAGATAGCAGATAGGTGGGTAATTTAAAGAAAAAAAATCTAATTTGCTCATCATCTGTCTTTATTAGAGAGCTTAAAAATTTTTACATATAAAGTGATAATTGATAAGGAAGGACTTCTGCCATTTTGCCTTTTTATATATATCTTACACAATTTTTATTCTTTTTCTTCCTTCCTTGCTGCCTTCTTCTGTGTTTAACTTTTGTAGGGCATCATTTTCATTTCCTTCTTATTTCTTCTTCTGTATATTTTTAAATATTTTTTCTTAATGATTATGATGAGAACCATACATCAACCAATATAAATTTATCTAAAGATAGTTTACATTAATACCTATTTAGATGATACATAAGTCTTTGCTCTTATACTACTTCATCTCTCCCTATTTGTTCTATTGTCACAAGTTATATCTTTTATATGCTATGTGCTCATTAACTTGATTTATAATTTTTATGTATTCATTTGTCTTTTAAATATTATAGAGAAAAAATGATTACGAATCAAATATACAATAATAGCACTTTTTTACATTTACCTATTAGTTTCTTTGACTGGTGTTCTTTATATTTTCATATAGCTTGAGTTTGTTGATCTGTTTAGTGCTTTTTTGAGGCTGGATCTAGTGCTAGTATTTCCTTTTGCTTTTATTTTTCTGAGAATGTCCGTATTTCTCCTTCATTTTTGAGGGTTAGTTTTGCTGGATATGGAATTTTTGGTTGACATTTTTTCCCAGTACTTTAAATAAGGATATTCCCTTATATGTCCTGCTATGAATATTTAAACATTCATTTTATTTGGGGTTTGGTGAGCTTCTTGGATGTGTAGATTCATGTCTTTCATCAATTTTGGAGGGTTTTCAGACATTATTATTTTAAATATTATTTCTCCTTCAATGCTTAGTCAGACTATTTGCATTTCTGCCTTATCCTACACTGACTGCTTAATGATAACCAGAGATAGAAGCTTAAGGTTGTCTCAGTTCTTTTCTGAGACTTCATCTAGCTTTAGTCATGTGTAACTATCTTCTGTGAATGCCCATTTAGGAGGTCTTTAACACCTTTATTTCCAATGCATATCCCCCTACCCAAAACTTTTACTTTGTTGAATTTTTGGTCTATTTTCTGCTTGCTCCATCTGTTGTATCTTACCCCAGGTGGCAGCAGGTAGTATATACCTTTAAATGTTTTCAATAATTGTCATAGAAGGATCTTTCCAGCCCTGATGGAGATCTCAAGGAGGTGAAACAAATCCTTGAGCAAATTCCATAGGGATTACAAGTTAGGACTTAATGTATAATATTTTTTTGAGAGTGAGGTCTATACTCTGTTTTTTACCTCAGTGACACCAGGAAGTTTCACAAGAAACATTGTCTTACATCCCTATGGCCACCTGTAGTCTAGGTAATAGGGAGGGTGGTAGGCAGGTAAGCAAAATTCCATGATATTCTCTTACAAAAGCTTAACAGCTTCTTTCTTCATAAAACAGTCCTTTGATTGTTGTAAGATTTTCATTAGATTCCTATGTTTTATAAAAGTGGATCCTGATAGTTTTTGCCGGATCAATCACTGTTTCAGTAGAAGAATGGAACTTAAGTTCTCCCTACACTTCCATTGTCAGTGGCAACACCCTAATAAGCATATTATTGTTTACATAAATGTTACTTATTTACTTGCAATTATCTAATAGTCAAACACTTTTAAAAAACTTAGAATGCATAGAATTTGACCAGTACCCTCAGATTCTCAATGTATTTTCATACATTATAACTGACTAAGGTGATTAGAGAATTTTAAAACTAGCAGTGCAAGTTGCCTAACACATTGGATCTAAAATAATACATCAAATACTCAGGAGTGATGGCATGAGGTCCCTCTGAAAATAAAGCAGCTGGATATGGATACTTAAACAGTAATATCAGTTGAAATGTTGTTTAGTAAGTTGCTAGAAATTAAGATCATCCTTCTCATAAAACACACACACACACACACACACACCCCAAGTCAAATGCTAGCAAAAGTTATAGAGGTTTATTTTCTAGAGAGTAAGTGAGTGAGTGAAAGTCACTCAGTCGTGTCCAACTCTTTACAACCCCATAGACTATACAGTCCATGGAATTCTCCAGGCCAGAATACTGGAGTGGGTAGCCTTTCCCTTCTCCAGGGGATCTTCCCAACCCAGGGATCAAATCTAGGTCTCCCACATTGCAGGCGGATTCTTTACAGCCGAGCCACAAGGGAAGTCCAAGAATGTTGGAGTGGGTAGCCTATCCCCTCTCTAGTGAATCTTCCCAACCCAGGAATCAAATGGGGGTCTCCTGCAGGTGGATTCTTTACCAACTGAGCTATCAGGGAAGCCTTGTTTTCTAGAGGAGCAGACCTTAATTGAACTTGAACTACCAAACTATGAACCACTCTGCACCATACACTAAAAAAAAAAAAGGGAAATACCAGATATTGTAGAGTAAGTCACTTGTTTTTTTAGGCTTCCATAGTGATGGTGGTTTCCAGGTAGGAAATTGATAGGCTTTTCTTCTGAGAAATTGACTAACTGCAAAGAAGCATGTAAATGTGCTCTTATTTAGTGTTCTCATCCAAGTGACCCAGCATGATCACTGTGTTGTAAAGCCAACAAATCAAAACATCATGGTTCTGCACCAGAGTTTCCTTATAGTATTTAACTGCTGCCTTAAATGTGGAAAGACACACATGGGTCCCTAGACATCTGAGAAAAGCTTTTAATTGGAAAGACCTAGATTAAAACAAAGAGAAAATATGTGGAAGGCATAGAGAAATAGTTATTTCCTGTGTATTTTCTTGATAAGAAGTATAGCCATGGCTTTTATTTTTTAATGTTTTGTTTTACTCAGTGGGTTAAGATATTATTTTATATTGATGGATATTTAGTCAAAACCTGTAGAAGCAAATGGAAACCCACTCCAGTATTCTTGCCTGGAAAATCTCATGGACAGAGGAACCTGGTGGGCTATAGTCCATGGGGTCGCAAAGAGTCAGACATGACTTCACTTTCTTTCATTTAGTCAAAACATATATTTTTAAAAATATTTATATCAGCTTTATTAGTTTTGGTGTTAAAATAATTCATTTGTAACTTCTAATTCCTTTCTATAATTTTGTAAATTTGTATGTGATGATGGAATTGCTGTAATTATTTTCCAGATCTGACCTAACATAGTGTTAAATACATCCAATCCTGGTCATTTTTGAATAGATGTCATGTGTGTGTGTGTGTGTGTGTGTGTCTGTGTGTCTGTGTGTCTGTGTGTGTGTGTGTGTGTGTAGGATAAAGGTTGGATACTGGGGAAAGAGAATGTTCCTTAATGACCCTATTAGCTTTTCTAAACTCAGTCTTCTGCACTTTTTACTTACTAAGCTATTATATTGGATTTTTGATTAATTTAAATTAAAAATTTTAAAGTATATTCAGTTTCTTGATGTATAAATACAATAATTGTGCAGGATTTTTAATTATTTTATATATTCTTTCTTATCCACTTGTTAAGTTATATTTTATTTCTAATTTTGCTTATTATACTGTTTTCTTAATTATGTTTTTAAAGTTTATTTTATCTTTAATTATGACTCTTTGTGACATATGAGAAAAGACAGTGTGAATGATGAAAATTAAAAAAAAACTATTGCTCTATTTATTTTCTATGATTTTTGTCAACTGAAAATTGTATCTAAAAATTTCCTTTGAGATATAACTAATGATTTTGAATATCAATGTGCACTAAGAGTCTTTTCCTTTCTTGGAAATTATTCCATGTTTGATACACTGATACAGGTTGTTTACCTAGTATTTACTTGTTCCATCAGTAAATTATGAAGGTCAGAATCATCTGGGGTGAAAATATTTTTCATTTTCACAAAGCATTTCCTATAGAAAGCCAGTGTAAATATTGGAGGTACGTGGTATCATTATCTGGTATTTTTCAGTTACCAAAGCAGTTCTTCAGGTAAAATATGACTTTCTGGTTTAAGAGTCATATTTAAAACAAACTAGTGGGATAGTTTAAAATATATACACAATTGTATTTTAAAGAATATGGAAGAGGAACTAAAGAGCCTCCTGATGAAGGTGAAAGAGAAGAGTGAAAAAGCTGGCTTGAAACTCAACATTCAAAAAGTGAAGATCATGGCATCTGATCCCATCACATCATGGCAAATAGATGGGGAAAAAGTAGAAAAAGTGATAGGTTTTATTTTCTTGGACTCTAAAATCACTGCATAAAATGACTGCAGCCATGAAATTAAAAGATGCTTGCTCCTTGGAAGGAAAGCTATGACAAACCTAGGCCTCATATTAAAAAACAGAGACATCACTTCCCTGACAAAGGTCCATATAGTCAAAGCTATGGTTTTTCCCACAGTGTATGGATGTGAGAGTTGGACCATTAAAGCCAGAATTGATGAAGCTTCAATTGTGGTGAATGAAGAATTGATGAGCTTCAATTGTGGTGCTGTAGAAGACCAACCCTTGAGAGTCCCTTGGAGAGCAAGGAGATCAAACCAGTCAATCCTAAGTGAAATCAACTCTGAATATTCACTGGGGGGACTGATGCTGATGCTGAAGCTCCAATACTTTGGCTACCTGATGCTGAAGGATGACTCATTGGAAAAGACCCTGATGATGGGAAAAAGTGAAGGCAAAAGAAGGAGGGGGAGACAGAGAATAAGATGGTTAGGTAGCATTGCCAACTCAATGGACATAAATTTGAGCAAACTCTGGGAGACAGTGGAGGACAGAGGAGTCTGGAGTGCTGCAGTCCATGGAGTTGCAAACAGTTGGTCATGACTTAGTGAACAACAATAACACTTGCAAATACCTTTTAGTGGTGACAATTAAAATAATGTTGATGGTTCTTAGTGTACAAACACTGTGATTCAGGAGAACATTGAGTACAAAGGCACTTTCTTCCTACATAGCTCATGATAAATTTTTAGATATGAAAGTTATTTTATTTTTGAAGAAAAAATATTTGCCAAACTGGAAAAAAAAACGTTGGAGAATTAAGTAGATTCTTGTCATAATGATAGCTAGAAAATATTAACAGATCCTATTTGTGACATCATGTCATGAATGGTCTATACTTGATTCATTTTTCACAGATACTGCTGAGGATGTATTTAAAAGGTGAGGAGTACCAATGCCCTCTCACTGACAGAGGAAAGAACTACCTCCCAATAAGTAGATATAATCTTAGATGTTTATATCTCATATTCTAATGAGAGAAGATAAATTATGGTAGAATTGAGTGTGAGATTACACAGTGAGAAAATGAGTGAAATTTTCCATTAAATTCTGAGTCATAATGTGCTCCTGAACTTTTTAAATATCCCCATTTTTTTGGTTCAGTTGTTCTAGTAGAGTAGTCTTTGATTTATCCTATCTTCTCTCAGTTCTTGGAAAGGCAATGATAGACCTTATGGCATAATATAGAAAATTTCCAAAGTTTGTTCAAGCAATAGAACCTCTTTCTTCTCCTCTAAATGCAATCTTATTCATAATGCCATATAGATTGTAATAAAAGGAGAGCCCAACTCATCCCCTGCTTACCATTGCTTAATTAACAGTGTTTCATGAACTCTAAAAAAGGAATCAGCTTTTCCTAGAAATAAAAAACAAACAAACAAAAACCTGTATTTTTGTTTGTTTTGAAGCCGAGGCTTCCTCTGCAACTAACTGCAGCATTTAAATATAGTTTAGTAAGACATGTCTAATTTGATTTTATCCTTTTTTAATTCACATACTCTGTATGTTGAGGATCATGCATTTCAGTGTAAGTTAAATTGTGGTGCAATAGTTAAACAGATTTAGCATACTGAGAAGTATATAGAATTTTTTAACATGATATCAACTGCTTGGTTGTTTCAGTGTGTGCCTGTGGGTGACTATGAACATATACAAATGTTCCATCTTCACTATGACGGATTTTTCATTGTTACAAACAGAAGCATCTTGCTAGATCAGACTGATTGACAGTTGAAAATCTCATTACTTACAACTGTGCTATTGGCATATTCCTCTCTTATGCAAAATTTGGTGATAATGAATTTAAAACTTCCCTCTTCTTTATAAATATTGGGAATTACTTTTAATTTTCATTCTGACTTTTTATGATTTAAAAAAGTATATGTATCATCATTAGGGAGTTATTAGATGGTGAAACATATTGCTATAAAGACATACTGTTAAAATAAATTTTTAGCAAAGAATCCAAGTCAGTTGTAATTAATATAATTATATAAAATTCTCAATTGAAAGGTGATATTTTCAGTAAGAGTTGCTGTGATGGCATCTCAGGCTCAGGTATTAGCTCATATTTGTTTTTTATTTAGAAGTGTGGAGAGGGTAGACAAAGTTTAATAAAGCAGTGCCTTTAAAATCAAATCCTTTAATGAATGACTTTTAAGATTTATTGTATGTTCTCTCTCCCCTTAATCTGCACGTACCCCTCTCCTGCCATGTGCCATTTTTAAAAGTGATTAGATCCTTTATAGAGCAAATAGAACAGATTTGATTTCACTTTTTCCTATGTCAAGTAATTTTATATCAAGACTAATGAGATGAATGTTTTCCTACATTTATTCTTAGTACTGCATATCCTGTACTTGAATTGGTTTCATTAATTATGCATCCAGCACTCAAGAGAAGATGAGATATCCAGGAAAATAAGATGATATTTGCTTTAAAAACTCTTATTAACTTAATATTGGGGCCAAGTGAAACCTGTCTTAAAGCCTAGTAGTGCTGTGTTGCCAAGAGGTTCATTGACACTAATCAGATCCTCTTTGTGCTAATGACAGTCTACACTCTATTGTCTTCTCTCATCTGCTAATTCTAATTGAAATTGAGATTCTGTGCTTCTGTACTCCTTTCTCATACTTAATTCAAATATGTGTATGTGTGTTCAGTATTTCTTCCTGCAATATGAGGAATACCAGTTCAGTCTTTTATGTGTGTTTGGATTCAGCATTGTTTATATACACTCCTTCAAACTGAAGGCTCAAAAATTTTCTACATAATACTAAATCCATTATTGGTTGGTTCTAAGTCATGCTATTTCAGGAAAAAAGCCTTAATATTAACTTGTTATTTACCTAATGAAGGAAATACATTTCTTTTTTGAGTTTGACTTTTAGGTTTGATACATGATATCATCAGATATTTAGGCAATATTATCACTTTAAAATATTTTAATACAAGACATTTGTTGTTTTCCTATAATTCACATTTCAAAAAAAGGACAGAGATACAAAAACTCTAGAGAGCATTTTAAAATTTTTATTTTTATCTGAAGGAGATATATTGGAGTTCCTTGCTTGTTTATTGAAGTTGTAAAGTATTGATTCTTTAAAAACAACTTATTAATAAATATTTGACAGATGTTATGCTTTTAAAACTGGTAATGCAGGATCTATTTTGTCTTTTTGGTTTGTTTTTTGTTTTGCTGTTAGGCAAATTGAGAGCTTACCCCATACTGCCAGAGCCTAATTTTGTCCAAATAAATGTTTTATATCTGCTGCTGGAAAGCCCAGTGAAAGAGAACACTTGATTGAGTCTGTGGGGAGCAACTCCCCACTGAGCCTTTACAGAAGAACAACTGCATAAAGAAGAATGTAAAGTAGAACAGACACAAAGTTACAAGACAAATGTGCAGACTCCTGCTTGTAATGGTATTTCAGGGTTTAGCAAGCCATTAACTTTAGTGCTGTAGAATTGCTGAAAGGAAGATTTAAAAATAAAAAGTTGTGACTATCAAGGGATTAAGATGCTGAAGGATCCAGAAAGATCGTTTGCTGTTGGAGAGGATCTCCAAGCATGAAAGCTCAGAGTCAATTGAAATATTGAAACGGTAATTGACTCTGCCTGAAAATCTGGTGGCCAGTACAGAGAAGAAGAATATAGAAATTGGCAAATTGATGTTTTAAATATAAGGAAAGCCACTTTCTTAATATCTAAATCATTCCAAATATCACTAAATCTTTACAGCCTATCTTAAATTTTCTTTTATATTTAATAATGACAGTTGTGTGTGTGCCAAGTTGCTTCAGTCATGTCTGACTCTTTGTGACCCTATGGACTGTAGCCCAGCAGGCTCCTCTGTTCACGGGGATTCTCCAGGAAGAATACTGGAGTGGGTTGCCATGCCCTCCTCCAGGGGATCTCCCCAGCCCAGGGATCTAACCTAGGTCTCACACATTGCAGGCAGATTATCATCTTAGCAACCAGGGAAGCCCAAGAATACTGGAGTGGTAGTCTGTCCCTTCTCCATGGGATCTTCTCGACCTAGGAATTGAACTGGGGTCTCTGGCATTGCAGGTGGATTCTTCATTAGCTGAGCTACCCAGGAAGCCCAATAAGGACAGTTGCCTTTGTGCAATTAAATTATCAGTAAGTACTTAAAATGAAAACTATCAGCATTGTTGAAGATTTGCTTATCAAGTATTGGGGACAATTCCCCATGAAATACCATATTTTGTCCTGCTGAAGTATCAGTCCCTGGTGCCCTTCTACATTTTCTAGAATAAGTCGCCTTGGTGTATAACCCCTCAATACCTTCTACTATCCACTTCATCACTCATTCGCCATCTCTTCTTATGTGAATTTTAAAATATCACAAAGAGCTAGAAATTTTGTTCTTTTGAAAATAAGACATCAGTTTTAATCCTGGGACTGTGATCAAATTTTATAATGATGTGGCATTCTATTAGTGTTTTTAAGTTTTTAAAAAACAGAAAAATAAATGTGGTTTTCCTTTCAATGTTAATGTGCTATCCCCAGAGTAGAGAGGGGAATCCTATCTAGGTTTGATTAATTAGCTCTAAAAATGGTTCACAATAAATCTTTGTGTGTGATTCTTCTTAATATAAAAGGAACCTTACTTAAAGCCAAGTTACCAGCAAGAAATAAATGCCTTTTACAGTTACACTTATTTAGAGATAAGTCTTGGAGTGAAGCCGCATGTGTAAAAGGAACCATGCATGGTTCATGACGGAAGAGAGTGCTGTAGATGAAAATGGAAACTTGCATACTACCGCAGGATAGAGACTAGAAAAGCACTTAATGCCAACCAGGTGGCAATTACTTCTGTACACACTAACACACTCAGTACAAAGTTAAATGCTCTAAAGCAGCAGTGCCCAACATTTTTGGCACCAGGGACCAGTTTCATGGAAGACAATTTGTCAGTGGATTGGGGTTTGGGAGATGATTTCAGGGTGATAAAAGCACATTGCATTTATTACACTTTATTTCTGTTATTACATCAGCTCCACCTCAGATCATCAGTTATTACATCCCAGAGTTTGGGGACCCCTGCTCTAAAGCACCAAGGAAATAATACCATATATAGCAAGATGCATTACAATCTCAAGGTTTAGTCCTAGAGTTAGACCACTTGAACTTGATTCCCTGCTTTGTCACATACTAGTTACACGATGTGGGCCAAATGCTTATTTTTATGTGCCTGTTTCCTTACTTGTAAAATAATAATACTGATGAAGTTTTAAGGGTTTTAAGAGTCAATATTTATATGGTTTTTAGCACAATGCTAAACATCCAACTGCTAGATGAAGGTTTGCTACTGCTATTTATAAGGATAAAGATTTAATATCATGAAGCATTGCCTCACATCTCATAATCTTTAAGATATTATTTGCACATAACTTGAAAAGTAAATGTAAATATCTTAATAGTAATCTAGTATTAATATTATTAGATAATGCTCAATATCATTACAATTAATTAATAATAACATACTTGCTTTAATAGATTGATATTTACAACATTGCTTTCAGTATTAGTAATGTGTTATTACATGTTATAGAAAGGTGGATGGTATAAACCTAAATAAATGACTACATTTTTAATTGGATTCTTCCTGATTTTTAGTTTACTTCCTAGAACATGGAGTTTAAGGACATTCTGATGCCTGTAAAAGGGGAACTGAGCAATTTTGCCATATTGTTTCTAAGATATTTTGGCTTTACAGATAAGACTTGGGAATCTACATTTAAAAAATTCCCAAAGAGTGAATATCAGTCTCAGTAGGTTGAAACATTTATAGATTCAATGCAATCCCTATCAAGCTACCAATGGTATTTTTCACAGAGCTAGAACAAATAATTTCACAATTTGCAAGGAAACATAAAGTACTTTTAAAATAAACCTACATGAGAAGAGTTTGTAGATAAATTTCCAAAGATCTGCTGTTTCATGTTGAGGGTTTGACAGAAAACAGCAAAATTCTGTAAAGCGATTATCCTTAAATAAAAAATAAATTAATTAAAAAAAAAGATCTTGAGCCAGTCATACTGCTTACTATAGACATTAACATATAACCAGAAAATAATTGTATAATATATACAAATTATAAAGTTATTTTTAAATGTCCAGCAGACAAAGACATTCAACCCTATAAATAGTTTTAATTCTATAAGAAATTATGATGTATTCTATGACTGTGTGCCTTTGAATACCAATAAATATTTAATTTTTGTTTTATTGCACTAGCCTCATATCATATGAAAATATTTGTTCTCACACATGTCAAGTTATATTCTTCCATTTTAAAGCAATCTTTTTCTGAGTCCTATGGATTATTTCTAAAATGGGTTAAGAATGACAACTTCAAATAACTTGAAATATCTTCTGCTTTTGATGTTGAATAACTGCCGATGTTTGATTTTATAAATAGACTATTTTAAATATGGAAATTCATGGTTTTGTAGTAGATGAAAATGAGATCTTAATATTTTATAAGCAACTTCTTTTTCCATTTATAATAGAATAGTAAGTAGCAGTGAATTATTATTAAATTTCTTCAGTATAGCTGATATTGAGCACATTTAAACTTTTATAACTTGCTTTTTAATTATTCTGTAATATTTTATGCATATAGATTAAGTTCTTAAATACATGAAAAGAGATAATTATTTTAATAACAATAATGTATGAGTTGATATTCTTCTTGACTATACAGCAGAATAAAAAAGGAAAGTGATTTAAAACCTTTAATGAAAAATTATATCTGGGTTTAATATCCTTTTGCTTATGTACTAGTAATTACATTCATTAAAGTTTTAATTTCAAGAAATATTGCCTAGATAAAATTAGGTAAACATCTCCTGTTAGTATCTGTTTATATTCTGAATATCATTGCCTTTTACTCTTCATTTCTTGTAATCTACATTCAATTATAATGATCTTTTCTCATTTAATGCTTACCCGTATTGTAATAATGATCCATGTACTGCAAAATTATATAAAGAGCTTCTTAAAGATGTGAAATATTTATTATACATATAAGCTCTATATAGTCATCCTGAGTTTCTGTTTAATAAGTACTATGTCTTCTTTAAAACATTTAAATTAATAATCCTTGGAATAATAGCCTGCTGTTTTAGATAAAAGTTTACATATTTTTTTGCCAAATTCAGTTAATATTTTTAATAATTATACAGATAATTCTTTTTTTATTGCAGTATAATTGCTATGTAATGTCGTGTTAGTTTCTGCTGTACAACAAAGTGAATCAACATATACAGAGTGAGTACTTGGCAAATGTTGATATTCCAGTCAATAATTGCCAAAGTAGTTTCTTTTTTTTTTTTTAATTTTATTTTATTTTTAAACTTTACATAATTGTATTAGTTTTGCCAAATATCAAAATGAATCCACCACAGGTATACATGTGTTCCCCATCCTGAACCCTCCTCCCTCCTCCCTCCCCATACCATCCCTCTGGGTAGTCCCAGTGCGCTAGCTGCTAGCCCGTAGTTTCTTTTTTTAATGGAGTTGAGGCTGAGTGATGGTCACGAGCAAGCATGATTCATCTTTAAAACTGAATTTGGCTCGATTTTTTAAACCTATATAAAGGAAGAAATCAAATTTTTCAATTTCTTCCAGAATCTTCCCCATGCTGATATCCTTATTGTATAGTGTACACTCTTCATTCTAAGATATGTGAAGAAAGGAAAGAAAAGGTGGGAGAAAAAGAGATTTACAATAGGTAGAACATGCAGCAATTATAGTAATGAAAATTATCTCCTGTAGGGATTTTTACACAATGACGTACATTCTTCAGTCTATGCAAAAGACAATATAAATGCCTCCGAAATACAAGTGGAACAGGTTCTTGATGGCTTGGAATAGACTTGCAGTTTTATGTCCATGCTTTTTTTTTTTTTTTTAAGAATCCTAATTTTCAAATAAAACCTAATTAATAAAATGGATGATACAAGTAAAAAACTAAAATCAACTTAGTACAGAGGAAACACAATTGCAAAAACTAAAAGAACAGAATAGAGATTTACCTTCCCTGAACATACTGATTAAATTTTCCCATCCTATTCTGATTTTTTCTTAACTAGATATAACTCAATGCCATCTTTAAAGGAGATATATGCATTTTATTAATTTTAAAAATATAGTTATTATGAATCATTACAACATTCTTAATTCTGATGCAGTCTAAATGAAATGTGAGACAGAGTAGTTAATCATATTTGCCATATTTTCTTAGCTATCATATTAGTATAATTATTATTATTACTCTGTTATTATCCTTTTGTACTGCACAATCTACTGAATATTGGTAGTTTAAGTCAAGTCTCAAGAGTTTAATTTTATCTAATGTGGGAAATTAGCGCTTTGAAAATGAAGAGTATTTTTTTTTGTTTTACATGATTTTTAGTATCAATCAAAACTAGGAAAACCATTTGTGATATATTTGTAGATAAGCCATTCCCAAATTAATGAGATCAATGTATTACTCACAGATAATGTAATTACGACCCAGAAATTAAAGTATATCATCTTCCAAGCAGGATGAGTGTCTCTTCATAAATTAGAGAAATGAAGGAGGAAAAAAAAAGTCAGGTCTTTAGAAAATGGTTTGCTATACAAATAAGATGTATTATTTTTTCATAATAAGTTCATAATATCTGAGCAGATAATTTCATAATATCAAAGATATATACACATATATTTTAGATTTTTCAGAAATGCTTGTAGGTTTATTAGGTCTGCATTTTAGGTCCACAACCCAGGCAGAGCAGCACATAAGGGAACTATAGAACTTAGTGGAGAAAAGTAAACAAACAAAATTGTCTTAGCAAGATGATATACTTTAATTTCTGGGTCATAATTACATTATCTGTACTAATATTTTGACCTGATTTGGAAATGGCTTATCTACAAATATACCACAAATGGTTTTCCCATTTTGATTCATACTGTTCATTCTCAAAGCTCTAATTTCCTATAGGAAAAGGGGACGGCAGAGGATGAGATGATTGGATGGTATTACCGACTCAATGGACATGAGTTTGAGCAAGCTCCAGGGGTTGGTGATGGTCAGGGAAGCCTGGTGTGCTGCAGTCCATGGGGTCACAAAGAGTTGGACATGACTAAGCGACTGAACTGAATTCAGCTCCCATGCAAGAAGTGAAGACATTATAGAAGTTTGAAGTTTGAGTAGCCAAAAAACTGATGCCTGTAAATTCCATTGCCTGGTTAATATTTGTTTTATTTTTATAATTATTCTTAGAATCATATTTAACTAGAAATTGGTATTAACTAAAATGGTCATTAAGAAGATTATAGACAACTATCATTAGAAACTGTAAATGTGTCTGTCATAGGTTTATAAAAGCCATGACTAAGGAAAAAAATAGCAGTAAAAAGGGGAGTTATATGAAATCGTTGGTTGTATTATGGAAAGAAAAAGAAAAAAAAAAAACAAGATAGACTAATTACAACTAAAAGATGAGAGAACTAAGGTAATTCCAGAGGACAAGTCCAACAAGTTTCATTATAAAATATAATATTTGGTGTAATGAGGCATTGAGCAAATGAGCACAAATGAGCAACTAATTTGTGTCCAACTCTTTGTAATCCCACAGACTGAAGCCCTCCAGGATCCTCTGTCCATGGAATTCTCCACGCAAGAAAATTGGAGTGGGTTTCCATTCCCTTTTCAAGGGGATCGTCCCAACCCAGGGATCAGATTCAGGTCTCTTGCATTTCATGAACGTTCTTTACCATCTGAGCCACCGGGGAAGCCCATATATATATATATATATATCTCGATATATATGGGATATATATATATATATCCCATATATATCGATATATCACATATAGATATATAGATAGATATCAGACTATCAGATTTGTTTTGTAATTGGACTCAAGGGAGACATGAGTTTTATATCTAAATATTCATTGATTTGTACCTTTCTGTTTTCACACATATCCTCACATACAAACAAATAATGTAAGTGACATATCCACATGTCCATGTATGTATGAGAATTTATGTACAAACATATATAAGCATCAAAGCATGTGCATGTAGACTTAAGTTGATGGCTATGTGTATGCCTGCATGTATTAGTACATCACATGAATAGAAATAAAAGTGAAACTACAAACTTTGTAATATGAAAAGTAATACAGACTGAGACATAGAGTGCTGAAGATAGCTTTAAAGAATATTCATATGTAAGGAGTATGATGGACAAATGGAATTAGAGAGGAAGTGACTGATGATACAGCTAATATGCTATAGTAGTCCCATCTGATGGAAGCTAAAGGATAAGAAATTTTCAAAAAGGCTATACATATTCCGGACTTCCCAGGTGGTGCCAGTGGTAAAGAACCCACCTGCCGATGTAGGACATATAAGAAACATGGGTTTGATCCCTGGGTTGGGAAGATCCCCTGGAGGAGGGCATGACAACCCATTCCAGTATTCTTGCCTGGAAAATCCCATGGACAGAGGAGCCTGGCAGGATACACCTCACACGGTCACAAAAAGTCTGAGATGACTGAAGTGACGTAGCAAACATGTTCAAGTAGCACTTAAATGAAGCCTCCATCATGGCTATTAGACTACTGAGAGTCAAATTACAGAGCATGAAGGAACAAGACAGTAAGATATGGAGCTGGCTGTTACAGATTAACAGCCAACTACATATGGAACAGCCAGCTCCATATGGAAAGTAATGGAAAGCTCCATTATAGAAAGTAATGCTCAAAATTCTCCAAGTCAGGCTTCAACAGTATGTGAACTGTCTGTGAATTTCCAGATGTTCAAGCTGGATTTAGATAAGGCAGAGGAATCAGAGATCAAGTTGCCAACATCTGCTGGATCATTGAAAAAGCAGAGATTTCCAGAAAAACATCTATTTCTGCTTTATTGACTATGCCACAGACTTTGACTGTGTGGATCACAACAAACTGTGGAAAATTCTTCAAGAGATGGGAATACCAGACCACCTGACCTGCCTCCTGAGAAATCTGTATGCAGGTCAGGAAGCAACAGTTAAAACTGGACATGGAACTGGTTCCAAATTGGGAAAGGAGTATGTCAAGGCTCTATATTGTCACCATACTTATTTAACTTATATGCAGAGTATATCATGTGAAATGCCAGGGTGGATGAAGCACAAACTGGAATCAAGATTGCTGGGAGCAATATCAGCAACCTCAGATATGCAGATGACACCATCCTTATGGCAGAAAGTAAAGAAGAACTAAAGAGCCTCTTGATGAAAATGAAAGAGTAGAGTAAGAAAGCTGGCTTAAAACTCATCATTAAAAAATCTAAGATCATGGGATCCAATCCCATCACTTCACAGCAAATAGATGGGGAAATAATGGAAACAGTGAGAGACTTTATTTTGGGGGGCTCCAAAATCACTGCAATGGTGACTCCAGCCATGAAATTAAAAGACACTTGCTCCTTGGAATAAAAGTTAAGGCCAACCTAGACAACATATTAAAAAGCAGAGACATTACCTTGCTGACAAAGGTCTGTCTAGTCAAAGCTATGATTGTTCCAGTAGTCATGTGTGGATGTGAGAGTTGGACTATAAAGAAAGCTGAGCACTGATGAATTGATGCTTTTGAACTGTGGTGTTGGAGAAGACTCTTGAGAGTCCCTTGGACTGCAAGGAGATCCAACCAGTCAAATGTAAAGGAAATCAGTGCTGAATATTCATTGGAAGAACTGATGCTAAAGCTGAAACTCCAATACTTTGGCCATGTGATGCGAAGAACCAGTTCATTGGAAAAGACCCTGATGCTGGGCAAGATTGAAGGCAGGAGGAGAAGGGGATGATAGAGGATAAGATGGTTGGATGGCATCACTGACTAGATGGACATGAGTTTGAGCAAGCTCTGGTAATGGACAAGGAAGCCTGGCATGCTGCAGTCTGTGGGGTCACATAGAGTCAAACACAACTGAGTGACTGAACTGAACTTATGGGTTACTCAATTTTAAAA
Organism: Bos mutus; assembly: GCF_027580195.1. NCBI lineage: Eukaryota > Metazoa > Chordata > Mammalia > Artiodactyla > Bovidae > Bos > Bos mutus. The sequence continues at coordinate 74,962,684 of NC_091632.1, forward strand.
GTTGTCCAGTGGAAGAAGTGAGTGAAAAATTGCATTTTAATTTCATCCTCAATTTTTTAATAATATCTTATAATTTATGTTTCAGTGGAAATATCATAAACTTTTCAGAGTATCCACTAATCTGAGAACTTCAAAAAGTAATTGAACTATATTCACATGCTATAGTCTTGCCTGACTCTGTAATACATTAAAAAAAAACAAATTATTTATTTGGCTGGGCTGTGTCTTTGTTTCCACGTGGGCTTTTTCCTGGTTGCAGTAAGTGGGGGCTACTTTTTTGTTTCAGTGTGTGGGTTTTTAATTGTGGTGGCTTTTCTTGTTGCAGAGCAGAAGCTCTAAAACCTTCGGGCTTCAGTAGTTGAGGTGCATGGGCTCAGTAGTTGCAGTTCCCAGGCTCTAGAACACAGGTTCAGTAATTGTGTCATATGGGCTATCATGCATTTTGTTGCCAGTGTGTGTCTGTATTATGTTTACAGCTATCTCAAGACTCCGGGTTCCAATGTGCTAAATGTTAAATACACCCTACTTTATTGCAGAGTATTTATGAAGGTTAATTCCATAGATTAAGTTGAACATTAAAATGTATTGCATTGACAACAAAAAGATTTATCAAATAGGGTCTAACATTTCAGAAATTAGTGCAAAAGTAAAAAAAAAAAAAAAGTGTGGAAGTGGATAAAGTATAGGCTAGAAGGAAAGAAGCCATGATGTGAAATAATTGCTACTTTATGACCTAAATGGAGTGTAAATGATTTAGGTCATAGAGAAAGCAATAAGGGACAAGATATGCAGCATATTTTAGGAATTAAGACAATTTTCACTTTATTAATTTATGTTATTTTATTTGACAAAATATATCTAGAAAATGTAAACATTGTCTAGAGAAAAAGAGTGAATTGGATTCTGTTGGATTAAGACAGTCATTCATTTGGTCACCAATGCTACATAAATATAAAATAAAACAGGTAATACAAAATTTTATCACATCATGCAGCTCTGTTTTAAATAATTTCTTTTGAATTAGGCTGGCTGATCCACATAGTGCATGCATGATTATATTGTTTTAAACCCTGGTTAGAGTTGGGTGGAATTGATAAAATTAAAAGATACCCCATGTCCAAAGACAAGAAGCCACAGCAAGATGGTAGAAAGGTTCAATCACAATAAAATCAAATCCTATACTGTCTGGGTGGGTGACCCACAGACTGGAGAATAATAATACCAAAGAAGTTCTTGCATTGTTGTGAACGTTCTAAACCCCATGTCAGGCTTTCCAGCCTGGGGATCCAACCAAGGGACTTGGAGTTTAGGAAATATGGCTGGGAGGGCCAGTGGGATTTGATTATAGGACTTCCAGAAGACTGGGGGAAACAGAAACTCCAGTCTTGGAGGGCACAAACAAAATTTTGCATGCACCAAGACCCAGAGGACAGGAACAGTGACCCTATAGGGGACTGAATCAAAACTACCTGCTGGTGTTGGAGGACCTCCTGTGGACGCATGGGTCAGCAGGGAGTCACCACAGGGACAGGGGCACTGGAAGGTCTCCCTTGGCATAACCCCTTTTGGATTACATAATCCTACCCCAGGGCTGGGTCACCTCAGGCCAGAAAACTACCTGGGAGGGAGTGTAACCCCACCCATCAGCAGCAGATAGTTGGATTAAAGCTTTACTGAGCAAGGCCCTGCCCACCAGTTTTTCCCATCACCAGTCCCTCCCATCAAGAAACTTACACAAGCCTCTTAGCCTCAGCCATCAGAGGGCAGACAGATGAAGCAAGAAGAAGCACAGTCTCACAACAGCTAAAACAAAAATGATATTACAGAAAGTTAATCATGATGAAAAAAGCAGAAAGTTATGTCCCAGAAGAAGGGACAAGATAGAACCCCAGAAAAACAACTAAGTGAAGTGGAAACAGTCAACCTACCAGAAAAAGAATTCAGAATCGTAATAGTGAAGATGGTCCACGATCTCATGAAGGGACTGAAGGCAAAGATTGAGAAGATGCAAGAAATGCTTATCAAAGACCTAGAAGAACTAAATAAAAAACAAACAGAGATGAATAATACACTAGAAGCAATCAATAGCAGAATAACTGAAGCAGAAGAATGAATAAATGATCTGGAGGACAGAATGGTGGAAATCACTGCCGTGAAACAGAATATAGAAAAAAGAGTGAAAAGAAATGAAGACAGCCTAAGAAACCTCTGGTACAGCATTAAAAACACCAATATTAGCATTATAGGGGTCCCAGAGGGAGAAGAGAGAGAAAGGACCTGAGAAAATATTTGAAGAGGTAATAGCCAAAAGCTTCCAAAACATGGGAAAGGAAATAGTCAGCCAAGTCCAGGAAGAACAGAGAGTCCCAGGCAGGATAAACCCAAGCAGGAATCAAACTGACAAAACATACTAACCAAACTGACAAAAAGACAGATGTAAAACATTAAAAGCAACAAAGGAAAAATGACAACATACAATAGAACTCCCATCAGGCTGTCAGCTGATTTCTCAGCAGAAACTCTATACGACAGAAGAGACTGGCATTCCAGTTGAGCTCTTTCAAATCCTGAAAAATGATGCTGTGAAAATGCTGCACTTAATATGCCAGCAAATTTGGAAAACTCAGAAGTGGCCACAGGACTGGAAAAGGTCAGTTTTCATTCCAATCCCAAAGAACGGCAATGCCAAAGAATGCTCAAACTACCGCACAATGGCACTCATCTCACACGCTAGTAAAGTAATGCTCAAAATTCTCCAAGCCAGGCTTCAGCAGTACGTGAACCCGTGAACTTCCAGATGTTCAAGCTCGTTTTAGAAAAGGGAGAGGAACCAGAGATCAAATTGCCAACATCTGCTGGATCATGGAAAAAGCAAGAGAGTTCCAGAAAAACATCCATTTCTGCTTTATTGACTATGCCAAAGCCTTTGACTGTGTGGATCACAATAAACTGTGGAAAATTCAGAAAGAGATGGGAATACCAGACCACCTGACCTGCCTCTTGAGAAACCTATATGCAGGTCAGGAAGCAACAGTTAGAACTGGACATGGAACAACAGACTGGTTCCAAATAGGAAAAGGAGTACGTCAAGGCTGTATATTGTCACCCTGCTTAATTAACTTCTATGCAGAGTACATCATGAGAAATGCTGGACTGGAAGAAGCACAAGCTGGAATCAAGATTGCCGGGGGAAATATCAATAACCTCAGATAGGCAGATGACACCACCCTTATGGCAGAAAGTGAAGAGGAACTAAAAAGCCTCTTGATGAAAGTGAAAGAGGAATGTGAAAAAGTTGGCTTAAAGCTCAACATTCAGGAAACAAAGATCATGGCATCCAGTCCCATCACTTCATGGGAAATAGATGGGGAACCAGTGGAAACAGTGTCAGACTTTATTTTTTGGGGCTCCAAAATCACTGCAGATGGTGACTGAAGCCATGAAATTAAAAGACGCTTACTCCTTGGAAGGAAAGTTATGACCAACCTAGATAGCATATTGAAAAGCAGAGACATTACTTTGCCAACAAAGGTTCATCTAGTCAAGGCTATGATTTTTCCAGTGGTCATGTATGGATGTGAGAGTTGAACTGTGAAGAAGGCTGAGTGCTGAAGAATTGATGGCTTTGAACTGTGGTGTTGGAGAAGACTCTTGAGAGTCCCTTGGACTGCAAGGAGATCCAACCAGTCCATTCTAAAAGATCAGCCTTGGGATTTCTTTGGAGGGAATGATGCTGAAGCTGAAACTCCAGTACTTTGGCCACCTCATGCGAAGAGTTGACTCATTGGAAAAGACTCTGATTCTGGGAGGGATTGGGTGCAGGAGGAGAAGGGGACGACAGAGGATGCGATGGATGGATGGCATCACTGACTCGACGGACCTGAGTCTAGGTGAACTCCTGGAGTTGGTGATGGACAGGGAGGCCTGGCGTGCTGCAATTCATGGGGTCGCAAAGAGTGAGACATGGCTGAGAGACTCAACTGAACTCAGCTGAATGAAAGGGAAGAACCTACAATCAATAACACGGTATCCAGCAAGACTCTTCTTCAGATTTTTTAAAAAATATATTTTATTTTTTTTAATTGGAGGCTAATTACTTTACAATATTGTAGTGGCTTTCACCATACATTGTCTCCTTCAGATTTGATGAAGAAATCAAAAGTTTTCCAGACAAACAAGAGAATTCAGCACCACCAAACCCTCTCTACAACAAATGCTAAAAGAACGTCTCTAGGCACAAAGGACAAAAGAAGGAAAAGACTTACAGGAAATAAAACCAAAGCAATTAAGAAAACTATAATAGGATCATACACATCAATGGATTAAATACACCGACAAAAAGACATAGACTGGCTGGGTGGATAAAAACAGGTGCATGTATGCACTTGCACTTATCACATCACTCTGCTTGCTGCTGCTGCTGCTAAGTCGCTTCAGTCGTGTGTGACCCCATAGACGGCAGCCCACCAGGCTTCCCCGTCCCTGGGATTCTCCAGGCAAGAACACTGGAGTGCGTTGCCATTTCCTTCTCCAGTGCATGAAAGTGAAAAATGAAAGTGATGACTCCCCCCAAATTGTATGTAATTATTTTATATTAAGTTGATCATGTTCCCATTGTGGCTGGCAATTGTAATTATCTCTTACTTTTGTCTGGCTATTGATGGTGAAAATTGATAAACATATTTTACTATTGTGATTATCTAGCTATTACTCATTTAACACCATCATATCACGTTGTTCAACCAAAAAATGGGGAACTCTATATCACTAAAACAAGGATCTAATAGAAAAACCTGTAATCACTTTTTATTTTTATTTTTTTAATTTTATTTTATTTTTAAACTTTATAATATTGTATTGGTTTTGCCAGATATCGAAATGAATCTGCCACAGGTATACATGTGTTCCCCATCCTGAACCCTCCTCCCTCCTCCCTCCCCATACCATCCCTCTGGGTCGTTCCAGTGCACCAGCCCCAAGCATCCAGTATCATGCATGGAACCTGGACTGGCGACTCGTTTCATACATCATAGTATACATGTTTCAATGCCATTCTCCCAAATCTTCCCACCCTCTCCCTCTCCCACAGAGTCCATAAGACTGTTCTATACATCAGTGTCTCTTTTGCTATCTCGTATACAGGGTTATTGTTACCATCTTTCTAAATTCCATATATATGTGTTAGTATACTGTATTGGTGTTTTTCTTTCTGGCTTACTTCACTCTGTATAATAGGCTCCAGTTTCATCCATCTCATTAGAACTGATTGAAATGTATTCTTTTTAATGGCTGAGTAATACTCTATTGTGTATATGTACCACTGCTTTCTTATCCATTCATCTGCTGATGGACATCTAGGTTGCTTCCATGTCCTGGCTATTATAAATAGTGCTGCGATGAACATTGGGGTACACGTGTCTCTTTCCCTTCTGGTTTCCTCAGTGTGTTCCTGAGTTTCCTCACTGTGTTCCTCAGTATGCCCAGCAGTGGGATTGCTGGATCATAAGGCAGTTCTATTTCCAATTTTTTAAGGAATCTCCACACTGTTCTCCATAGTGGCTGTACTAGTTTGCATTCCCATCAACAGTGTAAGAGGGTTCCCTTTTCTCCACACCCTCTCCAACATTTATTGCTTGTAGACTCTTGGATCACAGCCATTCTGACTAGCGTGAAATGGTACCTCATAGTGGTCTTGATTTGCATTGCTCTGATAATGAGTGATGTTGAGCATCTTTTCATGTGTTTGTTAGCCATCTGTATGTCTTCTTTGGAGAAATGTCTATTTAGTTCTTTGGCTCATTTTTTGATTGGGTCATTTATTTTTCTGGAGTTGAGCTGTAGGAGTTGCTCGTATATTTTTGAGATTAGTTGTTTGTCCGTTGCTTCATTTGCTATTATTTTCTCCCATTCTGAAGGCTGTCTTTTCACCTTGCTAATAATTTCCTTTGTTGTGCAGAAGCTTTTAAGTTTAATTAGGTCCCATTTGTTTATTTTTGCTTTTATTCCCAATATTCTGGGAGGTGGGTCATAGAGGATCCTGGTGTGATGTATGTTGGAGAGTGTTTTGCCTATGTTCTCCTCTAGGAGTTTTATAGTTTCTGGTCTTACGTTTAGATCTTTAATCCGTTTTGAGTTTATTTTTGTGTATGGTGTTAGAAAGTGTTCTAGTTTCATTCTTTTACAAGTGGTTGACCAGATTTCTCAGCTCCACTTGTTAAAGAGATTGTCTTTAATCCATTGTATATTCTTGCCTCCTTTGTCTTTTTAAAATCCAGATTCATATCAGAATTACCTTGAAATTTTTTGAAAAATACAAATGTTTAGGTATTGTTTTTTTTCCTCCAGAGCTTCAGATATGTTTGTAATGAGCTGCTGCTAAGACACTTCAGCCGTGTCCGACTCTGCGACCCCATAGACGGCAGCCCACCAGGCTTCCCCATCCTTGGGATTCTCCAGGCAAGAACACTGGAGTGGGTTGCCATTTCCTTCTCCAATGAAAGCAATCATGTTTAAAAACAACTGGACTATATGATGATCTTTTACTTTTATCTAGTTTGTTTCACTTTTTCTATTTCATATTCAGTGATCCCATTTCATTTAGTTTATGTTCTCCAATTTATCCTTCTCTCTCTCTCTTTTTTTCTTAATGTCCTTCCTCAATTCTTTCTGATATATCATAGAAAAGCTTTTGTAAACATATATATATAAATATGTATAATAAATATAGTTTAAAAACTTATGAATATTTGCCTAACTAAAAAAAAATATGATATTTTGATTCCACTTGTTTGACTTAGTATGAATAGAATGCTAGATTTCTAAATAAAAAATAGATATTCACCAAGGAACCAAGTTTACTGTATAGGAAACTCTAGTCAATATCTTGTAATAACCTATGATAGAAAATAACTTCAGAAAGAATATATGTGCGTATGTATAACTGAATCACCTTGCTATGCACTTGAAATATTGTAGGCCAACTATACTTCCACAAAAATATATATATATATAAAAATTTAAAAAGGAAGAGAACAATGAAATCAGAGAAAATTATGCTTCCTTAGAAACAGGAATAAACATTAACACCTATTTGTTAATGAATATCTATGTATTTAATGTGTGCATTTAATGTAGAGATATATTCTTTAGGAAGTTCTAATAATTGTTCATTTTCATATTAGGGAAAGGGAGGCATATGGCATACTGATAATGATTTAGAGTGAAATAATGGGGAAACACTTTTTTTTAATTTTTTTAACTTTATAATATTGTATTGGTTTTGCCATATATCAAATGAATCTGCCACAGGTATACATGTGTTCCCCATCCTGAACCCTCCTCCCTCCTCCCTCCCCATACCATCCCTCTGGGTCGTTCCAGTGCACCAGCCCCAAGCATCCAGTATCATGCATCGAACCTGGACTGGCGACTCATTTCATACATGATATTATACGTATTTCAATGCCATTCTCCCAAATCTTCCCACCCTCTCCCTCTCCCACAGAGTCCAAAAGACTGTTCTATACCTCAGTGTCTCTTTTGCTGTCTCGTATACAGGGTTATCATTGCCATCTTTCTAAATTCCATATATATGTGTTAGTATACTGTATTGGTGTTTTTCTTTCTGGCTTACTTCACTCTATATAATAGGCTCCAGTTTCATCCACCTCATTAGAATGGATTTAAATGTATTCTTTTTCATGGCTGAGTAATACTCCATTGTGTATATGTACCACAGCTTTCTTATCCATTCATCTGCTGATGGACATCTAGGTTGCTTCCATGTCCTGGCTATTATAAACAGTGCTGCAATGAACATTGGGGTACACATGTCTCTTTCAATTCTGGTTTCCTTGGTGTGTATGCCCAGCAGTGGGATTGCTGGATCATATGGCAGTTCTATATCCGGTTTTTAAAGGAATTTCCACACTGTTCTCCATAGTGACTGTACTAGTTTGCATTCCCACCAACAGTGTAAGAGGGTTCCCTTTTCTCCACACCCTCTCCAGCATTTATTGCTTGTAGACTTTTGGATCGCAGCCATTCTGACTGGTGTGAAATGGTACCTCATAGTGCAAGACCCCTATATATGTTGTCTACAAGAGACCCACCTCAAAACAGGGAAACACATTTTAATCATGAGTTTATGTAGCTCTTCCTACTCATTGGGAGTGAGAAGTACTGATCAGCATTAAAATGATCAGGTTTAAGTTTTGTCTGCATTTTGGAGATATTAATCATTAGGAATTAAAGATAGAAATCAAGGAAGAAATATTTAAAAAGTGACTTGTTAACCAGTGAGCTGAATATATACTTTGCAATCATGACCCCATTGACTTTTATTAAAAAGAAACTATTAACTTTTTATTTAAATTGATTTAGTATTTGTTAGCTAATTATATTTCTCTCTGTGTCTCTATATCTAGGCTTCCCTGGTGGCTCTGCAATGTGGTAGATAATCTACCTGCAATGTGGGACACCCGGGTCTACCTATATATCGTAATCTATATCAACCAGCATTTAGTGTTTTTTTACTTAATTTTAAAACATCATTTTTTTCACAGAACTAGAACAAATGATTTTAAAATTTATATGGAAAGGCAAAAGATTCCAAATAGCCAAAACAATCTTGAGAAGGAAGAACAGAGCTGGAGGAATTGTACTTCTTGACTCCAGATTATACTGCAAAGCTATAGTATTCAAAAGAGTGTAGTACAGGCACAGAAATGCATACATAGATCAATGGAAGAGGATAAAGAGACAAGAAATCAACCTAGACACCTATGGTCAATTAATCCCCAGCAAAGGAGGTAAGAATATAGTCTTTTCAATAAATGATATTGGGAAAACAGAACAGCTACATGTACAACATTGAAATTAGAATGTTTTCTAATACCATATACAAAAATAATCTCAAAAGGGATTAAAGACCAAAACGTAAGACCAGAAACCATAAAAAACTCATAAAGGAAAACATAGGCAGAACATTCTTTGATATAAATCACAACAATATTTTGAAGGGTCTTTTTTTTAAAGTCAGGGAAAGAAAAGCAAAAATAAGTAAGTGGGACCTAATTATTTTAAAAGCTTTTTCATAGCAAAGGAAAATATTGAACAAAGCAAAAAGACAAACTACTGTATGAGAAGAAATATTTGCAAATGCTAAGATCAACAAGGGAGTAATATCCAACATATATAAATAGTTGATTCACCTTGACATCAAGAAAAAACTTGATTAATAAATGGACAGAAGAACTGAAGAGACATTTCTCCAAAGAGAAAATTGTTGTTTAGTCACTTAGTTGTGTCCAACTTTTCGCAACTCCATGGGCTGCAGCAAGACAGGCTTTTGTGTCCTTTACTATCTTTCTGAGTTTGCTCAAACTCATTTACATTGAGTCAGTGATGCCATACAACCATCTCATCTTCTGTTGTCCCCTTCTCCTCCTGATTTCAATCTTTCCCAGCATCAGGGTCTTTTCCAATGAGTCAGCTTTTCCCATCAGGTGGCCAAAGTATTGGAACTTCAGCATCAGCCCTTCCAATGAATATTCAGGGTTGATTTCCTTTAGGATTGACTGGTTTGATTTCTTTGCAGTCAAGGGATTCTCAAGAGTCTTCTCCAATAGCCAGTCAGGTCAGTTGCTCAGTCATGTCTGACTCTGTAACCCTATGGACTGCAGGATGCCAGGCTTCCCTGTCCGTCACCAACTCCTGGAGCTTGGTCAAACTCATGTCCATCGATTTGGTGATGCCACCTAACCATCTTATCCTCTGTCATCCCCTTCTTCTCCTGCCTTCAATCTTTCCCAGTATCAGGGTCTTTTCCAATGAGTCAACTCTTCGCATCAGGTGGCCAAAGTACTGGAGTTTCAGCTTTAGCATCAGTCCTTCCAATGAATATTCAGGACTGATTTCCTTTGGGATGGACTGGTTGGATCTCCTTGCAGTCCAAGGGACTCTCAAGAGTCTTCTCCAACACCACAGTTCAAAACCATCAATTCTTCGGCACTCAGTTTTCTTGACAGTCCAACTCTCACATCCACACATGACTATTGGAAAAAACATAGCCTTGACTAGATGGATCTTTGTTGGCAAAGTAATGTCTCTGCTTTTGAATATGCTACCTAGGTTGGTCATAACTTTCCTTCCAAGGAATAAGTGTCTTAATTTCATGGCTGCAATCACCATCAGCAGTGATTTTGGAGCCCCAAAAGGTAAAGTTTCTCACTGTTTCCATTGTTTCCCCATCTATTTGCCATGAAGTGATGGGACTGGATGCCATGATCTTAGTTTTTGAATGTTGCATTCTAAGCCAATCTTTTTACTCTCCTCTATCTAGTTCTTTGCTTTCTGCCATAAGGTGGTATCATCTGTATATCTGAGGTTATTGATATTTCTCCTGGCAGCCTTGATTCCAGCTAGTGCTTCATCCAGCCTGGCATTTCACATGATGTACTCTGCATATAAGTTAAATAAGCAGGGTGACAATATACAACCTTGACATATTTCTTTCCCAATCTGGAACCAGTCTGTTGTTTCATGTCTGGTTTTAAGTGTTGCTTCTTGATCTACATGCAGATTTCTCAGGAGGCAGGTAAGGTGGACTGGTATTCCCATCATTTGAAGAATTTTCCACAGTTTGTTGTGATCCACATTTGAATTTGCATTGATTTTGTTAGCTCACTATTTGTCATATAATAGAGGTACATATTAATAAATTTATCTTGTTGCTTTTTATTGTGCTTGTGACTTAATTTCTTTTTATAATAAAACCTCTTTACTCTCTACCTAAAATTAGAAGTCTCACTAGAACCCAGAAGGATAATATTCTGTTTATCTTATTCATCATATTTTCAACTAGTCACAAAAATCAGTTGTATTTATTATTGAATCAATTGTGTGAGTGTATCATTCAGCATTACTGGCTGTAAGTTTTGTACTCTGTTATTTGTACATATTGATTCTGAATATATCAAATAAAGTCCTCCTAGTCTTGGTGTTAAGTTTTATTAAAATGTGTCAGTTTTAAGAATAGCTTTTATGACAAATTAAAAGGAACTCTGTTTTAAACTATATGTTCTTTATCTCTGCTTATTACACAAAATTACTTCATGAAAGAATTGTTGAGTTCCTTAAGAGGAAAATGTTATATTATGAAATGCACCACAACTCTTACAATTACAAAATTGCCAGATTGGTGGAAGTCACTTCAATTTGTAATACACTTAATAAACATTATGTGCCTCACAGACAAAATAATATATATATATATTTTTTTCAGTTGTCTGAGGTTCTGTAAGAGAGGAATAAATTTAAAGAAGTTGAGGGAAGTAATTGTGACATATTCTTAACTGATTCATGTAAGCTGGGCATGGAAAGGACATTGGAGTAGTGCCTCAGCATAGTTTAGCATATAAATCTTCGTGAATTACCACTCAGTGCCATTGCTTCCTTCTTAAATTAAATAATTTCTTAGTTGAGACAAGTAGGTAGTTGATTCATCTTTTGTCCATTAGGTTTTTGCTTGAAAGACAGGCTTTCATGAAAAAAAAAAATCAATTTCATGTTGCTGTACAGAGTGAGGTTATCCAAGATGTTTATTCTGGATGGTGCTGATTTTAGACTATTTTGCCTTTGTGATAAAAGAGACAATTGTTTAAATAGTTGTACAATACACATGAGATGGTGTGATTTTTTTTGTATAGAAAATACATTATCCAATGTTAATAAATAACAGTTTTATTGCACATTACAAGTAATTTTTTTTTCTGTGAACCCCTTATTTCCCTCTATTTAACATTGTATTTCTATTTCTCTTCACAGCCATATTTCTTCAGTTTCTTTGCTATTTCCATTTTATTATGTCTCATCCAAATTTCTACCGATTGAACTCTGCCTTCCAGCATAATCATTCCACTAAAACATTTCTCTCTGAAGTACCAACAGTGTCCTTATTCCCAAATCCAGTGGACATTTCCTTCTCCAATTTTGAGGTGTTCATTTACATTGAGAATTTTTCTCACTATGTTTAAAAATTTTCATCCCATATCTTTAAGCTGGCAGTGTATCCTGAGCTAATACCCTTAGGGAAGAGTCTGTAACAAAGCAGAAAATAAAAATGCGTACTTTGCCTCCAAAATCTTGTCTTAGATATGTGAATGACATAATAAAATGGATTCATGGGGTGGGTAGACACCAAGCTTTGAAGAGGTCCTTGCAAAAGATTTTGCCTCAGTTTTGCACAAGGGAAAAGAAAGATCTGTGGGTCCCAAGAGCCCCTAAAAAGGAGGGAATATATGTCACTATTTTCAGCAATACTTTGGGACAATTGGGATCACCCTGAACAGACATAATTATTTGGACTGTCTAGATTATTTATCTATCAGCAGCCTTGCACAATATTGCATATTCTGAACATGACCCAACTATAACAGAACTTATCATGGGTCATGTGAAAAGGTTAAGCAAGTGTCTCAGAAATACAACGTATAAACAGAAGATCCATCACAGGTGGCGTCAACCTTAGTGCTATAGCACTAAATCTTGGAAACTAAGACATAGTTTTCAGAACTGAAGAAAATGAGACTGGAGAGTTCTGCCAGTCTCATTAAATTATGAGTTCGGCATTGAAGGTAAAGCTTGTAGAAAATGTTTCTTGCATTTCCTATTTGTTATGAACTGAATATTTGTGCCTACCCCTAGCCCCCTGCAAATTTATATATTAAAGCCCTAACCCCCCAGATGATATACTTTGACATGTTCAACCAAATCCTTGCAATACTCACGTATTCAAGTTAAAAAATGACCCTGTTCTGTCATGTGGTCTGAGCTTTATCTTGTACCTAGTCTTAAGAAAATAATATCTGCTTATTTCAGAAAATGTGGAAAATAAATAAAAATAAACCCTGTATGCGAGACAGCAAAAGAGACACAGATGTATTGAACATTCTTTTGGACTCTGTGGGAGAGGGAGAGGGTGGGATGATTTGGAAGAATGGCATTGAAACATGTAAAATATCATATGTGAAATGATTCACCAGTCCAGATTTGATGCAGGATACAGGATGCTCGGAGCTGGTGCACTGGGATGACCCAGAGGGATGGGATGGGGAAGGAGGTGGGAGGGGCATTCAGGATGGGGAACACATGTACAGTCATGGTGGATTCAAGTCAATGTATGGCAAAACCAATACAATATTGTAAAGTAAAATAAATTAATTAATATAAAAAGATTTTCATGAGTTTTTAACTAAAAGTTTAAATATTTAATTCCTGGTTTTTAAAACCTATACCCACTATTATTTATATACATTCAAAAAAGATAATAGCTAACATTTGATAAACATTTACTCTGTGGCACACTCTTAGGAGTTCTACTTGTGTGAATTCAATGAATACTCACAATGCTATGAGGGAGATTCCATTAGTATCTATTTGTCTAGGATAGATTCCTAGTAATATAAATCTTTGGAGCAAAAAATTGATAAATTTCATAACTCTTAATTTGTACTGTCAGATGGTATTCTAGAATATTAGATTAATTTATGCTTCCTTCAGGCTTATGTGAAATTGTCTTTTTACTCTTGACAACATGATTTTTATTATTATTTTTTAATCTTTTAAAATATATATGTATGTCTGGTAGGTTAGAAGCTCCATCTCATTTTGGGGTAGATGGTTCTGCATGTCTATATCACAAGAGGGGGATCTGAAAATAAAAATAAAAATGCTTTGTTCATGATTCTTTTATTAGATGGTGCCAACTACCACAAGTCTTTAGCCTCTGTTATAAATATGAGTCATCCTTCATTCTTCCCTTCCCCTCACCACCCTATCCTTATTCACTCCATCATTAACTCCTATGAACCTGGCCATCACAACGTATCCCAAATCTGTCTACTTCTCTCTATTTCCTTACTGACACTCTCAGTCAGGTCAAAGTCAGCTTTTGCCTAGATTTCTTGTAACCTGGCCCACTACTTCCACCTGAAGTCTAATTTTCCATTTTTAGGCCCTAAAATTCTTTACAGCAACTATGATTGTGGTAGGTTGTTTTAACTTCCCCAATTATTCATTGCCCCTCCCTGTAAAGGGTTATGTACACTTCCTTGCCCCATGCTTTAGACTTTGCCAAATGAGTCACTTTGCCTATTAGAATGCGAATAAAAGTGATGTGTGCCACGCCTGAGAGGGGTCTTTTTAGGGCATCGTGTGGTGGTACCATCACTGTTTTGCTTTTCCTGCTAGAGCAGTGACGTCCTTGACAGGGCTTGTTCCTTCAGTCTGGGGTGGGTGCGTGCTGAGTTGCTTCAGTTGTGTCTTGACTCCTCTCTTCTTGGGATTTTCCAGATAAGAATACTGGAGTTGGTTTCCATGCCCTTTGCCAAGGGATCTTCCCAAACCTAGGGATTGAAGCCGCCTCTCTTAAGCCTCCTGCATTGCAGGGTGGTTCTTTACCACTAGTACCACATGGGAAGCTTTAGTCTGGATCTCAGCGCAAAGAAGGTAAGCAGTGTAAACCCATGGCATATTGTAACATAGATTCTGTGCTTGTACGGGGCAGCCTCGCGTTTCAAAATATAAAACAAATAGTGTTGCTTTCCTGTTTCAACTCTGCAAAGGTTTCTTATGACATTCAGGGTCACCTGAAAACTCCTCACCATGACCTTGAAGGCTGTCTATTATAAGGAGCTGACTACACCCAGATATCATCTTGCATGATTCTCACAGTTCTATGTTCAAGTACAGTGATACTCATCACAATCCCAGAACCAACAATCTTACCCCTGCCTCGTGGCCTCTGGGATAGGTGTTCTCTTCTCACAGTAGTGCTCTCCCCTCATATGTGTCCCTCTCTATTAGTTTATCCCATTTTATTTCATTCATATCATTCTTTACTCTCAGAATATCTTTGTCTAAGTGATTATTTTCTTTCTCCTCCTTCTCAAATCTAGAAGCAGGGGCTTAATACATCCTGTCTCCCTTCTGCCCAGATGAGACTTGCCCTGCAGGAGGTACTAAACAAACAAACTTTAAATGGGAAAATGAATCTAATTCCCATTGTCAAGTGAAATTTGGTGCTAAGACAATTACTGTTTCCTCTCAGCTTTTCTCATAGTATTTCCTTTACACTGAATGTCTTTTAGTTTATCTTAAATTACAAAATATGTGTGTGCATATGTTAGTCACTCAGTAATGTCCAACTCTTTGCAACCCCAAGGACTGTAGCCTGCCAGGCTCCTCTGTACATAGAATTCTCCAGGCAAGAATACTGGAGTGGCTAGCCATTTCTTTCTCCAGGGGATCTTCGTGACCCAGAGATTGAACCTGTGTCTCCTGCAATGCAGGCAAATTCTTTAACATCTGAACTACCAGAGAAGCCCTAGAAATATTACCCACTTAAAAACAAAACAAAACAACAACTTGAGTGCTTCTGTAGCATGGTGGCCATGACTTTATTTCAATGCATTTTCTTTTTCATTTTTTTAAAATTTATTTTTATTGGAGTATAATCACCTTACAATGTTGTGTTAGTTTCTGCTGTGCAACAAAGTGAATCAGCTATATGTATGCATATATCTGCTCCTTCTTGAACCTCAATGCATTGTTTTATACACTAAAATTTTTCTTGTAGTTCCCCCACTGGCTGTGTGTTTGGGGACAATGAGAACACAGTGCTATGGTGAACTGCTTGAGAGCTGAAGCCATGATGCTCAGGTTCAAGTCTTGGCTCTGCTGCGTATCAGCTACGTGCCCTTGGGAAATTCCCAGAATCCCTTTGAGCTCAGTTTTCCCATCTGTGGAATTTAACTTGCCAGTGACAGCATGTTCCTTAAAGTTCACTGTGAAGATTAAAAGAGTTAATACATGCAAAATGGTTTCAGCAGGGCTTTCATGAAGTAAATTTATATAAATTTGAGTAAATACAAAATTAAATTTTGTCATATTCATTTTATTTCCACAATCCCTGGAATGTAACTGCTGAATAAACACATTTAAAATAAATTGAACTAAGTTTTTTAGGTCTTTAGGCAGAAACTTTGACTTTCCTTGTGGTAAATTTATTGTTTGCATTTGAAAGTCAGTGATCCATAGCATCCTACAAGAAGTGTTGTACTAGGAAGAGAGACTGAGGATCTGAGTTTAATATACTGTTTTTGAAGGTAGAGCTGATAGGACTGACATGCTAAGAAACAGAATGTGAGGTGTGAGAGAGAAATACCGAAGGTGACATAGAGTCTTCTCCCAGGTGTTTGGAGGGTGATTCTTTATATCAAAAAGGGGAAATCTTGGAGCTAGGAGGTTTGAGGGATGAGGAAAAATACTATTCTGTTTTGGCAACATCAACTCTGAATTATGTATTGAATATTTGATTTCCATGTAATAATATCAAAGTCTTTTGTATACTGTTGCACATAAACTCTTGAGCTCAAAAGTCCACAAGATACAATGAAATCATCATGAAAGAGAGTAAATACAGATAAGCTCTGGGTGAATTTCTAAGCATTTAGACAATTAAAAGCCAAATGGAAAGGGTGGAAACGTTATTGCTTCTAGACTAAAAAACAATCGCCAGAGATATTTAGAGAGTGAGTGTTAAAAACTAATGTAAGAATTTGCTATCACTTTCAAGGAGTTAATAATCTAAAATGGAGCTCACCTCCAAATCACAAATATTTTGAGAATATAGAGCATCTAACATTTGCAAATAGTGCTAACTTGTGAACTAAATTCTTTCATGTTCCCCTCTCATTAGCATTCAGCCATATAGTTTTACAAGTAAAGAAAGTTCTTGAAACTTATTCTCATGCATTTTAATTGGTGAAGCATTTTCAGATGTTTCTAAAGTTCCACATATTGTGACGGTACACAACATTGGTTTTTCAGTGAGCAGTTAAATCGGGCAATAATTATTTTTCTGTACAATTAAAAAATCCCTATTCTGAGAAAAAAGCCCTGGATGCTGCATGCTCCTCGCTTGTGTTCCAGGCCATCACTTTCCATTTCTATAGCTTTTAGTGCTCTCATTTTTAGCTAAAATTGTGTCATGTCTATCAAGTGTAATTTCCATATCTTTAACTTCCCACTTCTGTAATCAGTCTCCTGTGAATTTTTCAATTTCAATTGAGGTCATTGTGGTCTGGATCACATCCAATTTACTACAAATATCTCTGGCATCCTTTCCATGTAAGTCAGACATGCCTGATGCACCTGTTCTTTGCCATATTAGAAGAGATCTTGAAATGTCTTCAGTTTTTCTTCTTGATTTTCAAAACTTTGATGACAAATTAAAGATTATGAATAATCCAGTTTATTATTATTTGCTTATTTTTGCATGTTTATTCTTCAATACTAATGATGTCATAAATCTATAATAGAATATGTTTCAGGGTCTGTAGAGAAAAAATTTGTTGAAAAAAATTATATTCCCTTTTATATATTGTTGTGAACATGAAGCAGTTCTTATAATTAAGGATTATAACTATTAGCCCTCATTCAATAATGAATACCCTTATAAGCTTGGTGTAAAATCTCAGAATTAATAGTCAGAAGCATTTTGTTATTTTTTTTCAAAGAGCCAAAGTATAATTTTAATATTTTAGGATGTTTAGTTTTGAAATTGTGTTTTTAATGGCAATTAAAATATTAAGCAATTCTATCTCTTGGAAGGTTATTATATCAAGCAGAAAATTTCTTAAGTCAATTTATTAAGGATTAAATACTAAGAGGGAATATTTTAAGCTGTTGAATTAGCTTTTCTGCAGGAGCTAAAGGAAAGTAAGATAAATGTCTTTTTATTTATAAATCACAATCTCTAAACAGGATTTCATTTTTTCTTATTAACCAACAGAACCTTTTATGTGCAAAGATTTTACACACAATTAAAAAACATAATGCTAAGAGAAACCATATGTATGAAACCTAACATCTCACTACAGTGAAAGTGAAAGTTGCTCAGTCGTGTCAGACTCTTTGTGACCCAATGGACTGTAACCCACCAGGTTCCCCTCTCCATGGGATTCTCTAGGCAAGAATACTGGAGTGGGTTTCCATTCACTTTTCCAAGGGATCTTCGTGACCCAAGAATCAAACCTGGATCTCTGTATCGCAGGCAGATTCTTTACCATCTGAGCCACCAGGGAAGCCCTAATTGTCTTTATGTTAAACATAAAGTTTAGTGGGAAACTAAATGACTACCACTTCTAAAATAGGAATTTAGTGTCCACAGATTGTAAATTCTCAGATGTTATTTGGGGATTATATTTTCCAAGATTAGTTTAAAATGAGATTAAAGTTAGGAATGTAGCATTTTTTAGAGACAAGTTATTGGTTAAGGATTTTAGCATACAGGTAGATTTTGACATTGATCCAGGCCACACTGAAGATAAATGGAATAACAGTAACAGGAAAGGAAGTATGTCAGTTATGCTCATCATTATCTCTCCAGCACATAACACAGAATCTGGCGCATGGAAAACAGACAAAATGTATTTGTTAAGGGAAGAGGAAGGCACACACACACACTCACTCATTCACTCACACATGGACACACTTCGTAAAATCATTCTCTCTACAGAGTTTGTCCCAGAGACCCCAAGCTGGCTTCCACAATACTTTCAGCAGAGCTAGTCATACTCTTGGAGAGATGCTACCCTACCCTTCCTCACTTACTGGCAATTCCATCCATAACACTACGAACTGCCCAAGAAACTAGTCTCAGGTAAGAATTGAAATTCAATTATCCATTAAAACAATACTCAGTACTATAATGCCAACTAATTCTGTTTTCCTTAATCATCAGGAAAAAGTCCAAGTTTCCTCAGTCATTTCTCATCACTAGGACTTTTACCCTCATATTCAAGTTGACTTAATTCTACATCCTTTTCTGGACTCTCAGTACTTCCAATGTGCTCTCTAGAAACTTGAATTTACTTATAACCTTACATCTTCGAAAATTCCCTTCACTTTCCATGAATTAGTTAGCCTAAGGTTTAAGTAATAAGCAACCTTTGCTTATCACTCCACCCCAGGCCATTGTGACTATGTCCCGGTGAGTTCCTTGATACACACACCACCAAGTCTGTCTCAGCTACCATTTATTTAACTAGTCATCCGTAGTCCTTGGGCTCTGCATCTGCATTCCCTTCTCCACTTTTTTTATTGCATCCATTTGAACTGGGACCTCCTTTGGTTCTACATCTGTATTCCCTTCTCCATTTCATTTCTTGCATCCATTTAAAATAGGTCTTCAGATATTCCCATATCCAAAGTCCTATTAAGTCTACAACCTACTCCACTCTCAAAGATATACGATTCAGTTGATCACTCTCTTGTTGAAACTTTTTCATTACTTTGTCATGGAGACCACATATTCCTGTTTTACCCAACTTCACTGGGGGTTTATTCCCTGAGCTTTAATGTCTTCATCATTTTGCATTCTCAGTATCCTGAAGTCTCATTAGACAATGGGCCTCATTTTTGTTCTCTAAGTCATGTCATGGAGTCCCATGCTTTTAAATTCAGTTTAAAAATTAGTAGCTCCCAAATTTATATCACAAATCACAGCTTTTCCCCTGAAGTCCACATTCCTATATCCAATATTGAAGTTGATGTCTTCATTGGTTGTCTAACAAGTGTCTTATGCTCAACAGATCCAACCTTCATTTATGGAACCCTGAACCCTGCTTCTCCCCATGTTAATCAAGGGCATCACCACTCTCCCAGTTGCACAGGGAGAGAAACTTAGACACTTTCTTGTATCCCTTCTCTTTCTCATCCCTTACTTCTTATCCACCAACCACTTCCACTCTTTCTTCAAAATATTTTCTAAATCTATTTCCTACCACTTCCACAGCTCGTGTAGTGTTTCATATCATCGTTATTGTTTGGACTGTTACAAAAGCCACTTGGCTAGGCTCAGTGTTTCCATTCTTAACAGTGTATTTACCATTGGTTAGTCAGACTAACAAGTTAAAAATATGAGTGGTTTCAGTTCTGTTCAGTCTCTCAGTCGTGTCCGACTCTTTGTGACCCCATGAATTGCAGCACGCCAGGCCTCCCTATCCATCACTAACTTCTGGAGTTCACGTAAACCTACGTCCATCGAGTTGGTGATGCCATCCAGCCATCTCATCCTCTGTCGTCCCCTTCTCCTCCTGCCCCCAATCCCTCCCAGCATCAGAGTCTTTTCCAATGAGTTTACTCATTGGAGTTTCAGCTTTAGCATCATTCCTTCCAAAGAACACCCAGGGCTGATCTCCTTTAGAATGGATTGGTTGGATCTCCTTGCAGTCCAAGGGACTCTCAAGAGTCTTCTCCAACACCACAGTTCAAAAGCATCAATTCTTCAGTGCTCAGCTTTCTTCACAGTCCAACTCTCACGTCCATATATGACCACTGGAAAAACCATAGCCTTGAGTGGTTTACTCCTTGCCATAATTTTGTTGTTGTTTTTATGGTAGACATTTCATTATCATTTTGAAATACAGCTGATTTGCAGTGGCGTGTAGTTTGAGGTATACAGCTAAATGATTCAGTTGTACACATATATAAATGTATATATTCTTTCTTACATTGTCTTCCATTATAGGTTATTACAAGATCGTGAGTAGTGTTCCCTGTGCTATACAGTAAGTCCTTGTTCGTTATGTATTTGTATATGGTAGTATGTCTATTTTAATCCCAAACTCCCAATTTATCCCTCCTCCCCCTCTCCCTTTTGGGAATCTTAAATTTATTTTCTGTGTCTGTGAGTCTGTTTCTATTTTATAGATTAACTTGTATAATTTATTTTTAGATTCCGCATAATGGTCATAATTGTTTATAATAGAGTTCTAAATCCTTGTGATGATTAGAAGGTCGCATGGAATCTAAGTCTGGCTATTTCTTCTATCACGACCTTCAACTTCTTTCCTAGCTTATGTTGTTTACTTCTTTGTGGTGTCTCCAACAAGTCAACCACACTCTCATATCAAGGGCTCTGGAGGCTGGCAGTCTTATCCACAGATATCGCCACGACTCATTCCCTTAGCTCATTCTCATGTCTGTACCCATCTTCCCTGAACACTCAAACTAAAATAGTTACCTTTATCACTGTGCTTAGCTCACTTACTTTTAGTTTTATAATCACTCTCCATGGACTTCATTTGACTTATTCTTTTCTATAAGCCTTATACCAAGAACAGGACCTCACATAAAGGATCTCAGTACTTGTTAAAATAATAAGTGAATAAAAGTTGCATATTTTTCATATGACAGAGTTTTTCTCATAGGAATCATATAGTGAATTATTTATAGAGTAAGTGGTTTTTTTCTTTCTGAAGCATAGTACATATTTGGCAAGTGTTAGTAGGGGGGACTTGAAATAACTCAAATCATCTGTAACAAATCTGTTAAGTATCAATACCTAGGAATCATTAGATGAGAAAAATACTCATTTTAATTTTTAAATGACTGTCCTTGTTAGAAAATAAAATAACACTTAAAAATAACTCCATGTGACTACTCTATACTGTATTATTATTTTATCAAATCATTTTGTCACATGTATAGGGTGAACATCTCTGTTACTCTGCTGAAGCCAAATGAGTGTAGTGCTGTTCTCATATGCTTTTATACTTCCAAGGCTGTGCCAGAAGCTTTGGACACTAGACATTATCTTATTTTTTTTGGTTTTATTTCCAATGAAACATGCAAAATTAAGACGCTCTGTGTAAATTAGACTGCCAGATACAGACTAGGGAATGGAATATTGAAAAGAAATATCTTTTACATAGATAACTAGAAAGAAACATCCACATCATTACACACAATAGATTTTACAATTGGACTATGAATCCAACAGCCACATGGCAGGTGGCTTGTTTTCCACATTGACAGAATTTATATCTGTCTATATAATGGCCTTGCTATGTGATGCAAGAATAACCACATGCCTTTTTGACCCATCAAGCAAGCTATTTTAAAATGTCTAATCTTTTGGCTTGTGTAGCTTTCTAAGATGCAAACTCAATGAGCTTCCTCACATTTTGTGTCTACATTTTATGACATAATGAAATCTTGTAAAGTATTTATGTTTGATTCAGGGCATTTATTAGAATATCAAGCAATTACTTCTCCCTCTAATGAAGAAAATGATATTTACACCCATAATAAATGAAACAAAAATAATGTGACTATTATTTGAGAACAAAATCAAGTTACCTACTGGGAGATAATAGATATTTTAGATTAAAATCGTAAAATAGAGAACATATGTCTTGGAAACTTTAGAAAGACATATTTATGTTAGATATCCCAATAGGATTGGGTTTTTTTCTACTTGCACAAATTATCATGAATTTAGTTGCTTAAAACAATGCACTTCATAGTTCTGTATATGAGAAAGTCCAACACCGACCGCTCAAGGATAAAATCAGTGTTCTCGGGGCTCTTTTCTTTACTAGAGGTTCTGTGGAAGAATTTTCTTCCCAGCTTATTCAGGCTGTTGGCAGAATTCAATTCTGTGTGGTTCTAAGACTGAAGTTTCAGTTTTCCTTGCTGGTTGTCAGACAGAGACTGGTCTTTACTCCTAGAGGTTGCCCATATTTCTTCTCATGCTTTCCAGAAATCCTTTTTCCTGGCCTTATACCTGGGCCCCTCCGTCTCAGAGCCTTGCATCCAGCCTCCCATACTTTGAATATCTGACTTCTCCTTTTGTCCAGTTTCTCTTTCTTCCACCATATCTCTCTGAGTCCATCAGAGGGAAACTCTCTGCTTAAAGGCGTCACTGGGATTAGGTTGGCTTTACCTGAATAATCCAAGATAGTCTCTCTACTGTAAAGTCGGTCACCTCTATGTCACCTCTATTTCATCTCTTCACAGATTGGTATTAGAATAATCAGGGGGTGAGAGTTTGGAGAGAATTCTACCTACCACACTGAGTTTATATTTTAAAACTAAAGTTCACATTTTTGTTTTGTTAGCTTTTTAAGCTAATACAGCAAGCAAATGTATTGCACAATATGCTAACTTTGAAAATTCAGAGGCAGACATATTCATCCCATGTCTTACTTTCAGATGATTTGACATCCTGAATGACTAACTAATGCTGTCTACTGAATTCCATTGGAATTATATTTTTGTAATGTTCTGCAGTAACTTTATGAGAAAACTATTTTCTCCTTCTCCGTGGCCTTCTCTTTCCTCTTTTCTTCCTGTTCTTCTTTTTACACTATTCCTCATCCTTTACATCTTTTTTCTCCTCATCTTCCTTTCATTCAATCCTCATTCTCTTATTTATTTTTCCTCCTCCTCTGATCAATTATTATTCTAAATTGTTTTTCTTGCTTTATTTTTGCACTCCATATACACATATGTTATTCTCAAAACTATTTTGGTGAGATAGGTATATTTGATATTATTATTGCCATCTTGGTATAACAAAGTGGAAATAGAGTTCTTAATTATTTGACTAAGCCTACATTTGTTGTGAGAAATAAAAGTCTATAATACAGACATCTGCTCCTATTACAGTATTCTATCCACTATATTATGTATTCTATACAGTATTCTATCCACTATTCTATTATGGCTTGGTCTTTGAAGAGCAAAAATAAAAACATGTTGATTATTTATGCTATTAAATATGTAGACAATATAATTTTCACACACACACACATGTATATTTATATATGTAACAAAGTACTAAAAAAGTTTAAAATCTAATTAATAATATAAAATATGAAACACAAAAAGTGAAGTTTGCATAGTTAAAGGCTAAATGTAATCCTATTAATTGTAAAATGTAGAAGTTAAGATAAAGAAAATTTTCTGCAGAAGGAAATATGTGATTAAATTCAATAAGGTGAGATACAGCTTTGAGTGTTTGTGGAGAAGGGAAAGGAATTGTAAATACAGCAGATGTTAGGAAGTATAGAAAAACAGGTTAGAAAGATAGTATCAGACCAGAATATAAATTTCAAGTAATAATTATCAAATAAGAGCTTAATATTACCCAAAGAAATATGACACAGAATTTTAACTTACCTGTTTGTATAGTTCACGTAAGAGAGAAATCATACTTAAAATAGCCTGTACTTTAAGTGGAGGATGTAACTTCAGAAAAAACTAAATTGTCTGTATTTAAATGGTGAAAACAGAATATATACTATCTAAAAAGATTCTAATCCTAAATATATATCTTCCCTAGACAAAATACCATGTTTCATCTAATTTGTCCACATACGATTTAAAACTTTTTTTTCAAATGGTGTTTTTTTTACCTTTTGATTTTTTTTTTTGACGATGTTGTTACATTTTTGCCATATCATCTATAACACATTGTTTCTTTCTTTGAGATATAATTCACATTTAAAAATTTGTGGGTTTGTGAGATTTCAAAAATATGTGTGTGTGTGTGTGTGTGTGTATATAAATATATACATCAGATCAGATCAGTTGCTCAGTCGTGTCCGACTCTTTGCGACCCCATGAATCACAGCACGCCAGGCCTCTCTGTCCATCACCAACTCCCGGAGTTCACTCAGACTCACGTCCATCGAGTCAGTGATGCCATCCAGCCATCTCATCCTCTGTAGTCCCCTTCTCCTCCTGCCCCGAATCCCTCCCAGCATCAGAGTCTTTTCCAATGAGTCAACTCTTCGCATAAGGTGGCCAAAATACTGGAGTTTCAGCTTTAGCATCATTCCTTCCAAAGAACACCCAGGACTGATCTCCTTCAGAATGGACAGATTGGATCTCCTTGCAGTCCAAGGGACTCTCAAGAGTCTTCTCCAACACCACAGTTCAAAAGCATCAATTCTTCAGCACTCAGCCTTCTTCACAGTCCAACTCTCACATCCATACATGACCACAGGAAAAACCATAGGCTTGACTAGACGAACCTTTGTTGGCAAAGTAATGTCTTTACTTTTGAATATGCTATCTAGGTTGGTCATAACTTTCCTTCCAAGGAGTAAGTGTCTTTTACTTTCATGGATGCAGTCACCATCTGCAGTGATTTTGGAGCCCAGAAAAATAAAGTCTGACACTGTTTCCACTGTTTCCCCATCTATTTCCCATGAAGTGATGGGACCGGATGCCATGATCTTCGTTTTCTGAATGTTGAGCTTTAAGCCAACTTTTTCACTCTCCACTTTCACTTTCATCAAGAGACTTTTGAGTTCCTCTTCACTTTCTGCCATAAGGGTGGTGTCATCTGCATATCTGAGGTGATTGATATTTCTCCCAGCAATCTTGATTCCAGCTTGTGCTTCTTCCAGTCCAGTGTTTCTCATGATGTACTCTGCATATAAGTTAAATAAGCAGGGTGACAATATACAGCCTTGACGTACTCCTTTTCCTATTTGGAACCAGTCTGTTGTTCCATGTCCAGTTCTAACTGTTGCTTCCTGACCTGCATACAAATAAGTACATCAGTAACTATGTCTATGGTTTAATTGGACTGTGGGTTATATGATTTTATATTTATATATGTATATATGTATACACATATATACATATATAAAATATATTTAAATATATATATATATACACATACATATATATGTATAAATATATATAAATATAAAAGCATGTAACCCACAGTCCAATTAAACCATAGACATAGTTACTGATGTACTTGTTTTATCACTATGTTTCTAATTAGTGACATTTAACCCTGTTTTCTGTCACAGTAGATCACTTTTGCCTTTTCTAGAAAATCATCTAAGATGCGAAGATGTTCCTTTGCATCTAGCTTACTTTGCTCAATGCAGTATTTTTAAGATTCCTTCATGTTCTTTTGTATATCATCCCTTTCTTTGTTCCATTTTATGAATATACCAGAATTTGTCTATTCATTCTCCTGCTGATAAAGGACATGCTGTTATCACTTTTTGTCTATTAGGGCTAATGTTCTTATAAACATGCTAATACTAGTCTTTTTGTGGATTTATGTTTTCATTCCTTGGGGCAAACACTTAAAAGTCATTGCTGAGTTGTAGGATACGTATATGTTTAACTTTAAATAAACTGCCAAATGCTCTTATAAAATGACCACAATACTTTATACTTCCATCAGCAATCCTTAAATATCTGATTGCTTCATCTTTTCACCAATATTTGATCTCTTCAGAGTTTCAAAGGTTAAGCATTAGAGTGACTGAAGAAATATTTCATGGTAGTTTTAATTGGCAACTTCATGAGAAACACTGGGATGAAGGAAGCACAAGCTGGAATCAAGATTGCTGGGAGAAATATCAATCACCTCAGATATGCAGATGACACCACCCTTATGGCAGAAAGTGAAGAGGAACTCAAAAGCCTCTTGATGAAAGTGAAAGTGGAGAGTGAAAAATTTGGCTTAAAGCTCAACATTCAGAAAACGAAGATCATGGCATCCGGTCCCATCACTTCATGGGAAATAGATGGGGAAACAGTGGAAACAGTGTCAGACTTTATTTTTCTGGGCTCCAAAATCACTGCAGATGGTGATTGTAGCCATAAAATTAAAAGACACTTACTCCTTGGAAGGAAAGTTATGACTTACCTAAATAGCATATTGAAAAGCAGAGACATTACTTTACCATGTAAAATTAAGGTTTTTATGTCATCTTCCTGAAGGGATTAATTCTTCGGCATGAAATCTCTCTATATATGTAGGTTAAACATCTTGTCTGGACATCTTTAATAAGAATTAAAAAGTACGTGTTACTTTCTTATACCTAGTGTTTGCATGATATATATATTTTGTACTTTTTCTTTTAACTTTTTTAATATTTATATATGTAAAACACATCTTTGTGAGTAGTTTGTAGTTGTATCTTGCTTTTTCCTTCAATCTGACCATCTCTGTCTTTTAATTGTAGTGTTCAGTTTATTTCATAAAATTCCAGGCAATTTGTTGTTGCCAAACAGTGGCAGTTGCTTCCCACTGTTACTACAGTAATAACTTGAAAGTGTGATCAGAATAAAGTATGTAATTGACTTATAAAATCACAGTAGGGCTTTTTTCTTTTGATGATAACAAAATAGCTTATATCATATCAATTCTCGAGATGAGAAAAATATGAAATCTATTTAAAATTTTAAAAGTACTCATTTGACAACATTAGAGAATAAACAATGCTTTATTCCAGAAAGGAGCACAATTCATTAGTGTGAGCACTACAGTTCATGCTACCTTTCTCATGTAGGGAATGCACCAATTTTTCCATGGTGCACAGAGACTGCATAGATAATAGTGACCTAAACTTTGTGTTAGGCTTACTGGATTGGACAATTTAAAATAGAGTTTAGGGCTATCAGGGAAGCCAGAATTGGAAGAATCTATCATAAAGAAGCGGAGAAGGCAATGGCACCCCACTCCGTGCTCTTGCCTGGAAAATCCCATGGATGGAGGAGCCTGGTGGGCTACAGTCCATGGGGTCGCTGAGAGTCGGACACAACTGAGCGACTTCACTTTCATTTTTCACTCTTATGCATTGGAGAAGGAAATGGCAACCCACTCCAGTGTTCTTGCCTTGAGAATCTCAGGGACAGGGGAGCCTGGTGGGCTGCTGTCTTTGGGGTCGCACAGAGTTGGACACGACTGAAGCGACTTAGCAGCAGCAGCAGCATCATAAAGAAGGCAGTTTGTAAATTGAAAATAATTAAAATTTAAAAATATCAAATTCTCTATTAAGAGTATAAAAAAGGCAAACTGCAACATTGAAATTAAATATCTGGAAAAGATTTTATATTAAGAATTTGTAATTTACTCTGACCAATAAGCCAATAAAAATCCAATAAAAAAAGGAAAGACAACCCAATAGAGAAATGGGTAATGAATTTAAAACCATCACTTTGAAAAAGATAATGCCAAGTATTCAGTAATGATTGGGAAGGAGGATGCTACAAATATTCAACACCTTATGTTAAATTTGTGTATTCAATCTGTAAAAATTTATTGGCCAGTACAATAGTGATTGTGTCATTTTCTCAGACTTTTTTACAGTTCACAACAATGCTGGAAAACATACATATTTTCCAATTACTTTATCAATGGAATGGTGTGACTCACACAGCATCTTTCTCTCTCTCTCTCTCTTTTTTTTTTGTCTGCCAACTTAGGGAAGAATCCATCAAACTGAATTTTCTGTATCATAATTTTATTTTCTCTTTAATTATAATCTTGAACTCATGGAATTTCAGGGCTAAATGCTTTCTCTTTAATTTTTTAATTGAAGTATAGTTGGTTTACAGTTTTGTGTTAATTTCAGGTGTACAGCCAAGTGATTCAGTTATATGCATTTATATATCTGTAAAGATTGATAGAAAGAGGTATAGATTCATTTTAGATTCTTTTTTCTTATAGGTTGTTACAAGGTATTGAATATAGTTCCCTGTGCTATACAGTAAATCCCTGTAGATTATGTCTTATATATTTACATAGTAGTGTATATATTTTGACTTCCCAGGTGGCTCAGTGGCAAAGAAACTGTCTGCCAAGCAGGAGACATGAGTTTGATCCCTAGGTCAGAAAGATCCCCTGAAGAAGGAAATTACAGCCCATTCTAGTATTCTTCCCTGGGAAATCCCAGGGGCAGAGTAGCCTGGGGAGCTACAGTCCATGGGGTTGCAAAGAGTTGGACATGACTTAGCAATTAAGCAAAAAAGTGCATATGTTTTAATCCCAATCTCCTAATTTATTCTCTCTTTGTTACAGTTTCCCCTTTGGTAACTGTATTTGTTTCCTATGTCTGTAAATCTGTTTTTGTTTTGTAAATAAGTTCACTTGTATCATTTTTTTTTTTTTAGATTCCACCTATAGGCAATATCATGTGATATTTATCTTTGTCTGATTTACTTCACTTAGTATGATAATCTATATGTCCATCCATGTAGTTGCAATGGCATTATTTTATTTCTTTTTATGACTGAGTAATAGTCCATTTTATACATGTACCACATCTTTACTCATTCTTCTGTTGATAGACATTTAGGTCGCCTTCATGTCTCAGCTATAGTGCTGCAAGTATCTTTTTGAACTATGCTTTTCTCCAGACACATGCCCAGAAGTGGGATTGCTGGATCCTATAATAACTCTGTTCTGTAACTTCTCAATTTTTATTGTTCAGATTTTGAGGTATTAGCCATTAGCGGACTTCTCTCAAATCTGACAAATCTATCGTTGAATTTATCATGAATTGCTTCATACCTAGACATTATTTAAACTGCTTTTCCCTTCTGTTGCCAACTGAAAGAAAAATTTATCCATGTTTATCTTGAATTTGACTGCCACAAAGATTAAACTAGTTAATGACCACCCATTCAGAGATAAACAGTGAGAGAGGGCACATGCTAGTCTTTGTGTGTGAATACCTAGAATAATGGGGCTTCCCAGGTGGCACAGTGGTAAAGAATCCACCTTCAGTGTAGGAGACGCAGGAGACTCAGATTAGATCCCTAGGTCAGGAAGATCCCCTGGAGGAGTATCTGGCAACCCACTCCAGTAATCTTGCTGATAAAATCCCATGAACAGAGGAACCTGGCGGGCTACAGTCCATGAGGTTGCAAAGAGTTGGACAGGACTGAGTAAATAAGTGCACACCTGCAATAATGCAGGTATACATGAGAAGTGCTTGGTAATATAGCATAAAATTACATGTGTTTTTCAAAATGCTCTGAGCTAAGGTTGATTTTCTAGTCTTTTCTGAGCTAGTTGTCTTTCCTTCTCTGAGTATTATTTCCATTTTCCCTCTAGTTCAACAATATATTGTCACAGTCATATAAATAATTGAGCAAATATGTTCAATTTTAGCCAAAATTCAAATTTTTGTTTCCTCCTTTAATAAACATTTATGAAGAATCTTCTGTTTAATTTCAAAATACACAGATCTAGATGAACTTCCTTGCCATTAGCAAGCAAATGGTCAAAAAAAATTCCATTCTGCCTGTATGATAACACCAGATAATTTAGAGACAGAATATTTTCTCTGTCAGAATTATATTTGCATGTAAAATAAGATTTTGAGATTCTCTGAAAATATTACTGTTTATTTCTCTATTTTCTTGAAGAAATATAATTAAAGATACTTGAAACATAGACCTATAGCATTTTACTAATAATCATATAATATATTAAATAATCATGCAGAGATACAACCTTAAAATAGGCAACCTTTCCCTACTCTTTTATGGATGAATTCTATGAAAATTTCAATTAACAGATAATGTCTACATTTATTTTCTTTCACCACCTTAGAAGGTCATCGTCCACATAAATAAAATCAATAGTTCTCTTAACTACATACATTGTCTTAAAACCATTAAAATTCAGTTAATTGTGGTTCTTAAAATCACGTGCAGCATAGTAAATCAATGCAGTAACATTTTAATATTCATCTCTTTCCCCAAAGAACTTTTTAAAAGTGCTTCTTATAGTCTTTTAAATATGAAGGTTTCATTGACTAAATGTAGTTCCAATATTTTGATTGGAGAGTCTATTTCAAGGAAAGACTTATTTCTGAGAGCAGATTCCCAAATGCTGTTTCTCAAAACCAAGTTTATTTCCAAGTTACAGGATTCTAAGTCTCTGTTCCTTTTCATATGAGAAGTTGTTAACATAGACTGCTACTTGCTGATCCAACATCTTTTTGCCTTTTTATTACTAAAAACAGATATCATTCTGAGTAGGAATGATCCCAAGTAACAGCCTAAATCTTTCAGTCTTTCTTACAGTTGGAAAGATCAACGGAAGTTAGTACATGGTGATTTCAAGCAGCCTTAAATGGACTGGCTCACTTCAGTATTGTTGCTGGTTTTCTTTTATTCCCTTACATCATCTTTTTGCTTAGAATATTGGTGGATGCTCACAGTATGTGAACAAGGATATACTGTACAGCACAGGGAACTCTACTCAATATTCTGTGATAATCTGTGTGACAAAAGAATCTTAGAATGGATATACATATATGTATAACTGAGTCACTTTGCTGTACACCTGAAACTAGACAACATTGTAAATCAACTATACTCCAGTAAAATTACCGTGTTTTTTAAAAGGCAAGCAAATAAATAGCGGTTGGCTCCTGCACACATTAAAATGAAGCTAGTGAGAATTCAATCAATATGTTATTAATGTTTTTCTTTCCTATGAGATCTACCTGCTTTTGACTAATTCCTGCACACACAAACACACTTTCTTTACAGAACAAGCTAGAGAAGTGACTGTTGATATGAACTTTTCTCTGCTTCAGTCTCACCCCTTGGCACATCCATAAACTTGGCAGTTATTCAATATTTGTCTAAAAAGTTGTCAGCTACCAATCTAGCTGGTGTCGAAGGCATGCTTTCATGACACGCATGACTGTGGGTGATGTCTCCACCCCATAATATCAGGCTTTTTTACTCTTAAACCCAGATTTCTCAGCTGCTCGTTCCTTGTTTCAAAATTCCCTAGAGAGCCTCTAATGCTAGAATTCACAAGAGTAGTCTGAACATTTTCACTCTGCTCATTTAAGATTGCTATTTATTTTCAGTTCAAGGAAATAAACAACTTGGGATTAAGGGAGAACTGGATTGAGGCCATTAAAGCAATTGCGCCTTAATTTTCCAACAATAGTCTTGTGATCTTTTCACAAGGCTGGCACAGCCTTTGATGACACTTGGTTTCCCTGTGGTTTCTCCCTAACTCTCTCAAAACAGTTTATCTCCTGACTCAGTTACAGTTTGATGTCTTCAGCACAGTCACTAAGATACAGTGTTATATAATAGAGTCTAGTGTAATTGGAATGTGTGTATACACATTCCTTATTAAGATTATTCCTAAGTATTTCTAACATTTTGTTTTATTTTATGAATGGAATTTCCTATCACAATTTTTCAATTAGTTATTGTTTGTTTGCATAAGAAAATATTTCAATATATTCAAATTTCTAATTCAGTGAGTTCTCTTCTATTAATTGATTAAAAGATTTTTTTTCCAGTTTCTCTTCTTTTTTAGCTTTTTACTTTAATTGAAATATAGGTGATTAACAATGCTGTTTTAGTTTCAGTATACAGCAAAAGTGTTTCAGTTATGCAATACATGTATCTATTCTTTTTCAAATTCTTTTCCCATTTTGGTTGTTAACATATTATTATGTAATGCATTTCCCTGTACTATAAGTAGATCCTTGTTGATTTTCCATTTTAAATATAGCAGTATGCACGTTATCAATCCCAAACTCCCTATCCCTCCTTTTCCTACCCGCTCCCATAACCTTAAATTCATTCTCTAAGTCTGTGAGTCTGTTTCTCTTTCTCTTGATTTTCTTGTTAAACAAGCCTATTAGGTGCAAATAATTGAAAATTTCTTCTTTTATTTCCAAGAATTCCCTTATTGCATTGGCCACTATTTCCAACAGCAAATTGCAATTGACATCCTTATTTTGTTCATAAATTTAATGTATTACATTTTATTTTAAAATTTAATTCATAAATCTTTATTTAATTTTTGTTATAAATTTTATTTAATAATATTATTTTGAACAACACAGAAATAAAATTTTGTAGCAATACCTTTATAAAAGTAGAATTCAGAGTGTAAGTGAATACATAAAAACTGAACAACTAAATCTGAGGAAATTGTTGTATATGATATAAAAGCTTACACATTTTATCTGCTTTAAAAAATCCATTGTATACTCCAGAATCAATCTCTCCTTTGATTATCAAAAGGTCTTACATAGTCATGGGGAATAGATTCCCCTTATTTTATACAACTGTTGATTCTTTTATGTCTGTATTAGCAGTTATTACATACTTACTGTTTTAGTTATCCTCACTGGATTGTGAAGTGTTCAGAACTATAAACAATGTTCTATGATTTGTATTCATCACATAATCTAGCTTTAGTGCCTTGTACACAACAGGTATTCAATATGTGTTTATGATGGAGAATACTGTGTTGTTTATTTTGCAAAATTCAGAAGGAGTCATATTATTGTTGTCAGCAGCAGTGTCTGTCTATCCAAATGTGTTGCCCAGTTAATCTGTGAGTCTAAATGGTTCTGGCAAGTTATGCAAAACCAGAATTATGAAAAATATAAAAAGAGTAGAAAGTATTTTGGGGGACTATTTTATTTTATAAAATTATATTTTTAATGTGAGTTGAAATGAGAGTAGGTTATAGATTTTTTCAATTTTTCACAATATATTTAAAATAAAGTGATCTTAACTAGCATTTCTTCCAAGCTATTTTTAAAATGCCAGGGCAAATATTTTAAGTAAAACTGTACACTGTATTCGGAGAAGGCAATGGCACCCGAATCCAGTACTCTTGCTTGGAAAATCCCATGGATGGAGGAGTCTGGTAGGCTGTAGTCCATGGGGTCGCTAGGAGTTGGACACGACTGAGCGACTTCACTTTCACTTTTCACTTTCCTGCATTGGAGAAGGAAATGGTAACCCACTCTAGTGTTCTTGCCTGGAGAATCCCAGGGACAGGGGAGCCTGCTGGGCTGCTGTCTATAGGGTCACACAGAGTCAGACATGACTGAAGCGATTTAGCAGCTTAGTACACTGAATTAATTGATTATGATCTGAACAACAAATACAAGAAGTATCTTGCAGGAAAAATATATATTTCTTTGTCCAGAGGCATTTATGTTTCTGGCAGAGGTGTTTTAGAGAATCAGGGACTTTCTGCTCAAGGGTGTCTTCATTTTTGTCTTTTGACTTAGAGATTTTAGGCTCTGAAACTGACCTCCTGCTAATGCGTGTGGGAGTGAATGGGTATCAGAAGCACAGCCACTTAAGACTAAAGCAATGAAAGATGTGAATTATATTGTTCTTCCCTGTACAAGAGACTCAGGGTAGAAAGAAGTGTAAAGCTTGTTTCATTTTTTGAAGTAAAAAAAAAAAAAAATATATATATATATATAAATGGCCTCTAACTGGACCTTATGACCTTCAGTTCTTCCTGACAAACTCCTTTTATACATGAGAAATCTGAGTTCCAATTAAAATAGCTTATCTAAGTTTAGTATTGATAAGGGGCAAGATACTATTATTGATGTGGACCTCAACTCCCCTGATTGCCAATACAGAACACTTTGTGTTAAATGAAGTTCATGGGGTACTGCTTCAACTGTTAATCATATTTACCATTTGCTGAAAAAAAACCTCTGGAAGTAGTTACATAGATTATTTCATCTAATTTTCAGAACAAGTGTTAGCTTTCATACTGATATACTATATATAGATGAAAAAAAATGTATTCCAAGAAATTGTAGTTAAAGTTTTCCAAGGTCACATAGCTGTCAAGTAGGAAGGTTGAGATACAGTCATTCAGTTCAGTTCAGTTCAGTCATAAGAAAAGTAAATAGCTTAATTATTAAAAGTTTAAAATTTAAGTGTATCTGAATTTGGAAATTAAATACTATATACTTAATTTGCAAATTTCTATTACCTGTATAAATAAGGAAATAAGTCCTAAAAATTTAATTATTTTGTGACAATACTGTGTTGCACATGTATCTTTATCAGTCATGTGAGGTTTGCAGGAAGGGAAATTAGTTCTGAGTTAATTCTGTGGGAATACCATTTCTAAATTTATACATGCTGTAGCTGAGTGATTATAAGCAAGTAAGCTACAGAACGAGGCTTTCTTCCTCATCAAAAGAACCAGACAAACTTCTAGCATATGGAAGCATTTCTGCACTACAAGTTATTCTGAGAGGGACGCACATGATTTATAAATACTGTCAAATAAAATATGTACTTCCAAATGCTAGTAATATGGCAAAATATATAGCATGGATAAAATGCCCTTCCACACCTTCTTATAATAACTTCCTGATGCACCTTGCAGTGGAGCCAATTCAAGTTCATATATGACTGCACTATTCATAGTCCATGTGGTCTGGGGTGAGTTACTTGACCTCTCCTGATCCTTTTCCTTTTTCTTATCTGTAAAATGTAAGCAACAGTTACTTCTATATATGGTTGT
Source organism: Bos mutus (assembly GCF_027580195.1). NCBI lineage: Eukaryota > Metazoa > Chordata > Mammalia > Artiodactyla > Bovidae > Bos > Bos mutus. The sequence continues at coordinate 74,997,641 of NC_091632.1, forward strand.
TGTAAGATTCAAGCTAGATAATATTTGTAAGGCAACTAGTCCCGTGCCTGATATCTATCATTCAAAAAGTGTTCATTCTCATCTGTCTTCTGTAAAGCTATTACATGTATTTCTCTTGCATATATACAGGAAAATCCAGGCTGAATTAGGTAACATCAGTGTTTCTAGTTTTCTTGGTAGGAATCTTTATGCTTCTACTTATGAGCAGGATTATCAACACACAAGATATAATCAACATTCATATCTCACCTATTAGACTGGTGCAAATCCGAAAGGCATTTGACACCACCTCTGTCGGTGGATTGTGAGGAAAGCCAAGATCATAGAGTGTTGGTGTATCTAAAGTGTCAAACCTCTGTGGAGGGCAATTTCACACTTTCTGAAAAAAACTCAGAAATACATACATTCTTGGACTCAGTAATATCTGTATCTCTATATATAGATATATGGAAATTGGCTTACATGATTATGGAGGCTGAGAAGTCCCATGATCTGCCATCTGTAAGCTGCAGACCCAGGAAAGCCAGTGATATAATTCAGTTTGCATTCAAGGCCTGGAGAATTAGGGAAGTCAGCGGTGTCAGTTCCAGACTAAGGGCTAGATAAAATGAGGTGAGGTGTCCCTGCTCATGCAGCAAGATAGGAGAAAAGGGATCAATTCCTTCTTCTTCTTCCTTCTGTTCTATTCGGGGCTTCCACATTGGGAGAGATGATCTATTCGACTGAGTCCCCTGATTCAAATGCCAATTTCAACTAGTAACAACCTTATGCAAACTCACCCAGAAATGTTTAATCTGGGAACCCTGCAGCTAGTCAAGTTGATGGTTAACCATCACAATGTTTATCTGTGTAAAATACATATGTAAAAAGAAAAATATCTACATATGTATATAGATATCTCTCTATCTCTGTCTATCTGCCTATATTTATTGGAAGGACTGATGCTGAAGCTAAAGCTCTAATACTTTGGCCACCTGATGGAAAAAGCTGACTTATTGGAAAAGACCCTAATGCTGGGAAAGACTGAGGGTAGGAGGAGAAAAGGGCAACAGAGAATGAGATGGTTGGATGGCATCACCAAATCAATGGACATGAGTTTGAGCAAGCTCTGGGAGGTGGTAAAGGACAGGGAATCCTGGCATGCTGCAGTCCATGTGGTCACAAAGAGCTGGACATAACATAGTGACTGAACAATCTATCTACTGTAGCCCCCCAGGCTCCTCTGTCCATGGAATTCTCCAGGCAAGAATACTGAAGTGGGTTGCATCTCCTTCTCCAAGGTATCTTCCCGATTCAGGGATCAAACACATGTCTCTCGCATTGCAGGCAGATTCCTTACTGTCTGGGCCACCAGGGAAGCCCCAGCTATCTATCTATCTGACTCCAAATGGTAACAGTGAAATATATTATGGTATGAGTGGAATATATTACAGTTTGATTCTTTACCAGCTGAGCCAACAGAGAAGCCCATGAGTGAGTTGTTTAGGAGGAAAAAAAAATAACTCATTTAAATTTTCTTGTTAATACAGAAAAGAATTTTGGGGAGATTCACAGGAAATGAATGGGAGTGAAATATATAAAAAAACGTGTGGGAGATAAGTGTGGGAGAAAGTTTTCAGTTTGCCATTATAATATTTAAGGGATTTGATTATAGGTGCATAGAATTTGGGGCTTCCCTGGTGGCTCAGAGGGTAAAGCGTCTGCCTGCAGTGCGGGAGACCTGGGTTCGATCCCTGGGTTGGGAAGATCCCCTGGAGAAGGAAATAGCAACCCACTCCAGTATTCTTGCCTGGAGAATCCCATGGACCAAGGAGCTTGGTGGGCTATAGTCCACGGGGTCGCAAAGAGTCAGACACGACTGAGCGACTTCACTTTCTTTTCTTTCCTCTTTCTTTTTATATAGAATTTGAAGATTAAAGAGAGGTAGAAAATCAGTAGGAGGCCTCTCAAGCAGCACACTAGAAACCAGATACCTTACCAATGTGGCCACTCGGATAGTAAATACTTTGTTTAAATCATGTGGATACAACTTAAATCTTTTAGTTTTCCTTTTTAAAAAATGAATAGTTTGAACTTCATAGTGTGTTGCATATTATTTAAATACTTTAATTGTTTGAAAATGGGTTTCTTTTTTGCACATTTTACTTTTTTTTGGTTAAATTTTTTTTTTTTTTTTTGTGGTAAAAGTCACATAATATAAAACATACGTTTTAAACCATTCTTAACTGTACACTTCAGTGGCATTATATATATTCCCATTTTTGTGCAACTCTCATTATCCTTCTCCTGAACTCTTCACCCTCCCAAACTAAAACTCTGACTGAATTAAGCACTAACTCCCTCTTCCCCCTCCACAGTCCCCCTCCTGATGCCCCTGGCCTCTACTCTTGTACTTTCTGAATCTGTGAATTTAACTAGTCTAGGTGTCTTGTGGAGAAGGCAATGGCACCCCACTCCAGTACTCTTGTCTGGAAAATCCCACGGACAGAGGAGCCTGGTAGGCTGCAGTCCATGGGGTCTCTAAGAGTCAGACACAACTGAGCGACTTCACTTTCATGCATTGAGAAGGAAATGGCAACCCACTCCAGTGTTCTTGCCTGGAGAATCCCAGGGACGGGGGAGCCTGGTGGGCTGCAGTCTATGGGGTCGCAGAGTCGGACACGACTGAAGTGACTTAGCAGCAGCAGGTGTCTTGTATGAGTGGAACCAGACAGCCCTTGTCTGCACTCAGTAGATATTGGGATGCATTTTTAAGCTTAATATATGTCCTACAGATTGCACCTTCTTCACTACCCCCCACCATGATATACAGTAGGTTCTCATTGGTTATCTCTTTCTGACACATGTAATGTTTATACCTAATCAAATGCAAGTATTCAACTCATGAAGATAAAGTGTACATCAAGTGAGGCAATGTGCTTTTGTTTATAAAACGAGATATGTCTATAACTTGGTTAGTCCCTGCTGTGACTTTGTTGAATTAGCATTTGTTAAGTAGAGCCCAGCAATGTTGGATGGTGAGCTTGGGTTTAGTAAAGTGCCACAAAGGAATAGGAATGCCTATGTGCTCAGTCGTGTCTGACTCTTTGCAACCCCCTGGATTTTGCCACCCCACGGACTGCAGCCCACTAGGCTCTTCCTTCCTTTCATAGAGTTCTCCAGGCAAGAATACTGGAGTGGGTGGCCGTTTCCTACTCCAGGGGATCATCCTAACCCAGTGACTGAACCTGTGTATCTTGCATCTCCTGCATTGGCAGGCAAATTCTTGATCACTGTGCCACTTAGGAAGCCCCTTATTAGTCAGAGGTCTTGGAAGAAGTACCAGTTAAGCCTTGAGGAGGGTCACATGGGGAGACCAAGGCAGGGTGTAGGCAGAGAGAGAGAGGACCTGGGAAGAATGCCTCATTAGGGTCCGAGGGTGGAGGACTTTGGACTTCCTGGGCTAAAGCTGGATTGATCAGTTAAAATCAAAAAGAGTGGGGCTCTGATAAGCACTGTGGGAGTCTTATCTAAGAAGCACACAATGGAGGGATCTGGGAGGCAGTATGACCTTTCCTCACAAAGGCCTTTGGGAAAGTCGTATCAGGAACTTGATTCCAAAGCCCACATCGTATCCTTAACCACTTCATAATGAATACAAAGCAGAATGTGCATGTTGATATTCAAGAGTCAAAAAATATTTAAAGACAAAACAAACCTCCAGACTTCCTTGGTGGCCCAGTGGTTATGGTTAAGACTCTGGGCTTCCAGTGCAGGAGGCGTGGGTTCCATCCCTGATCGGGGTAGCCAGTTCTTACATGCTGTGCAGTGTGGCCAAAAGGCTAAAAAAAAAAAAAAGCCTCTAAGACTCTGGCCATATCCTTTTTGTTGTTGTTGTTGTCGGAATATAGTTGTAACTCCTGTTCCTTAAAATAAGGTGGCCATTATCTGAGATTACAGACATTTGACCATGCTGTAAATCCTGTCCTCTGTAGTACTTGTGGGATCAACAGTGAAAGGAGGAAAATAAGTATTTAATAAGGGCCACTCTGAGACTAACATGATACTAAATATTTTTCAAGTCATTTCACTTAATGTTCACAGTCATTTAGATAATATCTATTACCACTGTAATGAAAATTGATACAGGAAGAGGATAAGTAAGCCTCCTTAGGGCCTGTAGACTGGTGATGGAGCAGGAATTTAAGTCTATTTTCTATTAAAGCCTTGTTTCCACCACATTTCATGATATTTTCTATACATATGCAGTAATCTTTTTCTTAATTTTCTACTCAAATGTTTTTTTAGATAAGGCACTTGAGAGTCCCTTGGATGGTAAGGAGATCAAACCAGTCAATCCTAAAGGAAATCAACCCTGAATATTCACTGAAGAACAGATGTTGAAGCTGAAGCTCCAGTACTTTGGCCACCTGATGTGAAGAGGCAACTCATTAGAAAAGACCGGATATTGGGAAAGACTGAGGGCAGGAGAAGGGGGCAGCTGAAGATAAGATGGTTGGATGGCATCACTGACTCAATGAACATGAGTTTGAGCAAACTCTGGGGGAGAGTGAAGGACAGGGAAGCCTGGTGTGTTGCAGTTTATGGGATCACAAAGAGTTGGACAAGACTTAATGACTGAACAACAATTTTAAGTATATATTTATGTTTCACCAAATAAGTAGTTTTAGAGACCAAATAGAACATGTTCTCAACTTTTAAAACGTATTTTGTGGAAGTTGTTAGAAACTTGGGTCAACTTTTCTCAGAAGAGGAACATGACAAATCATATTTAAGATGTCTGGTTAGTCCACAAGAGCTGATAATGTAGCTGGCCAAATAGGCTCATAGGATCATACAACTTAACAGCCATTTCGGAAAAAGACAAAAAGAAAAACAAAAACTTCATATTCCCATCGTGATGTCTGGGGAAATGCCTTTTTATCTCATCCCTAAGTTTGGGAACCCATCTCTTCCCATCTCCATAGTTTGTTCAGGGAACAAACTCCCTTCCAGGATAATTATCTGTGATAGCAGAGATGGAACATGTATGTATCAGGGGAGAAGAAATGGAGGGCAAAGTGTCTCATGCTGATACTTATGTGTTTAGGTCTGATGAGTATTTCTAAAATGTTCCTGTGAAAAACTATGATTATAAAAATGTTACTGTATCTCAAAGGTAAAAGTTAAAAATGTCAAATAAAAATATATATTCCAGCAGCAGTGGCTTTCAGAAAGGGGCAGGCCCTCTTAGAGGTGAAATGTTCATAAAAAGAAGCCTGCTTGGGGTTATTTAATCTATTTTAAAATCTTCTATCTGTTTTATGATTACCCAGAGGTTGGGTCAAGTAAAGCAATCATATTATAGGTAACTGAATTTCCCTCCTTTCTACGAAAGGAACATATTGAGGCAATTACATAGACAATATAAAATAGCTGAGAAACAACTCAAAATGAAAAAAAAAAATACACTGAAGACTAGGAAAGACAGCATTCTTGGTTGCCAAATAGTTTTAAGTGTTACGGAATAAAGGCCATCGGAAACATTTCCTTTATAATGAACAGCTGCTAGCGGAAATCAAACTTTGTGTGTACACAAAAAGCTTTTGCCATGGTCCTTGTGTGGGTGGAATAATAGTCAAAATGATTCTAATAATCGAAATGAAGTAGGCCGTACAGTTCCCAACTGCCACAACAAAAACATTTTAGAAAATTGGATCTTTCCCACGGCTGAAACATGCAGCAATTTGTTTTTATGGAAATTGCATTTATAAGCTCAGTGTTAAACTGAAAGCAAGGTCCTAGCCTAGACCTCTCTTCAAGATTTAACATATCCAAGTAAATTAACCTGCTGAAATTCTTCATTTGTTTAAATTGGTTCACTTAAGAAGTTGTAAAAGCCTTTATTAAAGAACTTTCTGTAAGGTTCTTTACATCTTTATATAGTCTGGGTAGACTCTATCACTCATTACCCTGTGGCCATGTTTCCAAATATAGTCAATAAGGAACAGACCCTACTATTATCGTTTGATATGTAAATATAACTGGGGGAAAGGGACGTGTTTGTGTGTGTGTGAAAGAGCTGTTGAAGTATTTTAATTCATCAGAGAAACTAGAATTGTGAACCTGCTTGTTTTGTGTCCTCTAAGACCAACTTCTAAGGACAGAGTCAAGCAGGCTCGCTACCCAGTTTTCCTTTAGGATCAACCACAGTCATTGTGAGGGGACCGGAGGACAAGGCAGGCTTCAGGCGGGCACCTAACCCCCTTGTTTCTTCCTGCTGGGCTGGAGTTTGCCAGTGGCTGGCTCCGTTCATCTGCCAGAGGGTTCTGTCCCGTGTCTTCAGCTATCTCTGGGTCTGGTGTCTGCACAGAGGACAGTGTGAGGACCCAGGGAGGAGACAGCCATCCACAGGCTGGAGAGAAGTTCCTGGAACCGTCCTTTCCCTCACAGCCTTCAGAAGGACTAACTCTACTTGACCTCTGACTTCTGGCTTCCAGGGCTGTAAGAAAGGAAATGTGTCCTTATCTGTAAGTTCCACATCAGCTGATTCAACCAACTGTGGGTCAAAAATATTTGGTGGGGGAGGCGGGAATCCCAGAAATTTCCAAAGAGTGAAACTTGTATTTGCTGTGCACCAGCAACTATTTACATAGTATTTATATTGTATCAAGTATTACAAGTCATCTAGAGAAGATTTAAAGTATATGGGAGGCTATGCATAGGTTATATGCAAATATTGTGCCTTTGTATATAAGATGCTTGAACATCCCTAGATTTTGGTACCTGGTGGGAGTTCTGGATCCAACCCCCCAAGGCTACGAGAGATAACTGTGTATTATTTAAGTCCCTTAGTCTGTGGTATTTTGTTTGGGGAGCCTTTTTTCTCATTGCCCTTTCAGAGCTAGGCATGGTAACAGCTTTCTGAGTCTGGATGTTGAAAATGAACTTGACATAGGCTAATATACCATGAAAGGTTGTTGAACATGAACCACAACATACAGTATATTCATGTGCAAATGTTTTAGGAGAATGTAATAACCTAAGATTGCTCAAAGATTTAGGAGAAAGCCTCACAATACCTGAGTGTATTCATAATAAGAAAAAATTGAACTGTTAAACTTTGTTACTTTTTTAGAGAAAGCTTTCTGATATGTATGGTCCTCTCTTTTCAGTTTTTGTATTATTCAAAAGAAGAAGTTTTAAATTTCTTACAGTATTTCTTAAAGTAATTTCTGTGTTCTATTATTTTGCTGCAGTGAGAAGATTTAGGGTTTGACTGAGTTAAATGCTCAATTTGGGCGACTAAATGACATTTTCAAAAACTGATTAAAAGTTGTGAATAACATTAAAAATGACCACATAGAAACTGCACTATTGAAGTTTTGACCTTACATCTAGATTTTGGAAGATTAAATCATTTCCTGATTGATTTACTTATTTGATTTTTTTTTTTTTTTACTATAGGTGAAGTAAAAACATGCAGTCTGTATGTTAGGTTTGTTTCTGATGTTGTCCATAAAAGTGGAGATCTCTGTGAAAGTCTGTTGTAAACAGGATATTACAGACTAAAGTAAATGCAAATAAAATTAAAGCAGACATTGTTAAAACATTTTAGGAATCAAAATTTTGCCCTGACATTTACTTTAGGTGGTGTAGGGACTTGATTACCTAAAGGGTTTTCCTATTAAAAAACAACAATAACAGCCTCTTAGAGAAATAAAAAATAATAATCTTTATAGTATATTGACAGTCTTATGCAAATAAGTTAAAGAAAAAAAAAAACAAAACTAAGGTATTGTTTAGTCACTAAGTCCTGTCTGATTCTGTGCAGCCTCACGGACTGTAGCCCTCTAGTTCCTCTGTCCATGGGCTTTCCCAGGCAAGATACTGGAGCTGGTTGCCATTCCCCCCCCCCCAGGGTATCTTCCCAACCCAGGGATAGAACCCACATCTCTTGCATCTCTTGAATTGGCAGGCAGATTCTTTACCACTGAGCCACCAGGGAAGCCCACTATAAAAGCAAAAAATGAAAGTAACAGAGCAGTGAGCACTAAGCATTTGTATTTGTATTCAGCGATGATGAAGCCTTTCGACAGAGCACCACAAGCCTAGGTGACATCTGCATTAGTCAAGAGAAGGCTCCAAGTGCTGGAAACATTTTGTAGGAAGGCAGAATATCTAGCTTCTGGATGAAACAATTGCAAATTTATGTGCATAAAAGAATCTTCCATTTAGATACTTAGCATTCATACAAACTAAGATGACAGTATAACCATACATAAACTATTATTTTTTTTTAAAGAGAAAGAAATAAGGGGAAAAAAACCCAGCTAGAATGAAAGATTTGCATTTATTGGCCAGCTATGAAAATAAAAGAAGTCAAACTCTTAGAAATACAAAATTGAGATGCATTGGGCATGTGAATAAAATGATGGAAAGCAGGTTAGATTTAGCTAAAAAGAAAACACTTTCATCAGAACATGAATCAGAGGAAATACTCAGAGCAGAGCTAAAAGAAATAAGGATATGTAAAATGTGGAAAACAGATAAAGAGGTACATAAAAACTCAACAACTTCTATATAATTCTTACCAAAATTGAATCAAGAAGAAATAGAAAATCTGAATTATTCCTATTAAAGGAATTAAATTTGTAACAATAAATAAAAATATTCCCAGGGAGAAATCTTCAGAACAAGGTGATTTCATTAGTTAAATCATTGGTGCATCTTCACAGACCTTTAAGAAAAAATAACATAAGCTTTGCATAAAATCTTTAGAAAACAGAAGAATGAACATTTTCTAGCTTATTTTATTAGGCTAACATAACATCTATAAATAATTTTGACACATAATGAAAATAAAAGAAAAATTACAGATCAATATTCCTATTCACATAGAAGTAAATACATTCAGCAAAATTTTAGCAAGTAAAATTCAGCAATATTAACAAGGATAGTAAGCCCTGATAAAAATAGAATTCATTACTAAATTTAATCAAGGCACAGACTAGCAGTCAGCAATCAGAAACAATGTTATTTCTAGATAGTAGCAAAAATCAATTAGGAAAAATACTGAGCTGTACCAATAAAATACCATTAATATCATAAATTACTTTGAAATATAATTGATAAAGAAGTCCAAGCCCTTTACCCAAGACAGAATAAAACAATGAAGAATAAAGATGTTGTTCAGTCACCCAGTCATGCCCGACTCTGCAACCCCATAGACAGTAGCATGCCAGGCCTCCCTGTCCTTCACCATCTCCTGAAGTTTGCCCAAATTCATGTCCATTGCATCGGTGATGCTGTCCAGCCATCTCATCCTCTGATGCCCTCTTCTCCTTCTGCCCTCAATCTTTCCCAGTATCAGGGACTTTTCCAATGAGTTGGCTGTTAGCATCAGATAAGGAAAATACTGGAGCATCAGCTTCAGCATCAGTCCTTCCAGTATTCAGGGTTGATTTCCCTTAAGATTGACTGGTTTGATCTTGCTGTCCAAGGGTCTTTCAGAAGTATTCTCCAACACCACTATTCAAAGGCATCAATTCTTTAGCATTCTGCCTTCTTTAGGGTCCAGCTCTCACAACCGAACGTGACCGCTGGTAAGATCATAGCTTTGATTATATGTTCCTTTATTGGCAGAGTAATATCTCTGCTTTTCAACACACTGTCTAGGTTTGTCACAGTTTTCCTGCCAAAAGGCAATTTTCTTCTGATTTCATGGCTATAGTCACTCTCTGCAGTGATTTTAGAGTCTAAAAATAGGAAATTTGTCACTACTTCTACATTTTTCCCTTCTATTTGCCATGAAGTAATGGGGTTGGATACCATGATCTTAGTTTTTTTTTTTTAATTTAGTTTTAAGCTGGTTCTTTCACTGTCTTCACTTTTCGCCATTAGAGTGGCATTATCCACATATCTAAGGTTGTTGTTTCTCCTGACTGTCTTGATTCCAGCTCGTAACTCATCCAGCCTGGCATTTCTCAGGACGTGCTCAGTGTATAGGTTAAACAAACAGGGTGAGAGCAGACAGCCCTCTTGTACTCCTTTCCATAGGAGTTTCCTTTCCAAACTTGAACCATACAGTTATTCCATACAGAGTTTTAATGGTTACTGCTTGACCCGTAGTCAGGTTTCTCAGGAGACAGTTAAGACGGTCTGGTATTCCCATCTCTTTAAGAACTTTCCATGGTTTGTTATGATCCACACAGTCAACGGCTTTAGTGTAGTCAATGAAAAGGAGGTAGAAGTTCTTCTGGAAATCCATAGCTTTCTCTATGATACAGCAGATGTTATCAATTTTATCTCTGGTTCCTCTTCCTTTTCTAAACCCAGCTTGGACATCTGGAAGTTCTTTGTTCACATAATGTCGAAGCCTAGCATGCAAGATTTTAAGCATGACCCTACTAGCATGGGAGAGGAGTGCAGTTGTCCAATGGTTAGCACATTCTTTAGTACTACCCTTCTTGGGTATAAATAAAATAAAGAAGCCTAAATAAATGGACAACTACACCATATTTACTTTTTATTGTAATCAATAGTATTGAGTTCAGTATTCTCAAAATTGATCTATAGATTCAAAACTGTCTTTACGCTTTTTAAAAAAGGCCAACACACTTTTTTCTTTTAGAATTTGTTAAATGTATTCTAAAATTTGTATGAAATGTCTTCAAGACTTTCTTAATAATTTTGAGAAGGAACAATTTTGAAAAGGAATAAAGTTGTAGAATATATAAAACCTCATCTGAGGCTGTACTTCTCAGGTGGCTCAGTGGTAAAGAATCTGCCTGTCAATGTAGGAGACATGGGTTTGATCCCTGGGTCTGGAAGATCCCCTGGAAGAGGAAATGGCAAGCTACTCCAGTATTCTTGCCTGGACAATCTCATGGACAGAGGAATCTGGCTGGCTATGGGGTCACAAAGAGTCTGATGTGACTGAGCACTCATGCACACCCATCTGAAACTGTGCCATAAAGCTATAATATGTGGCATTTGTATGAGGATAGTCAGTTAGGTAGATGAAACAGAATTAAGTCCAGAAATTAACCCACACTTAATATGGTCAAGAAAAAATACAATGTTATCTATTTACTCAGAAAATGCAAATTAATATTACAATTAGATATCACTTCACATCCACTGGAATTGATACAGTTAAAATAATTGGCAATATTAAGTGCTGACCAAAACATAGAGCTACTGAAACACTTTTATCACTTACCAGATTGTGAAATGACACAACTACTTTTGAAAATGGATTGGCAATGCCTTTGTAAATTTAAACTTATGTTGCTGCTGCTGCTGCTGCTAAGTCGCTTCAGTCGTGTCCAACTCTGTGCGACCCCATAGACGGCAGCCCACCAGGCTCCCCCGTCCCCAGGATTCTCCAGGCAAGAATACTGGAATGGGTTGCCATTTCCTTCTCCAATGAATGAAAGTGAAAGTGAAGTCGCTCAGTCGAGTCCGACTCTTAGCGACCCAATGGACTGCAGTCCACCAGGCTCCTCCATCCATGAGATTTTCCAGGCAAGAGTACTGGAGTGAGGTGCCATTGCCTTCTCCAAAGTTTAAACTTATACTTACCATGTATTTCAACAATTATACTTCTTGTAAATAACCAAAATAAACATGAATGTGTGTCTACAAAAGGAGTTGCACTCGGTATTCACAGTATCTTAATTCATAAGAGCCAAGTACTGGAAACAAGCCAAATGTACAGCACCAGGTGTGTGCATAAGCAAATTGTGGTACATTCACACGGTGGAATATAAGTGGGCAGTACAACAAGTGAACATTTGATAAGACAACAATAGTAGGGTAATGGAAATCAGAATCGGATTTTGCATATTTCATTTGAAATTTTAGAATAGGTAAAGCTAATCTATTAAAAGCAAACGTACCTGTGGTTAACTGGGGCACAGGTTTGGTGGAATTGATTGTAAATGGACAAGAAAATTTTTTTACTTAATAAAAATGTTCTATACATCTATTGAGCTAGTGATTAGAAGGATTTAACCATTTGTCAAAAACTTATCAGACTATATACATAAAATGTGTTCTTTATATTGTATGTTCACTAAACCTCAATAGTATTGATAAAAGACAAATAGCTAAGCGAAGTAAGATAGATTCTCCACAAAGAAAGGACAGTTGTACTCAGAGCAAACTTTTCAGTGTCAAAGAATAAAACTAGGTAAAGTGGAAAATAGCCTTAAAATCTTCTGAAAAAATAACCATCAACTCAAATTGTGTATTCAGGAAAAGTATGTTTCAAGAACAAGGGCAATAAGGACATTTTCAGATAAACAAAAACTAAGACCACCCACAGAGCTTCAGTAGAGGAACTTCTAAAGCATATACTTTAGAAAAAGAAAGAAAAAGAAACAATGAGCCCTGAAAATGAGCCTGAAATTCTAGAAGCATTTTTGATAAAGAAATTGGTAACCATATGGGTATCAGAACACATATTATTTGTATGAAGTAATGTTGTAATTTTCAAATTGAGCTAGGCTAAAGAGACCAATTTCTCTTGAGAAATTTGTATACAGGTCAGGAAGCAACAGTTAGAACTGGACATGGAACAACAGACTGTTTCCAAATAGGAAAAGGAGTAGGTCAAGGCTGTATATTGTCACCCTGCTTATTTAACTTATATCCATGACACCACCCTTATGGCAGAAAGTGAAGAGGAACTAAAAAGCCTCTTGATGAAGGTGAAAGAGGAGAGTGAAAAAGTTGGCTTAAAGCTCAACATTCAGAAAACGAAGATCATGGCATCCGGTCCCATCACTTCATGGGAAATAGATGGGGAAACAGTGGAAACAGTGGAAACAGTGTCAGACTTTATTTTTCTGGGCTCCAAAATCACTACAGATGGTGATTGCAGCCATGAAGTTAAAAGACACTTACTCCTTGGAAGGAAAGTTATGACCAACTTAGATAGCATATTGAAAAGCAGAGACATTACTTTGCCAACAAAGGTTCGTCTAGTCAAGGCTATGGTTTTTCCTGTGGTCATGTATGGATGTGAGAAGTGGACTGTGAAGAAGGCTGAGTGCTGAAGAATTGGTGCTTTTGAACTGTGGTGTTGGAGAAGACTCTTGAGAGTCCCTTGGACTGCAAGGAGATCCAACCAGTCCATTCTGAAAGAGATCAGTCCTGGGTGTTCTTTGGAAGGAATGATGCTAAAGCTGAAACTCCAGTACTTTGGCCATCTCATGTGAAGAGTTGACTCATTGGAAAAGACTCTGATGCTGGGAGGGATTGGGAGCAGAAGGAGAAGGGGACGACAGAGGATGAGATGGCTGGATGGCATCACTGACTCGATGGACGTGAGTCTGGTTGAACTCCGGGAGTTGGTGATGGACAGGGAGGCCTGGCGTGTTGCAATTCATGGAGTCGCAAAGAGTCAGACACGACTGAGCGACTAAAGTGAACTGAATTGAACTGAAAGAGACCAAGATGACATCACCCTTATGGCAGAAAGTGAAGAGGAACTAAAAAGCCTGTTGATGAAAGAGGAGACTGAAAAAGTTGGCTTAAAACTCAACATTCAGAAAACTAAGATCCTGGCACCCGGTCCCATCACTTCATGGCAGATAGATGGGGAAACAATGGAAACAGTGACAGACTTTATTTTGGGGGGCTCCAAAATCACCACAGATAGTAACTGCAGCCGTGAAATTAAAAGGCACTTACTCCTTGGAAGGAAAGTTATGACAACCTGGACAGCGTATTAAAAAGCAGAGATATTACTTTGCTGATAAAGGTCCATCTAGTCAAAGCTATGGTTTTTCCAGTAGTCATGTATGGATGTGAGAGTTGGACTATAAAGAAAGCTGAGTGCCAAAGAATTGATGCATTTGAAGTGTGGTGTTGAAGACTCTTGAGAGTCTCTTGGACTGCAAGGAGATCCAACCAGGCAATCCTAAAGGAAATCATTCCTGAATATTCATTGGAAGGACTGATGCTGAGGCTGAAACTCCAATACTTTGGCCATTGAATGTGAGAACTTCACCTTCCAGTGAAGTTCTTTTCATTGAAAAAGACCATGATGCTGGGAAAGATTGAAGGTGGGAGGAGAAGGGAACGATAGAGGATGAGATGGTTGGATGTCATCACCGACTCAATGAACATGAGTTTGAGTATGCTCCGGGAGTTGTTGATGGACAGGGAAACCTGGCATTCTGCAGTCCATGGGGTCGCAAGAGTCATACCCGACTGAGTGACTGAACTGAACCAATCTGAAAAAACAGGAAAATTTCAAGTAGAAATAATTATTTATCAACAATAATGGATAAAAGCACTTATCAAACAGAGGGATCCCAGTGAAAGCAGTTCATCAAAGATTTTTTTTTAATCAAGAACTATTTTCTATAATACAGAAAGGAGTGGTTGTAGAAAAAGAAATAATGTTAAAATTTAGAAAACCTGTCATCCAAATTGAGAGTGGGAAAATAGCTTTATATTAATGAAATAAATAACACATCATTATAACAAAAGAAGGAAAAGAAGCAAAATAGCTATAGAAGCTATTTCTCAAGTAGGAAATGAATAGAAACTCAAAAGAAGAAGGATGAGCAAGATGTGGAAGGAGCCAAGGGTGAGCATGGCTCAACAGGTTAGTAAAGAACCACAGTCAGATGGAAGAGGCAGAGAAAGAGAAGGGAAAACAGAGGAGGGAGGTTTTCAGAAGGCAGACTCTGGGTGGCGCAGGGGAGACAGGCAGAGAGATGGAACACAAAGGTATCAGCACTTTAAAGGATTAGTATGTTTTCATTCTTAAATTAGGAAGTCGGTAAGCAGCTATTCATTTTATTATTGCAATTCACATGTCCGTACTATGGTACATATACTATTATTTGATTATTTTATTATACAATAAAAACATATTAAACGTAGGAAAACTTCCATGTCCTCACCACCCAGATCAATAAATATTGGATTTAGTCTTCCTTAGTAAACGGGCACAGAATGAAAATAGATGAGGAAATTTTTTTTAAGACATTGCGTAACCCTTCTCATTGCTTGATGAGTGAGAAGGAGAATTCCACCCTCTGTGTGTGCTATGTATTCATCATGACTTTCTACCTCGGGGCACAGGGAGGTGGAGCCCAGATATCAGTGATCTCATTAGGGAAAAAAAAAAAAAAAAGAAGAAACTAGAACTTTCAGGGTCTTGAAAAGGAGCCCAGAAATCTGCACAGGGTTTCCTTGAGTTATGACTAAGCATTAGGCTATGTTTGTTCAGAGGCTTTTGTATACATTTATTTATAAATACATGCGTGTGCCAAAAAAATGTTGAAAAAAAAGTAAAATATTAACTACAAAAAAAATCTCATATTTGTGCAAAATATAGTGATATAACAGAAGTGAACGTAACTGGAGAAGGCCATGGCAATGCACTCCAATATTTTTGCCTGGAAAATCCCATGGATAGAGGAGCTTGGCAGGATACAGTTCATGGGGCTGCAAAAGAGTTGGACAAGATTGAAGCAACTGATCACAAGAAAATATTAAGTTATTGGAGGGAATATTTCAATATTTGAAGGTTCAATTCTGCTCCACATTAATCCGTAAGTCTAACGTGAAAGTGAAAGTTACTCAGTTCAGTTATTCAGTCATGTCCGACTCTTTGCGACCCCATGAATTGTAGCACACCAGGCCTCCCTGTCCATCACCATCTCCTGGAGTTCACTCAAACTCATGTCCTCCATCGAGTCGGTGATGCCATCCCGCTGTCTCATCCTCTGTCATCTCCTTCTCCTCCTGCCCCCAATCCCTCCCAGCATCAGAGTCTTTTCCAATGAGTCAACTCTTCGTATGAGGTGGCCAAAGTACTGGAGTTTCAGCTTTAGCATCATTCCTTCCAAAGAAATCCCAAGGCTGATCTCCTTCAGAATGGACTGGTTGGCTCTCTTTGCAGGCCAAGGGACTCTCAAGAGTCTTCTCCAACATACAGTTCAAAAGCATCAATTCTTCGGTGCTCAGCTTTCTTCACAGTCCAACTCTCACATCCATACATGACCACTGGAAAAACCATAGCCTTGACTAGACGGACCTTTGTTGCCAAAGTAATGTCTCTGCTTTTCAATATGCTATCTAGGTTGGTCATAACTTTCCTCCCAAGGAGTAAGTGTCTTTTAATTTCATGGCTGCAGTCACCATCTGCAGTGATTCTGGAGCACAAAAAAATAAAGTCTGACACTGTTTCCACTGTTCCCCTATCTATTTGCCATGAAGTGATGGGACAAGATGCCATGATCTTCGTTTCTGAACGTTGAGCTTTAAGCCAACTTTTTCACTCTCCTCTTTCACCTTCAGCAAGAGGCTTTTTAATTCCTCTTCACTTTCTGCCATAAGGGTGGTATCATCTGCATATCTGAGGTGATTGATATTTCTCCTGGCAATCTTGATGCCAGCTTGTGCTTCTTCCAGTCCAGCATTTCTCATGATGTACTCTGCATAGAAGTTAAATAAACAGGGTGACATTATGCAGCCTTGACGTACTCCTTCTCCTATTTGGAACCAGTCTGTTGTTCCATGTCCAGTTCTGACTGTTGCTTCCTGACCTGCATATAGGTTTCTCAAGAGGCAGGTCAGGTGGTCTGGTATTCCCATCTCTTGAAGAATTTTCCACAGTTTATTGTGATCCACACAGTCAAAGGCTTTGGCATAGTCAATAAAGCAGAAATAGATGCTTTTCTGGAACTCTCTTGCTTTTTTGATGATCCAGCAGATGTTGGCAATTTGGTCTCTGGTTCCTCTGCCTTTTCTAAAACCAGCTTCAACATCTGGAAGTTTATGGTTCACATATTGCGAAGCCTGGCTTGGAGAATTTTGAGCATTACTTTACTAGCATGTGAGATGAGTGCAATTGTGCAGTAGTTTGAGCATTCTTTGGCATTGCCTTTCTTTAGGATTGGAATGAAAACAGACCTTTTCCAGTCCTGTGGCCACTGCTGAGTTTTCCAAATTTGCTGGCACATGGAGTGAAGCACTTTCACAGCATCATCTTTCAGGATTTGAAATAGCTCCACTGGAATTCCATCACCTCCACTGGCTTTGTTCGTAGTGATGCTTTCTAAGACCCAGTGGTGTCCAACTTTTTGTGACCCTGTGGACTATACAGTCCATGGAATTCTCTAGGCCAGAACACTGGAGTGGGTAGCCCTTCCCTTCTCCAGGGGATCTTCCCAACCCAGGTCTCCCTCATTGCAGGCAGATTCTTTAGCAACTGAGCTATCAGGGAAGGCATAAGTCTAACTTAATCCTCATTAAAATGCAAAAGATCTTTTAAAAAGTTTAACAAAATGACTCTTATTCAGAAGGGTAAATGTACCTTAAAAATCCAGAACATTTTTGGATAAAAATAATTTTGGAATGATTTATGCTATCAGCATATCAAAATTTACTATACGGTTCCTTAACTAAAATGTTGTACTGTCTTGCGCAAGGACTCATGAATAGAATAATGAAACACAGACCATAAATTGAATCATGGCTATATGGAAATTTAATATTTGCATAAATGGTATTTCAAATCTCTGATAAAAGAACAGATTATTAAGCTTACTTATGTATGTTGAATTGTGAGTATTTAGCAATTCAATATATATTGTATTAAAGAAAAAGTACCTGTCTCATAACCTCATACTATGGAAATATATCAAAATATGTTTGTAGTGGAAATTATTACATTACAGTAAAACATACATAGAAAAATTAAAATGTACAATATTTGGCTCTATCTATATTTATAGTCCCAGTCTTATAAATATATCTTAAGGAAATTTTATTCTCAAAGTTATTTGTGTGGTTTTTGAAAAGATATTGAAAAAGAATGAAGTAAATAAATATATGTATTGCCATGGAACTGACTTCAAGATATAATATGGGGTCAAATATAGAACTATATATTATGAAAAGTATATTATATATATAAAACATAAATTTTTATAATATTAAAGAGATAATGTGTGTGTTTTTAAAATGTGTATAAAATGCCAAGAAAGGACAAAAAATATTTACTTTTGTTTCCTCTAAGGGTTAGAAAATAAATGGTTTGGGGACCCACAGTGGAGTTGAGAAAATGTGAACGGAGATAGGATTTACATCAGGGAAGGTATATGTCACTCTAAATCCTATAAAGCCTATATACACAGTTTTAAATTGTTTCTCTGTATATGAATTATAATTTTAGAACTAACTTAAAAAATAAGTGGTTATCACATATGCAAACTATATCCAGATATAAGGCATTTAAAAAATAAAAGCACCATTTTATATAACCATACAGAGAAAAGTGAAAGTGAAAGTTGCTCAGTCGTGTCTGACTCTTTGCAACCCCATGGATGATAGAGTTGATGGAATTCTCCAGGCCAGAATACTGGAATGGGTAGCTGTTCCCTTCTCGAGGGGACCTTCCCAACCCAGGGATTGAACCCAGGTCTCCTGCATTGCAGGTGGATTCTTTACCAGGTGAGCCACTAAGGACGCCATACTAAAGCAAAATGGGAGCATAGCAGGAGCAAAATGCTAAAAAAAAGAAAAAGAAAAACAGCTGTGCAAAACTTTAGCAAAATGCTAACAAGCAAACACAAAAAACAGAACTTCCATGAGGAAATCTTTAAAATATTCCTGGAGATCCCCAAAGTAGACCTGAATAGATAGTTATGTTGGAAGACATCCCTTTATGAATCAGGGGTGCACATTTTCGGTTTTTGGAGTCCACTTTATCCTGATTATTAGGCACTTACTGTAGTCTCCACTGGAGAAGGCAATGGCACCCCACTCCAGTACTCTTGCCTGGCAAATCCCATGGATGGAGGAGCCTGGTAGGCTGCAGTCCATGGGGTCCCTAAGAGTCAGACATGACTGAGTGACTTCACTTTCACTTTCCACTTTCATGCATTGGAGAAGGAAATGGCAACCCACTCCAGTGTTCTTGCCTGGAGAATCCCAGGGACAGAGAAGCCTGGTAGGCTGCAGTCCGTGGGGTCGCACAGAGTCGGACATGAGTGAAGCGACTTGGCGGTGGCGGCAGCAGTCTCCACTTGACTCACATAGAAACGTATATGTTCTTGCTTCGTTTTTCAATAGAATATAGAATGTCAACTGGGCACTCTTTTTCTGCTTCATCATCCCTTTGCTGCCAGTTTCACCATGTTTTAGCAGGCTTACCAGCACAGATCTCTGAATGGCGAAACCACTGTCTCAGGACTTTAATAACAGAAGTTATCATAAAGCAAAGATCTAGAGTCTGTGGAGAGGTGTGTAGGGGGTGAGTGTTACTGTGTTAGCTCTGTTCAAACAATATGTCTCAACCAATCCTTTGATTAGGAGCTGTGCCCAAGGCTGATAATTTACTTAGACATAGAATGCATTAAGGCCTTTTGTTTTCAGATGTGGATTTTAGTCAGGAGTTTTGGAAACAGAAATGACATCACTTGTGGCTGTACATCATTACAGCACACACACACACACTGAGCCCTAACAATAATTTATCCAAATTTTATATGTAGAAACTGAAGCTTGGATAAGATGTTAAATTTTTTTAATTGAAGCATAATTGCTTTACAGAATTATGTTGTTTTCTGTCAAACCTCAACATGAATCAGCCATAGGTATACATATATCCCCTCCCTTTTGAACCTCCCTCCCATCTTCCACCCCATCCCACCCCTCTAGGCTGATACAGAGCCCCTGTTTGAGTTTCCTGAGCCATATGGCAAATTCCTGTTGGCTATCTATTTTGCATATGGTAATATAAGTTCCATGGTACTCTTTCCACACATCTCACCCTCTCCTCCCCTCTCCCCGTGTCCATAAGTCTATTCTCTATGTCTGTTTCTCCATTGCTGCCCTGTAAATAAATTCTTCAGGACCATTTTTCTAAATTCTGCATATATGTGTTAGAATACAATATTTATCTTTCTCTTTCTGACTTACTTCACTCTGTATAACAGGTTCTAGGTTCATTCACTTCATCAGAACTGACTCAAAGACATTCCTTTTTATGTCTGAGTGATATTAATATTCCATTGTGTATACGTACCACAACTTCTTTATCCATTCATCTGTTGATGGACATCTAGGTTGCTTCCATGTTCTAGCTACTGTAAATAGTGCTGCAGTGAGCAATGGGATACATGTGTCTTTTTCAATTTTGGTTTCCTCAGGGTATATGCCTAGGACTGGGTTTTCTGGGTCGTATGGTGGTTTTATTCCTAGTTTTTTTTAAGGAATCTCCATACCATCTTCCATAGTGGCTGTATCAATATACATCCCCACCAACAGTGCAAGAGCGTTCCCTTCTCTCCACACCCTCTCCAGCATTTATTGTTTGTAGACTTTTTGATGGTGGCCATTGTGACTGGTGTGAGGATATCTCATTGTGGTTTTGATTTGTATTTCTCTAATGATGAGCCATGTGGAGCATCATTTCATGTGTTTGTTAGTCATCTGTATGTCTTCTTTGGAGAAATGTCTGTTTAGGTCAATGTTAAGTTTCTTAAGATATAGTGTTTAATGAGTGACAGGATTAGAATTTAGCCCCAAGTCTGTCAGAGGAAAAAGCTCATGTTATAACCTCCAAACCACAATGCCTCAATTTACCATGTTCTTTCCTAGGATTATCAACATGAAATGTTATTTAAAATATTTTAGCATTTATTTTGTTTTTTGAAATATTATTTTCTAGAATATTTTTCTTAAAGAGAGCTCAAGAGATCATGCATCAGAAAGAGACTGAGAGAGAAAAAAGTGAAAAGAAGAAAAGAGAGGGAGGGAGAGAGAGAAACAGCCCTTGTAAATAAAGATTCCAAGATTAGGAAACTTTTAATTTTAATGATTTAAGGAGATAAAATGGAATAAAAAATGAATGTAACCTAAAAATCCAGAGGGAAATGAAAGTATAGGAAAAAAGTAGTCTTTTATGGAGCCAACAATAGCAAGAGTTTCACCAAGGTAAAGGAAATCAATACTGACCAAAGGAGCCTTAAGGTCAGACAGTTTGAAGGCAAAAACATCTTCATAAGAACAATGTGAGTTACTTTTAGTCGGCAACATTGTTTACATTATCTCAACAGCTTTCCAAGTTGACTTTTCCAACCACCTTCCAAATATTTTATCTACTTTTGTCACTAAGATTTCTTTCAAAAGCACTTAAGGGCTTCTCTAGGGTGATCTTATCCTTAATTGTGTTTGTGATAGAGACACTAGAGGAAAGAGAAGGTTAAGGTCTCATTATGAAGCAAAATTATCACCAGTGATTAAGTTTGGTGGTGCTAATATTCCAAAATGGGCTTCTCAGGTAGCTCAGTGGTAAAGAATCCACCTGCCAATGCAGGCAATTCAGGTTCAATCCCTGGGTCAGGAAGCTCCCCTGAAGAAGGAAATGGCAACCTACTTCAGTATACTTGCCTGGGAAATCCCATGGATAGAGGAGCCTGGCAGGCTACAGTCCTTGAGATTGCAAAAGAGTTGGACACAACTTAGCAACTAAATGACAACAGCAATATTCCAAAATATTTAAGCCATGATTTATGTTCATAATAATTTATCTACAGATGTATAAAATTATTAAAGAGTTACTCTTCATAGTTTTGTGGAGAAATGCATATGGTACTTAAAAAACCGTACTTCCTAAGCTTATGTAGTATCCTCCTGTGATTCTGTATTTTGAAGAAGAGATGGAGAGACTTATCACTGCATACTCTTTTGGGTATCCAAAGGTCATTATTTCTTCCAATGTAAAAGAACTACATTTTAAGTCAACTCATAAAAGATGTCTTCTGGGAGTGAGACTCTTCAGGAGAAAGTGATGAGACATGAATATATGAGTTGCTGAGTTGGTAAAGAGAGCAAGATATAAATTCAGGTTCACTAAAATTTGTTAGAGCAGTGAAAGTGCTGGCTTTAGTGTGAAAAGTTCATTGTGATTTTTCTAGATAAACTGGTAAGCTGCCTTCTTTGTGTTTGTATAAGGCAGGTCTTTACTTGAACCAACCACCACACTATACACTGGTTTTTTGCCAAAATTGCAGACCAAAAGAGAACACATTGTGGAAGAATTTAAATTGGTAAATAAATGAGCATTTCTTTTGTTTTTTTTGTAAAACTGTTAAATAGATAATTTTTTACTTTAGGGAAAACATATTTCTTTAAAAAAACTTTGAGATATAGTTCAGATATCATAAAACCCACTCATTTAAATTGTACAGTTCAGTAGTTTTAATATATTCAGAGTTGTGCCACTACCATCCCTAAATTCATTATGTTTTAATTAACCCCCAGGGAAACTGTGTCTGTGGCAGTCACTCCTTATTACCTGCGTATCTCCATACATAAACAGTTATTAAGCTACTTTCCTATCTATAGATTTGTTTATTCTTGACATTTCATAAAAACAGAACCATGAAATGTGTGGTATTTAGTGACCTGCTTTCCATTTAGCAAAATGTTTTTAATATCATTCATAGTATAGCACGTATCAGTATTTTATTCCTTTATCTTTTTTTTTCCTGAGGTGTAATTTGCATATAACATTATGTTAGTTTCAGGTCTACAGCATAATGACTCTATACTTAATATATATTGAGAAGTGATCACCACAATAAGTCTAGGTAACGTCCATTGTTCCTTTTTATTGCTGAATAATATTCCGTTGTATGGGATACCACATCATGTTTATCTATTCATCAGGACAGTGGGTGGCTTTAACTTTTTTGACTATTAGGAATAACGCGTTTAGTTGTGTACACGTTTTTGTTGAATACATGTTTTCATTTCTCTTGGGTAGATAACCAAGAGTGGAAATGCTGGGTCTTACAGTTACTCTACGCTTAACATTTTGAGTAACTGCCAAACTGTTTCTCAGTGTGGCTGCATGAAAAGAAGGCCCTTCTGATAGTTTAAAAATAATTCTTTGGTGTACAAGGAAAGTCAGCAGAGTTCAGTAGAAATTAAGCAGGGAATGTGAAAAATTTGGACCTAGTCCCAACTCTACCACTAATTAGCTGCTTGACCTTAAGCAACTCATTTACATTCCCTAAACCCAAGTTTCTTCATTTGTAGAATAACTCTGTTTTCTCAAACAAGCACGACGTTTGAATATAATTATATAGTTATAGCTAATTTACTTTTTGTTTTTTGTTGTCTCTTTAAATTTGCTTTGAGGTCTGTTTCCTTGGCCCTAAAAAAAAAAAAAAAAAAAAAAAACAAAACTCAGTAGGGCCTGTGACATCTCTGACTATTATTAGGTATTATAAAGATTTCCAGTCACTTTCTGTCAGAAAACATGACCTCAATTCAGTAACCGAATTGTCCATCCGTATATAATAACTGAAACTCTGAATTTTATGTCAGTTAGAGATTTCTTTCAGCCTCAAATAAAAAAGGAGGGCAAGCGATCTTGATCCCTCAACGGTTAGAATACCAGGAGGAGTAGGAAGAGAAGGGAGCAAATAGTTTTCTCTTTGTCGTGATCTCTAGTGATGATATGACTTGGGCACACTCTGTATTGGCAGATGTTTAAAACTAATATTTTCTCCTGGTGATTTGTGATAAATCAGATTATTATTCCTGTATCAGTTTGCTAAGGCTGCTATAACAAAGTACCACAAACTTGGTAGCTTAGCAACAGAAATGAGTTATCTTGTTGCCAAAATCTTGGCCCTGTGTCCCATGCCAAATAGAAATACAGAGACAGAGTCTGGAGGAGATGGAAAGATGGCTTTATTCCTCTGCCAGGCCCTGGGGGAAGACAGAGCAGGCTAGAGCCTCCTGGTCAATAGAAATTGATCAGAGGCCAGACAAGAATCTTAGACAAGGCTTTACTGGGGCCCCTGCAGCATGATGAAGGAGTGAGGACAAGCAATAGGTTCCGTTGCTCAATCTCTGAAGAGGGTGAATGGTTCCTTATATGGGGTGAGGGTAGGGGGCATGTCCAGCGGTTGGGCCGGAGGGGTGACTTAGGTGGTTTGCACACCTCTCTGGTGGTGTAGAGTGCAGGAGTCTGCACAGTACCCTGCTTGAGCTCCCAGCTATTCAGAAACAGCAGTTGGATTTCTTTGGCCTTTCTGTATCTTCTTTCCATAATTTGCCCCAACTGTTCAGGCATGCAGTTATTTTTAGTTCCTTACAATTTTGTATTTTGTTGTTCAAGGAGATGTTTGTCCAGATGCTAGCGCTGCAGCAAAGGGTCCTAGGTCCAGCCAGTCTCAGCAGGATGATTCTCCTGTGCCCTTTGCCATGTGACTTCATCTTCTTTCCCTATCGGCACTTCATTCTGGTGGCTGTGGTGCATACACTTTTCTATGTCCATGCAAATGGGCAGGTGTGACAGTGTCAGCACGTCTGTACTGAGCATGTGTGTTCAGCTCCTCTCCTTGAGATTCTGTTGTCTGCCATGAGAACAGCAGGCCCTCCATATTCCTCCATATTCAGGAAGAAGAAACACAGATAGAAGAACTTCTGAGCTCTCACAGAAGTTAAGCTGCAGTGAAATTATAAACATCATGTAACAAGAATGAGAAATACGCTTTGTGATGATAAGCCATTGTGGTTTTGGTGTTACTTGTTGCCACAGCAGAATGTGGCTTACAGAGTTTTAATTTGTATTTGAAGATACCCTCTTCACTGAGACTTCTCACCTATGCATCCTCAATTCCAGTGATGCATCTCTGGGTTGTTAATGCCTTCTTCAACCCCAGTTCATTGATGATGTTGCAAGTCTCTTATCTTAGGTCTTTCCTAGCAGTCATCTTTGACTGGCAACATAAATAATCCCACATTGACATCATCCCTTTCTGGCCCATCCTTACCTTGGAAAATGCATGTACATTCTTTGCCAGGACAGACTGAGGAAATGAAGAACATCCAGAGCAGTCAGGTCCTTTTTGACTCCTCCATTTTAATAGCTAGCCAATTTGTCTCCTGCCTTCTGGGTTCTTCAACAGAGAGTCAGACATCAGCCTACAAGGTGTCTCCTATCTGTAGGAAATGCGTATTAAGTGCTTCTAGTTTGTCTAGCAAGTCTGGGGCAGCCAATGTAATCACCCTGCTCCTATCTCCTTCAGGATAATCTACTGTGAGGAGTGAAGTTGACTGACAGTCACAGCTGCTACTTCTTTCATTCAGTTACAATGTTTGTATCAAGGCCCTACTTCCTCTCCTTTTTCCCACACCATGACTAAGCACAGTGGGTAGCACCATTCTATTCCTGCCTGCAAGGAATTCCAGTAAGCAAGATTGCCAAATAAAATGCAGGACATCCAATTAAATTTGAATTTCAAATCAACAATTTGTAAGTTTTTAGTATAGATATGCATGCAGCAGGCTTCCCTGGTGACTCAGCAGTAAAGAATCTGCCTGCAATGCAGGAGACCCAGGTTTGATCCCACGCTTGGGAAGATCCCCGGGATGAGATTCTTACCTATAGAATCCCATGGACAGAGGAGCCTGGCGGGCTACAGTCCATAGCATCACATAGAGTTGGACACGACTGAAGTGACTGAGCAGCAGCAGCATGCATGCATCATTTGGGTAATATGTATTCTAAAAACTATTTGCTGTTGTGCATTTGTATTTTTATTTGCTAAAGGTACTTATAATGACAGTTGTTGTTGTTCCATATGGGGGGTAGGGATTAGTTCCAGGACCTGCCAAAGGTACCAGAATCTGGGGATGCGCAAGTTCCATGGTCAGCCTACAGCCTCATGAATCATACTCATTGTTCTGTACCTGCAAATTCAAACAATATTGGATTATGTATTAAGTTTGCTCTCCACGGTTCATTGAATCCTGGTATGAAGAACCAGGGGATATGGAGGGTTGACTATAGCTTCACTGAAGAAAATCCTCATGTAAGTGAACTCTGGAATTCAAAAGCTTTGTTGTTCAAAATCATCTTTGTCTCTGCAAATGGCACAATTTCATTTATTTTTATGGCTGAGTAATATTCCTCTCTCTCTCTATATATATATATATATACACACACAAAACATATATACCAAATGCCCATCAATTTGTCTGTTGATGGGCATTTAGGTAGCTTCCATGTCATGGCCATTATAAATGGTACAGATGAATCTCTTTGCAAAGCAGACATAGAGACACATGTACAGAATAAACATATGGACACTAAGGTGGGGATGGAGGGTGCAATGAATTGGGAGATTGGAATTGACATATATACACTAATGTGCTTAAAACAGAAAACTAGTGAGAACCTAATTTATAGCACAGGAAACTCTACTCAGTTCTCTGAGGTGACGTTAATGGGAAGAAAATCCTAAAAAGAGGGAATAAATGTATATATGTAGCTGACTCACTTTGCTGTACAGCAGAAACTAACACAGCATTGTAAAGCAACTATACTCCAATAAAATTTAAAAATTGAAAAAGAGGTCACCTTGAGCACATTCCAGGACCCTGGCTGGAAATTCCTTATAAGTGCATGAAACTCATATGCTATCCTTCTTTATTTCTCCCTTTTCACATGTGCCAGATCTGCATCATAATTTGAATGTTTGCCCTGCCTATTCCTGCATGTTTCCTTTTATCTTTGACAGGCATTTCTCCATAAAAGCTCTTGGAAGTCTAATCACATCTTGGCATTTTCTCAGAGGACCTGAACTGACACATGGAATTTGATGGAATTGGTGTATTTATCTGCACTGAAAATTCCACTGTAACTCTGCCATGTGGATATTGGACCAGATGATTGCTGACGTCCTTCCAGCTCTATCTCCTGATTCTGAGTTTCTCCCTCCTAGGCAGAGAGATCACACTGTAAAAAATTCCACTGTGACTGTCTGAGAATGAAAGTGAGACTTTAACTTATTGTAGATTGATTTCTTCCTCTTCTTGGTTGTTATTCAGTTGCTAAGTCGTGACTCCTTGGACTGCAGTACATCAGGCGTCCCTGTTCTTCACTGTCTCCCGGAGCTTGCTCAAACTCATGTCCTTTGAGTCGATGATGCCATCCAACTATCTCATCCTCTGTTGTCCCCTTCTCCTGCCTTCGATCTTTCCCAGCATCAAGGTCGTTTCCAATGAATTGGCTCCTTGTATCAGGTGGCCAAAGTATTGGAGATTCTATAAGACTCTATGATTCAGCTTTCTCTAAGATTCTATGGAAATTGGCTATAGTAAAATGCTGTAAATGGTAGTTAAAAGAGCTGCAACCTATGTTTTGCATTCAAGCTAGTGCCTCCCTCACTGTAAATGCTGAGGTGGTAGAACCAAGTTGGAGAGCAAATTTCTGTTACACTGGACTGCTGAGTCTCTGGGCTTGAACTTCAGCCTGCTGACCAAGCCGAGGAGGAGCCAGCTCTTCTACAATCACACAGCTAAAAAAATCCCACTACTCAAGGGCCAGGCTGCTCTCTCAGAATCCACATGTGGTCCTGTGGAACTGAAGTGGACAGTGAGAGACAGATCCACTATTTTGGGGGGTGGGTTCATTGATTTTCTGCAGTAAAGGCTTTCCAGCAGAGAAAATGTATCCTCTCTGGTCATTGTCTTCGTGTTATTGAAATCAGCACTATGACCAGAAGATTTATCTTGGCCTCCAATTTGGAAGGCTAGAAACATCCCAAGTGACTGAAAGTCAAAATCTATGCCAGGAGTGGGAAAAGCTGACCTTTGGTTGGTGTGGTATGCATGAGGTCTGAGGTGGGCTTCTGTTTCCACTTGCTACATAGGTCAGTAAAATGGGAATCATGAGAAGGGGACACTACATCCCATGACCCATGTGACCTCCACCATTCCCATCCATAAATAAAAGAAACAACCCCCATGCAGACCAAATGAGTCAACAGAACTACCAAGTGGGCTTGGCACATTTATTTTTGAAAAATGTGATGAAAATGATATTTCCCATCCTACTTAGTTAGATTAACCACTTAGTACATAAGATAAAGAATATTAAAAAAAGATGCAAACAATCTGAAGGGTGGAGATATGGAGACTCCAAAACTATGTCTAAATCGTATTAGAATAGAAGGGGGATGCCTCTGAGAAGGATGCCTCTGAGGTTCTGAACAGTTCACACCTCTATCTTTCTGAGAATTGTCCTTGACTAAAGGGAATAATGGGCTTCCCAGGTGGTGTTAGTGGTAAAGAATCCGCCTGCCAGTGCAGGAGACATAAGAGATGTGGGTTTGATTCCTGGGTCAGGAACATCTCCTGGAGGAGGACATGGCAACCCACCCCAGTATTCTTGCCTGGAGAATCCCATGGACAGAGGAGCCTGGCGGGCTACAGTCCATGGAGTCACAAAGAATGGGATACAATGGAAGAGACTTAGCATGCACACATGTGTGGGAATAATGCATCCAGAAATGCCAGGGATGTTACTGTCTCCCTCAGAGGCAGCCTATAGGCAGTTACTAATAGACACTGGCCACAAAGGTCATCTTGGTTGCCTCAACCTGGGGTGACTCTATGATATTATTCATGCTCCAGCATTGCCCCCATTAGAACCAGCTATGGTTAGACTTCTGCTGAACCAACCTCTTTCCCTAAAGTTCTCTTCCATTAAATCCAGTTACCTGCTCCTGTGGGGCTTCCCAGGTGGCTCAGTGGTAAATAATCTGCCTGCAATACAGGAAATGCGAGTTCAATTCCTGGGTCAGGAAGATCCCTTGGAGAAGGAAATGGCAACCTATCCCAGTATTCTTGCCTAGGAAATCCCATGGACAGAGGAGCCTGGTGGGCTACAGTCCATGGGGTCGCAAAGAGTCAGACATGACTTACTGACTCAGCACAGCACACATGCTCCTGCTCCTGTACTACATTCAGCTGAGATTACTTTTTCCATCAATCATTTGCTCAAGAATCCTTGTTTCAGGTCTGCTTCTACAGAACCTGACCCAAGGCAGAAAGTCTTATGTCCTCAGGGATGATAAATGGTGAAATAGAGGACCATGGCAGAGGGTTGTTACTTCTCAAGACATGCTGCTGTTGGATCCCAGCACTCTTATTACTGGGATGGAGGTTGGTATTTCCCCCACTATAAAACTTAGTCATCTCCATAACTTAAGGATCAGGATTGCTCCTCAGGAATCTGATGTCTGACAAGCCCTGTTAAATTTCTCTGTGTGAATTCAGAAAGTGATAGATAATGAAGGAACATGAGGGAACACACAGCTAATATTGCTTCTGGATCTATGATTTATCCCTAATAAACATTAAATCAGAATTCTGATGAGAATCATGTATTATATATTCTTTGATCAACAGAACATAGTCCATCTAGACACCATGAAAAGGACAAGAATTTGGAGGAAAGTGACTGTGGAACTTCCAAACATTTTGCATCCAAATTCTTAAGAATGGATAGAAAGGTACCACAGGTTAAATTATTCATGTTTCTATCACTTGCATTAGCTTAAACTTATTAATGTAAATTTTTTTTTCTTACTACATGATCGTCTTGTCACATGCTGCTTAGAAATAATATTCATGTGCTATTACTCTCAGCAAACAAATGAGAAAATTGAAGTGGAATTTAAATCATGATTTCATGATTTCCCCAGAGTGGAAAGCGTGGGCCTAGTTTTATATGTGAAACTTTAGAAATAGAGTGGTTGCAATCTATAGTTTTAGTCTGAGCTTTACTAATTAGGTTCTGTGGACCTCTGTGTGTGAAAATACTTTACTAAACTTTGTCAAAGGGCTACTTCTCGTGTTTCTATCCGATATCTTCCCAAATCTCTTAGGCCGTTATTACTTACTATTAATTTATTAATGAGAAAGGAAAACAGAAAGGGAACTGACATTTAGAGAACCAGGATTACAATTAGAACATATCACCCCAGGTTGAGAAGGAGAGAAACACTTCATTTTAAAGAAAAAAAATTGGAGCTTACCAGTGTATTTCTAGGTCTAAATCATTGCTATATTTTGTTGCAGAGAACCATGTAATCTCTTCTAATTTGTGTTAAACTTGTCAATGAAAAGAAAGAAGATCTCTTACAGTTGCTGTATGCCTCTTCTCCTTAGGTTACACATTCACACACCACGACTTACCAGTTTACAGGGAAATTGACTACATTTCTTTGTGTAAGATGTTTCCTCATCTGTAATATAGGAATGCCTTCTTCAGCGATCAATGCAAAGAAATAGAGCAAAACAACAGAATGGGAAAGACTAGAGATCTCTTCAAGAAAATTAGAGATACCAAGGAAACATTTCATGCAAAGATGGGCTAGATAAAGGACAGAAATGGTATGGACCTAACAGAAGAAGAAGATGTTAAGAAGAGGTGGCAAGAATACACAGAAAAACTGTACAAAAAAGATCTTCATGACCCAGATGATAGTGATGCTGTGATCACTCACGTGGAGCCAGATATCCTGGAATGTGAAGTCAAGTGGGTCTTAGAAAGCATCACTATGAACAAAGCTAGTGGAGGTAATGGAATTCCAGTGGAGCTATTTCAAATCCTGAAAGATGATGCTGTGAGAGTGCTGCACTCAATATACCAGCAAATTTGGAAAACTCCGCAGTGGCCACAGGACTGAAAAAGGTCAGTTTTCATTCCAATCCCAAAGAACGGCAATGCCAAAGAATGCTCAAACTACCGCACAATTGCACTCATCTCACACGCTAGTAAAGTAATGCTCAAAATTCTCCAAGCCAGGCTTCAGCAGTACATGAACCCGTGAACTTCCAGATGTTCAAGCTGGTTTTAGAAAAGGCAGAGGAACCAGAGATCAAATTGCCAACATCTGCTGGATCATGGAAAAAGCAAGAGAGTTCCAGAAAAACATCCATTTCTGCTTTATTGACTATGCCAAAGCCTTTGACTGTGTGGATCACAATAAACTGTGGAAAATTCTTCAAGAGATGGGAATACCAGACCACCTGACCTGCCTCTTGAGAAACCTATATGCAGGTCAGGAAGCAACAGTCAGAACTGGACATGGAACAACAGACTGGTTCCAAATAGGAAAAGGGGTACGTCAAGGCTGTATATTGTCACCCTGTTTATTTAACTTCTATGCAGAGTACATCATGAGAAACACTGGGCTGGAAGAAGCACAAGCTGGAATCAAGATTGCCGGGAGAAATATCAATCACCTCAGATATGCAGATGACACCACCCTTATGGCAGAAAGTGAAGAGGAACTAAAAAGCCTCTTGATGAAGATGAAAGAGGAGAGTGAAAAAGTTGGCTTAAAGCTCAACATTCAGAAAACTAAGATCACGGCATCTGGTCCCATCACTTCATGGGAAATAGATGGGGAAACAGTGGAAACAGTGTCAGACTTTATTTTGGGGGGCTCCAAAATCACTGCAGATGGTGATTGCAGTCATAAAATTAAAAGATGCTTACACCTTAGAAAGAAAGTTATGACCAACCTAGATAGCATATTGAAAAGCAGAAATATTACTTTGGCAACAAAAGTCAGTCTAGTCAAGGCTATGGTTTTTCCTATGGTCATGTAGGGATGTGAGAGTTGGATTGTGAAGAAAAGTGAGCACTGAAGAATTAATGCTTTTGAACTGTGGTGTTGGAGAAGACTCTTGAGAGTCCCATGGACTGCAAGGAGATCCAACCAGTCCATTCTGAAGGAGATCAGACCTGGGATTTCTTTGGAAGGAATGATGCTAAAGCTGAAACTCCAGTACTTTGGCCACCTCATGCGAAGAGTTGACTCATTGGAAAAGACTCTGATGGTGGGAGGGATTGGGGCCAGGAGGAGAAAGGGACGACAGAGGATGAGATGGCTGGATGGCATCACTGACTCGATGGACGTGAGTTTGAGTGAACACAGGGAGTTGGTGATGGACAGGGAGGCCTGGCGTGCTGCGATTCATGGGGTCACAAAGAGTCGGCACGACTGAGCAACTGAACTGACATGAACTGATCCTGTCTCTGTTTACTCACGTATTTGGACCCATTTCTGTTATTTTATACTGTCCCTGGGACTTTCTTTTTCCTTCTCTTTCCCTTCCTTTCCCCCCCCCTCAATCTTTCTTCTCTTTTCTTTTTCATTGATTGAGTTTCTCTTGCATCTCTTTTTTTTTTTTTTTCTGCTACTAGTGTGAAAATGTACATTCGGTTTCAAGTATTTTAAAGGTTACTCAAGTGATTTAAGTGTGCAATATTTATATATTGTTCTGCTAAGTCACTTCAGTAGTGTCTGACTCTGTGCGACCCCATAGACGGCAGCCCACCAGGCTCTCCTGCCCCTGGGATTCTCCAGTCAAGAACACTGGAGTGGGTTGCCATTTCCTTCTCCAATGGGTGAAAGTGAAAAGTGAAAGTGAAGTCGCTCAGTTGTGTCCAACTCTTAGCGACCCCATGGACTGCAGCCCACCAGGCTCCTCTATCCATGGGATTTTCCAGGCAAGAGTACTGGAGTGGGGTGCCATTGCCTTCTCCAATTTATATATCCTATATAAATTTAATTCATATTTTACCACTTCAAGAATAATTGTCTTCACCAAACTCTCTTTCATCATTTATGACGTGATTTTTCAGAATTTTTTTATTTAACTTGACTTTGTCCTTCAAGTTAGACATTAAACATTCATGTTTCATTTTTTAAGGAAATCATCCATTTATTATTACCTTTTTCAAGTGATTTTCTTCTCTGTATATTGGATTTTTATGTTCTTTTTTTTCTTGTTGTGTCACATTGTATGCCTAGTTGTGGAATTCTTGGGATTCAATGGGTTTATTAAATAGGAGAATGACATTTAAAATTAATTTTTAGAAACACTTAAGCTATTATATCTACTCTTATTGCCTCTTTCTCATGATTTCTGTCATCTCCTTTGGAATTCTGATAAGTTTATTACAGGTCTTTTCTCTCTAGCCTTGAAATACATCCACCTCTCAAACTCAAGAGGACAATGTTTTATCTCTTAGTGGTATCTTTCTATAGTACTGCCTGTATTTTCCAGCCCATCAACACCCTCTTTAGTTATGCCTTAATCTTCTGATTCAACATTTATTTGAATTTATGTTTTTAATTATAATTTTTCACATATAGTTATTTTAAAAATCAGCCTGATTAATTTAAAAAGAAGCTTTCTTTTGAAACCTGTTCAGTTTATTTTGTTACGGCAGTTTTGACTCTATAAACCATCCACTGCTCTCCTTCATGTGGAAACTTGTTCATGACATCTGTATTCCTTAATTAATGTGGGATTGTGAACACATGCTTCTTGCACCTTATTTTTGTGGAATTCTTTGAGTCCTCAATTTAGGGTGAGTTTATTCAGCAAGGACATGCTTTTGCTAGGCTCCTTATTTTCTTCCCTAGTGGCTTCAGATGGTGAAGAATCTGCCTGTAATGCGAGAGACTCGGGTTTGATCACTGGGTTGGGAAGATCTCCTAGAGGAGGGCTTGGTAACCCACTCCAGTATTCTTGCCTGGAGAATCCCCGTGGACAGAGGATCCTGGCAGGCTACAGTCCATGGAGTCACAAAGAGTCAGATACAACTGAGTGACTAAGCACAGGCTTCTGATTAGCAACACCAACCCAAGGCCAATTTATGAAATTGGGTCAAGATTTTACAGGTCACATATGTAAGATGAATTCTAGTTACAACCCCTTGAATGGAGGGTTCCTCTTAGAAATTCTCAGGGAGACTTTTATTTCTATTTTTTTCTCTCTACTTAGACCTCAGACTGAAAAAAGAAAGGGTATTCTTCTGCTCTCCTTTCACAGGAGAGATTTCTATTAGATTTGTATTTAATAGAAAATTCCTATTAAATTTTCTACTATTGAAATCTACTGAAAAGTTTGGATTGTGCCCCTTTTTTCCCCATTTGCTTGCCCATATTCATCCTTCAGTCTTCTCTAAGCAGCTGACCTCCAGAGACCACATTATCCAAGCTTTTTGCACACTGGCTTCTTCTTGGATTCAGGCAGTGTATAGACCAGAAATGATTCAAAAGGTTGGAGAGAAGGATTCCTTCTCTTGTTTTCTCCTTGCCTGATGTAGATCTGGGCTTGGTGTTACATTCTTATTTAAAACCTGCCTTTTAAAAGGTGTGTGTGTGTGTGTGTGTGTGTGTTTTTAACTGCCTTAAAAAAGAAGAGGAATGCAAACTAGTATAGCCACTATGGAGAACAGTGTGGAGATTCCTTAAAACACTGGAAATAGAACTCCCATATGACCCAGCAATTCCCTGCTGGGCATACACACCGAGGAAACCCAAATTGAAAGAGACACATGTACCCTAATATTCATCGCAGCACTGTTTATAATAGCTAGGACATAGAAGCAACCTAGATGTCCATCAGCAGATGAATGGATAAGAAAGCTGTGGTACATATACACAATGGAATATTACTCAGCTATTAAAAATAACTCAATTTATTTGAATTGGTTCTAATGAGATGGATGAAAGTGGAGCCTATTATACAGAGTGAAGTAAGTCAGAAAGAAAAATACCAATACAGTATATTAATGCATATATATGGAATTTAGAAGGATGGTAATGATGACCTTATATGCAAGTCAGCAAAAGAGACACAGATATAAAGAACATACTTTTGGACTCTGTGGGAGAAGATGAGGGTGGGATAATTTGAGTGAATAGTGCTGAAACATGTATATTACCATATGTGAAGTAGATCACCAGTCCAAGTTTGACGCATGAAACAGGGCACTCAAAGCTGGTGCACTGGGACAACCCAGGGGGATGGGATGGGGAGGGAGGTGGGAGGGGGGTTCAGGATGGGGGACACGTGCACCCATTGCTGATTCATGTGAATGTACGGCAAAACCCTCTACAATATTGTAAAGTAATTAGCGTCCAATCACTCAATATGCCAGCAAATTTGGAAAACTCCGCAGTGGCCACAGGACTGAAAAAGGTCAGTTTTCATTCCAATCCCAAGGAAAGGCAATGCCAAAGAATGCTCAAACTACTGCACAATTGCACTCATCTCACACACTAGTAAAGTAATGCTCAAAATTCTCCAAGCCAGGCTTCAGCAATATGTGAACCATGAATTTCCTGATGTTGGAGCTGGTTTTAGAAAAGGCAGAGGAACCAGAGATCAAATTGCCAACATCCGCTGGATCATGGAAAAAGCAAGGGAGTTCCAGAAACATCTATTTCTGCTTTATTGACTATGCCAAAGCCTTTGACTGTGTGGATCACAATAAACTGGAAAATTCTTCAAGAGAGGGGAATACCAGACCACCTGATCTGCCTCTTGAGAAATTGGTATGCAGGTCAGGAAGCAACAGTTAGAACTGGACATGGAACAACAGACTGGTTCCAAATAGGAAAAGGAGTTCGTCAAGGCTGTATGTTGTCATCCTGTTTATTTAACTTCTATGCAGAGTACATCATGAGAAACGCTGGACTGGAAGAAACACAAGCCGGAATCAAGATTGCCAGGAGAAATATCAATAACCTCAGATATGCAGATGACACCACCCTTATGGCAGAAAGTGAAGAGGAACTCAAAAGCCTCTTGATGAAAGTGAAAGTGGAGAGTGAAAAAATTGGCTTAAAGCTCAACATTCAGAAAATGAAGATCATGGCATCCGGTCCCATCACTTCATGGGAAATAGATGGGGAAAGAGTGGAAACAGTGTCAGACTTTATTTTTCTGGGCTCCAAAATTACTGCAGATGGTGACTGCAGCCATGAAATTAAAAGACACTTACTCCTTGGAAGGAAAGTTATGACCAACCTAGATAACATATTCAAAAGCAGAGACATTACTTTGTCAACAAAGTTTCGTCTAGTCAAGGCTATGGTTTTTCCTGTGGTCATGTATGGATGTGAGAGCTGGACTGTGAAGAAGGCTGAGTGCCGAAGAATTGATGCTTTTGAACTGTGGTGTTGGAGAAGACTCTTGAGAGTCCCTTGGACTGCAAGGAGATCCAACCAGTCCATTCTGATGGAGATCAGCCCTGGGATTTCTTTGGAAGGACTGATGCTAAAGCTGAAACTCCAGTACTTTGGCCACCTCATGTGAAGAGTTGACTCATTGGAAAAGACTCTGATGCTGGGAGGGATTGGGGGCAGGAGGAGAAGGGGATGACAGAGGATGAGATGGCTGGATGGCATCACTGACTCGATGGACATGAGTGTCAGTGAACTTCAGAGGTTGGTGATGGACAGGGAGTCCTGGCATGCTGCGATTCATGGGGTCACAAAGAGTCAGACATGACTGAGCGACTGATCTGATCTGAAAATAAATTAATTAATTTAAAAAAGAAGAAAAGGGGTAGTCCTTCTTCCATGGTCTGTGCATCTCTGGCCTTCTCTAATACCATTCCCTACAGATCCTGGGATAGATATAGTGTATATCTGTTGGTCTCTGGGTTCTTCATGGTCCTTTTTGTTCCCTAATGTGAATCACCCCTGTGGACCAATGAGCTGCTTCAGAGGCATTTTAGACTCCTTAAATCCCACCCAGCTTTAGTAATTAGTGCTTTCATTAAATCCCTTACCTTTGAGAATTTCACCTGTTTCCTGCTGG
This sequence comes from Bos mutus, assembly GCF_027580195.1. Taxonomy (NCBI): domain Eukaryota; kingdom Metazoa; phylum Chordata; class Mammalia; order Artiodactyla; family Bovidae; genus Bos; species Bos mutus. Next base: position 75,034,097 of record NC_091632.1, read on the forward strand.
GACCCTGCATGCTGTACTACTAATATTGCAGTTTTGTAGGTGAGGGAAGTGAGATACAGAAAAAAATAAAAAGTGCTTTTTTCTTTTATTAGACTACAATTGCTTTACAATATTGCATTAGTTTCTGCTGTACAACACTGTGAGTCAGCTACATGTAGACATATATAGTATATGCATACCTCTTAGGCCTCCCTCCCAAACCCTTCCCATTCTACCCTCTAGGTCATCACAGAGCACCAAGCTGAGCTCCTTGTGATATACCATAACTCAAAAAGACACATGTACCTGAATGTTCACTGCAGCACTATTTACAATAGCCCAGGATTTGGAAGTAGCCTAGATGTCCATCAACAGACGGATGGATAAAGATGATGTGATCCATATATAAAATGGAATATTACTCAGCCATAAAAAGGAAGATTTTTTAAAAGAGAGAAGTAAGGTTGTTGCATTGTTTCAACCTGGGTAAACTGAGATCTGTGTTTTCAAGAGACTCCTTGGAATGTTTCTAGATCAGAGTTGGCCAAGTGAAAACTTTCCTGGGACTTGGAAAGCATTAGTAGGGTGATGTTGTTCACTCCCTGAGGTTCCTGGTCCTAAGATGGAAAGAGTGACAAACCGCAGGTGCCTAGTGGTTCCTGTCCTATCCTCACACTCTTCTGTACTTTTTTCTGACTGCTGAGTCCTTCCACAAACAGGACCCTCAGACCAACCACCAGAGATTTCACTGCAAACTCACAGGGTAACTGCTAAACAGGAGCAAAAACTTCTGTTTCTCACTGTGAAGATGTCTGGGATAAAAGACATCTTAGCAGAGAGAGGCCCGGAGATCACAGCCATTCCAACCATCCTAGGGTTGGCCTCAGACTTGTGAGTGAGGTCATTATGTACCTTCCAACCCCCATCAAGTCATCAGGTAATTAGCACCACATGAGTGACCTCAGGCAAGACCGGCAGAAGAAACACACTATCAAACCTTGAGACAAAAAATACATCATTATTATTTTAAGCCTTTAGTTTTGGGGATTTTTAAAAATGTAGGCTCTAGACATTAGTATATATAAGTGCAGTATGGCTGTAATAATAATTGATAAAAGACCTTAAGACATGTGACATTGAGTTTGGGACTGGAGGACGGGAAAAAAAGATCTAGGATAGTTTCAAAGAGGCTGCTACCAGAGATGACAAAGTCCTGCGGAAAATAATCAGAGGCAGAGAGAAGGCAACCTGTGTTATTTAGTGGCAGAAAATTGGCCAAAATGTTGCCTGTGGTAATTTGGAAGCTAGTGTGAACTGTTGGATCTGCCTGCGGGCACTTTCAGGGAGAACACTGAAAAGCTAATTGGCTTCTTTTAGTATCATGTGGTCAGATATAGGAGGAAAGATGATACAGACATGGAACTATGAATTTTAAACAGAGTTGATAAAATAAGGACCAATATTTTAATGTTGGAAAATAAAACCATCTCAAGCCCTCATCTCCCCAGCCAGTAAACCATCATCAAAGTGATATGAAACCTAGGGGCTACGCATGAAACAAAGGTGCATTTCGAAGACCTCCTGCTAATACTTACAAAAGATGCAAGATGGTATCAAGTATACACTGTCAGCTAGAACAAAAGCATTACAAAAATAAGGATTATTGTCAAAACAACCTCATCTGCGCCCCCAAAAGTGTGAGGTCATCTTGAACCCCCCAGCACCAGTTAAACTGTTAGATACAATCCTAGGTGACAGGGGTAATCCCAAGTGATGCCAACAGAAGAGCTACTCAGATTTCCAGCGGTTCTCTGTCATGTGATGCAAGACACATGCAAGCTACTCTTCACAATTATTTGTAACCAGGGGTATGATTTAATGCTGAGTCAATTATCCTTTTTGTTTGTTTATTTGTTGTTCAGTCTCTAAGTCATGTCCAACGCTTTGTGACCCCATGGGCTGCAGCACGCCAAGCTCCTCTGTCCTCCACTGTCTCCCAAAGTTTGCTCAAATTCATGTCCTCTGAGTTGGTGATGAGCTATCTATCCATCTCATCCTCTGCCGCCCCCTTCTCCTTTTGCTGTCAATCTTTCCCAGCATCATGGTCTTTTTCAGTGAGTTGGCGCTTCGTTTGTTTGTTTATAAAATGCTAAAGAACAACTCAAATGATCAGCTGCTGCTGCTGCTTAGTATCTTCAGTTGTGTCTGACTATGTGGGACCCCATGGACTGTAGCTCACCAGGCTCCTCTGTCTATGGGGATTCTCCAGGCAAGGATACCGGAGTGGGTTTCTATGCACCCCCAACAGGGGATTTTCCCAATCCCGGAGTCAAACCCAGGTCCCCTGCATTGCAGATGGATTCTTTACCAGCTGTGCACATGATCAGCCTACCATAGCAAAAATATGCAACACCAAAGCATTTTGTATTCTCCTTTTAAAATTGACAGATGAAGAAATTCAACTAGGAAGAGTTTAGAATTACATAATAAGATATGGTAGTATTCCATGTAGAATAGACTATAAATAGAAAGAATTTAGCTAAACTTTCTTTTGCTTTGGGGTATTATTGTTTATCTTCATTTTGCCAGTTTATCCTTTTTCTAAATATATTAAAAAAAAAGTTGTGTGTGTGTGTTCAATAATCTTACAGAATAAAAAGGAGCTTACTCACTCAGTCGTGTCTGACTCTTTGTGACCCTTTGAACTGTAACCCACCAGGCTTCTCTGTCCGTGGGATTTTTCAGGGAAGAGTACTGGAGTGGGTTGCCATTTTCCTCCTCCAGGGGATCTTCCCAACCCAGAGATCAAACCCGTGTCTCTTGTGTCTCTAGCATTAGAGGCTTATTCTTTTTCAGCTGAGCCACTGGGGAAGCCCATAATAAAATTAACCTGACCCCCAAACTCATCTTAGAGCTAACAAATCATCTTTCTCTTATTCATAAGCCTAGTCTTCCTGGGACAGTATTACTCTCCAAAGGACTTATGATATCAGCACCCATCGTTTTTCCTGAGCACTGTGGTATGAACCCCTCCTGAGAGAGGGAGATTCACAATCATCATTTTTTTTTCAGCACGGTAGCATGAACCCCTCTTGAAAGAAGGAGATAATCACTACCTGATGCTAGAGATATAGAAACATGCTAGTTGGCACTTGTGGTAAAGAATCCAGCTGCAATGCAGGAGACCTGGGTTTGATCCCTGGGTCAGGAAGATTCCCTGGAGCAGGAAATGGCAATCTGCTCCAGCATTATTGCCTAAAAAATTCCATGGACAGAGAAGCCTGGTGGGCTGCAGCCCATGGTGTTGCAAAGAGTCAGACACAACTAAGCAGCCAAGCACACACAGACACATATTTTGGCTCTTAACAGTACATTCAGATTTTCCAGCTTTAGCTACCAGCACCATCATTCTCACTGCTGTGAGAGAACCAAACATGTGGTCCCCTGTCTCACGCTGGGTCTCTCACCCCTACCCAGAATCAAGGTCTCCTTGCCCTGTGCTTGGCGCCTGCAGGATGCCAGCCTTGTGAGACTTGGAGCCACACACAACTGGCAGGTCGTCTTGGAAACGCTCCCTGCTCAGCACTGCCAGTCTCTCTGCTCTCTCTGCCAAGGCACCAAAACCCACGATTTCTATTGAAGACAGACAGGCAGGCTGTTCCCTGTCGGCCCTAACCAGGCTGTGATGATGACATTTGCGGTTTAGCAGTGTTTCTCAAGTTCCAGAAGGGAAATCTCAGTGGTCCCCCCTCTGGTGTCTAACTTAGGGTGTGTTCCTTCCACCGAGCCATGCTTCTTAAAATCTAAATATCAGACTTATTTGTTTACCCTCGCAAACACGACTACTGTTTGTGAGGCAGATTTGGAGTTATAGGTGTCTTAAGGCTACAGAAATGTCTAGACTCAGCAGGAAGCTGCTCCATGGACCCATCCTCTCTAACCAGCATTGAGCCCATCTGGATTTCTCTAAGTGATGAGTCCCTGCTTACGAGCTCTTAGTATCTACTTCTATTGCTTAACATAGGCTGCGCTATGAACACCTGGCACAGGTGACCTAATACTATTGAACTTCAAAAGGGACAAAACCAGTCTTCCTTTTTGCTCGGCAGTACATTGGTTTATATGAAAATTTGTTCTTCCTAAACAAACAATGCTTTCCAATTGACACTTTGGAACTGTGGCACTGGAAGACTCTTGAGACTCCCTTGGACAGCAAGGGGATCAAACCAGTCAATCATAAAGGAAATCAACCCTGAATATTCATTGGAAGGACCGATGCTGAAGCTCCATTACTTTGGCTACCTGATACAATGAGCTGACTGATTGAAAAAGAACCTGATGCTGGGAAAGACTAAGGGCAAGAGGAGAAGGGGGAGACAGGATGAAATGGTTTGATGGCGTCACTGACTTAGTGGACATGAGTTTGAGCAAACTCCGGGAGATAGTGAAGGGCAGGAAAGCTTGGCGTGCTTTTCAGTTCATGGGGTTGCAAAGAGTCAGACACGACTTTAGCGATTGAACAGCAACAATAAAGCAAACAACACATGTCTTCTACCTCTAAGAGAAGAGAAGTAATGTAGTCAGCTGTAACAAAATAAAATGTGGCAGAAAATTATTTCTAGTAGTTGGGCTGTCAGTATCAAAATTGATTCATTATTTCATTCACCATGCCTGGAGAAAGAGTCAGAGCCCACTTAATCGTTTTCTGCTGTAAGTGGGCTCACAATTTTCTGTGTCTGAAGTATGAGAGAAAGAGGTTCTTAGGAAATCTTTTAAAGGTGCGAAAGATGCTGTAAGGATTTCCTGTCATAACACCTAGAGTATGATTCTGTTTCTGAACTGTCAATCTAACTTTTGCTAAAACGTGTTGGCAGCCACTTCCCTCAGAGCTGTCAAAAGTGTCATTGATAAGAGTTTTGCATCACAGAGGGGAAAGGGGATATTAGGAACATAATTCTCGACACTTGTCAGCAGTGTCATCAGCAGCTTAAAACAAGAAGTCTAATTCCTAAGTCTAATTCCTCTGAACATCTAATCCGAAATCTTGCAAAGTGATGGAGTGTGTGAAGGGGAGAAAGAAAGAGGTGTTTATTGAAGATCTATGACTTGTTTTGGAGAAGGAAATGGCAACCCACTCCAGTACTCTTGCCTGGAAAATCTCACGGGCGGAGGAACCTGGTAGGCTGCAGTACATGGGGTTGCGAAGAGTTAGACACAACTGAGTGACTTCACTTCACTTTCATGCACTGGAGAAGGAAATTGCAACCCACTCCAGTGTTCTTGCCTGGAGGATCCCAGGGACGGGGGAGCCTGGTGGGCTGCCATCTATGGGGTCGCACAGAGTCAGACACGACTGCAGTGACTTAGCAGCAGCAGCATCCCTTGTTTAGTGTTTCTGTATTTCAAATTCTGCACTACCCAACGGGGCCAAATTAATTCTCTTCCAGTTTCATAAGAAAGGGATGAGGCAGGTCCCATAGCTGTTGGTGTCTCTTGGGAGACACCGGAGTGGACACCAGAGGCCAAACCATTCTCACTGAATCGTGTTGCTGAGCACATGTTCAGGAACGTGTGAAACGAGGGACTGTTAGTTTGCTGTCTCTCTTCATCAAAATAGGTAAATAACAAGTACAGTGATCAGTGTTATTAGAAAATGGAGATCCCTAGTAGTACTGTGTGTGTGTGTGTGTGTGTGTGTGTGTGTGTGTGTGTGTGTTACTAAGCTGTGTCCGACTCTTTTGCAACCCCATGAACTATATAACATGCCAGGCTTTTCTGTCCATGGGACTTCCCAGGCAAGAATACTGGATTAGTTTGCCATTTCCTTCTCTGGAGGATCTTCCCGACCCAGGGATCGAATCCATAGCTCTTGCCCCATCTCCTGCTCTGTAGGCGGATTCTTCACTGCTGAAACACCAGGAAACCCCGACTAAAAGTCCTAAATGACAATATTACTATTTTATAAGCTATTCAGTGCTACAACAGTTTGGACTGTCGTAGGTAGGATTGCTGCCGCCTGTCAGACTATCATGTTTTCCCCAACAGAAAATTATTTTTAAAAATGTGGTATGTTTATTGTAAAGCCCCTGGGCATAGGTACAAGAATGCAAACATCATTTACATATCTATTATCTATTAACTGACACTGCATTTGCCAGGCATTTGACACAATTAAGCAAATGCTTGACTGAACAGATGGGTCTTATAAGGATCCCTAAGGGCATGTCTGCATTAACTATGCCAAGGGGGGTTAATGCTCTCATTTGGCATCTGCGTGTATTTTCCCATAAGCTGACTTGTGTTGCTGCAAATGGGTCCATTTTTGTCTCAGAGGACTAAGTGTAAATGAACTGAACTATTTCCAGTTTATTCCATTTTTGTCTTCTGTTTGAAATGTATCCACAACAATAGTATGTTATATTCCATGCTTGTGTCTTGAATTCATTTACTTTAAAATAGCCTAATGTTTTTATTTAGTTTGCTAGTGATGGTTGTAGTAGGTAGAGGAAGGAAAAGAAAAAAAAAACACACAATTCAGATCTTACTAGTAAAAATAAAAAATTTTATATTATGAAAGCTGATAAGCATTTGCCTTTCACTAAACTATATCATAGGGCTTCCCAGGTGCTGCTAGCGTTAAAGAACCTGCCTGCCAATGCAAGAGATGTGAGAGATATGGGTTTGATCCCTGCTTTGGGAAAATCCCCTGCAGTAGGAAATGGCACCCCACTCCAGTACTCTTGCCTGGGAAATCCCATGGACAGAGGAGCCTGAGGGCTACAGTCCATGGGACCACAGATAGCCAGGCATGAGTGAGTGACTGAGCATGCACAGAAACTATTTCATGGTGTCCGAAATAAAAATGCAACCCCAGACGTACATACTGAGGTCAATACCATAGACTCTCCTTGCTGTCTCCTGGAAATCTCTCTGGGAAATTATCTCATCGTGTCAGGTAAACTTTCTAATTTTTGTTCTGGCTAAGACTTTGAGGCCTCCTTTAAAAGCTCTCCTAAAAGAAGAACAGTTCAGGACCTACTCTGGGGGTACTGTATTTTGTTCATTGAGGGAATAATGCTGTTCCATGAAACAAAACATGGATAGAATAAGTGTTGGGGTTAATTATATACGAAGCTGTATAGACTACAGTCTTTGAATCTTGCATCGATCTATAGCTTTATCAGACATTTTTGGTCCAGTGGGTTTTTTGCCATCCTTGATACCTAGTAGAGTTTAGCATGAAAAGTAAAGGAGTCATGAAAGTGTGTTGCACACTGCAGATCACTGTGTGAGAGGATAAACTTAAGCGGATAACAAAATTGATGAAAATCTCAATATTGATTCAGCTTTGTGAGGCAAGTAAATGTACAGAATTACTAAATTAAGTGACAGTCTTATCAAATCAGGCATTAGAACTAGAAACTTTTCTATGTTTAAAAAGAGTCAGCAGTGTTTTATCAATATATATATTTGTTTTATTAAATGGAACATAATCTCACACAAGGAAGATCCCATGTAACACTTTTTTCCACATCCCATGCTTTTATTTCCTTATTTACTAAAAAGAAAAGGAAAAATTTCCAAAATCCATAAATATGACCAAAAGGATTTGCTTTTTTGCACTGCCTAAGTTCTCAGGATTTTCTATAGAGAAAACTGAGAAAGGAATTTCATTTTTTTAAAGTATATTCAGAAATTCTAGTGTGTGCATTTTGAAAGTGAAAGTCACACAGTCGTGTCTGACTCTTTGCGAGCCCATGGACTATAGCCTGCCTGGCTCCTCTGTCAATGGAATTCTCCAGGCAAGGCTACTGGAGTGGGTTGACATTTCCTTCTGCAGTGCATTTTTAAAATCTCTGTTAATACACTAGCAATGGAAAAAGAAACAAGAGTTATCCAGGATTGTTTTCATTGTTTCTATTTGTTTCTGTCGTTTCAAGATATTTACTATTGTTTGGTTGAACATTTGGAGTTGCTGATTCTAGAATGAAAAGAGACCTTTGTATTTTTCTACTATAGCACAATTATTTGAGAAATTGAGATTTTCACAGCGTATGAGTCACTCAGTCAAATAAGTAGTTAATGATATTCTAGTGTTAAAATTGCGGAGGAGGCGATGGCACCCCACTCCAGTATTCTTGCCTGGAAAATCCCATGGATGGAGGAGCCCGGTAGGCTGCAGTCCGTGGGGTCATTCAGAGTTGGACATGACTGAACGACTTCACTTTCATTTTTCACCTTCATGCATTGGAGAAGGAAATGGCAACCCACTCCAGTATTCTTGCCTGGAGAATCCCAGGGATGGGGGAGCCTGGTGGGCTGCCGTCTATAGGGTTGCACAGAGTCAGACACGACTGAAGCAACTTAGCAGCAGCAGCAGTGTTAAAATTGACTGTATCAAAACTCAACTTGTTTTTGAGCCTAGTACAATGCTACCCAGAATCCTAGATGAATTTGGACTTTATTTTCTTTAGATTAGTTATTACTTAGAGCATTGTTGTTCAGTTGCTAAGCTGTGTCTGACTTTTTGCGACCCCCATGTTTTGCAGCATGCCAGGCTTCCGTCCTTCACTATCTCCCAGAACTTGCTCAAATTCATGTCCATTGAGTCGGTGATGTCATCCAACCATTTCATTCTCTTTTGCCACCTTCTCCTCCTGCCCTCAGTCTTTCCCAGCAGCAGGGTCTCTTCCAATGAGTCAGCTCTTTGCATCAGGTAGCCAAAGTATTGGAGTTTCAGCATCAATCCTTCCAATGAGTATTCAGGGTTGATTTCCTTTAGGACTGACTGGTTTGATCTCATTGCTGTCCAAGGGACTTTCAAGAGTCTTCTCCAGCACCGCAGTTCAAAAGCATCAGTTGTTTGGCACTCAGCTTCCTTTATGGTCCAACTCTCATATCCATACATTGTGCATGCAATATATATGCAATATATGCAATAAAACAAGTATTATATGCTCATGTACATGCATGCATGCTCAGTAACTTCAGTTATGTCTGACTCTGGGACCCTATGGACTGTAGCCTGCCAGGCTCCTTTGTCCTTGGGATGCTCCAGGCGAGAATACTAGAGTGGGTTGCCGTGCTCTCCTCGAAGGGATCCTCCCAACCCAGGGATCAAACCCACATCTACTGCATTGCAGGTGGATTCTTTACCACTGAGCCACCAAGGAAGTCCATTATATGCTCATATAAGCACACAATTTAACAATTAGAATTTGAGCAATACTGTTAAATAAAACTTTATATTTATCCTCATAATAGTAATTAAAATTTAGTACAAATTAAGGCATATATCATTTCCCTAGAGATGTTATATCCACTGTTAACAATTTTATATACATCCTGAAAGCCTCTGTGTATTAGTATATGTTTAAATATTTAATTTTACAAAAAAGGTATCGTGCAATAGATATTTTTCATTTTTACTTTTCACTTAACAATACATTGTAGATGTAATTGTCTGTATATGTATCTATTTTGAAATAAATATTGCAGTGCCTTTTCTTATCTATATTTCTGTACTTACTTGGACTGAGTACTTTTATATGACAGATTTGTAGAAAAGATATAATGCTGATGTTACTACATTAGACCCCCATGACTTTTGAGTTAATTAGTCAAGAACAGACATATGAGCACATCTTGAAGATTAAATAAAATTCATCTTTTCCTGGTTTATGCTAACAAAATAATGGCTATAGTTCTAATATTTTTGTCTCGGTTCTAATGTAGACCTTATATTAAAATCTAAGACCCATTCAACAAAATACTGAAAATGAAACTACCACATCTTAAAATATCCCACTTGATTCCTGGATGCTAAGGCCAGAACTTCATGGTAATTAATCCGTGGAGCTTTGGCAGCGAATCTAGGGAGAGCTGTCAGCCCAAACGCCCAGCCTGCCTGGCACCGTGGTCTAAAGACTCCGTGGAGAGCAGAGGCTTTCAGTTGTGTGACCTCCCTCCTGCCCTGGAAATACATCAGTGTCAGTCATGGCCTGGAGGTGAAGGCAGAGCATCTCAGAACTCAATCTAGCAAATCGCACTCAACAGAGTGCGGGCTTGCCTCTCAGGGACTGGATCGGGGATTTGCATTCACTGCCTCCTCAAGTTTTTCCTTTTTCCTATTTTCTCATTTACACAAAACATTTTCTATTTAATGAGCTCTTGGCAGAGATGATACACTTCAAAGCCAAAACCACACATTTCTCTCTTAGAGGCTCTATTAATATAAGTTAATCATGTAACATAGTACCTGAACCGCATCTATTAACAGGCTTTCTTATTCCAGGAGCTTCATAGACCGAAGTGTGATAGCCCTACCCACAGAATCAAGTTAGTTATAGTAGAATATCAGTGAACAGTGAATACATTTTCAAGATAAGTTCATCTATGATTTATCCTTTCTATTTGAACTATCACAAAGATACTAAGTGGTTACATTTGTTCAAGGAAAAATACTTATTATGCATCATCAGAATATACTGCCTAGTAGTAAGGGCTTCTCAGGTGCCACTCGTGGTAAAGAATCCATTTGTCAATGCAGTGGCAACCCACTCCAGTGTTCTTGCCTGGAGAATCCCAGGGACGGGGGAGCCTGGTGGGCTGCCGTCTACGGGGCTGCATAGAGTTGGACATGACTGAAGCGACTTAGCAGCAGCAGCCGCATTAAGGGCTTCCCAGGTGTCACTCGTGGTAAAGAATCTATTTGTCAATGCAGGAGACGTATGTAAGAGACATAGGTTTGATCCCTGGGTTGGGAATATCCCCTGGAGGAGGGCAGAGGAAACCCCTCTAGTATTCTTGCCTGGAGAATCCCATGCACAGAGGAACACAGGGGGTTACGTGGGGTCACAAAGAGTCAGACAGAACTGAAGCGACTTAGCACGTATGCAAGGAATATCCTTCATTATTTGTCATAGATGGATAGATATTACTTATTTGATCATCTTAAGAGTACTTCTGGCAGAAATAGACCAGCTTCTCAGATAAATTTAGAGCTGATCATGCAAAGTGAAACTATGGGCACAGTTTCTTCAATGGTCAGCCACATGATTGCTTTCTTTTTTTATTTATCATCTTCTACATACGCAGACACACACACATACACAAAGTATGCATTATTTAAGAGTTTTTAAAATATTCCTGATTAACTTATTAGGAGAGTTATACCCCGAATCCCATATAAAAATAGTTCTTTGTTCTACTCTATTTCTGATAAAACTTTCACTTTCCTCAAGATTAGTTTTGGGGGAAATCACTATACTACAGAAGCTGCAAACATTGTCCTGTTTATACTCATGTGTGTAATGGAAATGAATATCCAATAAATGGAATCTGCAGTTTTATTTCCAGGTTTCATTTTAGAGTCATTTCATAGTTCTTCTCTGGTTAAGTTCTGGCAGTATAAGAGTTGTATAGAGTAGCTCAGAATTCATGGAGCACAGAGCACAACCATCATCTGCTCAGGTTTCCTGTAAGAATCCTGAAGGAGCCATATGCCAAGGCAAGGCAAGAATTTGGTTGTATGTAGCTATCTGCATCTCGATCCAAGATATATCTTAGATTTTATCACAAAGTGAGAAACTGCAGATTTTTCAGAACAATGCCACAACCATCTTATTTAAGTTTTGTCATCTTAGTCCTTTCTTCATAAGTAATAATTTGACCAGAGTATTTTACAAGCACATAGTGCATTATTGAAATGAAATAAGAAAATCAAAGCGTTTTCTTTGCCACTTCACTTCTCTTTCGGTCAGTAGAATGAAATAGAATTATGGCGAGCTAAATACAATTTACTTTTTTTTTTTTTTTTAATTTTATTTTATTTTTAAACTTTACATAATTGTATTAGTTTTGACAAATATCAAAATGAATCCGCCACAGGTATACATGTGTTCCCCATCCTGAACCCTCCTCCCTCCTCCCTCCCCATACCATCCCTCTGGATCTTCAGCTTTTTCTTAAAATAAATCCTTGCTTTCAGAAAGAAAGTACAGTGGTACAAAGTCTCTCCACAGTAATTTTTCTTCCCCATTTGAAACTTTAAGTCAACTCTTCAGTAAGAAATTCTGTTCAAATCAAACAGCAGGTGGAAGAGTTGGAGCATTGTTAAAAGCTGCATAAGAATGTGTGATTTGTTCTATTTTCAAAATATGGTGAAGGGAAATCTATAGTTCTCTTCCTGTGTAGGAAGAAACCCAACTGTTTCCTCCTGAGACTCTGTCACGTGAGTCCTTTGCTCATCACACACAACACTTGACTTCTGATGCTTCTGGTCACCACAAGTGTGGATCCATCTCTGCACGCCCCCCCACACCAAAGCAATTCTCTGTGACACCGTCTGAGTGTTCCACAATTTGTCAGATTCCACAGATTTGGGGCTCAGTCCCATGAGACTGCTCCCATCCTGCTTCTATTGCTAGATTATCCACAACTTCTGTCCAATTTGGCTGCAATCAGAGGTTTAGACCCTTTCCTTAGGTTTGACTGTTTTCCTAGAACAGCTCACAGAACTTAAGGAAACGTACTCTTGCTTGCCAGTTTATTAAAGGATACAATAAAGGATACAGCCAGGTGAAGAGTTCCTATCTTGCTGTTCCTTCATCTGGGAGGTCCTGGAGTATCACTGCAGGAGTGCTGTCCCTGTAAAGCTGGGGTGTGTCACCGTCCTGGTGTGGATGTGTTTTCCTACCTAGGTGCTCTCCAAACCCTATACAATTCATGTTTTATGGACGCTTCCTTACATTGCAGTCATCAGCTCTGAACTTCATTTCCAGCTCCTCTCCTCTCTCTGAGGGGTGAAGGGTGGTGCTGCAAATGTCCAGCTTGTAATCCTGGCTTGTTCCTTCTGCTGAATAGCCTCATCCAGGAGCCAGGCAGGAGCCCACCAGGATAACCTCATTAGAATAAAAAAAGCTCCTAATGCTCTGATCAGTTAGGAACATATGAGGTTATGGGAGCCCTGCATGGGGAAAGAGGGGAAAGACCAAATACTAGAATAAGAGATACTTTTATCACTTAGGAAATTGCAAGTGTTTTAGAGGCTCCATGCCAGGAACCTGGCACACACATATATACATATATATGGGGGCTTCCCTGGTGGCTCAGATGGTAAAGAATCTGCCTGCCAATGCAGGAGCCCCAACTTAGAAATGTGGGTTGGGAAGAGTCCCTGGAGAAGGAAATGGTAACCCACTCCAGTATTCTTGCCTGGAAGATCCCAGGGACAGAGGAGCCTGGTGGACTGCAGTCCATGAAAGGGTCAGACACAACTGAGAGACTAACCCTTTCACTTTTTCATACATACAGGTTCTAATCTATAATTTATTTCTACTCCTTTTAAAAAATTCTCTATGCTTGAGCCTTTTGGAAAAAAAAATCAATCTGTTATCTTTTAAAAAAGATTGTTTTCTACTTCAATATGTGATATTTAAATGACCACTAAATTAAATGTATTTTAATGTCACTTTCTCTAAAATGGATGTGTGCGATTTTCTTCTACTCTGTGCTTAATATTTATCTTTATCAGCATTATCCTGAATGTCAATGTTAAATTTCTGGAACAGACTAGGTTACTATTTACTTGAAGCAAATGAATAAATGTCTCAACTTCCATTTGCCCAAATTCTTACCCCTGGAGTGGTGATATGAGAAGCAGATGTAGTCCCTTCCATGGGGTGGAGGCCCTGTATGTGAGGAGCTCCAAAATGAGCCCAGCATTTATACAGGAAAGAGAGGTGGCTGACCTTGCTCTCCGGAGACATAATGGAGATGATATTGATTCTTCACTCTTGGTAATGTTAAGCAAGTTTCTCACGGAGGAAAGCAAGACTAGTGTCTCCAGCTTAACAAAGCAAGGGATGCCCTTTTGCTCCCAAGTCTTCTCCCTCTTGAGATATAAACATGTACCTCCTGGGAGGTGCATCTCTCTGGTGTGTCACGATTCATAGTTTAGGTCCTTTTAGCCCAGGTCTTAATAAAATTTTCTCAGAAAGCTCTAACTATGTAGAAATATATAAAAGAAAATATTTTTCTCAGCACCACGTCTTCCAGGGAGTCACTTTCCATTTGGCTTGTCCAGCAAATTTGTGGAGCAGCTTTTATTTTGCTTTTTATATATACTATTAGGACAGATCAGATACCATTTTGGACATGACTGTGGAAAGTGACACTAAAATACATTAAATTTAATCGTCATTTAAATGTCACATATTGAGGTAGAAAACAATCTTTTTTTAAAAAAGATGATAGACCAAATTTTTAACAAGGCTCAAGCATAGACAATTTTTTAAAAAGACAAGAAATAAATTACTGATTAGAAACTATCTTTGTGATTATGTATATATGTTCCAGGTTGAGTAATTTCATGGTTAGCTAAAGTCAAGCAGGTTGAGGAACAAGGCCCATAGGGCTCCAGATGATGGCAGAGACCATCAAGTTTCAGAGCTTGGTCTCAGCATTTTTGTCCTTCAAGTTAAGTGGTTCGACCAGCAAGGCATCTTCAGAGTGACTGGTTTGAAGGGAAGTTGGAGAGCAGACTCCGTTTAGAGTATAGTCCTAGCCTGAGAGATCATTTTGGTTAATGATGGTAGATATTTTAAAGAGATTTCTATTCATTAAACATCATGTGTAAATGGGTGAGAGAAGTGTAGAAATTAAATTCTGTGGGAACATTTATCATATTGCCATGTGTAAGAATGTAAGGTCCATGAGGACAGGAGTTGATGTATTTTCTTTACCCACAGAAATGCCTTGTTCATAGCAAGCGCCTAATCTATATTACATAAATGAATGAATGAATAAACGATAGTAGAAGGAATTAGGAAATGTGAAAAAGACACTAGTATTATTTGAAGGATGCTGGTCTTTCGGTATCACCTTATTTTGATTATGTTGTCGTTTAACACCCTTTTCCTTATTAAATTTATATCAGTCCTTTGTTTCCTTTGACATAATTTTTAAAACATTCATTCCATCTCTGTGGACAACCTCTTTAGTAAATTACAATCGCTGAGCTCAGTTCTTAGAATATGAGGTTACCCCAGGTGCTGTCTTTGCCACTCCTCCTTCTCTGCCTTTCCCCTGGATGATGTCATCCCAGCCCTTGGCCCTGACCACTCACTATGTATACATACCTTCTAAACTCTCACTTTAACACAGACATCCCTGCTAAGCTGTTCCTTAATGTTTGGTACTCTAGTGTATAAAGTTGAATTTATCATCTTTCCTGTCTAGTGCTTCTTGTCCTAAATGTCTTCCTTTTGTGTTTAGAACTAATATTTCACTTGGTGCACAAACCCAAAACAAACTTCCTTCATTTCTCCCCTTTCCCTTAGAGTTTATTATTCAAAATCACTGGCAGAGGAGGTCATAGAAGAGACGATGCAACCCCTAGTTTATTCCAGAGCTGCCAGCAATCAAAGGCTCCCTCCTTCCCCTTGGAATGTAGTACTGCCCACTCTCCCTGCAGTGGAAGCTGTTTTCCAGAATGGAGCATGGAGAGAGCAGTGTTTTCCAGACCATCTGGATGAACCCAGTAAAGCCTCTGTCTAAACTTTTACATTCCTGGCAGGCATGTGGGCAAGATCTACTTAACTTGCAGCACCCAAGATGAGCCTTGTAAGTTCCCTTGCTTATTAAACCTACCACCTACTATCAAAAGTTGTTCTGCTTCCTCCGTGTCTCCTTGCCTTCCATGTCGGAGGCCAGTTTGAGGTTCACTCAAGAAGTTCCAGGGTTTCTCACCAGCAATCGCTCATTTACTATACTTTTTCTGTTACTGCTGGCGCTTTCTTCTCTCATCCACTTTGATAATGTCCCTTTGTTTCTAGTTTTCCTTGCTTCCCTTCTGTCCTTTATGCTTCTGCCAAAGGGAT
Organism: Bos mutus; assembly: GCF_027580195.1. Classification (NCBI taxonomy): domain Eukaryota; kingdom Metazoa; phylum Chordata; class Mammalia; order Artiodactyla; family Bovidae; genus Bos; species Bos mutus. Next base: position 75,049,957 of record NC_091632.1, read on the forward strand.
CATACAACAAAATAAATATGCTCACACAGCTAATTAAATTTTAATTAATAAAATCAACTTTCAAATTATGGCTCAGATCTTCACTTTCTGTGCTCTACCTTCCTTGAAATCCTCAGATTTTACTCTACCTACAGTTTCTTTGTTTCTCTCAATAATTTATTTGTTATTTTATTCACAAGTTAAATGTTCATTTTTTTTCTCACTCAGCAATCATTGAATGAGAACCTGTGATGACCCAGGGGTTTTACTAGGAGCTGAGGATGCATCAGAGCATAACACAGTTAAAGTCTGTTTCTTTGGAGTATAGTACAAAGATTAGAGATTAAGAATCCAAGCAATGAAACATGTGAGCAATGGTGTAAACAAGAATTACAGAGTGCCCGTAACAGGGATGTCTGTGATGGAAACCATAAATAATGAGGAAGAGTGAACTAGATATGAGGGGGGAAGCATCGTTACAGGAAGGGGAAGGAGTGCTGAGAAGAGCCTGAGACAGGAACAAGCATATGTCTGGAGCAACTGGAAAGCTAGGACGTCCATAAAGGAGGGAACAAAGGGATAGGGGGCCTCTGTTCACTGTAGCGTGCTATTCTATTCCTCCTTCCTTTACTGGGTAGCTAATATTTCAGATGGAGAAGGCAATGACAAGCCACTCCAGTACTCTTGCCTAGAAAATCCCATGGATGGAGGAGCCTGGTGGGCTACAGTCCATGGGGTCGCCACGAGTCGGTCGCAACTGAGCGACTTCACTTTCACTTTTCACTTTCGCGCAATGAAGAAGGAAATGGCAACCCACTCCAGTGTTGCCTGGAGAATCCCAGGGATGGCAGAGCCTGGTGGGCTGCTGTCTATGGGGTCGCACAGAGTCGGACACGACTGAAGCGACTTAGCAGCAGCAGCAGCAGCAATATTTCAGGACTTGATAAAATAGCCCCACTTCCTTTATGAAATAGCCCCACTCCTCTTTATTGGAGTATAGTTTATTTATAATGTTGTGTTACTTTCTGTTGTACAGAAAAGTGAGTCAGTTGTGTGTGTGTGTGTGTATATATATATATATATATATATATCTCCAGTCTTTTTTAGATTATTTGCCCATATAGGTCTTTACAGAGTATTGAGTAGAGTTCCTTGTGCTGTACAACAGGTCCTTATTAGTTATCTGTTTTATTTATTTCTTGTTCAGTCCCTGAGTCATGTCTGACTTTTTGTGACCCCATGGACTACAGCATGCAAATTCCTCTGTCCTCCACTGTCTCCTGGAGTTTGCTCAAATTCATGTCCATTGAATTGGTGATGCTACCTGACCATCTCATTCTCTGTTGCCCCCTTCTTCTTCTGCCTTCAACCTTTCCCAGCATCCGGGTCTTTTCCAGTGAGCCAGTTCTTCACATCATGTATCCAAAGTATTAGAGCATCAGCTTCAGCATCAGTCCTTCCAATGAATACTCAGGATTGATTTCCTTTAAGATTGGCTAGTTTGATCTCATTGCTATCCAAGGGACTCTCAAGAGCCTTCTCCAACATCACAATTTGAAAGCATCAATTATTTGGCTCTCAGCCTTTTTTATGGTCTAACTCTCACATCCGTATGTGACTATAATAGTATATAGAGTATGTCAGTCCCAGTCTTCCAATTTATGCCCCACCCTACCCTCGGAGAAGGCAATGGCACCCCACTCCAGTACTCTTGCTTGGAAAATCCCATGGACGGAGGAATCTGGTGGGCTGCAGTCCATGGGATCTCGAAGAGTCAGACACGACTGAGCGACTTCATTTTCACTTTTCACTCTCATGCACTGGAGAAGGAAATGGCAACCCACTCCAGTGTTCTTGCCTGGAGAATCCCAGGGACAGAAGAGCCTGGTAGGCTGCCATCTCTGGGGTTGCACAGAGCCGGACAGGACTGAAGCGACTTAGCAGTAGCTACCCTCTTAGAAACTATAAGTTTGTTTTCTATATCTGGAACACTTTGATTTTTATCTGGTATTTGTGTGTGTGTGTGTGTGTGTGTGTGTGTTCTTAAAGCACCCTGTGAAGACTTTGGTCATAAATTTACCATGTGTTTATCTCCCACTACGATTATTATCTCCTCATTGGAAAGAACTATCTGCATCCTCGAGGCTCTGCAGAGAGCCTGGTAGAAAGAACAACTGTTTGATATAAGAATGAGTTACAGTCCTTAGGTGAGCATGGGCACTGTGGATGCTTTATGATGAAGTACTTCACGTAATAGCTCCTCTTATGACTTTTTTTTTCTTTTTCTTTTTTTTAAGTTTTATTTTATTTTTAAACTTTACATAATTGTATTAGTTTTGCCAAATATCAAAATGAATCCGCCACAGGTATATATGTGTTCCCCATCCTGAAACCTCCTCCCTCCTCCCTCCCCCCTCCCCATACCATCCCTCTGGGTCATCCCAGTGCACTAGCCCCAAGCATCCAGTATCGTGCATCAAACCTGGACTGGCATCTCGTTTCATACATGATATTTTACATGTTTCAATGCCATTCTCCCATATCTTCCCACCCTCTCCCTCTCCCACAGAGTCCATAAGACTGTTCTATACATCAGTGTCTCTTTTGCTGTCTCGTACGCAGGGTTATTGTTACCATCTTTCTAAATTCCATATATATGCATTAGTATACTGTATTGGTGTTTTTCTTTCTGGCTTATTTCACTCTGTATAATAGGCTCCAGTTTCATCCACCTCATTAGGACTGATTCAAATGTATTCTTTTTAACGGCTGAGTAATACTCCATTGTGTATATGTACCACTGCTCTCTTATCCATTCATCTGCTGATGGGCATCTAGGTTGCTTCCATGTCCTGGCTATTATAAACAGTGCTGCAATGAACATTGGGGTACACGTGTCTCTTTCCCTTCTGGTTTCCTCAGTGTGTATGCCCAGCAGTGGGATTGCTGGATCATAAGGCAGTTCTATTTCCAGTTTTTTAAGGAATCTACACACTGTTCTCCATAGTGGCTGTACTAGTTTGCATTCCTACCAACAGTGTAAGAGGGTTCCCTTTTCTCCACACCCTCTCCAGCGTTTATTATTTGTAGACTTTTGGATCGCAGCCATTCTGACTGGTGTGAAATGGTACCTCATAGTGGTTTTGATTTGCATTTCTCTGAAAATGAGTGATGTTGAGCATCTTTTCATGTGTTTGTTAGCCATCTGTATGTCTTCTTTGGAGAAATGTCTATTTAGGTCTTTGGCCCATTTTTTGATTGGGTCATTTATTTTTCTGGAGTTGAGCTGCAGGAGTTGCTTGTATATTTTTGAGATTAGTTGTTTGTCAGTTGCTTCATTTGCTATTATTTTCTCCCATTCTGAAGGCTGTCTTTTCACCTTGCTAATAGTTTCCTTTGATGTGCAGAAGCTTTTAAGGTTAATTAAGTCCCATTTGTTTATTTTTGCTTTTATTTCCAATATTCTGGGAGGCAGGTCATAGAGGATCCTGCTGTGATGTATGTCAGAGAGTGTTTTGCCTATGTTCTCCTCTAGGAGTTTTATAGTTTCTGGTCTTACGTTTAGATCTTTAATCCATTTTGAGTTTATTTTTGTGTATGGTGTTAGATAGTGTTCTAGTTTCATTCTTTTACAAGTGGTTGACCAGATTTCCCAGCACCACTTGTTAAAGAGATTGTCTTTAATCCATTGTATATTCTTGCCTCCTTTGTCAAAGATAAGGTGTCCATATGTGCATGGATTTATCTCTGGGCTTTCTATTTTGTTCCATTGATTTATATTTTGTCTTTGTGCCAGTACCATACTGTCTTGATAACTGTGGCTTTGTAGTAGAGCCTGAAGTCAGGCAGGTTGATTCCTCCAGTTCCATTCTTCTTTCTCAAGATCGCTTTGGCTATTCGAGGTTTTTTGTATTTCCATACAAATTGTGAAATTATTTGTTCTAGCTCTGTGAAGAATACTGTTGGTAGCTTGATAGGGATTGCATTAAATCTATAAATTGCTTTGGGTAGTATACTCGTTTTCACTATATTGATTCTTCCAATCCATGAACATGGTATATTTCTCCATCTATTAGTGTCCTCTTTGATTTCTTTCACCAGTGTTTTATAGTTTTCTATATATAGGTCTTTAGTTTCTTTAGGTAGATATATTCCTAAGTATTTTATTCTTTCCATTGCGATGATGAATGGAATTGTTTCCTTAATTTCTCTTTCTGTTTTCTCATAATTAGTGTATAGGAATGCAAGGGATTTCTGTGTTGATTTTATATCCTGCAACTTTACTATAGTCTATAGGACATTTCATCCCAAAACAATGAATATCACCTTTTTCTCAAGTGCACATGGAACCTTCTCCAGGATAGATCACATCCTGGGCCATAAAGCTAGCCTTGGTAAATTCAAAAAAATAGAAATCATTCCAAGCATCTTTTCTGACCACAATGCAGTAAGATTAGATCTCAATTACAGGAGAAAAACTATTAAAAATTCCAACATATGGAGATTGAACAACACGCTGCTGAATAACCAACAAATCACAGAAGAAATCAAAAAAGAAATCAAAATTTGCATAGAAACTAATGAAAATGAAAACACAACAACCCAAAACCTGTGGGACAAGGTAAAAGCAGTCCTAAGGGGAAAGTTCATAGCAATACAGGCACACCTCAAGAAACAAGAAAAAAGTCAAATAAATAACCTAACTCTACACCTAAAGCAACTAGAAAAGGAAGAAATGAAGAACCCCAGGGTTAGTAGAAGGAAAGAAATCTTAAAAATTAGAGCAGAAATAAATGCAAAAGAAACAAAAGAGACCATAGCAAAAATCAACAAAACCAAAAGCTGGTTCTTTGAAAAGATAAATAAAATTGACAAACCATTAGCCAGACTCATCAAGAAACAAAGGGAGAAAAATCAAATCAATAAAATTAAAACAAAAATGGAGAGATCACAACAGACAACACAGAAATACAAAGGATCATAAGAGACTACTATCAACAATTATATACCAATAAAATGGACAACGTGGAAGAAATGGACAAATTGTTAGAAAAGTACAACTTTCCAAAACTGGACCAGGAAGAAATAGAAAATCTTAACAGACCCATCACAAGCATGGAAATTGAAACTGTAATCAAAAATCTTCCAGCAAACAAAAGCCCAGGTCCAGACGGCTTCACAGCTGAATTCTACCAAAAATTTAGAGAAGAGCTAACACCTATCCTGCTCAAACTCTTCCAGAAAATTGCAGAGGAAGGCAAACTTCCAAACTCATTCTATGAGGCCACCATCACCCTAATACCAAAACCTGACAAAGATGCCACAAAAAAAGAAAACTACAGGCCAATATCACTGATGAACATAGATGCAAAAATCCTTAACAAAATTCTAGCAATCAGAATCCAACAACACATTAAAAAGATCATACACCATGACCAAGTTGGCTTTATCCCAGGGATGCAAGGATTCTTCAATATCCACAAATCAATCAATGTAATACACCACATTAACAAATTGAAAAATAAAAACCATATGATTATCTCAACAGATGCAGAGAAAGCCTTTGACAAAAATTCAACACCCATTTATGATAAAAACTCTCCTCTTATGACTTGATATGAGTAGATTTGTTACAATAATTAAATAGTATTAGAATCATACATGTCTGTAGTTTAAACCATGTATCAATCTGGCAATCTCCTGATATATATATATATATATATATATATATAAAGATTTAAGCTCCCCAAATGTTCCCCAAATGTTCAGCATCTCTCTGAGAATCAAATGGGATGAAAGCATAATTTTCTTTCCTTTAAGAAGTTCTACAGAAACTGGAGAAGCTCTTCTATATGGATCTGCAGGGAATACATTATTTCAAGCAAAGTTTTGCTCAGCACCTTAGGGACCGACTGCTGAGAAAGAAAGGGCCCTGTAGAAAGAAACCTGAGTTCTCATCAAATTGCTGCAGTTGCTATTATTAACTTGGCAGGACAGATCTTATATGTATTAAAGAAAACATATTTCATCTACCCCAGCAATATATTCTGCATCTCACATTGGCTTACTCTACCTTTTGAACTCTTTAAATTTAAAATTTCCTTAGCATCTTTAGTGACATCTTTCATATAGATTAATAAAGCTCATTGGTAGTCTGCATGCATTGTTTACATGACTTTCTTACATATGAATAGGATTTTGATTTTGTGTTTAGGACTCACTGACCATGTACTCTATTTAAGCAGGGCTATGTATTGTAATCAATCATGGCCCACTCTAAAAGCATTTTCTAAAAGCTCTATAAGGTCCTAGCATAGCAGAAACTCAGGACTTAAAAAAAAAAAAAAAAAAAAACAGCACCACCATCATTACATAACAAGGCTCCAATTTATACCTTCTAGCCTTTACAAATGAAACTTTAAGGTATTAATTAAAGATGTATATGTTAACTTGTAAGAGCATTTATCTCCTTTGTGCTATGTGTGTGGTTTTTCAATATAAACAGTCATGTGTAACAGAATTCTTTTAGATTTGAGAGTTTGGTTGAGTAGTTTATATCTCTAAGGAGAACACCAATCATTGATGAGGTCTCTAAGGTACAGCCAATTCATACTACAAATAAAAGTTTTATTGGTTACAATTTTGGGTTATCCATTTACATGGGAATAGTGCTGGAATGGTGCCATGAATTCCCAGTTGGGAAGGATGGATTCAAAAGAGGTTTAAACAGTACATTTACATCATGTGCATTGGATTTAATTCAGACCATCTGTCCATGGGATTCTCCAGGCAAGAATACTGGAGCAGGTTGCCATTTCCTCCTCCAGAGGATCTTCCTGACCAGGAATTGAACCCATGTCTTGTGTATCCTGTATTGGCAGGCAGATTCTTTACCACTAGCGCAATCTGGAAAGCCCTAACCTGTTAAATTAAATGTGATCTTACAATGTTACCTATTCTTCTTGAGTCTCCCTCAAATAATATCATCCTATGGGGTTGTTAATTAAGATAAATTATATATATATACACATAGATATAAATTATATATATAGATATAAATTATATATATTTATATATAGTTTATATAGATACAGCAGCATATATATATATATATTTATATATATATTATACATATAGATAATTAAGTTATCTAATTAAGTTAATTAAATAAATTAAGTAGTATACCTAGTGTGCTTAGCAAAATACCTGACACATTATAAATGCTCAATAAATGGTTGATCACATTGTTATTATAAAAGAAATAATTATAAAGGAATAGCCACATATATGATGCTATTTTTTGGTGAATTTACCATTACTGCTGACTAGGACCCATTTCACCTTGCAGATGTAGCCTCTGTATTTACTTACCTTAGGTTTGTATACTTTTGCTTGAGTTAGTTGCCCTGGTTAGGGAGGAGATTGGTTTTGCTTAACCTAGGATACAAAATGGAGAAGGAAATTGCAACCCACTTCAGTGTTCTTGCCTGGAGAATCCCAGGGACGGGGGAGCCTGGTGGGCTTTTGTCTCTGGGGTCGCACAGAGTCGGACACGACTGAAGTGACTTAGCAGCAGCAGCAGGATACAAAAAAACATGAAACTAAAGCAGTTATGAACAAGTTTTTTTTTTTAGGCAGCTTTACTGAGATATAGGAGCCTTTGGATTTGCCTTTTCTATACATTTCATATAAAAAGATTCATACAATAGTTACTTCATGTGACTTGCTTTTTTCTACTTGTTGTTGTTCAGTTGCTAACTTGTGACCTCTTTGCAGCCTCATGGACTGCAGCACTCCCTGTCCTTTTACTATCCTGTAAGCCTAGTCCTTATAGTCCACCTCTCACCTCCATACATGACTACTGGAAAAACCATAGCCTTGACTAGGTTTTTGTCCTGTAAAGCCTGTTCTTTACAGCAGACTGCCCTGTCCTTTTACTATCTCCCAGAATTTGCTGAAACTCATGTCCGTTGAGTCAGTGATACCATCCAACTATCTCATCCTCTGTCACCCCCTTCTCCTCCTGCCCTCAGTCTTTACCGGCATCAGGGTCTTTTCGAATGAACTGATTCTTTGCAATAGGTGGCCAAAGTATTGGAGCACCAAAGTATTGGAGCTTCAGCTTCAGCTTCAACATCAGTCCTTCCAATGAATATTTAGGGTTTATTTCCTTTAGGATTGACTTATCTCCTTGCTGTCCAAGGGACTCTCAAGAGTCTTCTCCAGCTCCACATTTTGAAAGCATCAATTCTTCAGCACTCAGCTTTCTTTATGGTCCAACTCTCACATCCATACATGACTACTGGTAAAACCATAGTTTTGACTATATGGACCTTTGTTGGCAAAGTGATATCTCTGTTTTTTAATATTCTATCTAGGTTTGTCATAGCTTTTCTTTTAAGGAGCAAATCTCTTTTAATTTCTTTCACGTGGAAGAATATTTTTGAGGATTATCTATGTTGTAGCACTTATTATAGTACATTCCTTTGAATGAATTCAGTAATAACAACATTGAATGAATATGGAACTACATTCAGTTCAGTTTAGTTCAGTCACTCAGTTGTGTCCGACTCTTTGCGACCCCATGGACTGCAGCACTCCAGGTGTCCCTGTCCATCACCAACTCCTGGAGTTTATTCAAACTCATGTCCATTGAGTCAGTGATGCCATCCAATCACCTTATCCTCTGTTGTCCCCTTCTCCTCCCACCTTCAATCTTTCCCAGCATCAGGGTCTTTTCCAGTGAGTCAGTTCTTTGCATCAGGTGGCCAAAGTACTGGAGTTTCAGCTTCAACATCAGTCCTTCCAATGAATATTCAGGACTGATTTCCTTTAGGATGGACTAGATTGATCTCCTTGCAGTCCAAGGGACTCTCAAGAGTCTTTTCCAACACCGAAGTTTAAAAGCATCAATTCTTTGGCACTCAGCTTTCTTTATAGTCCAACTATCACCTCCATACATGACTACTGGAAAAACCATAGCCTTGACTAGACAGACCTTTTGCAAAAACAGCAAAAGCAAAAACAACATGTAACTATATATTCAGTAGTTATTCACAAGTTTATTTGTATTAAATGTATTGTTTCCAGTTTTTAGTTATTATTAATAATGCTGCTGTAACATTTTTGTTAAATAAGCAGGGTGACCTCTTGATGAAGGTGAAAGAGGAGAGTGAAAAAGTTGGCTTAAAACTCAACATTAAGAAAACCAAGATCATGGCATCTGGTCCCATCATGGGAAATACACGGGGTAACAGTGGAAAAAGTGTCAGACTTTATTTTTTTGGGCTCCAAAATCACTGCAGCCATGAAATTAAAAGATGCTTACTCCTTGGAAGAAAAGTTATGACCAATCTAGATAGCATATTCAAAAGCAGAAACATTACTTTGCCAACAAAGGTCCGTTTAGTCAAGGCTATGGTTTTTCCAGTGGTCATGTATGGATGTGAGAGTTGGACTGTGAAGAAAGCTGAGCACCAAACAATTGATGCTTCTGAACTGTGGTGTTGGAGAAGACTCTTGAGAGTCCCTTGGCCTGCAAGGAGATCCAACCAGTCCATTCTGAAGGAGATCAGCCCTGGGATTTCTTTGGAAGGAATGATGCTAAAGCTGAAACTCCAGTACTGTGGCCACCTCATGCAAAGAGTTGACTCATTTGAAAAGACTCTGATGCTGGGAGGGATTGGGGGCAGGAGGAGAAGGGGACGACAGAGCATGAGATGGCTGGATGGCATCACTGACTCGATGGATGTGAGTCTGAATGAACTCCGGGAGTTGGTGATGGACAGGGAGGCCTGGTGTGCTGCGATTCATGGGGTCAAAAAGAGTCAGACACGACTGAGCGACTGAACTGAACTGAACTGAACTGAACATTTTTGTTAAAGTTTGTATGGATATATGTTTTCATTTACCTTGAATATATACACATAAGTGGAATTGCTATAATAAATCAAAGATAATTATTTGTTTAACTATTTGAGCAACTGCTGGGCTGTTTTTCAAAGTGGCTACATCATTTTAATTTCCAAAAGCAATTATGAGAGTTCAAGTTTCTTCACATTCTCACTAAAACTTGTTACTTTTTTTTTTTTTTTAATCAAGCAATCCTGATGAGGATATAATTGTTGATCTGCTTTGCATTCACCTGATGGCTAATGATGTTGAGCCTATTTTCATGTGCTCATTGGCCATTTGCAAATTTTCCTTGAAGGTATATCTATTCAGATTCTTTGTCTGTTTTTTAAATTGATATTCCCTTCTTTTTATTATTGAGTTGCACATGTCTTTTATGTATTGTAGGATGGGTCTTTCAATTCAAAGCCAGAACTTTCCACATTCCAAGGAAATATTAAGGAATGAGTACCACTTAGATTGAGATTGCAGGGTCTTCAAAGGGTCTGAGAGCAAGAAATTGAAATATTCAAGTCAAGGAGAGTTTTTTGGAACAACCTGGAATTACAGCTATGAATTGTAATATAATATAAATAGTAAGGTAATTTTTGAGTTCCAAAAATCCTGACTTGCAGATGAATGCAGCTATTTTGTAATGTAGAGAAGGAAATGGCAACCCACTGCAGTATCCTTGCCTGGAGAATCCCATGGACAGAGAGTCGGACACGACTGAGTGACTAACATACATATTTTGTAATGAGTAGACCCAATTGATATGTACAAATTATAAAAAAATCTCCCTTCCACAAAGTGATGTGAGTTTGCTTCCTGATATCTCATTGCAATTTCATTTTCAGTCAACATTTTCAGACCATTAATTTGTCAAATACTGCGAGAAGAATTTATTACTTTTTAAATTCAGTTTTTAAAGCATTCTCCTAAATATTTAAACTTTCCAATTCACTGGATATTTTCCTCACCTTCCTTCATTCAATTTGTGTGTTTGGATGTATATATGTATTTGTGTGTATGGAGACATTCATTCATAGGCATGTATACATATATATTCATTTATTACATATTTACATTAGTATCTTTAGTATTCCAAATAAGACCACTTGTACTGATCAATATGTATATATAGTATCCATTGCATATTTCTTTTTTAAAAATTTGTTTAATTGGAGGATAATTACTTTACAGTATTGTGATGGTTTTTGCTGTAAATTAGCATGAATCGGCCACAGATATACATGTGTCCTCCCCCATCCTGAATGCCCCCTGCCACCTCCCTCCCCACCCTATCCCTCTGGCCTGTTTCTGGGACACCCAGAACATTGCATGCTTCTGATCTTGATGGAATCCTTTCACTTGCCAGTCCTTTTGATCTTTGATATTTATTTGGAAATATATAATAATATCGATTACTTCACTATTCTAAGATCTTCTCTTTCCTGCTCTCCATGTTGCACAGAGACCATGGTTTCTCCTCCTAGATCCCAGTCATGATTTTTTATGTGCTTTTAGGGCAAACAAAGGGCCATTTGAAAGGAATGACACTGTGATCATGTTTTCACACTTTTCTACATTGTCATTCACATCAGCCTGTGCACTGTCTTTTCACTTTCCTGAAGGAATCTTTTACTCTGGTTATTTTAAAAAAGGGTCAGTGACAGAAACTGAGAATTCGTGATCTACTTTTAAGCCAGTCTAGTGTAACTCCACAGTATTAACAGTTTTTTTTGTTGTTGTTATTGTTCATGATGCAGGAATGAAATGATGTGCATATAAATGAAGTTGCATTTACAAAATACACACATTTTGTAGGCAATGGAATAGCTTCAGGACCTTCGTCTTTTCCTCCAGCTTCTGTAACTGGCTCTGGGCAGGGGTCACATATATTTCACATAAGCCCAGGAAAAGACCCCCTCATGCCCTTTATCCTTGGTCTCCTTGTCATTATGTAGCATCCAAAGTTCAATGGATGGAGCATTGCATTCATCACTTACTGCTGCCAGTCACCTCTATGAAAAATACCTTCTCTACCTATAGTGAAAGTGAAAGTTGCTCATTCGTGTCTGACTCTTTGCGACCCCATGGACTGTATAGTCCCTGGAATTCTCCAGGCCAGAATACAGGAGTGGATAACCTTTCCCTTCTCCAGGGGATCTCCCCAACCCGGGGATCGAACCCAGGTCTCCCTCATTGCAGGTGGATTCTTTACCAGCTGAGCCACCAGGGAAGCCAGAGATTAGTGGAGTGGGTAGCCTATCCCTTCTTCAGCGGATCTTCTTGACCCAGGAATTGAATTGGGTCTCCTGCATTGCAGGTGGATTTTTTTTACCAACTGAGCTATGAGGGAAGCCCTCTAGTGCAATCTCCTAATTTCTTCTTTTCTGTTTAATACAGAAATGAGGAAAGGGTCTGTAATATCTTGGTAACTTGTGTCAAACTCAGTCTCAACTAGTGTCTCAAATAGGATGACAACTGCCACACTAAGTAAACTTTTATTCAAGGTAATTCAAATAAAGAAAAATTGTAGTGAGGCATTGCATTCTACATAGGAATATCACAGGTCTATCATTAACATTCATCTGGAGGGACTCTGCAGTCTGCCCTCCTCACACCATTGATCACAGTCTGAGAAGCTAGATCTTGCAAGTCACCACTGGTGTGAATGTACTTGAGAAAGCATCAGCACTGGACATAATCCAGAGATATCAATTTGGATTTGGCTTGTCACTAACTAGCTTTAGGAATGTATGATGCTGGCTTACATGTGTGTCTCAGTTTGCCCGTCTCTAAAGTAGTAATGATGATCTTTCTCATGGGCAGTGTTGATCTGTGGCACAGCGTCCTGGAAAGCTGGAGGTTTGGACAATAAGATGACTTATATTTAAAGGCAGGAGTAGCCTTCTCTATATGGATTAATTTCTCTCCAGTTCTCAGCTCAGTGTCTGAATGTGAACATGCCCTTCATGCTTACGAGATGCTCTTGATATTACTATTCCAAAGGTCTTGAATTAACGGAAGGTGCTTTTTAAGTCATGCACAATTTTTTATCTGAAATTTTGAATTAATCAAACTTGTTCAGAATGCATCTCAGACTGAATTACTATAATTCTGCTCTAAGTCTTTAAAGTACAATATAAACACCACATTAGTGAAAATGTAATCATACCATAACCATTAACAATCAAACATCTATAACTTCTTTCCCTGCTTCTTGCCTTGTTCCACTCAAATGCATTCTCCACACCTTCTCTACTGTAATCTTTTTAGAAATAGAAATTGAGTCATATCAGATTTTAACAACATCCAACAATTTCCCATTGCCTAGTCAACAAAACTCTGGCTCCTCAGCATGATATGCACATGTGTTTGAAATCTCGTAAGCTTCTCTATCTCCAGGATTTTTAATGCCTACTCGGGATCATGCACCTACCACCCTAGTAACAGGAGACTGTGATCTAGGCATTTTTTCCCAATGCTGTTTGCATATGCTACCTTTTTTCCATGGTATGCATGCGTTCCCTTTCTGCTCCACTGACTGCTTATACTTTAAAACTCAACACAAATCCTTTCTTCCTGACCCTTTCTCTGAGTAAAACAGGCTCAGCTGATGCCCTGCTTTTATGTTCACATAATTACCTCTGTGTGTGCTGTTCAGTCGCTAAGGCATGTTTAACTCTTTGCAACCCCATGGACTGCAGCATGCCAGACTTCCCTATCCTTCACTATCTCCCTTCACTCTCTAACTTTGCATTTATCCTGTTTATTAAATGTATCTCTTAATGAGTCCTGTTTTAAGTAAGTTCCTTGAAGGCAGAGGCAGTCTCTCTTATCTTTGAGTAAGACTCCAAGCATTGTATAGGAATCCCACACAGAGGCTAGGTTCTTTGCTAAGCACTTTATATGCATTAGGTAATCAAATTTTCACAATCACATTATATGGCACTTCAGTTTTATTAACAAGGAAAGTGAGACTTGGAGAGAAATAAATACTTCCCCAAGCTCATGTGGCTAGGCTTCGCTGGTGGCTCAATGCAGTGATATATAATCCGCCTGCAATGCAGGAGGCGCAGGAGATGCAGATTCGATCCCTAGGTCGAAAAGATCCTCTGGAGGAGGAAATGGCGATCCACTCCAGTATTTCTTACCTGTGAAATCCCATGGACAGAGGAGCCTAGTGGACTACAGTCCATGGGATGGCAAAGAGTCTGATATGACTGAGTGAGCATGAACACAAGCAGACTCATGCCGCTACCACATGACTGAACCTGCTCTCCTGCTTTTCACTTTTGAGCCAAATCACTTACTATATACACCCTTGTACTGCTTCTGAAGTATCATTTTACATTAAACACTCAAATATCCTCTCACAAACTTCACTGGTTCTGCCTGCAAATATGTTCCTTCCCAATCATTAACTAAGTCTTTGAGCCTATTTTAACTTACAACCTTCCATGTGTCTCTTTATTCTTTTTTCATTTCTTGACAGACATCTTTGTGGAATCCCCCCACCCCCAGCTCTTGTCATCTAGGTCCTTCTCTGAATTGTCGAACTCATCATCAAGGACCCACATTGTCAAATCTAACAGCTTTTTTCAAGACAGCATTGAGCATACACATGACATTCCTTCTGCCAGCAATACCATTTTCTTTCCATTCTGCTAGAAGAATCTTCTCGAGACTCAAATACTACTTTTTCTGTGAAATTCCCAGATTCCCTGGGCACTTAGTTGTCTGTGATCTGTAGCCCTGTTAATATACTAGGAATGGCTGAACCATAGCCACTGCCACACAGCATCAAAGCTGTCTTTTTTCCTAAATTGGAAAATACTAATGGGGAAGACTCTGAGGCACAATATTCCCCCAATTTGTGAAATGTAAGAGATACCTAAAAGGGCTACAGAATAAAGAAATATAAATGTGATACTTAGTACTGGTATATATAAATATATTTAAAATTAATGCTGATATTGTATGTGTGTGTGTGTGTGTGTGTGTGCTCAGTCGTGTCTGACTCTGTGCAACCTCATGGACTGTAGCTCACCAAGCTCCACTGTCCATGAGATCTTCCAGGGAAGAATCCTGGAGCAGATTGCCATTTCCTTCTCCATGGGGATCTTCCTGACTCAGAGATTGAACGCACTTGTCTTACCTCTTCTGCATTGGCAGGTGGATTCTATACAACTGTACCACTTGGGTAGCCAATGCTGTTATTAATTTACTCTATATAATTTATATAATGTGTGCTTAATCGCTCAGTTGTGTTTGACTCTTTGCAACCCTGTGGACTGTAGACTGCTAGGGTCCTCTATCCATGGAGTTCTCCAGGCAAAGAATACTGGAGTGGGTTGCCATGCCCTCCTCCAGGGGACCTTCCCAACCCAGGGATCAAACCCAGGTCTCCTGCATTGCAGGTGGATTTTTTACCACCTGAGCCACCAGGGAAGCCCGAATTTATATAATATATAACCATAAATTAATAGTTGTTTATATCTGTATATAACACTAGTTTATTCAATACCTATTTATTCACATAATCTTAGGCTTACATTTAGACTCAAGGCAAGTTCCTGTGCTCTAGTGAGGTTTACAGTGGTATTATGTTGAAAATGTCATATGATTTTTGGATGATGAGATGAAAATTTGTTGACATTTGGATCTGTATTCCCTTTGCAAAGTTTAGGCTACTTCTTCCAAGCAAAACTCCAGAGAGTTTTCTTAAATATCAAAGAGTACTTCAATTATATTTTGTTTAGTAAGAGTGAAATATTATAAAATTAAGTTAAATTGAATTCAGAATAATTGACTAATTGTTGACACATTTGAAATGAGATATTTCAAATATAAATGCCATTTATAATAATAACTATGGGCAGGCTAACTGTGTGACTTCATTTTCACTTTACACTTTCATGCATTGGAGAAGGAAATAGCAACCCACTCCAGTGTTCTTGCCTGGAGAATCCCATGGAAGGAGAAGACTGGTAAGCTGCAGTCCATGGGGTCGCACAGAGTCGGACACGACTGAAGCGACTTAGCAGCAGCAGCAGCAGGCTAACTGTATGATCATAATTCTGCATAAAAATTTCACACTCTTTGATGTATTGTGGACAGGTAGATTTTAGTTTATGTTCGCATGTTAGGTAGCAGCTATTATGCTAAGCAGTCCTAGATCTGACTGTATTCTTCAGTCTTAGAGAAAATGCAGTCACAAATCAGATCACTGTACTATACATCACTTGCTCTAATACAGGGCTGATTTTGTTACAGCACAGATGGAGACAGACATTAGGGGTCTGGGAGTCTTGTAGACTCTGCAGAAAGACTCTGGGATGTTTCAGAGGATCCAAGCAAAATACACTGGTGAAAGCATAGACTCAACCATTTTTTACCTTGTTAAAACTTTCCAGTGAAGCTTCTTATCATGTGGAAGTTCAGATATTTGTTTCCACCTTTCCAGATCTTGTAATTTCCTATTCCAAGGTAAGTAATTTATAAATGAAACTCCAGAATAAGTATGTCCTCCAAGAACATGATCATGAAATTTTTTTTTAAAAATCTCATTTTTAATTTAATAGAATTGCATTTTATTTGGAAAGTGAGTTCTGATACTTATTGTTTTAGTTGTAACTGTGCATTAATATTGCTTATGAAAGTATACTTATATGGGGACTCAGAAGTAATTACCTCTTTTGAAAGGGATAACAAAAAAGTTAATGTCTGAGTTTTGTTTTTTTAAACACTTAATCAAATTTTTTAAAGACAGACTTTGATGTCAGAGAGAACTAAATTGAATGTCTAATATTCTGGTAAAGCCATTGTGAAGACCTAGAGCTTTTGTTTTTTCCAATCTCCATGTAGATAACAGTACTAAATCAGTAATATATGTGTGTTGGTGATAGATAACATGTCACAGGTCTTCCTAGGTGGTGATAGTGGTAAAGAACTTGCCTGCCAAGGCATGAGACACAAGACACGTGGGTTCGATCCCTGGGTCTTGAGGATCCCCTGGAGTAGGAAATGGCAACCCGATACAGTATTCTTGCCTGGAGAATCCCATGGACAGAGGAGCCCAGTGGGCTTCAGTCCATAGGGTTGCAAAGAGTTGGACACAACTGAAATGACTTAGCACACACACACACGCACAATAACATGTCAATATTATATTGATGCCTTGTGTGAAAAATGTTTATCTGATTTATTATAGGAAAATTTATATCAATATTTATGCCACAGAATCATTGCTAGGATTAAATTTACAATAAATATGATTCAGGAAACACAACACTGTTTCAGTGAAATACTCACTGATTCTCTGGTTAGAAGGTGCTCTTCACCAAAAATCTTCCTATTCTACCTTCTCTATACGAGGAGCTAAGTTTCTGGATCTGAAATACAATTTAATTATATACTCTGTTATCTTTGGCGTGATAATAACTTCCACAAAGAGTTGTTTTGGGAAGATAGTCAGAGATAGAAGTAAAGCATTTCCTACATTGTTTGCCAGAAAATAATAAATATGTGCCAATTTCA
Organism: Bos mutus; assembly: GCF_027580195.1. NCBI lineage: Eukaryota > Metazoa > Chordata > Mammalia > Artiodactyla > Bovidae > Bos > Bos mutus. The sequence continues at coordinate 75,067,372 of NC_091632.1, forward strand.
TAATGATTATGATTTACCTACAGATTTAAATTCAGTTAACCAAACCATCAGACTTAGAAAAAATATGAACTTAGGAAAATGTCTTTGGAAAAGCTCTAGTTTAAATCACAGATGACTGAACATTAAATCAGACATATTCTTCTCATCGCTGTCCTAGTAATCAGGTTCAGAGAAATTGTCCCCAGATTGTACCTTACTTTTACCACCTGATTAATTGCTCCACATTCCTGTCTTTCCTCTTGACCTTACTTTTCTTTCCCTGTTGCTCAGTGAGAGCCATCCTACCCAGAACCCTAAATCCCCTACCTGAGGTCTTGCCATCTTGAACCACGGGGTAATTTGGTTGCCCCGTTTTCTGTGGCTTGGTTTAAACTGTCTGAGCAGGGCAGTTTTCCTGAATTGATGGTTTTGATTCTGAGTACTTATTTTGCTGGCTAACCATTTGTGCCATTTTTGCCTGACAACTGATTTCTGGTTAACATTATCAGGGGCGAGTTTAACTCCAGCCAATCTACCATCATGCTCATGCACATGCACGCACATCTGTGAGTGTGCAAACACACACACATGAGGCAATTTTTTCCTGTTTTCCCAGCTTACCCTGATCACCAAAGTACATTTTTTTTTGCATAATAGTAGATGTCAGCACTTAAGATGACTAAATCTAGATCCTTGGTGAGCAATACAAGATTTTTAAAAATGAAAACGTATTTGTTAAAATCTTTATATTTATTTATTGAAATTCTTTAATTCAGTTTGAAATAAATACACATAGCACTTAAGAGTCTGCACTCACAGGTAAGGTTTCTCAGAGTCCCATCCCTGTTCTGCTGCTTAAAAAATTGTGATAACTTAGGTGAACCACATAATTTTTTCTGTGCTTTAGTTTTATAATCTCTATACTAAAAATATATTGCTGTCATGATTAAATTAGTTAATTCTTACACTGCTGGGAAAACTGAAAAATGGTAAGCATTCAATGAGTATAGATTAGCTTTATGTTGTTATGATATTATATTTCGTGGAGGTAATCCTGCTAAAAAAATATTAACCTCTAAAGTAGAACCCAGATTTTTATACTAATATTTGATTTTTTAATTTGACATATTCACACATGGCAGAATAGATTTAGACTTATGACTATGAGGTCCTTGGCATCCAAGGGAAACACTAATCAATCAGTAAAATGGATTCAGTGAGTTTATGAAACATATTCACAAAAAGATGATTACATTTATTTCTGCTACTTAGGAAATATCTTTGAAAAATATGTATAAACATATTAAGTCATTCTTTCTTCATGATGACACCATATACTATATGAAATGGTCATATAACTATAGTATATCTAGAAACACTTGTATTGATAGGAATTAAGTAAAATGTGAATAAAGATTAAATAAAATAGTATTAGTAATATTTACTGTGGTTATATTGGGCCAAGGTCAATTTATAAAATGTCTATGAAGAACAGTGATGTTTCTATATCATTAGTTTTAACTTTCACCATTAAACATGATGAGTTACAGAAACCACTGTAAATCTTGTATGGAAAAATACCAATGAAGTCATAATGCAAAAATAAAATTAAAAGTGAAAAAAAATGGATAAATTAAAACAAAACCAGAAGTAATCCACACTAAATACTTTGGAGAATGTAACTATTTGGATAGATATGGAATTTATCAAACTGTAAATGTATTTCACCACAATACAGATGTGGTTGGAAGCACCACTTAGAGTCAGAACTTTGGGAAAATCTCAGTGTTTGGAATAGTCAAGCTTACTTGGAGCCTAGATTAAAGGAAGAAAAGGAAACACAGCTTCTGTAGAAGTAAAAAAACTTCAACATCACAAATTTTTAATTTTATTATTATGAAGTAAGTTATGGAATTCTTAAATTCCCAAAGAGAGAGGAATACCAGACCACCTTACCTGCCTCCTGAGAAACCTGTATGCAGGTCAAGAAGCAACAGTTAGAACCAGACATGAAACAACAGACTGGTTCAAGATTGGGAAAGGAGTACATCAAGGCTGTATATTGTCACCCTGCTTATTTAACTTATATGCAGAGTACATCATGTGAAATGCTGGGCTGCTGTTGATGCTGCTGCTAAGTCACTTCAGTCGTGTCTGACTCTGTGCGACCCCATAGGTGGCAGCCCACCAGGCTCCCCCTTCCCTGGGATTCTCCAGGCAAGAACACTGGAGTGGGTTGCCATTTCCTTCTCCAATGCATGAAAGTGAAAAGTGAAAGTGAAGTCGCTTAATTGTGTCCAACTCTTAGCAACTCCATGGACTGTAGCCCACTAGGCTCCTCCATCCATGGGATTTTCCAGGCGAGAGTACTGGAGTGGGGTGCCATTGCCTTCTCCAAATGCTGGGCTGGATTGGATGAAGCATAAGCTGGAATCAAGATTTCCAGGAGAAATATTAATAATCTTCGATATATAGATAAGAGCACCCTTATGGCAGAAAGTGAAGAGGAACTAAAGAACCTCTTGATGAAGGTGAAGAGGATAGTGAAAAAGCTAGCTTAAAACTCAAAAATTGAAGATCATGGCATCTGGTCCCATCACTTCACAGCAAATATATTAGATAAAAATGGAAATAGTGACAGACTTCATTTTCTTGGGTTCCAAAATTGCTGTGGACAGTGACTGCAGCCATGAAATTAGAAGACACTAGCTCCTTGGAAGAAAAACTATCATGAAACTTGACAGCATATTAAATAGTAGAGGCATCACTTTGCTGACAAAGATCCATATAATCAAAGCTATGAGTTTTCCAATAGTCATGTATGGATGTGAGAGTTGGACCATAAAGAAGGCTGAGCACCAAAGAAATGATGCTTTTGAGCTGTGGTGAGGAAGAAGACTCTTGAGAGTCCTTTGGACAGGAAAGAGATCAAAGCAGTCAATCCTAAAGGAAATCAACCTTGAATATTCATTGGAAAGACTGATGCTGAAGCTGAAGCTCCCAATACTTTGGCCACCTGATGGCAACCAACTCATTGAAAAAGACCCTGATGCTGGGAAGAATTGAAGGCTGGAGAAGGGAACAACAGAGAAGGAGATAATTAGATGGCATTACTGACTCAATGGACATAAGTTTGAGAAAACTTTGGGAGATGGTGAAGGATAGAGAAGCCTGGTGTGCCGCAATCCATGAAGTTGCAAAGAGTCAGACACGACTGAGCAACAGAACTGAAGTTATGAAATCAATATATTATTTGTTTTCAAACTTTGGCTAGAAAATAGTGACAGCCTGTATCATATACTTTTCAACAATTAGGTGAATGTTGATGGTTTTCAAGATGTGTAAGTCTGGGCTAGTAGGGAAACCCTCAGCTCAGATTAAATCTACTGTTGGAATCTTGAAGGCTGTTGATATTTTCAAAGTAGTGAAGGGATTCTTGCTAAATAAATATAAATATTAAAAAGTCATGTGCTTTGTGATGTGATAAACAGTTTTCAGTGCTTGGGAAATTTACTCTTTACCTGTAGCACCTCTATATATTATATATTTACACATCTATATCTCTATTTCTTCATCTCCCTGTTTATGGGGGGAAGGTCATTGCCAGCACCACTATTGCTTAGAAATCCCTGCAGTTCTATATCCTCATGGATATTTGGTGACCTTTTATTTTTTCTCCAAAGTTGTTATTAAAAAATCCTAGTATTTTAGCTAATATATATTTTTCCTTATCAGTAACTTTTTCACATTAATATTTCTTGGATTGTTTGGCTTCTCATACTGATCTGTAATCCTTTATATTTTCAAGATAGCAATCCAGTATAATTGATATATACTCCAGATATATAATTCTAGTTTTAGCTTCTGTTTTAATTTTCTCCAGGGTATCATCTAGCTAACATAAATCCTTAATTTTGAAAATAGCCAAATTTATCAAACTTTTCTTTAATTCATTTCTTCTTTCTAAGAACTTCTTTTTTGTTTTAATAAATCTGTTTCTATCTTAATTACATATGTTCCTATATTTTATTCTAAAAGTAAAATTTTTTCTTTCACCTTTAAAGGTTTAATTTCTCTGTGATTTCTCTATGAATGTGAGATAGGAGGCTAATTCCATTCTTTCCATAAAGATAACCAATAGTTTCAGATCATTTATTGAAAAATCCATGTTATCAAAGTACAGTAATGCAAGCTAAGTCATATATCAAGTTTCCATCAATGGGTGGATTTGAATATAACCTTTTAATTCTTTTCTAGTAATTTTTATTTTATATTTTGACAACAACATTGTACTACTTCTACACCAGCTTTATTATAAATCTTGATTTCTGATGAGGCAAATTCTCCCTATTAGGCCTTGGATGTTCTTGAATTTATTACATCATATTATTTTTAGATTTTTATTGAATATCAGTTCAGTTCAGTTCAGTTGCTCAGTTGTGTCCGACTCTTTGCAACCCCATGGACTGCAGCATGCCAGGCTTCCCTGTCCATCACCAACTCCCAGAGCTTACTCAAACTCATATGATGCCATCCAACCATCTCATTCTCTGTCATCCACTTCTCCGTCTGCCTTCAGTCTTTCCCAGTGAATATCATGTTCTATCAAATAGAAAAACAGACAGCTTTTATATATGAATTGCCATTGCAGTGAATGTCTGGGTCCCTTTGGGAAGAGTTGATATTTTTAAAATATTGATAGTCATTATTTACAAAGATGTCTTTTGTGTATATTATTATATTGTGGAGTATGTACAGAAATGCAATTGAATTTGTGTATGCTGATTATGTAGTTTTGAAACAAACTAAATTTCTTGATTGATTTTAGTAATGTATTTTATTAATAGAATACTTTTCCTTTTCTATATACACAATCACATAATGTCATAATAATGACAGTTTGAGTCATTCTTTCCAATCCTTTCAGTCATGATTTTCCCCACCATTGACTAAGAACATTTAGAAGAAATTTTAATTTAAAGAAAATTTAATTTAAAGAAAATTTAATTTAATTTAAAGAAATTTTAAATTTAATTTTAATTTAAAAATTAAAATTTATTTATTTTTATTTTTTTTACAGAGTCCATAAGACTGTTCTATACATCAGTTCTATACATCTATACATTAATTTAAAAATTTAATTTTAATTTAATTTAATTCCAATGTTCATCATTAAATTCTATGTGTCTATTTGTGTGTGTATATCATGTATATAGTACATGCATACATATATACATTCTTATGTGCATACATACACACATGTATATAGTTACTGAATTTCTCCTTTCTAATTTTTCTTTTAGTTGAAAAAGTTTTAAATTATGAATGAATATTGAGTGCTAAGTGATTTTTTTTGCTTTAATTTGTTAATCTGCTATTGTGAGTAAATTACACTAAGCACTTGCCTAATATATTTGGATAAACCTAAGTTGCTTTTCGGAGAAGGCAATGGAATCCCATTCCAGTACTCTCGCCTGGAGAATCCCATGGATGGAGGAGCCTGGTAGGCTGCAGTCCATGGGGTCGCTAAGAGTCTGACAGGACTGAGCAACTTCACTTTCACTTTTCACTTTCATGTATTGGAGAAGGAAATGGAAACCCACTCCAGTGTTCTTGCCTGGAGAATCCCAGGGACGGGGGCACCTGGTGGGCTGCCGTCTATGGGGTCGCACAGAGTCAGGCACGGCTGGAGTGACTTAGCAGCAGCAACAAGTTGCTTTTGATGAGTTGGTTATTATAAATATTGATGAATTCAATCTAATTTTATTTTATTTTTCATTTTTCCATGGTCAATGTGAGAAACTGATCATTTTAATTTCTTAACCTATACTTGTTTTAAAGTTTTATTGGCTCTATGAAATGAATTCTGGAAATGTGTCCTCTTTTCCAGTTCTCAAAGTATTTTTGTAAGGTTGAAATTCTGTCTTCCTTGAAACTTCGGTAGAAACTCACCAGAAGGAAAACATTTGGCCTGATATTTGACTCTTTAAATGTGAAAGGAATATCTAGGCTTTCTAATTTTTCTTTGCTTCCTTTCATGAGCTATATTTGACAAAATTTTCTTCTCTTTTCTAAGTTTTCAAATTTATTTTCATTTTTTTTTCAGTACCTTCTTATCTTTAAAAAAAAATCTCTTCCACCTCTGTATTAATGCATCTATTTGATTTTGAATATTATGTAATACGGAGAAGGCAATGGCACCCCACTACAGTACTCTTGCCTGGAAAATCCCATGGATGGAGGAGCCTGGTGGGCTGCAGTCCATGGGATCGCTAAGAGTCGGACACGACTGAATGACTTCACTTTCACTTTTTCACTTTCATGCATTGGAGAAGGAAATGGCAACCCACTCCAGTTTTCTTGCCTGGAGAATCCCAGGGGCAGGAGAGCCTGGTGGGGCTGACGTCTATGGGGTCACGCAGAGTTGGACACAACTGAAGTGACTTAACAGCAGCAGTAGCAGTAGCAGCATTATGTAATATTCCTTTCTTTTGACTTTTTTGACTGACTTCTGTGTGCTCTTCTTTGTATAATTCTTTTCAAACTCCTTATCATTTTTCTTCTTAACGTATAGCTATTTATTTTGGAAGAGAGGGGTCTATTAAACAGTTCTTTTTTTCTTGTCAAGTTCTAAATGTGAATGTTTAATTTACTCATTTTAGTCACTGTTTTAGTTTATCATTCCTTCTTAAATCTCAGACTTTCTATCTGAAGTCATATTTATTCTATCTCAAATGTAACCTTAAATATTAGCATTAATGAAATGTGTTTGTGAAACCCACAACATTTTTTGCGTGTTCTAAATGCTATTGAAGTTATCATTCTACTGCATTTTGACATCCTTTCTGTCAAGAATCCAGTTAATTTTTTTTCCTTGTTTGATTTTATGATCTCTGTTTTTTTGTTTGTTTAATATATGTCCATAATATTATAGATTTTTTAAAAAAAATCTAACAATTTTACTTGGTAATTTAAAAATCTGCATGTTTATCTGTTACTTTTTTTGTCCTAACTCATATTTTCAATCTTTTATCTTAATTTCTTTAAGCACATCTCAATTTCTTTTCATTCTCTGTGTCTGAAAATGCCATTCTTCAAAGTATTTGCATATCTAATTCTGACAACTTTAAAAAATTACAAATTTCTAATTGAAACATTATATACATGTAGAAAACTGCAACTATTACAAGAGCTGAGAAGGCTGAATTTTCACTCTTGCCTGGAAAATCCCATGGATGGAGGAGCCTGGTAGGATGCAGTCCATGGCGTCACTGAGGGTCGGACACGACTGAGCGACTTCACTTTCACTTTTCACTTTCATGTATTGGAGAAGGAAATGGCAACCCACTCCAGTGTTCTTGTCTGGAGAATCCCAGGGAGGGGGAGCCTGGTGGGCTGCCGTCTATGGGGTTGCACAGCGTCAGACACGACTGAAGTGACTTAGCAGCAGCAGCAGCATTCGTATCTTAATAGCGCCCAGATCAAGAAGTGAGACATTATTGGCACCAAAGAAGCCCCCTTGGTGCTCTTGGTCAGGACTGAGTCTCTCCTAAGGGAATTCCTCTCCTAATGGCTACACTAAAGGTTAGTTTTGCCTATTTTTAGCCAATAATGAGTATTTTGTGTCTATATGTTCTTTCATCTTTTCATTCTTCTGCAAAATTCCTCCCTGTTGGCACCTCAGTTGTGGTTAATTCATTTCCACCATCGAAGGATATTTCACTGTGTGTGTAGAAGTTTGTTCTATTGCTGATGGGCATTTACGTACTTCCTATGCTCAGTTGCTCAGTCTCAGTCGTGTCTGACCCTTTGCTACCCTCTGGACTGCAGCACACCAGGCTTCCCTGTCCTGTACTATCTTCCAGAGTGTGCTCAAACTCATGTCCATTGAATCGGTGATGTCATCCAACCATCTCATTCTCTGTTGCCCCCTTCTCTTCCTGCACTCAGTCTTTCCCAGCAGCAGGGTCTCTTTCAATGAGTCAGCTCTTCTCATCAAGTAGCCAGAGTATTGGAGTTTTAGCATCAGTCCTTCCAATGAATATTCAGGGTTGATTGCCTTTAGGATTGACTGATTTGATCTTTGTAAAGATTGGGTTTAGATATTAGCTTGTGTATAAAATATACTTCTGGTGCAATGGGAATATTTTATTTCAATTTGCATTTTGCTGAGGAGAGGTAGGGAGGGAAGGGGAAGAATGAAGATGAGATGGGGTAGGGGTAATTTCTTTTTTTTAAAAAATGAGACTATAAAGGTTATCTTTCAATCAAAAAATGAAGGGATACCACTGATACTAAACCATTTTTAGTGCATCTAGTCCTGATTTTTACTATTTTTTTTACTGTATTTTCCTCCATTTTTGCAGTCAGAAAATTATCTTCCACCATTAAACATATTTTGCTTATCATTGCCCTGAGTTTGTGAGCAAAATAGTGGCATACAAGCTATGCTGCCATATGCTCTCAGAAGCACTGTTCAGTTCAGTTCAGTTCAGTTCAGTTCAGTTGCTCAGTCGTGTCCAACTCTTTGCAACCCCATGAATCACAGGACGCCAGACCTCCCTGTCCATCACCAACTCCCAGACTTCACTCAGACTCATATCCATTGAGTCAGTGATGCCATCCAGCCATCTCATCCTCTGGCGTCCCCTTCTCCTCCTGCCCCCAATCCCTCCCAGCATCAGAGTCTTTTCCAATGAGTTAACTCTTTGCATGAGGTAGCCAAAGTACTGGAGTTTCAGCTTTAGCATCATTCCTTCCAAAGAAATCCCAGGGCTGATCTCCTTCAGAATGGACTGGTTGGATCTCCTTGCAGGCCAAGGGACTCTCAAGAGTTTTCTCCAACACCACAGTTCAAAAGCATTAATTCTTCGGTGCTCAGCTTTCTTCACAGTCCAACTCTCACATCCATACATGACTACTGGAAAAACCATAGCCTTGACTAGATGGACCTTTGTTGGCAAAGTAACGTCTCTGCTTTTGAATATGCTATCTAGATTGGTCATAATTTTTCTTCCAAGGAGTAAGCGTCTTTTAATTTTATGGCTGCAGTCACCATCTGCAGTGATTTTGAAGCCCCGAAAAATAAAGTCTGACACTGTTTCCACTCTTTCCCCATCTATTCCCCATGAAGTGATGGGACTGGATGCCATGATCTTCGTTTTCTGAATGTTGAGCTTTAAGCCAACTTTTCCACTCTCCTCTTTCACCTTCATCAAGAGGCTTTTTAGTTCCTCTTCACTTTCTGCCATAACGGTGGTGTCATCAGCATATCTGATATTATTGATATTTCTCCCAGCAATCTTGATTCCAGCTTGTGCTTCTTCCAGCCCAGAGTTTCTCATAATGTACTCTGCATATAAGTTAAATAAGCAGGGTGACAATATACAGCCTTGATGAACTCCTTTTCTTATTTGGAACCAGTCTGTTGTTCCATGTCCAATTCTAACTGTTGCTTCCTGACCAGCGTACAGATTTCTCAAGAGGCAGGTCAGGTGGTCTGGTATTCCCATCTCTTGAAGAATTTTCCACAGTTTATTGTGATCCACACAGTCAAAGGCTTTGGCATAGTCAATAAAGTAGAAATAGATGTTTTTCTGGAACTCTCTTAAAACTCATTTTTTCCATGATCCAGTGGATGTTGGCAACTTGGTCTCTGGTTCCTCTGCCTTTTCTAAAACCAGCTCCAACATCAGGAAGTTCACGGTTCATGTATTGCTGAAGCCTGGCTTGGAGAATTTTGAGCATTACTTTGCTAGTGTGTGAGATGAGTGCAACTGTGCAGTAGTTTGAGCATTCTTTGGCATTGCCTTTCTTTGGGATTGGAATGAAAAGTGACCTTTTCCAGTCCTGTGGCCACTGCTGAGTTTTGAATATTTGCTGGCATATTGAGTGCAGCACTTTCACAGCATCATCTTTCAGGATTTGAAATAGCTCCACTGGAATTCTGTTACCTCCACTAGCTTTGTTCATAGGGATGCTTTCTAAGGCCCACTTGACTTCACATTCCAGAATATCTGGCTCTAGGTGAGTGATCACACCATCGTGATTATCTGGGTCGTGAAGATCTTTTTTGTACAGTTCTTCTGTGTATTCTTGCTATCTCTTCTTAATATCTTCTGCTTCTGTTAGGTCGATAGCATTTCTGTCCTTTATCGAGCCCATCTTTGCATGAAATGTTCCCTTGGTATCTCTAATTTTCTTGAAGAGATCTCTAGTCTTTCCCATTCTGTTGTTTTCCTCTATTTCTTTGCATTGATCACTGAGGAAGGCTTTCTTATCTCTTCTTGCCATTCTTTGGAACTCTGCATTCAGATGCTTATATCTTTCCTTGTCTCCTTTGCTTTTCGCTTCTCTTCTTTTCACAGCTATTTGTAAGGCCTCCCCAGACAGCCATTTTGCTTTTTTGCATTTCTTTTCCATGGGGATGGTCTTGATCCCTGTCTCTTGTACAATGTAATGAACCTCAGTTCATAGTTCATCAGGCACTCTATCAGATCTAGTCCCTTAAATCTATTTCTCACTTCCACTGTCAAATCATAAGGGATTTGATTTAGGTCATACCTGAATGGTCTAGTGGTTTTCCCTACTGTCTTCAATTTCAGTCTGAATTTGGCAATAAGGAGTTCATGATCTGAGCCACAGTCAGGTCCTGGTCTTGTTTTTGTTGACTGGATAGAGCTTCTCCATCTTTGGCTGCAAATAATATAATCAATCTGATTTCGGTGTTGACCATCTGGTGATGTCCATGTGTAGAGTCTTCTGTTGTGTTGTTGGAAGAGGGTGTTTGTTATGACCAGTGCATTTTCTTGGCAAAACTCTATTAGTCTTTGCCCTGCTTCATTCTGTATTCCAAGGCCAAATTTGCCTGTTACTCCGGGTGTTTCTTGACTTCCTACTTTTGCATTCATAAGCACTACTGCTAGTTAATTAGAGAAAGGTGAAACATTATGTCATGCTCAGAACCAGTGTTCATACATTAAATGCAAAATGATGCTATTAATATTCGTTCTATAACCGTTATTTCAGTCATGAAATAATCAGCAAATTCAAACTTATTTATAAATTCTTACATAATCTTTATTTTATAAAATGTCATTAATTATTCTTGCCTGGAGAATCCCAGGGACGGGGGAGCCTGGTGGGCTGCTCTGTAGGGGTCACACAGAGTCAGACACGACTGAACCGACTTAGCAGCAGCAGCATTAATTATTAATGCTCAGATGCGTTCAAGTAACCTTGTTCAATGTATCATAATACATTGTTCAAATTCGCCACTTCTTTGTAAGATGTTGGTAACTTACTTTGTTAACAGTGGGCCCATACAGGCATTGAGAGTATGAGGATAACACAATTCTGTTTTAAATACTACTCAGTAAGCAATAGGGACTGTCTAGTTCAATCTTGTGTAACTGATAAGGCATGCAAATCCAGTGTGCCTATCTGTAATAAAATGTTTTCCATTATTTATTAAGACATATGCAGTGATTTTACTGAGCTCACTCATTTCCAAGCTCAAATGAGAATCTACAACTCAGTTAAACAAAGAAAATATATTGTGAAAAATAAAGGATCGTAAGAATTTAAATAAAAATCAAATTATTGTTTTATTGTCGCCAGTTCCTCCTACATTATTGTGTAATCATGAACTAACTTGCAGTGATTAACATTCTGTTTGAATAGGGCAACACCACATGCAGAATTATGTTTGTAATTCAACAATGATTATATGGATTATTATTTTCTAAACCCCCAGCCACAATTTTCAAAGAAAATCACAGCAAATTTGTTGATTTTTAGATTCCCACGAAAGGGTGTATATTTTAGTCACTTACTAAAATATAAGCGAAATCTTCCCATGTACGTATCCCTGATAAATGTGACCCATCTTATCTCCTATTATTTTTTGGAATGATGACATTAATTGTGAGAATTTTCGTGAATAAAGGGACTCATCATTTTCTTCAAATGGGCCAAGAATATGATTAGGTCCTCATGGAATTCAGCCTTCATTCCTGAGAGCTGCTTGCCAATATAGATGATGCTTCACATGACTATGCATTTGTGTACACACACACATGCACACACACACACACATGCATATACACACAATGAGGGCTTTTTAAAGTTTTGACATGGGAAGATGAAATGAGACTGCATTGCTACATATACATGTCATGATCTTTTAAAACAAATAAATACTTTAGATTTATTTTAAAATAATAACAGAAATCTGATTGATTTCTTTTTAGCAACTCGGAATATGCTCTAGGAAAACTAGAAAGAGACAAAAATCTTTATGGGGAAAGGTACATCATGTAATACGATGAAATGAAGCTCAGAATTCTATAACAGAGTGAATTTATAGGTATTCTAGATTAGACTTTTTCATTTTAAAAATGAAGAAATGTGGCTTTCAGAAGTTAGTTGGTTTACAAAAAAATAAATAAATAAAAAAGAGAGAGAGAGCCTTCTGAAAGGTTACCTGAATTTCAGCTGGGTATTTCTATGTTGTTCTCTCTCCTGTGATGACACTGTTATAAGAATTAACTTTATAGAACTAATCCAATGTATTATCTCAATTGTTGATTTATCCATTCATTGTTTTTCTGCTGCTGCTGCTGCTGCTGCTAAGTCGCTTGAGTTGTGTCCAACTCTGTGCGACCCCATAGACGGCAGCCCACCAGGCTCCCCCACCCTGGGATTCTCCAGGCAAGAACACTGGAGTGGGTTGCCATTTCCTTCTCCAATGCATGAAAGTGGAAAGTAAAAGTGAAGTCTCTCAGTCATGTCCGACTCTTAGCGACCCCGTGGACTGCAGCCTACCAGGCTCCTCCGTCCATGGGATTTTCCAGGCAAGAGTACTGGAGTGGGGTGCCATCGCCTTCTCTGCGTTGTTTTTCTACTAGAATATAAATCGTATGATGGCAGAATTTTGTTTCTGTTGATCACTTCATCTTCAGTGCCTGAACAATGTCCAGCAAAAATATATGTTTGATAAATGAATGTTGAATGAATTTGCCTATGAATAAAACTTGCCACTCATTGCTTAAATTACTGTACTCTACCTTTTATGTTGATCACACCACATATAGTACTCAGGTAAAGTTCACCAGTAAACTTTGTGTTGAAATCTCCTTCCAGTATTTTTCCTACATCATCTTTGCTTTACACGTTATTCTGGGAACTACAATTTCCATAAAATAAAATGCATAATTTTTAAGTATCCTTGAGTAACATTTGTAATCGCTATGTAATTATCATCCTTGTCAAATTAAAGAATATTTTTGTCACCCTAGGAGATTTCCTGATGGTTATTTTCAGTCATCCTCTCCTCACAGATAACCATTACTGTGATTTCTATTATATAGGTTAAATCTATCTGTTCTTCTTGATTAAGTTTAAACTTTATTTAAATGGAGTTACATAGTGTGTACACATTTGTATCTGGATTACTTTGGTCAAATTAATATTTTGAAGTATGTCTGTGGTATGCCCTATTTCAGTCAATTTTTTGTTTTATTGAAGTATAGTATATCATTCCTTGAATATACTAAAATTTATTTATTCATTCGTCTATTGAATAACAATCTTGTTTTCCTGTTTTGAGCCATGATCATTAAATCTGCAATGTATATTCCAACACAGATCTTTTTGCCTTTACATATATTTTCTTATTAAAAGTGAATAACTGTCTAGATAAGGAATTCTGGGGGTATAAAGTGGTTTTATATTGAAATTTAAAAGATACTCTCTGAGAGTCTTCCAAATGGTTGTATCATTTTATATCCTCACAAGCAATAGCAAGGGAGTGCAAGTTATTGCATATTTTCTTCAGTAGTTTATTTCATCTTAGTCTCTTAATTGAGCATTTAGGGACATCTCATTTTTGTTTTAATTTTCATTACTCTAATGACAAATGACAGTGGGCAGCTTTTCTTATTCTTGTCTACCATTTGTATATCTTCATTTTTTAAGTGTGTTATTCAAGAGTTCTAACCATTTAAATTTTTTTAAAAAATTTGTGTTGATGTATAGTTGATTTACAATGTTGTGTTAGTTTCAGATGTACAGTAGAAGTGAATCAGTTATAATTGACTTATATCCACTCTTTTTTGGCTTCTTTTTCCATATAGGCCATTACAAAGTGTTGAATAGAATTCCCTGTGCTATAAGCAGATCCTTATTAGTTATCTATTTTATATGTAGTGTTCTGTATATGTCAATCCCAATCTAATTTATCCTCCCCACCATTTTTAATGAATTATTTATTCTATTATTGATTTATATATTTTTGTATGTCTATATAAGTATCAGTTCAGTCGCTCAGTCATGTCCAACTCTTTGTGGCCCCATGGACTGCAGCATGCCAGGCTTTCCTGTCTATATATTCAGTCATGTCTGACTCTTTGCAAACCCATGGACTGTAGCACACCAGGCTCCTCTGCCAATGGAATTCTCCAGGCAAGAATACTGGAGTGGGTTGCCATCCCTTCTCTAGGGGATCTTCCTGACCCAGGGAGTGAATCCGGGTCTCCCGCATTGCACGCAGATTCTCTACCATCTGAGCCACCAGGGAAGCCCTATACATTTCATTTGTTTATGTATATACACTCTTCATTGTGGCTTGATTTTTGCTTCCTCAATCTTAATTTCAATGATCCCCATTTTATTATTGATATTTATTCTACCTCTCAACTTAAACTTTTTGTTTATTAAAGAAATCTCATCTATCTCAAAGTTTTGTAGAGATATTCTTCTTTCTTATCTCCTATATACTATATAATTTTAGGATTTGCATTTAGCTCTATAAATCTAAACAGATTTCTGTGGATAGTGTGAGGTAGGAGCTGGAGTAAATCTTTTCTTCATATGGACTTATATTTTTCAGCATAATTTATTGGAAATACCATCATTTCTCCCCTGACTTATTTTGATATCTTTGTCAAAAATCAATTGACCATATATATGTGTGAATTGATGACTATGCTTTTCCTTTTTAGTCATTGATTTAAATGTTTATCCTTAAGTGAATAACACAGTCTTGATAGCTGTAACTTTTTGGTAGCCTTTAAAATCAACTGTTGTAAATCTTTCAATTTTTTTTTCCTTTCAAAAATGTTTTGCTCTTCTAAATATTTTGCATTTTCATGTACAATATTTATATAATCAACTTGTCAATTTCTATAACATAAATTTGTTGATTGGAATTGCATTGAATCTGTGTAACAATCTGGAAAGCATTTGTATCTTAACAGTGAGTCTTATTCATAAATATAGGTTTATGCATGCATGCTAAGTTGCTTCAGTCCTGTCCAACTCTTTGTGACCCCAAGGGCTGTAGCCCACAAGGCTCCTCTGTCCATGGGATTCTTCAGGCAAGAATACTGGAGTATGTTACCATGCCCTTCTCCAAGATATCTTCCTGACCCAGGGGTTGAACTCTTGTCTCTTAAGTCTCCTGCATTGGTAGGCAGGTTCTTTACCACCAGCGCCACCTAGGAAGCCCAAATATAGGGATATGAGTTATTAAAATTATTCTAATTCATGAATGTTTGGAGATTTTATATTTTATACTATGTATTATATAAAATTATATTGTTATACATTTTGTATTACATCTAATGTTTTAAGCAACATGATCTGTATGATTACATTCTTTGACACTTTTTGATAACATTCCATTGCCTTTCATGTAGTCTGTTTTATGTTCCATGTGTATTTACGGAGAATTGAATGTTGAATCCTGCAACAGTTTGATTTAAGAATCTAAGAAAGGGATGGTATGGGGAGGGAGGAGGGAGGAGGGTTCAGGATGGGGAACACATGTATACCTGTGGCGGATTCATTTTGATATATGGCAAAACCAATACAATATTGTAAAGTTAAAAAAAAAAAAAAGAATCTAAGAAAGATGATTAAGTCTTAATAGTATTATTTACATTTTCTAAAGTCAAACCTTCTAAAACCTTTTGCTTCCTATTTACTAAGAATATAGTGTAAAAATATCTCTGTATATGATTAAATATATTTAAGAATTTTTGTATTTTTCCCTTTACTTCTGACAACGTTTGCTTCACACATCCGGAAACTCAAATCTCTATTGTTAGGTACTTCCACATAGATAATTCTGTTGACCTTTCTACAAGATCAGTGACCCATTCCTCTGTAGTTTCCAGTCTATTACTAATTCCATGTAATATATTTTTGATTACATATATTACATTTCTCACTCCTAGCATTTATTTGCATATAACAATTTTTAGAGTTTTCATATCTCTCCTGCCTTTCCCAACTTTAGCAATTAAACATATTTTTCTTCAGATTCTTTAACAAAATTTAATAGGATTATTTTAAAGTCCTTTATTTAAGGTTGTTTGTGTCAACTCTTTCTATTTATTGATTATTTTAAGTATGGATTATATTTTCCCTTGTTTTCTCAAGTCTATTAACATTTGAATATTCACTCATTATTATAATTTTGAGAAGCCAAATTATTTTATCTTTCTCTAAAAAGTCCCTACCCTGGTTTTACTGTAGCAGGTGGTTATATTAATGGTGGTCTACTTTCTTTAATGTAAACTTGGTTTTAGGCTTTATTGGGGAAGATCTGTTTTAGTTTTTTTCCTTATTTCTAGGATATACTCTTTCTGGAGTTTCAGTAGAAAATTTGAGGTGATTACTAAGCCCATCCCATATTGGCAGAACTTGAATTTAAAATTTTATTTTCTAACTATTGGGCAACTGCTGAAATCTCTAATCAAGTTTTTTAGGTCATTTGCTTTAGTTCATACCTTAGCTTACTAGAAACCTCTCCTTCACAATATAGACCAGAAATCAGGCAGAGATTTGAGAGGAATTTGCTAACATGCTTTTGAGACCTATATTCTGCAAGTCTTTCCTTTATGGTATTTTTCCTACTTTTGCATTCAAATCCCCTATGATGAAAAGGACATCTTTTTGGGTCTTAGTTCTAGAAGGTCTTGTAGGTCATCATAGAACCATTCAGCTTCAGCTTCTTCAGCATTACTGTTTGGAGCATAGACTTGGATTACTGTGATATTGAATGGTTTGCCTTGGAAATGAACTGAGATCATTCAGTCTTTTTTGAGAGTGCATGCAAGTATCGTATTTTGGACTCTTGTTGACTATGATGGCTGCTCCATTTCTTGTAAGGGATTCTTGCCCACAGTAGTAGATATAATGGTCACTTGAATCAAATTTGGCCATTTTGGTCCATTTTAGTTCACTGATTCCTAAAATGTCAATGTTCACTCTTGCCATCTCCTGTTTGACCACTTCTGATTTACCTTGATTCATGGAGCTAACACTCCAGATTACTATGCAGTGTTGTTCTTTACAGCATCAAACTTTACTTTCACCACCAGACACATCCACAACTGGTTGCTTATTGCACTTTTACTTAGCCTCTTCATTCCTTCTGGAGCTATTTCTCTGCTCTTCTTCAGTAGCATATTGGACACCTACCAACCTGGGGAGTTCATCGTTCAGTATCATATCATTTTGCCTTTTCATACTGTCCATGGGTTAGCAAGGCAATAATGCTGAAGTGGTTTGCCATTCCCTTCTATAGTGGGCCATGTTTTGTCCAAACTCTCCATCATGACCTGTCTGTCTTGGGTGGCACTTCAGAGCATGCCTCATAGTTTCATTGAGTTAGGCAAGGTCGTAGTCCATGGGAACAGTTTGGTTAGATTTCTCTGATTGTGGTTTTCATTCTGTCTGCCTTCTGATGAATGAGCATAAGAAGCTTGTGCAAGGTTCCTGATGGGAGGGATTGGCTGTGAGGAAAACTGGGTCTTCTTCTGGCGACCTAGGCCATTCTCAGTAAATTTTTAATGCGGTTTTCTCCTGATGGGTGAGGCTGTGTTCCCTCCCTATAGTTTGGCTTGAGGCTGAAGGACTAAAGACAGCACACAGCACATAAATGTTAGACCAGTTTTGAACTCATTGATCACCAAGAATTTACTATATGAAATCTGAGTAGTTAAATATAAAATCACTTCCCATGTGTAAAGTAGCTAGCTAGTGGGAAGCTTCTGTATAGCACAGAAGCTCAGCTCAGTGCTCTGATGACCTAGAGGTGTGGGATGGAGGGGTGGGTGGGATTGAGGGGTTGGTGGATTGGGGGTATGGGGTAGAGAAGGGATGAGGTGGAGGGAAAGTGGAGTGGAGCTCGGTGGGAGGGAGGCTCAAGAGGGAGAGGATCTCAAGAGCAAGGGGATATGTGTATACTTATAGCTGATGCACTTTGTTATACTGCAGAAACTTCCACAACACTGTAAAGCAATTATACCCCAGTTATATATATACATACACCATATTTCTATATAAATAAAATAAATATAACTACTTCCCATTCCTATACATATGTTTCCACCTTTCAGGTTATATGGTAAAAAATAACTATTGTTGCAAGTGAAGGCAGCTATCAGCTACACAGAGTGTAGTTGTTTGGATTTAAAATTTCAGCTCCATCATTTTAGTAGCTGTGTACCACTGTTAAAGTAACAATGTATCTGACATTAAGACTTTTCATCTATATTGAGAATAAATAATAACACTCTAATTTCAAGGTTGTTCATAATAAAAATAGATAAAATGATTGAGTTTTAGCTATGTGTATAGCATGGGCCTTGTAAGTAACTATCAAAACAATTCTCTGACGTTATCATTAGCCCTAACTTTACTAATGAGAGACCTGAGAACTGGTAAGATGAAGTAATTTGACAAAAGTAAGCGTTGCTGCTGCTACTGCTGCTAAGTCGCTTCAGTCGTGTCCAACTCTGTGCGACCCCATAGACGGCAACCCACCAGGCTCCCCCGTCCCTGGGATTCTCCAGGCAAGAACACTGGAGTAGGTTGCCATTTCCTTCTCCAAGTAAGCATTAGGAAGCTGCAAAGATAATATCTGAATCTGATATTTTTTTTCCTCCAAATCTATTTTCTAAACCACTAGCAAAATGAGAAAACCATAAAACTTTCTCAATGTACTGGAGGTGTTTGATTAATGTTAGTAATTATTATATCTTTCTTCCTTTACCTTAAAAAAAATTCTACTGATAATCTTCCATTTAAAATAATGACAAGTCAGTGTAGCAGAGACTCTTGTCATAGGAAAAAAATGGTTCCACTAAATTTATAAAACTCAAAAGCTGCTTTACAATAAAGAAGTGACTATATTTGATTGTTGATATAGGTCTTTCCAATTAACCTTTCAGTTCTTTGCAGTGAACCATACAGAACCTATTTCAAGATGTATAAAAACTCAGTTGTTTTCACCTGTATTAGCAGAAAGTTAAATCTCATAAGAAATAAACTATATCAAGAAATAACATATTGTCAAAGACTATTATTCATGTTAAAAGTAGAGTAAAATATTTTAAAGATGTTTTATGCTTTTTTGTCTTTGAAATCATATTTTACAGGTAGTCAAAATATTTAGAAAACCAATGATTTGACTCACAGTTGTGTGTTCTTATGGCCTTCCCTGGTGGCTCAGGGATTCAAGCGTCTGCCTGCAATGCAGGAGGCCTGGGTTCGATCCCTGGGTCGGGAAGATCCCCTGGAGAAGGAAATGGCAACCCACTCCAGTATTCTTGCCTGGAAAATCCCATGGACAGAGGAGCCTGGCTGGCTACAGTCCATGGGGTCGCAAAGAGTCAGATGTGACTGAGCCACTTTCACTTTCACTTGTGTGTTCTTAGTTCCTAGTCAATCAGTAGTATCCAATTCTTTGCGACCTTTTGGACTATAGCCCACATGGCTCCTCTGTCCATGGGTTTTTTCAGGCAAAAATACTGGAAAGGGTTGCCATTTTCCTACTCCAGAGGATCTTCCTGATCCAGGGATTGAACCCATGTCTCTGTGTCTCCTGCACTGCAGAAGAATTCTTTACCTGCTGAGCCATCTAGTTGTGCTGGAGTGTCCTAGGTGGGGTTTAGAATGCTAGAACAGATGAAAATCTGGGGAAAATACCATTGTTTTTTGTTGTTGTTCAATCATTCAATCGTGTCCAACTCTTTGTGACCCTATGGATTGCAGCACACCAGGTTTCCCTGTCCTTCAGCATTTCTCAGAGCTTGCTCAAACTCATGTCCATGGAGTCAGTGATGCCACCCAACCATCTCATCCTCTGTCATCTCCTTATCCTCCTGCCTTCAATCTTTCCCAGCATCAGGGTCTTTTCCAGTGAGTTGGCTCTTTGTACCATGTGGCCAAGTTATTGGGACTTCAGCTTCAGCACCAATCCTTCTAATGAATATTCAGGGTTGATTTCATGTAGGATGGACTGGTTTGATCTCCTTGGTGTCCAAGGGACTGTCAAGAATCTTATCCAGCACCAAAGTCCAAATCATCAGTTCTTCGGTGCTCAGCCATTTTTATTATCCAGCTCTCATATCTAGCTCTCAAGTCCTTTTGAAGGAAGTGCCCTGACTCTTTGTGACCGCATGGCCTGTGGTCCACCAGGCTTCTCTGTCAATGGGAATTCTCCAGGCCAGAATACTGGAGTGGGTTGCCATGCTCTCCTCCAGGGGATCTTCCCAACCCAGGGATAGAACTCAGATCTCACACACTGCAAGTGGATTCTTTACTGGTTGAGCCACCAGGGGAACATGTTTGCCATATTTCCCACTAGCAGCTTGTGATATGTGAATTGTGTCTGCACATATACATATACATGTATTAACATTGGGCCTGCAAATGTGGATGACTACTTGGTTTCCTTTATTACACTTATAAATAAAATATCTGTCCACACCATGTGGGCTTCCTTGGTGGCTCAGATGGTAAATAATCTGCCTGCAATATGAAAAATCTGGGTTCAATCCCTGGGTTGGGAAGGTCCCTGGGAGAAGGGAATGGCTACCCACTCCAGTATTCTTGCCTGGAAAATCCATAGGCAGAGGACACTGGCAGGCCACAGTCCACTGGGGTCACAACGAGTCATACATGACTGAGCAACTAACACTTTCACCTGGGTAATCCACACTACTTTCTACACCATTTTCTTAACACTTCATTTTTTTTTTTTTTGAGAGTAATTTAGGTTCATAGCAAAATTTGAAAAGGAGATACAAAATTTTCTATATACTCCCTGCCCTACACATATATAGCCTTCACTGTTGTAGAAATCTCCCTTCAGAGTGGTACGTTTATCATGATTGATTAACCTACATTGACACACTCAAAGTCCATGGTTAACCTTAGCTTTCGCCCCTGTATATTCTAAGCATTTGGAAAAATGTATAATGACATATGTGTATCATTACAGTATCACAGAGTGCTTTCACTGTTTAAAAAATCCTCTGTGTTCTGCTTCTACATCATATTAAAATTGTAATAAAAAGTTTACTTAGTTACTAAAATCTATTATTAATGAGACTGTAGACATATGACTTCAAAAATGTTTTTCATCCCTTTAATCTTTAAAATTTAAATTAAAATAATTCACCTTCAGAATACATTGTATGCCTTATTTTTGATATACTGAATATAAATGATATTTTTCTTCAAAGGTTATTGCTGGTTTAGCTTTAATTCATATCAAAAGAAAAAGGTACATTATGTTCCTTTTTGCAACCAATTTTTAAGCTAAAAGATGGGCAAGAATCCTCATCAGTCTTCCTGTCCCTGTAGTTCATTATCATGCTTTTCTATTCGGTTCACTGGTGGAAGGTCCACTAGGCCCCATGTTTTCATTTTCAAATTGCAGTTTGAATCCTTCATACTAAATCATTTTGATAGCAAATTTTTCCCCCTTTGGAGATTAAAGAACACAACTCTTGACTCAGTTTGAAGCCAATAATCCTTTTAATGAGAAGATGAACTCAGCCACAACACTTCTTTGATTTTGTTTAAGGGACAAGTGTGTTAATTAGGAATGAATCAATGGTAACAGAAAGGGTTGGTACCCAATTTATTTACATTTCCTTGAAATAATAGAAGTAGGTAGCTGTAACACTATATTCTTCCAGATGGGCATTAAAAATTTTTTTGTATTATTAGTAAAAACTTACAGTAGTTCAAATAATGATTTAACTTGCATTAGGCAAGTCTTTTCAGATTTACTTTTAATTGAAGCATGGTAAGTGTAACATTCTTGCAGAATTTGTATGATGTATTTGAAACTTTTTTAGAAAATGCAGTTTTAATTAAAACTACTATAAATGTAAGACAAAGCAAACAGATTAATAAAATAGAGCAGTATCTTATTTTTGCACTAGTTAGATTACTAATCTTGAAAAGTCTTAAAGTCTCAAGGTGATTGACTTAAGATCTCTGTATTAGTGGCTAATTTAGGTGCTAATATAATTATGTCCTCATATGTCCAAACATTATACATACACTGACTTGCTTTCAATTACATTTGAGGAAGTAAACTTTAGATTTAATGTCACCTGTGAAATAGGTTTAATGTCACCTGTGAAACATTTTTATGTTAACTCTTATTGAAATATATCTATTTCAGTGTCTGTAATTTGATTTTTTCAACATTTATAGGCTCTCTATATTGTTTATTTACAACTTAGAAAAAATTTAAGAGAAAATTTACCTTTATTTCTTCTCCTAAATAATTCTTTTTCCTATAAATAACAATTGCTTTTCTAATAAAAACATTCATCTCTTTTGAAATTTTATTATCCCAAAGTATCACAGCACTTCTCTCCTATCAGAAATATTTTTTATTCTAAGTTTAGGGGACCTGAAGGAAGATTAAATTTCCTCTATAACATTAGCTAACATTCTTTATGGGGTTTAGTTAAAATATTAGTGATGAAAATGTACACTGTAAAGGGTAAGTAGATGAATAATGCATAATTTCATATCTGAGTAAACTAAAGAATATCCAAAATAACATTAATGTGTGACCCTAAGGAGATAATAGATACTAGGGAAAATACACCTATTTCCTTGGTCAAGGATTATTTTCTTCCCTGGTATAACATGAAACAAATTTAAAACACTTCTAATTGTAAAATAAATGACTGCATTGTGTTGTTAAGAGCAGTGAATTAAAAATTGTTTCCTTGAACAACATGTTCTTATCTGATGTGTGTATGTGTTAGTTGCTCAGTCATGTCTGACTCTTTGAGACCCCATGGACTGTAGCCTGCTAGGCTCCTCTGTCCATGAACACCTGAGCTGAGATATTTCTGAAAATTGATATACGATGGATTACTTGTGTGCTGGTTTTTGTGATAACTTCTTTTGTTATTTTGAAATATCACTTAACAATCTATTTGAATGATACAGACTTGAAGCAATGATCTGACTGTGGAAGAATAAACATCCACAAAGGACTTATTTTCACTCTAGAGATTAGAGAAATATGACATATTTAGAGCACCCTTTTCAAAACTATTGCAAAAGTAGGGCACAAACGGCTAATCAATACACACTTGACTAACATATTGTGTAAGCTTTATTACTTTTTCATGTAAAACAATGTTGACCTACAATAAGATTCTTAGGTTTGAAAAAAAAAAATGTAGGGAAAGAACTTTTCCTCCTTTATTTTTTATTCATTTGTTCCTTTAATTGAATTTATTCATTTTCAAGGCCATTTATCATAAATAATTAAATATTAGCCATTAATTGAAACATAGATTCTAAAGGCACAGAAAAATAGCCAATTTTAGCCAATTGTCTGTGTTTTTAGGTTCATTCAGTTACAAAAACACTGAATTTAACTATATACTATTGTAAAAAGTATACATTTAAGTACATAATACAAAATATATATAGATATAAAATGTATGATACATTATTATTGATATTGTATAAGAACTATATATATTTTGTGCACATACATGTAAAATATGAAATATTTTTTTATTTTTAAATCCATTGTCTGTCAAACTTCATTTTCTGCACTCACATACAGCAGCTTTTCTACCCAATAATCAAAAACGAAGTGTATTCGTGGTTTAAAAATAGAAGTAAACTGTGGCCTAAGACTAAGAATGCTACATCGCAGTCCTGACCCTGGGAGATCTCAGTAAATATACTCATGCAAGTGATTTTTCTTCCTGATTGATGGTTTATTTTTGTGAAAAGAAGTTTGAACTAGTTTTTCTACCACACTTTAATGATATGAATTGATAATCAGATTTCAGTAGTTAAAGAGAAAGAAGCCACAACTGCTTATTCGGTGCCTAGAGAATTTAGGGTTTCTACCAGATGTGAGTCTGTGTTCATCAGTTATAACTGACCTTGTTAACGTTACACTGCTTCTCAATTTTAATCTAGCATTTAAAACATGAATGTCACATGAATAAGTTATAAATAGGAATGCAAACTGGAAATAATAACAAGAGAGAGTAATGTCCTATATTTCTACCTTTTCCACTAAGAATTTCTAAGAATTGCAGAAATGCCATTAAATAACAGAATCAATTTGTTGTAGATCTGGAAACTTAGAAAATTATGTCATCATCAGAAGAAAACTTTGAAAAATTCTTGGAGACTAGAAAGCAAGTGGAATCATATTGCTGGAGGGCAAAAAAAGCGGAGAAAAGTACAGGTCAAAGCAAGGTTACCAAGCAACTACTATGGAGGTAAAAGCAATTGCAAAAATATTCAAGTTCAGAGACAACATACACAAAAAAGAACCTGGAGGTTCAGGGCCAATTGTCAAAATAATTAATGAGGATTACATTAAGGACTAATGGGTACCGCACCCGCCTTATCAGGAGCTGTGGCAGCTGTTCTAGATACACAGGTTAAAGTTCGAAACTGCTTTCAAAATGTGAACTGCTGTTAAGAGAAGGGCTCTGAATGTAAGTACCGACATTTGGAAAGAAGCAGGAAAATGCCTAAAGAAGCTCTAGATAACAGGACTTAAGTAGGAAAGGGAGCCTCTGATTCTGGGGTTAGCCATCTGACTAAATTGTGTGCTGTTGCTCAGGGGAGTGGTGGCTTGTCGGGCTAAGACTTCAGCATTTGAATGGAGCTCCCAGCTAAATGACAGCCCCAAGAAGTATGCAGGATATTAGCATCCAGAAGTCAGATGAGCTCACATTCTGCTGAGATCACAGTGCAACCCTTTCGTTATATCCCTTGGGGACCAACCACTCATTCATCAGAGATAGTCAATAAAGCTGAGAAAAGACAGCAAAGAAAAAACCAGTATTTGATGTAAAAAAATCAAGGCACGAAATTTAGCAAATGAGACTTAAAAAAAAAAGTATGACATATGGTACTTCTATTTTTAGTTTTTTAAGGCCCCTCCATATTGTTCTCCAAGGTGGTTGTATCAATTTACATTCCCAGCAGTGCAAAAGAGTTGCCTTTCCTCTACAACCTCTCCCGCATTTATTTTTTGTAGATTTTTTTGGTGATGGCCATTCTGACTGCTGTGGGGTGAGTATTATGTGACCCAGTAATCACACTATGGGGTGTAGACTCAGAAAACAATAATTCAAAAAGACACATGCACCTGTTCATTGTAGCTGTTTACAATAGCCAGGATGTGGAAGCAGCCTAAATGTCCATCAACAGATGAATGGATAAAGATGTGGTGCAGTCTATACAATGGAATATTACCCAACCATAAAAGGAACGATATTGGGTCATTTGTAGTGACCTGGAGGGACCTAGAGTCTGTCCTACAGAGTGAAGTAAGTTATAAAGAGAAGAACAAATATCATATATTAACACATAAATGTGGAATCTAGAAAAATGATTCAGACGAACCTATTTGCTGGGCAGGGATAGAGACACAGAGGGAGAGAACAGATGGATGGATATAGGGAGGAAAGAAGGGGTGCGATGAATCGGGAGATTGAAACTGGTGTCTGTGCACTGCCGTATGTGAAACAGACAGCTGGTGGGAAATGGCTCTGTAGCTCAGGGAGCTCGACTGGGTGCTCCGTGGTGAGCTGGAGGGGTGGGATGGTTGGGGAGAGGGAGATCTAAGAGAGAGGGGATTCCTGTATACATATCGCTGATTTGCTTTGTTGAATAGCAGAAACTAGCATAACGGTGTAAAGGAATTATACCCCAATAAAGACAAAAGTATGACACATCTATCCCTTCTTACCAGGCAGCCCTGAATTTTCAGTGATGAGAATAACAGTGTGTGCTGGTGTGGAGTTTCATCAGTGAGCCTCTGATAGTTCTCGTCCTGGAAACCAGGCTGATGGAACGGCTACTATCTAGAACATTGCTACTCATAATTTTTGATGGGAAAAGAAAGTGTCAAATTATCATCTAGGTCCTAAAGCTTCCACCTATATCCTACAGATACCATTCAGGTCCCATTTCATTTGCAAAGCTAGTCTCCTGTTCACATTTCACTTCAAAGGGAGTGTATAACTGATCTTACCACATACCTGAAAACAGGGGAGAACATACCTGGGCACAGGCCTAAAGAGTAACATGGTAAGTGCAGTGAAATATCCTAAAGAGAGTCATGAGTAAATCATACCCATAAAATAAGAATGGAGCGGTGAAATTTTCTGAATTCAAGAAAATTAAAATTATAAGCACTAGATTAATAACAAAATAATAATTTAATAGATTCCTGATCATTAGAAAAGAAACACGTTTACATTGGATTCATGAGAATGTAAATTCAGCTAAAAGAAATTCATAAACAGAAATAGAAACTAAAACCAGAATTTCTAATACTTACCATACATGCTTGGTCACTCAGTTGTGTCCAACTCTTTGCTACCCTAGGGATTGTAGCCTGCCAGGCTCCTCTGTCCATGGGGTTTTCCAGGCAAGAATACTGGAGTGAGTTGTTATTTCCTACGCTAGGGCATTTTCCCAACCCAAGGTTCGAACCTGTATCTCCTTCATCTCCTATACTGACAAGTGGATTCAGATTCTTTACACTAGCACCACCTAGGAAGCGTTATCATGATGAATTTGTATTCTAGAAACAAAAGAGGGAAGTAGGAGAAAATTTCCCAGAGATGTATGTTTTCTGACCAGAAAATTCCACCAAGAAAAAGCAAAACTATTGAGAGAGAAACATACTGAGATAAACACAATATTTTAGAACTGCTAAAAAACTGTAAGGGTATAATTCAATGAATTAAATATCCATCTCATTAAATGGCCTAGAATAGATTTTGTACTCTGTAAGTGATCCACTTTACAAAAATCTAAATACTCCCTAATGTAGGAAATGTTAAATTATTGAATAATCATTCTATTGCCTATTTATTATGTGGCATTAAAAATAATATGTAAAAGTTATATGTATTAATATTGATATACAGATTATATCATTAGTAAATTCAGAACAGTAGGAAAATCTGACCTTTTTATTCAAAAGAAAGCGTATTCAACAAAATTCCACAGCTAGTGTGTATGTGTGCTTGTGTGCGTGTGTGTGTGTGTGTGTGTAGAAGAATTTGAGTAATTCTGGTCAGAGAAGTGGATTTTTGAAAAAAAGAGCTCAAAGCTCTCACTTTTTTTCTATTTTTTTTTTAGTTTTTATAGAATATTCATACATAATATTTATATTTAGTAACTGAGCTATTTTAATGTGAGAGATCCCACATCATTCACAACCTTTTGCCATCATTCTAGCTCTCTCTTCTTATCTCCCAAGCCATTATTTGTCACCCATTGTGCTACTGTTAAATAGCTTCTTCTCTAAAGCCTTGAAACCTGACAATCTCATATGTCCCACAAAGACAGCTAACAGATGGTGGCTTTTACCAAACATTTTCTCAGCAAAAGAGTTTCTCGAGACAATACTCGTCTCATATTGTTCAATACCAACTGTTAAGAGACTAAGCCTCCTTCTGTGGTTGGAGGAAGAGGGGAGTCCTTGTAGAGAGCTGTAACTTTAATTCCATCAACATAGAGATTTCACAGATGCTCTAGATAGCTATGAAATGACTTTAGTATATACCCATCACTGCCAGGGGTTATAGTGTTAATATTACTCTATTTAAAGAAAATATAATGACTATCAACAAGAATGATTCTGCTGACAAATGGCTAGTCTCATGTGATATTAATTTGAGTCATCTTACTAATTGAAGTACAATTAACTTACTTTATAATAAATATCTTTTATATCTGCTTTTATCTTAATTTATTTTAGGTAAAAGACTTCTTATTATACAATAACAAAAAAAAAGTGGTTAATTCTGTTGAGATTTCATGATGATGGCAGCTGTGGTATATTTTTCCTTAACATGGCTTTCTAGAAAGCTTTCTAGAAATGCTTAAACATTTCTCTTACTCTTCATTCTTGTCTCAGAAAATATTGACTATAGCAGTAGAAAACAATCTTTCAACAAAAATGCATTTTTTAAAAGAGAGTAAGCAAAATAATAATTTGGAAGTTAAAATCGTTTTACTGTTTTACCTCTTACATAAGAGACCCATAGTTTTTACTTTCAGAGGGATCCATGTGCCTCTAGGGAATTACTGAATGGTTACTAAATACTTTGAGAGGTGTAAAAATCAGTTAAGAACTTGGACTTCCCTGGTGACTCAGACAATAAAAAAATCCACCTACAATGTAGGACACCAGGGTTCAATCCCTGGGTTAGGAAGACTCCCTGGAGAAGGACATGGCAACTCACTCCAGTGTTCTTGCCTGGATAATTCTACAGATAGGGGAGCCTGGTGGGCTACAGTCCAAGGGGTTGCAAAGAGTTGGACACAACTAAGTGACTAACACTAACTAAGAACTTGAAATATGCATAGACAAACTCTTCAAAGTTTGACCTTGGTAAAATTATACATGTTCTTTTCTTAAAAATGCATAGCCACTCCCCAAGGGACATTTAATTTACTTATAATCTAGAAAACTATTTATAATGGGTCAGAATAGTGGATGTAGTGGATGGGATATCTCTGCTACAAAAAGAATACTAAATAGCTAGCTCTTCAATATGTGTAGGTCATGGGAAAGAGAAATGAGTTGACTTACAAGATGACCCATGTTATTCTTTTCTTTGCCTTTCAAACTAAAATCCCTCATTACTGGGTCTGTCAGATAGTTTGGTGGGAAACTAAATGCAGAAGTGTTTTACCACATTCCCTCGTTTCAACCTTAGGAGGAGATGACCATCCAGGCTAATTCAGCACAAACACAGCCTAGGGAAGGGAAAAAAACACATCTGTAGGTGAGGGAGATGATTATCCACATTAACTTTCATCATCCCCTCATGACATGGAAGGATCTGAGACATTTCTAGTATTTGACTATGAAGCAGAGGAGATGTTTTAGCAAATACTGCTGAG
This sequence comes from Bos mutus, assembly GCF_027580195.1. Lineage (NCBI taxonomy): Eukaryota > Metazoa > Chordata > Mammalia > Artiodactyla > Bovidae > Bos > Bos mutus. The sequence goes on from NC_091632.1 coordinate 75,096,592, forward strand.
AGTCTGGCCAGGGTTTCCAGCTGTGCTGCCAATGCGGCACACAGTGGTTTTCTGATCAGATACTTCAGGGCAGGCTGCCTAGATTACAAAGTCACAGGCAGATATCAAAGCCTCATCTGTAGATCAGGGGTAATCCAGGTAGGTCTGAATCAGGAAATGCTGAGACAGACCCAATGTTGGGTTCTGGTGCACACAAGATTCTGTTTGTGCCCTCCAAGAGTCTATTTCCCAGTCCTGTGTAAGTTCTAGAAATCAGTCCTGAATATTCATTGGAAAGACTGATGTTGAAGCTGAAACTCCCAGTACTTTGGCCACCTGAAGTGAAGAACTAACTCATTTGAAAAGACCCTGATGCTGGGAAAGATTGAAGGCAGGAGGAGAAGGGGATGACAGAGGATGAGATGGTTGGATGGCATCACCGACTCAATGGACATGAGTTTGAGTAAACTCTGGGAGCTGGTGATGGACAGGGAGGCCTGGCATGCTGCAGTCCATGGGGTTGCAGAATCAGACATGACTGAACGACTGAACTGAACTGAACTGAAACAGAGCAAGATTAGCAAAAGCAGACTGTCAGTTTCCCAGCTCATAGTTAGGAGAAGAAACCAGTAGGGCTCCCAGAGGTTAGAGAGTACTAACCACCTCTGTGAACACCAGCGGGCATTCTCACTGAGAACAGACTGGCTGAGCCTCAGCAGAATCTGTCAGAATCCACTAGAGAATCATGTTGAAAGAATTGCTGAGCATACACACCGAGGAAACCAGAATTGAAAGAGACACATGTACCCCAGTATTCATTGCAGCACTGTTTATAATAGCCAGGATGTGGAAGCAACCTAGATGTCCATCAGCAGATGAATGGATAAGAAAGCTGTGGTACATATACACAATGGAGTATTACTCAGCCATTAAAAAGAATACATTTGAATTAGTTCTAATGAGGTGGATGAAACTGGAGCCTATTATACAGAGTGAAGTAAGCCAGAAAGAAAAACACCAATTCAGTATACTAACACATATATACAGAATTTAGAAAGATGGTAACAATAACCCTGTATGCGAGACAGCAAAAGAGACACAGATGTATAGAACAGTCTTTTGGACTCTGTGGGAGAGGGAGAGGGTGGGATGATTTGGGAGAATGGCATTGAAACATGTATAATATCATATGTGAAATGAATTGCCAGTTCAGGTTCGATGCAGGATACAGGATGCTTGGGGCTGGTGCACTGGGATGACCCAGAGGGATGGTACGGGGAGGGAGGTGGGAAGGGGATTCAGGATGGGGAACACGGGTACACCTGTGGCGGATTCATGTTGATGTATGGCAGAGCCAATACAATATTGTAAAGTAATTAGCCTCCAATTAAAATAAATAAATATTAAAAAAATAGGAAGAGTAGAGGCAGGCAGACCTGATCCCCACCTCTCCACTTTATCTTTGCACAACTTTAAATGAGAATGTATTTTAAGGCTGAGAAGAGCTAAGATATCATTAAATGGTAAATGTCCATAGTGGGATGATTAAGTCATATATAGAAATAAAGAAACTGTCACATGTCTATATAGGGTTCTTTACAGCAAATCTAATACTACTGCCAAAATGATGATAAAAATGTACTATTTTAATTAAATATGTGGCTCTATACTGACTTTTCTGTTTCTTTGTGTGTTAAGGGGACCCTTAGTACAGCTTTGAGAAGAAAATTAAAATATTTTGGTTTCAGGTAAATTTAGGAATTATACAACAAAAATGTATAGAAAATGTTTTATGAACAAAAATGCTAACTGCAGTGAATATATGATATTTAACATTAGATAAATTCCTTTTAAAGAATCTCAGTGATTATGGTTCAAATACACTTAAATTTATAGTTATAGAACATGCAGTTCACACATCAAAATCAAAATCTTCTAAAATTACACTGGTTTAATCCATAATTTTGGAGTAGGAAATGGCAACCCACTCCAATATTCTTGCCTGGAGAATCCCATGGACAGAGGAGCCTGGCGGGCTGCAGTCCATAGGTCTTAAAGAGTTGAAGACAACTGAAGTAACTGAGCATGCACGCATGCACAATCCATAATTTATAGGTATAGTTTGGTATATAGTCTTGCTGTCTGATTTCATCATCGAACAAAATGGGGAAATGCAGACTCTAGAGCCAGGCTGAGTGACTTTACCTTCATGTAGTTTTTGGCCATAAATTAGCATTTTGTTCTTCAATTTCCTCATCTGTAAAATGGTAATAATAATAGTACTCACTTCACTGGATTGTTTGGCACAGTAAAATTAGAAATTATTCTAAATTAGGTAGAGTGATTAGATAGTGCCTGCATATTGAGGCATTATATGAGGCTTGACTTTTATTAACTTCAACCAGTCTCCAGCAGAAAAAAAATCCATAACAAATATCAGATAATACAAATTCCTGTAATATTAATTTCAAAATCAGATATAGTTAAGTGTTTTCTTTCTCATTTCTGACCTTGGAAGTATTTAACATTCCAATTCCCTGTGTAGAAACACCAGGTCAGTGCATAATTGTTCCAATTTAAATTTTGCTCCTAAGTGATTTTAGCTCTTACTTTTGAAGCAGCTTATACAAAAATAGACTGAAAAATCATAAGCATTTTTGGTAAGCTGTGATACATGTTCTCCAGACTTGTTCTTGAATACATCACTTAGAGTCCTTTGAGAAGTCTGTGAAATAGCCTGTAATGCTGCCTAGCTGTGCTGTGCTTAGTTGCTCAGTTGTGTCTGACTTTTTGTGACCCTGTGGACTAGCCGGCCAGGCTCTTATGTCCATAAGGATTCTCCAGGCAAGAATACTGGAGTGGATTGCATGTAATGCTATTAAAAGCTAATATGAAAGCATCTTCAGCTCAGAGACTTTACAAACTTCCATAGTAATGGGCAGAATCTGGAAACTGACAGTTATAATGGCTCATCTAGGCTCATCTAGGCATATGCACGGAGAAGGCAATGGCAATCCACTTCAGTACTCTTGCCTTGAAAATCCCATGTATGGAGAAGCCTGGTAGGCTGCAGTCCATGGGGTCGCTTAGAGTTGGACACGACTGAGCGACTTCACTTTCACTTTTCACTTTCACACAGTGGAGAAGGCAATGGCAACCCACTCCAGTGTTCTTGCCTGGAGAATCTCAGGGACGGCAGAGCCTGGTGGGCTGCCGTCTATGGGGTAGCACAGAGTCGGACACGACTGAAGCGACTTAGCAGCAGCAGCAGACATATGCAGGCCCGGATTTCCTCAATAATTAAAATCAACAAACTTATTTTAAAAAACCCCTCCTCATTATGAGGGTCAGTTCAGTTCAGTTCAGTCACTCAGTCATGTCCGACTCTTTGCGACCTCATGAATTGCAGCACACCAGGCCTCCCTGTCTATCACCAACTCCCGGAGTTCACACAAACTCACGTCCATTGAATCAGTGATGCCATCCTGCCATCTCATCCTCTGTCGTCCCCATCTCCTCCTGTCCCCAATCCCTCCCAGCATCAGAGTCTTTTCCAATGAGTCAACTCTTCGCATAAGGCGGCCAAAGTACTGGAGTTTCAGCTTTAGCATCATTCCTTCCAAAGAAATCCCAGGGCTGATCTCCTTCAGAATGGACTGGTTGGATCTCCTTGCAGTCCAAGGGACTCTCAAGAGTCTTCTCCAACACCACAGTTCAAAAGCATTAATTCTTCGGTGCTCAGCTTTCTTCACAGTCCAACTCTCACATCCATACATGACTACTAGAAAAACCATAGCCTTGACTAGACGGACCTTTGTTGGCAAAGTAGTGTCTCTCCTTTTGAATATGCTATCTAGGTTGGTCATAACTTTCCTTCCAAGGAGTAAGCGTCTTTTAATTTCCTGGCTGCAGTCACCATCTGCAGTGATTTTGGAGCCCCCCAAAATAAAGTCTGACATTGTTTCCACTGTTTCCCCATCTATTTGCCATGAAGTGATGAGACCAGATGCCATGATCTTAGTTTTCTGAATGTTGAGCTTTAAGCCAACTTTTTCACTCTCCTCATTGACTTTCATCGAGAGTCTTTTTAGTTCCTCTTCACTTTCTGCCATAAGGGTGGTGTCATCTGCATATCTGAGGTTATTGATATTTCTCCCGGCAATGAGGGTACAGTGATACTTTTCACAGCCTCAGCAAGCCTACTATGTTTGGTTAGAAAGTATCATTAAGTTGGCATTAAAAATTGTCCTCCAGGGAATTCCCTGTGGTTCAGTGGTAAGAACTCTGTGCTTCCATCATGGGGGCTGGGGTTCACTCCCTGGGGGCTGGGGTTCACTCCCTGATTGGGGAACTAACATCCCACAAGCTGTGCGGTTCAGCCAAAAACAAAATTATCCCCTACTCTGAATGCTCCTACACTGCTTCAAAAAAGAAGGTATCTTCTCTTCTCTTTGTATCAATCAGGAAAGTAGGATAACTTACAAGATCAGTTTCTTGGGAATTTTCTGGTGGTTAGGACTCTGCACTTTCACAGTCAAGGGCCTGGGTTCGATCCCTGTTGGAGGAACTAAGATCCCACCAGCCATGTAGCTTGGCCCCCCAAAATAAATTTCTTAAAATTCTTCAGAAAGTTGAGGACACAAAGAAACAAATATGAACAAAATCCGCTAAGTGAGAAGCCTGCCTGGGAGAGGTACAAAGCTTCTTTTAACCCCAAGGGAGGAGAAGAAATCATCCACTGATGAGGGTAAGAAAAAAACAAGAAAATGTGGAGAATTTGTATGGCTCAGTGGGGGCTAGCAGATGATTTAGAGTCCCTGGGAGCACAGGCCACAAAGAGAATCTGCACCCCCAGCTGTTTCCAATGGGACTGAATCAAGGCTCAGTGGGATACGGGGGCCAGTAATACTGGGGACAGGGCAGGAAAAAGCTCTCCCTGTCATGGGATCCCCAGTGCTCCAGGCAGTGGCTTCTGAGAACTGGCGTAAGGGCAGGACAGCTCATAGTGACCTTGCTTATGGCTCAGGTCCACACCTGCCAGCTGAGGGCAGGACAGCACTGAGGAAAACAAAAATTCTAAGGGAAAACCTCTGAATTTTGTGTGTTACGGAATGCATGGCAGAGGCCACTACTGTCGGGCTAGGGCAGGAGTGCGGGAAAAAATGCTCTGAATTAGAGGCACACGTATTTTTGCTGAGCTCTTCAGCCAGACAGAGGAAATCAGAAAAATCCTCTGTGTACTTGGGATCATCACTGAAAGATGAGGTGACTGTTGGTGGCTGGGTGAGGGGCAGGAGAGCCGAAATGTACAACGTGTGGGACAGACATGCAGGAGTGCTGATGGCTGAGAATATGAATGCAAAATTGAGAGCGGACCCCCACCCCCAGGAAAGCATACAAGCTCATACTTGTACAGACTGTTAAAAAATTATTCTATATTTTGATCTGTTTATTTTTAATTTTTATTGGGATATAGTGGCTTTATGGTATTAGTTTATGCTGTACAGCAAAGTGACTCAGACATACAGAGATCAAACCAGTCAATCCTAAAAGAAATCAACCTGGAAATTCATTGAAAGGACTGATGCAAAAGCTGAAGCTCCAATACATAGGCCAACCTGATGCAAAGAGCTGACTGACTGGAAAAGACCCTCATGATGTGAAAGATTGAGGGCAGGTGGAGATGGGGGCAACAGAGGATGAGATGGTTGGATGGCATCACTGACTCAAAGGACATGAGTTTGAGTAAACTCCGGGAGTCAGTGAAGGACAGGGAAGCCTGGCATGCTGCAGTCCATGGGGTCGCGAAGAGTTGGACACCACTTAGTGACTGAACAACGGTCTTGTTTTTTGGATTTCCTGCCCATGTAGGTCACCGCAGAGCACTGAGTAGCATTCCCGGTGCTGTACAGTAGGTTCTCATTAGTTACCTATGTTTTACCTACATTATAGTAGTGTATACACGTCAATTCCAATCTCCTAATCCACCCCACTCCCCCCTTACTCTCCTTGGCTTCCGTACATTTGTTTTCTACATCTGTGTCTCTATTTCTGCTTTGCAAATAGTTTCATCTGTACCATTTTTCTAGTTACTCTCTTAAATTACACTTCAATTTTCACATCCTGACATGTAGGCTCCCCGTAATCCTAGGGACCTCCTCCTTCACAGTAAGTCCTTTTACACAGAGGTCATGCTGTGAGTCTTTCTGTTTCAAAAGGTCACCCTTCTTATTGACCTTAAAGTTCCATACAGTTTTAGCTGGCCTGCCAGTGCTAGGCCAGCTAGAAGGAAGGAAGAAAAAAATTGGCATCCACCAGTACTTTCTTTTGGAGAAAATTCCACCACATCTCTGCCCCTCTGGCATATGGCCTAAAATGAATCAATGAATCCACGTCTAATATATGACCCAGGCACTTTTCAAGCAGCTTCTCCACGTGGTGACTTGAAACAAGTGAGTTTGTGCATGAACATTTCAGGAGTGGGGTACTGGTTTCCCTTAGCTCTTCAGCTCTTCCCAGTGGAAGCCCTGCTGGTTCTTAAGCCAGATGTTATCGGGGCTTATCTTCCTGATGCAGGTCCTCTGTGCTGAGGAGCAGGGTGTGGGGAAATCTCCATAGTTGTAATATCCCTCCCATTCCCTACATTGTGGCTATTGGTTGAGAGTAGAACATGTCTCTTCTTCTCCTACCATCCCATTGTGTCCTTTTCTTTATAGCCTTACATACTTGTGTTCAGTCATTAAGTCGTGTCAGACTCCATAGACTGCAGGACTCCAGCCTCCTTTATCCTCCTCTATCTCTTAGAGTTTGCTCATGTCCATTGAGTCAGTGATGCTCTCTAATCATCTCATCCTCTGCTGCCCTCTTCTTCTTTTGCCTTCAATCTTTACCAGCATCACGTTCTTCTCCAGTGAGTCGGCTCTTTGCATCAGGTGGCCAAAGTATCAGAGATTCAACTTCAGCAGCCAATAAATATTCAGGATTGATTTCCATTAGGATTGACTGGTTTTATCTCCCTGCAGTCCAAGGGACTTTCAGAAGTCTTCTCCAGCACCACAGTTCCAAAGCATCCAGCTTTCTTTATGGTCTAACTCTCACATCCTTACATGACTACTGGAAAAATCATAGCTTTGAATTTATGGAACTTCATTTCAGTCACTCAGTCATGTCTGATTCTTTGCAACCCCATGGACTGCAGCATGCCAGGCTTCCCTGTCCATTACCAACTCCCGGAGCTTGTTCAAACACGTGTCCATTAAATCGGTGATGCCATCCAACCATCTCATCCTCTGTCATCCCCTTCTTCTGCCTTCAGTCTTGCCTGGCATCAGGGTCTTTTTCCAATGAGTCAATTCTTCTCATCAGGTGGCCAAAGTATTGGAGTTTCAACTTCAGCATCAGCCCTTCCAATGAATATTCAGGACTAATTTCCTTTAGGGTTGACTGGTTTGATCTCCTTGCAGTCCAAGGGACCCTCAAGAGTCTTCTCCAATGGCATTCTCCAATGTCACAGTTCAAAAACATCAATTCTTTGACACTCAGCTTTCTTTATAGTCCAATTCTCACATCCAAACATGACTACTAGGAAAACCATAGCTTTGACTAGACAAAGCTTTGTTGGCAAAGTAATGTCTCTGCTTTTTAATATGCTGTCTACATTGGTCATAGCTTTTCTGCCAAGGAGCAAGTGTCTTTTAATTTCATGGCTGCAGTCACTATTGGCAGTGATTTTGGAGCCCCCAAAAATAAAGTCAGCCACTGTTTCCCTATCTATTTGCCATGAAGTGATGGGACTGGGTGCCATGATTTTAGTTTTCTTTTTTTTTTTTGAAATTTATTGATTTTAATTAGAGGCTAATTACTTTACAATATTGTATTGGTTTTGCCATACATCAACATGAATCCACCATGGGTGTACACATGTTCCCAATCCTGAACCCCCCTCCCACCTCCCTCTCCATACCATCCCTCTGGGTCATCCTGAATGTTGAGTTTTAAGCCAACTGTCAATATGAACCTTACTTGTAGAAAATCTATTCCACTAGTCTTAAGGTCATTCTCAGTGACAGCTATTTTATATTTAATTGTAATTCTGGTGTGTATATGGGAGGAAATTAGCTCATAGTCATCCCAGTCTACCATCGTGACCCAAACATGATTTTCGTGTGTTCAATTTCATTGATTTCATCAATTTCAATGATTTAATTCTAATTGTTATTCTTTTTTTGTGCTTACTTTAGAATTAACTTGCCATTCTTTCTGTAGTTTTTTAAGAAGAAAGCTTAAATGATTGATTTTACAATGTTTCTTGTATATGCATTCAGTACTGTAAAATTTCCTCTAAGCACTGTTTCAGTGCATCCCACATATTTTAATAGGTTGTGCTTTCATTTTAATTCAGTTCAAGTTGCCTGGCTATCTTGGTCAGTAGAGCATGAGACTCTTAATTTGGTTTGAATATTTATAATTTTCTCTTGAGATTTCTTCTTTGACTCATGTGTTATTTAAATGCATCTTGTTAAATCTCCCAATATTTTAGGATTTTCCAGTTATTCTTCTTTTGTTTATTTCAAGTTTAGTTTCATTTTGTCTGAGGGCAGAAATCATATGGTTTCTACATGTTAAAATTGTTAAGGTCTGTTTTATTGCTCAGTATTTGGCCTATCTTGGTGAATGTTCCATGTGAACTTGATAAGAATGTGTTCTGTTGTGGAAATGAAATAGCCTATAGATGTCAATTATATCCAGTTTATTGATTTTGTTGTTGTGTTCAACTATGTCATTTCTGATTTTCTGCTTATCCATTTCTGAGGGAGGGTTTTGTGTATCCTGCAGTGGCAGGAGAATTCTTTACCACTAGCGCCACGTGGGAAGCAGATTACCTAATTGTAGTTTTTTTCTCAGCATTTTAAATATGTCACTCCATTCTGTTCATGAGCTTCCCAGGTGTCTCTGACAGTAGAGTATCTGCCTGCAATGCAGGAGATCCCAGTTGGATCCCTGAGTTGGGAATATCCCCTAGAGAAGGGAATGGCTACCCACTCCAGTATTCTTGCCTAGAGAATTCTATGGACAGAGGAGCCTGGTGGGCTACAGCTCACAGGATCGAAAAGAATCGGACTTGACTGAGTGACTAACACTTTCACTTTCTTTCTGTTCTTGCTTGAATGGTTTTGGAGAAGTTGGATGTAATGCTTATTTTTATTCCTTTGTAAGTAAAGTGTTTTTTTCCCTCAAACCTCTTTCAGAATTTTTTTTTAATTTTTGATTATTTTTATAACTTAAAAGTGATATGCATAAGGGTAGTTCTTTGGCATTTATTTTGCTCTAGTGTTTTCTGGGATCTATAGTTTGATATCTAACATTAATTGAAAATTCTAAGTCATTTTTAGTTACATATTTCTTCTTTTTTTTTTTTTTTTCCTCTTTCTGGCCAGAAATATTGGAGTGGGAATTCAGGACTGAATACTGGGCTGGATTCAGGCCAGAATACTGGAGTGGGTAGCCTTTCCCTTCTCCAGGGGATCTTTACAACCCAGGGATGTAATCCAGGTCTCCTGCGTTGTAGCTGAGCCACAAGGGAAGCCCCTTTCACTTTCACCTCCTGGTATGCCCCTTCATGTACGTTATACCTGCTGTAGTTGTCCACTGTTCCCTTGTGGCTCAACTAGTAAAGAATCCGCCTGCAATCTGGGAGACCTGCGTTCGATCCCTGTGCTGGGAAGATCCCCTGGAGAAGGGAAGGGCTACCACCTCCAGTATTCTGGCCTAGAGAATTCCATTGACTGTATAGTCCATGGGATCACAAAGAGTTGGACACGACTGAGTGACTTTCGCTTTCACTTTTCACTGTCACTGTCTCTAGATATTATGTTTTTTCCAGACTTTGTTCTCTCCACTTTTCAGTTTTCAAGGATTCTATTGATGTATCCTTGTTAAATTAAAAAAGGCCAGCCTTGAAAATTCCCTGTGTAGACAAAATCAGTTTATTCATACAAATAAAGCTTAATTTAGCTTATTCCACTAGGCTAAGTTGACCAGGGCCATTTCTTGTATGCCTTTCAAATTATTAGCAAAATGTAAATTTTTACCAAAGTTGGTATGAGGTAACCAGTGAGTACTTCTCTATCATTTAAGGAAATTTTAATATTATAAACAGTCATTGACTTCTCACTATGTAAACCAGTTTATAACAATGGACCCTGAGCCTCATTCCATGTTTTGGTTAGAGTGCTTTGGTTCAGGAACTGTCTTTTTGGTGTGTGTACAATAAGCTTTTACTTATTACTGCTTCAGCCATTCATTGATTTTATTTCAGACATGTATGCACTTTTGACATCCTCTAGCTTAGCGATTCTTACTTCAGCTGTGTCCAGTCTGCTAATGAACCCGTAAGAGTCATTCTTCATTTCAGCTGTAGTGTCTTTTATCTCTTGATTTCCTTTTTTGGCCCTTTCTTAAGATTCCCAACTTTCAGCTTATAATGCCCTTCTGTTCTTGAATGTCATCTGCTTACTTGTTAGACCCCTTAGCAGAGTAATCATAGTTGTTTCCAATTCTCAGTCTACTAATTCCAATATCCCTGCCTTGTCTAATTCTGGTATTTCTTCTGCCTCTTCAAGCTGCAATTGCTGTCTTTGATATGACTTGTAATTTTTCTCTTGATAGCAGACATGATGCCCTGGGTAAAATCAGTAGCTGTAAATGGGCCTTTAGTCAAGTGATGTGGAAGGTGGGGGAGGGGGAGTTTTCATAGTTCTGTAAGTAGGTCTCAGTCTTTATTTCCTTTTAAAATATTTATTTATTTGTCTATGCAGGATTTTAGTTGTGGCCCCTGGAATCTTTAGTTGCAGCCAGCAGGATCCAGTTTCCTCACCAGGGATCTAACCCAGGTCCGCGCATTGGGAGCCTGGAATGTTAGCCACTGGACCAGTGGAGAAGTCACAGCCTCAGTCTTTTAATGAGCCTATACATCTGCACCGCAAATTGCTTACGTAATTTCTCATTCTCTCTTTCTTTTGGGGGATGCGATAACTAGTATGGTCTGCAGATGGGCAAGTCAGGTTTAAAAGCCAGCAGTTAAGGCCATGCTTAAATAGTTTCTCACCTGCTGGTAGCCTTATTTAAGAATAGTAAGTTCAGGTGTTTTTCATAATAGTGCCTTTTTCTCTTTCCTTGCCCGAGGCTCTGGAATCATTTTCTCCAGTATTTACTGTGAAAACTTGGTCAAGTTTCTGAGGTGAAACTCAGTTGTGTGAAGGGCGCCTTGGAGTTTTTTAATTCTTGGACTTGTCTACTCTGAGCCCCCATCATTGAGTTACTTACAGTTGGGCTTTTTCACTCTGGGACAAGTTCTGGGGGAGTTTCAGCTCATGACTTTCTTCTCCGGTAAGTTGTGATTCTTTATCTGCCTTTCTGCTCTCCAGTTTTGGGTCGAGTTGTTTGCTCTGTGGCCTTTTCTTTTAAAAAAGTTGTTGATCTTTTAGTTTGTTCAGGCTTTTACTCGTGTTTAGAACAGAGTTTCAACTTCAAATTTCCTTACAAGAAGATTCAAGATACATGAGAAAATTTTAATTGTTTGGTATATCTAAGACATTTAATAGATTACTTTAGTATGGGATATTTAACATTTCAAATTATAAAGATGATAATGTGGTTTATCCTTCTTATAAAGCACTGAGGTTTCTCCATTAGAAATTTATATGTGCTTTCATATAAATTTTTCAGTTTATATGAATTATATGCTATATTTAAAATATTTTAAATAACATTTGGTTTTTCAGACCTTTAAGATTTTATTCATTAAATATTTTCATGAACCTATCTGAGCAGAAACTGTCAACTAGTGCTGTTTAAGCTGTAGTTTGAAGACAAAATAGCATGTCTTCATGGAGTGTCCAGTGAGGTTTTTATTGAAATAATTTCTTATTGGTAAAATTTCCATTTTGCCTTCCTTATAAACTTTTATATTTCTTTGCTTAAAATTTTCTACCTTTTAAAATGTATCTCAAATAGTGTTCCTTTACCACATAAAACATAGTTTCATAATAGCTGCTTTAAAATCTGTATCAAATAATTTTATCATCTGAGTCATCCCAGAGTCTGGGTCACTTTTGGTTGCCTTTTCCCCTGAGAATGACTCATATTTTCCTCAGTTTTGGTGTGTTAAGAATTATTATTTTTTTTAATATTTTATTTTATATTGAGGTATAGCCAATTAACAATGTTTTGATAATTTCGGGTGAACAGCGAAGGGATTCAGCCATACATATACATGCAAAGAATTATTATTAATATTATTATTATTACATCCTGGATGTTGTGAATTGTGTAGACTCTGGGTTTTGTTTTAATCTTGTGGAGAACGTGGATGGTTTTTTTCTGCAGGAGATAGTTTATTTTGTTCAGACTGCTTGTTGTGTTTTACCTTTTGTTGCCATGGTTCAAATCTCAGTTGTTTTCTTAGAACGTTGGTCATGACTATCTTGGCCTGTGAGGCATGCTTATTTGAACCTGTGAAGTTCAGGGGTTCGGCTGATTCTGCAGGTGCTTCAAATGTTAGTTGAATGCTCAAAATTGCTCTTCTGATATGGGTTTGTGCAGAACAAATGCAGCTCACACGTTAGGCTGAGAGTTTTATGTGCTTCTGCACAGAAATGCCAGCTTCACCTACTTTAGGATTTTCTTGCATGCTCTGGCCTAACTGACTTTCTTCCATTGTTCCCTGCAAGAAATATATGAATTTTCTGCCAAAGATTTTGCTGTGCGTGCTACATACCCCTGTGCAATTTGTGTCTACCCTTGGTGATAACCATGGAAGAAGAAACAAAAACGCAGCCTGCAACTGTCTTGCTTCTCCAACTCTTAACTCATTCCCATCACTCCTCTGCTGTTGTTTACCTTCCAGGTCCTCAAGTCATATTATTTGTTTTCTTCTCTAATGTAACCACATTTACTGTTGAGATTGGTGAGAGAGATGCAGGGGCCTGGATCTCATAGGCAGAACGGGAACTCCTACAGAGCATACACTGATATTAAGCACACATTTCCCCTGACAGTGAGACATTGAAGGAGTTGCCACTCACATTTTGAAAAGCAGTATGTTTGTAGCACCTCTGAAGGTATGTCTGATGGGTCAGTGGCTGGTATAGGTTTCTGAATCTGTACTGGATTCAGCACTAAACTGAACCCACCTGTTGTTAATTGGCACCAATTAGGTAAGTGTACCTAATTGGTGCCAATGTACCTTATGGCTGCCCAGCTGCTTGGCAAGAAAGTAAGACTGGAAAATGAACTTTCATCTTTGCTATTTAAAATCACCCATGTCTGTTATTTTTGAATTTGAATTTGCTTATTTTGAAATTGAGCAGAATTTCTCTTCTGAAAATTGAACACATCTGTCTTAGTAAGCTGTTAGATTTAAACAACAAAGATTTCTCTGAAACATTTAAAAACAAATTAAATCCTATTGCTGCTACTATCAGGTACTCACATGCAACTTATGTTTTAACTGGAAAATAAGTTCACCCAGATTGTACACACTTTTATGCTTTAGTAATTTATTACTAAGTGGAGGCAAAAGATAATAGTTATTAGTTGAGTGCTTCATCTTTATGTGATAACTGCCATAGTCAAACCCAAATTAATGATTAGATTTCAAAAAAAATTTTTTTAATTTTCTTGCTGAGGGTAACCAATCTGGTATCCTATATTTGGACCTTGTTGTTAAACATTTTGAGCCAGCAAATTGTTTTAAAACACACAGGAATAAAACATAACTATTTATTATGTATATTCCCAAGATGAAGATGGGGAGAAAATCATGGAATCAATAAATACAGGATGCAATTCTATTTTATTAGTCCTCTGAAGATATCCTGCAAGTCTGTAACAGTTTTCTTATTAATTCTATATTTGTGTGTTATATCCCTTGTGTTTTGTAAAGGGGTGTGTAACTGATTTTAATTTAGTATTATAACATCAAATCGGGTTCTCTATTTTTCTCATTCTGAGAGCTTTATTTTTGTTATAATTTCTTAAAGCTGATGGTCATAAATAGAATACATTATGTACAAAAGTTTTTATAATTGCTAGAATCAAATGGCATTTGCCATTTTATAAACTACCTAGAATATAATGATTAAAGAAATTATCTTTTTCTATGATAATAAACTTCACAAATAGGTTTAATGATTACATACATAAGCAAATTGAGAATTAGTGAGATGTTTCTAACACTTGACCTTTTGATGAATTCTGTGCTTTCAAAAATATCAGTATTGACTATTTCATAAGGACAGCAGTATTAAGAGCAACATATTTTTATGTAGAAAAATAACAAATAACTAGATATCTTGGCTCCTTTATGAGGTTGCTAGGGCTGCTGTAACAAAGTTCCACAAGTTGAATCTCTTAAACAATAGAAATGCATTGTTTTTCAATGCATTCAAAAGAATTCATTTGAATCAGTTCTAATGAGGTGGATGAAACTGGAGACTATTATACAGAGTGAAGTAAGCCAGAAGGAAAAACACCAATACAGTATACTAACGCATATATATGGAATTTAGAAAGATGGTAACAATAACCCTGTGTACGAGACAGCAAAAGAGACACTGATGTATAGAACAGTCTTATGGACTCTGTGGGAGAGGGAGAGGGTGGGAAGATTTGGGAGAATGGCATTGAAACATGTAAAATATCATGTATGAAACGAGATGCCAGTCCAGGTTCGATGCACGATACTGGATGCTTGGGGCTAGTGCACTGGGATGACCCAGAGGGATGGTATGGGGAGGGAGGAGGGAGGAGGGAGAAGGGTTCAGGATGGGGAGCACATGTATACCTGTGATGGATTCATTTTGATATTTGGCAAAACTAATACAATTATATAAAGTTTAAAAATAAAATAAAATTAGATCATTGTTATTAAAAAAAAAGAAGAAGAAATGCATTGCTTTACACTTGAGGAGACTAGACATCAGAGAACCAGGTGTCAGCTTGGTTGTTCCCTCTTGTGATCTGTACTTGCCTCTCTCCTAGCTTCTGGTGGTTTCCTGATGATCATTGTCATTCCTTGGCGTAGATACTGTTCTGCCTAAGAAAAATATTTATCTTTACATGGCATTTTCACTGTGTCTGTGTTGTCCAAACTTCCTTTTCTTATAAGGACACCAGTCATATTGGACGCTCACTACTGATCTCATTTAAAACTTGATGGTCTCCAATAAAATCACATTCTATGGTGCTAGGAGTTTAGACTCCAGAGTATCTTTTCTGAGTAGAAACAATTCAACCCATAATATCCAAAATCAGGAAATATGTGCACTAGAGATTTATTTATTAATCATCCCCCTGCTTTTGAATATTGAGGTAATTTCCAAGAATACAACAACCCATTTTTGTTTTGTTTTTCTCTATTCACTTCTTACTTCTTTAGGAAAAACAAATATACTGATGAAAATTTAATAAAACAAATTATTCTATAAGGGCTTATTTTGATATAAGAATAACTCATTCATTTATTTTCTCTTTCATTCAAATAAATACTTTTGAGTACACTGGGGAAACAGACTTCATTAAGAATTCAAATGATTCTGCCATGAATTGGGTGTCTCTGGACTTGTACAAATTAAGAAGTAGCTGTCTAAGTATTTAAAAAAAATCAAAGATTGAATTTTCTAATAGTTGCACTTCTCCAAGAAAATTTTATCTTGTATTACTCTGATAAAAAGCCTACAGCACAGGGCCAGAAACTTTGCAGCTCCTATCATCTGAGTCAACAGCTGTCATTATTCTTACTGTTATAGGTGATAAGATACTAATGAAAGACTTGAAGCTCTTGAGTTCAGTTCTGCTTCCCTGCATTACAAACACTGGTGTCTAAGAGCCTCATGTCTAGAAGCCCAAACTTATTAAAGAAGTGTAGACTTAATAACACTGAACATATACAAAGGCTTTGGGAAGCACGCATGGAAATGGCAGACAGAATCCAGCATAGCAAACACCTTGAGAGCCGAGTGAAGGCTAAAGCCACCACACACACACAGGGAAGCAGAACTACAGCCTGAATCTGACTTTGTATGTATGTGCTGATGAAACAAAAGTGGACGTCTATCTAGTATAGAATTCACATTATCCAGAATATAATGCAGATGATTTGACATATAAGCAATAGGGAGAATAAACAGTGAATATACGCCAATACTCAGCTGTTTCAATGTTGGAACTATAAGACAAAGGCTTTAGATCAGCTATTTTAAGTATGCACCATGAGGTAAAGGAAAAAAAACCTCAAACACATAAAATAAGTTTATCTACAGTTACTCATATTTTATTATTCTAAATATTCCATCTAATAAGCACAGTTCCTCAAAGAGGATAAGAGAGCATGACATCACTACTTTGCCTACCAAAGTAAAGAAAACCTCTTTTAATAACATAAAACATCAAAATAATGATAAAATCAGTATTACATAATCAAAAAAAGGAGCTTATATACAAGGCACATGTCTACAAGTCTCAAAACATAGAATTAAATTTTTGGCACCTGATTAATAAAAATTGCAGAAAAATAAGTCTGAAAGATTCGAACAAGATTGGCAAATCCTTGATCTAGCTGACCTTTTTAGAACAATATATTCACTAACTGGAGAATACTCATTTTTTTGGCATTCCCATTGTGTATTCACCAATGTAGACCACAAGCTTTGCCATAAAATAGGTCTCCGTAAACTTAAAAGAACTGAAAATATACAATGCCTTCTCATCATAACAAAATTGAATTAGAAATCAACAATAAGATATCTAGAAACATCCTAATATCTGGAAAGTAAACAGCATGTTTTTAAACAATTCATGAGCCAAAGATGAAATGAAAAGTGGTAATAGGTGTTTTGAAGGGAATGTACAGACATCAGCTGATACCAATGCTCATGGGATATAGACAAAGCAATTCATAGAGGAGAAGACTATCTACTATCTTTAGTGCTTCTAAATTCAAGGACTAAGGATCTACATTTCCAAGCCTGGGAAAGAAAAGTAAGTGAAACCAAGTAACTGGAAGGAAGTAAATAATAAAGAGCAGAAATCAATGAAACAGAAAAGCAGATACATGATAGAAAAGTTTAAAAGACAAGAGCTAATTCTTTGAAAAGATCAACAACGTTTACACATCCTTAAAATAACTTGACCGACTAAACAGTAAAAGAAAAGAATGAAAATCAATAATATCATAAATAAAAAAGCAAGGTTATCACAACAGAGAGAATGAGTGCAGTAACACTATGAAAAGAGTTTTGACCTCTAGGGCTGGACACAGTCAGTCAACTATCAATGTAATTATTGTTTCCATTGGAAATCAGATGTCTTTTCTTTGTGGATGTTTTAACATTCTTTTTTCCTTCATATGGCTCAGTATAGATTTTTTTTAATACTGTTTAAAATTTGGGGAGCTATTCTTAAACTTTAGGATTATTATCTTTTCACCAGCTAATTAAATCCTTATTCACTATTTTTTTTTTCAAATACTGTCTTATATTCACCATTATTTCCTTTTGTAATTCTAATTAGGCATTGTTAGAACTCTTCAATATTTTCTAACTTGATGACATCTAAAAGATGTTTCATCTTTTCCATCTTATATTTTATGTAGTATTTTATATGTCTGAATATCTACCTTTCTATTTAGCCATGCACATTTTGCTTTCACCTAGACACTGACATTCTAATTTCAATTATTAAAATTTTATTTATAGACACTCTCTTTGTTCCTGAGATCTCACTTATCCATTTTAGGAGTCTATTTTTACTCACACAGTCAAAATATTCTTATATCTTTCAAAATACTTTAAAGTCTTTTTATGAATTTCTATGTACAGTTTTTACAGACCTAGGGCTATGATTTGTTGATTTTGGTAGTTAGTGATATTACTAGTATTATAGTTTATATTTTTAACTATATTTTTTTGTGTATTTACTGATTTGTTATTGCTTGTTCATGTTCCATTAAATTTTATCTTTGCTAATTTTCTGAAGTCCTGGTTTTAAAAATTGTCTCTCTTGAGAATATTTAAATTTGGTCCTTCCAGTTGAGTTCCCTGGTGGCTCAGATGGTAAAGCATCTGCCTGCAATGCGGGAGACCTGGGTTCGATCACTGAGTCAGGAAGATCTTCTGGAGAAGGAAATGACAACTCACTCTAATACTCTTGCTTGGAAAATTCCATGGATGGAGGAGCCTGGTAGACTACAGTGCATGGGGTTGCAAAGAGTCAGACATAACTGAGCAACCTCATTTTCTCTTTTTCACTTTTCTGTTATGTTTAGACTATATTTCAGTATGGGATTTTTAAGATCAATGGATAGTATAAATCTTTGCTTGTGTCAAATTGTGATAACAAATTCTCCTGGCAAATGTTTATTCTTTCTTCCTGAGCAATTATGGCCAAGGGCAAAGTCTTTATTTTCTCCCTTGCTGAGACAGATTTTTGTTTGTTTGCTTGGGATTGTTTTGTTTTGCTTCCCTCCCAGACCCTAGTGACTCACTAAGGGTTTTACTTCTTGGAATTACTAACTTCAAGTTCTATTGTGAATCATTTCTCTGCCAGGGTACCTGCCTTCTCTGTAGCTCTAGTGTGCAGCTGCATCAATGGATTCTTCTTTTTTGTTCGGGAATGGGGGCAGTTTAGGAAGAATGGAGAGAGGGCTGCTGACTTGGTTCACTTTATCTTTTTCCTTATTATTTTATCCAGCATTTTTAGATATGTACTCAAAAGCATTTTTTGAGCACTTAGTTTGCAATATCTCTCATTATAGAAACTATATCATTTTTTAAAATTTATTTTTTTTCATTTTTTAAAATTTAAAGTTATTGATTTTAATTGGAGGCTAATTACTTTACAATATTGTATTGGTTCTGCCACACATCAACATGAATCTGCCACGGGCGTACACGTGTTCCCCATCCTGAACCCCCCTCCCACCTCCCTCCCAGTACCATCTCTCTGGGTCATCCCAGTGCAGCAGCCCCAAGGATCCTGTATTGAACCTGGACTGGCGATTTGTTTATTATATGATATTATACATGTTTCCATGCCCTTCCCCCAAATCATCCCACCCTCTCCCTCTCCCACAGAGTCCAAAAGACTGTTCTATACATCTGTGTCTCTTTTGCTGTCTTGCATACAGAGTTATTGTTACCATCTTTCTAAATTCCACATATATGCATTAGTATACTGTATTGGTGTTTTTCTTTCTGGCTTACTTCACTCTGTATAATAGGTTCCAGTTTCATCCACCTCATTAGAACTGATTCAAATGTATTCTTTTTAATGGCTGAGTAATACTGCATTGTGTATATGTACCACAGCTTTCTTATCCATTCATCTGCTGATGGACATCTAGGTTGCTTCGATGTCCTGGCTATTGTAAACAGTGCGGCAATGAACATTGGGGTACATGTGTCTCTTTCAATTCTGGTTTCCTTGGTGTGTATGCCCAGCAGTGGGATTGCTGGGTCCTAAGGCAGTTCTATTTCCAGTTTTTTAAGGAATCTCCACACTATTCTCCATAGTGGCTGTAAAAGGAAACTATAAGCAAGGTGAAAAGACAGCCTTCAGAATGGGAGAAAATAATAGCAAATGAAGCAACTGACAAATAACTAATCTCAAAAATATACAAGCAACTCCTGCAGCTCAATTCCAGAAAAATAAATGACCCAATCAAAAAATGGGTCAAAGAACTAAACAGACATTTCTCCAAAGCAGACATACAGATGGCTAACAAACACATGAAAAGATTCTCAACATCACTCATTATCAGAGAAATGCAAATCCAAACCACAATGAGGTACCATTTCACACCAGTCAGAATGGCTGCGATCCAAAAGTCTACAAGCAATAAATGCTGAAGAGGGTGTGGAGAAAACGGAACCCTCTTACACTGTTGGTGGGAAAGAAACTATATCATTTTAAATCTACATTTATTATGGCATTTGGAGAGTTTATTGCTTTTTTTCCCTCTACAGACTGATTCAATATATTTACAAGTTTGCATATTATATTACAACTCTCAACTGTCCAATTTAAATGATTTGTTAGTTTACAATATGACTAATAGATTCGTATCATTTTACTTTTGCTTTTAAGATGTTAATGCCTATTTAGAAATATTATCAACATTAAAGTAAGATATGAACTTTTGTAATGCCTCATCTCCCCCCTATTAATGTCCACTGACTTAATTGCCTCTGAGACCCATTAAAAGCTAGGCTGCATCCAACTTCCTAATATCTTTGTTTTCCTAGAGATGAAAACTATTTAAAATCCTTGTCTCTTCTCTCTGGGGAACTTAAATGCACTACCCAGAACTAAATCTGGTAGATGTTTATTTACTCTTTTCCTCAGGCAAAAGGCAAGTCCTAAAGAAAATTAAAAATAATAATGGCAAACTGTGGCAAAATAGACAAGAAATTAGTAGAATTGTTTTTTAATTCATGCATGTGTTTTAAGACCCATGTTTAGAGAGTGTTTAGTGGAGCTAAATCTTTTAATTTTGAAAGCAAACATTTACTGAAATTACAGTTACAGTGTGAAACATTTCTCTATGCCTGTCATCTTTTCATTGTATAACAAATTGTAGCTTTCTATTTGTCCGTCTGTGGCTCTTCCATGATCACTTTGAAAAGTGTGTCCCAAGAGATGGAAGTCGTAAGACCTCAAATTACTCCTCACCTTGAAGATCAGAGTAGTTCAATTTGTCCCATCTTGTATTCTTTTCTGAAAATAAAGCCAATCCTGTTACTCTGGCCACAGATAATTAGGTCAGTGATTCACACAGCTGTCAGGATAAGTATGTATAGGCTCAGGAAAAAAAATTTAAAAAAAGAGTGTGTGGGGAGGTAGCAGTGGGATCTAGCGAGTCAGAACTGATGCTGCTCTCCCAATATGTTAGTCAGTATGGATGCTGCCTCTTTCTCTTTGGGAAGGTGTGACTTGTAAGTGAGGGGAGAAATTCAGACATTAAAGCTGGATTCCTTGTATGTAAACTTTGTATTTTAGTTTTTGGGGATACAAATAATACATCTCAGAAAATCTCAAACCCGGAAGTCCAGATGGGTAATGAAATGACATCTATACCATCTTTTCATACTTTATTCTGTTTTTAGCCTAAGATTCCTGAAGGTATTATTATGTATTTTCTGGGAAGAGGATGTGATGCCTTATACTACAAACTCTTTGGATTTTCTATTCATCCACAGTAACTCCCTAATTTGTGTAGAATTGTTCCTTGTCCATATAAATGTATTTTCATAGGAACCATGATTGGATTTAGTGATTGTGTGTATTTACATTAAAAATTGCATAATGTGTATAAATTGTTATGACTGAAGTAAAAATAAGTTTGTCTTTGGAATAGCCAAAATCTCCCTAGGGTCAGAGGCCTCATAGAAAACTCAGATTCTGACTTTCTTAGCAACATATATGAGGTAACTAGATGGATAGATCAGGATAACCAATTGGAGGCCAACAGGTAAATGTTGTGGTAATGTTGCAAGGTAATAATATGGGAAGGAAATATTAATATTTATTGAATATTTAAACATATGCCAGTCACTGTGCGAAATGTTTATGTTCAACAAATGTAATCTCTAGAAAAGACCTGGAAGTGGTTCTAAGACATGTAACTTATTTTTCATAATGGCAGTAATATTAGAACAAGTGAGCTGATCCTCATCTGAGTGGTTTTAAAACCTATAACCCTAGGGACACCAGCATTTTTTTTTTTTTTTTTTTTTTTTGCTGTTTTTTAAATATGTTCATGTATTTTCTTCATCAGGACTGAATCTTATTAAAAATCAAATTCCTAGTAATCATGGGAGTGAAAGTGTTAGTCTCTCAGTGGTGTCCAAATCTTTGTGACCCCATAGCTCTGTCCATGGGATTCTCCAGGCAAGAAAACTGGAGCGGATAGCCATTCCCTTATCTTGGGGATCTTCCTGACCCTGGGATGGAACACAGGTCTCCTGCATTGCAGGCAGATTCTTGACCATCTTAGCCACCAGGGAAGGTCTGCTGCTGCTGCTGCTAAGTCGCTTCAGTCGCGTCCGACTCTGTGCAACCCCATAGACGGCAGCCCACCAGGCTCCCCCCTGGGATTCTCCAGGCAAGAACACTGGAGTGGGTTGCCATTTCCTTCTCCAATGCATAAAAGTGAAAAGTGAAAGTGAAGACGCTCAGTTCTATCTGACTCTTAGTGACCCCATGGACTGTAGCGTACCAGGTTCCTCTGTCCATGGGATTTTCCAGGCAAGAGTACTGGAGTAGGGTGCCATTGCCTTCTCCAAGGGAAGGTCTAGTATCCATATTAAATACTAGTAAGATTAAGAATTTTACTCTCTGAGTTCCAATAAGAAATTATACATTTTTAAAAAGTAATGAAAATCCTGTGTGATTATGATACCCAGATTCATGAAAATGTAGGTTAGATTCTAGCTGTAATAGGACAGCAAACTAAGACTAAGAAAATACTTAAATGGAAAGAAAATAGCTTAAGTGGAAAATACTGCATAAAACTGAGAAATAGAAACAAGATTTTTTGTTTGACCATGGCTGCACAAGGAAATCACTTTAATTTTTTTTTTTTTTTAAGCCCATGCCTTGACTCTACATTAGACAGAGTAAGCCTGAGCCCTGCCAAGCAGTACTAGTAGAAGGTTCCCCGGACGGTTTTCAATGAGAAGCCAGCATACAGTTGTTCATTAGCATACAATTCTAACTAATTTTCAGAAGAGTTTCTGTTAAATGAGACTCAGAAATAATTTAAAGCAGCCCCTGTAACCTTCTCTGTTATATTTAGCAGACTCTTGGAATGCTTTAGAGAGTGCCACCTGGCTATTTTTCTCAATCATGGTAGTAATCATAAATAATCCATGCATATCTAGTCATCTTAGTATTGGTCTTCAGAAAAATAATAGTGATGATGTAGTAAAGTTCTCTCTATTTGACATTATAAGGACAAATAATCAATTCATGTTACCGCACAATGATTTCTGCCATAATTCCTTGTCACTGCCCAAACTGAATGTTAAGGTTATAACTGAAGGTTGATCTAAGAATTTGAGGGGGAACTAAACTTAATCACCAGAGTAAAACTATCCCATGTTCTCAGATGTATGCACCTAGATCTGAGAAGTGTATATAGACATTCTAGTAAACAAACTTATTAGTCTTAAATTCACTAAAATGTTTCATTTCCTCCCCTTAAAATTTATTAGGACCATTTGTTCTCTAATTTGAAGATTCTGTATCCCTGCCATAATGGAAGGGAGGTAGAAGTGCTTAGTCACATAGTCCTGTCTGACTCTGCAACCCCATGAACTGAAGACCGCCAGGTTCCTCAGTCTGTGAAAATTTTCCAGGCAAGAATACTGGGTTGCCACACCCTTCCCCACAGGATCTTCCCAACCCAGGGATTGAACCCAGAGCTCCTGCGTTGCTGATGGATCTTTTACCATCTGAGCCACCAGGGGAAAAAGTGAAAATAAGATAACAAAATGTACTGTAAAATTTTTAATAAAGGAAAGGGGCTTCCTTTGCTTCTGTTGGTGAAGAACATGCCTGCCAACGCAAGAGACTTGGGTTTGATCCCTGAGTTGGGAAGATACCCTGGAGGAGGAAATGGCAATCCACTCCAATATTCTTGCCTAGAGAATCCCATGGACAGAAAAGCCTGGAAAGTATGGTCCACAGGGTCCCAAAGAGTCAGACACATTGAAGCAACTTAGCATACATGCATGAACAAGCAAATAGAATTGGAAGACCAGAAAGGGGAACTCTCACACCCAATGACACCTCAGAGATCAATAAGAAGTGGAAAGACTCGGGACTCAACCAATGAAAAGCTATGACTTCTTGTTTCCTTAGCCCTCCCAACATCCTTTTCCATCTATAAAGGCTTTCTTTTTCCTTCACTTTCTGAGGAATTTCAGATGTCTTGCCATGGTTGCAGACCCTGAATTGAAATTCTTTGCTTATCCCAAATAAGCCTGTCTTTGCTGGGGAAATATCAGCAGTCTATTTATTTCAGATGCACAGTACTTTAGAAATATGAATTTTATTTGGAAACTCACTGCTAAGGCATATGAAATAAAGTGTCTAACCAATGATTCACAGTAATTTGGCTCTACTTTGCTTTACTTAAATGTCTGACAGATATTCAGCCTCATGGATGTTTTTCTTAGAAAACTACTAGAATTCATAAGCAAATAAATGTCTTTTAGATGAATACATAACTCTTTAATACATAACTCCTGAATGTGAAGTCAAGTGGGACATAGGAAGCATCACTGTGAACAAAGCTAGTGGAGGTGATGGAATTCCAGTTGAGCTATTTCAAATCCTAAAAGATGATGCTATGAAAATGCTGCACTCAATATGCCAGCAAATTTGAAAAACTCAGCAGAGGCCACAGGACTGGAAAAGGTCAGTTTTCATTCCAATCCCAAAGAAAGGCAATGCCAAAGAATGCTCAAACTACTGCACAGTTGCACTCATCTCACACGCTAGTCAAGTAATGCTCAAAATTCTCCAAGCCAGACTTCAACAATCCAGATTGTTTTAACTTTAACTTTCAGATGTTCAAGCTGGATTTAGAAAGGGGAGAGGAACCAGAAATCAAATTGCCAACATCAGCTGGATCATCAAAACAGCAAGAGAGTTCCAGAAAAACATCGATTTCTGCTTCATTGACTATGCCAAAGCCTTCAACTCTGTCTCGCTCTTTCCGTCTCCTCCATCCCTTCTATCTCTCTGTCTACCTATTCCATTTTATCTCTCATCTTCCCTTCAGCTTCCTCCCTCCCTCCTTCCCACTCTGCCTTCCTTCCTTTTCCATTTTCTGTCTCTTGCTGTGACGTAACAGTGATAATTATTCTTCCCTATCCTTTCAATTTCCTATTTCTGTGACTATTTTTTTTTTTCTGTATTTCATACGTTAGTTCTGTCATCTCATATGTTCTCTGCTTAGGTTTTTCCTTTTTACCCATTTCTTCTCTGAGCTCTCCTCATACTACCTTGTCATTTTTATAGAGAAAATTAAAATGTAGGTCGTATTTAAGTTTATTATAAACTTTTAATGAACCACATTCATTTTCTTTTTGGCAGTGTTCTTTTGGCAAGTGTTTGAAAAGTAATGTTTAATTTTCTGATCTTGTCTTCATTTTCCTCATCCTTCTGAGCATGCTGCATCATTGTCATGTTTATCAATCATATTTGACTCTATGTTTTCCTGAATCAACAGTCATTGGCCAAGCTTCTTCTAGACAGAAAATGTTTCCAGGCTGTCTGGCATTTGCAACCAGAAGGACTCTTCTTGTCTGATGCATCAAATGGAGATTATGTCATTAAAATTGTCCTGTCCTATTTGCTTTTGCTGTAGCTTAATTCCCCCCAGTTCCTCACTAATTCTTAAACTACTAATTCCAGTGTCTATGTATTTGATTGCAAATAAGAAGTAAATAATTTGCACATCAGGGCTTCTCCTACTAAGTGTGTTTTGTTTTGTGTTTTTGTTTTTTCTAGTGTTTTCTGAGATCCTATTATCTGATCCTCTTTCTTTACGTGTTTCTTTTCTTTACATTCTTTCAAATGGATTCTACCATCTCTTCTAGCTGTGACACAGGTTAAAACGGAAGCTTTAACTGTTACCTATTCCTACCAAAAATAGGTATATCTTTTTATATTTCTTATCTTTATTATATTTAAATGCACTATATAAAGACTGAAGGAATTAAAAATTTAGAATCCATGTCTCTGTTCACAACAATGTATTATTAATCATATTTCACAAGTGAGGAAATTAGAGCACACAGATATTAAGGTATACACACTAAATTAAGTAACCGGTTAGGACGAGAGATAGGACTCTACTCAGGGAATCTGGCCCCAGAAGCTACACTCAGACATAGATAATATTCCTGAGAATTCACATATGAATCTAGTTCTAGGTTATAAATAACTTCCCAATTAGAGCAAAATATTTTCTTCAAATAAAACTATCTGTTATTAAAGATATATTTCCAAAACCATACTTTATTTCATGAATTCTCATCTGGAAATTGTAGTAACTAGTGCTCAGTCATTACCTATTACACCAACTGAACAAATGTATTTATATTTATAAAAAGGTATGCCTATTCTCTTATGTAGGTTTATATACATAACTGTTCTTTATGTTTAAATAGGTTTTAAATCAATTTTGTTTTACAGTCTTTTAAATTGGAACAACTTTGCTTATCTTTGTATGAATTTTGTTTAACTGCTGTTTCAAAAAGAGTACATTTTGTTTTTTTCTGATATCACCTTCATAGCTGTATTCATACCCTAGTCCTTGTATTCTGTTTTTTATTTTTCACATGAAAAAATTTTGTCACTGAACATTTTTTTGTTTGTTTTTCATGTTCTGTATGTTATGTTCTCTTTCTGTTTTATTATTCAGTTTATTTTTCAACTTTTCCTTTTCTCTGTGTTCTAAAAAGCTGAGAGTTGTGTCATAAGTTTATGCTATTATTTAAAAAACTCACTCTTCTGCAAGTGTTGGGAGTTACATCCACAAGGAGAATGTCTTTCTGTTTGTTGACTTTGATATTTGAGTAAAAATTCTATGTTTACTTAATTTTATTGTTACTTTTTCTTAATATTTAGCTTTAACTTCTGAATGAATGTGTCCTATGTGTTCTATGAGGTGACTTTATTTCAATTTATTTCCCGTATCTCACTCGCCTATGATAGTTTATTTCCTTATGTTTTGCTGTAGAACTCATACCAATGATAAAACAGAGTAAATAGGTTGTAAACATTCTTTTCTTTTTCTATTTTTGAAAGTAAGTAGTAATTATTTCTAAGTGTTTTTTTAAATATAAATTTATTTATTTTAATTGGAGATTAATTACTTTACAATATTGCATTGGTTTTGCCATACATCAACATGAATCTGCCATGGGTATACACGTTTTTAAAGATTCTTACATTTATTATATTTCTTACACCTATTATATTTCATATTTTACTTTCTAGAGTTGAGTATAGTTCAATAACAGAAAACTCAAGAGATTGTTTAAATGTAAAGTCTTGTTACTTTCTGTGTTAGGTTAAAAGTTTTCAACAGCTTGATTAAATACTAAATTGACCGGTGTTGACTCAATGTACCTGCCAGATTTTCAAGAAACATTGCTTTGCTGGTTGATAAAGTCATTTTCCCCCAAAATGTAGCACTACAAGCAGCCTTGGTTTATGCTTTTTCCTTTTTACTTACAGTATCTCATATGTACAATGTGGAAAAGTATCATTTTGAAATTTAAAGAAATATATAGTTTGTGACAATTTAGACTGTTAAAAATATTTATTGAAAATGTCACAAATGGCATTGCTAAAACAATGAACTATATTTATTCAATCAGTACAGAAAAACATTTGAAAGTTGGGATCTAGGGAAGCTGAAATTTTTGCTAAGATATTAATAGTTTATACATATTTAATGGTAAATGCTTCATTATAAGAAAAACCATTACATTAGAGCTGAGAAACAGAAAATATAGAATCTTCATCAGAAACATACGATGACTCAGGGTAATCATTTGAAAAAAAAGATTTTGATCTAGACTTATGAAATAAAGAGAATTGTCAAGACCACTTTAATTTTGTGATAGGCAATATTGTATTTTCCTCATATGACAATGAATGTATTAAAATAATAATGAATAAGCCAAATTTTATTTCAGAAATAAATCTTTTGTCAAGAAATTAAATATCCAAAATCTAATATAATGCATTATTTAATTAATTCCCAGTCTCTGAAGAGTCTGTTTTCTGTATTGGTGATGATGGTTGAGGCAGTGAAGTTTTGGCTAATGTATTTCTGAAGTCACCTGGCTAGCAAGAGCTACAATTCCTGGTTACATCTACTAGGCGTTGGTACACAATTTTACAAAAAAATGAGATGTTCTCAATGTGAGTATAATTTTTCTTTGACAGATATTATCAGTTAATATAGCTTGTTTCTTATGTAGTCTTTAAGCATTTTCAAGATAAAAAGGCAAAAGAGCAAGTTTCAAGTTTAAGCTTGGAAATAAAATAAAAATTTACAAAATATGTAATGATAAGATATGTATGTATATAACTATGGTTAGTGGTGCTTTAGTTGCTAAGTCATGTCTGACTCTTTTCAACCCCATGGACTATTGCCCGCCAGGCTCCTGTGTCCATGGGATTCTCCAGGAAAGAATACTGGAGTAGGTTGCCATTGCCTTCTCCACTATATAACTATAGATATATGCATATATTACTATAAATATATATTACTAAAAATAAAAACCTTTACTGGTAAAGCTTGAATGATTGAATAGATAAAGCACAATGATAATGAATAAGTTGGAAAGCCACATGACTAATTTACTAATACAAAATACAGCACAAAAGTGGATAGATGGAAAATATGGATTAAAAAGCTATAGAATTTAGATCATCAGCTGATTAATCTCAGCATCTTTATAATGGAATTTTGAGCAGAAGAAATAGAGTGAATGGCTATAAACAATTCTAAGAAATGCTAAAAAGGAAAATTTTAACTAACTGAAGAAAACAGAATATCAAAAATTTAGAGTCCATTGAGTGCCAACCAAACAAACTCCCTGTTGATGGTTTCCTAAAAAACCGTCTAAGAACTAAAAAAATAGATGTGAGAGTAAGAATCATGTCCCTCAAATGTGATAATATTAATTATCAAATTCAGATAATACAAATCAATAGAATATCTTTGCTGAGGAAAAACAACTCTCAACTAGGGTACATCCACACCATGTAAGACTTAATAGAAATTTGAAGTGAGTTGAAGATATTCTCAGTCATTCTCTGACTCAAATTTCACTACCCACGGAAACTACAAAAAGAATTGTTAGCATGTATACTGCAGCAAGAAGAATATAATGAATTCAGGGGAAGATAGTAGGGTAAATAAAGCAATTAAAAATAAATAGAACAAAAAACAAGAAAGAAAGTAGCTGCTGCTGCTACGTCGCTTCAGTCGTGTCCGACCCTGTGTGACCCCATAGACTGCAGCCCACCAGGCTCCCCTGTCCCTGGGATTCTCCAGGCAAGAACACTGGAGTGGGTTGCCATTTCCCTCTCCAATGCATGAAAGTGAAAAGTGAAAGTGAAGTCGCTCAGACGTGTCCGACTCCCAGCGACCTCATGGACTGCAGCCTACCAGGCTCCTCCGTCCGTGGGATTTTCCAGGCAAGAGTACTGGAGTGGGGTGCCATTGCCTTCTCCAAAATAAAGTAGCAGGAATTCCAAATTGAATTCATGTTATATGACAATCACTAACTATATAGGCTGGAGCGTTTTTTGTTGTTTATTTTTTGTCTTTGGCTGTTCCAAACTGTCATGCAAATTAAATGCTGTTTTAAAACAGTGTGTTATTTAAAATAACATATTTGTAGTAAATAAAGATGCCAGCTGTACACTTGCTACTCAGGTAGGCCAATGTGTTATTTAGGATCCTACTCCTTGCTATTTTAATTTTCCCATTCTACTTCTTTGTAGTTGGCTCCAGTCTCAGTTATAACCTTCTTTGGATAACCCTAAGATCATCTCTGTGTCTCTTTTCACACACAAGGGGAAAATCATGCTGTTTTTATTAACCACTTTTTGAATTGAAGTATTGTCAGTTAAAACTGTTAGTTGCAGGTGCATAGCAAAGTGATTCCAATTCTTTTCCATCATAGGTTGCTATAAGACATTGACTATGGTCCCAGGCTATACAGCATGTCCTCATTTTTTATTTTATATACTTGCTGCTGTTGTTCAGTTGCTAAGTTGTTTCTGACTCTTTGCAACCCCATGCACTGCAGCACATCAGGCTTACCTGACCTTCACCATCTCCTAGAGTTTGTGCAAATTCATGCCCATTCAGTCACCGATGCCATCCAACCATCTCATCCTGTGGTGCCACTTTCTCCTCCTGCCTTCAGTCTTTCCCAGCATCAGAGTCTTTTCCAATGAGTCGGCTCTTCACATCAGGTGGCCTGAGTATTGGAGTTTCAGCTTCAGCATCAGTCCTTCTAGTGAATGTTTAGGATTGATTTCCTTTAAGATTGACTGGTTTGATCTTCTTGCTGTCCCAAGGACTCTCGAGAGTCTTCTCCAGCACCACAGTTCAAAATCATCAATTCTTCAGCACTCAGCCTTCTTTATGGTCCAACTCTCACATCCAATTTTATATACAGTAGTTCAGTTCAGTTCAGTTCAGTCACTCAGTCGTGTCCGACTCTTTGCAACCCCATGAATCGCAGCACGCCAGACCTCCCTGTCCATCACCATCTCCTGGAGTTTACTCAAACTCACGTCCATCCAGTCGGTGATGCCATCCAGCTATCTCATATTCTGTTGTCCCCTTCTCCTCCTGCCCTCAATCTTTCCCACCATCAGAGTCTTTCCCAATGAGTCAACTCTTCGCATGAGGTGGCCAAAGTACTGGAGTTTCAGCTTTAGCATCATTCCTTCCAAAGAATTCCCAGGACTCATCTCCTTTAGAATGGACAGATTGGATCTCCTTGCAGTCCAAGGGACTCTGGAGAGTCTTCTCCAACACCACAGTTCAAAAGCATCAATTCTTCGGAGCTCAGCCTTCTTCACAGTCCAACTCTCACATCCATACATGACTCTGGAAAAACCATAGCTTTGACTAAATGGACCTTTGTTGGCAAAGTAATGTCTCTGCTTTTGAATATGCTATCTAGGTTGGTCATAACTTTCCTTCCAAGGAGTAAGCGTCTTTTCATTTCATGGCTGCAGTCACCATCTTCAATGATTTTGGAGCCCAGAAAAATAAAGTCAGCCACTGTTTCTCCATCTATTTCCCATGAAGTAATGGGGCCAGATGCCATGATCCTCGTTTTCTGGATGTTGAGCTTTAAGCCAACTTTTTCACTCTCCTCTTTCACTTTCATCAAAAGACTTTTTAGTTCCTCTTCACTTTCTGCCATAAGGGTGGTGTCATCTGCATATCTGAGGTGATTGATATTTCTCCCGGCAATCTTGATTCCAGCTTGTGCTTCTTCCAGCCCAGCGTTTTCTCATGATGTACTCTGCATATCAGTTAAATTAGCAGGGTGACAATATACAGCCTTGACGTACTCCTTTTCCTATTTGGAACCAGTCTGTTGTTCCATGTCCAGTTCTAACTGCTGCTTCCTGACCTACATATAGGTTTCTCAAGAGGCAGGTCAGGTGTCTGGTATTCCCATCTCTTTCAGAATTTTCCACAGTTTATTGTGATCCACACAGTCAAAGGCTTTGACATAGTCAATAAAGCAGAAATAGATGTTTTTCTGGAACTGTTGGGAAACAGGGTAGGGGGAAAGAGATAAATTAGAGGTGTGGCATTAACATATGCTTTGCTCAGTTATATCTCTTTGTGACCCCATAGACTATAGCCTACAAGTCTCCTCTGTCAATGGGATTTTCCCAACAAGAATACTGGAGTGGATTGCCATTCCCTCCTCCAAGGATCTTCCCAACCCAGGGCTCAAACCTGCATCTCCTGAATCTTCTGCATTGCTGGTAGATTCTTTAAAGCTGAGCTATTTACATATACATACTACTGTATATGCACTCATCTCACATGCTAGTAAAGTAATGCTCAAAATTTTCCAAGCCAGGCTTCAGCAATATGTGAACCATGAACTTCTAGATGTTCAAGCTGGTTTTAGAAGGGGCAGAGGAACCAGAGATCAAATTGCCAACATCCGCTGGATCATCAAAAAAGCAAGAGTTCCAGAAAAACATCTATTTCTGCTTTATTGACTATGCCAAAGCCTTTGACTGTGTGGATCACAGTCAAAGGGTGGATGACATGGGTGGATGGCATCACTGACCCAATGGACGTGAGTTTGAGTGAACCCAGGGAGTTGGTGATGGACAGGGAGGCCTGGCATGCTGCGATTCATTGGGTCACAAAGAGTCGGACGCAACTGAGTGACTGAACTGAACTGAACCCTGTTTCCCAATAAACTCTTTTTATATTGTATGTCTGTGAGCTTATTTCTATTTCATAGACTATGCTCTTTTAAACCAATATCTTATTTTTCCTATTTTCATTTTTATTCTGAGTCATTCCTGAATCAATCACATAGTCCAATCTATTTCATCTTTTTTTTAAAATTTTATTTTATTTTTAAACTTTACATAATTGTATTAGTTTCATCTTTAGAGGCAGAGGTACAGGTCAACCCCAACCAAATCACAGGCATGAAATATGGGTACCATAGGATAGGATGAAGAAGGTAATGAATATGGGGAGGGATCCCCCAAAATTTGTCACTGTACTCACCTACTAAAGACAGAGAAGTCAAAGTGGATTTAAAAAAAACTGAACTCAGGCAATATGTTATTTTAAAGAGAAATATATATATTCACAATGCACAAATTATGTAAATTAGTAATTGAAAACAATACAATAGGAAGATGCTAGCCAAGAACTGTGAATGTATAGATATTAATATGGAAATACTATCATCAAGCCTGAAATATTATGAAGGAAAGATTTCATTATTAGTAAGAAGTAGTCTAAGAAGTAGATGTAATAATATTAAAATCTTCCTTACCACAAACATATAATTAAAAAAGAATCCTCAGGCCTAATTGCATCATCTAGTGTCACCATTTATATAAATTACCATAATTCAAACCAGAATCCAGGGTAATTTCTCATTTCTTGCATCTAGGGCTCCTTAGCAAATTGGGTATCCCAAGCCTATTTCCTCTATATTTTCCTTCAATCTGATTTGCTGTACTTTTTGCAACATATAATAATCTCACAAATGATACTCACAAGTGATACTTGTCTGTAGCACTTTATTAGAGTATAAACTTCATCCTTAGTAAAAGAATAAATAAATCAACAATTAAAGTAAGGATATAGGGAAGTTGAGTCAAACAATATAAGATTTTGTTAGAAATCTGTGTGCTATGCTTAGTCGGTCAGCTGTGTCTGATTCTTTGCGACCCCACGGATTGTAACCTGCCAGGCTCCTCTGACTATGGGGATTCTGCAAGCAAGAATACTGGAATGGGTTGCCATGCACTCCTCCAGGGGATCTTACCAACCCAGGGATAAAACCCAGGTCTCCTGAATTGCAAGTGGATTCTTTATCATCTGAGCCACCAGATATAACCATAAAATATTCATATATAGCCACATAGTAAGCAGATAAATATTAACAAATTCCAAAAGTTATCATTCAGGATAAACTCACTGACCAGAGCATAATAAATTTGAAAATCAATAAAGTAAATTTCTTTAACCTGTTGTTGATAATAGATTTTTTTTTTTTTGGACTATAAGTATTAGATGTAAGAAGAAAAATGTGAAAAAGAGGACCAAAACCTTGGTGGTGGTGGTAGTGGTGGTTTTTGTCGCTAAGCTGTGTCTGACTTCAAAGCCTTGGACATGAGACCAAATTAGCATAAATGTTAGCTGAATTTATTAGCAGCAAAAATAGTTCAATTTTGAATTAAGTTATATAAAGAAAATAAAGAATAATCCAAACCAATTTAAAGAAAATAATGGAGGGGAATATACTAAAGATCAGAACAATACATAATTATAAGGCAGGTACATGATAAAATTAATAAATAAAATGAAGGCTAGTTCTTTTACAACTCAGGAAAATAGATAACATTTGATAAATAGAATCAAGAAAATTATTCAGAATCAGCTAATAAACCACAAGATACATATTAAAATGATTACCTAATTTTAGATACAGAGATTTACAAATTTATAGGTGACTCTCAGGACCAAGTTATTTCAAAATGAATGTGAATAGGAAGATAAGAGGGAGATATTTTAGGGGAAAAATCACACATTAATTGAAGAAGAACATTTGAAATAGCCATTAGATACAGAAAAATTTAAATTATATGCTAAATATCTTTGTATTTTTCCCTTGGACGCTGGCAAAGGACGAGTACAAAACTTTTTTTTGGACCTGGGTAAAATTAAACAAATTTTAAGAAGCGGTTACATTCAGTCTCAAAATGAGAAAAAAACTAACTCATTTTACAAGGGTAAGATAACTGATAACACAAATATTACTATGGAACAGGCAACTATAGGCCAATTTTGCTTTGACAAATCATGCAAAAAATTTTAAGGTGATTCAGTAGAATAATTAGTAAAAATGCTTTAGGAACAAATAGATACAAGGATGGCAAAAGATTAGATCATTTTTGGAGTCATTTTAATTAATTTACATTAATTAAATTAGTACAATTTATGGCATTTAATGGGCTTCCCTGGTGGCTCAGACGGTTAAATAATCTGTCCACAATTCAGGAGACCTGGATTTGATCCCTGGGTTGGGAAGATCCCCTGCAGAAGAAAATGGCAACCCACTCCAGTATTCTTGCCTGGAGAATCCCATGGACAGAGGAGCCTGGTGGGCTACAGTCCAGAAGGTTGCAAAGAATCAGACAAGACTGAGTTACTGACACTTTGACTTTCACTAATGGCATTTAAGTGGGCCTTCCTGGTAGCTCAGCAGTAAAGAATCTGTGTGTAGTGCAAGAGATGTGTGTTGGATCCCTGGGTCAGGAAGACTCTCCAGGAGAAGGAAATGGCAAGACACTCCAGTATTCTTGCCTGGGAAATCCCATGGACAGAGGAGCCTGGCAGGCTATAGTTAATGAGGTTGCAGAATTGAATACAACTTGGTGGCTACACCACCCCCACCACCATGGCAAATAAGAAACATAAGCATCTTATAGATAGAAAGAAAGCATCTGTAAAATTTAGCAAAAGCAAGAGAGACTGAAGGAAATGCCCTTAGCTTGATAGAATCTAGTATCTAAAGAAGTTGTCATGCTTGCTGGGAAATCATTAGAATATTTCCCATCCACAGCCCCACCCGTCAGTGAATGAGTGTTCCCACAGACTTTTGCAATCTAGGGTTTTGTTTTGTTTTTTCCAAGTCTGATAAGGATATCAATGTCTCTTATTGGAATTTTAATTTTGCATTTTTCTGAATAAAAATTAAGCATCTTTAAATATGTTTATTTGCCATTGTAATTTATCTTTTGTGACTTGCTAGTTCATACTTCTGTGGTTTTTGCAATGTTTGTTTTTCTCATGAATTTTCTATAAGTTCAGTTGTTCAGTTGTGTCCAAATCTTTGCAACCCCATGGAATGTAGCACGCCAGGCTTCCCTGTCCATCACCAACTCCTGGAGCTTATTCAAACTCACTCCATTGAGGTAGTGATGCCGTCCAACCATCTCATCCTCTGTCATCCCCTCCTCTTGCCTTCAATCATTCCCAGCATCAGGGTCTTTTCACAAGAGTCAGTTTTTCACATCAGGTGGCCAAAGTATTGGAGTTTCAGCTTTAACATCAGTCCCTCCAATGAATATTCAGGACTGATTTCCTTTAGGATGGACTGGTTGGATCTTCTTTCAGTCTGAGGGACTCTCAAGAGTATTCTCCAACACAACAGTTCAAAAGCATCAATTCTTCGGTGCTCAGCTTTCTTTATAGTCCAACTCTGACATCCATATATAACTACTGGAAAAAACAAAGATTTGGCAAGACAGACCTTTGTTGGTAAAGTAATATCTCTACTTTTTAATATGCTGTCTAGGTTGGTCAAGAAGCAAGGGAAAGTGTCTTTTATTTTAATATCTATTTATCTCCTCCCTTTTCCTTGCATGCTCTGTTTATGTCTCTCCTGAATCCTCTCATTTATATTGGTTGCAGACAGACTTTCTACCTTATAGACTGTCTTTTCACTGTAATATTTTTTTGTGTGTGAAGCAGACTTTAAATTTTTTGAAATATTAGAATTTGTTACTTTTTTCCATTACACTTTGCATGTTTTGTGTTTTGCATTAAAAAAAAAAATCCTTCACTATGCATATAATAATGCGGTGATTAAGAACATGGCCCAAAGGCAGGCAAACCAACTTTGAATTCTCACTCTTTCCTATACTGTCTGGGTAACCTCTGGCAAGTTATTTAAATCCTGTGTGGTAAGCAGAATTCTAAAATGGGCCCCCTTTAGCATGCATATTCTCTATGATCCCCTTCTCCTAAAGGTTTGGATATAATAGCTTACTAATCAGTTGTCTTTTGGTTAATCAAAAAGGGGATTACTAAAAAAAAAAGGGGGGGATTACTTGGATGGAGTCCATTTAATCAGGTACAGCTTTGAAAGGGATTGGATTGTCCATCCCTGAGGTTAGATGGAATGAATTCTGACAGGGTAATGCCTGCAGGGAGAGTTCCTTTAGTACAGAGAAGGCAGAATGAAGTGTCAGAGGGCCTTCAGAGAAGATTGGGTGCCAAGGACCTGAAGGCAGTTAGTTTTGGGTCACTTGCTAGCAAGGCAGTGGGAACCTCAGTCACACACACCCAAGGAAATGAATTCTCCCTACAACCAAGGAAACCTGGTGTGGGGATCTTTCCGAGTTTTGTCTCCACAGCAAGAGAGAGTCAACCACCACCTTGATTTCAGCCTTGGAAACCTGGGAGCAGACAACCCACCTCGGCTCCTGACCCATAGAAACTTTGAAATAAGAAATTGGTATTATTTTCAGTTTTAAGCTTTGTGATGGTTCGTTAGCAGAAAGCTTTCTTTTTTCTAAAACGCAGGTAATAGAAGTGTCGTTCATAGACTTGAATGTTAAGACTGCATGAGTCCGTCAGTACAAACTTGGAAAGTGCTTAGCAGTGCACAAGGAAACACTGTATAAATGATTATTTTAAAGATATTATGAAGAATATTATCTTCTATATTTTATTCTAAATCCTTTTATAGTTTTATTCTTTAATTTTAGCTTTATGATTGATTTGATATTTATTTTTGGGTAGGAAGGATCAGAGGCAGGAATCCATTTTTTCTTCCTCCTTCCCTCCTGCTATGCCTTCCTTCCATGGAGAAATAATTGGATCACTTGAAAATTACATACTTTTCTCAGTGATCTGAATAATCATCTCTTTTATAGGTTAGCCATTCATGAATACATTTATTTCTGTATTCTCTGTAGTTTTCAATTCATTTGTTTCTTTTCTTATACCAATAACTCACTTATTAACATAAGTCTTAATATCCACCAGGGAAAATCTCATCAATTTACTCTTCATAGGTTTTTCTTATTTTTGGTGGGGGGGGGGGGGAGGAATAAGACATACATATTAAAGTGCATTGTTGTTATTGTTCAGTCACTCGGTCGTGTTCTGACTTTGTGACCCCATGACTGCAACCACTCAAGGCTTCCCTGTCCTTCACTATCTCCCAGAGTTTGCTCACACTCACGTCCATTGAGTCAGTGATGCCATCCAACCATCTCATCCTCTGTTGTCCCCTTCTCCTCCTGCCCTCAATCTTTCCTTAGCATCAGTGTCTTTTCCAATAAGTACACTCTTCACATCAACTGGCCAAAGTATTGGAGTTTCAGCTTCAGCGTCAGTCCTTCAATGAATGCTTAGGATTAATTTCCTTTAGAATTGACTGGTTTGATATCCTTGCTGTCCCAGGGATTCTCAAGAGTCTTCTCAAGCACCACAATTCAAAAACATCAGTTTCTGCACTCAGCCTTCTTTATGGTCCATCTCTCACATCCATACATGACTAATGGAAAGACCATAGCTTTAGCTATACGGACCTTTGGTGGCAAAGTAATGTCTCTGTTTTTTAATATGTTGTCTAGATTTGTCATAGCTTTTCTTCCAATGAGCAAGTGTCTTTTAATTTCATGTCTGCAAGCACTCTCACAGTGCATTAATGTTAACTATATGGATCAGTAGTTTCTACATTCATGTACTTCAGGCTAACTATCAAACAGACCAAGATGTAGAATGTTAGCAATATGCATATGCCTGTCATGCACAGTACAATCTCTGTAAAACCCCTTCCCAACCACAGAGCTAACCACTATTTGGGTTTCTAAAACACAGATTTGTTTTGACTGTTTTTGAACTTCACGTAAGTATTATTATACTTTTTTATATATTTTGTTTTTGTCTATATCCTTTCACTAAACAGTGTTTTTGAGATCCATCTATTTTTGTGTGTAGTAGGAATCTGATTTTTTTTTTTTTTTTTTGCAGAGTGGTATTCTATTGTGTGATTATACTATAGTTTATTAATCAGTTTTCTTGTTAATAGGCATTAAAGTTCTTTTCTTTTTCAATATTTTGAGAAATGCTCCTAAAAACAATCTCTTAGAAGTCTTTTTTGGAGAAGGAAATGGCAACCTACTCCAGTATTCTTGCTGGGAAATCCCATGGACAGAGGAGCCTGGAGGGCTACAGTCCATGGAGGTCACAAAAGATTCAGACATGACTTAGTGACAAAACAAGAAAGAAGTTTTTTAAAAATTATTTTTATATGCACTTATTATCTTGGATATACTGAGAAAATCTAAATGACTGGGTCATAAAATACATACATGTTTAATTAGAAACTTCTAAATAGTTGTCCAAAATTGCTGTATAATTTAACTTTTACCAGCATTGTATGACAATTCTAGTAACTGTTTTCACAAATATTTATTAACATGGTAAGTCAGTTTATTTTTGACCAACCTATTTTATTTTATCCAATCATTTCCTCATTTTACTTTCCATCAGCTTTTCCCTGGTAGTGCATATTTTATGTTTATGTGCTTATTCACCATTTTAAAACCTTCTTAATGAAATGTCTCTTCAGGTATTTTTTGAGTTGTTTGTCTTATTTTTACTGACTTCTGATTTGTTTAACATATGTACACAGTACCTACCTGTGTATATGTAAATATGCATATGTGCGTGCTTAATCGCTCAGTCATGTCCAACCCTTTGTGACCCTATGGACTATAACCCACGAGGTTCCTCTGTCTATCAGACTCTCCAGGTAAGAATACTGGAGTGAGTAGCTATTCGTATTATATATTTAGTTTTCTTAAAATATAAATTGTGGTCCTACATATGATTTTATTGAAATAAAGGATTTCATGCAAAAAAGTTTGAAAGTCATGATATAATCAATTAGCATTTACTGAGTACATAATGACTAAAGACACAGACAGTGTTTTGAGCCCTGACTATTCTGGAGACCATGCTTGCTAATGAGAATAAAGCAGTGAGGCACATAAATGCAATCCTGATCTCTTGAAGCATAGAATGATAGACAATAAGCAAATTAATATTTAATTGCAATATGTAATTTAAAAATGATGAGACTTCTCTTAGTAACAGTCAGTGTATCCTAATTAAGAAAATCAGGGAAAGGAATCTCCAAGAAGGACCATTGAAGTCAAAGCCTTAACTGGGGCAAAGAAAGCAGCCAAGTTTTTGAACTCCAAGTATCATGCACACACATAGAAAGATCAACCAACACAGTTTGGTTAGAAGTCTTATGAGAGGAACTGATGATAAAACAGCTAACAAAGATATATGACATTTTAAAAATAATTTCTGAATATTAAATTTTTACTCCTATTGTACTTTGCTTTTCTGATTTATTTTCTTACATTTAGGAAATATCATGGTACTTAAGCTTTAGGTATCTAGTATCTTTATGGTACATTAACTGCAAAAAATATTAGGCCCTGGACTCAGGTACCATACAACGACTGAACTTGATGGAGTTTGTTACCATTTATATACAACCAGGTGGACAAATATGTCAAGTGGACCACATTTAAGTGATATGAACTGACCTAATAAAATTACAATGAAATAGATTATTTACTTTTGGCTTTTAACATAAATTTAAAGCAAGTTTGTGTCAATGGCACCCATAATTTTTGAACAAGGGTAGCATTCTTA
The DNA here is from genome assembly GCF_027580195.1 of Bos mutus. Lineage (NCBI taxonomy): Eukaryota > Metazoa > Chordata > Mammalia > Artiodactyla > Bovidae > Bos > Bos mutus. The sequence goes on from NC_091632.1 coordinate 75,136,433, forward strand.
TTTCGGAGAAGGCAATGGCACCCCACTCCAGTATTCTTGCCTGGAAACTCCCATGGACGGAGGAGCCTGGTCGGCTGCAGTCCATGCAGTCACTAAGAGTCGGACAAGACTGAGCGACTTCACTTTCACTTTTCACTTTCATGCATTGGAGAAGGAAATGGCAACCCACTCCAGTGTTCTTGCCTGGAGAATCCCAGGGACAGGGGAGCCAGGTGGGCTTCCGTCTATGGGGTCACACAGAGTCGGACACGACTGAAGCGACTTAGCAGCAGCAGCAGCAGCATTCTTATTTAAGGGCCTTTATTTGAATTCTGTCGACCCACAAAAATTTTGCATGCATGCAACACAGCATACAGAATAAATTAGGACACAAATTAATCAACTGGGTAATACAGAACAATTACCTTTTTTGCACACAAGGATAAATCATCAAAAACTGTCTCAGATTTGCTTTTTTAGTGTCTAACATGATTAATTATACTTTTATGATTTGAAAATAAAAATTATTTGCTGTTATGGAGAATGACATTATTGGAGTTTTAAAGCTGTGCTCTTTTCCTCCATCTGGAAATTCTTTCATTCGATAACACCAGTTGAAAGCAGCTTTCAAAGAGGACTTTCCTCCCCTTTCAACCTTGTTTCACATCTAGCACAGTGCTAGTTTCTATAAGGAATGTTTCCATTTCATAAGATTTCAAATAATAGATAAATCATCATGTACTAGGATGAAGTTAACGTGGAATAAATATTTTGTAATCTTCTTGTTCCAAATGGATAGAACTGCTTCCTCAATTTAACAGATTTTGAAAATATTAAATGCCTTATAATTCTTTGAAAAGCAAGATACTTTTGTTCTAAGCCTATGAAAAAAACAGGTTATTGTTGTTCAGTTGCTAAGCTGTGTCCCACTCTTTGTGACCCCATGGACTGTAGCATGCCAGGCTTCCCTGTCCGTGATACCATCCAACCATCTCATCCTCTGCCACCCCCCTTTTCCTCATGCCCTGTCTTTCCCCGCATCAGGTTTTTTTTCCCCCAGAGAGTCAACTTACCCAGTCATAAAACACAGAGTAAATAAGTTGTAAACATTCTTTTCTATTTTTGAAAGTAATTAGGAATTTTTCTAAGTTTTTAAAGATTTTTATACTTATTGTATTTTTCACACCTATTATATTTCTTATTTTACTTTTTAGAGTTAGGTATATGGTGCATGAACAGAAAACTCAAGAGATTGTTTTAACATAAAGTCTTGTTACCTTATGTGTTAGGTTAACAGTTTTTAAAAAGCTTGACTAAATACTGGATTGACTCTTGTTAGCTGAATGGAGGGCTTCCCTTGTAGCTCAACTGTTAAAGAGTCCGCCTGCAATGCAGGAGACCTGGGTTCAATCCCTGGGTTGGGAAGATTCCCCAGAGAAGGGAAAATCTACCCACTCCGGTATAGGAGCTGAATGGGAGAGTTGTTCAGTCGCTCTGTCATGTCTGACTCTTTGAGACCCCATGGACTGCAGCACACCAGGCTTCCTTGTCCTTCTGGAGCTTGCTCAAACTCATGTCCATCAAGTCAGTGATGCCATCCAACCATCTCATCTTCTGTTGTCCCCTTCTCCTCCTGTCTTCAATCTTTCCTAGAATCAGGGTCTTTCTAATAAGTCAGTTCTTCGCATCAGGTGGCCAAAGTATTGGAGCTTCAGCTTCAGCATCAGTCCTTCCAGTGAATATTCAGTGTTGATTTTCTTTAGGTTTAACTGGTTTGATCTCCTTGTTGTCCAAGGGACACTCAACAGTCTTCTCCAGTACTCCATTTTGAAAGCATCTATTCTTTGGCTCTTAGTCTTTGAAACAAGGGAGACAGGAGATACAGAAAAAGAATATTTTTCTCAATTTTAGATTTCTCTCCTTCAATTTAAACTTGTAAAATACACTGCTTGCAATGTAATGATGACTTATTTGATTACTTTTATTTTCTGTACATTTGATTTGAATTTTGGAAGCGGCCACTCTTTTACTGACCATTTGCAATGGGCACTAGTGGTAAAGACCTGCCTGCCTATGCAAGAGATGTAAAAGACATGGGTCCAATACCTGGGTCCAGAAGATGTAAGAGTCACGGGGTCGTCACCTGGATCAGGAAGATCTCCTGGAGGAGGAAATGAAACCCACTCCAGTGTTCTTGCCTGGAGAATCCCATGGACAGAGGAGCCTGGCAGACTACTGTCTGTGGGGTCATAAAGTCAGACACAGCTGAAGTGACTTGGCCCACACAGCCCACTCTTTTACCATTTAAAGAAAGGGATATATATATCATCCTAATGCTGTTCATAAATATTTTTTATTACTCAATGTCAGATGCTTTCTTATAATGCTGAAATCAGTGCCAATGTTTTATATAACTGTACTTGAGTAAGCTGCAAATGATGAATAAATACACGAAAACATTCTTCAGGAAAATTGACCTGAATAAAAGTATCTTTCTACCTACCAAATCTGGGCCAATACAACCAACACAGAAACAGAGAAAACAGCTGCAGGAAGTCATAAGCAGAACATTATAAATTCTGATTTTAGCAGCCAAGGGATCACCTTGCAGGGTCATGTTGGAAGACAGCACCAAGGCAGGAATATTGGAAGGTGAATAGTATACTCTGTACAGAAAGTGGATGACAAAACTGCTTAATATTCAGTTCAGATTGAAATGGATAGTGCAGAGTTAAGCATATTAAATAATTCAAAAGATGAAGCATCAGGAAAGAGGACCTCTTTTTATTAGAATAGGATTCATATGTCTTTTTTTATCGTAATAAACAGACACTGAGTAAATCAGGAAAATAAATTTTTACCCACCACAGTTGGCAAATGCTTCTGTAGCCAGGAAAAATGATACACAAGTTGATACAACCAGGAAAAATGATACAAATGATACACAAGTCAGAGGGCCCCAAGAAATGATAGAATAAAGTTCAAGAAGGAAAAACAATTTAAATTAAGATGAAGAAATACTCCTTTTAATCTAAATATGCTGGGATGTTATTAGTTTTGATAGGGAAGTCACATGGAGATGATACATAGAGTGTGTACAGATAAGGACTGTGACACCCACCTGCTGGTATCCTAGTCCATGCTTATCCACCTACAGTCTTGAACTGTCTTGTGTTAAGTCCAGTGTGTATATTAGTATCCTTTCTCTTTTTAAAATAAGGGTTACCTCATCTAAGTTACGTGTGTCCCATGAATCTGATAGAATATTTATATTGCATACCCATTCCTGATTCTGACACATGGTAGGCACTCAATAAATACTTGGTTAGTGAATGTGGATTCATATTGATGTATGGCAAAACCAATACAATATTGTAAAGTTAAAAATAAAATAAAATACTATTGCAAGTGGAAAAAAATAAATAGATGGGTTATATAAGTTTAAGTAAATAAGATCTTATATTTACATCTGTTGAATTTTAGTTCTATGCTCCTTTGCTTTCAAATTCAATTAAATAATGCACTAATCTAGCACACCTCTCCAGTCTGAACTCCCGTTGTATATATTGAAAGTATTCCATAAATAGCCTACTCATTATTCCTTGAATATACTCTAACCTGCTAATTTTTGCATTTGTTCACCCCAAAATGCCCTATTTTCTTTTCATTTTCCTCTCAAAGTTATGTTTATCCATAAAGTAAAAAATCTGATGAACTCTTGCATCACTGAACACTCACTTCCAAATAATGATATAATCATAACACTGTATTTTTGAGTAGTTCAGGTGTGTCTGACTCTCTGTGACTCTGTGGACTGTAGCCTGCCAGTGTTCCATGTCTGTGGGATTTCCTAGCAAGAATACTAGAGTGGGTCACCATTTCCTCCTCCAGAGGAAATACCTACCACAGATTGAAACTGCATCTCCTGCGCCTCCAGCATTGAAGGTGGATTCTTTACCACTGAGCCACTGGGGAAACCTATCATAACACTAAAATTGGTATTATTATATCTTATGATTGGTTTATAAAAGCATTTTAACATACAGTACTTCTCATTTTATGTTAATTCTAATCCCTTCCTAAAGCAAAATAGTGATGTCTCCCATGATGTATATATAGTCTTTCTTGTTTGTAAGTTTGTAATTTTTCTAGACATTTTTCTTCTGGATGATGTATTGACATATGAATTTGTGTGCATGTATAACATTTCTTTTTGTGTTCCACTCTGTTGTAATTGGTGTAAGTTTGCTAATATGAACTAATGAATCCGGGGCTTAGAAAAGAGCCTGGAACAAAGGTAACAGACAACAAATATTTACTGAAAAATGACTTGAGGTCCCTCACTTAAAGAATTCTTTAAAAAAATATTTATTTATTTTTGGTTATACTGTGTCTTTGCTGCTGCACATAGGCTTTCTCTAGTTGTAGCCAGCAGGGGCTACTCTCTAGTTCAAGTGTGTGGGCTTCTTATTGCAGTGGCTTCTCATTCCACAGGCTCCAGGGTGTGTGGGCTTCTGTAGTTGCAGCTTCTGGGCTCACTTGGCCCATGGCATGGGGAATCTTCCTGGACCAGGGATCAATCTTGTATCCCCTGAATTGGCAGGTGGATTCTAAACCACTGGACTACCAGGGAAGTCCTTAAAGAACTCTTAACTCATGATCTGATGAGCTCTTCCAATGCAATTAGATACTGATGTATCATCACCATGAGTTTGCAACAGGGACCTAATTGCTATATCCAATGTCGCTGCTAATACAGGATGCACTTCTTTCCTGTGATAATACCTTTTTAAAAGCAAGTCCAGAGCCGAAGATTATTACATTACACCACAATTTGATTCTAAGGGTGAAGAGGGCTCTGGTTTTATGCCACAATTTCTTACTCTTCAAATCTGCTAGTGAAAGTCATTCATATTATTATTTTGTGAAGTGGCCTTCTTTTTTGTGAGTGAGAGTTACTCATTCTATATTCTAACTCATCAAAATTTGACATAAAATATAAACATGTAATGATATAGGTATATCTATTTCAGTTTTTAAATATTTTAGAAAATATTGACAAGTATTTATAGACTGTCAGCTTAAATAGGAAACTGGAGGTGTCAGAATTATGATATAATATTTGCCAGACTCTTAGGACTTCATTAATAATGTGTGATTATTAGGTGATAATTATTCTTTTCACTCTGATTGAGGTGGAAGTGCATTGTGAGTAAAGTTTCCCTTTTATGAAGAGGGATGATCAAAAAAAGTCAGGACTTTATAATCAAGGGTACAATGTAGGTCATTGATTTCCTACTAAATTCTTAACAGTTTTTGAAAAACTTTAGGTTTGTGTATACTCTTAGTTCGGAGAAGGCAATGGCACCCAACTCCAGTATTCTTGCCTGGAAAATCCCATGGATGGAGGAGCCTGGTAGGCTGCAGTCCATGGGGTCGCTAAGAGTTGGACACGACTGAGTGACTTCACTTTCACTTTTCACTTTCATGCATTGGAGAAAGAAATGGCAACCCACTCCAGTGTTCTTGCCTGGAGAATCCCAGGGACGGGGGAGCCTGGTGGGCTGCCATCTATGGGGTCACACAGAGTCAGACAGGACTGAAGTGACTTACCTTATACTCTTAGTTAACCATGAGTTGTCAGTATTGAGTGACAAAAAGTTTAGAGTCCTTTAAAAATCTATGGCCCTTTCAGGAAAATGCATTTCTAGACTGTTGTCATTTTAAATACACACACAAAAATCAGGATGCTGAGCAGCTTCTAAAGTATAATGATGTTAGACTACAAATGTCTTTCTTTCAGCTAAGGCCATTCTGCATGTCAGAATGGTCTTTAAAACTGTAAATACATGAGGAGGAAAATTTTAAAAGTTTTATCCTAGAACTTACAGTTCTGATGACTTGGCCTCCTGCAATGCAGAAGATCCAGATTCGATTCCTGGATCAGGAAGATCTGCTGAAGAAGGGATAGGCTACCCACTCCAGTATTATTGGGCTTACCTTGTGGCAGAAAGTGAAGAAGAACTAAAGAGCCTCTTGATGAAGGTGAAAGAGGAGAGTGAAAAAGTTGGCTTAAAACTCAACATTGAGAAAAAGAGATCATGGCATCCGGTCCTATCACTTCGTGGCAAATAGATGGGGAAACAGTGGAAACTGTGGCTGACTTTATTTTTCTGACCTCCAGAATCACTGCAGGTGGTGATTGCAGCTGTGAAATTAAAAGACATTTACTCTTTGAAAGGAAAATTATGACCAACCTAGACAGCATATTAAAAAGCAGAGACATTACTTTGACAACAAAAGTCTGTCTAGTCAAGGCTATGGTTTTTCCAGTGGTCATGTATGGATGTGACATTTGGACTATAAGGAAAGCTGAGCACCAAAGAATTGATGCTTTTGAACTGTGGTGTTGGAGAAGACTCTTGAGAGTCTCTTGGACTGCAAGGAGATTCAACAAGTCCATCCTAAAGGAAATCAGTCCTGAGTGTTCATTGGAAGGACTGATGTTGAAGCTGAAACTCCAGTATTTTGGCCACCTGACGTGAAGATCTGACTCACTGGAAAAGACCCTGATTCTGGGAAAGATTGAGGGCAGGAGGAGAAGGGGATGACAGAGGATGAGATGGTTAGATAGCCTCACTGACTCGATGGGCATGGGTTTGGGTGAACTCTGGGAGTTGATGATGGACAGGGAGGCCTGGTGTACTGTGGTTCATGGGGTCACAAAGAGTCATGGACTGAACTGAGCAACTGAACTGAACTTGTGGCTCAGCTGATAAAGAATCCTCCTGCAATGCGGGAGACCTGGGGTTGATCCCTGGGTTGGAAAGATCCCCTAGAGAAGGGAACGGCTACCCAGTCCAGTATTCTGGCCTGGAGAATTCTATGGACATATAGTTCATGGGGCCACAAAGACTCGGACACAACTGAGCTACTTTCACTTTTCACTCCTCCTCGGAGAACTGGGTTGGCTACAAAGTTCATGTTATTCTTCTGTTGTCCTATGTTCACAGAAGAATAGATATTCTCAAGTTAGGCAATTAAAAAGCAGTAAAATCTATTAAGTCTGACTTTGACTAGACTAAGGGGCCATTTAGGAGGTACCATTTCAAAAGTTCTGGTCATTTTTAAAATACTTTAATGAAAATTTAGAATTAAATGGACAGCATTGTCTGTTTTGTTTTAGAAATTTAGCCCAGTAGGTTATCTAGGTATACTAATGTGAATATAACTCATGGGCTTCCCAAGTGACTCTGTTGTAAAGAATCTGCCTGCCAAGCAGGAGCCATGGATTCGATCCCTGGGTCCAGAATATCCCCTGGAGAAGGAACTGGTAGCCGACTCCAGTATTCTTACAAGGGTAATCCCATGGATTTAGGAGCCTGGCTGAGTCAGACCCAATTTAGAGACTAAAAAACAACAATGAAAAATATAATTTGTAGTTAAGATTTAAGCAGAGCAGGAGCTGACTGTGGCTAAGATCATGAACTCCTTATTGCCAAATTCAGACTTAAGTTGAAGAAAGTAGGGAAAACCACTATACCATTCAGATATGACCTAAATCAAATCCCTTATGATTATACAGTGGAAGTGAAAAATAGATTTAAGGGACTAGATCTGATAGATAGAGTGCCTGATGAACTATGGACGGAGGTTTGTGACATTGTACAGGATACAGGGAACAAGATCATCCCCATGGAAAAGAAATGCAAAAAAGCAAAATGGCTGTCTGGGGAGGCCTTACAAATAGCTGAGAAAAGAAGAGAAGCAAAAAGCAAAGGAGAAAAGGAAAGATATAAGCATCTGAATGCAGTGTTCCAAAGAATAGCAAGGAGAGATAAGCAAGCCTTCCTCCGCGATCAATGCAAAGAAATAGAAGAAAACAACAGAATGGGAAAGACTAGAGATCTCTTCAAGAAAATTAGAGACACCAAGGGAATATTTCATGCAAAGATGGGCTCGATAAAGGACAGAAATGCTATGGACCTAACAGAAGCAGAAGATATTAAGAAGAGGTGGCAAGAATACACAGAAGACCTGTACAAAAAAGATCTCCATGACCCAGATAATCATGATGGTGTGATCACTCACCTAGAACCAGACATCCTGGAATGTGAAGTCAAGTGGGCCTAAGAAAGCATCACTACAAACAAAGCTAGTGGAGGTGATGGAATTCCAGTTGAGCTATTTCAAATCCTGAAAGATGATGCTGTGAAAGTGCTGCACTCAATATGCCAGCAAATTTGGAAAACTCAGCAGTGGCCACACGACTGGAAAAGGTCAGTTTTCATTCCAATCCCAAAGAAAGGCAAAGCCAAAGAATGTTCAAACTACAGCACAATTGCACTCATCTCACATGCTAGTAAAGTAATGCTCAAAATTCTCCAAGCCAGGCTTCAGCAATTCGTGAACCGTGAACTTCCTGATGTTCAAGCTGGTTTTAGAAAAGGCAGAGGAACCAGAGATCAAATTGCCAACATCCGCTGGATCATGGGAAAAGCAAGAGAATTCCAGAAAAACACCTATTTCTGCTTTATTGACTATGCCAAAGCCTTTGACTGTGTGGATCACAATAAACTGTGGAAAATTCTGAAAGAGATGGGAATACCAGACCACCTGACGTGCCTCTTGAGAAACCTGTATGCAGGTCAGGAAACAACAGTTAGAAATGGACATGGAACAACAGACTGGTTCCAAATAGGAAAAGGAGTACATCAAGGCTGTATATTGTCACCCTACTTATTTAACTTCTATGCAGAGTACATCATGAGAAACGCTGGGCTGGAAGAAGCACAAGCTGGAGTCAAGATTGCCAGGAGAAATATCAATAACCTCAGATATGCAGATGACACCACCCTTATGGCACAAAGTGAAGAGGAACTAAAAAGCCTCTTGATGAAAGTGAAAGTGGAGAGTGAAAAAGTTGGCTTAAAGCTCAACATTCAGAAAACGAAGATCATGGCATCCAGTCCCATCACTTCATGGGGAATAGATGGAGAAACAGTGGAAACAGTGTCAGACTTTATTTTTTGGGCTCCAAAATCATTCCAGATGGTGACTGCAGCCATGAAATTAAAAGACGCTTACTCCTTGGAAGGAAAGTTATGACCAACCTAGATAGCATATGCAAAAGCAGAGACATTACTTTGCCAACAAAGGTCCATCTAGTCAAAGCTATGGTTTTTCCAGTGGTATTGTATGGATGTGAGAGTTGGACTATGAAGAAGGCTGAGCGCCGAAGAATTGGTGCCTTTGAACTGTGGTGTTGGAAAAGACTCTTGATAGTCCCTTGGACTGCAAGGAGATCCAGCCAGTCCGTTCTAAAGAAGATCAGGCCTGGGTATTCATTGGAAAGACTGATGCTAAAACTGAAACTCCAATACTTTGGTCACCTCAGGCCAAGAGTTGACTCATTGGAAAAGACCCTCATGCTGGGAGGGATCGGGGGGAGGAGGAGAAGGGACAACAGAGGATGAGATGGCTGGATGGCATCACTGACTTGATGGACATAATTTTGAGTGAACTATGGGAGTTGGTGGTGGACAGGGAGGCCTGGCGTGTTGTGATTCATGGGGTTGCAGAGCCAGACATGAGTGAGCTACTGAACTGAACTGAGCACCTTTAATCTATTAACTGTAAAATTGAAAACTGTGTTTATGCAAATATTTATGCTGAAATTATTTGACAGTAAGTATTAGAGTCTATCTTATTCTGTTTAACAAACTTTTAAGGTAGCTGGAGGCTTAAAAATAATTATTTTATAGGTATCACTTTTATCTTTCAGATTTTCCTGACACAAGTATATAATTTTGTGTGTTATCATATCTCTTAACTTTTCTAAAAAAATGTTAACCTTGACCTGTGGTTCATTTTTTTTTTTTTAATCATGTTTTTTATCTTGAGGCAACTCTTGGCTTTGTTGAGGAATACCAAAGACAGAAGCATCATCAAGCAATTGAACTCTTTTCTTTTTTGGTTATTAAATCCTTTTTATATATTGTTTCACTTTTTATTTTTTTGGATTTGTTTAACAAAATTCAGCCATTGCTTCCCTGTCAACCAGAGACCCTCTTTAGAGGTCTTTTGGTTTCTGAAAAATGATTGTGATAATTTCTTGAGGTGCTTTCACAATACATATGTAAAATATTTTGTGATTTTCTATATCTTAATGTGTACTGAATTTGCTATAACATTCTTAAACTTTTATGATTACCTATTCCAGCATATCTCATAACATTCAATAGCCATGCATAAAACATCTGATGATTATGCTGTTTGAAATCTAGCTTCAAAGATTGTAATTTAAATAATTAGGAAATTGGTGAAATATTTTCTTGCATGTCATTTAACAATTTTTTTTTTCTCTAAACTTCTAAAACATGTTTCTGCAGAGTACTATACTTGATACCACCAACATATACCAGGTGTCACTTATGATTCTATTAAAACTGAGATTTCAGTTAGTCACTATAACAAAATATTCTTATGTGTAGATTCTATACAGAGCAATGCTTAGTGTGATAGGATGAGACAAGTGATATCAGTATATTGTCTATTGGACCCAATGTACAATAAATAAGATGAAAACTTAGCCCACAGGCTGCACTTCAGAAAAATGATAACCAGTCTTGGAGAGCTTGAGGTGTTACAAAGATCGATTTTTTTTTTTTCCATTGTATGAGAATGATTGTTTTAATCTGTCTTAACCATTTGAATGAATTTGCATATCTTATTCTCAAGCCACTGTATATCTTCGTGGATGGAAATGGACTAGCATGCTTTCATTTTTCAAGAGGAGTCTAAATATTATTGTACAAAGGCAACACTTTTAGCAACCCAGGCACTCATGCATAAGGATTGAGTGTAAAAATTATAAGCACATGTTTAAAGTATAATAAGACTTGCTATAAGTTTAGATAAATAACAACGATGATTTATATATAGAGAGAAAATTTAATATTATTGGCTTTAAGCAACATTAGTCTGCAAGGTGTATACCATACCTCCCCTTCAGAAAGATGCCCAACAATACAAAATTGGTTAAAGTCAGAAAGAAAAACAGAGGTCCAAAATGTAGTTTTATGGGACTTACAGCTATAAGCCTTCTGATGTAATGTTTTCTGAAGAAAATGTCTTTTTAATTAGAATTCTGTTTTTTTTTTTTTTTTTCCTTAATTCTACCCTTTAACTCAACCTGTATTTGGAAAGAGAAAGGCACTCTGTCACACTAGTTCACCAATCATGAAAGTTCCATGTGGTAGCCATGGTTAGAGGGGCTTCCCAGGTGGCACTGGTGAAAAACCTGCCAACCAGTGCAGAAGATATAAGAGACATGGGTTCAACCCCCAGGTCAGGAAGATCCCCTGGAGGAGGACATGACGACCACTCTAGTATTCTTACCTGGGAAACTCCATGGGCAGAAGATCCTGGCAGGCTACAGTCTGTAGGGTTGCAAAGATTTGGACACTACTGAGGCGACTTAGCATGTATGCACACAAGTGTGTTAGTGTCCTCCCCCACAGCCTGTGAATTTAAATCAGCTTTGCTTTATGTTTCTGTTTAGGTCTTTAGGACATGAACACCCATCCTTTTCTCAGGTGTCTTTTATCCCAGTATTTTCAGTGAACCTAGGGCTACTTGCATATGTTGAAAAAAAAAAGCCATTGCTTTTGTTAGATTTTGCCATTTATCATTTGTTATCTAAGAAAGAGTAATTAGACTATCACCTAGAAGGTAAAATTCCTATATGATGGATTTCAAATAGTCTTGCCTTTAGGCCTTTGCTTTCTGGGCCAAATGGTGAGCATTGAGGCCCCTGTGTGGTGCTACATTATAAATTAAATCACTGTTTTAGATGCTCTTTTCAGTGTCATCAGACAAGGCACTAACCTAGTGGCCCAGTGGCAAGACTCTGCACTTCCAATACAGAGGGCCCAGGTTGATCCCTGGGCAGAGAACTAGAACCCACATGCCACAACTCACATGCTGCAATTAACACCTGGTACAGCCAAACACATAAATAAATAAAAAAGAATATTCAGACAGACATCTCTCAATTCAATTATAAGGACAGTATTAGTAAAATCATTTCTGCACTGTGGCAGGCAGAATTTTAAGATGCTCCCCAGGGTTCCACACCATTCTGGGGATGGAAAAGGAGGTTGACATCATATTATTCCTGTGATATGATAATGTTATATGCCACAGTTGACTTCAGAAGATATTATGGGCTTGTTTAAATTAATTTTAATTTTTTAAGTTAGTTTTAACAGGTTGTTTAAAAGCAAAGGGGGTTCTCCTGCTGGTTCTAAGAAGGGAAGTCAGAGATTTTAAGAGTCAGAGGGTTTTGACACAAGGACACTTTCCATTGCTGGGATGGATGGGGCTACGTGGCACTGACTTGAGAACAGCACTTGGATCTCTGGTCCAAGCCAGCAGAGCCTCAGTCCTCCAACCACAGAAATGAATTCTGCTCACAACCTGAATAGACGTAGAAGCACATCTTTGCCCGGTTTCAGGTGAGGATGCAGCAGACTGACACCTTGGGTCCGTCTCATGAGATCCTCAGAACAGTTCAACTTGGGCAGACTGCCAACCCCAGAAGGTAAATGTGTTTTGTTTAAAACTGCTATAACTTGTGCCATCAGTCAAACTGAACCCAGGTACTCAGTATTCCTCTGTCCCTTTCCTTAAAGTTCCTCTCAGACTTCTCACATATCCTTAGTATAAAGATGTGTTCTGTCAGAGTCAGAGCCACTTCAGTCCACTGGCTAATTTGGATAATTTGCAAGGTCAAAAGGAAGAGAAAGGACCACATGTTCTTTTCACAAAGAAGAATAGGGAATAAATTAAATTAAAATAGATGTGTAAAATAGGTACCCTGATAGGCCACCAATCTTTGCCTGTTGTGTAGTTCAATTCTAAAGCCTTCCACAGGTCATCCTATGAGCCGTGAGCGGTGGCTGAGTTTTGCATTACCTTTGCATCATGCTGCTGCTGGTGCTGCTAAGTCGCTTCAGTCATGTCCGACTCGTGCGACCCCATGGACTGCAGCCTACCAGGCTTCTCCGTCCATGGGATTCTCCAGGCAAGAACACTGGAATGGGCTGCCATTTCCTTCTCCAACCTTTGCATCATAACAGGGTCTAATTAAGAAGGGCCCAGAAGTCAAATATTTGTTGTTGTTGTTGTTTAGTTGATATTGACTGTAAATTTCGAGATAGCAATTTACAAAATAGTGATAAGGTTTTATGTTGTTGTTTGATTACTTACGTCAGTTTTGGAAAATTGCAAGACATCTTTCAAAGATTGCTTGTTTTCACTTCATTCTTTTCTGTCTGGCAATATAACCCTTTTAAAGATGTTTGTAGTCTATTCCTTAAATCTCTTACTCTCGTTTTCATATATTTATATCATTTTTGTCTATCTCTCTGTATTTTGCTATGGTTATCCTATAGTATAATATTATATAGTAATAGTATAATATATAGTATTATATAATATAATATAGTAGTATAGTATATTATTTTATAGTATAATACTATACTATTATTATCTTCCACTTCATTTTCGGTTTCACAATTTTATTCAGATGAGTCTAGTTGGCTGTTAAATCCACCTATTGAGTGGTTCATTTTATTGTATTTTTCAGTTCTATAATTTGCATTTATCTTTTGATTCACATTGGTTTGGCTTTTATTTCTTGACCAAAATTATAATACTGCCTTTTGTAGTAAATAGGGGATTCCCAGTTTGTGCTAGTGGTAAAGAACCCTCCTCCCAATGCAGGAGATGTAAGAGACGAGTGAAGTGTTCGATCCCTGGGTGAGGAAGGTCCCCTGGAAGAGGCATGGCAAACTACTCCTGTATTCTTGCCTGGAGAATCCCACAGAAAGAGGAGCCTGGCAGGCTGTGGTCCGTGGGGTTGTACAAAGTCAAACATAACTGAAGCAACTGAGTATGCACACACTTACTCATGGTGAATATAGCTATTTAAAGTCAATATTTGAACACTTCATTATTTGGATTCTCTATGGATCTATTTTTTTCCTGTTTTTCCTCTTGTATTTGTCTGATAATTTATCTAATTTCATACGTACATGCTTATCTTCTTAACTTTATAAAGAAATGGGAGCATGGAATGGTATCAGCTTCCCTAAAATAATTTAATTTTCATTCTGATAAAGTTGGATTACCTTAATCCAGCTATAAAGACTGAAATTAATCAAAGCTAGGTTGACTTCCTTTGTGAATATGTCTGATTTTGGTTAACCTGTAATTCTAGTACTGCTTGTTGGAGTCCAAACTCAAAGCCTAAGTAGGAAGATTACCAAGATATCAACATATTTTCTGGCAGCCTGTTAACTATGGTTTTGTCTCTCCTAGTCTCAGAAAGCCATCAATTGCTCCTTATCTCTTCTCTGATTCTTACTTTTTCAGCTGTCTCTTTCTGACAGCTAGTTTGTATCCTAGATTGTTATCAAAAGGAAGTTTATTTGAATTGTGTGTAACTGTCAATAACCCCCAAAAACACAAAACAAATTGGTCTAGCTATATTGTTATACAAAAGTGTTATTGCTTAGCCGTGTATGACTCTTTGTGACCCCATGGACTGTAGCCTGACAAGCTCCTCTGTCCATGGAATTCTCCAGGCAAGAATACTAGAGTGGGTTGCCATTCCCTTCTCCAGGGGATCTTCCCAACACAGGGATTGAACCCAGGTCTCCCACATTATAGGCAGATTCTTTACCATCTGAGCCATGAGGGACTGAAATCTTATTGTTATATATATGTATAATTATATATACTTTATATATATTATCTATTATATATATCTATATATGTTATATATATATATATATATTTATATATGTTATGGAGAAGGAAATGCATATATATATATATATATATATATGTATGTATATATATATGAGGGCTTCCCAGGTGGTGCTAGTGGTAAAGAATCTGCTTGTCAATGCAGGAGACTTAAGAGGCGTGGATTTGATCCCTGGGTCAGGAAGACCCCCTGGAAGAGGGCATCGCAAACCACTCCAGTATTCTTACCTGGAGAATCCCATGGACAGAGGAGCCTGGTGGGCTACAGTCCATGGAGTCACAAAGAGTCAGACATGACTGAAGCCACTTAGCGTTTAGCATAGCATGAATCAAACACAACTTAGCAACTAAATAACAACAAATTATAAATACATGTTTTATACTTACAAAATAACTTTGATCATAGGTTTAATGAAAAGTCCATAAGCTTACTGTTCA
Organism: Bos mutus; assembly: GCF_027580195.1. Classification (NCBI taxonomy): domain Eukaryota; kingdom Metazoa; phylum Chordata; class Mammalia; order Artiodactyla; family Bovidae; genus Bos; species Bos mutus. The sequence goes on from NC_091632.1 coordinate 75,151,685, forward strand.
GTATTTACCTGAGTGTTAGGTTATGCAAACATTTAAAATATATTCTTACAGAATAGCTTATTTGAAATCTCTACTCTGTACACATCAGAGTTTTGGATAGTTGAAAAGACAATAAAAGAAAAGTAATGCATTATATTAGAAGTTTTATAGTTAATAATGTTTATTATGTGCAAAAATTGTAATTTAAAAGAAAAAAGAATAACCTGGTAAAAACTGTCAAAAACTCTGTAAACTGCAAACAAAGTTTTTGCTATTTTAGAAATTTTGCTATGAAAATTAAAATTTAGGTAAAACATATTGGAAAGAAAGGCAATAAATTCATTTTCATAGTTTATTAATATACAAATAATATTTTGGATATTTGAATTTTCATTATGGTTACTGTACTTTTGTAGACAAATATATAATTATTGGCTATCTAAAAAAGCTCAAAAAGTAATTTGTGTAGCCTCAGGTAGTGTTCCCTTTTGCTTTTGAAATAACATCCACAGGATACATTTTTGGGCCTTCAGTGAAAATCACTTCAGTTCAGTTGTTCGGTCGTGTCCAACTCTTTGCAACCCCATGAATCACAGCATGCTAGGCCTCCCTGTCCATCACCAACATCCGGAGTTCACTCAAACTCATATCCATCGAGTCGGTGATGCCATCTAGCCATCTCATCCTCTGTCGTCCCCTTCTCCTCCTGCCCCCAATCCCTCCCAGCATCAGAGTCCTTTCCAATGAGTCAACTCTTTGCATGAGGTGGCCAAAGTATTAGAGTTTCAGCTTCAGCATCAGTCCTTCCAGTGAACACCCAGGACTGATCTCCTTTATTATTATTTTTTTGGAGTGTTTTTATTTTTTATTTTTTAACCTTACAGTATTGTATTGGTTTTGCCATATATCAACATGAATCCACCACAGGTATACAAGTGTTCCCCATCCTGAACCCTCCTCCCTCCTCCCTCCCCGTACCATCCCTCTGGGTCGTCCCAGTGCACCAGCCCCAAGCATCCAGTATCATGCATCGAACCTGGACTGGCGACTCGTTTCACAGAATGGACTGGTTGGATCTCCTTGCAGTCCAAGGGACTCTCAAGAGTCTTCTCCAACGCCGCAGTTCAAAAGCATCAATTCTTCGGTGCTCAGCTTTTTTCAAAGTCCAACTCTCACATCCATACATGACCACTGGAAAAACCATAGCCTTGACTAGACGGACCTTTGTTGGCAAAGTAATGTCTCTGCTTTTGAATATGCTATCTAGGTTGGTCATAACTTTCCTTCCAAGGAGTAAGTGTCTTAGTCATGTCAAACTCTTTGTGATCCCATGTAGCTTACCTGCCAGTCTCCTCTGTCCATGGAGTTCTCTAGGCCAGAATACCGGAGTGGGTAGCTATTCTCTTCTCCAGGGTATTTTCCCAACCCAGGAAATGAACCCAGGTCTCCCACATTGCAGGCAGATACTTTACTGTATGAGCCACTGGAGAAGCCCTTGTGATCTTTAGGGATGATTTTTTTTTCCTCTAATATATGGTCCAGAAACTGACATTCTTTCCCTCTAAACAATAATATCTTCCAAACCAAGTTATTTTACTCTGAACATAAACTGAATACTGTATGTACACCAGTGTATTGGTACAAATATTCATAGGAACTAAAGTAATGATAGGACAAAGATAGAACACTGTAGTATTATATACTTAGAAAATAAGGCACATTCACAAATAATATTTATAGCTATTTTATTGGCATTATATATGTTCTTAAATTCATACATTGTAGTATATTATTTCTTCTAGTGATCTAGTGATACCTTTCAATTAGGAACACTAATCAGAGCCCCAAACAATCTTCATATTTCCTGGATATAATTAGATGTCACAGGGTACAGATACATTCTCTTATTTTACCAGAATCCATCATAATTTTTTATCTCATTTGGCAACTCTTCTAAGAATGTGTTTCTGAGAAAATGGTAACTATGAAGTAAATATTTATGTGAATTAAGAATAGTTATATTTGATTATCAGTAACTCCTATTAAGACTAAGTAAACCCAATGTGAGCCAACAAATCTTCATTTGGAGAAACATTTGTTTTAATAGAAACATGCTATCCTGTGAACTTTGGTATGAAAACCCTAGACCCCAAAGAAAAATACCATTATAAAAATAAAAATATGGCTTATTCTGGTGGTACTTTGTTATATATTCAAACTCTTGCAAAGAAAATTAAACTCAAAGGTAGAAAGACATGTAGAAAGAGATTAGTTCAATCAAGAATAAAATGAAAAATTTGAAATTCTCAAAAGATGCTATGGTATTAGATTACTAAGACACATTATTTACTGGGAAAATAGTAAGTTTTTTTCAAAAGCAGAAAGTGTGTTCTGATTTTGTTTCATCTCAAACAAAAATTGTGTAATTTATGCTTTGATATACTAAAACCATTTAAAATTTCTATTTCTATTGTATAAATGCAAAATGAGTGCCTTCTACTTAAGATAGGCATTTAAGCAAAAAACAAAGGATTCTGAAACTTTTATTTACTGTACCAGAAAAAGCCTTAAGTTTAGATTTATTCATTAGTTCCTTCTTTCCTTTAACATGAATGTATTAAGCTCCCACACTCTATGCCAAGACTCCCTAGCTGGCAAAGAAGATGCAAAGATATATGATGAATACAATAAATATCTAACCTAAAGGATTTGATATTTAATTTTTTTAAAAGCAGGATATATAACCAAAAAGGAAAGAATACAATGCCCTGAATGCAATGCTGGAGATGAGATGTGGTATGGTTTGTTCTCAGGGGTGGATACTGATGATTAAGAAGTTTCCTCATGGAGAAAACTTGAAAAAAAAAATGTGGCTTAAGAGGCTGAGTAGAGCTTATTTAACAAGAAGATGTGCTTACATAATGTTACAGAGTCTAGGAAAAGCATGTGGTGAGAAGAGCTACAGTTTGGTGCTGATCAGAGAATTGCAGAACATGGGACCACCTTATAAAATAAGGTGTATTTTATGGTACCTTAAAAATCATGGTTTGTACAGACCATGCACTGATAGAGCTTGTTTTTTATTCTGATGTCAAATATCAGGCAAAAATTCAAATTCTGTGTCACAATTGCATACAACATAGAAACTGAAAATTGTGGAAGGATTTAAACCACTGTGTTATATGGGTAAATAGGCCATTTAGAAGATCACACTGGAAGCTGTTAAAAGACAGAAGGAATTTTATGGAAAGTCCTAGAAATAGATTTCAGCCAAGACAGTGTTACTGTTACTACAGTAACTACAAGTTAGTGTAACTACAAGTTAGTGTTACTACAACTGCAGTGATTCTTCATGCCTACATTTTAGTGTGTCCTATACATTCTAGGCACGGTGTCAATCAGTTTATATATTATCTAATTATAATGTGAAGGACAAACTTATGAAGACAGAATTTATATCTCTAGTTTTAGTCCAGATTCTTGGCAAAGCAACACCAAGAGGGGAACAAATGTGCAAGGTTTTTTTTTTGTTTGTTTGTTTTTTTCCTTCCTAGAAAAATGCCTATGATGGAGAAATGGGAAGAGATCCAGAGAAAGGGGAAAGTCTTCAGACCGTGATGTCGGACTAACTTAGAGTGAAGAGCAAAGGGTCTGAAGACTGGGTGGGAATGATCTAAATGGGTATGCATTCTAAAATAGTTATGCCAAGACTGTCAGCCAGTGTTTACATTTTACAGTTAGATATCTGCATATTTGTAGTTAATTGAAAGTGTAACATCAGGATCTAGAGTCTTTTCTTTTTTGCATATGACGTCCAGTTGTTTGAGCACAATTTATTGACAAAACTACCTTTGTTCCACTGTATTGACCTTGGTCCTTTGTCAGTGATCAGTTGACTATATTTTTTAAACTTTTTTTTTTTTTGTATTGGGGTATCACTTATGCAGATGACACCATTTAATGGCAAAAAGCAAAGAGGAACTGAAGAGCTTCTTGATGGAAGTGAAAGAGGAGAGTGAAAAAGCTGGCTTAAAACTAAGCACTTAAAAAATTAAGATCATGGCATCTGATCCCATCACTTCATGGCAGATAGATAAGGAAACAGTGACAGACTTTATTTTTGGGGGCTCAAAAATCACTGAGGATGGTGACTGTAGTCTTGAAATTAAAAGACACATGCTCCTTGGAAGAAAAAGTATGACCAACCTAGACAGTGTATTAAAAAGCAGACATCACTTTGCCGACAAAGGTCTGTCTAGTCAAAACTATGGTTTTTCTAGTAGTCATGTACGGATGTGAGAGTTGGACCATAAAGAAGGCTGAGCACTGAAGAATTGATGCTTTAGAACTGCGATGTTGGAGAAGACTCTTGAGAGTCCCTTGGAAAGCAAGATCAAACCAGTCCATCCTAAAAAAAATCAACCCTGAATATTCATTGGAGGGAGTGATGCTGAAGCTGAAACTCCAATCATTTGGCCACTTGATGCAAAGAACTGAGTCACTGGAAAAGAACCTGGTTCTGGGAAAGATTGAAGGCAAGAGGAGAAGGGGACAATAGAGGATGAGATGGTTGGAGGGCGTTATGGACTCAATTGACATGAGTTTGAGTAAATGCCAGGAGTTGGTGATGGACAGGGAGGCCTGGCGTGCTGCAATTCATGGGGTCTCAAGGGGTCAGACATGACTGAGTGATTGAATTGAACTGAAATTTTTCTCTGCCAAACTTTCCTCCCATCCTGCCTGCCACAGAACATTGAGCAGAGTCCCATGTGCTATACAGTAGGTCCTTGCTTGTTATCTGTTTTAAATATGGCAGTGTGCATCACCTCCATCTCAAAACTCCCTAACTTTCCCTCCCCACCCACCACCGGCAACTGTAAGTTCATTCTCTAAGTCTGTAAGTCTCTTTCTGTTTTGTAAGTCAGTTTAATTGTATCATTTGAGTATCATACTGAGTTATATTCCATTGAACTATATGTCTGTTCTTTTATCAGTACTCTCACCACACTGCCTTGATGATGGTAGCTTCAAGATGGGTAGCATCAGTCCTCTAACTTTGTTCTTGTTCAATATTATTTTGGCTATTCTTGGTCTTTTGTCCCTATGTATAGCCTTTAAAATCAGTTTATCAATATCCACACAGTTACTTGCTTAAATTTTGTTTGGAATTGCATTGAATCTGTAAATCAAATCAGGAATAACTGATATATCTTGATGATATTAGTTCTTCTTATTCATAAACATGGAATAAAGAGTACTCCTAAAGAGGTGTGACAGATTCCAGAGTCCACAGGATATGGAGTTGGTTGCACCTGGTAAGTGATTTGATTGGCTGAGGGACATTTTATTATCAATGTATTGATAGCCTAGGATTCTTGCTTAACATGAATTGGGTAATTGTGACAGAGATAGCTAATTCAGAAAAAAAAAAAAAAAAACTGGTTTGAGGCATGGATCTTGAGAACATTTTTGGCCATGCTGATTTCAAAGGGCAGTATGGTGACTGACTGAAGGTTTGAAGGACACAGCTGTATGGATGAGTCGGAATTTTGGGTGAGTGGCCTGTCCAGAAATGTAAAATATGTATTATTAGAACATAGTTTATTGGTCCATCTGAAATCAGTGACGTACAAATGCAAAATGGCCTTATTTTGATCAAATTATTGCCTTTGACAAAGAAAAGTCATGGCCCCTCAGTTGTCAGCTGAAAGTTGACCTTGAGGTCACAGTGCGCTACAGAACAAAATCATTTTGCTGAACACCAATATCAGACGAGGCCATTCTGTGACTGTGATGGAGTGAGGCCCAAACAAGACCCCTCATGTGGTCATGAGCACAGATAAACGCAGCAACACTACCCAGACCACGTAAAAGAGGAAACAGTGCCTTCTCCAGGCTAACATGAAAGCCCACTTTTGTGCTGTCAATTCCGGCATTTGCTGTGCTCTGTAGGCTCTGCCTCCTAGTTAAATGCATTTGATACCGATCCCAGAACAGTTCACTCTGAATGCCATCATCCAATTTAGAGCAAAACAATGGTGTTCCTGCCAGATGATGTGTGTGCTGCTGGTACACACTGCAGCCTCCTGTTCCTTGGCATCTTTGCTAAAAAGTCCTGTTGTGTAGGGTTTCAAACATACACTTGAGTTACAGCAGCCTTCCCCTGGAGCCACGGAGAACTTCTTGGTAGGCCGAAATGCAGGAATGTCTGTGCTTTACTGATGCTTCACGTGTCTATTATAACATCACGTGTTCTGTTGTTTACTTCCTCTACTCAGATGGGCCGACAAGATTAGCTGAGCTGTTCTGTGAGAAGTAGGTATGGAATGTCAACTTTCCTTTCTTGCTGTCATCCCTGATAATTCTGTTTTTGGACATCCACATTTCTGAAGATGGAGCTCCCTTCTTTGATATTAATAGTGATGATAGAAAAAATGTACATTTTCACCATGTGGAGAAAGGAAGGGGATAAATACAATAGCACCGTGGCTTAACTCTTCTATCCAGTAGCTGTTAGCCATATGTGGCTATTTACATTTTAATTCATTAAAATGGGATAAAATTTAAAATTCAGTTTCTTAATCTTACTGGCTGCATATTAAAGGCTCAATAGCCATGAGTGGCTTGGTTGCTACTATCCTCTATGGCTCACATGCAGAACATTTCCATCAACAGCGAATTCTACTGGACAGACTGCCCTAGAGAAGGAGATGCATTCTGGTTGAATGGAATAGGAGAGCAGAGTGATTTCATTGGTGTATTCATTTTTTTTATTGCTTTGTAATGTTTTCCCTGGTGGCTCAGTGGTAAAGAATCCACCTGCCAATGCTAGAGGAGTGGGTTCGATCCCTAGGTCAGGAAGATCCCCTGGAGAAGGAAATGGCTACACACTTCTGTATTCTTGCCTGGGAAAACCATGGACATAGGAGCCTGGTTGGCTACAATTCATGGCATCAACAAACAGTTTAGACATGACTTAGCAACTAAACAACAATAACATTTTAGCAGTGTAGGAGCTTGGATAAACACACTTTATTAACCTACAGTTTCCAGGAACCAGAAGTATGGGCCTGGCTTAGCTGGAACCTCTCCTCAGGTCTCAGACTGAAATCAAGACATTGAACAAGCTGTGTTCTCATCTAGGGCTTGGGTCCTTTATCTGGCAAATTTAGGTGGTTGGAAAACTTCAATTTCTTGCAGTTATGTGACTGAGGCTCTCAGTTTCTTCCCAGCTTCCAGTCAGGGACTCCTCCTAGATGTGCCTGTAGTTACTTGCCCTGTGCTTTCATAGACAGTTTGCAGCATAGCTGTTCCATTCTGCAGGGAAGTTCTTGTTGTTGGTCAATTGCTTAGTTGTGTCTGACTCTTTGCAACCCCGTGGACTTCAGCATATGAGGCTTCCCTGTCCTTCACCATCTCCAGGAGCTTGTTTAAACTCATGTCCATTGAATCAGTGATGCCATCCAACCACCTCGTCCTTTGTCATCCCCTTCTCCTCCTGCCTTCAATCTTTTCTAGCATCAGGGTCTTTTCTAATGAGTTGGCTCTTCACATCAGGTGGCCAAAGTATTAGAGCTTCAGCTTCAGCATCACTCCTTTCAATGAATATTCAGGACTGATTTCCTTTAGGATTGACTGGTTTGATCTCCTTGCAGTAGGAGTAACTTATCTGATTTTTTCTCTGTGAGAAGCCTTCAAGAGCTCACCTGATTAGGCCAGACCTACCCAGAATAATCTCCCCTTTCCCATATAAAACATAATTATGTGAATTATATCTCATAGTTATAAGTTCCACCCAAACTCACCATGGTTATGCAGGGTGTCTATTCTAGGAGGAAGGTACTGCCAGCCACAATTAATCTCTTTGTTCTCAAGTGGGTGTTTTGGCCCCAAGGCATTGCAACTTCTTCTTCAATGTAAAATAGTTGACACAGATTTGATTTAGATTTAGAACTAGTTTATCAGATTTGCAGTTAAAATGACTCTTCAACATTTCTTAAGGCATGAACATGGTTGAGATCAAGCAGAGAGATTGCTTAACACTGTAAGATCAAGGGGAGAGAAAAATTAATCCTGGAGGTCAGCAAATGTTTAAGGGATGGATGGAGGTCAAGGAATGAGGCAAGAATAGCCAAAGACTCCAAAGAAAAGTAGAGACGGTGTTCCTCTCTTAGGTCAGGAAAGCTAAAGGAATAATAAGTGTTAAGATAAAACAAGCAAAACATTTCACAACACAGTCACATGCATTTTAGGGAGACTCATTGCATTCATCATTGAGTTCAGTAGTGGCAAGTGGAGCAGAATCATGGTGGCAAGATACTTTAGACAAGAGTAAGGGGAAATTATATACCATGTCTGTTTGAATGAGGATGTTATACGAGACATAGTGAATGAAGTCAACATATGTTAATTTGCATTGTGTTTTTTGTGCTTATTTATTTCTAATATAGAAAGAGGAGGTTATATACTTGTAGGCATTAGGGGAAAAAAAAAACAGGGAAATAAACAAAAAGTTTAAAATTCCATGATACACAAAGGCTACTTGATAGACTAGGAATCTGTAAGAGAAGAAAAAAGATAGTTCTTGGGAGAAATACTTTCCCTTCTTTTTTTAAAGGTTGTTTTCCTGGCCTAATAAGTAAATTGACATAGGAGAGATTAAGAGAAGAAAAACAAGTCTAAGTGTGTATAAATGGGAGCTCATAAAATAAGGGACTCAAAGAAATGACCAAAGAAGGCAGCTTTTATGCCTTTAGATGATAAAAAAAATAAATAAATAAAGGTGTCAAGAATTGACAAGACAAAGACATTTGGACTGGGAGTAGTAAATTAGTGAAGAAGTAACCTAATTTGTTTATACAGCTTTCATGGCCCTGAATTCATAGTTTCTTGTGATAAGGATGCCTTCTACTCTCCAGGTGCAAGGAAGGTACCCTTAACATGGGCAGCTTATTTCCTGCTTTCAGAGGCACAAGGAAGAGTCAGAAGATCCTTTTTGCATTGGCTATTTCTTAAGTACCTTTAATTTAAAATTACTAATATACCAAAGTGATATGTTTGGGGATGACATATTTTGTTTTCTCGCAATAGAATGAAGGATAAATGTATAAGCAAAACTAATCCAGGATACTTCAGAAGACAAACTTGGGTATAGAAATATAAATAGATATATTCATATAAATAGATACATTGTATAGTAAATGCTTTTAATTTTCTAAATGGAACAAATACAAAGAGCAATGTTATTTGTTGGGAGTAAGAGTTATGGTCATTGAGTATGAAACTTCATTAACCTGATAAGGATTGGAAAATATATTGAAGTCACGAAATGATCATAGCTAAAAAAAAAAAAAAAAAAGGAATGCCATATGAGACTGAGGCACAGTTGAAGTGGGGGTTAATATATTTTATTGGCATCGGTTTTCACAATTCTACGACTTTCCACAGCAAAAGTTTATCACAGTTTATATATTAAAACATGAGTTCAATTGTAGCATTGAGAGAGGGTTTGCACTCTCCTTATTTACATAGGATTAAAGAAAGTTGGATTGTGGTGAAAGGTAGCTGATTTGAAATAGGAAGAACAAAGCAGAGGAAAAAGAAAGGCAAGGCCAGGACAGGTAAATGGAGAGAAAATACCAAGTTAGAAAGACTGTGTTTAGAAAGAGTTAGAAACATTGGGCAAAAGTTGGATGGCAAGATGTCAAAGATAAAGATACTATTTAATGTTGTTAGAGCAGTTGTTATTTTATATAAATAGTTTTGTTTATTGCCCGTGTAATCCTTAACAAGTTTGTTTTTAATTTTAATTAAATAACAGTTTAGCTTTTTCCCAATATGCCTGGAAAACCTGAAGAATTACTAGAATTCATTAGCATTTTCCCAAAAGAACTGAGATAATGTGCAGTTATCTATTTCAGTGTGGCCTTAAATGTGCAGAAGCAATGAGACAAAACATGCAAAGATAATAGTGTTCCTTTGCCAAATAAATAGTAAAGAATGTGAAAAAATGGCAATTCTTGATACCACAAAGTGTCATTGGGGAGGAGGCACTCAGGTCTATGCCGTCAGTTTCTTTTACCAGTTGTCGGTCTGGAACCACTCTGTGAAAGGTGAAGGCTGACAGCTTGAGTAAATTATTGTGCTTCTAAAATCACTAAATGCTGTCTTCCTTTTTAGAGAGCAAAATATACCACCCCAAAATATGCCACCTTGAAGTATTGATCACTTTGAATTAAAGGTACTTAAGTAACAACAGGTACATGAAGACACCCTGATCCTTCTTTTTCCCCCTGAAAGCAGGACATCAATCTCCCACATGAAGCTACCCTGCCTGCCCCAGGAGGATAAATGACATCCTCCTTGTGGACGGAGATAGGAAACTCAGGGCCAAGGAAGCTGAATGGACACCTCTTGTTACTTCTTCACTAATCTCTCATCCCACATCCAACCCCCCTTTTTTGTCAACTCTTCTTTATTTAATTGTATGTTTGGCTGCACTGCACTTCCCTGGTGGTTCAGACGGTAAAGCGTCTGTCTACAATGAGGGAGACCTGGGTTCGATCCCTGGGTCAGGAAGATTCCGTGGAGAAGGAAATGGCAACCCACTCCAGTACTCTTGCCTGGAAAATCCCATGGACGGAGGAGCTTGGTGCAGGCTACTGTCCATGGGTCGCAAAAAGTCGGGCACAACTGACCGACTTCACTTTCACTTTCACTTTTGGCTGCACTGGGTCTTCGTTGCTGTGGATGTGCTCTCTGTAGTTGGGGTGAGCAGGAGCTGCCCTCCAGTTGTGATGCGTGAGCTTCTGTGAGGGTGGCTACTCTTGTTGCACAGCACAGGCTCTAGATCGCAGGGTCGGTAGTTCTGGTGCATGGGGCTTAGTTGCCCACAAGCATCTGGGATCTCCTGAACTATGGACTGAACCTGTCTCCCCTGCCTTGGCAGGTGGATTCTTAACCAGTTGGACCGCTGGGGATGTCCCATTTTGTCATTTCTTCACAAATGTATTTTTTACATGTTGAAGAGGTATAAATGGAGAGGAGATGGCCGCCTACTCCAGTATTCCTGCCCGGAGAATCCCCATGGACAGAAGACCCTGGTGGACTACAGTCCATGGGGTTACAAAGAGTTGGACACAACTGAAGTGATTTAGCAAGAGGAATAACATCTGCCTGCTTTGGTCAATCCTTTGAGTTTCATACTTTATGAGCTCCTATTCCTGAAAAATTAAAAGTTTTTTTTCCTGTTAATCTGTTTTATGTCAATTTAGTTATTAGGCCCAAAAACCTAGAAGGGAAGGGAAGCTCAGCATTCTATACAATTAATGTCTCTCACATTTTATAAATTTTTATTCTATTTAGGATGATTATTACTGTTTTAGTGAAAGCTCATAAAAATAGTTTATTTATAAATTAGACATTACAGTTGAAAGAAGCTGTTAAAAATAAATTCTGAACCTGAATGGACAGTATCACATTGAGAAAACCTATTAATCCATTGTCTTAAGAGACACTTTTATGGAAATTTCTAATGAAAAGCAAAACAACCACATTTTATCTTGACTATGCTGCTGCTGCTAAGTCACTTCAGTCGTGTCCGACTCTGTGCTACCCCATAGATGGCAGCCCACCGGGCTCCCCTGTCCCTGGGATTCTCCAAGCAAGAACACTGGAGTGGGTTGCCATTGCCTTCTCAATGCATGAAAGTGAAAAGTGAAAGTGAAGTCACTCAGTCGTGTCCGACTCTTAGCGACCCCATGGACTGCAGCCTACCAGGCTTCTCCATCCATGGGATTTTCCAGGCAAGAGTACTGGAGTGGGGTGCCATTCTTGACTATGGAGCCTCATAAATGATAGTTATTTTGTATTTCAGTGAACAGGTGTTAGAGGACAACACCAACAAAGAAATTAAATGTAAGAAAACAAAAATAATCTGCTGTCTGGAATAGTGTAAGAATCTATTTCTTATATGAAAAGGAAGACATTCTTATTCAAAAGCACATTAGTTTGATTACACATGTATGTCTTTAAGCTTATGTCACCAATTTTAGAATATAAGATAATTTTTTCAATGTCTCCTATTTTATAAACACAACAATTATTCAAAGTGAAATCCAAATGACAGATTTCAGTTTCATTCAGTGGAATGTATGGTGTTGTATTTTAGGATATGCAAACACACACATATATACAAGCACACATATATGCTTATATATATATACACATATATATGGGGCTTTCCTGGTTGCTCAGATGGTAAAGAATCTGCCTGCCATGTGGGAGACCTGGATTTAATCCCTGGGTTGGGATGATACCATGGAAAAGGGAATGGCTACCCACTCCAGTATTCTTGTCTAGAGAGCTCTATGGACAGAGGAGCCTGGCAGGCTATAGTCCATGGGATCACAGAGTCAGACACAACTGAGCAACTAACACACACACATATACACACATATGTATGTGTATATGTATGTATATATGTATATGTATATTCCTTCTTTCCTACATTTATTTGGAAATAAAAGAAAAAATTTCAAGTTTGGAATTAACACAGTAAAAACTGAAATATATCTGACACCAGATTCCATTTTGTAATACAGTTGTTGCTAAAGAACTTTTGCTTAAACAAATTCTAATATGTTTTAATTTATTTTCTTAGAATGGCTTTTTAATATTGTGATTTATAATAAGTGCATACCTGTTTCTTTTCCCTGTGTCTGACACCTACGTTATGTTACTATCACTGTCACTGTTTCCATTGTGACAGAATTTCTTTTTAAATAAAGTGACAGACTTTATTTTTGGGGGGCTCCAAAATCACTGCAGATGGTGACTGCAGCCATGAAATTAAAAGACGCTTGTTTCTTGGAAGAAAATCTATGACCAAACTAGACAACATATTAAAAAGCAGAGACTTTATTTTGCCAACAAATGTCCATCTAGTCAAAGCAATGGTCTTTCTGATAGTCATGTATGGATGTGAGAATTGGACTGTAAAGAAAGCTGATGCTTTTGAACTGTGGTGTTGGAAAAGATTCTTGACAGTCCCTTGGACAGCAAGGAGATCCAACCAGTCAGTCCTTAAGGAAATTAGTCCTGAATATTCACTGGAAGGACTGATGCTGAAGCTGAAACTCCAATACTTTGGTCACCTGATGTGAAGAACTGACTCCTTGGGAAAGACCCTGATGCTGGGAAAGATTGAGGGCAGGAGGAGAAGGGGACGACAGAGGATGAGATGGTTGGATGGCATCACCTACTCAATGGACATGAGTTTGAGCAAGCTCCAGGAGTTGGTGATGGATAGGGAAGCCTGGGCACCCCACTCCAGTACTCTTGTCTGGAAAATCCCAGGGACAGAGGAGCCTGGTAGGCTGCAGTCAATGGGATCGCTAAGAGTCGTTCACGACTGAACGACTTCACTTTCACTTTTTACTTTCATGCATTGGAGAAGGAAATGGCAACCCACTCCAGTGTTCTTGCCTGGAGAATCCCAGGGATGGGGGAGCCTGGTGAGCTGACGTCTGTTGGGTTGCACAGAGTTGGACACGACTGAAGCGACTTAGCAGCAGCAGCAGCAGCAGCAGCAGGGAAGCCTGGTGTGCTTCAATCCACGGGTTCGCAAAGAGCTAGACATTACTGAGCGACTGAACTGAACTGATATTATGTTAATGAGGTAACTTTTGGATCCCACCTAAAGATGAGGCTGTTTGCCAGCAGAACCAACTAGGTAATTAATTAACTAAATAATTAGCTTTCAATCATACCCCCTGTATTCTGAGATAGGGAGGGCAGCAAGAGGTTGTATCAATTACCAATGGCCAATGAATTAACCAGTCATATCTATGTAATGAAATTTGCATAAAAACTCAAAAGGACGGGATTTTTTTGGAGAGCTTCCTGGTTAATCATGTGGAGATGTTGGAAGAGTGGCACACCTGGATGTCATGGATGTTCTTCACTTTCCATACTTTATTCACTGTGCATTTTTTGCCATCAACTGTTCCTGAGTTACATACTTTTATATAAATGGGTATTTAGTAAGTGAAATGTTTTTCTGAGTTGTCAGTTGCAAATTGTTGTTGTTCAGTTGCTAAGTTGTGTCTGACTCTTTGTGATCCCATGGACTGCAGCATGCCAGGCTTCCCTGTCCTTCACTGTCTCCCAAAGTTTGCTCAAACTCATGTCCATTGAGTCAGTGATGTCATTCAACCATCTCATCCTCTGTTGCCCACTTCTCTTCCTGCCTTCAATCTTCCCAACATCAGGGTCTTTTCCAGTGAGTTGGCCCTTGGCATCAAGTGGCCAAAGCATTGGAGCTTCAGTTTCAGCATCAGGATTTTCATAGCTTTTCCTCCAAGGAGCAAGTGTGTTTTAGTTTACTGGCTGCAGTCACCATCCACAGTGATTTTAGAGCCCAAATAATATAAAATCTTCCAGTTTCCCTTTTCAGTTCAGTTCAGTTCAATCTCTCAGTCGTGTCTGACTTTTTGCAACCCCATGAATTGCAGCACACGAGGCCTCCTTGTCCATCACCAACTTCGGGAGTTCACCTAAACTCATGTCCATCAAGTCGGTGATGTCATCCAGCCATCTCATCCTCTGTCGTCCCCTTCTCCTCCTGCCCCCAATCCCTCCCAGCATCAGAGTCTTTTCCAATGAGTCAACTCTTCCCTTTTATCCCCATCTATTTGCCACAAAGTGATGGGACTGGATGCCATGGTCTTAGTTGTTTGAATGTTGAATTTTAAGCCCACTCTTTCACTCTCCTCTATCCAAATTAATGAAACCCAAAGAGGAGACCTTAGGAAAGTCTAATAAATAGCCTGATCAGCCAGAAGTACAGGTAACAGCTCAGGCTTGTTACCAGCATCTGAAATGTGAGAAGGGCAGTTCTGAAGGAAGGAATCTATAACCTGTGGAATATGAAACTGTTACCATATAGAGTCAGAATTGAGTCAGGGTTCTAAGTTTCATTTGTTGGCGTCAGGGGAACTATTCCCTCACATTGGAAATTGGGTCCAATAACCTGATTTAACACTTCGTTATGAAGTGACTAAACTAATAAGAAATTAATGTATGCAAAATAAAAAAAATGTATAAAAGTTTAAATATTTAATTGCCTTATCTTAAATCTGTAGTTCAATATAAGACATTTATTTTTATCCATTCTTGTTTTGTTGGTCTACCATAAAAGGAATTATCAAGCTTATCCTTATATTACAATTTTTAGACAGATTCTTCTGGGTCTCCTCTGAAAAATGAAAATTTTTTCTCACATCTCAACTCCCTTCATCTCAGTACCAAATAATTCATGCAAATCCTTTTACTACTTGTCATTGACTTTAAATATGATACCCAAATCTCCATTTCTTGATAAAATCAATTTTTGAAAATCGTAGCTACTCTAGATAAGGAAAACAGTACCTCTCGATTGCTTCTTTACACTTATTGCTTCCAATTCTGTCATTTGTATGTCATTATTATAGAAATTTCATGTATACAATATCATGAGTCAACATCTCTGAACATTGCAGAGTTATCACCTCCACGTGTCTTATTAACACACATCGTCATTACATTGACTCCTTCCTTGCATTTTGTCTCTCCTGAACACCATCCCTTCTGGTTTATCTTTGTTTTTACTTTGACCATTTTGTTCATTTGTTTGATTAAATTAGCCAAGTGTTTAGTTTTCTCCATTTGACTCATTTCACTTACCTTGCACGTCTGTCCATGTTGTGTAATTTCATTGATTTTTTTTTTTTTTTTTTTTTGGTCTACTTCATTTATTTCTGCTCTAATATTATATTTATTTCCATCTGTTAATTTTGGACTTTGTTCTTTTTCTAGTTTTTTTAGGTGTAAAGTTAGATTGCGTGCTTGAGCTTTCTCTTGTGTCTTGAGGTGAGCCGGGTGTTTGAGGGCTTGCCTCTCCTCTCTGGGGTCTAAGGGCTGTGGGGCATGAACAGGGAGCCCAAGTCACTTGCTCCTCAGGAAAAAATAACTGTACCTTTGTGGTCCTTCCCATTATGGGTCACCAGTACTGGGGTGTGGGTTTGTCCTTATAAGATTATATCTGCATCTCCTACTTATCTTGATGCTGTTCTTTTACCCCTTTTTTGGTGGAGACTGTTCCTCTATTTTTCATAATTTCAGAAGAAATTACTCTATGTCTAGTTGTAGATTTGTTGTGCCCATGGGAAGAGTTGAGTTCAGAATCTTCCTCCTTCATCTTCTTGAACCTTAGGCTGTATCCTTACTCCTAAATGCATAAAGTTTAAATTTTGAAAATATGTCTTTTGTACTATAGCCCATGCTTCTGTGATGTCTGTTGGTTGAACAAAAGTGTAAAGTCTGTTGGTAATTCAGAATACTATTGACAGTAGATCCAGATTGATTTGACCCATACAGAAAATGAGTTATCATATCACAAGCATGTGTTTCAATGGAAAAACAAATCTCATACAGAATGAAATGATCTTTGAGCATAGGACACTTTTATCTGTCAGTGCAACAAAAGAAATTCAGTCATCACACTGTATTCGACACAAGACTCTGACATCAGTCAATCTAATCTACCCTTTAATACAACAGAAACGAAATAAAATAGCTGCTGAACAAATATTTGTAAGCTAACATTAAACATTATAGAAGGAAAGTGTCACAATGATGTGAGAGCCTTTAAGGTGTAGTGGTTTGTGATTCAAGGCAAGAGTGTTAAAAAAACAGAGTGACCTTTACATTTATTCTGCATTGCAGCACAATGAGTTACTGGGGGGAGAGGGAGGCAGTCCCATTCTGTCAGAGGGAGGCTCTGTATCAAGCTTAACTTTCTATAGGAGCAGAAATTTCTTTTCACTTTGTAAAATGGAATTCCAATTTTCCACGAGCTTCATATTTTCATCTGTTAGACAACTGGTTTTCTCAGAGAATTATTATAAGTAGTTATTATTCAATGGAGAAGGCAATGGCAACCTATTTCAGTACTTTTGCCTGGAGAATCCCATGGATGGAGGAACCTGGTAGGCTGCAGTCCATGGGGTCGCAAAGAGGTGGACATGACTGAAGCAACTTAGCAACAGCAGTTATTATTCAAACCCAGTAGCACTTGGCCTACTGTTTTGCTGTTAAAGTTGTTCTCAGGCTATAAAGCAATAGAGAGGGATGTGATCTGAGTACTGATGTCCCTCTTCTCCCCAGCATTCACATGTTGAAATCCTCACAAACACACGCAGTGGGATGGTGTTAGGCGAGGGAGCCTTTGGGAAGTAATGGGTGATAGGGGTGGAACCCTCACAGGTGGAATTAGTGCCCTTATACAGTAAATCCCACGGTGCCCCCACACTCCTCGCACCCTGTGAGAACACAGTGAGAAGCTGGCTGTCTGCCCTTCAGCAGAGGGCTCTCACCAGGACCCTACCTTACTGGCACCCTTATCTTGGACTTCCAGCCTCCAGAATTGAGATGAATAAATTTCTGTTGTTTCTAAACTATGTAGTCCGTAGTATTTCTTTATAGCAGTTTGAATAGACTAAGACAGAGTGAAGGTCTTTCCTTAGAAAGCATACTCCTATCTGTCCAAAAGGGCTGGTTCTGAGAGAACTCTCCACAGAAGCAGTCAGTGTCCTTTTCTTGCTTCCCCGGGTTGAATGTGTCCTCTCACAGCCTGTCCTGTTTATGCATGGTGTGTCACATTGTGGAAGATATCCCAGGATCTGGTATGCTGTGCAGTGGAGATACACAGTAAACCTCTGACCTGGTACTCTGCAGCTGGACTGCTGGCTGTGAATTCTGGCTACACCACTTAACCAAGTTTCTTTTTTTTTTCAATTTGAGAAAAATTGCTTGACAATGTTGTGTTGCTTTCTGCCATAGTGATATAGCCACTATAGAGAACAATATAGAGATTCCTTTGAAAACTAGGAATAAAACTACCATATGACCCAGCAGTCCCACAACTGGGCATTTACCCTGAGGAAACCATAATTTTAAAAGTCACTTGCACCCAAATGTTTATTGCAGCATTAGTTGCAATAGTTAGGACATGGAGGCAACCTAGATGTCTGTCAACAGATGAATGGATAAAGGTGTGGTACATGTATGCAATGGAATATTACTCAGCTGAGTTTAACTTTGCCAAGCTTCAAGCCTCTCATCTCGTAATTGAGATTGATAATAAACCTCTCATTTTGTAATTGATAATGATAATAAACCTACTTCCTAGGACTGGTCTAATGATTAAATAGGTTAATAGTTTTAACGCAGATGCATATGGCGACTGCAGCCATAAAATTAAAAGACACTTGTTCTTAGAAGAAAAGTTATGACCAACCTAGACAGCATATTAAAAAGCAGAGACATTACTTTGCCAACAAAGGTCTGTCTAGTCAAAGCTTTGGTTTTTCCAGTGGTCATGTATGGATGTGAGAGTTGGAGTATAAAGAAGGTTGAACTCTGAAGAACTGATGCTTTTGAACTGTGCTGTTAGGGAAGACTCTTGAGAATCCCTTGGACTGCAAGGAGATCCAACAAGTCCATCCTGAAGTCCTGACTATTCATCGGAAGGACTGATGCTGAAGCTGAAACTCCAAAACTTTGCATCCACCTCATGCGAAGAACTGACTCCTTGGAAAAGACCCTGATGCTGGGAAAGATTGAAGGCAGGAGAAGAAGGGAACGACAGAGGATGAGATGATTGGGTGGCATCACCTACTCAGTGGACAGGAGTTTGAGTACACTCTGGGAGTTGCTGATGGACAGGGAGGCCTGGCGTGCTGCAGTCCATGGGGTCACAAAGAGTTGAACACGACTAAGCCACTGAACTGAACTGATAATGTGGTTATTATAATAGTTATCAGTTTTATGAAAAATTTGTATGATTAATCGCTGTGCCTTTTTTCTTTTTTTATTGGAGTATAGTTGCTTTACGATGTTCAGTCTGTTTCTACTGTACAACAAAATTGAACCAGCTATATGTGTACATATGTCCCCTCCTTCTTGAACCTCTCTTCCACCTGACCTGTCCCTAGGTCATTTATGCTTCGTAATATTATTGTATCAGTAGTTGGTCCTTTATTATTTGAACAATTGTTTAAATTTTTTGATTATTTTTCCTGGAATTTTTCAATGATTTTTTCCCTGTTGATCAAAACAACATATTATAGTTATACTCATCAGGACTGTTTGTCTATCTCAGATCAATATATAAAGATAGCACTCACTTGGTTTCTTCTGAAGGGCACTGAATAATATTTGGGGTTTCATTAATGGGATCATACATACATTACTCTCAGACAGCCTAATAAGATTTATGAAGTAAAAAACTATATGTCACATTTGTTTATTTACTCCCTTTTGCATAAAACAGATGGATGTTATGCGTTGGTTACATTTTAAAATTTAAGTTTCTCTGGTTTCTTAAGAAAAGGAGTGTTAAAATCTAGTAGCTCAATGTGTTTCTGGCTTTTCCCAATCAATTCATTGGCAACTAGAATTTAAATTGTAGTGTAATTTTTCTCTAAGTCAGTGTTTATTCTTTTCAGGCTTAAAAGTCAACATTTTTCTTTAAAATAGTTATAGCTTATTTCACTTTATGAATTTTTGCTTATAATATTTAAATATCATAGGCACTTTTGAAAATATACATAATGACACTAATATTAATAAGGATTCAATATTATCAATTAAAAATAGACTAAGATACCAAATAACATTTTGGTGAAGTTCATTTCTGTCTTATTCATTAATGTTGATAAGCCATGTGAACACTCCATTGGACGTGCAATCTTGGTCTTGTATCAACTTGTATTTTAACCTGAGTAATTTATTTCAGTTAATTAAGAAAGTTTTTACAATCATTTATAAAGATTAAATTTCATTGCCTTGCAGGTGAATTTCCATAATCTTTTGTTATATATGTAGGCAGTTTTCCTAAACTTCATTTAGAAACCATCAGATCAGATCAGATCAGTCTCTCAGTCGTGTCCAACTCTTTGCGACCCCATGAATCGCAGCATGCCAGGCCTCCCTGTCCATCACCAACTCCCGGAGTTCACTGAGACTCACGTCCATCGAGTCAGTGATGCCATCCAGCCATCTCATCCTCTGTCGTCCCCTTCTCCTCCTGCCCCCAATCCCTCCCAGCATCAGAGTCTTTTCCAATGAGTCAACTCTTCGCATGAGGTGGCCAAAGTCCTGGAGTTTCAGCTTTAGCATCATTCCTTCCAAAGAAATCCTAGGGCTGATCTCCTTCAGAATGGACTGGTTGGATCTCCTTGCAGTCCAAGGGACTCTCAAGGGTCTTCTCCAACACCACAGTTCAAAAGCATCAATTCTTTGGTGCTCAACCTTCTTCACAGTCCACTTCTCACATCCATACATGACCACAGGAAAAACCATAGCCTTGACTAGACGGACCTTTGTTGGCAAAGTAATGTCTCTGCTTTTGAATATGCTATCTAGGTTGGTCATAACTTTCCTTCCAAGGAGTAAGCATCTTTTAATTTCATGGCTGCAATCACCATCTGCAGCGATTTTGGAGCCCAGAAAAATAAAGTCTGACACTGTTTCCACTGTTTCCCCATCTATTTCCCATGAAGTGGTGGGACCGGATGCCATGATCTTTGTTTTCTGAATGTTGAGCTTTAAGCCAACTTTTTCACTCTCCACTTTCACTTTCATCAAGAGGCTTTTTAGTTCCTCTTCACTTTCTGCCATAAGGGTGGTGTCATCTGCATCTCTGAGGTGATTGATATTTCTCCCGGTAATCTTGATTCCAGCTTGTGTTTCTTCCAGTCCAGGGTTTCTCATGATGTACTCTGCATATAAGTTAAATAAACAGGGTGACAATATACAGCCTTAACGAACTCCTTTTCCTATTGGGAACCAGTCTGTTGTTCCATGTCCAGTTCTAACTGTTGCTTCCTGACCTGCATACAAATTTCTCAAGAGGCAGGTCAGGTGGTCTGGTGTTCCCATCTCTCTCAGAATTTTCCACAGTTTATTGTGATCCACACAGTCAAAGGCTTTGGCATAGTCCATAAAGCAGAAATAGATGTTTTCTGGAACTCTCTTGCTTTTTCCATGATCCAGCGGATGTTGGCAATTTGATCTCTGGTTCCTCTGCCTTTTCCAAAACCAGCTTGAACAACAGGAAGTTCACGGTTCACATATTGCTGAAGCCTGGCTTGGATAATTTTGAACATTACTTTACTAGAAAC
The DNA here is from genome assembly GCF_027580195.1 of Bos mutus. Classification (NCBI taxonomy): domain Eukaryota; kingdom Metazoa; phylum Chordata; class Mammalia; order Artiodactyla; family Bovidae; genus Bos; species Bos mutus. Next base: position 75,172,888 of record NC_091632.1, read on the forward strand.
CATACACGTTGTCATAACAGGAAGGTCAACAGATTACATTTCAGTGATCAGATCAATACATCTGTTAATTAAATGATGTTTATTTAGCTTAGCAATGAACATATAGAATTATTCAGAACATCTAAAGAGAATAGGGAAAAATGTTAAGTAATCAGCCCTAGCTTAGAAGACTTCCCTGTGTTTATTTATCTTCCTGGGTTTATTCAATGTATTTTTTTTTCTTTTTGCACAGAGTGAGTCTTGTTGAACATAAGGAGAAAAATCCAAGTTCCTCACTCATCCTATATAAGCCTCACTTTCCATGGATACTCACAGATACATACAATAGTTAAAAAAAAAAGTATTCAATTGAATATGAGTTATTAATATAACACTTAAAACTTACTGTGATATATCTCTCTCTACCACAATTACTACCTGGTTTTGAGACTCTTCATTGCCATTGTAAAATTCATCCTCATCTTTTACTAAATATATTATTTTCAAAATTAGAATTTGCTGCTGTTAAACATTACATGTTTCATATAATACATACATGAATAATAATAAAAATATTCATTAATCTTATTCACTTTGAGAAATAATGCATGATAACAACCACCTGTCTTTCAGCATCAAGATATTTTAATATTTCCCTGATTGTCCACTTTTATGCATATTTTCTGTATAAATTTTAACTAAAAAGTAGGTACCTTAGTTTTATGTTTAGTGAATATCGGTATCCTTAATAGTCTGTAATAGTTATCAAATCTTTATTTATTCATCAATATTTTTCAGTCTTTGTAACAGCTTTAGATTGTTGTAAACATTTATTTCAATTTCTTCTCAAATTTTGCCTGTTTCTATACATTTGCGTTTTGCATGTTCATAAAACTTCCTTGACAGTCTCCTTTCATTGGCACTTTATATTAATAGCCAAAATTATGAAATATCAGGAAATTACTACTAAAGTTCATATGGTAGATGGGAAAAATGAGAATTTTCAAAGCTTTGTAACCTACCCAAGTCTCACAGCTAGTAAATGACATAGTTGGGACTTGTGCTTAGGTTTTTCTGCCTAAAATCTCTTATACTTACCAAGTGTTCTGCTGCTTCTTAGTATATTATAGTTATTTATGTATTACTCTATAGTTTTCTGTGTCTTTTGAGTAGGATTGGCTTTTTAGACATCTTATATGCCCTGGTTGCACAATGTCTGCTTTGAATAGATGCTTTGTAAATGTTGTGTCCCTGTACCTGTTAATTATATAAATGGAGTATTACTCAGCCATTAAAAAGAATACACTTGAATCAGTTCTAATGAGGTGGATGAAGCTGGAACCTATTATACAGAGTGAAGTAAGCCAGAAAGAAAAACACCAATACAGTATACTAACACATATATATGGAATTTAGAAAGATGGTAACAATAACCTCGTATATGAGACAGCAAAAGAGACACTGATGTATAGAACAGTCTTTTGGACTCTGTGGGAGAGGGAGAGGGTGGGATGATTTGGGAGAATGGCATTGAAACATGTATAATATCATATATGAAATGAGTCACCAGTCCAGGTTCGACACACGATACTGGTTGCTTGGGGCTGGCGCACTGGGACGACCCAGAGGGATGGTATGAGGAGGGAGGAGGGTTCAGGATGGGGAACACATGTATACCTGTGGCGTATTCATTTTGATATGTGGCAAAACCAATACAGTATTATAAAGTTAAAAAAAAATAAATTAAATAAATAAATAAATGAATGGTCTTCTCCTGTTTTATTGTTCAGAGGCTAAACAGACTTAATAGTACTGTTAATCAGAATTAGAAAAGACCCTGATGCTGGGGAAGATAGAAGGCAGGAGGAGAAGGGAACAACAGAGGAGGAGATGTTTGGATGACATCACCAACTCAATGGACATGAGTTTGAGCAAGTTCCAGGAGGCGGTGAAGGACAGGGAAGCCTGGAGTGCTGCAGTCTATGGGGTCACAAAGAGTTGGACAAGACTGAGTGACTGAGCAACAACAACAAATCAGAATAGGACAGTCAAGTCACTCAAACAGTCCAAGTTTACTTGCCAATAGACATAGAATGCATCCTCTGATTTGAATTGACAGATACTATACATCTTAATAAAGGTGAAAAACTGTACACCCATTTTTAAGACACTTTTATAAATTTTAGGTACATAGTATAAGAATCAGTCTTTAAAAACAGCAAGAAAAATTATCAACATAAAAAAAGAACAAAAATCTTCTGTATAGATACAGGCCATAAACTATTTCTATGATTAAGATATCAGTTCAGAATGCAGGAAAGCCACATATGGAATCTAGACTGAAATTATCTGACCCCAAGACCAAGCAAAAAATTTAAAACTCTACCTTCTCTTACTAAGTCCAAGTTCACTCTGCTTGCCACAGGACAGGCCAATAAATTGGATATGAGGTGATGAGGAAAGGAATAGCAACTATATTCTGAAAGTTAACAGATGGAGAAGATGGTAGACCAGTGTCTCAAAATAACCATCTTATTGGGGTCTGGATGCAGGTTATTTTATTGAACAGAGAGAAGGATGTGAGGAAGTAAAGCACTTAGCATCTTTACTCAGAAAGATAACTGATGGTAGGAGGAAAGCCAGCTGTGAGATGAAGGATGAATAATGTCTGTAAAAGAAGATGGAGAGCTAAATATTTACGTGAGTAATTCTAACCAATACAGAATGTTAAAATATGTATTTTATGTAATGTCAACATTAAAAATGAGATAGCTGGTTATTTTACCAGTTATATGTTTATCCAGGAAGAGCAGAGAATTGCAATTCAGGACAGACAAGCTGTGGTGACTCACAGGCAAATCTGGGGAACAAAGGGGAAACACTTGCTTTTATTAGATATTGGGAGGAAATTAGGTTGTTCACTTTTGTCCCATGAGCTGAACAAGAATTCAAGGCTGTGGCAGCTTCTCATTTGTTGTACATGGAGGGAGGAACATTGCTGCTGGCAGAGGGAGGATCTTGCTTTTTATTCAAAGCAGGGGTTGAAATTCCCATGTTATTAGTGTTTCCCTTGCCTACATGGTTCTCATCTTTCTCATCTTCCTATTTATGCTGGCTGCGTGAGTGGTTCACGTGAGAGCCTTCCCCTTGCACAGGGCCTCCTGACTTCATCTTAAATGAGGTTTGGTTTTATTTCTTTCTTTTTTAAGATTTTGGCCTCACCCTGCAACACGAGGGACTTTAGTCTCCCCATCAGGTATCAAACCCACACCTCCTGCATTGAAAAGCAGAGTTTTTAACCACTGGACCACCAAGGAAGTCCTGAGGTTTCCTTTCTTTATTTCACAACAATTCTTGCTCCATTTATAATTGGGTTATGTCCCAATTAACTCACTGGAGGTGAAAATATCAGTAAGTCTGAAATGCATTTAATACATTTAAACTTAGCAACATCATACTTAGCCTAGTTGATGTTAAGCATTCTCAGAACACTTAGGTTAGCCTACAGTTGGGTAAAATCATCTATCACAAAGCCTATTTTATACTAAAGTGTTGAGTATCTCTGGAGTAGGAAATGGCAACCCACTCTAGTATTGTTGGTGGGATAATCCCATGGACAGAGAAGCCTGGAGAGCTACAGTCCATGGGGTCCCAAAAGAATAGGACATGATTGAACAACTGAGCATGCATGCATGTTAAGTATCTCATGTCATTTCTAGAATACTGTACTGTTGTGCCGGAGAAGACAATGGCACCCCACTCCAGTACTCTTGCCTGGAAAATCCCATGGACGGAGGAGCCTGGAAGGCTGCAGTCCACGGGGTCGCTGAGGGTCGGACACCACTGAGCGACTTCACTTTCACTTTTCACTTTCATGCACTGGAGAAGGAAATGGCAACCCACTCCGGTGTTCTTGCCTAGAGAATCCCAGGGACAGGGGAGCCTAATGGGCTGCCGTCTATGGGGTCGCACAGAGTCAGACAGGACTGAAGTGACTTAGCAGCAGCAGCAGTACTGATGTGCAAAACAGGGTCCATGTATAGGTATAAAACAGTTTTAAAAATATTGGCTGGTCACTCTTATGGTCACCTGGCTTGCTGGGAGCTGTGGCTGCCACTACCCACCATTAGAGAGAGTATCTTACTGCATAACACTAGCTCAGGGGAAGATGAAAATTCAAAATGCAAAGCATATCATTTTCAGGTCATCATAAAGTAAAAAATTTAAGTTGATTCATGATGAATCAAAGAGGTCAGATGTATAATTTTGCACTTTTCTAAACAACTACACTGTACCTAGACATAGTTACCAAGCTATAGATTTTTTTTTACCAGAAAGTGATTAATATGCCTTATTTGAATTAATATGTATCTTTAGTGTTAAGAATCATTACAGGGATGACTTATCAACTCAATTTATTGTGATATAGTACATATGAAACCTGCAACATGTGAGAAAATAATTATACAATGCTTTATTAATATTATCTAGAAAGCAACCCTGCTTTTATTATGATAGAAGGAAATTATTGCTTTTATTTTTTATGCAGCATGTATCTTACATATTGTTCAAGGAATCAGCAAACACCGTTCTTGTTAGGTGAAGAAATGTAAACACCTGAATTTATTTTGTAATATAACTAGGATATTCTTCATGATCAACTTAATGCCTAGCTAGCAAGAAGAAAAATATATATAAAAAAGGAAAAAAAGTGAAACAGGGGTTGAGAATTAAGAAAGATGAAAAAAGAGTTCTCTGAAATCTTTTTTTTTTAATATTGATTTATTTCTGACTATGTGTTTTTTTCTCTAGTTGTGGCAAGCAGGGGGCTACTCTGCAGTTTTGGCGCATGGTCTTCTCATTGCTGTGGCTTCTCTTGTTGCAGAGCACAGGCTCTAGGGTGCACAGGCTTCAGGAGTTGCAGCAATTATGCTCAGTAGTTGTGACCCATGGGCTTAGTTGCTCCTTGGCATATGGGATTTTCTGGGGTCAGGGATCAAACCTGTGTCTCCTGTGTTGGCAGTCGGATTCTTAATACCCATTGTCATTTACTGTGAGCTAGTAAATGAGATTCAAAGTGAAACTAAAAGGTACAAGCACTTGGACTGCTGCTGTTGAAGCTGCACATGTAGAAGCATCTGAGGCACTCTTCCTGAGGCCGGGTGTGTCAGCAGCAGCAGTCAGCCATACAAGCGCCAAGACAGCTTTCCTTACATGTGTGTGCTCACTCACGTCTGATTCTTTGTGATCCCATGGACTGTAGCCCACCAGACTCCTCTGTCCATGGGATTTCCCAGGCAAGAATACTGGAGTGGGTTGCTGTCTCCTCCTCCATGGGATCTCGTCAACCCAGGGATCGAACCCACATCTCTTGTGTTTCCTGTATTGGCAGGTGGATTCTTTACCAGTGAGCCATCTATGTGGGTTTAATTAAACAAGGAGGCTGTTAGACTGAGGTGACCTTACTACATTAGCTGTGTACATAAGCACCCCCAAACCTGTAAATGCCTCAAAGTTAAAATTCAAAACCTACAGGCAACCAATCACAACCAACCAACTAGCCTTTTCCAAACACTTAAGCCGTAACCTATCAAACAGTGCCCTGCCTTTGTTCCCTCCCTGTCTTTCCCCAGGTCTGTTTGGTGCAGTGCTCTTCACTCTTTCCAGTTTGGCATTGCTTGATTCAAATTGTATTTTGCTGAAATAAACTCTTAAAAAGTTAATATTCCTCAGTTTATCCCTGAACAGATGCTTCTTAGCCTTTGGACCTGATAAAAAGTTAGACTGTGGCCAGTCCTTTAATAAAAGTATTGGCATCTTCATGACTATAAACAGCCACAGTTCCAACTATGCTTAGATCTTCTCAGACATGAGCTATTCCTGTAATTAGAGATCAAGCACTCCTGGTGCTGTTAGATTTCCTTATACTGAGTAAATGGTGCTTTGAAGAAGTGAAATCAGAAAAGATGTTAATCTAAAAGCAAGAACTCTGCACTGGACATGGATCCCTGATACTGACCATGACCTTAACCCTAATTCAATGTATAAATAAATCCCTAGAGAAAGCTGTGCACCAGGTCCTACACAAACCTCCAATATTACTCCCTAGGTGTAAAGTTATAAAGATTTCAGAGCTTGAGATCCCTTATGTTCGGTGGACCTGAGTAGAGAGTTGCAGAATATGCAGTGAAAATATGTCAGAGGAATTTGTAAAAAGTGTTTTAATAAGATATGCCTATTGATAACATTATTTTCATTATGATAAAAATTAACAGTTTAGTGGCATTGTCTATATACACACAAATATACACATGTGATGTTTCAATGAGTTAACTTAAAACTAATAATTATTACTGATGATATCAGTGCCATAAATACATGATCGAATGCATGTTGTAGAAATTTAAAAAGTACTACTAATAAGTGTTAATCTCCAGGGGAACTGGAAGAAATATCATAGATCCTTGAGCTGAATTTGTTGTGTGATGTGTCCTGGGTCCATAAAGGGAAGGTATTATTATCTCTATTCAGCCAGTCCATCAGTTCAGTCACTCAGTCATGTGCCACTCTTTGCAATCCCATGAACTGCAGCATGCCAGGCCTCCCTGTCAATCACTAACTTCTGGAGTTTACTCAAACTCGTGTCCATTGAGTCCGTGATGCCATCCAACCATCTCATCCTCTGTCGTCCCCTTCTCCTCCTGCCCTCAATCTTTCCCAGCATCAGGGTCTTTTCCAATGACTCAGCTCTTTGTATCAGGTAGCCAGACTATTGGAGTTTCAGCTTCAGCATCAGTCCTTCCAATGAATATTCAGGACTGATCTCCTTTAGGATGGACTGGTTGGATCTCCTTGTAGTCCAAGGGACTCTCAAGGGTCTTCTCCAACAGCACAGTTCAAAAGCATCAATTCTTCAGCACTCAGCTTTCTTTATAGTCTAATTCTCACATTCATACATGACCACTGGAAAAACATAGCCTTGACTAGTTGGGCCTTTGTTGGCAAAGTAACATCTCTGCTTTTTAATATGCTGTCTAGGTTGGTCATAAGTTTTCTCCCAAGGAGTAAGCATCTTTTAATTTCATGGCTGCAGTCACCATCTGCAGTGATTTTGGAACTCAAAAAAATAGTCTGCCACTGTTTCCTCATCCATTTGCCATGAAGTGATGGGACCAGATGCCATGATCTTAGTTTACTGAATCTTGAACTTTAAGCCAACTTTTTCACTCTCCTCTTTTACTTTCATCAAGAGGCTCTTTAGTTCTTCTTCACTTTCTGCCATAAAGGTGGTTTCATCTGCATATCTGAGGTTATTGACATTTCTCCTGGCAATCTTGATTCCAGCTTGTGCTTTATCCAGGCCCAAGTTTCTCATGATGTACTCTTCATATAAGTTGAATAAGCAGGGTGACAATATACAGCCTTGACGTACTCCTTTTCCTATTTGGAACCAGTCTGTTGTTCCATGTCCAGTTATAACTGTTCCTTCCTGACCTGCATATAGATATCTCAAGAGGAAGGTCAGGTGGTCTGGTATTCCCATCTCTTTCAGAATTTTCCACAGTTTATTGTGATCCACACAGTCAAAGGCTTTGGCATAGTTGATAAAAGAGACATAGATGTTTTCTGGAACTCTCTTGCTTTTTCCATGATCCAGCAGATGTTGACAATTTGATCTCTGGTTCCTCTGCCTTTTCTAAAACCAGCTTGAACATCTGGAAGTTAATGGTTCGTGTATTGTTGAAGCCTAGCTTGGACAATTTTGAGCATTACTTTACTAGTGTGTGAGATGAGTGTAATTGTGCAGTAGTTTGATCATTCTTTGGCATTGCCTAAGAAACAGACTGGAATGAAAACTGACCTTTTCCAGTCCTATGGCCTCTGCTGAGTTTTTCAAATTTGCTGGCATATTGAGTGCAGCACTTTCACAGCATCATCTTTTAGGATTTGAAATAGCTCAACTGGAATTCCATCAGCTCCACTAGCTTTGTTTGTAGTGATGCTTCCTAAGGCCCATTTGACTTCACATTCCAGGGTGTCTTGCTCTAGGTGAGTGATCACACCATAGTGATTATCTGGGTCATGAAGATCTTTTTTGTACAGTTCTTCTGTGTATTCTTGCCACCTCTTCTTAATATTTTCTTCTTCTTTTAGGTCCATACCATTTCTGTCCTTTATTGAGCCCATCTTGTACAAAATGTTCCCTTGGTATCTCTTCTTGAAGTGATCTCTAGTCTCTATTAATTACCTGTTATCTCTATTAATATTTATATAAAAAGACAACCCACTCCAGTATTCTTGCCTGGGAAATTCCATGGGCAGAGGAGCCTGACAGGGTCCATTGGGTTGCAAAGAGTTGGATAAGACTGAGCAACTGAGCATGAAAACACAAATGTAAAACAGAGAAATCAGGTTAGTTGTGTGAGGTTAACTGACTAACGTGAAGGCATGGTCCTTACACAGGTCAGGAACTGGAGTCACGAGCAGACCAATGAAAGTTATGAACTAATTCAAGGCATATGTCCAGAGAAACAGTTTGTACTGTAACCAGGAAACCAAGGGGTTCATCAGTGCGGTTCCTTGTTTTTAAGATTGGTTTGCATCAGTGGTTCTCAAGGTTTAGTGTGCATTAGAATGGCTCACAAAGCTAATTAAAACACAGAATTATGGGTCTTACCCCCAGAGTTTCTGATTCTGTGGGTTTAGGATGCGACCCTAAAATTAGACAGTTCTAACTTCTCAGGTGATATTTATGCTCCTGGTCCAAGGACCACACTCTTGGAAGCACTGGACCAAATCGTTCTGTTCAAAGGAATGTAGGAATTAATCTATAGATCTTGTCTAACATCCTTATCCTATGGCATGACCGCTCCCCTGTATACAGTCTCATTCATTGAGTCTGGATGACCTCAACAATTTGTGATCCTTTTTTCAGACATCACATGTGATTCTTATGATGGAGTAGGACTGTGAAACAGAAGTCTAGATACCTGGGGTGAGGAGGAAGAACAGAAAGAGCGATTGACTCTCTTTGCTGAGCCATGTATATTGGGAGCTCCTCAAGCTCAGATGGTAGCACTTTTCTGCTGAGGAGTCTTGTACAGGTTGGCTCCCCAGGTGGGGCAGGTGGTAAAGAACCCGCCTGTCAATGCAGGAGACATAAGAGATATGGGTTCAATCCCTGGGTTGGGAAGATCCCTGGAAGTTGGCATGGCAACCCACTCCAGTATTTTTGGCTGGAAAATCCCATGGACAGAGGAGCCTGGCATGCTACAATTCACGGGGTCACAAAAAGTCAGACATGACTGAAGTGACTTAGCATGTGTACACATTGACCATCTTCATTTTCCCCATAGACAGACCTGCATTTCTGTCATGGTAGAGCTGTGGATTATTATCTTATATGCTTAAATTAAAATGATTTAGGAATGAAGCCCTTGGACACTCAGCAATCAAAACAACTTCTGTAATTCTTACTCATCTTGAAGATAGAAGGTTTGTGTTTTGGAAGAGGATAATTGAGTTTGATGCTTTTAATTAGAAATGTCCTCAGTTAATAAAGAGAATTTGTATCAAGAGAAAGAATATTTTTTTCATGCAGTTTCAATTCTGAGAGACTTTTTTAGACAAGTTTTAACTGTAAGTGTTGCAATGGTTTTCATGATCCATACATCTTTACAAAAGTAGAGCACCTTTGTAAAACATTGAAACACTGTGAAACTGTATACTATCACTCTTAAAGATCAAGATTCATGTATATTTTTTCTGCCTCTGATTTGAATTAAAGAAGTATACAGTGAATAAGAGTCATTTAGAAAGTAATTCAAATTTTAAAATGTAAAATGATACTTATATATTGGACTTCCCTGGTGGCTCAGTGGGAATCCTGAGTCAATGCAGGAGATGCCTGCAATGCAAGAAATGCAGGAGACACAGGTTCAATCCCTGGGTTGGAAAGATCCCCTGGTGGAGAAAATGGCAATCTACTCCAGTATTCTTGCCTGGAGAATTCCATGGACAGAAGAGGCTGGTGGGCTATGGTCCATGGGTCTCAAAAACTACTTAGCAACTGAGCATTTATATATTAGGTAATTTGAAAGTATACTTTATTTCTTCTTGATATGTGAGATCTGAATGTCAGTTAAAGAAGAAATTACTGCACCAGCACCTTCAAAAAACGCAATAAGATAGAGGATTTAAAATTGATTTTAGAAGATGTATGGTTGACAAAGTGAAAAGAAAAATGTGAAGTGTCATTACCTGTCCTATCAAAAATTTCAAAATATTATATGTCATTCCTATCTCCTCTTAGAAAAACTGCTTAATGTAAAGTTTCTAACAGCTAGTATGTAACTCGTGTATTTTTAGTCATTCCTGTATTTCATAACTGGCAGTTCCTGAGGAAATATTGAAGTGGACAAATGCTACATCTAATAAGATATGACTGTAATACAGTGTAGCACACAAAAAGCTAAGTGTGTTTTCTGTGTACATGGATTATTTCTACAACTCCTATAAGAATAAATGCTTCTGATATAATAAGATTTTTCTGAGACATATGTTAGTTTTCTGAAAAAAATTCTTCATAATTTCCAGGAATATAATTAGAGTCAGCAAACAGTTTCATACAATGGCAAATATCCACTTGAAGTAAAATTATAAAATTGAGAAACTAGGGAAAGAAAATCTGAACAGATCATCAATTCAACAACATAACACAGAGTACTTTAAATACAAGACAAATTCTACTAAATGCTTTGTAATGACCTATAAGGGAAAAGAATGTAACAATAAGTGGATATTTGTATGTGTATAACTAACTTACTCTACTGCACTTCAGAAACTAACACAACCTTGTAAATTAACTGTACTGATTAAAAAAATTAAGGCATTTTATAGATATGTACACATTTTAAGTTGTAGAATTAGCAATATTTTTGAATTGATAGAAATATGGCTATTTGGCTTATCTGTCAGATTAATTTTTAAAAGAATGAGATGTCTACTTCTGTAAGAACAAAATAAAGCTGAAAAAAATATTAAATGTGAAATGTTCAGATGGATAATATTACTAGGCAACTTAAAGATGGGGCTTCCTAGGTAATTCAGGGGAAAGAATCTGCCTGCCAATACAGGAAATACAAGAGACTTGGGTTCAATCTCTGGGTGGGGAAGATCCCTTGTAGTAGCAAAGGCAACCCACTGCAATATTCTTGCCTGGGAAATCCCATGGATGGAGGAGACTGGTGGGCTTTAGTCCATGGGATCACAAAGAGATGGACATGACTGACTGCATGTGCACACACGTGCCCACTCACACACAAAACTTAAAGATAATTCTTGATTTACTGAATCTTTTCATACACGTTTATTGAAACATACATTACTGTCACCCACACAAATAGTATATAATGAATACTATTCATGTCTTTAAAAATACCTCATTGTGACCATTTTGTAGAAATGTTGCCCATCTTTCTGGACATATGATTCAGGACAGGTTCTTGTGTAGTCTTGAATTAAGGGAGAAAATGATTGAATTGACATCTAATACTACAGTTATTGGAGAAGGAAATGGCAACCCACTCCAGTATTCTTGCCTGGAAAATTCCATGGACAGAGGAGCCTGGTAGGCTACAGTCCATGGGGTCGCAAAGAGTCAGACACCACTGAACCACTTCACTTCACTTCACTTCACTTGACTACAGTTATTGGCATTAGACACTGGAAAAAATATATGAGGCAATTTATATTCAGGCAACACAGGACTGCAAACCCTCAAAGGGGAGAAGCTCACAAGGTGAGGCAATTTTCCTGTTCTCTGCCTAAGCAGAAATAATTACAAAAACGAGGTGGAATCTGCACAGAGTGTGGTGATCCTACTGAGCTGAGGAAGCAGCAAATAGAATACGGGGTAGCTGCAGCTTTTTTTTTTTTAATATGTATTAGCAGCAAAGAATTAGGAAATTTTGGACAGCATCTATTAATAACACAAGTAATTTTTGAAATTTAAAATGGGAAATTCTGGTATGTAGGCATGTGCATGTGTGATCAGTCACTTTAGTCATGTCCAACTCTTTATGACCCTGTGGATTGTAGCCCTCCAGGCTCCTTTGTTCATGGGGATTCTCCAGGCAAGAATACTGGAATGGGTTGCCATTTCCTCCTTTAGGGGATCTTCCTACCCAGGGATCAAACTTACATCTCTCATGTTTCCTGCATTGGCAGGCGGGTTCTTTACCACTAGCACCACCTGGGACTTTCATGGTATGTAGTCATCTTCCTAGATAAGTAACAATTTAGCCCCTGGCCCCAGTGTTAAGCAGTATATTTCTCTGCTGTTTCCTAGGGATCAACTTCCCCCCCCTGAGTTCACGGGATTTGGTGTTTTTTTGAATCTATCTCTAGCACAGATAAATAAAGCTTGAGGTTGCAAGGAGATCCAACCAGTCCATTCTGAAGGAGATCGGCCCTGGGATTTCTTTGGAAGGAATGATGCTAAAGCTGAAACTCCAGTACTTTGGCCACCTCATGAGAAGAGTTGACTCATTGGAAAAGACTCTGATGCTGGGAGGGATTGGGGTCAGGAGGAGAAGGGGACTACAGAGGATGAGATGGCTTGATGGCATCACTGACTCAATGGACCTAAGTCTCAGTGAACTCTGGGAGTTGGTGATGGACAGGGTGGTCTGGTGTATTGCGATTCATGGGGTCGCAAAGAGTTGGACACGACTGAGCAACTGAACTGAACTGAAGTATGTGTTGTTGTTATGATCAATTTTAGTCTATTTGTCCATAATTCTACTCTTTCTTGCTCTTGAACTAAATGAAGGGTGATGGTCTGTAAACTTCTGGACATTGTAAATTGAGAGTCTGGCTACTGACTACCAAACCTAGACCCCAAACCTGTCTTAAACCTAGGAAATATGTCTAATGTTACAAACCAATCTCTATGTACTATGTCAAAATAGCATGCCTAAGTGAAGAATCCCAAGATTTTACCACTTTTATTAATAGCTGTTTTATTAACTACCTTTTACTGATATTAATACATGCCACTGATGCTGGGAAAGATTGAAGGCAAAAGGAGAAGAGGGCAACAGAGAATGAGATGGCATCACTGATGCAGTGGACATAACAGGGCAAACTCTGGGAGATGATGAGGGACAGGGAGGCCTGGTGTGCTGCAGTTCATGGTGTCTTGAAGAGTCGGACACAACTGGGCAACTGAACAACAACAGCAATACACTCCATGAATATTTTCTGTATGAATTACGAACACCAAATCTAACATACGTGCTTTCTTCTTCTTATTATTATTTTTTTTGTATCTGTCTTGTTTTATCTATATGTTTTTCACTATCCACTGCTTGTGCTGCAGTTTTGAGATATAGTTTACTTCTGTAACAGGTCTAGATGATTTCTCTGTTACGTGATCAGTAAGGAGAATGATAATGGTCAGCCTTGGAAATCCATTCAATCCAAGAAGAAAATAGTCCTGGTTGTGACCATGTGATGTGATATGGATGGAATAAAAAAGTGAAAATTGCTAATACATACATGTGAAAGCCTCACAGATTTATCAACATCCCCATCAGTTCACACTCAATCTTCTCTGCCACTTTTCTTACTGTTCGTACATCTACTTCTCCCATCTATTGTCCTAGGTTCTCAGGTCCTCATATTGGAAATCTCATTGATGTCTTAAGTGCTGTAATATTAAAAGTGGAAAAAAATACACTTAGAGATATTTTTACAAGAGAAATATGAAGGTTGATTAATTTTGGAATGCTTTATTATTATGTAGTTATTGCAGCTGGTGTTGAAATGAAGATGCCAAAAATCCATAGAGCAAATGTTGTTTAGTATGAACCACTTTCATGAGAAGTACAAGGTATCTTTAACTCATGAAAATTAGTTGTAAATAGCCTGGCACCAATTAGAAGTAATGTTCCATTAAAACTCTTTAACATTTCATCTGTTTTGAAGCAGGACTCTGGCCATTTCCATTGAAAATATCATATTCTATAAAGCAATTCCCCTTTTGGGAGTTTTCCTCAGAATTTTGACCTATTTTTTTTTTTTTAAATCCTATACTCATTCTACTCCCAATTTCTTTACTGAGATATGCAGATTTATAAAGAAGAGTTAGTGGTATGAGTCATCTTTGTGTTTTGATCAGTTTTATTAGCTATTGTAGATTAAAGATATAGAACATAGTTTAAGACATGAAGTTAGACTATGAGAATTTTTGTCGTTCAGTTGCTCAGTCATGTCTGACTCTTTTGACCCCATGGACTGCAACACACCAGGCTTCCCTGTTCTTCACTGTCTCTCAGAGTTTGCTCAAACTTATGTCTATTGAGTCAATGATGCCATCCAACCATCTCACCCTCTTTTGCTCCCTTCTCCTCCTGCCCTCAATGAGAACTTGGTATATATCATTAATTAGAATATGCTTAGAGAGAGACAGAGCTTGGGATATGGTGATCAGGGCATAACCAGTGATTTATAATCTGGACTCTCAGGATCATTGGGTGTGACTTTGAATCAAGCAGGTAGGTAATCTATGAAACAGGAAATACAAAGAGAAGGTCTCACTAACAATGCATTAGAAGCCTGAGTACTGTTGTGAAGTTCTAACAGAATGACCGGTGCCCACTTTCACCATTACTATTGAACATAGTTTTGGAAGTTTTGGCCACAGCAATCAGAGCAGAAAAAGAAATAAAAGGAATCCAAATTGGAAAAGAAGAAGTAAAACTCTCACTATTTGCTGATGACATGATCCTCTACATAGAAAACCCTAAAGACTCCACCAGAAAATTACTAGAACTAATCAATGATTATAGTAAAGTTGCAGGATATAAAATCAACACACAGAAATCCCTTGCATTCCTATACACTAATAATGAGAAAACAGAAAGAGAAATTAAGGAAACAATTCCATTCACCATTGCAACGGAAAGAATAAAATACTTAGGAATATATCTACCTAAAGAAACTAAAGACCTATATATATATAGAAAACTATAAAACACTGGTGAAAGAAATCAAAGAGGACCCTAATAGATGGAGAAATATACCATGTTCATGGGTTGGAAGAATTAATATAGTGAAAATGAGTATACTACCCAAAGCAGTTTATAGATTCAATACAATCCCTATCAAGCTACCAACAGTATTCTTCACAGAGCTAGAACAAATAATTTCACAATTTGTATGGAAATACAAAAAACCTCGAATAGACAAAGCGATCTTGAGAAAGAAGAATGGAACTGGAGGAATCAACCTACCTGACTTCAGGCTCTACTACAAAGCCACAGTTATCAAGACAGTATGGTACTGGCACAAAGACAGAAATATAGATCAATGGAACAAAACAGAAAGCCCAGAGATAAATCCACACACATATGGACACCTTATCTTTGACAAAGGAGGCAAGAATATACAATGGATTAAAGACAAT
The DNA here is from genome assembly GCF_027580195.1 of Bos mutus. NCBI lineage: Eukaryota > Metazoa > Chordata > Mammalia > Artiodactyla > Bovidae > Bos > Bos mutus. The sequence continues at coordinate 75,188,336 of NC_091632.1, forward strand.
CTCTTTAACAAGTGGTGCTGGGAAATCTGGTCAACCACTTGTAAAAGAATGAAACGAGAACACTTTCTAACACCATACACAAAAATAAACTCAAAATGGATTAAAGATCTAAACATAAGACCAGAAACTATAAAACTCCTAGAGGAGAACATAGGCAAAACACTCTCTGACATACATCACAGCAGGATCCTCTATGACCCACCTCCCAGAATATTGGAAATCAAAGCAAAAATAAACAAATGGGACCTAATTAAACTTAAAAGCTTCTGCACATCAAAGGAAACTATTAGCAAGGTGAAAAGGTAGCCTTCAGAATGGGAGAAAATAATAGCAAATGAAGCAACTGAGAAAGAACTAATCTCAAAAATATACAAGCAACTCCTACAGCTCAACTCCAGAAAAATAAATGGCCCAATCAAAAAATGGGCCAAAGAACTAAATAGACATTTCTCCAAAGAAGACATACAGATGGCTAACAAACACATGAAAAGATGCTCAACATCACTCATTATCAGAGAAATGCAAATCAAAACCACTATGAGGTACCATTTCACACCTGTCAAAATGGCTGCAATCCAAAAGTCTACAAGCAATAAATGCTGGAGAGGGTGTGGAGAAAAGGGAACCCTCTTACACTGTTGGTGGGAATGCAAACTAGTACAGCCACTATGGAGAACAGGGTGGAGAGTCCTTAAAAAACTGGAGATAGAACTGCCTTATGATCCAGCAATCCCACTGCTGGGCATACACACTGAGGAAACCAGAAGGGAAAGAGACACGTGTACCCCAATGTTCATCGCAGCACTGTTTATAATAGCCAGGACATGGAAGCAACCTAGATGTCCATCAGCAGATGAATGGATAAGAAAGCTATGGTACATACACACAATGGAGTATTACTCAGCCATTAAAAAGAATACATTTGAATCAGTTCTAATGAGGTGGATGAAACTGGAGCCTATTATACAGAGTGAAGTAAGCCAGAAAGAAAAACACCAATACAGTATACTAACACATATATATGGAATTTAGAAAGATGGTAACAATAACCCTGTGTACGAGACAGCAAAAGAGACACTGATGTATAGAACAGTCTTATGGACTCTGTGGGAGAGGGAGAGGGTGGGAAGATTTGGGAGAATGGCATTGAAACATGTATACTATCATGTATGAAACAAGTTGCCAGTCCAGGTTCGATGCACGATACTGGATACTTGGGGCTGGTGCACTGGGACGACCCAGAGGGATGGTATAGGGAGGGAGGAGGTAGGAGGGTTCAGGATGGGGAACACATGTATACCTGTGGAGGATTCATTTCGATATTTGCCAAAACTAATACAATATTGTAAAGTTTAAAAATAAAATTAAAAAATTAAAAAAAAGTGACTCCTCCCACATCCTCTGTTTCACATGATCCCTTTACAATCTTCTGACTAGAAAGAGGATATTTTTCATAGTTTTTTTTTTTTCTGTGTTGACCCACAATTCAGTTCAAGGACTGAGCCCCACCCTCTGCAGACATGGGGAGAAAAAGGCAAAAAAAAAAAAAAAGAAAAGAAAATTGTGAAATTTATCCACGTACAGGTCCTGAAGTTTAGACTGTGCTCTCCTCTGATACCTGTTATTGTAAACTTATCTTTGTTTTCTCGAAGTTGCTGTTAGTGTTGTGCCCTCAGTTTCTAGTTTTAATGAGCAGCAGAAACAGGCTACAGGGACTTGACTCCATCTTGCCTGACATTGCTGCCAACCCCAAGGTTAGTGTATGAGTCTAGTAAGATTTATGTAGACTAGCAGTACCAACTAGAATATACATGCATTTGGATTGTACGGCATAGGGGAAAAATAAGATTGGATTTCTAATGAATGCCTTATATAAAGGTAAACTCCAGGTGAAATAAGATCTAAATGTGATCTATGAAATTGCCAATAGTATGGGCAATGTGGAGGATATCATTGTGTCATGGGTAGAAAAATACTTATATATACCTGAAAAGCACAAAATATAAATGAAGAACCAAAACAAAAAAAAATAAGATGACAATCAGAAGCAGTTTGCTTTCAGCTGGTAAGGCCAGTACAACACCTTCAGTGTCCCACCTCTGGGGTATATCAGCTCTCCAGCTATATATCAGGATTTAGAAAACAGTGGACTTGGTTGTATTTCTCTTCCAGTGGCACCTTGCTTGCCCATTGCATTGGTAACATTATGCTGATGGGACCTAGGGAGCAATAACTAGCAAATACTGTAGTAATTGGTAAGACATCTGCACGTAAGACAAAAGTGCAGAGGCTCTCTTTCTTTAGAAAAACATCTAGAGATACAGTGGTGTAGGACATGTGGTGATATCCCTTCTAAGGTTAAGCATGAATTGTTGCATCAGGTTGTTCTTCTTTTCATTTCTTTTTTCCCCTTTCCAGGGGATTATTTGACCATTTGGGTAGGGATGGTTCCCTGTACATTTATTTGTTATTATTAAATGTATCTCTTTGTGTATTTGTTATCAAGTTTGCTTTGGGTGTTGCAATACATGTATAGCATAATACATATACTTCTTTCTTTCTTTTTATTGAAGTATAGTTGATTTACAATGTGCTAGTTTCAGGTGTCGGCTTCCCAGGTGGCACTAGTGGTAAAGAACCCGCCTGCCAATAATGCAGGTTCTATCCCTAGTTTGGGAAGATCGTTTGGAGCAGAGCATGGCAATCTATTCCAGTTTTTTTTTTTTGCCTGGAGAATCCCTACAGACGGAGGAGCCTGGTGGGCAACAGTCCACAGGGTCGCAAAGAGTCGGACATGACTGAAGTGACTTAGCAGCAGCAGTTTCAGGTATACAGCAAAGTGGTTCAGTTATACATATAGATATTTTCATTATTTTTAAGATTCTTTTCCCATATAAATCAATTGATTAGAGTTCCCTGTGCTATATGGTAGATCTTTGTTGGTTTTATATTCTGTATACAGTAGTGTGTGTATGTTCATCCCAAGCTTCTAATTTATCACCCCACATTTCTGCTTTGGTAACCATGAGTTAGTTTTCTATATCTGTGGGTCTTTTTTTGTGAATTCATGAATTCACAAAACCTATGGATTCATTTATATCATTTTTTTAGATTCTACATACAAACAATATCATATGATGTTTCTCTTTCTACATATACTTGTAACAAATGTTGGTAACAAGAATACTCACTTGGATTGAAATGTGGAAACCTTATATCCATTTAGGTACTTTTACTTTTCTACTTTTAAGTATCATTGTCTTAAGTATCAGTGTTAAACATATTTATTTTATGTTTATTTTATGAAGTAAACATATTTATTTCATAGTTATCAAATATGATTACAAAATTCATGAGAAAAGAATAGTTTATTATATATACACATCATTCTATTTTCTTTCATTCTTTTTCTTTCTTGATCTAAGTTAACTCTTTTTCTAAAATCATATCTTTTCAATTTGAAGAATTTCCTTTAACCAGTTGTCGGGGGTAGGTCTGCTAGTGATAAATTGTTTTTGCTTTTCTTCACTTGAGAATGTTTTTATTCCCCATTCATTACTGATGTGTAGCACTTGAAAAATACTGTGCCACTTTCTCCTGGCTTCCATGGTTACAGATGAGAAATTTGCTGTCATTTCAATTGGCATTTCTCTATGGGTAATGTGGTCTTTGGCCTTCTCTGGTGGCTCTGTAGTAAAGAACCTGCCTACCAAAGCAGGAGATGTGGGTTCAATCACTGGGTCAGAAAGATCCCCCAGAGAAGGAAATGGCAACCCATGCCAGTATTCTTGCCTGGGAAATCCCATGGATAGAGGAGCCTGATGGGCTTCAGTCCTTGGGGTCGCAAAAGAGTAGGATACAACTTAGCGACTAAACAGCAATGTTGTGTTTCTGATTGTTAGGATTTTTTTTCTTTTTTTTTTTAATTTTTAAAAGTATAATTATAGCATATCTTGGTGTGAGTTTCTTGGGCTGATCAAATTTGCAGTTTTTTGTCTTCCTGTGCCTGTAGGTTTCTGTTTTTTGCCAAATTTAGGAAGATTTCTGCTATTACTTTCTTAAATATTCTTTCAGTCCCTCTCTTTTCCTCTCCTCTTGAAATTCTGTTATACAAATGGATCTTTTGTTGTTCCATTAGACCCAAAGGCTCTGTTCAGTTTTCTCTTTTTCAGTCTATTTTCTGTTTTCAGAGTAGGTGAACTCTATTTCTCTGTCCCCAATTCACTGATTTTTATCCTCTATTATCTCCACTCTAATAAAAATTTAATAAGATTTTAATGTTTGCTTTATATTTTCATATCTATAATTTCCATTTGTTTTTTTTTCTATAGGTTTATTTCTTGGCTGAATATTTGTAATTTTTCATTTGAATAGGAGAGTGTGCTATTGAATGTTGAAGGGATTTTATGAGGGATATTTTCAAATTGTGGTCAACTCATTTTAACATCTGATTCAACTTGAGGTTGGTGTTAGTTGATTTTCTTTTCTCATTCCAGTTGTGATATCATTGATTACTGGTGTGATTGGGTCATTACTGTTTCCTAGACTTTTTTTTTTTTTTTTGCGTTAGGAGTCTCTGGGTCCTATTAAAATCTATTATTTTAGCTGTTGATCACACTGTTTAGAGTTAACATGTGGGTATTTGTCTACTTCCAAGGTGGCATAATGGTAAAGAATCCATCTGCCAAAGCAGAAGACACAGGTTTGATCCCTAGGTTGGGAAGATCCCTTGGAGTAGGAAATGGCAACCCAGTCTACTATTCTTGCTTGGAAAATTCCATGGACAGAGGAGCCTGGCAGGCTACAGTCCACAGAGTCACAAAGAGTTGGACACCACGAGGCGACGAAGCAGATTGGCCTACTTTGGTGTGATGTGTTTCCAGTGACAGTTTAATTTTCACAGCGCTTTGTTCTGCTTGGTTTTTCTGGTATTGCTATTACTTCCAGGGGACTTTGGCAGTACTTCCCTGCAGAGCAGAAAGCATCTTCCCTGTTCAGATTGCTCGGTCTCTTTAGGTGGAGGAGGGGTTACCCTATCAGTGCCTGCCTGCTTCCCCATGTCCCTGAGCAGATGAAGGTATCATCAGGTCTCAGAACAGAGAGGCTGCCTGGATCATGCTATTTGTTGTGACTTTGTCCTTTCTGCTTCTTTGACTCAGTTGTCACGTATGTCTGAATAGGCCAGGATGTCTTAAGCATGTAGGACAAATGGGCTTCTAGGGTTTGGCCACGTGTGGACTGGATCCCTGTGTCTTATCCCATGAACCCTCTCCAGTATCCCTGAGTGGGAAGGAGAGTCCTGGCCGGTAAGGATGCTCTTATTGATCAGGCTGTTTTCTGGATCTGGGTCTCTCTCGTACCTGAAGTTTTTCTAACTTCATTTTGTCACTAGATGGTGAGTTGGGATTGGGGGTCTGAGTGGTCTTTATCTGTTTGTTGAGGAGATAACACATTACTCTGTCATGGGTGGTTCTTCAGTCCTGAGGTTCTAAAGAGGTTTGCTTCCTTCTGGTTTAGAATTCTCCTTTAACCTTTAAGAATTCTCCCTTGGTTTGATCTTGTGTAATTTCCCAGTTTATAATTGTGATTAGCAGGATAGAGTAGAGGAAAAAAAAAAGAAAAGAAATTCTACATCATTCTCTCTAGACCAGACCCCTTTAACTATTATCATTAAAAACTTGATTATTAGTCCCAGTTCATTCTTGTGAAATTTCAGTTGATCTCTGCCCATCATTTAAAAATATATAATATTTGTTCAATATCTTTATATGAATTCTGTGTTTGGTGTCTAGTTTATGTCATCTCACTTATCACTCACAATGTAATATATCTTCATTTTACGATGAAGAAAAATTGTATGTGACTTACTTAATTATGCCTAAGAAGAGCAAGGATGGAAATTCTAATTGGACTGAGTCCTGATACCACTCTCTTCTCTTGGCTTTAAACAGCCTCTTTCATGAGTAAAGCTCACATAGTTGTGTGTTTCTTCCTTTAATATATATAAAGTAATTAGGTCTCCTTGTGTGTGTGTTTTTTTTTTTTAATAAAATCTTGGATGACAATCATTCATATTCTGCAGATAAAGCCAAGTGTACGCTTTGTTAGGGTAGTAAATTTTAATAGTACTAGTGTTTTTGCTTATGACAGCGGTATGCCCATTTCTGACTGTAGCAAGGCTAACTTAATTACCAGAGGGACTTCCTGGTGTGTGTTTAACAATACAAACTACCACTGGACATCTGTGTATCTTAGTGAGCTTGTGTTATAAAAGGGGGAAGTTATTTGCTTATCTCAGAGAATGATTTTTCCTGACTGTATTTTTGTGCTTCTTCCTTTTAAAGATTCTTTCTTGTTAATTGCTGTTCAAATTTAAACCAGTTATAAAATATATGTATATACACCCAGGAACTCCTGCCATCTGGTGTTCAGTAAAAATAGCACAGAGATCACCTTGTATACACTAATTATTTCAGGCTACCAGTTCATCATTATACACCGTAGATAGTATCTATTGGAAGGAAATGAATTCCTGAAAGATTCTTAGCATTTGAAGAAAGCAGCATAAAAACATGGTCTGTTTTTCCTTCCCTCCATCTGGAAAATATGCAAGACTTGTTATGAGCTGAAAACCAATCATTTAATACCATTAATAAAGAGCATTTTGAGGAATTGTCCTATTCAAGATAGAAAAATAGGGACTAGTTTTCTCCTTTTGATAAATCTTTAAATTTAAAATGATTTACCATTAAAAAAAATTAAAAAGTAGGTATGTGACATAATGATTTTATTGGGTTAGTCATAAAGTTTGTTTCCATTCCCAAACAAGCTTTTTGGCCAACCCAATAGAACTGTGATCCTTAAATACAGGATAAACAAACATGGTGGGTGACCAACTCCCCAGCTCACTGCCTTGAGAGATTTTTCAGACTGTGGTATGAGGAGCAAGTGCCCAGGCAGGGCTTGGCTGACTCTCTGGGTTGAAGTGATGTCATTGAGTTTAGAAAAGCCCTGGTGGATAAAATTCCCAGGGCAGAGAAGTGGAAAGAAAAGGGATTCAGAGAGAGAGCTTCAGAAAAGTGCAGAAGGACCCCTGGGTATTGAGTAGAACAACGATGAGTTCATACAGCTCATACTAGCTGAGAGCTGGGAAGGATCTACTTGACAGGACCAAAAGAAACAATGCTTATACTCCTGCAAAGTCAAAAACTGGGCCTGTTTCTGGCCCACATTATGGAGCAGTGGGACAAGCACACAAATAGAGCTTGTCCAGCAGTGGAGGATACTTAAACTTAGGCTAGATGCTGCCCTAGACCTGCCTAAGAAATCTTCAAAACAAGACATGATAACTATTGAACAGTTCCTCATTGTTCAATGGACATAACCGATTAGTTATACCAGATAAATTTGTTGTAGAGATTTGTCCTACAGCACAGGGCCTAGAGTTTCTAATATGGTATTGTGCACTTCACAACTTGTTAAGAGAGTGAATCTCACGGTAAGTGTTCACACTATAAAAAAATGCAAATAAACCACCACAACAAACCAAAGATACTCAGAAACTCTGGTAAGGTTCTTTTACTATATGTAAAGTGGCATAATATCATTTAGAGATAGATGGAAAGTAGCTAACAAAGTGTACTAGAAACTCTCACACAGCCTCTAAAAGTTAGTTAGAGTGTTATAGCTTCAGTTCAGTTGCTCGGTCGTGTCTGGCTCTTTGTGACCCCATGGACTGTAGCACGCCAGGCTTCCCTGTCCATCACCAACTCCCAGAGCTTGCCGAAGTCCCCTGAGTCAGTGATGCCATCCAAACATCTCATCTTCCGTCATCCCCTTCTCCTCCTGCCTTCAATCTTTCTCAGCATCAGTATCTTTTCCAGTGAGTCAGTTCTTTGCATCAGGTGGCCAAATTATTAGAGCATATTGTTATAGCTTATAAATCAACAAAATATATAAAATGGAATAATAATACTGGATTAGCCAAAACAAAGCAAAAAAGAAAGAGAAATACAACAAAGACCAGATGAAACAAAGGTAAACAAATTGCAAATGAAAGGTTTATGCACAAATGTAAATACTCATGCATAGTAATTAAAAGGTAAAGATGATCAGATTGCATAAAAAGCTAAGAACCAAGAATATGTTTCCTTTATAATATTATTTTATATATAAACACACACAAAATTTAAAAGTAAAAAGAATCAGATATAGTTTAATATTAATCAAAAGAAAGCTTATGTGACTATTTTAATATCAGATAAATTAGTCCAGATCAATAAATAAACCAGATTTTTAAAAGTTTATTTTGTAATGACAAACAACAATTTGTAAAACAGTCATAACAATCCTAACACTAATATTATTATACTCTTAATAACAGAGCTTCAAAAATAGGAAACAGTGATAGATCTCTAGGGAGGAATAGATAAAGCCACAATTATAGTTAGATATTTTAATAGCAGATCTCTCACTATTTGAGGGACTGATACAGAAGGCTTGACAGTAATTTAATGGATCAAAATCCAGATATATCCCACCCAACAAGTGATGAATACACATTCGTTTAACGACACATCAAACATTTGGCAGAATATTCTGTCCATATTCTGGACAATAAAGCATATTTAATACATTTTAAAGAGTGTTATATCATACAAAATGTGTGCAGTCAATGGTATCAAATTGGAAATGACCTTTGAAAATTTCCAAATATTTGAATATCAAATAATGCAGTTTTAAATTACCTGTACATTGAGGAAGACATCAAAAATAGATAAATTGTGTAAAAGTAACACACAACATATCCAAATTTGTGGTATGATACTAAAATAATACTTAGGAGACGGCTTATCACACTAACACCTATTTGAGAAAAAAGAAAGGTCTCAAACTAAAGCACAACTTTTGTTTAGAAAAACAGAAAATGAAGAGAAAAGGAAAGCCATATAAAGGAGAAAAATCAACAATAAAAATAAGGGTAAATATAAAAGGGAGAAGCATAATAAGCAAAAGTTAGTTCTTTTAAAAGATCAATAATATTGATAAGTTTCTAGCCAAACTGATTAGAAGGAAAAGAAAGAACACACACATGACAAACACCAGGAATTGAGAAGGTTGCATCACTACGGATTCTACAGGGATGGCAATATTAATACGGGCTGATGTATCATTAAAAATTTTATGACAGTAAGGACGACTATATAAAAAATGGACAAATGTAAAGGCCACTCCTAAGAAAAACTCTCAGCACATAGAAATACCAGGAAACTTCCTCAGCTTGAAAAGAAGGTCTGAGAAAAACTTACTGCTAGTATCATATGTAATGACAGAAACTAAGTACTCTGAAGATTAGAATATAGGAAGAATGTGCACTCTCATCACTTCTATTCAAAATTGAATCAGTCAAGCCAATGCAATGAGAAAAGATGAAAATCAAAAGCACTCTGACTAGAAGTAAAAGTCATTACTAATGGAATACATTATCAAGTAGAAAAATCCTAAGAAATCTACAGCAAAACCTACTAGACCTACTGGAAAAGTAAGTTTTCTAGATATAGGAAACATTTTTAAAAATAAATTCCTAAATACAACAGTAATCACCCTTAAAATAAAATGTAAAAGATACAATATGCGACAGAACAAACATGGCTGATTCATGTCAGTGTATGGCAAGAACCATCACAATATTGTAAAATAATTAGCCTACAATTAAAATAAATTAATTTAAAAAAGCTTAATTCAAAAAAATAAGCTGATTTTAAACTTTACTTGAAAAGTCAGAGATTATAATACAAGCAAAAAAAAAAAAAAAAAACTTTGAAAACAAAAAACTTGAGAGATATACATATTTGACTTTAAAACTTATAAAACTCTATTTGCTCTAGTTGCTAAGTTTTGTCCAACTCTGCTGCCCCATGAACTGCAGCATGCCAATCTTCCCTGTCCTTCACTATCTCCTGGAGTTTGCTCAAACTGAAGTCCATTCATTCAGTGATGCCATCCAGTCATCTAATCCTCTGTCACCCCCTGTTCCTTCTGCTCTCAATCTTTCCCAGCATCAGGGTTTTTCACAAAGAGTTGGCTGTTTGAATCAAGTGGTCAAAGTTTTGGAGCTTCAGCATCAGTCTTTCCAATGAATATTCAGGGTTAACTTCCTTTAGGATTGACTAGTTTTATCACCTTGCTGTCCAAGGGACCGCAAGAGTCTTCTTCAGCATCACAGTTTGAAAGTCTCAATTCTTCTGTGCTCAGCCTTCTTTATGGTCCAACTCTCACATCCATACATGACTACTGGAAAAACTATAGATTTCACTATATGAGCCTTTGTTGGCAAAGTGATGTCTCTGCTTTTCAATATGCTGTCCAGATTTGTCATAGCTTTCCTTCCAAGTAACAAGTGTCTTTTAAATTCATGGCTAAGGTCACCATCTGCAGTGACTTTGGAGAACAAAAAAATAAAACCTGTCATCATTTCCACTATTTCCCCATCTATTTGTCATTAAATTCTGAAAGAGAGGGGAATACCAGACCACCTGACCAGCCTCTTTAGAAACCTATATGCAGGTCAGGAAGTAACAGTTAGAACTGGACATAGAACAACAGACTGGTTCCAAATAGGAAAAGGAGTATGTCAAGGCTGTATATTGTCACCCTGCTTATTTAACTTATATGCAGAGTACATCATTAGAAATGCTGGGCTGGAAGAAGCACAAGCTGAAATCAAGATTGCCGGGAGAAATATCAATAACCTCAGGTATGCAGATGACCCCACCCTTGTGGCAGAAAGTGAAGAGGAACTAAAAAGCCTCTTGATGAAAGTGAAAGTGGAGAGTGAAAAAGTTGGCTTAAAGCTCAACATTCAGAAAACAAAGATCATGGCATCTGGTCCCATCACTTCATGGGAAATAGATGGGGGAACAGTGGAAACAGTGTCAGACTATTTTCTTGGACTCCAAAATCACTGCAGATGGTGATTGCAGCCATGAAATTAAAAGACGCTTACTCCTTGGAAGGAAAGTTATGACCAACCTAGATAGCATATTAAAAAGCAGAGACATTACTTTGGCAACAAAGGTCCGTCTAGTCAAGGCTATGGTTTTTCCAGTGGTCATGTATGGATGTGAGAGTTGGACTGTGAAGAAAGCTGAGCGTCGAAGAATTGATGCTTTTGAACTGTGGTGTTGGAGAAGACTCTTGAGAGTCCCTTGGACTGCAAGGAGATCCAACCAGTCCATCCTAAAGGAGATCAGTCCTGGGTGTTCTTTGGAAGGAATAATGCTAAAGCTGAAACTGCAGTATTTTGGCCACCTCATGTGAAGAGTTGACTCATTGGAAAAGACTGTTGCTGGGAGGGGTTGGGAGCAGGAGGAAAAGGGGACGACAGAGGATGAGATGGCTGGATGGTATCACCAACTTGATGGACATGAGTTTGATTGAACTCTGGGTGTTGGTGATGGACAGGGAGGCCTGGTGTGCTGCAATTCACGGGGTCACAAAGAGTTGGACATGACTGAGCAACTGAAATGAACTTAACTGAACTGATCTGATGGGACCAGAATCCATGATCTTAGTTTTTTGAATGTTGAGTTTTAAGCCAGCTTTTTCACTCTCTTCTTTCACCATCATCAAAGGGCTCTTTAGTTTCTCTTTGCTTTTCTGCCATTAGGGTGGTATCATCTGCATATCTGAGGTTGTTGACATTTCTCCTGGCAGTCTTGATTCTAACTTATGATTTATCCACCTTGCGTTTCACATGAAGTACTCTGCATATGTTAAATAAGCAGGGTGACAATATTCAGGTTTGAAATACTCCTTTCCCAGTTTTGAACCAGTCTGTTTATTTGAACCAGTTCTATTTCTGGTTCTAAATGTTGCTTCTATCTCTGTATAAAGATTCCCCAGGAGGCAGGTAAGTTGGTCTGGTATTCCCATTTCATAAAGCATTTTCCACAGTTTGTTTGATGCATACAGTCAAAGGCTTTAGCATAATCCCTGAAACAAAAGTAGGTGTTTTTTTGGAATTCTTTTACTTCCCCTATGATCCAACAGGTGTTGGCAATTTGATCTCTGGTTCCTCTGCCTTTCTAAATCCAGCTTAAATATCTGGAATTTCTAGGTTCTTATACTGCTGAAGCCTAGCTTGAAGGATTTTGAGCATTGCTCTGCTAGCATGTGAAATGAGTACAATTGTACAGTAGTTTGAATATTCTTTGGGATTGGGATGAAAACTGACTTTTTCTAGTCCTGTGGCCAATGCTGAGTTTTCCAAATGTGCTGACATATTGAGTGCAGCACTTTCACAGCATCATCTTTTAGGATTTTAAATAGCTCAGGGAATTCGTCACCTCCACTAGCTTTGTAATGATGCTTCCTAAGGCCCATTTGACTTCATATTCTAGGATGCTTGGCTCTAGGTGAGTGACCCACACCATCATGGTTAACTGGGTCATTAAAACTTTTTTTGTACAGTTCTTCTGTGTTCTTGCTACCTCTTCTTAATATCTTCTGCTTCTGTTAGATCCTTGCCATTTCTGTCCTTTATTGTGTCCATCTTTGCATGAAGTGTTCCTTTGGTGTCTCCAATTTTCTTGAGATTTTTTTATCTTTCCCACTCTATTGTTTTCCTTTATTTCTTTGCATTGTTCACTTAGGAAGGCTTTCTTTTCCGTCCTTGCTATTCTCTGGGACTCTGCATTCAGTTGGGTATATTTTTCCATTTATGCCTTGGGTTTTGCTTTTTTCTCAGCTATTTGTAAGGCCTCCTCAGACAACCACTTTGCCTTCTTGCATTTCTTTTTCGTGGGAGATGGTTTTGGTCACTGCCTCCTATACAGTGTTATGAACCTCTGTCCATAGTTCTTCATGCACTATGTCTATCAGATCTAATTCCTTGAATATATTCATTACCTTTACTCTATATAAGGGATAAGGCACCTCTACTGTGTACAGAACTGCCTAGTAGTATTCCCTACTTTCTTTAATTTAAGTCTGAATTTTGCAATAAGGAGTCAATAATTTGAGTCACTCTCAGCTCCAGGTCTTGTTTTTGCTGACTGTATAGAGCTTCTCCATCTTTGACTGCAAAGAATATAAATAACCTGATTTTGATATTGACCATCTGGTGATGTCCATGTGTAGAGTCATCTCTTGTGTTATTGGACAAGGGTATTTGCCAAGACCATTGCATTCTCTTGGCAAAACTCTGTTAGCCCTTTCCTACTTCATTTTGAACTTCAAGGCCAAACATGCCTATTACTTCAGGTATCTCTTTACTTCCTCCTTTTGTGTTATAGTCCCTTATGATGAAAAGCACATATTTTTTAGTGTTAGATCTAAAAGTTCTTGTAGGTATTCATAGAACCATTCAGCTTCAGCTTCTTTAGCATTAGTGGTTGGGACATAGACTTAGATTACTGTCATGTTGAATGGTTTGTCTTGGAAGTGAATCAAGATCATTTTACCATTTTTGAGATTGCACCCAAGTACTGGATTCCAGTCTCTTGTTGACTATGTAGGCTACTCCATTTCTAAGGGATTCTTTCCCACAGTAAATATAAAGTTCTATATTCCATGTCAATGTGATATTAGATAAAGATAGATTAATATATTAATGAAAATACTAAACAATTCAGAGATATTTATGTGGCTACGTATATATATATATGCACGTGTGTGTGTGTATATATATATGGAAATGAGGCAATCAACCCTGAATATTCATTGAATATTCTTTGGGGGAACTGATCCTGAAACTCCGTTAATTTGGCCAACAGATGTGAAGCATTGAGTCATTAGAAAAGGCCGTAAGGCTGGAACGATTGAAGGTAAAAGGAGAAAGGGAGGCAGAAGATGAGATGGATAAATAGCATCACCAACTCAGTGGACATAAATATGAGCAAACTCCAGGAGACTGTGAAGAACAGGGGAACCTGGTGGGTTATAGTCCATGGGTCACAAAAAGTCAGACATGACTTAGTGATATGATAATAACAACAGCATGGAGGGAAAGTGTGTTGAGAAAGAAGACATGGTATAAGAATCTTTTAAAAGGTGCTGCATTTGTATATCAATATGCAAAAAATAGAAAGGAAGAACAGAAGAAACTTAAATACATATCACGAATGGTATATTTTTAAAAAGTCATAGTGTATTATCAACTGGAACATGAACTTAACATTTTTAAACTTTTAAAAACATTTGATAAAATCTTTGTTCTTTGTACATTTCAAAGTATGATTTCTTAAAAACAATAAATTGAACTTAATATCTGTTTTTAATAAAATATCATTAAAATTAAAAAATCAGGCAAGGAAAATATTTGAAAAATCACATGTCTAATAAAAGATATCTATCAAAATACACACAGAATTCTCAAACCTGATAATAAAAAAGCACACATATCAATAAAAATAAGCAACAATATTTCAACAGATTCTTCACTCAAAAGAAAACTACACAGATGGCAGGCAAACAAGTACATGAAATGTGTTCAAAATAATGAGTCATTAGGAAAATATAAACTAAAACTACAGTATTATATTACTACATATACTTTAGAATGGTGAAAACAAGCAAATAACTGGAAAAAAAACCTAAAAAACCTTTAGCAATGATTTAAAAGTTTTAGCAATGATTCGGAGGAATTGAAATTCTCATATAATATGGGTACAAATGTTAAATCTTAGAAGATTTTCTGCTTGGGAGAAACTTTTGAAAGTTTTTAAAAATATGTTTTTAAATGTTAGATATAGAAATAACATTATCCTTGTATTTCTAGGTATTTATCCAAGCAAGTTAAAGTATATACCCCAACTCAAAGACTTGTGTATGAATGTTCATAGTCTCTTTATTTGTAATAGCTAAACCTGAAAATAGCTGGAATGTCATAAAAGTATGCATAGATCAAGAAACTATGGTATAGCAATACAATGGAATACTGCTTAGCAATAAAAATTAATTATTAATATGTAACACAACATGAATGAATCTTAATTATCATGACTGAAAAATCCATAAAAAATCCAACTCTATGATTATATTCATATGGATTCTAGAAAACTCAAGCATATATAGCAAAAAACAACTCCACAGATTAGTGGTTTCCTGAGCACAGGGGATTGGTGAGGAAGGGCTGAAGTTCATTCAGAGAGGAAGAGACTTTCAGGGGTGATGGATATGTGCAGTGACACATCGTTTCGTGGGATACCTGCCAAAAGTCATAAAGTTGAACACTTTAAGTGCAGTTTATTTTTGCAGGTTATAAAAGCATTTTATTAATAATTGACCTTCAAAAGAACGTGGAGTCAAGTTTTCCCACATACATCACATGTACTACCTCAACAAAGTTAAACGTTATTTGGAAAGTAATCTCAATCACATACTTAAACTTACCAAGCTTCACCGTCTTAATCACCAGCATCTGTGTGGAGGTATTTAGGTAGATAATGTAGCTGATGTGATGTGTTTATTTCGCCCTGTGAGCACTGTTAACAATTATACTCCTCAAGCTAATAGAACATTCATGTTTGATGTTTAAATAATTTCATTATCAAGATGAATAATAGCATTGACTTTGACAACTTTCTTAATTACTGATTTTGACAGGAAGCCAACACTAATTAGAATTTCATTTTTAAAAAAAAAATGAATACACTGTTTGTAATCAGCTAAACACCCCTCAATTAAATCAGAGCGCTAATATTGCCCAAGTTGTCATTTTAATTACTGCATAGTACATGTAGAAAAATAAGTATTTATGCCAATTTTAAAATACTGCTTTATAAACAGACCAATGCATATGTGAATTTTTGGTGGTCTGCAATTTCTGCTACATGTGACAGAGACATAAAATGCATGTTTGGCACTTTAATTATATTTAAGAAATACAAATTTCTAAAGATTAACATTTTCTCATCCTAGAAATAAAAAAAATATTATACTCTCCTATGGGAATGAGAACATTAAGATAACCACAACAAAACCCAAATGCTTTCATTAGGGTTCCTCAAGTTTGACCTGTGGGACACAGGTTGACATTGTCTAATTTCCATCCCTCATCTAACTAGCTGGTAGACATATGGTTTTTAGTTCAGTTGGGATTGTTGAGTCTTGTCTGATTTTGGAGGAACTGGAGGAGAGAAGTCATTCCAGTCTGTACTCTGTCTATGCTAACACGGAGAGGACATTGCCACAGTATGAAATAACTGAGGTTGGAACTCTGAGAGTTCCCAACAATGGTGAATAACCTCTTCTTTTCAGGAGACCTTGTATGTCATTGGGATTGTGTTTCTATGGAAAACTGGGTGTTAAGTTTCTTTTTTTTTAAATTTAAATTTATTTATTTTAATTGGAGGCTAATTACCTTACAGTACTGTGTTGGTTTTGTCATACATCAACATGAATCTGCCACGGGTGTACACATGTTCCCCATCCTAAACCCCACTCCCACATCCCTCCCCATACCACCCCTCTGGGTCATCCCAGTGCACCAGCCCCAAGCTTCTTGTATCCTGCATTGAACCTGGACTGGCGATTCGTTTCTTATATGATATTATACATGTTTCAGTGCCATTCTCCCAAATCATCCCACCCTCTCCCTCTCCCACAGAGTCCAAAAGACTGTTCCATACATCTGTGTCTCTTTTGCTCTCTTGCATACAGGGTTATCGTTACCATCTTTCTAAATTCCATATATATGTGTTAGTATACTGTATTGGTGTTTTTCTTTCTGGCTTACTTCACTCTGTATAATAGGCTCCAGTTTCATCCACCTCATTAGAACTGATTCAAATGTATTCTTTTTAATGGCTGAGTAATACTCCATTGTGTATATGTACCAGTGCTTTCTTATCCATTCATCTGCTGATGGACATCTAGGTTGCTTCCATGTCCTGGCCATTATAAACAGTGCTGTGATGAACATTGGGGTACACGTGTCTCTTTCAATTCTGGTTTCCTCAGTGTGTATGCCCAGCAGTGGGATTGCTGGGTCATAAGGCAGTTCTATTTCCAGTATTTAACTTTCATCTCCCTGTAAAAATAATGCCTGTACCTTAGAGTTTGTCATGAGTGCAGCACATGTTCAACATCATGGTAGGAATCCAGGGTAAGCTGAATTGACAGCCAACTGCCTGGACAGTAGGCTGAATTGTTGTACCTATTGTCCAAGGTGGGATCTGGGCAATCTTGATTACATCTTGTTGTACCTAAATTTATAACTTGGTCCTGTTGACCAAGTAGAAAAGTCAGTACAGACACTTAGGGAAAACATCACCTGGCTTTCTAAGCCAGACAGTGATGGTTTGTAGGGTTTATTCACCTGAGGATGCAACATACCAGGCTGAAGTCAATAGTACAAGTTGTTATTTTGCTGTTAGGGTCTTGTTGATAGTACCAATTAGTTAGATGCTGTATAAGATGTTTCAAACCGATTTAGTTCCAGCCCATCAGTCAAATCAGAATCAGAGTGGCTGACAGATGGCATATACCCATATGAGAAAACTCACCAGTAGGGAAGTGGTCTAAAAATTATGGTTATGTATTGTTGGGAGATCAGAGAAGGCAATGGCACCCCACTCCAGTACTCTTGCCTGGAAAATCCCATGGGCGGAGGAGCCTGTTAGGCTGCAGTCCATGGGGTCGTTAAGAGTCGGATACGACTGAGTGACTTCACTTTCACTTTTCACTTTCATGCACTGGAGAAGGACATGGCAACCCACTCCAGTGTTCTTGCCTGGAGAATCCCAGGGATGGGGGAGCCTGGTGGGCTGCCGTCTATGAGCTCGCACAGAGTCGGACATGACTGAAGTGACTTAGCAGAGCAGATTGTTGGGAGATAATTCTCCATGAGTCTCATTCATTTCTGAATGATGTAGGTTAAGTAGTGTTGTTTGGACTGACTTTTCAAGGATGTTTGTACAACAGGCAGCATTGGAAGATATAGTATCTTTCTCCGGGCAGAGGGAACAGGGATTTACTGAGCAGTACCCAGCTCAGTTGGTAAAGAATCTGCCTGCAACACAGGAGACCTGGGTTCGATCCCTGGGTTGGGAAGATCCCCTGGAAAAGGAAATGGCAACCCACTCCAGTATTCTTGCCTGGAGAATCCCGTGGACAGAGGAGTCTGGAAGGCTACAGTCCATGGGGTCGCAAGAGTCAGACATGACTTAGTGACTACACCACCACCACCTTTATTAGATGGTGTATCTTCAATGGCAACAGGTAGGCAAGCACTCTGAGGTTTTTCAGTTGCAATGCAAAACTACAGCACTCAAAATATGCATCTAGCCCTCCTCCTATTGCTTTGCTGGCATGTCAGCCACAAGGAACTGATAGGAACATGACGCTCATGGTATCTACTGCAAAGTGAGTGATGAAGTCCTTTTGTCTCTAATGCCTCTCACCAGCATCTATGAAATTAGGATAGTTATTTATTTTGTAAGCAATGGAAAAATCTCAGGCCTTTCACAGTTCTTGACACCCTTCCCACTTGCTATAACTGAAGCATTGATTCCCGAGGACCAGATTGGTGAATCCTTGCATAAAGAGACAAAAGTGACTGGGCAGTAGTCCTAGTTTGTTGTTTTGTTTTTTTTTTTTTTTTTTTTAATATTTCCATTCCATTTTTATGTTTTTAATTTATTTTTAATTGGAGAATAATAGCTTAACAATATTATGTTGATTTCTGCTGTAAGACAATGTGAATCAGCCATAAATATGCATATATTCCCTCCCTATTGAACCTCCCTCCCACCCACACCCTCCGCCCCATCCCACCCTTCTAGGTTGTCACAGAGCCTGGGTTGAGTTCCCTCTGTTATACAGCAACCTCCCATTAGCTATCTATTTTACATATGATTTTATATATATATATATATATTTCAATGCTGCTCTTTCAATTCATCTCACCCCCTAGAGAACAGACTTTGGACACAGTCCTAGTTTTTAATGATTATTTGTACATTTGTTGTGTTACTCCATGTAAGCATCATTCCTCAGGAATCCAGAGAATTTATCTTGGCAAAACCAACAATCCTTGAAATGTTTGGTATCACCATTTTCTGAACATAAAATCATTCTAGCAGATTGTCATTGTGAATAGAATTGAGGGAGTCATTATAGTGTATCGTTGCCTTGACTTTGAATGGTCCTCTTCTCTTGGGACCTGGCCACTTCTTTAGTCAATCAGTTCAGTGGGTGAGAACTGGTTCAGGTCTGAATTGGAATATAAGGTATGTTACTTTAATCTGGATGGGACATTAATTATGAATCCTCTTTTATTTTGTATAGGCTAAGCAACTGCTTTATTAATTATCTATCTTATCTCAAGTGAATCTGCGTTGTCTTAACCATCCTCAGAGAGCTCAAAGAGTGTATTTACCTGTCTGCCACTGAGATATTGCTATTCTTTACAATAAAATTGAGGACAATTTTTTTGCTTCTGATGGTTAAGCACCATCATTATTGCCTTTTACGTCATGCATGTTGCTATCTGGATAGTCAGATCTGTTCTAGTGTTTCCCACCATCACCTCTGACCTACAGAGAACACCCACCACATTGCATCTCAATAATACCAGTTTCCCTGTCACCCATGTGTCTTCAAGGCACGCCTGGGAATCATAGCCAATTTTTATATATAATTTTTATATATAAGGTTGTTTTTAATATATAATTTTATTTATTTATTTTTGACTGTGCTGGGTCTTCATTGCTGTGTGGGCTTTTCTCTAGTTGTGGAAAGTGGGGGCTACTCACTGGTTGCAGTGCACAGGCTTCTCATTACAGCGGCTTCTCTCGCTGCAGAGCACAGCCTCTAGGGCACACTGGCTTTGGTAGTTGTGGCTCACGGGCTCAGTTGTTGTGGCTCCCAGGCTCTATAGCACAGGCTCAGTAGTTGTGGCACAGTGCTCAGCCTCTCCAGGGCAGGTAGGTTCTTGATGTTATATATTTATGTACATCCATTATAGCATGCTGAGTTTTATCAGTATTTTTACCATTTCCTCTATTTGACCTAATTTTTAACAAATATTATGGTATTTCTACTTTACTTAGTGTGGACCATCACTTTCACCAAACTTTCCAGAGATTTCCTACCAGTATGATAGTATTACCTTCTGCATCCTTTCCAGAGTATTGATTCTTTTTATAGGAGATTGCTCCCATGTTGATAACATTTACCAACTTCAGGTTCTGCCCTTTTTGTTCCAGCTCCAGTTAGATCCATTGTCTCCCGCCCCCCTGCAGGCACATGTGGATGGAGTCCTACAGATCATTGAAAATAACAGTGTTTCTTCCTTAGTGAATATAACCTTTGCTTCACCAGGTTATGTAGTGGCAATCCTGGCTATGAGTTTTATGGCCAGGAGGGAAGGCATGCTGTTGGAAAGACAGAGGAGTGGGCCACTTCTGAAAATCCTGTGAGTGTAGGAAACCTGAGATTCCAAGATTTTCAAGTGCATTTTACTGTAGTTTATTAATCTCATACTGCAGGGCCTTAGTCCTCCCAAATCAGAGCTCTTAAGCTGGCAGAGCAGACTTGCTGAGCTTGAGAACTGAGTCTTACCTTCAGCTCCATGGCTGACAAAGTGGATTTGTGATAGAGTATACCAATCTATGGCACCCCACTCCAGCACTCTTGCCTGGAAAATCCCATGGACAGAGGAGCCTGGTGGGCCGCAGTCCATGGGGTCGAGAAGAGTCAGACACGACTGAGCGACTTCACTTTCACTTTTCACTTTTATGCATTGGAGAAGGAAATGGCAACCCACTCCAGTGTTCTTGCCTGGAGAATCCCAGGGACAGGGGAGCCCGGTGGGCTGCCATCTATGGGGTAGCACAGAGTCGGACACGACTGAAGCGACTTAGCATACCAATCTATGTTAGCCTGAAAATAGAAAATCCAAACCAAATCAGGCATGGGAGCTGTATCCACATACTGACAGGAAGTGGAGGAGATGGAGTCTCACTTTAGACTCCTGAGGGCATCCTGGTGATCAGAGTCTAAGATCAAGCACAGTGACAGCAAATAAATGTGGTTCCTCTTCAGATTCTGTTGATGTCAAATTTAGGGAGGTTGGAGGGGAGGTTAGTCGGATCTAGCCAATGATTGAAAGAAGAAAGTCAAACCTGAGTGTTCCTGAGGTGATCCAGTCAACTTGTTAGATACTAAGCAACATATTCTAGTAACTTTGTTCCAAAATGAAAAGGAAGGGTAAGGTAAAACTAGAGTGTGGGCAAGTTACAACATATTGGACCTATAAGAACAAAGCCGACACTTTCTTCCTGGCACTGTGCCTCCTGCCTTGTTCCTTTATAGCCTGTAAACCCTTTTCTTCTCTCAGCTTTTTGTTTCTAAGGTGCTCTTTGAGGATAAAGCATTCTGTTTAAACAGAAAGTTTAGACAACAGTATCCTAAGGTAATGCTGGGGGTATTACAAAGAAAATGCGACTGATAAATGGGCAGGTAAGTGCTTTCAAACCTCTTTCATCCCCGTTCTTTTCCAAGTGCAATGTGCTTGAATCAGATAGCGTCTCACTGGCTCAGAGAGGGATGAGTTAGGCAGGGAGTAGAAGATGGACCCTTCGGAACACATGTGATGGAGGTAAAAATGGAGCAGAGCTAATAATCTTTCATATTTAACATGGAGAAATCAACCCTAGGAGCAAGGAGAATGATGGGTATAAATCTTTATATTGAAACATGTTGTCAGTAAAGGAAAGTATAATCTATATATATAGCCACAGAAGAAGACATTTGTGAGAGAAGACTGGAAGATCAAAAAAATAGTAACAATTTACTGTTTATTATTAGCCTGTTGAAGAATAGTGAATGGCATCAATCTATTATGTGATCAAGAATAGTATGTGGATAACAGTGCTTTAAGATAAAAGAGATGTATGTTTAAACAGTATTAGCAATTAATGTAAACAAAATGTTCATATTAAAGCCAATAGAGTTAAAAGTATATTTCCTTTATCCCTTTATTGATTTTCCCTCAGGAAAAAACTAAATGCTATAAAGTCAGTAATTGCAGGAACATTTCCTTTTAATGTTATAAGGGCTGTTGAATTCTTAGCAACTGGATTACCTTTCCGAAGCACAGAGTATAATATGGACATAAATGTGATTGTTTTCTTCCTTTCTGAATACACATAAACATCCCATATTATTAATTTAGGTGATTATTCTCATAAAGCAATTTCCTTTCAACTATTTTTTTTTTTAACTGAAGTGTTCCCTAATAACAGGATTCTAGTATCTGGTATAGTTTAGAGAAAGAATGTATAGGACTTTAGAGACAATTATCAACTTTCATAAAGAAGTCTGAGTCAATTATTTTCTCAGAAAAGATAATTTATAACTATAGAAGGAAAAACAGAAATTTTTATATCTCATGTTATATAAACAGAGGCACTAAAAAGGATATATGTCATGCAGCTTCATCAATAATAGATGTTGGTGGTTTGGGATTAGCACATGCAAACTATTAGATTAGATTATAGAGTGAGAAAACAGCAAGATCCTGCTGTATAGCACAGGGAACTAGGTTCAGTATCTTGTGATAAACCATCTTGAAAAAGAATATGGAAAAGAATAGGTACATATATATTCTTACTGTTCTTTAGTCTCTAAATTGTGTCCAACTCTTTGTGACCCCATGGACTGTAGCCCACCAGTCTCCTTTGTCCATGGGATTTCCCAGACAAGAACACTGGAGTGGGTAGTCATTTCCTTCTCCAGAAGATCTTCCTGACCCAGGGACTAAACCCATATCTCCTGCATTGACAGGTGGATTTTTTTACCACTGAGCCACCAGGGAAGCCCTTTACACACACACACATACAGCTGAATCACTTTGCTGAACATCAGAAATTAACACAACATTGTAAATAAATCAAATAAAATAAGTTAAAAATAATAATACATGTTTAATAAATGCCTCTTGAACTTATTATTGGCTATGGGATTATGGATATACAGACCTTCTCTAGAGGGAATTAATGTAGATTTCTTAGGAAGTGGCATCTGCCTGGTGTCAAGAGCAAGGTGCCCATGTGGGTGAAATATGGCCATGCTGAAAAGGATCCTGCGGCCAGATTGTATACGGCATTTTAAAGCATAGTATAGATTTCTGATTTTACGTGAGGTGTGAGGGCTGAATGATTGTAAACAGTGAAGAGATAATAGTCAGATCTATATTTTTAAGTGATTACTCAGACTGATGTATGGAAAATAGATTATAGGGGAAATCCACTGTAAATTATAATAAATAAATAATAGCAACATGGGGGCTATTGATTAGTTAGATAAGTGACTATCACGGCTTGGATTAAGGCAACTTGGAATTGTTGATACATGATCATATTTGGGAAATATATTTGAAAATATCTGGCAGCATCTTCTGTTTCTATCTGGGATGAGAAGAAAGAGTCATGATGCTTCCAAAGTCTTTGGCTTGAACCACTATGTGAATAAGATTGACATAATGAAATAAAAATTTGAGAGTGGAGCAGGTTGAGTATGGGATATCAAAATTTCTATTTTAGATGTGAGTATTTAGTGGAAGAAGTCTTCCCATGTGGCTCAGTAGTAAAGAATCCACCTGCCAAGCAAGAGACCCAAAGGAGACTCTGGTTTAATTCCTGGTCAGGAAGATTACCTTGGAGAAGGAAATGATAATCCATTCCAGTATTCTTGCCTGGTAAATCCCATGGACAGAGGAGCCTGGCAGTCCACAGGGCCACAAAAGAGTCAGACACAAACTAGCGACTAAATAACAAGAACAAATTCAATGGAAGGATATATAAATCTACATTTTGAGGGGATATTGGAACTAGAAAAAAACTGTGGCATCATCACCATATCTATGCCTTTGAAGATTATAGGATTAGTCTAGCAATAGAATTATCATTTATTCGAATCTAATCACAGTGTAGCAGTGAAGAAAAGAATTTCTAGGACAAAGCCTGAAGACACTTTATATTAACACGTCACTGACCAGAGACATACTGCAGCCACAGGCGTTAGATTCTGCAAAAATCCCCTAGTCATGTGATGTGTAGAAGTGTTGATCTGGAAGGAGGGAGGAACCATCAGAAAGATGAAGAGGAGGGGCCTGGGAGGCACCCAATATTAAACCCATGACTCTTGACTAAATAACTTCTCCTTTTCCTTCACACCTTTTTCGCAATGTTAGTTATTTATTTAGCTGCTCACATTATTAGCATCTGCATTAAAATGCAGACAGTTTGGTAGTAGGGAGTGTGCTTTTTTAAATTTATTTTTAATTGAAGGATGATTGCTTTACAATATTGTGTTGGTTTCCGCCATACATCAGTATTAAAGAGCTATACATATACATATGTCCTGTCTCTCTTGAGCCTTCCTTCCACATTCCACACCTTCCCATGCCTCTAGATTGTTACAGAAGTGTGTTTCTTTAGCTTACCACATTCTACCTAATTCCTGCCACTGGGTCCAACACACTTAGATGCTAAAACATTTATTTTGTGATGAAATAAAATAATTACTTTGTAACATTATCCATAAAATATTCCTTAAATGCTTAATTTGGTAAAAAGTACTGCACTTTATATTTGAGATTTCTATTGAATTTTCTTTCTGTTACTATAATTATACCCAAATATTTGGTCACACTTTCATTGTTTTTCTGAGCATTTATACTTTAAAGGATTTTATTATTAAATATTAAATATATTTATTAATATAAATACTAATTTTTATTTATATAAATTTTATAATTTTTGTACATTTACTACCTTTCATAGAGTTACATTTCTTGGTGATTTGTGTTTTTCCATTTTAAAAGTTTGTACAACAACTGTTACATACTGAGAGCCTATAAATAACCTCTCTTCTGTATACATTTTTAATAAATTATTTTACATTTATCTGTTTAATGTTTCTCAAGTATACCCTGAAGGTAGTTGTGATGTAAAGAGAAAAATAAACTTTTTTTCCTGTCAAAAAATAACCCCATCGCCTTTTATTTAGAACTTATTCCTTCCAAGATATGTATAAGATATTATTTTAAAAATTTAATCTAATATACTTACGCCAAGAAATTTATCTTGCACACACTCCAGTCCCCTTCTCTCCCCTAAGTAACACTGCCATCCTTAACCTCTACCAAGAGAGTTTTGAATTTTTAAACAATGGAGTAAATATACATTCATATAGGTTTCCTTTTTTTTTTTCTTATCTCAATGCTGTGTTTGTAAGATTAATCCCTGTCATTGTAGACCTATAGTTCATTCTTTCTCATTGCTTCAGTTCAGTCACTCATTCATGTCCAACTTTCTGTGATCCCATGAACCGCAGCACACCAGGCCTCCCTGTCTACCACCAACTCCCGGAGTTTACGCAAACTCATGTCCATTGAGTTGGTGATGCCATCCAAACATCTCATCCTCTGTCATCCCCTTCTCCTCCTGCCTTCATCTTTCCCAGCATCAGGGTCTTTTCAAATGAATCAGTTCTTCACATCAGGTGGCCAAAGTATTGGAGTTTCAGCTTCAACATCAGCCCTTCCAATGAACACCCAGGACTGATTTCCTTTAGGATGGACTGGTTGGATCTCCTTGCAGTCCAAGGGTCTCTCAAGAGTCTTCTCCAACACCACAGTTCAAAAGCATCAATTCTTTGGTGCTCAGCTTTCTTTATAGTCCAACTCTCACATCCATATATGACCACTGGAAAAACCATAGCCTTGACTAGATGGACCTTTGTTGACAAAGTAATGTCTCTGATTTTTAATATGCTGTCTAGGTTGGTCATAACTTTCCTCCAAGCAGTAAGCATGTTTTAATTTCATGGCTGCAGTCACCATCTACAGTGACTTTGGAGCCCCCCCAAATAAAGTCAGCCACTGTTTCCACTGTTTCTCCATCTGTTTGCCATGAAGTAATGGGAGTACATCATGAGAAACGCTGGACTGGAAGAAACACAAGCTGGAATCAAGATTGCTGGGAGAAATATCAATAACCTCAGATATGCAGATGACACCACCCTTATGGCAGAAAGTGAAGAAGAACTAAAGAGCCTCTTGATGAAAGTGAAAGTGGAGAGTGAAAAAGTTGGCTTAAAGCTCAACATTCAGAAAATGAAGATCATGGCATCTGGCCCCATCACTTCATGGCAAATAGATGGGGAAACAGTAGAAACAGTGTCAGACTTTATTTTTCTGGGCTCCAAAATCACTGCAGATGGTGACTGCAGCCATGAAATTAAAAGACGTTTACTCCTTGGAAGGAAAGTTATGACCAACCTAGATAGCATATTCAAAAGCAGAGACATTACTTTGCCAACAAAGGTCCGTCTAGTCAAGGCTATGGTTTTTTCTGTGGTCATGTATGGATGTGAGAGTTGGACTGTGAAGAAGGCTGAGCGCCAAAGAACTGATGCTTTTGAACTGTGGTGTTGGAGAAGACTCTTGAGAGTCCCTTGGACTGCAAGGAGATCCAACCAGTCCATTCTGAAGGAGATCAGCCCTGGCATTTCTTTGGAAGGAATGATGGTAAAGCTGAAACTCCAGTACTTTGGCCACCTCATGCAAAGAGTTGACTCATTGGAAAAGACTCTGATGCTGGGAGGGATTGGGGGCAGGAGAAGGGGACAACAGAGGATGAGATGGCTGGATGGCATCACTGACTCGATGGACGTGAGTCTCAGTGAACTCCGGGAGTTGGTGATGGACAGGGAGGCCTGGCGTGCTGTGATTCATGGGGTCGCAAAGAGCCAGACATGACTGTGTGACTGAACTGAACTGAACTGAATGGGACCAGATGCCGTGATCTTAGTTTCTGAATGTTGAGCTTTAAGCCAACTTTTTCACTCTCCTCTTTCACTTTTATCAAGAGGCTCTTTAGTTCTTCTTCACTTTCTGCCATAAGGGTAGTGTCATCTGGATATCTGAGGTTATTGATTATTTCTCCCAGCAATCTTGATTCCATTTTGTGCTTCATCCAGCCCAGCGTTTCTCATGATGTACTCTGCATATAAGTTAAATAAGCAGGGTGACAATATACAGCTTGACATACTCATTGCTTATTCTATGGTAATCTATTGTATTATATGTCATAATTTATGTATTCATTCTTTTATTAATAAACATCTATAAATTTATTAAAATTCAATAGTTATTCCGATTATTTGCAGTGTTACTAAAAATTAAGGCATGTATATATATTTCTGTATATGTGTCTACAGTGGAACAGCTGAGTCATCTTCTTAGCTTCAGTAAACACATCAAATAATTTTAATGTTGTCTAGTCAAAGCTATGGTTTTTCCAGTGGTCATGTGTGCAACTGAGAGTTGGACTATAAAGAAAGCTGAGTGCCAAAGAATTGATGCTTTTGAACTGTGGTGTTGGAGAGGACTCTTGAGAGGCCCTTAGACTGCAAGGAGTTCCAACCAGTCCATCCTAAAGAAAATCAGTCCTGAATATTCATTGGAAGGACTGATGCTGAACTTGAAACTCCAATACTTGGGCCACCTGATGCAAACTGACACATTGGAAAAGACCCTAATGCTGGGAAAGACTGAAGGCAGGAGGAAAAGGGGGCAACAGAGGATGAGATGTTTGGATGGGATCACCAACTCAATGGACATGAGTTTGAGTAAACTCCGAGTTGGTGATGGACAGGGAGGCCTGGCGTGCTGCAATCCATGGGGTCACAAAGAGTTGGACACAACTGAGCGACTGAACTGAACTGAATGTTGTACCAGCTTAAAATTTCACCTTCAGTGCACACAAATTCTAGTTGCTATTTATTTTCAACAAATATTCTGTCCTTCAATCCATTTTGGTGATTTGAGCAATATTTTGCTATGGTTTTTATTTACATTTCCTTAGTGATTGGAGAAGGATTTGGTAACCCACTCCAGTGTTCTTGTCTTGAGAATCCCAGGGATGGGGAAGCCTGGTGGGCTGCCCCATATGGGGTTGCACAAAGTTGGACAGGACTGAAGCGACTTAGCAGCAGCAGCAGCAGCAGCAGTAATTGATGAAGTTGAACATCTTTCCATATTTTCATCTGTTATTTG
The DNA here is from genome assembly GCF_027580195.1 of Bos mutus. Classification (NCBI taxonomy): domain Eukaryota; kingdom Metazoa; phylum Chordata; class Mammalia; order Artiodactyla; family Bovidae; genus Bos; species Bos mutus. The sequence continues at coordinate 75,216,405 of NC_091632.1, forward strand.
AATATCCTGTTTTGAAATGCTTCTTCAAATATTTTACTTATTTTGCCACTATGTTGTCTTTTTCATGTTAATATGTAGGGAATATATATGTGTTTACATATTGTCTCCTTATATATATATATATATATATATAGTAAATATCTCTTTTTAAAAAATGTTAAGCCCTGTAACTTTCCTTTTAAACACATTTATGGTGTTTATCTATCTATTTTAATGTGGTCAGTTTATCAGTTGATTTGTTTTCTTTTAAAGTTAGTAATGTGTATTTGTGTGTTATTTGCTCAGTCTTGTCTGACTCTTTTTGACCCCATGGACTGTAGCCTGACAGGCTCCTCTGTCCATGGAATTCTCCAGGCTAGAATACTGGGTTGGGGTGACATTTTTTTCTCAAGGAGTTGGTAATATTTATATCTTAATTAAAATATTTATTTATTTTTACGGTCATATAATCTCTGTTTTCTTTTAAAAGCTTTATTATCTTAAAATTTACATGTAGATTTATGATCTGTCTAAAGTTGAGATTATGTATGGTGTGTGGAAATATTAATAGTCAAAATTTTTCCCTTTTTTCCCAGCCCCACCATATATATCTCCAAGTGACATTGCACCATTTATTAAAAAGACCATTGTCCCCCTGTGATGACGAAGTGGTATCTTCTTGTAACTCAGCTGCAAGTCTGTCTTTGTCAGTCTGTTTTTCCCTCACATTCTCTTTATTCTTATGCCAATATCACATTTTAATCAGTGTGACTTTATAATCAGTTTTAATATCTGATAGTATAAATCGTCCAACTTGATTCTTTAAGATTGTTCTTGTCATTTTAGGTTACTTACATTGCCATTGCAGTTTGAAATCAGCATTTTGATTTAAAATTGCTGTATTTTTGATAGGAATTATGATAAACCGATACATAGAGTTTGAGGTAAATTGATATCTTTACATTATTGAGGAGTCTTTTAATTTGTCTCATGGAATGTTCCTTCATTCATGTCATTTTAACTTCAACTGAGTTTAATAATTTTAGGTATAAAAATATTAAACATCTTCTTTTAAGCTTTTTAATATTTTATAGCCTGTTACAACAGTATTTCTTTCATGAAAATTCAAATTCAGTTTTTGTGTATCCAAAAGTGTCTTTATTTAACTTTCATTTTGAAAAATATTTGAATAAGTAGAACTTTCTGAATTGGCTGTTGTGTTCACATTTTAGGATGAAATCTTAAAAACCATCTAATTCATTCTTAATTTTTGGTTTTTTATTTTCTAGTTTTAGAAATACTGTTTGACTTTCTTACGGATTCCAATTCTTTGGAGAAAGGCTCTAAACTTGTACCTAGTTTGTCAATTGTAGGTTTTATTTCCTTGAACTTGTTAATTACAGCATTTTTAAAGTCTTTGATAACTTGAATATGTGAGTCTCATATTGAATCAGTAAGTGGTAAATTTCTCTTGGTAGTTTTCGTTGTTAGCTTTGTTTGTTACTTTAGTTTGCTTGGCAATTTGTTAAATTAAAAGACAGACATTGTGACTGAAAGTTATAAAGGCTCTGGATGATGCAAATGTCTCTAGAAAGAGTTGCCCTTTTCCTTACAAAAAAGGTCCATCTAGTCAAAGGTCTGTCTAGTCAAAGCTATGGTTTTTCCAGTATCTCCAGTATCTCTGGAGACAAAGTGGAGATAGACCCTGTCACGAGTCAGAAAGCCAGCACCAAGTTCTGGATTAAGCAGAAGCCCATCTCGATCGATTCTGACCTGCTCTGTGCCTGTGACCTTGCAGAAGAAAAAAGCCCCAGTCACGCAATATTTAAACTCACGTATCTAAGCAATCACGACTATAAACACCTCTACTTCGAATCTGACGCCGCTACCGTCAATGAAATCGTGCTCAAGGTTAACTACATACTGGAATCGCGAGCAAGCACTGCCCGGGCTGACTATTTCGCTCAAAAACAAAGAAAACTGAACAGACGTACAAGCTTCAGCTTCCAGAAGGAAAAGAAATCAGGGCAGCAGTGACGGCGTTCTCCAGCTTCAGTCTGCTGCCGGAGCTCAGAGCTGCCTGCTGGGCCAGGTGGCTCTCGCCCATCCTGTGCCCTGCAGTCCTCGGAGGGGCCAGGCTCCCGGCTCACGGGGACAGGGCTGGTGGGCTCCAGGGGAAGGGGGCGCACCCCCTCGGACAGAGCTGGGGACGTTTCCACGGGACCGAAGCCTGAGTGACAGCGGCTTCGACGAGCAGTGCCCGGGGCCGGACGACACGGCACGGAGCCATGAGAGGCCCCGCCATCTTCACTGCCTGATGGCCCCACGCGAGGATGTACATTCAGACGTGTCCTTGCAGCTTGATCAAATTTCCTAAAACAAGCAAAGAACAAAAGTGTACATTTCTGTTTTTTTTTCTTCTTCCTTTTAATAAACTCTTTATCATGGTTGGTAAAAAAAAAAAAAAAAAAAAAATTCCAGTAGTCATGTATGGATGTGAGAGTTGGACTGTAAAGAAAGTTGAGCACAGAAGAATTGATGCTTTTGAATTGTGATGTTGGAGTCAACTCTTGAGAGTCCCTTGGATTGCAAGAGATCCAATTAGTCCATCCTAAAGGAAATCACTCTTGAATATTCATTGGAAGGACTGATACTGAAGCTGAAACTCCAATACTTTGGCCACCTGATGCATTTGAAAGGACCCTGATGCTGGGAAAGAATGAAGGCAGGAGGAGAAGGGGATGACAGAGGATGAGATGGTTGGATGGCATCACCGACTCAGTGGATATGAGTTTGAGTAAACTCCGGGAGTTGGTGATGGACAGGGAGGCCTGGCATGCCACAGTTCATGGGATCGCAAAGAATCGGACACGACTGAGTGAACTGAACTGATACATACATGTTTGTATATATAAATTGTATTCATTTTATATACAATGTACATGTACATTATAACTATTTCAGTTCAAATGTTGCAGAGATCAATATCAAGCAATATGTCTTCAGAATATGTATATAATAGGCAGCAGCAGAATTATATTATTTTAAAACTACCTTTGTTTATTTGGAAGAAAATTAAACTGTATTTTGTACTAAAATGTCTTTAGAAGTTTTCAACATTTGATGGAAGAATATACAATTAAATATAATTTAGCTTATTTAAAACTTTGGTTTATAAATGTTGTTACCAGAGTAATGACTGCATTTAATGAAAACAGATGAATCACATTGGGGACATTAAAAAGTTCAGTTAAATAATAATTTATTCAGAGGATAAAAACAGAGGTAACCTTTGCCTATTATGAGGTCTTTATTCATTTTTTTAAGAGGAGCTTTAATGGATTCCCAAAATGCATAATAGAGAAGCAAACTGGGTCATAATAAGTAAGGATTCTGGCATATTTCATTTTTAAAGGTGCAGAGATTTCTGTATTGAGAATTTTCAGGAGAAAAATAACTGACAATGGATAATTTTGGAAGATGTTATCATGCTAATTAAATTATTAACATAGTAATTACAGTTAGTTAAAATTTAAACAGAGTAGTGGTTAAGAGTCTTAACATTATGGGTGAGTTTGCCTTGGTTTAAATTCCAGTTCTACCATTAACTAGCTGCAGGTGTATGAAAAATTACAGTGTGTCAGTCTCCTCATTTGAGAAAATAATAGTATTAAACAGAAGGATTAGTGTTGGAATGAAGTTATTGTACATGAGGTGCTTTGAGCAGTATAATGTAAGTTTTAGCTGTTATTATCATTTAGATCAAATAATGAATCGTTTCTGAAGAGCATAGGTAATTTGTTCATTTTCATTTTATTTAGAAGAAAGTTTCTTCAGTTTATTTCACCATTATATTTCAACATTTTGAAAAGGTGCTGCAAACAAAACTTTGCACCTGCCCACAGGACCTCAGTGTTTGCCTTTTTCAATGTTAAGAATCAGTCATATTGTTGAGGTTTTATTTTTCTTTTCCTAATTAGTGTTTTATATGAGGTGTTTCTCTATTATTGGAATTGACATCCTAAGCATAGGGTGAAAAAAATAATAGCTTTTTTTTTTTTTTTAACAATGAGAAGTTCAATCAGGCTCCTATTACCTTTAGATCAGTATCCATCCATCTTTGAGCAGTTCTTTTTTTTCCCCCATAGCAAGATATTCCAGGCTAAGTTTACATTGTCCTGGTTCTACTCATTAGAGTAACAAATTCTCTATAAGACTCTCTGTTTCCTGTAAGGGAGAAAAGTAATTAGAATCAAGATCTGGGTACTAGTATTTTCATTGCTTCTGGGTTTCATTACTTCTATACACCATCAGCAGACAGGAGTTTATTATTATATTCGTGTATCTATGTATGTATTCATCCATTCATCTACCAACCTATATATATGCATGTAAAACCTGAGATACATATTAAAATCCTCCAATTCCAATACAATTAGCACAAGTTTCTTCTAGCATTTCATATATATATATGTGTGTGTGTGTGTATATATATATATAAAATTCTCTTGTCCAACAGTGAGACATTATTTATAAAAAATTGTTTCTCATTATTTATAAAAATTTCTTATGTGCTTAATCTGAGAATATAAATGATGTACATGATTCAGATTCACTAATCCATATCACTGTGGAAAGCAAACCTGCTGGCAAGCATTTAGCCTGAGTTGAGATTACAGTCGTTTTGATTTTTAGCTTGAAGAACAAGAACTTTCCAGCTCTGTGTGTGACATTTCCTGTGGATTTGTTGGCCAAAGCAAGGCAAATTCAGTGCAAATAGAAAGAAATTTCACAATTGCATGTATACAGAGAAGTGTGATGTACTGTGGAGCAGTCTTACTGTAACGATCCATCACAGTGTTCCACTGAACCCAGTGATTCATAACCCTTCATGTCCAACATGCATACCTTCTGCCAAGATCTCCAGAATCTTATGTAATTATGGCATCAGGCTCAAAATCCAAAATTTGTGAGCACATCGCGTGGATATGAGTAAATGAAGCTATTCTGAGGTCCCAAACTTCATTCACAGACCTCTGAGTTGAACAGCAACAGGGGACTTCCCTGCTGGTCCAGTGGTTAAGTCTGCCTTCCAATGCAGGAGAGTGCAGGTTCAATCCGTGGTCAGAGAGCTAAGATCCTATATGCCTCTTCACACACACACAAGAAAAACTCAAAACATAAAACAGAAGCAATATTGTAACAAATTCAATAACAGCTTTGAAAATGGTCGACATCAAAAAAACAAAAAACAAAAAACACACATACACAAAAAAAACTTTAAACAACAGATTATTCAGCCCACAATCTTGATATGGTAGGCAGAATTCTAAATGCCCTCAAGATTCTCTCTTCCTGGAATATGTTCCCTGAGTGTAGATGAACAGTTAATATGATAGAATATCTTTCTTACAATTGTTGCTGATATTGCAGTTCAATCACTAAGTTGTGTCTGACTCTTTGCAATGCCATAGACTGCAGCATGCCAGGCCTTGCTGACCATCACTGTCTCCTGGAGGTTGCCCAAGTTCATGTCCATTGAATTGCCGATGCCATCCAACCACCTTATCCTCCATTTACCCCTTCTCCTCCCGCTCTCAATCTTTCCCAGCAGCAGGATCTTTTCCAGTGAGTCAGTTGCTCACATCAGTTTGCTAAAGTATTGGAGCTTCAGCTTCAGCATCAGTCATTCCAATGAATATTCAGGTTTGATTTCCTTTAGGATGGACTGGTTGAATCTCTTTGCTGTCCAAGGGACTCAAGAGTCTTCTCCAACATCACAGATCAAAAGCATCAATTCTTTGGCACTCAGCCTTCTTTATGGTTCAACTCTCACATCTGTAAATGACTACTGGAAAGACCATAGCTTTGACTATACAGACCTTTCTGGGCAAAGTGATGTTTTTGCTTTCTAATATGCTGTCTAGATTTGTTGTAATGTTCCTTTCAAGAAGCAAACGTCTTCCAATTTCATGGCTGAAGTCACCATCCACAGTGATTTTGGAGCCCCAGAGGAGAAAATCTGTCACTGCTTCCACTTTTCCCCCATCTATTTGCCACAAAGTGATGGGACTGGATGCCATGACCTAAGTTTTTTTAATGACGAGTTTTAAGCAGGTTTTTCACTTTTTCTTACCATTAGATTAACAATTTTCTCATCTATAGTTATTCAAAAAGGCAATTATACTAAGTGGATCTGACCTAACCAGGTGAGCATTTTAAAAAGAGGTGAAGTATCAGAGATTTCTGCTCCTGTTGACCTCAGAGGAAGCAAACTACCAGTTTGTAAAGAGAACCATGAAACCTGGGATGACGAGTGTTCTTTAGAAGCTGAGGTCCTTCATCCTGCAGCCATGGAAAACTGAATTCTGCTAACAGTGATCTTGGAAGAGGTAACACAAGAGGTCACAGCCCTGGCTGACACCTTGAATTTAGCCTCAGGAGACTCTCAGCAGAGGGCTCAGCAAATGGTACCCAGATTCCTAACCCCCAGATACAATGAGACAATAAGTTTTGTTATTTTAGGCAGTGAGTTTGTGGTAATGTACAGTGTAGCAATTGAAAATTAATACAGAGGCCCATTTAATGTAGGAGAGACAGCATAATAACTGGTCCAGAGAACTTCTGAAATCCAGACACCTGTGTCTGGACCCTATTCTAGGGGCAAGGACTGGTCTCTGAGTAGACTTCAGTTTTCCTCCCTGGACACAGCTCCTTATGCTGATTTTCTCTGTAGTTCTTGGCTCCACCCTTTAGATTACCCTCCCTTAAAAAATAAAACAGATGAAGCAATATAACAAAACAGAAACAAACTCACAGAAAAAGAGAGCAAAATAGCAGGTACTCCTAGAAAAGGGAAGAGGGGAGAGGCAAAGTTAGGGTAGGGAATTAACAGGTAAAGACTACTGTGAATAAAAGAAATAAGTGAAAAGGATATATTGTTACAGCACAGGAATATAGTTAATATTTTATATCTATAAAAGGACTATATAAAAATATTGAATGAATATATTGTACATCTGAAACTAATATTGTAAATCAACTATGCTTCAATTAAAAAAAAACTTTAAAAAACAAACACAAACAAAAAAGAAATAGTCCATGCTTTTGGCAAAGCATTCCTTCTCAAAATGCACTTCAAAAGTAGGGCCAAGAGGCCTCATTTAATTTTGAATCCTCTCAGTTCCTGCTTCTCCATCCAAGCTGTCAGGGTTTTTAGTAGTACACTTATTTAGAGACCTTTATGAATTTCCTGGGATATTTTGGAGAACTTACTTTGTGCCCCTGAAGTCATTCATTTCATAATATACCTCTATCTCCTTCTGGATGTTAGGCTACTGTGTAACAATGTTAATATGATATTTTAATCCATCTTTGTCAAGCTGAACAAATCTTTTGGCATACCCTTAAACCACTCTGAGATTTTAAGAAAAGGCCTTCTACCACAACTTTGCTGATCTTTCCCTTGAAGCAACTTACTGCTTTAAGGATTTTTGCCAGATAGACTGAAAATGTAAATGCTTTATTTTCCAAACCAATGAGTCACTTCTATTTTTCCTCTAAAATGCTTGCAAAATGAAGGGTTCCTTTTTGTCTCTCCTCTTTGTCCTCATACCTTAGGAAACTCAGCTGAAAGAGGCCAGATGATACTTGCAAAAACTGCCAGGACATGTCCTTAGCCAGATCCAACAATTCATTAGATACAGTGATTTTTCAAGGCTCTTTCATGCTGGCTAATTATTCTATCTCAGCATATATTGGTCCTCAAACCCCATGCCCCTCCAGCAGCCCTTTCTTCACCACTTTTACAGAAATAGTAGCAATTTGTTTGCAATTCCTCCAAACTGACTCAGGCCTCCTCCTGGTTTTCTCCTCTATTATCAATCTCCTTATATTCCTTGACAATGCCACATCATTTTAGGCTTTTGCTGTGACAGTGCTCCATTTCAAGGTACTGTTTCTATGTTGCTCTTGTTATTTAGTTGCTCTGTTTTGTTCAACTTTTTGTGAGCTCATGGATAGTAGCCCACCAGCCTCCTCTGTCCATGGAATTATCCAGGCAAGAATACTGGAGTGGGTAGCCATTTCCTTCTCTAAGGGATCTTCCTGACCTAGGTATTGAAACTGCATCTCCTGAATTGGCAGGCAGATTCTTTACCACCAAGCCATCAGAGAAACACAAATCAAATATTTATCTGTAATTCCACACACACAGCTCAGCTGGTAAAGAATCTGCCTGGCATGCAGGAGACCCCAGTTCGATTCCTAGATCAGAAAGATCCCCTGGCGAAGGGATAGGCTAGCCACTCTAGTATTCCTAGACTTCCCTGATGGTCAGAAGGTAAAGAATCTGCCTGGGTTCGATCCCAGGCTGGGGAAGATCCCCTGGAAGAGGGCATGGCAACCCATTCCAGTATTCTTGCCTGGAGAATCCCCATGGACAGAGTCACCAAGAGTCGGACATGGCTGACCAACTAAGCACAACAAGCACAGCACGCACACACACACACACACACACCAACAATTATTGGCTTAAAATTATTATTAAATTATTATAAACATTTTCTCATGATTCTGTGGCTCAGAAATTTGGCCTGGACTCAAGTGGAGGTTGCCATGGTTGTTCTCAATGGGAGATATCACGTGGCTTCAGTCATTCATTTGAGGCCATGTGGCCTCTCTGCACACAAGGTGGTTAATGCTACCTGTCATCTAAGACGATGTCTGTAGCTTATTAGCTGGGCTTCTTCACATGTGGGAAGTGTGTGTAGTTTAAGCTCCAGTGTACAAGAGTTTTTTATGTCTCTGCTTGTGTTAAATTTCTTCTTGTCCTGTTGGCCACAGCAAGTCACACGGCCAAACCTAGACTCAACGTGGAGGTGACTATAGAGGGCATTGATACAGCAGGTTCAGAAAGCTCCAGTAGGAGGCATTATTCGGACGACTTTCAGTCTTTTAATAGGAATATCCTGTGATGTTATGCCCATGACTTGAAAATTCTATCACCCCCAAAGTTACTATTATTTAAAATTTTGGGTACCATGATGGGGTTAGCTACGTGTATTTCTCGGTGTTCATTGGACCATCTGGTTGCTCTCATGGAGGTCACTTCTTTTACAAAACCATTCTCCTTAGTCCCACTAGATCTGATCTGATTTTTCCCCTGCCTTTCTATTAGTCTGTTCTAGAGGCACTCTGTTCTCTTCACACCGTGTCCTGATATTTTATATATATATATATATATAAAATTTTATATATATATATATATATAAAACCTAGAATAAAAGTTCTATTACCCTCAGGTACAAAGTGCCTTCTTCTCTAAAAGAGATATACTGCGTATTTTGAGTTACAGTAATGCCTATGATTTTTTTTCTCAAATAAGTCATGTTCTAGTTAAAAATGAAGATTTCCAAACAACTTAATTTTATATTAACTCTAATTTAACTTAAGAAGACATGATTTTGAAGAAATCTTGAACGAATTCTTTTGTCTTTCTGTCATGATTTCTTAATAAAAAGTTATTGTGAGCTAGAGGCATAGTAATAAGAATGCTTTTAACTTAAACCAATCATATCAGTTCATGGCCTCAATGTATTTTAAACTGACTCAAAGTAAAGAAACCACTTTTATTTTCGATGCTATTGGCTTTAAAGCTTGATCTCTGAATTCTGCAAACTGTATGTCCTTCATACTGGATGGGGATGAGGGTTTGAAGAGGAAACAAAATAGAGAAAGAAAATCCTAGTGAGTTTTGAATCATTTTTTTGGTCAAGTGAAAATGTTACTACATTTTTTTCCTGGATACATTTATTAATAATTTATTTATTTTGATAATTATTTAGGAATATTTTTCTGTCACTTGCAATCCCTGATTAATATAAGACCTAATTAATATAAGACCTAATCGATTCTTTTAGTTAGGTTATTGCAAGAAAAATTCAATTACAATCACATACAACCAAAAATTAATGATATTCTTTCTTTGTGCCATGTAATAAAAGTTGTATTTTTACATATAGTATGTTCAGTCTCAATTGATATCATTTCCATAAAAGTTACCACCCTGTCATCTTCCGCATCATCTATTTAGTCTCCCTCATATTGGTCATTAATGTTGCATATGAGTATTTGTCACTTACTTTGATTTAGACACTATACTTTGTGATGTGGAATAATCATTAACAAATATACTGCCTTCCCTCAAAGAGTTTTTATCCACTTTAGGAAGAGAGACAAACAGTCAACTTAAGTACAAAACAGTGAAAGTTGACAGGGGAACTTTCTGGCATTATGGAAATTTATTCATCTTAACTGTGTAGTGCAGGTGTACACATCTATCAAACTCATAAAAATTTAAAAATAAAATTGAAATATTTTATTTGATATAAATTTTGTTTCAAAACGAAGTTTATTGTGATGAGGGGCAGTCATAGGAGTAAATAATAAAGAAACATGTATTTTGGGGTTTGCACAGCTTTGAACCAAGGCCATTTTCACTTTATAGCCATCCTACAGTATTCCAGTTTGCCTTGCAATTATGTTTTTCTTTCTCTATTTTCTTCTCTTTAGATTTCTTCCTGTGACCTTCAACAAACTTTAGCCATAAGCTTGGATTTGATCAAATACTCTTCTAGTGGTCATGAACCTGCTGAGTGTCACAGAAAATTACACAATATGCTTGACCATAAGGGGGAAATATAGTAAAAAAAGGAAAGCAAAAATAAAAGTAAAATAATGGGAAATGTTTTGGAAAATATTTCAGGAAAAGATTGAAAAGAGTGAGCAGTTAATAGAGACTGAGGGAATGAGTGTCAAAAATAAAAACTATTCAGCTTAAAAAAACACACTTAATTCATTTGTGTTTAAATTTCAACTTGGGGTTTCTGCATTTTGGTTTTGATCTGTTTGATAATTAGTTTCTTGAATTTCTCTTGCTCTTTCATTTAAGAAATGAAACATATTACTCAGAGGTAAGTAAAATAACTCCAGATGAGGAGCAGTGTATTCGACTACCATCTAGAAGAGTGAGCCAAGCAAAGACCCCTATGCTGTCCTTTAATGTACGTGTTCCATGTTCTTTAATATGAACCTAGAGTCTCTCACCAGGAAGTAACTTCCATGCAGAGAAATTACTTCAGTGCAGCTCTAGGGGACCATCTTCCTTTATTTATCCACCTTGCATGTCTTTTTCATGGGGATTTCAATAAAAAATAATAAACAATATTTACATATTTATTTTGCAAGTAGTTTTTGAAATGCAGATTTCAACTTTTATGTCCTTACCAGGATTATTTTAAGTGCCAGGATCTAGATCTTAATTTTAGCTATTAAAGTATCATTAATATCTTTAATACTATGTAAATAAAGTACTTTGTAATAGTTCTCTGCTATGTGCTTTGAACACATATTCATTTCTCAGCCTTTTATTACTTCAAAACAGCCATATGTGGGCCTTGTTGCTGTTCAGTCAGTAAGTCATGTCCAACTCTTTGCAACCCCATGGACTGCAGCACACCAGGCTTCCCTGTCCTTCACCATATCCTATAGTTTGCTCAGACTCATGTCCATTAAGTCAGCGATGCCATCCAGTTATCTCATCTCTGTTGTCCCCTTCTCCTCCTGCCTTCAATCTTTCCCAGTATCAGGGTCTTTTCCAAGAAGTCTGCTCTTCACATCAAGTAGTCAAAGTACTGGAGCTTCAGCTTTAGCATCAGTCCTTCCAATGAATATTCAGGGTTGATTTCCTTTAGGATTAACTGGTTTAATAAGATGTACGTATGTAGGAATTTTTTTTTTTTTTTTCTAAAGATAGGCTGCATTAAATTGGTAGGTCCAGGGCTTCCCTCCCCTTTTGCCAGTGCCTGCCTGAGGTTTGTTGTTGTGTTATTTAATCCTTTAGTCTTTTTTGATTCTTTACAACCCCATGGACTGCAGCTTGCCAGGCTTCTCTGTCCATGGAATTTGCCAGGCAAGAATACTGGAGTAGGTTGCCATTTCCTCCTCCAGGGGATCTTCCAGACCCAGGGATTGAATCCATGTCTCTTGAGTCTCCTATATTGGTAGGAGGGTTCTTTACCCTTGAGCCACCACAGAAACCCTTGCTTTAGGTTTAAGGAACCACATCTCCAAGGCTATCAAGATTTAGTAGGAGGAAAAAGAAAATGAGTTTGTATTTCTTTTCACCATAGATAGAAGGTGATTTTGGAAATAGTTTATAGATTGAAATTTGTAAGAATTGACTTTGAAAAGTATTTCTCTTTCTCGTAAGCAATGATCCTGAAATTAAAACTCACAATCTATATGCTGTCAATATTCTGTGTGTGTGTGTGTGTGTGTGTGTGTGTGTGTGTTTTGCTTTGTTGAATGTGGGATCTTAGTTTCCTGACCAGGGTTTGAACTTGCACCCCCTGCATTAGAAGCACTGCACTTTAACCACTGAACCACCGGGGAAGTCCCTTTTTATGTACTCTAAATTAAATTTAAACAGAATGACATTATTTGTAAGCTGTTGTCAGATAATTGCCACACAACTTCCATTCCTTTGTTTTCAACTTCGAATTAAGAAAGCATTTGATTCAATAGAGAAATATCCTGAATTTCAATTGAACTCAAAAAAATTTTTGTATAAAGTAACTGATTTACTAAATCAAATTTGTTTGTATCCATCAATATATCATCTATTTAAGTATGCATTTTAATCAGGATGTGATTTAGCAAAATAATCTACTTAAAATATTTTTCTGAAAAAGTGCAAAGTAACATCAAATTACAGCAGTGATCCTCTTTCAAATTGTTATGTGGGGGAAAAAATAGATTTTCTAAAGAATAAATACTTTATTTTACATCAAAAGTGTCTCCTCTGGAAGCTTTTGGAGGTCAATAAAAAAAGAAAAAAGATTAAGAAGTAAACTGTGAAATAAAACAGTTTTATGTGGCTGTGTAGACCTATCACTTTTGAAAAGTGGTTGGTTGAAGGATTATTTTAATATTTTAAAATCAATACTACTACACAGAATAAAGGGAAGGCTTCAGATGATTTTATTTTACTTTAAATAGGCAAATAATGTTCTTCCAATGTCCTTTGCCATTTTGTGAGAATGTTTTATTGGCAAAAATTTTGATTACATGCAATTCTAAGTGGTATACATTTTTCTGTGATGGATAATACAACATTATTTGGCCACTGCCACTCAATTTGTCTAGTTTCTGGTGTTCCTAGTATATATTGTGTGTTGGAAGCCACCTCAAAATCAAATGACCTAAATGATTTTATTATTCCTGTGGACTCTGTGAGCCAAAGAGGGGGCAGTGGGGTCTGACCTTCTTAGCCTACAATATCTGGGGCTCATCTGGATAGCCTGATGGCTCAGGGTAACTTGTATAGATGGGGCCAAAATACTTGAAGCTGGAATATCTGATTCTAAGATGGCTTTTTAAAGTCACACATCTGGTTTCTGCTAGGAAGGGTGGGGGCAGACACAGCTTCCATTGGTTTTTGTTTGTTTGTTTCATTTTTTAAATTATTTATTTGTTTACTTGTCTACGCCAGATCTTAGTTTTGGCGTGTAGGATCTTTTAGTCGTGGCAAGTAGAATCTTTAGCTGCATCATGAACTCGTAATTGCAGCATGTGGAATCTAGTTCCCCCACAAGGGATGGAAACTAGGCCCCCTGCATTGGGAGTAGGGAGTCTTAGCCACTTAGCTGGATGACACCAGGGAAGTCATCCAGCTCCCATTGGTGACTGGGGTGTTCCATAAACAACATGGAGACTGAATAGTGTGTAGGACACAGCTTCACTATGCAGCTTTCACAGTGCCAGCTGGAACACTTTTTCTAGAAATACTTCTACTTGGAACCCTGATACTCCACTCTAGAGAGGTCATAGACATTTTAGTCCATAGTCAACAGTCTGTGCTCTACCTGCCCCTCAACCAACCCAGCTCAAATCCAAAGCCCTACATATGATACGTCTTTAAAATAAATCTGAAACCAATACTTATATTTGTACCAATCTGCTAAGTATATATAATTACTGAAAAAAAAATGCTTTAAATATTCTAGCCCTATCCATTTTTATTGTCAGCTATGGTTAGCCCATTACTGTATTGCCTATGATTTTGTAATTGTAATAGCTATTCCTTTTGAGAAGGCAGATTATTTCTAAATTTGTGACCATACTCATTTTTGAAGTTTTATATTTTTCCACAGAGAATAATTGACACTCTCTATGTTTTATGCTATTTTCTGCATATCCATCTCTCTCTCTCTCTCTCTCCACATATATATATGGGATGAGTTCATTTATTTATTTTTTTTTACTTTTTTTTTTTTTTTAATTTTATTTTATTTTTAAACTTTACATAATTGTATTAGTTTTGCCAAATATCAAAATGAATCCACCACAGTTATACATGTGTTCCCCATCCTGAACCCTCCTCCCTCCTCCCTCCCCATACCATCCCTCTGGGTCGTCCCAGTGCACTAGCCCCAAGCATCCAGTATTCATTTAAAATTCTTTTTAAAAAATCTTTAGTGGAGTAGAATTGTCTTATATTGTTATGTTACTTTATGCTGTATTGTAAAGTGAAAAAGATAAACTTGTATTCACTTTTCTATAGATTTTTTTTTTCCACATAGGTCATTACAGAGTATTGAGTAGTGTTCCCTCTGCTATATGGTAGGCCCTTGTTGGTAATCTATTTTATATATGGTACTGTATATGTATCAACCCTGATTTCCCAATTTTTCCTATCCCCTCTTTCTCCGTTGATAATCATGTTTGTTTTCTACATCTGTCACTTTATTTCTATTTTGTAATCAAGTTCATTTGTATTTTTTTAATATTCCACATATAAGTAATATAATATCATATTTGTCTTTCTTTAACTTCACTCAGTATGGCAATCTCTAGGTCCATCCATGTTAGTGCAAATCACATTATTTTGTTCTTTTTATGGCTGATTAATATTCCATTTTATATATATATAATATATATATGTATGTCCCACAGCTTCTTTATCTATTCCTCTGTCAATGGACATTTAGGTTGCTTCCAGTCCTAGCTATTGTAAATAGTGCTACAATGAACACTGGGGTGCAGGTACCTTTTTGAATTATGGTTTTCTCCAGATATATGCCCAGGAGTGGAATTGCAGGATCATATGGTAACTCAATTTTTAGTTTTTTAAGGAACTTCCATACTGCTCTCCATAGAGGCTATAACAATTTACATTCCCCCCAAGAATGTGTTAGGGTTCCCTTCTCTCCACACTCTCTCCAGCATTTATTGCTTGGAGATTTTTTTGTTGATGGCCATTCTCATCAGTGTGAGGTGATACCTCATTGTAGTTTTGATTTTCATTTTTCTAATAATTAGTGACATTGAGAATCTTTTCATGTGCTTTATGGCCATCTGTATATCTTCTTTAGAGAAATGCATATTTAAGTCTTCTGTCCATTTTTTTGGTTGATTTTTTTTTTTTTTTTTTTACTGAACTGCATAAACTATGTGTGTGTATTTTGGAGATTGATCCCTTGTCAGACACTTCATTTACAAATATTTTTTTCCCCATTGTGAGGACTGTCTTTTCATTTTGTGTATGATTTCCTTTGCTGTGCAAAAGCTTTTGAGTTTAATTAGGTCCCATTTGTTTATTTTTATTTTCATTACTCTAGGAAGTGGGTCAAAAAATTCTTGCTGTGATTTGTCAGAGCGTTCTCCCCCATGTTTTCCTTTAATGCTCTCATAAGATTTTAGTTTCATTTCAACAAACTCTATTAAGGTAGCCAATTCAAGGAACGTTCACAGGTTGGTATTACCCCCTAGATACTCAGATCTTTCCAATCTTTAAACCGAGGATAACCACTCAGTTGTAAGGAGATGACAACCCGCTACAGGATTCTTGCCTGGAGAATCCCACAGACAGAGGAGCTTGGTCCAAGGGGTTGCAAAGAGTAGGACACGACTGAGTGACTAACTCACAACCACTCAGTATGTAAACTGAGATTTCCCAGTTCCCTTCACTGAGGATAACCCACTCAGTGCCTAAACTGAGCAAAATTTACCTAGTCCTTCAATTGAGGATAACCCAGGTACCTCTTCTTGAAACTAAGTTTCAAGGATAACCTATTCCCTCACTTAATAAAACAGTATCATCAACCAATAACAGTAAATCCTAGAGCCAGGATAGATTCACCCAAATTCATCTGAACTCCAGGGAGGTGGATGGGCACAGGAGGCCTCTGCTGGTACCAAGGCTCTGAATCCTTGTAGAGTTCAAGCAAAGTAAGGGAATCTGCTCTGGTACCTTTGTTGGCTGGTCATAATTGTCAACTAAAAAATATTTTCCCAACCTCAAAATTGAAAGTTATGTTTTATTCGATGAAAACTTTTAATACTTCAAGCCCAAGAGGCAGAATCTCAAGTGACCCTGAGAGAAATGCTCCCTAAAATTCTTAATTGTAATTTTTGTAATTTATAAGAATTAAAGAAGCATTCAAATGAAATGCAACTAAATTGATGCAGCTTATGCATCAAAATGATGACTTGAGTATATACCTTTGCTTCCTGTTCTTTAAAGAAACAATGTAATGACAATAAACAGACACAAAAGGAAATGACTCCATTTGTTGAAAAGGATTCTTTGGACGATTAAAGATTTTAATAAATTTCTAGAAGAAAGAGAGGAAAGGATGATGATGAATAAAACAGAGCCAAGAAACTTGAAGCCTAGAATTGCTCACTCTGGAGCAGGAGTGAGGAAAGAAAACTAATCTATATAGTAAACCTCAGTCTCCAAATTTAGAATCAGGAGGAAAGAAAGTGGGGGGTAAGGTTAGGGGAAAAGTAGGCCTCAAAATAGATCAGTTGACTAAAGATAGGTCCGTGGAAAGTTAAACCAGTATGGGTCTCTTCCCCCTCATCCTTTAACTATTATTTTTAGCACTTCCACACTTTTTCATTTTCTTTCATTAAACTGAGCAACTTATATTAAAAGGTGGATCATTGACTTAATAAAAGATGAGAAAACTCACTTTCTTATTGTAAGATGATACTACTTACAACTAAAACTATAGAAAAATTATGTATAAACTGACATACCAAAAAATTCTCTTGTTAGTGGAAGCGAGAAAGAGTGAAAAATTGCCAATGAAAAGCACAATTATGAAATTATATATTTCTCTTGGCTTTGGGTATGTTAATAATTCACCAAATTGTTATCTCATGCAGTATAACTTATTTCAATAGTATATTCTGCCAGTTAAGTTTCAATTCCATACTAAGTCCAAAGATTCAGAATTATTTTTAAAAGAGAGAAATAGTATAAAGTAAATGTGGTAATCTCTTAATAGCCAACCACTGTTTGTTTCCAAGTTAGAAATGAAGAAGTCAGAGAAATGTCTGCTATTAAATTATCTTATTTTATTGACAGGAGAGAATACACAATGACTGAGAGATTGACAATGCATTGTACTGTTGACACGACTGAATGCTTGCTGAGTGAAAAATCAGCAAAGCCAATGATGGCACTGCCACTTTCTAATAAGAGAGCAACTTCTAAAATTTCAGATTTAACTGCAAACAGTAAGTTAATAGCTGATCTGTGGATGAATTTATGAATGAAGTATACCTGGACTTGATGTTTTTCTATCATCCAGAGTCAGTTCCACATTTTTCCTGAAGCTGTATGTGTGTTTGTGTGTGTATAAATAATGCTCATCAACAACGAGTGCTGACATAATCCAGTGTAGAATACATTCTTTAAAATTTCCTGATTTATCCTAGAACAACTCTAGGTGATAACATTTACTCTGATGGTGTGAAATCATAGACTGTAAAATTGCTGGTACCTTAGTGCAAGTCAAGGCAGTACACCAAAACATGTAAGTAGTCACTATTCTTCACTGCCATGTACTGCTCCCCAAAAAAAAAAAAAAAAATCAAATTTTGCTTAATCAAATTTCCTTAATAAAAATGAATATCTTTGAATGTTATTAAATTTGCACACTTGAATATTTTTTCAATTTTAATATGTCTACTGAGATTTAATTGAAATATCATAAACTTCACATATTTAGGGCATGTAGTTTGGTATGTTTTGACTAAGGTATACACTTGTAAAACCATCACCACAGTCAAGATAATGAACAAATCCATCAGGCTCAAGTTTCCCATGCTCAAGAGCAAATGCTTCTTCTCTCTTTCAGGCCAACTGCAGCAGGACTATGTCCTGATGGTGAATGATTTGCTTCATTGTGGTTTAGTTTGTATTTTCTATATGTCCACAATCTTGCTATCTGCTTATCTTCTTTAGTGAAGTATCTGCCCAAATCCTCTATTTTTTATTCAGTGGTTTGGTTTGTTATTGAGTTTCAAGATCTCCTAGAGTCTAAATACAACTCTTTTGTCAGATTGTGATTTTCATTCTTTCCTCTCAGTCTTTGTCTAGCCTTTTCATCTTCTCATGGCATGTTTTAAAGAGCAGAAGTTTTAAAAATTTTAATGGAGTCCAGTTTACCACTTCTCTTCTCTAAGAAACTACCACTTAATGAGTTTTGGTGTAGTATCTAGGAATAAGATCTAATATGATCTGAAAAGATTATTAAAATAATGTTATCAAAGTACTGTAAGGTAAGAATTTCTTCATAAACTTCAAACAGGGCAAAGTATAGCAACATGTTAAAAGCAGAAGCAGATAAAAGAATTCAGCTCTCTTCTATCAATCTAGACATTAAGGAAATTGTAAAAATGTAATTCACTAGCTTTATTATTGTTTAAAAAATGCAGTTAATTTTTATACAATATATCTTTATATTAATATGTGGCAGGTTTATCACAATTATTTTAAGTAAATTATTATATATACCTTTAAATTTTTTTCTCAGTTCTAATTTCCAAGATGGCAAATGTACATCTATTAAAATTTATCCTACATAAAATCTATTTTGGGTGTCCTGATAATTTTCAAGTGTGTAAAAAATCCAAAAACCAAAATATTTGAGAAATACAAATTAAGACGTATTGAGGTAGAGGTAGACAGGCTCCAGATTTGACATTTACAAGCAGCCAGCCTCCTCCTTGCCTTTCCTGAGATAAAAGATTGGTGGGCTTCAGCATACATGCCCAGGACTGATACTGAAGTTGAAACCCCAATACTTTGGCCACCTAATGTGAAGAGCTGACTCATTTTAAAATACCCTGATGCTAGGAAAGATTGAAGGCAAGAGAAGGGGACAACAGAGGATGAGATGGTTGGATGTCATTACCAACTCAACGAACACGTTTGAGCATGATCCGGGAGATGGTGAAGGACAGAGAAGCCTGGCGTGCCATGGGTTGCAAACAGTCGGACATGACTGAGAGACTGAACAACAACAACACATGCCCAGAAAGGACCCTTGGACTCCAAAGTCAGAGGATAATTCCAGGCCATAATGAATCTTGCTCCTCCCAGAAACCTTCACTTGGAGATCCATCTTGGCTAAGGTGTGCACGCCACCCCAGGGGACTCCAGCATTACAATTATCCTAATAGCAACAAACATAGTAATCACCACCTTATATTCTCTGTACATGCTAATCATGACCCAACGAGGAAAATATACTCACCACATCAACAATATTTCACCCTCCTTTACACGAGAAAATGCACTCATATCACTACACATCTTACCCCTATTGCTCCTATCCCTAAACCCAAAAATTATTCTAGGGCCCTAAGACAAATCAACCAGGGGAAACAAAGCAAGGTGTTCGGCCTGACGGAAGACAGACACTCAACTTGGAGAACTGCCCCCTTATAAAGGATTTAAACTTCCCAAAGGCACGACTCGCTCTCTGAGCTCACCCATGTGCCTTTCTGCAGGTACTATTTTTTTTCAATAAACTTTTTACTTTACTCTTTACCTTCTGCCTTCTTGCCTGAATTTGTTCTTGACTAAGCAGGCAAGACTAGGGACCTTAGCCATTACAGCTGACTCCTGTGGTCCAGTGGTTAGGACTCCTGGTCTGGTAAACTAAGACTTTGCTTCCAGCTACTGCTTGCTGCAAGCTGCCACTTACTACTGCTAAGAGCAACTGGAATCAATATAACTAAAACATATATGGGTAGAGTTGTCACTTTTCATCTAATTCACAAGAGAATTAATTCTCAGGTAAATCAAGTAATTTTTCCAGTGCCATCCAGGCTTTGATTTAGGAAATGAATTTGGAGAATGATGGAAAATATCAAGAATGCAGAAAAAGCAAAAAATACACTTACAAAAAGGAAAGGTTGAAATTTGATTGAAACAGGAGAGAAGAGGACAGGACAACCTTTAAGAGAAGGATATAGCCCAAGGACCTGACATAAACTGATCAGATCAAATAGGAAGATGACAGTCAACTCCCACTAGAACTTGAACCTCAGTATATGCTCATTGGAACATATTCCCAAGTTAAATGACACCCACAGATGCCATGACAGTTCCAAGGTGAATCAGAAAGGTCAAAGTGTGGGCCGTGGCCCAACTTATGGAAATCCCCACCCCCTTCCCCAAAATAGCCAGAATATTCCTCCCACTCATTAGCTTATGGAATTACCCACCCCTATTAAAAAAACTGACAGTACTGAGACCACTCTTGCCTTCTGAAACAGCCAACACTCTGTGGACTGTTTCTCTCTACATAAATTCACTCTTTGCCCTCAGGGCTTCACTGATGGCTCAGATGATAAAGAATCTGCCTGCAATGCAGGAAACCTGGGTTCAATCCCTGGATTGAGGAGTTCTTCTGGAGAAGGGAATGGTTACCCACTCCAGTATTCTTGCCTGGGGAATTCCATGGACAGAGGAGCCTTGTGGGCTATAGCCCATGGGGTCACAAAGAGTTGGACAAGACTGAAGGACTAACACTTTCACTTTCACAGACCTTCACCTATCATGGACTTCCTGGTGGCTCAGACAGCAAAGCATCTGCCTATAGTGTGGGAGACCTGGGTTCAATCCCTGTGTTGGGAAGATCCTCTGGAGAAGAAAATGGCAACCTACTCCTGTATTCTTGCTTGGAAAATCCCATGGACGGAAAAGCCTGGTGGGCTACAGTCTGTGGGGTCACAAAGAGTCGGACACGACTGAGTGACTTCACTTTCACTTTCCTTTGTCTCTAACTGAATTCTTTCTGAGATAAGACCAAGAACCTGAGCTTCATTAAGTCCTGAGACCAGGTGTGTCGTAGTTAAAGACTGACTTTTAGTCCCAATCTAGGTTTTGGTTGAGTTTGAGTCTTCACCTGTGGGTTCAAGCCCCAGTCTGAGTTGCATAGTTTCAGCATCATGAGAAAGAAGAGGGGATTATGAATTCATGATGCTGAAACTATGCAACTCAGACTGGGGCTTGAACCCACGGGTGAAGACTCAAACCCAACCAAAACCTAGATTGGGACTAAAAGTCAGTCTTTAACTACGACACACCTGGTCTCAGGACTTAATGAACTCCTATTTTGGGAGTCTAATGTACTTTCATAATCTGTACTTTCTTATATTCTTCTTCCTCTGCTGAAATTTCTGGAAGATTTTACTGTTGTTTAATTTTGAGTGTTGATTTTAGAAATCATCTTTGTTATTTTATGCTATTTTTATGCTTTTGCCTTCAAAGCTTCATTGAGAGAAGTTAGGCTTGGATATAATAAACATTTGTTTGTAGCTAGTAATGACTTCAAGAGATTGTAAAGAACCTTTTACCTTACTGTTCCTCTATTATTTTTTCTCTCCCATTAACTTCTGTTTCTTTTAAGTACTGGCACCCAGTGCTCTTAATTTTTTTTTTTTTGAAAGCGCTTTTCAGCAGATGTCTGAAAAATGTCAAATTTCTTCTAACTCTCCATCTTTCAGCATTATTCTTTTTCCTAATAACTTTAATATTTTGTTCCATTTTCTCTATATTCTTCTCACGTAGTTTGGGGATTCATAACTTGCCTTTAATAATTTGTTAAAGAAAAGCAATGACATTAATGATTCCTGCTGCCCACAGACACATGTATTTCTGCAATGAATATGATTTTTAGATGACATATTTACCATAGATCCTTTCATTTGTACAAGTGATTCTTTCATTTATTATATTTATTTTTGTAAAATTTTCATTAAAACCTATTCCAAATATATATTGAGTTGTTTAATGAATGTCAGACACTGATCAAGTATTGTGAAATAGTTGTAAAAAGGCAAATAAGGTATCTATTTTCAAAAACCTTATATTTGAGTAAGCACAGGCAAAGTAATTTAATTATTAATGCAATAAGACTAATGCAGATAGTATTAAGAATTATTATGAGAGTAAAACAGAAAAGGGATATGAACTAAATGACAGTAAGTTGTGTTTTTTTTTAAATAGGTAGGACAGAGAAGCCTTCTAAGGAATTTGGACTGAAAAGTAAACAAGTGAAGGAACTAGTTGTAAGGGAGGAAAACTTCCTGATCAAGGTGGACCGCAGTGCAAGTATTCATATGCAGAAATAATTTAGGTGCTCCAAGACAGAAGAAAACAAAGCTTGCCAGCTCACAGTAGATAGAGTAAAGGATAAAGTCAACGGTTAGATGAGAGCTAAATCGTTCAGGGCTTTGCAGACAGAACAAAATAAGAAATTTATCTTGTATTCTGAGTGCAATGAGAAGACATGGAGAAGTTTAAAGCAGAGTGACATAAAGTTATGAAGATTATTCCAGCTACTTTGTGAATAATCAACTGAGAGGGCAAGAGCAGAAGCAGGAAGATCATTTAGGAGGGTGTTACATGACTCCAAGAGAAGATCTAGAGTTGGCTCTCACTAGGATGGTACAATAAAGAGAGCAGACTGATGGAAATCAAGACATACTTTGGTGGAAGAGACTCGCTGGGGAATGATTCAGGCTGTTACTCAGTGTTTGGTCCCTACTTGCCTGGGGAAGGACAGTAGCGAGATGGGAAAAATGGAATTGGAGGTATCTACATTATGTTTGTTGTTGAAACCGTCAATGCAGGCTTGTCCATAGCAATTATATTTACACTCATCCCATACAAATGCACACTGATGGAAAAGGAACAGTGCAGTTTTAGGTATGTTCATGTGAGTCTTTGCTATTTATTTTTGGTATGTTTAAACAACTTGTTATTTGTGATGATTGCTTTCACATGTTGGAGATATTCTTTAACTTTTCAGTAAAAGATGTCCAACAGTTAGAATACTAGAACTCTTTTTGCTATTATTAAAACCATACTTTTCAATACCCTTTAATGAAATTAATTTATTTTTTGTAATAAGTTTTAGAATGTTCATAATTTATAATTTATGGTCTCATATCTTGTAGTATTGTTTCAAGATCTATTTGATTTTTCAGTAAGCATTTTAATTGAACTTACAGTTTGAAAACATCCCACATTTTCTTTTTAGTTTCAATGTTGTTACCATGGTAACAATAGCTGTTTCTCATCTAACAATTTCACCTCAATGAAAAAGCTATGCCATTTTAGACAGAAATGATAGGGTGTATAGTTTCCTGATCTCTCCCTATCATTTTCTCTTTATTATCATGATGACTGAATGTAATGCTTATTTTGAAATTCTGATTGTGTAATGCCATCTTGCTCTAAGATTTAGAGCAAGTCTTAATTCTCTTTATTTCATGTTGCTGTAATGTACATGTTAAATGGCTACCTGATTTTACCACTTAACCAATAATCATTCTACTATTATAGTTTTGTGGTGTGAAAGTTGACTTACAAAGCTGAAACTCCTGCTGGGATACTCAGTGTATTTAAGCTTTGAGCTTTGCAATGTGCTGTCTCTGCAAGTCTAAATTTAAAGTGGGTACCCTAATGCAAAATTTTGTTTTATTTGGATCAAATGCCTATTTAAGCTCATTTAAAATTTTAAACACCCCTCCCCGCCCCCCGCTTTTTTGAGAAAACCTCATATAGGAGCTATCTGCTACTTGACTGTCCAATATCTATTCTCCCTTTAAAATATTGCATCTTGATTTTATTATGAGCTATGAAAGGATGTCAGTTGAACTGTCTTCTGGGAGACCATGAAAGGTTCTCTTTCAGATGTGATGTACACTTGTTTGTTTCTCTCTTCTTCTTACGTGCTTTCTATAGATGTTGACCAATCATTTCAGAGACAATATTGGGCCATGAATAAGTAATTTGAGCATAAGCATCATGAGGTAAGGATGGCCAGGGAGAAAGTTAAAAGAAAAAAAAAAAAAAGACCGAGCTTCTTCTGGTCATTTTGGACCCTCCATATCAGCCCTATACTATCTACCTCTGGATTTCATGTTATGCAAAGAAAGCTGAGTGCTGCAGAATTGATGCTTTTCAAATGTGCTATTGGAGAAGTCTCTTGAGAGTCCCTTGAACAGCAAGGAGATCAAACCAGTCAATCCTAAAGGAAATCATTCCTGAATATTCATTGGAAAGACTGATGCTGAAGCTGAAGTTCCCATACTTTGTCCACATGATGTGAAGAACTGACTCACTGGAAAAGACCCTGATGCTGGCAAAGGCAGGAGGAGAAGGGGACGACAGAGGATGAGATGGTTGGATGGCATCACTGACTCAATGGACATGAGTTTGAGCAAACTCCAGGAGTTGGTGCTGGACAGGGAAGCCTGGTGTGCTACAGTCCATGGGGTCTCAAAGAGTCGGACACAACTGAGCAACTGAACTGAACTGAAACAACATAAACCTTTATACTTTGCTTAAGTCATTAGATCTTCTTTTAGTGCCTTTCAAATGTATTGCCTAACTCATGTGCCTTATATAATAAAGCCAACTGTGGTGTCTGTACACTTTGATATTCAACATCTGATAATATTAATAATTCTCTCTGAGATTTAATTGATGTTAATTCTGTGAGTTACTTTGAACCTTCCATTTGACCTTCATAGCAATTCTATGAAATATGTATTATTAACTCAAATACTCTGGCCACCTGATGCAAAATTCTGACTCATGGGAAAAGACGCTGATGCTGGAAAGATTGAAGGCAGCAAGAGAAGAGGACCACGGAGGATGAGATGGCTGAATGGTATCAGTGATGCAATGGACATGAACTTGGGTAAACTCCAGGAGATGGTGGGGGACAGGGATGCCTGACATACTGCAGTCCATGGGGTCATGAAGAGTCAAACATGACTTGGTGACTGAACAACAATGAACAATTATCATCTCCTTTGTTTAGATGAGAGAACTTAAACATATGGGGTGGGTAAGAGTGCTTATGAAGGTCACATGGCTTCTGGGTTGTGTTGGCCATTGAATCCACTCGACTTGTCCTAGATGAACATTCTTGACTAATAGCTTTATATGCCCTCTAGAAAAATGTCATCACAGACTCAATGGACATGAGTTTGAGCAAACTCTAAGAAACAGTGTAGGATAGGGAAGCCTGATGAGCTGTAGTTCATGGGTTTGCAAGGAGTCAGACAGGGCTTAGCAGCTGAACAACAAGAAAGCTGTAGGTCTGTATTGAAATAGGGCCCTAAATGGAGTCTGAAAGAATATTTTGCCATTAAAGGGAAATAGCTCTAAACCTGGTTAATGAAGTCACAATAGTTTGCAGTTTTACTCAACATCTTATTCTTTTTTTTTTTTGCTTTTTGAGGCAGATTCCAATTCATCTTTTCTTTTTTTTTAATTTAATTTTATTTAACTTTACAATATTGTATCGGTTTTGCCATATATCAAAGTGAATCTGCCACAGGTATACATGTGTTCCCCATCCTGAACCCTCCTCCCTCCTCCCTCCCCATACCATCCCTCTGGATTGTCTCAGTGCACCAGCCCCAAGCATCCAGTATCGTGCATCGAACCTGGACTGGTGACTCATTTCCTATATGATATTATACATATTTCAATGCCATTCTCCCAAATCATCCCACCCTCTCCCTCTCCCACAGAGTCCAAAGACTGTTCTATACATTAGTGTCTCTTTTGCTGTCTCGCATACAGGGTTATCGTTAACATCTTTATAAATTCCATATATATGCATTGGTATACTGTATTGGTGTTTTTCTTTCTGGCTTACTTCACTCTGTATAATAGGCTCCAGTTTCATCCACCTCATTAGAACTGATTCAAATGTATTCTTTTTAATGGCTGAGTGATACTCCATTGTATATATGTACCATAGCTTTCTTATCCATTCATCTGCTGATGGATATCTAGGTTGCTTCCATGTCCTGGCTATTATAAACAGTGAACATTGGGGTACACGTGTAAAAATTAATTTATTTTGAATTGAAGGATAACTGCTTTACATAATTTTGCTGTTTTCTATCAATCCTCAACATGAATCAGCCATAGGTATACATATATCTTCTTCCTTTTGAAACTCCCTCTCATCTCCCTACCCATCCCACCCCTCTAGATTGATACAGAGCCCCTGTTTGAGTTTCCTGAGCTATACAGCAAATTCCTGTTGGCTATCTATTTTACATATGGTAATGTAAGTTTCCATGTAACTCTCCATACATCTCACCCTCTCCTCTCCTTTCCCCATGTCCATAAGTCTATTCTCTATGTCTGTTTCTCCATATTCTTTAATTATCTGATTTAACATACCTTAGTGGTTATTTGTTTTAAACATTATGTTTCAAGGATAGTCATTGGTGTTAAGCAAATACTCTGTTGAAGAATGTTTTTTTCTCCCATTAAATTACCATTAGTAGTCCATGAATCAAAATAAAAGAGTAAAATTCAGTCTCTGAGTCAGAAATAAAGGAAAACAATAATGTCTTAATAAAGAACAAAGACTCTGTCTAGAATTCTATGGGAATTACTAAGATGGGTCCTAAAATCACAGGGATATAAATTATTTATTGACTAAGCTCTATCTGCTGTAGTGTATGCAAACCTCAGTACAGAAATTGTCATATTTAAGCAACAGCATTATGTCTAGAGTACAATGCTTTCCCCATTTTATAGATGGAGAGATGGAGAACTAAATGAATATTAAGCAATTCAGAACATTCACACTCCATGAGTATATAAACAGCATCTTATTTCATGTTGTATTGCTTCTCCTTAAACAGTGCCTGTCATATGGTAGATACTCACTAATAATGGTCTTGAATAAAAATCACACATCTGGAAAGGGATGGTGTTGGTTTTAACACTCCATGTTTATACAGTGCAACTTTACACCACTATTCTGTAGTGTTTAATTTGGAGAGAAGTTGAAAAGTCTGTTCTTAAGATAGAATTCCAAAGAGGTAACAGTTTAAAAGATGCTTGCAAAGTAGATAATTATCACGCTTTAGCATTGGTTTGGGGGAAGAACCCTTTGTTATTAGAAGAAAACCAGGAACTTGAACGCCAGATGAACATGAAGCAAATTATTTATATTTATATGTAGTTATTCCTGTTGTTGTCATCAACTCATTCAAAGATATAACTATGAATATTAGCTTTGAAACCTGTATTTCTCCCTTGGCTCTATTTTGTCAGGAGCATGATGCATTACCACATATTATTAAGTTCAAAATTTTTCTCAACTACTAGACTTATAATTAAAAAAAAAATTATTGGCTATAAATTTGTAGTGTTAATGATAGTAACTCAGGAGTACATTTACTCTGGCTTTTCTTATTCCCCATACTGACTCTGATGATGTATTGTGATAATGCATATAGAAGCATTAAACTCATGCTATTGATTAAACTTGTGCTCTAAATACCATTTTAATTATACGAATGTATGTTTGTGAATGATGTGTGTGAATAGATGTAATATTTTTTTCATGGTTGTGTGAAAGATTTTGGTTGAATTAACCATAAAACCAGATAATTGCTTCTTAAAGTATTTAACTGTTCAGCAACTATACCTGACATATGTAAAGATGTTACAATAATTAGACAAATTAAATCTCTATCTTATTAAAACAGAAAGAAATTAAATCACTTGTCTTTAACCTGTTTATTATTAACCCTACCAGGAGTTCTTAGACATTATTTTTCTAATTACTCTCATGTGAAGTTTTATACCACAGTATATTCTGTATTTCTATACTTAATGCATATCTGATTTATACATTAAAAGGTAAATAAGTTTCACTATCCCCACCATCTGTTTCAGCATCCTTTCCCAGGTGGTGCAGTGGTTAAAAAAAAAAAAAAAAAAAAGAAACAGCCTGTAGTGCAGATGACTTGGAAGATATGGGTTCAATCTCTGGGTCAGGAAGATCCCCTGGAGAAGGAAATGGCAACCCACTCCAGCATTCTTGCTTGGAAAATTCCATAGACAGAGAAGCCTGGTGGGCTACAGTCTATGGGGTCTATGGGGTCACAGAGAGTTGGACACAACTGAGCATGAGCATGCACATCATGCATAGTAGCTTTAGTAAGAACTTCATGATAATTAAAATAATTGACTTGATGCAGATTGAATGAGACCCACTGTATTACTGGATCATAATAGTGAGACTGAAATTTGAAGTGTTTACAAGTGTGCACAAAATTTTTGATAGCTCTCCTTTCAGGAAGTAGAGCTTGATCATCCTTCCTTTCAGTGTGGGCTGGATTTGGTGGCGGTGGTGGTGTTCAGTCACTCAGTCATGTCCAACTCTTTTCAACCCCACTGACTGCAGCACGCCAAGCTTCCCTGTCCTTCACTATCTCCCGGAGTTTGATCAAACTCATGTCCACTGAATTAGTGATGCTACCTAATCATCTTATTCTCTGCCACCCCCTTCTCCTTTTGCCTTCAACTGTCCCCATTATCAAGGTCTTTTCCAGTGAGTCAGTCCTTCACATCAGGTGGCTAAACTATCGGAGCTTCAGCAACAGTCCTTCCAAAGAACATTCAGGGTTAATTTCCTAAAGGATTGAGTGGTTGAATCTCCTTGCTGTCCAATAGACTCTCAAGGATCCTTTCCAAAACCACAGTTCAAAAGCATAAATTATTTTGTGTTCAGGCTTCTTCTCACATTCATACATGACTACTGGAAAAACCATAACTTTGACTAGACAGACCTTTGTCAATAAAGTGATGTTTCTGCTTTTTAATTTGCTGTGTAAGTTTGTCATAGTTTTCTTCCAAAAAGCAAACATCTTTTAATTTCATGGCTGCAGTCACTGTCTGCAGTGAGTTTGGAGGTTGTCACTGTTTTCATTTTTCCCCTTCTATTTGTCATGAAGTGATGGGACTGGATGCCATGTTCTCTGTTTTTTGAATGTTGAGTTTTAAGACAGCTTTATCACTCTCTTCTTTCACCTTCATCAAGAGGTTCCTTAGTTCCTTTTCACTTTCTGTCACTACGGTGGTCTCATTTGCCTATCTGCATTTATTGATATTTCTCTGGCAATCTCGATTCCAGCTTGAGCTTCATCCACCTTGGAATTTCACACAATGTTCTCTGTGTGTAAGTTTAATAAGCAGGGTGACAATATACAGCCTTGGATGTACTCTTTTCCCAATTTTGAACCAGTCTGTTGTTCTATGTCTGGTTCTAATTATTGCTTCTTGACCTGCTTGCAGGTTTATCAGGAGACAGGTAAGGTGATCTCATATTGCCATCTCTTTAAGAATTTTCCACAGTTTTTGTGATCCACACAGTTAAGATCTTAAGCATAGTCAGTGAAGTAGAAGATATTTTCCTGGAATTCCCTTGCTTTTTCTATGATCCTGCAGATGTTGGCAATTTAATCTCTGATTCCTCTGCTTTTTCTAATCCAGCTTGTACATCTGGAAGTTCACGGTTCACATACTGTTGAAGCCTAGTTTGAAGGATTTAGTGAGTTACTTCTAACAAGTAGAATACAACAAAACTAATGGTGTAAAACTTGTAAGAGTCAGTCATCAAGATTCTGTCAGCCTCCTCCTTACTTTCTTCTTGAATCACTGGCATTGGGGAAAGAGAGATGTCATGTTGTGAGAACACTCAAGAAGTACTTTAGAAAGGTTCCTATGGTGAGGATCTGAGGCCATCTGTTGACAGCCATGTGAATGAGACATCTTGGCAAGTCTTCCGTCTAGTCTTCAGACTGCCCCAGCCACAGCCAGTACATTGACTGCATCCTGGTGAGACTTCCAGATGAGAACCACCCAGCTTAGGCTTCTGGAGAACCACTCCCAGAATTCTGACCCATAGAAACTTGAGATTGAAAGTTTGTAATTTTAGGGAATTCCTGGGCGGTCCTGTGGTGAAGACTCTGCATTTTCATTGCTGAGGGCTGGGTTCATTTCCTGGTGAGGAAACAAAGATGCTGCACGCCATGCAGTGTGGCCAGGAACAAAAATGTGTGCATATATGCTCAATTGAGTTCAACTCTTTGTGTCTACATAGTCTGTAGCTCCCCAGGCTCCTCTGTCCATGGGGTTTTCCAGGCAGGAATACTGGAGTGGGTTGCCATTTCCTCCTCCAGGGGATCTTCTCAACCTAGAAATTAAACCTGTGTCTCTTGTGTATCCTTCATTGACAGGCAGATTCTTTACCTCTGTGCCTCCTGGGAAGCCTGAAAAAAATAAAATAGTTTGCAATTTTAAGCTGTTAAATTTCATGGCAGTTTGTCATGCAGCAATTGATAAGTAATATACCATGGTTAATTATTTTTTGCACATATTTGCTTTCCTTTTGATATAATTATTTCCACTGTGGGAATAGGTTCTATTAAATTGTGTTATTACATTTAAGCTATACTCATAAATTACCTCTTCTAATATTCCAAACTTTTCAGTTCAAGTATCTGCAGATACCCTAGGTTTTAAGGCTGTGGTCATAATGAAATTTAATTTTATGTTTGCATGTTATTTAGAGTTTATAAACACTTGAACAAGTATTACTATGTTTAAATCTTAAATAATGCTAAAAGATGCATTAATCATATTTTCTGACTTTCTAAGATTAAAAAACGACTCAGCACTTTTATACATTATGTTCTCAGAGTCACACAGCAGGTGAATCAGTGCCGGGTCTTTGATTCAGTAATAATGTTTTTTCCAAGGCTTCCTGTTGGAATGGTTTCTAATGTATGCCATGTAAAGATGAAAGAAAGGGATATTGGCTACTGTGTTGCCATGAATAAAATGTATCTATCTGAGACATGTTTTATTGGAATGTTAAACTTTATATTTATGATATGATCATTTTAAGGAAATTATCAAAGTTAACTATATTAAAACATTTTAAAATATGATTAACCCATTAGAAATACATCACTTATTTTGATTAAGTTTCATTATAAGAAGAGACTAAGAATGAATCACAATGTCAGACCAGGTCCTCTTTACTGTATTAAGGATAAATAATTAGTTTGAACATAACACAATGAAGAGACATAGCTATATATTTTCCACTTGCTGTTTGGTTTTAGATACTTTCTTTTCCCTCTGTGTTATTTTTACATTTTAGTGGAATGTTTAGGGACTGTGGGACAATTTTGTTACTGCTTGTTATTTGATAACTAAAAATATAATTACATAGATTGTGTTGAACAGTGATTTTTTGAGCAATATTAATTTTTGTAATAAACAATAGCTACAATATTGAATTGCTCATAATAAGGAATTAATTTTAATCATATTAAATATTTACTTATCAGATGGACTTACTTGTAAACATAGAAACAGCATCATATTAACTTCAAAAAGAATGGATCTAAGTTTTGTAAAAGAATCTTGCATATATTAAATTTGCCTTCTGAATACCTAAGGAAGATAATCAGCCTTGAAAATGACATAAATGATATATGAAAGTGGGGCTTCCCAGGTGGCACTAGTGGTAAAGAACCCACCTGCAAGCGCAAGAGACCTAAGAGACGCAGGTTCGATCCCTGGATTGGGAAGATCCCCTGGAGGAGGGCATGGCAACCACTCCAGTATTCTTGCCTGGAGAATCCCATGGATAAAGGAGCCTGGTGGGCTACAGTCCATAGGGTCAAAACAGTCAGACACTACTGAAGTGGCTTAACACACATATTGAAAGTTATTGTCTATTTTTTCCAGGAGGATCCACAGGTGGGACGTATAAATTAGGTGGGATATGAACGCTACACCAGATATGAAGCAGTAATGAAGATATGCCAGATATGAAGATATGAAGGAGAAATACAATCAGGTAGTTAAGCATGTGGGTTTAGTTGACAGACTATGAGTTTGAAATCTAACTCTACCACTTACTCTATGTGAGATCCTAGACAAGCTATTTGAATTTAATTTTCTATATCTTTCTTAAGCCACTGGATTTTCACTTGTATATTAATGGTTACAGTTTCTAACTAATGAATGTGGTATTATATCATCATCTTTGCACAATTTGTTATAATATTTTTTACTATTAATAATGCTAAATGTTAGTACTTAGAACAGTAGCCTACACAATTAGGTCTTCATTACTATTAGAATTATAAACAGCACCTGTATTGAATCCAAACTAGTGATAGAGTCCATCCATGTTATAATTTCTTCTAAGATTTATGTCCATAAGTTAGCATTTTATATTTCCAAAAGCTACTCTAGAAAATTTCCTTTCGCTTTAGGCCAAACAGGCTCAAATTGAAGGTTTATTTTTTCATTCTATTAGTAGAATATTAAATTTTAATAATATTCTACTAATAGAGAAAATAAACCTCATAAATAAATAAATTATATTTATATATAATTCTTTTATATTCTTTTCATAAAAATTTTTGTTGGTTTTACACTGTAACAGGAGAAGGAAACGGCAACCCACTCCAGTATTCTTGCCTGGAGAATCCCATGGACAGAGGAGCCTAGCAGGCTCCAGTCCATGGGGTTGCAAAGGGTCAGACAAAACTGAGTGACTGAGCTCTAAACACGATGTTCATACTATCAACATGTAAATTAAGTTTCTGGTCACACACCTGGATTCTGCTTTTACTTGTTCAAATCTGCAGGATGAATGGGGCCCTAATATTACCAACCATGTGACTTACTTTAACCAATAGGAAGTGAGTAGATATGATGGGAGCAGAGAATTGATACACTTGTGTGGTCATGATGCCTTTCTTGCATGTCTGACATTGCAGTGAGAAGTTACCCCAGCTAGTCCCTTCCTCCAAGGATTTAGATGGAACAGACACAGATCCAAACTGAAGCAGAGAGCCAGGCTGAGCCCAGTCTGACTCTACATCTTTCAACCATCTGATGCATAGACACATGAGGCTGTTTTCTAATGCTTTGTGTATAGTATTGTGGCAGTAACTGCTTGACACACCTACTTATAAGGATGAGTCAACTATGTAGAAAATAGTTGATAGGGATCTGAGGAAGTTAAATATAGGGCCTTAATCCTGATGTTGTTTTGGAGAAGGAAATGGCAACCCACTCCAATGTTCTTGCCGGAGAATCCCATGGATGGAGAAGCCTGGTAGGCTGCAGTCCATGGGGTGGCACAGAGTCGGACATGACTGAAGCAACTTAGAAGAAATCCTGATGTTATTTAAAATACGTGTATGTGTACTAAGTTGCTTCAGTTGTGTCTGACTCTTTGTGACCCTATGGACTGTAGACTGCCAGCTCCAGGGAAGAATACTGGGGTGGGTTGCCATGCCCACCTCCAGGGGATCTTCCAGACCCAGGGATCAAAACTGTCTCCTGTGGCTCCTTTATTGCAGGCAGATTGTTAACCACTGAGCCACAGGGGAAGCCCTATTTAAAATATAGTTAATAAAAATTTGAGAAAGTAAATATGTTTTTCCATTCAAACAACAGAATGGTGTTGGTGCTGCAATATGTCATCAAGCTGGGAATAGTTATGATTAGCGTTTGTTGTCATATCCACTCTCTACCATTTCCAATAGATAATTTTTCCTAGAATGCAGCTTAGAAATTTAACTACAAATGATACATTCCATTGCATGTTGGTCTCTGAATATGGGTAGTGATGCTACTGGCTAGGAGTGCCTGAGGCACTCACAGGGCCATACTGCTTGTACAGAGCTCCCACAGACATTCAGACAGTAGGAGCCAAGCTTGTGGTTCTTTTTATTAGTGCAAGATGTTGTAAGATACACCTCAATAACAACCAGCAGGTAATTGAAAAAACAAGGTTTATTCTCCCAGGTCCTGGAGGCTACATGGTGGGCCTGAGAGTCACATACGGAGGTCATGTAGGGGTGGGAGAGAAAGAGAGAGAGATGCCAAAATCATGGCCCCTGTGTTATTGTTGTTCAGTTGTTAAGTTGTCTCCAATTCTTTGCAGCCCCATGGACTGCAGCACACCAGGCTTCCCAGTCCACCTCTATCTCGTGGAGTTGGCTCAAGCTCATGTCCATTGAATTGGTGATGCTATCTCACCACTTTAACCTCTACCACTTCTGCCTATCAGTGTCAAATAAAATCTTGAAGACAGAGCTTTGAGTGAAATAGAAAAAAAAAAAAAGCTTTATTGCTTTGCCCACCCCACTCCCTCGCAACTGTGTCCCAACCTAGGAGGATTTGATGAGGAGTTTTATAACAATGGTTCTTCAAGAGCAGGGATACTCATAAGATTAGGGTGTGTTCAGGGACATTACTCCTTTGTTGTTTTTGTTCAGTTGCTAAGTTGGGTCTGAGGCTGTGATCCCATGGACTGTAGCATGCCAGACTTCTCTGTCCTTCACTGTCTCCCGGAGTTTGCTCAAACTCATGTCCATTGAGTCATTGATGCCATCCAACCATGCCATTATCTGTAGTTCCCTTCTCCTGTTCTCAGTCTTTCCCAGCATCAGGTCTTCTCTAATAAGTCAGCTCTTTGCATCAGGTGGCCAAAATATTGGAGCTTCAGCTTCAGCATCAGTCCTTCCAATGAACACCCAGGACTCATCTCCTTTAGGATGGACTGGTTGGATCTCCTTGTTGTCCAAAAGACTCTCAAGAGTCTTCTCAAGCACAGCACTTCAAAAGAATCAGCCTTTAGTGCTCAGCCTTCTTCTGTACATGACTACTGGAAAAAATCACATCATTGACTATATGAATCTTTGTTAGCAAAGTGATATCTCTGTTTCTTAATATGTTATCTAGGTTTGTTATAGCTATTCATCCAAGGAGCAAGTGTTTCTTAATTTCATGGCTGCAGTCACAGTGACATTGGAGCCAAAGAAAATAAAATCTGAGACTGTTTCCACCTTTTCCCCATCTATTTCCCATGAAGTGATGAGACTAGGTGCCTTGATCTTAGTTTCTTGAATGGCTCCTTTAATTTCATCAAATTTGTTAAGTTTTTTTTTTTTTTTTAATGTGTACCATTTTTAAAGTCTTTATTGAATTTGCTACAACAGTGCTTCTGTTTTAGGTTTTTTTTTTTTTTGGCCTGGCAGGATGAGGAATCTTTTTTCCCTGGCTAAGAATTGAACCCACACACCCTACATTGGAAGGCAAATTCTTAACCACTGGACTGCCAGGGAAATCCCTCAAGTAATCTTCTTGATGAGTTCCTCTGGTTCTTTTAATGTAGCCTCAGGTGATCTTTCTCTGGTTTGGAGAATGCTGATACCTTAAAGAGCTCAAAGATACTGTTATGTGTATCCCTTGAGGGGGAACCAGGACCTGCCCCAAGACTGCACCTTTGTTTCCTGGCTGCGCTTCCCTTATCTCTGCATCCCATCTAGAGTATATGCTTTGGAACTCAAGGAAGGTCATGGAGGCTGGAGCCAAAAAGCAAGGAAGTGAAAGGCTTTCATACCCAGAAGCCATAGGACCCTGTTCGGTTTCAAGACTGTGTGTGCATATGGACCTGGAATTCTGCCTTTCCTGGGGACAAGGATGGGGTGCCTAGGATTTTTTGGGCTCGCTATTACTTTATTTAAAGTTTAAGAGTAGGAATTAGGATGAGGGAAGGGAAAAGCTTTTGGTTATCTATATCACCCAGAGCTTTCTATAAAGGAAACTTTATGCGTGGGGTGGCCTGGTTCCTTATCTAGTTGTTTTGTTAGTAGTTGTGACTTGAAATCCAGTACTCTTGCCTGGAAAATCCCATGGACAGAGGAGCCTGGTAGGCTGCAGTCCAGGGGGTCGCTAAGAGTTGGAAACGACTGAACGACTTCACTTTCACTTTTCAATTTCATCCATTGGAGAAGGAAATGACAACCCACCCCAGTATTCTTGCCTGGAGAATCCCAGGGACGGGGGAGCCTGGTGGGCTGCCATCTATGGGATCGCACAGAGTTGGACACAACTGAAGCAACTTAGCAGCAGCAGCAGTGACTTGAAATTGTTAATTGCTCAATGGTGTCTGACTCTTTGCAACCCCATGAACTGTATCCCATCAGGCTCCTCTCTCCATGGGCTTCTCCAGGCAAAAATAGCAGAGTGAGTTGCCATTCCCTTCTCCAGGGGATCGTCCAGTTAGGTAATTAGAATAAGAAAAAGGAGTCCAGATCGGTGGTGGCTAAAAGACAATGAGGGGAAAAGCCCACAAAAATAGAACAAAGGAAGGTCTGAGGACTGGAGTGAGAACAAACCTCCTGGCTAGCCAGATTTACATAGGGCAGGCTCAGGGGGAGGAGAAATAGCAAATAAAAAGAGGAGCCAAACTTGAGCCAGGGGCTTCTCTTCTCTTCCAATCTTTTGGGTCGGCCCATCCTCACGCCTCAAGGATGTATTTCCCTTTGCTTGCCAAATAAAACTGAGCTGTAACATGGAGCTGTAACACTGGTCCATCCATTCTTTCAAATTTTTGCTGTGGCAAGACAGAAATGAGGAAATTACAAACTCCTCCAATATTCCTAACCAAGGGATTGAACCCCGGTCTCCTGTGTTTCAGGCAGATTCTTTACCGTCTGAACCACCTAGGGAAACCCATACAGCTGGCAATATATTTCTTAAAGAAGGATGACTTTGAAATGGATTTCTCAGCAATCTAAAGCTTAATGTCAGGCATATACATTACAATCAAAAAAGCTTCTTTTTATGCACTTATAATACTTGCTTATATAATTTTAAAGAATGGTTGGTTGGTTCAATTGCTCAGTTGTGTTCAACTCTGCGACCCCATGAATTGCAGCATGCGAGGCCTCCCTGTCCATCACCAACTCCCGGAGTTCACTCAAACTCAAGTCCGTCGAGTCCGTGATGCCATCCAGTCATTTCATCCTCTGTCGTCCCCTTCTCCTCCTGCCCCCAATCCCTCCCAGCATCAGAGTCTTTTCCAGTGAGTCAACTCTTCACGTGAGGTTGCCAAAGTACAT
Source organism: Bos mutus (assembly GCF_027580195.1). Lineage (NCBI taxonomy): Eukaryota > Metazoa > Chordata > Mammalia > Artiodactyla > Bovidae > Bos > Bos mutus. The sequence goes on from NC_091632.1 coordinate 75,253,530, forward strand.
TTTAAAGAATGGAGTGTCTTTTAAATTGTTATGTTCATAGAATGCTATGAAAATATGTGTATGTGTATACATGTATATGTATAATATTTACTACTTACCAGGGAAATCTGTATGCAGGTCAAGAAGCAACAGTTAGAAATGGACATGTAACAACAGACTGGTTCCAAATCAGGAAAGGAGTATGTCAAGGCTGTATATTGTCACTCTGCTTATTTCCCTTATATGCAGAGTACAGCAGGTGAAATGCAAGGCTGGATGAAGCACAAGCTGGAATCAAGATAGCCAGGGTAAATATCAATAACCTCAGATATGCTTTGATACCACCTTTATGGCAGAACTTGAACTAAAGAGCCTCTTGATAAAAGTGAAAGAAGAGAGTCCATGGAATTTCAGAGTCAGACATGAGTGAGTGACTGAACTGAGGGAAATATTTAAATAATAGATTTCCAATCCCTACAATTCATAATTAGGATTTATACATTTCCAGTTCTCCTCATAAAAACTGAGGTAGCCCCTTCACAACTCTATTCTAATGTTTGAGTATTTTGTATTTTGTGATATTTTCTAACTCTTCAACCAGCTGTGATTAGAATATAAGAATAGTATATTCTCTAATTGTTTTCTTTCCCTGAATGTACCTCTGAAACCTTTGTGAACACTACATTGTTTAGAGAATAGCTTATTACATTTGGTGAAAGATTTTGAAGATAGGAGCTTGTGATATACTGTTGGGCTGAACCCCACAAGTCTCTAAGACCTGCACTTGCCCAGCTTCAAGATCAAGTTTAGTTCAGTCACTCAGTCGTGTCCAACTTTTTGCGACCTCATGGACTGCAGCACACCAGGCCTCCCTGTCCATCACCAACTCCCAGAGTTTACCCAAACTCATGTCCATTGAGTCGATGATGCCATCCAGCCATCTCATCCTCTGATTTCCCCTTCTCCTCCTGCCCTCAATCTTTCCCAGCATCAGGGTCTTTTCAAATGAGTTAGTTCTTCACATCAGGTGGCCAAACTATTGGAGTTTCAGCTTCAGCATCAGTCTGTCCAATGAACACCCAGGACTGATTTCCTTTAGGATGGACTGGTTGGATCTCCTTGTTGTCCAAGGGACTCTCAAAATTCTTCTCCAACACCACAGTTCAAAAGCATGAATTCTTTGGCACTCAGCTTTCTTTATAGTCCAACTCTCACATCCATACATGACTACTGGAAAAACCATAGCCTTGACTATATGTACCTTTGTTGACAAAGTAATGTCTCTGCTTTTGAATATGCTGTCTAGGTTGGTCATAACTTTCCTTCCAAGGAGCAAGTGTCTTTTAATTTTATGGCTGCAATCACCATCTGCAGTGAAGCTGATTGCAGATGGTGATTGCAGTTTCAAGGTCAAAGAAACAGTCAAAGTCAGAGACAGAGACATCAATGGTTTAATAGATGGGGGAAGGGGCTTACATGTTGGAAGCAGGGTCCTGGATACACGCTGTACAATGTACAGCACACAACAGGCAGGACATTGTCAACTACACATTGGCTCTTCCAAGGGCATTTACAATCTACCTCTGCTGGACTGAATCCAGTGTTGCTCTATTTGTTGACTTTTGTCATGCTCTGAAAGGAGTTCAGGGTAGAGAACAGAGCTGAGGCAAATGTGTTCCAGGAAAACTGGTGGAACAGGTCTTCAGATAGTTAAATATTTTTAGGAACTGATTTTGTGAGCCCAATCCTTGCATCTCCTTATATCTAGAAAGCACTAAATCCATTCATGGTGACATTAGCTCCTTGTGACTAGCAGAAAACCTTTTGTAGGATAAGTGCTCGATTGCATTGAACTCCCTCTTCACCAAAATCACATATATTTACCTTCCCCCTCTGCTTCTTTGGAACAGTTTCTCAGAGCTATCCGAGGTGCAGCCTCTCGGGCTGCAGTCCTCATATTGCCCGAAAGAAAACTGAAGTCGCAACTCTCACATTGTTTTTTTTTTTTTTTTGTCCACAATATGGTGGCAATCTTTATTTGAGGAGAATGGAAGATTACCAGTTACCAGTTACGGGGGAATTGATGTCAGGTGGGCTTATTGGTTACCAGGGAAACAGCAGAGGGACACACCACTCACTACCCTTTTGACAAGAACCATCACTAGTTGGGATCTAGTGCAAATACATAGGAAGGTCAGTCATTTGAGTAGGGTACAGTTGAAGCAGGCGCTGGTTGGGCAAGGAATGTACAGAGAACAAAAGGACAGCTATTTTGAACATGCATATAATTTTTTTTCTTTCCAATTAAAATTATTTTGATTAAATATGAAATCACAATGCCTTCTCTTTAAATTGAAAAGCATAAATCTAGGAAATGTTTGTGTGTGTGTCTTTTAGTTGCTCAGTCGTGTCTGATGTTTATGCCTATATAAATCATCTTCCTCAAGTGTGTAAATCAAGTACATTGAGGAAATAATTCTTTGCTTTTGATCAGAAATTAACATTTTCCATGATTAATCTTTTGAGTGGATGAAACTTTTCAATTCTACAAATTTAAGGATAAAATAATTATGTTTGTAAAGAATTTCTTAAACTGAGTTTGGCTTCCTGGGTGGTGCTAGTGGTAAAGAACCCGCCTGCCAGTGCAGGGGATGCAGGAGAAGTAGGTTTGATCCCTGGGTTGGGAAGATCCTTCAGAGTCAGACACGACTGAGTTAAGCATGCATGCATAAAACTGAATTTTGACACAGTTATTTTTAAAGTTTACTGCTTAGAAATATGTATGAAAACTGACAAAATGTTCCTTTTCTTTTTCTAAATACATCTAGAAGTGATTCTAGAAGGGGGTGGGTGGTCATTCTTTTCCCAGAAGGGCCATTTTGAGAAAGAGTTTTTACTTATAAACAATGTTTTTATTGTCCTGGTAATGGACATGTGTTATCTGCATGAACTGGTATATTGGAGATCATATAAAAATTGTGATAGTTAGCAACAACAAAAATATTAGGGTCCCTGAAAATGCTACAATGATGACAAATTTTTGGCATGTCAGAGGCTGATGTATCATATGTAGTGGTTATCATCACAGGGATTCTGTTTGCACATCATTGTATCTTCTGCCCTGGTGGTGCCTAAGAACTACTTATATCATGAGATAGGTATTCATTTATTAAAATTTGATTTCCTTTTTATCCTTCATACTAGAATTACAAGGCAGAATGATAAAAATATGTTTTAATATTTAGATCCAGTGAACACTTTGATTTTGGTGTCAGGTCAATACTGTCCTCACAATGAGTTCAGAGTATTCCTTCTTTTTCTAGTTTCTGAGTTTGTCTAAAATTGAAATTATTTATTCATTAAATGTCTGCAAGAATTTACTGGTTTACTCTCTCAGAGTTTTCTATGTAGTGAGAGATTGCATAATGACATTTATTTTATATAAAGACTACTTAGGCTATCTATTTGTTTCATAGAATAGCTTTCTTAGTTTGTGTCTTTCAAAAAATTTGCCCCATTTATTAGTTGGGAAATATATTGGCATAAAGGTTTTCATATGTCTATATTATCATTGTAAGGTCAGTAGCATCTGTAGTGCTATCCACATTTCATTTCTGCTGTTTCTCTGTGTGTTCTCTGCTTTTAACAGTCTGCTGGGAAGTTTATCAATTTTCTTGGCTTTTCACAAAACTAAAGGGTTCTGTTCATTTTCTCTATTCTTTTTATACTTTTAATGTTACTGATTTCCTTTCTTATCTTTATTATCTTCCTTATTTTTTGTTTTGATTTTAATTTACTTTCATTTAATGTTTTTAGAAGCTAGATATTTCATTTGAGATACTTCTTCACTGACATTATGTACTTATTTTTAAAGATATATAAATTATGCATTAATAAATGCTTTAGGTGCATCCTGCAAATTTTGATATGTTGAATTTTCATATTAATTCAATTTAAAACATTTTGTAATCTTTCAAGTGGCTTCATTTATTAATGTATTATTTCTCATTGGAAAAGACTGATGCTGGGAGGGATTGGGGGCAAGAGGAGAAGGGGACGACAGAGGATGAAATGGCTGGATGGCATCACTGACTCGATGGACGTGAGTCTGAGTGAACTCTGGGAGTTGGTGATGGACAGGGAGGCCTGGCATGCTGCGATTCATGGGGTTGCAAAGAGACGGACACGACTGAGTGACTGATCTGATCTGATCTGATCATGTCTTCTTGTGTTTATATAATTATGCATAGATGGCATTTTCTTTCTATCGGGGTATTGTAGAACATCTGTATTTAACCTGATTAAGATGTTAAAGTTTACCATTTTGCTACTTATTTTTGTTTGTTTTTGTTTTTTCTCTTTCTCTATGCTTTTGATTTATTCAGTAGTGTTTAAAAAATCATTCCATGTTGTCAACCTTTTTGGCTTACTGCTCCTGCTGCTGCTGTTGCTGCTACTGTCATTTCAGTCATGTCTGATTCTGTGTGACCCCATAGATGGCAGCCCACCACTTACTACTTATATTTAATATGGATTAATATATGACTTTGGATTGGGGCACCCCATATGGAACATGAGATGTAAGTGACTGAAAAGTTTGAACCAAAGCTAATTTTTATAATTTAAGGGATTCTGCAGTAGAGAATTGCCCCCTCAGGGAACCTGGGAGAGCTCACTCCTGTGCCTTGTGAGAACACCAGCATTTGGACACCTGCTACAAAGAGGTTATTATTTGTGAATCAGAGATTCCCTGATGGTTCACTGGGTAAAAAATCTGCCTGCAATGCAGAAGACAAAGCAGACACAGGTTTGGTTCCTGGGTTGGGAAGATCCCCTGGAGTAGGAAAACAGCAAACCACTCCTGTATTCTTGCTTAGAAAATGTCATGGACAGAGGAGCCTGGAAGGCTACAGTCCATAGGGTGGCAAAGATTTGGACATGACTGAGTGGCTGAGCAACCAGCAACCAACATTGTGAATCAGAAAAAAGTGATAATCAACTTAGACCTAAATACAAATGCTAATTAAAAATGTGTCACATATTCACACATTCTTACTCTTAGCATTTCAACATACCAGAGGTGAGAGAACAGATTTTTTTTTAAAAAGGAGGAAATTACTTTATTCGTATTTCAGGATATTTGTCCCACTAGCATGATTAGCAGTGGAGAGAGAAGATGTTTTAAATTAGATAGAACATTATGGTTTTAAGGTGGATGAACATTTAATAACTGAAATGTACAAGAGAGTTATATAATCTTTCCAATACATGGTAAAATATCTGCCACTGGGGAAATAGAAGATTTCACTTAGTACTGTTGGATGAAGTAAATGAAGGAAAGTGAAAGGACTTCATGCATTGGTGAATTGAGGTTTTCAGTATGCTTGTCTCATGTTTCTTTAACTCTCCAATAATTCTTAGGCTTTTTTTTTTCAGTTGCCTAGTATACAGAAGGAGAATGGTACACTCTCATCAGTAATACCAACTGAATCTAGCAGTGATGATTATTTTAACCTGTTTATGTAGAAGCCCTGAAAGTTAAGCCAATTATCTCAGGATATCTAAGTTAAAGCTACATATAATCAGAAAAAGTTTCTCATGTGATTCTTAAAATTAACTCATTGAGAATCACATTTTATGCTGCAGAAGGAGAAAAGTAATAATGAGACAGGAAAAACTGTCAGTGAGAGCCAGTTCAAAATAGTTTACAATTTGCTACTGGAGGGAATATTTTTGAAAGGTTAGGATGAAAATGTAAATGCTACTGAGAAATCATGACTGATGATCTTTGGATTTAGCATTTAGTAAGCCATTGTGGTAGTGGAGAAGACTCTTGAGAGTCCTTGAACTGCAAGGAGATCAAACCAGTCCATCTTAAAGGAAATCAGTCCTGAATATTCATTCTAAGGACTGTGCTGAAACTGAAACTCCAATATTTTGGCCACCTGATATAAAGAGTCGACTCACTGGAAAAGAACCTGATGCTGGGAAAGATTGAGGGCAGGAGGAGAAAGGGATGACAGAGGATGAGGTGGTTGGATGCTGCAGTCCATGGAGGTTGCAAAGAGTTAGATATGATTTAATGATTGAACAACAACAAAGATATCAAGATGGTCTAAGATAATAGTTTCAGGGCTATGATTATCATAGTAATAACTTTATAGGTACTGCAGAAATGTATTTGACTAAGATCATTTATTCAAAATATTTGTGAAGGTAATATGAAAAAAATCCTGCCTAATAAATAATGGCAAAGTGGCAAAAGAAATAAATCAGAGTAGATCTGTAGATATAAAAGGATAAAGAGGTGGAGACTGAAAACTGAAGGTTTATTAATAGTAGGGCATCTTTGAAGAAAGAAAGAAAGAGGCAAGTGGGATAAAAAGGAGGAATCAGTAATTAGTTCCTAAATAAACCCCTTTCCCCCTCTTGGGCCACAAGGATAAGAAAAAAGAAGGGGGAATTCAACTTTACCCATGGATTGAAAATGAAATTGTAATGTATATGTTATTTTGGAGCTGTATTAAAACCCTGGCCTTTTGGGAAAAACCCATTAATTTCTTTATCTTATGGTTGCTTTGAAAGGTAAAGGATCTGGAAAAAAAAAAAAGAAAGTCATTCTCTTTACCACCAGATTCGATGTCAATAATTCAGGTGCATTGGCCTCTTCAAAACAGATCCTTAAGGAAAGCAGAACTGAATCTCCAGAGATCAAACTTATCAGTCAGACTTGTCTTTCTGATATTGTATTCAGATTGGGTTTCTGAATTCTGAAAAAGTTAAACTGAAATCAACAGAAATCCCATGGGTCTTGTAGCATTATTATGTTTACTTTTTATGTGTTTGTGCAAATCATTCATCTCCCAATTCACCACATACAACTGTCCATTCTGGGTACAGCTAGTATCCCCTCATGTATCCACAGAAAGGATGTGGGCTATCTTCTTAGAATAGTGATGTTGTAAGAAGCTCTCATAATTCACATAAGATATTGAGATTCTTTCTGCAAGGTTAAATGACATTTAATTTGCATTTGTACTTCCAGGCTTTTTCGTTTGCTGGTGAGCATTTTGAAATGCTTGTACAATCTTTCAAAAACAGAAAATCTTGCACAAGCCTCCCACCAATTCCACTCACTTACCATGATAGTAGGTGGTAATCATTTTAACTGAATATTTCATATTGGGGGTAACTAGCACTAGATTATTTTCCCTTTAGTATTTTGTCCATCAAAGTCTGTATTTGTTCTTTCTCCCCTCCTCCCCCTCCCATGTATTCCAATATGCATTTCTAAGGAATATGTCTCAGGCATTCTGTTAAATATTGGGAAAACCACAGGGAGTCTAGCTCACAGCAGCTTCTCATTTCATGGAGTTTACAATCTAGCTAATAAAATTTAAACATGAGATTATAGTTGAGATTGTGTGCAGAAAGTATTGTGAAGCACAAAACAGGGTGCTTATGGTAAATCAGGGTACTTGTTTGCCCAAACAGAAATATTGTAACTTAGGCAGCAAAGGAATCAGTTTCAGAAGATACCTAGTAGTTCCGAGAATGGCAGGGAAAGCTGGAGGAAACCTGTCTCAGACGGGAACCACAGGAGGACGGACAGAGACATCACCCTCCCACAGGCCCTTCATTCAGTATTTACATGTTGTCTTGACTTTGAAGATGCCATTCTGAGTCATTCCAAGGATCTCACAACACTGAATCACTCCACAGGATTCAAAGTCCTGTAGCAGGAATATTTTTAATTACCAAATCTAATATTCATCATCTAGTCAAGGCTATGGTTTTTCCAGTGGTCATGTATGGATGTGAGGGTTGGACTGTGAAGAAAGCTGAGCACCAAAGAATTGATGTTTTGAACTATGGTGCTGGAGAAGATTCTTGAGAGTCCCTTGGACTCCAAGGAGATCCAACCAATCCATCCTAAAGGAGACCAGTCCTGGGTGTTCATTGGAAGGACTGATGTTGAAGCTGAAACTCCAATTCTTTGGCCACCTTGTGTGAAGAGTTGACTCATTGGAAAAGACTCTGATGCTGGGAGGGATTGGGGCAGGAGAAGAAGGGGACGACAGAGGATGAGATGGCTGGATGGCATCACCGACTCGATGCACATGAATTTGGGTGAACTCCAGGAGTTGTTGATGGACAGGGAGGCCTGCAGTGCTGCAATTCATGGGGTCGCAAAGAGATGGACACGACTGAGAGACTGAACTGAATATTCATCATGTGCTGCTGGCTGTTCTAAGCTCTCTCTATATTTTAACTCAAACCTCATCATAACCTGGCATCACTGACTCAATGGACGTGAGTTTGAGGAAACTCCAGGAAACTGTGAAGGGCAGGGAAGACTGGCATGCTGCCGTCCATTGGGTCACAAAGAGTCAGACACAACTTAGCAACTGCACAACACTATAACCTAAGGAGCTGGAAAGTGTCACTGTAGTCATCTTATCCACCTTTTCCATTGGAGGAAGGTGAGGCAGAAGGAGAAGAGAATTTCTGCGGTTGTCACAGCCAGAAAATGACAAGACCTCGTGTTGCACTGTGTTGCCCTGGCTGACTGATGTCTGAGGTCAAGGACATGCACAGGGAGAGGTAATTTCTGACCATCGTGCTTTCCTTACAAGGAAGTGGCACTTGCTTCCCATTTATCTAGGGGTTCACCTCAAGCTGGGAGTTGGATCCTGGACAGCCAAAGTGAAAATTGTTCACTAACGAGTTTGCTGAGCGCTGAAGAATTGATGCTTTTGAACTGTGGTGTTGGAGAAGACTCTTGAGAGTCCCTTGGACTGCAAGGAGATCCAACCAGTCCATTCTGAAGGAGATCAGCCCTGGGATTTCTTTGGAAGGAATGATGCTAAAGCTGAAACTCCAGGACTTTGGCCACCTCATGCGAAGAGTTGACTCATTGGAAAAGACTCTGATGCTGGGAGGGATTGGGGCCAAGAGGAGAAGGGGATGACAGAGGATGAGATGGCTGGATGGCATCACTGACTCGATGGACGTGAGTCTAAGTGAACTCTGGGAGTTGGTGATGGACAGGGAGGCCTGGCGTGCTGCAATTTGTGGGGTCGCAAAGAGTCGGACACAACTGAGCGACTGATCTGATCTGATCTGAATGAGTTTGGAAAATAGGAAGGTGATACGTTGTAGGGTTTCTGGGGATTCTGAGTAGAGTAATTGTGGAGCACTGGTGCTGTGTCTTCTGTGGGGAGGACTCAATCTCCATCCACCTTCTTTACCTATTTCTGACTCAGTTTTCAGTATATGCCTTGTGTGTGTGCATGCTAAGCCACTTCAGTTGTATTTGACTCTTGGCGACTCTATGGACTTTAGCTTTCCAGGCTCCTCTCTCATCCTCCAGGCAAGAATACTGGAATGAGTTGCCATGCCCTTCTCCAAGGGACCTTCCTGACTCAGGGATAGAATTCATGGTGTCTTATATCTCCTGCATTGGCAGGTGGGTTCTTTACCAGTAAAGCCACCTGGGAAACCCCCATTTTGTGCCATATATCTCCCTTTTTATTAGAAGATCATTCTTGAAGGGATAGAAGCTCCTTTTATATGTAATCATCATGCCCTCAAATAGCATCATAACCTCTCATCATTACCAAATTCCTCATTTTTCACATTTTAAAATGTAGAAGGAATAGTTTGAGTGAAAAGAAAATCATATTCTTTCATTCTTGACTTTGCCATTTATAAAATACAGATTTAATGTTTTTATTGTGCTGTGTGGTTAGTCACTCAGTTGTGTCTGACTCTTTGCAACCCCATGGACTGTAGCCCACCAGGTTCCTCTGTCCGTGGGATTTCCTACGAAAGAATACTGGAGCAGGTTGCCATTTCCTTCCCCAGGGAATCTTCCTGACCCAGGAATTGAACGCTTGTCTTCTACACTGCAGATGGATTCTTCTACCACTGAGCGTCAGGGAAGCCCTCAATGTTTTTATTAGTTTAATAATAATTGTCAGTGTAATTACAAATTGAGTGGCATGCATTCCAAATCAGCAGAGAGTAAAGAACACATGTCATAGAATAAAGAGTTCAAATCAAACTAAATGCACAAAACAAGATGTTAAAATCATGCACGTTATAAAAATATGCATAAACATTTTCAACTCAGAGTGAATTAAAAGTTATTTTTAATTGGATCATCAGGTACAGTGCCAGGCAAATAGTAAGCCCTCAGTAAATACTTGCTGAATGCACAGACTTTTCAACTTACAAAAGATTTATACTAGACAATAAGTAAAAACAAAAGGATGATATAATATTGACTAGAAAAGTTCAAATTAAATGTTTATCATTTAAAGTTAGTTTTATACAAAGTTAAATGGAAGGTATAGAGAAAATTTTAGTTGTAAAATGGACAGTTACATTTAAAAACTAATAGTTCAAAATATTTAAGTGGCAAATTACATGTCATCAAATATAAAGTGAAAACTGTTAGGTTGTCTGGTTGATCTCATTAAAAGTCCCAGGCAATTTAAACATATCAGTAGTGCTTATCAGAATCTGGCAGAATCATCTACTAAAAAACACCATCATTATTTTTAATAATCCTTATTGCCGTCTTTGTAATCTATTAGAATTACAAAGTTATGTAAGAATATTAGAAAAGAAGAGCAAAGAAGTCAATACGTGTTCAGATTAAATACTAAGAAGTGATACAAAAATAACAAACATTTTTTGGAAGAGGCAACTTATTTTCTGCCCTACCACTCTTCCCTTTTTTCTTACTAATAACCTTTCTATTGGAATCCAATATATACAGGTAAAAGACACATTTTGGAAATCATTGAGAGTTGGTTGGGTAATGTGACTATTACCTAACACATGGAATAAAAGCTAAACCTATTGGAAAGTTTGTGGATGATTCCATAAGAGGTGGGTGTAGGTACAGACAGCTGGGAAGGTCACATTTACCCTTACACTGATACCTGATACCTGGAGTACAGATGTGTAGATAGAGCTTCGTCAACTTATTTTGGGCCATGAGGATAGAACTTTGAGTCAGAGGAGAAAGGTAGAAGCATTGTTCTTGATAAAACCATTGATCTACTGCATCACACCTAAACTCCAATCTGTAGACATTTTTGTATGAGGAAGAAATACATTTTATCCTGTTTAATTCACAATTGTTTCTCAGAATTCTTAATATCAGTTCATTATAATTCTAAATAAACAGTGCTGCACATTGTAAATATTCAATAGAGCAACCAGATAAAAATAAAAAATAGTAGATTTTAATGTATCATTAACATTTGTTAGATTATATAATGAACAAATGAGTCCATTCACTTCCATGTCTTCGCGATTATAAATAGTGATACAGTGAACATTGGGGTGCATGTATCTTTTTGAATCAGAGTTTTCTCTAGATATATACTGAGGAGTGAAATTTCTTGATTGTGTGGTTACTCTACTTTTAGCTCTTTATGGAACCTCCATATTGTTCTCCCTAGAGGACCTACCAATTTATGTTTCCACCAGTGTAGGAGGGTTCCTTTTACTCCACCCACTCTTCCAGAATTTATTGTTTGTAGACATTTTGATGATGGTCATTGTGACAGGTGTGAGGTGATACTTCACTGTAGTTTTGTTTTGCATTTCTCTGATAATTAGAGATGTTGACATCTTTTGATCATGTGGATTTTATTCTTCAATATGTCAATATGGTATATCACACTGATAGATTTGTAGATATTAAAAAATTGTTGCATCCTTGGGATAAATTCCACTTGGTTATGGGATATGATTCTTTTAATGTATTGTTGGACTCAGTTTGCTATTATTTTGTTGAGGATTTTTATGTGTATGTTCATCAGTGATATTGCTCTGTAATTTTCTTGAAGTATCTTATCTGGTTTTGGTATCAAGGTCATGTTGACATCATAGAATGAGTTCAGAAGTGTTCCTTCTTCTGCATTTTTTGAAAGTTTCAGAAGAATAGGTGTTAACTCTTCTCTAATTGTTTGGTAGAACTTGCCTGTGAAGCCATCTGGTCCTGGACTTTGTGGCTGGGAATATTTAAATTAGATTCAATTTCAGTACTTGTAACTGGCACATATTTTCTGTTTCTTTCAGGTTCAGTCTTAGGAGAGTGTACCTTTCTAAGAATTCATTCATTTCTTCTAGGTTGTCTATTTTATTAGCATATAGTTTATTGTAATAGTTTCTTACTGTCCTTTGTATTTATAAATTTATTTCAAATACATTTAATATTTGCTATCATGTCAGTGATTCAGTTAATTCAATGATGAAACTCTTGAGAGAGCAAATATAAGTTGGAGAAGCTAAAATCAAAATCTGTCAAAGATCTGTTACTATGACAAACTCAGAATCATGTAGATAGTTAACATATTTTAGTGCATTGTAAGTACAAAATTGTGACACATGTTTAATTGTGACATGTAGTGTTTTATGATTATTGTTTAAACATTTTTAGTAAAAGCTTAGATAATGTAATTTTTATAAGCTTCTATAATCTTTCATCTGTCACCGTTCACATTTTTAATGACAAGTATGCTACTTACTTGTCATTAAATGTATTTGAAATGGTCATGCCAAAGTCATCTCGCTTCAAGCCTGGGAACATCTTAGTATATGAGTAGCATCTCCTCTGTGTATAGAGCTTAAATATCTTCTTTTCCCTTCCCATTGTTTTTCAGGTTTTGTTTCTTTGCTTGTTTGTTTTCAACTACTTTTGTGGAGAATTCATTGATTACTTGGACGGTTGACAGCAAAATCTTAGATTAAGATGAAATGTGTGACACCGCATATTTCTTCCTCTTGATCGCTATGTTAGAAGTGACCTAACTATATCTAATCAGGATGAATCTCAAAAGTTTGCCTTACCAAGATATTTAACTTGGATATAACTCATTAATTCTAAATGAAATCAGCCCTGAATATTCATTAGAAGGACTGATGCTGATGCTTTGATACTTTGACCAATTGATGAAAAGAGCCTATTCACTGGAATAAATCCTGATGCTGGGAAATGTTGAGGACAGGAGGAGAAGGGGGCGACAGAGGATGAGATGGTTGGATGGCATCACCGACTCAATGGACATGAGTTTGAGCAAACTTTGGGAGATAGTGAAGGACAGGGAAGCCTGGTGTGCTGCAGTCCGTGGGGGCACAAAGAATTGAACACGACTTAGAGACTGAAAGAAAAACAAAGGTAGCCACTCTGAGGAGGAAGATAAAAAAATGGAACCTGAGATCAGGTGATGTCATGCCCAATTTATCTAACTGTGCCTATAAATAACACCAGTGATTTATTCTTCAGAATTATTCAATTCCTATAAATCATAGTTGTAGTTTAAGGGTATTTGATTTGGATTTTCTGAAACTTGTAACTGGAAATTATAATTGGATTTATATTCTTTGAAAATGATGCAATGCACTAAGCATATAAAGTGAAAAAGATAGTTTACAAGGGATCAGAGACCTTAGCCTAGTTCTCTTGGTGAAGATATTATAATAAACAAACAGGTCTGGGTGTTTAGGGGAAAACACTAGACATTCCATGGGAGGCACACCATGGGAGTTGAATATAATAGAAGAGGGAACATGCCAGTAAAAGTAAAGTTAGGTATAGTGGGCTGGGAGGGAAGTTATGAATTTTGAACCAAAAAGAATATTCAGATAATGACTAAGTTTCATGGTTACAACTTGCTGAGTATTTATTGAGAAAGTGTTTAATCACTCAGTCATCTCCAACTCTTAGGGACCCCGTGGACTGTAGTCCACCAGGCTCCTCTGTCCATGGGATTTCCCAGGCAAGAATACTGAAATTGGTTGCCATTCCCTTCTCCAGCGCACCTTTCTGACCCAGGGATGTAACCCAGGTCTTATGCATTGCAGGCAGATTCTTTACCATCTGAGCCACCAGGGAAGCCCTGAATATTTATTGGTTTTGACAAATTTTGAGCAGGTAATAGATCTATGTGATACAATTCAGAACACATCACAAGAAGGTACAAGACAGTGGGTGGTTAGGCATAAATTTGTGTTTCTACTGCCTTTTGATAACAAAATATACTTGAGGACAGTGATGCCTGACATTGGTGTGGAGGGCGCAAGTAAAGAAACTTGAAGGTTTTCTTGCTAGTTTTTATCATCTTATTGCTGAGCAATAAATATTCCTTCCTGTAGGTTAGCTGTTTAGCCAATTAAAGAAACTGCAATAATCTATTCCAGGAATAAATCTGCATTAGCCCTTCACCCCTGCCATACTTCTTTATTTCATACTCTCAGTGCCCCATAAGCAGGATTAGAAAGTGGAGTCAGCCAAGGGTGAGACTGACATGTAACTCCCAATTCTGAACAAGAACAAGGTGACCCGAGGAAGAGATTATCTCACTGCCCCCAATTCTACTGGGATCCCAAGGTCTTGGACAGCTGTGGTCCCTGTAACATTCTCACTCCCCAATCACAGATCTCTCTAACCCTGGAGGATTATTACAGGCAGCATAACTGGCTGACTATGAACAAGCATATGCTCCAAGCTTCCTCAGCATGAATTTTGGACCCTCTTGACAATAAGCTTCTATAATTTTCCAAGCCTCTTAAACAACTTTTTCTTTTGTAAAATGAGAATAATAAGAACAGTATGGCATCGGGTTGTTTTGAGAATTGTTTAGTACATATAAAGAGCCCAGCAAAGGTCCATAAAGGAAATATTTTAGCTAAAGATCTTTAACAATTCTTTTTTCTATTTAAGAATTACTCCTTAAAGATCAATAAGTATAGTTTTACAACCAGTTTATGATTTTTGTGCTCATTGGGAAATGAAGTAACATGAAAATTCATGTCCAACCATGACTTATTGTATTTCTACCTAGTTGATAGAGATATTTATTCTACAGGATACCCCAATATATTAGATTTTCATCATGAAAATCAATATATTAGATTTTCATCATGAAAAACTGAATTGTCAGAGAAGTTAATCAGGGTAAACAACGTTGTAATATATTCTGATTCATTCTAGAACACCTAGCTGACCCTAGAAGACATAGACTCTATTGTATTGTAGACTGTAGAATACATCCTAGAGTATTAATACATTGATTGGATAAAGGATGTGTTACTTCCAGTATGCTCCTAAAATTCAACAAGTGGTATTGGAAATATAGTCTCTTTGAAAAAAAATATTTTAGTAATTGTGATATAAAACAAATATCTTTAAAAATACTAAGGAAATTTAAAAATATATAAAAAATTTTATAATGCTTACTTTATAAAAATTGGTGAAAGAAATACACAGTTAGTATTTAACATAAATGTATAGGACTAGAAACAAAAAGTCCAACCTTAATAACAGAGTATAAAAATAATATTATATATAAAATTAATAGAAGCATTTAAAAGCTATTTTTGGCTTACCTCTGGGAATACTATAGTTATGATTTCTCATTTATTACCTATAGGAATATAAAAAGGAAGAGTCTTTTTAGAGTAAAATTTGGTGAAATTTAAAAACTATTCATATTTCCATTTTTAAGATCATGATAAACTATTAACATAGGAAGAAAAAGCACATTTCTATTCCTTATTTATAATTGTAAAATATTATAAACTATAGCCAGGTTTAACAGTGGTTAATTGCCTTATATATACCTACTGAAATGTTAAATAGCCATTAGCAACAAGATTTTGAAAATATTGACAAGGGAAACATCTGGCATAATACATTAAAAGTCAGTATTGAGCACTTTGATTCAAGTGTGTAGATGTGTGTGTATGTGTGTCTGTGTGCATGCATGTGTGTGACTTTGCAATACCACCCGTGCGTCTACTGTATGTTAGATCATTGGCCAATCATGATGATTCCATTGCCTTTCCTACCTGCTGATTAAGGGACAACGATGTGGCTTAAGTCCGAATAATGCATCTGGAGAAAACCTGGGGCGTTCCTGGTGCGTTTCCTTACTCCCAAGGGAGACACACAGGAAATGACACACTCTCCTCCCTCTAAGGGCCATTGTGCTTAAATTCTAGCAGTCATATCTGTTTCAGCAACTACTACAGTCTTTCTATCCCATAAAAATTAAGTCAATATTATAGACTGCAGGACCTCTGAATGATTCAGTTTTGAGGTCCATCTACCACTGAACTTGATGTTATTTTTGTATGTTTTTTATTTAAACTAATTGTCAATTTTAGCCCAACATGTATCAATTAATACTTCCTATATCATAGCCTATATATTAATCTGTACAGAAAAATATTTTTTAAAAATATATATACTATACTATATATATTTTAAAAATATACTGTAGTATATATTTCAGATTTGGTTATGTAGTATATGTTTCAGATGTGGTTATGTGGAGATGGGCCATTCTTTTGTCATTACTCAGGATTTTCATTTTTGATGGGCTTGAGTTATTCTTTAATACTTTTTACTTGAATTCCTATTTTGAAAAACTGGTTTACTTACCCTTTTTTGAGTATGTCATATTGGTTCCCATTTTATTATTCTTTTTCTTTTTTAATTGTCTTCTAGTATCTAACACTTCTGAATTTTCTGTCAAATTATGTACTTTTACATTTAATATTGGTTCATTAAGAGACACAGGCTACTATATATAAAATTTGTAAGCAACAACAATATATTGTACAGCACAGGAAAATATAGTCATCACTTTGTAGTAACTTTAAATGGAGTATATATAACCTATAAGAACATCAAATCAGTATATTGTACACCTGGAATTAATATAGTATTGTAAGCTAGGTATATGTCAATTAAAAATTAACAAAAAAAAAATACCTTCAGATTTCTTCTTAAAGAAGATGTTGAATGATATTATGCCTTACAGTAAAGTTGTGATGACTCTTTTTATAAACCACAAAGACCACCCTAGAGCTACACTGAGAAAGCAAAAAGTTAATCCTTAAGTGTGGGCAAAGAAATCAATTAAGGAATGGTATGCAACCAAGATACTATTCTTGTCTTTTCTCTATTTCTTTTTATGTATCTGCTTCACTTTTAACAGTCCAGGTTCGATGCACGATACTGGATGCTTGGGGCTAGTGCACTGGGACGACCCAGAGGGATGGTATGAGGAGGGAGGAGGGTTCAGGATGGGGAACACATGTATACTTGTGGCGGATTCATTTTGATATTTGGCAAAACTAATACAATTATGTAAAGTTTAAAAATAAAATAAAATTAGAAAAAAAAAAAAAACAAAAACTAAAGAAGACAAAAGAGCTTCCCCTCCACTCCCATCTAGGTTACAGTACCAGCGTGTTTACTTTTTCTTGGCAGCAGCAAATTGGATTAAGCCTTTGGATCTCATAGTTCCAATTCCAGATTGTCAGAGCGAACACTGCCTTTAAATCCTGGACTAATCAAATTTGAGAGAATGTGCATTCTAAATTGTGCAAAATGAGTCAAAGAGCTTGCCTTATAAGGATGTTAAAAGAAGACGCAGTTCCTAGAAAGGTTTCTGTATGTGTGCAGCAGAGGAGGACTGGATATACAGGCACATAAGCATCCACTGGGTAGCATTAATATGTGAGAACAGAGGGAACATTGTCCTGGATTCCAGTCTTCAACTTGTTGTTATCCAGATGTACATTTTTGGAAAGTCATTTACAGTCTGTGAAATAATTTTTCCTTCATAAAATTTTGTGTTGGACACAGTTCTAGCTTGACTTCTTCTTACATTAATGTTATAGTTTTCTCCAGGTGTATAATTTATTTTAAAATTCTTTTCGATTCCCACCCATTGATATGCATTGCAGTTTAATCTACTGCTTTTTTGGTTATGTTCTATAACATTTGTTATCATTAAGATCAGTTCCTAATAAATAAACTGTAAATATCATAGGGTACAGACTGTATATAAACTTGATAGTGCCACACACACACATACACACACACACATATATAATAGGTACTTATATATATAAATAGGGGCTTCCCTGGTGGCTCAGACAGTAAACCGTCTGCCTGCAATGCAGGAGACCCAGGTTCGATCTCTGGGTTGGTAAGAACCCCTGGAGAAGGAAATGGCAGTCCACTCCAGAACCCTTGCCTGGAAAATTCCATGGATGGAGAAGCTTGGTAGGCTACAGTCCATGGGGTCACAAAGAGTCGGACACGACTGAGCGACTTCACTTCACTTCATATATATAAAAACATATATGACTATGTGTGTTATATACACACACACACATATGTATATATTCAAAAGTCTAGAGAAGACACTGTGCCTATATTTGAGAAAAATCTTGATAATTATTTTGACATGTATAATATGAAAAAAGTCCTATACAATTTAAAATCTGCCAACATCATTACAAAATTTTTCAACATTTATCCAAGAAACAAAAGAGCCACTAAAAGAATAATTACACACATATAATAAAAATTGATTGAGCTCTTCAAATTGTATTAAATTGCAAGAACAGAATTTGTTAAGTGGTTAAAAAGGAAAAAAAGCAGTCAGATCTCTCTTGCAGTTTGCTCTTAACCTATTTGTGTGATAAAGCATCTTATTGATGCTGTCAGAAATTCTAGACAGCATCACTTAATATTATGATAAAAATTATAGATGATCATTTTAACTGTTAAAGTTGATGTTAATTATAGTTAAGTACCTCATTAAAATTAAAAATTTTTTCATTTGAATATTGTAAATGATTTTAACATACATTGCCATTAACTTTTATTTTTTGATTACACAATTAGTTTGTATAAAGACAATATAATTATTTTTTTGAGACTTCTATAAATATCCTTCAAAATCCTCTGTAGTTAACTCAAATGTGCTCTGAAGGTTTAATTTTGTTGTGTAGTACCATATGGAAATGTTAGCTGCCTCTGGTCTGCTTGGTCTGAAATAAGTAAGGTACATAACATTGTGGTTTTCAAAATTAACTGATGAACACACTTTGATTCATAATCAAGGCAAGCTCCACGCAGCTGTAAAAAAAACATAATGAAGATTGTATGTTTTTATACAGTGATATGATATATAATGGTTTGTCAGGTATATTTTAAGTGTGACATGTTTGTGTCAGACAATAGAGCAAAGGAAATTTATATACACACAATAAAAATTTATATACACACAAATATATACATACATGTATGTGTATGTTTATACAGTGGAATATATGTGGTATGTGGGTTTCCCAGGTGATGCAGTGGTAAAGAATCTGCCTGCCGATCCAGGAAATGTGAGAGATGCAGGTTCAATCCCTGAGTCAGGAAATGGCAACCTACTCCAGTATTCTTGCCTGGAAAATTCCATGGACAGAGGCGCCTGATGGACTATAGTCCATGGGATCACAAAGTGCCAGACATTACTGAGCACCATCACCACCATATTTGATATATATGTGCATATGTATTTTATATTTACATTTGGAAATGAAAAAAATGGTAATAAAAGCCTGAAATAAAGTTTTTTAAAGGAGAAAAGAAAGTGTGGTATTGGGTGGAAAATGAAATGTACCTTATAGTATAATAAAATTAAAAAATGAATTGTACCTTGAAGCCATATAACTATTTTAAATGAAAATGGTAAAATGCTATCTCAAAGGACGAATAAAAATCAATCTTGCATAACTGCAAACAAGCAGAGGAATCTCAATATATGTCAAATCAGTGGTATAATAACCCAGAGAAAAGATGAACTTCAAGTGACTTTAAAAAAGACTTTTTTGTGTATGTACTCACTGTTTTATATCCTGGGCACAAAAAGAACCTCAAATAAATTCTATCCTGATTTTAATAACCTTAATATTGTTAGTGATATTTGTATTATTATTCAGAAATTGTTTTAAGTATATATTGTAGGCATATGTTATATTGGTTGCAGAATGAAGCAAAAAGAATTGATTCTCATTATTCACAGAATCTTTGTGAATTCATCTACTCATTAAAATATATTTTCAACCTCAACACCAAACAGTGCTTTGGTGGCCATTTGAGGGCAAATGCAGAGTGGTCATAAATTTGAGTCCCTGGACACATGTTCCCTGCTGGAGTCAAACCAGGTGATGCTCTGCTTTCTCTCAGCTCTCTTACTGTAGATAAGGGTCTTTTTTGCAACCTGTTATAGTTCACATATTTTTTTCAATTTAATTTTATTTTATTTTTTAACTTTACAATATTGTATTGGTTTTGCCATATATCAAAATGAATCCGCCACAGGTATACATGTGTTCCCCATCCTGAACCCTCCTCCCACCTCCCTCCCTATACCATTGCCTCTGGGTCGTCCCAGTGCACCAGCCCCAAGCATCCAGTATCGTGCATAGAACCTGGACTGGCGACTCGTTTCATATATGACATTATGCATGTTTCAATGCCATTCTCCCAAATCATCCCACCCTCTCCCTCTCCCACAGAGTCCAAAAGATTGTTCTATACATCAGTGTCTCTTTTGCTGTCTCGCATACAGGGTTATTGTTACCATCTTTCTAAATTCCATATATATGTGTTAGTATACTGTATTGGTGTTTTTCTTTCTGGCTTACTTCACTCTGTATAATAGGCTCCAGTTTCATCCACCTCATTTTGTTATAGTTCGCATTTTATTATGGTTCGCATTTTGTGCTCTTTGTTGGTGACTTTGCTATTTATACCTAGTGTTCCCAAGTGCAGGAAAGCTATGATGTGCCTGATGCAGGAAATAAAATTTGTTCCATAGTTTAAAAACTTTAATTTTAGATTCCCAAATATCAACTAGGATGATGAATTCAATTGCTATTTTCATTTCTATAGTATATGAATTTGCTAGTCTTTATATTCACATCTCCCTTCACATTTTGTTTTTAACTTATAAATCATTTCAAGTGAAGTTTGATGTACAAACATGAGAGTTAAAAGAACATTGTCATGCATTTTTATAGTAATGTGGAATAATCCAGTTTTTTGTCACAGAATGTTCTGTAATGAATTTCTTCCTATTGAATAATTAATGGGAGATAATAATTTATTTTTGTCCTTCATAATATATATGTTTAAAAATATAAAAATAACTAATTTCAAAATAAGAGAAGTAGCATCCCTAGTCCAGTTTTGGGTAGAGATTATTAAGTAAGGCCAAGGTAAGCAGTAGTTGTGCATACATTGTATCAGATAGAATAACCAAACAGTCCACGAGAAAAAGTGGAGAATTTTTTCTTTGCAGAATGATTTCACCTAATACTTGAAAAAGAAGTGATAGCTTTTCTTATAGTTACAAATTTAACATCCCTATTGGAGTTCATACATTTATTTAATATTCCTACAACCAGGTGAATGGTTAATGGGTGATTTGTGATAAAGGAATCAAGTCAAAACCATCTGGCTTGTTGATTTGTTGTAGCATCACCAGTTATGAGACTGACAACACATAATATTGTATATGTCTCCTAATGGGAATGTCCTAGAAATGACAAAATACCACCTGTAAGGTATTCTTTGCCCCAATCCTGAATTTTAACATATTTGAGGCTCTAGATATTTTATAATGGATGTGGGAGTGTTGGAATCTAGAGATTATGATTTAATCTCCTTTGGATAACTGCTCAGAAATAAAATTGCTGAATCACATGGTAGTTCTATTTTTAATTTTTTGAAGAACTTCCATACAGTTTATTATAATGGCAGGAAATTTTTCCATAAATTATATTCTTGCCAACACTTCTTATCTTTTGGCTTCTTTGATAATAATAAAAATCCTAGGTGCAAGTTGATTTCTCACTGTGGTTTTGGTTTTTATTTTCT
Organism: Bos mutus; assembly: GCF_027580195.1. Classification (NCBI taxonomy): domain Eukaryota; kingdom Metazoa; phylum Chordata; class Mammalia; order Artiodactyla; family Bovidae; genus Bos; species Bos mutus. Next base: position 75,275,266 of record NC_091632.1, read on the forward strand.
AATGATCAGTGATCAGATCAGATCAGATCAGTCGCTCAGTTGTGTCCGACTCTTTGCGACCCCATGAATTGCAGCACGCCAGGCCTCCCTGTCCATCACCAATTCCCGTTCACTGAGACTCACGTCCATCGAGTCAGTGATGCCATCCAGCCATCTCATCCTCTGTCGTCCCCTTCTCCTCCTGCCCCCAATCCCTCCCAGCATCAGAGTCTTTTCCAACGAGTCAACTCTTGGCATGAGGTGGCCAAAGTCCTGGAGTTTCAGCTTTAGCATCATTCCTTCCAAAGAAATCCCAGGGCTGATCTCCTTCAGAATGGACTGGTTGGATCTCCTTACAGTCCAAGGGACTCTCAAGAGTCTTCTCCAACACCACAGTTCAAAAGCATCAGTTCTTCGGCGCTCAGCCTTCTTCACAGTCCAACTCTCACATCCATACATGACCACAGGAAAAACCATAGCCTTGACTAGACAAACCTATGTTGGCAAAGGAATGTCTCTACTTTTCAATATGCTGTCTAGGTTGGTCATAACTTTCCTTCCAAGGAGTAAGCGTCTTTTAATTTCATGGCTGCAGTCACCATCTGTAGTGATTTCGGAGCCCAGAAAAATAAAGTCTGACACTGTTTCCACTGTTCCCCCATCTATTTCCCATGAAGTGGTGGGACCGGATACCATGATCTTCGTTTTCTGAATGTTGAGCTTTAAGACAACTTTTTCACTCTCCACTTTCACTTTCATCAAGAGGCTTTTTAGTTCCTCTTCACTTTCTTCCATAAGGGTGGTGTCATCTGCATCTCTGAGGTTATTGATATTTCTCCCAGCAATCTTGATTCCAGCTTGTGTTTCTTCCAGTCCAGCGTTTCTCATGATGTACTCTGCATATAAGTTAAATAAACAGGGTGACAATATACAGCCTTGATGAACTCCTTTTCCTATTTGGAATCAGTCTGTTGTTCCATGGCCAGTTCTAACTGTTGCTTCCTGACCATGATCAGTGATACTGAGCTCATTTTCACATACCTGTTGGCCATTTGTATGTCATCTGCAGAGAAATGTCTATTTGGTACATTTCCCATTTTGAAACTGAATTATTTGTTTCTTTGCTATTGAGTTTTAGAGGTAACTTATGTATTTTGCCTACTAACCTCTTATCTGATATGTTTGCAACTCTTTCCTCTCATTCCATTTGTTACCTTTTCTTTTATTGATTGTGTCCTTTGTTATGCAGAAGCTCTTTAGTTGGATGTAATCTCACTTGTTTAGTTTTGCTTTTGTTTTCTGTACTTTTGGCATAGCATCCAAAAATATCATTGCCACCATCAACATCAAGCAGCTTCTTCCCTGTTTTCTCCTAGAAGACTTATGCTTTCAGTCTTATTTTTAAATTTTCAATTAATTTTCAGTTTATGTTTACATGTGGTGTGACATATGAATCCAATTTTATTCTTTCACATGTGGCTATCCAGTTTTCAGAACACCATTTATATGAGAGAGTACCCTTTGCCCATTATTTATTCTTGTCACTCTTTTGAAAATCAGTAGATCACATATATGTGGGTTTAATTCAGAGAAGTTTATTTTGTTTTATTGGTCTATGCATCTGTTTTTATGAGGATTTTTTTGTTTATTTTTATGAGGATGCATAGACCAATAGAACAAAATAAAGAGCTCTGAATTAAAAACTGACTTTCATTAGAACCTAATTTGAATGACTAACTACAAAGATTGTTTGAGGTATTTGGGGAAATGTAACCATTAAGATTTTATTAAATGATGTTGAAGAATTACATTAATTTTGGTAGGAAGTAGTGTATAATGGTCATTACTATATTCATAGTAATATATAAGATTATTATGTTTTCTATGATGAAGTATCTGTGGGTAATATAACATCTAGGATTTTTTTTTTCAAAATGCTGGATTGGCCAAAAAGATCCTTAGGGTTTTACCATAAGATGTTACAGAAAAACGCAAATGAACTTTTGGCCAACTCAATACTTGTGATTAAAAAGGTGTAGATGGATAATGCATTAAATGAATGAAACACTGCTTACTTTTGAAGTTGAGTGATAAGTAATTAGACATTATGTCATTTTTTCTGTGTTTTGTTTCTGAAAATTTCCATATTCACAAATTAAAAACAGTATCATGAAAACATTATTTTACCTTCCTTAGAAATAATCAAACTGTGGTAATATAAGTAATGTGAACACTGAATATTAAAAAGCAAAAATTTTTCCAGTTAGGGTTAGTATTTTTAATAGGCTTCTTATTCTTATCAGTTTTCTCATTATTTTTCTTTTATCTTCTCCATTCTATGAAATTATTTTTTTTAGAAAAAGAAGAAATCCTGCTTTAGAAATTGTTTTCTTCATTTCTTCATTCTTTTTATTCTGACTAGTTTTCTAACTTTGTAAATATCCTGCCTCCAGCTATCTCTTCAGTCTCACATTGTCATTTTTGGCTTCAGAAATCTTTAATAAAATATTAAGGACTAGTCTTTTGTTTTGCTGAAAATGAAAGTATTTCTTTTTTTAAAAAGTATTTCTTAATATTTCTTTGAGAGTAACCCGTGATTTTGCCCTATGAAAAGTCTGTCAGTCTTCCCTGCCACCATGTCTTCTGACTTCATCTCTAAATATTACCTGGCTCTGAACCACTGACCACAGTTTTGTCTGTCTTTACCATGAGTGAAGAAAGGATCCTTTCCATCTATGCTTTCTTGCTTTCTAAAGTGTGTAGCAGACTTTTAATTACTCATAGTCCTCCTGAGATAAAGTTGTAAAAGCTTATAGGATTTAATGGAACCCTTAGGAAGAACAGATATGAATTAATTACATAACACAGAGTAACTTAAACCTGCTGCTCGACGTGAATATTTTACAGCCTTCTGGTCTAGATGTGTCTTTGGGGGCTCTGAGAATACATTATGTTCTTGTTTCTGATCTCCCTGTGTATAATGGATCCCAGCTGTCCTGTGTCATCACAAGTGAGCAGATCATGCCTAGATATTTCATTATTCAACTCACTGTAATTTCCAAAGATGCTGATATTCACCTCTGTACACCATTAGAAACCAAACATCTGTCCCAGGAGCCTAAAATGTAGATGGGGATGGGAATGCAAATGCAGCGTGGGTGACAGAAGACCTTGGTCCTGGTGTATTCTTTGGAAGTGGTGCCGGTTACCATGTGTTGTAACACATGGGCTTCCCTGGTGACTCAGCAATAAACAATTTGCCTGCAGTGCAGGAGACCCTGGAGAGAGGCGTTGATCCTTGGGTCAGGAAGACCCCCTGGAGGAGAGCATGGCAACCCACTCCAGTGTTCTTGCCTGGAGAATCCCATGGACTGAAGAGCCTGGTGGTCCGCAGTCCTTAGGGTTGCAAAGAGATGGACACGACTGAAGCGACTGAGCACAGCATAACACCTTAGGGTAACACATGGACGTGATGAGTATGAAAATAAAAGCTCTAGTGGAAGCCTTTGAAAACAAGATGCTGAAACCCTGAGAGAGGTCAGTCAAAGATGGAGCCTACATTTTATTTCCTTGTGTAAACCACTTAGGTGTCATCTAGCAAAAGCTTGTTTTACTTGTTCAGGTATTAGTGCTTGGTTAAGTATAGCCATGAAATTAAAAGACCCTTACTCCTTGGAAGAAAAGCTATGACCAATCTAGATAGCATATTCAAAAGCAGAGACATTACTTTGCCAACAAAGGTCCGTCTAGTCAAGGCTATGGTCTTTCCTGTGGTCATGTATGGATGTAGATTTGGACTGTGAAGAAGGCTGAGCGCCAAAGAATTGATGCTTTTGAACTGTGGTGTTGGAGAAGACTCTTGAGAGTCCCTTGGACTGCAAGGAGATCCAAACAGTCCATTCTCAAGGAGATCAGCCCTGGGATTTCTTTGGAAGGAATGATGCTGAAGCTGAAACTCCAGTCCTTTGGCCACCTCATGCGAAGAGTTGACTCATTGAAGAAGACTCTGATGCTGGGAAGGATTGGGGGCAGGAGGAAAAGGGGACGACAGAGGATGAGATGTAGATGGGGATGTAGATGGGGATGGGAATGCAATGGCTGGATGGCATCACTGACTCGATGGACGTGAGTCTGAGTGAACTCCGGGAGTTGGTGATGGACAGGGAGGCCTGGCGTGCTGCGATTCACGACTTAGCGACTGAACCGAACTGAACTGAAGTATAGGTGGTGTTTGTTCCTAGAACTGGTGATAACTGTTAATTTTCAGAGGTGGGTTTGGGCTTGACAGAATTCTTCTGAGCCTATGATATTCATCAGCATCCTCAAGGCACTCAAAATATGTAGCCTACTTGCATAAAAATATGTTTGTGTAATACATGTACAGCTTTATAATGACTATCTAAACGTTCCTTTGTCTTTCTGCCACATAGACTGCCTCTCTCACAATGATTTTGCTCTTCCTAAACTCACCTATGGAAATCCTGGAACACAGTGGTCCACTACTAGCTTATTTCTCAAAGTTTTCAAACAAAAATAAATTTTGATATTTAAAATGTATTACTTATTTCTAAAATGTTATTTAATTTCGAAACATTTGAGAAATTTATTTTATTTTATAATTTTATTTATTTTTATTATTATTATTATTTTTACTTTACAATATTGTATTGGTTTTGCCATACATCAACATGCATCCACCATGGGTGTACACGTGAGAATTTTATGCTCATCTTTCTCTAATTGATTTTTAGTTCAATTTTACTGTGGTCAGAAAATACCTGTATGATTTCAAATATTTGAACTTCCTAAATCTGGAGTTACATAGTAGTGTATAGTAAAGTTTGGTAAATGTTTGAGGTATACTTTAAAAGAATGTGTATTCTGCTGTCTTTGGGTGTAATAGTCTATATCTTATTTAAGTCAAGTATATTCGTATGTTTAATTATTATATCATGTTACTGATTTTTATTTGCCCCTTCTTAAAGAACAACTGGATAGGGATGATAAAATATTCAAATATTTTTGTACATGGATCTACTTCTCCTTTTCATTGTATCAAATTTTCATAATAACATTAAAATTATGTTATTCTTTGCATGCAAATTTAGGACAGTACATTTGTTCCTTTCAAATTGAATATTGGCTAATTTTCTTTTTTTGAATCTAGAATGATTATTAGATTAAAATGTTATTTTTTCATCAATTTAGCTTCAAAGGTCTTATTTAGGTAAGCATTCACATTGCTTAGTGGCTCTGCTGCTGCTAAGTCACTTCAGTTGTGTCCGACTGTGTGTGACCCCATAGACGGCAGCCTACCAGGCTCCCCTGTCCCTGGGATTCTCCAGGCAAGAACACTGGAGTGGGTTGCCATTTCCCTCTCCAGGGCATGAAAGTGGAAAGTGAAAGTGAAGTCGCTCAGTCGTGCCGACTCTTAGCGACCCCATGGACTGGAGCCTACCAGGCTCCTCCGTTCATGGGATTTTCCAGCCAAGAATACTGGAGTGGGTTGCCATTTCCTACTCCAGGGAAGCATTCACATTGTGTGTGTGTGTGTATATTTATATACTGCTGCTGCTGCTAAGTCGCTTCAGTCGTGTCTGACTCTGTGCGACCCCATAGATGGCAGCCCACCAGGCTCCCCATTGCCTGGGATTCTTCAGGCAAGAATACTGGAGTGGGTTGCCATTTCCTTCTCCAATGCATGAAAGTGAAAAGTGAAAGTGAAGTCGCTCAGTCGTGCCCAACTCTTAGCGACCCCATGGACTGGAGCCTACCAGGCTCCTCCGTTCATGGGATTTTCCAGGCAGGAGTACTGGAGTGGGGTGCCATTGCCTTCTCCGATACACACCCCCCCCCCCACACACACACACATATTTAAAAATCGGGACTATATGTGTATATATAGAGTCCTAAAAAGGACAGTTTTAATTCCAATCCCAAAGAAAGGGAATGCCAAAAATGTTCAACTAGTGCAAAATTGCATTCATCTCACAAGATAGCAAAGTAATGTTCGATATTCTCCAAGTGAGGCTTCAACAGTACGTGAACCAAGAACTTCCAGATGTACAACTGGATTTAGAAAAGGCAGAGGAACCAAAGGTCAAATTGCCAACATCTGGTGGATCATAGAAAAAGCAAGAGTTCCAGAAGAACATCTACTTTTGCTTTATTGACTCTGCCAAAGCCTTTGACTGTGTGGATCAAAACAAACTATGGAAAATTCTTAAAGAGATGGAAATACCAGAACACCTTACCTGCCTCCTAAGAAATCTGTATGCAGGTCAAGAAGCAACAGTTAGAACCGGACATGGAACAACAGACTGGTTCCAAATTGCGAAAGGCTGTATATTGTCATCCTGTTTATTTAACTAATATGCAGAGTACATCATGAGAAATGCTGGGCTGGATGAAGCACAAGCTGGAATCAAGATTGCTGGGAGAAATATCAATAACCTCAGATATGCAGACGACACCACCCTTACAGCAGAAAGTGAAAAGGAAATGAAGAGCCTCATGAAGAAAGTAAAAGAGGAGAGTGAAAAAACTGGCTTAAAACTCAACATTCAGAAAACTAAGATCATGGCATATGGTTCCATCACTTCATGGCAAATAGATGAGGAAACAATGGAAACAGTGAGAGACTTTATTTTCTTGGGCTCCAAAATCACTGCAGATGGTGACTGCAGCCATGAAATTAAAAGACGCTTGCTCTTTGGAAGAAAAGCTATGAACAACCTAGACAGCATATTAAAAAGCAGAAACATTAATTTACAAACAAAGGTGGTCTAATCAAAATTATGGTTTTTCTAGTAGTCATGCATGGATGTGAAAGTTGGACCATAAAGAAAGCTGAGCACCAAAGAATTGATGTTTTTGAACTGTGGTGTTGGAGAAGACTCTTGAGAAGTCTTCTTGGACTGGAGAAGACCCTTGGACTGGAGAAGGCCCTTGGACTGCAAGGAGTTCCAACCAGTCAATCCTAAAGGAAATCAGTCCTGAATATTCATTGGAAAGACTCATGCTGAAGTTCAATCTCCAATACTTTGGCCACCTAATGCGAAGAACTGACTCATTGGAAAAGACCCTGATGCTGGGAAAGATTGAAGGCAGGAGGAGAAGGGGATGACAGAGGATGAGATGGTTGAATGGCATCACTGACTTAATGGACATGAGTTTGAGCAAGCTCCAGAAGTTGGTGATGGACAAAGATTCTGGTGTTCTGCAGTCCATGGGATTGCAAAGAATCAGACACAACCAAGCAATTGAACTGAACTGAATAGAACATCCCTTTATTTTAAAATATTTTTGTATTTTTATATTATCATAAGTTTTCCTTAAAATTTCTGGATTTTGCAGTTTATATTTAGAAAAACTGTAGATATGTATCTGTTTAAGTCAATTTTGCTGTTTGATTTATATTTGTTTCTTCTTTGTTAATTTTTCTCCTGTCTGGATAAGTCATATATTTCTGTGAATCATATTTTTATTATTTTATATATGTCACATTTTACATCTCTTATGGATTTACATGCATTTTATGCATACAAATACTTATTATCTTATTGTTCTCGTGTAGTAGATTCAAAATTTGAACCATCTGTGACTTTGTTTCTAATGTCTCTTCTTCCTATTGGCTTTAAGTCACAAAGTTTTGTTTTTAGCTTAAAAATTATGAAAACTCTGAAAAGCATTTTCTTTTAAATAGGGATTTATTTTTCTTTAGACTTCTATGCTCCTGGGATGTCCAGTCAGAGGTTTGGTACCTAATGGAAATACCTACCTACCTTCCTACAGATGGGCCTACCTGTGCATACCTGATAAAGAAATCAACCTAGCTCTTGAGTAGGTGGGCAGTTGCCCCTCTGTAGGATTGATACGAGATCGGAAGGCCCAGATGAAGTACATTAAGGTAGAAGAAGCTAGAACTAGTGCCCTTAGTTCCTCTGATATTACAATGCTGGTCCAGGGAGTTGGCCTGTGGCCACACTATCAGTAACACTGGGCATGAGTATTTCTGTTCTTCAAATGGCACAAACAACCATCCCACTGATGATCAGAAGGATCCTAAAAATATAACCGCTAGGGTCTTGGATATCTGTGCTCAGATTTGGAATGCATTTTTGTGGCTTACACCAGTCTATGGACATTTGAACAACTGGGTTTGGATACAGAAAAATCATTCTAAATAGAGTTAACCCAATTGTAATGGGCATATAAAAAGGATATCCTATCACCCTAAAGGATAGCAACTGATTTTGCATGGATGGGTTATGCCACTCAGGTATTTATTGGGTCCACCTGAATGGGACCCAGTGGTTATATAGCACAAATCTTTGGCCATACCTTCCACCTGGGAGGTTGGGCTTCTGTATTCTGGGTTTTTCCTAGGTACAGGAACAAAAATTTCCAACCTCCTCTCTACAAGGCCAGATGGCATATTCTTTTTTGTGTTGGTATGATCATTTTGCTGCCATCTCTGTTACCCTCACTGTCCTGAAAGACATAAGCAAATACATGCCCAGACTAAATTCACCCACCAAGCCTTAAATGATGGTTGGCCAAGCCTGTCTTTACTGAACACTAATGTATGTCTAATGAGGAAGCTGTCTTCCAAAATACAGTGCCATTGGACATTTTTACAACTTTGCAAGGAGGCTGTATGTTCATACCTGATGAGTGTGTTAATGAATCATCTTTATTAAACCACATTGGGCCACAAATGAACATCTTGAGTGATCTGACCTCCAGTTTAGGGGAATTAACATGTCAATGATTTGGATCATGGAGCTCCTATTGGAAAACAAAATTTTTATTTAATTTGGTAATCATTTTTTAATCCTTTTCTTGTTACATGTGCCTCTATTATCGCTGTGACATCTGTTCCAAGGCAATCAGATAGCCACCAAATGAACCATCCCCCGTGATGAAACCCCTTGCTGAATTCTCCAGTGCATGGCAGGAGGTGAGGGGGGCATGTGGGATTGGCAGAGGAGGTCCCCAAGGGCAGGGTGTTGGGAGAGATCATCAAGAGAATGTGACCAATGGTTGAACTGAGAGCTGAGCTTGGGCAGTTGGAGAATGCTCACCCTCTCCTGTCCTTGGCATGTACATTCTGCCCACTATTCACATAGCAGGGGACTTTTTCAAGGGCCTTGAGAGAGCAGTGCATTGTTGAGACCATTCTGCATGGTATTCCACACAGAACCCAATCAAGGCCTCTGTATAAATGTTTAAGATTCTAGTGGTTAGATGAGAAGGTATCCTCTTCTGCCTTGTGATTGCCCAAGAGAAAGAATTACCAAACTCAAACATTTATTTACTTTTTTAAACTTTGTATTTTGTATTAGGGTATAGCCAATTGACAATGTTATGACAGTTTCAGGTGGCTAGCAAAGGAACTTGGCCATACATGTACAGGTATCCATTCTCCCCCAAGCTCCTCTCCCATTCAGGCTGCCATATAACATTGAACAGGGTTTTCTATGCTGTACGGTAGGTCCTTGTTATCTGTTTTAAATATATCAAGTTCAGAAGTTTAAATAAGTATTCCAAGGAAACACCTATTGGCTGAGCTAGTCATCTTTCTAGTGTTCCTACATTTACAATAAAATTGAAATAGGGATTTGTGTTGGTTCAGTGACCTTTGGCATTTACAGTTTGGGAAAGGAGTATGTATGTGTGAGCATAGTGTGTATGTGTGTGTTTCCTTCCCATGTTCGATATGTATATCCTCCTAGTGTGCACATTTTTATATAGAATAATTCTCTATAAAAATGCTGTATGCATTAGGACTAAGAGAGCAACTCTTTCCCTAATACATTTTATTGAATGATTAAATGTTTGCCAAAGTTTTAAATCATAGATAAAATTGTGTGTTAGTAATTCAATCTTATTTAAATTTAAAATGAAATTCATATTCTCTACAGTCTTAAGTATATTTTTATGAAAATCCTTTTGGAAAAATTACATGTCCATACAATATTCCCAACTATTGGGTTGGCTAAAAGTTTGTTTAAGTTTTCCAAAACATCTTATGGAAAAACCCAAATGAACTTTTGTCCAACCTAACATAGCTTGAGAATTAGACCTATGATTATAAAAACACTCTATGATTCAAAGTTGAGACTGAAAGCATTAGTTTAAGCCCAAGGAAAAACTTATTTCTTTAAAAAAAATTAATTACTTTCTAAAAAAATGAGTTTTGGTGTAAATCGTGCAGTATTTGTGGCAATCAAACTAAGTTACCATTTTTATTGTGCACCATGATATGAAAACTTTTATTTTTTTAAATCTCATTTTAAGAAATTTACCTTCACTAGTTACTTAGATTTTGTGATGTAACAAACTCTGAAATAGCCTATCAAACAGTCTCGAAATTACATTGACTACTTTCTGCTAATAATGAAGGACTTTTCTACTAATCAATAAGGTAGTACTTCAACTTTCAGTTAAACCTTTTTATCCTTTTTGATTAATAGGACCCTACTTAATAAGACATAGATAATCAAGGTATTTAGAGTTGACATAGCTTTTAAAAAACTAAGAGTAGAGGTGCTTAATATAAAATATAATCATTTTTTAAAAAGAAAAAAAATTAAACAAAAGCAATAGTTTCCTCAGCCTAACTACAGGTGATTATTCTGGTATTATGCAGTTAAACAAGGATAAATAAAAGGCAATGCTTTATGCAAGATACCATCCTATCCTTTACCCAGTATATGCTGTAAATGGGGCTGAGGGAAGTTTTACTAGCCTAATAATTCATTCATTTTATGTTTGTGATACTCATTTGTGAACACAATCTTTGATTGTCTTGAAAAAATAGTTGCATGATTAAAATGTATACTCCTGAAATCAGAGGCTTTTCCCTTCCTTCTTTTGTATCTTTAGTTAGTACAGAAGAGAATTTCTGTTATGAAATTGCAGCTGTAATAAATAACCCAATCAAAAAATGGGCCAAAGAACTAAATAGACATTTCTCCAAAGAAGACATACAGATGGCTAACAAACACATGAAAAGATGCTCAACATCACTCATTATCAGAGAAATGCAAATCAAAACCACCATGAGGTACCATTTCACAGCAGTCAGAATGGCTGCTATCCAAAAGTCTACAAGCAATAAATGCTGGAGAGGGTGTGGAGAAAAGGGAACCCTCTTACACTGTTGGTGGGAATGCAAACTAGTACAGCCACTATGGAGAACAGTGTGGAGATTCCTTAAAAAACTGGAAATAGAACTGCCATACGACCCAGCAATCCCACTGCTGGGCATACACACCGAGGAAACCAGAATTGAAAGAGACATGTGTATCCCAATGTTCATCGCAGCACTGTTTGTAATAGCCAGGACACGGAAGCAACCTAGATGTCCATCAACAGATGAATGGATCAGAAAGCTGTGGTACATATACACAATGGAGTATTACTCAGCCATTAAAAACAATACATTTGAGTCAGTTCTAATGAGGTGGATGAAACTGGAGCCTATTATACAGAGTGAAGTAAGCCAGAAAGAAAAACACCAATACAGTATATTAACGCATATATATGGAATTTAGAAAGATGGTAAAGATAACCCTGTATGCGAGACAGCAAAAGAGACACAGATATACAGAACAGTCTTTTGGACTCTGTGGGAGAGGGAGAGGGTGGGATGATTTGGGAGAATGGCATTGAAACACATATAATATCATATAAGAAACGAATCACCAGTCCAGGTTTGATGCAGGATACAGGATGCTTGGGGCTGGTGCACTGGGATGACCCAGAGGGATGATACGGGGAGGGATGTGGGAGAGGGTTTCAGGATGGGGAACATGTGTACACCCGTGGTGGATTCATGCTGATGTATGGCAAAACAAATACAATATTGTAAAGTAATTAGCCTCCAATTAAAATAAATAATTTTAAAGGTTAAAAAAAAATTTCAGCTGTAGATGTGGTTTCACTAACTGAATTAGGGCTTAAATAAGGTCTGCTTTTAAAGACTTGATGTTGTGCATATGTATGTATTTTATGTGAAGTGCTTAATGCTTATGTGGATGGACTTCTTAGGTAAGTTAGATTTAAATAAATAATATTTTTCTATTGATTAATGTTGCTCAGTCACTAAGTTGTATCCAACTCTTTGCAACTGCAGAGCTGCACACTAGGACTCCCTTGTCCTTTGCTATCTCCAGGAGTTTGCTCAAACTCATGTCCATTGAGTCAGTGATGCCATCCAACCTCTGTCGCCCTTTTCTCCTTTTGCCCTCAATCTTTCCCAGCATCAGGGTCTTTTCCAATGAGTCAGTCCTCAGGTGGCCAAAGTATTGGAGCTTCAGCTTCAGCATCAGTCCTTCCAATGAGTGTTCAGGGTTGATTTCCTTTTGGATTGAATGGTTTGATCTCCTTGATGTCTATGGGACTCTCAAGAATCTTCAACACCACAGTTCAAAAGCATCAATTCTTCACTGCTCAGCCTTCTTTATGGTCCACCTCTCACATCTGGACATAGCTATGGGAAAAATTATAACTTTGATTATAGGGACCTTTGTTGGCAAAGTGATGTCTCTGATTTTTAATACACTGTCCAGGTTTCTCATAGCTTTTCTTCCAAGGAGCAAGCATATTTTAATTTCATGGCTGCAGTCACCATCTTCAGTGATTTTGGAGGCCAAGAAAATAAAGTCTGTCACTATTTCCACTTTTTCGCCATCTATTTGCCATGAGGAGATGGGATCAGATGCCATGATTTTTGTTTCAAATGTTGAGTTTTAAGCTAGCTCTTTCACTCTCCTCTTTCACCTTCATTAAGTGGCTCTTTAGTTCCTCTTTGCTTACTGCCATTAGGATAATGTTATCTGCATATCAGAGGTTATTGATATTTCTCCCAGTAATCTTAATTCCAGTTTGTGAGTCATCCAGCCCAGCATTTCCCATGATGTACTCTACATATAAGTTAAATAAGCAGGGTGACTAAATATAGCCTTGACATACTCCTTTCTCAATTTTGAATCAGTCAGTTGTTCCATGTCTAGTTCTAACTTTTGCTTCTTGTACTACATATGGGTTTGTCAGGAAACAGGTAAGGTGTTCTGGTATTCCCATCTCTTTAAGACTGTTCCACAGTTTATTGCGATCCACACAGTCAAAGGCTTTAGTATAGTCAGTGAAGCAGAGGTAGATTTTTTTTTTTAATTCCTTGCTTTTTCTATGATCCAACTTTTTCTATGGTAAAATCGATCACTTGAAGAATTGTAAGAAGGCTTTATGACAGATTCTCAGAAGTAGGAATTAAGAAGTTAGTTAACATTGACCAGCTATGCACAAATGGAACTTTAGGACTTGTTATATAAACTGCTAAAAATAGTTCTTTAGAAGAGGAAAGCCTGACCTTGGTAGAGCAAATCTGTTGATCAAGAGGATACGTGCATATGTCCATGTTCAGTTGCTAAGTCACATCTAACTCATGAGACCCCCAAGGACTGTAACCTGTCAAGTTCCTCCATCCATGGGATTTTTCAGACAAGAATACTGGAGGTGCTTGGCATTTTTCTCCTCCAGGGGATCTTCCCCACCCAGAGACTGAACCAACGTCTCCTGCATTGGCAGGCAGATTCTTTATTGCTGAGCCACTGGGGAAGTCTATAATAACACTCAGACTGGTATATATTTGTATGTATATATTTGCCTACTCTGGGTAAAGTAAATGAAAACGAGATAGACTATCTAGTGTCTTTTATGATCTCGCATCATTTGAAATGTTGCTTCTTTCAAAACCTAAATGTTTCCTTGAAATCTCAGAAAGCATCCTTTCCCTCACACTTGTTATTTTTATCCTCACAGCATATTTCATTCTAATGCCTTTGACTTATTTATTTTTCTATAAAATAAATATAATCATATTAAATGCATTGCCACTGGGAACAATAAGATATGATTTAATCAAAATGTCTTTATTAAGAAGAAAGTTAAATAAGTAAAGCAGTTCTTTTTCTATTTCTCAACATCTAAACATATGGAACATATTTGTATGTTTTAGAATGTTTTGATGAATAGTATTTTTGACATCTTAGATTTGTATATAAGTACTGCCATTATGGCAACCCTCTCCCATTTTCTTGCCTGGGAAATCCCATGGAAAGAGGAGCCTGGCAGGCTACAGTCCATGGGGTGGCAAAGAGTAGGATGTGAGTGAGCAACTAACACTCACTTTCAAGGTCTACATATTAACACATTTCATTGATAAATTATGTGATTTGTGGAGACTTAAAGTCCACACTCTGATCTATTCATTGGCTTGGAGAGTCTTTATGAGAGGAAATAATATTTATTTCAAAAATATCTGCGTTTGCTGAAATGAAGATTTTTTTTTCATATAAATACTATAGTCCTAAGGTTAGAAAGCTTTTTCTGATAGCTCAGCTGGAAAATAAAAAGTACTTCTAACGTTTTTCACTCTTCCTACTATTCTCACTCTTTTAAAACATTTCTTGCTAATATTATGACATGTCACATCATATATTTCAAATTTCTAAGCATCAGAACAAAGCCCTGAAAGGTGTTCTGTTTTTGAGACTTATCAGAGAACTTTTTGTTTCTTTCCAAATTGTTATTTTTTTTAAACTTTCAACTTTGCCATTTTAAATTAGGATAAGCTCCCAGTACTATTTTAACTGTACAGCAATGTGAATTTTGTAAGAAAGAAAACATCTGTGTTGGCCACCCACATCAGTAAATGGAAAATTACAAGCTCCTCAGAGTCCAATTACTCATCTCTTCTTATTCCTATCCCACAAAGTACACTACCAGGCTTTTTTTTCCGTGTGCCAATCCTTTATAGTTTTTTTTTCTTTTAATTTAAGTATGAATTCCTAAATAGTGTCATTTAGTTTTGAATAATTTTGAATCATATATAAATGTAAATGTAGGGTAAATATTATGTTGTCTGTAGTTTTCAAATTTTTCTGTGTAATTCACCTATGTTGTCTATATCTAAAATATGCTGATTTTCATAGTACTTCATTAACATAGCACACTTTAGCCAATTGTTCATTTCTCATAGAAAGTAGCCTACATCCATATTTGGTCACTGCAGAAATGTCTCTTGTTGCATATGCATTGCTGTTATGTAGTTCAATTTTGGTATTAATAGTTCAGCAGCTATTATATTTTCCATCTCAGAACTCCATTTCATTCTTAAGAATTATTGAGAAACTGAAGACCTTTTATTTATTTGAATTAATTCTATTGTTTTTCATATTAAATTTGATATTGGTAGTTACTATAGTATAAATTAAAATGAGAATATGTATATTATAGTGTATACATTCCCTTAAAAGCAATAACATTAAACTCTATAAAAGAAAAATAAAGTGAAAGTTAAAGTCACTCAATTGTGTCTGACTCTCTATGACCCCGTGGACATAGCCCACCAAGCTCCCTTGTCTGTGGGATTCTCCAGGCAAGAATACTGGAGTGGGTAGCTATTCCCTTCTCCAGGAGATCTTCCTGACCCAGAAATGGAACCAGAGTCTCTTGCATTGCAGGCAGATTCTTTACCATCTGAGCCATATTTATTCCCTTAAAAGCAATAACACTAATCTCATTATCATTTATTTGCTAAGTTGTATCTAACTCTTTTGTGACCCTATGGATTGTAGCCAGCCAGGCTTCTCTGTCTATGGGATTTTTCAGGCAAGAATATTGGAGTGTGTTGCCTTTCCCTCCTCCAGGGGATCTTCCTAACCCAGGGATTAACCATGTCTCCTGCACTACTGGCAGACTCTTTACCACAGAGCCTCCTGGGAAGCACAAATAATATATTTTTTTGTGAGAAAAATGTATATATTTTCCAAAGAAATTAAATACTGAGCAAATGGCATTGATTTTTGCATTTTTGCAAATCTCATTAATGTCCTTGCTCTTAGGTCTGATGAAGACAGGTGACTCCCATATCTGCTTCTATTGATGCATTCTGTCTGTTGAAATTTTACACATCATGGAGCACTATTTACCCCTGAGTATATAGAGTATATAGTGTATAGAGTATATAGGGCTTCCCTGGTGGCTCAGAGGGTAAAGCGTCTGCCTACAATGCGGGATACCCGGGTTCAATCCCTGGGTGGGGAAGATCCCTGAAGAAGGAAATGGCAACCCACTCCAGTACTCTTGCCTGGAAAATCCCATGGTCTAAGAAGCTTGGTAGGCTACAGTCCATGGGGTCGCAAAGAGTCGGACATGACTGAGCAACTTCACTTCACTTCATATAGAGTGAAGCAGAAAATCATGTCTTAGCTTTGTGTAAACATTTTTCACCTCACAGACCTTTAAGAGAGCTCTTAGGAACCCTCCAGAAATCTCAGGACTATCCTTGAGATTTGTGGTAGATAATGTCCAACTGATTTGTAGATGAATTGTACTCTCACTATTGACAGCTTATGGATTCATGATCTCTGAAGAAGATTAAGCCTTGGGATCAGGGACCAGGCTTGATTACTCAGAGCTTTTGTGTGGCAGATGTTTTGTTACAGTGAAAAAGGGCAGAGAAAGCTTCTAACATAAAACATTAGAAGGGGGACAGAGGGTTCCCCCCTCGCTAGTCTTAGCAAGGGTGCTATATACTTTTTCAATTGTTTATTACAGAATCAAAAGAATGTCTCAAGGTTGTAAAGGTCTTACCAGACCCACTTCCACAATTTACCTTGTGTTTTATTATCATTCAGTTTCTTGTTCTTATTCTATTCATTAACTTCATTTATTATATAGTTCTTTACTTTTGACTTTTTATTCTGTGTATTATACTTTGTGTCTTCTACTTTGTACATATCATTTAGTTGATAAAATGATTGTTATCTGGAATTCTTCTAAATGCATTCATATTTTTTATCATTCCTGTTCTTACCCACACATTCCTGATTATTTTTCTTATTTGAACAATACTGCATTTGAAAAATTGTAGAAACTATTTGAGGTCAGAGATTATGTTATTTTCCTTCTGAAATCTGCAAGTATTTGTGTTTGATTCTATTGATATCAGATACATACGATCACAGGGAAAGAGGCCACAGCTCAGCCCCTAACATTTGATTCTGTGCTTCTAGTTTACTGATATTATACTTTACATACCTTTCTTTGAATCACTTCTCATCTACATTTTGTATTATCAACATTACATATTCTCCCTTAGACAGGTTATTTTAGAAGTGGAATAGCCATAGGAGCTTGATCACTCTTCCCTACTTAAAACCTTGGACTTCACCACACTTCAGTCTCTCCCACAGCAGTATCTTGTTGCCATCAGTCTTTTTATTAGCTCATCTCTCTGATTTCTCAGTGTTGCAGTGACTCAGCACCCAGTGTTTGACTCTTCTGTTCTTTATCTATAGTCACGTCTTTGGTGGTTTAATCCCATTTCTTGGCTTGAAAAACTATGTCTTGAAGAAATACCAATGTATACCTGCAACTTGCACTTCCGTCTTGAACTTCAGATGCATGTATCTTGCACGACATCTCCACTTGAGTGCTTAATAAGCATCTTAAACCTAACCTCCAAAAACGAGTTTTGACTTATTCACCCCCACCCCAAAATAACTTTTTCCATTTCAATTTTTTGTCTATTTCATAAATGGAAACTTCATTCCTCTCGTTTTTCAATATTCTTTGACTATTTTTTCTTTCTCTTACACATGTATCTAGTTCTCCAGGCAATGGTATCTCTAAGTCCTTCCAAATATATCTAGGTTGTGACCACTTTCTGGGATCTCTCTATAGTAATCATCATCACCAGGTCATCAGCACTTAATTCCTGAATTGCAAGTTCAATATGGCAGAAATGGCTCTTAGAAATCACAGAAATGGCAGAAATCACTCCTGACCACTCACCTAATGACTATTATGTAAAAAGTGAACTTTTATCTACTTTAAGCCATCTTATTTTTGAGGGACTTTTTCTAAAATATATGCTTAGCATCTACCCTAAATAATGCAAATATATAGATACCACTTTGGTGAGTTTTTAGCAAAATAGCTTTTATGGTAATGATGAAAGGCATATATTATAACTTTGCTTCTCAAATTCTAATGTGCATAGAGTAACCTGGTGATCTTAAAATATAGATTTCAAATTAGGGCATCTAGATTTCTGTCTGAGAAGTTCTAAAACCGATGCCCCTGGTCCAAGTACCACGTTTTGAGTGTCAACTTGCTGAGAAGAAACTGTATCAATTTACCCATCCTTATGGATGACATTAACAACTACTTACTTAGTTTCATTTTTTTTTTTTTTTAGTTAAAACAATGAGATTCATGAATAGGTTTTTCAGAATTAACCCATTCAAAAGCATATTTGCTTCAAATTTTCAAAGACCTTTTTCTTCTATTTTATTAGTGGACTGACAAGCTAAAGCCAGTTGGAAATTACTTTGGAAAGAGTTTGACAGCTGAAATAAACCTTACTTCCACTCACCTGGATGAAGAAGGTAACACTGACTGGCCTTGGTCTTTGTGATCAGTATTCTGGGATACACACATTAGCTCCCCAAAAGGAGACAACAATACAATTAACTCTTGAGGAAACATAAGCACAATTGACTATTAGAATTAAAGCCCAGTAATAATGAGCCAGGAAAATTCCCACTACCACCATAAAATCTCATCACCTAATTTGAGGGGATGTATAAGTATGAATCTGGAACATCCAGAAATTTAAATGAGAGGGAAAAAATAGTTCAAATGAGGTTTTTAATAAAATCCAAACACCTGGCAGTTAGACTAGAGTTTCTCTGTCTCAAGAGAGTAGGAAAATTGAGATTGTCACTGGGGAAAGCAGCAGGGAAGAATTTAATTTGTTGTGAATCTTGTTCGTTTCCTTCTTGTATTTGAGAATTGAAAGCTTTTGCTGCAAGAGTACACTTTCTATGCACTTTTAGAAAGAATTTAAGGGAGAATGACAAGTTATGGCATTTGCCATTTTGGAAGATAAGTCAAAGTTCACATTGCTAGGAAATGTGGAGCTCATTTGAGGATCTTCAACATTTCACTTTCTACCACCTCAATTGTTTTTCTTACTTTTTTTGTTAAAAGAAATGAATATCATTTTTTAAAATCAAGCTTGTGATGATGGAACTGACATTATTTTAGAGTTCAGGAGGAATTTTGGCATGAAGACCCTCCTTTAGAAAGTTGACATTTTGGGCCATACATTGAATAAGAGGTTTTATTTTTTTTCAGTCACTCAGTTGTGACTGATTCTGTGACCTCATGAACTGCAGCATGCCAAGGTTCCCTGTCCTTCACCATCTCCCAGAGCTTGCTCAAACTCATGTCCATTGAGTCAGTGATGCCATCCAATTATCTCATTCTCCATTGTCCCCTTCTCCTCCTGCCTTCAATCTTTCCCATCATCAGGGTCTTTTCTAACAAATTGGCACTTGCATCAGGTGGCCAAAGTATTGGAGCTTCAGCATCAGTCCTTCTAATGAATATCCAGGGTTGATTTCCTTTAGGATTCACTGGTTTGATATTCTTGCAGTTCAAGGGACTCTCAAGAGTCTTCTCAAACACAACAGTTTGAAAGCATCAGTTCCTCAGTGCTCAGGCTTCTTCATGGTCTAACTCTCACATCCATACATGACTATTGGAAAAACCATATCTTTGACTATTCAGACCTTTGTTGGCAAAGTGATGCCTCTGCTTTTTGACACATTGTCTAGATTTATCATAGGTTTTATTCCAAGGAGCAAGCCTCTTTTAATTTCATGGCTGCAGTCATCATCTGCAGTGATTTTGGAGACCAAAAATAAAGTCTGTCACTGTTCCTATTGTTTCCCCATCTATTTGCTATGAAGTGATGGAACCAAGTGCCATGACCTTAGTTTTTTGAATGTTGAGTTTTAGGCCAGCTTTTTAACTATTCTCTTTCACCTTCATCAAGAAGCTCTTTAGTTCTTCTTCACTTCCTGCCTTTTTCTGAGGTTATTAATGTTGCTGCCAGAAAACTTTATTCTAGTTTGTGCTTCATCCAGCCTGGCATTTGTCATGATATACTCTGCACATAAGTTATATAAGCAGGGTGACAATATACAGCCTTGAAGTTCTCCTTCCCCAATTTTGAATAATTTGGTTGTTCCATGTCCAGTTTTAGCTGTTGCTTCTTGATGTGCATACAGGTTTCACAGAAGGCAGGTAAGGTGGTCTGGTATTCCCATCTCTTTCAGAATTTTCCACAGTTTATTGTGATCCACACAGTCAAAGGATTTAGAGTAGTTAGGAAAGCAGAAGTAGATGTTTTCCTGGAATTCCCTTGCTTTTCCTATGCTCCAACAGATGTTGGCAATTTGATCTCTGGTTCCTCTGCCTTTTCTAAACCCAGCTTGGCACATGAAAGTTCTCACTTCATGTACTGTTGAATCCTAGCTTGGAGAATTTTGAGCATTACTTTGCTAGTGTGTGAAATGAGTGTAGTTATGTGGTAATTTGAACATTCTTTGGCATTGCCCTTCTTTGGGATTGGAAAGGAAAACTGACCTTTTTCAGTCCTGTGGCCACTGCTATTTTCAAATTTGCTGGCATATTAAGTGAAACATTTTCACAGCATCATCTTTTAGGGTTTTAAACAGTTCAGCTGGAATTCCATCACCTCCACTAACTTTGTTTGTAGTGTTGCTTCCTAAGGACCACTTGACTTTGCATTCCAGGATGTCTGGCTCTAGGACAGTGATCAAACCATCATGATATCTGGATCATGAAGATCTTTTTTGTATAGTTCTTCTGTGTATTCTTGCCACCTCTTCTTAATATCTTCTTCTTCTGTTAGATCCACTTTGTTTATGTCCTTTATTGTGCCCATTTTTGCATGCCCTTGGTATCTTTAATTTTATTGAGGAGATCTCTAGTCTTTCCCATTCTACTTTTTTCTTGTATTTCTTTGCATTGTTCAGTTAGGAAGGCTTTCTTGTCTCTCCTTACTATTCTTTGGAACTTTGCATTCAGATGGGTGTATCTTCCATTTTCCCTCCTCTCAGCTATTTGTAAGGCCTCCTTAGACAACTATTTTGCCTTTTTGCATTTCTTTTGGAAAGCATATGATGCTGGTTCTACTTACCTGTAATATCATTATAACTTAATAAAAGCAGTTGTAGAGTATATAAGAGATTAATCAAACCATAAAATGTACAAGTCTTTACATCTCCCAGTCTCCTGTTGCATGAGTTTGCTGAAAAACAACTTGAAAAATTAGTGGCTTACCTAAGCATTTTGCCCACTCATGAATCTAGAAGTCAGTGTTTTGGGCTGGGCTCTCCTGGGTTGTTTTCTATTAGTCTTATCTGGAGTCATTTATGTGACTGTAATCACTTGACAGCTCCACTGAGAATGAATAACCTAAGAGGCTTCATTCCCATGTCGAGTAGTTCTTGAGGGCTATTTGCTACATGGCCTAGTATCTCATTTACTTTTTTAAAAATTAATTTATTTTTTATTGAAGGATAATTGCTTTACTGAATTTTGTTGTTTTCTGTCAAACCTCAACATCAATCAGCTGTAAACTCTTGATTACATTGTTTTTACTAATGACCCATTGACCAAAGTAATCACATGACCAAGCACAACTTGAATGCAAGGAAAAAGACTATGTAAGTGTTTGGTGAATCCTTGCAGAGAACTGATTAACAGGGGGCTATTGTAAAAATCTACCATGCTTCCCTTCATGAGTCAAGAAGGTAAATCCAATTTCACTCCAGGAATCATAAAATTAAAGATTAACACTGTATAATTAAACCATAAAATCATAATTACCTCATCATATTTTTTTCTTTTGTGGCTTTATGTTACCAAACCAAACTTGGATCTGCTCATCCACATACAATTAAACCAATATACCGACACTGGGTTATGTTGAATGAAAGTGAAGTATTTATTGTAAGGCACCATTTAAGGAGTCCAGGCCAGCTAGTGTTCAAAAAAGCCTGAACTCCCCAATGGTTTCAGGAAAGCATTTTTATAATAGGTAAGGGAGATGCATCTCAGGGTATGTGATGAGCTCTTGCACAATTCTGATTGGTTGATGATGAGGTAACAGCTTGGTGTCACAGGGGTTAACATCATCAGTCCTGAGGCTCAAGTATGCCTGACTATGTGCTGCTGCTGCTGCTGCTAAGTCGCTTCAGTCGTGTCTGACTCTGTGCAACCCCATAGATGGCAGTCCACCAGGCTCCCCCATCCCTGGGATTCTCCAGGCAAGAACACTGGATTGGGTTGCCATTTCCTTCTCCAGTGCATGAAAGGGAAAAGTGAAAGTGAAGTCATTCAGTCATGTCCGACTCTTCGCAACCCCATGGTCTGCAGCCTACCAGGCTCCTCCGTCTGTGGGATTTTCCAGGCAAGAGTACTGGAGTGGGGTGCCATTGCCTTCTCCAGACTATGTGCTCATTGTCATCAAATAATTATTGTCTTCCATTTGGTGGAAGTTTTAGTCCCTGATGGCTCAATGCAGGAGACACAGGAGATACAGATTTGATCACTGGGTCAAGAAGATCCCTTGAAGGAGAAAAATGACTACCCACTCTAGTATTCTTGTCTGAAAAATCCCATGGACAGAGGAGCCTGGTGGGCTACAGTCCAAATACAAAGAGTTGGACATGACTGAGTGACTAAGCAGAAAAGAACTCAGGAAATCTGTATCAGATACTGTTATCTAAGTCCTTTTTGTTAATTTCTCAGTCATGTTTGACTCTTTGCAACCACATGCACTGTAGCCTACCAGGCTCCTCTGTCCATGGGATTTCCCAGGCCAGAATACCAGAATGGGTTGCCATTCCCTTCTCCAGGGCATCTTCCTGATCCACAGATTGAACCTACATGCTCTGTGCTGCAGGTGGATTCTTTACTGTCTGAGCCACCAGGGAAGCCCATCAAAGGACTTTAGAAAGGAGCCAAAGCATAGGATATGGGGGAGGGGTCTCTCCAGGGATGGCCTTTTAGGGTCCTGCTCAGTTAGGTTACACTTCCTTGCAGTGCTAAGTCACTTCAGTCGTGTCTGACTTTGCAACTCTATGGACTGTAGCCTATCAGGCGCCTCTTTTCCATGGGATTCTCCAGGCAAGAATACTGGAGTGGGTTGCTGTGCCCTCCTTCAGGTGATCTTCCCAAGCCAGGGATTGAACCTGTGTCTCTTAAGTCTCATGAACTGGCAGGGTGGCTCTTTACCACTACTAGCTTCACTTGAGAAGCCCCAACTTCATAAAGGGTCTTTCAAAAAGCAAGAGTCATTGAAAACATTAGATTTCCATTAAGACTCTTACAAATTTCTGTGGTGTGCTCCTTTTCAGAACCACATGGTTAATTTATGAATAGTTGAAATGTGCATTATATTGTGCTTCTTAGTTGTCTGGCTTCTTAACACTTTAGGTATATTACATTTGATGTTTTGAAATATGAATATGGCTGTTCTTCCCTGAACCTGGCTCTTCTCTTTGAAGAATCAAAAAATACACATGTCTAATTCCAAATTTCTTGAGACATAGTTTGGATTTTAACTATTAATATAATATAGTCTTGTCAGTGAGGCTTACTCTGACTCCTTATTTAACACTGTTTTTGCCAACTTGATACTTATTACTATTTAAAACATATTGTATTTAACTTTATAAAATGTGTTTACCTGTCTTTACCCTCTAGAATGTAAGCTTCAAGAAAGCAGGCATTTCTGTTTCTGACCTGCTTTATTCTAAGAATCAGAATAATGACCATCATGTTGTTGTTGCTCAATAGTCTTCTTCAAATGAATGAGTGTATGATTGAATTAATAAATGCTACCTCAAAAGGATAGTTTATTGGTTTTAGTTTATTTAAATATAAATTTATTTATTTTAATTGGAGGCTAATTACTTTACAATATTGTATTGGTTTTGCCATACATCAACATGAATTTGCCACAGGTGTACACGTGTTCCCCATCCTGAACCCCCCTCCTACTTCCCTCCCCATCCCTCTGGGTCATCCTAGTGTACCAGCCCCGAGCATCCTGTATCATGCATCGAACCTGGACTGGCGATTCATTTCACATATGATAATATTCATGTTTCAATGCTATTGTCCCATATCATCCCCCCCTTGCCCTCTCCCACAGAGTCCAGAAGATTGTTCTATACATCTGTGTCTCTTTTGCTCTCTCGCATACAGGGTTATCGTTACCTTCTTTCTAAATTCCATATATATGCATTAGTATACTGTATTGGTGTTTTTCTTTCTGGCTTACTTCACTCTGTATAATAGGCTCCAGTTTCATCCACCTCATTAGAACTGATTCAAATGTATTCTTTTTAATGGCTGAGTAATACTCCATTGTATATATGTACCACAGCTTTCTTAAATCAGCATACTATAAAGGCAACCTCCTAAATCCACAAACCAGCAAAAACCTCAAATGTTGACAAATGATGTAAATATTGTTAATTTTTGTAAGGTGATCTAGTCATTTTAAATGAGTTGTCAAGGAAAGCCTCTCATAAGAAACACATTTAAACGTAGACTTTTAGTACAAGAAAAGTCACAGGTACAAGTTTCACTTCAGGCAGAAGTCACAATAAATATAATGTCAAAGGTGAAACTTATGTTACTGTGACTGAGAAACATGTCAACGAGTGTATCCTGTGCAAAATGGCATAGAGGAAACTGTTATCAAGTTATCAAGTGTTCATTGCTCAGTGTGTGCAACTCCTTGCGACCCCATGGACTGTAGCCTGCCAGGCTTCTCTGTTCATGGGTTTCTCCAGGCAAGAATACTGGAATGAGTAGCCATTACCTCCTCCAGGGGATTTTCCCAAAGAAGAGGGTATCTTGTGCAAAATAGCATGGAGGAGACTAAGGATTACTAATTCTGTAAATTTTTATGGAACAACAACTCTGTCAGAACTTGTGTATGAAACAGGAAACAAAGAAAGTGTCATGTTCTCATAGAATTCAGCTAATATTTTAGTGGGAAAGAGAATTGGAAATCAGGACATGTGAGGCCTTGGGCACAGTTGGAAGAATGAAGTTCATTGTTATGATCAGAGCTTGATTGATAAATTTGATTTCTCTTTGAGAATAAGTCACTCTGATGCATAGCAAATGTAATATAGAGAGGCCATCTGCAGGCATATTGAGGTGAATGTATATAGCAGGCGTGACTTGGAGAGAACTGTGGGAATGGACAGGCATGGTCCCTGAAGATGATGAGTCAGAGCTGGCATCCACAAGACTGACTGTGCGTTCTGTGTGGGCTGAGACAGAGTGTAGTCAGGCATGACTGAGTTTTCCTTCCTGTTAACAGCTCGGTCATAACTTGGCTCTTTTGTGTCCTACTAAAGAAAAGGTAGCTTCCATTTTGAGGACACTGTAGTTATGAATTTCTAATCTTCAAATGTTTTTGCTAGTATGTCCCAGAAGTCTAGCAGTAGAATTGCTTTTAACCAATTTTTTATGTTGGTGGATGTTATTAAATTTACTAATTTAAGAATTTTAACTAATTTTTAAAATCACATCAAGATTTAATGAGCGAGGACTCTGTTGTAGGCATTATAAAATATCTTCTTTAATCTCACAGCTGAAAAACATTTTGCCATTGTTATTTTGGTCTGTTTCTCTTTCTTTATGAACCTAAATTTCCTTTTATATATTTATTGTTCATTTATGTATTTTTCTATGTATGTCATGCCTATTGTCCATTTTGTTAGCTTATTGTTCTTTCTCATGAATGATGCTAACAGATTTTTTATATATATATATATAATCTTGGAATTAATTTTTCCAGTTGTTTTTTTGTTTGGGGACATTTTGAACTTCTAGTTATCAGTGATTTTTAATGGCTTTTTAATATTCTATAAAACATTGCCCAAAACATGTAAAATTAAGCAAAACAGAACAAGTTAGGCTTTTTTTCTAGTAACTACACAGTTTTTCTGTGTGTGTTAAATGCTGGTGTATTTGATAGTTATTTGTTTCAAGGACTGATTATTAGTAAGTATTATTTCCTCTCTCTTTCCCTTCTCCCTTTATTCCTACCTTTATTTAGTTCAGTTCAGTTCAGTCGCTCATTCGTGTCCAACTCTTTGCGACCCCATGAATCGCAGCACACCAGGCTTCCCTGTCCATTGCCAACTCCCAGAGTTCACTCAGACTCACGTCCATTGAGTCAGTGATGCCATCCAGCCATCTCATCCTCTGTCGTCCCCTTCTCCTCCTGCCCCCAATCCCTCCCAGCATCAGAGTCTTTTCCAATGAGTCAACTCTTACTTCCAGATAACCATTGGATTTTCTTTTTAATTTTATTTTATTTTTAAACTTTACAATATTGTATTGGTTCTGCCATGTATTGAAATGAATCTGCCACAGGCATACATGTGTTCCCCATCTTGAACCCTCCTCCCACCTCCCTCCCCATACTATCCCTCTGAGTCGTCCCAGTGCACCAGCCCCAAGCATCCAGTATCGTTTATCGAATCTGGACTGGCGACTCGTTTCATATATGATATTATACATATTTCAATGCCATTCTCCCAAATCATCCCACCCTCTCCCTCTCCCACAGAGTCCAAAAGACTGTTCTATACATCACTGGATTTTCAAAGCATCATTTGTCTCTAAAAAGAAATGCCACTTTCATATATCATAAATTTGCATGTTCAATTTGATCTATACCTGGACCAACCTGTTTATTAATCTGTTTATATTCCATTACTAAATAGTTTATTTTCTTGCAGTTTCTTAATGCATTTTTCATAAAGAAAATGTCTACTCTTTACTGTAATTATTTTCTTTCTATATATTTTCTAGTATTTTTGAATGTCTAGGGTTGCTTCTTTTAAAATTCAGAATCAAGTTATAGAATTCAAACAAAATAAAAACTATAGGTTTTTAAATTTAAATTTAAGTGGCAATTTCAGTCAAATGCACATATTCACATTATTGGATCTTCCTAAGACAAGCTATGATTTTTTTTTCATATTTTCATACTTGATAGAAATTTTAACAATTTTCTCATAGAGAATATATCTGCATATTTATTCTTAAGTATATTTGTGTGCTTTGCTTTCATTGTAACATGTATATAAGTTACCTACTGAGTTTTGTATGTTAATTTTTAACCATCTGGCATAGTAAATTTTCATGATTTCTGTCATCTGAATATAATACAAAAGCATAAACCAATTACTATGTCATTAAAAGTTTTAATTGAAATAAGTAGGGTTATACAATAATATACACATGCATTGTATAAATGTTTTTTATTTAAATACATATCCACACATGAATAATTAATACTATTACTATTAAACTGTTTAAAGTTACTGGTGCTGAATTGTATTAATTATATTTCAATTAAACTTATAAGGAGAAGATATTGATTATATATAACCTGTACTTTTAATATAGATACACACATAAATAAATACACATGTATTTATAAATTAATTTAAGGCTTCCCTGGTATTGGGCTTTAAATAAATTTACTGTGTTTTAATCACAGCTGAACTTTATCAGAGGTTATTTCTGTTTCTCTGGAATTTGTCCTAGGGCTTGCATTTTTTGGTCTGTCAATATATTTCATGTTTATGAATACAAAACTCCTTTGAAATCTATTTATTGGCATATTGATCTTGCCTAGTACAACTAGAATCTGTTTGCTGTGATTTGGATTTTCACATTCATGGTCAAAGTGGATTGGTGTGTAGCTGTCATTATTTTGTACTCCTTTATTTAAATTAAGAAATTGGTATTTTGCTAATTTCATATTTGTTAACACCCTCTTAAATTCTGGAATTATAGATGTAGATTTGGTATAGTCTGTCTTCATAAAGTGATAATATCCTGTGATTCATTCTGTATTTAATACTTTTTTTTGAAATGGGTGGGTAAGTTGTTAGATGAATTAATCATCAAAATTTTACATGTGAATTATTTGGTTACATTTTCTTTTATAGTTCTTTTAGTGTCATTTTCTAGAAGTTGACATTTTCCTAAAAGTATCTTGTAACATGCAAGATTTCAATGTGTTTTATTCATGAGATATTATACTTCTATCATTCTTTATATCAGTCATCATTTATTCAATTTCATATCTAATTTTGTAAAATTTCTCTTACATTTCTTAAGTAAGTCTTTCATGAATCTTTTTTTGTTGTTTCCTTTTCCTTTGACTTGATCTTTGATGTGTTTTTCAGATTTCGTGCTATTTGTAAAAATAGATTTTGTGTAATCTTATAATTTCCTTATCATTTTTTGATAATTATAAATATTTTCAGCTGAATGTTAATTATTTATCTTTCTTGGTTTGAACTATTTATGACAATTTTTCTGGATTTTTAAAAAGTCATCTTTGTAGGTCATGAAGTTATAATTTGACTATAATTTGTTTCTAGATATTTTATAATTGGTATTTGTCCCCCTCTTTGGCACAAGTTGTTGAAAGATCTTTGTGTGTATTGATGTCACAGAAATAACACAGTAGAGATCTCCAAAATTTGGTCCTTCTGCTGAAATGTTAGGCTGGCAAAAGCTGACAAAGTCAATTTTTTCCTAAGTCTGGAACCAAAAAAAAAAAAAAAATTTAGATAACCATGGGTCTGTTTAAATGAAGAAGGAGGCTACTAAATTTTGATGAATTAGCCCACCTCCCATTTCTCACTCCCCAGATTAACACCAACCATTGTCCATGTTCCTGGGGCAGCTTGCTGGTAGTGGGTGGTAGGGAAGGTTTAAAAGGAGAACAATATAGATCTTGATCTAAAAAAATGTTTTTATGCATTTTGATTGGTCTGGAGGTCCCTGGGAGACCAGTGTAGAGGTTGACCTTTTTCCAACCTCCTTTTGAGCCACAGGAACTTTCTTAACAGCAGCTTAGGTAGCATGCAAAGGCATATCCCACCCAAA
Source organism: Bos mutus (assembly GCF_027580195.1). Classification (NCBI taxonomy): domain Eukaryota; kingdom Metazoa; phylum Chordata; class Mammalia; order Artiodactyla; family Bovidae; genus Bos; species Bos mutus. The sequence goes on from NC_091632.1 coordinate 75,304,141, forward strand.
GCTTCCTGGAGCAAGGGAGACAGGCAGAATAAGTAGTGGTTAAACTCAAATGCATGAAAAGGAGGAGGCTGACAAAGATGTTCTTGAAGGAATAATGGCTTTGAAGGACTGCCATGTATACCAGGGAGTCTGGCGTGCCACTCACATGCCCAGGGCTGGATGCATACTCTGAAAATACCTGAGGAGCTTAGGTTTACACCAGTGTTGATCTTTGTGTTGCATGAAAACGGACATGAAAACTGAAGCAGAGTTGTAGATGACTAGGCTTAGCATTAAAGAAGTGCCCTGAAACAGAGCCATTCTGTAAAAACCAGAATAGAATATTTTCTTTGCTCTCACAAGCATTTAAAGAAATCTTTGTCAACTAGCTGACCAATGAAATAATGGAATAGGCACTTCAGTGACCACACATGAAAATAAATACAGTCTTTGGAAAGATAATTTGGAAAAGTCACTAAATACTGATACTTGGACACCTAAAATTCTCAGTAATCAACAAGAACAAACTCTGGGGAGGGGGAAAGTTTGATTTCCAATATTATCACATTATAATATATAAAATGTCTATATTTTGACAAAAAAGTTTAAAGTATGTGAGGAAATAGAAAGTATGATCTATTCACAGGACTAAAATAAATGGACAGAAACTATCCCTGAGCAAGTATGGGTATTGAATTTGATAGAGGTTTAAATCAGCTGTCTTAAATTTTCTCTAAGAGCAAGTGTTGATCCTAAAAGTTTTATGAAGTTAAATGAATCTTTTATTAATTAACAAACCAGAAGACAAGAATGAGAGTGTAGATATTACATGTGAGTATTGATTCAACATAGAGTCATGTATTAGAGGGAGGATTATAATTATCTTACATTTTGAGAAACTTCACCCTAAAAGTAGATACCATATAGGCATTTCTTAACTTTCTAATCAATAGAGCAAGTTTTCCTACCCACAATCTTTTACTGGCCTGATCAGTATAGATCACAAAAGAAGCCAAATAACACCTGCTATCAAGAACCAATGAGGATACACCACTCAAGTTCACGTTCCTAACTCCTATGGGATATCCAGTGTCTGTTAAGTTGGGCTTTATGTAACTTTCCTTCTAAAATCCGATGAAAATAACTACAAATGCATGCCAAGATAAAGATGTGTGGCCATATTCATGCCTTTCTCATGAATATCAGTCTTGCACACCCTGCAGTCATTCTTCTGGCAAATATAAATGAGGACAAATAGATATTTGGTGCTACTCACTAAAAGTTAGGTGCTTAAACTTGCTGAGGCTAAGAGTATATTATCATAAAATAAGTCACATTTTTGTATAGTGTATTATTTATTTCATAGCTTGTTGTATTTGCATAAAATAGAATATCAACTTTGATGTAATAAAGCTAAAATTTTTAAATGATGACAGCATATAACATGATTTTTAGCATTATTTGAATTCAAAGAAGGTATCATGTCCTAACTAGATATTTATGTGGTTTCCTAAATATGTGGATCATGAGGTACCCACAGTAATCAAATCACTGTTGATAAGAATGTTGTGCTGAATTAGTAGTACATTAATAATTAAACTGCTGTTTCTACTCCTTATCACTTTGGAGAAAATTGAATCATACTTTCCATAGTATCATACTGTCCAAGTATCATACTGTCCATACTTTATGCATGTGAAAAGGAATTATAATCAGTTAGAAAGTAAAAGGGTTACTCATTCAGTCGTGTCTGACTCTTTGTGACTCCATGGACTGTAGCCCACCAGCCTCCTCTGTTGGGGTAATTCTCCAGGCAAGACTACTGGAGTGAGTAGCCATCCCCTTCTCCAGGGGATCTTCCTGACCCAGGAACTGAACCTCTATCATCTGTATTGCAGGCAGATTCTTTACTGTCTAAGCCATTAGAGAAGCTAGAATCTGTGCTAAATGTAATTATGCTGAAATAGATTTTACACTCATTAAAGCTAGGAAGCATATCAAATCATTTTGGACACATGTGCTGCTTTACTTACATTATTTTGAAATGTTTTCAGAATAGAACAAACAAAGAAACTGCCATTCCATCATCTCCTGGTTGTCATAATTACATTACAAAATGAAGATGCATTTGTAATCCTCATTAATTTTAGGAGAAAATGGAGTTGTGTCACTTGATGAAAATCTGTGCCAAAATGTTCTGTGAAATTTAGTGTTATTCTCAACGTGCAGGCACATAAAATGCTAGCATTATCTAACTGTATGATGTGTCTTTGACTTTGAAGTGCCAGGAAAAATTATTTCATTACAAAATAAAAGATGGATCAACTTTAAAAAAGCACCTTTGTACTACTTGAGTTTGTTTCTTAATCACTTAACTCGGGGACCTAACAACCTCTAAGTTCAAGGTCATCAGAATCAAGACTCTAGGGCTAATGAAAATTGAATCAAAGCAAAACACTTTGAAAGAAGTAAGGTGAATATTGTCCTGAGGTATTGATTCAGACAGAAAATGCTACTTGAAGTTTATTTTTGAGTCAGGCAGGTGGGAAAGTCACTGAGGGAACACTTCCAAGAAAAGGTACAAAGGAACACTGGCCTTTCACGTGCCTTGTTTCCCAGGCTCTCCCGGTAGAAAGTCAAGATATGCTCTGGATTATTTTTGAGGATGGAGTTCTGTTTCCAGAAATGCTATTCTGTTCTTCCTGTTCTAATTACAATCCTGTTAGGCCCATTGTGTTGGATTGCAGGTCTTTCCTACTGTCTGCAGTTTGCCATATTGTAATGATAGGAAACCTCAGTGAAGACAAGGTGAAACTGCAGAGAGAGTGGGCATAGAGTAAAAACGTATGTGTTTGGTTTTTTTTTTTTTAATTATAGCCTTGATTGGTAAGATGCCCGAGTCTCATACAGATTCAGAGTTTAGCAAGAATGAGCACTTGGAACTTTTCAGTCAGTTTCGAGACAAATAAATAATCCCACTGTTTTTAACTGGACAACAGTACAGAGAATACATGGATACATCTTCTGCAGTGGGCACAGTAACTCATAGAGGTGGTCAGGAAGCTTGCTGAGAGTGAGAAATCATTTAAGTTTCAGTAACTCCGAGTCATGGGCTTGCTTCCTGCTATATAATTAAGCAGATTGAGAAGTAATGTTTTATCTCACTCACCGCTTACTGACTCATTTGATTAACTGCAGGCCTGGCTGTGTGTGGAAATGAAGAGTGTAGTGGAACATAGAGGAAGGTAAACCAGAAGGTAGCTTCACTCCATATTTATCTCTTGTTGTCCATTGCCTGTTTGTATGTACATTACTCTGCCTCTTGATAAAAGCAACATGTAACCCATACTTACAGAGTTTACATCAAAGGCCCTCTAAATAATGAACCAGCCACTTCATGGTAGTAAATTATAGTCTAGGGAAATAACAAAAACAGCAAAGTATATGCTGTTCAGGTGGATTGATGGAATAAAATAATTTGCTTATGATTAATACTTGAAAATGCTTGGGGCTGACAAGTTTTCCACAAGAAGAGTAGATGAGTATTCTAAAAACATTATTCCAGAATCAATGCATTCTCTCTAGTCACTGGACATCTAAATGTCAACTGGAAAGGTAAATGCAGATAGAGCTTGATTTGAGGACATACTTATTAGTGATAAACTACAAAACAAAGGTTAACCCAAAACTGACTCATCTATACAATGTACTTGTTGATTTCACATATGACTTAAATCCAGTGGCTCTAAGAATTTCATTACAGGCTCCCCCATCCCACATCTGAATGTTTGTGTTTTGTTGTTTCAACTGAATCATCAGCCTTCATGGGGTGACTGTTGCTCTGCTGAGAGTGTCCGAGATGTTGCTTTGTAATTAAGTATCTGTAGTGTCCTCGTGGGGCTTCCTTGGTGGCTCAGCTGTAAAGAATCTGCCTGCAATGCAGGAAACCTGGGTTTGATCCCTGGGTTGGGAAGATCCCCTGGAGGAGGGCATGGCAATTCACTCTAGGTCTCTTGCCTAGAGAATCGCATGGACAGAGGAGCCTGGCAGACTGCAGTCCTTAGGATCACACAGAGTCAGACATAACTGAAGCAACTAAGCAGCAGTGTGCAAATATGTCACATAGTCAAAATTTATCTCCTAGGGGAAAAGAGAGAGTCTCTTTTGAGAAATCTAACAAAAATCCTACATTCCACTCTCTTTGGTTAGACAAAACTCAATTAAATTCTCATAGTTGAACAAGTTACTGTTACCAAAGGGCAAAGTTTCTTAATTATCTTAATTCATAGAGCTAAAGGAGGAAACTTTATTGCTATGGAATTTATGGCTGAGAATAGTTGAGTGGTAAAGGGAGGAAAAAAGGGGAAAAAAAGAAAGAAAAATAGTGGGGCATGTCAGAAGGGCACAGACACTACCAATGGCCAAAGCGGAAGTAATTTAAACAACTTTAGAATTGAAGACAAATGGTATTGGATTATAAGTCAAAGAACAAAATAAATATTCCTGACTCTGACAGTATAATAAATAATCAAGTAATATAAATAAATAAGTAGGAAGACTGCATAGCTCTTTATTAGGAAAGAATTTCAGTTAATTAATGTGTAAGAAATAAAGGAAGAATAAAATCACCGTTAAACTCCACAGCAGTATTTCCCACAGGCAAGATCCAAAAATGTGTATTAAGATAAAAACGGAATATATACATGTTCTCAAAGTATCTCTCTTTAAGTAAATATGTTTTAATTATAGAGGGAATAATGGGACAATTCAGTGGAGAAACCTGACACTATCTTAACCAAATTTCTCAGTTAGTCTTGCCAGAAAGGGGACTTAGCATCATGTACTCCTGACAGGCACAGAGAGAGACACATCACTTTGGTGCTTTTCTTTCCAATAATGCATAATTTGAATGCAAGTACAAAAAATACTGTCACACTCAAACTGAGAGTCATTCTGAAAAATGACTTAGCAGTACTCTTTAAAATTTCAAGACAATGAAAATCAAGACTGATGAACCAGTATTATGTATTTCAGCAGGCTAAAGAGATGTGGCAAAATGCCGTCTGACTTGAGCCAGAATGCTCAGTGGCTCCACGTCAGCCCTGGAAGGCATTCAACTCAACCTTGGCTCACCGTCCAGGGTGGTTCCGGGTGATAGAGTGACCTTAGTCTTCCTCCTTATGGGATGGTGTGCAGTCCATAAATCTCTAACACATCCTGCAGTGCCTAGATAAATACCTCAAATCAGTGTCATGGTTAATACTAAATCTTTGGGAGACTCTAACTTAGGCCCTGAAGGCTTGCAAGATTTGTTCACAAGTTTGTGTTCAGGTCCTGGGAACGCTGGTTGAGATCAGTACTTTGAAGTGACTTATTGCTGCTTGGAGTGCTTTTGATAGGTTCTTTATTTAAATATTATATAGAGAAAAATAAATGAATTTGGTTCTAGATTCTATTGGTTAGAATAATTATATTGGCCAACAGAGTGGCATACTTATGGGAAAACTCCCCAAACCCAAGATTGTATAGATAAAAGTGGATATTGTTGGACAAGATTATGCTGGACAATTCTTGCAGAAAACTCAAGATAATATGTTTAAAACTGAACTTACAATCTCTGTATTTTAATAATATTTTATTATTTTTTGTTCTCTCATTAGCTACAACATGAACCAATCAAGTACCTAAAAGTCATCTGGTTTTCTTTTATATCCTATATCTTGCCAACTACCTAGTTCTGAACTTTCTCAAATTGTCCCTATTTTTTCCATGTCCACCACTGTGGCCCTGGGTGCAGCTTTCATCTGTTGTTTTTTGTGTGTGTGTTTGTATTGTGATGCTCAAAGTTAACTTCTCTGTTGCTACTATTAATTTCTCTCCTCGTTGATGCCATGTCTGTGCTGTGCTTAGTGCTGTCATGTCTGACTCTTTGTGACCCCCAATGGACCGTAGCCCACAAGGCTTCTGTCCTTGGGGATTCTCCAGGCAAGCATACTGGAGTGGGTTGCCTTGCCCTCCTCCAGGGGATCTTCCCAACCCAGGGATCACACCCAGGTCTCCTGCATTGCAGTCAGATTCTTTACTGTCTGAGCCACCAAGGAATCCATAAGATAAAATAAAAATTAGCTCATGATTCAAGTACCTCTGTAAACTATTCCCTGTCTACTTTCCAATGTTGTTTTGTGCTACTTCTTATTTTGAAGTCTGTGGTCAAACAGTAGTGAACTAGGAATTTCTAAATTTCTACTTCAGTCCTACAAACATATAAATACTCTTTCAACTCCCGGATCATACTTGTGATGTCCCCTGGAACACACACAACTGAAATAATTCCATTTTTACTGTGTTTCTAGAAAAGGCAGCTTTTCTTTTGAGAATTGGGACTAACTTCAGAAAATCCCTTCAGTCTTAATAATTCACTAACTATTATTTGGTATTACATTACTTATTTTTGGTACTCTCACAATATGTTGTGAATTTCTTTTACTGAAACTATAGTTATTTTTGATCATGTTTGTCTTTCTGTGTTTTCAAGTTGGTGGATTCCTTAAGGTGAGGTGAAGTCAGGAAATGTGCCTTTTCCATATTTTTTTTTAAATTGTTTTTGTCAAATACATTGGCTGGTGAAGGCTCATGGATGAAGCAGTTGAGTTAAATGAACAAATGCAAATCATATCTATATCTACATCTACCTACATGAATGCACACACATACAAATAAAATCTGCTCATCTATAACTAAAAATTGTTGTTGTTGTTCAGTTGCTCAGTCGTGCCCAACTCTTTGATCCCTCATGTACTGCAGCACACCAGGCTTACCTGTCCTTCATTATCTCCCAGAGTTTGCTCAAAGTCATGTCCATCAAGTCTGTGATGCCATCCAACTATCTCCTCCTCTGTCATCCCTTTCTCCTCTTGCCTTCAATCTTTCCCAGCATCATGGTCTTTTCCAATGAGTTGGCTCTTCACATCAGGTAGCCAAAATATTGGAGCTTCACCTTCAGCTTCAATCCTTCCAATGAATATTCAGGGTTGATTTCCTTTAGGATTGACAAGTTGGATCTCCTTGCTGTCCAAGTAACTAGGGTGTTTTTGGCTGCTCTGAAGCAATTTTTGGCTGTTCTGAAGGAGTATTTATTAAATTATAGCAAAGCCCTCTCTGGATTGCCCTTTAGCAGAAGCAGCAAAATTCAATGTCTATATTTAGCAAACTGGCTTAAGAGCCTATGTGAAGCTACTTCAGACTCATTTCCAAGTCATTTATTTTAATAGCTAGAGCATTTCTTTAAACCATTTCTACCTTAATTCTTTCCTCCTAAGCAAATGTGTGTTTCCCAGTAAGAATGACATACCCTGGGAGCACCATGAACACCTCCTGCCATGTGCTTTGTTGCTCAGTCATGACCAACTCTGGGACCCCATGGACTGTAGCCTGCCAGGCTCCTCTGTTCATGGGAATCTCCAGGCAAGAATACTGGGGTGAGTTGCCATTTCCTTCTCCAGGGGATCTTCCCAAACCAGGGATCCAACTCGAATCTTCTTTGTCTCCTGCATTGCAGGCTGATTGTTTACCGGCTGAACCATCAGCAACAACATAATTCGTATCTCATAAGTGCCAGTTATGTAAGGAATAATTTATGTATTCTTTTTTTTTTTTTTTGACTGAACATTAATAATTTGAAGCATACCCACTATTGAACATGTACATTGAAAAATATATACATATTGATAATAACATATATTCTGTACTTTCAGACATTATTATGGCACACACATATAATACATAATTTCCAATAAGTAACTGATATTTGACTCTTTTCCAAAGCCATACTATAGGATTCTACCTTCTAGAAAAGACTTTCATAACCCCTTCTTATGTTTTTAGGTGCCACAACACGTTTTCACATGAGAATGTTTGAAAATGCCATCTAGATTTCTGCCAGATTTCTAGTCCTATTTTGGGGCAGCACAATAATGGTAATACATTTAAATGCTACTAATGTTTAAAACAAGTATTAGTCAAGCATTGTTTTTTCAAAACCTCAAATCCAGATAAATATCAGCATTCATCAACTTTCAAAATACTTGTATGTCTTTGCACTAGCTTCTCAAATGGCTCACATTAAGACCAAATTGGGATCATGGAAAAAAAAAAATAGAAAATATTTTAACAATATAATTTTATCTAGAAACAACCATAAATTTTAGATTGAGTAGTTTTAAATATTTAATGCAATTAAACTTCTCTCTCCAGAGAAGGCAATGGCACCCTCCAGTACTCTTGCCTGGAAAATCCCATGGATGGAGGAGCCTGGTGGGCTGCAGTCCATGGGGTCGCTAAGAGTCAGATACGACTGAGCGACTTCACTTTCACTTTTCACTTTCATGCATTGGAGAAGGAAATGGCAACCCACTCCACTATTCTTGCCTGGAGAATCCCAGGGACGGGGGAGCCTGGTGGGCTGCCGTCTATGTGGTTGCACAGAGTTGGACACGACTGAAGTGACTTAGCAGCAGCAGCAGCAGACTTCTCTTTAGATATGAGCCTTTAAAATTATTATTTATTTACAAAGGTAATACATATACATCATTTAAAAATGAAGAATTATTAGACTAATAAAAATATCAGATCCTTGTCTAATCATTCCTGAATATAAATTCCCACTTCTTTGATTATATAATTTTTAATATGCTTAATTCTTTTTTGAAAGTTTTCCTCTACATGGCTGCTGCTAAGTCGCTTCAGTCATGTCCGACTCTGTGGGACCCCATAGATGGCCTCCTACCAGGCTCCTCTGTCCCTGGGATTCTCCAGGCAAAAACACTGGAGTGGGTTGCCATTTCCTTCTCCAATGCATGAAAGTGAAAAGTGAAAGTGAAGTTGCTCAGTCATGTCCGACTCTTAGCGACTTCATGGACTGCAGCCTACCAGGTTCCTCCATCCATGGGATTTTCCAGGCAAGAGTACTGGAGTGGGGTGCCATTGCCTTCTCCGTTCCTCTACATTATGTCATTATTTTTTAATGTTTCTGTTTTAGAAATAGCTTTAACTTCTTATTTTGAATGATAACTACTGTAGCAATTCACTAAGGGGCTATATGCTGCTGTACTTACCCACTCTACCACTGGATATTCAGGTAGCTCCTAGACTTTGCTTAGTTTTGTTATAAGTAGTCCTGTTTAGATGTTTAGTGTTAGTGCTCCATTTCTTTTACAGATTATTGTTACCAATGAAAATTTATTGTCATTATGATTCCTATCTTCTAAAAATCCAGAATGATGTGGGGGTATGTTTTATTCATTGTATACAGTATCCAGAAAGTTATTTCAGCGTCAACATTCATAACTTTACTCAAAAATAATGTGTTACAATTTGATAGTTTACATCTATTTCTTCTTTAAATTTGTTATGTTTGTACAGTGAATCTCTTAAAATAATTTTCTAAACTTCTTGTCTCTTTCACTGATATTTTATTGCTTTTTAATTTTGTCTTTTTTTCTCAGAAGATTTCCTTAATCTTTTTTTCTATTTGTTTTTGTGAATTTGTCTTTTTCGAGCTCATATTTTTATTCCAAAAGTACTTTATATTTCGAATTATTTGGTCTTCTCTTTTCAGTATACTCCTCTGTGTTTCAATAATGAAGTATCTTCTGTTTTAGAAAAAATCATATATTTGAAATTTCAAAATAATTTTTTCTGTCCTAATATTTTAGGTTGATTTTTTTTTTGGCCTTGATCTGTTACAATAGAGATTTTTCACAAATACTTGTTATTCTTTGCTTTCATATTCATATTTACTAATGAGGACCTAACATTTTGGTATGGTGGTTTATCCATTGCTGGGCACTGAACATGCCATTGAGGAATTTTAAACACCTGTAACTCTAACAAGTGGTGCTGGGAAAAACGGGTCAACCACCTGTAAAAGACTGAAACTAGAACACTTTCTAACACCATACAAAAAAATAAACTCAAAATGGATTAAAGATCTATATGTAAGATCAGAAACTATAAAACCCTTAGAGGAAAAAATAAGCAGAACACTCTCTGACATAAATCCCAGCAAGATCCTCTATGACCTACCTCCCAGAGTAATGGAAATATAAACAAAAATAAATGGGACCTAATTAAATTAAAAGCTCTTGCACAATGAAGGAAACTATAAGCAAGGTAAAAAGGCACGCTTCAGAATGGGAGAAAATAATGGCAAATGAAACTACTGATAAAGAATTAATCTCCAAAATATACAAGCAGCTCATGCAGCTCAATACCAGAAAAATAAATGACCCAATCAAAAAATGGGCCAAAGAACTAGACAGACATTTCTTCAAAGAAGACATACAGATGGCTAACACATGAAAAGATGCTCAACATAAATCATTATCAGAGAAATGCAAATCAAAACCACAATGAGGTACCATCTCACGCTGGTCAGAATGGCTGCCATCAAAATGTCTACAAACAGTAAATGCTGGAGAGGGTGTGGAGAAAAGGAGACTCTTTTACACTGCTGGTGGGAATGAAAACTAGTATAGCCACTATGGAGAACAGTGTGGAGATTCCTTAAAAAACTGGAAATAGAACTGCCATATGACCCAGCAATCCCACTGCTGGGCATACACACCAAGGAAACCCAAATTGAAAGAGACACATGTACCCCAATGTTCACTGCAGCACTGTTTACAGTAGCTAGGACATGGAAGCAACCTAGATATCCATTGGCAGGCAAATGGATTAAAGTAGTGCTACATATACACAATGGAATATCACTCAGCTATTAAAAAGAAAGAATTTGAACTAGTTCTAATGAGGTGGATGAGACTGGAGCCTAATATGCAGAGTGAAGTAAGTCCAAAAGAGAAACACCAGTATAGTATATTAATGCATATATGTGGAATTTAGAAAGATGGTAATGACTACCCTATATGCAAAACAGCAAAAGAGACACAGATGTAAAGAACAGACTATTGGACTATGTTGGAGAAGGTGAGGGTGGGATGATTTGAGAGAATAGTATTGAAATATGTATGTTGCCATATGTAAAATAGATAACTAGTGCAAGTTTGATGCATGAAGCAGGGCACTCAAAGCTGGTGCTCTGGAACAACCCAGAAGGATCAGGTAGGGAGGGAGGTGGGAGGGGATTTCATGATGGGGGGATGTATGTACACCTGTGGCTGATTCATATTGATGTATGGCAAAAAAACACCACAAATATTGTAAAGTAATTAGCCTCCAATTAAAGTTAATTAATTAAAAAAATACCTGTAACATTTTTATTTTATTGGAGATCCATTTTCCCAAAGAATTGCACTTCTCTTTCTTCTTATAGTGGTTTGGTTTGAGCATTCTGTGTGTCAGGGGGAGCAGGATGGGTAGAGGGTTGGAGATCTTGTGGTATACATACTTATACTTAAATTCACTGTTTTCAGCATGCTTTCCACCATTACAGTGCTTTCCAGCTTCCAAATTTTTTGAAATATTTCTATTTCCTTCTATTATCTCTCACTTCATTCTTTTTGACCTTTAATCTATGCCTTTTGAAAAATATGAATTTTTAGTAGCAATTTTAGTGAAGTTTTAGAAGGAAAGGGAGCTGGAGATAAAGTACATTCAAGCCACCATATTTAATTTGAAAGTCTCATATGACCTCCAAATTCAATAGCACTCCTGAAAGTTATGATGAAAGGATTCGTGAAAGTTTAGTTATTTAGTCATATTTTACTTTTCTCGTTGATCTTTTTATTCAATCATTTAATAACTATTTATTGAGAGTTTAGGAGCTGTGCTAAAAATTGTATTACATAGTTAAAAAAATAGAAATGACCTTTACCTTTAGGATGGCCCTCAGCCATCTCCCATGGTGTTTAAAATCCCTTCCTGATGGAAGGGATTGAGTGAAGGAGCCATTTCATCCATGGCAAAGTAGTGAAAAATGGATGGGTTTGAGAGAGAAACTAAAGCCCTGAGCTTCAAGGAACAGGCAGCAATAATTTCCTGGGATGAATTCTAGACACCTTGCACCTACCAGGATGAAAATCTGGCCTTAGGATGTACATGAGTGACTGGGTGTTTTTGTATGGATGTGTGAGTGAGTGCCAGTGTGTGTAGCTGTGTTTGTATGTAATTGTTTCCTTTTCTCCACCTACTGTGTGAAATGTACTAAGCTGAGTTCATTGCTCTTTTTCAAAAACAGTGTCAGGATGAAAGCCCAAGGTACCTCAGGATCAACCGTATAATGTGTACTCATTACTACACCTGTGGATCTGGGAGTAAGGGACAAAACAGAGTCAGTTGGGGATTTTAGGCCTCAGTATATCAAGTGAAATGTGTATATCAAGAAAAACTAATAAGAGCATCTTACTGTATATAAAGTTGAGTAGTCAAATCTTGGATACCAGGGTGGTTTTCCTAAGATACCTATGGTTAACATTTTACCTAAAGGGTAAGTAAAAGTAGGCAGCATAAATCTGGGAGCATTTCAGATATGAGGAAAGTTATATTTAGTGATTTTGAGATGAAAAAGAACTTTGAATATTTCTAGGAATTTACAGTAACACCTTTTCCTGTTCTTTTGACCAAATGTAAGCAAACCCTTAGACATTATGTACAAAATAAACTTAAGAAAACTCTGAGAGGTGGAGCAAAATAGGCAGACCAAACAGGGGCTCTGGAATCTGAGGAATGATGTGATGAAGTCCCTAGGTTTTTAAAGAAAAGAAAATTATCAAGAGATGAGAATTTTATATAAGAGTCAATCCACCAGGAAGAGTAACCCTACAGGTATATACACTTAACAACAGAACTGCAAAATGTATGATGCTAAAACTTATATATGTGGAAAGAGAAGCAGACAAATCCAAAATTCTGGTTGAAAAATTTAGCGCTCAATTCTCAACAGTTGATAGAGCAACTGAACAGAAAATCAGCAAGCATATAGAAGAATGCAACAACTCCATCAACTAACAACCTCTAATCAGCATTGATAGAGCATCCCACTGAATAATGACAGGATATATCTTTTCAAATGCCCATTGAATATGGACTAAGATAGACTGTGGGGTCATAAATAGTTGGACAGAACTGAGTGACTAAGCACAGCACACACAGGCTCATAAAATGTATCTGAACAGTTTAAGAGAACTGAAATCTTACAGAATATGTTCTCAAAAACACAAGAGAATCAAGCTAAAAAAAATCAATGCAGAAGATAGGAAAATTTCCAAATACCTGAAACTAAATGTTTCTGAATAACCTCTGAGTCAAAGAAATGAAAGAATACATCGAACTGAATGAAAATTTCAAGGCTTATCATATACACAAGACTGTCTTATAGGCAGAGGTATTAACATATAGATCAAAGTAGAAGAAAAGATAACCCACATGTAAATCCATGCAAATATACTAAGTTGACTTTTGGATAAAGTTTTAGAAGCAGTCCACTGAGAAAGTATGGCATTTTCAATAGTGTGACATCAATTGGATATTTATAGGCAAAATGTGAACTATAGCCCTTGACAACTTATACAAAAGTGAATTCAAAATAGATTATAGACATAAATGTAAAATATGAAATTCTGAAATTTTAGCAAAAACAAACAGAAGAAAATCTTTAGAACTTAAAGCTAGGCAAAGTATTCCTAGACTTGACACTAAAAGACTAATACATAGAAGCAAAAAAGAATAAATTGGATTTTACAAAATAAGAAACTTTTCCTCTCTTAGAGAGATAAAGAAACAAGATGTTAAGGAGATAAACTTTAAGGTGAGAGAAATATTTTCAAGCCGCACATCCAACAATGGACTAATATCTAATATTTATAAAGAACTCTCAAAACTCAGTAATAAAATGAAGATGTTCAGTGAAGCAGACATACAAGTGGCAAATCAGCATGTGGAATGGTGTATAATTTAATTAGGCAGTAGGGAAGTTCAAATTAAAACTTCCATACCTATAGGTAAAACAAAACAACATCAAATACTGCTGAGGATGCAGTAAAATTGATTTATATATACATCAGCATAAGTTAGCATAAAAATAGTATAGCAACTAATTGCATAGCAAAATACTATAGCAACTCTGGCCTATGCATTGTCTTTTTCTTTAAAAGAAAATGTAATTAATATATGGTCCAGCACTTAAAATCCTGAGGATTTATCTCAAAGAAATAAAAACTTATGTTCACACAAATTCCTTTACAGCAATGTCTATGCTAGCTTTACTTGAAGCATGCATAAGTATAAAGAACCCAAATATCCTTCAAGATATGAATGGGTCTATAATACATCCATTCCTTAGAATATACTTAAACTACATTGGCACAAAATTGATACATGCAACAATTTGCATGGGCACATTCCCAGAAAATCATCTTATATAAAAAGGCCAATCCAAAAAGGTTCAATATTCTATGATTCTATTTACATAACATTTTTGAAATCTTAGTATACTATAGTAAAAGTGAAGGTGTTAGTTGCTCAGTTGTGTCTGACTCTTTGTGACCCCATAGACTGTAGCCTGCCAGGCTCCTCTGTCCATGAAATTCACCATGAAAGAATACCAGAGTGTGTTGCCATGCCCTTCTCCAGGAGATCTTCCCAACTCAGAGATCAAACCCCAGTCTCCTGCACTGCAGGCAGATTCTTTACCATTTGTGCTACAAGGGAAGCCTTATACTGTATTAACATGTTTAAATAGCGTGAAATGCTAGTATATGGAAACAGATAACAGTTTACCAATTGCCAGAGTTTAAAGAAGTCAGGTGGTCAGGAGGGAAGTGATACAAGGAATCTTTGTGGTGATAGAAATGTGCTGTGTCTCAAATGTATTAATGCCAATATCCTGATTGTGATATTGAACTATTATTTTGCAAAATGTTACCATCTGGGGAGACTGAGCAAAGAGTACATGAAATCCCTCTATATTATTTCTTACAGCTGAATATTTATGATTATCTTAAACAATAAATTTAATTAAAAAAGAAATGAGTGGCTGAACCAATCCCCAGGTTATACGATACAAAACTCCTGAAAACATTGTACTCCTTTCTGTTCCCACCATAGTGTTAGCTCACTAGCTATAAGCTAGTAGTTCTACTATGAATGTATATATGCAAGTGCATAAGTGTACTCACATCATACACACATCATGTTTTTTAGCATAAGAAGCAGCCCAAGCTGTTTTAAGTTATGCCAACCTGGACTATTCCAGTTATTTCCTAAAGTAATAATTATTCAGAAATTCATTTATTCATCTATTTATTCATATGTTTTTATGTGTTAATGCTCTGGTAAAAAAAAATTATAAAGTGGTTTTGAGTGGTCTACCATTAATCTGAGACTGACCCAGACTTACCTGTGAGTGTCCAGGAGTCTCTGGCTGAGGCATGGGTTGACAGTGGCATGCTACAGGGTTGGGGGCACTCAATGAAGCAGTGAATGCATGGGGCCTTTTGAAGGAGGTCACTGTTATCTTCATTACCTCCACCATAGTTTGGCCTCAGGTCAAACAACAGGGAGGGAACACAGCCCCGCCCATCAACAGAAAATTGGATTAGAGATTTACTGAGCATGGCCTTGCCCATCAGACTAAGATCCAGTTTCCTCCACAGTTAGTCTCCCATGAGTAAGCTTGCATTTGCCTCTTCTCCTTCTCTATCAGAGGGCAGAAAGAATGAAAATCAGAATCAGAGAAAACTAACCAAACTGATCACATGGACCACAGCCTTGTCTAACTTAATGAAACTATCAACAATGCCCTGATATGGCCACCAAAGATGGATGGGTCATGGTGGATAGTTCTGACAAAATGTGGTCAACTGGAGAAGGGACTGGCAAAACACTCCAGCATTCTTGCCTTGACAACTGTATGAACAGCATGAAAGGGCAAAAAGATAGGACACTGAAAGATGAACTCCCCAGGTCGGTAGGTGCCCAATATGCTATGGGAGCTCAGTGGAGGAATAACTCCAGAAAGAATGAAGAGACAGAGCCAAAGCAAAAACAACACCCAGCTGTGGCTGTGACTGGTGATTGAAGTCAAGTCTGATGGTGTAAAGAACAATATTGTATAGGAACCTGGAATGTTAGGTTCATCAATCAAGGCATATTGGAAGTGGTCAAACAGGACATGGCAAGAGTGAACGTCAACACTTTAGGAGTCAGTGACTAAAATGGACTGGAATGGGTGAATGTAACTCAGATGACCATTGTAGCTACTACTGTGGGCAAGAGTCCCTTAGAAGAAATGGAGTAGCCCTCATAGTCAACAAAAGAGTTCAAAATGGAGTACTTGGATACAGTCTCAAAAACAACACAATGATCTCTTTTCATTTCCAAGGCAAACCATTCAATATCACAGTAATCCAAGTCTATGCCCAAAACAGTAATGCTGAAGAAGCTGAAGTTGAACGGTTCTATGAAGACCTATGAGACCTTCTAGAATTAAAACCCAGAAAAGATGTCTTTTTCATTATAGGGGACTGGAATCCAAAAGTAGGAAGTTAAGAAATACTTGGAGTAACAGGCAAATTTGGCCTTGGAGTACAAAACGAAACAGGGTAAAGGCTAATAGAGTTTTGCCAAGAAAATGCACTGGTCATAGCATACACTGTCTTCAAACAACACAAGAAAAGACTCTACACATAGACATCACCAGATGGTCAATGCTGAAACCAGATTGTAATATTCTTTGCAGCCAAAGATGGAGAAACTCAATACAGTCAGCAAAAACAAGACCAGTAGCTGACTGTGGCTCAGATCATGAACTCCTTATTGCCAAATTCAGACTTAAATTGAAGAAAGTGGGGAAAACCACTAGACTATTCAGGTATGACCTAAATCAAATCCCTTACCATTATACAGTGTAAGTGACAAACTGATGCAAGGGATTAGACCTGATAGGCAGAGTGCCTGAGAACTATGGATAGAGGTTTGTGACATTGTACAAGAGGCAGTGATCAAGACCATCGCCAAGAAAAATAATGTAAAAAAGGAAAAATGGTTGTCTGAGGAGGCCGTATAAATAGATGAGAAAAGAAAACAAGCTAAAGGCAAAGGAGAAAAGAAAAGTTATATCCACTTCAATGCAGAGTTCCAAAGAATAACAAGGAGAGATAAGAAAGTCTTCCTCAGCGATCAATGCAAAGAAATAGAGGAAAACAATAGAATGGGAAAGACTAGAGATCTCTTCAAAAAAATTAGAGATACCAAGGGAACAATTGATATAAAGATGGGCTGAATAAAGAACAGAAATGGTATGGACCTGACAGAAGCAGAAGATTTCAAGAAGAGGTGACAAGAATACACAGAAGAACTATACAAAATGGATCTTCATGATCCAGATGACCATATGGTATGATCACTCACCTAGAGCCAGACATCCCGGAATGTGAAGTCAAGTGGGCCTTAGGAAGCATCACCATGAACAAAGCCAGTGGAGATGACAGAATTCCACTTGAGCTATTTCAAATCCTAAAAGATGATGCTGTGTAAGTGCTCCACTCAGTATGCTAACAATTTGAGAGACCCAGCAGTGGCCACAAGCACTGGAAAAGGTCAGTTTTCATTCCAGTCCCAAAGAAAGGAAATGCCAAAGAATGCTCAAACTACCACACAATTGCAGTTATCTCACATGCTAGCAAAGTAATGCTCAAAAATTCTCAAAGCCAGGCTTCAACATTACATGTACCATGAACTTCCAGTTGTTCAAGCTGGATTTAGAAAAGAAAAAGGATCCAGAGATCAAATTGACAACATTCGTTGGATCATTGAAAAAAAATAAAAAGAATGTTCTAGGAAAACATCTACTTCTGTTCTATTAACTATGCCAAAGCCTCTGACTGTGTGGATCACAACAAACTGTGGAAAATTCTTAAAGAGACTGGAATACCAGACCAAGTTACCTGCCTCATGAGAAGTCTGTATGCAGGTCAAGAGACAACAGTTAGAACTGGATGTGGAAGTGACAGGTTACAAATTGGGAAAGGAGTAAGTCAAGGCTGTATTTTCACCCTGCTTATTTAACTTATATGCAGAGTACATCATGTGAAATGCCAGGCTGGATGAAGCACAAGCTGGAATCAAAATTGCTGGGGGAAATATCAATAACCTCAGATATGCTTTGATACCACCCTTATGGCAGAACTTGAAGAACTAAAGAGCCTCTTGATGAAAGTGAAAGAGGAGAGCAAAGAAGTTGACTTAAAACTCAGCATTCAGGAACTTAAGATCATGGCATCTGGTCCCATCACTTCATGGCAAATAGAAGGAGAAACAATGGAAATGGCGGGAGACTTTATTTTCTTGGGCTCCAAATTCTCTGCAGGTGGTGACTACAACCCTGAAATTAAAAGATGTTTGCTCTTTGGAAGAAAAGCTATGACCAACATAGACAACATATTAAAAAGCAGAGACATTGCTTTGCGAACAAAGTTCCATCTAGGCAAAGCTGTGGTTTTTCCAGTAATCATGTATGGGTGTTAGAGTTGGACTATAAAGAAAGCTGAGCACCAAAGAATTGATGCTTTTGAACATTGGTGTTGGAGAAGACTCTTGAGAGTCCCTTGGTCTGCAAGGAGATCCAACCAGTCCATGCTAAAGCAAATCAGTCCCAAATTTTCATTGGAAGGACTGATGCTGAAACTGAAATTCCAGTACTTTGGCCACCTGATGCAAAGAACTGGCTCACTAGAAAAGACCCTGTTGCTGGGAAAGATAGAAGGCAGGAGGAAAAGGGGATGACAGAGGATGAGATGGCTGGATGGCATCACCAAGTAGATGGACATGAGTGAGCAAGCTCTTGCAGTTGGTGATTGACAGGGAAGCCTTGCATGCTGTAGTCTTTGGGGTCACAAGGATTTGGACACAACTGAGTGACTGGACTGAACTGAACTGAACATGCGTGTGTGCATGCACACACACACACGTATACATATTTGTGTGTGTGTTTGTATATGTGTATATGTATATACATATGCACATATACACATATATGGTAAAGAATGTTACCATCTCAGATGGTAAAGAATCTGCCTACAACGCAGGTGCCTTGGGTTTGATCCCTGGTTGGGAAGACACCTGGTGAAAGGAAATAGGTATCCACTTCAATATTCTTACCTGGAGAATTCTGTGGACAGAGGAGCCTGATGGGCTCCAGTCCATGAGGTCTCAAAGAGTCAGACATAACTGAGCATCTAACATTTTCACATATATACATATACCTATATGTGTGTGTGTACATAATTTTTCAAAAAATCTGGAGTTAAACCATCCACCTGCATCAGTATCCAAGCTACTTGTTCATGAACTACATATAATTTCATAAGAAAGTAGGTGCCAACATTAGAAATAGGTTTTTGTTTCCTTATTCTTTACCATTATTTGTAGCACCAAGTAGATTCTACTTGCTATGTGGCCATGCCTAAATTAAATGCAATAATTTACATATTTGCCATATAAACCTTAATTGATGCAATTAACCTATCCTAATTAATTGTTCAATGTTTCTATATTACCCAAAGATTTTTGGAAGTCAGTGTTCGTGTACAGATCTTTGAAATTAGGATGGAAACATCAGTTACATTAAGATTCTGGCTTCCAGAATGCTGGATCTTTTAGCTCCTAATAGATGACAAATGTATAGAACTTGTAAATATATTTATGTAAGGGAATTTGTAAGTTTTATCTTTATATATTTCTTATGTTTTGGATGGAATGCAGGATTCCATAATTTGAGGTACTATCTGGTTTATGATGCAGTATGCCAATATCAAAGTGAAAATAAAACTCCAGTTTGAGACTGCATGTGTGATATAAGTGGGAAAGGTTAATGATTGGGTGTGTGTATATGCTGATCAGGGAAAAACTGGTAGAGAAAAAATGGAGAGTCACTAAATTTGAGCAAAGTGAAAGCTTAAAATTGGAATTTAGTGGGCTAAGAAAAAGATTAGTAGACTGATAAAGGAGCCAAAGAAATTAAAGTAACACAGAGGAAATGTAAAAACTAACCTAGTTGTCTCTGTTAATTTGCTGCAACTCTCTGCCCATCTTTGGCAAGGTCTATTTAAAGTTCTATCATTTATTCCTTATTTTTATCACAAAAGAGTCAACTCAGCATTCAGATTCTTGCAGTCTGTGTTATATTCTCTTCTGTAAATTTCCTATTTACCTTCCCTGCTACTTGTCATTGTACGTCACTGAGATAATTCTCAATATCAGCATCTCTGCTCTCTTCCTAACTCTAAGTGGAGCAGTTCCTATTTAATAAAGATAATTTCCATTCTATGCTTGATATATTTTAATTCCGTAATAATAGTGGGATTTTAAAACATTGAAACAGAATAATAACATGAATATATTAACAAATACTAGTAGCAACAAGAAAGGACTTTTACATTATCTTCCTGAGGAAATTAAAAAACATGGAACTTTACAAGTTACAATGGTTTGTACCTTCTTATAAGGAAATGCATGTGATTTATTCAGAGGAAGATATCATATCATACTCAAAATAAGGCAGCAATTAAGAGCAATTTACGGAATGAAAATGCCCTATTTTCTCTTGCCAAATTATATCTGGAATTCTTCTGGTAGTGACATGAGCACTAACGTTGTCTGGAGCTACTCATCTAGAACTATGGAATCAGATGAAGATAATAAAAATTGCAGGTATAGAGAAATATTGTCACACTAAATGAGATAGTTCAGAGTATTCAAGACACTTAATCCAAATAACGGACTCTTAACAGTTCATTTCCTTTTCATTTTATACTCCCCTATTTTAATAAGACTAAAATAATATTAGTGTAAGGAATCAGTATTACCAAGTATCATTGATGATTTTCCTATGAATACTTCTAACAGTGTCAATATGGGCAAAGCTCCAAATGTTTCTCTAACAATGGAATTAGAATAGTACAAGACCAGTATGACATACCTCAAGAAAATGAACAAAAATTTCTTTGAAAAATATGTACATATCAGTATTGTGCTTATGGATATCTTGAAGATACAATTTGGCCATACCTTAAAATCAGCAAAGCCACAGAAGTAGGGAAAACTCAGTACCCATCTCACTTCAATTAGCAGTTTGGTGTAAAACTCTGGCAATTCATTTCCCAGATGTCTGCCTTAGATTTCTATCTATAGGTGAAAATAGTTTTTGTCTCCACAGAAATGCTGTGAGGGTCAATTTCTGATTTTTAAAGCAATGTAAGGAATATTCCACGTCTAAGGACAGGGGCGGTAGCCGAGAGGAGCATGTCCGAGGTCAGGGATGGTGGCTGAGAGCAGCTACCCCATGTCTGAGGTCAGGGGCTGAGGCTGAGAGGAGCTACCCCATGTCTGAGGTCAGGGGCTCTGGCCGAGAGGAGCTACCCCATGTCCGAGGTCAGGAGCAGCCACCGAGAGGAGCAACCCCACGCCCAAGGAGCAGCGGCTGCGTGGGCACAAGAGGGCCTAGAGGAGCTACTCCAAGGTTCAAGGTCAGGAGGGGTGGCCATGAGGAGATATCCCCCGTCCAAGGTAAGGAGCAGCAGCTGTGCTTTGCTGGAGAAGCTGTGAAGAGATACCCCACGTCCAAGGAAACAGAAACCCAAGTAAGACGGTAGGTGTTGTGAGAGGGCATCAGACAGCAGACACACTGAAACCATAATTATAGAAAACTAGCCAATCTAATCACAGTAGGAACACAGCCTTGTCTAACTAAATGAAACTAAGCCATGCCATGTGGGGCCACCCAAGACAGACGGGTCATGGTGGAGAGGTCTGACAGAATCTGGCCCACTGGAGAAGGGAATGGCAAACCACTTCAGTATTCTTGCCTTGAGAACCCCATGAACAGTATGAAAAGGCAAAATGATAGGATACTGAAAGAGGAACTCCCCAGGTCAGTAGGTGCCCAATATGCTACTGGAGATCAGTGGAGAAATAACTCCAGAAAGAATGAAGGGATGGAGCCAAAGCAAAAACAATACCCAGTTGTGTATGTGACTGGTGATAGAAGCAAGGTCTGATTCTGTAAAGAGCAATATTGCATAGGAACCTGGAATGTTAGGTCCATGAATCAAGGCAAATTGGAAGTGGTCAAACAGGAGATGGCAAGAGTGAAAATTGACATTCTAGAGATCAGTGAACTAAAATGGACTGGAATGGGTGAATTTAACTCAGATGACCATTATATCTACTACTGTGGGCAGGAATCCCTTACAAGAAATGGAGTAGCCATCATGGTCAACAAAAGAATCCAGAATGCAGTACTTGGATGTAGTCTCAAAAACGACAGAATGATCTCTATTCGTTTCCAAGGCAAACCTTTCAATATCACAGTAATCCAAGTCTATGCCCCAACCAGTAACACTGAAGAAGCTGAAGTTGAACGGTTCTATGAAGACCTACAAGACCTTTTAGAACTAACACCCAAAAAAGATGTCCTTTTCATTATAGGGGACTGGAATGCAAAAGTAGGAAGTCAAGAAACACCTGGAGTAACAGGCAAATTTGGCCTTGGAATATGGAATGAAGCAGGGCAAAGACTAATAGAGTTTTGCCAAGAAAATGCACTGGTCATAGCAAACACTGTCTTCCAACAACACAAGAGAAGACTCTACACATGGACATCACCAGATGGTCAACACCGAAATCAGATTGATTATATTCTTTGCAGCCAAAGATGGAGAAGCCCTATACAGTCACAAAAAACAAGCCTGGGAGCTGACTGTGGCTCAGATCATGAACTCCTTATTGCCAAATTCAGACTTAAATTGAAGAAAGTAGGGAAAACCACTAGACTATTCAGGTATGACCTAAATCAAATCTATTATGATTATACAGTGGAAGTGAGAAATAGATTTAAGGGACTAGATCTGATAGACAGAGTGCCTGATGAACTATGGACAGAGGTTCGTGACATTGTACAGGAGACAGGGATCAAGACAATTTCCATGGAAAAGAAATGCAAAAAAGCAAAATGGCAGTCTGGGGAGGCCTTACAAATAGCTGTGAAAAGAAGAGAAGCAAAAAGCAAAGGAGAAAAGGACAGATATTCCCATCTGAATTCAGAGTTCCAAACAATAGCAGGAAGAGATAAGAACGCCTTCCTCGGTGATCAATGCAAAGAAATAGAGGAAAAAAACAGAACGGGAAAGACTAGAGATCTCTTCAAGAAAATTATAGACACCAGGGGAACATGTCATGCAAAGATGGGCTCGATAAAGGACAGAAATGGTAACAGAAGCAGAAGATATTAAGAAGAGGTGGCACGAATACACAGGAGAACTGTACAAAAAAGTGCTTTTTAACCCAGATAATCACGATGGTGTGATCACTGACCTAGAGCCAGACATCTTGGAATGTGAAATCAAGTGGGCCTTAGAAAGCATCACTATGAAAAAAGCTAGTGGAGGTGGTGGAATTCCCGTTGAGCTATTTCAAATCCTGAAAATGATGCTGTGAAATTGCTGCACTCAATATGCCAGCAACTTGGGAAAACTCAGCAGTAGCCACAGGACTGGAAAAGGTCAGTTTTCATTCCAATCCCAAAGAAAGGCAATGCCAAAGAATGCTCAAACTACTCCACAATTGCACTCATCTCACACGCTAGTAAAGTAATGCTCAAAATTCTCCAAGCCAGACTTGAGCAATACGTGAACCGTGAACTTCCAGATGTTCAAGCTGGTTTTAGAAAAGACAGAGAAACCAGAGATCAAATTGCCCACATCCGCTGGATCATGGAAAAAGCAAAAGAGTTCCAGAAAAACATCTATTTCTGCTTTATTGACTACTCCAAAGCCTTTGACTGTGTGGATCACAATAATCTGTGGAAAATTCTGAAAGAGATTGGAATACCAGACCGCCTGACCTGCCTCTTGAGAAACCTATATGCAGGTCAGAAGCAACAGTTAGAACTGGACATGGAACAACAGACTGGTTTCCAAATAGGAAAAGGAGTACGTCAAGGCTGTATATTGTCACCCTGCTTATTTAACTTATATGCAGAGTACATCATGAGAAACGCTGGGCTAGAGAAAGCACAAGCTGGAATCAAGATTGCCAGGAGAAATATCAATAACCTCAGATATGCAGATGACACCACCCTATGGCCAAAAGTGAAGAGGAACTCAAAAGCCTCTTGGTGAAAGTGAACGAGGAGAGTGAAAAAGTTGGCTTAAAGCTCAACATTCAGAAAATGAAGATCATGGCATCTGGTCCCATCTTTCATTGGAAATAGATGGGGAAACAGTGGAAACAGTGTCAGACTTTTTTTGGGGGGGCTCCAAAATCACTGCAGATGGTGAATGCAGCCATAAAATTAAAAGATGCTTACTCCTTGGAAGGAAAGTTATGACCAACCTAGGTATCATATTAAAAAGCAGAGACATTACTTTGCCAACAAAGGTCTGTCTAGTCAAGGCTATGGTTTTTCCTGTGGTCATTAATGGATGTGAGTGTTGGACTATGAAGAAAGCTGAGCGCCGAAGAATTGATGGTGTTGGAGAGGACTCTTGAGAGTCCCTTGGACTGCAAAAAGATCCAACAAGTCCATGCTAAAGGAGATCAGTCCTGGGTGTTCATTGGAAGAACTGATGCTAAAGCTGAAAATCCAATACTTTGGCCACCCCATGCGAAGAGTTGACTCATTGGAAAAGACCCTGATGCTTGGAGGGATTGGGAGCAGGAGAAGAAGGGGACAACAGAGGATAGGATGGCTGGATGGCATCACTGAATCCATGGACATGAGGTTGAGTATGCTCCGGGAGTTGGTGATGGACAGGGAAGCCTGGTGTCCTGCCATTCATGTCGTCTCAAAGAGTTGGACACAACTGAGTGACTGAAGGAATAAACAACATTAATTTTGCAAGATGGCAATCATCAAAATACATTTTATCTACATACTGGACTGTGT
Organism: Bos mutus; assembly: GCF_027580195.1. Classification (NCBI taxonomy): domain Eukaryota; kingdom Metazoa; phylum Chordata; class Mammalia; order Artiodactyla; family Bovidae; genus Bos; species Bos mutus. Next base: position 75,329,021 of record NC_091632.1, read on the forward strand.
TTTATTACGTTTGTATTTGGAGCTTCTGACTTCTGGTTTTCATGGTAGAATATGAATGATTTCTGATTCCCCTGTACTGCCAATCCCATTAATGCTCAGAAAAATATGCACATATTTGTGCCTGTGTTTCTGTTCTCTCAGGGTTTACATTCCCTCTCCTAGAAGTATTCTTTTTAGTATTACTCTATATAGGTTCTGATGGTGAAAATCAAGATTTTTTTTCCCCAGAAAACCTTTGTTTATTCTCAATATTTAGCGACACTTTTGCTTAATTTTAGAAAGTAGTTTTTCTCTGTACCCCTTTTATAATGATTTCACTTATAACTATTTTTTATTGCTCTCATTTTTGCCATTTCTGTTAAAAAGTTAGTCATCAAACTTACTTTTGCTTTTTTAAGGATAATACATCATTTCCCTCTGTCCTTATGTGTGTATGGGTTTTTATTTTTCTAGATTTTAATTTAGTTAAAATGAGCTATGGTAGGATATCTTTATTATTGTTGCTTTTGCTTTTTATTGCATTTTTGCTGCTTGAGATTATTTGAGATTCTGGAGTATCTAATAAGTTCTTGTTTTTCAGTCAATAAGTCATGTCCAACTCTTTGTGACCCAATGGTCTGTAGAATGTCAGGCGTCCCTGTCCCCGACTATTGAGTTCTTAGCATCAGGTATAACATTTTTCAGTTTTAGGATGTAAATTTTGCCTTTATTCTAGATCCTGATCTCTTGCAATTTGTCATACATATAAGAACTTTTGTCATTTACTTTTGCTTTCCTGAACTTCCTAACATTGTTATTTTTAAGTTTGTGTGTTATTCACATCCTTTATACAGTCTGTATTTTGGCAGAAGTGTCTAAATGGGAGAAAATAAAGTTATGAGATCATAAGGGAGAAACTCGGTCCTGGTGATAAAATGTTCTACTTTAAAGAAAGGTTGCCTGAATCATTATCATTATGTGTGGATTCTTCAGTTATATGAGCAAAAATATTTACTATATATTTCCTGTGTACAGATTCATTCTGGTTGTGGTGTTCTGTCAGCTGTGGCAGTTGAGTAGCAGAATTAAGGTTAAATAAGTATTGAGACAGTGAAGACAAAGAACCAAATCACTACAATAAAAACTGCTGGAGTCCTGTGGCATTTTCTACCCCAGGACATGGAAGGTTAGGGACAGAACAAAAAGTACTTTTCTCTCACCTCAAGGTGTAAGGAGATCAACCTGAGGGCACAATAGTACAATAGAATTCCCTGGAGTGTGGGGCTCACAGTGGTTTCTAATATACATCTCAACAATCTAAATATAGACTTGTGACTATAGACTCAGTGGCAGACAGAAGGGCATGCACCCACCATCTACCAGATAGGATGTCTAAATTGTGCTCTAAGACAAGAGTATTCTTGTGCTTTTCCCCAAGAGAAGAGTCACTGTAATAAAAGTAGATATTTTTGACAACGTGATGGGGCATATAATGCCCCATTTTTCTCTAAGAGGAAGATTTCACAAATGTGTGTTTACATTACCGGTAAATGACTCTAGACACCCGACTTAGATTCACTCTCACAATGTTAAAAATTGTTTTCTCTCTTATTTCCTTTCTACTATGTCTACTCACCCCTCTCTCCTCAGTAAACCTGTCTAGTATTATAAATGTGGGGATTATCTTTTTTTTTTTTACTTTTTATTTAGAAAATTTGAATCCCAAATCTTCCCACCCTCTCCCTCTCCCACAGAGTCCATAAGCCTGTTCTATACATCAGTGTCTCTTTTGCTGTCTCGTATACAGGGTTATCATTACCATCTTTCTAAATTCCATATATATGCGTTAGTATACTGTATTGGTGTTTGTCCTTCTGGCTTACTTCACTCTGTATAATAGGCTCCAGTTTCATCCACCTCATTAGAACTGATTCAAATGTATTCTTTTTAATGGCTGAGTAATACTCCATTGTGTATATGTACCACAGCTTTCTTATCCATTCATCTGCTGATGGACATCTAGGTTGCTTCCATGTCCTGGCTACTATAAACAGTGCTGCGATGAACATTGGGGTACACGTGTCTCTTTCCCTTCTGGTTTCCTCAGTGTGTATGCCCAGCAGTGGGATTGCTGGATCATAAGGCAGTTCTATTTCCAGTTTTTAAAGGAATCTCCACACTGTTCTCCATAGTGGCTGTACTAGTTTGCAACACCCATTTATGATAAAAACTCTCCAGAAAGCAGGAATAGAAGGAACATACCTCAACATAATACAAGCTATATATGACAAACCCACAGCAAACATTATCCTCAATGGTGAAAAATTGAAAGCATTTCCTCTAAAGTCAGGAACAAGACAAGGGTGCCCACTTTCACCATTACTATTCAACATAGTTTTGGAAGTTTTGGCCACAGCAATCAGAGCAGAAAAAGAAATAAAAGGAATCCAAATTGGAAAAGAAGAAGCAAAACTCTGACTGTTTGCATATGACATGATCCTCTACATAGAAAACCCTAAAGACTCCACCAGAAAATTACTAGAACTAATCAATGAATATAGTAAAGTTGCAGGATATAAAATCAACACACAGAAATCCCTTGCATTCCTATACACTAATAATGAGAAAACAGAAAGAGAAATTAAGGAAACAATTCCATTCACCATTGCAACGAAAAGAATAAAATACTTAGGAATATATGTACCTAAAGAAACTAAAGACCTATATATAGAAAACTATAAAACACTGGTGAAAGAAATCAAAGAGGACACTAATAGATGGAGAAATATACCATGTTCATGGATTGGAAGAATCAATATAGTGAAAATGAGTATACTACCCAAAGCAATTTATAGATTCAATGCAATCCCTATCAAGCTACCAACAGTATTCTTCACAGAGCTAGAACAAATAATTTCACAATTTGTATGGAAATACAAAAAACCTCGAATAGCCAAAGCGATCTTGAGAAAGAAAAAGGGATTATCTTTTTATTGGTAGAGAATACTTCATAAGCTCCATGAGTTTTTGAAATTTAAACTGGGGATATTATAATCTTGTAAGTCTGTTCAGTGTCTTGGATCTTTGAAAATGTTTTCAACTTCTCTGGCCTGAAAGATTTAGCATTCAGTTATTCCTTTTTAAACAGATTCTGTCCGGGTGTTACATCATCATTTCAGCAGTTTCTAAAAAAAAAAAAAACCCACAACTAATACCTGGCCAGAGTAGAAAACAAAATTACTGAGGACATCCACATTGCCTATAATTTCTAAATTTACCAGGATTTCATTACAGGTCACTCTTCAATTTGTCTTTGAGAAGAAGGAATATATTTCTGCAGAAGCTTGACTCTAAGAGGCTTCCCAGGTGGTGCTAATGGTAAAGAACCAGCCTGCCAATGCAGGAGATGTGAGAGACACAGGTTCAATCCCTGCGTCAGGAAGATCTTCCGAAGGAGGGCATGGCAATCCACTCCAGTATTCTTGTCTAGGGATTCCCACAGAGAAGACTGCTGGGCTACAGTCCACGGCATTGCCCAGAGTAGGACACGACTGAAGTGACTCAGTACATGCATACTGACACTAAAAGGAGTTTGTATATTTTTAGTTTCTAGGTTTGTATACTAGTGAGTTTCTGCTGCCAAATGGAACTCTGGTGAAACAGAACTAATGTATGCTTAAGTCAGAGAACTCTGGGTCTAATTTTTTGGTTCTGGTATTTAGACTATAATATGGAAGCAGTCTGGAGAAGGCAATGGCACCCCACTCCAGTACTCTTGCCTGGACAGTCCCGTGGACGGAGGAGCCTGGTAGGCTGCAGTCCATGGCGTCGCTAAGAGTCAGACACGACTGAGCGACTTCACTTTCACTTTTCATTTTCATGCATTGGAGAAGGAAATGGCAACCCACTCCAGTGTTCTTGCCTGGAGAATCCCAGGGATGGGGGAGCCTGATGGGCTGCCGTCTATGGGGTCACACGGAGTCGGACACGACTGAAGCAACTTAGGCTAGCATAGCATAGCATGGAAGCAGTCACCTTGTTCTCTTTTCTCATCTCTCAGATGCGTGCTACAGTGGGTGTTACAATGTGGTATCAGTTCAGTTTAGTTCAGTCACTCAGTCGTGTCAGACTTTTTGTGACCCATTCAACTGTAGCACACCGGGCCTCCCTGTCCATCACCAAACTCCCGGACTATACCCAAACTCATGTCCACTGAGTCAGTGAATGCCATCCAACCATCTCATCTTCTGTTGTCCCTTCTCCTCCTGCCCTCAATCGTTCCCAGCATCAGGGTCTTTTCCAATGAGTCAACTCTTCGCATCAGGTAGCCAAAGTATTGGAGTTTCAGCTTCAGCATCAGTCCTTCCAATGAAACCCAGGACTGATCTCCTTTGGGATGGACTGGTTGGATCTCCTTGCAGTCCAAAGGACTCTCAAGACTTATCCAACATCACAGTTCAAAAGCATTAATTCTTCAGTGCTTAGCTTTCTTTATAGTCCAACTCTCACATCCATACATGACTACTGAAAAAGCCATAGCTTTGACTAGACAGACCTTGTTGACAAAGTAATGTCTCTGCATTTCAATATGCTGTCTAGGTTGGTCATAACTTTTCATCCAAGGAGCAAGCATCTTTTAATTTCACGGCTGCAGTCACCATCTGCAGTGACTTTGGAGCCCCCCAAAATAAAGTCTGACACTGTTTCCCCATCTATTTGCCATGAAGTGATGTGACTTGATGCCATGATCTTGGTTTTCTGAATGTTGAGCTTTAAGCCAAATTTTTCACTCTTCTCTTTCACTTTCATCGAGAGGCTCCTTAGCTCTTCTTCACTTTCTGCCATAAGAGTGGTGTCATCTGCATATCTGAGGTTATTGATATTTCTCCCGGCAATCTTGATTCCAGCTTGTGCTTCCTCTAGCCCAGTGTTTTTCATGATGTAGTCTGTATATAGTTAAATAAGCAGGGTGACAATATACAGCCTTGACGTACTCCTTTTCCTGTTCGGAACCAGTCTGTTTTTCCATATTTAGTTCTAATTGTTGCTTCCTGATCCACATACAGGTTTCTCAACAGGCAGGACAGGTGGTCTGGTATTTCCATATCTTTCAGAATTTTCCACAGTTTATTGTGATCCACACAGTCAAAGGCTTTGGCATAGTCAATAAAGCAGAAATAGATGTTTTTCTGGAACTCTTGTTGTTTCAGTGATCCAGCGGATGTTGGCAATTTGATCTCTGGTTCCTCTGCCTTTTCTAAAACCAGCTTGAACATCAGGAAGTTCACGGTTCACATATTGCTGAAGCCTGACTTGGAGAATTTTGAGCATTACTTTACTAGCGTGTGAGGTAAGTTCAATTGTGTGGTAGTTTGAGCATTCTTTGGCATTGCCTTTCTTTGGGATCAGAATGAAAACTGACCTTTTCCAGTCCTGTGACCACTGCTGAGTTTTCCAAATTTGCTGGCATGTTGAGTACAGCACTTTCACAGCATCATCTTTCAACTGGATGGATTCCAGCTCAACTGGAATTCCATCACTTCCACTGACTTTGTTCATAGTGATGGTTCCTAAGGCCCATTTGACTTCACATTCCAGGATGTCTGGCTCTAGGTGAGTGACCACACCATTATGATTATCTGGGTCATGAACATCTAGTTTGTATAGTTCTTCTGTGTATTCTTGCCACTGCTTCTTAATATCTCCTGCTTCTGTTAGGTCCATACCATTTCTGTCTTTATCGAGCCCATCTTTGCATGAAATGTTCCCTTGGTGTCTCTAATTTTCTTGAAGAGATCTCTAGTCTTTCCCATTCTGTTGTTTTCCTCTATTTCTTTGCATTGATCACTGAGGAAGGCTTTCTTATCTCTCCTTGTTATTCTTTGGAACTCTGCATTCAAATGGGTATACTTTCCCTTTCTCCTCTGCTTTTCACTTTTCTTCTTTTCACAGATATATCTAAAGCCTCCTCAGACAGCTATTTTGTTTTTTGCATTTCTTTTCCACGGGGATGGTCTTGATCCTTGTCTCCTGTACAGTGTCAGGAACCTCCATCCATAGTTCTTCAGGCACTCTGTTTATCAGATCTAGTCCCTTAAATCTATTTATCACTTCCACTGTATAATCATAAGGGATTTGATTTAGGTCATATATGAATGGTCTTGTGATTTCCCCCACTTTCTTCAATTTAAATCTGAATTTGGCAATAAAGAGTTCATGATCTGAGCCACAGTCAGGTCCCAGTCTTGCTTTTGCTGACTGTATAGAGCTTCTCCATCTTTGGTGGCAAAGAATATAATTAATCTGATTTCTGTGTTGATCATCTGGTGATGTCCATATGTAGAGTCTTTTCTTGTGTTGTTGGAAGAGGGTGTTTGCTATGACCAGTGTGTTCTCTTAGCAAAACTCTGTTAGCCTTTGCTAACATTCTGTTTCATTCTGTACTCCAAGGCCAAATTTGCCTGTTACTCCAGGTGTTTCTTAACTTCCTGCTTTTGAATTTCAGGCCCCTATAATGAACAGGACATCTTTTTTGGGTGTTAGTTCTAAAAGGTTTGTAGGTCTTCTTAGAACCATTCAGCTTCAGCTTCTTCAGCATTACTGGTCAGGGCATAGACTTGAATTGCTGTGATATTGAATGGTTTGCCTTTGAAATGAACAGAGATCATCCTGTCGTTTTTGGGATTTGTTTTGGACTCTTTTGTTGACTGTGATGGCTACTCCATTTCTTCTAAGGGATTCCTGCCCACAGTAGTAGATATAATGGTCATCTGAGTTATATTCACCCATTCCAGTCCATTTTAATTCGCTGATTCCTAGAATGTCAACATTCACTCTTGCCACCTCCTCTTTGACCACTTCCAATTTGCCTTGATTCATGGACCTAACATTCCAGGTTCCTATGCAATATTGCTCTTTACAGCATCGGACTTTGTGTCTATCACCAGGCACATCCACAACTGGGTATTGTTTTTGCTTTGGCTCCATCACTTCATTCTTTCTGGAGTTATTTCTCCACTGATCTCCAGTAGCATATTGAGTACTTACTGACCTGGGGAATTCATCTTTCAGTGTCCTATCTTTTTGCCTTTTCATACTGTTCATGGGGTTCTCAAGGCAAGAATACTGAAGTGGTTTGCCTCTCCCTTTTCCAGTGGACCACATTCTGTCCGACCTCTCCACCATGACCCATCCCTCTTGGGTGGCCCCACATGACATGGCTTAGTTTCATTGAGTTAGGCAAGGCTGTGGTCCATGTGATCAGATTGACTAGTTTTCTGTGACTGTGGTTTCAGTCTGTCTGCCCTCTGATGCCCTCTCATAACACCTACCATCTTACTTTGGTTTCTCTTACCTTGGACACGGGTATCTCTTCATGGCTGCTCCAGCAAAGTGCAGCCGTTGCTCCTTACCTTGGACGTGGGATATATCCTCATGACCACTGCTCCTGACCTTGAACTGGACTTGCGGTATCTCCACTTGGCCGCTGTTCCTGACCTTAAACTTGGGGTATCTCCTCTCGGCCGCTGCTCCCTACCTTGGATGTGGGGTAGCTCCTCTCAGCTGCTTCTCATGACCTTGGACTTGGGGTATCTCCTCTTGGCCACTGCTCCTGACCTTCGACTTGGGCTATCTCCTCTTGGCAGCCACTCCTGACCATGAATGTAGGGTATCTCCTCTCGGCCGCTCCTGTGCCACGCAGCCGCCAATGTATGCTTTAGTTGTGTTATGCTCAGTCTAAGTAAGCTTACTGGTTCTAGTCAGAATTTCATCCTTTAGGAATGCTCCGCTAGCCTTTGATCACAGTAACCACACTCTAGAGGCAGTTACTAAACAACTCATTTTTATTTATAGGCAATGAACATCTGAAGCCTTTCTATTTAATGTAAGAAATATTACCTTTTAAACTTTCATTGGCTTCCCAGTTGGCTCAGTGGTAAAGAATTCACCTGCCAATGCAGGAGCCACAAGAAACATGGATTCAATTCCTGGGTTGGAAAGATCCACTGGAGAAGTAAATAATAACCCACTCCAGTATTCTAGCCTGGAAAATCCAATGGACAAAGGAACTTGGTGGGCTATAGTCCATGGGGTCACAAAGAATCGGATAAAACTAAGTGACTGAACACACATAGACGCAAACTTTCATTGATGAAATCAGTGACTACCTTCTTGGCATAGTGAAGGATAGCATGACATCTCATGGATAAAATAAGTGATATTCAAGCTAACTGTGTTAACTGGAACATTTTAGCATCACTTCTTAACACTTCTGTGTACAAAGGAAGCCCTGCAGTTTGTACTTTTTAGGGATAGAATCCAAAGCTTGATCCTTGAATAGTCTAGTGTTTAATTATTGGGTGAAAGAAAAATTGAAGGGATATAGTTGTCTGAAAATAAGGCAATGGAATCCTGACTCTAGAATAAGATCGCATCTTATTTGAATAAACTTATTTGTCATTATATTGGATTACCTGGCAGGTCAGAGAACTGGAGACTGTTTTATATCTGCTTACTACTGAATTCATGTGTAATAGGTGATTGTGCATTTGTCTTGGAAACAAGTTGTGGAGACCAAAACTTTTGGCGCCTATACTTTTTAACCAAAAGCATTTAAAATTAGTGATTACCTTGTTGTTTTAGTTCAGTTAACAAAAATGGTTATTCCAAAATTATTTATTTCATGAGGTGATATTAAATAAAATAAAGTGCTTAACACAGTGTGAGTACCTATGAAGTGCTCAATAAAATTCTAGCTCTTATTATTAGAATTAGAAGATAGATTGCCCATTTTGTTATATTGTCTGTCTGGGAATCTCAGCCGGGTGGGCAAAAATCTAGAAGGTAGTTAGGATAAGTGAATTCTGCAAAGTATAAATTAGAATAATCTTGATTAATGACCTAACTGGGTTCATTCACAACTTCTAGATGATACATAGTGAGTGAATGAGAGAATATATATGTATCTCTGTGTGTGTATATATATATACACACACATGCATGTATGTATAAATATATACACATACATGTATAAATATTTATATACATGATATGTATATAAGAAGTATTTATTTTCTTTTTTAATTTAATCTATTTATTTTAATTAGAGGCTAACTACTTTACAATATTCTATTGGTTTGCCATACATCAAATTCCTGTAGATCTTATTTTAAATCTGAAATTTCGACCTACTCAGTAAATGCCTCAAATAGAGTGTTATAAAAGATTCATGTGTCTTTCTAAAACTCCTCATTGCATCAACACCCTTCACTTTAGGTCAATAACTATGGATGTAATTGTCCATCAGTTGAACATCTGTTTTTCAGTTTATTGAGGTTTAATTAGTTATGTGACTCTGAGTTGTAAACAGTTATGTTAAAGATGCATTAGAGTTTAAAAAATAACTTTGAATAAGCTTTTTTTTTTTTAAGCAACTAGTGAGGTGATTATTGTTTTTTTCCTTCTTTTTTCTACTAGAGACACATGAGATGGAGATTGATTAATAAAGCCATTGATTAATGAAGTCATTCAGCTGATAAAATATTGAGCTAATATTTAAACTATTCAGGGTTTTTCTCTTAAAAAATCTGTGTGCTACAAAGTACATCACATGTTAACTCTTATGATATTTAAGTTTTTATCACTTAAAAATTCATTTTTAATATTAGATTTTGTGAGTCTTGAAATAGGAGTGAATCATTAGAATATTTTTCTTACTAATGTATTTTTGTTACATAACCTATATCTTCAATCTAGCTGGAGAATTAAATCTTTACAAACCATATATGTGCCACACATGTCTGCCATTTTGCATATTATTTATTTTATGATATTTTAGCAAAAGCTATTATTTGTATCTTTTAAGAATATAAATAATTGCAAAGAAATTGAATTTTCTTATAGATAAAATTCAGGGACAAAAATTTCCAGAAACATTGGATTATTACTTTGCCATTCAAAAATATTCTATGCAACTTCTAAAGGATGAGCAAACTTTTAAACTGAAAGCTATTTAGAAAAACAAACCAACAAAAATTTCATATACTATGCTGCTGCTGCTGCTGCTGCTAAGTCGCTTCAGTCGTGTCCGACTCTGTGCGACCCAATAGATGGCAGCCTACCAGGCTCCCCCGTCCCTGGGATTCTCCAGGCAAGAACACTGAAGTGGGTTGCCATTTCCTTCTCCAGTGCATGGAAGTGAAGAGTGAAAGTGAAGTCGCTCAGTCGTGTCTGACTGTCAGCAACCCCATGGACTGCAGCCTACCAGGCTCCTCCATCCATGGGATTTTCCAGGCAAGAGTACTGGAGTAGGGTGCCATTGCCTTCTCCGTCATATACTATAGAACAGTTTTAATAGTCTTCACTCATTTTGTACAATGGTACCTCAAATACTCTTAACTGATTAAACAGTTTTTGATATTTTGAATACTATAATCATGTAGCAATACTCACTAATGACAGAGTTTATTATACATGGCAATATATCTTGGATTCATCTTGTGCATTTATACTCTGATTTTAATGAGATTTTATCTTTTAATAAAATATAATTTTATCTCATGTAATTTTAACAAGCTAGAAAAAGGAATTTGTTCTGATTTCTTTTTTTTATAAAGTCACCCCCCTCCTTTTAAACCAGTGCTTTAAAATGTCACCATTAACACTTCCTCTTATAAGTGTTAAAATTGTAATGGGCCCGCATAAATAAGTGGGAGGTGCTAATGGAAAATTTTATTTTTCTTGAATGCAAAGTATCCATTAGAAAAGAGATGCTGTGTAGCTTTTAACAGCTTAGTGGTTTCTCTTCTTATTAACTGAATTTTACATAAATATCCAAAAATGTAATTGCAGTAGACTTTTATGTTATGAAAAATAGATACAGAGTATAAATGTTATAGAACTTTTAATATAAATTATAGGCATTTTTGCATAAAGGATTCCTTTGTCTGGTCTATATGTTTGTGGGCCCTAAGACTTATTGCTTATTCATGATACACCAGAGAAAAATCTATGTACATATTAACTTTCACTGAGAATAACATAAAGAAATAACATGGACAATAATAGCTTTAAATTGGTTTGTGATGCACTATACCATATGTTTCTATCTGGACTTTTCAGAATCCCAGTCATCCAAAAGCTTGAACAGCTGCTGCCATTTTGCAGATAATTGCTGTAAGATGCATTCTGTCCTTCCCTGTGTTGATTTCTCCTTCTGTTTCCATAAGTCAAATTGGATGCTTATCACAGCCTTCCTCTAAATGTGTCTGCTTTCCTCCCGAGTTCACTTTGCAAACTAAATGCTTTCATCCAAGAGAAATTTTTTCCAGGTATTATCTTTCCAAGATATATGAAAACCTGTGATAAATATTTACCCTTCTGCTTACACTGTCTTCTGAACAAATATTTAGATTAAGTCTAAACTTTAAAAACATGCCATCCTTTTTCTCAATAATAGATTATGATGCTTTTTCAGAGTTATAAGCATTGAGAACTTGTAAGCCAAAGGGGAGGAAGTTGTCTGGTTTTGTTTTGTTTTTTGGTTGGTTGCTTTTTAAAAATTTAAAGAACATTTCTAAATCTGAAATGGTTTTGTTTAAATATTAATTTTAGGGAGATAGAAACAGAAGGTTTGCAAAAGACTAATGGTGATATAAAATAATTAGTTGTTCTTACAAAGCCTTTTTCCTTAAGTATTTCTTACCTGTGAGTAACAAGTTCTATAATCATATTTTATATAAATGTTTATAACCTTCTGGTCATTTTTTGAGAAAGGTTTGAATATGTTTTGTCCTCTTTAAATTTCTTCTCAACTTTTAAGTTTGCATTTCTAGAAATACAAAGTGATTAGAATAACATAAGAAGGTGAAATGAATTGCTTTTGTAAACCTATAAGATCATTGAAAACTATACATATAAAAAGGGTGCTTGTTTATTTCCCTTTAAGAAAAGTCTCCCTGTAATATTCCTCCTTCTCTGTCTGACTTCATTCAGTATGACAATCTCTAAGTCCATCTGTGTTTCTTCCAATGGCATTATTTCATCCTTTTTGGTGGCTGAATACCATTCCATTGTATGTATGTTGCTTCCATTTCTTGACCATTGTAAACAGAGGTGCAGTGAACACTGGGATCCTTGAATGATGTCCCTTATATGTGGAATCTAAAAAGAAATTATACAAATGAACTTACTAAACAGAGACTCACAGAGAACGAATTTATGGTTGTTGATGGGAAGGATGGGGAGAAGGGATAGATAAGGAATTCGGGATGGATTTGTGCACACTGCTATATTTAGAATGGATAACCAACAAAGACCTACTGTATAGCACATGAAACTTTGCTAGATATGAGGAAGCCTGGGTGGGAGGGGAGTTTGGGGGAGAATGGATACATGTACATACATGGCTGAATTCTGCTTGCCGTTCACATGAAACTATACAACCTCTTTAACTGGGTATACCCCACTACAAAATAAAAAGAAAGAAAGAAACGTCTGCCTGGAATCCAGGGTTCCAGAGATACTTAAGCTGTATAAGTCAAGCTAAGAAATTAACACTCACCAAAAACATGACTTTGGCCGGGAAGAGTGATTTCTTTCTTCTCTTAAAGCACCTCTTTTAGCATGGAAAATAGAATGCTGTCTTCAATGACCTTTTATCAAGTATGCATCTTAAGCTTTTGTGGAAAAGGTTACATCTGCAGAATTATTTCCATTTAATGTGTTGATCAATTTTGTTGTAATGCTCATCTTCCCAAGAGAATTTACCGATCTGAAATGAATGAGAGTCTGGAAAGGATACAAAGAATGTGGCTCATTTGAAAAAAACAGGTTTGCAACCACTTAAATCATATGGTCTGGTTACCAGGCTCTGATTTGTTCCTTATCTTTCATCAAACAAAAGCATTGCATTTTCTTTTCTTGACTGACATTTTTTACTTCATCTATGTTTCTCTGAACCTAAGATAATGGTTTACAGTCACAGTTTCTTTCTAGAAACTGTATTATAAAGGGTGATAATTAGAGCAAATTGTAGGCTTTCTTGTCAAGTCTATTAGTTGGTGGGTTTCATGACACCCACATGATGTTTAACCTCTAAAAGGATAATAACAAGGGCAGAAGGGAGAGCAAGTGTTTTTCTGATACAAAGATGAAATGTTACTGCTAAATAAAACACAGATTTATAGCTTCAATATTTGTGTTATGAAGGATATTATCGATGTGGGCTAACAGAAAATTTAATGTAATTATCTAGATTCAAGAATACTTCTTTCTACTTTATGTAGGGAAATCTTGCTAAAATCAGTAAGGAGTTACCTTTGATTATTTATAACCCATTAAATATCTAAAGAAAGACACTTCCACTTGGACTACAGATAAATAATTGTTTCTACTATTAATGAAATTAAATATAAAGTGAATTTTTCACTATCATTGTTAGATACGTAACATATTTTTCTTCAAATATCTAATATATAACCAAGTAATTATATCAAAGGCCTGGTTTAACATTATAAAAATATGTCTAATATATGCTCATCAGATCAGATCAGATCAGTCGCTCAGTCATGTCCGACTCTTTGCGACCCCATGAATCGCAGCACGCCAGGCCTCCCTGTCCATCACAAACTCCCAGAGTTCACTCAGACTCACGTCCATCGAGTCAGTGATGCCATCCAGCCATCTCATCCTCTGTTGTCCCCTTCTCCTCTTGCCCCCAATCCCTCCCAGCATCAGAGTCTTTTCCAATGAGTCAACTCTTCGCATGAGGGGGCCAAAGTACTGGAGTTTCAGCTTTAGCATCATTCCTTCCAAAGAAATCCCAGGGCTGATCTTCAGAATGGACTGGTTGAATCTCCTTGCAGTCCAAGGGACTCTCAAGAGTCTTCTCCAACACCACAGTTTAAAAGCATCAGTTCTTCGGCGCTCAGCCTTCTTCACAGTCCAACTCTCACATCCATACATGACCACAGGAAAAACCATAGCCTTGACTAGACAAACCTTTGTTGGTAAAGTAATGTCTCTGCTTTTGAATATGCTCATATATATTTTATATTTATATTTATTATAAGTATTATATATTATATATTATATATTTATATATTTATTATATTTAATTATATTTATATTTATATTTATATTTATATTATATATATACATGATAATTAATATATATTAATCCAATGATTTTATATCCAATTCAGATAATTTATGTAAATATATTAAACTATATTAAAATTGTTTTATACTTATTTTTGTGGATTTCAGATGCACAAAATTAACTTATAATCTGTGGGGTTTTTTTAAATTTACTATTTAGTTCATGTTTCCTCTTATTTTATTGCACTTAGTCATATCTTATTAATATAATAGCATTACATTGGGTTTGCCAAAAACTTTGCTCAGGTTTTCTATAAGATGTTTTGGAAAAATCTGAATGAACTTGTTGGCCAACCCGATGTTGTGCTATAATTTGTTTTGTTATGATATGATGTTAATTTCCTGACAAAGATAGCCTACCATTCACCTTGGCTTGATGAAACTTTAGAAGATTTTCCTGACTTTCGGTCCTTTGACCTCCCTTTTCTTGGAGGCTTTACTTTAGAAAATAAGACTGCAAATGCTCTCTTCCCTTTTATGATGTAAATCTTCTTCACCCTTTTGAAGTTTGGCAACCCAGAAATGTCTTCCTCAGGGACCTCTTATTGATCCCTTTGAAATGTAATCATCAAGACAGTGCCCCTGACTTCTAGACTGTAGAAGGGTGAGTCTAACTTTAATAAGCACTACTCAGCAAACTCAGATGGTCTAATCCCACTGCTGAGCCTGCCTAATATCCCCAGAACTTTTTCACTACATCAGCCCAGTTCTTAAAGTAACTCCAGGCCCTTTTTTCAACAGAATTGAATTAAATTAGTTTTCCCTATTGCAATAGTCTTGACTTCTATTGTGATTATCTTGAATATTCTTTGTCTTTCTAACTTTATCTTGTGCAATTTTTCTTTGAGAGTCTCAAGAGCTAACATCATTTTTTAATTAACTTTTTCCATTAATGCTAATTTTGTTTTTCTTTTTAATTTTAATAAGACATACAGTATTCTATTAGCTTCAGGCATATAGCATCAGTTCAGTCAGTTCAGTTCAGTTGCTCAGTCGTGTCCAACCCCATGAATCACAGCACACCAGACCTCCCTGTCCATCACCAACTCCCAGAGTTGACTCAAACTCATGTCCATTGAGTTGGTGATGCCATCCAGCCATCTCATCCTCTGTCGTCCTCTTCTCCTCCTGCCCCCAATCCCTCCCAGCATCAGGTCTTTTTTTCTTAATATAAATTTATTTATTTTAATTGGAGGCTAATTACTTTACAATATTGTATTGGTTTTGCCCAATGAGTCAACTCTTTGCATCAGGTGGCCAAAGTATTGGAGTTTCAGCTTCAGTGTCAGTCCTTCCAATGAACACCCAGGACTGATCTCCTTTAGGATGGACTGGTTGGATGGCATATAGCATAGTGACACAATATGTTTATGCATTACAACATGATCACCACAACAGGTCTAGTTACTGTCTGTCATTCCTGGTCAAAAGATGCCCTGGACTAGGGCATGGTAATCCTCTCCAGTATTCTTACCTGGAGAATCCCCATAGACAGAGGAGCTTGGCAGGCTATAGTCCATGGGGTCACAAAAGGATCAGACATGACTGAAATGACTTAGCACACAAAAATGTACCATACAGTGATAGTACATTTTTATTGCCACTGTGCATTTTGTCCTCAAGACTTCTTTACCTCATAGCTGGAAGTGTGGATCTCTTTTTCCCTACACCCACCCTAACCCCCCAACCTCACACCCCTCTGACAACTATCAGCTTGCTCTCCTTATCTATGAATTTGTTTTTGTTTTGCTTATTCATTTGTTACTTTTTTAGATAACATACAAGTGAAATCATACAGTATTTGTCTCCCTCTGACTGATTTCACTTAGCTAAAACCCTCTAGATTCATCCATGTCAACATAAATCACAAGCTTTCATTCTTCTCATGGCTGAGTAATAGTTCATTGATTATATATATGTGTGTGTGTGTGTGTGTGTGTGAGTGAGCATATGTGCATGTGTTCAGTCATGTTTGACTCTTTGTGGCTCCATGAACTGTAGCCCACTAAGCTCCTCTGTCCATCAGATTTTACAGGGAAGAATACTGAAGTGGGTCGCCTCCAGACTTTCCCAATCCAGGGATTGAACCCATGTCTCTTGCGAATCCTTCGTCTCCTGCATTGGCAAGCAGATTCTTTATCCCTATTACCACCTGGGAAAATACACAAAACACACACACATATGTATGTGTATATGTATATGCACATACATACATATATATATATGTATACATGTGTGTATATGTCCATTTTTTTATCCATTCATCTTCTCAGCAGACACTTATTGGTTCCATATCTTGGCTATTGTAAACACTGCTGCAATAATACAGCTGTACACATACATTTTTAAAAATTGTTTTCATTTTCTTCAGATAAACAAAAGTGGATCGCTAGATTTTATAGTAACTCTATTTTGATTTTATAAGGAGCCTCCATACTGTTTTCTAGAGTGGCTACACCTATGTACATTTCTATCAACAGTGTAAAAGTGTTATCTTTCTCTACGTTCTCACCAATACTTGCTGTTTCTTATCTTTTTGATTATAGCCAGGCTGACTGGTGTAAGGGGGCATCTCATTTGCATCTTTCTGATAACTCATGGTTTTGAGCATCTTTTCATGTGTCCATTGGCCATCTGTATGTCTTGTGTAGAAAAATGTCTATTCAGATCTTCTGTCCATTTTTAATGAGATTGTGTGATTGTTTTGATATGGAGTTCTTTAAGGTTTTTTGTGTGTATTTCCTACATCAAACCCTTATCAGATGTATCATTTTCAAATTATTTTCCCATCCAGTAGGTTAACTTTTGTATGGTCCTATTTGATAATTTTTGCTTTTGCCGCTCTTGCCTGAAGAGATAGATAAAATATCTATATCTATTTCTATCTATCTATCTATATGTATATATATTGCTCAGACCAATGTTAAAGAGCATAGGGCCCATGTTTTCTTTGAGGAGTTTTTAGGATTTCTGGTGTTGCATTTAAGTCCCTCCTTCATTTTGAGTTTGCTTTTGTATATGGTGTAAGAAAAGGGTCTAGTTTCATTCTTTTGCATGTGATTATCCAAATTGTATAACACCTTTTATTGAAGAGACATTTTCCCATTTATATTCTTGCCTCCTTTGTCATACTGTCTGTATAAGTGTGTGTTTGTATCTAAGCTCTGTTCTGTTCCACTGAACTGTAGCTCTGTGGCTGTTTTTGTGGCAATACCATTCAGTTTTGACTACTATTAAAAAAAAAAAAAAGAAACTGTTATCTTTAATCTTCATCATTTTAATTATATTGTGTCTTGCTTTATATTTCTTTGGCTTCATCTTATTTGGAATTCTCTGGACTTCCTATACCTGACTGTTTCCTTCCCCAGATTAGGTAGGTTTTTAGCTATTTCTTCTTCAAATAATTCTGTGGCTCTTTCTCTCTCTTTTCTCCTTCTGGGAGCCTCTGTAATGCAAGTGTTATTCCGTTTGATATTGTCCCAGAAGTCCCTTAAAGGATTCTCACATCTTTTAATTATTTTTTGTTTAATTTCGCTACTTTGTCTGAATGCTTTTAATTGCTTTGTCTCCCTACTTGCTGATTTCTGCTTCTGTTTCATCCATTCTGCTGTTGAATACCTCTTGTGCATCTTTCAGTTTGGTTATAATTAGTTTGGTACTCCCTGTTTTCTCCTTTCTTCTCTCCAGTCCTGGGGGCAGAGTCTTATTCTGTGCTCTCCCCTCCCTTATGGACCCAAGCATTGTTGGTTCTTCAGCCTGTGCATTTTTTAACTTGTTATGATTGATCAGCAACTTCCAAGCTCCTTACATGTGGGCCTGGAAACTGGAAATGTGTTTGTATTTTGAGAAGGTTTTAACTAATAAAAGGGATTTCATTTCAGAAAGTAGAGAAGGAGAATGAAAGGAATAGTGTGTGATGTTTACAAATGGGGACCAAGAGGCCTAATGTCAGAGGTTTGAATCTCAACTTTGCCACAGCTTTGCTTGTCTGTGATTAGTTCTCTTTGACTATAGTATTGGATAATAGGAGTATATATAAGGAGTATATATATTTTTAGAGAGCTGAAGTTTAAGATATCATAAAACTTGTATATTTAGTACTATGCCTGATGCATGCTAAATATTCCATAAGAGTTAGCTGTTTCTATAGAATTTATATAAGCTGTTAGTATAGTGATAGTTTGGTAACAATTGAATAGTCCAACTCCCTATCTTTTAACATATGCTTGTAGAATTCCAGAAAGTTGTGCATCATTCATTTCTAGTGTATTATTACTCATACTGAGTCAGCCTTGTTCACATTTATGCCCTGTTAATTGAAATTCTTCCAAATATTTTATAGGATAATGTAATTTCAGAAATAGAGCAAGATCTGAGATCTTTACCTAACTTCCAAAGCTAAAAAGAAGGTCATTTATAATACATAATAAATTATTATATATTTATAACTAGAAAAATATTATGTGACAGAATTATCTACCTCTTCAAGAACCCATGCAGTTTTGTAATTACTTACTTTATAGCATGCACACATCTGTGCACACACACACCTGTATGTTTAAAGTAGCATTAAAATCTTTTTTTTTTTTTTGGCTATATAATCAAATATCTTCTAACATCATTTAATGCAAGTATATAATGAATTCTAATTGGAAGTTTTCCCCATCATCCTTGTACCCTTTAATAGTATATGTTTTTGTATTCAACTTGTACAGGTTAACAGAGAACAAGGCCTTTGACTACCCCCTCTCCTGATTCACGGACAAAAATATTAAAGATGTAAGCTTAGACACAGTTAAGGTAAGGAGTTATTTTTCACTTCAGGGGATGAATCCACAGATCTTTTAGCTGTTAGCAAGAGAAAAGAGATGAGACAATATAATTCCAAAAAGTAGATATGTATAAAAATTCAAAAGAGAGGTGAAGAAGTAGAAAAAAATCAAGATAAAAACTTACAAAAATTCAGTGCATAGAGAAATATAGAGTAACATAGCTGCCTGGGGACAGAGATACTCAGATACTGTGTAATTTAAGTAGCCATTTTGCATAATTTAAAGTATCATTCTTAAAGTGTTCCCTATCCTCACTATATTTATCTCTGAATATTTCTCTTTGAATAGTTTAAAATGATAATTTTGATTTTTAAGTTTTATTTTTTTCTGAGTGTTAAAGTTCTATATCTTTATAAGCATATGCTTATCAGGAATTAAACTACATGTTTGGGATTCAATATCTCCTATTCACTATATCCTTTTTTATATTAGCCAATTAGGAAAAGGCTCATATAATACCACAGACAACTAATATTTATTTCTCCAAACACTAACATTTAAAAAAAATAATTGTTATAGCATAGATCATGTATTTAATATTTCATGTTATTCCTAAGATTTTTTCTTTAGCCATTTTTCATTATTGCAGTATAGTTAATCTACAGTGCTGTGTTAGTTTCGGGTGTGTACCAAAGATTACTTGGACTGTTTATTTAACGCTTTAACCATCATTATGAACCTTCATCACTGCATTTGCAGTAAGCTTTATCCAGTGACTACTTGCAATATTTTTCATCTCTGATCTCTTTGTCAACATGTCATCCTCATGTCTTTGCCATCACCATTCCTGCTTTTAAGAGATAAGCCTATATATGCAATATTTCCTAGCACTCACAAAGTTAAAAGCTATTGACAACTGAGGGTTATTTTGACTGGTCAGAGTTCTTTTCATGAAAGAGTAAACTTGTAGAATTAAAATAGATGGCTAGAAATCTGCTCTCTGAGTAAGAAAACATCAATCTTTGTTATGTTTCTTAAGTGAAACAAAGATGAATATTTTCAATGATAAAAGTTACAATTCACAAAGAAGATAGACATAATAAACCATTAGATACCGTAACAGCAAGGAAATAAGCATACATAAAGCAAAATACAAAAAGCCTGGAAAATCCCATGGATGGAGGAGCCTGGTAGGCTGCAGTCCATGGGGTCGCTAAGAGTGGGACACGACTGCGCGACTTCACTTTCACTTTTCACTTTCATGCATTGGAGAAGGAAATGGCAACCCACTCTAGTGTTCTTTCCTGGAGAATCCCAGGGACGGGGGAGCCTGGTGGGCTGCTGTCTCTGGGGTCACACAGAGTCGGACACGACTGAAGTGACTTAGCAGCAGCAGCAAAGCAAAATTCAGAAGATATATAAGAAAAAGAAAAAATATAAAATCATAGTGAGACATATTAACATTTCTCAGAGAATATGTTATCAATGCAGAAAAAGAATAGAAGCATCTTGAATGATGTCAGTAATTTAAATATAATAGATTTGTACTTAATTTATTAATCATATCCTACACAACAGCTCAGCTCAATTGTTCAGTCGTGTCTGACTCTCTGAGGCCCCATGGACTGCAGCACGCCAGGCTTCCCTTTCGATCATCAACTCACGGAGTTTGCTCAACTCATGTCCATTGAGTCCGTGATGCATTCCAACCATCTCATCCTCTGTCGTCTCCTTCTCCTCCCACCTTCAATCTTTCCCAGCATCAGGGTCTTTTCCAATGAGTCAGTTCTTCACATTAGGTGGCCAAAGTATTGGAGTTTCAGCTTCAGTATCAGTCCTTCCAATGAATATTCAGTACTGATTTCCTTTAGGATGGGCTAGTTGGATCTCCTTGTAGTCCAAGGACTCTCAAGAGTCTTATCCAACAACACAGTTCAAAAGCATCAATTCTTTGGTGCTCAGCTTTCTTTATGGTCCAACTTTCACATCCATACATGAGTACTAGAAAAACCATTGTTTTGACTAGACCAAAATTTTCAGTAATGTCTCTGCTTTTTAATATGCTTCTAGGACTTAAACTGTCCAATTGATTTAACAATGCAGAATGAAACTCAGGTCACTTTGAAACTGAGATTAATCTTTTTTGATTCACTTAAAAACTAGCTCCCCTTTTTGTATTGGGTTAGGACAGAGGATCGGAGAAGGCAATGGCACCCCACTCCAGTACTCTTGCCTGGAAAATCCCATGGATGGAGGAGCCTGGAAGGCTGCAGTCCATGGGGTCACTGAGGGTCGGACACGACTGAGCAACTTCACTTTCACTTTTCACTTTCATGCATTGGAGAAGGAAATGGCAACCCACTCCAGTGTTCTTGCCTGGAGAATCCCAGGGATGGGGCATCCTGATGGGCTGCTATCTATGGGGTCGCACAGAGTCGGACACGACTGAAGTGACTCAGTAGAAACGTTTGTCATAGGTTTTCTTTCAAGGAATAAGCGTCTTTTAATTTCATGGTTGCAGTCACCCTCTGCAGTGATTTTGGAGCCCAAGAATATAAAGTCTGTCATAGTTTCCATTGTTTCCCCATTTATTTGCTATGAGGTGATAGTACCAGATACGATGATCTTAGTTTTCTGAATGTTGAGCTTTAAGCCAGCTTTTTCACTCTCTGCTTTCACTTTTATCAAGAGGGTCTTTAGTTCTTCATTTTCTGACATAATGGTGATGTCATCTGCCTATCTGAGGTTATTGATATTACTCCTGGAAATCTTGATTCCAGCTTGTGCTTCATCTGGCCTGGCATTTTGCGTGATGTCTTTGCATATAAGTTAAATAAGCAGGGTGACAATATACAGCCTTGAAATACTCCTTTCCCAATTTGGAACCAGTCTGTTGTTCCACATCTGGTTCTAACTGTTGCTTCTTGACCTGGATACAGATTTCTCAAGAGGCAGGTAAGGTGGCCTGGTATTCTCATCTCTAAGAATTTTCCACAGTGTATTTTGATCCATACAGTCAAAGCCTTTGGCATAGTCAATAAAGCAGAAGTACATGCTTTTCTGGAACTCTCTTGCTTTTTTGATGATCCAATAGATGTTAGAAACTTGATCTCTGGTTTCTCTGCCTTTTCTAAATTGATCTGGAACATCCAGAATGTCACGATTCATGTACTGTTGAAGCTTGGCTTGGAGAATATTGAGAATTACTTTGCTAGCATGTGACATGAGTGCAATTGTGCGGTAGCTTGAACATTCTTTGGCATTGCCTTTCATTGGGATTAGAATGAACACTGAACTTTTCCAGTCCTGTGGCCACTGCTGAGTTTTCCACATTTGCTGACATACTGAGTGCAGAACTTTCACAGCAGCATCTTTTAGGATATGATATAGCTCAACTGGAATTCTGTCACCTTCACTAGCTTTGCTTGTAGTGATGCTTCCTGAGGCCCACTTGACTTCACATTCCAAGATGTCTGGCTCTAGGTAAGTGATCACACCATCATGGTTATCTGGGTCATGAAGATCTTTTTTGTACAGTTCTTCTGTGCATTCTTGCCACCTCTTAATATCTCTGCTTCTGTTAGATCCATACCATTTCTGTCCTTTATTGTGCCAATTTTTGCATGAAATATTCCTTTGGTATCTCCAGTTTTTTTGAAGAGATCACTAGTCTTTTCCACTCTGTTGTTTTCCTCTATTTCTTTTCATTGATCACTGAGGAAGGCTTTCTTATCTCTCCTTGCTATTCTTTGGAAGTCTGCATTCAAATGGGAATATCTTTCCTTTTCTCCTTTGCCTTTTGATTCACTTCTTTTCTCTGCTACTTGTAAGACCTCCTCAGACAACTGTTTTGCTTTTTGTGTTTCTTTTTCTTGGGGATGGTCTCTTTCACTGCCTCCTGTACAATGTCACAAACCTCCATCCATAGTTCTTCAGGCCCTCTGTTTATCAGATCTAATGCTTAAGCTGAATTTTCTAGTGGTTTTCCCTACTTTCTTCAATTTAAGTCTGAATTTGGCAATAGGGAGTTCATGATCTGAGCCACAGTCAGTTTCCACTCTTGTTTTTGCAGACTGTATAAGGCTTCTTCATCTTTGGCTGTGGAGAATATTATCAATCTGATTTAGGCATTGATCATCTGGTTTGTCCATGTGTAGGGTTTTCTTTTGTGTTGTTGGAAGAGGGTGTTCTCTTGGCAAGTTAGCCTTTGCCCCACTTCATTTTGAATCCAAGGCTAAATTTGCCTGTTACTCCA
The DNA here is from genome assembly GCF_027580195.1 of Bos mutus. NCBI lineage: Eukaryota > Metazoa > Chordata > Mammalia > Artiodactyla > Bovidae > Bos > Bos mutus. The sequence continues at coordinate 75,352,187 of NC_091632.1, forward strand.
GATATCTCTTGACTTCCTACTTTTGCATTCCAGTCCCATACAATGAAAAAGACATCTTTTTTCGGTGTTAGTTCTAGAAGGTCTTACAGGTCTTCATCGAACCATTCAACTTCAACTTCTTCAACATTACTGGTTGGGGCATAGACTTGGACTGCTGTGATATTGAATGGTTCCTTGGAAACAAACGGGGCTTCCCTGGTAGCTCAGATGGTAAAACGTCTGCCTGCAATGTGGGAGACCCAGGTTCGATCCCTGGGTTGGGAAGATCCCCTGGAGAAGGGGCAATCCACTCCAGCACTCTTGCCTGGAAAATCCCATGGACAGAGGAGGCTGATAGGCTACAAGGCTACAGTCCATGGGGTCGCAAAGAGTCAGACATGACTGAGCGACTTCACTTTCTTTGGAATCAAAGAGATCATTCTGTCATTTTTGATATTGTATCCAAGTACTGCATTTTGAACTCTTTTTTTTTTTGGCTATGTGGGCTACTCCATTTCTTCTAAGGGATTCTTGGCCACAGTAGTAGATATAATTGTCATCTGAGTTAAATTCACCCATTCTAGTCCATTGTAGTTCTCTGATTCCTAAAATGTTGATGTTCACTCTTGCCTTCTTCTGTTTGATGACTTCCAATTTGCCTTGATTCATGGACCTAACATTCCAGGTTCCTATGCAATATTGTTCCTTACAGCATTGGACTTTACTTCCATCACCAGTCACATCCACAACTTGGGTGGTTTTTTGTTTTGTTTTGTTTTGTTTTGCTTTGGCTCTGTCTCTTCATACTTTCTGGAGTTATTTCTCCCTTCTTCTCCAGTAGCATATTGGGCACGTACCTACCTGGGGAGTTCATCTTTCAGTTTCCTGTCTTTTTGGCTTTTTATCCTGTTCATGGGGTTCTCAAGGCAAGAATACTGAAGTGGTTTGCCTTTTCCTCCTCTAGTGGACCACATCTTGTCAGAAATCGCCACCATGACCCGTACTTTTTGGGTTGCTCTACAGGGCATGGCTCATAGTGTAATTGAGCTAAACAAAGCTGTGGTCCACGTGGTCATTTTGATTAATTTTCTGTGATTGCGGTTTTCATTCTGTCTGGCCTCTGTATAAGTATATACAGAGGCTCATAAGTGTATGAGTATAAGAGGCTTATGGAAGCTTCCTCATGGAGAGACTGACTGAGGAGGAAACTGGGTCTTGTTCTTGATGGGGGTCTATGGTCAGTAAATCTTTAATCCAATTTTCTCTTGATGGGCAAGATTGTGTCCCCTCCCTGTTGTTTGACCTGGGGCCAAACTATGGTAGAAGTAATGAAGATAATGGTTACCCTCTTTGTGCATGCACTGCTGGACTCAGTGCCCAGGAGCCTGCAGCAGGCCACTGCCGACCCCTGCCTCCACCAGAGACTTCTGGACACTCATGGGCAAGTCTGGGTCAGTCTCTTTGGGGTCACTTCTCCTTTTTCATGGGTCCTGGTGTGTACAAGGTTTTGTTTGTGCCTTCCAAGAGTCTGTTTCCCCTGTCCTGTGTAAGTTCTGGTGGCTCTATGGTGGGGTTAATGGCGACCTCCTCCAAGAGGGCTTGTACACAGATATATTTAAAATTTTGTGTCTCATATATTGTTATTAAATGTCCACAGGATATTTAGAAAAACTGGTGAAAAGATAAATGTTACTAAATTTCAAAATTTAGAATTCTTTTTTGTATGTGTGAATCAGTTATACATATACACATATATTATTTTTTAAATTATTTTCCATTATAGATTATTATAAGATATTGACTATAATTCCTTGTGCTATATGGTAAACTTTTGTTGCTTGTTTCATATCTTTTTTTAAATTAGAAATCTAGCATTCTATTCATACTAAATTGAACAAGTAGAATCAAAATGTCATGAATTTTTTAGTTAGGCAAAACTTCATAAGTTATCTAAAATATACATAATGCCTGTATTCATATGTGTGTATATATATATATATATATATATATATATATATATATATATAAAACCTTTTCTACTGTGCTTGTTAAAGTCTTGAGAAAGAACATCGAAAAAAAGAAGAGATGGAGAAATTGCTCTGTTATTTTTAATTAATTATCACCTTGTCACATTAGACAATATTAAAAAATGAATTCTGATTTAAATTATTCTCTCTACATTTCCAAATTTACTTAAATAAATATCATACAAGTTCTGATTTGGAAACAGATGTAAGAATTAGCTAAAGGATGTTAGCAGCTTTCTTATATTTCAAATCAGTCTGAAATGACTCAGAAAGATGATTAGGATCTGCTTTAGCACAAAGGGTATAATTAGGGCTTGTCAAATCAATCTGCTTAAAATTACTTTACAATGGAAGGGGCATTTATGATTCTTCAGCTGAATCTTATGTAATGCTTTAAAATAATACATCCTCCATCAGTGCCATGGTAATCTGTCAATAGTTTATTATAAGCATATAAATTCATATTCAAACATTATTACCACACAGTCATTTAATATATTTTAGTTTCTTCCCAAGCACTTACTTTTTCTTCCCCCACCTTCTCACTTTTAAAAAAATCTTCTTATTTCTCTCTTTGATTCTTGAACCCCTGTTCTTGGCCATCATATTAGAAAGGCCATATTTATTTTCTTTCCTTTTGTGGGCACCAGCTTGGGTAGTGTTGGCTGCAGAGTCCTCATTTCTGCTGATTTTACTCAGAATATTCTAGGGGTCTTCCTGCCTTTATTTAATCTTCATACTACTCATCACTATGTTTCCTCACATCACTAAAGATGAAGGTTTGGGTCTCACTCTCTGTTTCTTTCCCCCTTTCCTTGTTGTTGTTTGTTTGTTTGTTTTGTTATTTTGGAGAAGAAAAGTAGTAAAGAAACTTGCTATACCATCTTTAATATAAAATCCTAATTTTCTAGCATTTATTATGAATTGTAAAAGCAGTATCAGGAACACTTTTCTTCTAGTAATATTGTACTTACTAGGTAAGATCTTACACAGGTACTTTTTCTTCTTCTTAAAGAATAAAACCCTAAGACAAAAATTTTAATAGTAACTAAAAGTTCATCCATACATATAAAGGGAAGAAGCATATGTCTTGTTAAATAGTTTTTATATTGTACTGTATTTTAAAAACAGCTTTAATAGAAATATTTACTAGCATTTAACTTCATTTTATAAGAGTGGCAGTATTTTTAGGAGACTCTTGTAATCAATTGTATCATCAGTAAAATATAAATATATGTCACATGTCATTCTCAAACATAGCACATGGAGGGACTTCCCTGGTGATAGAGTGGTTTGGACGTGGTGCTTCCACTGCAGGGGTCACATGTTTGATTCCTGGTCAGGGAACTAAGATCCCTCAAGCAGTACACTTAATAACATAAAAGAAAGCACGTGGAGAATCTCTGCAAGCATGAAATTCAATCAATAATAATTTTGTGAATACTGGAGAGGAAGTTATAGAACACACCATCCTGTTTGTAACTTAAATATAACTTTGTCTCTGAAACCCCGGGCTATCATTTTGTAAATAGTTTCAATAACCCCTTAACAGCTTAACTGTATTAAAATTGTTCTGGATATCAAGAATATTAGAGTGGCTACTTTATATTTAGAATATATAATATTTCCATACGGTCGCGAAGAATCGGACCCGACTGAGTGACTTCACTTTCACTTTTCACTTTCATGCATTGAAGAAGGAAATGGCAACCCACTCCAGTGTTCTTGCCTGGAGAATCCCAGGGATGGCGGGGCCTGGTGGGCTGCCGTCTATGGGGTCGCACAGAGTCAGACACGACTGAAGCGACTTAGCAGCAGCAGCAGTATGTGTTTATTTTCAGGTTCACTTTCTAGTTCAGTACCAAGTATATAGAATAAGAGCACCAGAGTTTGAAAATTAAAAATTAAAGTTTTCTAAAATAATAACAGAAAGAAAAACACCAGCTCATATATATATTATGGAGAACGAAATGGCAACCCACTCCAGTAAGAGGAGCCTGGCAGGTTACAGTCCATGGGGTCACCAAGAGTCGGACAGGACTTAGCGACTAAACCACCCCGTACATATGCTGCTGCTGCTAAGTCACTTCAGTCATGTCCGACTCTGTGCGACCCCATAGACAGCAGCCCACCAGGCTTCCCCGTCCCTGGGATTCTCCAGACAAGAACACTGGAGTGGGTTGCCATTTCCTTCTCCAATGCATAAAAGTGAAAGTGAAGTCGCTCAGTTGTGTCCGACTCTGCGACCCCATGGACTACCGCCTACCAGGTTCCTCCTTCCATGGGATTTTCCAGGCAAGAGTACTGGAGTGGGGTGCCATTGCCTTCTCCAACACATATACATACACGTATATATATGTATGTGTATGTATGTGTGTATATATATATATACATATATATGTATATATATATGAAACATATATATATGAAACAGAATACCAGCTCAAAATATATATATATATGTATATGTATGTATATAAATTTATATATACATACATACATACATACCTATGCCTAGATACATACATACAGACACACATACGTTTTTAACCAGCTATTTTTAGAGCTTATAAATTGTATAAGAGTTGATGTGTATACCTTTGTCTTAATTTTAAATATGAAGCACCTAAGTCTGAAAGTGTCAGTTTGTGGAGGTCATACAGAGGGTTTTAACCCTCATCTATCTATTCATCAGGCTAACTCTCTTATTATAGTAATATAATATTTCCCTGTTGGTATATACTATTTTAAAATACATATTCTAAAAGCCATTATAAAATCCTAAATAAAAGTTAAAAAGCTAATCAAATTTTGATTTGGTGACAAGTTGTCATGAATTGAAAAAGGGAAGTTCAAAATGTTCAGAAAGCAAGGCCCTGTATCTATATGCCTGTATTTTATTGACAGTCTATAAATTTTAATGAGAGGTTCTTAAAATACTTTATAACCTATGAATTTATGAAGAAGATTTGTTTTAAAAACATCAAGAGCTTATCATTTAGAGACAACTGTTATAATTTATATGTGTCTTCTATCATTTCCCTCTTTTTAAATATGCAAACACCAACAACTTTTAACTGAGATCATATGTTGAGGTTTATAGCCTGAAGACGGATGGTAATTAAATTCAACCATAATAGTTTTTTCTGTAAAGGATGTCAGAAAACCCATCTTAAGCAGCCCATACTGTCCTGTTTTATGGATACATTTTAATTGATTCAACGTTTAGTATGCCATCTATTTTTTTCCTCCAGAGGTATCTGTATATACGTGTTGTATTTTGCATGTGTGTCTATATATACGCATGAAATAAAGTCTTATTCAAGAATATGCACATATACATTACTTAATTTCTAAGATAAACTTTTACAAAATTAAATACCAAGCAAAAATTGTAACTATTTATAAACCTTTTGATCTATATTTTAAACCTTTTTTCAGAAGAGGTTTTGTCTATACCATTCCACAAGCCATGAATGCAGATAGTAATTTTGCTGCATCCTTACTCTAGTTATTATTTTTAGTTTTGAAAATCTTACTTATTATGAACTCATATGTTTTCATAGTAGTATGGCTGAAAATGTTGTTTCATGTTTACTGAGTACTGGTATTTTTATGATTTTGGTCTCCGTAAACTTAACTCACTTGTCTTTTTATCTAGTGATCTTTTGAGTAAATATGCTTTTAATTCTCTTTCCTTATTATACATACTCACATTATCAGTGCTCCATTCCTTGTGAGAGAAGGCAAAAGAAAGAGAGTCTGTGGAAGTAGATTATAGAAAGTACATATCTCCATTTTCCAGCATACCACCAAGGTCTTCTGCTCAAATTTTTCATAATCTGAAATAATGAAAGTCACTACCAAATTATTATAACCATCTATAATCAGGTTAACACAGATTATTTAGACTTCTACCTCAGGTGCTTTGTGACTGCAGTTTAATTGAAAGAAAATCACACTGTCAATTAAAAATAGAGTGAAAAGTGGATCGTGACTGAAATGTAGTTTCTTAAGAAGCAAAAGGAAATAAGGTATAATTAATAGAATACTAATTGGACAAAGTGAAAACACAGATAATTTTTCTTTTCTTTTGTTCTTCTATAATTCAAGGTATATCATTTGAGTAAAGACATAAATAAAAGATATGCATAAAATTATATTCTGATGAAAACAATTCATAATATTGTACTTTTAAATTAACTTAATTTTCTTCAAAATCAATGCTAAGAATTCTAGTTTAACATAGGATCTCTTTCAGGGGTAAGCATTAAATGTAAGATCAGATATCTCCTGACATGTGAAAAGTAAAGAGAAAGAAATAATTCTCTAGGATTGTTAAACTCAGAGACATAAGTCTTTTTGAGATCAGCAGTAAGGGAAAATGAACCCTGAATTGAGATCAAGTGCCAGTCACCATCAGGAAACAAGCAAGAACAGCAAGTACCCCTTGGGAATATTGTTTGTGTGATTATAATTCAGCAGGCCAAGCTGTAGCTGAGGTACATCTTGAGTACTCATGTGCTTTATCAATTTAAAGAATTAGAGAATTCAAAAATACATTTAAGGACATATTCTACCTTGAGAACATTGGAGACCTAACAGATGACAGGATTCTGGAAATGGGATGTAATTTCAAGCTGTTTGTGAAAACATACATGAAATTGGAATTTGACAAGGCCACTGATGTATTAAAACTAATTCATGAAGAGAAAAAAGGAGAGGTCAATTGAATAGAAGCAGAAGGAAAAAGAAGAAAGGTTTGAATTATTTGATTTACCTGGAATAAAATGCAGTATTTTCCAAGTTTGCCAAAGACATATTTTCTTACCCTTTCATCTTCACACAAAAATGTTTACAATAATTTACAAGGGTTAAGAAAACATGTGGGCATGGAAGACCAGCAATATCTTTTGCAAAATGATTTTCTGTCAAAAAGTTGTCATCATATTCCTGTGAGATGAGAAAAGGAGAACAATGTATCCCCTTTTCTAATATGTGCAGTGAAGAGGTATTCATAGCTCAGACTAAACGACAGTGCTTTATTTTCTTATCCTGGAAAATGACTTCGAAAGTTGTTTTTTATTTTAAATAATTAAAAGGTTGCATGTGGCTTGCTCTTCTCCTTGTGCTGAGCTTCCTCCCCTCTGAGTCTGCCTCTCCACTGTCCACCCCAACCTCCTCACCTGCTAAGAAGACACTTTGCTCAGGAGCCACTGAGAGGTCAAGGCCTTTATTTTAATGATGGAAATAATGAGGAAAGACACAAAAACCTGGAGTCAGGGAGGCTAAATGGATTTATTGCACTGTGAAATGTTGAAATTATTTCTAGAGAAAAATAGAAGACTCCAAAAAAGCAGATAAGAAACTTTATGTTTTTATTTTTGTTTTTCATTTTAGCTTTTTATTTTGGGAGGGGGGCAATTGAGAGGAGAGTGAAGAAAATCAGGGGAAGAAGTTTTTCTCTAAAATGGAATTTTAAGAACTGTATGAACATAATTTGAATTTCAAGTATAATGATATATAAAGAATTAAAGTTGAAACTTAAAATGTTCTGTATCTCTTATAATTAACATTCTCCAGCTTTGAATCCTAATATTATGTATTTCTAAAGTAATAATACATTATTGTTATTGTTCTCATTTTTATATATAATTGTGTCTTGAAAGTCCATCTGCTGAAACTATCAATGAATTATTTTCTAGCAATGACATGAACAGATATCAGAATAACCTGTTAGGGTAATGATCTGATGCACTTTAAGTGGTACAAAGTAAGCAGTTTGGGATGTAGTTTATTTGCTCCCTAAATTTGTATATATTCATGGTTTTATACTGAAAACATATTGTCTTTAAGAATAAAAATCACCATTTCTAGAGAGAAAATACCTTCCAACTGTAGAGTTCACATTGTTCATCACCCATTAAATGATTTGTGTGGGATTTAGGAAATATAGCTTAGAAAGCTCAACTATCTAGAAATAACCTTGCAGTTCTCTCAGTTTTAGTTTTAAGTATTTTGATGTGTTATTCTTAAGTAGATAATGTTAAGGGTTGTTTTGTCTTCTTGGAGAATTGGTCCTTTTATCTTTATATAATGCAACTCTTTATCCATGGTTAATTTCCCTATTCTGAGCTCTGCTTGGTCTACAATTAATATATTTTGATTAGTTTTAGCTGTGTGTTAGTCTGCCCATATCCTGGTGGCTTATACAACAGAAACGTACGGTCTAAAGTTCTGGAGGTAAGAAGGTACCAGTGAGGACTTGGGGAGGAGGGTGATAGGGAAGCAGAGAGATAGAGTTCTCCTGTCTCTTTACAGAGTCAAGATAGGGTTGGAATTTTTCTCAGGTCATTTTCATACATATTGTTCAAAGACCACAGAGTAGTTAATTAACTTGTTTCATAAAAAGTGAAAGTGAAGTCGTTCAGTCGTGTCTGACTCTTTGCGACCCCATGGGCTGTAGCCGATCAGGCTCCTCCGTCCATGGGACTTTCCAGGCAAGTGTGCTGAAGTGGATTGCCATTTCCTTCTCCAGGGGATATTCCCAATCCAGGAATGGAACCCAAGTCTCCCGTATTGCAGGCAGATACTTTACCATCTGAGCCACCAGGGAAGCACAAAGGTATTTCAATTCTAGATAACATGCGTGCAAAGATGGGCTCAATAAAGGACAGTAATGGTATGGACCTCACAGAAGCAGAGGATATTAAGAAGAGGTTGCAAGAATACACAGAAGAACTGTACAAAAAAGATCTTCACAACCAAGATAATCACAATGGTGTGATCACTGACCTAGAGCCAGACATCCTGAAATGTGAAGTCAAGTGGGCCTTAAAAAGCATCACTAGGAACAAAGCTAGTAGAGGTGATGGAATTCCAGTTGAGCTATTTCAAATCCTGAAAGATGAGGCTGTGAAAGTTCTGCACTCAATATGCCAGCAAATTGGGAAAACTCAGCAGTGGCCAAAGGACTGAAAAGGGTCAGTTTTCATTCCAATCCCAAAGAAAGGCACTGTCAAAGAATTCTCAAACTACTGCATAATTGCACTCATCTCACACACTAGTAAAGTAATGCCCCAAATTCTCCAAGCCAGGCTTCAGCAATATGTGAACCGTGAACTTCCAGATGTTCAAGCTGGTTTTAGAAAAGTCAGAGGAACCAGAGATCAAATTGCCAATCCACTGGATCATGGAAAAAGCAAGAGAGTTACAGAAAAACATCTATTTCTGCTTTACTGACTGTGCCAAAGCCTTTGACTGTGTGGATCACAATAAACTGTGGAAAATTCTGAAAGAGATGGGAATACCAGACCACCTGACCTGCCTTTTGAGAAACCTATATGCAGGTCAGTAAGCAACCATTAGAACTGGACATGGAGCAACAGACTGGTTCCAAATAGGAGAAGGAGTATGTCAAGTCTGTATACTGTCACCCTGCTTATTTAACTTCTATGCAGAGTACATCATGAGAAACGCTGGACTGGAAGAAGCACAATCTGGAATCAAGATTGCCAGGAGAAATATCAATAACCTCAGAGATGCAGATGACACCACCCTTATGGCAGAAAGTGAAGAGGAACTAAAAAGCCTCTTGATGAAAGTGAAGGAGGAGAGTGAAAAAGTTGGCTTAAAGCTCAACATTCAGAAAATGAAGATCATGGCATCTGGTCCCATCACTTCATGGGAAATAGATGGGGAAACAGTGAAAACAGTGTCAGACTTTATTTTTTGGGGCTCTAAAATCACTGCAGATGGTGACTGCAGCCATGAAATTAAAACACGCTTACTACTTGGAAGGAAAGTTATGACCAACCTAGATAGCATATTGAAAAGCAGAGATATTACTCTGCCAACAAAGGTCTGTCTAGTCAAGGCTATGGTTTTTCCTGTGGTCATGTATGGATGTGAGCGTTGGACTGTGAAGAAGGCTGAGCGCTGAAGAATTGATGCTTTTGAACTGTGGTGTTGGAGAAGACTCTTGAGAGTCCCTCGGACTGCAAGGAGATCCAACCAGTCCATTCTCAAGGAGATCAGTCCTGGGATTTCTTTGGAAGGAATGATGCTAAAGCTGAAACTCCAATACTTTGGCCACCTCATGTGAAGAGTTGACTCATTGGAAAAGACCCTGATGCTGGAAGGGATTGGGGGCAGGAGGAAAAAGGGACGACAGAGCATGAGATGACTGGATGGCATCACAGACTTGATGGAGTTTGAGTGAACTCCGGGAGTTGGTGATGGACAAGGAGGCCTGGCATGCTGCAATTCATGGGGTTGCAAAGAATCAGACATGACTGAGTGACTGAACTGAACTAAGACTATACCCATATGGATAATTGTAAATGAATCTAGTTACATTGGCCAAAAAGCAAGTGCTCTGAAACAAGATCCCTAAAGCTATTCATGTGATAAGCAGCTATTTTATTTACATGCTTCCTTTAAAAAGTATTTGAAAAATCTAAAAGTATAGTTTTTATCACAAATATTTAAAGATTAAACAGGTTTTTAGATTACTAAATATTTAAGCTAATATTTAGATATATAATCTTTTAGATATTGAAAGTATTCTAAGATCACATACTATTTCAGCAATTTAAGAACAGACATAGAAATTAATTAAAATTAGCATAAAATTAGATATTTGCATTAATATATTCCCAGTTCTAATTTTCAATTCTTAATCTAGTAAAACCTACATCTTAAATTGAAGCTTACATATTATTAACACGATTTAAAAATGTTAGTAAAACAATATATTTTTATCTTAAAACTCCTAATAGTAACATTTTCCAGACATTTAAACTTTATATACATGCAAATTTCTAATAAAAGGAAACAACCTCATAAAAATGTAGAGAAATAAATAAATAAAATAATAAAATTTATTTATGCTAAACAAGCTAAATAAAATAAGCTAACTAAGCTAAATAAAAATAGATTTATGCTTCTTCAGTGAAATTTTGCAATGACTGAAAAATGGAAAAGAATCAGTCTTGTAAACTGCCTGATGAAATTAAAACTTTCAAGCCCTTTTATAGAAAATATAATTTGTTAATATATTATAATTACAAATATACAAATATAGTATATAATTTGTATAATATAATTTGTTATAAACATTTTGGAACCCAATTCTTTCCATGTGTTTATTTTCTAATATAAATATTGGGGGTAATAATTTCCTTGTGGGACTATTGACACAAGATCAAATATTTCTAATTGATACCCTCATCAATATAATACAGAAAATCACACACTGTTTGAAGAATGGATCTCAAATTTAAGTCACCTGATTTATCTCTGTTTTAAAAGAAAGTAGTTTTCCTTCTGTCCTACATACTGTCATGTTTAGACAATTGTAATTAACAATGCTCCTAGTAACTCGGTACAGCAGTAAAGTGAAAGTGAAACTCATTCAGCTGTGTCCGACTCTTTCTCCATGGATTATACAGTCCATGGAATTCTCCAGGCCAGAATGCTGGAGTGGGTAACCTTTCCCTTCTCCAGGGCATCTTCCCAATCCAAGGGTGGAATCCAGGTCTCCTGCATTGCAGGTGGATTCTTCACCAGTTGAGCCACAAGGGAGGCCAAGAATACTGGAGTGGGTAGCTTATCCCGTCTCCAGGGCATCTTCCTGACCAGGAATCGAACTGGGATCTCCTGCATTGCAGGTAGATTCTTTACTAACAGTTGTCAGGGAAACCCTGATACAGCGGTAAGTAGAATATATATTTTCTCTACAATATAATACTTATAGTGTCCCATATTTAATAGCAAAGAGACATCTAAGAGGAATTTTGTCATTCACTATCTGTTTATGATCGAGTTCTGTTTTCCACGTTTGTCATAAGAAAAATATACATGAAGATAGTGAAAATCAGTAAGTCTATGATATGAATGCACATTTTAACCTGTAAACCATTACACATATTGTAGGTGCCCTTTTATTAATGTCTACTTTAATAATATCTGCTTTAAAGTGTTAAAAAACAAATAAGGACTGAAGATATAAACCATTTCTTTAATGCTGTTAATAATAATGTCACATCTGCAGAGTCAGTTTTTGCAAGAAGTAAAAACATGCTTACATTCAAGGCCCACTGCTTTCAGATGGAGTTTATTTACACTGTGCCTGGTTCACCACTTCTATAATGTAACCATATTCAATACCCATGTTTTTGTTAGGTTCATTTTGGAAGAGTTAAAAATAAGAATATTATTGAATTAATAGTATCTGGAAGACTGTTATGACATTTGTTTGTTGTTTAGTTGCTAAGTAATGTCTGACTCTTTGAGATCCATGTACTGTGGCCCTTCCAGGTTCCTCTGTCCATGGGATTTCCCAGGCAAGAATACTGGAGTGGGTAGCCATTCCCTTCAGGGGATCTTCCCAACCCAGGGGCTGAATCTGCATCTCCTGCATTGGCAGGTAGATTCTTTACCACTGAGCCACCAGGGAAGCCCTGGAAATTACCAAAATGTTGACTATCATTTTTATAGAATTGATTTTCATGCTATGTTTGAGAAATCTAAAAGGCCAAATAGCTTCTTATCACTTTATTAAAGACAGACTTTCACACACATGTAAATCATGATACGTTGTTATAAAATCTTGATTACAGTAAGCATGTAAGATTAAGTCAGTGAATAAGGAAAATGCCAAGAGAGACAAGCTGTCCTGATGTGGAGCTCAAGTTGGAAAAATGTTATTTCATCATATATAACTGTGGAAATTTATTCTGAAGACCCTTTTTGAAAGATTTTTCTATTCCTGGATTACCTGCATTGTCCCTGCATAGATTTGTGTTTGAAAAAGTTACATATAGAGAGGCTGAATCATTTTTAGACACTAACCTCCCTTTAGAATAGCCCCATGGAGTCCATTGGGTATATAACCAAACCTTAGACAATTTTTTGCACCATCTGGTCAACTATCTTTCCTGTAACACACAATTATCAACCTAACAGGATAGGGTTTATAATCTTTGTCTCAGTGCCAACTTCCTTTTTTTAAATTTTCCAGAAAAAAAATGGAGATTTACATTTCTTAATGTATATGCACTACATATAAAATGTTAGGGCATCCCTGGTGGCTCAGATGGTAAAAAATCTGCCTGCAATGCAGGAGATCCCAGTTTGATTCCTGGGTAGGGAAGATCCACTGGAGAAGGGATAGGCTACCCATTCCAATATTATTGGGATTCCCTTGTGGCTCAGCTGGTAAAGAATACACCTGCAATTTGGGAGAACTGTGTTTGATACCTGGGTTGGGAAGATCCCCTGGAGGAGGGCATGGCAACCCACTCCAGTCTTCTTGCCTGGAGAATCCCATGGACAGAGCAGCCTGGCAGGCTACAGTCCATGGGGCCACAGGGTTGGACATGACTGAGTGACTAAGCACACAGCACTCTAAATTACCAGTTTTGTAGTTTGTCCAGTCCTGCTGGTTATACAGATATAATTTTATATAGTTGTGATCATTGTGTATGCATCATTTTAAATTCTGCATTTTTTGCTCATTGATTTTGTGTATGTGTCTGTTGCTGTTTTTAATTTTCAATTGGAGGATAATTGCTTTACAATGTTGTGTTGGCTTTTGTCATACAGCGACATAAATCAGCCATAGGTATGCATATATCCCCTCTCTCTTGAACCTCGCTCCCATCCATGGAGGACGAGCTTCCTGTGTTCCTATGTCATACAGCAACTTCCTATTATTAGTGCCAACTTCTTAACCACCTATGTCAGAGTCTTATAGTTTATTTTCTTGGGCCCACCAGCCTTGCCTTGCCAAATAATTCACCTGTGATCTCTACCTTTTGTGTACCAAGAATCTGAAGTTTTAATAAGCTTCTCTGGTGAATTTCAGGCACATTATAGTTTGAGAAACACTTCATCTTGTATTTATGGTTAAGACACATTCTTTCAACATTTGAACATTTAAAAAAGTACCAAAAAAGAAATCCTCCAAAGTTATTGTCAATCACTACTTAAGTGCTTCTTTTTTCTAGGAGAAACAAGGACAAAGTACATATTTGAAATTATCACAAACATCTTAGATTGATGTTTAGAATGTTTGAGACCAAAACAAGAAACATCACACTAATTCATATCCACTTTGTTAGACACTTTCTTTTTTTTTTATCTTCTCTTTTTCTTTTTCTTTCTTTTTTTTTTTTTTGCATTATGTTACTTTATTTTTTTTAAATTTATTTTAATTGGATGGCAAAACCAAACATCAACATGAATCCACCAAGGGTATACATATGTTCCCAATCCTGAACCCCCCTCCCACCTCCCTCCCCATACCATCCCTCTGAGTCATCCCAGTGCACCAGCCCCAAGCATCCTGTATCCTGCATCGAACCTTGAGAAGGTTTAAATTTGTTAACAGTTAATTATAACTTTTTTTTTTTTTTTAGCTTAAAAGGATTCAGTATTGAGCAGACACTAAATTAAATCTGTTTAAATAAAAATAAATAAACTCCTCAGGCTTGTACCAGGGTACCGTGTCTCTTGCTTTACCACTACAATTCTTACCTCAGTGTATTCAAATATTTATGTAATTCATAGATAGTGTTCAATCCCTGGGTCAGAAAGATGCCATGGAGTAGGAAATGGCAACCCACTACAGTATTCTTGCCTGAAAAATTCCATGGGCAGAGAAGCCTGACAGGTTAGAGTCCATGGGGTTGTAAAGAGTTGAATATGACTGAGCATGCATGAAAGGCAAGGTTTCTGTCTTTAAAAACACTTTCACTTATCCTTAGAGTAGGGAGACCCAAGATACTACCTTTTTATGGGGGTGAGTTATTGCACAATTATTTTATAGATAATTATAAAATTATTTATTCCAGCCTATATATTTCTAGGCTATAAAATTTGAAGCACAATCCTGCTCACATGCAATGTATGCATAAGAGACGCAAGATAATTATATGTCCATTATCTGTCTGATCAGATTTCAAGCCTGATATCTGTGTCATTGTTGTTCAGTTGCTAAGTCATGACCAGCTCTTTGCAACCTCATGGACTGCAGCACAACCGGCTTCCCTGTCCTTCGCTATCTTTCAGATTTTGCTCAAACTCACGTCCACTGAGTCAGTGATGCTACCTAACCATTTCATCTTCTGCCGTCCTCTTCTGAGTTCTACCTGGCATCAATTTGATGTTTATCTTCAGAAGAAGAACCTTGCATTTATCTGTTTTGAAGCGAGAACTTATGTTAATAATTACTCAAAATGTTTTGCTATTTTTCCACATGTTCTGCGTGTGTGCACACATACAGTTGAAGCTGTTTTCATTTTTTGAGATAATGTACTTTCTGATACTCATACCACTGATTAAGAGAGTCAGTTCAGTTCAGTTCAGTCGGTCAGTCACGTCTGACTCTTTGCGACCCCATGAACCACAGCATGCCAGGACTCCCTGTCCATCACCAACTCCCGGAGTCCACCAGAGCCATTGAGTTGGTGATACCATCCAAACATCTCATCCTCTATCATCCCCTTCTCCTCCTGCCCTCAGTCTTTCCCAGCATCAGGGTCTTTTCAAATGAGTCAGCTCTTTGCATCAGGTGGCCAAAGTATTGGAGTTTCAGTTTCAATGTCAGTCCTTCCAATGAACACCCAGGACTGATCTCCTTGAGGATCGACTGGTTGGATCTCCTTGCAGTCCAAGAGACTCTCAAGAGTGTTCCCCAACACCACTTTTCAAAAGCATCAATTCTTCAGTGTTCAGCTTTCTTTATAGTTCAACTCTCACATACATACATGACCACTGGAAAAACCATAGCCTTGACTAGACAGACCTTTGTTGACAAAGTAATGTCTCTGCTTTTTAATATTCTGTCTAGGTTGGTCATAACTTTCCTTCCAAGGAGTAAGCATCTTTTAATTTCATGGCTAGAATCACCATCTGCAGTGATTTTGGAGCCCAGAAAAATAAAGTCAACCACTGTTTCCACTGTTTCCCCATCTATTTGCCATGAAGTAATGTGAACAGATGCCATGATCTTTGTTTTCTGAATGTTGAGCTTTAAGCCAACTTTTTCACTCTCCTTTTTGCTTTCATCAAGAAGCTCTTTGATTCTTCTTCACTTTCTGCCATAAGGGTGGTGTCATCTGCATATCTGAGGTTATTGATATTTCTCCTAGCAATCTTGCTTCTAGCTTGTGCTTCCTCCAGCCCAATGTTTCTCATGATGTACTCTGCATATAAATTAAATAAGTAAGGTGACAATATACAGCCTTGACGTACTCCTTTTCCTATTTGGAGTCTGTTGTTCCATGGCCAGTTCTAACTGTTGCTTCCTGATCTGCATATAGATTTCTCAAGAGGCAGGTCAGGTGGTCTGGTATTCCCATTGCTTTCAAAATTTTCCACAGTTTATTGTGATCCACACAGTCATATGCTTTGGCATAATCAATAAAGCAAAAACAGGTGTTTTCTGGAACTCTCTTGCCTTTTTGATGATCCAGTGGATGTTGACAATTTGATCTCTGGTTCCTCTGCCTTTTCTGAAACCAGCTTGAATGTCTGGAAGTTCACTGTTCACGTATTGCTGAAGCCTGGCTTGAAGAATTTTAAGCATCACTTTACTAGTGTGTGAGATGAGTGCAATTGTGTGGCAGTTTGAGCATTCTTTGGCATTGCCTTTCTTTGGGATTGGAATGAAAACTGACTTTTTACAGTCTTATGGCCACTGCTGAGTTTTCCAAATTTGCTGGCATATGGAGTGCAGCACTTTCACAGCATCATCTTTCAGGATTTGAAATAGCTCAACTGGAATTCCATCACCTCCACTGGCTTTGTTCATAGTGATGCTTCCTAAGGCCCACTTGACTTCACATTCCAGGATGTCTGGCTCTAGGTGAGTAATCACGCCATCATGATTATCTTGGTCATGAAGATCTTTTTTGTACAGTTCTTCTGTGTATTTTTGCCACCTCTTCTTAATATCTTCTGCTTCTGTTAGGTCCCTACCATTTCTATCCTTTATTGAGCCCATCTTTGCATAAGATGTTTCCTTGGTATCTAATTTTCTTGAAGAGATCTCTAGTCTTACTAGCCCCTTAATACTGTGTCTGTGCCCTCCTTATTTCAATGAGTTGTATCACCATTCTCTTAAAGAAATTTGAGTAGTCAAACTGAACTTCTTGTCTTTTACTCCATCCCTCTAATCATTGAATCTTATTGATCATGTATCAACAACAATGATAGACTATGTCATCAAACTAGTTGATACTAATTTCTATATTGAATAAAATAAATCTAATAGTCGTCATGTTTAGGATATAATAATGTGTTGTGCCAATGGAGTTATCTTCGTGTAATTTTTCCCATAAGTTCACCAATTATTAATTAAATGATTAAATAAGTTAATATATCATTTGTAAACCATAACAAGCTCATTAAATAATATTCTGAAATTTCTGGGTGTCAGAGAATTAATCTCTATGATATTATAGCTTTTGATCATATATGACATATAATATATATTGCACACACACACACACACACACACACACAAAACAAGTGAATCTCTACCACCATTTCCTTAGGACGAAGATGTAAAATGAGACCTCAGCAGTTGTCTCAATTTAAGATAATGCACCATGCTATTGAAAACTGGTCAAATAATTGCTTTAATTTTCTAAAAAGATACAAAGTACAGTTCCAATGCTTTCTAATGAGACCCCTCAGGCTCATCAACCATGGTCCAGCCTAGATGAGAAAACAATTCATCAGAAAAATTTAGGGAGATGTTTTACAAAAGCTTTCCAATTACCATGGCTATTCATTCTTGTGTTCCAACCCTTTCTTCAATCTCAAACCAAGAGGATTAGATTCAAGGAATCTTTATCAGATTCTTAAGACAACTATTTAGATCAAACAACTCCATCTGAAAAAGTCTGTGTATAGTTCCCCCCCCACCCAGGCTATTTCCTCAGGGAAGAATAATAAGAGACAGTCACTCTGATGCTGAGTAACTATGATTGCCTTGCTAGAAAATGGATTGCAACCATGAGGTCTATAGGGCATGGGTAGAGATATTCTGAACGTGCAAAACAGCTCTCCAAGGAAAGGACCAGCCTGGAGCACCTACCCCACAGACATTGGCTGCACCAGCTCTAGATAAAAGCAACACTAGTCAAGCAGGCCTATTTTGATCCCTTAATATTCTTTCCTTCATTCATCCAAAACCTGGGTGAGGTATGACTGCCTCTACATCCCCACTATTAGAGAATTTCCTGGACAAGACAAATTAGGAAAATCAAGTGTTCATTTGGGTGAGATTGATATTTTGATATTGCAGTGACCTTTCTCATGTTGCATATGGTATTGTTATTTACCACCTTCAAGTGCTTGGGAAGATATAGGATGCAAGCAAGATGGTTTTGGGATGAGGAAAAATATGACAAGAGCAAGCTTGAATATAAGGTGAAAAATAAATAAATTTTTTTCCTTCCAAACAATTGAATTTAGCTCATTCTGGATATGTGAATTTCCCCAGCAATGTTTACTGCAGTGGTCTACTTTAATAGTATATTCACTTCAAATTTTCCCAGCTCTTAGGAAAAAAAATGACCTTATGGAAGTCCAAGTGATCATTCTTATACATAAATACGTTTATGTCTGAGTCATCGTTAATATTGTTTGACTGTTTCCTTTAGCTTAAAGATAAATGGTGAGATTCTTAACCTGAGTCTCCTTCCCTCTTTAGCCTCATCTTTTTCACTGTACCCACTTCCCAATTCATATTTCCTTTTCACCAACAGTTGACATTTTTTAGAGATATAACTGACTTATAACACTGTGCAAGTTTAAGATATACAACATGTTTAGTTGATACATTTATGTAGTGGAGTCTGATTACCACTGTAGCATTAGTTAACACTTCTTTCACATCACATGATTATTTTGTGCGCATATGGAGAGAAAAATTAAGATCTGATCTGATCATTTTCTGATGTAGCTGGTCTTTTACAATTTCTTCTCAATGTGTAATATCTTTTTCTAACACTCCAACTTATTTATCTGGCCCACTTTCCCTCATGCCTTTGTTGCAGCTTGTATAACTCTTTTTGCATATTTCCCTAGAGACTTAAGATGGGCTCAGATGTTTATATTCATGAGACATGCTTCAAACTATATACTTTCACAGTCAGAGCTCTTATAATAGCTTTTTGTGGTAATGTTAATTTTTGGTATCATTTAGTAATCTATAAGGGGACTTCCCTGGTCAGCTACTGATGACAAGGGATTGTGGTTTCTCTACTGTCTGTTATAGGCCATTGTAGTGGCATTTAACATATTTCTGAATGACTGTTTGAATGGAAGAGGAAAAAATCTTGAACAGCAGAACCATGTAGAAAGCTTGTTATTGTCCTGCCAGTAAGTTTATCAGGCACAGTGGAAGACTATCTTACTTTTTTAATGTTTTATTTTGTATTGGGATATAGCAGATTAACAATGTTGTGATAGTTTCAGGTGAACAGCAAAGGGACTCAGTCATATATTTATATTAATACATGTATCCATTCTCTCCCCAATTCCCCTCCCATCCAGGCTGTCACACAGCACTGAGCAGAATTCCATCTGCTATACAATAGGATCTTGTTGGTTACCCAGTTTTGAATATAACAGTGTATACCTGTTCATCCAAACTCCCTATCCATTCCCCCGTCCTTCCACACGCTTACCCACCTCTAGCAACCGTAAGTTCATTCTCTGTGTTGCTGAGTCTGTTTCTGTTTTGTAAGTAAGTTCATTTATATCATGTTTTTTTAGACTATCTTATGTTTTTAAGAATATTTTTGGCTTCATTGTGTCTCAACTAAATATAAACATACTAAAGGAGAATCTTTAGTATGCATTGTCTGGAAGCCTCACAAAGACTATGTTGTCTTTATTGCAATGGCAAAGATACTCTGTCATTAGAGATAATAGAAAAAGATGATAAGATAGCTGAAAATGAAGCAAAAAAAAAAAAAAAAAAACTTTGTCAAGGAAGCCCAACTTAATAATGTATTTTATGGGTATTTATGGACATTTTGCATGATATTTTTTCTTCTTTCACTCCTTTGTGGGCTTGTGTGTAGGTTAGTCCCTGCTAATTGCACCCTTCTTGTAGTCTTGACTCTTCACTGAGGTCAGCCTTTGGCAAGTTTACAATGGTCCCTTTGTTAACTAAAGATCAGAGATTTAGCAATCTTGGTGCATTACTCTTTTAATGTAATGTAATGATGCTTATTATTGTGGCTTTGTTAGTTAATATCTAAAGACAGGTCTTTGACAATCATGCTACTCTCTCTCATTTAAAAGGCAAAATTGGATTACTCCATTTGCCTTAGTTCACAACACATGGCCATTAGGTTTCTTAATGGATTTGGAAAACTCAATAATTCCTTGCTCAGATTAGATTTTATTAGATTTGGATGTCTTTTGTACTAACTTTTAAAGAGCTGTAGACAGTGTAATCAGATTAAAGTCCCAGACTCAATGGCTTACAATATATTATAACATTTTTATTGGCTCTTTATAAGCACCTAAAGTCACATTGAGAACAATATGGTACTGAGACTTCACAAAATTAAATTCAGAAAGTGAGAAATTGCCATATCCTTACATTGTAGAGTTATTTTTCCCTTTTCAGGATATTTCTTTGTTTTCACATGCTCTTATAGTTATCAGGAAGAAGAAGACATATGTTGTTTATAAAATAATAATAAAAAGATTATATGTACCTTATATATATTATCTATTACATAAAATAAGAAAAGATAGTATGTAAAACAGAAACTACTTCTCATTTTGTACATAGTTTTTATGATGCATACGGGATAATTAAGTGCCATATCAGTGCTATTATAATTGAAATCTACATCTTTGATTAAATTACCAGAAAATAAAGGCCATGCATTACAAAATTTTTCCTATATACTGACTACAGAGACAATGGCATTTTAACTACATATTTTACAATAAATGCCAGAGAGGACATGGAGAGAAGGGAACCCTCTTACACTGTTGGAGGGAATGTAAATTGATATATCCACTGTGGAGAATGGTATGGAGGTACATTAAAAAACAAAATAGAGCTACTATTTGGCCCAGCAATCTCATTCTTGAGCATGTAATCAGAGAAAAACATGATCTGAAAGGATATATATACCCCAATGTTCATTGCAGCACTGTTTACATGTGAAGACATGGAAGCAACCTAAATGTCCATCAACAGAGGAGTGGATAAATATGTGGTACTATGCAATGGAATGTTATCAGCCATTAAAAAGAATGAAATAACATCATTTGCAGCAATATGGATGGACCTAGAGAGTGTGATATTGAGTGTAGTAAGTCAGACAGAGAAGGTGAAATATTGTGATATCCCTTATATGTGGAATCTAAAAAGTAATGATACAAATGAACTTACTTCTAAAACGGAAACATCCTCACAGACATAGAGAACAAACTTATGGTTCCCAGCGAGGTGGCAGGGGGAGGAATAGTTAGGAAGTTTGGGATAGGCTTGTACACACTGCTATATTTTAAATGGATAACCAACAAGGACTTACTGTATAGCATATGGAACTCTGCTCAGTGTATTGTGGCAGCCAGGATGGGAAGGGAGTTTGGGGGGTGAATAGATACATGTATATGTATGGCCGTGCCCTTTTGCTGTTCACCTGAAACTATCACAACATTGGTGATCGGCTATACCCTAATACAAAATAAAAGGTTCAAAAGGAAAAAAAAAAGAAGAAATAGTCAAGAAAACAAATACAACTGTTTTAATAACTGACTTCTGATAGTAAAGTTTTCTTGAAAATGAAGATTAGAGTTCAGTAAGTGACAAAGACAATATAATAAAATCAACATCAAAAATAATTTTAAGCATATAAGGCAAATGCTATATCTTAAGTGTGTATACTCATTCAAAGTAACATGTCACTGTAACATTGAAAGACTTTGAATCTCTACACATTTAAGAAATATGTTTATCAAATTCTTTTTTTCATCCTTAGGGTATTTAATTTTTAATCTTATATTTTTTAAATTAATTTTTTTTGGAATATAGTTGATTTACAGTGCTGTAAATGTTACTTCTGTTGTACAGCAAAGTGAATCAGTTATACATGTACAGTTCCCTTTTCTATACAGTAGGTACTTCTTAATTATCTATTTCATATATAGTCATCCTGTGTATGTGTCAGACTCAATCACCCCAATGTAAAATGAACATTCCTATAGCATGTGTGCCTCACAGAGTCCATTGTCTCCTGGGAGTAGTTCCTTTAGTGCTTACGTTTCTTTACTGTCAACTTAACTTTGATTCTTTAGGAGTTTTGCTGATCATCTTTGCATATGTTTCACTTTTACCATAAACATCTGATGTGCTTGGTTTCCTGGGTGTTACATTTGGAACTGTCTGCCCTTTTGTCCTTGTTGCAGGGCAAGCACTGGAGTGAGAGGGAGGGCATATGAGGCTGGATGAAGTTGGGTCATACTGCAAACACTCCAGGAGAAAGGGTCCAACAGTCCCAGCTACAGTCACTTTATCTCAAATTAAAAACCCCTGACCTGTTCCCTAATATGGTAGTTCTTGTCACCTCAAGTCTTAAAGCATTAGACATTTTCTAGTTTATCTGGGTAACTACTTTTTCCTTCTATAATCTGAAAATAGGACCTTTTTGTTACACCCCATGCCTGTCTCTTTGAATAGAGTATAAATAATGCCAGCTATAAAATATGTTGATTCCCTGATGGCTCAGGCAGTAAATAATCTACCTGCAATGCAGGAGACCTGGATTCGATCCCTGAGTTGGGAAGATGCCCTGGAGGAGGGCATGGCAACCCACTCCAGTATTCTTCCCTGTAGAATCCCCATGGACAGAGGAGCCTGGTAGGCTACAGTCCATGCGGTCTCAAAGAGTCGGACGTGACTGAGCAATTAAGCAGCAGCAGTAGCATAAAATATGTTAATGTTTTGCGTGACAGTTGATGATAGTTAACTTATTTAGTAGTTTTTCTCACTTGACTGAGAACAGCAGATCTCCTCTGAATTATACCCTGGGACCACGCAAGTTGTTATCCAAATCGAGATGATATTGTGACTAGAAAGGACAGTATTAATAATTATGCTGGGAAAAATGGGTGTAAACTATTACTGTCCCAGGCAAACCAATATGTATGGCTATACTCTGAGTATAATACTTTAGGATTTATATATTAAAAAAGAGAATTATATTGGACTCAAGGATGCAATCATTTATATTGATCTATTGTTGTTTGTGTATTTATTTATTGTTGTTCAGTCACTAAGTTCTGTCAGATTCTTTGTGCCCCCATGGACTGCAGCATACCAGGCTCCTCTGTTCTCCTCCATTGCCCAGAGTGCATATATGTATTCTCACAAATGAGAAGAGCAACTCTTAGAAACCTAAGGCTATATTTTGTGATTATTTTCATTTTCTCCAAGGTACAAAATCAATACTTTTTCTAAGTAAATGTCTATAATTGAAGTACCCATAACATGAATTGTTTCCTAATTATTTTGACCATGACTTAAGTGGCCCAGATTACAATAAAGCAGTTGACATTTTAAGTATACACCAGGAACATATTAATCTCCAACAACTATGAGGGTTTATACATTATTCTCTTTGACTGAGTGTTAACTAGTAAATGGATGGCTTGATTAAAATATATGCAATACATTTTCCTCAAACACAGAATTAATTGCTTCTTTCTACTAAGTTCTCACTTTACTGAGCTTTTTTTATGTATTGCTGTTTACTTCAATTATTGTTAATCTCCACATTGCATTATCTATGGTGTTATTACTGTTATTATTATCAAAATTATTAGATAAAGGAAACTGAACAAGTTGTAGTTAACAAATGTGTTGGTATTTTCATCTAGAACTAACAATAAAGTAGAGATTAGGAGACATTTTACACAGATATGTCAAGATGGCAGCAAAGAAGGAAGTTCGCTCATCTTCTCCTGTGAGAACTCCAAAATTACAACTCGCTGCTGAACAACCACCGAGAGAAGAATGTTGGGTCCCACCAAAAAAAAGATACCCCAAGTGCCAGGGCAAAGGAGAAGCCCCAGCCAGATGGTAGGAGGGGAGAAATCACGTTTGGAATCAAACCCCATACAGGCCACAGAGGCTTGGAGGGCTCAAAGAAAAACTGCTGTGCACCAGGAGACTCCACAAAGACTGAGCCAGACCTGTCTTTGAGTGTTTCTGTTTCTCCTATGGAGTTATGGGTCTGCACTAACCTGCCACAGGGGCAGGGGCTCTGGATGCATCAGACCTGGGTGTGGCATAAGCCCTCTTGGAGGTCACCATTAACCCCACCATAGAGCCACTGGAACTTACAAAGGACTGTAGAAACAGACTCTTGGAAGGCACAAACAAACCCTGTGTGCACCAGGACCCAGGAGAAAGGAGCAATGACCCCACAAGAGACAGACCCAGACTTGCATGTGAGTGTCCAAGAGTCTCTGGTATAGGCATGGGTTGGCATTGCCCTGCTGCAGGGTCAGGGGGTACTGAGTGTAGAATTGCATGCACAGAACCTTTTGAAGGAGGTTGCCATTATCTTCATTGCTTCCACTATAGTTTGGTCTCAGGTCAAATAACTGGGAGGGGATACAGCCCCACCTATTGGGAGAAAATTGGATTAAAAATTACTGAACATTGCCCTGCCCATCAGAACAAGACCCAGTTCCCCCATAGTCAGTCTCTCCCATCAGGAAGCTTTCATAAGCCTCTTATTGTTATTGGTCAGAGGCCAGTCAGAATGAAAACCACAGTCACAGAAGACTAATCAAAATGATAAAATAGACCACAGCTTTGTCTAATTCAATGAAACTATGAACCATGCCATGTAAGGCCACCCAAGGTGTACAGCTCATGGTGGAGAGGTCTGACAAAATGGGGTCCACCAGAGAAGGCAATGGCAAACCACTTCAGCATTCTTGCTTGAGAACCCCATGAAGAGTATGAAAAAGCAAAAAGATAGGACACTCAAAGATGAACTCCACAGTTCGGTAGGTGCCCAATATGCTACTGGAGATCAATGGAGAAATATCTCCAGAAAGAATGAAGAGTCAGAGTCAAAGCAAAAACACCACCTAGTTGTGGACATGACTGGTGATGGAAGTAAAGTCCAATGCTGTAAAGAGCAATATTGCATAGGAAGCTGGAATGTTAGGTCCATGAATCAAGGTAAATTGGTTTTCTATATATAGGTCTTTAGTTTCTTTAGGTAGATATATTCCTAAGTATTTTATTCTTTTCGTTGCAATGGTGAATGGAATTGTTTCCTTAATTTCTCTTTCTATTTTCTCATTATTAGTGTATAGGAATGCAAGGGATTTCTGTGTGTTGATTTTATATCCTGCAACTTTACTATAATCATTGATTAGTTCTAGTAATTTTCTGGTGGAGTCTTTAGGGTTTTCTATGTAGAGGATCATGTCATCTGCAAATAGTGAGAGTTTTACTTCTTCTTTGCCAATTTGGATTCCTTTTATTTCTTTTTCTGCTCTGATTGCTGTGGCCAAAACTTCCAAAACTATGTTGAATAGTAATGGTGAAAGTGGGCACCCTTGTCTTGTTCCTGACTTTAGAGGAAATGCTTTCAATTTTTCACCATTGAGGATAATGTTTGCTGTGGGTTTGTCATATATAGCTTTTATTATGTTGAGGTATGTTCCTTCTATTCCTGCTTTCTGGAGAGTTTTTATCATAAATGGGTGTTGAATTTTGTCAAAGGCTTTCTCTGCCTCTATTGAGATAATCATATGGTTTTTGTTTTTCAATTTGTTAATGTGGTGTATTACATTGATTGATTTGCGGATATTGAAGAATCCGTGCATCCCTGGGATAAAGCCCACTTGGTCATGGTGTATGATCTTTTTAATGTGTTGTTGGATTCTGATTGCTAGAATTTTGTTTAGAATTTTTGCATCTATGTTCATCAGTGATATTGGCCTGTAATCAAGGTAAATTGGAAGTGGTCAAACAGGAGATGGCAAGAGTGAACATCGACGTTTTAGGAATCAGTGAACTAAAATGGACTGGAATGGGCGAATTTAACTCAGATGGCCATTATATCTACTATGTGGACAGTAATCCCTTAGAAAAAATGGAGTAGTCCTCATAGTCAACAAAAAAATCCAAAATGCAGTTCTTGGGTGCAATCACAAAAAACAGAATGATCTCTGTTCATTTCTGGGGCAAACCATTCAATATCACAGTAATCCAAGTATATACCCCAACCAGTAATGCTGAAGAAGCAGAAGTTGAATGGTTCTATGAAGACCTACAAGACCTTCTAGAACTAACACCCCAAAAGGGTGTCCTTTTCATTATAGGGGGCTAGAATGCAAAAGTAGGAAGTCAAGAGATTCCTGGAGTAACAGGGAAATTTGGCCTTGGAGTACAAAATGAAGCAGGGCAAAGGCTAACAGAGTTTTGCCAAGAGAATGTACTGGTCATACAAAACACTGACTTCCAACAACACAAGAGAAGACTCTACACATGGACATCACTGGATAGTCAATACAAAAATCAGATTGATTATATTCTTTGTAGGAAAGATGGAGATGATCAATACAGTCAACAAAAACAAGACCAGGAGCTGACTGTCACTCAGATCATGAACTCCTTATTGTCAAATTCAGACTTAAAATTGAATAAAGTAGGGATAACCACTAGACCATTCAGGTATGACTGGTATAATCAAATCCCTTACAATTATACAGTGGGAGTGACAAATAGATTTAAGGGATTAGATCTGATAGACAGGGTGCCTGAAGAACTACAGACAGGTTCATGACATTGTATAGGAGGCAGTGATTAAGAGCATCCTCAAGAAAAAGAAATGCAAAAGGCAAAATGTTTGTCTGAGAAGGCCTTACAAATATCTGAGAGAGAAGAGAAGCTAAAGGCAAAGGAGAAAAAGAAAGATATACACATTTGATTGCAGTTTCAAAGAATATCAGGGAAAGATAAGAAGGCCTTCCTCAGTGATCAATGCAAAGAAATAGAGGAAAACAATAGAATGGGAAAGACTAGAGATCTCTTGAAGAAAATGAGATACCAAGGTAACATTTCATGCAAAAATGGGCACAATAAAGGACAGAAATGGTACGGACCTAACAGAAGCAGAAGATATTAAGATGAGGTGGCAAGAATACACACAAGAACTATACAAAAAAGACCTTCATGATGCAGATAACCACGATGGTGTGATCACTCACCTAGAGCCAGACATCCTGGAATTTGAAGTCAAGTGGGCCTTAGGAAGCATCGCTGCAAACAAAGCCAGTGGAGCTGATAGAATTCCAGTTGAGTGACTTAAAATCCTAAAAATTGATTCTGTGAAAGTGCTGCACTCAATATGCCAGCAAATTTGGAAAAGTCAGCCTTGGACAAAGGAATGGAAAAAGTCACTTTTCATCCCAATCCCAAAGAAAGGAAATACCAAAGTGTTCAAACTTCTGCACAGTTGCACTCATGTCACATGCTAGCAAAGTTATGCTCAAAATTCTCCAAGCCAGGTTTCAACAGTACATGAACTGTGAGCTTTCAGATATTCAAGCAGGATTTAGAAAAGGCAGAGGAACCAAAGATCAAATTGCCAGCATCCATTGTATCATCAAAAAAGTAAGAGAGTTCCAGAAAAACATCCTACTTCTGCTTTATTGACCATGCTAAAGCCTTTGACTGTTTGGATCTCAACATATGGTGAAAAGTAAAAGACGAGAGTGAAAAAGATGACTTAAAACTCAACATTCAGGAAACCAAATTCATGGCATCTGGTCCCATCACTTCATGGCAAATAAATGGGGAAACAATGGAAACCTTAACCCTAACCCTAACCCTAACCCTAAATCCTAAACCCTAACCCTTTAAAATAAAGAGACTTTATTTTTTAGGGGTCCATATTCACTGCAGATAGATGGTGACTGCAGCCATAAATTTAAAAGATGCTTGCTCTTTGGAAGAAAAGCTATGACCAAAGTAGACAGCATATTAAAAAGCAGATATTACTCTGCCAACAAAGGTCCATCTAGTCAAAGCTGTTTTTCCAGTAGTCATGTATGGGTGTGAGAGTTGGACCCTAAACAAAGCTGAGTGCCAAAGAATTGATGCTTCTGAACTGTGATGTTCAAGAAGACTCTTGAGAGCTCCTTGGACTACAAGGAGATCCAACCAGTCCATCCTAAAGGAAATCAGTTGTGAATATTCATTGGAAGGACTGATGCTGAACCTGAAACTCTAATACTTTGGCCACCTGATGCAAGGAAATGACCCCAATGCTGGGAAAGATCGAAGGCAGAAGGAGAAGGAGATGACAGAGGGTAAAATGGATGGATGGCATCACTGACTCAATGCACATTAGGGTGAGCAATCTCCAGGAGTTGACGATGGATAGGGAAGCCTGGAGGGCTGCAGTCCATGGGGTCACAGAGTCAGATACGACTGTGTGACTGAACTGAAATTACACAGAAATTCAAATAATAAATTTTTTTAGTCTTTTAGACCACATATGATCTCTGTTACATATTCTTTATTAATTTTTCCTGTCCCTTAAAAAAGGAACTTGATGAAGCCCATGGAATGCAGTTTTTCCCCACATTCTGTAATGCACAGCATAATTTCTCTATCCCATACATTGTAAAATAAATGTTTTATGATTCTATGAATCACCTATAAATAACATACTTTCTTTGTGCCCTCAAAATCTCTACTCCTGACAAACCTGACTAGAATTGTTCCAAATTCATGCATATTTACTTAACTTCATTATTCACAATGCCTGGCCACATTTTGTAGAGAACCATTGACCATAATACCCTTCCTATTAGTTTTTGTATTTCTTTGGGCCACTTCACATCTCTGAAGAACAGGAGGGTGGGCTGCATGTGTTCTTAGCTTCGATTTCTATGCCTTCCTGGTCATTTATTGTCAGTGCAATCTTGGGTAAGTAATTGACTTTGGTGGTGGCTTAGTTGCTAAGTTGTGCCCCCATGGACTGTAGCTCACCAGGTTCCCCTGTTCATGGCATTTTCCAGGCAAGAATACTAGAGTGGGTTGCCATTTCTTTCTATTTACTGTGCTTCAAATTCATCATCTTTAAAAGTTGACTAAATGATACAACCAAACTCTCTGTGTTGTTCCAGTTTAAAACAATGTCAAGCACACAGTAAGCCCTCAGTAAAGCTATTATTATTATCTTTTTTATTTTAGTGCTAGCTAAAGTCTACCACTAGAATCATACCTACTAGAATATTTTCAGTTTCTTTCACTTTAGTAATAATGTACTTAACTATAGCAACATGAGACACTTGCTACCAGATGCAAGGGATTTAGTGTATCTTTTTTAAATTAATAAGGCAGTGACCCTGCCTTGTCAATATATAAAATGATTATCTGAGTAATTATAATATCTGACTGGATATGATGAATGATATTGTGGTTCAAAGTAAAGCTGTGTTAGTTTTCTCTATTAGAAGGAATAGCAAAGGCTTCAGAGAGAATGTATAATGTGTGAAATATCTTTGAAAATTTGGGAAAACAATTAGTAATGAGTAGAGGACCATTGTAAAATTTTAAAAGAAGGATGACAAAGTGTTATCCTGATTGGTGAGATGTGTGTTTGCTTTGACAAGCTCTCAGGAAACATTGAATGTATAATACATGTCTTTCTAGAGAGTCACACAGTGTTGAGAAATTTGATCTGACTGGGAAATGCAGGATGGTTCATAGCCACAGGAGACTGCATGCTAAAAAGCTATGGCAAAGGTGTAAGTTGAAGGTAATCTAGATTCAAGAGAGTGTGATGGTAACCGAAAAGGTGAGATTGACTAGAAAGGATAAAATTTCTACTGGTAGCTTCCACCAACTACATATTTTTTTGTATGTGTGTCAACCATATGTAATCAAAGGTTAATGTCTGTCTTAAACCCTTTTGTAATAAGGATAATCCTGTACCATTAATAGGGATTGGGAACTTAAATGGAAAAGTTTTAGGAAATGGAGGAATTAGTGAAAGAGCAGGCAAAAAAATAGGATTCTTGGACAGAAAAGCAGAGAAATGGGTCCTCCTTTAATAAATCATAGTTGAATCTATGGATCTCAAAATTCAACTCAATAGCAGAGACTTAGAAAAAGAAGAAGGAGGGATACCAACACTGTTTTAGCAAGGACTGTGTACAGAAAATGAGAGCATTAAAAGAAATAACCTCAGATTAGCAATGTCCCATCCAAAAAAATGTGAAGAAGGAAAGTGATATATTCTGTCACAAATTTACTGTTTTACCCTTATTCCCTATCCCAAAATTCA
Organism: Bos mutus; assembly: GCF_027580195.1. Lineage (NCBI taxonomy): Eukaryota > Metazoa > Chordata > Mammalia > Artiodactyla > Bovidae > Bos > Bos mutus. The sequence goes on from NC_091632.1 coordinate 75,382,566, forward strand.
GAATTTTGGTTGTGCTGCTGAGTGACATTCTGAACTGAGTTCTAACAAATACAGAAGCTATGTGAGAGTATTAGGAAATGCTAGTCAATTAATTCAGAAAGACCTATGACAGTTAAGTCTCAGAATCTTATTGATACCTAAATTTAGGTTTTAAATTCTGTGTGGGCTGGATACTAGCACAGTCCCTGGAATATGTCAAACATTCAGTCAGTAATCATTGAAAACCTGCTGGTCATCACATAGTCATCCTCACAGACATTCATTCTCTTGCTATTATTCCTTTTGGGATATTTAATAACATCATGCTGTTGTGCACCCAAGAAGTGAATGGTCACTGTCAAGCCCCCTGTTTTATTACGATATCAACTGTGGGATCCTAAAAATATACTAAATGATGGCAACCATAGGCATCATTAACAAGAATATTAGTTAGCTACTGCCACAAGAACCCCAAAACTTAAATTTTTCAAACAACAGTAATGTAATCTGTTCAGTATCTTATGTGGCAGTTACAATCAGCTGTATTCTATTCCTCAGACTTCAGGTTGGCCTGGATCATTTTTCTGTGTCTCTCGTCTCTTTAGAACAGAACTTATCTGGAGTGTATGGTGTTCTCCAAGTTTTCTGTCCTGAAGCACTGGTTACCTGGGTACTGCTATTATAGAAAATCATGTGTAAGAGGTGAACTCCAAACTCACCTTTTTAAAGGTAAAGTCATATCTGTTGATATGTCATTGGCTAAAGCAAGTATATGGTAAAGCACACACTCTAGTGGTAAGGATACCAAGTAATAAGAGGACACAGTAAGACGCAAGCATATGATAACACCTGGAGAGTAAAGTATGAGGATCAGTCACAACACAGGATCCCTTATCCCTGCCCCCTCAACTTTTCCCTTTAGTACTTTTCTTAGTGGATTCAGTATTATCATTATTCTCTTTGATTAAGATCACCACAATGAATCACACTACCCTTTAATAAATAATGCAAATATCTGAGAGCAGGTTAAAAATCAAAACTGGTGCAAATAAAGGTTTTGTTGCTTATTTAATACATGCTAATTTATCAGCATGAAGACTAGAGATCCCTTCAAGAAAATTAGAGATACCAAGAAAACACTTCATGCAAAGATGGGCACAATAAAGGACAGAAATGGTATGGACCTAACAGAAGCAAAATATATTAAGAAGGGGTGGCAAGAATATACAGAAGACTATACAAAAAAATCTTCACGACCCAGATAATCACGATGGTGTGATCACTCACCTAGAGCCAGACATCCTGGAATGTGAAGTCAAGTGGGCCTTAGGAAGAATCACCATGAATAAAGCCAGTGGAGATGACAGAATTACAGTTGAGCTATTTCAAATCCTGAAAGATGATGCTGTGAAAGTGCTGCACTCAATATTCCAGAAAATTTGGAAAATGCAGCAGTGGCCACAGGACTGAAAAAGGTCAGTTTCCATCCCAATCCCAAAGAAAGGAAATGCCAAAGGATGTTCAAACTACTGCACAATTGCACTCATGTCACATGCTAGCAAAGTAATGCTCAAATTCTCCAAGCCAGGCTTCAACAGTACATGAACCGTGAATTTCTAAATGTTCAAGCTGGGTTTAGGAAAGGCAGAGGAACCAGAGATCAAATTACCAACAACCGCTGGACCATCGAAAAAGCAAGAGAGTTCCAGAAAACATCTACTTCTGCTTTATTAACTGTGCAAAAGCCTTTGACTATGTGGATCACAGAAAACTGTGGAAAATTCTGAAAGAGATGGGAATACCAGACCACCTTACCTGCTTCCTGAGAAATCTGTATGCAGATCAGGAAGCAACAGTTAAAACTGGACATGGAACAACAACAGACTGGTTCCAAATTGGGAAAAGAATATGTCAAGGTTGTATTGTCACCCTGCTTATATATATAACTGCTTTTATATTTATTTTTATATATATATATATATATATATATATATATAACTTATATGCAGAGTATATCATGAGAAATGCTGGGCTGGATGAAGCACAAGCTGGAATCAAGATTGTTGGAAGAAATATCAATAACCTCAGATATACAGATGACACCACCCTTATGAAGAAGGGTGAAGAAGAACTAAAAAGCCTCTTGAAGAAAGTGAAAGAGGAGAGTGAGAAGTTGGCATAAAACTCAGCATTCAGGAAACTAAGATCATGGCATCTGGTCCCATTATTTCATGGCAAATAGATGGGGTAGCAATGGAAACAGTGACAGACTATTTGGGGGGGCTCCAAAATCACTGCAGATAGTGACTGTAGCCATGAAATTAAAAGATGCTTGCTCTTTGGAAGAAAATCTATGACCAACCTAGACAGCATATTAAAAAGGAGAGACATAACTTTGCCAACAAAGGTCTATCTAATCAAAGCTATGGTTTTTTCCAGTAATCATATATGGATGTGAGAGTTGGACTATTAAGAAAGTTGAGCACCGAAGAATTGATGCTTTTGAACTGTGGTGTTGGAGAAGACTCTTGAGAGTCCCTTGGATGGCAAGGAGATCCAACCAGTCCATCCTAAAGGAAGGAAATCAGTCCTGCGTATTCATTGGAAGGACTGATACTGAAGCTGGAACTCTAATATTTGGCCACCTGGTGTGAAGAACTGGCTCATTTGAAAAGACCCTGATGCTGGGAAAAATTGAAGGTGGAAGGAGAAGGGGATGACAGGATGAGATGGTTGGATGGCATCACTGAATCAATGGACATGAGTTTGAGTAAACTCCAGGAGTTGATGACGGACAGGGAGGCCTGGCGTGCTGCATTCCATGGGGTTGCAACGAGTCAGACACAACTGTGCAACTAAACTGAACTGAAGTTATCAGCAAAGAGGTATCTTTTAATCTAAGCTTAAAGAGGTTCTTCAGTTCCAAATGCCTTATATCCCCAGCATAGACTCATCATGGATTTCATCACACTTTACATCCCCACCAATAAGGTTTTGTCATTAAATATATTCCTGCTTCTAAAAACGATCATATCACGTGTGTTCAATTACTATTTATCAAATAAAATATAAAGTAATTCTTTGAATCACTATATATACACTAACTGCTCTATGTTTGATAAAATTATGAAGCACTAACATGTATTTTCCCCTGATTTTACATTTGTCATATAGTGGACATTAACTGTATTCCATAGTGAGATATACACAATTGTAAATATAAATATCCCTGCTTATTAAATGTGTGCCTTCGGGAAGCATATTAAAGCTCCTCTTTATGCATAAAATGAAGATAATAATATCTATCTCATAATGTTTTATGAACACTAAATAAGTTACATTAATCATGTGGCCTGCTCGTCAGTACGTATAGTTACTAAAATTTTTCACCCATTCCCCAATAGATTTAACAATGGCTTAATTGCTTTTCAGAAACAATAATCAATAAATCCAAGAGTCTATTTTTATATCAGTTTTCACCCATTCCCCAATTGATTTAGCAACGGCTTAATTGCTTTTCAGAAACAATAATCAATAAATCCAAGAGTCTATTTTTATATCAGTTTTCACCCATTCCCCAATTGATTTAAGTCCCAGCTTTTAGAAACAATAATCAATAAATCCAAGAGTCTATTTTTATATCAGTTTTATACTTATTTAAGTCCCAGCTAGAAGAGTGTATCTCTTTTTTTGCATTAAAGTTGTTTAATAATTTTTATTTAAAATCCTCTGCTTAAAAATTTAGCATGATGCTCTAATACTTCTCACATTTTGATCTAATGATTATATGAAAACTAAATAAAATAACAGCTACTCTTTGGCTCCGAATGATGTTGTTCTTCTAGCTTATTTCATGCCTAATGTTCAAATAAAATAATTGTACTGCTATCACAAAATAGCATGTTATATTTGATTAAAGTTAATCGGTTGGATCAGTTGGTTTCTAAAAAGTGTTATTTTTTTCCTGCAAGAATAAGTGCAATGTCTTTATCAACAGTACGTTGTAACCTATTTTTCTCATAATACCCTCTCCTAAGCAGCTTCAGAGAATTGAGGTACAGATGAATAAAACATGTGTTTATCACAGTGGGTGAAGAGACAATGACAAGTTTCTCATCTTCTTTCCATGGCTGCTGTCAGGGGAGGAGTTGAGAAGGCCAGAAAATAGAATGACCCATCGAACTGCATTTAGATGTGATTGCTTTATTTTGGTTTTCTTAGGAAGTTTAAGTCACACTACAAGTGAAAATAAAGATATAAAATTACAAGCATAGGAACTACTTTTAATTATTAGGTATCATTAAAATGTAGCCATTATAGATGAAAAACTGAAAAAAAAGTTGTGTATCTTCCTACTATGGTATATTAAGCATACTCTTCTAATTGAAATAATAACACATATAAAAACACGTAAAGTTTCATGTCCAGCTCTGTTTGGAATTATAACTGTACAGGGCAAGCTGGAGTTAGGATCCCACATTCTAGCAGCTACAACTCTGTACATTTGGGGAAAATGGCACGAGGAAATAATGAGTACAAAGAAATGATGACAAAGTATCAGGGATGATATTCACTAGTAAATACTAAATGAGAGAAATTGACTTAAGTAAACAATGTGATGTGTTCTGTTTTAGTGTATTAGTAAATGAAAATTCTTCTGTATGTTTAAAAACTTGCAGTAACTTCCCACAGGACAAAGGTCATAGACACAAAGGAGAAAGAAAATCTGTGCTTTAGAGTGAAAAGCAATAATAATATCCACACTTAAAGATATGTTAGTATATATTTTAAAATTATGTTTTAACCCTTTTATTAAACTATAGTTGATTCACAATGTTGTGTTTGTTTCAGGTGTACAGAAGAATGACACAGTTATATAGATATATGTGTGTGTGTGTGTGTGTGTCTATGTATACTTTTTCAGATTCTTTTCTATTATAAATCATTACAAGCCATTGAATATATATTCCTGGTGCTATAAAGTATGTCCTTGTGGTTTGTTTCATACACAATAGTGTGTATCTCTAAATCCCAAACTCCTGCTTTATCTCTGCCCCTGCTCACTACCACCCTTGCTATCTTGGTACCATAAGTTTTGTTTGTTTGCTTGTGAATCCATGAAAGTTTTCTCTGGGTATGTGCCCAGGAATAGTATTGCTAAATCATATGGTAAATTATACTTGTAGTTTTTTAAGAAGCCTCTGTACTGTTCTGCACAGTGGCTGCACTAACTTTATATTCCTACCAACAATGTGGGAGGGTTTCCGTCTCACCACTCCCACTCCAGCATTTGTTACTTGCAGACTTTAACGATGGCCATTCTGACCGGTCTGAACTCATTATATTTTGATTTACATTTTTCTAATAGTTAGTGATATTATCTTTTCATGTATGTGTTTTTTGGAGAAATGTCAATTAAGTTCTTCTGCCCATTTTTTGAATTGTTTTTTGATATTAAGCTATATGAGCTGTATGTATATTTTGGAAATTAATCCCTTGTGGGTAGCATCATTTGAAGATATTTCCTTCCAGTCTGTAGATTATTTTTATCTTGTTCAAAATATGTCATTATATTTTAACGTGAGGAATGTCTACCTATTGTATGACAAAATACTGCCTACTATCCACTTGATCCAATCAAAGATATTAAGAAGTCTTTCAATAAAGGCATTAGCTTTAGCCTGACATATTCCCATAAAACCATTTTTCTTTTAATTATATGTTAAAACATATAATTTAAAAGTATATAATGAAGTAAAAATATCACTTAGGAGAAGAAATGCTTGATGGGTTCTTCTTAGTGTCCTTCATGTACATGAAGGTTTCAGTAAAAGAATGGGGGACAGTGATTCTTTTCTTTTCCAAGTGACTATGAAAGTCATTGAAATAGTTGGAATAGTGTTAAGTATAGCAATACATTTTGAGAAAAAAAAATCACATGGTGAATATACATTATTGAAGAAGTAAATAACCTATAGGGCCTTTTCTTTTTAACATATATGACAGTTAAGGTAGAAGTTTGCTCATGGGCAGAGAAATAGCTAAGTTATCTACCAAGTCTTTTTAGTTTGGATAACTGATATCTACATCAAGAAATTTAAAGTACTATTAGATTAACTTCCTAAATTTTCTTTTTATAAATCAAACAGTAAAGCACTTACTTTATGTGTAAATTGCAGATTTAATATGCAAAAGTATTGGCACAGCACCCCTGCTCAATGTTATGACACTGTAACAGTGGAACTTATGAGACACATTACTAAAAAGTAATAAAAAAGAACCTAAGTCATAACATCACACCTTAGCTCTCATGAAACATTTAAAATTGACTTATAAATGGCTGGAGCCCAAAGTTGTAATAACGGAAAGACAATTATGCACTTTTACTAGTGTCCTGATGTAAGGCACAGTGGTCTCAAAAAGTAGTAAGTTACGAGGGGTTATATGTTTCCCATGGCTTTCAGGAGTCATTGATTGTACCACTTAAAAAGTTTATTAATACCTGGAGATTTTGGAATAGGATATGAAGTATGTAAATGTGAAATGAGTCACTTATAACCAGTTCAGTGGCAGGTGCAAGAGTATTATGTATTGACTACAAAAGAAGCTAAATACAGTTATCGAAAACCACAGGATGTTAAAAAGCCTCATACCCAGAATTCCAGAAAAAAAAAAAAAAAAAACAGAAGAAAGAAGAAATTGAAAAAAAAATCTAACAAATGAACTATTTTGACTAATAATGTTATTAAACATTAAGTTTTATAGTGTAATACTGTGTACTAATAGTTATTAAAATTAAGTTCTAAAACATAAAAACTGAGATTCTTAGAAGTATCTTTCACATACAGTCCTATGCTCAGGCCTGTCATCTTTTCTTACTATTTTTCCTTGATGATCTGTTTTAGTCTCACAGTATCAGAACATGTGCAGATATTCCACCTTTGAGATTTATTTCCATAACATCCTAACACAGTTATGCTAATCTGTGTTCCCACTGCCATGGCTCTAACTTGGATTTTCATTGCTTCTAATGAACACACACACATCTTTCCCCTCCAATTGAAGGCTGTTATATATCTGTAATTCATTTAAATTACATATCTCTGACAGTTTCTGATCACTCTATCTCCTTACTTTTTATATTATTGTAAACCCTTTCTCTATTCTCTCTCATCAAATATATAAACACCATCCATTCAAATGTCTTCAAGAAGACTTCTAGAAAAAATATTCCAGTTTTTGTGTTGATAGAATATTTTGCATTAAATAGTTATGACACTTGCCACATTCTGCCTGTATTTCAATGCTATTTGCATTTACCTCTGCTCTTAGGTTATAACTATGTAAAGTTATTGTTTTCATTATTATATTTACCAAAATAAGTGGTAATTTGTGCAAGTTTGCTGAATTGATATGAAATGGCAAGATAGAAAGTTACAGTCTCAACTTGGCAATTGCAGAGTAAGAGACAATTGAGAAAAAAAATAGACCTTTAGTGATTTTGATACTCATATCATTTAACAATATAAACAATGAAATTAGTGTCTAAAACATTTTTTGCACATATTCAACAAGCATTGATTAAGTATATATGCTATGTCAGAAACTGTCAGTATTGGGGTATAAAGGCAACATTCAAATTCCTCCGTAAGTGGGAAAATGGGCTTCCCAGGTGGCTCAGATGATAAAGAATCTGCCTGCAATGTGTGAGACTGGGGTTCAATCCTTGGGTTGGGAAGATCCCCTGGAGAAATGGCTACCCACTCCAGGACTCTTGCCTGGAAACTTCCATGGACAGAGAAGACTAGTGGCCTATAGTCATGGGTTCACAAAGAATTGGACATGACTGAGCAGCTAACACTTTAACTTTCACTTCAAATGAGAAAATGAAGCATGCATGAGAACAGGCAGTGACAGAGCAGTGTTACAGACACAGTGATCCTGCCAGGCAGGAGAGCCTCTGGAAGCCTAGGGGAGGGGCTTCCTATCCCAGTTTCGGGTGTGAAGGGGCCAGGGAAGTTCATAGGGACTTCACACATAAACTCCTGACTTTTTAAACTTCTTGTCAGATAGGAATTCTGCTGAAGTAATCAATAACTTTAAACACACCCATAAATATTACATCAGTCATCTTTAAGATATGAATCTCGAATAGCTACTGAAAGGGCAATTCAGTTACTGAGGAAAGTGGATAAATAAAATATTTAGAATACAAGGTGTCTTCATGTTGATTTTAAAAATGGAAAAAGACATTTTACCATATACAGAAAAATCAACTGAAAACGATTTAAAGACTTAAATGTAAGACATAAAGCTCTAACACTCCCTGAAGAAAACATATAGGAAAAGCTTCTTGACTTTGGTACTGGTAATAGTCTATTGGATTTAACACCAAAAGTACCCACAAAACTAAAATTAGACAAGTGGGACTGCATCAGACTAAAATCTTTGATACAGCAAATAAGCAACAGACTGAAAAGGCAAGCTGTGGAATGATAAAAAATAATTGCAATTATATATCTAATAAGAGATTAATATGCAAAGTTTATAAGAATCTCTTACAACTCAATGACAAAAAAATACAAATATTTTGATCTAAAAATAGGCAAATAAATGAATGTTTCTCTAAGAAGACATACTCTTGGCCCAGAAGTATATGAAAAGGTGCTCGACATCACTAATTACCAGAGAAATGAAAATCAACCCACCCCATGTGAGCTATCACCTCACACCTGTTAGAATGCCTATAAAAAAAAAAAAAAAACAGAAAACCCACAAATGATGAGTACTGGTGAGAACGTAGAGAAATCAGAAAACACATACATTGTTTTGGGGAGTGTAAAATGGTGTGGCCACTATGGAAAACAAAGTTTCTCAAAACAAAACTGTAACCACTATGGAATCCAGCAATGCTGTTTCTGGGTATATATCCAAAGGAACTGAAATTAGAATCTCAGACAGATATCTATACCCCTATGTTCATAGTAGCAGTAGTCACAATGGCTAAGATACAGAAGCAGTCAGAGTGTCTATCAACAGATGAATCAAGAAAATGTGCCATATGTTACATGTGTACCGGGGTGTTATTCAGCGTTAAAAAAAAAAAAAGATGTTACTATTTATGTCAACATGGGTGGCTCCAGACGATTTTATGCTATATGAGATGAGACAGTCACAGAAAAATACAGCATGTGTCCATTTATATAGGATCTAAAACAGAGTCTTAGAGGCAGAGAATAGAATGGTGATCGCCAAGGAGGAGCAGAATGGGAAACAGGAGGTTTGCTTAATGGGTATAAAGTTTCAGTTATGGAAGATAAGTAACTTCTAGAGGAACGCTGTAAAACACAGTGCCTATAGTTAACAGTATGATATTGTGTACCTAAAAACTTATTGAGAGGGTAGAGATCATTTTAAGTATTGTGGCCACAAAATACACACACAAACACAAGCACACGGACGTTTTTGGAAGTGATAGACGTGTTTAGTGCCTTAACTATGGTGAGCGTGTACTTAGGTCCAAACTCATCAAAATGTATCTATTATATATGTGCAATTGTTTATGTCCATTATACCTAAATCTTAAGAAAAAGAGGAGTAAAGGTAAGGTATTTCATCCTGGTCTTCCCCTACCATGAGGCCGTGGCTCCGTTTCTCCCCTGAAGGCCACAGCTGCTCTCAGATGCACGTGCTCTTCAGTCACTATAACTGATGCCACTATAACTACATCTTTTGCTGGGTTCAAGGATACTCTTTCCTCTTGATCCTTTTTACTTTGGGATGATAATTTCATGCTGTAGCTCCCTCCTGGAGAACCCTGTCTTCCCTTGTTTATTTCTCCTAACTGCCAACATCTTCATAAATAGCTCCTTTAGTCAACACTACTCAATGAACCTATTTGAACGTGCCATCTCTTTCCTGCTAAGGTATGTGTGCATGCTAAGTTGCTTCAGTCATGTTCCAGTCTTTGTGATCCTGTAGACGGTAGCCCACTAGTTTCTTCTGTCCATGTTTTCTCCCGACAAGAATACTGGAGTGGCTTGCCATGCCCTTCTCCAGGGGATCTTCCCAACCCAAGGATGGAACTTGTGTCTCTAGCTGCAGGTAGGTTCTTTACCCCTAGCGCCACCTGGAAAGCCCTGCTAGGGTATAGTTTTATACTTTTATTTGACTAAAATTGTTAACTGTATTGGTACCTTTTATATACCATAGCTTTTTTGTAGGCAGGTCAATTATTAACAGCAAGGTCTTAAGTGGTAAACATGGTAATGGGAGAATAGCTAATTTACCATTTTAACTTCTTGGTGAATTTTTACTTTTATGTAGCCATCCTATTTATAATTCATTGTTTTTTGTTGTTAATTCACATCATAAATTTTTACATTTCAAAATCTAATTTAATATAGTAAAATTCATATACTTTTGTACAAACTCTATGAGCTATCAATAACACCAAAATCAAGATTTACATTACTTTTATTGCATTCTCCCTAAGCATTTTCTATTTTTTTTTAATGAAATATAGTTGATGTATTATACTGTGTTAGTTTCAATGGCACAACATAGTGATTCAGCTACAAATATATTTATACATTTTAGCTATATCTATTTCAGATTACATTATATTTTAGGTTACTATAAGATATTGAATGGAGAAGGTAATGGCACCCCACTCCAGTACTCTTGCCTGGAAAATCCCATGGATGGAGGAGCCTGGTGGGCTGCAGTCCATGGGGTTGCTAAGAGTTGGACGTGACTGAACGACTTCCCTTTCACTTTTCACTTTCATGCATTGGAGAAGGAAATGGCAACCCACTCCAGTGTTCTTGCCTGGAGAATCCCAGGGACGGGGGAGCCTGGTGGGCTGCCGTCTGTGGGGTCGCACAGAGTTGGACACGACTGAAGTGACTTAGCAGCAGCAGCAGCAGCAATATATTGAATATGGTTCCCTAGCTAAAAACTAAGTCCTTGTTTCTTATCTATTTTAAGTATAGTGACTTGTATCTACTAATCCCAGACTCTTAATTACCCCTCCCTCCCTCTCCCATTTGGTAACCCTAAGGTTTGTTTTCTATGTCTGTGATTCACTTTCTGTTCTGTATATAGAATCATTCATATCATTTCTTAGTCTCCACATGTAGATGACATCACATAGTATTTGTTTTTTTTGCTTGACTTACTTCACTTAGTGTAATATTTCTAGGTCCATCAATGTTTGAAATGGAAATATTTCTTCTTTTTTAAAGACTGAGTAAAATTCCATTCATATATATATATATATATAAAATATCACATTGTTTTAAATATATATATATACATATATATATACATATATATGTATACACCACATCTTTTTAAGCCAATCTCTGTTCATGAGCATTAGAGTTGTTTCCATGTCTTGGCTGTTATAAATTGTTGTTATTCAGTCACTCAGTTGTGTCCAACTCTATGCAACCCCATGGACTGCAGCACGCCAGGCTTCCCTGTCCATCACCATCTCACAGTTTGCTCAAACTCATGTCCATTGAGTCAGTGATGCCATTCCAACCATTTCATCCTCTATTGTCTCCTTCTCCTCCTGCCTTTGATCTTTCCCAGCATCAAGGTCTTTTCTAATGAGTCAGCTCTTAACCTCAGGTGGCTAAAGTATTGGAGCTTCAGCATCAGTCCTTCTAATAAATATTCAGGATTGATTTCCTTTAACGCCGAGTGGTTTGATCTCCTTGCAGTCCATGGGACTCTCAAGAATCTTCTCCAACACCACAGCTCAAAAGTATCAATTCTTCAGCATTCAGCCTTCTTTATGGTCCAACTCTCACATCCTTGCATGACTACTAGAAAACCATAGTTTTGGCTAGACAGAACTTTGTTGGCAAAGTAATGTTTCTGCTTTTTAATATGCTGTCTAGGTTGTTCATAGCTTTTCATATTTCGTATTGAAATCTGGGTCAATTTGAGACTCACAATGATGGGACCACACATATAGTCCTTTATTTCATACATAACACTGGAACATTGTCAGAGAAGCAAAATTGTTAATGACATTTTCTTATAAGCCTATACCCTTTTTTTCATTTCATTATGAACTTACAAGAATGATTTTGAAAGGCCTTAGAAGGAAGAAACTGTGTTATTAAAGTGAGTTCTCCAAATTACTATCCCTGAAATTAATCACGATGAAAATGTTTTGTCAAGACCTAGTTGTTTTTAATTATGGTTAGGTAACAACAGTTATTTAAATAAGTTTTGCCGAGTTGCTAATTTGGTTTTCTTTCAAAGTTGATAAGCATCAGTATAGATTTATGATAGACAGAAGGTCTGATAAATTCTCTTTATCAGTACTTATTAACAAAGCACCAAGGAAACATCAACTAATTCACCATTTTTTTTCTTATTTATAAAAACATATAAAACTACTATGTAACTGCTTAAAGTGACCAGTAATTTCTGCCCTGATATCTGAAAACTCTCTTCTCTTTAGGGTATACTTCATTAGCTTCATTTTGCCATTTGAGATTATATATGTCCTGAAATGTTGTTAATATTAGGGAGAAATCCATACCAAAAATAAATTAAGAATTCCATTTTAAAAGAAATATATATGGGACTGTTTTATATCATTTTTTTAAATTGAAGAATAGTGAATTTACAATGTTGTATCAGTTTTAGGTTTACAGCAAAGTGATTTCATATATATATATATATGTATATGCCAAATTGTTTTCCAGAGTGACCATATCATTTTCAATTTGCATCAAGAATGAATAAGAGTTCCTGTTACCCCACATCCACACCAGATTTGATTTTGTCAGTGTTCTGGGTTTTGCATATATATGTAAATATAACTTTCAGTCCAGAAATTTATACCCAAAGATTTTCCAAGAAAATGTTCAGGCAAACAAGAAATGGGAGAACATATTACCAAAAGACCACCCTATCAGTTCAATTCAGTTCAGTCACTCAGTCGTGTCTGACTCTTTGTGATCTCATGGATTGCAGCACATCAGGCCTCGCTGTCCATCACCAACTCCTGGAGTTCACCTAAACTCATGTGCATCGAGTTGGTGATGCCATCCAGCCATCTCATCCTCTCTTGTCCCTTTCTCCTCCTGCCCCTAATACCTCCCAGCATCAGGGTCTTTTCCAATGAGTCAACTCTTCACATGAGGTGGCCAAAGTATTGGAGTTTCAGCCTCAGTATCAGTCCTTCCAATGAACACCCAGGACTGCTCTCCTTTATGATGGACTGGTTGGATTTCCTTGCAGTCCAAAGGACTCTCAAGAGTCTTCTCCAACACCACAGTTCATAAGCATCAATTCTTCGGTGCTCAGCTTTCTTCACAGTCCAACTCACATCCATACATGACCGCTGGAAAAACCATAGCCTTGACTAGATGGACCTTTGTTGGCAAAATAATGTCTCTGCTTTTTAATATGCTGTCTAGATTGGTCATAACTTTCCTTCCAAGGAGTAAGCATCTTGTAATTTCATGGCTGCAATCACCATCTGCAGTGATTTTGGAGGCCAGAAAAATAAAGTCAGCCACTGTTTCCACTGTTTCCCCATCTATTTCCCATGAAGTGATGGGACCAGATGTGATCTTCATTTTCTGAATGTTGAGCTTTAAGCCAACTTTTTCACTCTTCTCTTTCACTTTTATCAAGAGGCTTTTTAGTTCTTCTTCACTTTCTGCCATAAGGGTGGTGTCATCTGCATATCTGAGGTAATTGATATTTCTTCTGGCAATCTTGATTCCAGCTTGTGCATCTTCCAGGCCAGTGTTTCTCATGACATACTCTGCATATAAGTTAAATAAGCAGGGTGACAATATACAGCCTTGATGTACTCCTTTTCCTATTTGGAACCAGTCTGTTGTTCCATGTTCAATTCTAACTGTTGCTTCCTGACCTGCATATAGGTTTCTCAAGAGGCAGGTCAGGTGGTCTGGTATTCCCATCTCTTTCAGAATTTTCCATACCCTATAAGAAATGTTAAAAGAAATTCTTCAGGAAAAAGTTGCATATAAATTTAGAACTTGGAACAAGGTTCCAAGAGAGAAATGAATTTTGAAAACATAAATTAATATACAATAAAATGCATTATTTTTACTTACCTTAATTGCTCTCATTAATAATTGACTTTTTAAAGCAAAGTTAGTAGCAATATGTTTTCTTTATAGCACATGTAAAAGTAAAATATATGACAAATATAGCAGAAATTACATCAAGGAAAAATGCCATTGTGTAGTTTTAAGGACTTTCTTTTATATATGAAAGTGAAAGTGAAGTCACTCAGTCATATCTGACTCTTTGTGACCTGTGGACTGTAGCCCACCAAGCTCCTCCATCCATATGATTCTCCAGGCAAGAATACTGGAGTGGGTTGACATTTCCTTCTCCAGTATATGAAATAGTATAATATTATTTGATAGTAGACTCAAGTTATTAAAAATGTATTTTGTGAAATATAAGACAACACATTAAATTTTTTAAAAGTATAAGAATTAGTCAATAGAGATGTGAGATAGAATCATTAAAATGCTCAGTTAAGTCCAGAGATGGGGGAAAAAAAGTTAAAAGAAATGAAAAATAAATATTAAAATAGAGCACATGTAGAAAGGTGGTAGATTTATTTCAATTATGAATTATAAGCTTTGTAAAGAGGATTTATGTGTGTGTGCATTTGAGTTATATCTCAATAAAGTTGTTACAGTCTAACATCAGGGATATTGTGGGTTCAGTTCCAGACCACTGTAATAAAGCAAATTACACAAAGTTTTTGGCTTCCCAGTGCATATAGAAATTATGTTTACACTATACTATAGTCTATTATGGAGAAGGAAATGACAACCCACTCCAGTATTCTTGCCTGGAAAATCCCATGGGTGGAGGAGCCTGGTAGGCTGCAGTCCTTGGGGTCGCAAAGAGTCAGACACAACTGAGCAACTTCACTTTTCACTTTCATGCATTGGAGAAGGAAATGGCAACCCACTCCAGTGTTCTTGCCTGGAGAATCCCAGGGACGGGGGAGCCTGTTGGGCTGCCGTCTATGTGGTTGCACAGAATCAGACGCGACTGAAGCGACTTAGCAGCAGCAGCAGCATAGTCTATTAGGTAAGCAATAGTATTATGTCTAAAAATCAATGTACATAACCTAAATTTGAAAAAAAATTTACCTCTAAGAAAACTAACCATCTGAGCCTTCATCAAGTCATAATCTTTTTGCTGTTGGTAAGTCTTGCCTTGGTATTGATGGCTGCTGACTGATTAGGGTGGTGGTTGCTGAAGGTTAGGGTGCCTGAGGCAATTTCTTAAAATGCATAATCTTGGAGTTTGCCATATCCGGATTGATCCTTCCTTTCACAAAGAATTTCTCTGTAGCCTGTGATGCTATGTGATAGCATTTTACCCACAGTAGAGATTCTTTCAAAATTGGAGTCAATCATCTCAAACCCTGCTACTGCTTTGTTAACTAAGTTTATGTAATATTTAAGTCCTTTGTTGTCATTTCAATAATCTTCACAGAATTATCACCAAGAGTAGTTTCAGAAGCAACTTCTTATCCTTCAAGTTTTATCATAAGTGAAGTGAAGTCGCTCAGTTGTGTCCGACTCTTTGCAACCCCATGGGGTGTAGCCTACCAGGCTCCTCCCTCCATGGGATTCTCCAGGCAAGAGTACTGGAGTGGGCTGCCATTTCCTTCTCCATAAGGTTGCAGCAATTCAGTCTCATCTTCAGGCTCTAATTTTAGTTCTCTTTCTATTTCTACTGACTCTATAGTTCCTTTTTTTTTTTTTTTTATTAAGTCTTGAACTCCTTAAAATCATCCATGAGAGTTGAAACCAACTTCTTCCAAATTCCTGTTAATGTTAATATTTGACCTCTTCCCATGAATCTTGAACGTTCTTATGATGTCTTGAAGCTAAAACCTTTCCAGAAGATTTTCAATTTACTTTGCCAAGATCTATCAAAGGAATCACTAATCACTATCTATGGCAGCTACGGCTTTACAAAATGGATTTCTTAAACAATAAGACTTGAAATTTAAAACTATTTCTTGATCTATGAACCGACAGAATGAGTGTTGTGTTAGTGGGTATGAAAACAACATTAATCTTATATATTTCCATCAGAGCTTTTGGGTGACCAGGTGCATTGTCAATGAGCAGTAATGTTTTGAAAGAAATCTTTTTTTCTGAGAAGTAGGTGTAAGCAGTATGTCATCTTGAAAATGAATGTGCTGTTATACAGGTTTTACTGTTCTATTTGTAGATCATGGGAAAGGTAGACTTAGAAAAATTCTTTTAAGGATCCTAGGATTTTCAAAATGGTAAATGAGCATTGGCTTCAACTTACTGTCACCAGCTGCATTAGCCCCTAACAATAGAGTCAGCCTGTCCTTTGAAGACAAGCAGTGACTCCTCTCTAGCTATGAAAGTCCTAGATGACATCTTCTGCCAGTAGAAAGTTGTTTTGTATACACTGAAAATCTGTTGTCTAATGTAACCACCTTCATTAACAATCTTAGCTAGATCTTCTGGATAACTTGCTGCTGCTTCTACATCAGCACTTTTTGTTTTAATTAATTTACTTTTTATTGACAGATAATTGCTTTGCAGAATTTTGCTCTTTTCTGTCAAACCTCATCATGAACTAGCCATTGGTATATGCATATCCCCTCCCTTTGGAACCTCCCTCCCTTCTCCCTCCCTATCCCACCCCTCTAGGCTGATACAGAGCCCCTGATTGAGTTTCCTGAGCCACACAGCAAATTCTGGTTGGCTATCTATTTTACATATGATAATGTAAGTTTCCAAGTTACTCTTTCCATACATCTCACCCTCTCCTCCCCTCTCCCCATGTCCATAAATCCATTCTCTATGTCTGTTTCTTTACTGTTTCCCTATAAATGAATTCTTCAGTACCATTTTTCTAGATTCCGTACACCAGCACTTGCTTCTTCACCTTGCACTTTTATGTTATGAAGATGGTTTCTTTTTTTAAATTTCATGAACTTCAAACTTTTCTACAGCTTCCTCACTGTTCCCAGCCTTCATAGAATTGAAGGGAGTTACAGTCTTGCTCTGGATTAGGCTTTGGCCTTAAGAGAATGTTTCGGTTGGTTTGATCATCTGTCTAGACCACTAACACTTTCTCATATCACCAATAAGGCTCTTTCCTCTTATCACTTGTATGATCACTGGAGTAATGTTTTTAATTTCCTTCAAAAATTTTTCCTTGTCATCAAAATTTGTCTAGCCATTTGGTGTAAGAGGTCTAGTGTCTGTTTTGGCTTTCAACACGCTGTCCTCACTAAGCCTAATCATGTCTAGCTTTTGATTTAAAGTGAGAAACATGTGACTCTTTCTTTCACTTGAATACTTAGGGGCCATTGTTAAAGTTATCAACTGGCCTAATTTTAATACTGTGGTGTCTCACGAAATAGGGAGATCAAGGAGAGACAGAGAGATTTGGAGAATGGCCAGATGGTGGAGTAGTCAGGGCACACACATTTATAGATTAAGTTTGTCATCTTGTACGGGTATGGTTCATGCACACACACCCTCCTACCAATTACAATAGTAACATCAAAGGTCAGTGATCACAGAGCATCATAACAAATGTAATAATAATACTAAAAAGTTTGAAATATTATAAGAATTACAAAATATGACTCAGAGACACAAATTGTGCTGAAGCTGTTGGAAAATTTGCACCAGTTGTCTTGCTGGACATGGGGTTGGCATAAACATTTGATTTGTTTAAAAAAAAATGCAATGTCTGAAGAGCACAATAAAGCACAGTGCAATACCATGAGGTGTGCCTGTATATTAAATATAGGTAAATGGTCCAAATAAACATACCAGTTAAAAGACGTAGATTATTGGACTAGATAAAAAACCAAGATCCACTTATATTGTGTCTACCAGAATCACATTTAAATATAAACAAAATTAGAATATAAAAGTAAAAAGATTAGAGAAAAAATGCCATGCAGATACTGACTGAAAGAAAACTGGAATAGTTATGTTAATTTCTAAATGAAGATTATTTTCACAGATAAAAAGCACATGTGTAATAATAAAGGAATAATTTCTCAAAGAATATATAACAGATATATAACACATAGCAAGAGTAAATCAAAATGCATGAGATAAACACTGATAGATCTGAAGTGACAAATTAACTTCAGTACTCACAGTGTATTGATTAATGAAAAACTCAGTAATTAATGAAAAACTTCATAAAAAACACTATCAAGCAACTTAATGTAATCAGCATTTATAGAACACTTCACACAATGGTAGAATATACACCTGTCTTTACTGTGCATGGAACATCAACCAAGATAGACCATGTCTTTGTAATAAAATATAACTTTAAGAGAATAGAAATTATATAAAAAACAGTCTCAGGTTATATGAAAACAAACTAAAATTAAGTAATAATAATATATCTGGGAAATCCACAATTGTTTAACAAATTTAAAAATACAATTCTAAATAATTCACGTTTCAAAGAATCAGTTTCAAGAAACTTTAAATCTGTCTACCTACCTACATAACTACCCACCTACATAACTACCCACCTACCTATCTATCCTCTATCCATAATCAACTAAGGAAAAATTAAATGCAACATATGAAAATTTGTGCTACAAATATAAAGCAAAACCTAGAAAGTAATTTACATCAGGTGATAAAAACCCAAAATAATTTAAAAGAAAACTTTCTAATTCTAACCAACAGACTGAAATTATGAGAGTACTTCAAAGTAGAATTTTTTTCTTAAATTATCAAAGCTATAGTATTATACTTGCTGTGACAATTCGGAGTGGCTTTTCTTGTATTCATATGCTTTAACTTCCTGCATTATTTATGTCTATGTCCAAATATTCACCTCCTTAGAGAACCCTCCCTGATACTCTGTGTAGAATAGCCATTGTGCAACATTTCATCACTTAATCGATTTTATTAGACATCAGTGCACTTATTATCTGAGATCAGAATGTATAGTGATTTAAAAAAAAAAAAAAGTGATTGTTAGTGTTACTTGTTTATGCTGATAGTGATTTCCACCTGATTTGACATCTGTTCAGTTCAGTTCAGTCACTCAGTCATGTCTGACTCTTTGCGACCCCATGAACCGCAGCACGCCAGGCCTCGCAGTCCATCACCAACGCCCAGAGTCCACCCAAACCCATGTCCATTGAGTTGATGATGCCATCCAACCATCTCATCCTCTGTCATCCCCTTCTCCTCCTGCCTTCAATCTTTCCCAGCATCAGGGTCTTTTCAAATGAGTCAGCTCTTTGCATCAGGTGGCCAAACCATTGAGTTTCAGCTTCAACATCAGTCCCTCCAATGAACACCCAGGACTGATTTCCTTTAGGATGGGCTGGGTGGATCTCCTTGCAGTCCAAGGGACTCTCAAGAGTCTTCTCCAACACCACAGTTCAAAAGCATCAATTCTTTAGCACTCGGCATTCTTTATAGTCCAACTCTCACATGCATATATGACCACTGGGAAAACCATAGCCTTGACTAGATGGACATTTGTTGACAAAGTAATGTCTCTGCTTTTTAATATGCCATCTAGGTTGGTCATAACTTTCCTTTCAAGGAGTAAGCATCTTTTAATTTCATGGCTGCAATCACCATCTGCAGTGATTTTGGAGGCCAGAAAAATAAAGTCAGCCACTGTTTCCACTGTTTCCCCATCTATTTCCCATGAAGTGATGGGACCAGATGCTGTGATCTTAGTTTTCTGAATGTTGAGCTTTAAGCCAGCTTTTTCACTCTCCTCTTTCACTTTCATCAAGAGGCTTTTGAGTTCCTCTTCACTTTCGGCCATAAGGGTGGTGTCATCTGCATGTCTGAGATTATTGATATTTCTCCTGGAAATCTTGATTCCAGCTTGTGTTTCTTCCAGCCCAGCGTTTCTCATGATGTACTCTGCATATAAGTTAAATAATCAGGGTGACATTATACAGCCTTGATGTACTCCTTTTCCTATTTGGAACCAGTCTGTTGTTCCATGTCCAGTTCTAACGGTTGCTTCCTGACCTGCATACAGGTTTCTCAAGAGGCAGGTCAGGTGGTCTGGTATTCCCATCTCTTTCAGAATTTTCCACAGTTTATTGTGATCCACACAGTCAAAGGCTTTGGCATAGTCAATAAAGCAGAAATAGATGTTTTTCTGGAACTCTCTTGCTTTTTCGATGATCCAGCAGATGTTGCCAATTTGATCTCTTTCCTCTGCCTTTTTTAAAACCAGCTTGAACATCTGGAAATTCACGGTTCACTACTGACATTTACTGAGTACTAGTTGTATGTCCAGCACTGTCTCATGTACCTTTTATATGATAACATTCTTTATTTTGAAAATACACAGTAAAGTCTCTTTATTTTAAATCATGTGAAGAGGAGAATCCTGTAGGGATTAAAAAAGTAGTGAATATTAAGCAGTATCACACTTACAACCTGCATCCATTTTGTATAATTTATAAATACCAGGAGGATACTATGTTGAATGTGTATGTGTAGTACCTGTGTGGGATGCTTTAAATAATTAATCAGGTTGAGGAGGAAGGTATTTTAAAGAGAATCCACCAAAAGGGGGTTCATTCTACATTCAAAGGCTATTTATACTGGGAAATGAAGTGTCCTTTAGGCCCAAGGATCAATTAGTGTCAGAGCCTAAGGAGACCAGTGTTGAGACAGAAGGTGAAAGTGTTGTGTAACACATCACCCACACAAAAGCAGGAAATGATCACTTCTCTCTTCTTTGGAAAATTACCTGTTCTTTGTAGCTCATGCTGCTTTACTCTACCACTGTCTTTTCCTTCTTGTCCCTGTCTCACAATTCTCTTAATCATTACTGTCTTCAAGTACCTGATACGATAATTTTATCTATATTTCAAGAGCTTCCATTATCCCCCTAGTTTTGAACGTTCATATAGAAGATATTTATAGCTTTTCATTATGTTGACCTCTCCATGTTAAATGACTTTTCTATTCATCCCCTCTCAGCAAAATATGGCCATATTCTAGAATTTACAATTACCAAACCTGCTCCAATACTCAGACCTTGATATAAAATGCCAGTCTCTTAAATTCAGTGTATTATTCTTTTATTATTCATTCAGTTACCCACACTAGACCTATTTTCCATCCTAATAAGTTTTTATCCCTCTGTACTTAAGAGTTCCCAGTGCTTTTTTCTTATTCTATCTATAAGTAAGCTGATGATTCCCAAAACTGTATCTGAAGCCAATATCTTTTTTTTTAAACTGTGTACTTTCTTACTTGTATTTCTGGTAGACACAACAAACTCAAGGCATTTTGTATTGAATGTATGATCCTTTCCTTCAACTCACTTCTCCAGAGTTCTCAATCTCAATAATGATACTACTAACTAAACAATAACTTAAACAAGAATTTAGACTTTTAGCTTTGATTCTTCCTGATCACTCATTCCTCATATGGTATTGTCAAATGTTCCCAAATTCATCTTTCAAATATTTCTCCATCCTACCCTCACTCTCCAGGGGCTTTCCAGGTGGTGCTAGTGGTAAAGAATGTGTCTGTCAATGCAGGAGCCATAAGAGATGTAAGCTTGATCCCTGGATCAGGAAGATCCCCTGGAGGAGGGCAGGGCAACCCACTCCAGTATTCTTGCCCATGGACAGAGGAGCCTAGTGGGCTGTGGTCCACAGGGTTGCAAAGAGTCAGAAACAACTGAAGTGACTGAGCAGGTACCCTCACTCTCCTAAGGGAATATCCTAAGGCTTCCATCATGTCTTGGCTAAAAAGCTCTGACAATGTTTTAAATATTCTTTCCACAGCCTTGAGACACTTCCAATCTATTCTGTATACTGAAGACAGAGTGATATATCTGAAATGCACATTTAAGCAAGCAAATTCCTGATACATCTTGGATAATGTAGTAAAATTGGTGAGGACAACCTAAATGTTCAAAAACTAAAAAAACGGTTACAAACATTTGGTTGCATCTTTTATTTGCAGGTATATAACATAGTCGGTATAACAATTGGAGTACTAGGTGCTACTAGCCAAGAAAAAATGCAATGAGATGAACAAAATTTGCCTGCTAACTTAATGTATGTAATTGAATTATGTCCATCTATATGTGCACACATATGAAAATCTCAATTTTACAAAATGTATATGTGTGTACACATAGATGGATATATATAATTCAGTTATATATTTTAAATTAACATGAAATTTAAGTTAACATTGCAATTGTGTTTCATTTTACTGTAATATATATATCCTTTTGGGGGGATATTTTCAAATGTGGTATACTCATTAATACATAGTATTGTAAACATAAATATTGATAAAATAATAAAAGCTCATTTTCTACTTCCTGGTACATTTTATTTATGTAAGTTTTAAGACAGGGCTTGGCCATAGTGGAGTACAAAGAAGGTTATGTAAAAACTCAGATGGACCTGGGCTCAACAGCAAGCTCTGCCGATTAAACAATAACCTTGGGCACTTCTGTCAACCTCTCTAAGGCTTTGTTTTCCTTATCCTTAAAGTAAACAAAATAATACACAACATTGTGTTAATTGTGGGGATTAAGTCAAATAATTTAAAGGCTAAAGTAACATACAGTAATTCCTCAATAAGAGTGACTTCTATTCTTAATTTATACTGAGACAGCTGTCATTTTTGTGGAGCCACAACATACTTCTGCTTCATCACGGTGGGCTGCCTTTCTCTGCAGTGGCACCCACTTGGGTTACACAGGAGGACCTGGTATGTTCATGGCCCCTGATCTGCCTAGAGCTTCTCACAGACGTGATGGAGTTACTACTCTTATATCTGGCCTGAGATATGTAAAAGAAAATAAGCTCTCTGAGTTTATTGCATGTTGTTCTCTCCCATTTCAATTTATGTTTTCAAAAAATGGAATGTTTTACTAAGACAAAACAGTAGGAAGAAGCAAAGCAAAAAAACTTTTGGGTAACATGGAATAGCATAAACATCAACTGCATCACAAACTTAAACAGATGTTCAGTAATGATCGAAAAAATTATCTTTGTGAAATTTAATTAAAATATATTTAAAAATAACATCAATTAAAGAGAGGCTTCAGTGACCATGATGGTTATTCCAATTAATACCAATGACATAACAAAAAAGATAAATCAGTTATCTTTACTCTCAGTTTTCAAATAATTTTAGGCATGCACTCAACCAATAGTAATGATATATTAATTTTCTATACAGTTTAACATAAGAGAAACTATGATTTTATTAATTTAAAAATAGCAACTATTGTTTCACTTTTTAAAACTTTCATTGACTGAGCTTTATTTTTTCTCCCCTAGTTTTTATAGTTCAATTCAGTTCAGTCATTCAGTTGTGTCTGACTCTTTGAGACCCCCATGGACTGCAGCATGCCAGGCTTCTGTGTCCATCACCAACCCCAGGAGCTTATTCAAACTCATGTCCATGAAGTCAGTGATGTCATCCAACCATCTTATCCTCTGTCATCCCTTTCTGTTCCTGCCTTCAATCTTTCCCAGCACCAGGGTCTTTTCCAATGAATCAGTTCTTTGCATCAGGTGGCCAAAGTATTGGAGCTTCAGTTTCATCATCAGTCCTTCCCATGAATATCCAGGGTTGATTTCCTTTAGGGTTGACTGGTTTGATCTCCTTGCAGTCCAAAGGAGACGCAAGAGTCCTCCAGCACCAAAGGTCAAAGGCATCAGTTCTTCAGTGCTCAGCTTTTTTTATTGTCCAGCTCTCATATATGTGCATGACTACTGGAAAAACCATAGCTTTGACTGTATGGACTTTTGAGGCAAAGAAATGTCTTTGCTTTTTAATATGATGTCTAGGATTTTCATTGCTTCTCTTGCAAGAAGAAAGTGTCTGCTAATTTTGTGGCTACAGTCATCATCTGCAGTGATTTTGGAGTCTAAAAAAATAAAGTCTGTCACTGTTTCCATTGTTTCCCCATCTATTTGCCATGAAGTGATGTAACCGGGTGCTATAATCTTAGTTTTTTGAATATTGAGTTTTAAGTCTACTTTTTCACTCTCTTCTTTCACTTTCATCAAGAGGCTCTCTAGTTCCTCTTTGCTTTCTGTCTTAAGGATGGTGTAATATGCATATCTGAGGTTATTATTTCTCCTGACAATCTTGATTCCAGCTTGTGTTCATCCAGCCTGGCATTTCGCATGATGTCTCTGCGTATAAGTTAAATAAGCAGAGTGACAGTATACAGCCTCCCTGTATATATATACCACATCTTCTTTATCCATTCATCTGTCAGCGGACATTTAGGTTGATTCTATTTCCTGGTTGTTGTGAACAGTGCTGCAGTGAACATTGGGGTGGATGCATAACATCCCTTATATGTGGAATCTAAAAAGAAATGATACAAATGAACTTATTTACAAAACAGAAACAGACTCATAGACTTAGGGAATGAACGTGTGGTTGCCTGTTGAAGGAAGAGGGAAAGGTATACTTTGGGAGTTTGGAATGGACATGTATACACTGCTATATTTAAATGGATAACTGACAGGTCATACTATATAGCACAGGGGACTCTGTTCAATGTTATGTTGTAGGCTGGATGGGAGGGGAATTTAGGGGGAACAGATACATGTATAATATGACTTAGTCCCTTTGCTGTCCACTTGAAACTGTCATAACATTTTTAATCATCTGTACTCCAATATAAAATAAGTTTTTTTTTTTTAAAGAATAAATAAGTGATAATAAAGAATGGATAGTCACTTACTGGGCTTCCCAGGTGGCGAGAGTGGTAAAGAACCCACCTGCCAGTGCAGGTAGACATAAGAGATCCGAGTTCCATTTCTGGGTCTGGAAAATCCTCTGGAGGAGGGCACAACAACCCACTCCAGTATTCTTGCCTGGAGAATTCATGGACAGAGGAGCCTGGTGGTCTATTGTCCATAGGGTCGCAAAGAGTCAGATATGACTGAAATAACTTAGCACTCACAGCACGTACTTACTGATGGGGCAAAGGTGGATGAATAAATATTTTAAGCAAGAAACAGTATATAAAAAGTGAAAAAAAAAGTCGAACAGTTTGACACTATGAAAATTTCTCCAAATAAGAGTAGAGGCAAATGAGGTTGGAGAGAAAGGCAAGAGCCAGTGCTTCTTGAAATGCAAATATTTTGCCTTATCTAAGCTTTCTTCATTTTAGAACCAGGAAGATTGTGATAAAAGTACGATTATACATATTTTCTAATTAAATGGTTGGCCTTTAGTCCTTGCCTATGGCTTACCTACATATTTGTGCTGTCTTGCTAATTTGAGGAAAAATAGTTAAGCAGGTATTTTATAAGCTTCTTATCAAGAAAAACAAAAAAGTCAACAGCTTCCTTCTGGGTATGTTACATGTGAGAAGACAGTAAATGAAGAGCTATATTCCACATTCAAAGATATTTATTTGAGGTTTACTAGTCTTTAAGAATTAGAACATCATTTAACTTTTAAAAATACTCAAGATAAATTAATTCATAATAAAGGTCAATAACTACAATTGGGATACTTTCATTAACGTTTTAAAGTATTTGCTGGAATAGTTAACAAAACTGAAAAAACAGCTTAATGAGCTGTTTACCATTACACTTTACCAAAGGCCAATTTACTAAACATACTTTTAAAATTTCATATTTACATTCAGTTCAGTTCACTCACTCAGTCGTGTCCAACTCTTTGCAACCCTATGAATAGCAGCATGCCAGGCCTCCCTGTCCATCACCAACTCCCGGAGTTCACCCAAACTCACGTGCATCAAGTCAGTGATGCCATCCAGCTATCTCATCCTCTGTGGTCCCCTTCTCCTCCATCCCCCAATCCCTCCCAGCATCAGGGTCTTTTCCAATGAATCAACTCTTCACATGACGAGGCCAAAATATTGGAGTTTCAGCCTCAGCATCAGTACTTCTAATGAACACCCAGGACTGGTCTCCTTTAGGATGGACTGGTTGGATCTCCTTGCAGTCCGAGGGACTCTCAAGAGTCTTCTCCAATACCACAGTTCAAAAGCATCAATTCTTCGGTGCTCAGCTTTCTTCACAGTCCAACTCACATCCATACATGACCACTGGAAAAACCATAGGCTTGTACACAGTCTATAATTGTAGTGATTAAATGACTACTAATAGGAATAGGAAAAGGAGTATGTCAAGGCTATATATTGTCGCCCTGGTTATTTAACTTATATGCAGAGTACATCATGAGAAACGCTGGGCTGGAAGAAGCACAAGCTGGAATCAAGTTTGCCAGGAGAAATATCAATAAACTCAGATATGCAGATGACACCAACTTTATGGCAGAAAGTGAAGAGGAACTAAAAAGCCTCTTGATGAAAGTAAAAGAGGAGAGTGAAAAAGTTGTCTTAAAACTTAACATTCAGAAAATTAAGATCATGGCATCTAGTCCCATCACTTCATTGCAAATAGATGGGGAAACAGTGGAAACAGTGTCAGACTTTATTTTTCTGGGCTCCAAAATCACTGCAGAGGGTGACTGCAGCCATGAAATTAAAAGACGCTTAGTCCTTGGAAGGGAAGTTATGACCAACCTAGATAGCATATTAAAAAGCAGAGACATTACTTTGCCAACAAAGGTCCATCTAGTCAAGGCTATGGTTTTTCCAGTGGTCATGTATGGATGTGAGAGTTGGACTGTGAAGAAAGCTGAGCACCGAAGAATTGATGCTTTTGAACTGTGGGGTTGGAGAAGACTCTTGAGAGTCCCTTGGACTGCAAGGAGATCCAACCAGTCCATCCTAAAGGAGACCAGTCCTGGGTGTTCTTTGAAGGGAATGATGCTAAAGCTGAAACTCCAGTACTTTGGCCACCTCATGCGAAGAGTTACTCATTGGAAAAGACTTTGATGCTGGGAGGGATTGGGGACTGGAGGAGAAGGGGACCACAGAGGATGAGATGGTTGGATGGCATCACCGACTCGATGGACGTGAGTTTGAGTGAACTCCGGGAGTTTGTGATGGATAGGGAGGCCTGGTGTGCTGTGATTCATGGGGTTGCAAAGAGTCGGACACAACTGAGTGACTGAACTGAAGTGAACTGAACTGAGCAGCAGAAAAGAAGTGAAGAATTTGTAAACATAAAACAAAATATTAACACAATGAATCATTCAATCAGAAAAGAATCCAGTATCCACTTTTTTTTTTCTTTTACAAAGGATACAACTAGAAGAGGTGGATAGTACATATCAGCAAAGTGAAATTTAAACAGCTGTTTACTAAATTTGGTCACATTAGTTACTGCTGTTATAAGCTCTGCTTAAAATAACTGTGTGTCCTTGTTTTCTTCTCTTTCTCTTTTCTTTAAAGAACAATATATTTACTAGTAAGTAAAGTTGTTCTAATTCTTGTTCTGCCACTACTAGTTATGAGAAGCTGAGCTATTACTAATGTTGGTTTGAGGGAAAATGCCATAGGGTATGAAAAATTTCACAGAGCTTAAGTACCGAATAAATATTATTCTTCCTCCGTTATGCTAGCATCCTCCCCTCTTTTTTTCCCTCTCAAATTCTCTTTTCCTCAAGATACTCCTCATAGATAGAAACAAAATTCAGTCATTAATCTACTATTATTACCTCCTGGTATGACTTGGCTTTCAATGAATATGCCTTGAGTGAGTGATATAGTAGGTATTATGATGATAACAACTAAAAGTCAGTACTAATATTTCCAGGTACTGGCCTACATATTTTCTTACATTAATATGTTTAGTGTTTTTAATAACTTCTTAAGTGGGTGTAATTGTTATTTCCATAAGGTAGATGGGAAAACTGAGACACAGTACATTGTGTCATTTCTTTTTTTTACATACAGTCTTTAAGTGGCAGAATCAGAATTTAAATACATGAAATTCAGCTCTGCAGTCTATGATTTGAGTGCTGCATTCACTAGAGGGAGAGGACCAATCTTACCTGCAGCAGAAATTTTTATTCTCAAGAGAGGGAGATATTTTCAGTACCTCTGAAAAAGCAATCCTGACACATTTATTTAACCATGAAGGCCATCACTGTTTATTCTTATAATACAATTCTTTCCTGTGTCATTTCATTATCATTGCTATAAAGTTCTACATAATTGCCCAGAATTATTATTTAGCTTCCATAGGGATATGATTTCTCCAACAAATCAGAATATCTCCAAAGATGGTTTTGCTATATGTTAAAATATAACACCTGTTGGATCATTAAAAAAAAAAAGGCAAGGGAATTCCAGAAAAACATCTGCTTCATTGACTACACTAAAACCTTTAACTGTGTGGGTCACAACAAACTGTAGAAAATTCTTAAAGAGATGGGAATACCAGACCACCTTACCTGCCTCCTGAGAAACCTGTGTGCAGGTCAAGAAGTAATAGTTAGAACTGGACATGGAACAACTGCTGCTGCTAAGTCACTTCAGTCGTGTCTGACTCTGTGCGACCCCATAGATGGCAGCCCACCAGGCTCTCCCATCCCTGGGATTCTCCAGGCAAGAACACTTGAGTGGGTTGCCATTTCCTTCTCCAATGCATGAAAGTGAAAAGTGAAAATGAAGTTGCTCAGTCGTGTCCAACTCTTAGTGACCCCATGGACTGCAGCCTACCAGGCTCCTCTGTCCATGGGATTTTCCAGGCAAGAGTACTGGAGTGGGATGCCATTTCCTTCTCCGACATGGAACAACAGAATGGTTCAAACTTGGAAAAGGAGTATATCAAAGTTGTATATTGTCATCCTGCTTATTTAACTTATATGCAGATTACATCATGCAGAATGTCAGGCTGGATGAATCACAAGCTGGAACCAAGATTGCACAGAGAAATATTAATAACCTCATATAGGCAGATAACACCACCCTAATGGCAGTAAGCACAGAGGAACTAAAGAGCCTCTTGATGAAGGTGAAAGAAGAGAGTGAAACAAACAAAAACAATTGGCTTAAAGTGCAGCATTCAAAAAGTGAAGATCATGGCATCCAGTCCCATCACTTAATGGCAGATGGATGGGGGAAACAATGGAAACAGTGACAAACTTTATTTTCTTGAGCTCCAAAATCACTGTGGATGGTGACTGAAGCCATGAAATTAAAAAAGGCTTGCTCCTTGTAAAAATAGCTATGAAAAACCTAGACAGCATATTATAAACAAGAGATATCACTGTGCTGACAAAGGTCTGTATTGTCAAAGCTGTAGTTTTTCCAGTGATTATGTATGGATGTGAGAGTTGGACCATAAAGAAGGCTAAGCACTGAAGAACTGATACTTTTGAACCGTAGTGTTGAATACTCTTGAGAGTCCCTTAGACTGCAAGGAGATCAAACTAGTCCATCCTAAAGGAAATCAACCCTGATTATTCATTGGAAGGACTGATGCTGAAGCTGAAGCTCCAATGCTTTGGCCACCAGATACTAAGAGCCGACTTACTGAAAAAGACCCTGATGCTGGGAAAGATTGAGGGCAGGAGGAAAAGGAGGCAACAGAGGATGAGACGGTTGTATGATGTCATCTACTCAATGGACATGAGGTTGAGCCAACTCTGGGAGATAGTGAAGGACAGGGAAGCCTAGTGTGCTGCAGTTCATGGGGTTACAAAGAGTCAAACATGACTGAACAACTTAACACCCACAGAGTACATTTAAGATATTGTCATTACATCCTCCTGCCAACACAGAAGATATAAGAGACATGAGTTAGATCCCTGGCTTGGGAATATCCCCTGAAGAAGGAAATGGCAACCCACTCCAGTTCTTTGCCTGTGAAGTCCCACAGACAGAAGAGTGTGGCAGGTTCTAGTCTACTTGCAAAGAGACTAGACTGAGGACACACACACACACACACACACACACATAATATTTATTTTTCTGGGCAAAGACAATGTTGAATGGGGGGTCTCCATTTTACTGTTCCTTATAAAAATGAAAATCTAGTCCTTTTTTGGAGTCAGGAGTAATTTCCTAAGTGCTTTACTTTTGTCTTGCTTAGAAACATGAAAGGTATGCTAATATAGTGAATGGGTACCAACAAATTTTTTACAGACAAAAATGCGAAGAAAATTTGGAGAAGGATTTTTTTCCTAAGCTTGAATTCTGGGTTGATAGATCTTGAATTGTGAGGCCATCACAGAGATTTCAGCCTTAACATGGTCGCTTAAGTCCCTGCTTGTACCACAATGCCACAGGCAACAAACATGCTCTAGTCAAGATACGAACTCCCATGTCCAGTGAAAATCTGTCTGCGCGTGCAGTTTTTCTTCTCATGCTCAGCCAAGTCCCAGAGGTTAATTTTCCTGGGCTACGGGATAGCATTCAGGTGCCATTGCCTCCTAAACCATAATTTCCAACACGTGTCTCATGACAGATCACATTCAAGTGTCTGGATGCAGTTCCAGATCTGGCCAGGAGAGTGAAGTGCTAATATGGAGAGGAAACCTGTTTAAATACACTAACTTTATGTATTCAGAACCAAGAATTGGCACCATAGCCAATGAGTACAAAAACATAGATTCACATTCCAGATAAACAGCAATAGTTTGTCCAAATCAGGGGAAAAAGCAACAACAACAGAAAAACCAAACATGGCTGGGAAGATGATTCAGCCAAAGCCTAGGCAGCGGTGGCTATGAAATGCGTTAGGCAGAGGATGAATGGCAGTAACGGTGTGAAGAACTGATACTGAGTTGGCCAAAAAATTGTAACATCTTATTGGAAAACCCAACGTATTAAAGGAAAACCCCAAATAAACTTTTTGGGCAACCTAGTAAAACTTGGCAGGAACTCAGTCCTATGAAGAAAGAGGCACAGAGACACAGGGAGGAAAGATGAATTCTAGGGTGATTAGGGAGTAGTGGAGAGCTTGGTGATCAGTAATGAAGTGAAATAGTAAGAGGGATTGATTCCCCCTGGACTTGTTTTCTGGGCAAGTGTGCAGATGCCCTGCATACTCTAGATTAACCTTTGGGTTGAGTTTTCAGCGTCATAATGGCCAAGATGAGGAGGGCAAAGTAAATTCAAAGAAAGGGACTAAAACTACCAAAAGCCCTTATTGTTTGGATTGAGATGGTCCTTCTCTTTCCTAGAAGGGAAGATTTATATTTCAGAATAAAACTCTGAAGTTACTCTCAGCCCACTTTCACAATGCTTCACCTAAAACTGAGAGTTAGCAAGAAACTGTCCTTACAGTTTTAGAGAGCTGTACTGTATTTGTAAGCACAGAAAGAACAACAAACTCATTTTAAACTAACTGGGTGGGTGGCTTTTCTATGTTTCTCTGAGCTCAGAATCTGAAATTCTACCTCCTTCTTATCCAGCACTGGACCCAGGTGAAAAATATTCACATCCTGCTGATATTCATGAATAATGACAAGCCCAGAGAGAGGTCCCTAAACTAGAAAGAGTTGGAAAGTAGGACAGACAAAATAATGGAAAAAATTAAAGGGACATAGAAAAAAAGAAAGGTAGGTATATGAAAGAGAATAAAGACATCCCTGGAGAAGGACAAAAAAAGCTTTCATGTGAAAACACCTAGAAAAGATCATGTCTCAATATTCAGGCAAAAGAATGTGCCAGCCAGGCTGTGAGCATCAGAGGTAAATTATGTGATATTACTCCCATCCCTGACCACCTGTCCTGACACACCCCTAGCATGAGCAGGCTAGAGAAATCCCTTAACAGTGGCCATGAGATGACAAAAATTTGCAGGTTTCAGTTATTTGAGCTATAAACATATAATTATTTCTCTGATTATTTTTCTTGGTTAAAACATTTCCCCTTTTGGCTCTTATAATCCTTTGCTTAGCTTTGTCATTTATTTGTCATGACTCATAATAAAGATAATACTTTGAAAAATCATTTACTTTTCTATTTTATGTTCTCGTGTTCAGGGTTATTCTTTAATCTGCCAGAGTCATCCATTTGCTACAGAAATAAGTAGAATTTGTAGGAGAAATTCATGAGAAATAAGGAATAAATATGTTTACATTTTGATATCTAGATTACATTTAACAGTAGTCTTGAAAATCAAGCCTTTTCAGAAGATTTTCTTAGTTGATTCATTTTCCATTGACAAATTAAGAACATTTTTTATTGATTAAGTCATAGAAATTTAGCAAACTCAAGCTGCAGAAATAAGGATTTGGGGACTTCCCTGGCAGTTCAAAGGTTAAGACTTCACCTGCCGAAGTGGGGCATATGAGTTCTGTCCCCTGGTCAGGGAACTAAAATCCCACATGCCTCAGAGCCAAAAAAACATAACAGAAAACAGAAGCAGTATTGTAACGAATGCAGCAAATATTTTAAAATAATGCTTTAAAAAAAGAAGTAAAGCTTTGAAATATTAAAGTTCCCCAATGAGTGAAGGGAATAAAAATGGAAAAAAAAGTGAAGGGAGTGAAAAATAAAATAATGATTCTAAGTCCCAGAAGACTGGGGAAGGAAGGGTGTCAAACAGTGCAACAGTGCTTATCTCCTGGACACAGAGATGGGTTCAGAGGCTGAAGAGGATGGTCAGAGGGGCAGGGCTTTAGTCTGCTTTTCTCATGGAAGCTTAGGAAGAGACAGTTGTGCAAAGGCTTTATTCCCAGGTGAGGACTGGTAGCACAGCAGTTGTAGCAGCTAGAGAGTGTGGCATCTGATGTGTGAGTTGGATTCAGTGCTCCTGATGCACCACAACCCTTATGGCAAAACAAAACAAAACAAAACAGAATTAGGAGGTTGTTTATGTCATTGAGGTCATGAAAATGTGTGTCTCTTATTTCTTGCTTTTGAGAGCTAAATTGAAGTGCATCCCCAACACTCTTTATTTGCCACTGACTTTTTACCTAGTCCAAATGTTCAGAGGCTTCTCCAGGCCAGTGACTGAGCTTGAAAAGTGGTAATAAGGCAGACCCACTTCTGTGAGGTATCAGGTATTTCTAACAGGCAACTTTGGCTCAGGGCCCCCTGTGGCCACAACCCAGATGTTCTTAGAAGCAAATTGTGATATAAGACTCTTGCACACAATCCTCACCACTTTTTCCTCTCCTTCTCTGGGGGCAGACTTGTATGATACACGAAAAGGTCTCTGTGCTCCCCCTGCAAAGGACAGATGGTTTCATCTGGAGCCCCATTCCACAAACGAAGCACAGTGCCTGGTAGTCTGCCTGGGGTTTAAGAGGCAGTGCATTCTGTATTGGAAATTAGGCCACACTTGAGTATCTTAGAGCAAGAAAGGGCTATGTAGCCAATGTGGATTTTGAGGAAAATAACCCTGTTGCTTACTCCTTGGAAGGAAAGTTATGACTAACCTAGATAGCATATTGAAAAGCAGAGACATTACTTTGCCAACAAAGGTTCGTCTAGTCAAGGCTATGGTTTTTCCTCTGGTCATGTATGGATGTAAGAGTTGGACTGTGAAGAAGGCTGAGCACTAAAGAATTGATGCTTTTGAACTGTGGTGTTGGAGAAGACTCTTGAGAGCCCCTTGGACTGCATGGAGATCCAACCAGTCCATTCTGGAGGAGATCAGCCCTGGTATTTCTTTGGAAGGAGTGATGCTAAAGCTGAAACTCCAGTACTTTGGCCACCTCATGCGAAGAGTTGACTCATTGGAAAAGACTCTGATGCTGGGAGGGATTGGGGGCAGGAGGAGAAGGTGATGACAGAGGATGAGATGGTTCGATGGCATCACTGACTCTATGGACATGAGTTTGGGTAGGCTCCGGGAGTTGGTGATGGACAGGGAGGCCTGGTATGCTGAAATTCATGGGGTCGCAAAGAGTCGGACACGACTGAGCGACTGAACTGAACTTAACTGAACCCTGTTGCTGCTGCTGCTAAGTCACTTCAGTGGTGTCCAACTCTGTGCGATCCCATAGACGGCAGCCCACCAGGCTCCCCCGTCCCTGGGATTCTCCAGGCAAGAACACCGGAATGGGTTGCCATTTCTTTCTCCAATGCATGAAAGTGAAAAGTGAAAGTGAAGTCACTCAGTCATATCTGACTCTTAGTGACCGTATGGACTGCAGCCCAAGAGGCTCCTCCATCAATGGGATTTTTCCAGGCAAGAGTACTGGAGAGGGGTGCCATTGCCTTCTCCAATAACCCTGTTACGTGGCCATAAAAGCCAGTGAAATCTATGGTGTCAGAAATATCAGTGGTAGGAAGCAATGCAATGAGGAACTCACCACGAGTCCCAGAGGGAGGAATAGAATGCATGCCCCTGAGATTCCAGAGGGAGGCTAAGAATTAAACCCCTTGCGACCCTCAGCTTCAGTCTTGTTACTGGTTCCTGAAGAGACAGAATAGTTAGCACCAAATGACCATGCTGGAACTGCACACTATGACTTCGGGTCTGTCAGTCATGAAATTGGACAGGCCTATCCTGGGGCTTCCCTGGTGGCTCAGATGGTACAGAATCTGCCTGCAATGTGGGAGACCTGGGTTTGATCCCTGGATCCAGAAAATTCCCTAGTGAAGGCAATGCAACCCAGTCCAGTATTCTTGCCTGGAGAGTTCCATGGACAGAGGAGCCTGGCGGGCTATAGTTCATGGGATGGCACAGTGAGACA
Organism: Bos mutus; assembly: GCF_027580195.1. Taxonomy (NCBI): domain Eukaryota; kingdom Metazoa; phylum Chordata; class Mammalia; order Artiodactyla; family Bovidae; genus Bos; species Bos mutus. Next base: position 75,417,134 of record NC_091632.1, read on the forward strand.
GGAATGAGCAGCTAACACACACACACACACACACACACATACATATCCATACTCCATCACAAGAGAGTCCACCATCAAGTTTGACCAGTACCAGAGGCACAAGGAAGCCACAGAAGCACAAAGTAGCCTGGACTGCTATATCACCCATCTCAGTGGCCCCAAGGCCTCTCTCCCTTGGCTTATACCCATGACCACATGGGGAGGTCTCTTTTTAACAGGTAAAGGAGGGATGAAAATCCTAATTTGGAATTATGGATGAATTGGCTCTGGAAATGTTGGTAATGAGCTATTTTTATATCACAGCCACATTCAGTAGTGACCTCGAAAGATAGTAGTGAGGAAAAATCTTCTCCATGGATGGAGGTAGGGGTAAGGGTAGATAATCATCTACTTTGTATGGGAAGAGAAGTGGTCTGTGATGAGAATACATATTTATTTTTGGATAGGTAGTGAAATGGTCAATAAAAAGGTCACACATGAGGTCTGGAGCCACAGCCTGAAGATCAACATGAGAGTGGACATAAACTCTGCAGCATTTCACATTTTAATACCAATGAGAAAGCACTCGCCAGGAAAGAGACATTGAACAACTAAATATGAAAATGCCTGCTCTACTTGACATTAGCCAGCTTTTGTCACTGGCCACAATGAAATGGGTAAAATCGTGCAAGAATAAATTGATTGTGAGATCAGGAAGACTTACCACAGCCAAGAGGAGCACACTTTTCCCTCAATATCAAAGAGAGATTTGGAAGCAGAAGAGGGATAAAATTTGGAATTAAAAATTGCACTGAGTTTAGTTGTCCTGCTTCTGTCCCATCCTAGCCCACCAGCCTTTTATTCTGGGATTTGGGGTTTGTAATAGGCTGATTGTAGCAATTAGAGAAAATGATAAGTTGCATTTCCTCTTATAGCTATACACTGAGTTAATGTGTCAGCTTTCTGCACATGGATTCCAGATATTCCAGATGTGTATATATATAATATGATTTGCACAATTCCTGTGACACTGCTTTATACTATTTTCATTCATTAATTGCTGTAAATTTTCAGTTCCTGACTTGATTTTTTTCAAGATACTCCATAATCTTGCCCTACCCTACTAATATCTATTTTCCTTCAAATATCCTATGTCAGTTTTCACATATACCTAGAAAAGTCTAGGTAGACTTAGCTCTGCCTAGACTGGTCTCTTCAAGGTCCTGTGGAGGCAGTAATTATATGTTATACAGCAATAAGTGTTGAATTTATAGCCTAAATGCTTGGGTTATGATGCCTGCATATGAACACTGTGACCTGGGGCAATTAGAAAAGATTACTGAGATTCAGACTCTTCTGAAAAATGGAAATTTTAATACTTTCTTTTTAGATATTGAATCGTTATGAAGATCAAAATTAAACAAGGTAAAGGATAGGCAAGCACACTGTAAGGTGGGAGAATGCTAAGCAAATGTAATTAATTACTGTCATTAAACATCCTTTTCTAGTTTTTTTGCAAGCTTTGGTGCTCAACCTATATGTCAGTGGCCAAGTTTCACATCATTCCTGAAGAAGGCACTTTTCTTCAGGACTTTTTAGAAATACCTGGAGAGTTTTGAAAGTGCATAATGATGTCTTGTCTCCCAAAAATCAATTATATGAGAAACTTGAGTGTTGTGCCTGAGCATCAGTATATTGTAAGTATCCCCCCATGACCATACTGTACAGGCAGTATTGATCTGCAGGTGTGATCTCTCTTCTAGGATATCTTGATAACTCATCTGAAATGCAGATTCTCTGGCTCTAACCCTGGGGATTGGAGACTCAGCTGGAGGGAGGTTAGGTGTGGAACAAATGCCCAGTAATCTCTATTTTAACAAATGAGTCTCATGCACATTAAGATTTGAAAGCCACTACTTTTAGTAGGAACATATAGCTTTTTTCTACATTTTTTTCTACATCTAGTTTTGTATTCTACATTTTAAACTGTGGCTGAAATATGGAGGATTTTAATATGAAGTTTTGTGAATTTTATAAAACAAGATTTTTTTTTCCTCTTCAATATTGGTCATCTGTCTTCTCTGAACTTTCCTGAGGCCTTCCTAAAATTATAGATACATTTTACTGTCTCTTACTCTCCCTTAAAATCATCTAGGACTAGCTATTATTTATAAAAAAGACAAGTGTTAATAGTAACTATAAACAGAGTAGGGAGAAGCCCTCTATAGTTATATATTTAGTCAAAAACAAAATATTTCAAAAACTATATTCATATATACTTTCATCTTGTTAATATACCTTCTTGATGAAGGAGAAACAGAAGAGTAAAAATGCTGACTTAAAACTTAACATTCAAAAAACTAAGATCACGGCATCTGGTCCTATCACTTCATGGCAAATAGAAAGGAAAAAGTAGAAGCCATGACAGGTTTTATATTCCTGAGCTCAGAAATCACTGCTGATGGTGACTGAAGCCATGAAATTAAAAGATGCTTGGAAGAAAAGCTGTGACAAATCTAGACAGCATATTAAAAAGCAGAGATCTCACTTTGCCAACAAATGTTCATAGAGTCAAAGCTATGGTTTTTCCAGTAGTCATGTGTGGATGTAAGAGTTGGATCATAAAGAAGGGTGAGCACCTTAGAATTGATGCATTTGAATTATGGTGTAGGAGAAGACTCTTGAGAGTCCCTTGGACAGCAAGGAGATCAACCAGTGAATCCTAAAGGAAATCAGTCCTGAATATTCACTGGAAGGACTGATGCTGAAGCTAAAACTCCAATACTTTGACCACATGATGCAAAGTGCCAACCCTTTGGAAAAGACTGATGCTAGGAAAGATTGAAGTTAAAGAAGAAGATGGCAGCAGAGGATGAGATGGTTAGATAGCATCACTGACTCACTGGACATGATTTTGAGGAAACTCCAGGAGACAGTAAAAAAGACAGGGAAGTTTGGTGTGCTGCAATTCATGGGGTTGCAAAGAGTCAGACATGACTTAGCGACTGAACAATAGCAACAATATGCCTTTAAGTGTTTGCCTGTACAATTTGTATTTATTTTAGTGCAACAGAATAGCTTCTGGGTGGCAATAACTTTTATTATTGTATTAAGTTATCTTTTATGTCAGTTAAATGGAAAACACCAATCCTATCAGTTGATCAAGAGATGAAATAACACTGGTCAAAAACACTCAAATTATTGACTTATAGTGAGTGCTTAATAAACATATATTCAAGACTCATGGAATATTTTTCCCAAGAGAAACAAGCAAGCTTTGAGTTAAGGGCTGAATTTACAATTCCAGAGGTATAGAAGATATGGATTAATATTACTTTACTTCAGAATTTGACATCAAATACATATTTTAGAGAGCTAAGTTTAATTAAGAGAATTCCCTAGATGATGTTAGCAATATTAATATTCCACAGATTTTTGATTATATGAATACAAATTATGTTATTTGTGTGAAGAAATCAGAAAAATAAAATGTTAGTGAATTGCTTAGCAGTGTAATGATTGGGCTAACATTGCTATCTGAGTATAATAAAGCTATAATTTATGTTTTTATAGGACATTAAGTGCTAATGATTAAAATTAATATTTGCATATGACTATATATAAATTTTAAATGTTCATCATCTGAAAGTCTCTATGTATCCGTTTTTCACTTTTCTCATTTAATTGGATAAATATAGGTTCGATTTTAGGTCAAGTTGTTAGCCAGTAACAGAATTTGTTGGCTTTTATGTTTTAAGGAAAATTAAGGTTTAGACCATTGATACTAAAATATAGAGAGTATTTTCATTGCCTGAAGCCTAGTGTTAATATAATCTATAACTTTCAATGACAGGATTAATGCTTTAAAATCTTGGATACCAGGGTATCTAAGCCTATCACTTATATTTCCTTTTATCAGAAGAAATGAATAAAAATTGCAGTGTAAAACATCTGCTGTAAAATGTTTATATCAAATGTAAAATGCAGACTGCAATAAAATATACACTATGAAAGATTTAGTCATGTTTCTGTTATTTCTTGTCAAACAGCAAGAAAATATTTAGCGGTAAGAAGCAAAAGTTACATTGAGTAACAGGAAAATGGTCCTCACTTTTTATTTATTTGTTCTTGGCTGCCTGGCTTGTGGGATCTTAGTTCTCAGATCAGGGATTGAACCCTGGTCCTCAACAGTGAAAGCTCCAAGTCTTAACCACTGGGTTGCCAAGGAATTCTCTATCCTTGCTTTTAAACTGTTTAGAAGTAGACTGAATCCTTATTTTCTGATTATTCAGGAAGTTCAAACTTCCCTTTGATTTTAATGAAGTTGCATCATTGTAGAAATACAGTGATATCAACCAGCTCTTCCTTGCAGTTAGTTCCAATGAGTGATGTTATTTGTAGATGCTATGATGGAGGAAGCACTGGAATGTGTAAGAGGAGGTACTTTGTGTCACAATCCCAGGAGGAACACTCAAGTTGTGATTGATACATTTTCCATTTGAAAGATCCAATTCTGTCCTTACTCCTTCCCTCCATCTGTCCCTTCTTTTATTTCTTCCTTCCTCTCTCAATAACTCCCCCTCTCCATTTCACTCTTTCTTTCTTCCACAATGTTTACTTAGTACGTAATATGAAGAGTGTCTTAGTCCTAATCAGAACAGATATCATGGAACTTCTTTACATGAGCCAAGAGGCTTTAGGGGCTTCCCAGGTGGTTCAGTGGTAAAGAATCCACCTGCTAATCCAAGAGACAGAGGAGACGTGGGTTCAATCCCTGGGTTGGAAAGATCCCCTGGAGTGGGAAATTGCAACCCACTCCAGTATTATTTCCTGGGAAATCCCATTCATGGAGGAGCCTGGTGGGCTACAGCCCACGTGGTCACAAAGAGTCAGACATTATTTAGCAACTGAGTATGCTCACAAGAGGCTTTACCTGCAGAAAGCAAACCACATAATCCCAGTATGTAAAATCTTCCAGGCATTGGTTTTCCTGCTATCCCACAGAATTTAATGTCACATTATGTATCAAGTTACCTTAAACCATCATGCTAACTGCTTATCTTTGAGAAGATGCAGAGGCAAAAGTAGTTATAGTACTGTTTCTCCATCTGCAAGAGGATATAATCCTCTTTAAAATTTTCTTTGTTATTTTGGTAATGGTGTAAAATGAATCCCATAGCCTATAGAAGACAAAAAGAAGTAAAATGCTAATTCCACAGATGCTAAGGCAATTTGTCCCTATATCCAGACCCTATTTCTGAGTATGATCTCATTATTTTATGATAGACATTTTAAAGCACCTGTTGAGTGTCAATCATTGTAACAGGCAGTGGAAAGAGAGAGATAAAGAAAGCTAGCTTTTTCTAATTAAGGACTTTCCAGCATAGTAGAAGAGACAAACCACAGAGAACAGATAATTTCCAAAGTCTGCCAAGGAGAGATATTATAATGGTATGTTTGGGTTGTATAGTCAGTAATAAGGGGAACTCAGTCCATCTCAGAGGTCCAGGAGAGGAATTATAGAGAAAATATTTGATTTGATTCTTTGAAGATAAATAGGTTTTTTTTCATTAAAGAAGCAAGATGGGAGAAATCCCTTCCTATCAGAGTACTAGGAAAATCATAGAGATGGGAAAGAGAATATTGCATGCAGGATATTCTGACCTATTCTACATCACTTTCACTAAAATAGATAAGTGAGGGCAAAGAGAGAGTTGGATGTGGGTAAATCACAGGGTACCTTGCGTCTTGGTGAGAGGTTATCAGTATTACCACTTGAATTATGATTTCCTGGACATCTGTATGGAGCTTCATAATTTTCCCAAGATAGCCTCATATTCTTAAAATTGTAGAGTTCTAGATAGAATTATGATTTTTCAAAAGAGTTTCAAATTTTCACTTGGGTTACATGATTCTTGAAGATGTAAACCAAAATACTTCATGAGTTCTTAGTCACTTATTCATAGGAAACTTGTGTTTGCCAATGTCTTAGTTCCTTTTCTATTACTTACTCATTTATCCAGCTTTTAAAACAAGTGTTCTTTGGCCCTTCCTCTCAAATTTGTTGTCTGTTTTTTTTTTTTTTTTTAATTTTGTGGAATTAAAAGATAATAACAAAGTGTATTTTAAAGCTGGAAATTGTTTTTCTTTTCTCTAATTATAGGCTAAAATTTTTCAAAATATAGATGTTTGTTAAAGTTTTTTATTAGATCATTTTACTTTTTTGTTTTCCACTAGAGAAAAATAGAGGAAGTGATTTCAATGGGTAGGGGGAAAAAAAAAACAACTTAGAAATGTAAGAGGAAGTAATGCCATCTTATGGGCTTCCCAGGCGGCTCAGTGAGAAAGAATCCATTTGCCAATGCAGGACAGGTGGGTTAGATCCCTGGGTCGGGAAGATCCCTGCAGGAGGAAATGGCAACCCAGTCCAATATTCTTGACTGGGAAATCCCACGGACAGAGGAGCCTGGAGAGCTACAGTCCATGGGGTCGCAAAGAGTCAGACACGACTTAGCGACTGAACAACAACAACCACAGTGGCAAGTAGGGTGGATATTCATGTGTGAGGATCTCCTTCAAGGAAAGAAATAAGATGTCAATGCACATAGTCCTTGCTTGAGATCTCTTTTTCTGGAATCGCTTCTTGATCTTTTTGTATGTTCTATCACAGAATTGATGTTTGCATTTTCTTTACTTACCTTTCAATCTGTCTATTCACATACATGTCATAGAAAGAAAAGTGACTATGTTTTCTACATAACAACTTGAATTTATAGTCTGAAAGCAAAAAGTAGTAGTTTCCCCTTATCTGTCATTACATTATTTTTCATCATTGGAAATTTAATTAAATAATGTTTCTTCTTTCAAAGTCACTGTCACTGAATAGCTTTCCTAACCTGAGTCTCAAAGGAATTTGGCAAAGCTATATCTTTGTCTTTTAAAATTGTATTCCTTTCTGTTTTCATCAGTCACTTATGACATAATAAATATTAAAAATGGCAGGTGATATATTTTAACTGCTACTGATAAAGTATTGTTTTGCTATAAATAAACAAGCTGTTTCTCTAGAGCTTAAATAGGAGTAAAAATTTGACACATTGTCTTCCCCCATCAAGCAGCTGTGGCAAGATGCCATTAGGGAGTTGTTAGATTTGCTAGAGGTTTCCATTATACCAGATATTAAATTAACTCTCATATGTGTTCGGGGGTGTATGGAAGGTTGTAATCTTATGAGGATGTTTAAATATATTGGCATTTTCATTCCTCTGAATATAAGAAGATGTAATTATTGACACTTGCCATAGGTTTTTACATGATGTGTTGACCAGCAGCAATTAACATGATTGTGAAGACATTAAACATATACAAATAATGTGATGTTTTTTCAAGGAATGGATCTTAGTACAAGCATAAAGCACCTTGAATTATTCTGTACCAATAAATGAGTGGTGGGGTATAGGTTACAAATATCCATTGGAAGGACTGTTACTGAGGCTGAAGCTCCAATACTTTGGCCACCTGATTCAAAGTGCCAACTCATTGGAAAAGAGCCAGACTGGGAAAGAATGAAGGCAATAGGAGAAGGGGGTGGCAGAAGAACAGCATCACTGACTCAGTGGACATCAAATTTAACAAACTCCGGGAGATAGTACAGGACAGAGGAGCTTGGCAGGCTACACACAGTCTATGGGACTGCAAAGGGTTGGACACAACTTGATTACTGAACAACAACAACAACAAATAGGTTACAAAAACTACAAAAGTAGATGCTGTATGAGAACAGATGCTGTTGGAATGAGAGCAGACCAGCTGTAGTACCAGCCGTAGTACATACATGTGCCCTGTAGTATGTCCACAAGCTGATAGTGGCATTCACAAGCCTTAGTCCCTAGCCTACTTTTCCCATGTAATAGGACTGTCTTTCTGCTTTTACTTTTGCTTCTGAGCCCCCATTAATCTAAGTTTCTTATATATTATATATCCCAAGACTGGATAAGTGCCACTCAGCAAGTACTTAGTAATTTATAGGTTGTGTCATTAATAATTGTGTGCTACTTGTTATATAGGAAATCTTTTGCTTATTTTTTTCTGCCATATTTTTCCAGAATTTCAAATATTGCTATTAAAATCTAAGTTGATATGATGGAGCTACTTCTCCCTTTGGACAAGTAGCTTGGTGCATTTCTGAATAATTTTCTTCTTAAATATACCATAAAGCTCACCCTGGCTCTTTTGTATTCTGATTATTTTGTGAGAGAAAGCCTTGCCATTCTGAAGAGAAATCAGGAACTGTATTCCAATTTTTAGTTTTTTGTAGTACAAAGTTATTTTTGTAATAACTGATCTGGTACATAAATTTCATAAATGCGTAGGAATGAAAAAAACTATCATTTCTGATTGAATATTCAAACATCCAGAGATGTTTAAATATAACTCTAGAACTTTGCTTTTCAGAATCATTTATTCACTATTTGAGTCATTAATTCATACTTAAAATAATGAGAACCAAATATTTGTCAATCTACTCTAGTCTTTTGGGATATATCTGTAAAAAATTTTCTGTAAAACTGTAAAATATAAATGCATAAAGATTTCTTACATTGCTTATATTTCTTACAATCTTAAATGCATAAAGATTCTACATTGAGGATTTTATATTTTAAAAGGAAATACCTGTGAAAATATATTAAGTAAATTATGTACTATTATAAAAGTGTATAAAGCTTATGGAAAAAATGAAGTGAAGTTTGGGAGTGTAAGTATGTGTGTTGTGTAGCAGAGATAAGAAGTAGTGCAAAGTCCTGGTGTGTTCTTGTGTTTTAGCATCAGCAAGGGGGCCAATGTGAACAGAAAGGCATAAAAAAGGAAAGAGTAAGAAGAGATCAGGTAGAATGGAAAGGAGGCAGGAATGTTTCAGGTATTGTGGCCGCTGTAAGCAGCTACAAAGATGCTTTACTCTAGTGAAGGAACCATTGTAAGGTACTGAGTATGAAATTAACCTGTCTCACTGGTACTCTATGGGGATTATTCTAGTGGCAGCATTGGTAATGGTTTGTGGATAAAAGGTAGAAGCTGGGAGAACTCTCCGAATGTTCCAGGTATGAAATGATACTGAGACAAGGCTGTAGCAGTGGAGACAAAGAAAACATATGTTTTGAGAACAAAGCCAAAATGATTTTGTGATAGACTGCACTTGAAATGTGAGAGGAATAGAACAAAACTGATTTTTGTAATTATTTTTTTTTTTTTTTTTTTTTTTTTTTTTTTTTTTTTTTTTTTTTTTTTTTTTTTTTTTTTTTTTAAATTTCAGGTATACACGTGCTCCCCATCCTGAACCTCCTCCCTCCCCCTCCCCATACCATCCCCTGGGCCGTCCCAGCGCACCAGCCCCAAGCATCCAGCGTCGTGCACTGAACCTGGACTGGCATCTCGTTTCATACATGACATTTCACATGTTTCAATGCCATTCTCCCAAATCTTCCCACCCTCTCCCTCTCCCACAGAGTCGAGGTGGATGAAACTGGAGCCTATTATACAGAGTGAAGTAAGCCAGAAGGAAAAACATAAATACAGTATACTAACGCATATATATGGAATTTAGAAAGATGGTAACGATAACCCTGTATACGAGATTTTTGTAATTTTTGACCAATCATCTGGATCTCACCCAATATTTAAGAAATAATTAATTGCATAATCTGCACTGTAGATGTGATGCTTTCCATGAACTAACTTTCGAGAGCAAAAGGTAAAAGATTAAACATATTTCATGGATGAAACATTGACATTTTGTTTTTAAAATATAAGCAGGGTTTTTTAGGCAAAAATTCTTATAATGAAAGGGACACAATGGGGAACAACAGGAATGTATTCAGTAAAATGGGTCAGTTCTCTCCAATAAATGTTTATTGATAATCAACTCTATGCCAGGCAAGAATGAGGAAGAAGCTTTGCGGGGGGTAGGGGGGAACTCATACAAGGTAACACACACTTTGAAACATCCCTAAACATCGTAATATATCACAAGTCATCACAAGCAAAGCACAATTAAGTGCAAGTTTGTACTTTTCTTTGGTTATTCAGGTCATGCACTCTTATATATATATGCATGACTTTGTTTATTTAGGACTTTTTTTTTTTAAGGACATGTTTGTTAAGTCGTATAGCTGTGAAAAGAAGAGAAGTGAAAAGCAAAGGAGAAAAGGAAAGATGTAAGTATTTGAATGCAGAGTTCCAAAGAATAGCAAGAAGAGATAAGAAAGCCTTCCTCAGTGATCAATGCAAAGAAATAGAGGAAAACAACAGAATGGGAAAGACTAGAGATCTCTTCAAGAAAATTAGAGATACCAAGGGAACATTTCATGCAAAGATGGCTCGATAAAGGACAGAAATGGTATGGACCTAACGGAAGCAGAAGATATTAATAAGAGGTGGCAAGAATACACAGAAGACTGTACAAAAAAGATCTTCATGACCCAGATAATCACGATGGTGTGATCACTGACCTGGAGCCAGACATCCTGGAATGTGAAGTCAAGTGGGCCTTAGAAAGCATCACTATGAACAAAGCTAGTGGAGGTGATGGAATTCCAGTTGAGCTATTTCAAATCCTGAAAGATAATGCTGTAAAAGTGCTGCACTCAATATGCCAGCAAATTTGGAAAACTCAGCAGTGGCCATAGGACTGGAAAAGGTCAGTTTTCATTCCAATCCCAAAGAAAGGCAATGCCAAAGAATGCTCAAACTACCGCACAATTGCACTCATCTCACATGCTAGTAAAGTAATGCTCAAAATTCTCCAGGCCAGGCTTCAGCAATTCGTGAACCATGAACTTCCTGATGTTTAAGCTGGTTTTAGAAAAGGCAGAGGAACCAGGGATCAAATTGCCAACATCCGCTGGATCATGGAAAAAGCAAGGGAGTTCCAGAAAAACATCTATTTCTGCTTTATTAACTATGCCAAAGCCTTTGACTGTGTGGATCACAATAAATTGTGGAAAATTCTGAAAGAGGTGGGAATACCAGACCACTGACCTGCCTCTTGAGAAATCTGTATGCAGGTCAGGAAGCAACAGTTAGAATTGGACATGGAACAACCGACTGGTTCCAAATAGGAAAAGGAGTACGTCAAGGCTGTATATTGTCACCCTGCTTATTTAACTTATATGCGGAGTACATCATGAGAAACGCTAGACTGGAAGAAGCACAAGCTGGAATCAAGATTGCTGGGAGAAATATCAATAACCTCAGATATGCAGATGACACCACCCTTATGGCAAAAAGTGGAGAAGAACTAAAGAGCCTCTTGATGAAAGTGAAAGAGGAGAGTGAAAAAGTTGACTTAAAACTCATATACAGAAAACGAAGATCATGGCATCCAGTCCCATCATTTCATGGGAAATAGATGGGGAAACAGTGGAAACAGTGTCAGACTTTATTTTGGGGGCTCCAAAATCACTGCAGATGGTGACTGCAGCCATGAAATTAAAAGACGCTTACTCCTTGGAAGCAAAATTATGACCAATCTAGATAGCATATTCAAAAGCAGACACATTACTTTGTCAACAAAAGTCCGTCTAGTCAAGGCTATGGTTTTTCCAGTGGTCATGTATGGATGTGAGAGTTGGACTGTGAAGAAGGCTGAGTGCCGAAGAATTGATGCCTTTTAACTGTGGTGTTGGAGAAGACTCTTGAGAGTCCCTTGGACTGCAAGGAGATCCAACCAGTCCATTCTGAAGGAGATCAGCCCTGGGATTTCTTTGGAAGGAATGATGCTAAAGCTGAAACTCCAGTACTTTGGTCACCTCATGCGAAAAGTTGACTGATTGGAAAAGACTCTGATGCTTGGAGGGATTGGGGGCAGGAGGAGAAGGGGATGACAGAGGATGAGATGGCTGGATGGCATCACTGACTCGATGGAAGTGAGTCTCAGTGAACTCTGGGAGTTGGTGATGGACAGGGAGGCCTGGCATGCTGCGATTCATGGGGTCACAAAGAGTTGGACACGACTGAGCAACTGAACTGAACTGAACTGAACTGACACTGCTTGTGCATATAATTTGTTCTGGAAAGCAAGTTTAGAACCTACTGTGATAACTTCAGTAGACTTAAAGTTGTAGTTACTATAAGATGGTGCTCATGGGAATGACAGCAAAGGAAACAACAAAGAACAGCAACAAATGAAAGCCAAAATTAAACGTGCTAGTTATTCAGCAGTATTTTGTCTGTATACTTTTCATTTTTGTATATTTTCCCTACTCAATTGGATTGTAGTAAGTGAATTTAAGTAAGTGAAGTTACTTAGTTGTGTCCAACTCTTCGCGACCCTGTGGACTGTAGCCCACCAGGCTCTTTGATCCATAGGATTCTCCAGGCAAGAATACTGGAGTCGGTGGCCATTTCCTTCTCCAGGGGATCTTCCTGACCCAAGGATTGAACCCAGGTCTCCCACATTGCAGGCAGACTCTTTAACCTCTGAGCCACCAGAGAAGCCCTAATTGGATTGTAACCTATGTGTTAAATTATAATACTATCTGATTGTGAAATTATTCTGGGTTAAGCATTTAAAAATAATCTAATAATATAGTGTTACATGTCAATTATACCTCAATAAAAAAGGAAAGATTCAAAAAAAGAAAAATAAAAGAAAACATTAGAGAGAATTCCTTCTATGATAAACTGAGAAGAAAATTTAAACAATCAGCATGCAACATGACAACCTGAAACTTTAAAACACTGTTAATAGGCTGATATATATAAAATAATTAATATAAAAAGAAAACAAGGAAATAAAAAAGACAAGAATCTAATTTTTTATGACTTTATCATGTAATGACAAATATATTGGCTATTCATGTCAATATCATTTTTCCATTTTTTTTTCATTTTTATAACAACATAAACTCTTAACATTACTTGCTGAAACACACACACACACACACACACACACACTCAAAGAGTGATGGTGAAGTCGCCAGAGCAGAAATGCTGATCAGCAGGGACCATCCACATAGACTCTTAATGTCATTGCACACTTCCCTTATGGGCACTCACAAAATATAAACAAGGGAAAGTTTTAAAAAATATACATATGAAGTTTGTTGATTTCCTTGCAAAATGTTTGAAACACTCTACCACAACCAAAGAATTTGTGCTAGCTCCAGTGCATATTTCAAACTTATCTTTCAATTTTTTTCATTGTAAATGCCATGAAACACAAAGCTAGGCATTATTTTCCACATCATTTCTATTATGATATTCACATTTCCTAACTGAGGCTGTAGATATTCGTAACTATATTGTTCTTAGGTATAGATTTGGACATTTGCATCCTAAAGATGGAGGGAATACTTCTTCTTCTTCTTCTTTTTTTTTTTTAAATAAATACATGTAAATCTCTATTTAAAGGGTGCCCTGATCAGCACAACTAACCATGTAACTGACATTCTTGAAAAACTTTTCATAACAGTGTTATTGTAAAATATTTGAGGAGAAGACAGGGGTGCTATGATATTGTAATTTATCATAAGAAATAGATATTTAGTCTCCAGCCCTGTTCCTGGAAAAGAGCTCCTACAGTCTTGCAGTTTTCTAAGTGTGAAAGACATATTAAGTTGTCTTATGTTAATCACTCATCTCACATGCTAGTAAAGTAATGCTTAAAATTCTCCAAGCCACACTTCAGCAATATGTGAACCGTGAACTTCCAGATGTTCATGCTGGTTTCAGAAAGGGCAGAGGAACCAGAGATCAAATTGCCAACATCTGCTGGATCATGGAAAAAGCAAGAGAGTTCCAAGAAAACATCTATTTCTGCTTTATTGACTATGCCAAAGCCTTTGACTGTGTGAATCACAACAAACTGTAGAAAATTCAGAAAGAAATGGGAATACCAGACCACCTGAACTGCCTGTTGAGAAATCTGTATGCAGGTCAGGAAACAACAGTTAGAACTGGACATGGAACAACAGACTGGTTCCTAATAGGAAAAGGAGTACGTCAAGGCTGTATATTGTCACCCTGCTTATTTAACTTCTATGCAGAGTACATCATGAGAAACACTGGGCTGGAGGAAGCACAAGCTGGAATCAAGATCACAGGGAGAAATATCAATAACCTCAGATATGCAGATGACACCACCCTTATGGCAGAAAGTGGAGAAAAACTAAAGAGCCCCTTGATGAAAGTGGAAGAAGAGAGTGAAGAAGTTGGCTTAAAGCTCACCATTCAGAAAACTAAGATCGTGGCATTCGGTCCCATCACTTCATGGGAAATAGATGGGGAAACAGTGGAAACAATGTCAGACTTTATTTTTGGGGGCTCCAAAATCACTGCAGATGGTGATTGCAGCCATGAAATTAAAAGACGCTTGCTCCTTGGAAGGAAAGTTATGACCAACCTAGACAGCATATTAAAAAGCAGAGACATTACTTTGTCAACAAAGATCCATCTAGTCAAGGCTATGGTTTTTCCAGTAGTCATGTATGGTTGTGAGAATTGGACTATAAAGAAAACTGAGTACTAAAGAATTGATGCCTTTTAACTGTGGTGTTGGAGAAGACCCTTGAGAGTCCCTTGGACTGCAAGGAGATCCAATCTGTTCATTCTAAAGGAGATGAGTCCTGGGTGTTCATTGGAAGGACTGATATTGAAGCTGAAATTCCAATACTTTGGCCATCTCATGTGAAGAGCTGACTCATTGGAAAAGACCCTGATGCTGGGAAAGATTGCGGGCAGGAGGAGAAGGGGACAATAGAGGATGAGATGGTTGGATGGCATCACCAACTCAACAGACATGGGTTTGGGTGGACTCCGGGAGCTGGTGAAAGAGAGAGGCCTGGCGTGCTGCGGTTCATGGGGTCGCAAAGAGTCGGACACGACTAAGTGACTGAACTGAACTGAATGTTAATCAGGTGACTTTTGGATAAAACAGTCTAAAGATGGGGGCTGATGTTAAGAGAACCAGCCATGTGATTAGAAGTCAAAGCCATGGCTTTGACTTGATTAGTTCCTTTCGTTTTCCTGGGTCAGAATTTTGCATCAGAGTGAATCCTATACTCAGCCATTAAGGTAGTTTTTTTCATTACAGAAGAGAGTAAAGTTTGGGCGAGATGGGAGTGAAATTAAAAATTCTTAAGAATTTTTGTGATCACATTCAAAAATTGCCCTCTAAGATAATAATTTCTAGACATTTGGATTTTAAAAAGCACTGAAGCAATCTTTGGTGCATTGTTATAAATTTAACAACATTTTAAAAAGAAGACTATTAAAGCAGAAAAGTTGTCATCTAATATAATTTCCTTAAAAAAGAAAAAGTAAACCACAATAGAAAAATATCATCGTTCATGTATTTGTTCCATACATGTTTCCTGGGGACGAATTAAATGCCAGGAATATTTATGGGTCCCTGGGCCTTTCACTGTTTGAGGGTCTCCTGCAGAGTTTATAGGTCACCATTTTGCCTTAGGGACGGAAGCTCTGGCAGCAGCAGTCCTGAGAGGCATGGTGTGTGGCTTAAGTCCTCATGGAGGAGTTCACCATTATCCCCACTATAGAGATGCTGAGTGGGCAATACACAAACTGGAGAACCATTATACCATAGAAGTTCTCACACTGTTGCAAAAGTTCTAGGCTCCACAACAGACTTCCCAGTCCCCTGGAGATCTGGCAAAGGGACTGAGAATCCCCAGGGAATCTGACTTTGAAGGTCAGCAGGGTTTGATTACAGAACTTCCACAGGACTGGGGGAACAGAGACTCTTGGAGGGCACCGAGACACAGGGGAAAGGAGCAGTCACCCCATAAGAGACGGAGGCAGACATGCCTATGAGTGTTTGGGAGTCTCCAATGGAGGTGTGGGTCTATGGTGACCTGCCGTAGGATCAGGGAAACTGACAGGAGCAGTCCTGGAAGGTGCAGCTCCCTGGCATACATCCTTTTGGAGGAGGTTGCCATGACCCCTAACATCTTTTGGCCTCAGCTAAACTACTGTGGTGTTGGAGAAGACTTGAGGGTCCCTTGGACTGCAAGGTGATCCAACCAGTCTATTCTGAGGAGATCAGCCCTGGGATTTCTTTGGAAGGAATGATGCTAAAGCTGAAACTCCAGTACTTTGGCCACCTCATGCAAAGAGTTGACTCATTGGAAAAGACTCTAATGCTGGGAGGGATTGGGGGCAGGAAGAGAAGGGGACACAGGAAGAGGATGAGATGGCTGGATGGTATCACTGACTCAATGGACGTGAGTCTGAGTGAACTCTGGGAGTTGGTGATGGACAGGGAGGCCTGGCGTGCTGCGATTCATGGGGTCGCAAAGAGTCGGACACGACTGAGCGACTGAACTGAACTGAAACTACAGGGAGGAAACACAGCCACACTAATCAATAGAACATTGGATTAAAGATTTACTGAGCATGGCCTTACCCGTCAAAACAAGACCCAGTTTTCCCCACAAGCCGTCCCTCCCATTAATATGCGTCCATAAGCCTCTTGTCCTCATCCATCAGAGAACAGACAGAATAAAAGCCACATCACAGAAAAATAACCAAACTAATCACATTTTAGTCTTTTTGATTTTGGTAAAACCATTGCCATGAAATAAGCTTTAAAGACATGCAATATGATTCATTTTTAAATAAAATTATTGAATTGGGTGAATTTAGATGTCAGTAAATGACACTTTTGAGAAAGCATGCTTATATTTAAATTGATCTCCTGTGAAAATCAATCAGACCCATGGAATTCTATTCAACAATCAAGATATTTTATAGACAGCTTTCCACCTAATTAAACTGATAAGAACAGATACTACACTTGATCTTACCCGAAGGCTGAGAAAATATTTCACAAGATGGTGGAGTAGAAGGATGTGCACTCATCTCCTGTGAGAACTCCAAATTACAACTTGCTGCCAAACAACCACTGACAGGAGAATGTTGTATCCCACCGAAAAAAAAGATACCCTATGTCCAAGGGCAAAGGAGAAGCCCCAGAAATATGGTAGGAGAAGCAAAATCATGTTTAGAATCAAACCCCATACCTGCCAGAGATGCTCAGAGGCTCAAAGAAAAGCTTGTACACACCAGGAGACCCCACAGAGACTGAGCCAGACCTACCTTTGAGTGTTTGAGTGTCTCCTGTGGAGGTACAGGTCAGCAGTGGCCTGTCTCAGGGGAAAGGGCTCTGGGTGCCCCGGACCTGGGTGTGGCATAAGCCCTTTTGGAAGAGGTCACCATTAATCCCACCATAGAGCCACAGGAACTTACAAAGACCAGGGAAACAGACTCTTGATGGCACAAACAAAAGCCTGTGTGCACCAGGACCCAGGAGAAAGGAGCAGTGACCCCACAAGGCACTGATCCAGACTGTCCTGTGAGTGTCCAGGAGTCTCTGGTGGAGGCTTGGGTCAGTGGTGGCCTGCTGCAGGGTCAGGGGCACTGAGTGTGGCAGCACTTGCACAAGACATTTTGAAGGAGGTCTCCATTATCTTCATTACCTTCCCCATTGTTTGGTCTCAGGTCAAATAACAGGGAGGGAACATAACCCCACCCATCAACAGAAAATTGGATTAAAGGTTTACTGAGCATGGCCCTGCCCATCAGAACAAGACCAAGTTTCTTCCACAGTCAGTCTTTCCAATCAGGAAGCTTCCATAAGCTTCTTA
Organism: Bos mutus; assembly: GCF_027580195.1. Lineage (NCBI taxonomy): Eukaryota > Metazoa > Chordata > Mammalia > Artiodactyla > Bovidae > Bos > Bos mutus. The sequence continues at coordinate 75,434,773 of NC_091632.1, forward strand.
TCCTTATCACTCATAGGGCAGACAGAATGAAAACCACAATGGCAGAAAACTAATCAATCTGATCACATGGACCACAACCTTGTCTAACTCAATGAAACTATGAGCCATGCCATGTAAGTTCACCCAAGATGGATGGGTAATGGTGGAGAGTTATGACAAAATGTGGTCCATTGGAGAAGGGAATGGAAAATCACTTCACTCTTCTTGCCTTGAGCACCCTATGAACACTATGAAAATGCAAAAATATATGACAATGAAAGATGAACTCCCCATGTCGGTAGGTGCCAAATATACTACTGGAGAAGAGTGGAGAAATAACCCCAAAAGGACTGAAGAGACAGAGCCAAAGCAAAAACAATGTCCAGTAGTGGATGTGACTGGTGATGGAAGTAAAGTCCAGTGCTGTAAAGAGCAATATTTATTGCAAAGGAACATGGAATGTTAGGTCCATGAATCAAGGTAAACTGGAAGTGGTGAAACAGGAGATGGCAAGAGTGAACATCAACATTTTAGGAGTCAGCAAACTAAAATGGACTGGAATGGGTGAATTTAACTCAGATGACCATTATATCTACTACTGTGGGCAAGAATCCCTTAGAGGAAATGGAGTAGCCATCATAGTCAACAAGAGTCCAAAATGAAGTACTTGGATGCGATCTCAAAAACGACAGGATGATCTCTATTCATTTCCAAGGCAAACTATTCAATATCACAGTAATCCAAGGCTATGCCCCAAACAGTAATGTGGAAGAAGCTGAAGTTGAATGGTTCTATGAAGATCTACAAGACCTTCTAGAACTAACACGTAAAAAAAAAAGCATCCTTTTCATTATAGGGGACTATAATGCAAAAGTAGGAAGTCAAGAGATTCCTGGTAACATGCAAATTTGGCCTTGGAGTACAAAATGAAACAGGGCAAAGGCTAACAGAGTTTTGCTAGCAGAGCGCACTGGTCATAGCAAATACCCTCTTCCAACAACACAAGAGAAGACTCTACACATGGACATGATGAGATGGTCAATACCAAAATCAGATTGATTATATTCTTTGCAGCCAAAGATGGAGAAGCTCTATACAGTCTGTGAAAACAAGATCAGGAGCTGACTGTGACTCAGATCATGAACTCCTTATTGTCAAATTCAGACTTAAATTGAAGAAAGTAGGGGAAAAAACTAGACCATTCATGTATGACCTAAATCAAATCCATTAAAATTATACAGTGGAAGTAACAAATAGATTTAAGGGATTAGAGCTGATAGAGTGCCTGAAGAACTGTGGATGGAGGTTCATGACATTGTACAGGAGGCAGTGATCAAGACCATCCCCAAGAGAAGGAAATGGATAAACCCAAAATGGTTGTCGGAGGAGGCCTTAGAAATAGCTGAGAAAAGAAGAGAAGCTAAAGGCAAAGGAGAAAAGGAAAGCTATACCCATTTAAATGCAGAATTACAAAGAATAGCAAGGAGAGATAAGAAAGCCTTCCTCAGTGATCAGTGCAAAGAAATAGAGGAAAACAATAGAATGGGACAGACTAGAGGTCACTTGAAGAAAATTAGAGATACCAAGGGAACATTGCATGCAAAGATAGGCACAATAAAGGACAGAAACTCTATGGACGTAACAGAAGAAAAAGATATTAAGGAGAGGAGGCAAGGATACAGAGAACTATTCAAAAACAATTTTATGACCCAGATAACCAAGACGGTGTGATCACTCACCCAGAGCCAGACGTCCTGGAATGTGAAGTCAAGTGGACCTTAGAAAACATCACTACAAACAAAGCTAGTGGAGGTGATGGAATTGCAATTGAACTATTTCAAATCCAAAAAGATAATGCTGTGAAAATGCTGCACTCAATATGCCAGCAAATTTAGAAATCTCAGCAGTGGCCACATGGCTGGAAAAGGTTAGTTTTCATTCCAGTCTTTGAGAAAGCCAATGACAAAGAATGTTCAAACTACCTCACAATTGCACTATTCTCACAGGCTAGCAAAGTAATGCTCAAAATTATCCAAACTGGAGTTCAACATTACTTAAACCATGCACTTCCAGTTTTCAAGCTGGATTTCGAAAAGGCAGGGAACCAGAGATCAAGGTGCTGATAAATTTTGCATTACAGAGAAAGCAAAATAGTTCCAGAAAAACATTTACTTCTGCTTTATTGACTAGCCAAAACTTTTTCCTGCATGGATCACAACAAACTGATGAAAATTCTTAAAGAGATGGGAATACCAGATTGCCTTACTTGCCTCCTGAGAAATCTGTATGCAGGTTAAGAAGCAACAGTTATAAATGGACACAGAACAACATACTAGTTCCAAATAGGGAAAAGTGTACATAAAGGCTGTATATTGTCACCCTGCTTATTTAACTTATATGCAGAATACATCATGCAAAATGCTGGCTGGATGAAGTACAAGCTGGAATCAAGACTGCTGGGAGAAATATCAGTAACCTCAGACATGCAGGTGATACCACCCTTATGTCAGAAATTGAAGAACTATAGAGCCTTTTGATGAAAGTGAAAGAGGAGAGTGAAAAAGCTGGCCTAATATTCAACATACAGAAAACTAAGATCATGGCATCTGGTCCATCACTTCATGGCAAATAGATGGGGAAACAATGGAAACAGTGAGAGACTATTTCCTCAGACTATTTCCTCCATAATCACTGCAGATGGTAAGTGCAGCGATGAAATTAAAAGATGTTTGCTCTTTGGAAGAAAAGCTATGACCAAATTAGACAACATGTTATAAAACAGAGACATTGCTTTGCCAACAAAGGTCCATCTATTCAAAGCTATGATTTTTCCAGTAGTCATGTATGGATGTGAGAGTTGGGCTATAAAGAAAGCTGAGCACTGAAGAACTGATGCTGTTGAACTGTGGTGTTGGAGAAGACTCTTGAGAGTCCCTTGGACAGCAAGATCCAACGAGTCCATCCTTAAGGAAATCAGTCCTGAATATTCATTGGAAGTACTGATGCTGAAGCTGAAACTCCAATACTTTGGCCACGTGATGTGAGGAGGTGACTCATTTGAAAAGACCCTTATGCTGGGAAAGATTGAAGGTGGGAGGAGAAGGGGACGACAGAGGATGAGATGGTTGAATAGCATCACAGACTCAGTGGACATAAGTTTTAACTAGCTCCTGGAGTTGGTGATGGACATGGAAGTGTGGCATGCTGCAGTCCATGGGGTCGCAGAGTCAGACACGACTAAGCAACTGAACTGAACTGAACTTCCAGCTAATTATCCTGCACCTCTATGCTTTCAAAGTTGAAAAAACAACCAAAGGTTAAGAAACAGAAGACAAGCAATTAAAATAGGAAAATTTCTGGAAAAGATGATGAGTCTTTGGAGTAGTACTGAAAGAATATGTATAAAATATGTGTATTAAAAATAAAAGTTTGTTCATGCTCTAATTAAACAACATACAAAAAATCCAATATACCAAGCACATATTTGAGAATATTAAGATTAATGATATATCTTCAATATAAGCCTGTTATTTTAATATGTTTAAAAATGCATTCATATTGCCAAAAAAAAAAAAAAAAACCTACCAATTTTCATTTACACTCTTCAGAAAAAGCCGATTGTTTTACAGGCAGAGCATCTAGTCCCAGAGAAAACACTAAATATAGATCTCACAATGAAAGCCTAAATTTGGATATATTTTCTTAAGAGGAAAAAAAATATAAAGTGAATTTATTCTTGCACTTCCCTGTTTAAAGACACTAACATCATGGCAGTTTATTTGTTGTTTCTCATAATGTTTTAGAGAGATTTAAAATGCAGTTGTCAAAGAAAAACAACTAGCATTTACTAAGGGCTCTCTGTGTGGAAAGAGTAAGGCTAAACCCAATGGCAAAGATAAAGATGATAAGACTCGGGTTCTTCTCTCTGTTTACCATGTAATATGGTAGAAACATTAAAAAAAATTAAAAATCACAATTGAGGGCAGTGGGTGCTGAACATAGTTATATACTCTCTGAACAGATAAACTGAAGTAGTTTTTTCCTATGAAGTAGCAGAATCCTTCAAAGAGTATGTGCATTATGTTGTGTTTTGAAGGAGCAGAATTTGTTATAGAAAAGTGAACAGCTATCAGAGTGAACAGGCTAGAAAGAGAGAACCACAAATTCCTCTAAAAGGAGTCACAGAAAGAGATTTAGCGGAGTGCTTTGTGTGTTAAGGATTGAAGAATTAAGAGTCATGTCAGAGAGTTGGTCTGCAAAGCTGTCCTGTGATTTAAATAGTCTAAGTGACCAAGTAAATCAAGAAAAAAAGAGCTGAAAATCGTGCCTAGAGGTTTCTTTTTCTTTTCTCCCCTTATTATTTTTTAATCTGGCGGCAAGAGAAGAGCCATAAAGTGGGCTTATAATTAATAATTGCAGAAAGAAGAGCAGTGCATTATTAGGCAAAACAATTGAGAAAAGATTTCTAGAATAACAGTGTGAAAAAAAAAAAATAACATGCAGAATGTGGTAGGAGGAGTGAAATATTTCAGAAGGTTTAACAAGATGCCAACTGATAACAGATCAGAGGAATTAGCAATGAAGGTGGGTACTGAAGATTTTTAAGAAAATACAGCCTTGTTTGGATGAATATAAGACTTTAGGTATTTAGGTATAAACTTAAATAGAGAAAAAAAAATACCGTGAAACTATGGACTACTTCCAAACTGAGTTTTTACGCAATTTTCTATTCTTCACCAGAAGACTAATTTGGGTAATAGAAAAGATCTTCAGATTTCTTCCTTTAATTTAGTATGTCCTTACTTCTGCATCACTTAATAGGGTTTTTCTCACTCTTATGTCATTTATATTATGTATTTTATGGGCAATTTTTGTTGGTGAGTGGAGGTCAATCATTCAGACACTGAAAACTGTTGACCTGTGAACTGTGGAGCACTTCATTTTACAGCTTCTTTTCACACTTTTAACTGACCTTCAGCTGAACTATTTCTTAAGTGGGAACCAATGGATGGAAACCAGTCCAAATCTATGCAACCTTTTCCTTGCATTGAGCCTATGAACGCTTGAGACTTTAAATGATCCCAACAAAAACCTGACATACATGAAGGAGGTCCAGAGATAAGCAAAATTTGACTTTCTGTATTTAATAAACACTTTAAAAGTGAAATTATCAGGTTAAAAAAAAAAAAAAAAAGAACAAAGGATCTTGGGCTTCCCAGGTGGTGCTAGTGATAAAGAACCTGCTTGCCAATGCAGGAGACACAAATGATGCGGGTTTGATCTCTGGGTTGGGAGATGCCCTGGAGGAGGGCATGGCAGCCCACTCACTCCACTGTTCACGCCTGGGGAATCTCATGGACAGAGGAGCCTGGGAGGCTACCGTCCATAAGATCACAAAGAGTCGGACAGGACTGAAGCAACTTAGCATGCAGATTGTTTGGAACATTCTTCATTTATTTTTTCTGGATAATATAAATGCCAAATTTTAGAATAATATTCTGGCAGCCTGGAAAAAAACAGAATTTCCTTCTTGTTTATTTTAATTGACTGGCAGCAAAGAGACTATTATGTCATTAGAAGTGCTCTAAATAGCAGATGGTTACCATTATAACAGATACTTGAAAGAACACCCAAGAAGACGATGCCCTTGAGATCTAAAAGTCAAAATGACAAACAGGGAAAAGGCTAGTGAAAGCTAATTATTTCAGTTCAGAGAACAGAGAGGAAGAATAATTAATATCTTAGAAGACACCTTTTCTAAACTTAAGGTACCTCATTCATTTCAGTTTTTTATTAAACTGCAGCTGTTAAAATTAAAGGGAACCACATGATTTCTTATTCAGTCCTCCTCTTCCTTACACTTCTGTGGCATCACTGACTGGCTTTTATTGAGAACTTTATCTTGTCTGTAATATTATATTATCTTGGCTAGGTATGCAATAATTTCTCAGTGTTTTTTTTCTCTGAACTCATCCCCTAAATGTGAGCATGAGTCTAAAGAGACAGCAGGCTAAGACAGATGCTGATGCCAAAGCGCCTGACTGTTTCTACTCTGCCACATATTAGCTGCATAAACTGGAATAAATGACTTACACTCTTAGAATTTCCAAGTTTTCTTTCACTTTCCTCTGTATCTCTGCTTCTATCACTCTGACTTAGAGTGTATCAACTGCATTATTAATAAAAATGATAAAAATCAAAATAAGCACAGTGCACACTTTCTATAATTGAGTGATTTATTTGGTAGCATCTTATTTGTGAAGCCCTCTTGGAAATTCCATCTGTCTTGTAACCTTTACAATTACCCTTACATATCTTGTCCCATCCTTTACTCAGTAATCACCTTTTATACTTTCAGATCTCCTGGAATTTTTCCTCCCTGGTATCTGGCTAAAACCTTAGTAGCTACATCTGGTCTTCAACCAGCTTTTTATATGCTATTAGTACCCACAGTTATATGACCAGATGATTGGAATTAATTTTTATATGCCACCTGTCTCAGTGACCAAATGTTCTAAGTTTTTCTTCCGAGTATCTCTGATATGCAATTTTTTCTTTTTTCACTTTAAATATAAGTATTTGCCAAGTGCCTGGAGAATTCCATGAACAGAGGAGCCTGGTGGGCTGCAGTCCGTGGGGTCACAAAGAGTTGGACACAACTGAGTGACTAACACTTTCACTGAACTTTCTGATAATGGGGCAGCAACAATGAAACAGATCAGGTAGACTCTCTCATGCAGAATACACTCTAGCAGTGAAGAAAATCATCTGAATATGGCTAATACCATAATGGTGAAATTACAGGATAATTAAGGAGGATAAACAGGAATATATTTTGGGAAATAGGGTGTGATGTTTAATTTTATGTCATGTCAGCCTGTGCCATGGTACTCAGATACTGGGTCAAATATTACTCTAGATGTTTTCCTGAAGGTTTTTCTGTTGTTTTTGTGGAACTAACATTTAAATCAGTAGATATTAAGGAAAGCAGATTGCTCTCTATAATGTGGTGGGCCTCTATAATCAGTGAAAGATCTTAAAATAATTGACCTTCCTGAAGAAGAGAATTCAGTTAATTAGGCTACGTAAGGACTGGAACAAGTCTTCCCTGCATCTTTAGCCCACAAGCCTGAAATCCAACATCATGCAGATTTTGGATTTGTATCTACATAATTTCATGACCTAGTTCCTTAATCATTCTTTGTCTTCCTCTATCTCTGATTGTCCGACTCTCTCATTTCTTTCTCTCACTCTCTCTGTATATACATGCATGCGTGCTCAGTCACATCCAACTCTTTGTGACCCTAGGGCTGCAGCCCAGCAGTCTCCTCTGTCCATGGTATGTTTCTAGGTAAGAATACTTCAGTGGCTTGCTATTTTCTCCTCCAGGGGATCTTCCTGACCCAGGGATCAAACCCACATCTCCCATGTCTCCTGCATTGTAGACAGATTCTTCACCACTGAGCCCCTGGGGAAGCCCTCCCCACTGCCCAATTCTGGCTTCCCTGGTGGCTCTGATGATGAAAGTTCTGCTTTCATCACCAGGTTCAATCCCTGGGTCAAGAAGATACCCTGGGGTATGGATACTAGAATACCTATTCTAGTATTCTTGCCAGGGAAATCTCATGGACAGAAGATTCTGGTGGGTTACACTCCATGGGGTTGCAAAGACTCTGACATGACTGAGTGACTAACTGTATACACACACACACACACACACAACACACATACATACATATAGACATAAACATATGCATCATTTTTTTTTCATTTTTCCATGTGTCCATAGCCTTATCCATTTAAAATCCCCTACCACTGTGGCATCTTTGTTAAAACTGATGAACCTATATTGACACATTAAAATCATCCAAAGTTCATAATTTACATTAATATTCACTCTTGGAGTTGTGCATTCTATGAGCTTGCACAAATGTGTGACATGTACCCATCATTATGGTATCACACGAAGTATTTTTATTGCCCTAAAGATTCTGCATATAAGTTCTTCCCACTCCTCCTGGAAATCCTGATATTTCTACTTAATGTCATATCCTTGAAACTACATAGTATGTAGTCTTTCAGTCTGGCTTCTTTCACTTAAAAATGTCAATTTAAGGTTTTTCCATGTGTTTCCATGGCTTAATGTTTCAGTTGCTTTTAGTATTGAATAACATGTCATTGTCTGGATGTACCACAGTTCATGTATACACCTAGCATAGGGCATCTTGATTATTTCCAAATTGTCACAATTATGAATAAAGTTATTGAACCCAACCGTGTGCAAGTTTTTTTGTGGACCTAAATTTTCTGCTTTGAGTAAATACCAAGATGTGATTGCTCCACATCCTCACCAGCATTTGGCACGATCAATGTTCTGCATTACTGACTTTTCTAATAGATGTGTAATAATATCTCATTTTTTTAAAGTTCATTTCCCTGTTACCTCTGTTGTAGAGCACCTTTTCATATGCTTGTTTCACTTATTTGTCGTCTGTTTATCTTCTTCAGTTCAGGTCTTTTGTCCATTTTTTATTCAGGTTGTTGGTCTTCCTGTTGAGGTTTAAAGATATTTTGTACATTTGGGATGAGTCCTTTAATAGACCTTGGCAAAATTTTTCTCCTTATCTGTGGCTTATGTTCTCAGTCTCTTGGCATTATCTTGGAACAGAAGCTTTTAATTTCAATGAAGCCCAACTCATCAGTTGTAACATACTTTTACTTTCAAAACTTCTTTTGCATTTTTTAAAATTTAAATTTATTTATTTTAATTGAGGCTAATTACTTTACAATATTTTATTGGTTTTGCCATACATCAACATGAGTCTGCCATGGGTGTATGCATGTTCCCCATCCTGAAACCCCTCCCAAAATCTGCTGCTGTTGAAGACCCTCAGTATTTTTTTGCCCCCAAATTTTTTCTATTTTGCCTTCATTTTTGAAGGTGGTTTTTTTTTTTTTTTTTTTTATTTACTATTTGTATAATTCTTTGTTGGTTTCAGTTGTTATTTTTATTTCAGCTCTTGAAGTCATCCCATGGCCTTGTTTTCCTTTCATTTATATTGCTGAGTCAATTCTTCTTCTTCTTATTTTTAAACATATCTAGTTGTTTATAATATTTTCTTTTTGACATTTTAGATGTTTTCCTATGATATAGGTCCTTTCCTATGATAGTCACTTATATATTCTATTTGAAGCTTGAAAATTTCCTTAAATCTTTGAATTGTATAACTGACTAGTTTTGGAATCATCAGCTATTATTTTTCAGATAATTTTTTTATCTCATTCTGTTTATCCTGCTAGGAGTCCAATTATATGAATGTTAGACCTGTTCATAATGACCCTTTTTCTGTTTTCCTCTCTCTGGATGTTTATATATGACTTGTTATTCGCATATCCAAACTTGTATTTCTCTGTGTGTTCATGGTACCCCCTTTTTCTGTTTTCCTCTCTCTGGATATTTATATTTGACTTATTATTCACATATCCAAACTTGCATTTCACTGTGTCTCATCTGCTTTCTAATCTAGCTCTTTAATTACTAATTTCACTTACAGCATGTTTTTCATTCTCCAGCTTTCTAAAATCATTTTATATAATCCAACTTCCTGATTTAAAAATTCCAGCTTCATCTCTATTGTTTTTAAATACTAATTTAACTTAGCTTAAAGACTATGTCTCAAAATTCCAAGTTTCATCTGGATCTATTTTCTGTCTTTTTAAAAAATCTTCATCTTTATTATTATCATTATACTAATCCTATTTATTTTTATCTTTTCTTAGTCAATTTTAAAATTGATTTCTGGGCATTCTAGAAATAATGTAATATATTGGATCATCTTCTTTTATTGAGGTTTTGTTTTGTTTTTCACAGGCATTTCAATCGGTCCATCTCATCCAATATGAAATTCAGCTTATTTAAAGCCAGATATCAGTTGTTTTGGGAGTTGCTTGTATCTCCTTGAGTATATCTGAAGTCTATTGTCTTCATCAAAAATGCCCCATCTTTGCAAGCCCTGAATTCCATGAACTCCATCTTTCTTCCAGGTCTAGTAAGATTACTGACAGCTCTCTTCAGTTTCCAATCTCTGGGGCTTTATATAAGTTATGGGAAGATTACCATAATTCAGTCAGTTATTAAGCTCATCTTTGTTGTGATTTCAGTCTTTAGGAGAGCTCATCTATTTATAGGCTGCCATTACATTAGCGGTTTATTCCTCCATGTCTTGTAAATGAAAAGCTAAACGCTGAGTACTCGTCTCCCTTAGAGGAGGGCATGGCAACCCACTCCAGTATTCTTGCCTGAGAAATTCCATGGACAGAGGAGCCTGGTGGGCTACAGTCCATGGGGTCACAGAGTCAGACATGACTGAGTGACTAACACTTTCACTTTCCCCCTTGATGGATCTTATGTTTAATTTCTGTTATCCCACCTTTTCAGAGATTGCAAAAGTTGTTGTTCAGCATCTTGGCTTCTACAGCACCACAGGTGGATTGTTGGATGCCTCAAGGGAGAGGCACTCAGGAAGTCTAGGGCAACCCCTCTTCTTCCCTTCTGTCCAGAATCCTGCATCCTCAGACCTTGGCAGCCTTAAAGTAACAGTTTGAAAAAATGTATCTATGTTTTATAGTTTGAGTTTGGAAGATTTGTAGGATACAGGCTAATTTGACATCACTGGAAGAAGTACTTCTGTTATTTTTATCCCTAAAGACTTACCTATTTGTTCCCTAGAGAAAACTTTGGACCCTTATCAATGGAGAAAGCAAAGACTTAAGTCTGTATAACAAATACTACCCTCATTTACTATGCTTTTTCTGATAGTCTCCCTGTAACTGCCTCCCCTAGCCCCACAAATCCTTTTTTCTTTTCCTGTTGTCTTTAGGTGATGATATTAGTATTTAGCTAGAGTTCTAAAACACTTCTTTATCAAAAATTATTTATTTTTTCATTGAAGGATAATTGCTTTACAGAATTTTGTTGTTTTCTATCAAACCTCAACATGAATCAGCCATAGGTATACATATATCCCCTCCCTTTTGAACCTCCCTCCCATCTTCCTCCCCATCCCACCCCTCTAGGTTGATACAGAGCCCCTGTTTGTGTTTCCTGAGCCATACAGCAAATTCCCCTTGGTATCTGTTTTACATATGGTAATGTAAGTTTCCATCACCCTCTCCTCCCCTCTCCCCATGTCTGTAAGTCTATTCTCTGTTTCTCCATTGCTGCCTTGTAAATAAATTCTTCAGTACCATTTTTCTAGATTTTGTATATATGTGTTAGAATATGATATTTATCTTTCTCTTTCTGACTTATTTCACTCTGTATAATAGGTTCTAGGTTCATCCCCTTCATTAGAACTGACTCAAACGTGTTCCTTTTTATGGCTGAATAATATTCCACTGTGTATATGTGCCACAATTCCCTTATCCATTCATCTGTTGATCGACATCTAGGTTGCTTCCATGTTCTAGCTATTATAAATAGTTCTGCAATGAACAATGGGATACATGTGTCTTTCTCAATTTTGGTTTCCCCAGGGTATATGCCTAGGAGTGGGATAGCTGGGTTTTTTAAACTATTCCTAGTTTTTTAAGGAATCCCCATACCATCTTCCATAGTGGCTGTATCAATTTACTTTCCCACCAACAGTGCAAGAGGGTTCCCTTTTCTCCACACCCTCTCCAGCACTTATCATTTATAGACTTTTTGATGACGGCCTTTCTGATTGGTGTGAGGTGATATCTCATTGTAGTTTTGATTTGCACTTTTTAAATAATGAGTGATGTTGAGCATCTTTTCATGTGTTTGTTAGCCATCTGTAAGTCTTCTTTGGAGAAATGTCTATTTAGGTTTTTTTCCCACTTTTTATTTGTTTTTCTGCTGTTGAGTTGTATGAGCTGCTTGTACGTTTTGGAAATTAATTGTCAGTTGCTTCACTTGCTATTATTTTCTCCCATTCTGAGGGTTGTCTTTTTGAAATGTTCTTTTCCTCTGGGTATTTCTCTAGTATTCATAAGATATACATGTTAATAAACATCTGTATGTTTTTCTCTCTTTGATTTGCCTTTTATTACAGGAGTTTCAAGTGAGAACTCAAGAGTAAAGGGAAAAAATAGTTTTCCTCCCCTATAGTATGAAATATTAAATTAGATTTATTTAGTATTGTAAGCTAATTTCTTTTAGTATTGGCTGTGATTAACTGCAGTGGTCAAACCCAGAATTTTATATATGCTATCATGTAGAATGAACATAAATGTATTAAATACTTTAAAAGTCTTTTGTAGTCATAGATTGTAACTTATCAACCTCAGAAATATGCTTAAGTAGCAACATTTTATTATGTATTCGTCAAAGGACAGTTACTGCTTCAGGCACTGTGTTTGACATAGAGGTATGATAACTCACTTCAAGACCACATGGTCTAACCAAAAATAAATAAATAAGAATACTTACACTTAAGAACAATGCACGTAGCTTCTAGCATTGTGGGGGTTTAGAGTTTGACCTCTTAATTCAGACAAAGTGAGGATAGTGGGATTCCAAGGGACATAGGAGAAGCAGAGGGAATTACGAATAACATGAATTACAGATGAGTTACAAATAACTCACCATGGCTGAATGTAGAATGCAGAGACCTAGAGAGAGGTAATAAAATGTGAAAGATAGCATACAGCAAATACACCTGTTAGTGGTGAAACTCAGGCACCTTACTCTTTTCCCTTTACCCTGAAACTTATGTTAAAACAGGTCTGAAACTGAAAGTGTTACTCACTCAGTGGTGTCTGACTCTCTGTGAATTGCAACCCCATGGGTTGTAGGCAATTTATAGAAGGAAAGAATCTTGATGCCTCAAGTGGTCAGTAACATAAAGGAGCTCTAGAATTGACAGCTTAGCATCAGGAGGCTACTCTTCCTGGGATTTATAGTAATTGATTATTTTTAAAGTAATTTTATTTGTTTTTGGCTGTGCTGGGTCTTCATTGCTACGTGGGCTTTCCTCTAGGTTAGGTAAGCAGGGGCTAGTCTCTAGTTGAGGTGTGCAGGCTTCTCACTGCAGTGCCATCTCTTGCTTTGGAGCATGAGCTCCAGGGTATGAGGGCTTCACTAGTTGTGGTACATGGGCTTAGGTGTCCCATGGCATGTAGATTCTTGCTGGATCAGGGCTCAAACCTGTGTCTGGATTGACACTGAGCCACCAGGGAAACACAGTAACTGGTATTTTTTTATCATGAGATATTAATTGACAAATATTCTTCACAAACCAAAAAATAAAATAAAAATAAGATATTAGCATCATTTACAAATTTGTATTTTAAATTAGACTCAGTATGGCAAGCTGTTGCTATAGAAAGTGAGAAAATCAGTATATATTATTTATTCTAACTTTAACTTCTTTCCAATCTTCCATCTTCTTGTTTGTTACTTAGAGTGTTGATTTTAGAATACAAAGGTTCATGACTTTTATATTCTGTTCTTTTTTCAGACATTTTCTTTCTGTTCCTTCCTAAACATATTTGATGCTTAACAAAAATCTTTCTTAATGCATTCATTCTGCTTTGCTTCAAATAATATCCTGTACTGAGAATTGATCTTCATATAAAAATTTAATAGTTTTTTGTATTTGCTTTATTTTCTGAATTCTGGTATGATGCAAGCATCTGTATCTTCCCATCATACCTGGAAGATCATTGGATATTTATTATTGAATATTTATCACTGGATATTTATTACTTGCTTCATTATTTTTATCAGATCTTTGTTAGAATTACCTTTTTGTCATCTGTAGATCAGCAGAGTGTGGCTGCAGAAATTTTGAGGACTGATTATCCACACGTCAGTGATGCATTATTATTTACTTTTACCTAAACTCACATTTGATTTCATCTTTATGATTAAATTCATTGCCTTCACTTGGATCATTCTCTTTCCCTTTCTGATAAAAGTAAGGCATTCAATATAACACAATCTTTAAGTAAATGTTTTTTTTTTTCCCTTAGACACATGAATATTTTTCTTTCATTTTTGTTTATTCTATAGAAATACTAGTTATTCATGATAAATCTTATTTATTGGTTTATGTAATTAAATAGTTCAGTTCAGTCACTCAGTCACATCCGACTCTTTGTGACCCCATGGACCACAGCACACCAGGCCTCCCTGTCCATCGCCAACTCCTGGAGTTTACCCAAACTCATGTCCATTGAGTTGATGATACCATCCAGACATCTCATCCTCTGTCATTCCCTTCTCCTCCTGCCTTCAATCTTTCCCAGCATCAGGGTTTTTTACAATGAGTCAGCTCTTTGCATCAGGTGGCCAAAGTATTGGAGTTTCAGCTTCAGCATCAGTCCTTCCAATGAACACCCAGGACTGATTTCCTTTAGGATGGACTGGTTGGAACTCCTTGCGGTCCAAGGGACTCTCAAGAGTCTTCTCCAATACCACAGTTCAAAACCATCAATTCTTTGGTGCTCATCTTTCTTTATAGTCCAACTCTCACATCCACACATGACCACTGGAAAAACCATAGCCTTGACTAGATGGAAATAATCAGTAAACATTCTCATGTGTTCATCCTACTCCATTTTATGTCTTGTGTTCTCCTCAAGCCTGATATCAATTACTGTATCACTTGCTTTAATTTTTAGTTTGATGCTTATCATGAGGCTTTCAGTGCAGTTTAAACTCTTGAATTTCTTATACCTATCTTTCTAAGATGTTGCTGCTAAGTCGCTTCAGTCGTGTCCGACTCTGTGCGACCCCAGAGATGGCAGCCCATGAGGCTCCCCCGTCCCTGGGATTCTCCAGGCAAGAATACTGGAGTAGGTTGCCATTTCCTTTTCCAATGTATGACAGTGAAAGTGAAGTCACTCAGTAGTCTCTGACACTCAGCGACCCCATGGACTGCAGCCTACCAGGCTCCTCTGTCCATGGGATTTTCCAGGCAAGAGTATTGGAGTGGGGTGCCATTGCCTTCTCCGTCTAGGTTGTTAGTCTGATGCTTTTAATACTCTGTATTTTTCCTTAAATTGTTCTAAGTTGATGTTTTAGAAGATACCTAATGTTACATATAATCTTTTCATATTTTGATGAACTCGTCTTTCTTTGTTTGTTGAGGATGCTTGTGAGGTTTCTATTAATATTATCTGCATGTTAATTTTGTCCTTTTCTCTACTTTCTTTTCTTTTTAATGTCTTAAGACAGATGTGTACTTTTGGTTCATTTGTGATAATTTCTCAATTTTGAAAAAAATAGCTTTTGCCCAAAACTTTGTCCTTGAATCAAAATTACTTTGTATGGATGTCTCTTATGATCAGATAATCTATATATCCTGCAGAACTGCTGGGGGTCAGAGATAGCATCACCAGCTCTCAGCCTGGGACAGCCATTAGAGCACCAGCCATGCTGTATTATCACAGTTTGACACAGAGGCAACTCTTCATCCTTCTATGTATTTCTTGTTGCTGCTGTGTTTTATAGGATACAAAAGAGGGAAATAAGGCTTTACTCCACTGTCTTTGAACAAAAAATCTGCTTCATAAAATACTCAAACTAAATGGACCCTTTGTAGCCATTTCATTGAAACACTCTATTTTGCAGATTGGAAAATAGAGTCCCAGGACTCAGTGGTAGAGCTGAAACTAGAAAGCAAGGCTCCTGACTTTCAATCCATGCTTATATCACATTATCTCACTGACTTTCTGTAGAACGAACACACCTGTCCACAGTAGACATTCTGGTTGCGTTCACAGGCTGAAGAGTTTCTGTTCCACAGTCATCTCAGTGTCATCATTAAGCTCCTCTTCTTTTAGACTCTGAGCCACAATTGAACTTCCTACCTTTCTTTGATTTTACTGGGGAAATCAGATTGTTTTGGATAGAAACCAGGAGGTGCAGATGGAATCACAAGTGGTATGTTGTTTAATTTTTCTTGGCTGGAAAAGAACTCTTAGGCAGAAGCAGTAATAAATGAATCAACAGTATTCACATTCAGTATAAAATGTATTTGTGAAGCTAGAAGGTCAGTGATAGTTTTTGAATCTATAGCCTACATGGAATAAATATATGGTTATTTATTTATATGTTTTCAGGTATCATACTGTCAGAACTGATGTACCAGACCCAGCTGCAATGCCTCCTTTGGCACCCTGGGCTCTGACCTTCAGATATGCAGATCTTTATGATTTTTAATCATCCATATCCATCAGGGTAAAGAGAATCACATCTGAGAGGAAGGAGCCTGTGCCCTAAGACCAGAGGTTAAATCCTTATTGTTCACATTGCTATTCTCTGCTTTTCACCCATTTTTCAACATTAAGTACTTTAAGTCTAACAAAGTAGACTTTAGCTACTTGTTCTAATTTGAAAGTCCTGACTGAATCTTTGCAAGGCCCCATCAACCTTGATCAGGACTCTAGCCTCACCTGCCTGACTACCTGGATCTCAGTACTGGCATTCTCTCTGGGTTGCACTTGCCCAAGATTTGATTTATTGACTGGTTAAAATGCTACTGTTTCTGAGTCCTTCTCTACAAGATGCATTACTTTGCTGGTCTTCTTTAATCTGTTTCAGCCCAAAGAACATGACGTGTTTCCAAAAGAATACAACCAGTCTATTTTTAGAATTTTACATTCTTTTGGATTTTTTTTTTTTTGATATTTATCTTTTCAGAGTTCTATCTAAACATGTTATTTATAAATACAACAACTACTTAATCTTTGGAGGTTTTAATTTCAATTGAATTAATGATGGCTAATGCCCCCTTTCTCCTGAGTATATAAACAGTAGAATATGAGTTCTCAAAAATTTGAATTTCACTTTTTAAATCTGTCTTCCTCTTACAAGTCTTTTATAATTCAGTTCAAGCATAAACATTTCCAGAATTATTGTTCTGATTCCTTCAGGTTACCCTTTGTAATTCAACAATTCCCATTCATAGCTTTATTTGTGTCCTTAGTAATTTTATAATAATCATATGCTTATTTCATTTCTTTCACATTGCTGCACATTCCTTAAAACTTATTCATCTTGATTTTCCTGACACTTAGCATAATGTCTAGTATAAAAAGCTTTCAATAAGTGTTTGATGGACAAATGAATAAGTCATATAAATTGAATTTTCAGCTATGCCATTTCTATAGCCAAAAGAGGCTGAATTAGGTGAATTGTAATGTTCCTTCCAAGTCTGAAATTCCATTTTTCATTTTTCAGAAATTTGGAGTATAGAAAAAAAATTGAGAAATTTAAAATGTTAGAGTCATGTCCATTGAGTAAGTTATCTAGACACAAATCTTTATTTTGTAAGCTAGAAACAGAATTTCACTTGCAGAGAATACAGGATTAGAGTTACATATTACAGGATTAGAGTTATATTCTAATTCTTACAATAATTGTGATGTATTTTTTCAGTGATATATGGCACTTTAGAGGAAGTAAGAACATATTTAAAAGTTAGCAAAAACATATAATGACAGTTATAAAGTGTAAGTAAGTGCAGTAGGTATTAAGGAAAGCAATTATGAGAGATTATGGATGAAGTAGGATAAATATTAGACACAGAAATTTGGTAGGATTTAGATACAAAAGAGGACGCAGACAGATGTTATTAATATATTTGTGAGCATGTTTGGCTTGTTTAGGTACTTTGAGAGGGAAGTTGTAGTCAAAAGTGTTGTTCAGTCAGACACACTTGTGTCTGACTCTGTGACCCCATGGACTGCAGAACTCTAGGCTTCTCTGTCCCTCACTGTCTTTCAGATTTTGCTCAGACTAATGTCCATTGAGTCAGTGATGCCATCCAGCCATCTCATCCTCTGTTTCTGGACCATCAGTTCAGTTCAGTTCAGTCGCTCAGTCATTTCCGACTCTTTGTGACCCCATGCATCACAGCACGCTAGGCCTCGCTGTCCATCACCAACTCCCAGAGTTCACCCAAACTCATGTGCATCGAGTCAGTGATGCCACCCAGCCATCTCATTCTCTCTTGTCCCCTTCTCCTCCTGCCCCCAATCCCTCCTAGCATCAGGGTCTTTTCCAATGAGTCAACACTTCACATGAGGTGGCCAAAGTATTGGAGCTTCAGCCTCAGCATCAGTCCTTCCAATAAACACCCAGAACTGGTCTCCTTTAGGATGAACTGGTTGGATCTCCTTGCAGTCCAAGGGACTTGCAAGAGTCTTCTCTAGCACCACAGTTCAAAAGCATCAATTCTTTGGTGCTCAGCTTTCTTCACAGTCCAACTCTCACATCCATACATGACCACTGGAAAAACGATAGCCTTGACTAGACGGACTTTTGTTGGCAAAGTAGTGTCTCTGCTTTTTAATATGCTATCTAGGTTGGACATAACTTTCCTTCCAAGGAGTAAGCGTCTTTTAATTTCATGGCTGCAATCACCATCTGCAGTGATTTTGGAGCCCCCCAAAATAAAGTCTGACACTGTTTCCACTGTTTCTCTATCCATTTCCCATGAAGTGATGGGACCAGATTGTCATCTCTATTCTGACATTTAGGGTTCTCTTATTACTACTATTTCCTTTTCAAAGCTAATATCTTTTAATAGTCTCCCATATTTCTAATTATTTTTGTGTCTCTATGCTTATTTTCTTTTGATGGTGTTCTCTTTGTTTACAGATTTTTAAGTTTATATATATTTCCCTGTGTTTTTATATTTCTTTAAGATTTTGAAAACTGTCATAGAAACTGTCAACAGTGCATTGATAGTGTTTAGAAAAATACGCAGTTTAATGGAAAGTCTCCAGTTTTAGAACTGATCTGTGTAAGTCTACAGTCTTCTTTTTTTTCCATTAATTACTTCTGTTTATTGAATTATTGAAATAACACATATTCATTGTAGAAACCAAGGACTATAGAATTTAAATAAGGAAAATTAACACAGTAGAAATAATTTTTTTTAATTTTATTTTATTTAACTTTACAATATTGTATTGGTTTTGCAATCTGCCACAGGTATACATGTGTTCCCCATCCTGAACCCTCCTCCCTCCTCCCTCCCCATACCATCCCTCTGGGTCGTCCCAGTACACCAGCCCCAAGCATCCAGTATCATAAGACCTCACTGGAAATTTTAGCTATTCAATAGTAATACAGCATTTATTTTATTGATAAACAATTTTCTGAGCTAGTGTTACTTATTTGACAAAATAATGGCTTGATCATTTAGCCTAGCTTCTAGTCCCAATAGTGGGAGCATTAATCAGTTTTTTTCTGATATATATATTGTTGAAATGATTTTGTTTATAAATCATGTTTCTTTTTTATATTTTATTGAAGTATAGTAGATTTACACCATTGTGTTAATTTCTGCATAGCAAAGAGATTCAGTATACATGGATATATTCTTTTTCATATTCTGTTCCATTAAACCGGTTTCATTTTTAAGGCACAATTACATATGTTAGCATGTAATTGTTCTTGAAAATACTTAATATTTAATAATTGTCTGTGTATGCCTGTGGCGGATTCATTTCGATACATGGCAGAACCAATACAATACTGTAAAGTTTAAAAATAAAATAAAATTAAAAAAAAATTGTCTTCTTATTTTATGCCCTTAAGGTATGCATAGATTTCCAAAGTACCAATGTTTTATTACTATTTTTATTTCCATTATGTAACCACAATATATTTGATTGTATTTGCAGATAACACAAACATTTAAAAGAAAACACATGAGTAATTAAAAAATTTTAACATGCTTCTGATTTCAAACTTTCTTGCTATTTCTTTTTTCCTTGCTATTTCTAAATGCAAAATTCTTTACTAATACTCTACCTCCATATTTTTATTAAATTATACCTCCTCCTGTTCATGGTTGAATTTTGTCTTCCTAAGACAGATAATTTTGCCCTCGAGAAATTAGGTCACTCTCTGGTATTCTGTGAAAGAGCCCACTTCTGTTCCCATGTGGATATTCATTTGTGGGGAAAAATATATATATGTATATCCTCACAGTTATAATTTAATTTTTCTTTCAAGCATGTTCTATTGTTACAACTAAAGTGAGGACCAATATGTCCCTTATCCTTGTACAGGTGGCACAGTGGTAAAGAATCCACCTGCTTATGCAGGAGACATAAGAGACACAGGTTCAATCCCTGGGTCAGGTACATCCCCTTGAAAAGGGAATGGCTGCCCACTCCGCTATTCTTGTCTAGAGAATCCCACGGACAGAGGAGCCTGGTGAACTACAGTCCATGGGACCAAAAAGAGTTGGACACGACTGAAGCGACTTAGTATGTACAAAGAAAAAATACAGTATTTTTATGGGATCTACAGCCAGAAAATGACCTTTTAATAATGCTAGGTGAATATTAGAGGCTATCAAATGTTCCCATTTTCTGATTTAGCCCCTGACAAGTATACTTTTTATACTTAAAAATATACTTTATGTTCTTTGATAACTTCTGCACATTTTCTCCATTCATTTTTCAAAATAAACTCATTTTGCTTGGGTTGTTTATTTTTTTGTTTCTTAAATGACCAAACTGTGCAAAACTAGGTGAAATCAGCATTTTAAAAATTTCCAAGGATTGTTACCTGTATTTCTAGACAAAAAGATTATTGGAAAATATATTCCCTTATCATAATAAACATCCCAATTATTATGCTTACAGAAAAAATGGGTAATTGGTCAATGCAGTGGGAAAATGATTTAATTATTTTTTAAAATATTTTTATTGAGGTGTGATTGGTATACAGTCTGTACATATTTAATTTATATTTTTAACAGTTTGAATTGAAATATACACATGTGAAATCATCACCATATACAGTGCCATAAGTTGAACTATTATCTCTAAAGTTTCCTCTGTCCTCAATTTTTCTGAAAAGAATATTTAACATTATTAAGTTCTTATCGTTTCTTCCCATATATTGGAAGCATTCACTGCCTCCATTTTCCCCTGCAATCTTCTATATATTGTGAAATCACACAATAATTTTGTGTACATTTTTTTAACATTTTCACTCTATGTTGAAAAAAAGGTAACCTTTGAAGTTTAATTAACCAGTTTTATTTTTATTATAAGTTACCTGTTGGTTTGCTTGTCAATATTTTCTCACAGAAATATCTTTTATCAATATTTTAGTTCTTCAATTAGGGAAATCTCTTTATTTTACCCTTAAACTTGTTATTTTCATTTCTTTAACATAGGATCCATATTCAAAATTATTTTTTTCTTCAGAGCTAAGGGTTTAGGTCCATCATATTGCTTTATGCTGGAAATAAATAAGAGGCAGATATAACATCTGCCTCATTTAACAGGTTACCTATTTGCTATTTTTATTGTTTTGTTTTCTCAAAAATTTTGATTTTATTTTTAATTATTGGAGTTTGTACATTTTACTATTTTGTATCTAGGTATTTCATTATTTTCACCATGTTCCAAGAAAGTCTCCTTTCTTATGATATTACTTTGATGACGTCTACTTGTTTTTTTGTAATTGCATTCTTAAACTGCTCTGAGACAAAGGTTGGGACTTCAGTATATTTATAATCTGTGACATTTTCATCTTATGTTATGTTTACTTGACATTTGCTGCCCAGTGACTTAAATTGCAGCCCTGCTTCTGTGCTATTAAGTTCAAATACTGTGTTTTTAAACGGTTTATTTCAGTTTAAAGAGGTTTATTTATATATTTCAAAACCTCTTAATTTTTATCAAAATTTTTATCAAAAGCCTCTTCTTGACTGTGGATAAATATCCTCATACTATTTTTGTATATATTAATTTTTCTTATTTTAAGATGTTGTTTCTTTAACTCTTTGGTTGGTAGGGAAAAATTTCCAAATGCTTAAGCAAAGGGCATCCAAACTGGGGCCAAGTATTGTCATAAATATTTAGTGTTCAGGATCAACACATCTTTTTGTTGTTGTTGTTCTACCATCTAGTTATAATTTTTATCCTTTTTAAATTAAAATTTTTTTTTTATTCATTCATGTATTTGTTTTGACTGCTCTTCAGTCTTCATTGCTATGTGCAGGCTTTCTCTAGTTGCAGCAAGTGGGGCTACTCTTCATTGAGGGGTGTGTGCTTCTCACTGTGGTGTCTTCTCTCGTTGCAGAGCGCAGGTTGTAGGGTGTGAGCTCAGTATTTGTGGCACACGGGCTTGGTTGCCACACAGCATGTGGGATCTTCCCTGACCAGGGATTGAACCTGTACACTGTGATTCATGGGGTTGCAAAGGGTCGGACGTGACTGAGCGACTGAACTGAACTGAACTGAACTGATACTGTATTGGCAGTCAGATTCTTAACTGTGAATCACCAGGGAAATCCCTAACTTCTAATCACACTTCTCAGTGAGAAATTAATATTTTTTTGGCAGTTACTTCTTATAGCACCTTTTCTTCTCTGTAGCACTGCTATAAATTTATATCCACTGACTGTCTTTTCTCTAATGATACTTGGAAGGACAGAAAGGTGAGGGCAGGATTTGCTGATCTTTTATTAACTTGGTTGCCACATTCTCCCCAGAAGCTGATGCATAGTTAGCACATGTGTAATATGGGTTGGAAGTTGTTGTTATTGTCGATCTTATCTTTGTGATTTTTGAATTATCAACTTCTTTTTTTGGCAGTAAATTCATATAGTTCTATTAAATTAGTTTCTTAGAAGTGCACATCCTATTTCTAAGTTACAAGTCCCTAATTATATACTTATTTTCAATACTAAACCTATATCCAGAAGGAAAATTAAGCATAATAACAGTAATATATAGTTCCCCTAATCTGCAGGGATGATGGTTTATGGAACTTATGATGAAATGTGATTGTTTTCTAGTAAAAAACTCATCAGTTATTATAAAGTCTTTCCTCAGATTGTTCTTATGAATTAAGGAACAAACAGTGAATCTTACTTCATTTGACTTTCAGAAAGTAGTAATTGGAAGAGACTTCTTAACATTATAGCTATTTCCCAGTGTTATCAGTATTTTATTATTGCTTTTCAGAAAGCAATATATCTCCTGTTGAGGAGATGGAGTGAGAGAAATCAATTGAATGCTTCAAAAGATGTTTCCTAAGCTTTTCTTGAAATTCACTTTTTTTTTTTAATCACTGCACTTGACAAGTGAGACTATTAAACAGAGACCAATGAATATATAACATAAATGATTGCATTTTAGCATAAAAGTCCTTCTGACACTGGACATTTTTAAAAGGTAAATCACGTAAAAACAAAAAAGTTGAAAATGCATTGAGCTTTACCAAATATATGACTAACTATATGTAATGAAAAAAAAACACTTGAATAAATATTCATTTTATGATGCCTATTTCTGTTGCATTTAAAAATATAGCATCTGGAAATAAGGACTTGTAAATTATAGTCTTTTTTGCAAAAGAGTAATAAATAACCTCATCTAGAATGAGACAGAAAATTAAATTAAAAAGCTTAAAGAAAATGCATGAAGTTCTTTTAAAAGCAAATTTATAAAATGTAAATCTAAAGGAGTAGACTGTTTATCTAAATTAATAGTTCTTTTTGTTGAAAATCTGCTTCTTCCTCTCAAGCATGATCTGCAGCGTGAATGTATTTTGAGGTAGTATGGATTCAGGTCATTTTCTAAGTGGGTCAGAACAATTTTCAGAAGGTTGTAGGACCTTGGAAATCCACAGGACACCCACCAGGATATTGGGTAAATAAGGCAAAGAAGGTTCAGAGACAAGCCTTTAGGAAGGATTGTTAGGATTCTTCTTTATTCCTCCAAACCACTGTCAAGATATTCATGGTGATTCAGGTGACTCCCCAGTGCTTGCCAGTAGAAGTCTCTCCGCTCGCTTCCAAATAAGTAACCTTCAAGCTGCGAGTCTGTGGTATTTCTATACATAATGAGGGTAGAGGATTTCTAATCGCAGCATGGAGATATTTTAATGTGACTTGAAGACCTTGGGCAAGTGCATTGGTATTTGAGTCTTACTTTATGAATTCTGAAAGAGACCAAGTAAAATTCCTGTTACTGTTATTTGTTTGCTAAGTCCTGTCCAACTCTTTGCAACCCCATGGATTGCAGCATGCCAGGCTTTTCTGTCCTTTACTATCCTCTGGAGTTTACTCAGACTCATGTCCATTGAGTCAGTGATGTCATCCAACCATCTCATCCTCTGTCACCCCATTTTCCTCCTGCCCTCAATTTTTCCCAGCATCAGGGTCTTTTCCAATGAGTCAGCTCTTTTCATCAGGTGACCAAAGTATTGGAGCTTCAGCTTCAGCATCAGTCCTTCCAATGAATATTCAGGTTGATGTCCTTTAGGATTGACTGGTTTGATCTCCTTGCTGTCTAAGGGACTCTCAAGAATCTTCTACAGCACCACAATTCAAAAGCATCAATTTATGTTCAACAGGGCCCATTTGTTTACTAAGGCTGCTGTAATAAATTACCTTGGACATTGTGGTTTAAAACAACATACATTTATTCTTTTACACTTCTGGAGGCCAGAACTTTTGAGACAGAATCCCTGGGCCATGATCAAAGTATCAGCAGAGCCATGCTCCTCCCAGAGGCTCTGTAGGTGACACCCTCTTCCTTATCTTCTCCTGCTTATGAGGGCTGCCATTCCTCCATGGCTTGTCACTGCCTCATTCCTATCATAAAGGCTAGAATCTTCAGATCTTTCTCTGCCTTCACATTGCCTTTCCCCCTTTGTGTGTTTAAAATGTCCCTCCCTCCCCTCCCCACACAACTTTGTCTCCTTTTTACGAGAAATCATATAACTGTACTGATGGCCCACTCATAATAAGAATAATGTAGCTCAAGATCCTTAATCTAATCTGATGAAAAGGCCCTTTCTTGCCAGATAAAGTAACATTCACCAATTCCAGAAATTAGGATGTGAATATCTCATGTGGAGAGGTGGGTGCAGGATCAGTTTTGACCTATTACTTGGGGTAGAAGATATGGCACAAAGAGAGAGATTCTGCTCTTATAGCCAAGGCCAGAATGATGAGGCAGGGGTCCACTTGAGGAAGGCATCTGGACTTCTTTGCACTGAAAAAACAAAAACAAAAAGCACATAATATGTCCTTGAAGCAGGAATTGGAATTTGCCTAGAGGAAAATTGCCATAGAGTATCAAGCTCCAGAACTCACTTGAAGAGTCCAGGCACTTAAAGTGCTCAGTGCGTATGGTCAAATATATTTTTTTTCTTATGATAGATTTCCCCAAATGTGTAAGTCGCATGCTCCACTAATCCTGGACTTGCCTGACTCTGTCTGGGAGCCATTACTTCCACCTAAGGAGCATTACTTCCATCTCTAAATTCAATGAGCCATTGCAATGTATATGCAAAAATCTTAAGAGATAAAGGAAATACTAGACTCTTTCAGATAAAAACAATAAATTGTTTAAAAAGGAAAAAGGCATATTTGAAAAGGACTGTACAAAAATTCTAGAAGTAAAAATTTTGTAATGAAATTAAAATCTCAGTACACAAGCTAATGGAAAAATAAAAATTGTTTAATGGTATTTAAATGAAAACTAATGAATTCTTCAAATTATAATGAACTAACCCTGTTCCAAGACAGGTTATTTTGATTTCTTTATTTTAATTTTTTAAAAAACTTTTTATTTTGTAACAGAGTGCAGATAATTGACGATGTTGTGATGGTTTCAGGTGAGCAGTGAAAGGACTCAGCCATACATGTACATTATCCATTCTCCCCCAGACTGCCCTCACATCCAGGCTGCCACATAACACTGAGCAGAGATCCATGTGCTGTACAGCAGGTCCTTGTTCATTATCCATTTTAAATATGGCAGTGTGCACATGTCCATCCGAAATGCCCTAACTATCCCCTCCCTCCATCCTTCCCATCTGCAACCATAAGTTCGTTCTCTAAGTTGTGAATCCATTTCTTTTTTGTAAGTAAGTTCATTTGTATCATGTGTGTGTGTGTGTGTGTGTGTGTTTAAGATTCTGTGCCATATGGTATTTCTGCTTATCTGATTTACTTCACTCAGTATGACAATTCATATGTCTATGTTGCTGCAAATGGTATTATTTCATTCTTTTAAGTGACGGAGTAGTATTCCATTGTATATATGTATCACATCTTCTCTATCCATTCATCCCTTGATGGACATTTAGGTTGCTTCTGTGTCCTGGCTATTATAAACAGTGCTGCAATGAACATTGAGGCACATGTATCCTTTCAGATCATGTTTTTCTTTGGATATATGCCCAGGAAAAGATCAAAAGTATAGGATGAAGGGGGCAAAAGAGAAAAATAAGACTTCACTACATCTATCTTGTTTTGTTTTGACTTTTAAAAGAATGTAACTATTATATATATTTTAGAAAGCAGTAAGGAAAGAAAAAATATAATTTCTAAACCTTGAAAATGAATGGGGACACACTACATAAGCACATATAAATTGATGGTAAACCTAGGTGCAGAGTGTAAACAGATATGCAAAAAAATGTGACATTTCATTCAGGAGTCTTATTTTAGCATCGATATCATTATTGTCATTTGAAAGTCTTATATGTGTACTGCAGCATAAAGCAGGCAAGAAAATATGCTGATGTTTTAAGAGCCAGGATTTTCAGCATAAAAAGTAAAACCAGAGTAAAAATTGTTCAAAGTACTAACATTGTCTTCAAATTCAAGTTACTTTTGAGACACATACATTTCTTAGCTCTCTACTGGAATTGACTGGAAAATGACGTTCTAATAATAATTTGCATTACAAACACCCATAATATGGGTTCTTAATGCCTAAAAGAACTGGAGTTGTGGGGGAGTAATAGGGCAAGGTGGAGGTGGTGAAAGGTTTAGCTCTCATTCTGAAAAGAACAAGGAATCTTAAATCAGAAAGCAAGAAGCTACTGGGATTATGTTAAAAAAGAGAAATGCACTTGAAGGGCGTTCCCCTACACGAGAATGGAACAATTTGAGCTTTAACATGAATAATGACTGATACTTATTGAAATACATCAAATATATCAAATTTAGGATTTTAGGAAATCAGTTTTTACCCTCAAAATTAATAAGGGGAAATATATTCTTTCTTTCTTATAAACACACAGAAAGTGGAGAAAACATTCTTTTGCATAACAAATGAAGAAAGATGTCTCCTATAAAGCAATAATAATTATAGTCAATTATCATGAGTGGATTCTGCAACAATCCTGTTAAAGGTTAATAAGAAATTTTCTAATGATTAGATCATACTGCCAACACCTGAACTCTCTAATCAGTCCTCAATCTTAGCAACCTTAAAGTCATACCACATATGTTTTGTGTATATTAATATGATGCAGTGGGAGTACAGAATGTCACTCATGAATTGTGCTTGCCAAAAATTTCCTTATCTAAGCAAATCCCTAGATCTACCTACAAATTACTCACTTACTTTAACAGGAAAATTTTTAAAAATTTAAAACTTAAAAAAATGAGTTAGCAAGTTTAAGGATATTATAAGGAAACAAACAGTCAGGCACATCCAGGAAGTATCTGCAGTAGTGATTCAATTTCTTCAGCACATACATGGCATGTAAAAGAAAAAATAAAGCAATTGATACATATGAAGAGAGTTAAGAGATTCAGCATACATATGCAATTTGTGGCTCTTGTTTTGGTTCCTATTTGAATGAGTCAACATTAAAAGGCATTTTAATCAAATGGCAAAATTTGGATATGGACTTTGCATTAAAAATGTTAAAATATTATTGTTATTATGTATTATGTTAGGTTGATAATGGCATTGAGATTACCATTTAACAACAACAACAAAAAGCTTAGGCACTGTAATGTATATTGACTACTTTACTGTTTATTTGCTGAGTCCTGTCCAACTCTTTTGTGACCCCATGGACTAAATAGTCCATCAGGCTCCTCTGTCCATGGGATTTCCCAGGCAAGAATACTGGAGTTGCCATTTCCTTTTCCAATATTGAACTACTTACCTGTTAAAAAAAAAAAAAAAAAAATATATATATATATATATATATATGCTGGAAAATATTCCAAATAAGAAAAAATGAAGAGAAAAACATTGATAAAAAGATTGAAAAAATGTGTATAGTTCTTAAAGCTGAGTGTATGGGGTTCAATATACAATTCTTGCTATTCATTTGTAAAGTAAAATTTTCATTGGGGGAAAAAAAAAAAGGGAAAATACACATTACCACATAGGGAAACTATAATTTATCATGCAGTGGACAGTACATTTCACAGCTGCACTAATAATGGCCAAAAGATAATGGAATACTATTTTCAAAATGCTAATGCTGCAAATTCAAGAATGAATGAGAATCCCATGGGTAAATGTATAATATCTAGTCAAAGATGACATGAAATCAGATCAAAAACTTAGATGGGAAAATTAATCTTGAACTGTGATAGTACATCTAGTCTTGGAAGGCTGGAGAAGAAAAATGAAGTAAGAGCAAATAGAAAGTTTTATATATGAGCAAGCATGGGATTGAATGCATTTCCCTGTGAATTAGAAAGCAAGGATATAGGTTAAACATAGAACCCAGGAACAGAGGTGTATATCTGACAGGAGTTCAGTTACTAAGACACACTTACCAACCTACTGAAGTTATTAAACTTGTGTTGTGTTTTCCTGCACCACAAAATGAATGCCTCCAGAGAGCTTGAGAATAAGAGTGGACTGTGGGTAGTAGCCCCAGGGTAGGGGATTTATACTTTAAAAGCAGTGAAGAAAGGGGTGATGAATTGAAAACTGTGAAAAGGGTGGTGAAAAAGAGTCACCCTTGATAAGAGTGTGAAATAGATAAATCTTGTGAAGATGAATGGAGGATTTTCCATGAGAATGCAGAGTTGATTATACCTACTAAAAGGACCCAAACTGTGTGAATCTTAAGATATTTTTTTTTTTTTAAAGAAAAATCATTCATGAGTTTTTGAAGAGAAATTCACTAGGTGATTGTCTGAGGGGACTCATTCCCTTCTTGGTCCACTTTCCTCAGTTTTCACTAAAATCTCACATAAGAATTAGATTTGGGGAGAATGACAGACATAGCAGGTATGAATAATGATCCATTGCAAATAATGGATGTAATTCTGGTGCCCTTAGAAACAGGGTCAGGGAAAAAGAGGTAACACTTCAGTACATTTCTGGCATATGTAGAAAATCTGTGCAAAACAAATGTCTCTGTCTCTGGAGCAAGTTTTCCAAAAAATAGTCCAATAACCCCTAAATTACAAAAAATGTGAGTATATATAGAAATACTTATGAAAATTTCCATGCCAACAATGTACCCAGGGAGGTGAAAAATAGCTGGTTCAATTATCTATATATTTGTGTATTTGCATATTTATGTATTTGTACATTTTCCATTTTACTATGATTTTGTAATTATTTACTAATTGAGACTCAGGGAAGAGACCATGGGTAGTTGATCCAAGGCAGGAGGTTTATAGCTTAGAAGCAAAGACTTTTAATTTTTAAAATTAAATAGATTTCTTTATATTTTGCCTTCTACACGAGTTGGCACTGGTGTAAAGAACCTACCTTCCAAAGTAGGAGCTGTAAAGTGGTGCAGGTTCGATCCCTGGGTTGGGAAGATCCCCTGGAGATGGAAATGGCAACCCACTCCAGTATTTTTGCCTGGACGGTCCTTTGGACAGAGGAACCCGGTGGGCTACAGTTCATAGGGCTGCAAATGGTTAGACACAACTGAAATGACTTATCACACACACACACACAATAATTATGAAGTGGCAATGGGAAATTATAATGGTTAAATATGTCCTTTGGAGTTCACTAGAATAAGTTCAATTATTGCCCTTGTTTTGATTGACTCCATGGAGGTCCCCTGACATCTCTGAGTCGTGACTACCTCATCTGATGAAAAATGCATCCTCAGTAGATGTGATATGGGTCTTGGAGGGTGGTGACAGAAATCTTACTCTTTTATGCATATAGCTCAGGTATGCATCAAGTACACAGAGCTGTGCAGTATATATGTGATATTAAATTTAATGAAAATAATGATTAGAAGAAAAAAGTATGAAATTACTCCTGGTGAGAGATAGTTGATAAGAAAACAACACTGATAAATACTCTGATGAATTAATGTACCTCTACTTACTGAAGATCAATTTCTGTTCAGTCGCTCTGTCATGTCTGACTCATTGTGACTCCATGGACTGCAGCACACCAGGCCTCCCTGTCCATCACCAACTCCTGGAGTTTGCTCAAACTCATGTCCATCAAGTTGGTGATGCCCTCCAATCATCTCATCCTCTGTCGTCCCCTTCGCCTCTTGCCTTCAATCTTTCCCAGCATCAGGGTCTTTTCCAATGAGTCAGTTCTTCACATCAGGTGGCCAATGTATTGGAGTTTTAGCTTCAATATCAGTTCTTCCAATGAACACCCAGGACTGATCTCCTTTATGATGGACTGGTAGGATCCCCTTGCAGTCCAAGGGACTCTCAAGAGTCTTCTCCAACACCACAGTTCAAAAGCATCAATTCTTCCACACTCAGCTTTCCTTATAGTCCAACTCTCACATCCATACACCACTGGAAAAACCAGAGCTTTGACTAGACTAACCTTTGTTGGCAAATGTTTCTGTTCTTTAGTATGCTGTCTAGGTTGGTCATAACTTTACTTCCAAGGAGTAAGCGTCTTTTAATTTCATGGCTGCAGCTATCATTTGCAGTGATTTTGGAGCCCAAGAAAATAAAGTCTGTTGCTGTTTCCATTATTTCCCCATCTACTTGCCATGAAGTGATGGGACCAGATGCCATGATCTTAGTTTTATGAATGTTAAGCTTTAAGCCAACTTTTTCACTCTCCTCTTTTACTTTCATCAAGAGGCTTGTTAGTTCTTCTTCACTTTCTGCCATAGGGTGGTATCATCTGTATATCTGAGGTGACTGATATTTCTCCTGGCAAACTTGATTCACGGTTGTGCTTCATCCAGCCCAACATTTCTCAAGATATACTCTGCATAGAAGTTAAATAAGCAGGGTGACAATATACAGCCTTGATGTACTCCTTTCCCTATTTGAAACTGGTCTGTTGTTCCATGTCTAGTTCTAACTGTTGCTTCCTGACCTGCATACAGATTTCTCAAAAGGCAAGTCAGGTGGTCTGGTATTTCCATCTCTTTAATGATTTTCCAGTTTGTTGTGATCCACACAGTCAAAGGCTTTGGCAAAAAAAAAAAAAAAGGCTTTGGCATAGTCAATAAAGCAGAAGTAGATGTTTTTTCTGGAACTCTCTTGCTTTTTTGATGATCCAATAGATGTTACCAATTTGATCTCTGCTTCTTCTGCCTTTTCTAAATCCAGCTTGAACATCTGGAATTTCATAGTTCACATACAGTTGAAGCCTGGTTTAGAGAATTTTGAGCATGACTTTATTAGTGTGTGAGATGAGTGCAACTGTGCGGTAGTTTGAGCATTCTTTGGCATTGCCTTTCTTTGGGATTGGAATGAACACTGACTTTTTCCAGTCCTGTGGCCACTGCTGAGTTTTCCAAATTTGCTGGCATATTGAGTGCATACTTTCACAGCATCATCTTTTTGAATTAGAAATAGCTCAAGTGAAATTCCATCACCCCCACTAGCTTTGTTCGGAGTATTGCTTCCTAAGGCCCACTTAACTTTGCATTCCATGATGTCTGGCTCTAGGTGAGTGATCACACCATTGTAATTATCTGGGTCATGAAGATCTTTTTTTGTACAGTTCTTTTGTGCAGTCTTGTCACCTCTTCTTAATATCTTCTGTTTCTGTTAGATCCATACAATTTCTATCCTTTATTAAGGCCATCTTTGCATAAAATGTTCCTTTGGTATCTCTAATTTTCTTGAAGAGCTCGCTAGTCTTTCCCATTCTATTTTTTCCCTCTATTTCTTTGGATTGTTCACTGAAGAATGTTTTCTTATCTTTCCTTGCTATTCCTTGGAACCCTGCATTCAAATGAGTATATCTTTCCTTTTCTCCTTTTCCTTTCACTTCTTTTTATTTTCACAGCTATTTGTAAGGCGTCCTCAGGCAACCATTTTACCTTTTTGCATTTTTCTTGGAGATGGTCTTGGTCACTGCCTTCTGTACAACGTCGTGAATCTCAGTCCATTCGTTCTTCAGGCACTCTAATAGATCTAATTCGTTAAATCTGTTTGTCATTTCCAGGTCATACGTGAATGGTCTAGTGGTTTTCCCTACTTTCTTCAATTTACCTCTGAATTTGGCAATAAAGAGTTCATGATCTGAGCCACAGTCAGTTCCCAGTCTTGTTTTTGCTGACTGTGTAGAGCTTCTCCATTTTTGGCTGCAAAGAATATATAATCAATCTGATTTTGGTATTGACCATCTGGCAATTTCCATGTGTAGAGTCTTCTGTTGTATTGTTGGAAGAGGGTGTTGGCTATGACCAGTGCGTTCTCTTGGCAAAACTCTATTAGCCTTTGCCCTGTTTCATTCTGTACTCCAAGGCCATATTTGCCTGTTACTCCAGGTATCTCTTGACTTCCTACTTTTGCCTTCCATTTCACTATAATGAAAGGGACATCTTTTATGGGTGTTAGTTCTAGAAGGTCTTATATAGAACAGTTCAACTTCAGCTTCTTCAGCATTACTGTTTGGGGCATAGACTTGGATTACAGTGATTTTGAATGATTTGCTTTGGAAATGAACAGAGATTATTGTGTCATTTCTGAGACATCACCCAAGAACTGCATTTCAGACTCTTTTGTTGACTATGAGGGCTACTCCATTTCTTCTAAGGGATTCTTGCCCACAGTAGTAAATATAATGGTCATCTGAGTTAGATTCTCCCATTCCCCTCCATTATTAGTTTGCTGAATCCTAAAATGTCGATGTTCACTCTTGCCATCTCCTGTTCAAGTTTGTCTTGATTGATGGACTTAACATTCCAGGTTTCTATGCAATATTGTTCTTTACAGCATCGGATTTTATTTCTATCATCAGGTACATATACAACTGGGCATTGTTTTTGCTTTGGCTCCGTCTCTTCCCTCTTTCTGGAGTTATTTTCCACTCTTTGCCGGTAGCATATTGGGCACCTACCGACCTGTGGAGTTCTTTTTTCAGTGTCATATCTTTTTGCCTTTTCATACTGTTCATGGGGTTCTCAAGGCAAGTCTGCTGAAGGGGTTTGCAATTCACTTCTCTACTGGACCACATTTTGTCAGAACTCTACACCATGATCCGTCCATCTTGGGTGACCCTACATTATATGGCTCATAGTTTCACTGAGTTAGACAAGACTGGTCCATGTGATCAGATTGATTAGTTTTCTGTGATTGTGGTTTTTATTCTATCTTCCCTCTGAGTAATAAGAATAAGAGGCTTATGTAAGTTTCCTGATTGGAGAGACTGACTTTGGAGGAAACTGGGTCTTTTTATGATGGGTGGGGCCATGCTCAGTAAACAATCCAATATTCTATTGATGGCTGGGGCGGTGTTCCCTCCCTGTTGTTTGACTTGAGACCAAACTATGGTAGAGGTGATGAAGATAATGGCGACCTCCTACAAAATGTCCTGTGCAAGCACTGCCACACTTAGTGCCCCTGACCCTGTAGCAGGCCACCCCCGACCCACGCCTCCACCATAGACTCAGGCAAGTCTGGGTCAGTCCCTTGTGGGGTCACTGTTCCCTTCTCCTGTGTCCTGGTGCACACAAGGTTTTGTTTTTGTCCCCCAAGAGTTTCCCCAGTCTGTACGTTCTGGCAGCTCTGCTGCTGCTGCTGTTAAGTCGCTTCAGTGGTGTCTGACTCTGTGTGACCCCATAGACGGAGCCCACCAGGCTCCCCCATCCCTGGGATTCTCTAGGTAAGAATACTGGAGTGGGTTGCCATTTTCTTCTCCAATGCATGAAAGTGAAAAGTGAAAGTGAAGTCGCTCAGTAGTGTCCGACTCTTAGCGACCCCATGGACTGCAGCCTACCAGGCTCCTCCGTCCATGGGATTTTCCAGGCAAGAGTACTGGAGTGGGGTGCCATTGCCTTCTCCATCTGGCAGCTCTATGGTGGGGTTATTGGTGACCTCCTCCAAGAGGGTTTATGCCAGACACAGGTCTGGGAAACCCAGAGCCCCTTCCCCTAAGGCAGGCTACTGCTGACCCGTACCTCCACAGGAGACACTCAAACACTCAAAGGCAGGTCTGGCTCAGTCTCTGTGGGGTCTCCTGGTGTCCACAAGCTTTTCTTTGAGCCCTCTGAGCATCTCTGGTGGATATGGGGTTTGATGCTAAACGTGATTTTGCCCCTTTTACCATCTTCCTGGGGCTTCTCCTTTGCCCTTGAACATGAGGTATCTTCTTTTGGTGGGATCCAACATTCTTCTGTCGATGGTTGTTCAGCAGCGAGTTGTAGTTTTGGCGTTCTTGCAGGGGAAAATGAGCGCATGTCCTTCTACTCCATTATCTTAGTGTGCAAACAAAACTTATAATTAAAAACAACATTTTCAGTGTAAATTAATATTATATGATTTTTAGTACAGTACTAATACAATTATTTTACATTCCTTACCTATGAATATGTTTTCAAAGCATAGCATTCATGATATATAGAAAAGTAGTCATAATTCTAGGGAATTTATATTTCTAATAACTTAATGTAATCTTTACATGCAAGCACATTTTCCACAAATGTCCTAAAAAGAACAAGTAACCATCAAATATAGGAAATGTGATGATCTAAGAAGCAGAATTATCTATGACATGTATACAATCACAGGAATTCCTGAATCTCAGTTACTTTTCACAGATGAAGAATTAATTTATATGACTGTCTAATAAATAGTATCAATAATTCACTCATTGACTTATTAATCCTTTCATAAATATTTCAATATGTTTTAAAGTGTCAAATAGATCTTGGATGTGATTGCAAGCATTAAAGAACTATAGTTTCTTCCAATACTTACAATCTGATAAGTCTTTTCACATTAAAATTGAAAGTGAATTTTATTAGTTACTGATAATCTACACAGACATGTTGATTTATATACCATACATCTTGTAGTTTTACTTATTTAATTCCTATAGTATTTTATTGGATATATATCATAGTAAGATTTAAAGTTGACCTTGGCACTTAGCCAAGGGCTTTGAGCTACATACACCAAATCTGCAAACAATTTAAAGTAATGAATGTATATTTTCTCCTGTATAAAACCCACAGATATTTAAATTATTATATAAACTCCCTAAAATAATTTTATTCTCTGCTATCCAAGTTTTAAGAAATAGAAGTAAACAGGCTTAGAACTCCAGGTGAATAAACTTTTACTTTTATTTTTGTGGTTTAAAATTTGAAGCAGTATCATATGAAGAAAGAGTGAGATCAGTTAGTAAGTATACACTATATTACAACTTGGTAACATTTACCTAATGAAAAACAGTGTGTCACATGAATACTGATCAAAAGTATTCATTGTTTAAATTGTGGATTTGAAACATTTGAAAAAATGAGTATATGCTCTTTAATAATCAATTGCACCTAGAAAAGTAGTATACCTGTATTTGAAAAAAAATGTTTTTATTTCTCATTTTTACATCATACTTATATTTCTTTTTATAGACATCTGTATAGAAGGTTTAGGAAAATGTATGTATTACCTTCTTAAATAACAATAGGATGTCTATCTTGTAAGGCATTTATGATCTCTCTAATCTTATATATATATTATACAAATTTCTAAAATGATACACAAAAATTATTAGAAAATTAATACCTTAGAGAAGAGAAACTAAGGTACAGTAGATGTCACATTTCAAAAAACAAATTTTAACAACAAAATTAGTAGTGATAGAATATATTTTTATTTGGTGGCTTAACAAAATTGATCAAAGTTTTAAGGAATTACAAATATCCCTTCTACGTTCCAAAGAATATAAAAAATTAGTACATATGTCATTGTATACGATACCCTA
Source organism: Bos mutus (assembly GCF_027580195.1). Lineage (NCBI taxonomy): Eukaryota > Metazoa > Chordata > Mammalia > Artiodactyla > Bovidae > Bos > Bos mutus. The sequence continues at coordinate 75,470,650 of NC_091632.1, forward strand.
GAAATCCCCATTTCACTAAGTATCTTGTTTCTAAAAAATATAATTCAGTACAGTTCAGTTCAGTAGCTCAGTCGTGTCAGACTCTCTGTGACCCCATGAATCACAGCGTGCTAGGCCTCCCTATCCATTACCAACTCCCGGAGTTCACTGAGACTCACGTCCATCGAGTCAGTGATGCCATCCAGCCATCTCATCCTCTGTCGTCCCCTTCTCCTCCTGCCCCCAATCCCTCCCAGCATCAGAGTCTTTTCCAATGAGTCAACTCTTCGCATGAGGTGGCCAAAGTACTGGAGTTTCAGCTTTAAGCATCATTCCTTCCAAAGAACACCCAGGACTGGTCTCCTTTAGGATGGACTGGTTGGATCTCCTTGCAGTCCAAGGGACTCTCAAGAGTCTTCTCCAGCACCACAGTTCAAAAGCATCAATTCTTTGGCATTCAGCTTTCTTCACAGTCCAACTCTCACATCCATACAATAGCCTTGACTAGACGGACCTTTGTTGGCAAAGTAATGTCTCTGGTTTTGAATATGCTATCTAGGTTGGTCATAAGATACACTTAATCCTTTTCTTTTTTTTTTTTGGCCTTGGCAATCTTTGAAAAAGTTTTCCAAGCTCTGAAGACATTCTGATTTTGTGTTCAACCATACTAGAAAATGTGTTATTAAATATCTGTTTAATTTAATTAGATTATTCATCCACTTATTTGAAAAACTGTTACTTTTTAGCATTTGAAAAATAATTTGAAAACAATTAATTTTCAATGATTTAATCATTAATAGATACTCAACCATTATTGAGTATGCATTATAAGCTAGGGATACCCTTAAAATCTGAAATTTTAGATTCAAGATACTTTATAGAGACTGAATATTACAATTTAAAGCAGTGGGTTTTTTTTTTTTTTTTTCATACAGCCAAAAAGGGGAGCCTTATTTGGGACTTCGTTTCATGAATATATCTTTCTTTCTTGTCTTCAGAATCTTTCCTCTTTAGATTGTCTTAATCCCAGCTATCCTTTGATCATGATTGGTCATTTGCTCTCATTTTCTCCTCATCATTTCTTCGCAATCTAGATAAGCAATGGGACCCCTCATATAAAACCTTTGCTCAACCATATTTCCCCACTTGCTCTCAGTTCATCACTACAGAATGGATCATGAAGATGCAATGAAGTTTACATCTGAATTTCCCCTTCAGCAGGGATGCCACTCCCTGTGGTACAGCCTACATCTGACTTGAGAACGATTATGTAGATCAGGGTCCACCATCCCAAACCCCATCACTGACTCATGCTGGACAAGCAGTTAGAGAAAACCAAGCAAATCTTCATGGACTTAAGCTATTGAGGTTGCAGGGTTAATCTGTTAGTACAGCAAATGTATTAATAATTTATCCTGTTTCATCAATGATCCATAGTTCACTCTATCTGAGGATATTTTGGGGGCAAAGGAGTTATTTGATTTGAGTAGAATCATAGTTATGTTATTCATTTAATCTAAGAAAGTTATTTAATGTCTTTACTTCTTAGTGTTAATGGGCGTCTTCTCAGTAGCCTTCTATAAATTGGTAATACTAATCACTAAGTCATAACTTTGTTGTAAAAAAAAAAAGAGTGTTAAATAAATATTCTTGTCTCTCTTCTTTCCCTTGAATAACCTGGTTTATATATCATTTTAATCTCCAAATGTGCCTGAGTTTTCAATTTTCTCTGCTGCCTTGGATGACTCATGTACCCTTACTCAGCAACTTACAATAAATAGCACCAAAGCACCATTCTCAGAATCTCTCTTTATTACATCTGTTTTTTCCCCCTCAAAATTCTGATTTCTTTTCATAACTTGAACTAACATTTCTATGATCTTATTCTCCAGTCAGGACCCCTCTTCTGACACCTCTTCTCTTCTTACTTCCCATTAGAGCTTTCTCATATTACACAACAGCCCAGCAAGTCCACTTGTTTTTACCCAGATCTGCCTCCCTCGGTAACGTTTCCTTCATGCTCCTTGTTAGCATGCCTCTTCTCAGGTGAATTATTAAAATGTTCTCTTTGACCAATAGATCATAAGCTGTTCGATTATTTTGTTGCTATTTTATAATCATTCTCCTCTTTCCTCATGTGTGCTCCATTTGTTCAAGCTTTATTAGGCTTATACTTAGCCCACATTGCATACAGAATAAACACACACACACACAATTTAACACTTTAAATCTATCACGGTAGAACCTCAAATCTCATCTCCCAAATTTTGACACATATGTCTATCCCATATTCTGTGAACACAGGGGATTCCAGGCTGGAAAAGTGTGAGAATAAGATCATAGAAGTTTGATTTTTATTAGTTTCCTCTCTGCAACCACATCTGAATACATATCACCTGCATGTCAGCCCTGCACTATAGAAAGATTATTTAATCCAACAGACAGTCATCTCTCCCTAATCTCCTACAGAATCTGGTTCTTGCTTAATCACAGTATGGCTTACCCATTACTAACCAAACTGTTAATACATACTCTATTAACAGGCTGCTCATGCAGAACAGCAAGGAAGGTCTAATTTCCTTCTATTTCTCACAATACCCAGAACAGACTGGAGAAAGTTGCTAAGGCTATAAAATTGGAGCAAATATCCTTATTAGATTATGTATTAAAATATGATCTTATTTATAATAATTATGTGAGCAGTGCCTATAACCTATTAATTGTAGATAATGGATGTAGTCTGTAAACTTTGTGTAGGGCCGACGATGCCTGGATGCATTTTACAACTTCTCACCCTGTCAAATGGAACAGATAATGCTGTATTTGAAAGCAAGTTATATTGGAGCACTTTGGAATATAAAATTAATTTATTTTTATATTAGAAAGCCCATCTGTCCATGTTTTATTAGCATTATTTCTGTGTGTGTCTACTGTTTAGCCAGAGCACATACCTTTCTTAATAATATGCTACACTAAACACATGGCATAACATACTTTAAAATTAAAACCATTGTGAGACACCACTCCACATGCTTCCACTAGAATCAAAAAGCAATACCAAGTATAGGAAGGATATTTCTGTTCGGGGTGTTCATATTGGCATTTAAAATGGGTAATTGATGTTTTACTCATAATTCAAGTTATAGTTGTAGAATTTCAATGTTTGTTGACTTTACTGCTAAAATCAGGAATCATCTTCTGTAAGTATTTAGCATTCTTCTGGTAATTAATTTTTATTATATATAAAATATTGTTCCATATTTGAGAGCATAATATAATTTATATTATGGCATATCATAATAAATATTTTAATAAATACATATACAGGGTTCTTGCCTAGATAATCCCAGGGACAGAGAAGCCTGACAGTGCATGGGGTCACAAAAGAGCTGGACATGACTTAGTGAGTATAAAAATGCAAAATATATAATACAAAGCTGACCTTTTACCACCCATGACTTGGAAGCACTCCTTACACCCAGTGAAAGGATACACATATGGCAGACACTTGGAAAAAATTATTGCAGACAGAGACCAGTGGGTTTTCACTGACTGGGACTGAGTTTGATACTCACCAAATATCACTAAGGAAGAGATTCATGTGCTGTGGCACTCTTTTAATTATGGGAGGCAGTGCATTTATCTGAGTCATTTACCTTGTACCTAGTCAAACTGCTCAAATTTAAAGGAATCCATAGGGACATATTTTTAGCAAGTCCACGTTCCCATGACTCATCTGATTATGAAGGGTTGGAGTTAGTGACACTCAATCACATGAAATGACCCACTTTTAAATGAGTTACTTGATCCTCAAAATCATGATTTCAGATAATCTGGAAGTTTTATGACTGCTGGAGGGAGTCTGGTCAGGTGGAAGTTTCAGGCTTCTCATGTCATTAGAAGAACAGAAATAAAAGAGACTTATAGTATGGAAGGAATGATGCTGAAGCTGAAACTCCAGTACTTTGGCCACCTCATGTGAAGTGAGGTGACTCATTGGAGAAGACTCTGATGCTGGGAGGGATTGGGGTCAGGAGAAGAAGGGGATGACAGAGGATGAGATGGCTGGATGGCATCACTGACTCGATGGACATGAGTCTGAGTGAACTCCAGGAGTTGGTGATGGACAGGGAGGCCTGGCGTGCTGCGATTCATAGGGTCGCAAACAGTCGGACATGACTGAGCGACTGAACTGAACTGACAGTATGGTTTGAGCTCATGGGATTTATAGGCAGAGACTAACAGACTCCAGTTTCTTCTTTCACTGCAGTTACTACAGTGAGAATTAATGGAAGAGCATTGCAGTTATATGCACAATGGGTGCTGAGAATCTCTGAAAGTGGAGGCTAGATTATCTCCACTAGGTAAGGGGAGTGACTTGAAAATTCAGCAAAAGGCAAGAGAAACCTGGAGGTGGTAAAAGAGGAAGGAAGGAATAAGATCCTGGCACTGTGACGGACTTGGTTGTAGGCTTAAATTTCACATTAGTTTTCTTTCTGTTACTCTTTCTTTAGCCACTAAGTCATGTCTGACGCTTTGTGGCCCCATGGACTGCAGACCTTCAGGCTCCTCTGTCCATGAGATTTCCCAGGTAAGAATACTGGATTGTGTCACTGTTCCCTTCTCCATGGGATCTTCCTGACCCAGGGATTGAACTCAAGTCATTGCACTGCAGGAGAAGGCAATGGCACCCTACTCCAGTACTCTTGCCTGGAAAATCCCAGGGACGGGGGAGCCTGGTGGGCTGCTGTCTATGGGGTCGCACAGAGTCCGACAGGACTGACGCGACTTAGCAGCAGCAGCAGTGGCAGCATTGCACTGAATGTGGATTCTTTACTGCTGAGCCACAGGGAAGCCCCTTTCTGTTACTAATGAGTGTGATATTTAGGTACTTAGAAATTACAGGAAATATTTACTTTCAGTTTTTATCTTTACTGATCAGTATTCACTGCACTAAAGCCTTTACCGTTTGATGCACAGAATAAAATGTAAGAATACTGAAACTGAAAGAAATTACAGAAATACTATAACAAATGGTTACCAGCTAGTCCACAGGTTGCAAACTGGCAAGAAGTAAGCCAATTAATGGGATCGCTATGAAAAAATTGACACAAGTTCACATTGCCATGTGATAATGGACTCTAAGGCTTGAAAAGTCACTCCAGGTGAATAAACATCTATAAGTGAAAGTGAGTGAAGTCACTCAGTCGTATCCAACTCTTTGCATCCCCATGGACTGTAGCCTATCAGGCTCCTCCATCCATGGGATTTTCCAGGCAAGACTGCTGGAGTGGATTGCCATTTCCTTCTCCAGGGGATCTTCCTGACCCAGGAATTGATGCAACTTTTGAGCTGCAACAGGGATCACTCCATAAATTGAAGGCAACTCTGTATGGAAATACAATGAAGACATTATGAATGTCAGCGCCAGAAGCAATCAGTCACTATTTTCCATTTGGAAGTATAATTTCAGGAACAAGAAAATGAGTAATATCCTTCCGCTCAGAATCACTCTCCTTGGTTAGGAGGTCATTGACTATGCCTGTGTGTGAAGAATTCTTAAACAGAACCACTGCTACTCTGCTAATTCCTTTTCAGCCTCCTGTATCTTGGCATTGAACCTCCATTGTTGTAAATGATATGAGTATAAATTTATCTCAGTTTCTCAGCAGTCTGGCCAGAAAGTTCATGGGAATACTGTTGGGTACCTATAAGAAAGTAAGAAATGTATTACATCAGTTGTGAGATTTCCTTACTCATTATTTCCTCCTGAAGGACAGTGATCATGTCTTTTTAAATATATTATCTTCATTTCTGAGCACATTTTCAGCTGGACCATATCAATGATTCTAAACTTCATTGAAAAAGATGGAAAATACAAGTAACCTAGAATACTTAACATTTGTAACCTTTGTCAATTTCCACAATGGAAGATTAGGACTAGGAGTTGGAAGTGATTGAATTTGGGAATAAATTTAAACACGGAAGAACATGTATGGAGGGATAGAACAAAATGAGAGGAGCTCTGTTGGATGCTTCCTAGTCTGTATCTCTTGATTTCAAAGTTATAATTGCATGTAAGTCCTCCTGCATGCACTTTGCCATGCAATATATCCTATACAAACAGAACTTAGTACAGAAAAGAAGCTCCCCATATAATTTTAGGCTAATGGACAGATACAGGAAGAAAATAAAATCAATAATAAGAAGAGAACCTGATAGAAACAACTCTGGAGAAAAAAAAAATCAGGGGAAATGCTCTAAAGAAAGAAATGGAGGAATATTCACAGTGAAGGAGCTGGACTCCATGGGGTTCCACGTAATATATTGACTTTCACATATTAAATATGTTAAGGTGAAGATGTTTTTATAAGCTTACAGGAACAGGGGAGAGAGAGTATTATTTTGAATATTGAGAATTTGGAATAGAAATATTTTATCTCCTTACTTGGAGGAAATTTGGTTTATGAGTATGACAAATGTGTAAAATAAAACTAGATTTAAGATTTTTTTTTTGCCTCACTTTCAGATTTTTCACTTTACCAGTTTTGCTTTAGAAATTTACAGAATTTTTTAAACATATTTTCCAAGATGAGTTTGTTCCATGCCTGTTGTGTATGTTTTGTATTACAGCAGACATGGCAGGATTGGGTTCTTGGATTTAGAAAATCTGCTGTTGCCTCCTAATCTTAATTAGTTACCTGCTACACTTGTTCATTCCTGCACTATCTTTTCCACTCGGTTGCCTTACGGTGACAAGCACTGATGCACCGTGCCTGCCCAGGGCTTTACTTGTCAAATTGAAGTCACAGAAAGCACAGCACCTTGTTTTGGATGGAGCAGGATAAGATAAATCTTGTTTTTCTCTTCTTTCTGTTAACAGCTAGCTGCTTTTGAAAAAATCGGACTCTTTCAAACTGAATACATAAAACTGGGAAGGTTGAAGCTGCCGAGGTCAGCTTGCAAAGGCTAAAGCCAAATAAACCACACTCTATTGGGGTATCAGCATGTAGGAGACTTATGGTCTTTTTTGCCCCTTGTATTGTATTTAGATCAAAGAAGGATGAAGTGAAACTCTAGCTCTCATGGGTGAAGAGGGGCTGATGGCTGTGAGTGGTTTTTGGTTTTGACAATGACATGACATTGACAATCTAGGTTAAATAATAGGTCCTTAAAATGAACTCCTAATAGATTACAAAATATGATAATGATAAAGAAGAAGTGTCATTATCACATAAACATCTTGAAAAGAGTGAAAGTGTTAGTCTTTTAGTCGTGTCCGACTCTATGCAACCCCATGGACCATAGCCAGTCAGGTTCCTCTGTCTGTGGGATTCTTCAGACAAGAATACTGGAGTGGGTTATCATTCCCTTCTCCAGGGGATCTTCCTAACCCAGGGCTCAAGCCTGGGTCTCCCGTATTGCAAGCAGATTCTTTACTGTCTGAGCCCCGAGAGAAGCCCCCATAAACATCTTGGTTGTATCTAAATTTCTGTAAGAATAAAATACATAAAAATGGTAAGCAACTTGAATATTATATAATGTGATATAATTTTTAATTTTATAGTATTTGTTTGTGATGTTAGTCTTTGATTCTATTGTTTGTGCTTTATGCTTAAAGTTGAAATGAGAATGATGACAATGAAATGCATATATAGACCTTTATAGATACATAGCATATTCACATATATTTTTGTAACTGTAATAATAAGAGTGGTATAAGACTGTGACTGAGACCCTTAGAGAGGGATGGTATAAGGCACAAGTACAAAATAGGAAGTGGTTAATAGGAACCCATGTTATAAGAATGTCTTCCTTCTCCAAACCATTGTCTCTGGATAAGAATCGAAATAGCCCGTTTTTAGTTATCCTTGAGCTTTTGATCATTTCCTTGGGAAAAATATGTAATCATATAATATAGCAAGTAATTTTTGATTACCTACTAAGGAAGAGCTACGCTACTTGGCAAAGATATAATGACAATCAGTATGAGAGGACCTTCTACTGTCCTATAGCAAAAAAAGTATGTGGAAATATAGAGAATGCACACAAAAAATCACTTCTTGATAAGCATTATAGTGAATTGCACAATGGTGGAGGACCATAGAAAAGATATGTGACCTAGTCTTGAAGGTAAAAGACTTCCAGGGAAATAGCTAGTAATTTGGGGTGAGGCCCTCGTGAGAAGATAGGTGATAAGTTTGAAATTTGTGCTAAAGAATGGAGGACACAAAAGAAAAGATCTGAATATTTCTTTTACCGATTTAGTCACAGTCAGTGTCAGCAAGTGAAGTAGTAAACAGGGCAGCATCTCACAAGTTATAAATATTGGCATCTCTGCCTTTGAAATAGTCTTGTTGGGAAAATGAACTTCATTTCCTAATGACCTGAATAAGTTTATTAAAAAAAAAATTGGCACCTAAAGAATGAGCTTGTTTTTTTTGACATTACTCAATCAGTGGCTGAGCCAATATGAAACAGATTCCCTTGATTAATACTCTACAACACCAAAACAATTCAAATTAAAAAAAAATCTTAAATACAATGACATTGTAATGTTCTTCAAACCATTTTGCTACCAAATTAAATCTGTTTTGATAACAAAGAAACTGCAACCAAAATGTGTCCCCTTACATTTAGAAAAAATGTACAGCAGTCTGTTTATGACAGCTTAGAGCCTGCTCAATAAAAATATTTTTGAGATTATTCCATGGTTCTTGTATGCAAAGTGTCTTCAGTTTTGTCTGACTGTTTGCAACCCCGAGGACTGTAGCTTTCCAGGCTCCTCTGTCCATGGTATTCTCCAGGCAAGAATACTGGAGTGGGTTGCATTGATCTCCAGGGGATCTTCCTGACCCAAGATTGAGCCTGTGACTTTTATATCTCCTGCATTGGCAAGTGGGTTCTTTACCACTGGTGCCATCTGGGAAGCCCATGGTCCTTATAGGCTTATAATTCCTAAATTCTTTGTTATTAGTTAAATGAAAACAATAAAGAAGCATAACCCAAGAATGAGGTATCTAAAGGAATATTAAAGGCTCTTAATTTAGCTCCTACATTTTAAACTTTCATGTAGAAGAATTGTGTGAATTGTTTTCATTTGAAATTTTTTTGTTTTGTTTTTTGTCCTTTAAGAAAATATGCAGTCACTCAATATACTACTTGTCAAAACCTGCCAAAATAATTCTTGTATGTTGTTTTACAGACAGACAGTTTTTCAATTTTAAATCAAAGAAAGACTGTTGTTGAGGACTAAATGTAGAAAAGTATTGGTTGTGTTTTGGTTTTGTTTTTGCAAGAAGAGGAAAACTAAAGTACATAGAGCATTTGTTCATTAAAAGTGTCTAAAACTTAAATAGAAAAAAAAAAAAAAAAAGAATGACTTCCGTTCTCCTGGTCAGACTCCAAATTGGGTAATTGCATTTTGCTTTCTTACAGTTCCTTGCCAGCTTCTAGCACAGCTGTCATCCTCTTCTATTTCTATGCTAAACTACAGTGCAGTGTTTTATGCATAGTGGGAAGCAGCAAATTGTTTTACCCTCCAGAGAGAGGTGAGGCTCTGAAAAGGGATGGATTCTTTACTTCCCTTCTCTGATTCCAGGAATGTTATATAAATATTTTGAAAAAAAAAGGAAGTAAAAAATACTGTTGTATATGTAATATTTTCCTGTTGTTATCAGGCTCTGCCTCCAGGCACTAGCTCTAATAAAAGGATATACTATAAAACAAAACATAAGGTTAAATACAGCTTCAACCAAATGATCAAATACATATGTATAGAATACATAAAACTCTATGGAGGCATATAATTGAATGAGCTTAAAGTGTTCATATAAATGTTTCTTAGATGAGGTTTTAAGTAAATTTTTTAGTATATAGAGGCTTTTTAACTGTGAGAATTGTGAGATCCTATAATGCATAGATGTGATTTTTTTTTTGTTTAGAGAAGAGTGGATTAAAAACCCTTAGTCATCATCAATCTGCCTATTTACTTATAAATAACTTTATTCCATAAACTTACTAAAGCTGAGGATGTGCATACCCATACCTCATAGGAAACGTATACAGGTATGCACCAAAAAATATGTGCAGCTAATGATCGTAGCAATAGAAAAGTTAACTATTATTACATGCAACAGAAATAAAGTTATGCAGATTACATAACTCCATTGATATAAATTTCAAAAAGAAATACTACTACTTTAAGGTGTTACAAGAATATGATGATGACTGGACCAGGATTGTGGGATTTTTCTGGGCTATTATTAATATCCTGTAGTGCATCTGGCTTTGGTTACATGGCTGTGGTTCACCAGCAATATACCTATACTTTGCAGTGCTTTCTAATGCATACTTTATTAAAGAATATGATAATTTAAAAATTTGTTGATATTTTCAACAATTCCAGTTTATCCATCTGCTAAAAATTTCCCATCTATATTTCATGTAGTGCTAGTATTGATAATTACTAATGCTAGTATTGATAACTGTGGCTTGGATTCCATGATTTTCTTTGGAGATGATCAAATATTTTCATTTTTGACTCAACAGCACTGGGCATAGTATCTAACAAAAGAAAGTGCTCAATATTCGTTTTTTAAAGAAGGAACAGATAAATAAATAAATTACTTTGCTGACAGAAGTCTGTGTAGTCAAAGCTATGGTTTCTGCAGTAGTCATGTATGGATGTGAGTGTTGGACCATAAAGAAGGCTGAGCGCCGAAGAATTGATGATTTTGAACTGTGGTGTTAGAGAAGACTTGAGAGTCCCTTGGGCTGCAAGGAGATCAAACTATTCAACCCTAAAGGAAATCTGTCCTGAATACTCATCGGAAGGACTGATGCTGAAGCTGAAGCTCCAATACTTTGGGCACCTGATGCAAAGAACTGCCTCATTGGAAAAGACCCTGATGCTGGGAAAGATTGAAGGTGGGAGGAGGAGGGGACAACAGAGGACAAGATGGTTGTATGACACCATAGACTCAATGGACATGAGTTCCAGAGAGCTCTGGGAGATGGTGAAAGACAGGGAAGCCTTGTGTGCTTCAGTCCATGGGGTTGCAAAGAGTTGGACAAGACTGAGCAACTGAACAAGGGTAGAATCCAGACTGAGAGTTTAGAATCAGAAAATTAAAAGTGAATTTTGTTGTTCTACAGACTGGTGTCAAGTAAGCAATGAGAGAAAATAATAAAATGAAGGCATCAAAGGAAAAGAGAAAGAACATGAAAAAGCAATCAGGAAATCTAATAAAACCGGAATCTGTAACCACTTAGTTTAGTGATAGACATTATAACATACTTCTATGGACCTTACAGATATCTCTAAAATAAACACACTGGAGAGATGGAAATGATTAAATTAATGGAGGGCTTTTGGGTTTTGTGTCTATTTTTAACTGCACTCCTTCAAATAAGGACATATACAAGAAATGTTTTGATATGATGGTTTTACTGCACACTGCTTTACTTTTCTGTTTAGAAGGGATTTTATTGGATGGTATCTAGAAATGTCTCTTTTAAGCCCTTGTTCAAGATCAAAGAGATATTTATGGAAAAACTGAGAATGCATTTTCCCAGTGAATTCCTCCCCCAGGTTAATTATCCATTCCACCATGTCCACATTTCTCCTCCAAAAAATCTTTGCATTATTTTAGTGGTTGATGTAATTATTGACATGAATTGAAATAGTGTATTTGTGTATTTAACAACTGTGTCTGTCTGCCTCACTGAACTTCAAGTTCCTGGACAGCAGTCATAGATTCACTCCTGTATCTCCTGTTTTGGGGATAGTTTTGGGGACATAGAACACGTTTATAAAAATGGGTTAGCACAGTGATATTTTGTGTTAAACCTAAAAGTTACAGTGGACAAATTCTACACAACTTCAATTATCTTATAATTCTGATACATAAAGAGAGTTTGCTATATTTATTTACATTGTTGAAAAAGTGAGTTTTCTATTGTTAACAGGATATCAACAACATAGTCTTTTTGGGAAAATGTTTCAGGTGCTATTCAGATGTTGATGTTATTAGCATTCTAACCCAATCAAGTCACTATATAGAAATATAAATAAATAGCTAATTGTAAATGTGTCAATCAGAAAACCTTAGCAACCTTCAGTCTGTCAATAATAGTGTTGTTACATCATTCTATAAATACACTAAAGCCAAAGATATGCATACTCTTAACTCAACAGTCCTACTCTTAGCTATATTAAGCATAAATGTGTATATCTGTGCATCAAAATATGTACCAGGATGCTGAGGGCAAAGGATTTGTAAACAGTTGTATGAGATAGGAAACCACATTCTCATTTCAGTCTAGGTCACCATGGCTCCATCCAACACTGTACTACATTTGTTATTCCCATGTTATTTACTGACTGTAACATATATTTGTACAGTAATCCAGGTCACTATTTTTTTTATTATTATATGTAGTGTCATTTTATTAAATGATGATCGCACATGGGCTCTGAAGTTAAACTTCTGGGGTTTGACTCTCACCCAATTATAGTTCTCCCTGACTGTGTAAATTTAACTTTCATGCCTTCCTTCACCTTCATCTTGCAAAATGAGGAAGAAAGCTAACAAAAACCTAGGACAACTGTGAGGTTTGAATGAAAAAATAGTTGTGTGGCACTTAAACAGTGCTACTCATAGTAAATGTTCAATATGATCTATATGATGGTGACTATTAGGAATTGTATTGGCATATACAATATCAATGTCTATTTGAAACTAAGATGTATAGAAAATTAAAAAGGTAGTGAAAAAGCCTGGATTACATAGAGGAAGAACTCTAAATGTGAGTTTCTACTCTGACGCCCATGGTGTGTGATGTCATTAAATTTAATTAACCCATTACAGCCTCAATAATCCCATGTTTAAATGAGATTCAGTTCAGTTCAGTTGCTCAGTCATGTCTGATTCTTTGCAACCCCATGAACTGCAGCATGCCAGGCCTCCATATCCATCACCAACTCCCGGAGTTCACCCAAACTCATGTCCATTGAGTCAGTGATGCCATCCAGCCATCTCATCCTCTGTTGTCCCCTTCTCTTCCTGCCCTCAATCTTTCCCAGCATCAGGGTCTTTTCAAGTGAGTAAGCTCCAATACCACAGTTCAAAAGAATCAATTCTTTGCCATTCAGCTTTCTTTATGGCCCATCCATACATGGCTACTGGAAAAACCATAGCCTTGACTAGATGGACCTTTGTTGGCAAAATAATGTCTCTGCTTTTGAATATGCTGTCTAGGTTGGTCATAACTTTCCTTCCAAGGAATAAATGTCTTTTGATCTCATGGCTGCAGTCACCATCTGCAGTGATTTTGGAGCCCCCAAAATTAAAGTCAGCCACTGTTTCCCCATCTATTTGCCATGAATTGATGGGACCGGATGCCATGATCTTAGTATTCTGAATGTTGAGCTTTAATGAGATTAATAATTTCAATTCCATAGGGATCTTATGAGAATCTCTTTCTTCTTTTAAATGCACTTGTTTCATAAATGCAAGGATTTCTTTTTTAAACTTTATTATTTATTTTTTACTGTGCTGGGTCTTTCTTGCTGCATTGGGCTTTTCTCTAGTTGTGCAGAACGGGTACTCTAGTCACATTGCGTGGGCTTCTCATTGCAGTGGTTTCTCTTGTTGCAGGGCATGGGCTTTAAGCTCATGGGCTTCAGCAGTTGCAGCTCCCAGGCTCCAGAGCACAGGCTCAGTAGTTGCAACACATGGGCTTAGTTGCTCCACGGCATGTGGGACCTTCTCAGACCAGGAATTGAACCCATGTGTCCTGCATTGGCAGACAGATTCCTTACCACTGAGCCACCAGAGAAGACCCGTGGATTTCTTAACATCAATGATATGACTGTGCTTGACATATAAAATATATTTAAAATGGAAGAATCCCTTCTGGTAAAAACACACTGTGGGACATGAACAAATGTAATGCTATGTTAATCTCCTTTGTCTCCCTTTGATATTATCCTTTATGGAAATTAAGTTTTCCTGATTAAATAAATACATTCTGCTTTACTATAAGTTAATAATATAGACTCCTAGACCCAAGGAGATTATGCACAGAATGAATAAACTCACTGACAATAGGAAAAAGAAAAAAAAGAGGCCAGGGTTAGTATGAGCAACAACGAGATGACTGCTAACAGTCCTGAGAGCAACAGAAAAAGACAGCTGCCTGACAGTGTTTCCTCCTGCTTGGGCTTGACGTTTGGAAAGTACTGAACCAAAAGAACTGTTTCAGCTCCCCACCACCTAGTCTGGACCGAATGGTTTTCATACCTTGTTTGTGTTTTTACCTTTCATTTTGCCTCAAGAACAGGGCGTGGTGTGTGGTGTCTGGCCAGACCATGTCTCCACAGTTTGCACACCCTTGAAAGCCCTTCTGTTACTTTGCCTGACAGTAGAGTTGCCTATCAGTGCTTTTCTTTCAGTTGACATCACACAGAAGTTATTTGTCAATCCTCTATTTTCTATGAGGTTTTGAAAATCTTGAGGAGATAGACCCAGAAAAATCACAGAATCGTCTTTCACAAGGAAGAGTTGTGAATTTAATTTTGCCAAATGGGTCATTGACATATTGTTCCCATTGACAGAATGAACAGAACCAGAAATAACTTTATATATGCAGAAGTAAAGGTTATTTTGCTGAGAATTCCAGAGTTATAAAAATTAAGGTAAAAACAGATGAGAAATATAACAAGATATTGAATATAGTTCCTGTGCCATACAGTAAAGGCTTATTATCTATCCCAAACTTCTAGTTTATCTCTCTATTCCCTTTGGTAACCATAAGTTTGTTTTCCCTATCTGTGAGTCTATTTCTGTTTTGTAAACAAGTTCATTTGTATCAGTTTTAAAAATTCCCTTTGGTAACAAGTTTGTTTTCTATGTCTATAAATCTACTTCTGTTCTGTAAACAAGTTCATTTGTATCATTTAAAAAAATGCTATACATAAGTGATGTCATATGATACTTTGACATTTCATTAGTATGACAATCTCTAGGTCAATCTACTTTGCTGCAAATAACATCATTTCATTCTTTTTTACTGCTGAGTATTTTATCACACACACACACACATGCCATATCTTCTTTATTCATTCACCTGTCTATGGACATATGTGTTTCTTCTAAGTTTTGGCTACTGAAAATAGTGCTATAGTGAATATTGGGATGCATGGATCCCTGTGAATTAGAATTTTCTCCTGATATATGCCAAGAAGTGGGATTGCTGGATCATATGCTAGTTCTACTTATAGTTTTTTTGGGAACCTCCGTACTGTTCTCTATAGTGGCTGTACCAGTCTACATTCCCACCAATAGTGTATAGAAGGTTCCTTTTTCTCCACATCCTCTCCAGCATTATTACTTATAGACTTTTAGTGATAGTCATTCTGACTGGTGTGAGATGATACCTCATTGTAGTTTGGATTTGCATTTCTCTTGTATCAGTGTTGTTGAGCATCTTTTCATGTGCCTGTTGGCCATCTCTATGTCTTATTTGGAAAAAAGTTTCTTTTGGTCTTCTGTCTTTTTTTTTTTGATTGGGTTTTTTTAAATATATATATTAACTGTATATTTTGGAAATTTAATTAATCCCTTGTAGGTAGCATTGTTTGCAAATAATTTAATTGCTTTTTTTTTTTTTTTTTTTTTTTAGAAATTAAGAAAAGAGAATAGTTTCTAATGTTTATCCATGTATTGACTGTTCGTAGTGCTCTTTACTCCTTCCTGTATTTCCCAGTTTTGTTTTGATATTATCATCATTCATAAAGGACTTTATCATTTTCTATAGCTCGTGCATGCTTCCTTAGCTTTCATTTCTCTGAAGGTGTTTTCACCCCATTTCAAAAGATACTTTCAATAAATATCTATTACAGAATTGACAGCTTTAATTTTTCAGCACTTTATTTTTTTTTATTTGATAAATTTAACGCCT
The DNA here is from genome assembly GCF_027580195.1 of Bos mutus. Taxonomy (NCBI): domain Eukaryota; kingdom Metazoa; phylum Chordata; class Mammalia; order Artiodactyla; family Bovidae; genus Bos; species Bos mutus. Next base: position 75,486,595 of record NC_091632.1, read on the forward strand.
TTTATTGCCATACCTCATTTTACTGTGCTTTGCTTTAGTGAGCTTTATAGATACATGTTTTTTTTTTTTTTTTTTTTTTCCTTGTTAATTTTCTGTTTAGTTGATCTATCCATAAGTGTGAGTGGGGTATTAAAGTCTCCCACTATTATTGTGTTATTGTTAATTTCTCCTTTCATACTTGTTAGGATTTGTCTTACATACTACAGTGCTCCCATGTTGGGTGGATATATATTTATAATTGTTATATCTTCTTCTTGGATTGATCCTTTGATCATTCTGTAGTGACCTTCTTTGTCTCTTTTCACAGCCTTTGTTTTAAAGTCTAATTTATCTGATACTGAGTATTGTGACTCCTGCTTTCTTTTGGTCCCAATTTGCATGGAAAATCTTTTTCCAGCCCTTCACTTTCAGTCTGTATGTGTCCCCTGTTTTGAGGTGGGTCTCTTGTAGACAACATATGTAGGGGTCTTGTTTTTGTATCCATTCAGCCAGTCTTTGTCTTTTTGGTTGGGGCATTCAACCCATTTACGTTTAAGGTAATTACTAATAAGTATGATCCGTTGCCATTTACTTTATTGTTTTGGGTTCGAGTTTATACACCATTTTTGTGTTTCCTGTCTAGAGAATATCCTTTAGTATTTGTTGAGAGCTGGTTTGGTGGTGCAGAATTCTCTCAGCTTTTGCTTGTCTGAAAAGCTTTTGATTTCTCCTTCATACTTGAATGAGATCCTTGCTGGGTACAATAATCTGGGCTGTAGGTTATTTTCTTTCATCATTTTAAGTATGTCTTGCCATTCCCTCCTGGCTTGAAGAGTTTCTATTGAAAGATCAGCTGTTATCCTTATGGGAATTCCCTTGTGTGTTATTTGTTGTTTTTCCCTTGCTGCTTTTAATATTTGTTCTTTGTGTTTGATCTTTGTTAATTTGATTAATATGTGTCTTGGGGTGTTTCTCCTTGGGTTTATCCTGTTTGGGACTCTCTGGGTTTCTTGGACTTGGGTGATTATTTCTTCCCCATTTTAGGAAGTTTTCAACTATTATCTCCTCAAGTATTTTCTCATGGTCTTTCTTTTTGTCTTCTTCTTCTGGAACCCCTATGATTTCAAATGTTGTAGCTTTTAATATTGTCCTGGAGGTCTCTGAGATTGTCCTCATTTCTTTTAATTCGTTTTTCTTTTATCCTCTCTGATTCATTTATTTCTACCATTCTATCTTCTAATTCACTAATCCTATCTTCTGCCTCTGTTATTCTACTATTTGTTGGCTCCAGAGTGTTTTTAATTTCATTTATTGCATTATTCATTATATATTGACTCTTTTTATTTCTTCTAGGTCCTTGTTAAACCTTTCTTGCATCTTCTCAATCCTTGTCTCCAGGCTATTTATCTGTGATTCCATTTTAATTTCAAGATTTTGGATCAATTTCACTATCATTATTTGGAATTCTTTATCAGGTAGATTCCCTATCTCTTCCTCTTTTGTTTGGTTTGGTAGGCATTTATCCTGTTCCTTTATCTGCTGGGTATTCCTCTGTCTCTTCATCTTGTTTAAATTGCTGAGTTTGGGAGTCCTTTCTGTATTCTGGCAGTTTGTGGAGTTCTCTTTATTGTGGCGTTTCCTCGCTGTGTGTGGGTATGTAGAGGTGGCTTGTCAAGGTTTCCTGGTTAGGGAAGCTTGTGTCGGTGTTCTGTGGGTGGAGCTGTATTTCTTCTCTTTGTTCAGTCGCTGTGGGGAGGGAGGGAGGGATGCTGCAAACAAATGACACTGGCGGCGCCGCAGTGCCTCAGCCACACTGGGTCTGCCCCGCTCACGGGGCGCGTGTAGCCTCCCTGCCCACACTGCTCAGGCTCTAGGTTGTTCCGCCTGGGAACAATCCGAGGCTGGCCCTGGGTTGCATGCACCTCCCAGGTCCAAGCCGCTCAGGTTCAGGCACTCAGGTAGTCCTCAGAGGCGCAGACTCAGTTGGGGCTGCGTTTTTGTGCTCTTCCCAGGTCCGAGCAGCTCAGGTGATGAGGTGTTTGGCGAGCGCCAATGCTGCGACTTATCGCCTCCCCGTCAGTTGGTTATCTGGGTGTAAAACCGGCGCACCTTCTCAGGCAGATGTTGACCGTCCAGACCCCTAATAAGTTTTAGTTAGCAAAGAAGCCAGTTTTATAGATAATGTCTCTCTGGGGCTGCAATTGCCCCCTTCCGGCTCTGGCTGCCTGTCACCGGAGGGGGAAGGTTTGCAGCCGGCTACCTCTGTTTAGTCCTTTGATCCGTGCGCGGGCTGGCGGTGTCTTAGGTTAGGGCTGGCTTTTCGCATGGTAGATATCCCACAGTCTGGTTTGCTAGCCCAAATTATTTCGCTCAGATAGTGCTCAGGGTATTCAGGCCAGATTCTTACTCTCAGCGATGCAGCCCGCGCCGCGCCTCCCTGCCCAGCCCCCGCTTGCTAATGGCGGATGCAGGCGTCTGCGCTGCTTCTCCGCTGGAGGAGTTATCGTAGGGCTGCAATCTGCGAGTTTTAATTGTTTATTTATTTTTCTCCCTGTTATGTTGTCCTCTGTGCTTCCAAAGCTCGGCACGGATTCGGCAGTGAGAAGGTTTCCTGGTGTTTGGAAACTTCTCTCTTTTTAAGACTCCCTTCCTGGGACGGAACTCCGTCCCTCCCTCTTTTGTCTCTTTTATTGTCTTTAATATTTTTTCCTACCTCCTTTCGAGGAGTTGGGTTGCTTTTCTGGGTGCCTGGTGTCCTCTGCCGGCATTCAGAAGTTGTTTTGTGGAATTTACTCAACGTTTAAATGCTCTTTTGATGAATTTGTGGGGGAGAAAGTGTTTTCCCCATCCTACTCCTCCGCCATCTTGGCGCCTTCCCCTAATTGCTTCTTTATTGGTATCATCGATCACAAATATTACCTCTCAGCTCATAGGTTTTCCTTTGTTGTTTATTCCTGGTTTCCTTTACTGTGCAAAACTTTTAAGTTTAATTAGGTCTCATTTGTTTAATTTTGGTTTTATTTTCATTACTCTAGGCAATGGATCAAAAACAAATGCTGTAATTTATGTCAAAGAATGTTCTATGTTTTCCTTTAGAAGTTTTATAATGTCCAGTCTTACATTTAGGTCTTTAATTCATTTTGAGTTTATTTTCTTGTACAGTGTTAGAAAATGTTCTAATTTCATTCTTTTCCATGTTGCTGTCCAGTTTTCCCAGTACCATTTATTGAAGAGACTTTTTTATCCATTATATATTCTTGCCTCCATTGTCATAGGTTAATTGACCATTAAGTGTGTGGGTTTACTTCTGGGAACTCTGGCTTGTTCCATTGATCTATATCTCTGTTCCTGTGCCAGTATCACACTGTTTTGATTACTTTAGCTTTGTAGTATAGTCTGAAATCAGGAAATCTGATTCCTCCAGCTTTGTTCTTTCTCAGGATTGTTTTGCCTGTTTAGAGGAGACTTTCTATCACCAATTTAAAATTTAAGTTTGAAAATAACACAAAAGAATATATGGATAAAAATCTTTAATCTACTTTATTTTAGAAAGTGATTCATGGGGTAGCAAAGAGTTGGACACGACTGAGGGACTGATCTGATCTGATTTTGGAAAGAGGTATAAAAAGATGTTATGTTGGTAGACATTTTATAACACAATTACTTGAATAAATAATACAAACTTACATATTTTTCTTAAAATCATATGTGTACCAATCAGTCCATCTGCTTTTTCTTTTAATACTTTAAATTACAGGTAGAAATTCCATTTTAGATTGTGTGATGCTGAATTTTTTCTTAATTATTTCTCAATACAGTTTATTCTTAACATGAACAGACAAAAAAGCTGGATTCTGATTGTATTCTGTTTCTCTACTGAGTATGAAGCTTATTTTATATTGATATTTAATGTACAATCCTGGTACATATACCAGCTTCTACTTGGACACACTAAGGCATTGCTCTGCTTCATAGCATTATGAATCCATAATATCATTATAATCATTATGTAAAAAATATTGAATCTGCATTTAATTTTTTTTTTTTTGAGGGTTTGCATTGGGTCTTTGTTACAACGTGCAGACTCTTTGTTGTGGCATGCAGGCTTTTCTAATTGTGACCTATGGGCTTAGTTGCCCAACCAGGGATCAAACCCATGTCCCTAAATGATTAAATAAAATAATCAATTAAATATGATGTATTATTAAATACAATTATTTATTTTAATAATAAATTAAATACATAATGATAATATAATGTATTTATAAGATATTCCAGTCTATTGCCATTATATTCCTCTAACAATACTTTGCCTAATGTACTAATTGCTTTATACCTCTAACCATGTACATCTTGCCTAAGTCCTATAATCTTGAAAAACAGTGAAGATTAAGAAATTCTTCAACCCTTATGCTATATAAAACCACTTATTCTAAACAACCACCTTTCCCCATATGACTTTAGATAAAGACTTCTAGGTGCCCACTGTGTTTACCTAGGACAAGACTAAAATCAGACCCCCCCTAAATTTCCATTCTCTGGTTCATAAATGATTAGCTGAACTGCTTGTTTTCATTGATTAATTGGAATAAATGCTTATTATTCAAACTCTGGTTAAGATAATCTCCTACCCCCAGACTCTGGAACCTCTGGCTCACCCTCAACCTGAGCCAACAGACAATCCACCCTCAAGTGGTCCTCTTGGGAAATAGGCTGGCTTTAGGATAAGACATTCTCAGACCCCCTTTCTGATCACACCATCCTTTATTCCCAGTTCCCACACCTTTCATTCTACTTCCAAACATACAATTCTTTTCAGCTTTGTTGACTTCTTTCTGTAAAAGAAAATGCTTTTTTTTTTTTTTTTTTTTAATAACCCTTGACTCACAGAAAAAGCCCCTTGTTGCAAGAGTCCCTGTCCTTCTGTAGGTTTTCCCCACATGACAATTCCTTTGAATAAAGTCTTTCCTTACTAAGTCGAGACTTATTTTCTTTTTGCTTTTGTTTATTTCAAAGTTCTCACATTGCTTCAATTTGACTTAAATGTGTAAATTATGACACCTTGACTCAGCATCGCTTAAAATGTGAATTCTATTTTCTAAGGGTGGATGACAATTTATTTGCTAATATATATGATAGAAGGAGTATACATTTCCAAGATTTAGCATGTAATAAAACTTTAATCATCCTCATGCATTTTGTGAGAGCTCAAATATTCTCTCATCCAAACAGTCCAAACCCAAAATCAGACTTGAGGAAGGAAAAAAAAATGGTGAATAGAATTAAACAACGCAAAGACTTTATAATTCAAGAATTCTAAATGCTTCATTTTACAGATGAGATAATATGAGAGTACAGAGGTGAACTCTGTCACCCAAGACAAAAGAGGTAGTAAGAAGTAGAATCCTGGAGAAGACATTGAAAATACAAGCAAAAATTATTATATACTGCATCTGACACTAAAATTGCCCTTCTGCTTTCTTTCAGAACCTCTTAGATACAGTCAACCTGAAAGCTCTCATTCATTTTATAACACTTTGTATTGAAGTACAAAACACATTCAGACAAATCCACATATCAGAATTGTATAAACTAGCTGAATTTTCGCAAACTGTACCTACCTGTTTAATTTTAAAGCCAAGTCTTGAAACTGTCAGTGAATAAATCCTCTGGAAGAGCAAGAGAACATAATTACCTCATCAGGAGCTGTGGTTCTAAGCAAACTTGTGTCTGAATTAGGATGCACCACTTAGTGACTGTGTAACACTGGAATGTGGATTAACCTTTCAGAACTCAGTGTAGCCATTTCTAAAAGAGGTTGTAACCTCCTCCACAGATTCCTTATGGGATAAAAGAGATATTGTGAAATGTAGAACACAAGTTTAGCACATAGCAGACACTTTGAAAAATTCTTAGCTATTAGTATTGATCTGAAAGTGAAAGGAAGTGTTAGTTTCTGGGTGGCATCCAACTCTTTGTGACCCCATGGTCTTTGTGGCTCTATGGACTGCAGCTTATGAGGCCCTTCAGTCCATGGAATTCTCCAGGAAAGAATACTGGAGTTGGTTGCCATTCCCTTCTCCAGGGGACTCTTCCCCACCCAGGGATTGAACCTGGGTTTTTTGCATTGCAGGCAGATTCTTTACCATCTGAGCCATCAGGAGAGCCCATTAGTATAGGGGAAATATAACCTGATGACGGAGTATTCAGCAGGAATGAGGGCATACAAAGAGAGAAGGATGGTGAGATTATTTTAAGGACAGGGTTTTTTTAGTGTCTTAAGTCACTCTTCAGCTGATTTAGAGGGTCCTTCTAAGGCCCTTTTAAAATGATCTTTCCATCCCTCTCTGTCTGTAAACTCTCATACATGCTGAATGCTCCTTCATCAGGTTATATAACTCCATGCCCCTGGGTAGCCAAAACCTACCAGCGAGAAGTGACCTAACAGTGTTAATTGCCTCATCAAAGTGTATGATTTCTCACCTTGGATAGGTGTGCAGCCCTACTCAGCAATCTTATTTAGCCCTAATTGGCTTCTTTTCCCATTTTCTACAGTGCCAATTAATTTTTTTTTACTCCTCTCAAACCCTTCATCTTCTTTCAGCCACTTTATGCACATGTGGATGTTCTTTCTCACAGGTCCCTAAGAAGATCAAGACCAGCTGCCCTTTGAATTCCTTCAGCTCCTCCTGGTCCCATCTGTTTGATGGCCTGTATCTTTTCTAATGGCCCTCCGTCATCCTTGTCTGCTCATTTGTTTAGAATCATCTTTTGAATCCACATTATTGTGTGTGTCTTTCAATCTTTTCCTTTAATTAACCCAGCAGGTTTCCAGTGACTCATATTTTCTTATATTTGATGTATCAGTCTCTTCCAATTTGGCCTGACCCAAGATGACCTGCCTCTCTTTTTCCATTTTTTTTTCATTTTTTCATGGGATGGATCTAAACCTATGAAATTAAAACCAGGATACTTGGTAAAGGAAAGAAATTTGGAATGCTCCCTATAAATGTTCAGTAACTACTCTTTTAAAATAAATTTTTTTTTAATTGAAAGATGATTTCTTTACAGAATTTTGTTGTTTTCTGTCAAACACCAGTAATGACTCTTAAAGCATAATAGCATAGCTGTCCACTTCACTTGTCTACAGAAACAATATCTGTGAAAAAATAATCTGGAGTTGTCTGTTTTTGTAAAAAGATATGGTTCAGAAGCAAATACTGTGATAGCTCTTTGGAATTTTGAAGTTGCAGCTGAGTGATCTGAGACTGGAGAGAAATTTACTGTTTTAATTCTGCTGATGTTACAGGAGCTGAATACTGTCTTGGTGTTATACAGATTCAGAGTGACAACTGATAAATGCCACTGGGCTATGTGACTCCATTATTTATTTTTATTTTTAAAAATTTTCATACTAGGTATGAAATATCATTTTCTAACAGTAAAGACAAAATCAGAAGTTGTACTGATGAAGGAGTTCAAACTTTGCAAAATCATGATTAAGAATTTAACTTTTCAAATGCATGCAGGAAAAAAAAATTGACCATGATTTTGTATATAATATACAATATAAATAAGAATTTCCAGTCATTTATCTGTGACTGCCAGTGTGAGCAGTTAAGGATAATGAGAATGTGTCGAGGGAAGCTTGAGTTGGGGGTGGGGAAGTGATGAAGTGGTGACAGGTGAACAGGACAGGAAAGCTGAGAAAATGGGCCAACTTTCTGAGATCTCCGACATGACGGCTCCTAGATTGGCCTAAAGAAACTCACCTTTTATACTTTGGGATGTCACTTGCTCTATTTTATAGTTTTTCTGTTCTTTTACTTTTTTCCCCTACCATTTTAAAGCCATATCTCAGTTACAGCAGTTACCATTTCTTGTGGATACGATACCATTTTGATTTGAAAGAATACTTTTATATAGCTTCTCTGTGTTGTACTTAAACTGATATAGAAGTATGAGAAAGTTAACTTGATTAATTCATTGATTAATCCACTACAGAAGTGGATTCAGTAAACAAATAATTTAATTCTTTACTTAATTTAAATGATCGTTATGAAGGAGTAGTTTGTGTATGCAACTTGTTTTTTTTTTTTTTTTTGGTCAAAAACTTGTGACAGAAAATCACAATTTCACTTGTCTCTCATCAAAGATTATAATAAGTTGGACTTTCCACTCCAGACAGCTGTGGCACTGATGAGTTTTCTTCTGTCTCTGTTCCTACTCAGGCAACAGAGAACTTCTCATTCTGCTGTGTCTGCAGAGGCAAATGTTCAAGTAAAGGAGGCTGTGATGGCTGAGGGCTCCTCTCCTACACCCAAGCCCCACTGAAAAGAAGGGAGCTTGATGCCAGACATGGCAGGCTGACAATACTAAAGCCCTGATTTCTTACCCAAGCTTGCTAGTTGGTCAAAGTCTCTAGTCCAAGAGAGACAAGCTCAGAAAAAACAGATGCTCCCACGATCGCCCCCCTCCCTTCTCATAAAGCAGGAAAATATCTCTCAGAGAACTTTACCACTTCTGTGCACTAGAGCAGTGATTCAGATATTATGGCCATGGAGTTAGGCAATATATATATAGACATCCATGGGTCAGGTAACTTAAAAAGAGTTTTCAAAATATGGCCTCAAAAACTACCCATGCAGAGGGACCCATATTTGATTGGATTAAACTACAGAGCAAAGTATGCCCCAATAGAGCCATTGATTGATGGTTAGTGGAATTTAGCATCTTGGCATGATAGTGACAGAGGCAGAGAACAGAGATGAGGGGAGGCAGTGATGAAAGAGAGCCTGGCTAAAACAACTATCATCGTGTAGTGTTGTAGACACGCCTATGGCTGATACCTCTGAGGATCAACATCAGAACCTCTACACTGTAAAGATAGTTAGGCTGAGTTGCCAGTAAACGGATAACCAATAACAACAGCAACAATGATGAACCCCACAAGGGAAGATGGAATGGGCATGCAGACTTGGTGATCATCTAAAATGTTCTATTTTCAAAAAATTATGAAAACTGAAAAATAAAAAAAAAATGAAAAGTATGATACATCACAGAGGGAGAAAGAGCAGACAAAAACAATCATCTGCAGGAAAATAAAGATGTAGACTTAGTAGAGAAAGTGTTCAAAGCAGCCATTATAAATATCTTCAAAGAACCAATGAAACCACACTTAAAGAATTTTAAATGTTTATATGGTAATAACCCATCAAGCAAACACTAGCACTAAAAATTACAAATTACAAAAAAGGATCAAATGGAAATTCTGGGATTGAAATATACAATAACTGAAATGAAAAATTCACTAAAGGGACACAACACACACAGTAAGAGAAAATATTTGCAATCATGTTTCTTATAAGAGATTTTTATCTAAAATATATAAAAATTCTTAATATTCAATTTAAAATACGATTTAGTAGTGGCTAAATCTTGTGGCTAAAGTATCTGAATAGACATTTTCCAAAGAAGACATACAAATGGACAATAATCACTTAAAAATATTCTCACCGGCATTAACTATCAAAACTACAAGGAGATACTACTCACATAACTAGGATGTCAGTAAATGAAAAAGACAGATAGCAAACATTATAAACAATGATGTAGATTCGCTGAAATACTTATATATTGCTGGTGGGAGTGTGAATAGGGATTTACACTCTGGCAAACAGGCAGTTTCTCAAAGGTTGAACAATGTTACCATGCTGCTGATCCAGCAATTTCAATCTTAGTTATATAAACAACATAAATGAAAATAAATACTTACAAAAACTTGTAAAAGAATGCTTATAGTGGTAGTATTTATAAAACCCAAATTTGGAATGAACAAAATCAATCAACTAATGTATAAATTAAAAAATGATATATTAATACAGTGGAATATTATTTACCAATCAAAAGCAATCAAGTATTGAGACAAGTGGCAACTTGAATGGACTTGTTAAGTGAAAGAAGGCACAGGAGAGGTCACAAAAAACAATAGGAATTGTAGGAATTAATCACAAAAGATCACTTATGAATTCACATGTAAGTAATACCCAGACAGGCAAATCTATAGAGCTATGAACTAGATTAGTGGTTGTGTTGGTCTAAAGACGGGGCATAGAGAGGAAAAGGGAGTGATGATTGGTTTGGAGCTTCCTTTATGATACTAAACATCTTCTAAAATTGATTCTGGGCATGTTTGCACAATTCCTCTAATATACCAATAAACATTGAATTGTCATTTAAATGTGTGACAAGTATATGAATTATAGGTCAATAAAATTATAAGTATATGAATTATGTCTCAATAAAATGGCTTCCCTGGTGGCTCAGATGGTAAAGAATTTCCTGCAATACAGGAGAGCAGGTTTGATCTCTGGGTCGAGAAAATCCCCTGGAGAAGGAAATGGCTACCTACTCCAGTATTCTTGCCTGGGAAATCCCACATACAGAGGAGCTTGGCAGACCACAGTCCATGGAGGGTCGTAAAGAATTGGACATGACTCAGCAATTAACAATTTCACTCTCAATCATACAAAAAAGCATGTAGCAAAGAACAAATAAAAATAAGACCTGTATATTAATTAAAAGATAAATACCAAACATTATTTTTATAAATGGGTAAAGCCTTCAGAAGATACTTTATGAAAGCTGATTGATATCCAAACACCAAATGTAACGTTATTTTGTGAACTTTATGACTCATTTAGTTCAGTTCAGTTGCTCAATTATGTTCGACTCTTTGCGACCCCATGGACTACAGCACAGGCTTCCTTGTCCATTACCAACTCCTGGAGTTTGCTCAAACTCATGTCCATCCAGTCAGTGATGCCATCCATTTCAGCTTCAGCATCAGCCATTCCAGTTAATATTCAGGACTGATTTCCTATAGGATGGACTGGTTTGATCTCCTTGCAGCCAAAGGGACACTCGGGAGTCTTCTCCAACACCACAGTTCAGAAGCATCAATTCTTTGGTGCTCAGTTTTCTTTATGGTCCAACTCTCACATCCATACATGACTACTGGAAAAACCATAGCTTTGACTAGACAGACCTTTGTCATTACTCATTAGGGAAATATAAATGATATAAGAAATGAGATAGTCTACATTATCTCTATGAGTCTGCATTGGCTAAAATTTTTTTGTTTAATGTATTTTACACATGTATCCAATGTATGTATAGCCGGGTCCCTTTACTATTCACCTGAAACTGTCATAACATTGTTTGTCAGTTATACCCCAATACAAAGTAAAAATTTAAATATATATATAAATATTTTAAAATATATTCAACAAGATTTAAAAGAACTTGACCTCTGAAATTGTGTTGATAGGTAGGAGTTTTACTTAGTACTAACAATTTGGAAAGTTGCCTAAAAATCCCTACTGAAGCTGAAATTTTCAACCTAATATGTTAATATTTAAATTCCATTTGCAGTAATAGATCCAACAAAAATGCTTAATATTTTCACCAAAATGCACACATCAGTTTTCTTTGAAAAATTATTCATGTGTTCTAAACTGGAAGCAAGCCAAATATCCATCTGTTGTAGGATGGATAAATGCATCTTTGTGTATCCATACAATATAGTATTATAAAGTGATGAAAATCAACAAGCTGTTGCTATAAGCAGTGATATGGAAGCCTCTCTCAGAAATAATGCTGAGAGAAAAAAGCCAGATGTAAAATAGCATTTATGGTATAATCTTGCTCACATGATATTCAAACACAGATAAAATCAATGTGTTGACTAGAGGTCAAGTAATGCTTACCTCTGGAGGGTGATGACTAAGAGGAGGCAGTGGCGAGACTTCTGGAGTGTTGCTTAAGTTCTCATTTTATCCTAGATAGTGGTTACATAAATATGTACATTTTTTTGGAATTTCATTTGAATATTTAAGATTTGTGTATTGAAACTACATATTTCTAGAATAGTCTTTATTTTCTATTCCTTCCAAATTTGAATTAAAGGTGAAACTATGAACCATTAAGTTTTATATCATAAGCATTTTTAGGTGAAAAAGTAACAATGCTGAATGGCAATATCAGAAATATGAAAGGCACAGTCTTTTCATAACAATAGGGTGAAAATGAATAGCAATACAAATAATGAAAGTTTGATACGTTCTCTCGTTTGGTTGCTTTAATACCTGAGTTGACTTAAGGTATTAAAACAACCAAATGAGGCAGAACACATCAGATTTTCATTGCCTCCCTGGTAGCTCAAATGGTAAAGGATCTGCCGGCAATGTGGGAGATGTGGGTTCAGTTCCTTGGTTGGGAAGATCCCCTGGAGAAGGCAATGGCAACCCACTGCAGTAGAGAAAGTCTAGAGAGTCCCATGGACAGAGGAGTCTTACGGGTTACCCCATGAGTCCACGGGGCCTCAAAGAATTGGACACAACTGAGCTACTGACACTTTCACTATACCTGACTTGTCCTTAAGTCTCATCATATCGCCTCCTCTAATAAATTCTTTTTTATTAAAGATATCACATACGATTTTTCCTATATGAGACCTAAAAACATGACTTTAAATTGAACTAAATTAAGAAGCATTAAAAGAGTACAGTATCAGATCAGATCAGTCACTCAGTCGTGTCCAACTCTTTGTGACCCCATGAATCGCAGCACGCCAGGCCTCCCTGTCCATCACCAACTCCCGGAGTTCACTCAGACTCACGTCCATCAAGTCAGTGATGCCATCCAGCCATCTCATCCTCTGTTGTCCCCTTCTCCCCCTGCCCCCAATCCCTCCCAGCATCAGAGTCTTTTCCAATGAGTCACCACTTCATGAGGTAGCCAAAGTACTGGAGTTTCAGCTTTAGCATCATTCCTTCCAAAGAAATCCCAGGGCTGATCTCCTTCAGAATGGACTGGTTGGATCTCCTTGCAGTCCAAGGGACTCTCAAGAGTCTTCTCCAACACCACAGTTCAAAAGCATCAATTCTTCGGCACTCAGCCTTCTTCACAGTCCAACTCTCACATCCATACATGACCACAGGAAAAATAAAATTTAAAAGGTCAGTGAGTTAATACTTTATTGCAAAGTATCACAATTTTCTTTCCTGTCATATCTCTGCAATTGTCATTTACTACCTAAATAGTATAGTGATGTATCAATTTAACTTGATGTTTTCCTGCCCATTTTTCAAAGAGTTATCTCTGGGCAAATAGCCTCTTAGAAGAGAATCTTTCATTTTGAATTTCCTGTAGATGAGCATTTGGCAGAAACATTGATCATCTTAGTCATAATGCCTCAAAATTACTGTACAAACTAATCAATATCATCATCTCAAAAATATACAAACTAATTAATAGTATGAGAATACACATGTTCAAAGAATGTCAAATCCATTATAGATATCTGAGGGATTGGCCTGTAAACTATTTAGAAGTGTTTATACAGAAATGCACATCAAATTAGAAGAAGGTGAGGATACACAGGTTCTTAGAAAAAGTATTTGAAAGACTGGTACATTGACATTTACTGCCTAGAAAGGAGTTAACTATTTTTGTTTTACCAAAGATATTTGTCTAGTTACAAGATACTTGTAACTAAAGTATCAAATAAAAGTAAAGTAGGCAAATGAAACAACAAAATAGAGATGTCCACAACTTACAGTTGTTCAATTTAAGATTTTTCAACTTGACGGTGGTACAAAAGTCATATTCTTTCACTAGAAACCATACATCAAATTCTGATTTTTTATCTTTTTTCAAGGCTAATGATAAGGAATACAAACTCTTGTGATGTTGAGTATTAGCAAGAGCTGCAGTTTCCATCAGCCATGTGATCACAAGTGTTCACAACTGACATACTATCTGTGCCCATACATTCCTCCCCTTTTTTACTTAAGCAGAATATTCAATAAGTTATATGAGATATTCAGCATTTTATTATTAAAAAGGCTATGGGTAGAGATTATTCTGCCCAACTGTACACTAATACAAGTGTTCTGAATATGTTTAAGATGGGCCATGCTAAACTATGGTGTTCAATAAGTTAGGTGCATAAAATGTGTTTTCAACTTACAATATTCTTTTACTTACGAATGTTTTGGGATACAATCCCATCCTAAGTTGAAGAACATGTGTAGACTTTTCTCTATAAAAATTCCCAGGAGTGCTTAAGTTCTGGCTGATGGGTAGATCTTAGCTCTGTGACTTCTTACCAACATGTCCATGTCACTTATAAGTAGAAATAATATAATTGTCTAATTCCTCAAGTCATTTTGAGTATTAAACTAAAAAATGGGTTAATCCATATAAGTATGTGGACGATGTGGGTGGAAAAAGGAGAAATCAAGCATAGCTAAAGGAGAGAGAGTAATGAGTAGGATGACACAGAAGTAGTTGGGCAGGAGCAGGGCCAGGCCATGTGCTCTGGAGGCTGTGATTAGAGTTCTAAAGTCTTAGCCTAGAAACAGAAAACCTTGAGTCACCTGAAGCAGGAAAATAACATGATCAGATCTATCCTAGATGACTAACATTGAAGCTAAACAAAGAGGTTATGTTGATTGTTTTTTTTCATTCTGGAAAATACCAGGGAGTTTGTTTAATCGTTTGTCTTTTTGAAGTGGGATCTGAATCAGATTCTGGTAGAGACACTCTCTTCCATAACTCCTAAAATAGAAAGACTCATCATTGTGTAGTATAAGGAAAAGAGAATAATTAAGAAAAAAGACAATAATGTATATAAAGAAAAGACAAGTTAGTGCAGGAGGCCAATAGAAAAGGCAGTGTTAATTCAAGCCATTATATCTAGAAACATATGTAGTTTATGTGGTATTACTTTATAAAAATGATGCATCATTGTCAATGAGTAGGGAAATAAAGAAAGGACAAAATTTAAAGATGGAAAAATATATTGCTTGTAAACACTGATGCATACAGGAATAATAAGCAATAGCCTCTTTACTATGTTTTAGCATGCTGAATCTAGCATTTGTGTATCCATGGATTAAAAATATATAATTAATAAAAGTTTGAGGTAAATATAATTTGTTTCACATTTTATATATCACTATCAATGTGGCTATATAGAAAAAAGCATAATAAGGATATTAGAAATGAATGCATTGGAATAATTTATTTTAAAAAATAGGTATTTGGTACTTGGGTTTTCAGAGGAAGAAAAGGTTTTTCTGGTCAGCCAGATATCAGCCAAATCCATAAAGAGCCAAGCGCAGCTCCAATCTGTCATCTGGAACGCACTAGTGCTGAGCCCTAGCTTAGCCAAAAGTTGAGCATAAAATGTACCTCTGAGTCCTCTCCAATGTTTTGCACTCTGCTTTGGCTGATGTTCATTTAGGTTAGGTTGTCACCTTTTTTTTTTCTCAAAAAAGAAAACATATTCAATGTAAAAATTTCTGTAGTAATTTAATAAATGCAAATAATACTAAAAAAAAAAATAAAAGGTCAGTGTGTTTTAAAGTAGGAATTTCTTTACTTGAGAAAGTGCTCATTTAAAATTTCAAACCTCTTTTCCTCATATATTAAACACTTTTGTTGGCTTAAAACTATTAAAGAATATTATAAATTTTATTTTCTTGACTGTGAAATTATAGTTCAGTTCAGTTCAGTTGTGTCCGACTCTTTGCAACACCATGAACCCCAGCAGCCAGGCTTCCCTGTCCATCACCAACTCCTGGAGTCCACCCAAACCCAGGTCCATTGTGTCGGTGATGCCATCCAACCATCTCATCCTCTGTCGTCCCCTTCTCCTCCTGCCCCCAATCCCTCCCAGCATCAGGGTCTTTTCCAATGAGTCAACTCTTCACATGAGGTCACCAAAGTACTGGAGTTTCAGCTTTAGCATCATTCCTTCCAAAGTACACCCAGGACTGATCTTTAGAATGGGCTGGTTGTATCTCCTTGCAGTCCAAGGGACTCTCAAGAGTCTTCTCCAACACCACAGTTCAAAAGCATCAATTCTTCTGCGCTCAGCTTTCTTTTTTATAATATCCAATGGCAAGATTTTTATACAATGCATAAACATGGGTATTTTCAGTAAGGCCTTACTTGGCCATGACTTATTAATTTTTGTTATGAATATAAAGAGATAAACTCTGAAGCTGTGTCAGTGTTGTTTTTAAATATTTACTGGAAACTAAGTAAAAGCAACATGAATATACTGTAAACAAAATGCATCTGTTTCTCTCACTCTTCAGCAAAATATGAGATATATTTTTGAGAAATTCTCAACATTGGTTGTTAAAAGTTCTGGAAGTCATTGTAAATTCAGTAGAAGGTTCAAGTCCTTGTTGTATATTTCATTAAAAGGATTGCTTATTATTTTATACATTAGGTCATCACCTATTGTATATGCTAGACATATTATAATCAAACTTCATATCAGTACTTTTAATTTAAATATTAGTATTATTTATTTGTTTATTTATATATATATATATACACATATATATCTATATATCTATATTTTCTGAAAATAGGTTATACTTTAGTTGGAAAATCAGTCTTATGGTGGTATTCTTAGAATTATATTTTTATGGGAAGCTCTACATAGTCAAGGATAAGGAAAGAGTCTACATTTTCTTTGTTTGGCTTTATAGGTGTTATAATTTCACTTTTGTGAATTGTTAGGTAATATTCAAATGAGCCTGTGGTCATGTATGGATGTGAGAGTTGGACTGTGAAGAAGGCTGAGCGCCGAAGAACTGATGCTTTTGAACTGTGGTGTTGGAGAAGACTCTTGAGAGTCCCTTGGACTGCAAGGAGATCCAACCAGTCCATTCTGAAGGAGATCAGCCCTGGGATTTCTTTGGAAGGAATGATGCTAAAGCTGAAACTCTAGTACTTTGGCCACCTCATGTGAAGAGTTGACTCATTGGAAAAGACTCTGATGCTGGGAGGGATTGGGGGCAGAAGGAGAGGGGGACGACAGAGGATGAGATGGCTCGATGGCATCACTGACTTGATGGACGTGAGTCTGAGTGAACTCCGGGAGTTGGTGATGGACAGGGAGGCCTGGCGTGCTGCGCTTCATGGGGTCACAAAGAGTCAGACACAACTGAGCGACTGAACTGAACGGACTGATTCAAATGCAATTATGAAAATGAAAGCAAAATATATAGATCTGTAGGTTCACAAATTACTGAGATTGATTGTCTAAGGGAAAAAAATAGATATTCCTCTATATACTGTAAAGAGCAGCAATATTCATTTAGAATTTAATCTATGAGTATTAGTTTTCTTATCTAGAAAAGTACAGTATTGAATTAAATGATCCCTGAGATGCTATGGTTCAAAGTTTTTAATGTACTATAATTTTATATTATCAGTGTGATAACAGAGCCTATGTATTGTGAGCTCTTGAAATACAAATACAAGATTGAATTTGTTTTTCTCATCATCTAGTATATCACCTGGCATATTTATTCATTGTTCCATTAAATTTTTCCTTAAATAAGCATAAATTGAAAAGTTATATCTATAATGATGGAAATTCTTCCCTCAGTAGCAATAAGTTCATTTTCTAAGTTTGGAAGTCTGTTTCTATTTTGTAAATGAGTGTATATATATATATATATATATATTTAAATTCTGCATTTAAGCAATATCATATGATATTGTTTTTCTCTATATAACTTACTTCACTAATGATGATAATTTCCAGGTCCGTCCACATTGCCAGGATGGGGAGGAAGGGATAGATATGGAGTTTGGGATTGACATATACACACTGCTATATTTAAAATAGACAACCAACAAGGACCTACTGTTAAAAAAAATAAAAAATAACTAAAGGAATTGAAGCTCATTCAACACGAAGCAAATGTTGAGACATCTCAACTTGTATCACTGACTGCTCTTTATTCAAAGTGATTAGAAGGTAAGGAAATATAATCACAGGTGTCTTCCCAGAGGAATTAATGGCAGAGAATCGGAAGGATAGAGGAGTGAAAACACAGCTAGAACCAGGCGAGAGCAGAAGGACAGAGAATGATTTGGTCGGGATGCAGCTAACCCATGTGACCCAGCAGGAAAGGACACAGTTTAGCAAATAGTGCTACTGCCTTGGGCACACACCTTGAAATACAAATACAAGCTATAATTTGTTTTCCTCATCATCTAGTACCTGGCATATTTAGTTATGCATTGTTCCATTAGACCTCCAGTCTCCTGTGGGATCGTCCCACTGGTGAAATATAATAGAAAACAAAAGACACTGGAGCTTAGATGAAACGATCTCTTGGTGGTAAAACAAGGTAAAGCACAATGGGGAGTGCGTGTGAATGTGTTTGTGTGTATGTGTCCATGTGCATGTGTGTTGCAGGAACCAGAAGACACCCAAACACCAGCCATATTATTAATAGCTTATTTTTATGAAAGAAGCTATAAAATCTTATTTTTCAAAATTTTCATTCTCAAGACAGCATTTTGGAATAGCCTCATATGTTTGATATACTTGGGTAGCTTCCTTGTTTTTTTTTTTTTTAAGTTTAGCTACAGATTGTGTAATGTAATAAACACATTCTTTAATTTGTGCATAATCAACCTAAATATTATTTTTTCTTTGTAAGCTTCTTCCTAATTATCTTGAGAACTTGACACAAGTGACAAGGGGGAGTACCGCAGGAAAGAAGAAGGATAGACCCCATTAATGAAAGGCACATTGCTTGACTGTGATTAAGTTAAAAGAGATGATCACCTGATTGTGTTTAATTGTGCAGAAATGACTTTTATTTCTCTTTATATTTTGGTAAGAGGGATATATTTCAAAACTCTAGCTCTCTTTCAAACCTTATGTACTGTGACTATTAGCTTCTGGTTTTCATAATTTAAAAATATTACTATAAATATGAATTAGAACAATATTTTTGATGTTTTGCAGCTGGAAACCATACAGTAATTTTTCCACCATATTTTGGAAAAAATACTAGTGAAAGTGATTCAGTTGTGTGTATGTGTGTGTTCTCTATGTCTTTGTACATTTTATACCTCAAAACAACTGTGTAATATAAGCACTGTTATTATTTGTCTTTGATAGATAAAACATTTAAGGCATAGAGAGTTAAGAAAGTCACTCTATTATTAGTTAATGGTTGGGAAAAAATTGAAATGAGCCCAGGAAATCTTGCTATAGAAATCCAGTATTGGAACACTACACTGTATTGCTTAAAATGGAAATATAAATAAAATACACTCTGTAGTTTAAAAAAATCAAGACACGCATTATAAAGAAGTTACAAAGTAAACATATGTGCAATGACATTGCATGCACTGCATGCATTAATCTTTTCAAGGATTCAGAAAAAAGTATCAAAGAACAGAGGGAGTGGATCTGAACTAGAAGCTTCAAGTAGCAAATTCCAAGTGTAATCTGAGGACCCCTAGGGGAGGCCAAGCATACTGCAGGGGATCTGCCAGGTTCTCTGTGTTGTTATATATCTGTGTGAGGCTGGATTTTGTCATACGCAACCAAGAAAATACCTTGCAAAAAATCGTACAATTATGTTTCCAGTTTTAACTTCTAAATGGTAAATGTCATTATATTAAATCAACATAAACAAAAGCTTTTAAGGGTCCACTCCTCTCACATGCTAGTAAAGTAATGCTCAAAATTCTCCACGCCAGGCTTCAGCAATACGTGAACCATGAACTTCCAGATGTTCAAGCTGGTTTTAGAAAAGGCAGAGGAACCACAGATCAAATTGCCAACATCTGCTAGATCATCGAAAAAGTGAGAGAGTTCCAAGAAAACATCTATTTCTGCTTTATTGACTATACCAAAGCCTTTGTGTGGATCACAATAAACTGTGGAAAATTCTGAAAGAGACTGGAATACCAGACCACCTGACCTGCCTCTTGAGAAACCTATATGCAGGTCAGGAAGCAACAGTTAGAATTGGACATGGAACAACCGACTGGTTCCAAATAGGAAAAGGAGTACGTCAAGGCTGTATATTGTCACCCTGCTTATTTAACTTATATGCGGAGTACATCATGAGAAACGCTAGACTGGAAGAAGCACAGGCTGGAATCAAGATTGCCAGGAGAAATATCAATTACCTCAGATATGCAGATGACACCACCTTTATGGCAGAAAGTGAAGAGGAACTAAAGAGCCTCTTGATGAAAGTGAAAGAGGAGAGTGAAAAAGTTGGCTTAAAGCTCAACATTCAGAAAATGAAGATCATGGCATCTGGTCCCATCACTTCATGGGAAATAGATGGGGAAACAGTGCAAATAGTGTCAGACTTTATTTTTCTGGGCTCCAAAATCACTGCAGATGGTGACTGAGCCATGAAATTAAAAGACACTTACTCCTTGGAAGGAAAGTTATGACCAACCTAGATAGCATATTGAAAAGCAAAGACATTACTTTGCCAACAAAGGTCCATCTAGTCAAGGCTGTGGTTTTTCCAGTGGTCATGTATGGATGTGAGAGTTGGACTGTGAAGAAAGCTGAGCACTGAAAAATTGATGCTTTTCAACTGTGGTGTTAAGAGAAGACTCTTGAGAGTCCCTTGGACTGCAGGGAGATCCAACCAGTTCATCCTAAAGGAGATGAGTCCTGGGTGTTCATTGGAAGGACTGATGTTGAAGCTGAAGCTCCAATACTTTGACCACCTCATGGGAAGCATTGACTCACTGGAAAAGTCTGTGATGCTTGGAGGGATTGGGGGCAGGAGAATGACAGAGGATGATATGGCTGGATGGCATCACTGACTCGGTGAATGTGAGTCTGAGTGAACTCCGGGAGTTGGTGATGGACAGGGAGGCCTGGCATGCTGTGATTCATGGGGTTGCAAAGAGTCGGACACGACTGAGTGACTGAACTGAACTGAACTGAACTGAAACCAAAAAGATGGATAATGGAAGGATTTAAATAGCCAGAGCAATAGGGAATGGTTCTTATTCTTTACTCGCTCAGTTATGTCAGACTGTTTGTGACCCTATGGACTGTAGCCTGCCAGGCTCCTCTGTCTGGGATTTTCCAGGCAAGAATACTGGAGTGGATTGCCATTTTCTCCTCCATGAAATCTCCAGAACCAGGGATTGAACCCACGTCTTCTGTCTCTGGTATTGGCAGATGGATTCTTTACCACTGAACTCCCAGGGAAGCCCAGGGGAAGAAGGTTCAGTTCAGTTCAGTCACTCGGTTGTGTCTGACTCTTTGCGATCCCATGGACTGCAGCACTCCAGGCCTCCCTGTCCATCACCAACACCTGGAGCTTGCTCAAAGTCATGTCCATTGAGTCGGTGATGCCATCCAACCATCTCATCCTCTGTTATTCCCTTCTCCTCCCACCTTCAATCTTTCCCAGCATCAGGGTCTTTTCAAACGAGTCAACTCTTTGAATGAGGTGGCCAAAGTATTGGAGTTTCAACTTCAGCATCAGTCCTTCCAATGAACATTCAGGACTGATTTCATTTAGGGTTGACTGGTTTGATCTCCTTGAAGTCCAAGGGACTCTGAGGAGTCTTCTCCAACACCACAGTTCAAAAGCATCAATTCTTAGGTGCTAAGCTTTCTTTATGGTCCAACTCTCACACCCATACAAGACTACTGGAAAAACCAAATCTTTGACTAGATGGACCTTTGTTGGCAAGCGACTTTGTTGCTAAGTTGCTTCAGTCGTGTCCGACTCTGTGCGACTCCATAGATGGCAGCCAGACAAGACTAAAGCCAGACTAAAGTGAGGATGAATAATGAAGCCAAAGGTGATCATGACGTATATTGATCATATTGAGAGGTCAGTCTGATAGAATTGTTGAATGAATGGCTTAGTTCTAAAGATAGTGGGAAATATGTTTGTTAGGGTAGGGCAAGGACATTTCTGAAGTATTTAAAACAGTAGAGTGAAACATGTGTTATGATCTGATAATGATATTTAAGACTCAAAAATGCTGTGTTTTTTTGTGGTTTAAAGACTTACTGTATCCTGCTTAAATGAGGAGCTAAGAATTCCTTCCCATGAAACTTAATGGATTTTTCCATGAAAATCAAGATACAGAGTGACTTTGAATAGAATAAATATGATGATGATGGGGTTATAGAAATACGGCCTATTCTAGACATATGAAAAAGTAAACTTTGCTAAAACTTGGCTGAGTGTGGCCAGTGCAAATGAAGTAAGAATCAAAAGTAAATATAGGATTCTGAATATTGACTATTGGAGTAGACATCAATACATTTTCCTTATTCTGTATGCAATATCTTCTAACACACCTTACAAGTCTTGCAATATTTATTGATTCTAGAGCTATAATTTAATACGTGCTTTGATATTTCATTACATGTTTTAGAATTTCTCTTGCCTAAGGATATAAAAGTTCGAGCAAGTTGTTGATTAAAATATTTTCTTCAAAGAGCAACACATTTATATGTTGTGCAGCTAGTCAATGATATTTTGGTATATGAGGACTCAGCCTGTGAAGTAGGCAAAATGACTAGATACTTGAAGTCACACCTAAGGTTGTACTACAAATATTTAACAATTTGTAGAACAGAGAAACTGAAAGACTAGAACAGAGTTTGTTTAAGGAATCTGCATATCCATGTCAGAATATACAGTTGAAATTATCTACTAGCCTCCAGATAGGATAGCTCTGTGTTATATATTTGAGGACATTCAAACTAACTGAAGGTTTTAATTCTAATGTTGTCACCAAATAAGAACACCAGTCATATGACTGAAGGTTGCAGTGTAACAGGCTCCTTAATGGTCCTGAAGTTGAGTTCAAGGTCATTAACTTGAATTTCATTCCACCAGACTGAGAACAGAATGATGTTCCTTGTTCAGATATGCATAAACAAATTAACAGTAGTTTGTGAAATGTAGAACTCTGATGGAAACCTTTATTACCTTGTGTATGTGTGTTTTAGTCACTCAGTCATGTCTGACTCTTTATGACCTCATGAACTGTAGCCCACCAGCCTCCTCTGTCCATGGAATTCTCTAGGAAAGAATACTGGACTGAGTAGCCATTCCCTTCTCCAGGGGATCTTCTCAACCCAGGGTTGAAACCCTGGGCTCCTGAATTGCAGGCAGATTCTTTACCATCTGAGCCACCAGGGAAGCTTGCTACCTTAGAAAGTAACAGATATATTTTGTTTTATTTCTATCTATGTGTTAAAGAAGATCGGGTGAGTGAGTGCTTGAGTGAAGTTGTTGTCGTGTCTGACTCTTTGCGACTGCATGGACTGTAGACTGCCAGGCTCCTCTGTCCATGGGATTTTCCAGGCAAGAATACTGGAGCAGGTTGCCATTTCCTTCTCCAGGGGATCTTCCTGACCCAGGGGTTGAACCTGGGTCTCCCACACTGCAGGCAGACTCTTTTCTGTGTGAGCCCCCAGGGAAGCCCTGTGAGTGCTTAATTACCTTTTCAATTCTATCTAAAGCATAGTTGTGTGTCAGTGAAATTCAAAATCATTGTTCAAGTTTATTCAATGAAGAAAAATATCTGAGATATTTATTTCCCGCTTCTAGTTCTCCTAGATCTGAACTATTTATTAGTTTCAGAGCAGACAGATGTAACCATTGGTAGCCATCATTACATCACTTCATTGGTACAGTAAATGGAGTACACATGGTTATTCTGGTTCAGTATTTTAATTTGAGATAGTTTACTACTGAGAGTCAGTAATGGCACAGAAGTTACAAGTGGAGATATTTTATTCATGCAGCCTGAGGTTAAAAGTCATAAACACTGTATGGTCTTAAATAAATCACGTAATCACTCTCAACCCCACTCACTTCATCTACAAAGTGAAAATGATGATAGTACCTACCTCATAAGTTAAGGTGATTAATAGATTTATTTATAGTATATACCTATAAAAATATTAAATAGATATACATGCATATTAATATGTGGATTTCCCAGGTGGTGCAACTGGTAAAGAATCTGCCTGCCAATACAGGAGATGCAAGAGACGTGGGTTTGATTTCTGGGTTAGGAAGATTCCCTGGAATAGGAAATGGCAACCCACTCCAGTATTCTTGCCTAGAAAATTCTATGGACAGAGAACTCTGGCAGGCTACAGTCCATGAGGTCACAAAGAGTAGGACAAGACTGAGTGACTGAGCACACATACATACATATGACATATGACTGATAATTAATCAACATTATTCTATAGAAGTATTTAAATATTTTATGTTTTTGATGAAAACCAGGTAGTGCAATAATCATTGTCAAAAACATTTTAGTATGCAAACTTGTATCCATTTTTGTTTTTCTCATGGTTCTACTTCTTCCTCACTCTCTCTCTGCTCCTCAATTTATCCCACAAGACTTAAAGTCCCCTCACCTTAAGTAGTAGGTATAAAGATAAAATTTTTAACAGCAGGATCTTGAGATTCTTGCTGTTGGAAGCAATATAAGATATAGTCACTACTTCTGAGTTTGGCTGGAGGTGCCAATACATAGTGAAACAATCTGCCTTCACGTGAGGTTATGTTCAACAGATTTAAAGATAGTGCTAGAACAAAATAACAATAAAAATATCTGACTGCCATCTTTTTACCATCTGCATAGACTGGCACCCAGGAAGCCATATGTAAATTTCTTTTTGTAACAACTTTGTTACATCTGTGCTGTTAAAGAAAAATCCAGTAACATTTTCACCAAGTTCTATAGGCTAAGTCTATGATTAATGAATGATTCAATATAGTTTGTGTATATTACGGTCAATGCAGAAATCAAAGTGATAACATTGTTTCTAGCCAATAATGGAGAAGCTATATACAGTGAGCAAAAACAAGACCAGGAGCTGACTGGCTCAGATCGTGAGTTTCTCATAGCAAAATTCAGGCTTAAACTAAAGAAAGCCAGGAAAAGCACCAGGACAGCCAGGTATGGCTTAAATTAAATCCCCTAGCATATGTGGTAAAGGTGACGAATAGATTCAAGGGATTAGACCTAGTAAAGATTTAATCTTCTGCCTGAAGAACTATGGACAGAGGTCCATAATATTGTATAGGAGGCAGAGAACAAAACCATCCCAAAGAAAAGGAAAAGCAAGAAGGCAAAGTGGCTATCTGAGGATGCTTTACAAATAGCTGAAGAAAGAAGAGTGGAAAAAAAGAGAGAAAGGGAAAGGTACACCCAACTAACAAAAGGTTCCAAAGAATAGCAAGGAGAAACAAGAACGACGTCTTCAGTGAACAGTGCACAGAAATAGAGGAAAACAATAGAAGGGGAAAGACTAGAGATCGCTTCAGGAAAATTGGAAATATCAAGGGAACAAAGATGCCAAAGATGGGCATGCTAATGGACAGAAATGGTAGAGACCCTAGTAGAAACAGAAGAGAATACATGAAAGAACTGTACAAAAAAGATCTTAATGAATCAGATAACCACGATGGTATGGTCAGTTACCCAGAGCCACACATTCTGGAGTGTGAAGTCAAGTGTACCTTAATAAAGCTAGTGGATGTGATGGAATTCTAGTAGAGTTATTCAGAACTCTAAAAGATGATGCTATCAAAATGTTGCACTCAATAATATCAGCAAATCTGGAAGACACAGGAGTGGCCACAGGACTGGAAAAGGTCAATCCTCATCCCAGTTCCCAAGAGGGGCAGTACTAAAGAATGTTCAAACCACTGGACAATTGCTCTCATCCCCCATGCTAGAAAGTTAATGTTTAAAATCACGCATACTAGGCTTCAGCATTGTGTGAATCAAGAGCTTCCAGATGTCCAAGCTCAGTTTAGAAAAGGAAGAGGATCTAGAGACCAAATTGCTAACAGTCACTGCATCATGGAGAAAGCAAGAAAATTTCAGAAAAATATCAACCTCTATTTCACTGACTATACTAAAGCTTTTAACTCTGTGGATCATAACAAACTGTGGAAAATTCTTAAAGGAATGGGAATGCCAGACTGTCTTACCTGTCTCCTGAGAAACCTGTATGCAGGTCAAGAAACAACAGTTTGAACCCTGAATGGAACAACTGATTGGTTCTGGTTTGAGAAAGGAGTATGACAAGGCTGTCTGTTGCTACCCTGTTTATTTAACTGAGCACATCATGAAAAATGTCAGGTTGGATGAGTTACAAGTTAAAATCAAGATAGGCAGGAGAAAAAAAAAAAGATAGGTGGGAGAAACATCAACAACCTCAGGTATGTGGCAGAAAGCAAAGAGGAGCTAAAGAACCTCTTGATGAGGTTGAAGGAGGAGAGTGAAAAAACTGGCTTAAAACTAAATATTAAACCAAGATCATGCCCTCTGGCCCTGTTACTTCACGGCAAATGGAAGAGGAAGAGGTAGAAGCAGTGACAAATTTCCTCTTCTTGTTCTCTAAACTCACTGAGGATGGTGACTGCAGCCATGAAATCAAAAGAGGATTGCTTCTTGGCAGGAAATCTATGATAAACCTGTTGATAGTGTGTTGAAAGTCAGAGACATCACTTTGTCAACAAAGTTCAGTATAGTCAAAGCTATGGTCTTCCTAGTGGTCATATATGGTTTTGAGAGCTGGACTGTAAAGAAGGCAGAGCACCAAGGAATTAATGCCTTTAAACTGTGGTGCTGGAGAAGACTCCTGAGAGTCCCTTGGACAGCAAGGAGATAAAACCAGTACATTTTCAAGGAAATCAACCTTGAATATTCAGGGAGGAAGATCAGTGGAAGGACTGATGTTGAAGCTGATGCTCCAGTATTTTGGTCACCTGATGTGAACAGCCAACTTACTGAAAAAGTCCCTGATGCTGGGAAAGATTGAGGGCAGAAAGAGAAGAGGGCAATAGAGGATGAGATGGCTGGATGGCATCACTGATGCAATGGATATGAACTTGGCCAAACTCTGTGAGATGGTGAGAGACAGGGAGGCCTGGAGTGCTGCAGTCCATGGGGTTGCAAAGAGTCGGACATGTCTGGGTGACTGAAAAACAACAACATAGTTTGTGTAACCCTTAAGCATGTGATGCAATTTTTTGAATTTCACTTAGAGGAAGTGTGCATGTATACATACAAGCATCACTTATATCAAGTCTTTAATGTCTCCCTTGAAAGTCATCTGTATACCTGATCTATATAGAAGAAACAAAATAGAGAAGACATATTCCAATAACTGATAGATATTTGTAAATTCAAACTTTTAATAAAATATTTGAGTGTATTTTATGTTATTTCTATTATATAAAAAAGCATGTACATGCCATTAATTATATGTAGGAATATATGAATATCATATTTATGATAAGTATGTATAAGTATATAAAAGTTTATGCACACAGATATAAATGCATACACATATAACTATGGGGTATATAGTTTTGCTATGGTTTTTCCTGTGGTCATGTATGGATGTGAGAGTTGGACTGTGAAGAAGGCTGAGCACCAAAGAATTGATGGTTTTGAACTGTGGTGTTGGAGAAGACGCTTGAGAGTCCCTTGGACTGCAAGGAGATCCAACCAGTCCATTCTGAAGGAGATCAGCCCTGGGATTTCTTTGGAAAGAATGATGCTAAAGCTGAAACTCCAGTACTTTGGCCACCTCATGCAAAGAGTTGACTCATTGGAAAAGACTCTGATGCTGGGAGGGATTGGGGGCAGGAGGAGAAGGGGACGCCAGAGGATGAGATGGCTGGATGGCATCACTGACTCGATGGACGTGAGTCTCAGTGAACTCCGGGAGTCGGTGATGGACAGGGAGGCCTGGCGTGCTGCGATTCATGGGGTCGCAAAGAGTCGGACACGACTGAGCAACTGATCTGATCTGATTTGATACTTATGGGGAGACAAAAATAGGAAAAGGAAGAATCTGATTAAAGCACATAGTTTTTCTTCAAAATTTTTGTGCCATTATTCCTCAGACAGTTGCTTTAGAAATGAATTTCATTTTATTGATAAACACATCATCCTAAATAAACTTAATTGTTTTTCTTTAAGAAAGAGTCTCAATCATAGTATATTATTTGGCAAGAACATATTACTAAATTAAATATATTCAGTTTATTACAGATACAGAGAAGTACTTCAAACAACTACATTTAGTTTTTGTCTTTAAGCACTAAATCTCAAGTGTATGTGTATTCATTGAGAAGAGCTTCATGAGCCTGGTAATTCAATTGTGAAACACTAATTGATTCTCAACTCTATACAAAACTATCAACCAAAATAGAAATTATAACATTTTTAAAAATAAAAATGATTCTTCTAAGATTATTTAAGTGATTAGGACAGGAAACAAGATATTAAAATACAATTTGCATTAGTACCATACTTACTTTTGCCATTGAGATATACATAACTATCTCTTTATCAATGAAATGGCATTGACTAGTTTACAAAGCTTAAGCAAATTGTTTTGTTTACAAATATATCACATTTTAAATTAATTTTCACCAATAGCTTACCAGTTCTCCTTTTTAGTTACAGTAGTTTTATGTCACTGCTGTGACAGTTAAAATATGGTACTTTAGAAATCAGAAGCTTTCTGCTGTTGTTGGCACTGCACAAAAAGCTCTGGAGGTTTTCCCTTTTGCAAAACTTATCCCCTCAATATAAAAAGCCTTAAGCAAATCTACAAAAGTCAAGGAAGCTGGTATAAAAGAGAATTGTGATGCTAGAGCTGGCACAATCACAGTTAGGTCTATTCATGAGGGAACAGCATATGTGACCCAAATGATAAAAGCTAAAATCATGCCAATGACTGCATTCTGAAAGTTTAATACAAGAGTAACTACTTCATAAGTCAGGTGATTTTTTTTTTCCTGCAGAAATTTGCATTTCATTATGCACTTTGGAAGTGTTTAACTGTGCATTAACTAGTAAGTAAGAAAACATTTGCTCTCCTAGAGGAAGCCAGAGAAAAACACATATACCTTCTTATGTGAATATCTTAGTGATGATTCATACAAATCAATAGCTGAAGGGTTAAATTACAGCGTCTTTACTCATGTGGCACCCAGCAGGCTGCCTCAGCTCAATCTCCTCTCTACCAAGTCTAAGCCCGTGAAATATTCATTTTGGCATAAGCAAACAGAGGATTTCTCTCTTTATAATACAGTCAAAATCCAATAGGTAGAAGAATAATTTTACTTATATAGTCTCTTCTTTCTCTGAGGCTATGCTAGATAATTGTTACAAACTTGGTAATTGTCTATTTCTAAACTTCCCATTTACCAAAAAAATTACACATTCTAAGTCATGGGGCTTTTATGTGTGTGTAGAAATAAACTTTTGAATGTTTCAAACATTACTAATAATGCCTGAATAAACAATGAATCTAGTTAACCTCACTTTGGTAAGGTTATATATATATATAAAACATCCTATATCTTGAAGTCCAGCAGTGTGAAAAATATCTGATAGAATTGTGATGTATATATTTATAATCTATTTGACTCTATTATGGCAAGGAAATAAAATATATTTTTTCTAAGAAACTTCACCTCTGTAAAAGTTTGTCTGATATTTTTTCCTTAACAGATTTGGTTTTCTAGCTATTTTAATAGTTTTATTAAATATGTATCACATAATATATATTATAATTATATTATAATATATATTATATATTATATATATACTTGTAGTATATATGTATATACTTGTATTATATTATAGATATATATATTTAATTATAATACAAGTATATAGACTGATAATAATTAGTATATTCACAGTTGTACATCCATCATCCCCATAAGAAATTCATGGCCATTTTCAGACACTCAACATCCCTCCTCACCATTAGACAAGGACAAACCTATTTTTTTAAATAAATTTGCCTAATTTGACTTTTTAATGTACATGGAATCCTACAATTTTTGAATCTGACTTTTTTCACCTAAGTATAATATAGTTAAGGTTTGCCTATGTCCCATACTTTATTCATTTTTATCTCTGAATTATATTGTATTGAAATGTCACTTTTTATTTATTGATGTGTCAGTTAATGGATATTTGAATTGTACCAATTTTGGCTACCATGAATAATGTTGATAAGAACATTTATGTACAGTTTTTAGTCTATGTTTGTCTTCGTTTATCTTGTATATTTCATTTCTCTTGGATATGTATCTAAGAGTAGAATTGCTAGGTATATGAGATCTCTAAGGGGCTTCCCTGGTGGCTCAGATGAATGAATCTACTCGCAGTGTAGCACAGATTTAATACCTCAGTTGGGAAGATCCCCTGGAGGAGAAAATGGCAACCCAATCCAGTATTCTGCCTGGAGAATTCCATGGACAGAGGAGCCTAGAGGGTTATAATCCATGTGGTCACAAAGAGTCATACACGACTGAGTGACTAACACATATACACGGGAACTATAAATTTGACAGAGGCTGCCCCACATGTTTTCTATAGGAGTTTTCATCATTTTTCATTTCCTTCAATGATGTATGGGAGTTCAGAATCTTCCATATCCTCACAAATGCTTATTATGTATTTAATTATAGCCATTCTAGTGTGTGTTTGTGTGTGTCGGGGGTGGGGGTGGCTGGTGGTGGTAGAATGTTATTTCATTATGGTTTTTCTTTGTATTTTGATATTGGATAATGTCTCACATATTTTTAAATGTGGTTATTGGCCATTTGTATAATAATTTAATAGAAATATCTATTCATATTCTTTTCTCTATTTTTTATTTATCTTTTTGTGGAAATATACGTTTTTTAAAAATTTTTTCTTAGCATCATTCCATTATCAGTTCTATGATTTTCAGATATAGTCTTCCACTTGATAGGTTATATTTGCCCTTTCTTGAGGTATCCTTTAAGCTGGAAAGTTTTAAAATATGATTAAGTCTAATTTTTTTTTTTTCATGGATTGTGCTTTTGGTGTTCTTCTAAGATTTTTTGCCTAAATCTAGTTCACAAGATTTAATCTTATATTTTCTTCTAAGAGTTTTATAATTTTAGTTTATACATTTAGAGACATGATTACTTTTGAGTTAACGTTTGTTTGTGGTGTGGAAGAGGTCCAAGTTCTTTCTTTTATTTGTGAATATCTAGTTGTTCCAGCACCAACTGTTGACAAAACTATTTCTACCCCACTGAATTGTCTTGGTACCCTTGTCAAAAGTTAATTGACAATAAATATAAAAGATTAATTCTGGACTCTCAATGCTATTCCATTGATCATGTTTTCTACTTTCTTACTATTATCATACTTTATTGACTGCTGTTGCTTTATAGTAAGTTGTTATTTTTTTTTTAACAGAACTGAACATTTAATTTTTTTTTTG
The DNA here is from genome assembly GCF_027580195.1 of Bos mutus. Lineage (NCBI taxonomy): Eukaryota > Metazoa > Chordata > Mammalia > Artiodactyla > Bovidae > Bos > Bos mutus. The sequence continues at coordinate 75,517,742 of NC_091632.1, forward strand.
AATGGATAGTACATTCATATGATTCAAAAGTCAGAACAACATAAATAGTTACATGTTGGGAGGTGTCACATCCATTCCTTCCCCTATCCTCCTGTTACCCATACCTTTATCCCCTAGAGGTAAACTTTTTTTTATTAATTTCTTTTTAAAAAAATTTAAATTTATTTATTTTAATTAGAGGCTACTTACTTTACAATATTTTATTGGTTTTGCCATACATCAACATGAATCTGCCACAGGTGTACACGTGTTCCCAATCCTGAACACTCCTGCCACCTCACTCCCCATACCATCCCTCTGGGTCATCCCAGTGCACCAGCCCCAAACATCCTGTATCCTGCATCAAATCTGGACTGCAGATTTGTTTCTTATATGATATTATACATGTTTCAATGCTATTCTCCCAAATCATCCCCCCACCCCCCACAGAGTCCAAAAGACTGTTCTATACATCTGTGACTCTTTTGCTGTCTTGCATACAGGGTTATCGTTACCATCTTTCTAAATTCCATATATATGCATTAGTATACTGTATTGGTGTGTTTCTTTCTGGCTTACTTCACTCTGTATAATAGGCTCCAGTTTCATCCACCTCATTAGCACTGATTCAAAGGTATTCTTTTTAATGGCTGAGTAATAATCCATTGTGTATATGTACCACAGCTTTCTTATCCATTTATCTGCTGATGGGCATCTACGTTGCTTCCATGTCCTGGCTATTATAAACAGTGCTGCGATGAACATTGGGGTACACATGTCTCTTTCAGTTCTGGTTTCCTCAGTGTGTATGCCCAGCAGTGGGATCGCTGGGTCATATGGCAGTTCTATTTCCAGTTTTAACGAATCTCCACACTGTTATCCATAGTGGCTGTACTAGTTTGCATTCCCACCAACAGTGTAAGAGGGTTCCCTTTTCTCCACACCCTCTCCAGCATTTATTGCTTGTAGACTTTTGGATCGCAGCCATTCTGACTGGTGTGAAATGGTACCTCATAGTGGTTTTGATTTGCATTTCTGTAATAATGAGTGATGTTGAGCATCTTTTCATGTGTTTGTTAGCCATCTGTATGTCTTCTTTGGAGAAATGTCTATTTAGTTCTTTGGCCCATTTTTTGATTGGGTCGTTTATTTTTCAGGAATTAAGCTGCAGGAGTTATTGTATATTTTTGAGATTATTTGTTTGTCAGGTGCTTCATTTGCTATTATTTTCTCCCATTCTAAAGGCTGTCTTTTCACCTTGCTTATAGTTTCTTTTGTTGTACAGAAGCTTTTAATTTTAATTAGATCCCATTTGTTTATTTCTGCTTTTATTTCTAATACTCTGGGAGGTGTGTCATAGAGGATCCTGCTGTGATGTATGTCGGAGAGTGTTTTGCCTATGTTCTCCTCTAGGAGTTTTATAGTTTCTGGTCTTACGTTGAGATCTTTAATCCATTTTGACTTTATTTTTTTTTTTTTTTGTATGGTGTTAGAAAGTGTTCTAGTTTCATTCTTTTGTAAGTGCTTGACCAGTTTTCCCAGCACCACTTGTTAAAGAGATTGTCTTTTCTCCATTATATATGCTTGCCTCCTTTGTCAAAGATAAGGTGTCCATAGGTGCGTGGGTTTATCTCTGGGCTTTCTATTTTGTTCCATTGATCTATATTTCTGTCTTTGTGCCAGTACCATACTGTCTTGATGACTGTGGCTTTGTAGTAGAGCCTGAAATCAGGCAGGTTGATTCCTCCAGTTCCATTCTTCTTTCTCAAGATTGCTTTGGCTATTCAAGGTTTTTGTATTTCTATACAAATTGTGAAATTATTTGTTTTAGGTCTGTGAAAAACACCATTGGTAGCTTGACAGGGATTGCATTGAATCTATAAATTGCTTTGGGTAGTATACTCATTTTCACTATATTGATTCTTCTGATCCATGAACATGGTATATTTCTCCATCTATTAGTGTCCTCTTTGATTTCTTTCACCAGTGTTTTATAGTTTTCTATATATAGGTCTTTAGTTTCTTTAGGTAGATATATTCCTAAGTATTTTATTCTTTTCGTTGCAATGGTGAATGGGATTGTTTCCTTAATTTCTCTTTCTGTTTTCTCATTATTAGTGTATAGGAATGCAAGGGATTTCTGTGTGTTGATTTTATATCCTGCAACTTTGCCATATTCATTGATTAGTTCTAGTAATTTTCTGGTGGTGTCTTTAGGGTTTTCTATGTAGAGGGTCATGTCATCTGCAAACAGAGTTTTACTTCTTCTTTTCCAATTTGGATTCCTTTTATTTCTTTTTCTGTTCTGATTGCTGTGGCCAAAACTTCCAAAACTATGTTGAATAGTAGTGGTGAAAGTGGGCACCCTTGTCTTGTTCCTGACTGTAGGGGAAATGCTTTCAGTTTTTCACCACTGAGGATAATGTTTGCTGTGGGTTGTCATATATAGCTTTTATTATGTTGAGGTATGTTCCTTCTATTCCTGCTTTCTGGAGAGTTCTTATCATAAATGGATGTTGAATTTTGTCAAAGGCTTTCTATGCATCTATTGAGATAATCATATGGCTTTTATTTTTCAATTTGTTGATGTGGTGTACTACATTGATTGATTTGCGGATATTGAAGAATCCTTGCATCCCTGGGATAAAGCCCACTTGTATGATCTTTTTAATGTGTTGTTGGATTCTGATTGCTAGAATTTTGTTAAGGATTTTTGCATCTATATTCATCAGTGATATTGGCCTGTAATTTTTTTTTTTGTGTGTGTGTGTGTGTGGCATCTTTGTCAGGTTTTGGTATTAGGGTGATGGTGGCCTCATAGAATGAGTTTGGAAGTTTACCTTCCTCTGCAATTTTCTGGAAGAGTTTGAGTAGGATAGGTGTTAGCTCTTCTCTAAATTTTTGGTAGAATTCAGCTGTGAAGCCATCTGGACCTGGGCTTTTGTTTGCTGGAAGATTTCTGATTACAGTTTCAATTTACGTGCTTGTGATGGGTCTGTTAAGATTTTCTATTTCTTCCTGGTCCAGTTTTGGAAAATTGTACTTTTCTAAGAATTTGTCCACTTCTTCCACGTTGTCCATTTTATTGGCATATAATTGCTGATAGTAGTCTCTTATGATCCTTTGTATTTCTGTGTTGTCTGTTGTGATCTCTCCATTTTCGTTTCTAATTTTATTGATTTGATTTTTCTCCTTTGTTTTTTCATGAGTCTGGCTACTAGTTTATCTTGTTTTTGTATCCATTTGTATCCATTCAGCCAGTCTTTGTCTTTTGGTTGGGGCATTCAACCCATTTACGTTTAAGGTAATTATTGATAAGTATGATCCTCTTGCCATTTACTTTATTGTTTTGGGTTCAAGTTTATACACCGTTTTTGTGTCTCCTGTCTAGAGAAGATCCTTTAGCATTTGTTGGAGAGCTGGTTTGGTGGTGCTGAATTCTCTCAGCTTCTGCTTGTCTGTAAAGCTTTTGATTTCTCCTTCATATTTGAATGAGATCCTTGCTGGGTACAGTAATCTGGGCTGTAGGTTATTTTCTTTCATCACTTTAAGTATGTCTTGCCATTCCCTCCTGGCCTGAAGAGTTTCTATTGAAAGATCAGCTGTTATCCTTATGGGAATTCCCTTGTGTGTTATTTGTTGTTTTTCCCTTGCTGCTTTTAATATTTGTTCTTTGTGTTTGATCTATGTTAATTTGATTAATATGTGTCTTGGGGTGTTTTGCCTTGGGTTTATCCTGTTTGGGACTCTCTGGGTTTCTTGGACTTGGGTGATTATTTCCTTCCCCATTTTAGGGAAGTTTTCAACTGTTATCTCCTCAAGTATTTTCTCATGGTCTTTCTTTTTGTCTTCTTCTTCTGGGACTCCTATGATTCAAATGTTGTAGTGTTTAATATTGTCCTGGAGGTTTCTGAGATTGTCCTAATTTCTTTTAGTTTGTTTTTCTTTTTTCTTCTCTGATTCATTTATTTCTACCATTCTATCTTCTACTTCACTAATCTTATCTTCTGCCTCCATTATTCTACTATTTGTTGCCTCCAGAGTGTTTTTGATCTCATTTATTGATTATTCATTATATATTGACTCTTTTTTATTTCTTCTAGGTCCTTGTTAAACCTTTCTTGCATTTTCTCAATCCTTGTCTCCAGGCTATTTATCTGTGATTCCATTTTTATTTCAAGATTTTGGATCATTTTTACTATCAATATTCAGAATTCTTTATCAGGTAGATTCCCTATCTCTTCCTCTTTTGTTTGGTTTGGTGGGCATTTATCCTGTCCCTTTACCTGCTGGGTATTCCTCTGTCTCTTCATCTTGTTTATATTGCTGAGTTTGGGGTGGCCTTTCTATATTCTGGCAGTTTGTGGAGTTCTCTTTATTATGGAGTTTCCTCGCTGTGGGTGGGGTTGTATCGGTGGTTTGTCAAGGTTTCTTGTGTCGGTGTTCTGCTGGGTGGAGCTGGATTTCTTCTCTCTGGAGTGCAATGAAGTGTCTAGTAACAAGTTATGAGATGTCAATGGTTTTGGAGTAACTTTGGGCAGCCTGTATATTGAAGCTCAGGGCTGTGTTCCTGTGTTGCTGGAGAATTTGTGTGGTATGTCTTGCTCTGGAACTTGTTGGCCATTGGGTGGTGCTTGGTTTCAGTGTAGGTGTGGAAGCGTTTGATGAGCTTCTATCGATTAATGTTCCTTGGAGTCAGTATTTCTCTGATGTTCTCAGGATTTGGACTTAAGTCTCCTGCTTCTGGTTTTCAGTCTTATTTTTACAGTAGTCTCAAGACTTCTTCTATATAGCACCATTGATAAAACTTCTAGGTTAAAGATGAAAAGTTTCTCCACAGTGAGGGACACCCAGAGAGGTTCACAGAGTTACATGGAGAAGAGAAGAGGGAGGAGGGAGTTAGAGGTGACCCAAATGAGATGAGGTGGCATCAAAAGAGGAGACAGCAAGCTAGCCAGTAATCACTTCCTTATGTGTGCTCCATAGTCTGGACCGCTCAGAGATGTTCATGGAGTTAGAAGAGAAGAGGGAGGAAGGAGACAGAGGTGGCCAGGAGGATAAAAGGGGGAATGAAAAGGAGCGAGACAGATCTAGCCAGTAATCAGTTCCCTAAGTGTTCTCCACCATCTGGAACACACAGAGATTCAGAGAGTTGGGTAGAGAAGAGAAGGGGGAGGGAGGAGACAGAGGTGACCTGGTGGAGAAAAAGGAGAGTCCAAAGAGGGAGAGAGCAATCAAGCCAGTAATCTCGCTCCCAAGTAAAAATGGGTACTGAAGATTGGGTTCTTAAAGGTACAAAATTGATAACAAATACCAAAAAGCAAAGATTAAAATTCTAGAGTATAGGTTGGATTTTCAAAAATACAATATTAAAGAAAAGAAGAAGAAGAAAAAGAAAAAAAAGTCACAAAAATTATTAAAAGTATATATATATGAAGTTTGCTTTAAAAATAGTCTTTTTTTTTGAAAAGTAATAGTAGGTTATAAAAATGAAAATTAAAAGAGTAATAGAGGACTTTAAAATTAAAAAAAGTTTAAAAAAGAAAAGAAAAATAGAATGATTGTAAAAATAGTAAAAATATATCTAGGACTTTCTCTGGTGTTGTTGTGGGCAGTGTGGGGTCAGTTCTTTTCGGATAGTTCCTTGGTCCAGTTTATATTTCTCAAGATCTATAGGCCCCTTCCTATGTAGTTGGTACTAACTACATGGTTTTAATCTATTGCACCTGTCACTTCCAAGGCGGTTCCTTCGGTTTTAGCTTCTGTTTGCTGGTCTCTTCAGTGTCTGACTTCCACCCTGGCACAAGGGGGGTGGTGGTGGACACTATTTTTTTTTTTTTTTTTTAGGCTCACTTGTTCAGTCGCGCTGTGGGGAGGGAGGGACGCTGCAAACAAATAACACTGGTGTGTGCACACAGTGTCTCAGCCACACTTGGCCTGCCCCTGCTCATGGCACATGCACCCTCCGTGCCCACACAGCTCATGCTCTAGGTTGCTCTGCTGGGAACCGTCCAAGGCCGGCCCTGGGCTGCATGCACCTCCCAGGTCTAAGCCTCTCAGGTTCAGGCACTCAGGTAGTCCTCAGAGGCACAGACTCTGTTGGGCCTGCGTTTTGTGCCCTTCCCAGCTCCGAGCAGCTCAGGTGTTGAGGTGTTTGGTGAGTGCGGTCATTGCAACTTATCACCTCTCCTGTCCCTGCCACTCGGTTTTCGGGGTGTACAACCGGCACACCTTCTCAGGCTGATGATGACTGTCCAGAACCCCAAGAAGTCTTAGTTAGCAAATAAGCCTGCTTGCAGTTTGGTAGATAATGTCCCTCTGGGGCTGTGATTGCTCCCTTCCGGCTCAGGCTGCCTGTCAACGGAGGCGGATGGTCTGCAGCCGGCTAGTTCTGCTCTGCCCTTTGTTCTGTGTATGGGCTTGGTGGTATCTTAGGGATTTTCGCGTGGTAGCTATCCCAGTCTGGTTTGCTAGCCCAAATTAGTTGGCTCTGATTATCCTCGGGACATTCAGCCCCAATCCTTACTCTAAGCAACGCAGCCCACGGCCTCCCTGCCCAGCCCCCGCTTGCTAGTGGCGGGTGCAGGCGTCTGTGCTGCTTCTCCGCTGGGGGAGTTACCGTTAGGCTCATAATATGTGGGTTTTAATTATTTACTTATTTTTCCTCCCTATTATGTTGCCCTCTGTGCTTCCAAGGCTTGCCACAGACTCGGCAGTGAGATTGTTTCCTGGTGTTTGGAAACTTCTCTTTTTTTAAGACTCCCTCTTGGGGATGGAGCTCCGTCCCTCCCTCTTTTGCCTCTTTTTTTGTCTTTCATGAAGACAATGGGCTGCTTTTCTGGGTGCCTGATGTCCTCTGCTGGCATTCAGAAGTTGTTTTGTGGAATTTACTCAGCGTTTAAATGTTCTTTTGATGAATTTGTGGGGGAGAAAGTGGTCTCCCTGTCGTATTCCTCCGCCATCATAGGACCGCCCTATAGTAAGCTTTGAAACTGGTCTTTGTAAGTCCTCCTACCTTTGTTCTTTGCTATGATTGTTTAGTCTATTCATAGTGTGAATTTCTATTTCCATATGAATTTTATAATTATCAATTTCTGGAAAAGAAGTAGTTGAAATTTTGAAGGATATTGCATTAAATTTGTGGATAAATTTGAAATGTCTAATGAACTCTCATTTGGTATTTTTAATGATACAGTTGAATTCATGTCAGCCACATTATGTTTTGGTTTTTATGTCATTTTTTTTTTATTCATCTGTTGCTCTTTTACTGCTCTCTTTTGCACTACGTGAATACTTTATAATGTAACACCTTAACTTCTTTAATTATTTTATCTATATACTTTGATTTTTTTTTTTAATGATTATCCTACCATGCTTAGTATGTGTGTGTGCTGTGTACTAAGTCACTCAGTCATGCCCAACTCTTTGCAGCCTCACGCACTGTAGCCTGCTGGGCTCCTCTGTCCATGGAATTTTCCAGGCAAGAGTACTGGAGCAAGTTCCCATTTCCTACTCCAGAGGATCTTCCTGACCCAGGGATTGAACTCATGGCTCTTATGTCTCCTACATTGGCGGGCAGATTTTTTTTACCACTACCCACCTGGGAAGCTCACAGTATAAATCTTATCAAAATCTACTTCAGATTCACAGTCAGTTAATTCTAGTGAATTACAGAAAGATTTTGGTTATAAAGCTTTATGGCCTCTTTACTGTACTGTTGTTATTATTATACATATACATCTATATATGGTATATTCCCTAACATACTTTGTTATGAATGTTGCTTTATATGATTTTATTTCCCTTAAAGAACTTGAAACAAGATAGGAGTGGGTTGCTAAGTTGCTAAGTCACTTCAGTCATGTCCAACTCTGTGCAACCACATAGACAGCAGCCCACCAGGCTCCTCCATCCCTGAGATTCTCCAGGCAAGAACACTGGAGTGGGTTGCCATTTCCTTCTCCAATGCATGAAGTGAAAAGTGAAAGTGAAGTCGCTCAGTCATGTCCAACTCTTCGCGACCCCATTGACTGCAGCCTACGAGGCTCCTCCGTCCATGGGATTTTCCAGGCAAGAGTAATGGAGTGGGTGTGTATATATATATATATATATATATATATATATATATTCATCTGGAGTGTGTATATATGTGTGTGTGTGTGTGTGTGTGTATACACACTAGTGTATGTATATGTGTGTGTGTGTGTGTGTGTGTATATATATATATATATATATATATATATATATATATATATATATATATATAGCTTTCCTAGTAGCTCAGCTGGTAAAGAATCCACCTGCAATGCAGGAGATCCAAGTTTGATTTCTGTGTCTGGAAGATCCCCTGGAGAAGGGATAGGCTACCCACTCCAGTATTCTTGGGCTTCCCTGATGGTTCACCTGGTAAACAATCCACCTGCAATGTGGGAGACCTGGGTTTGATCCCTGGGTTGGGAAGATCCCCTGGAGACGGACACAGTAGAACATATTATATTTTCTATTTCTTATCTATCTTTTCTGTTCTATTTTGCTTTTTCCGTTTCTTCCTGGTGATCCAAGTTACCAGCTAGTGTTATTTGACTACTCCAATACAGCTTATTCCCACTTACCCCTTTTATCTTATTATTATCAAATACATTGCATGTTTGTATTTTATATTGCTAACAATTATACACATGCTGTTTTTTGCAATAGCTATTAAGTAAGAAAGAAAAAGAAATATGCAATAATACTGTTTTTGTCAACATTTGCATAATTAATTTTGGGTGTTTTTGTTTATTTGTTTTAATGTAGCTTAGAATTACTCCCTGGTGTCATAAACTTTCAGGCTGAAAAATTTCCTTGAACATTTTATTGCAATGAAGGTTTACCAGCAACACATTTTCTTAGTTTTTGCAGATATGTGAATGTTTTTATTTCATGTTCATTTTCAAAGGCTATTTTTGCTGGATATTAGAATCTTGGTTGAGAGTTATTTGATTTTTTTCTATCAGCACTTTGAACATGCCCTCTCACTGCCTTCTAGTCTCCATTATAAACAGCTCTTAACATTCTCTGTTTCCTCACATATGATAAATCATTTTATTCTAGATCCTTTAAAGATTTTCCTTTTGTTTCTGGCTGTCAACATTTTGAATGTTCATCTCTTAGAATTTATCTCCTTCAAGCTCATTGAGCTTCATGAATGTGTAAATTAATGTTTTTCATCAGGTAGGAGAAGTTTAAACTGTTATTCATTTGCACATTTTTCTGCCCCTTTTTGTCTCTCTCCTCCAGGTTCTCCCATCATGTGTAAATTGGTATATTTTATGATGTCGCACATTTCTCTGATTCTTTCTTTGTTCTGTTTCCTGTTCATTCCTCAGATTGAGTAATTTCTGTCAATCTATTTTCAAGTAATTTTTGTCAATCTATTTTCAAGTAGTTTCTGTTAATATATTTTCAATTTCACTAGTTCTTTTCTCTGCCAGCTTAATTCTATCTTTGAGCCTCTAGTAAAATTTCCATTTCATTTATTATACTTTATGATTCCATCATTTTTATTTGGAGATATATTCAATTTTTAAATGTTCATATTTTCTATTCAGTGAGATATGATTACCATATCTTGGCCTGCTTTCTTTACTCCTTTAAATTTTTTAAAATATATTTTGATAGTTACTAAAACCTGAGCCTTCTTATAGGCAATTTTCTATTGGCTGCTTTTCCTCCTGTAAATGAATCACATTTTATGCCTCTTTCCCTGTGCCTTTGAATGGTTCATAATTTTTGTTGTTGCTGCTGTGGTTAACAAGACACATCAGGTAATGTCTTAAAGTAGTACTAGATTCTGACCCCTACCATCCCACAACTGCTCGCTGTTTGCTTTCCTCTTTATCAGCTTAGTAACTTGTGTAGGTGATTCCAGTGAAGTCTAATTCTTCTGCAGAATTGAAATCTCTAATGCTGGTTTTCAAAGAGTGCAGCCTTGGGCTTGTGTCAGTTACCCTGACTCCTTGTCCTCAAGGATGACAGTGTTTTTTAACAGGATTCTCTTTGACAGTCTCTTTCCCAGATCTCTGTTAATCTTCCTGCTTTTTTTAGCCTCACACACAGCTATTAGGTTTAACTAATTTTCAGCTACTAGCTATGGAGCTACCAAGGTCTGTTTTTACAAATTGCCTCTAGTCCTGGCAGGAGTCCTGCACTACTGTTTTGGAAGTGGGTGTGAGACAGCAATCTGCTTCTCTCAGAGCATCACTCCTACTTTATGAGCAGAGTTCTGGGCAGTTTAATAGTCTCTGGGCTTTTTGCCATTTTTCTTCTAGAATGGAACATGTAACTTGAAGGTCATCTGGGGAAGGGTGGTTGGTGCTCAGTATTCTCTGCCTTCAGTGTCTGGGGTAGTGCTTCCACCCTACAAGTGGGTACTGGATGGAAGAACTGACCCTCAACCTCTTGCCTCCTCTTGTCTAAAATAGCACTTTTGCTACATGGAATTGGGGAAGATGAGAAATGCTTTTAGCCTCCTCTTCCTGGAATAGCCTTAAACTAGAAAACTAGGTAACAGGGGCCCCTCTTCTCTTAGTTAAATTCACCTGGAGTAGAGCTTCTGAAATATAGATCTGAGTTGGGGGTGGTGGTCGAAAGAGCTGGTTTGATTTCAATGTAATTGACTCTCACTGTTCTTATGGAGATTTAATAGATTTTCTTGAATAAATGTTTCTATACTTGCTTTATGCCCTGAGTACAGTTTCCAGAGATTTTAAATGGTCATTTTACAATAATTTCACAAGGTTATAAAGATGACAGTGTGATAACATGGCCATGGCTGCCTGTAGAGGTATTGGTGGCTGGGGAAACAGCTTCACAAAGGTCACCACAGAGATGTAGGCAGGAGCAGGGTAGTGACCAGGGACCCCAGTTCCCAGTGCGGGGCTGGTGGTGACAGAAGATTGGCCCTGGAGAGACCAGCGGCAGTGGCAAGGCCTGGGTACCTCCGGCTCCTGGGCAGTGGATCGACTCCGTGTTGGACAGCGGCTCCTGGGCTGCCGCGGATCCTGGGCAGTGGATTAGCTTCACAAAGGCCAATGGCTCCTGACCAGCTCCAGAGCGGCCAGCAGCAGCAGTGAGGCCAGGGTGCCCTCTGCTCCTGGACATCCTCCAACATCAGCTCCAGCCTTCCCTGGAACCTCTTGCCATCCATTATTGCAGGGCCTTTGCCTCGAGCCCTGACCACACGTTGACTAACACTCAATGGCCAGGGAAGGTTTAAACACTCAATGAAGACCAGCAATGGGACAGCAAGTGCACCAGGCATGTCATCTATGTACGCTGAGTGGCTGAAGGGCATGTCCCTGCTAGTTATGACCTGACAAAACATGGTCAACGTGGACTCTACACATGGACATAACCAAATGGTCAGTACCAAAATCAGATTGATTATATTCTTTGCAGTTGAAGATGGATAAGTTCTAAACAGTGAGAAAAACAAGACTGGGAGCTGACTGTGGCTCAGATCATAGGTACCTTATTGCAAAATTGAAACAAATTTGAAGAGTGTAGGGAAAACCACTAGGCCATTCAGGTATTACCTAAATCAAATTACTTATGATTATACGGTAGAAGTCACAGATAGATACAAGGGATTATATCTGATAGAGTGCCTGAAGAACTGTGGATGGAGGTTTGTGACATTGACAAGCAGGTGGTGATCAAAACCATCCCCAATAAAAAGAAATGCAAAATGGTTGTCTGCAGAGGCCTTATAAATAGCTGAGAAAAGAAGCAAAAGGCAAAGGAAAAAAGGAAAGATATATCATCTGAATACAGAGTTCCAAAGAATACCAAGGAAAGATAAGAAAGTCTTCCTAAATAAACAATGCAAAGAAATAAAGGGAAAGAATAGAATGGGAAGACTAGAGATCTCTTCAAGAACATTAGAGAAACAGAAGGAGTATTCCATACAAAGATAAACGCAATAAAGTACAAAAACGGTAAGGACCAACAGAAGCAGAGGAGATTAAGAAAAGATGGCAAGAATACACAGACAATCTGTTCAGAAAAGCTTTAATCACAATGATATGGTCACTCATCTAGAGCCAGACATCCTGGAATGTGAAGTCATGTGCGCCTTATGAACCATTACTAGGAACAAAGCTAGTGGAGGTGATGGAATTCCAGCTGAGCTATTGCAAATCTTTAAAGATGACGTTGATGATGACATCATTATGCCAGCAAATTTGGAAAACTCAGCAATAACCACAGACTGGAAAAAATTCATATTTTATTCCAATCCCAAAGAAGGACAATGCCAAGGAATGTTCAAATTACCGTACAATTGCACTCATTTCACATGCCAACAAGATTATACTCAAAATCCTTAAGCTAGGCTTCAGCAGTACGTGAACCAAGAGATTCCAGATGTACAAGCTGGATTTAGAAAAGATAGAGGAACCAAACATCAGGTCAACATCCATTGGATCGTAGAAAAAGCAAGATAATTCCAGAAAAAACATATAGTTCTGCTTCACTGACTATGCTAAAGCCTTTGACTGTGTGGATCACAACAAACTGTGGAAAATTCTTCAAGAGATGGGAATCTCACACCACCTTACCTGCCTCCTGAGAAACCTGTGTGCAGGACAAGAAGCAACCAATAGAACTGGACATAGAACAACAGAATTGTTCCAAACTGGGAAAGGAGTAAGTCAAGGCTGTATATTGTCCCCTCCTCCCTGCTTATTTAACTTCAATTCAGAGTACATAATGTGAAACACTGGGCTGGATGAATGACAAGCTGGAATCAAGATTGCTGGGAGAAATGCCAACAACCTCAGATATGCAGATGATACCACTCTAATGGCAAAAAGCAAAGAAGAACTAAAGAGCCTCTTAATGAAGGTAAAAGAGAAGAGTGAAAAAGCTGGCTTAAAGCTCAACATTCAAAAAATGAAGATCATGGCATCCAGGCCTATCATTTCATGGCAAATAGATGCACAAAATGGGGAAATAGTGTCAGATTTCATTTTGGGGGATTTCAAAATCAATGAGGATGAGACTGCAGCCACGAAATTAAAAGATGCTTGCTCATTAGAAGCATAGCTATGATAAACCTAGACATATTAAAAAGCAGAGGCATCACTTTCCCAACAAAGATCTGTGTAGTCAAAAGTATGGTTTTTATAGTAGTCATATACGGCTGTGAGAGCTGGACCATAAAGAAGGCTGAGTGCTGAAGAATTGATGCTTTTGAACTATGGTGCTGGAGAAGACTCTTGAGAATCCCTTGGACTGCAAGGAGATCAAACCAATCAATTCTAAAGGAAATCAACCCTGAATATTCATTAGAGGAAATGTTGCTGAAGCTGAAGCTCCAATAGTTTGGCCACCTGATGGGAAGAGCTGACTAGACTCACTGGAAAAGACCCTGATGCTGGGAAAGATTGAGGGCAAGAGGAGAAGGAGAGGACAGAAGATGAGATGGTTGGATGGCATCACTAGTTCAATGTACATGGGTTTGAGCAACCTTAAGGAGATGGTGAAAGACAGAGAAACCTAGTGTGCTGCAGTCCATGGGGTTGCAAAGAGTCGTACACAAGTTAGTGACTGAACAACAACAATGGTTGTTTTTCAGGGGAGGAGAACTGCAAAGCTACTCATACTCCCATTCTGAAACTGCTTTCTGCATCAATTTGGGAGGAGTTTTTGATACATATAACTTTTGTATATTTAGGAACTGCCACCACGTCAAACTTAACTTTGTTTGAATAGGAATAAATATTAAATATGTAAGAGTACATTTATATTAAAGATAAGGATGTAGTGGAATTATAAGTGGGAATAGCTTACTCCTATCAGACCTTTACTGTTGCTTCTCATCTTAAAGCAACATCCTAACATTAGTCTTGTGTCCACTTTCCTCAAATGGTCCTTGGTGAAAATGTAAATTTTATTCATACTTCAAGTATGCCTTTTTTATCATATGTAGTTTAAATTAATAGTTGAAAATGGGAACAAAATAGATACATTGAAGTAATAAACTCAACATAATTCTTATTTTTGTCTTAAATTTGTTTTTACTAATCACTCAGTGAGTTCCTTCTATGCTTACACCTAATCTTAGCCCAACAGTCTCTTATAGATAGAAATGGTAACATGCCATTTAACTCATGGGAAAATACATTCTGGTAAAATTAAATGCTTTTAAAATAATATAAATGTTAATATGTTATTTATTAATATCCATGTATTTTGAAATACATGTCCTCAATGCTAGTTTTTTTTCCAATGTAATTTCTAGGAAGCAATACTTTTAAAAAGTTAGAACAAGTTTACAGAGTGAGAAAAATGTCTTTCAGTTCTGTCCCTTTTGCTTATAGAAGAAATTTAGCTTTGCAACATAGACATTTGCTGAGGTAATATACCTTCTTTGTAAAATATATTTCTGCTAAGAAATATGGTACTGGGAAATGAAGTGCTGCTATAACAAATACTTAAACATGTGGAAGTGGATTTGGAATTTGGTAATGGGTATGAGCTAGAAAATTTGGAGGCACATGATAGAAATGTCCTAGATTGCCTCATACAGATTTTTCATAAAAACATGAATGCTGAAGGTGTTTCTAGTGAGAGCTAAGAAGGATTGGGGGACACGTTGAAAACTAGAAAAGAAGGCAATGGGACCAAGAAGTCATTAATTGGCATTATCTGGCCATTGACCCAAACATAGCTAGCAGTCATCAAAGCTGAAGAAACAAGAAATGATACTTATCTTGAGCTTTGGAAGAAGGGTGGGTCTACCAACACCTTGATTCCAACCCAGTGACCCTAATTTCAAACTTCTGACTTCTAGATTCATATGATAATAAATTTCTGATGTTTTAAGCCACAAAGATTGTGGTAATTTATGATTGCAGCCACAGGAAACTAACCCATACTTTCTCTGCTTTTTAGTCTATTTGCCTCTGAGTGGGAATTCTAGATGAAATGTGTTTCCCACCCAGCATTCTTTGCTGAAGTGTATAAATATTCCAACTAAGAAGAGATAAAATATGCTTGTGAGAGAAGTGAAATTTTTCATTTATTTTTCACTCATTCAAAAACAGTTTAGGTGGATGAATTAATTAATTCAGTGATGTTATTTGAATATCTTTCATATGTTAAATACTTGTCACATCATAGGATATAGACAAAAATATATTGACATGTACACACTGCTATATTTAAAAAATAATCAACAAGAGCCTACAGTATAACACAGAGACCTCTATTCAATATTATGGAAAAAATAAATAGGAAAAGAATTTGAAAAAGAATAGATACATGTGTATGTATAACTGAATCACTTTGCTCTACACTGAAACTAATACAAAATTGTTAATCAACTGTATTCTAAAACAAAAGATTAAAAATTAAATAAAATAAGAAGAAAACACCACCCCCAAAAATATCTTGTCCATCATAGAAATTACTATTAATGTTGAAACTCATATGTAAGAGAATTTTTTAAACACCATGAAGCCTGGCATGTAGAAGTTGTTGTTAAGTCACTCAGTCTTATCTGACACTGTGACCTCATGAACTGCAGCACACTAGGCTTCTCTGTCCTTCATTATTTCCTGGAGCTTGCCCAAACTCATGTCCATTGAGTTGGTGATGCCATCCAACCCTCTCATCTTCTGTCATTCCCTTTTCCTCCTGCCTTCAATCTTTCCCAGCATCAGGGTATTTTCTAATGAGCTAGCTCTTCGCATCAGGTGGCCAAAGTATTGAGATTCAGCTTCAGCATCAGGCACTCCAATGACTATCCAGGGTTGATTTCCTTTAGGATTGACTGATTTGATCTCCTTGCAGTCAAAGGTGCTCTCAAGAGTCTTTGCCAACACCACAGTTCAAAAGCACCAGTTCTTTGGTGCTCAGTCTTCTTTATGGTCCAACTCTTACATACATACATGACTACTGGAGGAAAACACACCTTTCACTATATGGACCTTTGTTGGGAAAGGAACGTCTCTGCTTTTTAATACACAGTCTTTGTTTATCATTGCTTTTCTTCCAAGGAGCAAGCATCTTTTAATTTCATGGCTATAGTCACCATCTGCAGTGATTTTGGAACCCAAGAAAATAAAGTCTGCTACTGTTTCCATTGTTTCTCCATCTATTTTCCATGGAGTGATGGGACCAGATGCCATGGTCTTCTTTTTTTGAATGGTGAGTTTTAAGCCAGCTCGTTCACTCTCCTCTTTCACTTTCATCAAGAGGCACTTTAGTTCCTCATTGCTTTCTGTCATTAGGGTGGTGTCATCTGCATATCTGAGGTTATTGATATTTCCCCCGGCAATCTTGATTCCTGCTTGTGCTTCATCCAGCTTGCCATTTCACATGATGTACTCTGCATATGAGTTATGTAAGAAGGGGGACAATTTACAGCCTTGATACTTCTTTCCCAATTTGGAACCAGTCTGTTGTTCCATGTCTGGTTCTAACTGATGCTTCTTGACCTGCATACAGGTTTTGCAGGAGGCAGGTATGGTATTCCCATCTCTTTCAGAATTTTCCAGTTTGTTGTGATCCACATAATCAAAGGCTTTAGCATAGTCAATTAAGCAGAACTAGATTTTTCCCTTGAATTCTTTTGCTTTTTCTATGATCCAATAGATGTTGGTAATTTAGTCTCTGGTTCCTTTGCCTTTTCTAAATCCAGCTTGAACGTCTGGAAGTTCTTAATTCATGTACTGTTGAAGCCTAGCTTGGAGAATTTTGAACGTGCTTTGCTAACATGTGAAATGAGTGCCATTGTGAAGTATTCTTAATTTTCCTTTTTTTGTGACTCAAATGTGAACATTCTGTGGCATTGCCCTTCTTTGGAATTGGAATGAAAGCTGATCTTTTCCAGTCCTGTGGCCACTGCTGAATTTTCCAAATTTGCTGGCATATTGAGTGCAGCACTTTCACAGCATCATCTTTTGGGATTTGCAATAGCTCAGCTGGAATTCCATCACCTCCACTAGCTTTGTTCATAGTAATGTTTCCTAAGGCCCACTCAACTTCATATTTCAGGGTGTCTGGCTCTGGGTAAGTGATCACACCATCCTGGTCATTAAAATCTTTTTTGTGTAATTCTTCCATGTATTCTTGCCACCTCTTTTTAATATATTCTGCTTCCATTAGATCTATACCATTTCTATCCTTTATTGTGCCCATCTTTCCATGAAATGTTCCCTTGCTATCTCTAATTTTCTTTAAAGATCTCTAGTTTTTCCCATTTTATTGTTTTTCTCTATTTCTTTGCATTATTCATTTAGGAATATATAGAAATTAGTCTATTTAGATGACCCAAAGGACTTTACACTGAAGCATCCCCAGACCTCTGCTCGCTGTGATAGCTCAAACTGTTCCAGCAGATATTTGGACAGTGTATTAGAGAAGGAAGCATATCTTTTCAGAACTCACTCGCTAACAGTATTTGAGTCACAAAAAAAGGAAAATTAAGAAAATAAGTTACATGCAATTTTTTTTTAAATTTCTTTTAATTGGAGGCTAATTGCTTTACATTATTGTTGTGGATTTTGCCATACATTCACATGAACCAGCCATGAATGTACATGTGTTCCCCATCCTGACCCTTCCTTCCTGCCTAATTTTTTTAATGAAAAAGGAAATAGCTGTAATTGCAGAGGCAGCATCTCTGTGTTTGGCACTCAGACATTATCCTCTTGATGGACGATGTGAAATGTTAGTAATTAGTAGGACATAGTCTCTTGATAGTCCCTCCCTCTCTCTTTTCAAATCGTACTGCTCATTATGAATCCAAATGTAACTAAAATCTCAAAGGGATAAAAGAGACAGTGGACTCTCTTTATACTTTGCATATTTTCATCTTAAAAAAATAAAATATGAATGATGAACTTATCTGTGACATAAATATGTGATCTCTGGAAGAAATAGAATAAATAGATGTCAGCACATTCCTCGAGTGTTCCTGATACTAATTCAACCAATGTCTATGGCTGAGGTTGATATATTACCTGAAAAGGAATTGCTTCATCATCTCCACGACTTAAAATTAGAGCATTTGAAGTAAAACCAGGATCTTTAAGGTGGAGGAGGGCTTGGTAGTGTCATGAAAGAGTTTACACGGCCAAGAGAAATTTGGAAGTTGGTGCTCCCCTTCCATCTTGTGTGTGTGCATGCATACACACTCAGTCGTGTCCAACTCTTTGCAACCCCATGAACTGTGGCCCACCAGGCTCCTCTCTCCATGGAATTTTCCAGGCAAGAATACTGGAGTGGGTTGCCATTTCCTACTCCGGGGAATCTCCTGATTCAAGGATTAAACCATTATCTCTTGTGTCTCCTGCATTGGCAGGTGGATTCTTTACCACTGACGCCACCTGGGAATCATTTAGATGTTGCCATATCCTGGAGTATTGCTGCTCTATATCCACAATTAGGTTATGAGCCCCTCTTTGGAGATGGATGTTCTTGTTGTCTTAGGGTCCCAAGGGTCTCCATGTCTGGAAGTAGGTAAGCCTGTACACCTCTACAGCAGAATATCCTAAATGAAATTTGAGTGTCCTCGGTAAAATCTTGTGTGATTTTTATCTTCCTAGGCTGCTTCATATTTTCTAGTTACATTCTTTGTATTTCCATATTTTTAATTCTATCTACCAATCTTAGGAATTTGGTTCATAAATGGAAGTCTGCAATGGAAGACCGAGTTTCTGGTATTTTTCAGTCACCTAAAGAAAAGTCATTCAGGTAAACAGAGGATAACTATAAAACTACAATGAGATAAGAAGCCATTTAAAGGTATATTCAGGTAAAAGGAAGGCAAAATGCCAAAGAATTTATGCCTTCGAACTGTGGTGCTGAAAAAGACTCCTCAAAGTCCCTTGGAGAGCAAAGAAATCAAACCAGTCAATCGTAAGGTGGATCAACCCTGAATATTCACTGGAAGGACTTATGCTGAAGCTGAAGCACCAGTATTTTGATCATGTGATGCGAACAGGAGACTCATTGGAAAAATCCCTGATTCTGGGAAAGATTGAGTGCAGAAGAAGAAAAGGGCATCAGAGGATGAGATGGATGGACAACATCACCAATGCAATGAACATGAACTTGGGCAAACTCCAGGAGATGATGAGGGACAGGGAGTCCTGGCATGCTGATGTCCATGGGATCACAAAGAGTCAGACATGACTGGGCAACTGAACAACAACAACAGCAAGATATATAAAAGATCATTTTTTAAATTTTAGTTATGGTTGATCTTCAAAAATATGCATGGCATCAGTTCTATAAGACAGAACATTCATATTCTCATTATCTAAATATTGTGGTTATTTTAGACCCTGTGGTGATTTTATAAATTACTAAATGTTATGATTATATGATGAGAAAAAGAATTTTACTTAGAAATTACTCTGAGACTGTTTTATGTCATTGCATGGAAATGATAAATATGATTTTAATGGAAGCTAAATCCAAGAATAATTTCCAAATCAATAAACATCATTATTATGATAAAATATTAGGTGATTTAGTTAGAATGTATAATATATAATAGTAAAACAAAAGGTGACTTAATATTGAATTTCTACATTAAACATACTTTCACATATATACATATTAATATATTGTTTATGTATTAGGGTTCTCCAGAAAAACAGAACCAGTAGTGAAAGTTGTTGCTGACCCATGAAAAGACGCTGGGATTCTTGGCCTCCAGAGGAGAAGAATTCAATCCAGGGCCAGAGATGAAGCTTGATCACTCAGAGCTTTTGTGCAATAGAGTTTTATTAAAGTATAAAAGGCATAGAGAGAGCTTCTGACATAGGCATCAGAAGGGGGCAGAAAGAGGACCCCCTTGCTAGTGTTAGCAATGGAGTTATATACTTTTTAATTAGTTATTACAATCAAGTTTGTGAAAATTTTACCAGACCTACTCCCACAATTTACATTTTAGGATAAGAAGATTAGAATTTAACAATAGAAAGATCCTCCAGACCCACTCCCATAATATACATTCTAAAATATCAGGATTAGTCAGAAGGTTTTCAGGAAGGAGAAACTGTCCTCAAGCAGGATGCATTGTTGTTGTATAATCCCTAATACAGAGTTTAAACTGAGTTGTGTAATTGAATAAGAAATCCTGGGCTGGAAAAAGCACAAGCTGAAATCAAGATTGCTGGGAGAAATATCAATAACCTCAGATATGCAGATGACACCACCCTTATGGCAGAAAGTGAAGAGGAACTAAAAAGCCTCTTAATGAAAGTGAAAGAGAAGAGTGAAAAAGTTGGCTTAAAGCTCAACGTTCAGAAAACTATCACGGCATCTGGTCCCATCACTGCATGGGACATAGATGGGGAACCAGTGGAAACAGTGTCAGACTTTATTTTGGGGGGCTCCAAAATCACTGCAGATGGTAACTGCAGCCATGAAATTAAAAGACGCTTACTCCTTGGAAAGAAAGTTATGACCAACCTAGATAGCATATTCAAAAGAGAGACATTACTTTGCCAACAAAGGTTCATCTAGTCAAGGCTATGGTTTTTCCTGTGGTCATGTATGGATGTGAGAGTTGGACTATGAAGAAAGCTGAGCACTGAAAAATTGATGCTTTTGAACTGTAGTGTTGGAGACAACTCTTGAGAGTCCCTTGGACTGCAAGGAGATCCAACCAGTCCATTCTAAAGGAGATCAGTCCTGGGTGTTCTTTGAAGGAATGATGCCAAAGCTGAAACTCCAGTACTTTGGCCACGTCATGCAAAGAGTTGACTCATTGGAAAAGACTCTGATGCTGGAAGGGATTGGGGGCAGGAAGAGAAGGGCATGACAGAGGATGAGATGGCTGGATGGCATCACCAACACAATGGACATGAGTCTGAGTAAACTCCAGGAGTTGGTGATGGACAGGGAGGCCTGGTGTGCTGAGATTCATGGGGTTGCAAAGAGTCAGACACAACTGAGTGACTGAACTGAACTGAACTGAAGGAATGAGAGGGAAAAAAAAAAGTTTGTCCTTTTCTCCTTCTTGAGAATCCCAGACCCCTATCTCCACTTTGAGAGCCTCAGACCCGTTTCTTCTCCTTGGGGACCCTGGGCTTCTTATCAATCTGCCTAGGAATTGACTCTCTCAGTAGGATATATGTATATATATTTGAGTTGTTGCAGTGCTATGATTTGAGGGCAGTGTCTACAAAATATGCTCCCTCTAAAGACCTATATTAATCACTGTTGGAATCATCCATTTTGTACTGTGAAGGTGTTTACAAGTACAAAAGAATACAAATGCAAAGAGATCCCTATAAGTAACATGTTAATAAATACACTGGTAGATTTTTTTCTTTTTTACTTGATAAAAACTGTTAAACCTGAGTCTTACTAAGTCATTGCAATTTCCTTCCTAGAAAAATAGATCATATATAACCATTTCATTTACAAAGAGTCTGAGACTCAAGAGAACAAAGTGAAAGTGAAATTGAAAGTCACTCAGTCGTATTTGACTCTTTGCAACCCCTTGGAATTCTCCAGGTCACAGTACTGAAGTGGGTAGCCATTCCCTTCTCCAGGGGATCTTCCCAACCCTGGGACTAAACCCGGGTCTCCCACATTACTAGCAGATTCTTTGCCAGCTGAGTCACAAAGGAAGCCTAATCCCAAACCAGGGAGCCTTCAGGGACAGGCCGGACACAACCAGCTCCTCTGATAAATGCCCCAGCACATCTTCCTTGTGGTACTGACCTCTTCCTTCAGATTGCAAGTGTGCACTTGTATATTTCTCATTCTATTAACATATACTCTTCTATCACATAAACCCACCGTTGTCTTTTAAAGACCAAGGATATGAGAAAGAGAATACCTAAGTAGACAGAGTTTTTAATCATATTTCAGTAGTGAAGGGCTTAGAAGTTTAATAGTTTAGTGTTGTTATTACTTTGTCTTGAGTGGTTCAGGGGTATATGAAGCACATGGAAACAAAAAAGGTAGGTAGTATTAAGAAATGAAAATAAGTCTTTAAATATCATTGTGATAACAGAGAATCTATGACATATATTTTTATTTTTAACCACCAAACTAGTGAGCATTAAAAAGTGATGACATAAACGTTAGAAGTATAATGAGTCATACACCCTCATATTGCATCAGATTGCAAATTGCTATGGTCTTTCTGGAAGTCTATTTGTAAATACGTTAACATATGTGTTAAAATATCTGCCATGTTTGGCTTTGACTCAATTACTTTCCATAATATTTCTCAAGAAAAGAATAAAGATATAACTAAATATTTTGCAAAACAGCTATTTTATGTGGTGTACATTCTTAAAATATGTTTTTATTTTTTATATATAATCAACAAAGTTATTGGAAATAATTATTCCAAAATAGGACAAAGTAAATAAGGGTATAATTAAAAGATTAAATATGTAGCAAATAAAATCCTTTGTGAAAAAGAATGACATATTAATAGACTCATACTCATAAGATTATATTATATGAGAACATATATGCAAAAATTATATATGTTTCAGATATACACAGAGACATAGTTATATAGATATATATGATCATATTAATTTAAAATTTACATAGAAAACTCTGAAAGAAAAAAAAATATAAACAATAATATTATCTTAGAAATGATAAAGATAGCTTTTGATTTTTGTCCCAGATACTTTTCTGTTAGTTTTAAAATTTCTAAAATAATTGTGCATAGTTTTTATAAACATTATTTTTCATGCTGTACTATATAATACTATATATATTCCTGTATATTTTATAGGAACTATGAAGATAAGCTTTTCCTGGTTAATTCTTTGCTTTCTTTACTTTTTGAGATTTTTAGCTTCTGAAAGTAATGTTCAAATATTTCAGGGTTCCTTCAGGAATTCATTGCCTCAGGATTCTTTGCTTAAAAAGTAAAATAAATATGTGAACCTATAAAGTCTACAGTGAAACATCGATTTCCACTGGGAATGCTAATTACCTAGGGCAGTGTATTTTATTTAGCAGTTATGTTTTTAAGAGAATTTGCCAGTCATCAGTTTTTGGAGTAGCCGAGTGATGAGTGCTGTGATGTATCTTGGGGTTGAGCAATCCTCTCTAAAAACACATTTATTCTACTTATATGACATGTAATGTGACACAAGAGTAGGTTCATGTCCTTGATATTCTCCCCACCTAAAAAAAAAAAAAAAAGAAAGTAGTTTAAATCACTTCAAAGTATCTGCTCTGATTGGACTGAATCTAACTGATTCTGCATATTAATAGATGCAATGTTCTGGGGAATACTCAAGTCAATTGGTGTGATTTAAGCTTCATTTAAACTGTTCCCTAAGGTGAGAGGTCTCCTCTTTATGTCTGTTCTGGAGACTACTATATATTTTTTTATAAACCTGAGACTGGCATTATCTTAAAAAGCTTAAAAGGATGCTATTAAATGCTATTGGACTCTAAGGGCTTAAGATAATTGTCTATCATCATTTCCTTTAAACTGTAGTGTATGTTCTGATTTATATGATAGAGATTGGGGAAAAGATGAAACAATAGATGCAATTCTTGGCACATCAATTAATAGGAATAAATTATATTTAATGTTAATTTTATAAGGGTATGCTCTTACCCTAAAACATAAAATTATTTAGATCTAAAAATTTTAGTAGTTTGCACTTTAAATATTCTATTTGTGATGTAATCATAATCAGCATGGTAATAAAGGTTTAAATTCCAGTCATATAGTATAATAAACATTTTTTTCTGATCATGAATTTTTTATCATTTTAAATATTTCACAAAATAAGACAATCCAATAGCCACCTTTGAGTGAAGGCATAGACAAAATGTAAACTTGGCTTTGTAGTTTAAATGCATAAAAATGTTAAAATTGATAAATTTGTATGGGTTAAGTATCCTTACAGAAATTCTGATTTTTATTCTTAAGGCCTACTTAGCTAAATTCATATCTTGAGGTCATTTACTTTAGCAAACTTCAATTTTTTTTTTGTAAGCGTTTGTAGCTATTCTTCCATTTGTTTAAGTACAAAAAAAAAAAAAGTAAACTTAAAAATCTTCTTATATGGATTACCACTACCATTTAGGGCATGTAACAAGCAGAATAAGCTACAAAATCATAGTATTTAAAAACAGTCAGAGTGCTGAGGACCCAAAGATCTCTAAAGAAAGTTCTGAGTAGGTACAATCCCTTACTAAAGACAAAGAGACCCATGACTATGTTCACATATGTTTGAATGGTAGAAGGGAAAATCTACCACAGAGAGAAATAAGGAAAAATAAGCTGATTTTTCAATGAACCAGTGGTAGCATATGCATTATACATGCTGAAATGACAAGTATCCCCATGTCCAAGTGAGTCTGCTGGCACTCACCCACCCATGCTCCTGTGGGCTTGCACCAAGAGCCCAGGGAGGCAAACCCAAAGCAAGCAGCAGGGCAGTGGGCTGAGACACACCCTCCTGGTTTGCACAGGGTTTTCCCAATTTTCTTGGGCTCCAAAATCACTGCAGATGGTGACTGTAGCCATGAAATTAAAAGATGCTTACTCCTGGGAAGAAAAGTTATGACCAACCTAGATAGCATGTTAAAAAGTAGAGACATTACTTTGCCAACAAAAGTCTGTCTTGTCAAGGCTATGATTTTTCCATTAGTCACATACGGATGTGAGAGTTGGGCTATAAAGAAAGCTGAGCAGTGAAGAATTGATGCTTTTGAACTGTGGTGTTGGAGAAGACTCTTGAGAGTTCCATGGACTCTCTCTCCTTGGACTGCAAGGAGATCCAACCAGTCCATCCTAAAGGAAATCAGTCCTGAATGTTGATTGGAAGGGCTGATGTTGAAGCTGAAACTCCAATACTTTGGCCACCTGATGTGAAGAACTGACTCACTGGAAAAGACCCTGATGCTGGGAAAGATTGAAGGCAGGGGGAGAAGGGGATGACAGATGATGAGATGGTTGGATGGCATCACCAACTCAATGGAGATGAGTTTGAGTAAACTCTGGGGGTTGGTGCTGGACAAGGAGGCCTGGCATGCTGCCGTCCATGGGGTCGCAAATAGTCAGACACAACTGAGTGAATGAACTGAACTGAACTTCCCAAATACAAGCAGCAGCTTTCTGAAGAGCACTTCAGAACTTCACCACACATATGGCAGGAAACTACCAATGAACCCAACAGGGCAGAACTGCTCAGAGACACTCTGAACCCTCACCGAGTGCACTGCAGTAACCCTCCAAAACTGGAGTCTGGAAAGTCAGTGAAGCCAGGGTAGGAGTGTTCTCCTTAGGGGCGGGATTTCAGAGCAAGAGAGTCCCCCAGAACACAAAAATATTAAAACAAATTGTAAAATAGAATACATATCCCCAGAGTTGGAAAACTGCTATTTAGAGTGTAATCATAAAGAGATCTGGGTTTCAGCAGTGTTCATGTTCTAATTTGCTGAAGGAAAAATCACCTCACTCTTCCAATACATTGAAACAAATAGTCATCTGGACCTATCTAAAACTGCAACAAACAAGACACTTCTGTACTTGCATACCCAGCTGTAGTGCCCCAGTGTGCAACATTTTAGGCACAAATGTCATTACTTCCACTTCTACTGATCTTTCATACACAATATATGCTATACAATAGAAAAAATATATGAGAAATGTAGAGAAGCAAGTGAACCCATTGGATGAGTCAAAAAGAATCAACAGAAACAAATATAGAGAAACAGAGAATCTGGAATTATAAAACAAGGACTTTAAATGACTATTCAAAAGTGTTGAAGGACACAATGCAAAATATAGATACTATGCATGAACAAATACATTATTTTAGTAGAAATTGAAGTTAATTTTAAAAATTCAAATAGAAATGGTAGAAAATATATTGCAATTGAAACAAAGTATTCATTTAGTGTGCAAACAAGAAAGACACACATCAAAGGAAAATAAATCAGTAACCTAGAAGACAACTCAAATAGTTTTTTTGTTCCAATGGAATACAAATCGCTAAAGGAAAAAAAAAAAAAAACACACACACACAGAACAGAGCATCTGAGATTTGCCCATTAACCAGTTTAACTTTGAATAGCTCAACTGAAGTAGTCTCTCTTTATTTTTGAATTTATAATTTCATCATTTTTGTTATTTTTTACATAATACAGTAGTATGATCATAATGATGAAGTGGAACTGTAGATATGATAGAATTGACACTTATTGATAATTTGTTACCTCTTTTCAATTTTGGTTTCAATACCACCAAATATGACAGAAGTGGAAAAAGGTCTGTAGAGACAGAAAAATACCAAATCATACTTTTGAAATATTTTACTACAAAAATGATGAAACATTTCAGGTTAATTTTCTTTAAGAAGTACTTTTTGTGTAGTTTTGCTCATGCATATTTCCAGGTGTATTTGAATACGATTTTCTTTGTGGTACATCATAGTTGATCCATAGAATTGTTTTCTTGGAATTTTTTAAGTTGGGTAAAACCCAAATTGATCCTGAATTTAACTATTCCTTAAGCCCTTCAGTTATCTGTGTTTTATTAATTTATTAAGTAATTTTGGTGTTCAGTCACTAAGTCACATCAGATTCTTTGCAACACCATGGATGGCAGCATGCCAGGCTCCTCTGTCCTACCCCATGATTCTGCTCAAATTCATGTCCCTTGTGTTGGTGATGCTACTGAACCATCTCATCCTCCACCAGCCTCTTCTCCTTTTACCTTCCAATCTTTCCCACCATCAGGCTCTTCTTCAATGAATTGGCTCTTCCCATCAGGTGACCAAAGTATTGGAGCTTCAGCTTCATCATCAGTCCTTCCAGTGAATATTAAGGGTTGATTTCCTTTAGGATTGACTGTTTTGATCTCCTAGCAGTCCAACGGACTCTATAGAGTCTTCTCCAGGACACCAATTCAAAAGCATCAATTTTTCAGCCCTCAGCCCTCTTTATGGTCCAACTCTTTATGGTGTTGTTTTTCAGTTGTTCTGTTATGTCAGACTCTACAACACCATGGACTGCAGCATACCAGGCTTCCCTGTCCTTGA
The DNA here is from genome assembly GCF_027580195.1 of Bos mutus. Lineage (NCBI taxonomy): Eukaryota > Metazoa > Chordata > Mammalia > Artiodactyla > Bovidae > Bos > Bos mutus. Next base: position 75,544,768 of record NC_091632.1, read on the forward strand.
CCGTCTCCTGGAACTTGCTCAAACTCAAGTCCATCGAGTTGGTAATGCCATCAAACTATCTTGTCCTCAGTCACCCCATTCTCCTCCTGCCTTCAATCTTTTCTAATGAGTTGGCTCTTTTCATCAGCGTCTTTTACAATGAGTCAGCTCTTCACATCAGGTGGGCGAGTGTTGGAGCTTCAGCTTCATTCCTTCCAATGAATATTCAGGGTTGATTTCCTGTAGGGGTTGACTGGTTTGATCTCCTTGCAGTCCAAGGGACTCTCAAGAGTCTTTTCTAGCACCACAGTTCAAAAGCATCAATTCAGTGCTTGACCTTCTTTATGGTCCAACTCTCACATCCATACATGGTGACTGGAAAACCATAGCTGGACTAGATGGACCTTTGTTGGCAAAGTAATGCCTCTGCTTTATAATATGCTGTGTAAATTTCTAATGGCTTTCCTTCCAAGGAGCAAGTATCTTTTAATTTAATGGCTGCAGTCACTGTCCACAGCGATTGGAGAGCCCAAGAAAATAAAATTTGTCACTACTTCCATTTTCCCCCTTCTATTTGCCATGATGTGATGGTACCGGATACCATGACCTTAATTTTTTAATGTTAAGCTTTAAGCCAACTTTTTCACTATCCTTTTTCACCCTCATCAAGAGACCTTTTAGTTCATCTTCACTTTTTGCCATTAGAATGTTATCATCTGCATATCTGAGGTTGTTCATATTTCTCCCAGTAATCTTGATTCCAGCTTGTGAGTCATCTAATCTGGCATTTCATATGATGTACTCTGCATATGAGTTAAATAAGCACGGTGAAGATATACAGTCTTGTCATACTCCATTCCCAATTTTGAGACAGCTTATTGTTACATGTCCAATTCTAACCTTTTCCTCTTGAATCATAAGTTTCTCAGGAGACAGGTAAGATGTTCTTGTATTCCCCTGTCTTTAATAATTTTCTACAGTTTGTTGTGATCCACACATGAGAGTCTTTAGCATAGGTAGAAGTAGAAGTAGATGTTTTTCTGGAATTCCCTTGCTTTCTCCATGATCCAATGAGTGTTGGCAACTTGCTCTCTGGTTCCCTTGCCTTTTCAACACCCAGCTTGAATATCTGGAAATTCTTGTTTTACATACTGCTGAAGCCTAGCTTGAAGGATTATGAGCAAAACTTTGCTAGTATGTGAAATGACTGCAATTGTATGGTAGTTTGAATATTCTTTGGCATTGCCCTTATTTGGGATTGGGATGAAAACTGACCTTTTCCAGTCCTGTGGCCACTGCTGAATTTTTTCAGATTTGCCAGCATATTGAGTGCAGTGCTTTACCAGCATCATCTTTTAGGATTGGATTAGCTCAGCTATAATTCCATTATCTCCATTAGCTTTGTTCACACTAATGCTTTCTAAAGCACACTTGCCTTCAACACTCCAGGATATCTGACTCTAAGTGTGTGACCACACCATCCTGGTTAACCAGCTCACTAAGACCTTTTTTGTACCATTCTTCTTTGTTTCTTGCACCTGTTCTTAATTTTTTCTGCTTCTGTTAGGTCCTTATCATTTCTGTCCTTTATCGTGCCCATCCTTGCGTGAAATTATACCTTGATATCTCCAATTTTCTTGAAGCGATTTCTAGTCTTTACATTCTATTGTTTTCCTCTATTTCTTTAATAGTAGTGTTAGTTGCTTAGTTGTGTCTGACTCTTTTGGCCACATGGCCTGTAACCTGCCAGACTCCTCTGTCCATGGGATTTTTCAGGCACGAATACTGGAGTGGATTGCCATTTCCTTCTTCAGAGGATCTTCCCAACCCAGGAATTGAACCAGGGTCCTCTGCACTGCAGGCAGATTCTTTACCATCTGAGCTACAGGTAAGTTCCTTTGACTTCTTTGCATTGTTCATTTAAGAAGGCCTCCTTATCTCTCCTTGCTATTTTCTGGAATTCTGCATTTGGTTGGATATATCTTTCCATTTCTCCCTTGCCTTTCACTTCTCTTCATTCATCAGCTATTTTTAAAGTCCCCTCAGACATCCAGTTTGCCTTCATGCATTTCTTTTTTCTTTGCAATGATTTTGGTCACTGCCTCTTGTACAATGTTATGCACCCCCATCCATAGTTCCTCAGGAACTCTGTCTACCAGATATAATCCCTTGAATCTATTAATCACCTGCACTATATAACCATAAAGGATTTGATTTGGGTCATACTTGAATGTCCTAGTGGTTTTTCATACTTTCTTCAATTGAAGCCTGAATTTTGCAATAAGCAACTCGTAATCTGAGCCACAGTCAACTCCAGATCTTGTTTTTGCTGACTGTGTTGAACTTCTCCATCTTTGACTATAAAGAATATAATCAAATCTGATTTCAGTATTGACCATCTGGTGATGTCCATGTGTAGAGTTTTCTCTTGTGTTATTGGAAGAGGGTATTTGCTATGACCAATGTGTTCTCTTGGCAAAACTCTGTTAGCCGTTGCCCTCCTTCATTTTGTACTCCAAGGCCAAACTTACCTGTTATTATGGGTTATCCCTTGACTTCCTATTTTGCATTCCAAACCCCTATAGTGAAAAAGAATTTATTTATTTATTTTTTGGTGTTAGTTCTAGAAGGTGTTGTATGTCTTCATAGATCTGGTCAACTACAGCTTCTTTAGCATCAGCAGTTTGGGCATAGACTTGAATTAGTGTGATATTGAATGGTTTGCCTTGGAAATTATCCAAGATCATCCTGTCATTTTTGAGACAGCATTCAAGTACTGCATTAGATATTCTTGTTAACTATAAGGGCTATTGTATTTCTTCTATGGGATTTTTGTCCATAGTATTAGATATAATAGTCAATTGAATTAAATTTGCCCATTTCCATCCATTTTAGTTCACTGATTCATAAGAGGTTGATGTTCAGTCTTGCCATCTTCTGCTTGACCACATCAAATTTACCTTGATTTATGGCCTTAAACTTCCAGGTTCCTATGCAGTATTGTTCTTTACAACAGTGGCCTTTACTTTCACCATCAGACACGTCCACAACTGGGTATCATTTCCACTTTGGCTCAGTTCTTTCATTCTTTCTAGAGCTGTTAGTAATTGCCCTCTGCTCTTCCCAGGTGGCATATAGCATATTGGAAACTTTGTGACTGTGGTGGGTACTCATCTATCTGTGGCATATCTTTTTGCCTTTTCATACTGTCCATGGGGTTCTCTAGGGAAGAATACTGGAGTGAGTTGTCATTCCCTACTCCAGTGGACCATGTTTTGGGAGAACTCTTCACTATGAATTATCTATCTTGGGTGATCCTGTACTGCAAGGCTTATAGATTAATTGGGTTATGCAAGTCCCTTCACTGTGACAACACTGTGATCTATGAAGGGGTTATTAAGCGTACTTCGATGTACAGTTGTGGTAGTGACTGGATAATTTAATCCCACTAACCTATGTCTTAGATAATATGCATACTAATTCTAGACCTAACCCTAAAAACTGCCCACCTCATCTATCATTTGATCTCACCCCCTGTCTAGTGACTGGAGAAAGTGAGAGCGTTTGCTAATCTGGGCCTGATCGAAATGGGTTAGAATTCAGTTTTGTTCAGTTCAGTCGCTCAGTTGTGTCCGACTTTTCGCGACCCCATGAAACGCAGCACACCAGGCCTCCCTGTCCATCACCAACTCCCGAGGTTCACCTAGACTCGCATCCACTGAGTCAGTGATGCCATCCAGCCATCTCATCCTCTGTCATCCCCTTCTCCTCCTGCCCCCAATCCCTCCCAGCATCAGAGTCTTTTCCAGTGAGTCAACTCTTTGCATGAGGTGGACAAAGTACTGGAGTTTCAGCTTTAGCATTAGTCCTTCCAAAGAAATCCCAGGGCTGATCTCCTTCAGAATGGACTGGTTGGATCTCCTTGCAGTCCAAGGGACTCTCAAGAGTCTTCTCCAACACCACAGTTCAAAAGCATCAATTCTTCGGCGCTCAGCCTTCTTCACAGTCCAACTCTCACATCCATACATGACCACAGGAAAAACCATAGCCTTAACTAGACGGACCTTTGTTGGCAAAGTAATGTCTCTGCTTTTGAATATGCTATCTAGGTTGGTCATAACTTTGCTTCCAAGCAGTAAACGTCTTTTAATTTCATGGCTGCAGTCACCATCTGCAGTGATTTTGGAGCCCAAAAAAATAAAGTCTGACACTGTTTCCACTGTTTCCCCATGTTTGTCCCATGAAGTGATGGGACCAGATGCCATGATCTTCGTTTTCTGAATGTTAAGCTTTAAGCCAACTTTTTCACTCTCCACTTTCACTTTCATCAAGAGGCTTTTGAGTTCCTCTTCACTTTCTGCCATAAGGGTGGTGTCATCTGCATATCTCAGGTTATTGATATTTCTCCTGGAAATCTTGATTCCAGCTTGTGTTTCTTCCAGTCCAGCGTTTCTCATGATGTACTCTGCATATAAGTTAAATAAGCAGGGTGACAATATACAGCCTTGACGAACTCCTTTTCCTATTTGGAACTAGTCTGTTGTTCCATGTCCAGTTCTAACTGTTGCTTCCTGACCTGCATATAAATTTCTCAAGAGGCAGGTCAGATGGTCTGGTATTCCCATCTCTTGAAGAATTTTCCACAGTTTATTGTGATCCACACAGTCAAAGGCTTTGGCATAGTCAATAAAGCAGAAATAGACGTTTTTCCGGGACTCTCTTGCATTTTCCATGATCCAGCAGATGTTGGCAATTTGATCTCTGGTTCCTCTGCCTTTTCTAAAACCAGCTTGAACATCAGGAAGTTCACGGTTCACATACTGCTGAGGCCTGGCTTGGAGAATTTTGACATTACTTTACTAGCGTGTGAGACTTCCTGACCCCAACTCCCATTTCAGCACTTACACTCAGAACCAGTTAGAATTGATGTTAATGAGAAGTAACAATTCTCTAAATTAAATCACTGGAACTCAGTGTGTATCTTTTATAGTAGCTTGTGATCTCCTAACTAGTATAACAGTTTATAATTTATATTGTCTTGTACTAAAATAAAGAACATGTAACGAATGGACACGTTTAGGACTTCCCTGGGGCTCAGGGTGCTAAAGAATCTGCTTGCAATGCAGGAGATCTGGGTTCAATTCCTGGGTGGGGAAGATCCCCTGGAGAAGGGATAGGCTACCCACTCCAGTATTCTTGGGCTTCCCTGGTGGCTCAGATGATTAAGAATCCTCCTGCAATGTAGGAGACCTGGGTTCAATCCCTGGGTTGGGAAGATCCCTGGCAACCTACTTCCAGTATTCTTGCCTGGAGAATCCCCATGAACAGGGCGGCCTGCTGGGCTACAGTCCATGGTGTCACAAAGAGTTGGACACACTTGAGCGACTAAGCACAGCACAGCACAATAGAAACGTTTAAAAAAGGAAACATGGCTTTGCTTCTCAATATCTGCTTTTTTGTGGAGATCTTGATATAGTTTTATTATAATTCTGTGTTAATCATGCTTTTGGTTTAAGTGTCTCCTTGTTCTACCAGTGTTCTCCCATTTTGCAAGAATAGAAATGCTCTTTATATCTTATATGGTGCTTAGCAATGTGTTACACATAATTTCTGATAAATACATATTGTTCTTACAAAATAAGAACTTATTTAATTGACCATGTTGATATATTCCACTTTTGTAGGGAGCAATACATAACTGCCTGAACATATTTACACATTTACATTATCTTACTTTATAGAAAAAGTTCAAAAACAGACATATCAATTTAAAGCATACCACACAGAAAGAAAGAAGAATGGCAATACTCCTTGGTAATTTTTTGATTGAATAATCAAACATTTATTAGAAGACTTCTATATTTAAGATATCATGTGATATAGTGATTATAAAAAGATATAAACATATTTCCTGATGCTGTATTCTAGTTAAAAAATAAGTGAAAATTACAGTGAAAGCCACATTAATAGAGAAGTGATATTATAAGCAAATCACATACTAGCAATGGAGGACTAAAACCATAAGCTACTCTAAAATGCTCATGGTATGAAAATAGCTTAAAACAAAATCTCAGAGAAATGGTTTTGTTTTTTTGTGTGTGTGGATTTTGAAACATTCTGGCCAAGAAAAGGAGGGGGGGAGAGATTTCTCCTAAATGGAAGAAGTAGCTGTGAAAAGGCATGAAAATATGAGCAAAGCAATACCTCTTCACGGAAAGATAATATTTCAGAAATTAGCAAAAACTGTGGTAGGCAGGGTCGAACCCTGAAGTGCTAAGGATATCATTCAAAGTTTATGGAATTTAACCAGAAAGCTGTGTATTAGATGTCATTGGCATATTTTAGTCTGTTACATGACATGATCCCTTTGACCACTTCTCACTGTGTCTGCCAGCCTTGTTACCAACCATGACAATCTCATCAGAGGAATCAAAAGCTTCCTAGCTGTTGTCTGTTGTTAATTTAATTCCCCTGCAGTCTATTTTTATGTAGCAAGCATAGTATTTCACAGTAGCTTTAGTGTGATAATGTTTCTCCCATGCTTAAAAACTTCCAGAAGATAACAGTGAAGTCAGAAAATAAAAGTCAAATTTGTTTCCATGACCTACATGAGTGGGATGCTCTCTACCTCCCTAAGGCCATATCCTACAACTACTCATTTCCTGTTTTCTTGCTACACTGGGCCATCTTCTCTTTAAAAAAAAAAAAAAAAAAAAGGATCTTATTTTTTTTTTCTCTTAGGTGTTATGCACAGATTGAATAAAAGATTCTTCTAAGTTCATAGCATCTTTTAATCACTGGAGTCTATGCTAAGTCTATGATTGATTTTTTTTTTTTTAACTTTACCTATTTTTTTTTTTAATTTAATTTTATTTTTAAACTTTACATAATTGTATTAGTTTTGCCAAATATCAAAATGAATCCATCACAGGTATACATGTGCTCCCCATCCTGAACCCTCCTCCCTCCTCCCTCCCCATATCATTTATTCAGTCACTATACTCTTTCAGTATTATAGCCATCACCTATAAAAATAACCATTCTCATGTGTTTTTTTAATTTTTTTTAGTTTTATTTTATTTAACTTTACAATATTGTATTGATTTTGCCATATATCGAAATGAATCTGCCACAGGTATACATGTGTTCCCCATCCTGAACCCTCCTCCCTCCTCCCTCCCCATACCATCCCTCTGGGTCATCCCAGTGCATCAGCCCCAAGCATCCAGTATCCTGCATTGAATCTGGACTGGCGACTCGTTTCATATATGATATTATACATATTTCAATGCCATTCTTCCAAATCATCCCACCCTCTCCCTCTCCCACAGAGTCCAAAAGACTGTTCTATACATCAGTAATAATGTATTCTTGCAAAAGGGGATTTCTTATCTTGTGCACATGTTTTTGTTGTTATTTCTCTACAGTTTGTTTTGCTATATATGTTATACTTCTTTCAGTAATAACTTTCTTTTTTAAGACCCATTCATGTTGCTAATTGTGCATCTAATCTATTACCCCAGGCAATAGACATATTCCTTCTTTATTTAGTGGGGGCTTCCCAGGTGACATATGGTAAAGAATATACCTGCCAGTGCAGGAGATGCAAGAGATACAGGTTTGATTCCTGGGTTGGGAAGATCCTCTGGAGTAGGAAATGGCAACCCACTTCAGCATTCTTACCTGGTCAATTTCCAAAGGACAGAGGAGACTGGTGGGGTACAGTTCATGTGATTGCAAAGAGTCAGACATGACTGAGCACGCACCTAATTCTTTAACTAAGGTAGGGATTGTTTTTAGCTGTTGTTTCTAGCATATTATGTACTCATTAGTAGTAGTAGGCAGGGAAGCTTCAATGAGGGAATAGTTTGTATTGAGCAAAAATACTTGCTACATGTTATTGGTTGAAAAGGTATGTTTTTGCTTCAAAATTATAGTGGTCTCCTCTATAAGTTTTCTTTCTAGACTTTCTTCAGACTCAATAGAAAATATGACATCCCACAGAGACTTTGAACCCAATTGGCTGTGCTGGATCATAAAATAAGATTAAAAAAAAAAAAAAAAACTCACTTTGCATCTTAAACCATTGTAGTGAACACTCCCTCCCGAGAAACCCTGACTGTGGATTGAGGAAAGGATGGCAGGATGGCAGATAAAGCCATTTTGGAAAAGTGAGCAACATTCCATGTAACTTTCTTACACTTGGCACATGTGTATCCTAGGTCTCTATAAATCAGATCTGTTTAATGAGAAAATGATACTAGGAAAGCCTTAGCTTACAGCTTTGTTGATCAGGTTATTCACAATTCATAGTGGAGAGCTAGGGTCCCAGTTTCATGTTTCACTTCATGATCAGGCATATAGTCTCCACAAAGATTCCTTGGAGAAGGGAATGGCAACCCACTCCAGTGTTCTTGCCTGGAGAATCCCATGGGGACAGAGGAGCCTGGTGGGCCATGGTCCATAGGGTCTCAAAAACTTGGACATGCACACAGAGTCTGGTAGAAAACCAATAATTATTTTCCATCTCTAGTAAATGCAGCTTATTAAACAATCTACCAAATATGAGTCACTTCTTTCTTTGAGTTTCTGTTTAGAAAATGAGGATAATCCATCAACGTAATGGACCAGTGTGGTGGCCTTTGGGAGGGTGAGATAATCCATGTTCCTGCAGAATAAACTATAGCCAACATTGAAGAACTGATATAAATATGGGAGAGGGAGAGGGTGGGATGATTTGGGAGAATGGCATTGAAACATGTATAATATCATATATGATACGAGTCGCCAGTCCAGGTTCGATGCACAATACTGGATGCTTGGGGCTGGTGCACTGGGACGACCCAGAGGGATGGTATGGGGAGGGAGGAGGGAGGAGGGTTCAGGATGGGGAACACATGTATACCTGTGGTGAATTCATTTTGATATATGGCAAAACCAATACAATATTGTAAAGTTAAAAAAAATAAAAGTCCCCCAAAAAATAAATAAATATGAAGCAGGATCGTCAGAGTCTACCACTGCCCCTGCTGCTCTCTCTGTGCACTGGGGCAGGTTTCTAAAGCAATGGCCATATTAAGAGTTGCATAGGGCCAGCTGGGGGCTCTATAATAAATTCAAGTAACAGTAACACACCTGGAAGGATAGGTTTTATTATGATTTATATCTGCTTTCCATAACAATATCTTTCAGAATATCCAAAATAAGAACATTATACATTCAGTTAACTGATATTTACTAGGACTTTAGTAGTGGGAATAGTGGGTCACTGCCTCCAAACTTGGAAACTATCCCAAAACAAAGGACAAATTTACTGTCAGGCTTAAACACCATGGGCTGCCCAGGCTTATCGGCTCTAGGAGTGTCCCTAAGGGATAGGGTTTCTGGTGGGTTCAGCTCTTCCTCCTGGGATTCAACTAGGAATGTGAAGCACAGAGTTTTTTCTCATATATCCTTCAGCATATGACCTGTGCTTATAGTCTATTTAGTTTCCAGTGCCTTCTACCCTATCCCAACTTCACAACAAGAGGAAAGGAAAATAACCTTAATTATATTAAAAATATCATATTGCATTATTTTAAAAGTGCTCTGATCACAGAAAGTAACCAATAGCTATCTTGATCTGGTTGCCCATTTTAGTTATACTGAATAACTCAATTTACTTATGAATTGTCTTCATGGTATTTGATTCTCTCCTTTGTCTGAACATAGTGCTATCAAGTCACTTTTATTTCTTCCTTAAGTTTGAAAGATTGGAGAATAAACTCTGAGAATAATAATGACACAGGTGTTAAGATTACTTGACTTTAGAATATTTAATACTTTCAAGTAATTGTTATTTTGTTGTTCAGTTGCTAAGTCGTGTCCGACTCTTTGTATGAACTGCAGCATACCAGGTTTCCCTGTCCTTTACTATCTCCCGGAGTTTACTCAAACTCATGTCCATTGAGCCAGTGATGCCATCCAACCATGTCAACCTCTGTCACCCCTTTCTCCTCTTGCCCTCAATATTTCTCAGCATCAGGGTCTTTTCCAATGAGTCAGCTCTTCTCATCAGGTGGCCAGTTTGGAGCTTCAGTTCAGCACCGGCCCTTTCAGTGAATATTCAGGGTTGATTTCCTTTAGGATTGACTGGTTTGATCTTCTTGCTGTCCAAGGGACTCTCAAGAGTCTTCTCCAGCACCGCAGTGCAAAAGCATCAATGCTTTGGTGCTCAGCCTTCCTTATAGTTCAACTCTCACATCCATACATGACTACTGGAAAAATCATAGCTTTGCCTATACGGACCTTTGTCAGGAAAATGATGTCTCTGCTTTTTAATACACTGTCTAGGTTTGTCATAGCTATTCTTTCAAATAATTGCAAAATATGAATTCTGAAGAGGAATAAACATTATGTGACTTTTAACTTTATGAAATCATTTTCTAAAGGGTAATATTTTTAAAAGAAAAAGAAAAATTAGTAGATGCATATTTTCACTATATAAAATACCATTGTTTGTAGACTATCATTCTACAATAAAATTTTACTAAAAGAACCTTGTTATAATTTAAAATGGAAAATAATATTTGAGAAGATCATAAAGTAACCTATAAAATTAAGCTGGATAAATGTTTCATAACAATGGAATAGCATAAATCAAGGCTATTTTAGGATGCCCTTTAGAAACACAAACCGGATAAAACAGCAATTTCTTTTGAAAGGAAAATCAAATTCTCCCACTCTAATATAAATGAGCAGAGGATTTCTCCAAAAGCTTTTAATCCACTCCAGCGGTCAATCTTCTTATAGACAGAGCTGTCCTATTATTTAGACATTCTAAGTAAAATTCTACCTGAATTAATGGTGATTGTATTGTAATAAGATAATAAGAACTGGTTTGTATATATAAATTCTGTTCCTTTAATTGTGGATGGAATGTATGATAAGGTCCATTATAAAACAAAAAATATTCATAGTACTGGCAAGTCACTTCTAGTCAGAGTACATATATAGTTCTTTCTCGCTTAAGGTTCCTAGTATAACCCACTTAGTGTCAATGGGGATTTGAGAACACCACTCCCCTTTATTCAGCTCACTTAAAACAACTGAAGAAAAAATATTCTTTAATCTTGGCTGTTGAGTCCACCCCATGTGACCTGATTGTTCTTTATTTCAACTTCAATCGCTATGTTTCCCTCACCCCATGCCCATGCTCTCACCTCAGGATTTAAGAGTCAGTCAATTATGCTATTTGATGTACTGGGTTTGTATTAATATTTTATGGGTGAGGAATAGGAGGGGGGAATAAACAGCCTCTTACACTGGCCCACCTCCAGGTGATTTATCTTGATGTATTTTAGCTCTGTGGCCTTATTTTAAAATGGTCCCTGTTGAATTTGCCCCTGCCCCAAATTTTCTACTTTTATTCAGTTTTCCACGAAAAAGGAGTTTGTAAAACAGCTGTCTCACCATATGTTTTACATAAATTGAGTTAACAACAACAACAACAAAAAACCTTTCTGAAGGGAACTGCATTTCTGATATATCAGAAAATATACTTCACTTTTCTAAAAGCTCTGATTTGTATTATTCCTTAACATAAAGAAAAAATCTCACTGTTCTTCTAATTTCTTGAGTCATGTTCTACTAATCTTCTTTAGACTGTTTATATGTGTCTCTCAGAATATGTCAGTTTTTATGAGTCCATGGGATTGCAAAGAACCAGACACAACTGAGTGACTGAAAACAAAAATCAATCTGTTCAAATTATTTTCTCATTTCAACTATGATATTTTAATCAGTCATGTCTGAATCTTTGCGACCCCATGGACTGTGGCCCACCAAGTTTCTCTTCACATGGAATTATCTAGGCAAGAACAGTGGAATGGGTTGCCATTTCCTCCTCCAGGGGACCTTCCCAACCCAGGGATTGAACCTGGGTCTCCTGTATCACAGGCAGATTCTTTACTGCCTGAGCCAACAGAGAAGCCCCCAAACAGTGAATGGTTCGATTATATATTATCATCCTTCTCCTCTCCCAAAATATACTCAGCATCAATGAAAATTTATCTTCTGTGCCCTAAGAGTTATCTCTATTTCACACTTTCACTGAGGTTGTATATTTTTTGAGTTCTGTATTTTTGAGAAAGAGTTGTGTCCGTATCAGTCTCTACTTACACCCTGGGATTTCAAAGTTGTTATTCTGGTCCCTAGAGTCTCTCAGAACAGGAAATTCTATACAGCAAGTGTATGTTCTATGCATCACATGTTTTTCTCAGTTCTTTCACCCAAATGCTGACATGATAATTCCTTAATATTTTGTCAGCTCTTCATTTTTCATTAACTATTTTTAAAAATATATTTTATAAACAACTGTATTATTTTATTCATGAAATTTTATTCAATTATTCCAGCCCATAATTTCCTCCCCATATCCCAAAGTAAGAATACATGCTTCAATTTTACTGGAGGTGTCCAATCAAGAGATGTTGGTATGCTTGGGATAAGATATTAGCCAAGTGATTTGACTGGATACTGAATAAATGATGCTTATAGTACTGTATGGGGATTGTGGGGAAATAGATGGATAAAGTTTCAATGAATGTCACTAACACTAAAATCATGTGTGTGTGTGTGATATGTGTGTGTATGTATATATATTTTTTCTCCTTTGCATTTGCTTTTTTCTGAACTCACCCATATTGTTTATATTTCATGAGTGTAATGTCTTCTACTATTTTAAGCACACTACTCAGTTTCATGAATTTTTCAACTATGTCCTTTATTGCCTCATGTTATTTGGGGGATTTATTTTTATCTCTTGTTGAAAGAGGGTTTTCCCCTGATGTCTGATTATTCTGGGCTATTAGATAATATTATGAGCAAAAGGGCTCATTCTGAACCCTGGTTATTTGGAAGGAGCTTGTTAGTCATTGATTCTGACAAGTGGATAATGCAAGGGTACAGACATTTCTTTAGGGAGCAAATTTTAATGTCACTATCGGTAGGCTTTCTTTGTGAGCTGGCCATTTCTCCTGGAAAGGAAGGCAGCATTAGGGAAAAGGCCTTCCCATTCTGTTTACAGGCTTTTACCTAATCCTGCTGATTTTAACGTGATAGCACACAGTGGTTCTCATCTCCCACCGGTGTCTATGTTATGAATAGAAAATTTTATTTTCAAACTCTTCCTAGAATAAACTTTTGAAGTCCTATTATAGGGAGAAGGAGAAGTTGTATGCGCCATGAGGTAATGGAAGGAATCTTGACTCCAAGTGGTTCTTATTCACAGTTTTGACCCTTCCGTTTTGTATTTTTTTCCCACGTCCCTGAGTCAGTGACTGCTAATATACTACTTTGTTACTGTTGTTGTTTAGTCACTCAGTCATGTCTGACTCTTTGTGACCCATGGACTGTTGTATGCTAGGCTCCTCTGTCCATGGGATGTCCCAGGCAAGAACACTGGAATGGGTTGCCAGTTTCTCTTCCAGGGGATCTTCCTGACCGAGGGATCAAACCTGCATCTCCTGCATTGGCAGGCATATTCTTTACCACTGAGCCACCTGGAGAGCCCAATATCCTGCTACAAGTCCATAAACTGAACCGAACTGAACTGAGTTTTGGAATAAAGATTGTATTTTTCTGGTTTTCCTTGAAAAACTAATATATTTACTTTGGAAGTGTTTTCTACCTATACTCTTACCAGTGAGAGGCAGGAGGATGTATGTGAAAGTTTTAAAGACATCTGCTTCAAAATTGCTGACTCGACTAGATTAGGGCTTCCCAGGGGGTATTAGTGGTAAAGAACCTGCCTGCCAATGCAAGAGACATAAGAGATATCAGTTTGATCCCTGGTTCAGGAAGATCCCCTGGAGGAGGGCATGGCAACCCACCTCAGTATCATTACAGTTCATGGGGTCCCCAAAGAGTTGGACACAACTGAAGTGATTTAGCATTCCCAGCAAATTGTCTTTTTGCCGTGTTTTTGTTCTTCTGTCTTCTAACCTGTGATGAGTATATGAGACTGAGATGCCCACAGTCATCTTCGCTCATGAGGGCAACCTGAGGATGGCAGCAAGGCAGTGGGATGATAAATAAAAAACTTGGAGTCGGAATGTGTAACAGCACCACATAGGATCTGAGCTGCCTACCTCATTTTTTTTTTTCATAAAAGAGAAATAAAATTTTATCTTGATTTAGTCATTTTATTTTTGACTTTTAGAATTATATAGTACTGAATTTAACTGAAAGAAAAATTTCTTTCAGTGACATTTGTTGATTCTGATTCCTGAGACATTGCTTAGTTTTGTGACACAAATATTCTTATTCTTCATGCTGGTTCTCCTGTGTCTTCAGGTTTTTCTCTTGTTCTGTTTGCCAAATCAGTTATCTGCCAACCATAGTGTGTTTCCAGCTTTAAACCTTCTATTATTACTGTTTTTTTTGGTTGTTGTTGTTTATTGTTTTCTTATATTTTGTCTCTGCTATTTCAGTGATATTTAGGGAAGGACCAGGTAAAATATTTAATATGCCATATTTACCAGTGTTATTGTATTTATAACTTATAAAGCAACCTGAGATTGCAATAAGCTATGCAAATGGATACTGTGGTATGCAGAATAATCATCACCACCACCCCACCACTACTCACTACCAGAGCTGTTCATTTCCTAATCCTTGGGTCTATTGACTATGTTATATGATGTGGCAAATGAGAATTAAGATAGTAGGTAGAATTGAGATTATGATCAGCTGACCTTCAAATAGAATATTCTGGATTATAAGAGCAATGTGAAAACAAAGACCGTGTACTATGTAAGAGAGAGGCAGAGGGTCAGTCAGGAGGGTGCAGCACAAGAAAGTCTTTGCTGGCCATCACTGGCTTTGAAGAAGAGGAAGGAGGTGAATCACAGGTAGTGTTTGGAAGAAGGAAAGGCAAGAGAACAGATTCTCCCCTACCTAGAGGGTCCAGAAAGAAACAGCCTGCTGACACTTTGATTTTAGTCCACTTTGAAACTATAAAATGCATTTTGTTGTTGCCAGCCGTTAAGTTTGTAGAAGTTTGTTAAGACAGGTTAAGACAGCCCCTAGAGAAAACCACTGTGCTTCTCATTTACTCATACCGACATTATTTCTGACACCAGATATATGGGTTTTTCCACCACAGCAAACACTTTTCTGTGAACCAGCTAGGTGTCTTACAATTCAATTCAATTCTGACAATAACCTGGGTTAGTGCAGATAGAGGTTAAGGGCTCAGTCTCATAAAAATATTCCCTGTCTCAGACACCAATTGTAAGTGGTACGTTGCAGTAATTCATAACTTCTATCCAACGTGGCTACAAATCAGAAGGTCCCATAATTCCTTCCTTGTATTCAATCATTTGCTAGAAAAGCTCACAGAACTCAAACATAAAGGTTTACTTATGTTTGCCAGTTTATTATGTAATAAAAGCCATGATAGAAGATGCAGGTGACTGCTCAGATGAATGAATAAAGATAAAATGTATAGGTGACCCTGCCTGGATGAATGAATAGCGCTAGGTCTGGAAAGGTCCAGAGTTTAGGAGCTTCTGTTCTCATGGGGTTGGGCGGTGCCACCCTTCTGGAATCCTGAATGTATTCACCAACATGAAAGTTCCAAACCCCACACTGCTGGGATTCTTATGGATGTTTCATCACGTACATATGACTGGTTACTGACTTCATTTCCAGACCCTCTCTGGAGAACAGGAGGTGGGGTTGAAAACTTCTGATCAAAGCTTGATCTTCCTGGTGATCAGGCCCCACTCAGAACTGAACAAGAGTTGTCTTACTAGAACAAAGGATATTCCTATCACTGAGACATCTATAAGATCTTTGTGTCAGGAACCAGGGTCAAAGACTAAATATTAGAACAAAGGTTCTCCTGTCATCTCTATTTACTTGAGTTTTAAGATCTATGTCAGGAAATGAGGACACATAGCAATATATATTTTCTATTATTTTGTAAGTAGCCAAAGGAAACTAATATATACATTAACTTTTACCCCCTCTGTTATTAGCTTAGTTAGATTTGGGTTTTGGTTTTCACATTAGGAAGTGGAAGTGAAAGCATGCTTTACTGCAGGTCCACATGTGAGGGGGGAGGTGCAAAAGGAGGTGAGATGAGAGACAGAAAGACACAGAGGGAAAACACATTCATGTGCTTGTGATGGACAAGGAAACAGATGATTCTTGATGTGTTATTCAAAGGGAAAAAAGTATTTTAAACAAGTTTGTGAGTGAATGACACGATTATTCGCTGAAAGGGTATGCTGAAAAGGAACAAATCTGGGGGAGAAAGACCATTATTTTGGTTTATACATATTGACTTTAAGATGCCCAAGAAGATACATCGAGTAGACTGCTGGGCATGATTTCTCCCACTTTCCTCTTTCTCGCTGAGGGACTTTTGCTATTAATTTATTTTGCATAATAATAATAATGTCATTCCATCCAATGAAAGCAAGAAATGGAAACATGAAAGTTATTGTGCTGTGAACAGTTTAGTCACTTAATTGTGTTGGACTTCTTGCAACCCCATGGACTGTAGCCCGCCAGGCTCCTCTGTCCATGGGATTTCCCAGGCAAGAGTACTAGAGTGGGTTGCCATTTCCTTCTTCAGGGGATCTTCCAGACCCAGGGTTCAAACCCATATCTTCTGTTTGGCAGGTGGATTCTTTACAACTGAGCCCCTGGGAAGACCAAAAGTTATAACTAGGAGCAAAACAGTTAAAAGAAAACATTAATTTCCCCCTGGTTATTTCCTGGAGTTACATTAAGTATTATCTCAAATTTATGCCAGTTCTTCTTTACATAATTTATAATACTGAGTTTCCTTAAAGTCCTGATAGTTAATGTTTCTGAAAAACACTCTCTGTCTTGCTGATGCCTGAGCTTCTGACTGAGATGTGCTTGTATTACTTTGTTCAATGAGAAAACAATCAGTCCTCTTTGAAATCCCAGTTGCAAGTTTTCTTCCCTTCTAATGTCCTGGTTAACACCTTCCAGTTGGGTTTTTTTTGGCTTCTAATGTGCTCTCTTATCACCTCACATTAACCAGATAAAACTTAAAGAATTTTTTTATGACACCATAATCAAACCATTATGGTTACAGGGTGTACATGTAGTGCTCCAGATAGAATTTCTGGTGAATAAAATCCACAGAATCTGGAAGAATGTGAGGGGGAAAAAATAGCTTCAATTTGAGATATACATTAAAATCCTTTAAAGGGACACTACAAATAGGCTCAGTGGTAAAGAATCTGCCTGCCAAACAGGAGACAGGGGTTCAATCTTTGGGTAGGGATGATCTCCGGGAGAAGGATATGGCAACACATTTCAATATTCTTGCCTGAGAAATCCCATGGACAGAGGAGCCCGGAGTGCTGCAACCCTGGGGTCGCAGAGTCAAACGTGACTTAGCCAATATACAACAACAAGAATGCTGAACTAATCAGTAGTGGTTAATCTGCCCTTTTCTGTTATCATCAGATCAGATCAGTCACTCAGTCGTGTCCGACTCTTAGCAACCCCATGAATCGCAGCACGCCAGGCCTCCCGTCCATCACCAACACCCGGAGTTCACTCAGACTCACGTCCATCGAGTCAGTGATGTCATCCAGCCATCTAATCCTCTGGCGTCCCCTTCTCCTCTTGCCCCCAATCCCTCCTAGCATCAGAGTCTTTTCCAATGAGTCAACTCTTCGCATGAGGTGGCCAATGTACTGGAGTTTCAGCTTTATCATCATTCCTTTCAAAGAAATCCCAGGGCTGATCTCCTTCAGAATGGACTGGTTGGATCTCCTTGCAGTCCAAGGGACTCTCAAGAGTCTTCTCCAACACCACAGTTCAAAAGCATCAATTCTTCGGCGCTCAGCCTTCTTCACAGTCCAACTCTCACATCCATACATTACCACAGGAAAAACCATAGCCTTGACTAGACAAACCTTTGTTGGCAAAGTAATATCTCTGCTTTTGAATATGCTATCTAGTTTAGTCATAACTTTCCTTCCAAGGAGTAAGTGTCTTTTAATTTCATGGCTGCAGTCACCATCTGTAGTGATTTGGAGCCCAGAAAAATAAAGTCTTACACTGTTTCCACTGTTTCCCCATCTATTTCCCATGAAGTGATGGGACTGGATGCCATGATCTTCGTTTTCTGAATGTTGAGCTTTAAGCCAACTTTTTCACTCTCCACTTTCACTTTCATCAAGAGGCTTTTGAGTTCCTCTTCATTTTCTGCCATAAGGGTGGTGTCATCTGCATATCTCAGGTTATTGAGATTTCTCCCGGCAATCTTGACCCCAGCTTGTGCTTCCTCCAGTCCAGCGTTTCTCATGATGTACTCTGCATATAAGTTAAATAAGCAGGGTGACAATATACAGCCTTGACGAACTCCTTTTTCTATTTGGAACCAGTCTGTTGTTCCATGTCCAGTTTTAACTGTTGCTTCCTGACCTGCATACAAATTTCTCAAGAGGCAGAACAGGTGGTCTGGTATTCCCATCTCTTTCAGAACTTTCCACAGTTTCTTGTGATCCACACAGTCAAAGGCTTTGGCATAGTCAATAAAGCAGAAATAGATGTTTTTCTGGAACTCTCTTGCTTTTTCCATGATCCAGCAGATGTTGGCAATTTGATCTCTGGTTCCTCTGCCTTTTCTAAAACCAGCTTGAACATCAGGAAGTTCACAGTTCACATATTGCTGAAGCCTGGCTTGGAGAATTTTGAGCATTACTTTACTAGCGTGTGAGATGAGTGCAATTGTGCGGTAGTTTGAGCATTCTTTGGCATTGCCTTTCTTTGGGATTGGAATGAAAACTCACCTTTTCCAGTCCTGTGGCCACTGCTGAGTTTTCCAAATTTGCTGGCATATTGAATGCAGCACTTTCACAGCATCATCTTTCAGGATTTGGAATAGGTCAACTGGAATTCCATCACCTCCACTAGCTTTGTTTGTAGTGATGCTTTCTAAGGCCCACTTTACTTCACATTCCAGGATGTCTGGCTCTAGGTCAGTGATCACATCATCGTGATTACCTGGGTCGTGAAGATCTTTTTTGTACAGTTCTTCTGTGTATTCTTGCCATCTCTTCTTAATATCTTCTGCTTCTGTTAGGTCCATATCATTTCTGTCCTTTATCGAGCCCATCTTTGCATGAAATGTTCCTTTGGTATCTCTGATTTTCTTGAAGAGATCCCTAGTTTTTCCCATTCTGTTGTTTTTCTCTATTTCTTTGCATTGATCGCTGAGGAAGGCTTTCTTATCTCTCCTTGCTATTCTTTGGAACTCTGCATTCAGATGCTTATATCTTTCCTTTTCTCCTTTGCTTTTTGCTTCTCTTCTTTTCACAGCTATTTGTAAGGCCTCTCCAGACAGCCTTTTTGCTTTTTTGCATTTCTTTTCCATGAGGATGGTCTTGATCCCTGTCTCCTGTACAGTGTCACGAACCTCATTCCATAGTTCATCAGGCACTCTATCTATCAGATCTAGGCCCTTAAATCTATTTCTCACTTAAGAGATTTGATTTAGGTCATACCTGAATGGTCTAATGGTTTTCCCTACTTTCTTCAATTTAAGTCTGAATTTGGCAATAAGGAGCTCATGGTCTGAGCCACAGTCAGCTCCTGGTCTTGTTTTTGCTGACTGTATAGAGCTTCTCCATCTTTGGCTGCAAAGAATATAATCAATCTGATTTTGGTGTTGACCATCTGGTGATGCCCATGTATAGAGTCTTCTCTTGTGTTGTTGGAAAAGGGTGTTTGTTATGACCAGTGCATTTTCTTGGCAAAACTCTATTAGTCTTTTCCTTGCTTCCTTCCATATTCCAAGGCCAAATTTGCCTGTTACTCCAGGTGTTTCTTGACTTCCTACTTTTGCATTCCTGTCCCCTATAATGAAAAGGACATCTTTATTGGGTGTTAGTTCTAAAAGGTCTTGTATGTCTTCATAGAACCGTTCAACTTCAGCTTCTTCAGCGTTACTGGTTGGGGTATAGACTTGGATTACTGTGATATTGAATGGTTTGCCTTGGAAACAAACAGAGATCATTCTGTCGTTTTTGAGATTGCATCCAAGTACTGCATTTTGGACTCTTTTGTTGACCATGATGGCCACTCCATTTCTTCTGAGGGATTCCTGCCCACAATAGTAGATATAATGGTCATCTTAGTTAAATTCACCCATTCCAGTTATCATAATTGCCACCAATTTTCCTCCCTAGTGAGGACCTCCGTTCTTCACTATTTTCTATGAACACAAGATGGAGAATCCCAGAGTGTATTCTTCCTCTTGAACCATCCGTCTATTCCTCCTCTCTCCTGGGTTCATTTATCTCTATTTTTACTGCTAGTCACAGACACCTTACTTTTCTTATACTGACTGAATCACTTAAAAGTCAACTCTCTCAATTTTTTGGTGTAGAGGAGGAAAGAAGAAAATGGGTCTTTGCATAAATTTGCTCTCGGGGTGTGTTATCATGAAGATAATGAGGCTTCTTATACTTCCCAGTTTAACAATCCTTTGATCATCTTTAGTATGATGTTTATGCTAAAAGAGTATCTCTACTATCTGTTATCTGATTTGTGTTTGACTCTAGAGGAGAAAGAAATAGGAAGCAGAGAAGCCCTGCTCATTCTCAATATGCAGTTGGTTAAATTTCATGTACTGAATTGATGAGATTATTAAAGGCAGGTCCTGCTTCCTGTTTATCTTTACATCCTTGGCATCTAGCATGGTTTGGAAAGCATTAAGATCCTTCATATATGTTTCCCAGAGTTTAAGAACATATTTACTATTTATATAAAAGTTATATTTAACTCATTGAAAATAAGTTGGGTTTATGTTAGCCAATAATATCTGCAGCACTTGTAGTATAAAATTTGAAATTATTTAGTCAGAGGCATTCTTATGTACTAACTAGAAATGCTCTGGAGTGTGTAAATATGTGTGTACTTTCTTTGGCAAATTCTTTATGTAGCTGGAAAGAAGAGCATCTTTTTAGAATAATCAAAACTTGCCACCACTTTAATGACTCAGCCAAATAGTATTTTGAGTGCTCAGAGAAAAGTTGCAAAATAAAGTTTACCTCCCTTTTGAGCCTCCCTCCACTCCCCACAATTCTACCCCTGGAAGCTGAACTCCCCATGTTATAGAGCAGCTTCCTACTAGCTATCTGTTGTACATTTGGTAAAATGTACACTTGGTAAAATGTAAGTGCAAATCAAAAGTAAATGAGGTATGCCTCACACCAGTCAGAATGGCATCATCAAAAAAATCTATAAACAATAAATCCTGGAGAAGGTGTGGAGAAAAGGGAACCCTCCACTGGTGGGAATATAAATTCATACACTCACCATGGAGAACAGTATGGGGATTCCTTAAGAAATAAGGAATGAAACTACCATATGATCCAGCAACCTGACTCCTGGGGATATACCCTGAGAAAGCCATAATACCAAAAGACACATGTATCCTAGTGTTCATTACAGCACTATTTACAATAGCCAGGACATGGAAGCAAAGTAGGTGGCTTTTAAATGTATATCTGGCTTCATGCACACACACACACATACACACACACACACACACACACACACACGCACAAAACAACTAATAGAAATCATGCACTAGTGTCTTTGCTCTCAGGTGTGTAGGTGAACTCAATCCATCACTTGCAAACAGCATTGAGAACCTAATATTATGCTCTAGAATTATTATGATCTAAACTTGACACTACACTGAAGAATTGTGGTTCCTGTTGCAGGTTAGATTTCCTGGGATCTGTGAGATAAAATTTCTAGTGGAGGTTTCTATAAGGAACTCTGAAGTGGGGATGATCCTAAAAAGTTGTCCCAAACTGGGGAAAGGAGGCAAGGAATTTCTAACTCACAGAGATCAGTCATTGGATACAGGCCACCCTGAGAAGGGCACATGCCCTTGAGTGAAGATACCGTTTTCAAAAGAGGCAATTCTGGATGTTGTTGATTGTTAAAAGCTGTCTGCTAGCAATACTCACATAAGGTAGAAAATGTAAGGAGAGGTAATATATAAATAGATACATGCTAGATTAAAAAGACAGAGCCTTATTAAATTACTATTGACTCTCTCTATTTTAAGCAATAAAATATAAATTATAAAAATCCATTCTTATTGATAAAACAGAAAGGCATAGATTATTCCTTAGTGGACTATTTTATACATTATTGCATTAAAATTTTTAAGATACAGAAAAATTCAGTCTTGGTAGTTTTTATGTGAGTTGGCCAAGTTAATGGATTTGACCCTGCCTACTAAAGGTAATGGACTGATATCTAAGCTTAACTAGAAATGAAAATCTAAATGTCTATGTGAAATACAGATTTGAATATCCAGCTGGTGATAATATCACTCTAAGTTAAAATTAGTTTTAGTTCTTCAAAATGTATGATTTTGACCTTCTCCAAATCTCTCTTATGCAATTCATTTTATCTTTAATGGAAAAAGAATGTTAGGCAAATTTTAACACTCCAAGAATCATAAATTTCTGTCATCTATATATTTTACTTCATAGCTCATAACTTATCCCAAAGAGGCAAAATGATTAAGTGATTAATTAATTCTATATTTTTAAATTGTATATATATTATTTATAACTTTTAATCCTACATTTAAGTGGTTAATTTAATTGAATATTATTTTATTACTAGTCCTTTGAATTTTCTGAATTTTTGCAGAATCACAGGGTCATTTTGGGAATAATAAGAAAATGTTATTGTAAAACATTAAAATTATTTATATTTTATCCACTAATGATGACATTCATTAGTAATTCCATCACATCAGCTGCTTTCATATGCCATAAGAACCAAGCAACATGCTTTTATACACTGCAATATTTGAACCCGGGAAATATAACCTAATGATATGATTCAAATACAAAACAGTAGGGTTAATAAATAATATTTAACTGTCAAGTATGCTTGCAAAAAGGAAACACAATTTCTTAAAAGGAAATGATGCTAAAATGCAAATACTTATAAAATATCACTTTAATCTAAAGTTAAGTTTCTCCTTGAAATTGCTATTGCTGAAACTTGAAATGTATACAGTAGATGGAAATGTATTACTTAAAACTTTCTTGATGTCTGTGCCAAGGATGGAGAATGTGGTCGGCTTCTTTTCCAAACCCCAACAAACATATCTGAAAGTCCTGGCAAGTCAGGAAAATTTTTGAAAGCACACAAACCCTGACACACAATGGCAGTTAGAAAATGAATACATTCTGCAGCTCTGTTCATTTCTCTTTGCCAATTTGCAAATAGTCTCTTTTTATAGACAGTTGGAATTATCCTTGCATTCAAAATTTAAGCATTGTTGAGGAAGTATCTGGCTTTTAAAGATATTTTATGAAAGATTTAGATCAGGGCCTCAGTTATACAGTAAAAAGTATATGTTAGTACATGCTCATCATTTATTTAAAAATGTCATCAAATTAACATAACTTTCACATAGGTAGTTGTGTACCCTTGAATATATGATTATATACCTTTAGACTGGGTGAGTGATAATCACTCAGTTGTGTCTGACTCTTTGCCACCCTATGGACTGTAGCCTGCCAGGCTCCTTTGTCCATGGACTTCTCCAGGCAAGATACTGGAATGGGTTGCCATTTCCTTCTCCAGGACTACTTTAGAAAAAAAAAAAAAAACAGAAATATTTGCTACTTATTTTCTTATTTTGAGTATTTAAAATTTTTTTGAAGTACACATTTTACTGTGTTATACTAGTTTCAGGTGCACAACATAACGATTCGATATTTTTATACAGTCCATTTGAAGTTATTACCGAATAATGCCTATATTTCCTTGTGCTGTATAATATATCCTTAATGATTATTTATTTTAGATGTAGTGGTTTGTATCTCTGAATCCCATACTCCTGTTCTGCCCTATCCCCAATCCCTCTCCCCACTGGTAAGCCCTAGTTTGTTTTCTATATCTATGTTTCTGCTTTGTTATATACATTCATTGGTTTTATTTTTTAGATTCCACGTATAAGGGATATCATGCAGTATTTGTCTTTCTCTGCCTGATTTATTTCACTTAACATAATACCCTCTATGTCCATACACATTGTTTCAACTGGTAGAGTTTTTTTTTTTTTTTGGCTGAATGTATGTATGTGTGTGTGTTTGTGTGTGTGTATGTATGTGTGTGTGTGTATATATATATCTCACATCTTTTTCATTCATCTCTTGATAGACACATAGGTTTCTTCCATATCTTAGCTATTATAAGCAATGCTACTTTGAACATTGGGCTGCATGTATCATTTGAATTAGTGTTTTCATTTTCTTCAGAGCTATACCCAGTAGTGAAATTAGTGCATTTGTAGGCTTTGAGTTTTTTGAGGAACCTCTGTACTACTTTCCAAAGTGGCTGCACCTATTTACATTCCTACCAACAGTGTAGTAGAGTTCCCTTTTTTCTACCTCTTCACCTACATTTGTTATTTTTAAACTTTTTGATGATAGCCATTCTGATATATGTGAGGTAATATCTTATTGTGGTTTTGGTTTGCATTTCCCTGATGATTAGCAATACTGAGCATCTTTTTATGTGCCTGTTAGCCATCTGCACTTTTTTGAAAAAATGTCTACTCATGTCCTCTACCCATTTTTAAATCAGTTTATTTGTAGGTTCTTTTATGTTTAATTGTATGAGTTTATATATTTTGGGTATTATCCCTTATGAATCATATAATTTGCACTTTTTGCATTCTATAGGTTATTTTAAAATTTTATCCATGGTTTTCTTTGTTGTGCAAAAACTTTTATATTTCATTGGATCCCATTTGTTTATTTTTGCTTTTGTTTTGTTTTTTAAGTGACAGATTCAAAAAATGTTTCTAAGATTTATGTCAAAAGTGTTCTGCCTGTGTTCTGTTCTGGGGGTTTTATGGTTTTAGGTCTTACTTTTAGTTGTTTATTCCATTTTGTGTTTATTTTTATATATGGTGTGAGAAAACATTCCAATTTCATTCTCTTCCATGTAACTGTCCAGTTATATTTTACTATTGTTATGCCCTTTACAGGAATAACTGAAAGGTTTGTAAGATTTTTTTTTTTACTGATTCAAATTATATACTTAAACTAGCAGTGTATAAATATCAGCCAATTTTAAATATATTCACAGAAATTAAGCCCACATTATCTTTATATCAAAAAGAAATACATTAAACTTTAAAAGAGGTAAAATAGTAGAAGAAATATTAGAAACTGTTATTTGATTTTTGTCTTCAACTTTCATCTTTATGTTACATATACACTTAAGTATAAAAAATGAAAAACTGTTTGCATGCAAATAGCATTATGTAATTATTTGTATTTAATTCAGAAGTTATTCCCAGATTTTTTTTGCAATCAATTGAAATATACCCCAAGATTACATTTTAAAATATTATCCATCCCTGGCTTATTTTTTTACAGATTTTTCAATTAAGTTGCAAGAATGCTTAAGCAAAATAAATTGCTGCTGCTGAACGTTAATTTAAAAGTTTTTTCATTTTCCAGTGAACAATAAGCCAGATATTTGACATACAGATAGATGATTAAAACACATCAAAACATACATAAAATTGTCGTAACTCAGAGAATAAATATTCAGAGAAACAGATGCTCTTAACAATAAAAAACATTCTTTGAAAGGATTGATATTTCAATTCTAAAGAAATTATTTTGAACAATACTTGCTGTTAGCATTAATTTATTTA
This sequence comes from Bos mutus, assembly GCF_027580195.1. Taxonomy (NCBI): domain Eukaryota; kingdom Metazoa; phylum Chordata; class Mammalia; order Artiodactyla; family Bovidae; genus Bos; species Bos mutus. The sequence goes on from NC_091632.1 coordinate 75,570,500, forward strand.
CATTCTAATACAAACAATTTATTCTATTTTAAAATTCATAGGATTTCTTGGATCTACCATTTGCTCTTTTTTGGAATTTTAAGAAAATTCTCAGACACTCTCTTCAAATATTGATTTCTATCATTCTTTTTTCTTTGTACTGTAAAAAGCAACATTCACTTCTCTTGGGGATTTACATTGTATGAGTGGTGACTTTTGTTCTTTATCTAAAATGCCCCATTCCCTCCTCTCTTCCTCTCTTCTCCCCTCCTCTCCTTTTTTTCTTTCCTTTTCTCTCTTCCCACCTCTTTCCCCTTGGCCCTCTTCTTTATCTTTCCCACCTTCCTTTGTGTTCTGTTTCCTTAGGTATGTTTACACTAGGGTACTTCACCCATTATAGGTTAAAAGACACTACAGTTTTGTAAGTGTAAAATGCCCCTGGAGTCACCAACTACCTATAGGCAGAAAGTAAATTCAGAAAGTATTCAGCCACTAAGGAAGACAAATTTTCCAGTGTCCAGCTGCTAATGGCAAAAATAATAATGAAGAAAGATAACAGTTGAAGAAGATGGGGGAAAAAATCTACAGGTAAATGAACAATATTTCTCTCAGTAGACAAAACTAGAATCTACTCAAGAAATGTTTTCTATTCCTAGTGTAAGATGCCCACTCACTGTCTCTTCTGGGATTTCAGGACCATTCTGCCATGTTTTGCACCTGCCTCTTCCACTTCAAATTGCAGTTTCTGGTGTCATTTTAGAGTTTCTTTTTCTCTAATTATACAGAAATCCATTATATTGCACATAATATCATGTTAACATGCTATCACTGTAAGGATTCTTTTCTTCTACTGTGAAGTGATGGGTATATTTTTAATGGGAAAAGGAGAATGAACTTAAAGGTGGTTAATTAACCCAAACGGAGATTATTGTTGTTCAGTCGCTAAGTTGTGTCTAACTCTTTGCGACCCCATGGACTGTAGCAAGCCAGGATCCCCTGTCCTTATCTCCCGGAGCTTGCTCAGACTCATGTCCATTGAGTTCTTGATCCCATCCAACCATCTCATCTTCTGCATCCCGTTCTCCTTCTGCCCTCAATCTTTGCCACCATCAGGGTCTTTTCCAGTGAATCAGTTCTTCACATCAGCTGGCCAAAGTAATGGAGCTTCAGCTTCAGCAACAGTTCTTCCAATGAATATTCAGGGTTGATTTCCTTTAGGGTTGACTGGTTTGATCTCCTTGTAGCCCAAGGGGCTCTGAAGAGTCTTCTCCAACACCACAGTTTGACATTGTAGACATTCGTACTAGGGACAGACATTTCATTTTCCTTTGTTCTAGGCATGAGGTAGGATTATACTTCCCAATTCCCCAGATATTAAGTTTGGCAAAATGATTTACTTTATCTGGTAATATGAAATTGGAGGCATGCTTGGTCATTTCTGGCAGGATCTTGAAGATTGAGTGCAGGGTGGGCCATGTTTTGACTTTCCTCCCTCCATAATCTCTGGCTGTTTCTCCCAGAATCTAGTTACCACAAAAAGGACAACATGACTATGTCCCCGGTGAGCTGTGTACACAGAATGAGCCAGAAATAAACCATCACTGTTTTACAACACAGATTTGGGGTTAGTCCTTATTACAACAAAATATAACACATGTTTCCTGATATTATTACCTTCCCATCTTAATACTCGATTTTCTCTAAACTTAAAAAATTCCACAACTTTTGGTATATATTGTGATACTATTCATTCAAGTAGAGCTTATTTTTTAAAAATTAGTACTTAAGTATATAATATAAATATATAGAGAGAGACATTAAAATATATATTACAAATAGGAATAATAAATAGTTTATATTAAATAAGAATGTATATCTTAAAAGAAGCATTTTGATAATAAATTATTAGATGTTTTAGAGTGTATTTGGACTTGCCAGGTGACACTAGCGGTAAAGAATCTTCCTGCCAGTACAGAATACACAGGAGATGCAGGTTTGGTCCTTGGATGGGGAAGATCCCTGAAGGAGGAAATGGCAACCCACTCAAGTACATCTTCCTTGAATAAGACAAATTATGTAGAGAATATTATAATATATTTCACATATTTTTTGTCAATTGAAATTGGCTTGATTTCTAGTACCCAGAATCTTGTGTGATTAAGTTTTATAGTATTTGAGTTGTATGCCTAAATTATAATATGATTCTTCTAAGACTGTACTACACAGAAAGCTACTGAGTATCTTTGAGTTTTGTAAATCAATATTAAAATAATATACTCTTTGAAATCGGAACATGCTACAAATCTAATAAGTCTTTCATATTTACAAATTATTTAATACCACACAGTTAAATGAGAGTTCATATATTATTTGCTATAGTTTTACTACTAAATCAGTTTTATGATAAAGGAAGTGTTGTCAGGATTTTGCAGTTATGGGATTTTTTCACATTCATTATTGGCCTTAAAGCTGAGTAAGTCAAAATTGCTGAAAGTAAATCAGAATCATGTTAGACTTGCTATCAAATTATATAATACCCCAAACCACAATGAGCAAGCTGGATTTATCTTTTTCAGAAAAATGAAAATTCTTTCATATAATCTTAAAAGTCATTTTAACAGTGTTTGATTTGTCATTCCTCTCATCTATGTCAGGATCTTCAGGCCTTTGAGATAGCACGTTCAACATGAAACATAAACTTACATGTATAGTGTTTGAACAAAACCTGAACTATTCCTGGGCCACTTCTAGGAGATGCATAATGGTGTAGCATGGAATTCCTTGGCCTGCAGAGTCTGTTTTTTGTTTTCCTCCAGTATACAAAGAAAGGTTTTGAACTTTCATATCTATAACATATAATAAAGAGGAAAGAGAATCCATGAAGAAAAATGCAGCTGCCTCTGCCTCAATAAAAGATCAAAGAGAATACAGATTTAGAAGATTTGATTTAGTGAGACATCACACAGTCATAGACTGTATTTGGCATCACATATTGGAGCTTAGCATTCTGAATAAATCAACTGATAAAGATCTACTGCTCACAATATATTTTGAAGAAGTCAAAAAGCAAAGCTATAAAGCACAGCACACAACTAAGGATTTCAGACCTGGAAAATGGTGTGGAATCGAAGCAATGTAGGACAGAAGTTATACCAATCAAGGACAAAGAAACTTTCATTTTCACACTGATTAAATGTCTGTAACATTCCCTTATTGAAGACCTGGAGTTCTACATCACAGATTCTTCACTTTGATGAACATAAATATATTTAATACATTGTGTGATCAATTCCTTCAACAGCAAAGAGAAATTCAATCATTCTTAACAAACTGTTTATCTTAATCTATATCTTTAAACTATCTAATCTAAGTTTATCTAAGTTTATCTAAGATAAACTAATCTTTGTCTATAAACAAAATGTTGTTTATAGATATGTGTTCTGTTTGCTTTTTCCTGAAGCCTCAAAATTAAGAAAATTCCCTCTTAGAGCTACTCAACATTGAAATAGCTGTACTGTACAAATTTCTTGATTTTTATGATAAGATTTTTCCATGCCTAAATTTCTATTTTTTTATGGAACACTTTATGCATATGACTGTAGGGATACTTAAAAATAGTAAAAATTCATATCATCAAGGTGCTTACAATTTAATAATACAAAATAAAAATACTTAGCATATAATTGGAAGAAATAAAAAATTGCTACTGATATTCAGACAAAAGTACAAATATTATGTATATTCAATGAGAAAAAAGATGATGGATGCAGTAATATGTGATTAAAACCTGAAAAGAAGTTGGAGAATTTGATCAGCAAAAAGTAAGGAAAAAATTGTCAGATAATGTATTATAATTTTTTTCTTCTCTTTCATATAGTTTATTCCCTACTGTAACTTCATACCTAAATTAAATTCATTTTCATTATGGTATAAACCCAAATAATTCTATTAATTGTAAGCTATTTAGAAAGTCTAGGAACCAAGAATCATTCAAAAGTACAAAAATTTTGGAATGTCCTCAGTTATTGGTAACAGATATTTGGCTAGAATATGGGCTTCCCAGAAGGCAATGGCAGCCCATTCCAGTACTCTTACCTGAAAAATTCCATGGATGGAGGAGCCTGGTAGGCTACAGTCCATGGGGTCACAAAGAGTCGGACACGACTGAGTGACTTCACTTTTTTCTTTCTATAGTTCTTTTTGGAGAAGAAAATGGCAACCCACTCCAGTGTTCTTGCCTGGAGAATCCCATGGACGTAAGGGCCTGGTGGGCTACAGTCTATGGGGTTGCAAAGAGTTGGACACGACTAAGCAACTAACACACACACACACACACACACACACAGGTGGAGTAGTGGTAAAAAATCCACCTGCCAATGCAGGTGTCTCAAGTGACACACGTTTAATCCCTGGGTCAGGAAGATCCCCTGGAGGAGGAAATGGCAACCCACTGCAATATTCTTGTCTGGGAAATCCAATGGACAGAGGAATCTGGTGGACTACAGTCCATGGGGCCACAAAGAATTGGGCATGACTGAGCAACTGAGTGCACACACACACACACACACACATACATTTGGCTTGAATATTTTTAACCTAAAAGAGTTTATTCTCTCATGAAAGAAAATACTAGTGTAGGGGCTCCGTGCCTGGCAGGGGATCATTTTGCCGTGTTGTTTTTCAGTCACTAGATCGTGTCCGACTCTTTGCGACCCCATGGACCACAGCACATCAGGCTTCTCTGCCCTCTACTATCTCCCAGAGTTTGTTCATGTCAACTGAGTCAGTGATGCCATCCAACCATCTCATCCTCTGCTACTCTCTTTTCCTTTTGCCTTCAGTCTGGGTTGGGGAGATCCCCTGGAGAAGGGAAAGGCTACCCACTTCAGTATTCTGGTCTGGAGAATTCCATGGAAAGTCCATGAGGTCTCAAAGAGTTGGACACGACTGAGCGACTTTCACTTTCACTTTCAGTCTTTAAGAGCATAAGGGTCTTTTCCAATGAGTCAACTCTTCGCAACACGTTGCCAAAGTATTGGAGACATTAGATCATGCTTTTATCTGATGCATGAGTGTCCTTAGCTAAGACTGGTGAAGTTCCCACTGTTATGCAAGTTCTCCAATTAGCAGGAAGGAAGAAGAAGAGGAGTTTCAATTTCACCCTCATAAAAAGTGCATTCCTGAGAACTCACACAAATCTATTACCTATAACATATTGGTGAGGATTTAACTTTATGTCCATTTTCATTAAAAGTTAAAAAGATTTAATTCTAGCAAGCAAAACACATTTTCCTCTTAGGCAAGTACATGTTCAGTGATATGTTGGGGATCTGAAGGTAGGGGCAATGCCCTACAATAAGCCAATACCACAGAAAGGAGTTGTGTTCATTGCAGACCTACCAGCAAGAACCCAGTGTCCCCAAAGGAGACCAAAGATGATTTTTGAGAATTACTGGCAAACTACACTGAGACTGAGTAGGCCTAAAAGAAAGTCCTCTCCATTCAAGTTCAGAAACAATAGAGATTTAGAGAGAGAAGTTAAGTATATAGAATTCAAAATTAGCATTAATATGGAGGAAAGTTAAGTTGGAGAAAATCTTGATAGTGTAAATAAATACCCTCTCCTGCTACTTTGAAATTTTGTTGCAAAATTTTTAAAGAAATGGTTTGCTCCGCAAAGCAGGCATACTTTAACCCGTTACTGGAAAGGTTAGATATGGGGGAGAAAAATGTACAGTCTTTAAGACTTGAGATGCATTCAAATGAAGAAGGTATACAAATCAGTGCAATGAATTTATTGGTAAAATTTTTAGTATACTGTTTCTGCAATAAAGTGTGCAAACCACAAGGCAGAGCTTGATAAATTATCACCAACTGAGCACAACCAGATCTAAAACTAAAAGATGAAAAGCACCTCTTAAGCTTTCTATCTCATATCTCTTGATCACTACATACTCCCCCCATTCTGACTTTCTTTTTTTTTTATTTTTATTTTTTTTAATTAATTTTATTTTATTTTTAAACTTTACATAATTGTATTAGTTTTGCCAAATATCAAACTGAATCCGCCACAGGTATACATGTGTTCCCCATCCTGAACCCTCCCCCCTCCTCCCTCCCCATACCATCCCTCTGGGTTGTCCCAGTGCACCAGCCCCAAGCATCCAGTATTGTGCATCGAACCTGGACTGACTTTCTTATTGATATTTTTTTTTTTGCTATTTTTGAACTTTACTGAAGTAAAATCATTCAGTATATGTTATTTTGTGCCTGGCTGATTTACACAATACTTTCTTTGTAGGGTTCATACACATTGTTGGGTATAGCTGTAGTTCATTTATCTGCTTTGCTGTATAGGGTTCCCATATATGTTTATCCCACTGTATGTTGAAATCAATTCTTTGATTGTTTTCAACTCCTATTATTGAAATCATGCTGTTATGCACATTTTGGGGGCATTATTGTGTGCAGATATACATGTATGCATTTCTTAGTCTTATAACTAGTGTTAGAATTGATGGTTCACTGAGTGTATATACTCAACTTTGAACTTGACAACTTCCAGAGCATTGTACTAATATATGCGCCCAACACACACACACACCCCCCACACAAATGCTTTCTGTATTTCACTGACATTTTCAGTATGCTCTTACAGACTTTAAATTGCCAGTATCTACATTTTTATGCCTGAAGGCTTTTAAAATGTCAAAAAGAGGATGGTCAGTTAAAAGGAAAGGCAGGAATTGTTACCCCACCACCCTTCAACTAATAGCTCAGGGGAGTTGGTCTGTAAATCCATTTCACAGCTGCCTTGGGGAAAGTAATTCTGAGGTGTGTGTTGCACTATTTATCAGACTTTCTCCGCTGAATTGAAAGAGGGGAATAAACGTTAAGTATAAGACATAATACACTAAGTTTTGACAGAAGCTATACTGGATCGTGATTAAAATGAAGACTAAAAAGCAACCTCTTGACATGACTACTTGCTTCTAACCAGTAATGCACCAACACCACTTTCTTCTGCATTTACAGTCATTACTTAATCCTTGCTTCTCCCAATCCTGCTGCAAAAACAGCAAACAACACTGAACTGGTACCTAGGTCTCTTAAATTCACCACAGAGTTCTTCTTTGGAACCTGAACCATACAAAATAGCCTTTCCTTCATTGGGGCTTCCCAGGTGGCTTGGTGGGTAAAGAATCTACCTGCAATACAAGAGACACAGGTTCTATCCCTGGGTTGGGAAGATCCCCTGGAGGAGGGCATGGCAGCCTACTCCATTATTCTTGCCTAGAGAATCCCATGGACAGAGGAGCCTGGCAGGCTATAGTCCATAGGGTAGCAAAGAGTCAGACATGACAAGTGTCTGAGCACACACACACTCTTTCTTCTTGAGTGATTCTCCTTGGTTCTTCTCAAGTTCCCTCTTGTACAGGATGGAGTCAATAAATATCATTTTGTCAGATTACATGTGGTTCTAGTGGTCTTTAACTGATAAGATTTCATCAAGATTAAAAGGCAGTCACCTCCAATAGAAACTGTCTAAACACACACACATGTACATATATATATATGTATATATTGACCCTTGGACAACAGTCAAGGGTTCTTATCTCCTTATTGAATATTTATGTATCATTTTTATTGAATGTTTCCCTAACCTGAATTGCTGCCATACTCCCCAACTAGTGATTCTTTCCTTAAAACACAAACTGCTTTAACTAGAGCCCTTGTCTCAGAGTCCACTTCTGGTCTGAAAGACATTATGTGTTTAGATCAGCAAAGAAGAGACATTACAAGCCCCTTAGGGAAGTAGTGAGAAGTACACTCTCAAAACAATAGAGTGATAGAGAGTGGAGAGTACAAATGGTTGTGTATCCATGCCTATAAGAACAATAGTTACCTACATGAGGGCTTATCATTAAGAGCATACCAGAACAAGCAACATGGTGTAAGTAGTGGATGATTAAATGAAGTACACCTCACCATGGTTCAGTTTGTATAGGTTAGGGTGCATATATTGCCTGCTATTTAAAGGATTATTAGGGAAGCCACAGAGAAAATGGGACTTTTTAAGGGGGAATTGGAATAGCAATTAACAACATGCAGATAAATTACAATGTGTAAATGTATACATTTTTATAATAAACTATAAAATCAAAATATAAATAAATATGTTGTTCCTGTTCATTTGCAATAAGGTGATATTCTATTAGATAAAATTGTTCAGTCAAGCAATGTGCTTAGAGTGTGGTTTTCCTTTACTGTTTAGGTATGTGTTAATATCTTTTTTTTTTTTTAAAGCTTTTGGGAATAATAAATATCTCAATAAAAATAGGACCTCATGTTCAGAATTTTTCTACATATTTCATAGAAAATAAGCTAAATACCAATGATAAATTGATCCTGAAATTAGTACATAATTTATTGTTGGTTAGTTGTGAAATTTGTTGAACAACCTAGAGATAAATGTGTGGCAACATGTATTATTTTCCAAATCATTCACTGCTGTTCCCTTAGAGGATTATATAGTCCTGTCTCCTGATACGTAGGTTTCTGAGCTTCCCTCTGCCATTGACATTAGCCTTGGTTGTGAATTGTCCTTTGAAAGATGATAAAGAATCAGCAGTACAAGGGAAGTTAGTTCCAAAAAGAAGCTGTAGGTGTCATTGAATGTTTCACACACTCTCTTACTGTTTCCCTCTGGCATAAGAATGGCATGCCCCATTACCTGTGTTTCTTCAATCTGGATCCAGGCTGAAGAGGCATGTGGTACCTGTAACATGTCACTCACCAGGTAGATGGTGAGAAAGATAAAGAAATCCATACTGGATAATTTATCCAGAGAATTTTGAAACATTTGATTTCTCTTGAAATCTTCATCAGTTCAGTTCAGTTGCTCAGTCGTGTCTGACTCTTTGCAACCCCATGAACTACTGTACGCCAGGCCTCCCTGTCCATCATCAACTCCCAGAGTCCACCCAAACCCATGTCCATTGAGTCAATGATGCCATCCAACCATCTCATCCTCTGTTGTCACCTACTCCTCCTGCCCTCAATATTTCCCAGCATCAGGGTCTTTTCCAATGAGTCAGCTCTTCGTATCAGGTGGCCAAAATATTGGAATTTCAGATTCAACATCAGTCCTTCTGATGAACACCCAGGACTGATCTCCTTTAGGATGGACTGGTTGGATCTCCTTGCAGTCCAAGGGACTCTCAAGAGTCTTCTCCAACACCACAGTTCAAAAGCATTAATTCTTCTGCGCTCAGCTTTCTTTATACTCCAACTCTCACATCCATACATGACCACTGGAAAAACCATATATATAAGCTTTACTAATTAAAAATTAGTTTTATTAGTAATTATTAATTTTGCTATTCCATTCAAAAGTAATTAGCTTTACTATCAATTATTACTTTTGCTGTTCAAAAGGATTCATAGAAAGCTGTAAAGGAGGATTCTGGTTCTCTTGAATGAGCATTAAAGACAGCTTTTCTGGAATCAATCTTTTCATTGTCACTTTGGTGCTTGGCAGTGTACAATGGTAAGATTTCAAGTGGATGAGGAGTGTATCTTTCTTTTCAAAGAGGAAATGGCTCTTGTTGAAGGGTCAAGAGTAGGTGTAAGAGGGGAAAAAATCCAGCAGGTGGTCACAGAGAGAGTAGTGTTGTCCTTTTATCAGGCCAAAAGAATTGAGAACTGAGTATATAGGAAAGTTGAATGTCTAGAAATGTGTGTGTGTGTGTATTTATGCCTGGAAATTATTTGGAGGGCTTTCCCACAGCCCCAGAGATCGGGATGCAATTTAACATGTCTGTATGCTTAGAAATGGGACATCCAGGAGGCTCAGGGGTAAAGAATCCTCCTGCCAGTGCAGGAGACACCAATTAGATCCCTGGGTTGGGAAGATTTCCTAAAGCAGGAAATGACAACCCATCCCATGGAGAGAGGAGCCTGGCAGGCTGTGGTCCATAGGGTCACAAAGAGTTGGACGTGACTGAGAAACTGAGCATGAGCTTGCTTAGGTATATAATCTCTGAGTTAAAGAAAGTACAGGTTAAATAGTATTCACTCACTAGTTATGTCAAACATTTTTCCACGATGTTGATATTGTTCAATAGAACAGCAATTCATGAAGTTGTCTTTTCCTCTTACATACCTGGGTTCTATCAGTCTTTTAGGGATTCCAAAGTCATTGTTTATAAAATCTCATTATTGTTTTAATGTGTGTTACATTTTCTCCAATACCCAAAGGATGACTCTTTCTGAGGGTATGTTTTTTATTTAGGCTCTTTTGGTAAGTTGCTTGCTCTGACCCAAGTAGCTTATTGTCTTACATATATAATTTAAAAATCAAGAGCCTGTAGGATCTTCTGTAATGTCTAGGTTTTTGCATCTTCACTTATTTAATTCAGATGTAAAGAATTAAACTATTTCTAAAACTTCGATCTCAACATTAGATATTGTTTAATTATTATAATCTTTAATTTTATCTTAACAATGATATCAGTTGCTATAACCCATCATCCAAATAAAAATGAAAACAATCACATCATTAAATTGTAGCTATCAATGTGTTTCTCCCCAATCTTTTCAATCTGCCTTCCTTCACTGAAGAAATAATTGCCTTTTAGTTTTTCTTAATCTTTTGTTTGTCATTCCCTTGCTTTATATACATGTGTCAACATGCACATACACACTATCAGTTCAGTTCGGTCACTCAGTTGTGTCCAGCTCTTTGCAACTCCATGAATTGCAGCACATCAGGCCTCCCTGTCCATCACCAACTCCCAGAGTTCACTCAAACTCACGTCCATCAGGTTGGTGATGCCATCCAGCCATCTCATCCTCTGTCGTCCCCTTCTCCTCCTGCCCTCAATCCCTTCCAGCATCAGAGTCTTTTCCAATGAGTCAACTCTTCTCATACTATACAGTTTCATAAAATATATAGGATTACTGAAATACATATCATCTATTATTAATCATTTTAAATTCAATACAAGGAAATCATATTTATGAATGTATTTTCCACTTAATATTGTATTTTAAAGATTAATCATATTTTAAAATATTTTTATGTTTTACTTATTTTCAAGATGTTACTGTTTCAGAATATTTAGACACAACTCTGTTCCTGGAAGATTTTATTGTTTCCAGATTTTTGCCACTACAAAGTTGCTAAAAATACATTCAAAGAAACACAAACTGAAAGAGGTTTTCACCAACATTATGGTATATACTTAAAGTAAAACTTCAGTTGATAGCATCTGTGCCTCTAAACATTAACACAAAAATAATGTATTTTTTGTATATTAAAATTCAACTGAAAACCAAAACTCTGAAAAAGGACCACGTCAATTAGGAAACTGGTTTTCAAATTTAGGCATATTCTAAAACAATTACATTGATTGGATAATAATATCGATTCAATATAGGCTTAACATAAAATGTTTAAAATTTCTTATGTAACAATCAAAGTAATAGAAGTGTAACATAATCCAGGTTTCCAGTGTGATCTCTTGGCAGTTTATTAAATTGAGTATACTGTCAGAGTTACTAAGAATAAGGGGATGTAGTTTGGATTATGGGTAATACCTGCATCTCAGTGAAGTGTTTTTTGGTGCAGTACATCCCCAGAAGGATGTAATATATTAGGCAGCAAAGGATTCTGGAGAGATAGTGGAATGAGAAGCAGCAGGACTCTCTCTTCACCTAGACAGCAATCTCACTGACTGTCTGATGTAACCATTTTGGAACTCTGCAGTCTCCTGAAGTTTTTCAGCTTTGAGGAGTGGCTTGGACAATAAGTTGTAGTTAATTTTGATCAATTTCAGAACTCAACTGCAGTATCAGCAACCCATCCCCCACTTCCTAGGCCTGTGACAGGCATCCTTGCACACATTTCAAGAGCAGTTTGCATAACTGGACCAAAGGAACTTGTCATCCAAATATTGGAGATCTGAAATGGCCTTCAGGGCTTTAAAGGGCCAGTGCCCTCGTGCTGTTAATACTACGTAAAACAACCAGACAGATGAGAACTAGACAAATAGATACTTGATAATACAATAAACCAATTAGATATAACATAATTCCACAGAACACTCTTCCCAAAATCAACAGAATACATATTTTTTCTCAAGTACACAAGGGACATTTTCTAGGATAGATCATATATTAAGCCACAAATTAAGTCTCAGATTTAAAAAGATATCATATAGACTATTTTCTTTTGATGACAGTGAGACAAGGCTAGATATAAGTAACAGAATAAAATTGGAAAATTTTAAAAATTTGTATAAACAACACACTGTATAATAGCAGATAGAAAGAGAAGACATCACAAAGAGAATTAGAAAATACCTAGAGATGAATGAAAACAGAAACATACTACAGACGTACCTTGAAGATATTGAGGGTTCAGATTCAAATCACCCTCAATAAAGTAAATACTGCAATGAGGTGAGTCATATAATATTTTTGCTAAGTGCATATGAAAATTATATTCACACTATACTGTAGTCTAGTAAGTGTACAATATCATAATATCTTTTAAAATTTAATTAAAAATACTTCATTGCTAAAAAATGCTAATCATCATTGAGCCCTCAGCAAGTCATATTCTTTTTGTTACAGTAACGTCAAAGATCTCTGATTACAGGTCACCGTAACAAATATAATACTAATGAAAGAATTTGAAATACTGTGATCTTAATGAAGAAAGCATGAAGAACTCTCTCTCTCAAACACACACACATGAAACTATTAGAACTACTAAATTCAGCAAAGTAACAGAATACAAAGTCAACAGAAAATGACATCAGCTGCATTTCATTTCTCTATAATAACAATGAACAACATAAAAAGAAAACTAAGAAAACAATTCTAATTTTAATAGCATCAAATAGAATAAAACTCTTGTCAATGAGGTGAATAATAAACAACTACAGAGGCGTATGGCTTGTACAGTGAAAAGTTCAAAATACTGCTGAAAGAAATTTAAAAAGATATAAATAAATGGAAACACAGCCTATTTTCATGCACTGGAAGACTAAATATTAAGATGTTGATACTACCCAAAGCAATCCATAGATTCAATGCAATTCATGTCAAAATCCTAATGGTATTTTTTTTTAAATAGAAAAATTCATCCTAAAATATATACAGAATCTCAAGGAAACCAGGGTAGCTAAAACAGGCTTGAAAAAGAACAAAGCTGGTAGTCTGACATTTTTCATTTCAAAACATACTACAACACTTAGGACTCCAAACAGTTTGGTATTGACATAAAGATGGAAATATAGGTCAGTAGATTACAGCAAGGAACCCAGAAATGAACCCTAATATGTATGCTCAAATATTTGACAAGGATGCTAGACCATTCAATGAGGAGAGGATAATCTTGCAGCAAGTTGTGCTAGGAAAGTTGGATATTCACATTCAAAAAGAATAAACTTGGATCTTTACCGAATATCATATACAAAACATTAAAAATGAATCAAAGAACTAAAAATAAGTGCTAAACCTTTGAAACTTCACAGAATCATGATTTCTTGAATATGCTATCAAAGGGATTAGAAAACAATAGACTTCATAAAATTATTTTAAATAATTGTGCACCAAATGATACTATCAACAGAATAAAAATGGAACACAGAGGATGGCAGGAAATATTTGCAAATCATATATCAGATAAGTGATTAGTATTCAAAATATACAGAGAACACCTACAATTTAACAACAAAAGTAGAACACAATCCAATTCAAGAATGGTACTTTATTTAGATGATTCTCCAAAGAATATATACAAATGACAAATAAGCACGTGGACATATGCTCAACAATCATTGATCATTAAGGAAATGCAAATGAAAACTCCAATGATATACTACCTCATGCCTTTTAGGATGGCTACTATTTTTAAAAAGCAGATAAAAGTGTTTCTGAGGATGTGAAAAAATAGAACTCCTCTGCACTACTGGTGGGAATGTGAAATGGTAGAGTCACTGTGAAAAAGAGCATGATGACTGCTTAATAATTAAAAATAGAATCACCTAATAATACACTAATTCTACTCTGGGAATATACTCAAAATAGTTGTAAACAGAGTCTTAAAGAGATATCTCTGTACTCTTTTTCATGGCAGCATTATTCATGATAGCCAAAATATAGAAACAACCCAAATATGTCTATTGATTATTTCCATACAAATTTTAGGATTCTTTGTTCTACTTATGTGACAAATGCCATTGCTTTTGATAGAGTTTTCATCATATATATATATTTCCATAATCAACATTTTAGCAATATTAATTCTTGCAATTCATGTTTTACTTATTGTGTGATGTTCAGTTTATTTTATTGTCTTATTATTTGCAATATACAGGTCTTTTTCTTCCTAGGTTAAAGTTATTCTTAGGTATTTTATTGTATTTGATGCAATTATTTGATATAGATATAGAACTAGTATTTGATCCAGCAGGTCAACTTCTGTGCATTGATCTGAGAAAAAAAGACACACACACATAATACTTCTTTGAAAAATATATATGCACACCCATGTTTATTACAGCAATATTTATGACGGCTGGGATATGGAAACTTTTTTATCAGATAGATAAAGAAATTGTGGTATATATACATGTGTGTTAGTCGCTCAGTTGTATCCAACTCTTTGCAATCCCATGGACTATAGCCACCAGGCTCCTCTGCCCATTGAATTCTCCAGTTCTCCAAGCAAGGATACTGGAGTGGGTTGCTATTCCCTTTTCCAGGGCATCATCCCAACTGAGGGATCAAAGTCGGGTCTCTTGCATTCAGGGAGATTCTTTACCATCTGAGCCACCAAGGAAACCCAGGTAGAGAAATTGTGGGATATATAATTCATTCATAAAAAAGAATGAAATCTTGCCATTTGGAACAACATAGTTGAAACTTGAGGGCATTATGCCAAGTGAAATAAGTCAGAGAAAGACAAATGCTGACTATATAAATATATATATATATATATATATATATATATATATTTATACATATATATTTATATATATATAAAGCTCATAGGTACAGAAAACAGATTGGTGGTTGCCAGAGGTAAGAGTTGGGGAGTGAGAGAAATGGGTTAATTGATATTGTTTTTAATTTAGACACAAAACCTCTTAAGATGAAACTTGTAAGAATATTCTTCTCTCTCAGATGAACAGCAAGGTTAGTTTATCAGAAGTGATTTTCCCTTCTATTGGCTATGAAACAGACTTCCAGATCTTATAGTCCACTCTGGCCGTGAATAATCATGAGAATGAAGTAATAGAAAGAGACCAGGAATTTCCCCAAGCATTTCTTAAACTTGGTTTTCAGATTATATGTCCAAGATAAGTTTGCCCAAAGTGCTTTCTCTGATTGGGTGGGGGGGAAGATAAGCATTTCAAAAGACAATACTGCAGTGTTGTTGGCTAGAGACTGGCATCAGCGTTTGGGAACCTGTAGTTGAGGTCAGGTGGTATTGGAGGTCAAAACAACAAGAAAAAATTGTGGAAAAATATGAGGCGTTAATTTGGAATCAAAACACATCTCATATTTTATAAACAGAAATGTACTTCTTTTTTTTTGTCCAATGTGATGTTTTGGTCTGATTTTTTTTATTGATAAATTACATGTTCTTCACGTTCTATATATTGTGATCACAGCATCTTCTGTACAAGTGACAGTGACATCATATCGCAACTGACAAGAGAGCGTATGATGGTAAATGTCTTCAGCTTTTTACAAGAGCAAGCTGTACATTCATTCCACTTTAATGGCAACTCATTGATTCCTCCTTCAGGATCACTGAAGGAAAATGTGCAAATACTAAATTTGAAATGAAAAAGTGGGTGTTTGGTTTAAAGTTGCTTAATATTAGACTTGTCAATTAAGTTTTGAAGCACTTTATCTAGAATAAGACATAATACCCTTTACAAGTTTTCAAAGAAAATGTAATAATATTTTGAGATTGTTGCATAGTTTGGGGTGTTAATGACAGTAGTAACAGGTCAAGCTGTATATTTATAAACTGCTTGGACTTGATTATTTATGATTTTAATGGAGATTTTACTGCACATTTATGGTAATTTCCCCTTTCAAACTCATTATTTTATTAAATCAGTTGAGTCTCACATTCTGTTTTTTTCCTGAAATGAGAATGTTAGCAGTTTGTTCCATTTTATAATGAACTACAATTATCATATATTAGAAAAAGATTTTTACTTTCTGATGTCAAATTATTTTAAAAATGACTCCCAACTGAACACAAAGGTATAATTTAATTTCTGCTGACATAATAAATTATATGAGTTCAATATAAGTAGTTTATGAAAGATAGGAGAACAATTAAATTATACCCTAAAGATTTATTCTAACAAAATAAAAGTTTAAAAAAGCATCTTTTACTGAAATTCAAATAATGTATTTTCTTCACAAAGGGCAGTGAGGCAGAATATTTTCCCTAAAGAAATGTTATTTTATAAGTAAGGTTTACATAGTGTAAAAGATATTTATAAGATGAATTAATTTCACATAATTAATATATGGTCACAGGGTCTATTTTAACTATTTTACATATACTGCCAGTTTGTTAATATTTTATTATTTAAGCCTTTGTAAAAGTCACAAAACATATAGTGTTCTTTTTCATATTGTTAATTACAAATTCAAGACATCATAACACTTATAATGAGTAACCCTGACAGAATATTATTCTATGAGTTGTAGGTAGATCGTGTAAGATCAAGAAGGAAGTTCAGTCACATTATCATGTTCTAAATGAGGGAAGTGCCTGGCTTCTTTGAAGATTATGATAACTTATTATTTTACAATTAGCAATGAGCACTTTCCATAAGGATTACACGAAACTATGGGTATACCAACTGGAATATTTTCTTTGTATGCATCAATTCCACCATTGCAATAATTGATGCCTTTTTATAAATATCCTTTAATTTCACTTCTCCTCTTAATTTCCATTATCAGTCACTTAGTTTAACCTATAGTAACTCTTTTCTTGTCAAATCTATTTATTTTTCCCTTGATTGCAGCAGTTTGTCGTCCCAGCACATATATATTGAAGTTTTATATACTTGGTCTATTTAAAATTCATCAGTGAGTACTCACTCCTCAGATATAAATCTACAACTTGTATAGGATATATAATACTGCTAAATATATGTTTGTAACTGCTCTCCCGTTACTCCATGAGGGGGAGAAATGCAAGTGAACCATAGGATTATCAATATTATGAGTCTTGATAAGGAACTAATGGATGCTGAGTACCTAAGACTCTTCATTTCAGGCCTGAATAAATCTTGGGTATTGCAGGAGTGGAGTAGTGGGATAAAACCAGCAGGCATTAGATGCTCTTTTTATTTCATTAGGCCCCGAAGGTATAATTGTCAGGTTGCTAAACACTTCCACAATTTATCACTAATCCTGCCTCTAAATTCTACCTGATTAATGTAAATGTTTTTGGAATGAAGTGTGAAACAAACATCTTTCTTTCTAATTTATTTTAATTTAAAAATATTACAGTTTCAACTGCCCAGCGATGTTTATTTACTTATCTCTTGATGGATATTGTACAGAAGTTGTGATGGGCACCCGAGCAATACAGTTGAGATAATTTGTATAGCAGACAGAAAGGCTTCTACCCAAGAAAACTTTGCTGTGACTCTGCACCATCCCTTTCTACTTCAATGATGTTACAATGAAAGCAGTGCATATTCTCCTAATAACAGAACATCTCCCTGTCTGAAACTGAATTTCTACCTGTCAGCACTATACCTTTGGTTATTCCTTCTTCTCTATGATATTCAGGATATGCCTTTCATTTTTATTCTACTCATTGGCATTTAAATATACATGAAGTTCTCCCATTTTCTACAAAACCTTTGCCTTATGCCACTCTAGTTGTGGAAATTTCTCTTATTTCTGCTCTAGGACCAAGTTAGATTTTTCAGCACTCATTCTCTTTTTTTTTCTGCTTCCATTCATCCCTAAATCCATTAAATCTAGATATCATACTGTGAAACTCTATTGAATCTAAAAGTTTTTCTACTGACTTTCTTGACTTTTCTAATTTGACAGTTTTGGACAATATATAATTCTTGAAATAGTCTTTAGCGTTTGTGTGTGAATGTATGTAAATACACATAAATACATATATATGTGGAAGTTCTATAATCGAGTCCTATTGGCCTTAAACAGAAGTAGACGATATAAAGAAGAGGTGGCAAGAATACACAGAAAAGCTATACAAAAAAAGATCTTGATGACCCAGGTAACTGGCTCCTGTAGAGCCAGACATCATGGAATGTAAAGTTAAGCGGGCCTTACAAAGCATCACTGCAAACAAAGCTAGTGGAGGTGATGAAATTCCAGCTGAACTATTTCAAATCCTAAAAGATGATGCTTTTAAAGTGCTGCATTCAAAATGCCAGCAAATTTGGAAAGCTCAGCAGTGGACACAGGACTGGAAAAGGTCAGTTTTCATTCCAATCCCACCAAAGAAAGGCAATGCCAAAGGATGTTCAATGTACTGCACAATTACACTCATTTCTCATGCTACCAAGGTAATGCACAAAATTCTTCAAGCTAAGCTTCAACGATATATGAACTGAAAACTTCCAGATATACAAGCTGAATTTAGAAAAGGCAGAGGAACCAGAGATCAAATTGTCAACATCCACTGAATTATAGAAAAAACAAGAAAATTCCAGTAAAAACATCTACTTCTGCTTCATTGACTATGCTAAACCCTTTGACTGTGTGGATTACAACAAACTGTGGAAAATTCTTCCAGAGATGGAAATACCAGACCACTTTACCTACCACCTGAGAAACCTATAAGCATGTGAAGAAGCAACAGTTAGATTTGGACATGGAACAATGGACTAGTTCAAAATTTGGAAAGGAGTATGTCAAGGCTATGGTTTTTCCAGTGGTCATGTATGGATGTGAGAGTTGGACTGTGAAGAAAGCTGAGTGTTGAAGAATTTATGCTTTTGAACTGTGGTGTTAGAGAAGACTCTTGAAAGTCCCTTGGACTGCAGGGAGATCCAGCCAGTTCATCCTAAAGGAGATCAGTCCTGGGTGTTTATGGAAAGGAATGATGCTAAAGCTGAAACTCCAATACTTTGGCCACCTCATACGAAGAGTTGACTCATTGGAAAAGATCCTGATGCTGGAAGGGATTGGGGGCAGGAGGAGAAGGGGACGACAGAGGATGAGATGGCTTGATGGCATCACTGACTCAATGGTCATGAGTTTGAGTGAACTCCGGGAGTTGGTGATGGACAGGGAGGCCTGGCATGCTGCGATTCATGGGGTTGCAAAGAGTCAGACACGACTGAGTGACTGAACTGAACTGAACTGATGTCAAGGCTATATATTGTCACCCTGCTTATTTAATTTATATGCAGAGTACATCATGAGAAATGCTGGCCTGGATGAAGCCCAAGTTGGAATCAAGAATGCTGGGAGAAATATCAATAACCTCAGATATGCAGAGGACACTACCCTAATGGCAGAAAGTGAAGAGGGACTAAAGAGCCTCTTAATGAAGGTGAATGAGGAGAGTGAAAAAGCTGGCTTAAAACTCAACATTCAGAAAACTAAGATCATGGTAGCCAAAAGTAATCTTCAGCCAAGTAAAAAGGCTCTCTCTAGAACCCAATTATACTGCATCCTGATTTTGGGATTCAGCCTCCAGAATGATGTGCAATTAATTTCATTGCAGGCGGCTGCGACCGGCGCTTACCCACGGCGGAGAGGAGCCAACCCACCTCCGAGGTCAGGGGCAGAAGCCAGGAGGACCCCAGGCCCGAAGGGCGGCGGCCAAGAGGAGTTACCCCACGTCCGAGGTCAGGGGCAGTGGCGGAGAGTACCAGACTGCGACAGCGCAGGAACGGCCGAGGGGAGCTACCCCGTGTCCGACATCAGGGTGGGTGGCAAAGAGGAGATACCCAGCGTCTGACGTCAGGGGTGGTGACGAGAGGAGTTACCCCGCATCCAAGGCCAGGGGCTGCGGCCGGGAGGAGCAACCACATGCCCAAGGCCAGGGGCAGTGGCCAGGAGGACCAACCCCATGTCCAAGGAGCTGTGGCTGCGTGGGCGCAGGAGGGCCTAGAGGAGCTATCCCACGTTGAAGGTCAGGAAGGGCAGCAGTGACGAGATACCCCTCGTCCAAGGTAAGGAGCAATGGCTGTGCTTTGCTGGAGCAGCCGTGAAGAGATACCCCACGCCCAAGGTAAGAGAAAGCCAAGTAAGACGGTAGGTATTGCAAGAGGGCATCAGAGGGAAAACACACTGAAACCATACTCACAGAAAACTGGTCAATCTAATCACACTAGGACCAGAGCCTTGTCTAACTCAATGAAACTAAGCCATGCCCGTGGGGCAACCCAAGATGGGTGGGTCATGGTGGAGAGATCTGACAGAATGTGGTCCATTGGAGAAGGGAATGGCAAACCACTTCAGTATTCTTGCCTTGAGAACCCCATGAACAGTATGAAAAGGCAAAATGATAGGATACTGAAAGAGCAACTCCCCAGGTCAGTAGGTGCCCAATATGCTACTGGAGATCAGTGGAGAAATAACTCCAGAAAGAATGAAGGGATGGAGCCAAAGCAAAAAGAATACCCAGCTGTGGATGTGACTGGTGATAGAAGCAAGGTCCGATGCTGTAAAGAGCAGTATTGCATAGGAACCTGGAATGTCAGGTCCGTGAATCAAGGCAAATTGGAAGTGGTCAAACAAGAGATGGCAAGAGTGAATGTCGACATTCTAGGAATCAGCGAAGTTACATGGACTGGAATGGGTGAATTTAACTCAGATGACCATTATATCTACTACTGCAGGCAGGAATCCCTCAGAAGAAATGGAGTAGCCATAATGGTCAACAAAAGAGTCCGAAATGCAATATTTGGATGCAATCTCAAAAACGACAGAATGATCTCTATTTGTTTCCAAGGCAAACCATTCAATCACAGTAATCCAAGTCTATGCCCCAACCAGTAAAGCTGAAAGCTGAAGTTGAACAGTTCTATGAAGACCTACAAGACCTTTTAGAACTAACACCCAAAAAAGATGTCCCTTTCATTATAGGGTACTGGAATGCAAAAGTAGAGAGTCAAGAAACACCTAGAGTTACAGGCAAATTTGGCCTTGGAATACGGAATGAAGCAGGGCAAAGACTAATAGAGTTTTGCTAAGAAAATGCACTGGTCATAGTAAACGCTCTTCCAACAACACAAGAAAAGACTCTACACATGGACATCACCAGATGGTCAATACCAAAATCAGATTGATTATATTCTTTGCAGCCAAAGATGGAGAAGCTCTATACAGTCAGCAAAAACAAGACCAGGAGCTGACTGTGGCTCAGACCATGAACTCCTTATTGCCAAATTCAGACTGAAATTGAGGAAAGTAGGGAAAACCACTAGACCATTCAGGTATGACCTAAATCAAATCACTTATGATTATACAGTGGAAGTGAGAAATAGATTTAAGGGCCTAGATCTGATAGATAGAGTGCCTGATCTATCAAGACTATGGACTGAGGTTTGTGACATTGTACAGGAGACAGCGATCAAGACCATCCCCATGGAAAAGAATTGCAAAAAAGCAAAATGGCTGTCTGGGGAGGCCTTACAAATGAAAGGAAAAGAAGCTGTGAAAAGAAGAGAAGCAAAAAGCAAAGGAGAAAAGGAAAGATATAAACATCTGAATGCAGAGTTCCAAAGAATAGCAAGAAGAGATAAGAAAGCCTTCTTCAGTGATCAATGCAAAGAAATAGAGGAAAACAGTAGAATGGGAAAAACTAGAGATCACTTCAAGAAAAGCAGAGATACCAAAGGAACATTTCATGCAAAGATGGGCTCGGTAAAGGACAGAAATGGTATGGACCTAACAGAAGCAGAAGATATTAAGAAGAGGTGGCAAGAATACACAGAAGAACAGTACAAAAAAGATCTTCACGACCCAGATAGTCACGATGGTGTGATCACTGACCTAAAGCCAGACATCCTGGAATGTGAAGTCAAGTGGGCCTTAAGAAAGCATCACTATGAACAAAGTTAGTGGAGGTGATGGAATTCCAGTTGAGCTATTCCAAATCCTGAAAGATGATGCTGTGAAAGTGCTGCACTCAATATGCCAGCAAAGTTGGAAAACTCAGCAGTGGCCACAGGACTGGAAAAGGTGAGTTTTCATTCCAATCCCAAAGAAAGGCAATGCCAAAGAATGCTCAAACTACCGCACAATTGAACTCATCTCACACGCTAGTAAAGTAATGCTCAAAATTCTCCAAGCCAGGCTTCAGCAATGTGTGAACCATGAACTTCCTGATGTTCAAGCTGGTTTTAGAAAAGGCAGAGGAACCAGAGATCAAATTGCCAACATCTTCTGGATCATGGAAAAAGCAAGAGAGTTCCAGAAAAACATCTATTTCTGCTTTATCGACTATGACAACGCCTTTGACTGTGTGGATCACAATCAACTGTGGACAATTCTGAAAGAGATGGAAATACCAGACCACCTGATCTGCCTCTTGAGAAATTTGTATGCAAGTCAGAAAGCACCAGTTAGAACTGGACATGGAACAACAGACTGGTCCCAAATAGGAAAAGGAGTACGTCAAGGATGTATATTGTCACCCTGTTTATTTAAGTTATATGCAGGCTACATCGTGAGAAACGCTGGACTGGAAGAAACACAAGCTGGAATCAAGATTGCCAGGATAAATATCAATAACCTCAGATATGCAGATGACACCACACTTATGGCAGAAAGTGAAGAGGAATTAAAAAGCCTCTTGATGAAGGTGAAAGTGGAGAGTGAAAAAGTTGGCTTAAAGCTCAACATTCAGAAAACGAAGATCATGGTATCCAGTCCCATCACTTCATGGGAAATAGATGGGAAAACAGTGGAAACAGTGTCAGATTTTATTTTTTGGGGCTCCAAAATCACTGCAAATGGTGACTGCAGCCATGAAATTAAAAGACGCTTACTCCTTGGAAGGAAAATTAAGACCAAAATAGATGGCGTATTCAAAAGCAGAGACGTTACTTTGCCAACAAGGGTTCATCTAGTCAAGGCTATGGTTTTTCCTGTGGTCATGTATGGATGTGAAAGTTGGACTGTGAAGAAGGCTGAGTGCTGAAGAATTGATGCTTTTGAACTGTGGTGTTGGAGAAGACTCTTGAGAGTCCCTTGGACTGCAAGGAGATCCAACCAGTCCATTCTGAAGGAGATCAGCCCTGGGATTTCTTTGGAAGGAATGATGCTTAAAGCTGAAACTCCAGTACTTTGGCCACCTCATGCGAAGAGTTGACTCATTGGAAAAGACTCTGATGCTGGGAGTGATTGGGGGCAAGAGGAAAAGGGGACACCAGAGGATGAGATGGCTGGATGTCATCACTGACTCGATGGACGTGAGTCTAGGTGAACTCCGGGAGTTGGTGATGGACAGGGAGGCCTGGCGTGCTGTGATTCGTGGGGTCCCAAAGAGTTGGACACGACTGAGTGACTGCTCTGATCTGATCTGATCTGATAGTCTATGCTGTTTTTTTCAGAAGGCTCGATGGACTGAAAGCGTCATCTTCTCCTTGCAGAAATGGTTCTGTGCCAGTTCTCTCTCCATCTTAGTAACTGTCACTGCAATATCTTCAGTGAAGCCCCTAAAGTTGACATTTTAGATCACATTCTTTCACCTAAATCCAAATATAATAGTAATTCTTAATGTTGATAATTATTGGATTTCTTCATTCTTTTTTAACAAATCTCTACTACTCCCCCACTCCAGGTCACCATCCACCCTCATTAATATTATGTGCTGTGCTTTGCTGTGCTTAGTTGCTCAGTCATGTCCGACTCTTTGTGACTCCTTTAACTGTAGCCCACCATGCTCCTGTCCATGGGATTCTCCAGGCAAGAATTCTGGAATGGGTTGCCATGCCCTCCTCCTCCATGACATCTTCCTGACCCAGGGATCAAACCCAGGTCTCCCATATTGCAGATGGAGTCTTTTCGGTCTGAGCCCCCAGGAAGTCCCATGAAGTTTATGAGAGGCTTCTAATCATTGTCCTCTAATTTATTTTTTCACCCTACAGACTCACTGATTTTAGTAAGATTCATATTTATTATTGTTACTCCTCTTTTGTAGTGACCCTACCCAAACTATTTGATAATTAATCATAATAATTTTAAAATAATATATGAGAAAAAATGATATATATCAAGTATCACATCAAGATTCTAAGTGAATTGTATATATTAACACATTTATTAATGAAAATATCACTGTGAAATATGTACTGCTGTTATACTCTTTTGTCTTCATTTTGCCATTGTTTATTTATTTATGCATTAATTTATTTAAAGGTAAAGAAATCAAGACAAAAACTCTGGCTCAGCATCACACAGCTGATAAAGTTACCAGCCAGGTCATACAAAAGACAAAAATCACAAAACTTGATTCCTTCACATGAACTTTAATGTGTAGCCCTAAATAATTTTGCTTCCTTAAAGTGTTTATCTTTTCTCTTGCAAGCCTTCTTACCTTCCTTACACTAGAAGACTATTTGGCTAGTCTTGTTTCACTCTACACCCTCTATTTTAAGAACACTTCCTATCAGAGACATTTTGGACTCCCTGAGTCAGGGTTTTCTCCTCACCCCCTACCTCTGCTTCAGCACTTCTAGAATGCTCTCTACCACTTTTGTCACATCTCTGTCTCTGCCTTGTGTGAATTACCTGGTTATTGTTCATTTCCTTTGCTGGTGTACAAGCTTACTGAGGCCAGAAGCTTTCAACATCTTGCTTATTGTTTTGTCTCTAACCCTGGGCACTGTCTCTTCTGTGACAAACACTGAATAAATATTAGTTCAATCAATTAAGAGTCTAAAGACTAAGTACTCAGTATCAAGCAAATTTGAACACTTAAAAACCTGAATACTGAATATAACTATTGCATTGCCTATTAAGTATCTTAAACTTTTTATGTCTGCCAAAGATTGTAGTTTATCATTTAAATGGTGGCTAGTAATTTGGGGCACTGAAAAAAATTTGCTCCTTCCACTTGTCTAAGTATCAGTTTGACTGTCTTTTATCTTGTAGGGTTATGATAAACATCTTGTATGAGATAAAATGAAACTCTTTGTATTTTTTTAAGTAGATATGTATTATAAATGCTCTCTTAATGTGTCCTAGCAGTTCCCAAAATGGAATATATAAACACTGAGAACTATTTTGAATTAAAGAAAAAAATCACTAAAATATTGAACTTAAATCAGGTGAGTTAAGAATAGAGTGGTCAGCTATCTAAGGTTGAAGAAGAAAGCGGGAAGGAAGTAATTTAGGAATGTGGTTCACTCTTGGATAAAAAAGTCATGCCAGAAAAAGCATAGATATGCTTTTGAACAGTTGGAGGGGGTGGTGCTTGCTGCATTTTTAAATTTTATTTTTCAATGAAAATTGTGTATATTTCAGGTATAAAACATGATAATTTTATATACATATGGTGTGCAGTCACTCAGTTGTATCTGACTCTTTGTGACCCCACAGGCTGTAGCCCACTAGACTATTCTGTCCATGGGATTTCCCAGGCAAGAACTGGAATGGATTGCTGTTTCCTCCTACAGAGTATCTTCCTGACCAAGGGACTGACCCCATATCTCTTACGTCTCCCAATATTCAGAGTGCAATAATTACTACTGTCAAGCTAATGAATGTAGCATCCCCTCACCACAGTTACGATTTTTGTGTGTGCTTCTGTGTGATAAGAATACCCCAAATCTACTCTCTTAGCAAATGTTCAGTATTCAGTACAGTATTAGTAATAGTAGTCACCATACTGTACAGTAGATCTCTAGACTTTTTTATCCTAAATAACTGCATTTGTACCCTTTGATCATTTCCCCAATCTCCTGCTCTGAGTAACCATAAGTCCACTTTCTGATTATGTATTACCTTTTTTAATTCCACATATAAGTGAGTCATGTAGGTTTTTTTTTTTTTCTCCTTTCTGTTGTTGTTATTTCGTTTCTAGGTCGTGTTTAACTCTTTGCAACCACATGGATTGTAGCCCACCAGGCTCCTCTATCCATGGAATTTCCCAGGCAAGAATA
The DNA here is from genome assembly GCF_027580195.1 of Bos mutus. Taxonomy (NCBI): domain Eukaryota; kingdom Metazoa; phylum Chordata; class Mammalia; order Artiodactyla; family Bovidae; genus Bos; species Bos mutus. The sequence goes on from NC_091632.1 coordinate 75,596,641, forward strand.
CTGGAGTGGGTTGTCATTTTCTTTCTATATCTGGTTTTTTTACTTTGCATAGTTTCCTCCAGGTCTATTTATATTGTTGCAAGTGGCATGATCACCTTCTCTTTTAAGATTAAATAACATTATATAGATATATATTTAACTTAATGTAACATTATATTTGCTGTTGTTCCTATATATAAAATATTTTCTTTATCCATTCATCCATTGACAGACATTTATATTTTGTCCATTCCTTAGGTATTGTAATGTTGTAATGAACATAGGAACATAGATATCTCTTCCAAGTACCAATTTCACGTTATATGGATATACCCAGAAGGATTACTGGTAGTAATCCTTCTGGGATACGGTAGTTCTATTTGTAATTTTTTGAGTAATCTCAATATGGATTTACATAGTCACTCAACCAATTTACATTCCCACCAACAGCATACAGAACATCTCTTTTCTTTACATCCTTTCTAATACTTATCTCTTATCTTTTCTGAGATGCAACTGCAAATCAAAACTAAGACCTTGAGTCTGAGATCTCAATCTGTCAACCAACCATACTGATTTTAAGGGCAAAACTCTAGTATATAACAGATATATATGTGTGTGTGTGTATATATATATATATATATATATATATATATATATATATTAGTTTTGCCAGCAAGACCAACTTAAATTTTATACTTAAGTAGCATGGGCTTCCCTAGTGACTTAGATGGTAAAGAATCCCTGCCAATGCAGGAGATGTGGGTTTGATTCTTGAGTCAGAAAGATCCCCTGGAGAAGTAAATGACGACCCACTCCAGTATTCTTGCCAAGGGACAGTCTGGTAGGCTACAGTTAATGGGGTTGCAAAGAATCAGACATGACTGAGAGTCTAACACTCTCATTTTCAGCATTGGCTATATACTTTAAGATAAAAAGAAATCAAAATCCAACTAATCAGTCTTTCTTATTGTGAAGTAGTTGAGTTTTGATATGCATATGTATGTGTGTGTCTATGTGTGTGTGAATTGAAGACCTCTTTAATCGCTTCTGCAGAATTTTAAATTGCACTGGATTTCAATAGATTCTAGGATATTTATGACCTGCACAATTTATTTGCACAGATGGGTTGCTCAAAAATTAAAAGTTCATCCAGCATATACTGCTTATGCCAAAGCATGAACCTCAGATGTGAATACGGTTGTCTAAGGTAAACATATATTGAACAGAAAGAATTTTCAAAATTTGACCTCTTGACTTCTGAATCTAAACTAAAACAGATAAGCCTGTTCAGTGGGAAACAGAAACAATACTTAAAAGTCTAAAACAATAAAACATATTCATGGAACAACAAAGGCCAACCCACAGTTTACTACGTAAATGGTGTGTACTTCATAAACTTGCTAACCTGGGCTAATATGATTCCATATCTTGGCTCATTTTGCTGTGGTCAGAGGGATCACTTGTGAAATAAATATTTTTTGACATTTTAAGGAACTATCCCCTCATATTATTCATTTTTAGAATGCAGAGTTCAATTGTGGGTCATCACAGAAACTATTTTTCATAAATTCCTAGACTTTATCAGTTTTTATCTGGAAACACTTCATGAGTTCCAATGTAATACTGTAGAAGAGAAGCAGCTTTTCTAAAACCACAATTTCTTATGTGAACAGAATCCTTTATCTCTGCTCAGTCTACAGGGAAGTGTTACAATGACAAATGACTTTCAATCCCCCTACTTTTCTCTCCTTAGCATTGCAAATTTTCATTTGGTAGGCCACTCTTCTGTCTGAGGAGTTGCAATTCTCAGATTGAAAAGTCTCATTATGGGGGTGTTTGAATCTTCCTGTCAGTCGTGAATCAGAGCAAGTTTAGTCTGTTTATAATTTCTGTCATTTTCTAGCTTGTACAGTGCATTATTGTAACTAATATTCTGACTTAAATAATGTGCATGCTGTTGTCATTGAAAGGTTGCCTCACATTAAGTGATGGGTCTTTTTTGCAAATATAGAAAAATTGCCTTTTGTGAAGTCTTTAAGAACTAAGATCAAAGAATCCAAACTCCCAACTTTCACTCCCTAAGCTTTAATTTAAAATTGGAGTGGCTCTGTTTCAGCCCATGGTATTACAGATCCCAGACAAGTCATATTTATTTTGCCAAGTTAAACCATAGACTTAATAAGTTTTGTCCTTCCTTTAATTTTACATCAAAATCAAATAATGAGGGGAAATACATGTGTCTTTTTCTCACTTAAACAAAAACTAAAGATAATGATTTTTGAAAGACATAGGTAAAAATGTATGATGCTGGTAACTTTAAAAAATATATTTTTTATATGTTAGGTTAATCAATTTTTAGCTTCTCCCTCTGAAATCAATAAAGTAAATTTATTGAGTCAGTGGGGAGCCTGACAACCAGAAGTACCATACTGGCAACAGAATGTTTATCTCAGGAATTGGTCCTATGCACTTCCCTTTTGGAAAACAGCTTGCATAGAAATGAAGAGGTTGACAACTCTTAAGGACACAATTTGCCTGAGCCTAAGAAGCAGGTTAAATTTCCCACTTGATACTTAGACCCTGAAAGAAGGGAAGAGGCCATGAAGAGCTCAAATGATCCACCTAAGGCAGGAGCAGTGAATCTCTAGCAGGAATTTCAAAGTCCCTGCAGTTGTGGGTTTAGTTCCCAGTAAACAGAAAAGCTGAGAAAGCATATGCAAATGCAGAGATGAATTGTACCATACATCAGCAAAATTAGGAACACTGTCCTTGAAACTCAAGATTGTGTCACCTTCATGGTCTGTTCCTGGTCTGAGCAGAATTTCCTTCATCATGGAACCCCTTCCCTCATCAGCTTTCAGTTTAAATCATTTGGCAACAATGGCATGAAGGATATTCAGAAAGAAAACACATTATTCTGGAGCAGGATGTCATGAAGTCCGCTAGGCATGCAACAAAGCATAGAAGAAAAGGAAGATGGTAATTGTGAGACAAGTCGTCTTCTATATTTGTGATAAAACTGAAGTCAGAAAACATAATAATAGTGATACCAAAAAACACAAGTTAAATTTTGAGTGCTTTACTGATACATACCTATGTCTCAGATGTCACCATTCCAGAATACAACTGACAGTGGCTTCTACAACAAACAGATGCCCGCTCAGCAGTGCCTTATAATTCCATCGGACCCCTTGTCTGATCACTGTGACAACAGCACAAGGTGTAGGGGAGGATGTTAGCCTTCTTCACAGGTGGCAAGTGTCTCTGGAATAGGATTTATGAGACCAAGAGTTGGATGTACTTTTGTGCAGAGAGATTAATGTGGTTGTAACCACAGACTGCCCTGAAGTGTTAGACCTATGTGTGTTATTCTACTTCCAGCATAGGTAAATGGAAGTTTTAAAAGTTGACTTTAATAGCTTGAAAATAAGCATTTATGAATAAGAGTTTCAGTTTAGGGAAGGGAGTGCAATGGGTCACTTGTTTCAGAGGAACTTATAATAAATTAATAATAATAAAAATATGAATTTTAAAATTGACTAATAAATGTATTCACAAAATAATTTCACATGATAAGTTTTCTCTTTCCTCCAAAGAAGTATTTATTTATTATTACACACATATGAGAACTTCCCTGGTGGCTCAGATGGTAATGAATCCACCTGCAATGTGGGAGATCCACATTTGATCTTTGGGTTGGGAAGATGCCCTAGAGAAGGGCATGGCTGCTCACTCTAGTATTCTTACCTGGAGAATCCCAGGGAGAGAGGAGCCTGGTGGGCTACAGTCAAAGGGGATCACACAGAGTTTGACATAACTGATAGACTAAGCACATACACATATAAATTGAACAATTATTATAGCTCAGCCTCTAGACTGGGTTTACATCTTGGCTTTTCCATTAATCCTGGGGAAGCACTGACTGGATTTTCTTGACTTTCTTATCTATACGCACAGATCATAATAATTCTTTATTCTTGTGTGTGCAGGGAGGATTCATTGCATTAGTGCATGTAAGCCAGTAAGCCATTCTATAAAAGTTAGCAATTATTATAATTAACATTGCCATCACTATTAGCCTTTTGTAAAAATTGTAATGTCCTCAAAATGCTCAACACAGAATATTATGTAAATACAAAATGAAAGCCAAAAGTCTATATGCATATCTATCATATAATTTGAGTTATTTTAAACATGTGCCTGCATAGAAAAATAAACAATTGCTTTACCTTAGGTGAAGGGATCTAGTAGAATCAGTATAGACTAGACTAGTGTTTTGATGAAATTATTCTGCATGTGATCTAGAAAATGGATTAGTAGGGATCAAATGTGGAGGGAAAAAGACCCGGATAGAAGGAAATATATTAGTTAAGGTCATAGTTATTTAAAAATTGAATTAAGATCATGATGGTCATGGAAATAGAGACTGTCAGTCTGCGAGATTATTTTGGAAGTACAATGGATGGGTTCAGGGATACATTGCTGTGGAGCCTGAGGTAAAAAACCAGTCATTTTCTGGCCAGCAGGATTGTGGAGTGTCTGGATTACTTCTAAAGATATTGAAAATTGGAAGAAAGACAGGTTTCATGGGAGGAAAAGTCATAAGAAAATTTGGAGCTTGCTGAAATGGACCTAACTTTGTACATTCAAAGGGTAGTTATAAGGAGTGTGTATGGTTTAGTGATGAGGGGTTTGGGCTAAAGATAAAATGTAGAAGTCCTTGGTTTAATCCAATGTGGCACAGTAGTAAAGAATCCACCTGCCAATGCAGGAGACATGAGAGACACAGGTTTGATCCCTGGGTTGGAAAGATCCCTTGGAGGAGGAAATGGCAACCTGTTCCAGTATTCTTGCCTGGAAAATTCCATGGACAGAGGAGATGATGGGTTACAGTCCATGGGGTTGCAATGAGTCAGACACAACTAAAGTGACTTAGCATGGCGCATCACAGACTGTAGGCTGCTGGCTCCTTTGTCTATGTGATTTCCCGGGCAAGAATACTTCAGTGGGTTGCCGTTTCCTCCTCCAGGGGATCTTCCCAACCCAGGGATGAAACCCACATCTCCTGTGGATCCTGCATTGGCAGGTGGACTCTTTGCCACTGAGCTACTTGGGAAGCCTGGCAGGGGTTGATAAGGCCATCATATCCTTGGTGACTTGAAAATTCTGGCTCCTTCCCAAGATTATATCACCATGTGAACACATGGCTTTTAGTGTCAGTGTGGCAGGAAAGAGAGAAACTGAGGAGGCCCACGGCCCTTAACTACCTGAAACCCAAAGTGACATATCCCAGAAAAAATAGTCCACTGGCCAGAACCAATGAATGATGCTCAACCCACCTGCAAAAAAGGGTTGGCTGCACAAAGCGTCACCAGATGCTTAGTGAGCATTGTTATTGCCTCAACTTGTCTTCCTACTTTTATATTCACCCCCAACTTCTGGTTAATACTTTTAACAAGTTTCGTTAGCATTACGGAATTCACATTTAAGTTTTTGGACTTTTGGAATGATTGGCTTTGCTAGCATATTTAGGCATATTTTAATTGGTTGCATGTTTTCTTAACATTGTTAAAATTACTTTCAATACTTATTTAATTAATGACAAAAATATTGAATGAGTCTTGAGTTTAAATTCCTTATTTAACATGTATCCCCTACATAATATATTAAACTACTATATAGTTTAATACAGGTCTTCTTGGCTATATGAAAAATGCAACAGAAATCTCTTCTATTTTTAAAAGTATTATATAGACTTAAGCATAAGAAAATATTTTAATCTACATATTGCAATACCTATATTTCAAGAAAAACATTATTAACAGATTATTAGGACCATGAATGCCTGATAATCTCTTTTTAAAATTCTAAACATTATGATTTTTTGCCTCCCTGGAATTGTATTTACAGGATTAGGCTTCTTCTGGTAAATCCTACTTAGTAATACATTTGCTTCTTTAATATGAATATATACCATTAAAATATTCTATTAACTTTAATAAGCTTGTTGAAGTAAAATTTTCAGTACTCTTGTAAGCTGTATGAGAAAAACATATAAGGAAAATATTCCTCTTGCATTTATACAATTATTAATGCATGCTTTCAATTAATCTGTAATATTTGTGGTGGGAAATACTAATGACTAAACAAACCAACAAATGAGAATGTACAACTTACTTGTTTAAATAAATGAAATCTATTCTTGAATAAAAAGACATTTTAGAAAGAGCTCTTAAAAGTTAGCCTTTCTGCCCTTTCTTTTTGTCTCTCACACATGCTACAAACCTTTCTTCAACATCTATTAAATGTTGGGTTCTCTGTTGAGCTCTAGGTTCACACATACACACACACACACACAAACACACACATACATACATGATATAATCTCTGCCCCTAATCATGTAACAGTCTAAGAGGAAAATTTAGACTTGGTCACAGAGATACTAATTTAAAGCCATTACAAATTCTGCACCAGAGATACAGAGAGCCCATTAGAGTTAGTGCTTAAGAGACCCAAAATGATAAATGATGAATCACATTTTCTTTATGACTTGATTGCAATTTAAAGTTGCATTTTCACTTTTCTGCATTCAATGTCTTTATGAACTTTTCCATCACTTCAAAGAACTTGAAGTTTCGGGGCAATTCCAGAGACACTTTGAAATTCCTCCCATGCACTCTGCTTTTATTGCAAGTGTCTGTCAGTAGGTGATTAATGATTGCTCATTAAGTATAGTTACTCTGGCCAGACTTTTCATGCATAAATAAGAAAGGAGGAAATAGGAATATTACTATTTAAAATGCTCACTGGTTCCTTTTTATAAATTAAAACATATATTTTATATGTGACACAACTTATTTAGTGTTGTTTCTACATATAATATGTAAAAAGTGTACTATAAATATTTAAAAAAGTAGCAAATAATTCTTAGAACAAATCATATATCTTGTTACTAATTTATACTGGGATCCATTGTTTCTAGAACTATTCAGATGCTTGTCTGTTGAATCTTTAGGCTTCCCAAGAATACATTTTATTTTTTTGCTTTTTAAATAATTAGTTTATCATTCAAGTTTCATTTTTAAAAACATTTTAGAAGTAATGTACTTATTGCGAGGCTTCCCCTGAGGCTCAGCTGTAAAAAATCTTCTTGCAATGCAGGAGACTCAGGAGATGCACTTTCAATCCCTGGGTCAGGAAGATCCCCTAGTGGGGAATGGCAATCCACTCCAGCATTCTGGCCTGGAGAATTCCATGGACGAGGAGCCTAACGGGCTACAGTCCATGGGGTTACAAAGAATTGGACACCACCAAAGCCAAAGCAACTGAGCACGCATGCACGTACATGTTGTTGTTATTCACTAGCTCAGTCGTGCCTGACTCTTTGTGACCCCATGGACTGCAGCATGCCAGACTTCCCTGTCCTTCACCATCTCCTGGAACTTTCTCAAGCTCATGTCCATTGAGTCAGTGATGCCATCCAACCATCTCATCCTCTGTTGTCCCCTTCTCCTGCCTTCAATCTTTCCCAGCATCAGGGTCTTTTTCAATGAGTCCGCTGTTTGCATCAGGTGGCCAAAATATTGGAGCTTCAGCTTCAGCATCAGTCCTTCCAATGAATTTTCAGGGTTGATTGTAGGACACTGCATATCCTTTCTCTTTGAATCTCTTTATTATTCACTATTTATATTCTTTCAGGAAATATGATCTTAATACTGGTTAAATGTTACTCTCCTCTAAGTTGCCTACTTAAGGATAGTTCAAGTTAGTTTGTGCCCCATTACCTCTTAAATCTCTCAACTTCTCCCATTTCCTTAACTTTTTCAGTGGGCTGAATCAGTAGACTTCAACCTTTGGTTTGCTGTGTGTTAAAATTCTGTAGGATTCTTGTTAAAATCCAGAATACTGGAACCTGTCTTCCAAGTTCTTTTTCCTTAAAGCTGGGTGTGATCCTAAGAACAGGACACACTACTGCTGATTTTTGATGCAGGTGACTTGCATGATACAGACCATACTTTAAGAAAACTGTAAAAAGCTAAGAATAGTCATGTGTATTGCATTTATTATTAAGCTAGCAATTTAAATATCATTATTTTAAAATTCACCTTAAGTACTAAAACTGTAGTAGACAAAATAGCAGCTTTCTCACAGATGCCCACATTTGATTCCCTTGTGACTAGTTAGTTAACATACAAAGGGTGAGTTAAGGCTGCTAACCACCTGGCTTTAAAATAAACAGATTAGCCCAGATTACCCAGGTGGATACAATGTACCATGAAAGCCCTTAAAAGTAGCAGAAGGAGAAGGGATTGAAGTGGCAGAAGGAATCACAACAGTAGAAGGGTAGTCGGAAGGGCACAACAGGGTAGGCTTGGAAGATGGAAGAAGGGAGCCTGAGTCAAAGAAGGTGGGTGGCCTTTAAAAGCTGGAAAAGGCAAGGAAAGAGATCCTCCCCTAGAACCTCTGGCAGAGACACAGCTCTGTCAGCATCTTGATTTTGGTCCCATGAGACATATGTCAGACTTCCACAGATGTAGAAGGTAAGAAGTTTGTGTTATTTTAGGTCCCTAAATTTGTGGCAATGTGTCCCAGTAGTGATAGAAAGGGCTTCTCTGGTGGCTTAGGGGTAAAGAATCTGCATGCCAGTGCAGGAGACCCAGCAAGAGCTGTGGGTTCGATCCCTGGGTCGGGAAGATTCCCTGGAGGAGGAAATGGCAGCCCACTCTAGTATTCTTGCCTGGAGAATCCCATGGACAGAGGAGCCTGGCAGGTTACAGTCCATAGGGATCATAGAGAATCAGACATGACTTAGTGACTAAGCACACATAGTGACAGAAAACTAATGCAAATACCTGGCAAAACTTTTTGAAAAATCACTACCCACGAAAATCAGGTCTCCTTTCCAATACTTTACTTTTCCAGCTCTGCTTCTAGAGTGACTCGTTTTTAATCAGTTTTCTCTTTAGTGTCACTGGTGTTCATTTTCAAAGTTGTAAATATTATTCTTATGCTTCTATTTTCTGATTTTCTTAAGTGAGGCAACATCAACCTCTGGCTAAAAATGGTGAGGATTAAAAGATATACACTTGCCTCCAGCTCCCATTATCTCTTCGGAGAAACAAAAAAACTTTATAATTCATTCTTTGTTTGTGAATGGGCTTCCCAGGCTGGTAAAGAACCAGCCTGCCAGTGCAGGAGATGTAAGACATACAAATTCGATCCCTGGATGGAGAAGATCCCCTGGAGGAGGGCATGGCCTCCAGTATTCTTGCCTGGACAGAGGAGCCTGGCAGGCTACAGTCCATAGGGTCACAGAGAGTCGGACACGACTGAAGCGACTTAGCACACGAGCATGCATGCATGTATGACAAAAAATAGCACAAAGTGTCAGAGAGTAAATGGAAATAGTGTTTTGTAAGGTACTTATATTTCAAATTAGTGGGTAAAAATTAACTCTAAAAAAAAGTTAACTCTAAAGTAGACTAAATTAGGAATGAAAATCCTAACACCTCATAGGGAAAAATGATGGAAAAGGGGTAGCTAAATTTCCTACAGAAGGAATAGAGTAATAAAGAATATTTCTTTAAAACAGTGAAGGCAGGAGAGGAGTTACACAGAAAAAAAAAAAAAAAAAAAAGTAGTGAGTCAAGTATAAAGAAAATAGTGAAAAGATGTTTAACTGAACTCCAAACCTATCCATAGTTATTCCAGTAACTATGAATGGGTAAGTGAAGTTTTCAGATATTCCAAACATAGACAATTTTATTATACAATATAATATCACACCGACCACTTCTCAAAAGCTTTAAACTTTGGTAATCTGTCAAAATCGAGTGGTGGCTAGAAGTTGCCAACAATTTTAACATTTTCTTTAAAAGCTTGAATTGTATCATTGGCTACATGTGTAGCCAAATCCCTTAAAGTAACAAGTTCAATTCATTCATTTTTAAAGAAAATATATACCAAATTCCCAGGCCAGAAACACCATAGTTTGTTTGGCTATCATGTATTCTTCCATGCAAAACTGGTATTCCATAATGAAGCAGCTGGTCTTTTTTTTTTTTTTTAATTTTTATTTTATTTTTAAACTTTACAAATTGTATTAGTTTTGCCAAATATCAAAATGAATCCACCACAGGTATACATGTGTTCCCCATCCTGAACCCTCCTCCCTCCTCCCTCCCCATACCATCCTTCTGGGTCATCCCAATGCACTAGCCCCAAGCATCCAGTATCGTGCATCAAACCCGGACTGGCAACGTGTTTCATACATGATATTATACATGTTTCAATGCCATTCTCCCAAATCATCCCACCCTCTCCCTCTGCAACAGAGTCCATAAGACTGTTCTATACATCAGTGTCTCTTTTGCTGTCTCGTACACAGGGTTATTGTTACCATCTTTCTAAATTCCATATATATGTGTTAGTATACTGTATTGGTGTTTTTCTTTCTGGCTTACTTCACTCTGTATAATAGGCTCCAGTTTCATCCACCTCATTAGAACTGATTCAAATGTATTCTTTTTAATGGCTGAGTAATACTCCATTGTGTATATGTACCACTGCTTTCTTATCCATTCATCTGCTGATGGACATCTAGGTTGCTTCCATGTCCTGGCTATTATAAACAGTGCTGCGATGAACATTGGGGTACACGTGTCTCTTTCCCTTCTGGTTTCCTCAGGGTGTATGCCCAGCAGTGGGATTGCTGGATCATAACTATTTCCAGTTTTTAAGGAATCTCACACTGTTCTCCATAGTGGCTGTACTAGTTTGCATTCCCATCAACAGTGTAAGAGGGTTCCCTTTTCTCCCACACCCTCTCCAGCATTTATTGCTTGTAGACTTTTGGATCGCAGCCATTCTGACTGGTGTGAAATGGTACCTCATAGTGGTTTTGATTTGCATTTCTCTGATAATGAATGATGTTGAGCATCTTTTCATGTGTTTGTTAGCCATCTGTATGTCTTTTTGGAGAAATGTCTATTTAGTTCTTTGGCCCATTTTTTGATTGGGTCATTTATTTTTCTGGAGTTGAGCTGTAGGAGTTGCTTGTATATTTTTGAGATTAGTTGTTTGTCAGTTGCTTCATTTGCTATTATTTTCTCCCATTCTGATGGCTGCCCTTTCACCTTGCTAATAGTCTCCTTTGATGTGCAGAAGCTTTTAAGTTTAATTAGGTCCCATTTGTTTATTTTTGCTTTTATTTCCAATATTCTGGGAGGTGGGTCATAGAGGATCCTGCTGTGATGTATGTTGGAGAGTGTTTTGCCTATGTTCTCCTCTAAGAGTTTTATAGTTTCTGGTCTTAGTTTAGATCTTTAATCCATTTTGAGCTTATTTTTGTGTATGGTGTTAGAAAGTGTTCTAGTTTCATTCTTTTACAAGTGGTTGACCAGTTTTCCCAGCACTACTTGTTAAAGAGATTGTCTTTAATCCATTGTATATTTTTGCCTCCTTTGTCAAAGATAAGGTATCCATATGTGCATGGATTTATCTCTGGGCTTTCTATTTTGTTCCATTGATTTATATTTCTGTCTTTGTGCCAGTACCATACTGTCTTGATGACTGTGGCTTTGTAGTAGAGCCTGAAGTCAGGCAGGTTGATTCCTCCAGTTCCATTCTTCTTTCTCAAGATAGCTTTGGCTATTCGAGGTTTTTTGTATTTCCATACAAATTGTGAAATTATTTGTTCTAGCTCTGTGAAGAATACCATTGGTAGCTTGATAGGGATTGCATTGAATCTATAAATTGCTTTGGGTAGTATACTCATTTTCACTATATTGATTCTTCCAATCCATGAATATGGTATATTTCTCCATCTATTAGTGTCCTCTTTGATTTCTTTCACCAGTGTTTTATAGTTTTCTATGTATAGGTCTTTAGTTTCTCTAGGTAAATATATTCCTAAGTATTTTATTCTTTCTGTTGCAATGGTGAATGGAATTGTTTCCTTAATATCTCTGTTTTCTCATTATTAGTGTATAGGAATGCAAGGGATTTCTGTGTGTTGATTTTGTATCCTGCAACTTTACTATAATCATTGATTAGTTCTAGTAATTTTCTGGAAGCAGCTGGTCTTTATGCTTCATTGAAATGTACAAATGTGTCTTCTTAGGACAATCATCTTCTATGTGCATCAGAAGAGCTTTATACCTATTCACACTTCATCAGATATTTTATTAAGAAGATGCATATTCAGAGGTTGAGATTCAGTGTCTACCAATTTTATTGCTTAATCAAGGATGGATTTGAATATATTTGGCTTTTTCTTCTGCACATTTGTGAGAGTGGAAAATGCAGTAATTAATTCCAGAGTTTAGTGCTATTTTCTTGATTCATGATGTACCAACAGTTTTACTACCATATCTTTTGAATCACTAGTGGAAATATCACCATGGTGAAAAAGATCACTTTTTCTTGTTATTAATAATATTGTTAATAGCATGATTTTGATTTCACCAAGTCTTAAAGGTATCCTGTGTCTTGACTGTATTTTGAGAATTACTGGATTAAATACTAGTATTGTACTAATCATAAAATGTCCAATCTTCATAATTATGTTGTAGTTATATCATGCATTATCCTTGAGTGTAGAGAGTACACAATAAATTACTTAGGGTATACTATATCACAGTCTCAGCAATTTTATAATATTTACATGCATATGTAAGTATGTACATACAAACATATAAAATATATATGTATGTGTGTCAAAAATCCAGAAAAAGAAAAAGGTAGACCATTAGATTAATAAAACAATTACTCAGGGTTTATTTGTTATGTGTGTGCACATAAAAACAGTTTGCTATCTGGCAGCTCTAAACCAACAGTGAAATGCAACTCAGAGGTAGATTATTATAGAACAACTTATACAGTGAAAACCCAAGGCTTTTTATTCTTATAATGATAGATTATAAAATAGAATTTTCATAATGATAGGGAATCAGTTAAAAATGTTGCCGAATGCCAATTTAGAGAAGAGCTTAAGTTTTATTTATGATTTTTAGACACATTTATAAGAAGCAACCCTAGTTTGACTTATTTTGCAGAATAAGGTAATTAACTTTTGCTTATGTGGTATAACTGGTTTTGCCTGCTCAGGGAATTTTCATGCCTGGTCTTCACTTTGTATTTAATTATAACATGTAATATAAATGAACTATATATGTGTATGTGTATAATATGTAAAGTGTATGTGCACTTATATACATATTTCATATTTCTACAGTGAAAAAACTGGGCAAAATATAAGTCTGGTTAAAGGGTATATAGGAGTTCCTTGTACCATTCTTATGCTTAAGACTTGAGATTATATCACAATTAAAAATGGACATCAGGGGTGGTGCTATAGCAAAGTGCCAGATTGTCATATCAGACACACCAGAATGAGAAATGAAACCAATTCTAAGCATTTTAATAATATTATGTGTATAAGTAAATATGCAGCAGAGGGAAAATACAAAGCAGTCCAAGATTTCAATGCTACCTCCCAGGTCCTTTCTTGCCTTGTGTAAATGGTTTCTGACCCAGATTCAACATCTTAAATTGCTGAGTGAGACAAGTGGTCCTTCTTTACATAAAAGGAATCTGTCTCAGTCATAATGCGTCCCTGGTAGCTCAGATGGTTAAGAATGCCCCTGCAATGCAGGGGACATGAGCTTGATACCTGGGTTGGGAAGATCGCCTGGGGAAGGGAATATCATCTCAAGCCAGTATTCTTGCCTGGAGAATTCCATGGACAGAGGAGCCCAGTGGGCTACAGTCCATGGGGTTGCCAAGAGTTGGACACGACTGAGCAATTAACACTTTCACTTTCTCTACAACTCAGTCGTAAGACCCTTCCAATTTTTACTCCAACAATTACATCACTTACATGAAAATTTTAAGGAGCCATGCCCCTTAAATCCATAGACACTGGGTTAGTTTAACATAATCTAACTTAGACCAGATAAGGACTATCCACTAGTAAATAACTTTATATATTTTCCAGGAGAGGTATAATAAGCACTTATAAGGGGATTTGACTAGATCATCTTTGTTACTTTGACTGGATGTCCCTGATAAAGGGTGAGAATGGATTGCAGGACAACTAATAATCATTTTGTTCCCAACTGGAAGGCACATATGTGTATGTGGGCTCAGTCCTGTCTAACTGTTTGCAACCCCAAGGACTGTAGCCCACCAGGCTCCTCTGTTCATGGGATTTCCCAGGCAAGAAGACTGGAGTGGGAAGGCAAATGGGGGAGTGCTACCTTATTTTTAACAATAAGTAATTCTATATTAATGAAACTAAAACAATTAGAGATACTCATGGAAAATTTCTTAATTGATTTTATGATGTGGTACTTTATATGAAACCAGAATTTAACAAAAGCTTCACATACACACAAAGGCTAAACATATGTGTATATAAACACATATGTTTAAGTGAATATGTGTGTTTATTCAGCATTTTGACTCACATAAGCATTGATTACTTTTATTTTTCTTGGGAAATATAAAGGAAATTATCAGCCTGTATACAGAGTTTTCCTACAGAGTATTTATAAGTAGATCTTGCTTCTTAAAAAAAAAAAAGTAATTATGAATGATTTTAACTACATTTTAGGTTTAAGTATGAACACAATTGTGTTTTAAATGTTGATGTTCATAAGGATTGTATTGTCCCTGATAATTTTGAATAGTTTATTAAAATAAATTTAGGAACTTATACCAAAAAAATGAAACTCCTATATTTTTAAGTAGACCATAAGAAAAATAAGTTCATAAGAAATAAATCCACTTCTCTGAGTCAAAAATTCTTTCAAGAAGCTGATCCCTGTATCAAATGCTGCAGTGCAGTTAGGGTGAGAACTAAGAATGACCATTGAATTAGGCAATGTATTGCTGACCTAGACAAAACAGAATTAGCCATCCATGGGAGAGAAAGCACAGATTTCTGTGTGTCTGGGGGTGAATAGATCAGAGAAATGCAAAAGTTTTAATAAAGGCCATCAGTGTTTTGCTATAAAGACAATCAGATTAGTAAATGGAAAATCACATGGATTTGTAGAATTTTATTTAAAATGGGAGATGGTATACTGTATTTCTATTCTGATAGGAAGGTTCCAGTAGAAAAGAATTTCATAATGTAGGAAAGAGTAGGATAAGTTGGAGGATCATAATCTTTGAGTAGATCAAGGAATACAATCCAGTAGAGGAAAGAAGAAACGTGAGCAGCAGAAAGAATCCATCCACTGTTATTGGCAGGAAGACAGAATATGGGTGCAGGACTTTTATGGAAATATTTTATGATAAAATGATACTGAGAATGCCTACTGAAAAACAATGAAAAGCTTGTGTTTTGTTTTCCAGTGAAATAGAAACCAATTTTGTGTTGCTCATTGCAGTTTTATTCATAAAATCAAAACAAAACAAAAAAACTGGACATAGTCCAGAAAACTAGAGAAATAAACTGTGAAGCAATGGAATAATACTCAGCAATAAAAAGAAAACAATTACTGATAAATGCAACCATGTAGGGGAACTAAGATTTTTGACTGAGGATTATGACTGGGAATCTTGAGGTTTTCGGAGAAGGTGTGACTAAACTAAGCATAAGAGAAAAATACTCAGCAAAGTGTAGGATAGTCAGGTAGGATTCTGGCCAGCAGTAGGTTTGTGTATTGAGAACAACGGAGATGAGTCAGCATGGTTGGCATGTCTCAGTTGCTGAAGGACAGCAACCTTGCCTAACTCATCTCTATATATTCAGGATCTATCATGGAACCAGACATACAGCAAACATTTTCTTGGAATGAATTAACTATATTTATCATATTGATAGGGCTTCCCTGGTGGCTCAGACAGTAAAGAATCTGCCTGCAATGCAGGAGACCTGGGTTCACTCCCTGGGCTGGGAAGATCCTCTGGAGGAGGGCATGTCAACCCAACTGCAGTATTCTTGCCTGGAGAATCCCCATGAACAGAGGAGCCTGGCAGGCTACAGTCCATGGGATCACAAAGAGTTGGACATGACTGAGTGACTAAACACAGCACAGTACATATCATTTTGACAAATGCTAATAAAATATGCATTCTAATTAAAAGAGATGAAATATTCAAGCAAACTAAAAATAGAATAAAATCCCCTCAATATTATGAAGAGTATTTATTCAAAGAAAAGAGCAAACAATCTTCTAAAATGCTAGAAGCTGTATTTTTTAAGTGTGACTCTCAGGAAAACCACCCCATCAAGAGGTGAAGTCTTTTCTTCTCTTGAATATGTATGAGCTTTTGATTGGTCAGCAAATAGAGTACTTTGGAAATTATGCATTCTAACTTTCATGGCTAGGTTGTAAAAGGTAATAAAGTTTCTGCCTTGCTCTCTGGAATATTTGCTCTTGAAGCCTTTGGGTGTCAAGTAAGCAAACTAAATGCTCTGAGCATAGGATGCCTTAGAGGAAGCCCAAACCAGCCTTTGCAGAGACAACAAGGAGAAGCCATAGGAAAAGAAAGCTATACCTGGTCAGCCACCATCCAAATGATCCCCCCATCACCCACCACTACTGTAGCTTCTGTTGGCCAATATCTGACTACAGCCATATTGGAGACCCCAAGCAAGAAACACCTAGCCAAGGACTTTTTGAATTCCCACCCAACAGATTATGAAAAGTAAATGATTTTTTAAACCACTGATTTGGGTGGAGAATTGTTAACAGAGCAATAAATAAACAGAATAAAATAATGTAGTCAGAAATGAAAGTATTTTATTTCTTATTTTTTAGTACATCTCAAGTTTTTTCAGTTTGTATTTTATTATGGAGTAAAGTTGATTAACAATGTTTAGTTTGAGGTATACAGCAAAGTGATTCAGTTAGACATTTACAAGTATCTATTCTTTTTGGAATTATGCTCCCATTTAGGTTACTACAGAATGTTGAGCAGAGTTGCCTGTGCTATACAGTAACTCACTGTTGGTTTTCTATTTTAAGTATAAGAGTACGTACTTGTCAAACTGAAACTCCTAATCTACCCTTCCTTCTTACCCTTTCTACCTGGTAACCGTAAATTCATTCTCTAAGTCTGTGAGTCATTGTGTTTTGTAAATTAGTTAATGTGTATATTATTTTTAGATACAAGTCATATCAAATATTATGTCTTTCTGTCTGACTTACATCTCCAGGTCCACCCATGCTGCTACAAATGATAATCTTTTAAAACTTAGTGGATACTGTTCTCTCATTTAAAAATCAGAAAAAATGTGTGTGTGTGTGTGTGTGTGTGTGTGTGTAGAGAGAGGGAAGATATGAACTTAAACTTACTGCTTTCAAAATTTGTTACATTATGACCTAGAAGGTAATAAAAAAAAAAAAGCAAAAGAAAATAAAAATATCAATAAAAAGTATTTTGACCTGATAAAAGAAACTAGGTAAATGCATATAAATCAGTTTTATTTTTCATAACTTAAAAATCCCATGACTAAATACAACAAGAAAATAATTTTTTAAAATAATACAATTAACAGTATTTAGAAATAAATTAACAGGTACCTAGGAATTGTATTGAAGAAATGTTAATGTATAAATGAGACATAAAATAAGACCTGACTCAATGGAAAAATTATGTTTTTCTAAACTTGAAGCTCTGAGATTCTGAATATTTCATTCTTAACACACTAATAGGTCAAAGTTAAGGTAATTTTTCAATGTAAACCAGTAAAGTGATGATAAATTTCATTAGGGTAAATAAACAGCAAAATACAAAATTTCTCTGTATTACCAGAACGGGCAAATTTAATTCAGATGGCCATTATATCTACTACTGTGGGTAAGAATCCATAAAAAGAAATGGAGTAGGTATTATAGTCAAGAAAAGAGTCTGAAATGCAGTATTTGGGTGCAATCTCAAAATTGACAGAATGATCTTTGTGGTTTCCAAGACAAACCATTCAATCACAGTAATCCAGGTCTATGCCCCAACCACGAATGCAAAAAAAGATGAAGTTGAATGGTTCTATGAAGACCTACAAGACCTTCTAGAGCTAACAAAAAAAAAAAAAAAAAAAATGTTCTTTTCATCATAGGGGACTGGAATGCAAAAGAAGGAAATCAAGAGATACCTGGAGTCACAGGCAAGTTTGGCCTTGGAGTACAAAATGAAGCAGGGCAAAGTCTAACAGAGTTTTGCCAAGAGATCGCATTGGTTATAGCAAATACCCTCTTCCAACAACATAAGACAACTCCACACATGAACATCACCAGATGGTCAATACTGAAATCAGATTGACTATATTCTTCGCAGCCAGAGATAGAGAAACTATACAGTTAGCAAAAACAAGAGCAGGAGCTGACTGTGACTCAGATCATGAAACCCTTATTGCAAAATTCAGAATGAAATTGAAGAAAGTAGGGAAAACCACTAGACCATTCCGGTATAACCTAAATAAAATCCCCTGCTATTATACAGTGGAAGTGACAAATAGATTCAAGGGATTAGATCTGATAGAGTGTCTGAAGAACTATGGACAGAGGTTCATAACACTACACAGAAGGCAGAGATCAAAACCAGCCCCAAGAAAAAGAAATGCAAAAAGATAAAATGGCTGTCAGTGTGAGCCTTACAAATAGCTGAGAAAAGAAGTGAGAGACAAAGAGGAAAAGGGAAGATATAACTATCTGAATGCAGACTTCTAAAAAATAGCAAAGAGACATAAGAAAACCTTCCTAAGTGATCAATGTAAAGAAGTAGAGAAAAACAACAGAGTGGGAAAGACTAGAGGTCTCTTCAAGAAAATTAGAGCTACCAAGGGAACATTTCATGAAAGATAGGCACAATAAAGGACAGAAATGATATGGATCTAAAAACAGCACAGGATGTAAAGAAGAGGTGACAAGAATACACAGAACAATACAAAAAAGATCTTAATGACTGATATAATCAAACTGGTGTAATCACTAACCTAGAGTAAGATATCCTGGAGTGTGAAGTCAAGTGGGCATTAGGAGGCATCACTGTGAAGAAAGCTAATGGAAATGATGGAATTCCAGTTGAGCTATTTCAAATCCTAAAAATGATTCTGTGAAAGTGTTGCACTCAATATGCCAGCAAATCTGGAAAACACAGCAGTGGCCACCGGACTAGAAAAGGTCAGTTTTCATTCCAATCCCAAAGAAAGGCAATGCTAAAGAATGTTCAAACTACCTCACAGTTGCATTCATCTCACATGCTAGCAAAGAAATACTCAAAATTCTCCAAGCTAGGATTCAACAGTATGTCAACTGAGAAATTCCAGATGCTGGAGCTGGATTTAGAAAAGGCAGAGGAACCAGAGATCAAATTGGCAGCATCCACTGGATCATTGACAAAGCAAGAGAATTCCAGGAAAACATCTACTTCTGCTTCATTGACTATATTAAAACTTTTGATCATGTGGATCACAACAAACTGTGGAAAATTCTTCAAGAGATGAGAATACCAGATCACCTGACCTGCCTCCTGAGAAATCTGTGTGCAGGTCAAGAAGCAGCAATTAGGACCAGTCATGGAACAACAGCCTGGTTCAAAATTGGGAAAGGAGTATGTGGAGTCTGGATATTGTCACACTGCTTGTTTAACTTATATGCAGAGTATATCATATGAAATGCCAGACTGGATGAAGCGAAAACAGAAATCAAGATTACTAGGAGAAGTGTCAATAACCTCAAATATGCACATGACACCACCCTTATGGCAGAAAGCAAGAGGAATTAAAGAGCCTCTTGATGAAAGTGAAAGAGGAGAGTGAAAAAGCTGGCTTAAAATTCAATATTCAAAAAACTAAGTTCATAGCATATGGTCCCATCACTCCATGAGTAGTAGATGGGGAAACAATGGGAACAGTGACAGACTTTATTTTATTGGGCTTCAAAATCACTGCAGATGGTGATTGCAGTGATGAAATTAAAAGATGTTTGTTACTTGGAAGAAAAGCTATGACCAACCTACACAGCAGACCCTACACATTCTATTAAAAAGCAGAGACATAACTTTGCCACAAGGTCTATCTTGTCTGAGCTATGGTTTTTCCAGTAGTCATATATGGATGTGAGAGTTGGACTATAAAGAAAGCTGAGCACCAATGAATTGATGCTTTTGAACTGGTGTTAGAGAAGACCTTTGAGAGTCCCTTGGACTGGAAGGAGATCCAACCAGTCCATCTAAAGGAAATCAGTCCTGAATATTCATTGGAAGGACTGATGCTGAAGCTGAAGCTCCAATGCTTTGGCCACCTGAATTGAAGAACTGACTCATTAGAAAAGACTGTATCCTGGGGAAGATTGAAAGTAGGAGGAGAAGGGGATGACAGAGGATGAGGTGGTTGGATGGTGTCATTGACTCAATGGACATGAATTTGAATAAACTCCAGGAGTTGGTGATGGACAGGGAGGCCTGGTGTGCTGCAGTCCATGGGGTTGCAAAGAGTCAGACACAACTGAGTGAATGAACTGAACTGAACAGGAGGCCATTGTCAAGACCACCCCCAAGAAAGAGAAATGCAAAAAAGGCAAAATGGTTGTCTGAGGAAGCCTTACAAGTAGCTGAGAAAAGAAGAAAAGCAAAAGGAAAAGGAGAAAAGGAAAATTATACTACTTGAATGCAGAGTTCCAAAGAATAGCAGGAGACATAAGAAAGCCTTCCTCAGTGATCAATGCAAAAAAATAGAGGAAAACAATAGAATGAGACAGACTAGAGATCTCTTCAAGAAAATTAGAGATATCAAGGGAACATTTCATGCAAAGATGGGCACAATAAAGGACAGACATGGTAAGGACCTAACAGAAGCAGAAGATACTAAGAAGAGGTGGCGAGAATACACAGAAGAACTATACAAAAAAGATCTTCATGGTCCAGATAACCACAATGGTGTGATAACTCACTTTTCTACTGTGGAACTATTAATATGTTCGGTTAAATTATATAAATGCAGCATGATAAACAGGTTTTAGTATTGATAGGAATTTTGTTTTTCTTTGAGATTAAAATTGAACCATAGAGGTGTGATTTCTTTAGTCTATAATGGAGTATGTGGGAAAAAGAACAATCAGAAATTCTTGGCACACGACAATTTCCATCCCTCCCAAATGCTACCTTCTATTTATTCAACCTCATAAATGTTTGGGAAGGAATTTATGACTCTAACTGCTGTGAAGTTGCATTTATGATGATGCTCCTGAGACCACTTTATCTGGTGCCTCATAAATGTCAGTGAAATGTTTATTTTTAAAACATGGGTTTTAAAAGTTAACACTGCATTTTTATTCGATTTAATCTTTCATTTTATGATGAAGAATTTGCATTGCCAATAACTTGGCATCATGGTGTATTAATGAGAAGCATGAAAAAAATTATATAGACCTTTCAGAAATTGTCAGTGGAATTGTATTTTGATCCACAAAGTATTGGCATTTAAAGTATTCCTAAGATCAGTATTCTATTTTGTGATCCATAAAAGCAGGTAAATTATTATACGGTACACTGTAGAAAAGAAATTCATTTTTTATTGGCTATTTCCTTTTATCCCAAAATTTGAGATTCCTGTTGGTGGGATAATAGTATAAAATTCTGCCTGTAAATTAGTCCTTAACCCTAATGTAATAGAGCAGGGATTCCCCAGCTTCTAGGATATAATGCTTGATGATCTGAAGTGGAACTGATGCAATAATAGGAATAAAGTACACAATAAATGTAATGTTGTTGAATCATCCTAAAACCACACCACCCAACCATTCATGGAAAAGTTGTCTTCTACAAAATCAGTCCTGGTGCCAAAAAGGATGGGAACTGCTGGCATAGAATACTCTGCACACACTTTGTGCAGTGGATTTGGGGATGCACAAGTGACAATGACTAAGCCTTTAATTTTTATCTTCACTGTCATTTACATTAGATTATAAAACAGATATATACACACACACACACACATTATATCCAATAAATAGCACTGTATGCAATCTGAGTTTTCTACTTACTGTTAAATATGTGTATACATATACAAATATATAAAGAATCACAATGTGTGCAATATTTTATAATGTAAAATGTATAAAGAATTACGTGTGTAATATATATTATATATCATATATTATCAAAAGCTATAATATCATAGAGATTAATTCTCTGACTTATGGTTTACAAATGATATATTAACTTACTTAATCATTTAATTAATAATTGATGAATTTATGGAAAAAATTACACGAAGCTAACTCCATTGGCACAACACATTATTATATCCCAAACATGACAACTATTAGATTTATTTTATTCAATATAGAAATTAGTATCAACTAGTTTGATGACATAGTCTATCATTGTTGTTCAGTCACATCAGTTCAGTCGCTCAGTCATGTCCAGCTCTTTGTGATCCCATGAACCACAGAATTCCAGGCTTCCCTGTCCATCACCAACTCCCAGAGTCCACCCAAACCCATGTCCTTGAGTCGGTGATGCCATCCAACCATCTCATCCTCTATCATCCCCTTCTCCTCTTGCCCTCAATCTTTCCCAGCATCAGGGTCTTTTCAAATGACTCAGCTCTTTGCATCAGGTGGCCAGAGTATTGGAGTTTTAGCTTCAACATCAGTCCTTCCAATGAACACTCAGGACTGATCTTCTTTAGGATGGACTGGTTGGATCTTCTTGCAGTCCAAGGGACTCTCAAGAGTCTTCTCCAACACCATAGTTTAAAAGCATCAATTCTTCAGCACTCAGCTTTCTTATGGAGAAGGCAATGGCACCCCACTCCAGTACTCTTGCCTGGAAAATCCCATGGACAAAGGAGCCTGGTGGGCTGCAGTCCATGGGGTAGCTAAGAGTCGGACACGACTGAGCGAATTCACTTTCACTTTTCACTTTCATGCATTGGAGAAGACAATGGCAACCCTCTCCAGTGTTCTTGCCTGGAGAATCCCAGGGACCAGGGAGCCTGGTGGGCTGCCGTCTCTGGTGTCGCACAGAGTCGGACACGACTGAAGCGACTTAGCAGCAGCAGCAGTAGCAGCAGCTTTCTTAGTTTAGATTAAGTAGATCAATAGATAATAGACAACTGATGGATGGATAGATAAATGAACAGATAGAGTCATACAGAATGGATGGAGGATGAGAAGGAGGGAGGAAGAGAGACAGAGAAAGAGAAACACAGACAAAGGAGGAAAGGGGAGGGAAGAGAAAGGAGAACAATGATAGAAAAGAAAATGCTTAAAAGGAGTTAGAAGTGTTAGAGGCAAATAGATACAAAAAATACAGTAAGGAACACCAACATATGATAGGTTAGAGTCTCCAGTGGAAAAAAAGTAAGCTAGATTGAAATAATTTACCTAAAATAAAAGATAATCAGTTCTACATACTTAAAGAGCATACCATATAGTGTGGAACACTGAGGTATAACAATTAACACAAGGATACACTATCAAAGGTATTATTCTTCAAATATAAAGTAAGAGTTCTTGAACTCTTGTTCTTGAACTCATCCAACAACAACAACAAAAACGAATCAAATTACAGAGAGAAAAATCATACTGATCACAGGTTTCTCCATCTAACACTGCAACACTGGAATACAAGAACATCTTATCCATCTCCTAAGAAACCTATAAATGATTTAAGAGGAAAAATTTAGAATTGGATATGTAACAACAAGCTGGCTCAACATATTATTATATCCCAAGCATGACAACTATTAGATTTATTTTATTTAATATAGAAATTAGTATCAACTGGTTTGATATCATTGTCTGTTGTTGTTGTTGTTCAGCCACATAGTCATGTCTAACTCACTGTGACCCCATGGACTGCAGCATGCCAGGTTTCCCTTTTCTTCACTACCTCCCAGAGTCTGCTCAAATTCATGTCCATTGGGTCAAGGATGCCATCCAGCCATCTCATCCTCTGTCGTCCCCTTTTCCTCTTGCCCCCAATCCCTCCCAGCATCAGAGTCTTTTCCAATGAGTCAACTCTTCGCATGAGGTGGCCAAAGTGCTAGAGTTTCAGTTTTAGCATCATTCCTTCCAAAGAAATCCCAGGGCTGATCTCCTTCAGAATGGATTGGTTGGATCTCCTTGCAGTCCAAGGGACTCTCAAGAGTCTTCTCCAACACCACAGTTCAAAACCATCAATTCTTCAGTACTCAGCTTACTTCAGAGTCCAACTCTCACATCCATACATGACCACTGGAAAAACCATAGCCTTGACTAGATGGACCTTTGTTGGCAAAGTAATATCTCTGCTTTCCAATATGCTGTCTAGGTTGGTCATAACTTTGCTTCCAAGGAGTAAGCGTCTTTTAATTTCATGGCTGCAGTCACCATCTGCAGTGATTTTGGAGCCCCCAAAAATAAAGTCTGACACTGTTTCCACTGTTTCCCCATCTATTTCCCATGAAGTGATGGGACCGGATGCCATGATCTTCGTTTTCTGAATGTTGAGCTTTAAGCCAACTTTTTCACTCTCCTCTTTCACTTTCATCAAAAGGCTTTTTAGTTCCTCTTCACTTTCTGCATAAGGGTGATGTCATCTGCATATCTGAGCTTATTGATATTTCTCCTGGCAATCTTGATTCCACTTTGTGCTTCTACCAGCCCAGCGTTTCTCATGATGTACCCTGCATATAAGTTAAGTAAGCAGGGTGACAACATACAGCCTTGACATACTCCTTTTCCTATTTGGAACCACTGTTGTTCCATGTCCAGTTCTAACTGTTACTTCCTGACGTGTATACATATGGTAAAATAAGATTCTATGTTACTCTCTTGATACATCTCACCATCTCCTCCCCTCTCCGCATGTCTGTTAAGTCTTTCCTCTATGTCTTTTTTCCAGTGCTTCCCTGCAAATAAATTTTTCAGTAACATTTTTCTAGATCCTGTATATATGCATTAGTATATGATATTTATGTTTCTCTTTCTGACTTACTTCTCTCTGTATAATCGTCTCTAGTTATCCACCTCATCAGAGCTGACTCAAATGTGTTCCTTTTTATGGCTAATATTCCATTGTGTATATGTACCACAACTTCTTTATTCATTCATCTGTCAATGGACATCTAGGTTGCTTCTATGTTCTATTGTAAATAGTGCTACAATGAACAATGGGATATATATGTCTTTTTCTATTTTGGTTTCCTAGGAGTCAAATTGCTGGGTCATATGGTGGTTTTATTCCTAGTTTGTAAGGAATCTCTATACTGTCTTCCATAGGGGCTCTATCAATTTACATTCCCACCAACAGTGCAAGAGTGTTCATTTTCTCCACACCCTCTCCAGCATTTAATGTTTGTAGACATTTTGATGATGGACATTCTGACAGGTGTGAGGTGATACCTCATTGTAGTTTTGATTTGCATTTCTCTAATAATGAGCGATGTTGAGAATCTTTGCATGTGCTTGTTAGCCATCTATATTTCTTCTTTAGAACAATGTCTGTTTAGGTGTTTTTCCCATTGTTTGATTGGGTTGTTTGTTTTTCTGGTATTGAGTTGTATCAGCTGCTTGTATATTTTGGAAATTAATCCTTTGTCAGTTTTTTCTTTTGCTATTATTTTCTCCCATTCTGAGGGTTGGCTTTTCACCTTGCTTGTAGTTTCCTTTGCTGTACAAAAACTTTTAAGTTGAATTGGGTTCCGCTTGTTTACTTTTGTTTTTATTTCCATTACTCTAGGAGGTGGGTCATAGAGAATCTTGCTTTGATTTATGTCACTGAGTGTTCTGCCTATGTTTTCCTCTAAGAGTTTTATATTTTCTAGTCAATGGCAGCCCACTCCAGTACTCTTGCCCGGAAAATCCCATGGACGGAGGAGCCTGGTAGGCTGCAGTCCATGGGTTCGCTAAGAGTTGGACACGACTGAGCGACTTCACTTTCACTTTTCACTTTCATGCATCGGAGAAGGAAATGGCAACCCGCTCCAGTGTTCTTGCCTGGAGAATCCTAGGGACAGTGGAGCCAGATGGGCTGCCGTCTCTGGTGTCGCACAGAGTCGGACACGACTGAAGTGACTTAGCAGCAGCAGCAGTCTTACATTTAGGTCTTTAATCCATTTTGAATTTATCATTTCATATGGTGTTAAGAAGTATTCTAATTTCGTTCTTTTACATGTAGCTGTCCAGTTTTCCCAGCACCACTTATTGGAGAGACTGTATTTTCCCCATTGTATATTCTTGCCTCCTTTGTCAAAAATAAGCTACCAATATGTACATGGGTTTATATCTGGGCTTTGTATCTTGTTCCATTGGTCTGTATATCTGTTTTTGTGCCAGTACCATACTGTCTTGATGGCTATAGCTTTGTAGTATAATCTGAAGTCAAGAAGGTTGATTCCTCCAGCTCCATTCTTCTTTCTTAAGACTGGGCTATTTGGGGGTCTTTGTGTTTCCATTTGAATTTTGAAATTTTTCGTTCTAGTTCTGTGAAAAATGCCATTGGTAATTTGATAGGGATCACATTGAATCTGCAGATTGCATTTGGTAATATAGTCATTTTCACAATATTGATTCTCCCTATCCAGGAACATGAAATATCTCTCCATCTTTTTGTCATCTTGGATTTCTTTCATCAGTGTCTTATAATTTTCTGTATACAGTTCTTTTGTCCCCTCGGGTATGTTTATTCCTAGATATTTTGTTCTTTTTGTTGCAAAGGTGAATGGGATTGATTCCTTAATTTCTGTTTCTGATTTTTCATTGTTAGTGTATAGGAATGCAAGTGACTTCTGAGTATTGATTTTATATCCTGTAACTGCTAAATTCACTGATTACCTCTAGTAATTTTCTGATTGTATCTTTAGGGCTTTCTATGTATAGTATCATGTCATCTGCAAACAGTGAGAGCTTTACGTCTTTTCCAATCTGGATTCCTTTATTATGGACTCCTGTTATTATTGTGTTACTGCCAATTTCTCCTTTTATTTATGTTCATGTTTGTCTTATGTATTAAAGTGCTCTTATGTTGAATGCATAGATATTTACAATTGTATGACTTCCTCATGGATTGACCCCTTGATCATTATGTAGTGTTCTTCCTTATCTCTTATAATCTTCTTTATTTCAAAGTCTATTTAGTCTGATATGAGGATTGCTGCTCCAGCTTTTTTTGCTTTAGATTTGCATGGAATATATTTTTCCATCCTCTCACTTTCAGTCTATATGGGTCTTTAGGTCTGAAGTAGGTTTCTTACAGACAGCATATATACAGGTCTTGTTTGTGTATCCATTCAGCCAGTCTGTATCTTTTGGTTGCAGCATTTAATCCATTTATATTTAAAGTAATTATTGATATATATGTTTTTATTGCTATTTTCTTAATTGTTTGGTGTTTGACTTTGTATATATTTCTGTTCCCTTGTATTTCCTGACTATATAAGTCCCCGTAACATTTGTTGTAAAGCTGGTTTGGTGGTACTGAATTCTCTTAACTTTTGCTTGTCTGAAAATCTTTTGATTTCTCCATAAATTTTGAGTGAGATCCTTGCTGGGTAGAGTATTCTTGATTGCAGATTTTTGCCTTTCAGTATTTTAAATATATCCTGCAATTCCCTTCTGGACTGCAGAGTTTCTGCTGAAAGATCAGCTGTTAAATGTATGGGGTTTCTCTTGTATGTTACTTGTTGCTTTTCTCTTGCTGCTTTTAATATTCTTTCTTTGTGTTTAATCTTTGTTAGTTTCATTAGTATGTCTCTTGGCATATTTCTCCTTGGGTTTGTCCTATAGGGGACTCTTTGTACCTCTTGGACTTGGTTGACTATTTCCTTTTCCATGTCAGGGAAATTTTCAACTATAATCTCTTCATAAATTTTCTCATACCCTTTCTTTTCCAGTTTTTCTGGGACCGCTATAATTTGAATGTTGTTGAGTTTGATATTGTCCCAGAGGTCTTTGAGACTATTCTCAGTTCTTTTCATTCTTTTTTCATTTATTCTGTTCTTCAAAGATAATTTACACCATTTTATCTTCCAGCTTACTGATTCATTCTTCTGCCTCAGATATTCTGCTATTGATTCCTTCTAGAGTATTTTTAATTTCAGTAATTGTATTGTTTGTCTCTGTATGTTTATTCTTTCATTCTTCTAGCTCTTTGTTAATTGATCATCTTACTATCATTATTCTTAATTCTTTTTCAGGTAGTTTGCTATTTCCTCTTCATTTATTTGGACTTCTGTGTTTCTAGTTTGTTCTTTCATATGTGCAATATTTCTCTGCTTTTTCATTATGTTTGTAAAAAGCTTACTGTGTTTGGGTTCTCCTTTTCCCAGGCTTCAAGGTTGAATTCTTTCTTCCTTTTGTTTTCTTCCCTCCTGGGCTTCCCTGGTGGCTCAGAGGTTAAAGCATCTGCCTGAAATGCAGGAGACCTGGGTTCGATCCCTGGGTCAGGAAGATCCCTTGGAGAAGTAAATGGCAATGCACTCCAGTATTCTTGCCTGGAGAATCCCATGGATGGAGGAGCCTGGTGGGCTACAGTCCACAGGGTCACAAAGAGTTGGACCCGACTGAGCAATATACATATATATATATATATATATATATATATATATATATATATATATTTGGTACAGTGGTTTGTGTAAGCTTCATATAGGGTGAGATTTGTGCTGAGGGTTTTTTTTTTTTTTTTTTTTTGGTTGCTGTTTGTTTGTTTGTTTTTCCTCTGATGGGCAAGGCTGAGTGAGGTAGCAATCCTGTCTGCTGATTACTGGGTTTGTATTTTTGCTTTGTTTATTGTTTGGATGGGGCGTCCCACACAGGGTGCTAATGGTGTTTGGGTGATGCTGGGTCTTGTATTCAAGAGGTTTCTTGGGTGGTAGTCCTCACCATTAGATACTCCCTAGGGTTAGTTCTCTTGTAGTCTAGAGTCTTGGAGTCTGTGCTCCCACTCCAAAGGCTCATGGCTTGATCTCTGTCAGGAATGAAGATTCTGCAAGTGGTTTGTTATGGCATTAAACAAGATTAAAACAAGTACCGAAAAATGAGCAACCAAAGATGAACCCCAGACAGATGACAAAGTCAGGCAAATAAAAATTAAAATAGTGGAATACACACATATACATATACACCCATAAGCAACAGTCCAACAAAAATAAAGTATAATAGATTTATCTGGCAAACAAAGGAAACCAAAAAGTATATTTACCAGTTAAGAACAAAACTAACTAAAGCACAAATGGGAAAACAAAACTAAAGCAAGGTGCCAAGTGGGGATTAAAGCAATGAAAACAAAACTAACAAATATGTTGAGAGGAAAAGAAAGAAAGAAAAGAGAAAAAGAATAGATATTCAAGGTTAAATAGTTAATAAAGAAGATTTATATACATTAAAGATTAACTGCAAGGGGAAAAGAACAGTAGGAAATGCAAACAAATGAATAAGTGAGAAAAAATAATAATAGATTTAAAAAAAATTAAAAAAAAAAAAAGAAGAGGAAAAAAAAAAAAAAAAGGAAAAACTTCACAGAACTACAAAAACCCAAAATAGAAGCAGAGGTTTATTACAACAATAAAAAGTGTGATTAAAAAAGACAAACCTCCAGGTTCAATGCACGATACTGGATGATTGGGGCCAGTGCACTGGGACGACCCAGAGGGATGGTATGAGGAGGGAGGAGGGAGGAGGGTTCAGGATGGGGAACACATGTATACCTGTGGCGGATTCATTTTGATATTTGGCAAAACTAATACAATTATGTAAAGTTTAAAAATAAAATTAAAAAGACAAAACTCAAAAATAAATGTTTCTCTTGAGTCACTGCTGTCAGGGCCCTTTCCCTCACTGGGAGTCACGGTCCACCTCACTTCCAAAGGATGCCCTCCCACACTGTGCTGGTCTCTGGACCTGCTGTGGGGGCAGATAAAATTCTAATCTGGTCCTACTCCTGTGTTTTCTTACCTCCAATGTCCATAGCTCTCCGAACTAGTATGTTTTCTTTTTGGGGAGCTCTCAGTGTCCTTTTACATATTCTGTAGACACAGATTCTGTCTAGTTGCTCATGTGGATTTAATCTGCAGCTTGTACAGTTGGTCGGAAGGTTTTGGGTCTTCTTTTTTAGCCACGCTGCCCCTGGGTTTCAATTGTGGTTTTATTTCCACCTCTACATGTGGGTGGTCCAGTGGGGTTTGCTCCTGAGGGTGCCTTGGAAGACTTGAGTCTGCCCCAGTGAGGGGAAGTGCAGAGGTGGTGCAGCTGCTTGGGTCACAGGGGTTCTGGAAGCACCAGGTACTCAGGGGAGTTGGTGGTTAGGGCAGCAGGAGGTATAGTACTCTAGAAGGGTATGACAATCAGTATTGGCAAATACACTCCAGTACTCTTGTCTGGAGAATCCCCCTGACAGAAAAGCCTGGCGGGCCACAGTCTACAGCATCACAGTGAGTTGGGAACTGCCCAAGTGACCCTGAATGCATAGATATAAGACTTTTTTTTTGCCTGTGGCTGCTCTGCCTCAGTGAGGGTTGAGCATGAAGGTGGCACAGCTGCTTGGGTCGCGGGGACCGTGGTGGCACCAAGTGTGCAGGGACCCACACTGTCTCAGCCACAGGAGTTATGGCCCTGTCATAGTCTTTTTTTGAGTCTCTGGTAGCTGGTGATCAGAAGGTCTCTTTTGCTAGTCTTTTTCCATAGTCCACCCATTCAGGCACTTAGAGGTCTCCCTTGCCTGGGGTCCTTTTCTGTTGTTCAGCGTATCAGGCAGATAGAGGGCCCACACCCCCACCCTCAGCTGAGGTCCGGTGCATCAAACACTTAAAGGGGCACCCTGGGTGGGGTCCTACTCTGTAGTTCATCAGGTGCTTGATGGGCCAGCCCCTTTATTGTTCAGCTGCTGATGCTGGCCTGAGGGGAGGGAGAGGCTATGGTGGTGGCTCCATGGGCTATGCATGACTCAGCAGTATCGCCTTGCTTCCATGGCTGCCTGCCATTTCCACCACAGTCTCCTCCCTCACATCCCCTTGGTCCATCTCTCAGCAGTCAACAGCAGCCCTCACCCTGGGATTGTTCCACATACCTAAACTCCAGCTCCCAACTACGGCACCTTCTAAAGGACCAGCATCCCTGTCGGGGTACGTATGGCTGCGGCAAGGACTGCTTAATTTCAGTCCATTCAGGTTGCCACAAATCAACTATTTCATTCTCAGCCTTAAATGTTTCTCCTCTGATTCAGACAGTTGGCCTTGATGTGGGGATCAGACCCTTGTTTCAATTCCCCCACCCACTGAGGGTGGGTCCAGTCCTAGTAACACTCCTGTTTTTTCCCCTAGTTCCTTTGTCCTACTGAGTTTTTGCGTGGTTCTATACATTTTCTACTGGTCAGGTACTCCTGTCCACTCTCTGGTGTTGTACATGCACTTCTGGCTCTGAAGGTATATTCCTGATGTATCTGTGGAGAGAGATGTACTCCACGTCCACTACTCCTTTGCCATCTTGTTCTCCTCCTGGGCATAGATTTTCTACTTGCCATGGAGTGATGGGACTGGTTGCCTTGATCTTAGTTTTATGAATGTTGAGTTTTTAAGCCAGCTTTTTCACTCTCCTCTTTCACTTTCATCAAGAGTCCCTTTAGTTCTTCTTCACTTTCTGCCATAAACGTGGTGCCATCTGCTTATCTGAGGTAATTGATATTTCTCCCAGCAATCTTGATTCCAGCTTGTGCTTCATCCAGCCCAGCATTTCACATGATGTTCACTCATATAAGTTAAATAAACAGGGTGACAATATACAGCCTTGATGTACTCCTTTTCCTATTTGAAACTAGCCTGTTGTTCCATGTACAGTTCTAACCGTTGCTTCTTAAACTGCATACAGATTTCTCAGGAGGCAGATTAGGTGATCTGGTATTCTCATCTCTTGAAGAATTCTCCACAATTTGTTGTGATCCACACAGTCAAAGGCTTTGGCATACTCAATAAAGCAGAAGTAGATGTTTTTCTGAAACTCTGTTGCTTTTTCGACTATCCAACGGACGTTGGCAATTTGATCTCTGGTTCTTCTGTCTTTTCTAAATCCAGACTGAACATCTGGAAGTTCATAGTTACGTACTGTTGAGGCCTGGCTTGGAAAATTTTGAGCTGTACTTTGCTAGTGTGTGAGATGAGTGCAATTGTGCAGTAGTTTGAACATTCTTTGGCATTGCCTTTCTTTGCGATTGGACTTCCCTGGTGGCTCAGGCGATAAAAGCATCTGCCTACAATGCAGGAGACCCGGGTTCGATCCCTGGGTTGGGAAGATCCCTTGGAGAAGGAAATGGCAGTCCACTCCAGTATTGTTGCCTGGAAAATCCCATGGACAGAGGAGCTTGGCAGGCTGCAGTCCATGGGGTCGCAAAGAGTTGGACATAACTGAGCGACTTCACTTTCACTTTCTTTGGGATTGGAATGAAAACACCTTTTTGAGTCCTGTGACCACTGCTGAGTTTTCCAAATTTGCTGGCATATTGAGTGCAGCACATTCACAGCATCATCTTTTAGGATTTGATATAGCTCAACTAGAATTCCATCACCTCCACTAGCTTTGTTCATGATGATCCTTCCTAAGGCCCACTTGAGCACATTCCAGGATGTCTTGCTCTATGTGAGTGATCACATCATCGTAGTTATCTGGGTCTTGAAGATCTTTTTTGTATATTTCTTCTGTGTATTCTTGCCACCTCTTCTTAATATCTTCTGCTTCTGTTAGGTCCATGCCATTTCTGTCCTTTATTGTGCTCATCTTTGCATGAAATGTTCCCTTGGTATCTCTAATTGTCTTGAAGATATCTCTAGTCTTTCCCATTCTATTGTTTTCTTCTATTTCTTTGCATTGACCATTGAGGAAGGCTTTCTTATCTCTCCTGTCTTTTCTTTGTAACTCTACATTCAAATGGGTATATCTTTCTTTTTCTCCTTTACCTTTACCTTCTCTTTTTTTCTCAGCTATTTGTAAGGCCTCTTCAGACAACCATTTAGCCTTTTTCCATTTATTTTTCTTGGAGATGCTCTTGTCACCACCTCCTGTATAGTGTTATGAACCTCAGTTCATATTTCCTCAGAAACATTATCAGATCTATTCCTTTGAATCTATTTGTCACTTCCACTGTATAATCATAAGGGATTTGATTTAGGTCATACCTGAATGGTCTAGTGGTTTTCCCTACATTCTTCAATGTAAATCTGAATTTGACAATAAGGAGTTCATGATATGATTGACAGTTGGCTCCGAGTCTTGTTTTTTGCTCACTGTATAGAGTTTGTCCATCTTTGGCTGCAAAGAATTTAATCAATCTGATTTTGGTATTGACCATCTGGCGATGCCCATGTGAAGAGCCTTCTCTTGTGTTGTTATAAGGGTGTGTTTGCTATGATCAGCGCATTCTCTTGGCAAGAA
The DNA here is from genome assembly GCF_027580195.1 of Bos mutus. Taxonomy (NCBI): domain Eukaryota; kingdom Metazoa; phylum Chordata; class Mammalia; order Artiodactyla; family Bovidae; genus Bos; species Bos mutus. The sequence goes on from NC_091632.1 coordinate 75,629,983, forward strand.
AATGAAGCAAGGCAAAAGCTAACAGCATTTTGCCAAGGCTCTAAGATATACTTTAAATAATTCAAAGCATTAATGAAGAAAGAAAAGGAAAAGCAGAAAGATATAAGAAAACACAATTTACAAGCTAAAAGAGAAAACATCAAAGCCAAAAGAGTAGAATATTTTTAGATTCAGATATTTTGTAAGATCAACCAATATTCAGCATTACCAATGGAGAAAAAATATTTTTAAATACAAATACTGAAATCCATTAGGAGAAAAATGATTGATTAAGATTCCAGGTAAATATTATGAGTCCTTATTAGAAAAATCATTCTTTATTACCAAAAACTTTTCATAAAATTTTCTACATTTAATTTTAAATGTTTTTTCTACAGATTTTGATACTTATACTGTATTTATGAACATTTACATTCATATGGCATCTATTAATAGTTATTGAAGTATAACTTGCCTCATTCTGTTTCTCAGAGCTGACTAACAATGAAACCACTTAGGGTCTTTTAAAAACTTGCATATGGGATCTATTCCAGAACAATTAGATAAGAATAGTTAGATGTATTCTTTAAAAGCTTCTCATCTGATGATCATGTTCACCAGTGCTAGGATACTTAGCTGTGGCAACTCTGCAGATTCATCCCACCAGTGAACTTATGTCCTTCCAATACAACTTCATCTCATTCAGCAGCTCCTCCAACAGACATGCTACTGTCTTCCATCTAGTTGCATGAGCCAGCCTGGGAAGTCTTCATACTTACCTTTCATCTCCTGTATCAGATACATCATGGAATCAGCTTTACCTCCTAAAATGTTTTGTACATTTGTCATTTGTTATGTTTACATCTCTAACACTCCAGTCCACCCTCACAGCTAGCAGCTGATTTCTTCCTGCCCTCATTGTTCCATCTGTTATACATCAAGACAATTCTCCACAGTCAAGGTATTTCTATTAAGAAAAAAAATAGAATACCTAACTTTAGTGTAACTATTATCTACTATGTAACTTTCTTCCATACAATGTCTGCTGCTGCTGCTGCTGTTGCTGCTGCTGCTGCTGCTAAGTCGCTTCAGTTGTGTCCGACTATGTGCGACCTCATAGATGGCAGCCCAACGGGCTCCCCGGTTCCTGGGATTCTCCAGGCAAGAATACTGGAGTGGGTTGCCATTTCCTTCTCCAATGCATGAAAGTGAAAAGTGAAAGTGAAGTCGCTCAGTTGTGTCTGACTCTTAGCAACCCCATGGACTGCAGCCTACCAGGCTCCTCCATCCATGGGATTTTCCAGGCAAGAGTACTGGAGTGGGGTGCCATTGCCTTCTCCGGTACAATGTCTATTAACATAAATTTCAAATGCATCATACAGAGATATTTTATTAAAATTAAATCATAATAACTTTCATGTTGTGAAGCTATTATTTTCTAGGAAAAATAGGCTTGTCTTACAATGACATGATCAGCTTTATGTAGCAAAATGTTCTTTTAATAGACATGGGAGGCTATTAAATTATTCCCTACTGAACCAGAATTGGTACTGAAATAATGTGCAAGTACATATGTACACTAGGTTTCTATGTAGTTGAAGTGACTTGGTTTTTAAATAATTTTAACAGTTTTTACAGTGTCATGAATAGTCATTTGGTAAAAATGAAATTAATAATCATTATAATCTTAAAATTAAATATTTTATACTGAAAGGACCCTTAGAATTCACAAAGAATCAACAGGACAGAAATACTTTTAGGTATATTCATAGTAGCTATTTTCTGTCTAGTTATTTTTATAACATACCTAATACTAAATGCAGTCTTTTAATTTAGCTGTTTTATTTTTATTTACTTTTAATAAATAATTCCTTAGTGATAAATATGCACTTGCTCCACCTAAAATATATGCTTTACACTCCGCAGATAGTCATTTGCCCTTATCATCTTATAAGCCTCCTGGCTCTGGGATTTGGAAAAGGTAATTAAATATAAAGCAGAGCGTATTTTTGTGGAGAAAGCACCTAATAATAGAGGTTAATTAGCTGCTTGAAAAGCAATAGGGCTATAATGAGAAACCACAAAGGAACGCACAAGCAATTAAAAGCAGAAGAGGTACACTAGAATCCTAATGTATTTTATACGTACCTAATTTTATAAACACTGAACAAGTGTTTTCCAGGATTCACACATCTATTTCTAAAATACAACAGGATACCATATTTTAAAAATGAAAATTGTACATCTCACTTTGCAGCTTAGTTTTATTTTTTGATTATAATAATATGTTCTCTCTTTACTCAGTAATATCTAACATATTTCATAGGTTTTTGCCCTTTGAAACTTCATATCTTCTTGCTGTAAGTGCATACCTCTTTATATTCTCTGCTTAACAAAAGATGCAAAAAGGGTGGCAAAATTTCTGTGACACCTATAATTATAGAATTCAAATTAGAGTGTTTTAAAGTGGTACTGCTTGACCTCTTTTCATACCTCATTTCATACATTCACTGTTTTATGTTTCAGTTCATATTACTGCTCTATTACATCTCTCTATTTAGTTGGATATTTTACTAGCTTGAAACAAAGAGTATGATTATACAGAATGTTGATAGATACTACATAACAAGAGGTTGAAAAGAGTTCATCATTCCACTTTCAAACACAATAAAATAAGAGTTCTCAACTAAAAATGGAATAAGAGTTCTCAACTAAAAATGACGATAATGAAGTAAACATTGATTGCCTTTTTATTCCAGAAACTATGTCAAGAACCCTCAAGAGTTCTTGGGGAGACAGCCTTGCAACCCCAACACTTGGATGACAAAAGTTATTGTATTACTTAGTTTGTGAAACTGTGAATCCCTCAAGATAATGTTCCTCTATAACACTGTGCCCATCCACTGTGGTCCAGGAGGTTATCAGATAGGGAGGAAACCCTGTCTCCATAAGGTGGATCAGAGAACAGTGGATAAGAGAATTCCTCTAGAAAGTAGGGTCCAGTCTAATGAAAATCTTTCTTTTGCTTGAGGAAATGTTTCCTTAATGTTTCCAGCAGGATTTTATCATTGCATTTGACACCAAAATAGTGAAAACTATATCTCAGTGTGAAAAAATGCCCTAAGGTATTTCAATATTTCCCACTAATATTAGTTATTGATGAAGTTAGTTGAAAATATATTAATAAATTATCTTGTTGTTTGGTCCACACTAAGTGTTGTTCACACTAAGTGTGGACACTTGCTGCTAAGTCGCTTCAGTCATGTCCGACTCTGTGCGACCCCATAGACGGCAGCCCACCAGGCTCCCCCATCCCTGGGATTCTCCAGGCAAGAACACTGGAGTGGGTTGCCATTTCCTTCTCCAATGCATGAAAGTGAAAAGTGAAAGTGAAGTCGCTCAGTCGTGTCCGACTCTTAGCGACCCCATGGACTGCAGCCTACCAGGCTCCTCCACCCATGGGATTTTCCAGGCAAGAGTACTGGAGTGGGGTGCCATTGCCTTCTCCAAAGTGTGGACACTTAGTTCTGTCTAACTCTTTGCAACCCCATGGACTGTAGCCTGGCAGGCTCCTCTGTCCATGGGATTTCCCAGGCAAGAATATTGAAGTGGATTGCCATTTCCTTCTCCAGGGGATCTTCCTGACCCAGGGAACAAACCTGTGTCTCTTGCATTGCAAGCAGATTCTTTACCACTGAATCACCTGGGGAGCCCCTTTTAAATTACCTAATTATGTTTATTAATTTAATTTTTCTCCCCCACCATTTTTTTTTTGAGGAAGTAGATTCTGAAAGAATCCCGTTACTGCTCCTTGAGCTGTTTGACCGTTTATTGAGAAAGTCTAAAATCTCCCAACTTGTTCTTCATCTCCACTATAGATAAAAAGAGAATTGGAGCTGAGTACTTCCTGTGAGAGCCTTGCTAAGGGTTATTCATGAGTTTCTAAGAGATCGGTGCCCCAAAATTGCATCACCAAATTAACATCATGGGTATGAAGCAATGCAGGGGACAGTGGAGAAGAAAGTTCAGGCTTCTTAACAGTGAGGAAACAGGAAGCTTTATAATATCCAGACCCCTAATAGATGATGAGATACTATCCTAGAATTCTCTGACCATGCTATGCTTTTCATTAGCTGCAAAAATGCCGGCTTTGCTGCCATAGGAACATAAAGAATATGACTCTATATGAGACCCATGAACTACTAGCAAAGGAATTTTTTTTTTTTTTTTTTCCAAAGGAAATTTTCTAACCTTAAAAGAGCGGTTGCCCGTTTTTTCAAGGGGTGTCTTTTGATGGAGAGTAACTCATCTTACATATATGCACCAAAATTGATGAGAGATGATAGTGCCTTTACAAAAAGAACTTTCAGTGTTGGCTGAATAGCAGGTGTCATCAACAAGAAAGTATTCTTTCCATGGGTAGTTGAAATTATTCCCTAGGGTAAGGTCATGCTAGTTTAGGATTATAAAGATAAATAGGCAATGATCCTGAAAGGTTTTTTGCCTTGTGTTTGAGGATGACCCTGAAGCAGTACCAAACCCACATCTAGTAACATGACACCAATTGTCACTACCAGTTCAGTTCAGCCACTCAATCGTATCTGACTCTTTGTGACCCCATAGACTGCAGCACACCAGGCTTTCCTGTCCATCATCAACTCCCGGAGCTTGCTCAGACTCACAGCCATCGAGTTGATGATGCCATCCAACCATCTCATCCTCTGTCATCCCCTTCTCCTCCTGCCTTCAATCTTTCCCAGCAGCAGAGTCTTTTCCTATGAGTCAGTTCTTCACATCAGGTGGCCAAAGTATTAGAGTTTCAGCTTCAGTATCAGTCCTTCCAGTGAATATTCAGGGTTGATCTCCTTGCACTCCAAGGGACTCTCAAAAGTCTTCTCCAAAACCACAGTTCAAAAGCATCAATTCTTTGGTGCTCAGCTTTCTTTATAGTCCAACTCTCACATCACTTCCCTGTAGCTCAAATGGTAAAGAATCTGCCTCCAATGCAGGAGACTAGGGTTCAATCCCTGGGTTGGGAATTCCCTCTGGAGAAGGAAAAGGCAATCCACTCCCATATTCTTGAATGCAGAATTCCATGGACAGAGAAGCCTGGCAGGCTACAGTCCATGGGTTCGCAAAGAGCCAAACACGACTGAGCAACTAACATACACACTCATATCCATACATGACTATTGGAAAAACCATAGCTTTTACTAGATGGAATTTTGTCAGCAAAGTAATGTCTCTGCTTTTGAATATGCTGTCTAGGTTGGTCATAGCTTTTCTTCCAAGGAGTAAGCGTTTTTTTTTTTTTTTTGCTTTCTGGAAATGTATTTTTCTATTTTTTTTTTTTTTATTCTTCCAATTTTATTTTACTTTTAAACTTTACATAATTGTATTAGTTTTGCCAAATATCAAAATGAATCCGCCACAGGTATACATGTGTTCCCCATCCCGAACCCTCCTCCTCCTCCCTCCCCCATACCATCCCTCTGGGCCGTCCCAGTGCACCAGCCCCAAGCATCCAGCATCATGCATTGAACCTGGACTGGCAACTCGTTTCCTACATGATATTTTACATGTTTCATTGCCATTCTCTCAAATCTTCCCACCCTCTCCCTCTCCCACAGAGTCCATAAGACTGTTCTATACATCAGTGTCTTTTTTGCTGTCTCGCATAACGGGTTATTTTACCATCTTTCTAAATTCCATATATGTGCGTTAGTATACTGTATTTATGTTTTTCCTTCTGGCTTACTTCACTCTGTATAATAGGCTCCAGTTTCATCCACCTCATTAGAACTGATTCAAATGTATTCTTTTTAATGGCTGAGTAATACTCCATTGTGTATATGTACCACAGCTTTCTTATCCATTCATCTGCTGATGGACATCTAGGTTGCTTCCATGTCTTGGCTATTATAAACAGTGCTGCGATGAACATTGGGGTACACGTGTCTCTCTTTCCATTCTGGTTTCCTCAGTATGTATGCCCAGCAGTGGGGTTGCTGGATCATAAGGCAGTTCTATTTCCAGTTTTTAAGGAATCTCCACACTGTTCTCCATAGTGGCTGTACTAGTTTGCATTCCCACCAACAGTGTAAGAGGGTCCCTTTTCTCCACACCCTCTCCAGCATTTATTATTTGTAGACTTTTGGATCGCAGCCATTCTGACTGGTGTGAAATGGTACCTCATAGTGGTTTTGATTTGCATTTCTCTGATAATGAATGATGTTGAGCATCTTTTCATGTGTTTGTTAGCCATCTGTATGTCTTTTTGGAGAAATGTCTATTTAGTTCTTTGGCCCATTTTTTGATTGGGTCATTTATTTTTCTGGAGTTGAGCTGTAGGAGTTGCTTGTATATTTTTTGAGATTAGTTGTTTGTCAGTTGCTTCATTTGCTATTATTTTCTCCCATTCTGAAGGCTGTCTTTTCACCTTGCTAATAGTTTCCTTTGATGTGCAGAAGCTTTTAAGGTTAATTAGGTCCCATTTGTTTATTTTTGCTTTTATTTCCAATATTCTGGGAGGTGGGTCATAGAGGATCCTGCTGTGATGTATGTCAGAGAGTGTTTTGCCTATGTTCTCCTCTAGGAGTTTTATAGTTTCTGGTCTTACGTTTAGATCTTTAATCCATTTTGAGTTTATTTTTGTGTATGGTGTTAGAAAGTGGTCCAGTTTCATTCTTTTACAAGTGGTTGACCAGATTTCCCAGCACCACTTGTTAAAGAGATTGTCTTTAATCCATTGTATATTCTTGCCTCCTTTGTCGAAGATAAGGTGTCCATATGTGCGTGGATTTATCTCTGGGCTTTCTATTTTATTCCATTGATCAATATTTCTGTCTTTGTGCCAGTACCATACTGTCTTGATAACTGTGGCTTTGTAGTAGAGCCTAAAGTCAGGCAGGTTGATTCCTCCAGTTCCATTCTTCTTTCTCAAGATCGCTTTGGCTATTCGAGGTTTTTTGTATTTCCATACAAATTGTGAAATTATTTGTTCTAGCTCTGTGAAGAATACTGTTGGTAGCTTGATAGGGATTGCGTTGAATCTATGAATTGCTTTGGGTAGTATACTCATTTTCACTATATTGATTCTTCCAATTCATGAACATGGTATATTTCTCCATCTATTAGTGTCCTCTTTGATTTCTTTCACCAGTGTTTTATAGTTTTCTATATATAGGTCTTTAGTTTCTTTAGGTAGATATATTCCTAAGTATTTTATTCTTTCCGTTGCAATGGTGAATGGAATTGTTTCCTTAATTTCTCTTTCTGTTTTCTCATTATTTATAGGAATGTGATTTTGTGTTTGATTTTATATCCTGCAACTTTACTGTAATCATTGATTAGTTCTAGTAATTTTCTGGTGGACTCTTTAGGGTTTTCTATGTAGAGGATCATGTCATCTGCAAATAGTGAGAGTTTTACTTCTTCTTTTCCAATTTGATTCCTTTTATTTCTTTTTCTGCTCTGATTGCTGTGGCCAAAACTTCCAAAACTATGTTGAATAGTAATGGTGAAAGTGGGCACCCTTGTCTTGTTCCTGACTTTAGAGGAAATGCTTTCAATTTTTCACCATTGAGGATAATGTTTGCAGTGGGTTTGTCATATATAGCTTTTATTATGTTGAGGTATGTTCCTTCTATTCCTGCTTTCTGGAGAGTTTTTATCATAAATGGATGTTGAATTTTGTCAAAGGCTTTCTCTGCATCTATTGAGATAATCATATGGTTTTTATTTTTCAATTTGTTAATGTGGTGTATTACATTGATTGATTTGCGGATATTGAAGAATCCTTGCATCCCTGGGATAAAGCCCACTTGATCATGGTGTATGATCTTTTAATGTGTTGTTGGATTCTGATTGCTAGAATTTTGTTAAGGATTTTTGCATCTATGTTCATCAGTGATATTGGCCTGTAGTTTTTCTTTTTTGTGGGATCTTTGTCAGGTTTTGGTATTAGGGTGATGGTGGCCTCATAGAATGAGTTTGGAAGTTTACCTTCCTCTGCAATTTTCTGGAAGAGTTTGAGCAGGATAGGTGTTAGCTCTTCTCTAAATTTTTGGTAGAATTCAGCTGTGAAGCCGTCTGGACCGGGGCTTTTGTTTGCTGGAAGATTTTTGATTACAGTTTCAATTTCCATGCTTGTGATGGGTCTGTTAAGATTTTCTATTTTTTCCTGGTCCAGTTTTGGAAAGTTGTACTTTTCTAAGAATTTGTCCATTTCTTCCACGTTGTCCATTTTTTGGCATATAATTGTTGATAGTAGTCTCTTATGATCCTTTGTATTGTCTGTTGTGATCTCTCCATTTTCGTTTCTAATTTTGTTGATTTGATTTTTCTCCTTTGTTTTCTTGATGAGTCTGGCTAATGGTTTGTCAATTTTATTTATCCTTTCAAAGAACCAGCTTTTGGTTTTGTTGATTTTTGCTATGGTCTCTCTTTTGTTTCTTTTGCATTTATTTCTGCCCTAATTTTTAAGATTTCTTTCCTTCTACTAACCCTGGGGTTCTTCATTTCTTCCTTTTCTAGTTGCTTTAGGTGTAGAGTTAGGTTATTTATTTGACTTTTTTCTTGTTTCTTGAGGTGTGCCTGTATTGCTATGAACTTTCCCCTTAGGACTGCTTTTACCGTGTCCCACAGGTTTTGGGTTGTTGTGTTTTCATTTTCATTCGTTTCTATGCAAATTTTGATTTCTTTTTTATTTCTTCTGTGATTTGTTGGTTATTCAGCAGCGTGTTGTTCAGCCTCCATATGTTGGAATTTTTAATAGTTTTTCTCCTGTAATTGAGATCTAATCTTACTGCATTGTGGTCAGAAAAAATGCTTGGAATGATTTCTATTTTTTTGAATTTACCAAGGCTAGCTTTATGGCCCAGGATGTGATCTATCCTGGAGAAGGTTCCATGTGCACTTGAGAAAAAGGTGAAATTCATTGTTTTGGGATGAAATGACCTATAGATATCAATTAGGTCTAACTGGTCTATTGTATCGTTTAAAATTTGTGTTTCCTTGTTAATTTTCTGTTTAGTTGATCTATCCATAGGTGTAAGTGGGGTATTAAAGTCTCCCACTATTATTGTGTTATTGTTAATTTCTCCTTTCATACTTGTTAGCATTTGTCTTACGTACTGTGGTGCTCCTGTGTTGGGTGCATATATATTTATAATTGTTATATCTTCTTCTTGGATTGATCCTTTGATCATTATGTAGTGACCTTCTTTGTCTCTTTTCACAGCCTTTGTTTTAAAGTCTATTTTATCTGATATGAGTATTGCTACTCCTGCTTTCTTTTGGTCCCTATTTGCATGGAAAATCTTTTTCCAGCCCTTCACTTTCAGTCTGTATGTGTCCCCTGTTTTGAGGTGGGTCTCTTGTAGACAACATATGTAGGGTCTTGTTTTTGTATCCATTCAGCCAGTCTTTGTCTTTTGGTTGGGGCATTCAACCCATTTACATTTAAGGTAATTACTGATAAGTATGTTCCTGTTGCCATTTACTTTATTGTTTTGGGTCTGAGTTTATATACCATTTTTGTGTTTCCTGTCTAGAGAATATCCTTTAGTATTTGTTGGAGAGCTGGTTTGGTGGTGCAGAATTCTCTCAGCTTTTGCTTGTCTGAAAAGCTTTTGATTTCTCCTTCATACTTGAATGAGATCCTTGCTGGGTACAATAATCTGGGCTGTAGGTTATTTTCTTTCATCATTTTAAGTATGTCTTGCCATTCCCTCCTGGCTTGAAGAGTTTCTATTGAAAGATCAGCTGTTATCCTTATGGGAATTCCCTTGTGTGTTATTTGTTGTTTTTCCCTTGCTGCTTTTAATATTTGTTCTTTGTGTTTGATCTTTGTTAATTTGATTAATATGTGTCTTGGGGTGTTTCTCCTTGGGTTTATCCTGTTTGGTACTCTCTGGGTTTCTTGGACTTGGGTGATTATTTCCTTCCCATTTTAGGGAAGTTTTCCACTATTATCTCCTCAAGTATTTTCTCATGGTCTTTCTTTTTGTCTTCTTCTTCTGGAACCCCTATGATTCGAATGTTGTAGCGTTTAATATTGTCCTGGAGGTCTCTGAGATTGTCCTCATTTCTTTTAATTCGTTTTTCTTTTATCCTCTCTGATTCATTTATTTCTACCATTCTATCTTCTAATTCACTAATCCTGTCTTCTGCCTCTGTTATTCTACTATTTGTTGCCTCCAGAGTGTTTTTAATTTCACTTATTGCATTATTCATTATATATTGACTCTTTTTATTTCTTCTAGGTCCTTGTTAAACCTTTCTTGCATCTTCTCAATCCTTGTCTCCAGGCTATTTATCTGTGATTCCATTTTAGTTTCAAGATTTTGGATCAATTTCACTATCATTATTCGGAATTCTTTATCAGGTAGATTCCCTATCTCTTCCTCTTTTGTTTGGTTTGGTGGGCATTTATCCTGTTCCTTTATCTGCTGAGTATTCCTCTGTCTCTTCATCTTGTTTAAATTGCTGAGTTTGGGGTGTCCTTTCTGTATTCTGGCAGTTTGTGGAGTTCTCTTTATTATGGCGTTTTCCTCACTGTGTGTGGGTTTGTACAGGTGGCTTGTCAAGGTTTCCTGGTTAGGGAAGCTTGTGTCGGTGTTCTGGTGGGTGGAGCTGTATTTCTTCTCTCTGGAGTGCAATGAAATGTCCAGTAATGAGTTATGAGATGTCTATAGTTTTGGGGTGACTTTGGGCAGCCTGTATCTTGAAGCTCAGGGCTGTGTTCCTTTGTTGCTGGAGAATTTGCTTGGTATGTCTTGCCCTGGAACTTATTGGCCCTTGTGTGGTGCTTGGTTTCAGTGTCGGTATGGAGGCATTTGATGAGCTCCTGTCAATGAATGTTCCTTGGAGTCAGGAGTTCCCTGGAGTCAGGGTTTGGACTTAAGTCTCCTGCTTCCGATTATCGGTCTTATTTTTACAGTAGTTTCAAAACTTCTCCTTCTATACAGCACCATTGATAAAACATCTACATTAAAGATGATAAGTTTCTCTACAGTGAGGGTCACTCAGAGAGGTTCACAGGGTTACATGGAGAAGAGAAGAGGGAGGAGGGAGTTAGAGGTGACCCAAATGAGATGAGGTGAATCAATAGTGGAGAGAGTGGGCTAGCCAGTAGTCACTTCCTTATGTGCACTCCGCAACTGGAGCACTCAGAGATGTTCACGGGATTATACAGAGAAGAGAACAAGGAGGAAGGTAACAGAGGTGGCCAGAAGGATAAAAGGGGGGAATGAAAAGGAGGGAGACAGATCCAGCCAGTAATCAGTTCCTAAGTGTTCTCCACCATCTGGAACACACAGAAATTCACAGAGTTGGGTAGAGTAGAGAGGGGTTAGGGGGAGGAGACACAGGCGACCTGGTGGAGAAAAAGGAGGGTCCAAAGGGAGAGAGAGCAGTCAAGCCAGTAATCTCACCCCTAGTGAAAAATGGGTCCTGAAGATTGGGTCCTTAAAGGTACAAAATTGGTAACAAATACATAAAAGCAAAAATTAAAAATCTAGAGTAGAGTTTGGAATTTCAAAAATACGATGTTAAAGAAAAGAAGAAGGAAAAGAAAGAGAGAAAAACGAACAAACAAAAACAAGGTCGCGAAAATTATAAAGAAAGTACAGGTACAAAATTGATAACTAATACCAGAAAGCAAAAATTAAAAATCTAGAGTAGAGTTTGGAATTTCAAAAATACGATGTTAAAGAAAAGAAGAAGGAAAAGAAAGAGAGAAAAAATGAACAAACAAAAACAAACAAGGTCATGAAAATTATAAAGAAAGTACAGGTACAAAATTGATAACTAATACCAGAAAGCAAAAATTAAAAATCTAGAGTAGAGTTTGGAATTTCAAAAATACAATGTAAAAAAAAAAAAAAAAAGAAGAAAAATAAAGAGAGAAAACAAACAAACAAATACGAACAATGTCACAAAAAATTATAAAGAAAATACAGGTACAAAATTGATATCAAATACCAAAAAGCATAAATTAAAAATCTAGAGTAAAGTTTGGAATTTCAGATATACAATGTTATATAAAAGAAGAAGAGAAAGAAACAGAGAAGAAGAAAAAAAAAAAAAAAAAAGTCACAGAAATTATATTAAAAAAACTATAGGTACAAAATTGATAACATATACCAAAAAGCGAAAATTAAAAATCTAGAGTAGAGTTTGGAATTTCAAAAATACAATGTTAAAGAAAAGAAGAAAAAAACAAAAAACAAACAAACAAACAAAAAACAAGGTCAAAAAATTATAAAATATATATATATGAAGTTTGCTGAAGAAGAAAAAAATAGGGTCTTTTTTTTTTTTTTTTTTTGCAAAGTAATAGGTTATAAAAGTGAAAATTAAAGGAACAATAGAGGACTTAAAATTTTTTTTTTTTTTTAGTTAAAAAAAAAAAAAAAGAATGATCGTAAAAATAATAAAAATATATCTAGGACTTTTTTTTTTTTTTTTTTGTGGGTGTTGTGGGTTCAGTTCATTTTTGGCTAGTTCCTTGGTCAGATTTATATTTCTCAAGATCTATAGGCCCCTTCCTATGTAGTCCGTAGTAACCACAGGGTTTTGATCTATTGCCTGTAGCTTCCAAGGCGTTTCCCTCTGTTATATCTTCTTCTGTTTGCTAGTCTCTTCAGTATCTGGTTTCCGCCCTGACTCAAAGGGCACGGTGGAGGACACTTTTTTTTTTTTTTTTTTTTTTTAGGCTGGAGTAAGCGTCTTTAAATTTCATGGCTGCAGTCACCATCTGCAGCGATTTTGGAGCCCAGGAAAATAAAGTCTGTTGCTGTTTCCCCATCTATTTGTCATGAAGTGAATTCACTACCAGAATTAGAGCTAAGAAGTGAAGGATGTTGTAATATACTGTCTCCAATTTTAAGGAAGTGACAAAGGAAGGGGAGCAAAAACTCTTGGCATGAGAATTTGAGTTCATTACTTTTTATTGATGGTTTGTGATAAGAAGTATATGATCTTTTCATTGATGAGTTTATTACTTTTAATATCCCAGATCTAGACCCCAAGTCTTTGAAAGAGGCAAGAAAACTTTCAGATTCAATCTTGCTGTATTGTTTTTCCTCCTCTAAGATTTAGGCCCAAGTCAGTTTATTCAAACTTCAGTAGCATTGTTTCCTTTTTTCCCCCCAGAAATCCATAGATCGCACATGCTGCTAAGTCGCCTCAGTCATGTCCGACTCTGTGTGACCCCAAAGATGGCAGCCCCCCAGGCTCCCCCGTCCCTGGGATTCTCCAGGCAAGAACACTGGAGTGAGTTGCCATTTCCTTCTCCAATGCATGGAAGTGAAAAGTGAAAGTGAAGTCGCTCAGTTGTGTCTGACTCTTAGCGACCCCATGGACTGCAGCCTACCAGGCTTCTCTGTCCACGGGATTTTCCAGACAAGAGTACTGGAGTGGGGTGCCATCGCCTTCTCCGTGAGCCCCCTCCTATTTTCCTGTCCTTGAACTAAGGCTCTTCTCTACGTGAAGACTTTACCCACTTTATTGGAGGAAAGAGCTAGAGCTTGTGAGTTATAGTCACTTGATCTTTCTAACCCTCTGTTTTTGTCTTTGCAGCTTCAGGAAAGTGAAAGTCACTCGATTGTGTTTGACTCTTTGCGACCCCATGGACTGCCTTCCATGGAATTCTCCAAACCAGAATAATGGAGTGGGTAACCTTTCCCTTCTCCAGGGGATCTTCCCAACCCAGGAATTGAACCAGGTCTTCTGCTTTGCACGTGGATTCTTTACCAGTTGAGCCATAAGCTTCTTTCAAATCATAGCATCATAAACGTCCCCCCCACCCAGCTCACTTTCAGAGAGATTTTACTTTTCCATAAGTTGGTTGTCTGAGCACAATAGACTGATGATAGATAAACATATATGCAGATAGATAGCATGCATATTACAGACTGTTTACATGTAAACACATATTTTATATGCATACACACCTGGTTTATATGAGTTTTCATAATTTCTAGACATATATATTTTAAATATAAATGTATGATTCATGGACTAAATATAAACCTTATACATAAAATATATGTTATAAAATATTCTTCAAAAGCTACTAAAAAGGAAAAGTTAAGTTGCCTTGTTTTAGAAAATTTATTAAAGGTTTTTTAGTAAATATTCTAATATAATGAAAACATTTATAAAGAAAACAAAAACAGTTTGATAATTTTGTTCAATGTGAAATAAATGTTGCACAATCATATAAAGTCTGTACTAGTGAATCATATTAAATAACAGAAAAAATAAATTTCTATGTCTGATAACAAATATGATTACAGGTGTATTGTTTTTATCCATACAATGAGGTATTTCTTGGTATTTCATGAAACTTAACATAATTTTTCCTAAAAATTTGATGTGAATTAACAAAAAGTTTGTTTATTTCATGTAAGTATATTCAGACTTGAGTGGAAATGGCAAATAAAATACTAGATTTTCTCGTATTAGAGTTGTGCTTTAGAATATCATGGGCTCCCCTGGTGGCTCAGCAGGTAAAGAATCCGCCTGCAGTGTGGGAGACCTGGGTGCAATCCCTGCATTGGGAAGATCCCCTGCAGAAGGGAATGGTTACCCACTCCAGTATTCTGGCCTGGAGAATTCAGTCCATGGGGTTTCAAGAGTTGAACACAACTGAACAACTTTCATAGACATTTTATTATATTGTGAATTATTATGAAAGAAATATAGTGATGGCCTTGATTTTTAGAAGGTATTAGATAGAAAGATAGAAACTTTGCAAGGAAAAGTTCACTGGATTGGGAATTTCTAACTCTGGCACAATTCAAGTAGAAAATCTCTAATGCCTAAGAGGAAGACAGGTGCATTTTATAGTTGCAAATAATATTTCTCAAAAGTATAAAAATAAATAGACCTTTTGGGTGACCGATAGGATAAATGGAATAGTGATACCTTGTGGGATTTTTTTTTTTAAGAGATCTCAATCATTTACGGCCATAAAATGGTAGATTATATTTAGAACACTAAATTTATTTCTGTCAATTAGTAGTTTTTCAGTTTCATTGGGTGAGACAGAGGGAACGACATAATGCTTTTCTGAGAAGTTTGAGATATAGTGGGCTCTTCTATGCAGTTTTTAAAAGTTCTGATAAAAGTTCCAGGTCATGAATTCATGACTACCTTAACAAAAACAACTGAATAAAAATTAAGCAGATTTGTATTCAAAATATTCAAATCAGAAGGGATGGGAAAACATCTTTTCTTTACAATTTTTTATAAATAAAATTGATGGGAAAACAGCTTTTCTTTACAATTTTTTAAAAGTTGTCTTGTATAAAAGTAAGCACTGTTGGAAACTCAGGACTTAGGAAACAAAGAATAAAAATAAAATGAGAGACATAAAGAGCACATAAGTGATCATTAAGGTTTTTGCAATCTATTATCACAATTTTCTCTGATATTAAAACAGATTCACATAATTAATTTGAGGTAATATATCAGAGATATGATAAACATTTGTTGTTTTCTAATAACTTTTCAAACAATAGCTTCAAAGAAAATCTTAAAAGCTGTTTAGTTATTAGTATAGAAAAAAGGTGAATTAAAATTAATATAAACATTTATTCAAATACAGATTTATGAATTTGTATAAAGTTTATCTGAATTCTAGCAGTTGGATTGCAGTCTTCTCAAAATCCTGCTCATTTATAAAACCATTTTATGTAATTATATCTCTTTAAACTAAGCAGTCTAAGTAGTGAATATTCTGTACCTATTTTTACATTTCCTGCTTATTTGATGAATTTTAGAAATTTATTGAGGGAAAATTTGTCAAATATAATTGTATATATTTCAAGTGCACAACATGATAATCTAATGTACACACACATTGTAGAATGATTACCATATTAACATAATTAACATCCATCATCTCTGTGTATGTGTGTGTGTGTGAATGTGTGTGTGAATGTGTGTGTGATGAGAACGCTTAACGTCTACTCTCAGGAACATTCAAGTATATGATGGAGTATTATTAATCATTGTAGCTATGCTATGTGTTAGATCCTCAGAATTTACTCTTTCATAACTGAAAATTTACATTATTTGACCTATACTACCCTATTTCCTGCTCCCCCAGCCCCTTGGCAATCAGCATTCTTACCTCTTTTTGTTTGATAATTAGCTTTTTTAAAAAAAGATTTCACACATTAGTTATTCCATACAGTATCTGTCTTTCCATGTCTGACTTATTTCACTTAGCCTAATGACCTACAGATTCATATTCATGTTGCTTTGTTATGGCAAGTGGCAAGACTTCCTTACTTTTTATGGCTGAATAAATAATATTCAACTATATATACTTATATGTCACTTTTTCTTTATCCAATCATCCATTAAAAGACATTTAGGTCATTTCCATGTCTTAGCTATTTTTCATTGCTGCAATGAACATGGTATGAAGGTATCTTCTTAAGATACTGATTGTAATTCCTTTGGATAAATAGCCAGACATGAAATTTTTGAATCATAAGGTAGTTTAATCTTTGAGAAATGATCCTATTGTTTTCTGTAATGGCTGGGCTGTTTTACATTCCCACCAACAGTGTGTAATAGTTGCCTTTTCTCCACATCCTCACGAGTGCTTTTCACTTGTCTTTTTGATAGTAGCCATCCTAAAATGTGTGATGTGATACCTCATTGTGGTTTTGACTTGCATTTTCCTGATGATTAGTGGAACTGAGCCCTTTTCATATATCTGTTGGTCATTTGTATGTATTCTTTGGAAAAATTCCTACTCAGATCCTTTGTATATTTTTAAACTGCATTCTTTTTTCTATTTTGCTTTTGAGTTGTATGAGCTTTTTATGTACTTTGGATATTAATCTCTTACCAGATATAAGATTTGAGGGCATTGTCTTCATTCTGTAGATTGCCTTTTCAACTTTCTGATTGTTTCCTTTACTACACAGAAGGATTTTTAGTTTGATACAGTCCCACTTTTTCTCTTTTGTTGCCTTTGCTTTCAGTGTCTTGTCCATGAAATCACTGCCAAGGCCAATATCAAGGATCTTTTTTCCCAGTGGTTTCCTCTAGAAGTTTTGTAGTTTCAAGTATTATTAATACATTGAAATCTTTTATCTATTTGGACTTAATTTTACGAGTGGCATAAGACTGGGGTCCAGTTTCATTCTTTTGCATGTGGAAATCAAGTTTTTTCCCAGCAGCATCATTTATTGAGGAGATTGTATTTCTCCATATTATGTTCTTATGTTCTTGTCAAATACTAGTTGACCACATATGTGGTGGCCTATATCTGAGCTCTGAAGTTTGATTCATTAGTCTGTGTGCCTGTTTTTAGCCCATACTTTATTGTTATGATAACATATCTTTGTGGTATAATTTGGAATCAGAGTATGACATCTCCTGATTTCTTCTTCCTCACAATTGTTTTAGCTATTCAAAGTCCTTTTGCTTCTGCACAAATATTTGAATAGCTTTATTTTCTACTTCTGTGAAAAATGCCACTTAAATTTAGATAGAAATTACATTGAACCTTTAGAATTTTTGAATACTTTGGACATTATCACAAATTAATTCAATTATTTCAATCCAAGAACATGGAATAGCCTGACGTTTATTTGTATATTTTTAATTTCCTTGCATCAATATATTTAGCTTTCAGTGTACAGGTCTTTCACCTCCTTCGTTAGATTTATTCCTAAGTATTTTACAGGTTTTAATATTGTTGTGAATAGGACTGTTCCTTAATTTCTCCTTAACATAATTCATTAGCGTATAAAATGCAAGCTTTTTGAAGTTAATTTTATATCTTGCAGTTTTATTATTTTATTCTAACAGACTGGCTCCAAATAGGAAAAGGAGTATGTCAAGGCTGTATATTGTCACTCTGCTTATTTAACTTATATGCAGAGTACATCATGAGAAACGCTGGGCTGGAGGAAGCACAAGCTGGAATCAAGATTGTCAGGAGAAATATCAATAACCTCAGATATGCAGATGATACCACCCTTATGGCAGAAAGTGAAGAGTAACTAAAAAGCCTCTTGATGAAAGTGAAAGAGGAGAGTGCAAAAGTTGTCTTAAAGCTCAGCATTCAGAAAACTAAGATCATGGCATCTGCTTCCATCACTTCATGGCAAATAGAGAGGGAAACGGTGGAAACAGTGTCAGACTTTATTTTTCTGGGCTCCAAAATCACTGAAGATGGTGATTGCAGCCATGAAATTAAAAGACACTTACTCCTTGGAAGGAAAATTATGTCCAACCTAGACAGCATATTAAAAATCAGAGACATCACTTTGTCAACAAAGATCTGTCTAGTCAAGGCTATGGTTTTTCCAGTGGTCATGTATGGATATGAGATTTAACTATAAAGAAAGCTGAATGCTGAAGAATTGATGCTTTTGAACTGTGGTGTTGGAGAAGACCTTGAGAGTCCCTTGGACTTCAAGGAGATCCAACCAGTCCATTCTAAAGGAGATCAGTCCTGGGTGTTCATTGGAAGGACTGCTGTTGAAGCTGAAACCCCAATACTTTGGCCACCTTATGTGAAGTGCTGACTTATTGGAAAAGTTCCTGATGCTGGGAAAGACTGAAGGCAGGAGGAGAAGGGGATGACAGAGGATGAGATGGTTGGATGGCATCACCAACTCGGTGGACATGAGTTTGAGTAAACTGCAGAAGTTGGTGATGGACAGGGAGGCCTGGCATGCTGCGGTTCATGGGGTTGCAAAGAGTTGGACACAACTGAGTGACTGAACTGAATTGAACAGTTTTGTTTGGTGATATTGTCAAGTTTTTTATGTATAAGATTATATCATCTGCAAATAGATAATTTTACATCTTCCTTTCTCATATGGATAGTTTTTTATTTCTATTTCTTGTTAACTTACTGTGGGTAGCATTTCCAGTATTGTGTTGAATAAAAATGGTAGCGTGGTCCATCATATGTGACTTTTACTATGCCAAGGAGTTTCTTTCTATTACTTGTGTGTTGAGAATTTTTATTATGAATGGATATTGAAGTTTTTCAAATATTTTTCAATACCTATTGAAATAATCATATTATCTTGTTCCTTCATTCTGTTAATGTGGTGTATCATCTTTGGTGATTTGCATATTTAGAATCATCTGTATATTGCAAAATTAAGTCTCATAATGTAGATCATTTTATAACATATTCTTGAACTCAGCTTGCTGGCAAGTTGTTGAGAATGGTTACACCTATGTTATCAGACATAACGACCTGTAATTTTCTTTTTCTTGCCATGTCCTTGACTGTAAGTCTTTGTCAGGATAGTAAAGTCCTTGTCAGTCTTTAGTCAGGATAATGCTCATCTCATTAATGAGCTCTTTCCTCTTCAATTTTTTGTTAGAGTTTGAGAAATAGTTGTATTTATTCTTCTTTAAATGTTTGGTAGAATTCATCTGTGGAGCCATCTACTCTTGGGCTTTTATTTACTGCAAGATTTATAAATTATTGGTAAAATCTTCTTGCTAATTATCAATCTCTTAAAATTTCTGTTTCAGGGTTCAGTCTTGGTAACTTGTTTGTTTCTAGGAATTAATGCAATTCTTTCAGGTTTTACATTTTCTTTGTATATACATGGTTATAGTAGTATCTTACAATCCTTTGTGTTTCTGTGATATCACAATGATTTCCTCATTCATTTATAATTTCATGAAATGGCATCACATCTGTTTTCTTCCTGGTGAGTCTAGCTAAAAATACTTATCAATTTTATTGACTTAGAAAAAACTTCATTTTGTTGGAATTTTCATTATCTTTCTAGTCTCTTTTTCAGTTATTTTGACATTGGTTTTCATAGTTTTTCTTTCTGTAAATGTTGAACTTGGTGTATTCTTACTGTTTTTTTCCCTTGAGATTTAAGATCAGGATGAGATAATTTGAGATTTTTTTAAAATGTAACCCTATGTCACTATAATCATCCATCTTAAAACTGGTTTTACTCCACCATGTGAATTTTGGTATGCTGTGTTTTCACTGTTTTTTATCCCAAGATAATTTCTGATACTTATTTTGATTAATTCTTTGATCCATTAGTTGGTCAGAGATGTGTTGTCTCATTGTTACATATTTGTGAATTTTTAGCATTTGTCCTGCTTTTGACTTCTAGTTGTGTTAAGAAAAGATATTTCTTATATTTTAATTTTCTTAAATTTCTTGGGACTTGTTTTGTGATCTAACATATTGTCTGTTCAGAATATTCCATGTGCGCTTGAGAAAAATGTGTATTCTGGTGCTATTGGATGGGATGTTCTGTGTATGTCTATTCATTTGATATAAAGTATAATTCAAATCTATTATTTTCTTTGATTTTCTACCTGGATGATCTAGCAATGGTCAGCAGTGAGATATTGATATTCTTTACCATGATTATATTGCTATATATTTCTCTCTTCAAATCATTTAATAATTGTTTGATATATTTATATGCACCATATCGAGTTTGTGTATGTCTACAAGTTTTCAGTCTTCTTTGGGCTTCTCTGGTGGCTCAGTGGTAAAGAATTCTCTTGCCAATGCAGGAGATGTGGGTTCAATCCCTGGATCAGGAATATTCCCTGCAGAAGGAAATGACAACCCACTCCAGTATTCTTGCCTAGAAATCTCATGGACAAAGGCATCTGGCATGCTACAGTCTGTGGGGTCACAAATGAGCCATATAAAACTTATTAGCTAAACAATAGCACATCCTTTTCAGGAACTGACCTTTGTGTTAATGTATACTGACTTTCTGTGTCTTGTTACAGGTTTACACTTGTAGTCTATTTTGCCTGAAATAAGTATAATTACCCCCACTCTCAGTGAAGATCTCTTTGAGTTGAATACCTTTGGGGATATTTGAGCTTTTGGTACCTGAATGGCCATATTTTAACCACAGTTTAGGGGAAGATTTTAGCCATTATTTTTTGAAATAAATGGTTTGTCCCTTTCTCTCACTTTAATCTAAATTTCCATAACATGTTTAGTTTTGTTAGCTCGTGTCCCATAATTCATTTAGATCTTATTTACTCTCTTCACTCTAATATCTTTTTTTCCCCTCCTTCGACTGGATAATATCTAGAGATCTTTCTTGAAGTTCCTAGGTTCTGTCTTCTGTCTAATTGTGTCTGCTGTTGAAGTTCTCTATTTCATGTTTTATTTTGCACACTGTATCCTTCATTTCAAGGATTTGTTTAGTTCTTTTTTATGGTTTCTTTTTGTTGAACTTCTCATTTTGTCCATGCATTATTTTCCTGAGTTTATTGAATGGTCTATCTGTAGCCTCTTGAAACTTGCTCAGCTTCCTTAAATCAATGATTTTGAATTCCTTTTAGATAACTTGCAGATCAACATTTTTTATGTAGAGTTACTGGAAAATTGTTTTCCTTTGGTGTAATGTTTCCTGGATTTTTGTGTTTTTCGTGTCTTTGTTCTGATGTCTACACAACTGAGGGCACAGTCACCTCTTTAAGTCTTTTTGAACTTAGTTCAGTGGGGAAAGACTTTCACCCAACGGTGGCAGTGAGGACACCAGCTGGATGGGTTGCAGTAGCTTTGGTTCTTTGTAAGTCATGGTGGCCCAGCAGCTCTGTAGCTGTAGCTCTATTAGCTATGGTACACGACTTGTGGGGAGGGGTGTCTTCTGCAGCCAAGACTTCATTGGTCCTTGGGGCAGTTGTAATTAGGGTTATGAGTATCTTTAAAAACAAGGCTTGGAGAAGGAAATGGAAACCCACTCCAGTATTTTTGCCTGGAGAATCCCATGGACGGAGGGACCTGGCAGGCTACTCTCCATGGGGTTAGCAAGAGTGTCGGACACGACTTAGTAACTAAACCACCACCAACAGAGACAAGGCTACTAGGGTCCTCTTGTTTTGTTTTGTTTTTGCCTTGGAAAGGAGGTTGTAGCCAAGGGGATCCCTCCTAGAATCTGGTCTTGGGTGCTGGCACTCAGAGCAACAGCAGAGCTAGAATCCTGAGATGAGGCACATGCAGAGCTAACATATCACCTGGATGCTGAGGTACAAGTTGACCTGCTACAGAAGTAGTACTGCTGTCTAAGGTGTGGCCGTGTGTAGATCTCCTGTGGAACCAAGGGTCTGTGTCTCTGGAGATCACCATGGTAACTATGGCTGAGGGGTCAGTGCAGCAGCGGCAGGGGTCCTGAAATGACAAGGACTAGTGGATTAGGCACAGAGAGCAGGGTGTGGTATCAACACAGCCTGGAGTGGTGGATCTAAGTCCCAGCTGGAGCTGCAGGGAACAGCAGCAGGAGAGCAGCAGCATGTCAAGATCCATCGAAGCCTTGTTTTGGGAACCTGTACCAGAGCTCAGCAGAGGCTACCCAGATATCCTGGGACAAATCTATGACCTGGAACTGTGAACCGGTCTGAGTATTGATAGCTGTGGTCTGTGTGTGCTGAGGCACTATGGTAACCTGGTTTTGGAGAACAGGGCCCAGCACTGACTGGGGCCCCTTGCAGGCAGGTCTCATCGGAGCAACACGCTATCCCCTGGAGTAGGTATAGCAGGGGTTGCGGGGGCGGGGGGGTGGGGGGAGGCTCTAGGCAGCCCCATCAGCTGGCGTCAGCTTTAATGAAGATTGAAGGAGATATTTTTATCAAAGAGTGCAATAATCCACGTAGCTAGGCTTCCAGGGACCCTCCTGCTCTCTGTTTCCTGTGGGCTATCTTTCTTCTAAGGCAGTCCCACCTGGCACTGTGCTGTTCTTGACTGGAGGATGGGGTGATAGGGTGATGCAGGCAAAATGTTCCCTGTGATTTTCTATGTGGCCATTCTCAGTTTTTTATCTTGGTGGAATTTTTGCTGCTGCTTTTCTGTAATCCAGAGCTTCCCCTGAGCTATTTTGGTTGAATTGCAGCTGTTCATTTGTTGCATTTTCTTTTTTTTTTTTTTGGGGGTGGGTGAGATAAGTGTTGGAATCTCCTAACCCTCCATTTCACTGACCTCACCTCCCCTAATGCATTTTTAAAATTACACTAATCTATGTAGATTTGGGAACTTAGGCTAGGGACACACAGGTTCATTGCCTGGAAAATATCTTATGGTTAAGATTCCATTTGGATTTTCCTGTCTTATATATTTTGGTATTGAATTAAACATGCAGAGACACAGCACATATTGTGCCTCAACTCATTATTCATCAAATGTAGAAAAAGCCTTAGATCAGAAACATCAATATCCAAATTATTATCGCTATTTTAGTACATACGATGTTCAAGATACTGTTTCAAGAACTGCTTCAACTCTGAAGGTCTATAGTATGATCCCTTTTCCTCTTGAGATGCCTAGTGTCTAGCTATGATACTGAAAGTACACATAGAAGATTACTATGACCCATTTGAGCTTTTAAAGTGAAAAAGCATTTATAATAGGAAGGAAAGTCTGTTTTGTGAAGGCACAGTGATGGATTAGGGTTATTACAGAATAAGTTTGTATTATAGTTATTGAGGCTTTCCTCATATAAGCATTTTTTACAGTAAGGATACATAATCTTTTTCCTTTCACAAATGTTTCCAATCCAGATATATTTAGGAAACTCAAGAAAATCATATTACTGAACTTCTTACAACAAATATGCATGGTGAACATATAATCAAGGGTAATTGTATTCTGATTTCCCAAACTAACATGGCAGGAGAATTCATTTTTGGGCACAATATCTCAATATTCTGTATATGATAGACTGAAAATTGTTGCCATTGTTGAATAAAATTGAATAATACTTTCTTTCAAATGCAATATGAAGGGAAAGTTATGATATTAATTGCATTGATTAATAAAACATTAATATATACAGGACATGATCCTGGTACCTCTGTGTTACAGATGAGATGTTAATCAATCTCTACATTTTCCAAGATTACACAATGGTTAGCATCCTCTAATCTCATGTATATAGTGATTTGTAACATTAATGTTAACTGAGCACCAGAATGATGAATTTTCATTCAGCTGGTTAGTTCATAAAACGTACTTAAAGCTTGTCCCAGAGATGCATCAGAAATTCATGAACACTTGCAGATAGATGGTTTGCTGGCACTCTGTTTCATCAGGGCTCTCATCTCTTCAAATATTTAAGGATGGATTTTACTCAGTTACTATTCTTTTTATTCTAGGGAAACATTTATTTTTTTTGGTTGAGGGAAATTTGATGTACAGTTTTACCAGTTAAAAAGTGAGCTATATATTTGATTTTAAATAGACATGACTCCACACCTTTTATTTTTTGTGTTGTCCCATGGACACACATTTGTTTGATTGAACTTCTGTGAGTCAAGAATTTGAAAATAACTAGTTTTTTAGAATGCAGTCAGCTAATCTCTTTTAACCTCCTTTCTCTAGTTCATATCAAAATTCTGACATTTATGGGAAAAAAGCATATTTTAAATAGTGCCACTAACATAATAAAGTACATTTTTACCATTTTGAGTTTTCCAATAACAGTTTTTACAGTAAAATCATGAGTTTTAATAAATCTTAAATAGTCAACTGCTTTAGGAGGTCATTCATTTAAAAAAATATTTACTGATCATTGTCAGTCGTTCAAAGATGGAAGGTAAATTTTTGTGTGTCATTTTTATTTTTTAATGTTCAATTGATGCACATGTAAAGACTGTGTATTTTACATTGTCACCAATAAACTTTAACTTTTATTTTAGGGGTCTCTCAAACTAAAAACTATGGGAGAGGGAGAGGGTGGGATGATTTGGGAGAATGGCATTGAAATACATATAATATCATATATGAAACGAGCTGCCAGTCCAGGTTCGATGCACGATACTGGATGCTTGGGGCTGGTGCACTGGGATGACCCAGAGGGATGGTATGGGGAGGGAGGAGGGAGGCGGGTTCAGGATAGGGAACACATGTATACCTGTGGCGGATTCATTTCGATATATGGCAAAACCAATACAATATTGTAAAGTTAAAAAATAAAATAATAAAATAAAATAAACTATATCTTGTGCACACATTAGCAAGAATGACTGAATTGACTATATAGATAAGTTCCTTATTTTAGTTTTATCAATTCTTTTGATACCTTCCCAAGCATGACTATTGTTTCACATATTTTGTTGTTTCTTTCCACTTGGAAGTAAATATTAACTTTGTTTATACCAGACAATAGATATTTTCAGCAATAACATGACAGGCTATGGTATGCTTTCAAGTATGTATATCCATCAATCATTAAGAAATTATGTTCCATTAAGTTTATATTTGTACAGCTTTTCACCATGTACTTTCATACACATAGTTTGGTTTCAAACTTTATGTTCTCTTAGTTTTCCAAATTAGATTAAATTCTCATATTGACTTTTTTGACAAATGTAATAGCATATGTGGTAATAAACTTTTTGCAAGGTGTATATTAATCATTCAGACTAAAAGCATTTTATTAATTTTATAATGAGAAAGCAAGAAAACTTTTACAGTTATACATTATAGTCTAATTCAACAACACCATTTAAAGGATTTTAACTCCATTTTGCCTTTTTATTACTTTTATCCTCTTATCATGTCTCTGTCTCAGAAACAATCACCAGATTTCTGTGATAACAATTCACAATTACTTCCAAATTTCCTCTGGTGCTGTTGCTGCTGGTGCTAAGTTGCTTCAGTCGTGTCCGACTCTGTGCGACCCCATAGACGGCAGCCCACCAGGCTCCCCCATCCCTGGGATTCTCCAGGCAAGAACACTGGAGTGGGTTGCCATTTCCTTCTCCAATGCATGAAAGTGAAAAGTGAAAGTGAAGTCGCTCAGTCGTATCTGACTCTTAGCGACCCCATGGACTGCAGCCCACCAGGCTCCTCTGTCCATGGGATTTTCCAGGCAAGAGTACTGGAGTGGGGTGCAATTGCCTTCTCCGAGTATAGCTCTAGTGTTCCATATTAGAAGAAAGAGTATCTTTACATTACTTTTCTTTTTCCATAGATTATCTACATTGACAGCTTGAGAACTGTAAACAAAAGGGTATTGTACTCTAATTAAAGACATGATTTAACAGAAAAACAAATGTACAGGAGTATTTTGAAAGTAAATGCAAAAGAAAGACAAGCTTAATAAAATTTTCAAGAGGTTAAGTATTAAGATGAGAAGAAATATAAGAACATTTTTATTTCTATTTTTAAATAAACTTTTTAGGATGCTTAGTTTCAGAAAAATTTAAAAAATAATACAGAGAAGTCCTATATAACTACCTCACACCTAGTTTCACTTATTATTATCATCTTACATAAGTTTGGAAACTTTGTTACAATTAATGAACAAATATTGATAATATTATTTTTAGCCAAAATCCATAATTCAGATTTCTTTGTTTATTTACTTTTTTACTTTTTATGTTCTTGAATCCTATTCAGGATCTTACATTTAGTTATTATATCTCCTAGGTTCTACTTGGCTCAGATATCTGAAACTTTCTTTGTTTCTCATAAAGAAAAGAAAAAAAACTTTCCTTGAAATACATATACCTATGACTGATTCATGTAGATATATGGTGGAAACCAACACAGTGTTATAAGGCAATCATCCTCCAATTTAAAATAAATAGTTTTCTTAAAAAAGAAAATTGCATGAAGTATGTGTCAGCCATTTGTAACATGTCCTTCAATTGGGAACATTCCTGATGCTTTTCTCATGATTAGACTGCTCCTGTGTCTTCTGGGGAGAAAGACCAAGAGGTAAAATTCCACTTTGATTACATCATATCCAGTTTACATGCTTATCCGTCTGATTTATGTTGATATTGACCTTGATCATGTGACTGAGATTGTATTTGACAGTCACATTGTATTTGATTGTATTTGAGATTGTATTTTCTACACTGTAAAGTTATTCTTTTTTCTTCCTTCTCATGCTATAATCTTTGGAAATAGGCCACTACACCCACATTTAAAAATGGGAAGTTATGCTCCCTTTCCTCAAGGGAGGATTATTTACATATTTAAAAAAAGTTCTCCCTGAGATTTATCTCCCAATCTCCATTTATTTATTTATTAAATTAGTTATATCTTCATGAACTCATGGATATTTTATACTTTGGAATATAATCTAATACTTTTCGGTCAGATTATTCTAGCTTTGACCGGGTGGAGCTCTTTTGCTTGGTTCCTATGCACCTTTGAAATGCCCTTTCTTAATGGATTGTGCACTTGTGTGTGTTTTATTTTGCTTTTGAAGGCTTCCATAAGCTGATTCTTGTGTATTTCCTGTTCCTGTCCTGAAATCAGTCACTTCTCCAAAAGTTCTAGCTTCTTTTAGTAGGGAATGATATGAAACCACAGTCTTAAGTGCTTGATACAGTCGATATTATTTTGGCTTTACCAAGTCTTTTGCCTTTCCATATAGAATTTACAGGCAATTTGAGCATATGTACAAAATAGTTTTCTTGGATACTGATTGAGGTTGCATTGTATCTATAGGTGGATTTGGGATATACTAACATCTTAGCAATATCAAATCTTCTATTCCATAAACATGAAATGTAGCTCCATTTATTTAGAACTTTGATTTCTTTTATCAAAGTATTCTATTTTTCCATAAATAAATTCCATACATATTTGATTAGATTTACACCCACATATTTCACTTTTTGGTGCAGTTTAACTTTTTACATTTCAAATACATATTATGCATTTTTTTTGTAAATAGGAAATTAATTGATTTTTTTTATGTGAATTTTGTATACTACAGACTGGCTATATTCATTTTTAGTTTCAAGATATTTTTGTTGATTCTTCAGAATGTGTTACATAGGCAATCATATCATTTGTGAACAAGGATAGTTTTATTTATTTGTTTCTGATCTCTATATTTTCTCTTTTATGACATTCTGCACATTGTTGAATAGAAGTAGTCAGAAAGGACCTTGCTTTGTTCCTATCTTTGGGGTCAGAAGGTCAACTTTCTCTCATTAGTATTCTTTTAGCTATAGAGTTTTTGTAGAAGTTCTGAAGTCGAGGAAGTGTCCCTCTATTTCTAGATTTCTGAGAATTTTATAATAAAAGAATGTTGGAATTTTTCAAATAGTAGATGTTGTTGTTTACATTGATCAATACAGTCATTTGTTTCTTCTTCTTTATCCTGTTGATGAACTGGATCACTTTTCCTAATTTTCAAATAACAGCCGGAATTGATCCCAGTTGGGTATGGTGTAAAACTTCTTGTATGCATTTTTATGTTTAATTTGCTAATACATAATTGAATTTTAGGTACATTTTAAGAAAGCAAAAACCCACATAATATTACATAACATGCCATTTTTTGATATATGTTACTTTTGCTATTTATGTTAGAGAAAAACTATCTTCAGTTATTGCTTTTATTTACCTAAGAGAGCCATGTATTTTCATCACAATTATAGTTGTAATGTTTTTAAACATTTTTATTTTTCAAACTTTCATTTTAAGAATAATTATCATTGGCATATAGATTTTTGTCTACTATAAATATTCATATCTCTGGTTTACTCTTTATTTTTGATATTATAGGCTTAATATTAATAACCAGATGACATACTTTTTACCTTACACATCATTTTTTCACTAGATATATTCACATTTTATTTTTTTATAACAAGTAATGTTAAAGGTTAAAGAACATTTTATTGTATGTATAAAACATACATGTATGAAGATAATTTCATTTCTATTCTTTGTAATTGTAAATAAAATTAATATTTTTCTATTTGGGTTTGAATGTAGACAATATTTAAAGATTATGATTTAGAACCACATAATCTGTATTATGGAGCTTCCCTGGTGGCTCAGTGGTAAAGAACCCACCTGCTAATGCATAAGACATGAATTTGATCCCTGACCCAGGAAGATCCCCTGGAGAAAGAAATGGAAACCCACTCCATTGCCTAGAAATTCCCATGGACAGAGGAGCCTGGTGGTTGCAAAGTCCATTGGTTGCAAAGAGTTGGATATGACCTAGTGATCTTGGTCAATATAAAGTATATAGTATATCATGACTTTTCTTATGTTTTTATATGTTAATTGCTGAGAACCAGTCATGTGCAGTTCTGCTAGATAAACGATGCTAGCACTATGCAATCCAATCTAACTCTTTATTTTTCAATGGATAAAACACTCAAAAGTCAGAATTATACAGTTATTATAGGATATATTTGAAAGTATAGAAATAAAACAAAACGTTCTCTGGCTTCATGCTTGTTGTCACATATTGCAGGATTTCCTTCTTTTTAAGGCTGAATAATTATAAGAGCCATGTTTTCTGTATCCATTCATCCATCCATGAATTTTTAGTTTGTTTACACATCTTGGCTATTGTGACTAAGGCTACAATGAATATAAAAGTGTACTAGTTATTTCAAGATTTGCATTTCAGTTCTTGAGGATAAATACTCAGAAGTAGGATTGTTGGATCATATCATAGATATATTTTAATATTTGAGGAATCTCCATATTGTTTTCCATAGTGACTTTACCATTGTAACTTTCCACCAATAGTGTACAAGAGTTCCAGCTGCTCCACATTTTCACCAGTATCTGATATCTTGTTTTGGGTTTTTTTTTTTGATAATATTATTCTAATGGGTATGAGGTGATATCTCATTGTGATTTGATTTCCATTTTCTTGGTGAAGTGATGTTGAGCATCTTTTTATATACCTGTTGACTATTTGTTTGAACATTCTTTGACATTGCCCTTCTTTGGGATTGGAATGAAAACTGACTTTTTCCAGTCCTGTGGCCACTGCTAAGTTTTCCAAATTTGCTGGCATATTAAGTGCAGCACTTTCACAGCATCATCTTTTAGAATTTGAAATAGCTCAACTGGGGATTCCATCACCTCCACTAGCTTTGTTCATAGTGATGCTTCCTTAGTCTCACCTGATTTCACATTCCAGGATGTCTGGCTCTAGGTGAGTAATCACACCATTGTGGTTATCTGGACCATGAAGATCTTTTTTGTATAGTTCTTCTGTGTAATCTTGCCACTTCTTCTTAATATCTTCTGCTTCTGTTAGGTCCATACCATTTCTGTTCTTTATCGAGCCCATTTTTGCATGAAATGTTCCCTTGGTATCTCTAATTTTCTTGAAGAGATCTCTAGTCTTTCCCATTCTATTGTTTTCCTCTATTTTTTTGCATTGATAACTGAGGAAAGCTTTCTTATCTCTCCTTGTTATTCTTTGTAACTCTGCATTCAAATGGATACATCTTTTCTTTTCTCCTTTGCCTTTAGCTTCTCTTCTTTTCTCAGCTATTTGTAAGGCCTCCTCAGAAAACCAGTTTGCATTTTTTTGCATTTACCCGCCTTATGGCAGAAAATGAAGAGGATCTAAAGCGCCTCTAGATGAAAGTGAAAGAGGAGGCTGAAAAAGCTGCCTTAAAACTCAACATTCAGAAAACAAAATCATGGCATCTGGTCCCATCACTTCATGCAAATAGATGGGGAAACAATGGAAACAGTGACAGACTTTATTTTCTTGGGCTCTAAAATCACTGCAGATGTTGACTACAGCCATGAAATTAAAAGATACTTACTTGTTGGAAGAAAAGCTATTACCAACCTAGCATATTAAGACTCAGAGACATTTCTTTGTTGACAAAGGTCTGTCTCTTCAAAGCTATGGTTTTTCCAGTAGTCATGTGTGAATGTGAGAGTTGGACTATAATGAAAGCAGAGCACTGAAGAATTGATGCTTTTGAACTGTGGTGTTGGAGAAGACTCTTGAGAGTCCCTTGGACTGCAAGGAGGTCCAACCAGTCCATCCTAAAGGAGATCAGTCCTGAATATTCATTGGAAGGACTGATGCTGAAGCTGAAACTCCAGTGCTTTGGCCACCTGATCCAAAGAACTGACTCACTGGAAAAGACCCTGATGCTGGGGAAGATTGAAGGCAGGAGGAGAAGGGAACAGTAGAGGATGAAATGGTTGGATGGCATCACCAACTTGATGGACATGAATTTGAGCATGGTCTGGGAGTTGGTGATGGACAGAGAAGCCTGGCATGCTGCAGTCCATGGGGTCACAAAGAGTTGGACATGACTGAGCGACTGAACTGAACTGAACTGACTGTTTATATTCTTGGAGAAATGAATATTCTAGTATTTTCTGCATTTTTAAAGAAACTAAATGCATAATTGAGAACATTTTAAATGTCTGTTGTGTGCCAAAAATAGGAATAGCAGAAATCTTCATTAAGAGGGCATTGGTTAAAAAACATTTTAGAAAAGGAGATTATAGAGAAGAATTGTTCTTTGGGGCCTATTGGAATTGTTCTGTATTAGAGTAAAATGGCTAATTCTTTACGTCTTCTCCATCATTGAAAATGGACCATCTCAAGTGTGAGCTTGGGGCAGGTTAGCCCTTTGAAGCTGAGATGTACCCTGAAGGGACTGACAGTTACAACACTGAAGGTCATACACTGATGACACTCCCAGAAGTTGTGCATAGATTTTTTTCTTGCATTTCCATGTCCATCAAGGCTTACCTGTGATGCTTGCATCCATTATCTTATATGCCTTAATGAAGAAGCTCCTCCAAGAACCACATGGGCATCTATTCCTAGAGAAAACTTAAAAGAAAGGACTAGTGAGAAGAACTTCAGATTTTGTTGCCTCAGCTTCCCCTGGGACATAACTGATAATTATGTTTTTCATTGTCTACTTTTATTCTAAATTTTTCTCAGCCTCAGCTGGTCACGATGTTGGTCTTGGTGTCATACCTGTTGGGGGTAAATCAGATGCTAATTACTGAGGCTTCTGAGTCACTGGTCACCATTGTATGTCTCATTCTGGGATTACTGCTGTTTTTATGGTATTATTAGAATTGGATAAGGGAACAAATAAGTGGGGAAACAATGGAAACAGTGACAAACTTAATCTTTTTAGGCTCCAAAATCACTGCAGATGGTGACTGCAGCCATGAAATTAAAAGATACTTGCTACTTGGAAGAAAAGTTATGACCAACCTAGATGGCATATTAAAAAGCAAAGACATTACTTTGCCAACAAAGGTCTGTCTAGTACAGTCTGTGGTTTTTCCAGTAGTCATTTATGGATGTGAGAGTTGGACTATAAAGAAAGCTGAGCACCAAAGAATTAATGCTTTTGAAGTGTGGTATTGGAGAAGACTCTTGAGAGTCCCTTGGACTGCAAGGAGATCCAACCAGTCCATCCTAAAGGAAATCAGTCGTGAATATTCATTGGAAGGACTGATGCTGAAGCTGAAACTTTAATACTTTGGCCACCTGATGGGGAAAACTGACTCATTGGAAAAGACCCTGATGCTGGGAAAGATTGAAGGTGGGAAGAGAAGGGGATGACAGGATGAGATGGTTGGATGGCATCATCAACTCAATGGACATGAGTTTGAGTAAACTCTGGGAGTTGGTGATGGACAGGAATGCCTGGCATGCTGCAGTCCATGGGGTCACAAATCTTTGGACATGACTGAGTGACTGAACTGAAGTGAACTGAAGGGTGTACTGAGCAGTATTACCATCTATTTCTTCCTGCATCCATTGGTTAACAGCAATGCAATCCTAGTTCCCCTTTCAGAAATAGGAAGTACAAATTTCCCAAGGGAGTCTTTGGGAGTGGTAATAAGTGGGACCACCCCTGCTCTTGGCATCAGTATCATATATACTTCCAATTGGTGACACAGTACTAAATAAGGAAATTTGATTCAACTATTAACTGCAAGTTTTCAATCAATATTGTCAATAGCTTACATGTAACCTCTATCAGTCCCTCCTGTGAATGCAGTATGATACAGCCAGTGGATCTCATGATCATTAGCTGGTCTTATACCCCCTTGGTCTGATGCTTTTTTTCTGTGGGATTACATGCTGGTGGAGCAAACACTCTGTAAGACCCTGGGTGGTTGTGCTAAGGTCTGGAATAAAGTAGGTAAACTTTTATCTGGGATATGTATCTACTTTCAACAAAATGCATGAGTTGTTTTCAAAAGGATAAGCAACTATGCCTGGCTGATGGCATGACTTTCTCTGGAACACTAGGGGCCCATGAGGTAGTTTTCCCACTGAGACCTTTCATGAATGTAGCACTTTTGTACAAATACGACTAGGTTCTTTCATTTTCTTGAACATCGTAGGGTCTGCCAGGTTGTGTGGCCCAAACAGCAGGGCTATTGTGGAGTAGCCTGCACTACTTGTGGATACTTTTCAGCTCCATGTATCCCCTCCAAATTAAAACCCATTGTGTTATTCATCATAAGACCCTAAGTTCTTCATATACATCTTGTGCCTTTTCTGGGATTTGAAGAAACCTCCAGCATTGTCCTTCTTTCTTTGTGGCAGGAGATGTAATTGACAGTCATTTTTCTTAAGATGGGATGTCCTTGATTATTAGGTCCCTAAATTTTACTGATGTGACTGGCCTCTGATCATTCTTCCTAATGATGGTGTGAGTTTAGTAGATCCTTGCTATTCTTTTTCCTTTGAATTCTTTGTTTTATACTAACTATCTCCACAATTTGCTGAAGCCTGGCCTGCTAGGTAAGTGAGGCTATCTTAATACTTTTCATCCAGTCTAGCTATTCAGTGTCATGAAGCACGCAAGAAGTTGTTCAGTCCTTTATCATCAGAGAAATGCATATCAAAACCACAATGAGTTACCATTTCATACCTTTTAGAATAGCTCTCATTAAAACACACACACATACACATGTGTAAAACCACAAAATAACAAGTGTTGGCAAGGACATGGGAAAAATCAAACCCTCTTGCATAGCTGATGGTGATGTAAAATAGTGTAGCCCCTGTGGAAAACAGTTTGCAATCCCTCAAGAAACAAATAAACAGAATTATCGTATGATCCATCATTATACTTCTGAATATATACCCAGATAAAAGACTTTAACAGATATTTGTACACCTATGTTCATGACAGCATTATTCACAATAGCCAAATTAGGAAACAATCCAAGTGTCCACTGATGGATAGATGAATATATACATGTATACAAGGGACTATTATTCAGCCTCAAAAAGAATCAGATTCTGATGAATGCTGTAATATGGATGGATCTTGAAGGCATTATGCTAAGTGAAATAAACTAGTCACTAAGGAAAAAAATATTGAATGAATCCACTTAAATAAGGTACCTAAAGTAGTCAAATTCATAGAAACAGAAATTAGAATGGTGGTTTCCAGTGGTTGGGGGAGGGTGGAAAGGGGGTTTAATATTTAATAGATATAGAGATCCTAACTGGGAAGATGAGAAAGTTCTGGACATGGATGCTAGTGATCATTGCATAACCATGTAAATATAGTTAATTCCACCAATTTGTCCACTTAAATATGGTTAATTTCATGCTATGTATAGTTTCACTTCTTTGTTTGCATACTCAGTTGTTTCCAACTCTCTGTGACCCTACAGACTGTAGCGTACATGGCTCCTCTGTCCATGGGATTTCCCAGGCAAGAATACTAGAGTGGGTTGCCACTTCCTCCTCCAGGGGATCTTCCTGACCTAGAGATAAAATCCACATTTCCTGCATTGGCAAGCAGATTCTTAGTTTACTAAACTATATATATTACTAACCTAAATAGCATATTCAAAAGCAGAGATATTACTTTGCCAACAAAGGTTCGTCTAGTCAAGGCTATGGTTTTTCCTGTGGTCATATATGGATGTGAGAGTTGGACTGTGAAGAAGGCTGAGTGCCAAAGAATTGATGCTTTTGAACTGTGGTGTTGAGAAGACTCTTGAGAGTCCCTTGGACTGCAAGGAGATCCAACCAGCCCATTCTGAAGGAGATCAGACCTGGGATTTCTTTGGAAGGAATGATGCTAAAGCTGAAACTCCAGTACTTTGGCCACCTCATGCGAAGAGTTGACTCATTGGAAAAGACTCTGATGCTGGGAGGGATTGGGGGCAAGAGGAGAAGGGGATGACAGAGGATGAGATGGCTGGATGGCATCACTGACTCGATGGACGTGAGTCTGAGTGAACTCCGGGAGTTGGTGATGGACAGGGAGGCCTGGCATGCTGCGATTCATGGGGTCGCAAAGAGTAGGACACGACTGAGTGACTGATCTAATCTGATATGTGCTATATAGTTTACTAATATATATTATATATTTGTTCATTTTCTAAAAATAAAAAGTATATCAATATTTTCTGTTCCTTCATCTCAAATGATACCATGTAATATTGCATGCTCTCAACATTTTGTGAAATTTGTCTTTCTCAAGATATTAATCCTACATACCAGTTCATGAAATAATAATCTAATAACTTAATAAATACAAATGAAACATTCATTCAGAATTGTATAAATATTTTTTCACTAAAACATAGTGTTATTAACATTTGAGGTTGATTAATAATCTTCCCCAAAATATTAGTAATATTTTCTCACATTCTCTACAGTCTCTGGACTAATTATAGCATGACAAACTTGATTTTCAAGACATCTAAGTATCTTCTCTGTCCTTACTTTGTATCAGTCACTTCCTGCTGTCGTATTACTTATTTACTTCAATATTTTGTTATAACAGAGGGTAAACTCCATGAGGAGGAAGCTTGTCCATTTTATTCACTCAAATAATCCCATCCCATTCTCTGTAAGGGTGCTGAAAATATAATAGAGTTCCTAATAAAATGGTCAAACAATTAAATAAATGTAATTTTCTTACTCTTAATTTCAAGTGATTATATTACTAGATACCACTCACTGGATGCTATTCACCTGTTTGGGCTTCCCTGCTAACTTGGTTAGTAAAGAATCCACCTGCAGTGCAGAAGATCCCGGTTCGATTCCTGGGTTGGGAAGATCCCCTGGAGAAAGGAAAAGACTACCCACTCCAGTATTCTGGCCTAGAGAATTCCATGGACTGTATAGGTAGTGGGGTTGCAAAGAGTCAGACATTACTGAGTGACTTTCACTCACTCATTTATTTACCTGTTAGGTAAAATGTGTTATGAATTTTAACTCAATACATGTAAGCAATTGCAATTACTACATGTATTTATGAATTTTGCTATTTAAAGTGCAATTTTTTTTTTTTTTTGGTTGTGCAGTGAGGCTTATGGGATCTTAGTTCCCCAACCAGGGATTGGACCCAAGCCCTTAGCAATGAAATTGCAGAATCCTAATCACTGGACCAGCAGGGAATTAGCAATACATTTATTTTAAACAAACTTAAACTATATTTTTTGTTCATCTTCATGTGTTATTGACTATCCCTAGATTCTGTATGCTTTCTTGGATTATTTTCAGAAATTCTGTGTTTGTAGCCAGACTCTGTTCAGAAATCTGAATAAATTGTTCTTTGGAAATATTTAGTTATGGTAGCATTTCAGTTGTACTTGTTTTCTGTTTGTCTATTTGTTTCTGTCTATGGTGATTCTATTGGATAATTTTGTTACTTCTCTTGAAAAAATCTCTAGTACTATATGGGAATTGATTTGGATATCTGGATAGTTATGTAACTAGGTGGAAACATTGGTGTGCAAATGTTCTTATGCTCTCAGTCCTGCCATGTCATGAGTCTGTGTCTAGTTCATATTTACCTCATCTGCAGTTATAAAAGATCCAGGTTCCAATGAGGTGAATGGATAAATAAAATATAGTGAAAACTATTATATAGGAAGCATTGTATTAAACTTTTTCTTTGTTACTGAATATTATTAGCTCCTAATATTCTGGACCTGTAGAATAGCAGGAACTATAATAACCAACAGTGTTTGTCTCCAAGCCTTGTGTATACTCTGTGAAGCAAATTCTTTAAAACAACAGCAACAACTTCAAATACCTACCACTTATTTTTCAACAATCAGGAGTTAGTGTTAGGTTTATTCCTTTATTTTATTTCATGTATAGCTTAAATGTTAATAATTTGTAAATCATCCTTCTATTATCTGTTAAACTTACAAGTAATCCAGTTGTTATAAACCATTTTATCATTTTCTTATATTATTTTAAATTTTAATATGAAGACTTGGCTAAATCACAAACAGCACAGTTGTTTTCTCTAGTCAGAGACTTGCAAACATTTATTCCACAAAAGTACACTACTTGTCACCAAAGAAGTTATATGCATGGATAGAGATTGCTCAGGGAAAAACTTCCACTGTAACTGACAAAACAAGGAAATGTGCTTGCCCAGTTGAAGGCTGGTTAATAGTGTTATCTCTATATACAAAGGATAGCATATTAAACACAGAGCGAATTGGTATGACACAAATAAAAATACTTATTTTACCAACATAATAATACTTGCATAGATTTTAATATTAAAAATATATTTATATACTATTTGCAGAAAACTTAATTAAAATGGAAATTGGATTTACATTGAGAGTAGAAAAAAAAATAGCAATATTGAGTAAATTTATTGTTGCATGCATCTATGACATGTGACCGCAGCATAATTTTGGCTGTATAATTGGGTTTCTTACAAAAGTCAAAGACCCCAATTTTACCTTCAGTTCAAAGCAGAAAGTAGACATATATTATTGTGAATTTTATATGAAAAACAAATGATAGAATTTTACTTATGTTTATTTCATGCTAGCTACTGAAAAATATGAACAATATATTTAAAAACAGGCAATATAATTTGATTATATGTTTTGGAAGAAAGTAACAAACACATTTGGCTTTGAAGCAATCTTGACAATTTTTTATAGTAATTTTTCACAATTATATATGTTTTTATAGTAATTTTTCACAATTATATATGTTTACTTTGTTAATTAACTACCATAAAAATGTCTCAAGTTATCACAATGAGAAAAATAAACATGCTGTTATTTAGTATTAGCCTTTGATATATGCTTTATATAAAGTTCTGTCACCGATTTTAATAATTCTAAAGACAAGGAAATAGTAACTCCACTTTCATATTCAAAATACAAATGTACAGGCTTAGGTATTAAATACCTTTCTCTAGTAAATACTGCTAGTATCTGAGACTCAAATTTACTAGATATTCAGACATGCTTTAACTTTGTAATGTCCTGATGCTTTTTCCAAGATATAAAACTGCTCCAGATTTTGCCATATTTTCTGACATAGTTCTCTAAAAACTAATGTAGCTATATTAGCAATATAAATTATCAGACCATGAAATAAGCATTAAAGTCAATTTTTAACAATATCACTATGTTTTTGCTAATATACTTAAAAAAATACTCTGAGTAGATAAAGCATAGCCATGGGTCAAAATTCAAAAGTTCCAGGGACTAAACATTTACAGTGAATCCTTGTTATGCCCTGGCCCCTCATAACATTGTTCCCTTTCCTAGGGCAGCTTTTGTTATCAGTTCTTCCTGAGTGTAACTAGAGACAATTTATTCATAGAAAAACAAATAATTATATAGTCTTGACCAGAACTGTTACTTCTCTTGATAGAATCTTTACTAACTTAATTTATATGCATTGATTTATCTATGGATGGATAGATATGATTATCTATGGATAGGTATTAAAAATAAAACTATGTAACTAGACAGATGTTTCAGTTCAGTTCAGTCACTCAGTCATGTCCGACTCTTTCCAACCCCATGGACCAGAGAATGCCATGCCTCCCAGTCCATCACCAACTCCAGAGTTTGCCCAAACTCATATGTCTCTATAGGAGGTTTTCTGAGAGACTATTTTCTTGTATTTAAGGGAGTGTCTGATAAGGACTGCCAGGTTTATGTGTGTGTGTTTTAACTCTGTGTTCTGTGTTTTTGTGATTTTTGATGGCCATTTTGCTTTGTCTGGCCACCATTTGGAGAAGGCAATGGCACCCCACTCCAGTACTCTTGCCTGGAAAATCCCATGGACAGAGGAGCCTGGTGGGCTGCGGTCAGTGGGGTCACTAACAGTCGGACACGACTGAGCGACTTCACTTTCATGTCCATTGAGTCAGTGATGCCATCCAACCATCTCATCCTCTGTCGTCCCCTTCTCTTCCTGTCTTCCTTCTTTCCCAGCATCAGAGTCTTTTCAAATGAGTCAGTTCTTTGCATCAGGTGGCCAAAGTATTGGCTTTTCAGCTTTAGCATCAGTCCTTCCAATGAATACTCGGGACTGATCTTCTTTAGGATTGACTGGTTAGATCTCCTTGCAGATAGATAGATATGCAGAATCTGGAGAAATTGTCCTTTTCAGATCATAATGCTGTGGTAGTAATTCAGTCATAGTTTCTTTTCTTGTGTTGATTGGTTTCCGTCTGTGGTAATTCTCTTGGATAAGCTTTACCAAGTGCTGCAGTGATATTCAAGGTTCCACAAAGCCTGTGATAGGAGAACCCAGCCAGTCAGTGATTTACCAAAGTCTTCCTCATTAAGTCCCTTTTTAATAGGACTTGTTGCTACTCTTGACATTGAGTAGAGCTTAGCTGGGCAAGCAATTGAGAGTGAGGCTAAGGTTTCAGCCACTTTGAAGATCTACAGTTAGGAAACATGTTCAGACACCTTAGAGGAAGCCAATATGGATAAAGAGAGAGGTTTGGAGGGTGAGGTGCAACTTAGAGAGTAAGAAGTAGTGTTTCCATGTGTTAACTGTGGAAGAGTTTAGTATCCAGATAATGCAGGCCTTTCTCAGTCATGTGAACTATTTAGATAGCACGTAAATATCATGGAAGATTTTTGAAGGAATGATGGGACCAAATTAAGGAGTTCAAAAGTTCATAAAATAGTGAATTAGCCTTAGTGTGAGAAGTGAGAGAGACAGACACAAAAGGATAAATAGGAAGATGGCATAGAAATTGAGGCAAGATTTGACATAAGCCTTTAGAAAGTGGCAGCATTTGACATGGAGGGCAAAGGTTTTCAGAGAAGATAGGAAATTAAAATTGGTAAAAATGGTGGTGATGTGGAAGACCAAGTGAGAGCCTCTGTCAGTGCCTTGTGCTTTTTATCTGGCATGCTTCCCTGTGTTCTGGAAGAGAACAGACCACCCTAGTTTATCTCATGAGTACAGAAAATGGGAAGACTGGATCTGGGGACCCAGTGTGTGGTCCAGTTTTCTGGACTTGACACAATTCCTTTAGTTTTTTTAAGAAAACATTTACCTGTTTTTGTTTTTTGCTTGGAGATTAAATCCTAAAAACCAGATATAGGAAATGAGGTAGAATGTAGCAAGAGGTTGCTTATGCCATATACTGACTTCTGACTGCCAGAATCCTCCCCTGAAATCCTAGTTCTTATTTCTAGCAGCCACTGTTTCCAGAGCACAACCCTCTCCTGGATTCAGTAGGCAAATCAAATTCTTTCTTTGCTGTCTTTGTTGTTGCTGTTCAGTTATCGACACATATCCTATTCTTTGTGAACCCATGGACTGCAGCACACCAGGCCTCTTTGTCCCTCACCATCTCCTGGAGTTTGCTCAGACTCATGCCCATTGAATCAGTGATGCCACTCAACCATCTCATCCTCTGTCACCCTCTTCTCCTCCTCCCCTCTGTCTTTCCCAGCATTACAATCTTTTCCAATGAGTCAGCTCTTAGCATCAGGTGGCCAAACTATTGGAGTTTCAGCTTCAGCATCAGTCCTTCCAACGACTATTCAGGGTTTATTTCCTTTAGGGTTGACTTGTTTGATCTCCTTGCTGTCCAAGTGACTCTCAAGAGTCTTCTCCAGCACCACATTTTGGCAGCATCAGTTCTTTTGCACTCAGTCTTCTTTATGGTCCAACCATCACATCCATACATAACTACTGGAAAAAGCATAGCTTTGACCATGTGGATATTTGCCAGAAAAGTGACGTCTTAACTTTTTAAGATGCTTTTTAAGGTTTGTCGTAGCCTTCTTTCCAAGAAGTAAGTGTCTTCTAATTTCAAGGTTGCACTCAACATCTGTAGTAATTTTGGAGCTGAGAAGAGAAAATCTGTCACAGTTTCCATTGTTTCTCCATCTATTTGCATTGAAATAGATGCAAATCACACTGTTGGCAATTTGATCTCTGGTACTTCTGCCTTTCCTAAACCCAGCTGTACCTCTGGAAGTTCCTGATTCACAGACTTCTGAAATCTAGCTTGAAGAATGTTGAGCATAACCTTGCTAGCTTGGGAAGTGAGCAAAATTGTCTGATAGTTGGAACAATTTTTAGCACTGCCCTTCTTTGGAATTGGGATGAAAACTGACATTTTCCAGTCCTGGGGCCACTGCTGGGTTTTCCAGATTTGCTGACATATTGAATGCAGCACTTTAACACCATCAACTTTAGGCATTTTAAATAACTCAGCTGGAATTCAGTCACTTAGACTAGCTGTACTGATGGTAATGCTTCCCAAGGCCCACCTGACTTTACACTCCAGGATGTCTGGTTCTAGATGTGTGACCACACCATCATGGTTATCCTGGTTATC
Organism: Bos mutus; assembly: GCF_027580195.1. NCBI lineage: Eukaryota > Metazoa > Chordata > Mammalia > Artiodactyla > Bovidae > Bos > Bos mutus. The sequence goes on from NC_091632.1 coordinate 75,671,305, forward strand.
AAGACCATTTTTGCACAGTTCTATGTAGATGGTGTATGGCTGAGTTTTAAAGGGTGAACCACAAGCTTTTTTCTTCAACTATTCTAGACAATTCTTTTCTAGCATTTAATATCTGGATATGAAGTATGATGATTTTCATTTTTTTTTGATTTTCACTTTTAAAATTATTTTTCCATACATGGATGCTTGAATGACTTTGCTCTATTTAAATTCCCACACTTTTAATGTCTAATAAGGAAAATTCCTCTTGTCAGATATAATTGTTAAAATTATAGCAATTAATTTTGATAACTATTCTACTGAGAGTCACATGTACCCTTTATTTTTACATCATTTTCTGTAAATATATTTGAAATAATAGACTTAACTGGAGGAATACAAGAAATAGTATTTAATACTTAAATAAAGTTATTCTATAACACAAGATAATTGGAATCCCAGAGAATCTCTCTCTCTCCTTCTTCATGGTGAATTCCTACATTTATGGGGTTTCATCTTGAAGGTGAAAAGCAGATTCTATCACTAATTGTTGTTTCTGTCACTAATTTTTGGAACCCATTAGTGCCCGTCTCTCTTAAATGAATTCCATAGCAGGCCCTATGTGTGTGTGTGTGTGTGTGTGCTCAGTCACATCAGTCTTATCTGACTCTTTGTGACCCCATAGACTGTAGCCCCTCAGGCTCTTCTGACCTTGGGTCTTTTTCCCAGCAAGAACACTGGAATGGCTTGCCATGCCCTCCTCCAGGAGATCTTCCCAACCCAAGGGCAGAACCCAAGAGTCTCTTGTGTCTCCTGCATTGCTGGCAGATTCTTTACCTGCTGAGCCATCAGGAAGGCCAAAGCAGACCTTGGATTGTATGCAAATAAGCCTATTACTGCAGTGCCTGCTATCTGCAATTCCCAGAGCAGCAGTCTTCTTTTCTTGTACTGTGTACTTCAGTTGTTCTGCTAAAAAGTGATATGTTATCTATTAATATGCATAAAATATTATAAGATTTTTGATGAATTCATAGTACTATATATATGTGCCAGCAATCTTTTTCATTGCCAAAGACATTGCATTTTATGTTTAAAATATATCTGTCCTTTATTTTGCTGAAGTACTTAGTGGACATACACATGGCTCTGATTGGGGTTCTCAAACTAGCAAGGAGATCAAATCTGTCAGTCCTAAAGGAAATTGGGCTTCCCTCAAGGCTCAGATGGTAAAGAATCTGACTGCAATGTGGGAAACCTGTGTTTGATCCCTGGGTTGGAAAGATCCCCTGGAGGAGGGCATGGTAACCCACTATAGTATTCTTGTCTGGAGAATCCCCATGGACAGGGGAGCCTGGCTACTGGCCATCCTGAATATTCATTGGGAGGATTGATGCTGAAGCTGAAGCTCCAATAATTTGGCCACCTGATGCAAAGAGCCAACTCATTGAAAAAGACCCTTCTGCTAGGAAAGATAGAGGGCAAGAGGAAAAGTGGACGATAGAGGATGACATGGTTGGATGGCATCACTAATTCAATGGACTTGAGTTTGAACAAATTGCAGGAGATAGTGAAGGACAGAGAAGCCTGTCATGCTGCATTCCAGGGTGTTGCCAAGAGTCAGACATGACTGAGTGAACGAAAATGACAACATGGCTCTGATAGTTTGGTAGACAGACACTAGTGTTACTTCCAGTTACAGCTGCTTACTGGCACAATTGTTAATCCTTCTTGCCCTTAGTGTTTGCTAGACTTACTGATTCATTTCTTACAAAAACTATGGCAGAAATTATGGGATGTCAGACTGAAATTAAGTTATCAAAATTGATGGCCATCAAAGCTGTCTTTGGTGTTGTCTTATCTTTGTCTTGCATTGTCCTACGGAAGCCATTTGCTGTGACATTAGGAAAGCTCATTGAGATATCCACATGATGAGAAACTGTCCTACCATTAACCACAGGGCAACTCAGATGCAGACTCTTACTCTCAGTCAAGCCTTCAGATAAGACCACAGCTTTGGTTAACATCTTGCCTGCAAGCTCATGATGAACACTGAGCCCAATACATGTGCTGAATCGTGATGGGTTTCCTGCACTGAGCTAAAGGATTTTGGGTATTTAGACCTCCTAAGTGTTGATGTAATTTGTAGATTAAAAATACAGTGTTTTTCCTGTTTAAATTATTCTTCTCTCCAACTCACTAAGAGTAATATTCTCACATACTAGGGTGGGGGAATCTATTAGAATACAATTAATCATTGACAACTTTTGTAGTCAAAGTAATTACCCAAATTAATCAGGTCAGTAGATAATGTCCTATGTCATCTGGCCTGTAATTTGACAATCTGATTCAATCTGAACTGATTTTGTTTTTTCAAGACTTTTCCTTGGTTCTCCTTTACCAATGTAAATTCCCACATTATTTTTGTTTTTGTCATTTCTGTTGTTATTGTTATTAATTTTATAGAAATTCATCAAGAGCTAGGCTTTATTCAAATGAAGCCAAGAACTAAAGTTTGGAGATTTATACATACTCTTACTTCCCTATTTTAGACTAGTTTTAAAAACAATGAAAATTGCTGGAATATTTCAGGATATAGCTCCTTTATGTAAATAATAAAAGTAAAAAGATCTAATGCATGTATATTTTATATGTCATTTTTGGGAATTGAAAACATAGACTATATCCATCTCTTTTGAAAGTTACCTTAACATATTGAAGTCATTAGAAAAAAGATTATATAATGCCAATGCAAAAAAATACCAACTGATTTAGGGTAATTGTGTATTCCCAAATTTATTTTCATTAATATTCATCTATCCTAAATTGCCCTTGACAAGCATTTTTAAAATGTTTTTGGTGTTAACATTGCTGTTTTAAAGTACCTCAGAAAGCTGTCATAAAAACAGCCTTCAAATGTCATGAAATGTTAAAACACAGTGTCAAATAGGAAGTTCATTAAGTCAAGAGGTCAGGATTTTTTAAAATGCCAGAGACTATGTGATACATGCTGTTATGCTGAGTGAAAATTAATCCTTCAGTTCATTTCAGATCAGTCGCCCAGGCGTGTCCAACTCTTTCTGACCCCATGGACAGCAGAATACCAGGCTTCCCCATCCATCACCAACTCCCAGAGTTCACTCAAACTCATGTCCATCGAGTGGGTGATGCCATCCAACCATTCTCTCTTGTCCCCTTCTCTTTCCACCTTCAATCTTTCCCAGAATCAGGGTCGTTTAAATGAGTCAGTTCTTTGCATCAAGTGGCCAAAGTATTGGAGTTTCAGCTTCAACATCAGTCCTTCCAATGAATATTTAGGACTGTTTTCCTTTAGTATTGACTGGTTGGGTCTCCTTGCTGTCCAAGGGACTCTCAAGAGTCTTCTCCAACACCACAGTTCAAAAGCATCAATTCTTTGGCACTTAGCTTTCTTTATAGTCCAACTGTCACATCCATACATGACTACTGGAAAAACCATAGCTTTGGCTAGACAGACCTTGTTGGCAAAGTAATGTCTCTGCTTTTAAACATGCTGTCTAGGTGGGTCATAGTTTTTGTTCCAAGAAGCAAGAGTCTTTTAATTTTATGGCTGCGGTCACCATCTGCTGTGATTTTGGAGCCCAAGAAAATAAAGCCTCTTACTGTTTCCATAATTTCCCCATCTATATGACATGAAATGATGGGATTGGATGTCATGATCTTAGTTTCCTGAATATTGAGTTTAAGTTAACTTTTTCACTCTCCTCTTATACATTCATCAAGAGGCTCTTTAGTTCTTCACTTTCTGACATAAGAGTGGTGTCATCTGCATATCTCAGGTTGTTGATAGTTTTCCTAGTGATCTTGATTATATCTTGTGCTTCATCCAGCCTGGCATTTCACATGATATACTCTGCATATAAGTTAAATAAGCAGGGTGACAACATATAGCCTTGACGTACTCCTTTTCCTATTTGGAACCAGTCTGGTGTTCCATGTGCAGTTCTAACTGTTGCTTCTTGACCTGCATACAGATTTCTCAAGAGGTAGGTCATGTGGTCTGGTATTCCCATCTCTTGAAAAATTTTCCAGTCTGTTGTGATCCACACAGTCAAAGGCTTTGTCATAGTCAATGAAGCAGAGTAGATATTTTTCTGGGACTCTCACTTTTTCAATGATACAGAGGATGTTGGCAATTTGATCTCTGGTTCCTCTGCCTTTTTAAAATCCTGCTTAAACATCTGGAATCACATACTGTTAAAGCGGGGCTTGGAGAATTTTGAGCATTATTTTTCTGATGTGTGAGATGAGTGCATTTCTGTGGTAGTTTGAACCTTCTTTAGCTTTGCCTTTCTTTGTGATTGGAATGAAAACTGACTTTTTCCAGTCCTGTGGCCACTGCTAAGTTTTCCAAATTTTCTGGCATATTGAGTGCAGCACTTTCACAGCATCATCTTTAAGGATTTGAAATAGCTCAACTGGAACTCCATCCCCTCCACTAGCTTTGTTCATATAGGGCCCACTTGATTTTGCATTCCAGCATGCCTGGCTCTAGGTAACTGACCATACCATTGTGGTTATCTGGGTGATGAAGATCTTTTTTTGTGTAGTTAACTGTGTATTCTTGCCACCTCTTCTTAATATCTTCTGTTTCTGTTAGGCCCATTCCATTTTTTTTTCCCCCTTCCATTTTTGTCCTTTATTGTGCCCATCTTTGCATGAATATTCCCTTGGAATCTCTAATTTTCTTGAAAAGATCTCTAGTCTTTCCCATTCTATTGTTTTCCTCTATTTGTTTATGTTTATTACTGAGGAAGACTTCCTTATCTTTGCTATTCTTTTGATCTCTGTATCCAAATGGGTATATCTTTCCTTTTCTCCTTTGCCTTCAGCTTCTCTTCTTTTCTCAGCTATTTGTAAGGCCTCCTCAGACAACCAATTTGCCTTTTTACTTTTCTTTTTCTTGTGGATGGTCTTGATAACTGCTTCTTGTACAATGTCATGAACCTCTGTCTGTAGTTCTTCAGGCAATCTATCAGATCTAATCCCTTGAATCTATTTGTTATTGCCACTGTATAATTTTAAGGGATTTTATTTAGGTCATATCTGAATTTCCCTACTTTCTTTAATTTAAGTCTGAATTTGGCAATAAGGAGTTCATGATCTGAGCCACAGTCAACTCCAGTCTTGTTTTTGCTGACTGTATAGAGCTTTTCCACCTTTGACTGCAAAGAATATAATCAATCTGATGTCAATATTGACCATCTGGTGATGTCCATGTGTAGGGTTTTCTCTTGTGTTGTTGGAAGAGAGTGTTTGCTATTACCAGTGCTTTCTCTTGGCAAAACTCTGTTAGCCTTTGCCCTGCTTCACTTTGTACTCCAATGCCAAATTTGCTTATTACTCCAGGTATTTCTTGACTTCCTACTTTTGTATTCCAGTCCCTTATCATGAAAAGGACATCTTTTTTAGGTGTTAGTTGTAAATGGTCTTGTAGGTCTTCATAGAACTGTTCAACTTCAGCTTCTTCGGCATTACTAGTTTGGGCATAGACTTGGATAACTGTGATGTCGAATGATTTGCCTACAAATCAAATAGAGATCTTTCTGTCATTTTTGACATTGAATCCAAGTACTGCATTTAGGACTCTTGTGTTTACTCTGATGGCTACTCCATTTCTTTTAAAAGATTCTTGCCCATAGTAGTAGATATAATGGTCATCTGCATTAAATTCACCCATTCAAGTCCATTTAAGTTCCCTGATTCCTAAAATGTGAATTCTCACTCCTACCATCACCTTTTTGACCACTTCCAATTAATCTTTACAACTTTTTATTTTAACTTGACTTAAAAATACTTCAAGAGGTTACTAGTCTTCAACTTCATTTGAACTGCAACAAGTTAGACTCAGCAATTCATATTTCTAACCACAGATTCAAAAAAGAAGGCAGGTCTTAATTTATGTGTGATGTTAAATCTTTTAATCCTCTATGTTCTATTGTCTTCTTTTAAAAATATTTAAGAAAAGTTTAGGTACCAAAGTGGTCTTCAAGTCTTGGTTACAAGCAATGGTATTATGACTTGTAGATCACTGTTGAATAATAATGTTTTCATGTGCAAAACAAAAATATAACAAATGTGAGTTAAAACTTTACCCAAGTCCCTCTTCTCACTATATACCAAATATGTTTTGGTCAATATTGAGCTAGTATATCATTTCTGGACAGAGTAGTACAAAGAGTTAAAAAGAGAGAAGATTGCTCTTCAACATCATTTTTTCCCCATTCTTGCTGCTCAAGCTTGTGATTGAAACTGTCATCCAAACTCCTTGATAAATTTTTAAACCACAGAAGTGAAGATGTTATCAACCCAGTATTAGTCCACTGCAGTCTTTCAGGCTCCCCTGTCCATGGGATTTTCCAGGCAACCAACTGGGTTGGTTGTCATTTCCTTCTCCTGGGGCTCTTCCTGACCCGGGGGTCAAACCTGTATCTCCCACATTGGAGGCAGGTTCTTTACCATCTGAGCCACCAAGGAAGCATGTTGTAATTTTTTCAAACCCCACTGAATAAATAGAAGAGGAAACATATTGACTTCTGTAAATGAGAGTGGTAGGTAGTGAGTGGGCAATGGGGTGGTAAGGTAGCCACATAGGAGGACACTTAGGTGCCCAGTCATGTGCATTTTGTTTTTTTCATCTTAAAGACTGAATGTTTTCTCAATTTCTCTTTAAAGCCTCCAGGCTCATTACTTTTTACTTTCTAGGAATTCTTCTTCAGCTTTACCTAATTCTAGTCACACATAGTTTTCAGCAAAGTGATTTTTGAATGGAAGAAATAAGTGATAAAACAGAACTAACCATAAACCTCAAAATAAGATAAAAAAATTAAATTCTTCCAGTTCTTATGGAAATATTTTCTTATTTCACTTTGGTGAACATTGAGTCTTCATTTCATTGAACTTTTATTACATATAAACTTTATTATTTAACCACCTTTTTCTTACTTTGATCTACATAGAGTTTCAGTTCAGTTCAGTTCAGTAGCTCAGTCGTGTCCTATTCTTTGTGACCCAATGGACTGTAGCATACCAGGCTTCCCTGTCCATCACCAACTCCTGGAGCTTGCTCAAACTCATGTCCATTGAGTTGGTGATGCCATCCAACCATCTTATCCTCTGTTGTCCCCTTCTCCTCCTACCTTCAATCTTTCCAAGCATCAGGATCTTTTCAAATGAGTCAGCTCTTCGCATCATGTGGCCAAAATATTAGAGTTTCAACATCAGTCCTTCAAATGAATATTAAGGACTGATCTCCTTTAGGATTGACTGGTTGGATCTCCTTGCAGTCCAATGGACTCTCAAGAGTCTTCTCCAACACCACAGTTCAAAAGCATCACTTCTTTGGTGCTCAGCTTTCTTTATAGTCCAACTCTTACATCCATATATGACTACTGGAAAAGACATAGCTTTGATTGGATGGAAATTTGTTGGCAAAGTTATGTCTCTGCTTTTTAACATGCTGCCTAGGTTGGTCTTAGCTTTCTAAATGTAGAGTTTAGGGGATATAAAATGCTGATCTTGTATTACCCATGAAAGGGAAGAATATGGTAGAAATGTAGAGAAAGTACATAGATTTATGTTATGGATTGAATGTTTGTGTCCAGCCCCAATTCATACCTTGAAATTCTAATGCCTAACATAATGGTATTAGTAGATGGGGCCTTGGGAAGTAATTAGGGCTAGATGAATCACTCAAGTAGAATCCCCATGATGAGATAAGTGATCCGATAAGAGGAGAAAGACACCAGAGTCTCTCTCTGTACTATATGAGGATATAGCAGGAAAACAAACAAACAAACACCTGCAAGTCAGGAAGAGTGCTTGCACTGGAACTCAATCATGCTGATACCCTGATCTTGGACTACTCACTCTCCAGAACTGGGAGAGATAAATGTCTAAATTCTTAAGCCACAAATATATGGTATTTTATTATAGTAGTCCAAGCTAAGGCAGAGATTAATACTTTAAATATAAGTGTGTCACATGACCACTTAATCAAATACTGAAGAATGTTTCTGGGATATCCACTTGTTCACCACACTTAACAATTGTTTGAAAATTTTATGAAACAGCATGGAAACTGAACAGAGCTGAAGAGACTTTGATGACTTTAAAGTACTCTATTGGAAATAGCAACATACAGGGCACAGCATTTTGTTCAAAGACGCACACCTGGAATTGTTGGAACCATGGTCATTGCTTCGTGAAATCTTGTCCAATGAACTACAGTAATCTCTCATTTAATAATCTGAAATAAAAGTGTGATTACTTTTGTCATTTTCTAAAATTACAAAATAGATGAACTATGTAACCAGTTCTGATGAAAGAAGCATAATAGTGCTGCATTAGCAAGTGGAAGCCTAATTAACCAAATACAAGTAACAACTGAATAATTACTTCTAATATTAAAATAATTATAATTATATAGCTTCAAAGAGACAAAAATGCATTGTATGAAGCCCATCAAAAAGTAAATGTCACATCTTACTGTGTATAATTAAAACCCTGTACAACACTTTCATTTTATTTATAGACAACTATATGTTAGTACTTTATTTTTTAACTGCATCCATCATACTTTATAGAACTAGCTTTTGGTGTCAACAGATGAAATCTCTAATGAATTATGATCAGAAAAAGGAATACAGATGTACTGTACATCAAATTTTCCTTTCCTAATTAGCACAGCAGCTGTTTGGCTGACAGTTTGAATGATGTTTTTTGTGTTTATTCTAAATTACCTGTATAATTTATGGACGTTTTGGTTGGAACTTGCCATATTCTTTTGATTTCTTTTCAAAAAAAGCAGGATAAACTAAGCTTAGGTGAATTGCCTATTCTATTATTAAACTACGGTTATATACACAATGACCAAATAACCAAATAGTATAAGTTGCATTATAAAAATGCAATCAAAAAACAAAAGACAAAAATATATTTCAATATATAAATTTTTGTGATTTGTGAAATCTGTATGACTATGTAACATCCTACATATAAATATAAAATAGACCTACATATAAAATATAAAATATAATATAAAAATATTTATATAAAATATAAAATAGAATATAAAGTAGACCTATGCATCTTAACTATTTTAAGAAATACATTATCTCAAGCATATTCCTGTACACAATAAAATTTAAATAAAAAGCTAACTGAGATTTACATGAGAAAGTGATTAAAAATTTGTAGGACTTATGTGTATGTTAAAAATGCAATAACAGTCTAGAAATATCTGGAATATAGAAAGAATATTGTGGACAAAAAAATACCACCCGCTATTTCAATAAGCCAGCAGTGTTGCATCTATCAAGCCATCAGCAACCACAGTTGCCCCCATGGCTATACCCTGATGGGAAATCAGGATGGAGAAAAACAGGATACTGGTCCTAGATAGTTGAGATGCATATCAAAGGAATAATTTTAATGAGCCCAGACTCTTGCATCTTCCTATATAGTAAAGCACTAAAATCATTAACTTGAGATGTCTGTTTTTTGTGATTAGCTGTAATCTTTGGATGTTCGGTACTTCCCTGGTGGCTCAGACAGTAAAGCTTCTGCCTACAATGGAGGAGACCAGGGTTCAATCCCTGGGTCAGGAAGATCTCCTGGAGAAGGAAATGGCAACCCACTCCAGTATTCTTGCCTGGAAAATCCCATGGATAGAGGAATCTGCTAGGCTACAGTCCATGGGGTCACAAAGAATCAGACATGACTGAGTGACTTCACTTTCTTTCTTTGGATGTTCAACTACCTGTTTTATTTTCAGCAAAAACTCCTATATATCCTAGCACCTGGCTTATCTCTTTAGAACAGTTCCTCAGAGCTATCTGAGAGCTGTATCCCAGGCTATAGTCCTTACTCATGCCCTGATTAAAACACAATTCTAAACTTTCAGGTTGTGTAATTTTTGTTTTTCACTTGATAATATACTACAGAATAATTTGTCTTAAAATGTTACATAAAATATATAACTAACAAGAACCTACTATAAAACACAGGAAATTCTATTCAATACTCTGTAATGATCTGCATGAGAATAAAATCTAAAAAAGAATTGATATATGCATAGGTATAACCAACTCACTTTGCTGTACAGAAGAAATTAATACAGCATTATTGATCAACTATACTGCAATAAAAATAATAAAAATGAAATATTACAAAATATTACTTATTGGTGCAGAGATGGGCATACATATTGTGAAAAGATAAAAGATGCAAATACAGTTTCAATTTCATATAAAATGTACTATATGATACAGTTATCACTATCAGTTCAGTCTCTCAGTTGTGTCCAACTCTTTGTGACCTCATGAACTGCAGCATGCCAGGCCTCCCTGTACATCACAACTCCCAGAGTTTATTCAAACTCATGTCCGTTGAATCGGTGATACCATCCAACCATATCATCCTCTGTTGCCTCCTTCTCCTCCTGCTATCAATCTTTCCCAGCATCGGGGGCTTTTCCAAGTCAGTTCTTTGCACCAGGTAGCCAAAGTATTGGAGTTTCAGCATCAGTCCTTCTAATGAATATTCAGGACTGATTTCCTCTAGGATTGACTGGTTGGATGGACTCTCAAGAGTCTTCTCCAATACCACAGTTCAAAAGCATCAATTCTTCGGTGCTCAGCTTTCTTTATGGTCCAACTCTCACATCCATACATGACTACTGGAAAAACCATAGCTTTGACTAGATGGACCTTTGTTGGCAAAGTATTGTCTCTGATACAAGTAGCACTTGAATGAGAAAATGACACTTTATATTAAATCTACATTTATTCCTGGTGTACTAAAGAGTTATTATTTCTTTTTAAATCAGCCATGAAATAATAGGAAAACACATGTAAACTTTTGCCTCCATAGATTGATTTAACATTAAAAGATAATTAGTACAAGTGACTGGCCAAGGGAACCTTAACATTACCCATAGCTTGACTTAATTTTAAAGAGGCTATTTCCTGACTCTAGACCCCTGACCTCCCTTTACTTTAGAAAACTTGTCACTATAAATCCTTTCTCTGCATCTTTGAAATGTAATCTTTTAAACAGCCTTTGCCTGTTTTACAACCCAGGAATGTCTTTCTCAAGGACTTGGGAGACATCCTTTTGATAGGTAATCATCAAGAAAGATAGCACCTCTATCTCCCATTTCCTGTGTGGGAAGGTAGGAGCCTAACTTCTCTAGACAAAGGTTCATTACTCCAAGCTGCAAAATTGCTTCTAAACATGAAGCTAAGAGAACACTGATTTTTTTTTTTCAGCAAATTAGTAAACACAGAGCAAAGTAACATTAGTAAAGTAGATTCATTCCAACTTTTAAAACCCTATCATATTTTTCTTTTTCTTTGATTTTCTTTATTTTCTCTGAAGTATAGTTGATTTACGATGTTGTGTTACTCTGCCCTACAGCATAATGATGTGGTTATATATATATAGATATTCTACTTTATACTATTTTCCAATAGGTTTTATCACAGGATATTGAATATAGTTCTCTGCGCTATACAGTAAGAACTTGTTTTTTATCCAACCTATAGGATGTTTTGCTTTTTATTTCAGTGGGAGTTGAGTTTAGACTCAGTTTTGGCAAGTGTTCCTTATTGCAGTAGTCTTAAATTAAGTCTTCCTTGTCTGTTTGTTGGGTGCAATTTTTGCATTGACACAAGACTTCAGACCAGTCCAAGGACGTTGTTGTTATGGTTGTAAAATTGGAGGAAAGATTACATAGCAACTGTTTAATTTACATCAGAACATGCATAGATAGTAGTAAAATATAGTAAAATAATTTGAAAGTGATGATTTTTTGAGTGTTTTTTATCTTTGCTTTTAATATAATGTATTTACTTGAGATTTGTTTGGCCTGAGAAGGAATTTATGCTCTCCTGTTTACTCCCATTGCTACGGATTCTCCAAGCATTTGCACACAAGGCACAAGTAATTGATGACATCTTCAGAACATTGTTGAGCACCTTCTTGAAATAACTAATGAAGAGTTAATTGAAGGTCATTTTCCAGGCTGACCAACACACTAGCAAGAATAAGTGACTTCTATGCCAGGTGCTGTGATTGAAAGAGTAATGGTGCAAATGAATTTATGTGATAAATATAGGTAATCTGCTACTAAGCTAAAAGAAATTTGAAACAGTTTGGGGCTGAGGGAAATTCAGTGTATAAATTGATATAAGGATTAAACACATAGTGTAGGGAGGATATAATAGACCTTGAATTGGGTATATAAATTCATTACAAAAAATAGTTTTAAAAATTCAAACAAACTCTTCTCCATATATATCATAATTATACCAAGCTTAAACACATGACTGGAAGAATTTTTCTGAAAAATGTTTTTACTGCCCAAATGCATTGATAAATCTGACTTCACTCTTAGAAATAGTAACAGTAGTTCTTGAATATATTTCTTTCACTATATTTCTCTAACAGGCAATGATAAGTATTCATGGTGACATATTAGAATCTAAGGTTAAAAAAGTCACTGCAAACCTGTTACAAACATGAGAAATTTATATTTAAATAAATACCTACAACCTCATTCCATAGTTAATCAGGCACTCTATGTATCAGATCTAGGCCCTTAAATCTATTTCTCACTTCCACTATATAATCATAAGGGATTTGATTTAGGTCATACCTGAAGGGTCTAGTGATTTTGCTTTTGAACTGTGGTGTTGGAGAAGACTCTTGAGAGTCCCTTGGACTGCAAGGAGATCCAACCAGTCTATTCTGAAGGAGATCAGCCCTGGGATTTCTTTGGAAGGAATGATGCTAAAGCTGAAACTCCAGTACTTTGGCCACCTCATGCAAAGAGTTGACTCATTGGAAAAGACTCTGATGCTGGGAAGGATTGGGGGCAGGAGGAGAAGGGGACGACAGAGGATGAGGTGGCTGGATGGCATCACTGACTCGATGGACGTGAGTTTGAGTGAACTCCGGGAGTTGGTGATGGACAGGGAGGCCTGGCATGCTGTGATTCATGGGGTCGCAAAGAGTCAGACGTGACTGAGCAACTGAACTGAACTGAAATACTTATGAATGTAGTTCTTTTGTAAAGTGTTAGGATAGTGTTTTAAACAATTTTTGAACTTTATGTATTTTACCCATCTGAGCCTAAGATCCTTAATAGTTTTGTATACAGTAGAAGCAAATGAGTTGTTCGGTTGCTCAGTCATGTCCTACTGTTTGCGACCCATGGACCGCAGCACACCAGGCTTCATCATCTCCCGAAGTTTGCTCAAACTCATGTCCACTGAGTCGGTGATGCCATGCAACCAACTCATCCTCTGCTGCCCCTTCTCCTCCTGCCTTCAATCTTCCAAGGCAGCAGTAATTTTTCCAATGAATTGGCTCTTCACATCAGGGGGCCAAAGTATTGGAGCTTCAGCCTTATTCCTTCCAATGACTATTCAGAGTTGATTTCCTTTAGCCTTGACTGGTCTGATCTCCCAAGGGACACTCAGGAGTCTTCTCCAGCACCACAGTTTGAAGGTATCAATTCTTTGTTGCTCAGCCTTTTTTTATTGTCCATTTCTCACATCAGTACTTGACTACTGGAAAATCCATAGCTTTGACTATCTGGACATTTCTTGGCAAAGTAATATCTCTGCTTTTTGATATGCTGTCTAGGATTCCCTAGTGGTTCAGATGATAAAGAATCTGTCTGCAATGTGGGAGATCTGGGTTTGATCCCTGGGTCAGGAAGATCCCCTGGAGAAGGAAATGGCAACCCACTCCTGTATTCTTGCCTAGAAAATCCCATGGATGGAGGAGCCTGGCAGGCTACAGTCTATGGGATCACAAAGATTTGGACATGACTGAGTGACTTCATTTCCTTTCACTTCTAGGTTTGTCATTGCTTTTCTTCCAAGGAGCAAACATGTTTTAATTTCATGGCTGCAGTCACCACCCACAGTGATTTTGGAGCGCAAGAAAATAAAGTCTATCACTGTTTTCACTGTTTCCCTGTCTATTTGCCAGGAAGTGATGGGATCGGATGCCATTATCTAGTTTTTTTGAGTGTTGAATTTTAAGCCAGTTTTTTACTCTCCTCTTTTAACTTCATCAAGAAGAGTTTATGTATAATTATATTGAAATATTGAGCCATTGAGTTAGTTGTAGGAAATGTTGATTTGAGGTTGAACACACATGATAAATTATTAATTTTTAAATTTCAGATTCTGTCAATGGCAATCAAATTTCTATGCTGATTCAGGATGTTTTGCTTCATTCAGGTGAGTGATTTCATTTTAACACTGTTAATAAATATACATTTAAAGCTAGAAAATTACATTGGTTTAAAAATGTTAACTCTTACTAGAGACTTTACTTCAAAGTATAAAATGACAGAAACATTGCATCATATAATTTATCCTTATTTGCATACTAATTTAGTAACTTTCATTTTAAATAACCCTTAGACAACTTAAACTTTTAAGAAAAATGTGTTAGATTTTGTTTTAAAAAGTGTAACCCATAACAATTTTTAAAAAATTAGGAAAATGCAAAAAAGTATATATCAAAAAATTATGTGAGCTTATTACAATTCAATATGTTATACCTACTTAGCTTTTAAAATTTTTATATGACCATAGAGAACAAGATATTTACTCATTTCATAGTATTAAAACATTCATAAGCTTTCATTTTTACTTTTATTCATGTGACAAAATGTTTTCTTTATCATTAATGCATAGCCTAATATGGTTTTCTATGCATAATCCAGAACAAGTATCTACATTACATAGATACTTAATTTGTCAGTTTCCCTGATTACCTTACCATTGTTATGTCCTTGGGTTAAGTCATTTGTTTTCTTTAAAATGAGAGAATGAAGATTTCTTACAATCTCAGATACCTGATGCTGTCAGAGGAAGTCACTTCCTTTCTCTTGTACATAAAGCATCTTGTAATAAAAACAAGCAAAAAGAATAGTAAAAATTTCTTCTCCTGAACAACATTGCAGGAATAGTTTCATTAGAGCAAATACCTTCATGTTCTGGTGGCTCAGATGATAAAGAATCTGCCTGTAATGCAGGAGACCCGGATTCCATTTCTGCATCAGGAATATCCCCTGGAGAAGGGACTGTCAACCCATTCCAATATTGTTGCATGGAGAATTCAATGGATAGACTAGCGTGGTGGGCTACAGTCCAGGGGGTTGCAAACAGTTGGCCACGACTGAGTGAGTAAACACACACACATCCCTTCATTTTTATTTCTGTCTAGGTATTGTTAGAAATTGTGATTTAATTTACAGCACCTATGGTATAGAGAGTATTAAAATGTATTTACAATGTATGTGTATAATTATCATTTAAATAAAAGAACAAAAGGATAGTAAGGAAATGGAGTAGGAGAAAACTAAGATAGTTTAGAGTCAGTGAGAAATGTACTTATGAAGGATAATCATTTTCACATTCCTAAATTAATTTGTTTATATGAACAATATGTTTTTAATAGACCAGGCACATAATCCAAAGTTTGTGGAGCATAACACTCTAAATATACCAAATGTTTACTTTTGAAGAGTATTAGTTGTACTTCTTCAGATTGTCACATTTTTAGATTGATTTCACTTTTATGTGTCAATATTTGATCATGAAATTTTATGGACAAAATTATAAAAAAGAGTATGGGTAACAGATTCAGAGAAAGAAAAACATTTAAATGTCAATTGAGAGTACTTTGCTTCCGTTTTAAACCTATAGGAACCCAAGGAAAATATTCTGAATTGTAAATATGAAAGCAGCAAAATCTCAAAACACATAGCATCATTGAAATGCTAATATTTTTCTGGGTTAGAACATGATTTCCTAGCTTCTGCAACAACCCATTTTTTCCTAAAGATGTATCTGAAATATACACTGTGTTTTAAACATAAAATAGTTTTATGTTACTAGTTGATACATTTACTTTCATCTATTTTCTTTTCATTATTTTTATCTTTTTTACTCTTTGTATATGTTTGCTGTTCTTTGAATTGTAAAAACTCAGAATTATTAGTAGGTTTACTTAATTTTTCCCAAGTCAATTTACCACTGATGCTTTTGCTTCCTTTGCAATCTTTCTAGAAATTTAATTGCAGTCAAGTAGCAGCATATAAAATTGTCTTCTTAAAATAAATAGAGCATAACAATACAAAATGTCCTTAGAATCCACCGGCAGCCATAAACCTAATTTGGACACTCTGCTCTGGTTATTATTATTGTCATTTTCAATTCCTTGTTCAGTTGTTACATAGCCACTTACCATTTCTATAACTATATTTGATGACAGTAGATTTTTTGGTAACATACACAATTGTGAATATATTGCAAAATTAGGAAATGTAAGAATAAGAATTTTGACCATAGTATATTGTTCATTCAGTTACTACAATAAACACACTGTCTCATAATACATGCACTTTTTAATCATCAATTTCTTTGGTCATATAGTTTATAGAGTAGCAATAGTGTTCCCCAATCACCACTAGTGTGGATCTCTAAAATGCCAGACAGGTATTTGTGCCACAGAATAATGTTAGCATATTTAATTTATGGGTCTATTATTTTTCTCATGAAAATCTTAAGTGGAAAATTTGTGTTAAAAAGTAGAATTCCTCAGGAACCATTGTTATGCAATGAATTCCTTGTGCCTGCAATGCCTGATGCTTTATTCCTTGAAATGGTCGGTGCATGATGTGATGCGGGTTCAGTTCCATATTGTGGCCTGTGCTTGTTGAACTCCGAGTTGGTACAATTTGAATGTGGAAAGCAGAAAGGATTTTCCCTTGGAATCATCCTCCCCTGATGTAGTCGACCTTCCCAGCACAGGTGTTTCTTTCACCTCCTTTCTTGTACTCTGAGTATTCTGCCTCCTCTGGGAGGCACTCAGGGGCTGTTGTCGCATTAGACAACCCTCTACATCAGTTGTCCCCAACCTTTTTGGCACCAAGAACCAGTTTCATGGAAGACAGTTTTTCCATGGAGTGGGGGTAGAGGGGAATGGTTTTGATAATTCAAGTGCCTTACATTTATTGTACAGTTTATTTCTGTTATTATTACATAAGCTCCACCTCAGGTCATAGCATTAGATCCTGGAGGTTGGGGACCTCAGAGTCTAAATAAAACGCAAAACCTACAGGAGTGGACACAGACTCAAAGCCAGAATGGTGCGGTGGGAGTCCTCTCCTGGTGTCTCATATCACTCTTCCTTTTAACAGTTACTAAGTTCTTCCTCTCTCTTTGCCTCCTTTTCCCCAGATAACTATGTCCTTTGGGGGTGGTGTCTCCAATATTCTTTTGGAATTTATTTCTCTTTTAGTTTCATCAGAATGCTTTTAGCCTGGTGACTTCCTAAATATCTTACTTTAATTTAATAGATAGACTTGCAGTAGAGAAGAAGACAAATATTAAAATTCCAGATAACATTTTTTACATATAAAGGAGAAGTAAAACATGTTGGGATAAGAAGTCACATACAGAGTTAGATAACTAAGAAAATAAAAATGAGATGTAATCATTTTATACCATTTTGATCGAAAAAGTTCTAGGTTATTGTAGATTATAAAATAAACTCCTGGGAATGATATGTTTTAGATATTATAGTAGATTTTCAGCAATGAGAGTGAATTAATAGACATTAGAATGCTTCCTCAAGGAATTATTTTAATGGTGAGATTTTTTATTTTATTTTATATCATCTGAAGACAGATTATATGCTTAAAATTACCTTTAAATCCAATGAATTTGTGTACAGAATTTGCATTTGTTAATTTCCCCTTTTAAGGACATAAGCCTCTTATGAATATGAATATGATTTAGACCTTTTCATGTGTGGGCCATTTTACATATAAACACATAAATAAACTTTCTATCAGTGTGAATAATATTTAGAGATTTTCATGTTTAAATTAGTTAATATTTGAGTGTCTTCTTTAACATCATAATATAATAAATAGGATTTAGAGTATATTAATGATTCTTTCATTGTTAGTAAGAAAAGCAGAGCCAGTCTTCAAAACTCCCTCTAAAATAATTAAAACAGTCTTTTGCATGTGAACACCTACATATAAATACACAAAGGTATATATGGGATAGTCCAAAGAATACATAGTAACATATAAATGGCAACAACTTCTATTCAAGATAAATGTGGAAAACAGGGATGCTTAGAATACCTATACTGGACAGGCAGGGGGAAAATGGCTCATTATTGAACTGGGAAATCAGAGAGGACTAGATGGAAGAAGCCACTTCTGATTGGGCTTGAGAATATGGGCAGTTTCATAATGTAATGTGTTATTTGTGAGGCAAATTAATTGCACTCTTTGAGTCACACAGTAACCAGATGGTATAATGGATTAATAATATAAATTTGCTCACAAAAGCTCTGAAAGCTATTTGAGCTCAGTCAGTTCTGTTGAATCTCTCCACAAAGTGCTTTGCGATGAGAATGGCTCTATGCCTGGTGATATTAAATTAAGTTGCTTTTGAAAAAAAAATACTGCATATTTTGATTACGGTGAAAATGAACACATTTTAAAGAAGGCACCCTTATAGATGGTTGAAAATAACATCAGTGACCAAATATAGCTGACCTTTGAATGTCACAAAATGTCATTCTAATCTTGAAGCATAGAGTGAAAAAGTTCCATTTCCTATGGTTAGAAAATGATACATTTAGTTCCTGGCTTATATATTAACATGCCTAGAGCACCTAGTAAAAGTCTATTTCATGTTAAATGAAAAGAACCACAAGTGCTATCCTTTCAGTGCAAAGATTTTTTTGTTGTTGTTAAAAATTCTCATCATATTTTGAATGATCAAATATTAGATATAATAGAGGACATTATCATTTCCGTTTCTAGCATACCTTGTAGAGATACAGCCACTATAACAAAATGGGAATCAGTCAATTTTTATGTAAGTATTGATTATATATTTTGTGCTGATAACATTTTACTTGGTAGGAATATGAACAAAGAATTGAAAAACATGGCTTGGGAAGAAGTAAAGTGCAATTGAAAAAGAGAACAAAATAAGACAAACCATGCATTGCATTTATGTAAAAGGATTCATAAGGATCTTACACTCTTGGAGAATAAGTAATTTAAGATGAAATCATTGTAAAAGTTAATAACTTGGGAATACTGCAAATTGTTAGACATAAATAGGCTGAGCCAGTAACCATAGAGAAAAGTTCAATAGAGGATATTTTATGAAAAATGGTAGAAAATATAATTTTTATAAAAGGAAGGAGAAGCAAGCTGAACTTACTGAGTACTACTATTACTGAGTACTACTATTACTACATCTATTAGTAGTAGTACTATTACTACTAGTACTACTATTACTACTGAGTACTACTATTACTACATCCCAGATAATGTGTTACCTTGGGGTTATTTATCATTATCACTAACATCTACAAACATTTTTAAAGCCCATACACCTAACAGGTAGCTGCCTGTACTGAAATTAAAATTCAGGTTCATCACTGACTTGTGATTCTACTGCTCTGGTCTTATCCCTGCCTCTCTAACTTGTGTGTAGTTTTAAATGGAATGGCTCTAATGATGAAGAAATTTATGCAATCTGACAGACCATTGTTTTGTTTTCAGACTTGGATTTATTCTATTTTTCTTTAATTTACTACAGTGTGACAATTCATATATTCTTATACACTCACCAATTGGCTCAATGTAGCAACAGATATCAGTGAGCATAATGGCCAAGTATACATAAATAATATAACTGTATTATGTAATAAAATTGTAAGCATACTTTAACTTGCAGTATAATCTTCGAGAAAAGTTATCCTTATATCTTGGTCATAAAAATAATTTGAGTCACTGGAGACAGAAATAAAATATAAAACATTAAAGGAATAAACTGAGTACAGGCACACACAGATTTCTGAGAAAAACTATGCTTCTCAGTAATTAGTTATTTGTAGTCATGTACAGACGTGAGGGTTGGGCCAAAAAGAAGGCTGAGTGCTGAAGAATTGATGCTTTTGAACTATGGTGTTGGAGAAGACTCTTGAGAGTCCCTTAGACTGCAAGGAGATCCAACCAGTCCATCCTAAAGGAAGTCAACCCTGAATATTCATTGGAAGGACTGATGCAGAATCTAAAGTTTCAATACTTTGGCCACCTGATGCAAAGAGCTGACTCATTGGAAAAGACCCTAATGCTGGGAAAGATTGAAAGCAGAAAGAGAAGGGGATGACAGAGGATAGGATGGTTGGATGGTATCATCATCTCAATGCACATGAGTTTGAGCAAACTCTAGGAGACAGGGAAGCCTGTCATGGTGCAATTCATGAGGTTGCAAAGAGTCAGACATGACTGAGTGACTGAACAACAAAAACAGTAAGTTATGAATTTTTGATAAATGAATTACCCCACTACTTAGCATCATAAAACACCAAATGCTTAACATATTTTAATTCCTGTGGATCAGAAATGTGATAATAGTTCAATTGGGTGGTTCTGCCTCAGGGTGAATGAAGCTGTTGGGTATGTGGTAATGTCAAGGTTCTACTGGGGCTAAAGAATTTGCTTCCTGCTTCACTACCTTGGTTGTTTGTGGCCTCAGTTCCTCACTGGAATCTGACAAAGGCTTCTCATCCCCACCATGTGAGTTTCTTCACAGGGCTGCTTACAACATCACAGCTTGCTTCCCTCCAGCAGGTGATCCAAGAAAGACAACTCATGGTGGAAACCATGGTCTCTTTAAAACCTAACGTTGGTTGGAACATACCATCATTTCTGCCAAATACTATTGGCTGCAAAGACTATAGTCTTGAGGTCATCCTAAAGATGACCTAAAAAAGAATGGCCTAAGGAAGTTGTGAATAGCAGGAGGCAGGGAGGTTTGGCTGCCCTTTAGGAGATTGGCTACTTACACAGACCAGGGAATTCTATACAACCAGGAGCAATACCACTCACTCTTCTCCAAGAAACATTTGCAACATCTGCAGGCAATTGAGTTTGTCAGAGCTTCTGGTTCCTAAAGGGTAGAGGCCTGTTTTTTTTTTCTTTTAAATTCTTTTCCATGGTGGTTTATCGTGGGATACTGGGTACAGTTCCCTGTGCTATACAATAGGACCTTGTTGTTTATCCATTCTGTATATAGTGGTTCCCATCTGCTAAGCCCAAACTAGCACTCCATCCCTCCTCCTAGCCTCCTTCCGCTTGCAACCACAAGTCTGTTTTCCCATCTGTGAGTCTGTTCCTGTTTCATAGGTAGGTTCCTTTGTGTCAGATTTTAGATTTCACATATAAGTGATATCATATGGTGTTTGTCTTTATCTTTCTGACTTACTTCACTTAGTTTGATAATCTCTGTGTTCATCCATGTTGCTGCAAATGGCATTATTTCATTCCTTTTTTGTTTGACTGGTATTTCATAGTATATATGTACTGCATCTTCTTTATCCATTCATCTATTGATGGATGTTTAGGTTGTTTCCATGTCTTTGCTGTTGTGAATAATGCAATGTTGGGGTGCATTAGCCATCCTACAGTGCATAGGACAGGCCGCCAAGCAAATTATCCATTTCAAAACATCAATTGTGCTAAGTTTAAGAAACACTGTTCAAGAAATCTAGAAAGTGTGAAAGAGGCCATAATAGAAATAATTTATGACATATGAATTCTCTAAATATTCTTTGTATGCACCATTCTGAGGGAATTAATGAAGGAGATACTCAGGTAAAACAAAAGAATTAAAAATAATACCAAAAATAAAGTGAATTAAAATGATCAAAAATAAAAAACATGTATGCTCAGGTAATATGATTTTACACACACACACACACACACACACACACACATACATGTAGAACCAATTAAAAGCTTTTGACAAATTAACTAAACATTTTGAGTTGCAATATAAATTGCTTTTACATAAACTAAAATATATAACTTGCAAATAAATCTTTTCTTGCCTTTTTGATTTTCCTCTTTTATCCATGATTTAGGAATGTTCCTATCAAACCTGGAAGTAGGGTTATCATGTTTTTCTAATTTTTTAAATATTATTTAGATTTTCCCCTGCCTAGCAGAAATTGCCACCTGTGTATTTCTATATTTTTAAAGAAATAACTGAGCTTTTATTTGTTTTATAGTACACAGTAAATTTTGTAACCTTATATATATTTTTTGCATCATATTTTGCCAAGTTTTTCCAAAATTTCAACCAATTTAATTGATACGTTCCATTTCACTTTTGTGGGTATTATAATTAATAATAAATAGTTTAAAATATTAGTATTTTTTGAGACAATTCCTTATAAAAAATCTTTCTCATGTTAAAATGTTCTCCAAAATGGTAACTGAAATTTACAATTGTGCTTGAAATTAATGTCATTTAGAAAGATAAACACAAGAATGACAACTCTTTACCCACTCAGGAGGAAGTGCAAGTTTATCAGCAATGAATTCATAAAGAATCAACTGATAGTCAAAAATGAAGCATCAGTTGAGAATATTTTGGTAAAGAAATCAGCACTCTCCCAGAAAGTAGACTATGTACAGAGTAGTTCTCTTTCAATGCTAGTTACTCATATGTGGTCAAGATGCAGAAATATCTTTACAAGCTTTGTAAAACATCCCTTAGGTAGTTTATATGAATGATACGTTCTTGGGGGAACTTAATTTGTTAGTCCTTGAGATGAATTCAGGAGACCAGTATATTTTCTCTTCATCTGTCTCCTGCCTTGTGAATTTAGCTTAATAGACATTCACCATGGGAATGCTCTGAGGGGTAAGGGATAAGTCATTTGTATGTGTAAGAATCTGCCTACAACGCAGGAGATTCAGGTTTGATCCCTTGGTGGGGAAAATCTCCTGGAGAAGGTAGTGGTTACCCACTCCAGTATTCTTACCTGCAGAATTCCATGGACAGAGAAGCCTGGAGGGCTACAGTTCATGGGGTTGTAAAGAGTTGGACACTACTGACTAACATTTTCCTTTTCAGCTTTTGCTGTAACCAGGAGACAAGCAGATAGAAAAGTTAGCAACAAAGCCATGTTCTTATAGACATTCAGCAAAAAATAAATAAAGCATAATTCTGATTCTACACCCAAAGAGCCATGGGGGAATTTATTCCTAGGATAAAGTAAATAAACTCAGCCCTGCATGTATCAATGAGATATCAAAAACTTCTATGACTTAAAAACACACACCGTAAGAGTTGTGAGTTTATTCAGGGGCCTTTCTGAGGACTATAGCCCAGGAGACACCCTCTCAGTAGCTCTAAGGGAACTGCTCTGAGGGGTAAGGGACAAGTCATTTGTATGTGTATTTTTGGCTAGGGCATGCACGTAATTGAGCATACTTCTTGGTAAAAGATTGCTTGCCAATCACAAAGAACACGTATCTCAAGTTAATGATTTTAAGTACTTTTCTGTGAATGGGAAGATGCAAGAATCAGAGTTCATAAATTTTTTTCTGGGATATCTCTAATTATCAAAGAGGCCTGTTTTTCCAAACACAGGTGCCTCATTCTGCTTTGCATCCTAACTTCCTCTCGGGGAGCTTTTCAATCAGTGACTGCAGTGGCTAATGGTTTAATCCCTCTTTTCTTTGTTTATACTGTGATTTAGCTTAGAATCTTCGATGGACAAGTTAGTCTTGTGTGGGTTGAGATGCCTAGACTGTTATTTATATATTTGGCTGTGCCAGGTCTTAGTTGCAGCATGGAGGACTTTTTTTTTTTTTTTTTAAGTTGAGTATACAGACTCTTAGTTGCAGCCTGTGGAATCCAGTTCCCTGCCCAGGAGTTGAACCTGGGCCTCCTGCATTGGCAGTGCAGAGCAGTCTTAGTCACTGGACCACCAGGGAATCTCCCTGAGTTGTTTTGTGCTGGTCTCAATGCCTATAATCACTCACCTGGGCTCCAGGTGAACTTCCCACAGACATCTCTCCTTTCCAAACCAGTGAGACCACTGGACTGACCCTTGGGGTTCTTATTATGATTTCAAGATGACTGGCAGTGATAACCAACAGGAAAATTTGATGAAAAAGAAAATGTATTACTTACAATGACTGGGGCATACGAGGGGCACTCAATGAGGTCATGGGTTTGGAAAGAAGAGTACACTTGGGTCTGGGGTTCTTCTTTTATTGGAGTTGAGAATGAGGGTCTAAGGTTTCCCAGGCTTAGTCTTTATTAGCAAATTTAAAACATCAGAACAGGTATTAAAGCCTAGGAAGAGAGATAAAGGAGGAAAGGGAATGCATGACCAGTTATCTAGATCAATCAGGGTCTTTCCATCAAAGGAAATTGCCTGAGGGAAAGGGGTCATGACTATCCAGTTGTCCTGGCTCTTTAGTCCTGTGTTGGGAGTGTGTTTTATGTTTATTAGAGATCCACTTTATTGAAGTGGATGCTCTGTAGAGTGGATACATTGGCAAAACACACACACACACACACAAAAACCCTTAAGTTGGGCACTCGGATTACAAAAAGAAGAAAAGTCACTTGTCAGGGCATCCACTACCTGAGTCCACAGGTGTGAGGATTTAGGCCAAATCTTGTAGAAACTTTCAATCCTTAGAAGCCCATTAGGCAATTGCTAACAGAAACACCTCTCTACTTAAACAGTTTGCCTAAATGCTTAGTCACCCAATAGGGAACATATAACAAAGAACAGGAGAGTGTCTCAGAAAGAAGTCTAAGACAAAGTACTTAAAAAAAAAAAAATTGGGGAGACTAGAATCAGTCTTTCTTTGGTCTTGGCAAAGTGAGTCAGGTTGCAAAAAGAGGTGAGAGTTGCTTGAGCAGTAAGTAGAAGGCATGAGGCTGTGGAATTGCTGTTAAATCAGTTTGCCTATAATAGTCTAGAAAGATGAGTCTGAATGTGCTGCTTAAGTATTTGTCTTGCATATTAATTTTTTTGGAAGTCATGATACAATTTTGCAAGGTTTGGTTTCTATATCTGTTCTTAGGGACTTATTTTTATTTTATGCACCATTTCTGTGTGGCATGTAGTACATGTTTCTTTAAGATATCTCACATTCAATATTGATAGAAATGAAAATGTCACATTATTTTGAAAATGACAAAAGAAAAATATTTTAAATACATGAAAACCTTACATTTATCTTCAATCTCATGAATGGCTCTGATGTTGATTTCAGATGTATTCCTCTTTCCTTACATCAACACATACCTGAATAAGTAGGACTCTTAATTCAAGCATATCATTCAAAGGTAGATCACATCTAAGTAAACATAAAAACACTGAACAGCTGAATCACTGATGCCTGAAGTTAGGAAGGTTGTTTAATATTACACAGTGTCACTGATTTTGCATATTTAAACAAATTTTTACTGTGCACTCAACCTAAAAATTATTCTATTCTTGCCCAAGTTCAGTCAGGCATAATACATATTTTCTACTTCAAAAGAGCATAGAGAGAGGAATCATTTTCAGGCATGGCTAACAGATGAAATTTCAGAACATGTTTTCAAGAAAGGTAAATTTTATTGCATGAAACTGGTCAATTGTTGAATAGTTTTACAGCAGTTGGGGAATATACATAATATCTGAGATTTTATATTTTAGGCAAAGTTAATCAGATCAGATCAGATCAGTCGCTCAGTCATGTCCGACTCTTTGCGACCCCATGAATCACAGCACGCCAGGCCTCCCTGTCCATCACCATCCCCTGGAGTTCACTGAGACTCACATCCATCGAGTCAGTGATGCCATCCAGCCATCTCATCCTCTGTCGTCCCCTTCTCCTCTTTCCCCCAATCCCTCCCAGCATCAGAGTCTTTTCCAATGAGTCAGCTCTTCGCATGAGGTGGCCAAAGTACTGGAGTTTCAGCTTTAGCATCATTCCTTCCAAAGAAATCCTCAAATTTGGAATATCTATCCTTTAAAAGCCTTATTCATTTGGTCCTTCAATTATTGTAGCACGGAGGATTCTGGTGATCATTATACTTATACTCTGTAACAATCATCAGTAATAGAAGATGATTATTTCTACTTGAGGTGATCCAAGTTAAGAGTGCTAATAGGGAGTGAAGAGGAAGAGACTCGATGGATGGATTTATGTCTATGTCTGTGTGGGTAGAGTGTTTGCACTTTATGTAAGAATGTAAAGGGAGTTTTCTCTGGTAAAGCCATCTGCATTTGTAAGTTAGATACTTCTGTCAAACTCTGCTGCTGCTGTTGCTAAGTTGCTTCAGTCATGTCCAACTCTGTGTGACCCTGTAGAGTGCGGCAGCCCACCAGGCTCCCCCATCCCTGGGATTCTCCAGGCAAGAATACTGGAGTGGGTTGCCATTTCCTCCTCCAAAGAATGAAAGTGGAAAGTGAAAGTGAAGTCGCTCAGTCGTGTTTACTCTTAGCGATCCCATGGACTGCAGCCCACCAGGCTCCTCCGTCCATGGGATTTTCCAGGCAAGAGTACTGGAGTGGGGTGCCATTGCCTTCTCCGGTCAAACTCTATTATTCTATATATAAACAACATGGATAATATAGGTAAATAGTTGTTTGCAATCATTTGCAATCATAAATGAAAGCTAAAACCAAACTTTACTAATGTCCCAATGTAATTTAATCTTTTTCACTTTATTATTTTCATTTGTCTTCACTGGATCTTAGTCGGAGGATGTGGGATCTAGTTCCCCAACCAGAGATTGAACCCAGGCCCTTTGCATTGGGAGTGTGGAGTCTTAGCCACTACCCAACCAGGGAAGTCCCTCATTGCAATTTAATTTATATGTGTGAATGAAATTTGAAATCCACATATATTAAAAATAAATATATTAAATGTATTTATAACAGCATTTTTCTAATCAGTGTGCTAGGGGATAAACTGCCATTTATTTATTAGAACAGTAAGAGAGACAAGTAAAAGTAGAGCCATTTATTGTGTACTGAAATATAATCTGACATATATTTCTTAAAAATTATTCTATTATGTATAAAAAAAATAAATTCTATAGAAGGAATCCTGGAGTTATAAGTCAACAATATTAGAGTCTGAAATAATTATCTTCCCAACAGTTATTGAGGCATTTTAAATATTGATGAACTTAAAAATATGTGTGACAAATTCATGTTTTATTTTATTAAAGTTAGTTATACCAAATAAAGAAAACAATTGTATTGCAGTAGCATGCCAAGAAAGAGAGAAAGCTGTATTGGTCGACATAAGCTCAAGAACAGAAGGAAAAATTAGTCTGGATCCCTTTGAACACTTGTTTCCCTTCAGTTTCAAATTGACACTTAGAGGTATATGTCACCAAACTGACTAGTGTGCTTCAGAACAGAAAGTAAAGTGCCAGAAAAATTCTTTTTCAGATTATGTCAAGATTAAAAATAGCAATTTTAAAAAATGGTCTGTGTGTATGCCAGTTTCAAAATGTCAGCTTCAATATGGCATGGTGGCTAAAAAGGAATGAAGAGTGGCATGGAGCAATGATTTCACAAATAGGAAAATAACTTGAAATAAATATAAATGTCTCTTTCTGATATGAAATGCCATTGTTCACAGCTAAAATACACAACATTATCCCTCCAATGTTAGTTTATTTCCATTCTAATTTTCAATATATCTATGAGATTTTCCAATTGAATATATAAAATAGATATTCTAAAGACAGGCATACTTATACTTAATACCTCCATGATTATTCAAAACATACTTCAAGGTATTTTCATATGGTTTAGTAAGCATTAGCTTGCATAAATTAAGTGATGGAGGGCATGATTAGAGATTGAGTTACAACTTTGCAATTTTTATATATCCAAGGGGAGAAGTTAATCAGTAACCAATATGATGTTTCATTTTACAATGATTTCACAGACACATTCTGTAGAAAGTGTATGCTCTTTTTCATTCATTTTCTGTTTTTATTATCTAAGTTAAAGTTATAAAATTGGGTTTACTATACATTAAGCCTTATTGGTTGCAAAAATCATCCACTGAACATTGGTTTCACATATTTGCCAAAGTAAAAGTTTTGGGTGGCTCATGACGGAAGTTTACTAATTACATATAACAGCTTCCTAGAGGAAATAAGGGTATTGCTCACATGTTGACTCCTGAAGCTTTTTAGCATTTTATATTTACACAACAGTGTTTGTAAAACTTGTGTCAATGAATAAATAAAATAAATGAAAAGTAAAAACTGGTGTCAGGAATAACAATATCAGATTGGTGTATTTTTATAGCTATTCTGGTAGATATCCTAATTAACCTTACTATGATGGTGATTTAGTCACTAAGTTATGTCTAACTATTGTGACCCCATGGACTATAGCCTGCCAGGCAGCTCTGTCCATGAAATTTCCCAGGAAAAAAGAGGGTGGGATGGTTTGAGAGAATAACACTGAAACATATACATTGCCATATGTAAAGTAGATGACCAGCCTGAGTTTGATGCATGAAGCAGGGTACCCACAGCTGGTGCTTTGTTACAATCTAGAGGGATGGGGTGGGATTGTATGTGGAAGTTCAGCATGGGAGAGCCCATGTGTAACTGTGGCTGATTCATGTTGCTGTATGGTGGGGACCATCACAATATTGTAAATTAATTATCCACCAATTAAAATAAATAACTAAATAAAGTTTAAAAAATACTGGAGTGGGTTGCCATTTCCTTCTCCAGGGGATCTTCCTGACCAGGGATGGAACCCGAGTCTCCTGCACTGCAGACAGATTCTTTACTGACTGAGCCACCAGGGAAGCCTAACCTTACTGTAATTATATTTATAAATAAAAATATGTGCTACAAAGTAGTCTCTCAAAGTTTATAGTAATATTCACTACCAAGGAGAGAGCCTCTCTGCCTTAGCCAATGATATACTCTTAGATTTTTTCTGCATCTTAGCTACATGGAATCTTCTTTGAACATGCTTCTATAAAACTCTTCCTCTCTGCCTTATTTGATTGCAATACCTAGTCTGTCTAGCTCATCACCAGATAATTTATTTATTTTCTCATGAATAAACTTGAATTTGATGCCTCAGACTTGTTTGACCTCATGCCAGGAAGTACCAAGTTGAGTAAGGGGTTGGTGGTGAGGAAGAATCACAGTAGACATTCATCTAAGTGAAAGCCAAACTGAAATCAAAATGTACCGAACTCAGGAGAGGCACTGGGGTTGGGTAGCAAAGCCTAGTCAGGACATATCAATAGACTTATGGGAAAGATCCATGGAAGCCAAGAGTTGCAAGGGTTCAATCAATAATTAGATGAATTAATACAAATATTAAAACCAGGACGTGGAAAATGAGGTTACATAGGTGAGGTTAAGCAGGAAGAAGAGGAGTAATGCCATGTATGCACAGGAGCCAAGATAAAATCCAGCCAGAGAACTACATGCTTTCTTATTATGTATTCCTTTAATTTCTGAATAGTACATATGCATTCTGAGTGAAAAGAAAGAAAAGTGAAGCTGCTCAGTCGTGTCTGACTCTTTGCGACCCCATGAACTGTAGTCACTAGGCTCCTCTGTCCATGAAATTTTTCAGGCAAGAATACTGGCGTGGGTTGCCATTTCATTCTCCAGGGGATCTTTCCAACCCAGGGATCAAACCTGGGCCTCCCACACTGTGGGCAGATGCCTTACCATCTGAGCCACCATGGAAGCCCTTGTGTATGAAGCAGCCAAAAATGACAGTTCAATGCCACCTCTTCAAATGATTGTCAGTAGTTTGATGAAAACTCTATTTGGAAAAGTGAGGATATATTCAAGTCTAGATCACATTTCCTACGTGCTAACATTCTACTGAAAGGAAGTTAGAATGAACAATTTATATAATACAGTTGGATATAATATGCTTCGGTATCGAGAAAGATACATTATTGACATGGTTAAGGACTGCATAAATGATTACTTTCACTAGGCACATTTGGAAGCACTTAACTCACATGAACACATACAAATATATATAATACATTCATACATATACCTATTTTTGCAGTAAATTTTCATAACAGCGATGTGGACATTTATTAGGTACATTTATTATCTTTATTTTAAAAATAAAGTGTTCTCATTTATTTTAAAAATAAAGTGTTCTTTATTTTAAAAATAAAGTGTTCTCATTTGAGATGCAGAGAGATCATAATACCCACCCAGTGGCAAACAATTCATTAATGTTGGATCTGTTATTTTAAGCACTGTTTGGTGCTGGGCTGGAAGAAGCACAAGCTGGAATCAAGATTTCTGGGAGAAATCTCAATAACCTCAGATATGCAGATGACACCACCCTTATGGCAGAAAGTGAAGAGGAACTCAAAAGCCTCTTGATGAAAGTGAAAGAGGAGAGTGAAAAAGTTGGCTTAAAGCTCAACATTCAGAAAACGAAGATCATGGCATCCGGTCCCACCACTTCATGGGAAATAGATGGGGAAACAGTGGAAACAGTGTCAGACTTTATTTTTCTGGGCTCCAAAATCACTACAGATGGTGACTGCAGCCATGAAATTAAAAGACATTTACTCCTTGGAAGGAAAGTTATGACCAATCTAGATAGCATATTGAAAAGCAGAGACATTACTTTGCCAACAAAGGTCCGTCTAGTAAAGGCTATGGTTTCTCCAGTGGTCATGTATGGATGTGAGAGTTGGACTGTGAAGAACGCTGAGCACCAAGGAATTGGTGCTTTTGAACTATGATGTTGGAGAAGACTCTTGAGAGTCCCTTGGACTGCAAGGAGATCCAACCAGTCCATTCTGAAGGTGATCAGCCCTGGGATTTCTTTGGAAGGAATGATGCTAAAGCTGAAACTCCAATACTTTGGCCACCTCATGCAGAGTTGACTCAGAAAAGACTGATGCTGGGAGGGATTGGGGACAGAAGGAGAAGGGGACGACAGAGGATGAGATGGCTGGATGGCATCACCACCTCAATGGATGTGAGTTTGAGTGAACTCTGGGAGTTGGCGATGGACAGGAAGGCCTGGCATGCTGTGATTCATGTGGTCGCAAAGAGTCAGACATGACTGAGTGATTGAACTGAACTGAACTGAACTGGCTCCATTAACCAGCTCTAAACCAACCCTTGATTGATTTTCCTTCAGTTCATTTCAGTCACTCAGTCCTGTCTGACTCTTGAGACCCCATGGACTGCAACATGCTAGGCTTCCATGTCCATCACCAACTCTTAGAGTTTACTTAAACTCATATCGGTCCATTTGAGTCAGTGATGCCATCCAACTGCCATCTGTCGTCCCCTTCTCCTTCCACTTTCAATTTTTCCAGCATCAGGGTCTTTTCTAAGGAGTCAGTTCTTCGCATCAGGTGGCCAAAGTACTGGAATTTCAGCATCAGTGCTTCCAATGAATATTCAGGACTGATTTCCTTTAGGATGGACTGCTTGGATCTCTTTGCAGTCCAAGGGAATCTCAAGAGTCTTCTCCAATACCACAGTTCAAAAGCATTAGTACTTCGGTGCTCAGCTTTAGTCCAACTCTCACATCCAAACATGATTACTGGAAAAGCCACAGCTTTAACTAGATGAACCTTTGCTGACAAAGTAATGTCTCTGCTTTTAATATACTGTCTAGTTGGTCATAACTTTTCTTCCAAGGACCAAGCGATTCTTAGTTTCATGGCTGCAGTCACTATTGGCAGTAATTTTGCATCCCCCCCAAATAAACTCTGTCACTGTTTCCACTGTTTCCCCATCTATTGCCATGAAGTGGTGAGACCGGATGCCATGATCTTAGTATTCTGAATGTTGAGTTTTAAGCCAACATTTTCACTCCATTCTTTCACTTTCATCAAGAGACTCTTTAGTTCTTTGCTTTCTGCCGTAACTGTGGTGTCATGTGCATATCTGAGGTTATTGATATTTCTCCCGACAATCTTGATTCCTGTTTGTGCTTCATCCAGCCTGATATTTTGCATGATGTCTCTGCATATAAGTCAAATAAGTAGGATGAAAATACACAAAATTGACATATTCCTTTCCCAATTTGGAACCAGTCTGTCCTTCCATGTCTGGTTCTAACTGTTGATTCTTGACCTACATACAGGTTTCTCAGGGGGCAGGTAAGATGGTGTGGTATTCACATCTCTTTAAGAATTTTTTGCAGTTTGTGTGATCCACACAGTCAAAGGCTTTGGCATAGTCAGTAAAGCAGAGTAGATGTTTTTCTGGAACTCTCTTGCTTTCTCGAAGATCCAACGGATGTTGACAATTTGATCTCTGGTGCCTCTACCTTTTCTAAATCCAGCTTGAACATCTGGAATTTATGGTACATGTACTGTTAAAGCCTTGCTTGGAGAATTTTGAGCATTACTTTGCTAGCATATGAGATGAGTGCATTGTGTGGTAGTCTGAACATTCTTTGGCATTGCCTTTCTTAGGGATTGAATGAAAACTGACATTTTTCCAGTCCTGTGGCCACTGTTGAGCTTTCCAAATTTGCTGGCATATTGAGTGCAGCACTTTCACAGCATCATCTTTTAGGATTTGAAATAGCTCAACTGGAATTCCATCACCTCCACTAGCTTTGTTCATAGTGATGCTTCCTAAGGCTGACTTGACTTCACATTCCAGGGTGTGAGTGATCACACCATCATGATTATCTGGGTCGTGAAGATCTTTTTTGTATAGTTCTTCTGTGTATTCTTGCCACTTCTTCTCAATATTTTCTGCTTCTGCTTCCACACCATTTGTGTCCTTTATTGTGCCCATCTTTGTGTGAAAAGTTCCCTGGTTATGTCTAATTTTCCTGAAGAGATCTCTAGTCTTCCTCCTTCTATTGTTTACCTCTATTTCTTGGCGTTGTTCACTGAGGAAGGCTTTCTTATCTCTTCCTGCAATTCTTTGGATCTCTGCATTCAAATGGGAATATCTTCCTTTTTCTCCTTTGCCTTTTGCTTCTCTTCTTTTCATAGTTGTTTGTAAGGCCTCCTCAGACAACCATTTTGCCTTTTTGCATTAATTTTTCTTGTGGATGGTCTTGATCCCTGCCTCCTGTACAATGTCATGAACCTCTGTCCATAGTTTTTCAGGCACTCTGTCTATCAGATCTAATCCCTTGAATCTATTTGTCACTTCTACTGTATAGTCCTAAGTGATTTGGTTTAGGTCATACCTGAATGGTCTAGTGGTTTTCCCTACTTTCTTTAAGTCTGCATTTGGCAACAAAGAGTTCATGATCTGAGCTACAGTCAGCTCCCAGTCTTGTTTTTGCTGATTGTGTAGAGCTCGTCCAGCTTTAGCTGCAAAGAATATAATCAATCTGATTTTAGTATTGACCATCTGGTGATGTACATGTGTAGAGTCTTCTCTTGTGTTGTTGGAAGAGGGTGTTTGTTATGACCAGTGCATTCTCTTGGCAAAACTCTGTTAGCCTTTGCCTTGCTTCATTCTGTACTCCAAGGCCAAATTTTCCCATTGCTCCAGGTATTTCTTGACTTTCTACTTTTGCATTCCAATCCCCTATAATGAAAAGGACATCTTTTTTGGGTGTTAGTTCTAGAAGGTCTTGTAGGTCTTCATAGAACCGTTCAGCTTCTTCAGCATTACTGGTCAGGGCATAGACTTGGATTACTGTGATACTGAATTGTTTTCACAGATGTAGATATAAACATAGATAATGAAACTGAAATTATAAAGCATAAATGCACATACAAAACATATAGGCACCAATGCCTTTTGCTACATTATCTAGAATAGTCAA
This sequence comes from Bos mutus, assembly GCF_027580195.1. Lineage (NCBI taxonomy): Eukaryota > Metazoa > Chordata > Mammalia > Artiodactyla > Bovidae > Bos > Bos mutus. The sequence goes on from NC_091632.1 coordinate 75,704,995, forward strand.
GAATGGTGTCTTCTCCTAAGACACCAAAGCAAACTCAAAAATAAATTGTAAAATGTGTGAGGGCTGAGAAAGAAGAAAGAAATAAAAACATTAAAAACTATGGAATAATGCAATTTCCCTCCATTTTATGAAAAAAATTTATTATGAGATATTTCCTGTCACTTTATAAAAAGATGATCTAAAATGTATATTTACCATAAAAACCTTCCCATTTTTTTTTTTTTGCAGATGGAATAATGTGAATACACTTATACTTTTCTAACTGCATAATTATTATTTTATATGCACTAGGAATGTGAGCAGTATTTTTTTTTTGGTATGTGTGTTCAGTAACAGTGATCCTGACAAGAAACATTGAATCAAGTAAACTCAAATATATTTTTAAGGAAAACCAAAATAATAAACAGCTTACCCAATTCCAAGAGTTCAACCAAGCTGTTAGGATCAGCTTAGGCTTATCCTTATTCATACTTACAAATAATCCTGGAGCCTGACAGACAATATTACAAAATAATTGCTTACTGATTTATTTATTCTCTAAATAAAAAGTAGGAAAAAAATTAAAAGTATTTGATAAATGAAGCCTTCTATGTACCCTGTCTTGTATGTGAGTGAGTGATAGTGACTCAGTTCTTTCTGGCTCTTTGTGACTCCATGGGCTGTAGCCTACCAGGCTCCCTTGTCCATGGAATTCTCTAGGCACAAATACTGGAGTGGGTCGCAATCCTATATCTTGTATAGAATGCCACAAAGGCCAGATCTCACTCATGAAATATTTATTTTAATGCATAATATAAATGTAAAAGGATGCATTTTATAAATGAACTTATAGGGAAACTGAAGGAAGTTAAAACAGCATAGGTTTGATTTTTAAATTGAAATATAATGAAGTATTATATTACTGTATATTTCAACCATTGTCATTAGAGTTTCTAGCTTTCCACTAAGTTTAAGGTACTGATGAGAAAAGAAAAGCCCTTCAGAGGAGCAAATGTTACTCAGTCGATAAAGAATCTTCCTGCATTGCAGGAGACCCAGATTTGATCCTTGGGTGGGAAAGATCCCCTGTAGGAGGAAATGGTTACTCTCTCAAGTATTCTTGCTTGGAAAATAACATGGACAGAGGAGGCTGGTGGGCTGCAGGCCATGGGGTTGCAAAGAGTTGGACATAACTGAGCAACTAAACCACTAACTTAAAATTCAAGGTAAAATTCAATTGGATTGTTAAAACATTTTAAAATACTCTGTCATATTTCATTATTAATAACAACATACTGAAATATAGAGAAGGCAATGGCACCCCACTCCAGTACTTTTGCCTAGAAAATCCCATGGATGGAGGAGCCTGGTGGGCTGCAGTCCATAGGGTCGCGAAGAGTCGGACACGACTGAGTGACTTCACTTTGACTTTTCACTTTCATGCATTGGAGAAGAAAATGGCAACCCACTCCAGTGTTCTTGCCTGGAGAATCCCAGGGACGGGGAAGCCTGGTGAGCTGTCATCTATGGGGTCGCAGAGAGTCGGACACGACTGGAGAGACGCAGCAGCAGCAGCACTGAAATAAATTCCTCTATAGACAACAATATATGAGCAGTTTGATCACATACTTTCTCCTGATGAGAGTGGAGGCACACAAAAGTAGCTTTTGAATTAGAACTTCTAGAAGGCTGCTTTGTGTGGATTTTAGTCCCACTTAACAAGCTAATTCCAGCTCACAGCCCGCTCCCTGCCACCCTCCCATTAGCCTCCCATCTGGCAAGCTTCCCTCGTTTGTGCTGACTGGGTTCCTTTGATTGCTTCGTTTGGGATGAAATCAGGACAGTGCCGCTGACATCAGCCTGTCTCATCCAAACTGGGCTGATCAGGTAAAATCAGAGAAGAGGAAGCTGTGTGCCCTCCTGGGAGTTTGGACAGGAGTACATGTTGTCCTTGTTCCTCCTTCAGGTTTTACATCTCTCAACTGATAGATGAGAGGAAAATCTTTTGCAGAGAAGGTTTTCATAAAACGTACCTCAAAAGTGTTTCAAAATTATCTAATCTCACCCAAGCCTCCTCCTCCCATATTCTTATGATGTAGATATCCGTACCATTTAGCTAGTCTCCCAAGTTAGAACGTGTCTCTCCAGTGTCTTCCCACACTACCTCCCAACCAGATTATGCTCTGTGTTAAAATATTATTCTATTTACTGTAACTTATTAAAAGCAAGCTACCATCTTAGAATTCCTGTACTAGTCTGCACATTTTTCATGAAAAGCCTGTGGGACTTCTCTAGAGATGAAGGTTCTCAAACTTCAATATTTTCTGCCATGCATACTTATCATTTCTCTGGTTAAACGCCTAACTCTTGTCCCTGTAAATGAGAGTTCCTTTGTATTAATTTAAAGCTATTGCTCAGTAATGAATGTGAAATTTGTAATAAATGGAAGTTAGTCATAAACATAATATCTTCATTCTTAGCTGTAAAAATGCTCTGATTCTCTTCCCGACCTGGGGATCAAACTTGCACCTCCTGCATTGCAAGTGGATTCTTTACTGCTGACCCACGAGGGAAACAGCAGAGTTTTCATTTGTGTTCATCTATTTTGCACCCCCTACAGCCTGTGAAGGGAATGAGGGGGTCACCAAGGTGAATGATGTGCCCCTGGTGGTTCTACAGGCCAGCTGAGGAAACAAGAGTGTGGCAATCCTATGTCACTCACAGGGGATTCTAGCAAACTGCCCATTCTGTCGACCAGCATCTTTCTTGTTCTGGACAATAAATAAATCTGTCCTCTATTTTAGGGTAAGGCACTAGCCCTGTCTTCCAAGGTTGTTTGCTGTACAAACATCCTTGACATGATCACTCAGAACAAAAGATAAGATGCACAGAAACTGGGAAACCCATGAAGAATTGTTTCCTAATATGCGTTAATTACTGAATAGTGGTTTTAAAAAATTACAAAAGGCATTTGTAAGTTTCTATTCAAATAAAGGGAAATGCACAATTTAAATTAATGTTTGTGGTAGCTTGTACTGTATTTAAATTGTGTATCAAATTTTCCATAGTAACAGCATAAGCATTCATTATTATTTTCACTTAATACATGTGCATGTACATGTTCTTATCAATTGTCATCAAATTATTTGGCCTTTTGATCTGTTAAATGAAGTAATCTTTAAGAGCAGGGATGGCTAATAGGTGTAAACTCACATTATATGTTTACTATCTTGGTGTTTCAGTTCCTGAAATGTATATATATTTTTGTGTATATATATATATATATATATGTATATATATATATAAATGAAATATATATATATATAAACACTTAATGACTGATTTAAACTGTTTTTTTTTAATTTTTATACTAGCTTAAAAACAAAGCAAACAAAATACCAATTCATTAAAACAACATGCTGAGATTCACACAGCTATTGATTTTATGAAGCATTTTATTTAATGTAAAATACAGAATACAAATATTATTTATAACTCTTTTCTTTTTCCTATGTGTTTAATTACCCTCAGCAAGAGATAGTTCTAAAGCTAAGACAAAGATTGAGCTATTTCATTAGCATGCACATAGAGTATTTTGATGAAAACAAAAATATTTAGCAGTTGAAACAGGCTGGACAAAGCAATCTGTCTCTGAGAACACTGAAAATATGCAGTGAATTCCTTAGTTGATGAAAGAAAGAAAAACAGATGATTCAGAATGAGCTGAATAAAGAAGATTTGAATCCTGTTCTTGGTGTAGAGTTAATGTGAGTCATCATTGAGCCTTGCCTAATGGTTCCCTTAATTTCCCTGAATTTAGTTCTAGTCTCCACTCAGTTCTGGGTGATCTGCTCACTTATTTGATAAATGTATGCTTTATTTTTTTAATTATTATATCTGTCCTTACTCTTCCATACTCTTGATGTAGCTTTCAAGTTGTATATGTTTAGTAATAGCACATATTTGAAATAAGCTCTGTGCCATTAGTAGAGTGGCTTGGGAAATACCATGTATCCCAAAAGAGAATTTGCTTATAGATATGACTGTCTAGCCAAGGCTATGGTTTTTCCAGTGGTCATGTATGGATGTGAGAGTTGGACTGTGAAGAAAGCTGAGTGCCGAAGAATTGATGCTTTTGAACTGTGGTGTTGAAGAAGACTCTTGAGAGTCCCTTGGACTGCAAGGAGATCCAACCAGTCCATTCTAAAGGAGATAGGTCCTGGGTGTTCTTTGGAAGGAATGATGCTAAAGCTGAAACTCCAGTACTTTGGCCACCTCATGTGAAGAGTTGACTCATTGGAAAAGACTCTGATGTTGGGAGGGATTGGGGGCAGGAGGAGAAGGAGACGACAGGATGAGATGGCTGGATGGCATCACCAACTCAATGGACATGAGTTTGGGTGAACTCCTGGAGTTGGTGATGGACAGGGAGGCCTGGTGTGCTGCAATTCATGGGGTCCCAAAGAGTCGGACATGACTGAGTGACTGAACTGAACTGAATTGATGATGGACTTCCCAGGTGGCTAAGTGGTAAAAGAATCCACCTGCAATGCAAAAGATGCATGTAGGAGATGTGAGTTCAATCCACAGATTGGGAAGATCCCCTGGAGATGGAAGGAAATGGCAACCCACTCCAGTATGCTTGCTTGGCAATCCCATGGACAGTGGAGCCTGGTAGGCTTCAGTCTGTGGATCACAAGAGTTGTACACAGCTTAGCAACTAAACAACAACAAACACGGCAGTACTATAAGGTGGAATATAAAATCTCTATACCCACCAGGAGGAGGGGATGCTGTATGAAAGAGTTACAGTAGGCATTAGCAAAGCAACTATATATATATATATATACACACACAATTTTTTTTCTTAACAGTCTGGTGTGTATTTACTAAACTAAAAAGTGCCAAAGTGCAAAAACTCTACCTTAGAAAATAGGGTGAAATAATTCAAAATTGACTTCTGTGTGTCCTTCCTGAGGGCTCTTAACAGAGCTTGGAATGGAACATTGTAGATTTTAGCCCCTAGTTGTCGGGGTGAGGGGAGGAGGGTGGCTAAACTTTTGGCAACGGTACTGTTGGCCTGGAGACTCATATGTAGCAAAACAAACAGTAGTACATCAATTGAGTGATGCAAAGGATTGTAAGATTCACTAGTCCTGTCACAGAACCCATCATACAAAATTGTTTGGTTTTAAAGTGACAGCCAGCATCACTACATTAAGAAGCTGCAATGCTGCCTGGAAGTATTTCTGATAATTTGATCTTTCCAATAGAAATGACACTGCCAGTGTTCTGTTTGTACCATTGATTTTATATAGGCTCTGTTGGTAGCAATTAAATATAACATTTATTCCCTAGACTGAAGAATCCTAGAGAGTAAAACTAGATAGGTTTGGGAATAAAATTAGAAGAGAACTGGAAAACTGAATGTTCTGAATTCTGAACTAATCAAAAATAAAATAAATTTGGCCCTATCTACACCTTGGAATGAATTATACTGAATTGACATTGGATTACTCTCTGGATTGGGAGTAAATTAATGAACCTGTTGGTTCATCATTGCTTAGGTCATATTAGTGGGAAATATTTCAAAGTATATGCTTTGAATGAAGAATGTGTTGATAGTTTCCAACCAAGAGAGTGTATAATGTACAATATTAAGAACAATTGCACTGTGGTTTACTGCATAGATTATTTGTAAAACACTGTTATTTACACAGGAGCATGTAAATTTTTGTTTGTTTTGGTTGACTGTATTCTATTTATCTCCTGTGATTCTAACTCCAAAAGACACAAATAGTTGGTCTAAATATAGGCCCCTGAGGCAAAAACCAGAACCCATCTGTTGGCCAGCAAATTAGGACTTGACCTAGTAGAGTAGGAAAATGGCAACCCACTCCAATATTCTTGCCTGGAAAATTCCATGGACAGAGGAGCCTGGCAGGCTATAGTTCATGGGGTCCCAAAGAGTTGAACACAATTGAACACACACACACACAGATACACACACATACTAGTGTGAACCCATTTTTCAACAACAAGGACTAAAGTTATTTGTAAATATGGATAGGGTTCATTATCTGTGTAAATTAGGCTTTCTTAGGAATTTCAACAGAGAATACAGTGAAACCTTTAAACTTTTGATGACAATGCGTGTTTGAGTGCTCAGTCATTTCAGTTGTGTCCAACTCTTTGCGACCCTTTGGGCTGTAGCCCACCAGGCTGTTCTGTCCATGGAATTCTCCAGGCAAGAATACTGGAGTGGGTTGCTGTGCTCTCCTCCAGGGGATCTTCCCAACCCAGGGGTCAGACCTGCGTCTTCTGCATTGCAAGCATATTCTTTACAGCTGAACCACTGGGGAAGCCCCTTTGATGACACCAGCAATGGTCAAAGCAGAAAAAAGCAGGTTTACAGGGAGTTCTTCAGCCCGGGTTAAAAGTGATGCACTCGAGGGCTGATTCTCAGCCCTTGTGGTGATTGCAGAGTCACGTAGAAAGATTTTAAGAACTGCCAATGCCCGCCCCCCTTTCCAGAGTCCTTTGGTCTTGGCTGTTACCTACATGTCAGAATATTTTTTAAAAACTCTCCAGTTTTGATGTGCAGTGCACGTTGAGAATAACTGCACTAAACTCCAATTCCTGCAACAAAACTCCCTAGATCAGTAGGCTTGCATTTGCTTTTAGTTCAGAAAGCCTGCTGGATCAGGGTGAGTTTCAGCTCTCAGGAACAGAAAAGTCCCCAAACCAAAACACAAACACACAATACCTTACCCTCATCTAGAAACCCAGTCAGGCATTTGAAAAGGTGACTGTTCTTATCAGGGACCAGCTCTCTCTACTGGGATCTCTTTCATGAGGCAGAAGGAGAGAACACACAGGGAGGGGGGACCAGCATTTCCACAGACTGAAAAGGGCTGTTTTACTGCTCTTTGATTCCCTCTCAACTCTGTTTAGGAAATATTGTGGAGAACAAAGTAAAACACTTTCCTTTGTGGCTGAACTCCTCCATCTCAAATATACAGAAAACGTTTCTGAATTGCCAAGAGAAATAGAATGTTTGGCATTTTCTAAATTTATTTGAAGAGTCTTTAAAATCTCACTTGACTCTTTCTCTTTCATTCTTTCTCTTTCTCTTCTCTCTTTCTCTCTTTCCATCCCTCCCTCCCTTCTTCCCTCCCCCCATCCCTTTCTCTGTCTGTCTTTGGAAGGCAGTTTAAATAGGCAGAAATCAATTTGAGAAACACAGTAATACACATTTCCATCATGGTTACAAATATACAATAACTATTCATTTCTTCCTCTTTCCTTTCAGTATAGGAGTTTTACTGGATTTAAACATTTTAAGGTATCAGAAATAAGTTTTATAATTATTCAGGTTATTTTATATGCAGTTATAATTTTATAGGAACCTATATTAAACTTGCTCCATTTTCATATAACCCCAGGGAAAATTTTGCAGATAGTCCTGGATCACACTGGGCTTTGTTCACTCTTTTTACTGCAGTTTGAGCAGAGAGTCCTGGTTAATACATGAAATAGAGATCATGATATACTGTTCTAAGAAATTAATTTTCATGTTATGCATCAAAGGAATAATAACATCCCATGGAGAAGAACTTAAAATACCTCTTCTTTTATAAGATTCAGCCTCATGGTGCTTATTCCAGTGTAAATCTTCCTAACATTATGACAGACATGCAGGATCAGTGTATATTTAAGAAGACTAAAGGCTTGGACTTTCACATTCAAGTCAATTCAGAAACTACCTCATTTAAATAACAGTTATTGATACTAACATGAATGGTTATTGACTTTTTAACAAATGATGATTTCTGCATCTAATGAATATTTCATTTTTCTATTTATTCTGTTAGAGGGATAAACAGAATAGATTGATTTTTATATGTTAAGTTGATCTTAATTTCCTGGAATAAATCAAATTTGGCCATCTTGCCAGTTTTAAATTTGCAGAATCAGTTTGTTAATATTTCTTTAGGATTTTGCACCTGCATTAATGAACAAGTTTGACAAATTAACTTTCCTTCATTTTTTAATTCTTTCTCTCTATTTCAAGCACTACTGAGATATAATTGACAAACAAAATTTATATATATTTAAGGTGTACATCTGCTGGTTTAATAGACATATACATTTTAAAATAATTACTATAAATAAACAGCACATTAATTTCCTCATATAGTGAACATTTTTTAAAAGCTCAAATTATTCACTTATCAGAATTCACCTATACAATAGACTATTATTAGCTATAGTCATTATTAACTATAATCCATCTAATAATGTACATTAGGTTCCCAGAACTTGTTCATCTTGTAACTGAATTTTTTTTTGTTGTTTTTTTTTTTTCTAATTTTATTTTGTTTTTAAACTTTACATAATTGTATTAGTTTTCCCAAATATCAAAATGAATCCGCCACAGGTATACATGTGTTCCCCATCCTGAACCCTCATCCCTCCTCCCTCCCCATACCATCCCTCTGGGTTGTCCCAGTGCACTAGCCCCAAGCATCCAGTATCGTGCATCGAACCTGGACTGGCAACTCGTTTCTTACCTGATATTTTACATGTTTCAATGCCATTCTCCCAAATCTTCCCACCCTCTCCCTCTCCCACAGAGTCCATAAGACTGTTCTATACATCAGTGTCTCTTTTGCTGTCTCGTACACCGGGTTATTGTTTCCATCTTTCTAAATTCCATATATATGCGTTAGTATACTGTATTTATGTTTTTCCTTCTGGCTTACTTCACTCTGTATAATAGGCTCCAGTTTCATCCACCTCATTAGAACTGATTCAAATGTATTCTTTTTAATGGCTGAGTAATACTCCATTGTATATATGTACCACAGCTTTCTTATCCATTCATCTGCTGATGGACATCTAGGTTGCTTCCATGTCCTGGCTATTATAAACAGTGCTGCGATGAACATTGGGGTACATGTGTCTCTTTCCCTTCTGGTTTCCTCAGTGTGTATGCCCAGCAGTGGGATTGCTGGATCATAAGGCATTTCTATTTCCAGTTTTTTAAGGAATCTCCACACTGTTCTCCATAGTGGCTGTACTAGGTTGCATTCCCACCAACAGTGTAAGAGGGTTCCCTTTTCTCCACACCCTCTCCAGCATTTATTATTTGTAGACTTTTGGATCGCAGCCATTCTGACTGGTGTGAAATGGTACCTCATAGTGGTTTTGATTTGCATTTTCTGATAATGAGTGATGTTGAGCATCTTTTCATGTGTTTGTTAGCCATCTGTATGTCTTCTTTGGAGAAATGTCTATTTAGTTCTTTGGCCCATTTTTTGATTGGGTCATTTATTTTTCTGGAGTTGAGCTGTAGGAGTTGCTTGTATATTTTTGAGATTAGTTGTTTGTCGGTTGCTTCATTTGCTATTATTTTCTCCCATTCTGAAGGCTGTCTTTTCACCTTGCTAATAGTTTCCTTTGAATTCTTGTATTGTTTGACCAATATTTCTCCATTACCCCTATCCCCAAGTCCACAGTAACTTCAGTGGTAGAAGTTCAACAGTTTTAGAATCCACATATTAAGAGTTAATACAGTATATGCTTTCTTTGTCTGGCTTACTTCACTTAGAATAATGTCTTCCATGTTCATACATGCTGACAAAAATAGCAAGATTTTCTTATTTTCTATGACTGAATAATATCTCCTATGTGCACAATTTATCCATCACATTTTCCCATATCTTGGCTATTTTTAATAATGCTGCAATAAGTATGAGAATGCAGATATCACTTTGAGACAGTGAGTTTATTTTCTTTATATAATTACCAATAAATTACTTGCTAGATCATATGGTAATTCTATTTTTAATACTTTGAGGCACTTTCATACTGTTTTCATAGTGGCTGTCTCAGTTTACATTTCCATCAACAATATATTAAGATTCATTTTTTTTTCTGCACTCTTACCAGCACCTGTTATCTCTTATATTTTTAAGGACATAACCATCTTAATAGGTGTGAGGAGAAATTTCATTGTGGTTTTAATTTACATTTCCTGATGACTAATGATGTTGAGAAACTTTCATCTATCTGTTGCCTATTTGTATGTCTTCTTGAAAAAATGTCCATAGATACTTTGCTAAATTTAAAATAAGGTTTCTTGTTTTTTTTTGGCTTGTGAGTTGTATGAGATCCTCATATATTTTTCATATTAACCCCTTATGAGATATGAATTTATAAATGTTTTCTCCAACTCTGAAGGTTGACCCTCCATTTGCTGATTATTTCCTTTGCTGGGCAGAGGTTTTTGGTGAGTTGTAATTCTACTTGTTGATTGCTTTTGGTGTTTTACACAAAAATTCATTGCCACACCAATTCCAAGGAGGTTTTTCCTATGTTTTCTTCTTGGAGTTTTATGGTTTTATGTCTTAAATTTAAGTCTTTAACTAATTTTAATTTGATTTTTATATTTTGTGCAAGATAAGGAGTCCGATTTTACTCTATGGCATATAGTTATCCACTTTTCCAAAAGCTATTTGTTGAAAAGGCTACCTATTCCCTATGTGTTTCCTAGACATTCTTGTAATAGGTTATGTATACATGTATAGATTTATTTCAGGACTCTGTTTCTATTCCATTGTGTCAATTTTTAACATGCATACCATTAGTTCAGTTCAGTCGCTCAGTAGTGTCTGACTCTTTGTGACCCCATGAATCGCAGCACGCCAGGCCTCCCTGTCCATCACCAACTCCTGGAGTTCACTCAAACTCATGTCCATCAAGGTGGTGTTGCCATCCAGCCACCTCATCCTCTGGGGTCGCAAGAGTCGGACACGACTGAGCAACTGAACTGAACTGAACACAGTCAAAGGCTTTATACAGTCTTTATTACTATAGCTTTGTGAAATAAGGCAATGTGACAGCTCCAGTTTTGTTCATTTTTCTCAAAATTGGTGTGATTATTCAGGGTCTTTAGTAGTTCCACGTAAGTTTTATGATAGTTTTTTTTTTTTTTTAACCATTCCTGAGAAAAAAATACCATTGGAGTTTTGGTGGTCATTTTATTCATTATGAAATTATCTGTGAGCCTTTATTCAGTTCAGTTCAGTTCAGTTCAGTGGCTCAGTCGTGTCCGACTCTTTGCAACCCCATGAATCGCAGCACGCCAGGCCTCCCTGTCCATCACCAACTCCCGGAGTTCACTCAGACTCACATCCATCGAGTCAGTGATGCCATCCAGCCATCTCATCCTCTGGCGTCCCCTTCTCCTCTTGCCCCCAATCCCTCTCAGCATCAGAGTCTTTTCCAATGAGTCAACTCTTCGCATGAAGTGGCCAAAGTACTGGAGTTTCAGCTTTAGCATCATTCCTTCCAAAGAAATCCCAGGGCTGATCTCCTTCAGAATGGACTGGTTGGATCTCCTTGCAGTCCAAGGGACTCTCAAGAGTCTTCTCCAACACCACAGTTCAAAAGCATCAATTCTTTGGCACTCAGCTTTCTTCATAGTCCAACTCTCACATCGATACATGACCACTGGAAAAACCATAGCCTTAACTAGATGGACCTTTGTTGCAAAGTAATGTCTCTGCTTTCCAATATGCTATCTAGGTTGGTCATAACTTTTCTTCCAAGGAGTAAATGTCTTCTAATTTCCTGGCTGCAGTCACCATCTGCAGTGATTTGAGAGCCCAGAAAAATAAAGTCTGACACTGTTTCCCCATCTATTTCCTGTGAAGTGATGGGACCGATGCCATGCTCTTCATTTTCTGAATGTTGAGTTTTAAGCCAACTTTTTTACTCTCTTTCACCTTCATCAAGAGGCTTTTTAGTTCCTCTTCACTTTCTGCCATAAGGGTGGTGTCATCTGCATATCGGAGGTTATTGATATTTCTCTTGGCAATCTTGATTCCAGCTTGTGCTTCTTCCAGCCCAGCATTGCTCATGATGTACTCTGCATATAAGTTAAATAAGCAGGGTGACAATATACAGCCTTGACATACTCCTTTTCCTGTTATTAGATTTCCTATTATTAGATATTAGAGCCTTTATTAGATTGAGGTATATTCTTTGTATTCCTAATTTATAAACAGTTTTTATCATGGAAGGGTATTGAATTTTTTCAGTTGTTTTTATGCATCTATTGAGAAGGTCACATATTTTAATCCTTTATTTTGTTAGTGTTTTGTATCATATTTATTGATTTGAGTATGTTGAACTATAATTGCATCTCAGGGATAAATACTACTTGATTGTGGTGTATATTTTAATGTGTTGTTGAATTTGAATTGCTAGTATTTTTTTGAAGATTTTTACATCTATGTTTTTTTTTTTTTTTCAGTATATTGGCCTGTAATTTTCTTTTCTTATAGTATCTTTGTTTGGCTTTGGTATCAGGGTAATGCTGATCTTTTAAAATAGATTTGAGAGTGTTTTTATGAGAGTTTGAAAAAGATTGACATTAATTCTTTAAATATTTAGTAGAATTGCCTGAGCTTTGCAGTACTGGGAGATTTGGAGTTAGTGATTTAATTTCCTTACTTCTTACTGGTCTGTTCAGATTTTCTATTTCTTCCTGATTCTGTCTTGGTATTTTTTCATCTCAGGAAATGTATTCATCTAGGTTATCCAATTTAATGCATGCAGTTGCTCAGAATAGTCTATTATGATCTTTTGTATCTTTGTTGCATCAGTTGTAAGGTTTCATCTTTCATTTGTAATTTCAAATTTGAATCCCCTCTGTTTTTCTTGGATTGCCTACCTAGCAGTTTTTTATTTTTCTATATTAAATACAATTATTGAGTTGTATTCCATTGACTTTCTGGTCACTACATCATCTATTTCTGCTCAGTTATTTTTTAGTATTTCCTTTCACCTGCTAAATTCTGCACTTAATTTATTCTCTTACCAGTTCCTCAAGGTATGAAGTTAGGTTGTTTATTTGAGAATTTTTTCTAACTGTAGTAATTTTTCACTATAAACTTCTCTTTTAGAATGTTTTGGCTGCATTCCATAAATTTTTACATGTGTGATTTAATTTTTATCTGTTTCAAGGTACTTTTTGCTTTCTCTTTTATTTCTCCTTTGACTTATTGGTTATTGAGTAACATTTGTTTAATTTCAATATGATGGTTAATTTTTCAAATTTGATTTCTAGTTTCATATTATTATGGTAGTAAAATGCTTGATATGTTTTTAATCTTCTTGTATTTTTACAACTTTCTTGTGACCCAACATATTATCTATTATGAAAACAGATGATCCTTCCAATGATCCATCCATTGTTAAAAGTAGGAATAGAAATATATTTCTATTTCCGCCTTCAGTTCTGTTAATACTGTTAATATTTAGATAGTCTAATGTTGGATTCAACTATATTTAGGATTGTTATATGCTCTTGATAAACCAATCTCTTTAACACTATTTAGCAGCCTTCTTTTTCTCTTCTGACTAATTTTGACTGAATATATATGCATTTTGTTTGATGTAAGTATTGACAATTTGCTTCTCTTTCTGTTAACATTTGCATGAAAATTCCTTTTCCATTCCTTCATTTCAGCCTTTGTGTGGTTAAAGCTAATGTGAATCATGTAGGCAGCACATTGTCGGATCTTATTTGCTGTAAATTCAGTTGCTTTGTTTCTTTTGATTGGAGAATTTAATCCATGTACATTTAAAGTAATTATTGATAGGTAACAATAAACTGTGGAAAATCCTGAAAGACATGGGAATACCAGACCACCTGACCTGCCTCTTGAGAAACCTGTATGCAGGTCAGGAAGCAACAGTTAAAACTGGACATGGAACAACAGACTGGTTCCAAATAGGAAAAGGAGTATGTCAAGGCTGTATATTGTCACCCTGCTTATTTAACTTATATGTAGAGTACATCATGAGAAATGCTGGGCTGGAAGAAGCACAATCTGGAATCAAGATTGCCTGGAGAAATATCAATAACCTCAGATATGCAGATTACACCACCCTTATGGCAGAAAGTGAAGAGGAACTAAAAAGCCTCTTGATGAAAGTGAAAGTGGAGAGTGAAAAAGTTGGCTTAAAGCTCAACACTCAGAAGACTGAGATCATGGCATCTGGTCCCAACACTTCATGGGAAATAAATGGGGAAACAGTGGAAACAGTATCAGACTTTATTTTTCTGGGCTCTCAAATCACTGCAGATGGTGATTACAGCCATGAAATTAAAAGACACTTACTCCTTGGAAGAAAAGTTATGACCAACCTAGATAGCATATTGGAAAGCAGAGACATTACTTTGCCAACAAAGGTCTGTCTAGTCAAGGCTGTGGTTTTTCCAGTGGTCATGTATGGAGGTGAGAGTTGGACTGTGAAGAAGGCTGAGCACCAAAGAACTGATGCTTTTGAACTGTGGTGTTGGGGAAGACTCTTGAGAGTCCCTTGGACTGCAAGGAGATCCAACCAGTCCATTCTGAAGGAGATCAGCCCTGGGATTTCTTTGGAAGGAATGATGCTAAAGCTGAAACTCCAGTACTTTGGACACTTCATGTGAAGTGTTGACTCATTGAAAAGAGTCTGATGCTGGGAGGGATTGGGGGCAGGAGGAGAAGGGTACAACAGAGGATGAGATGGCTGGATGGCATCACTGACTTGATGGACGTGAGTCTGAGTGAACTCCGGGAGTTGGTGATGGACAGGGAGGCCTGTCGTGCTGCGATTCATGGGGTTGCAAAGAGTCGGACACTACTGAGCAACTGAACTGAACTGAACTCAACTGAAGGACTTATTATTTTCACTTTATTGACTAATTTCTGACATTTTATAGTTTCTTTGATCCATTCTTCCTTTATTTGTATTTGTATGCTTTAATTCCTTTCTCATTAATTTTTTGTATCTACTATAGGTTTTTTCCTTTTTTGTGTGTTTATGGTGAAGCTTACATAAAAATCTTAGACCTAACAGTCTATTTTAAGACAGCAACAATTTACTTTCAATTGCATTTAAAAGCTCTAGACTTCTCTTCTCCACATATTTTATGCCAGTGATGTCATGCTTCACATCTTTTTATATTATGCATCCATTAAAATTTACTGAAGCTATACTTATTTTAATGCTATCACTTTAAACTTATATTCTGGAGTTAAAAACATACCATAATTATATTACAACAATCTGACTTTATATATTTACCATTACCAGTGAGTTTTATATTTTCATATATTTTCATATGGTTACTTAGTTTCCTTTACTTTCAATTTAAAAGGTTCCCATTTTAGCATTTATTTTCTTGTAAGACAGTTAAAGACTCTGTTTGCAATGCAGGAGTTGCAGGAGATGCGGATTTGATCCCTGAGTGAGGAAGATCCTCTGGAAGAGAGCACGACAATCCACTCTAGTATGCTTGCCCAGAGAATTGCATGGAAAAAGAACCCTGGCAGGCTACAGTCCATAGTGTCACAAAGAGTCAGACACACCTGAAATGACTTAGCATGCAAAACGGTTCTAATAGTGATGAACTTCCCCAGCTTTTCTTTGTCTAGGAACATCTTTACTAAGCCTTCATTTCTAAAGCACATCTTTTTCCAAATACACTGTATATTTTTTGTTGGCAGGTATTTGTTGTTTGTTTTCAAAGATGCAGGCAGACACTGATTTGTCTGGTCCCTTCCTGGATGAAACTTCCTGCAGACCTTATTTGATATCAAGGTAATGGTGAGATTTGTTTTTTTTTTTTAATTCCCTATGAGTCTCTTGTATTTCTGAATATTTATTACATAAGGCTGGAGAAGGCAATGGCACCCCACTCCAGTACTCTTGCCTGGAAAATCCGATGGATGAAGGAGCCTGGTGGGCTGCAGTCCATGGGGTTGCTAAGAGTCGGACATGACTGAGCGACTTCACTTTCATTTTCCTCTTTCATGCATTGGAGAAGGAAATGGCAACCCACTCCAGTGTTCTTGCCTGGAGAATCCCAGGGATGGGGAGCCTGGTGGGCTGCCATCTATGGGGTCGCACAGAGTCGGACACGACTGAAGTGACTTAGCATAGCATTACATAAGGCCCAGACTGTCCATTGTTTCAGACAATTTTTCAAATTGTAACTGAAAAGCCTTTGAAAATAGAAATATCGTCTCACTTTGGCACAGGAAAGAGGCTATTACTGTCCAGTATATACAGATAATGGGACTTCCCTGGTGGCTCAGTGGTAAAGAATCTGCCTGCCAATGCAAGAGACAAGGGTTTGATCCCTGGATCGGTAAGATACCCTGGGAGAGAAAAATGCAACCACCCGAATATTCTTGCCTGGGAAGTCCCATGGACCAAGAAGCCTGGTGTGGTACAGTCCATGGGGTTACAAAAACAATTGAATAAGAGTTAATGACTAAACAACAACAATAAAGATAATTTATCTCTCTAAATCAAAGATTAGGCAAACTTCCAAAAGACTTGGATTCTCTAAGCCTGATATTCCTATCCTATAATAAAACTCATTGCATGTACAGATGTCAAGCAGCCCTCTTTAGGTTACACTGTCATAATGACCTCAGTTCAGTTCAGTTGCTCAGTTGTGTCCAACTTTTTGTGACCCCATGGACTGAAGCATGCCAAGCTTCCCTGTCCAGCACCAACTCCCAGAACTGGCACAAACTCATGTCCATTGAGTCAGTGATGCTATCCAACCATCTTATCCTCTGTTGCCTCCTTCTCCTCCTGCTATCAGTCTTCCCCTGTATCAGTATCTTTTCCAGTGAGTCAGGTCTTCACATCAGGTGGCCAAAGTATTGGAGCTTAAGCTTCAGCATCAGTCCTTCCAATGAATATCCAGGACTGATTTCCTTTAGGATTGATTGGTTTGATCTCCTTGCAGCCCAAGGGACTTTCAAAGAGTCGTCTCCAACACTGCAATTCAAAAGCATCAATTCTTTGGTGCTTAGGTTTCTTTATAGTCCAACTCTCACATCCATATATGGCTTTGAAAAACCATAGCTTTGACTAGATGGACCTTTGTTGACAAAGTAATGTCTCTGCTTTTTAATATGCTGTCTAGGTTGGTCATAGCTTTTCTTCCAAGGAGCAATTATTTTTTAATTTCATGGCTTCAGTTACCATCTGCAGTGATTTTGGAGCCCAAGAAAATAAAGTCTCACACTGTTTCCATTGTTCCTCCATCTATTTGTCATGAAATGATGGTTCCAGATGTTACGATCTTAGTTTTTTGAATGTTAAGCCAACTTTTTCACTAGCCTACCTTAAAATATGTATAAAATTAAAATGCATGATAACAGTAAGTAAAAGGTACACAGGATATAAATGGAGTTGTATCTATATGTCTTACAATTTAAAGGAATTTATAAAATGATTTTTTGTAAAGATATATATATAATTTTATTATATAAAATTATTAATTTTGTAACTCATATAAACACAAAAAGAATTTTAAGTCAATATACAGTTAACAAGAAAACAGAAAGGAAAATGAAATAATAAAAAGATATCATTCATTCAAAAATGTTTAGAGAGAGAAGTAACAAATAGATGGCAGAATTATTAAACATGTAATAAAATGGCAGACTTAGCCAAAATATGATAGTTATATTAAATGTATATACACTAATATACATAGCTTAAAATCTGTTAGTCTATATCAAGGTCGACAAATATTTTCTGCAAAAAGCCAGATAGTATTTTAGACTTCGTTGGCCATGTGGTTTTTATCACTACCTGCTCAACTCTGAAGTTAATGCATGAAAACAGCCACAGACAATACATGACTGTATGAGCATCATTGTGTTTTAATAAAATTGAATTTTAAAAATAATGGCAAGCAAGACTTAGTCAGTTGAACATAGTCTGCTGACCTCAGTCAAGAGTTTAATAAGCTGTTTACTAATGACTTCATAATCATTCATAAGAAATACCTTAAATATAAGCATATGAAAGCTTGAAACTTGCAGGATAAAAATGGTAAGTATTAAGCATACAAATGTTTAGCTGTGCTAATAGCATATAAAGGGAATTCCTCCATGGTACTAGCTATGAAGAACCCACCTGCCAATACAGCAGACATGAGAGACATGAGTTTGATCCCTGGGTCAGGAAGATCCCCTGAAAGAGGGCATGGCAATCACTATAGTATTCTTTCCTGGAGAATCCCATGAACAGAGGAGCCCGGTGGGCTACAGTCCATAGGGTCACAAAAATCAGACACAACGGAAGTGACTTAGCATGTATGCACATAGCATGTAAAGTATGATCACAGATAAAACTCATTATTTGAGATGAAAAATAATCTCACAACTGTTGTTATCAAATATCAGCAAAAATAAAATGCTAAATTGCTATAAACCTAAATATATATCCTGAAAATATTTTGATCAAAGTGATAGGACAAAAATAGTAGAAAGAGACAAATTTGGAAAGTAAGAGATTGACTAAGTAAGAGATTGATTATTGTTTTGGAAAAAGGCCAAAATTCAATAAATATATGAAAGAATTAGAATACCTGAAAATAATAGAATATATGAAAATAAAAATTGTCTTAAATGACATTTATAGAATACTGTATACAACTACTGTTATCATGAATTTTATTGAGTATATATTTTAAATTTATTAAGACATTATCATTGCTAATAGATATTAGATTTGTTTGGTTAGTCTTTTATTGCTTTCTATTTTTTTTCCCTGAATACCTGTATTCAATCTGTTAATCTATATCAAGATTGACAAGTATTTTCTGCAAAAAGCTAGATAGATAGTATTTTAGACTTTGTTGGCCATGTGGTTTTTATCAATACCTGATCAACTCTGAAGTTAAAGCATGAAAACAGCCATAGACAATACATGACTGCATGAGCATCATTGTGTTTTAATAAAATTTAATTTAATTTAAATTTAATCTAATAAAATTGAATACAAAATTCAATGTCAGCATGCATCTGCCAAAAGAATGCCTTCATTGCATTCTCCACCACAGTTTTTTTGGTGACAGTCTTTCAGATTTAGTTTATTAGAAAGTTTATTTTTTACCATCACTTTTGAAGGGCAGCAGTTTGTAATACATCAAATTCTTAGTTAGTAGCTGCTTTGTTTGGGTACTTTAAAGATATAATTCCATGTTCTTTGTGACCCAGTTTTCTCTTAAGAAGCCAGATGTAAATGTTATGTCTGTTTCCTTTAAAGGAATATGTTTCCTGCTCACCTATTTGTATGCTTTTAAGGTTTCTACTTTATCTTTGTTTGTCAGTGTTTTATGATTTGCCCCCATGTTGTTTGATTTGTATTCATCATGAATTTGGTTCACAGAACTTCTTAAAACCATGTCTTTGTGTCTTTTAACAAATATAGTTTTGGTTATCTTGGGAAGTAATTTTAATATATTAGAACTTTGTCACCATGTTCCATATATATTTTTATTTCATTTTTTTCCAGTCATCTTTCTCTGCTTATACAAATCAGCATATTTTCTACTGTGGTATTTTTCAGTTCACTGTTTTTTTTTTTTTTTCAACTGTATCTCATCTAATATTAAATCTATCCAATTTGTTCTTTCTGTTATTGTTTGTGTTCTTAAATTACCATTTGAGAATGTTATATATGTTCCAAGCATCTCATGTTCTCCAGGTTGCTGTTTATGTATTAAATTTGTTGATCACAGAGATTGAGCTTGTTTAAAAGCAAGTTTGAGTTTTAATTGTTTTATAATTTCTTTGTATGCCTGTGTTACAGCCTTTGGGAGTTCCAAGTGAAAACCCAAGCTGTTTTTTTCAGTGATTCTCCTTCTTGCTGGTGTTTGAACTGCAGTTTTGTCTGCCCATCCTCATGTGCATGTCTAAATCTTTATCCAGCATCATAGCCTCTCCTAGTGTCTTCTCATATCCTCAGCCTTAGCTTTACAACTGTCCAATGCCACATTATTTCCCCTTCTCTCTAAGGTCCAGGCATCCCAATTCCTTATACTTTACTGGCACTTTGACACTTTCATATAGATTTTATTTTCCAGTTGTGTCTACTTTTTCTAGGTGCTCACAGTGGGAGTATATTCATATCAAGCTTATTCATCTTCCCTCAAAGCAGAATACTCCTAACTCAGGGTTTTGGTACTGACTTTACTGAGATGGGAAAAAATAGAAAACTCTTAGTTTGATGTTTATAGTTATTTCCATCTTGAGCAAAATAAAGGTGAGGCACTAGTGGGATACACTAATAGAAGTTTCCAGATGGAAGATGTTGTTGTTCAGTCATTCAGTCATGTCTGACCGTTTGTGACCCTATGGACTACAGCACACCAGGATTTCCTGTCCTTCACAATCTCCAGGAGCTTGCTCAAACTCATTTCCATTGAATCGGTGATATCATCCAACAGTCTCATCCTCTATCACCTGCTTCTCCTCCTGCCTTCAGTCTTTACCAGCATTAAGGGTCTTTTCCAGTGAGTTGGCTCTTTCCATCAGGTGGCCAAATAGTGGACCTTCAATATCAGTCCTTCCAATGAATATTCAGGATTTTAGGATTGACTGGTTTGATCACCTTATGGTCCAAGGGACTCTCAAAAGTATTCTCCAGTACCACAGTCCAAAAGCATCAGTTCTTCGGCACTCAGACTTTTTTAATGAACTCTCACATCCATACATGACTACTGGGAAAACCATAGCTTTGACTGTTAAGAGGATAACAGGCAGGAAGGCTAGGGATCTCCAAATAAAGGAAATAGACTGCAAAGTGTCAGACATTTTTTATCTTTCTTAAACGGCAGGAGGAAACAAACTACAAGTGTCAGATTTTTTTTTCCCCTTCTCTTAAATGAAGTGAGTGAAAGTTGCTCAGCCTTGTTCAATTCTTTGCGACCCCATGGACTCCAGAATCCCAGTCTCCCACATTGCAGGCGGATTCTTTACCAGCTGAACCACAAGGGAAGCCCAAGAACACTGGAGTGGGTAGCATATCCCTTCTCCAGGGGATCTTCCCTACTCAGGAATCGAACCAGGATCTCCTGCATTGTAGGCGGATTCTTTACCAACTGAGCTATCAGCGAAGATGTGCCTTCTTTATACAAATTTAAATGGAGGTTTCTCTTAAAATTCTGTGTTGCCATGATGACACCTGGTTCCACCTGAACTTTCCTTAAACCTTGAGCTACACAATGTGTTTTTCTTATGGAAATGTTTTTTTTCTTAAGCTATGCTCATGAACTAAGTACTTACCCCTAGACTCTGTCTTTCTTCAAGTCCATTCCACTTAAGACTCAGAACCAGAACTGTTAAGGGCTCAACAAACCAGTATGGTTTTCTCATATATTGTTCTCCTAATCTATGTTAATGAAACTATATATTTACTTGGAAACCTGCCTTTCTTCAAGATTTATGTTAATTGATTTATGGTCCAGGATGACTCACCTTGTGCCAATGTTATCTCAAAATGCATGTTGTGGATAAGGGGCCTGGTGCCAGTCTCTGAGTTTTGAGACATTCCCTTTCTCTAATTAGCAGCCTGCTGAAGCTAGTGGAGGTGATGGAATTCCAGTTGAGCTATTTCAAATCCTAAAAGATGATGCTGTGGAATTCCTGCACTCAATATGCCAGTAAATTTGGAAAACTCAGCAGTGGCCACAGGACTGGAAAAGGTCAGTTTTTATTCCAATCTCAAAGAAAGGAAATGCCAAAGAATGCTCAAACTACCGCACAATTGAACTCATCTCACACGCAAGCGAAGTAATGCTCAAAATTCTCCAAGCCAGGCTTCAGCAATACGAGAACCATGAACTTCCACTTGTTCAAGCTGGTTTTAGAAAAGGCAGAGGAACCAGAGATCAAATTGCCAACATCTGCTGGATCATGGAAAAAGCAAGAGAGTTCCAGAAAAACATCTGTGTCTGCTTTATTGACTATGCCAAAGCCTTTGACTGTGTGGATCACAAGAAACTGTGGAAAATTCTGAAAGAGATGGGAATACCAGACCACCGGACCTGCCTCTTGAGAAACTTGTATGCAGGTCAGGAAGCAATAGTTAGAACTGGACATGGAACAACAGACTGGTTCCAAAAAGGAAAAGGAGTACATTAAGGCTGCATATTTTCACCCTGCTTATTTAACTTATAAGCAGAGTACATCATGAGAAATGCTGGACTGGAAGAAGCTCAAGCTGGAATCGAGATTGCTGGGAGAAATATCAATAATTTCAGATATGCAGATGACACCACACTTATGGCAGAAAGTGAAGCAATTTTGAGAACTAAAGAAACTTAAAAATTTCCCACTTTAAAAACACCAAGTAAAACTATACAGAATATAACTGGCATTATTTCAAATGCATAAATGAATTTGTTGGAATATAAAAAATTCCTAGAGGCTAGAAAGAGCAATGGACTTAAAACAAGACTTCAAGTTGAAACAGAAATCCCTTTGTCCATCTCTGTAATAAAAGACTTGGGTTTTTAACACTGAATAATACTATTACAAAATATAATACATGTTAGACAATTCTTGAAAATAAAATTACATACAAAATGTATTAGGTTGAGTAATATCAGAATGAAATGTTTCAAAATGCTTTAGACAGAAGACTAAAAATAATGAGCTAAACTTACATATAGAAAATAAGAAAAAGATAAACAGAATAAGTCAAAAGGATTAAGAAGAGGAAAAGATAAAGTTCAAAGAAAAATTAATAAATTAATAGAGAGAAACGACATAGCTAAAAATTAGCTCTTTTAAAAGATGAATGCAAACTTCTCAGTTTTGGCAAAACAATTAAATAAAAGCAAATGAGTGAGAGGGAAGAAAAAAACACTTAAAAATACAGCATGTGAACTATTTACTGGATTTGGCATGTTGATTATTAAATAAATTCTCAACTTTAATTTTATCATAGAAAGAAAAAAAGTGAAGTTGCTCAGTCATGTCCGACTTTGCGACCCCGTGGCCTGTAGCCCACCAGGCTCCTCCATCCATGGAATTTTCCAGGCAAGAGTACTGGAATGAGATGCCATTTCCTTCTCCAGAGGATCTTCCAGACCTTGGGATTGAATACAGTTGTCCCTCATTGAAGGCAGAATTTATCAAATTTTATCATAAGCTGCTAATTAACTATGAATATTTCAAAAGGAATAGAAAACCTGAATAAACTTGCATTGACTAGAAAACTGGGTTCAGTTATAAAACTATCCACAAATATAAAATGAGGAAACAAAGTATTCAACAATGAAAATCAGATAGTAATTTCATAGGAGGCTTTATCAAACATTCTAAGGCCATATTATTTTGAACCTGTACACACCCTAAGATGATAGATATTAATTTTTTTATGATTATATAAGCTAGATTGCAAAACTACCTACTCAAATTACATCCACTTTTTCCTTATTATATTAGCAGTTATGTGAATATGCAAAATGAAAAATAAACTCTAACCCATCTAAGTATAAAATAAAGTATATATTGATTAAATTTGGTTCTTACAAGGAATAAAAGACTGTTTTGACACTTAAAAAAATCTATCAGTGTAATTTACCACATTAACATAATAAGCATGAAAAAATGATAAATGATTCATATCAATAGACATAAAAATGACCTCAATAAAATTAAAGTCATATATAATTTAAAATATTTGATCAAGTGAGTTAATTTCTAATTTTAATGAGAAATATTGATCAAAATTCTATACAAACTACATATGTTATGATCAAATATTAAAAACACTTCCTTTAAAAAAATAAGATAGTTAAATTAGCACTTTTATTCAGTATTGCCCTACCAGTTCTCCAAATACTGTAAAATGAAGAAGACATAAATTAATAAGAAGGAAGCAAGACAATCATTATTTCCAGGTTATCTGTCTAACAAACACATGAATAGATGCTCAACGTATCTCATTATCAGAGAAATGCAAATCAAAACCACAATGAGGTACCATCTCACACTGGTCTGAATGGCTGCTATCAAAAAGTCTAAAGCAATAAATGCTGGAGAGGGTGCTTAAAAACGGAACCCTCTTACACTGCTGGTGGGAATGCAAACTAGTACAGCCACTATGGAGAACAGTGTGGAGATTCCTTAAAAACTGGAAATAGAACTGCCCTATAACCCAGCAATCCCACTGCTGGGCATACACACCAAGGAAACCAGAATTGAAAGAGACACATGTACCCCAATGTTCATAACAGCACTGTTTACAATAGCTAGGACATGGAAGCAACCTAGATGTCCATTGGCAGACAAATGGATAAGAAAGCTGTGGTACATATACACAATGGAATATTACTCAGCTATTAAAAAGAACTTATTTGAATCAGTTCTAATGAGGTGGATGAAACTGGAGCCTATTATACAGAGTGAAATAAGTCAGGGAAAAAAAAACTAATATAGTATATTAATGCATATATATGGAATTTAGAAAGATGCTAATGATGACCCTATTTGCGAGACAGTGAAAGAGACACAGATATAAACAGATTTTTGGACTCTGTGGGAGAAGGCAAGAGTGGGATGATTTGAGAGAATAGCATAGAAACATGAATATTACCATATGTGAAATAGATCGCCAGTCCTGGTTCGATGCATGAAACAGGGCACTCAAAGCTAGTGCACTGGGACAACATGGGGAGGGATGTGGGAGAGGGGTTCAGGATGCGAGACACATGTGCACCTGTGGCTGATTCATGTCAATGTATGGCAAAAACCACTATAATATTGTAAAGTAATTAGCCTCCCATTAAAAATAATTAATTTGAAAAAAGCATGAGATAATAATGACAAAATTTTGGGGTCTCTCTGAAAGTAAGATTACATAAAATATACTTCCTTTTGATACGTTGCTACTGCTGCTAAGTCACTTCAGTCGCTTCTGACTCTGTGCGACCCCATAGACAGCAGCCCACCAGGCTCCCCCGTCCCTGGGATTCTCCAGGCAAGAACACTGGAGTGGGTTTCCATTTCCTTCTCCAATGCATAAAAGTGAAAGTGAAGTCGCTCAGTCCTATTCGACTCCTAGCGACCCCATGGACTGCAGCCTACCAGGCTCCTCCGTCCATTGGATTTTCCAGGCAAGAGTACTGGAGTGGGGTGCCATTGCCTTCTCCGTTTGATACACTAATATCACCTAATTATGAAAATAGGCGTATATTAAATATTTATAATAGCAGCATAAACAACCATTGTTGCAGCCTAGTGGAGCAGAGACCAGAACCTGCCCCCTGACTGGAGGGTGCAGCAAACTGAGCCCTCCTGATTTTCCTAGGAAGCATGCTGAGCGCACGTTCTTGGGCAGGACGTGCTCTCTTGCTCAGCTTTACTACCTGCACCTGCCTCCCTCCCCATAGAAAGAACACAAAATGTTCCTGATCAACAGCAGAGCCTTAACTACTCCCATTTTATGGTGCGCTGATCAAACTCCCCAGTCTAGATATTTCCTAGTGATCTCATGTTTTTATTCTGCCAATAAAAGCGTGAGCTGAAAGGAGCCATTTTGTCGTCCTGGCATGGAGAGCAGGAAGGCCCCCAGATGCTCCGCTTGGCAAATTATATGTGTCTGTCTTTTCATTATGTGCTGGCCCCATTTCAGGTCTTTCTCATCCGCTGTGTTGGACGTGACAAACAATGATAAAAATTAAGTCTATCAGAATATAGTTTTATAGGCATAATTATAAAGAATTGGGAACCTCTAGATTGCCTAATGCACATATGGAAACTTGAAAAATAACAAAGTTAGCATTTCAGATCATGGTGAATATTCAGTAAATAGTTTGGCACAACTGACTGTATTCCTAGCAATTTAACAGCATATAAAAATTAGTCTAGAATTAAATGTATACCTGTGGTGGATTCATTTTGATATTTGGCAAAACTAATACAATTATGTAAGGTTTAAAAATTTAAAATTAAAAATTAAAAAAAAAATAAGTGTATCCATATGTATAATATTTATGTTTTTTAATATATATTATGCATTATATATATATATAAATGACATGTGCAAATATATTTATATAATTATAAATGACATGTGCAAATATATTTGTAGTTCCCCTGGAACGAAAATTTTCTCCAACAGCACATGAATTGTAAACAACAAGAAAATGATTGATACATTTTATTACATTTGTATTAAAGTTATAAAAACAGTCCTGAGGGATATGAAAATGCCAGTTTCAGTCTTGGAAAAGTCATTGGACACATATACATATTAATGTTTAGAATTCACATGTGTAAGGAGAGTCCAATTAAAGTATCATTCTTTTAGTCAGCTATTGCTGAGTAACAAAAACCCTCCAGTAAAGAAGCATACAACAAAAACAAAATGAAAAATGTCTCTGAATGATTTCTGCTGTTATATACTGGCTCTCTAGAGGTGAATTCTGGTAAATTATTTAATTGGCAGCTACTCAGCAACCATTTTATCCCCCCTTCTTCTTGATCCCTATCCAGCAAAGTATTTGGGTTCCCCGAATATCCTGTGAGGAACCTGAATTCTATTTTTGGTACAGTTAGCACATATAAACAGAATTATATACTGTGGTGGCAAGGACATGCATTTCATTCCTACCATAATTGATTAACTAAAATATAAAATTGAACAAGCAGAAAGTCTTGTCCTTTGTGCCTTCTCCCTCATGAATAACATGAATAACACAGTGGTATTTTTAGTGCCTCATGTACCCGCTATGAATTCTGGCTTTAAAAATAGATGCAGAGTATAATGCCATTCGGGGTCAATTGTTCCTAAAGAATCCACCTGCCAGTGCAGGAGATGTAGGAGATGCGGGTTCGATCCCTGGGTTGGGAGGGTCCCCTGAATGAGGAAATGGCGATCAACTGCAGTATGCTGGCCTGGAAAATTACATGGACAGTGGAGCCTTGTGGACTGCAATGCATGGGGTTACAAAGAGTCAGGCGGGATTGAGTGAGCACCCATGCACACACAACATTATTGGGAAAACAAAGATTAAATTTAAAATGTTGAATACTGTGAGAGTAATGAAATTTATAGACATTCTTAAAATTAAGATAAAGATGGAAACATTTCTGCAATCTCTCAAAGTCCATTTAATAAAAAATAAATATAGCACTAAGTTTTGGAAATCAACTGCTATTGATTTTCATCAGTATTCAACATGAGTTTACACTGAAGAAAGCTGTAGTCTAGAATGGCATTGCAAGTTGATATATGTGAAGATTACACAGATTTTTGATGTATAACACAATTGTGATAAGTATTATGCAATAATTTGTGGCCTTTAGGCTTAATAGGATATTATAACAATAGAGATAGCAATAAAAGCTTACAGCCACCCAGAAACAAAAGGAAAAAAAAAGTTTAAAATGGGAAAATACATAAAAGGTAATTGTGGGAAATAATATCAGCAATTCAAAACCTCAGAATTTTCTGAGGAAGTAGATTGAGCAGAAAAATATTTCAATCTAAAATTTGAGCATTTATTTTGTCTAAGGACTATATAACCCCCCAAAAGCACACATGTGTGTATTAGTCGCTCAGTCATGTCTGACTCCTTGCGATCCCATGGACTGTAGCCTGCCAGGTTACTCCATCCATGGGATTTCACAGGCAAGAATTCTGGAGTGGATTGCCATTTCCTTCTCCAAAAGCACACATAAATGTATAGAAATGAAAATATCATCTTTAAAATATAAAGATCTGAGAACTATCTATGAAATACAATAAGATTTTTTAAAAAGTTCTCAAATACACAATCTGCATAATCAGAAGATAAGTATAACAAATAGTTGTAAACATTGAGACTAAAAATATTGTGTTCTGGGGTTTATACTAAATACTAAAATCATCTTTGTGCATGTATGCTTGCAAACATTGAGGCCAAAATAGAATGCTCTTTCACAGGCAAGTGTAATACTGTTCAAATACTTGTTTAAAGAAAACACTTAAGTGATTTTTAACAGCCTTTTAAAAAATAATTACAAAAATAATATTCTCAGGATGTCAAGAGTTCTACAGTGGATGTTCTAAAAACCAATATGTTCCTTATTTTATATATTATTCTAACAAACCAAAAAAGTAGTTATTTTCTCTATAAATTTAAAAAACCAGTACAAGTCAGGTTAAAAATAAGTATGTGACGTGAAAGTGCTCAGTCGTGTCCTACTCTTTGTGACCCCATGGCCTATACTGTCCGTGGAATTTTCCAGACCAGAATACTGGAGTGGGTAGCCTTTCCCTTCTACAGGCGATCTTTCCAACCCAGGGATTGATCAGTTGAACCACAAGAGAAGCCCAAGAATACTGGAGTGGGTAGCCTATCCCTTAGCCAGAGGTTCTTCCTGACCCAAGAATCAAACTGGGGTCTCCTGCTTTGCAGGCAGATTCTTTACCAACTGACCTATTAGAGAAGCCCTATAAATAAGTATACAGTATATAAAATACAAACACAAAAGTGTTCATTTACAGTACTTCACCCAAAATTTGTAGTAAATATAGTGAATTCAGTAACTTACTAATGATATGAAAACTGAAGTGGCCAAATAAAGTCAGTTTTAGCATAGGAACTTAATATTGTGTTCAACACCTTATGTCACAGTATAAAAACAATTAAATGACACACAGAGAAAACAAATTTCATAAAACCCATATACTCCAAGTTGAAAATACATTTAAAGCTGGAAAGAAAATTATTCTTTTTAATATGAAAAGAAATAGTATCTACTTTAAAACATATATGGTGAAGTTTGAAGAAAATGTGAGGTAGTCCCATTGTTTTAAACAATGATTTAAAATGTTACTCTGCATGCATGCTTATATTTGCTTCAATTGTGTCCAACTTTTCCAACACTATGGACTGTAGCCTGCTAGGCTCCTCTGTTCTTGGGATTCTCCAGGCAAGAATACTGGAGTGGATTGCCATGTCGTCCTCTAGGGGATCTTCCCAACACAGGGATCAAACCTGCATCATCTTACTGGTCGTTGGGTTCTTTTTTTTGTTTGTTTTAATTTAATTTTATTTTTTAAACTTTACAATATTGTATTAGTTTTGCCAGATCTCGAAATGAATCCGCCACAGGTATACCTGTGTTCCCCATCCTGAACCCTCCTCCCTCCTCCCTCCCCATACCATCCCTCTGGGTCGTCCCAGCGCACCAGCCCCAAGCATCCCGTATCGTGCATCGAACCTGGACTGGTGACTCGTTTCATACATGATATTATACATGTTTCAATGCCATTCTCCATGCCAGTCAGAATGGCTACGATCCAAAAGTCTACAAGCAATAAATGCTGGAGAGGGTGTGGAGAAAAGGGAACCCTCTTACACTGTTGGTGGGAATGCAAACTAGTACAGCCACTATGGAGAACAGTGTGGAGATTCCTTTAAAAACTGGAAATAGAACTGCCTTATGATCCAGCAATCCCACTGCTGGGCATACACACTGAGGTCGTTGGGTTCTTTACCACTAGTGCTACCCGGGAAGCCCAAATGTTACACTAAAAATGTTTTAATTCTTTTCTTTTCTTTTTATGTCCAACTCCTCTTGCTCTTCGCTGTTATTTCATCCACACTCTCTCCCTGGGCAACTCATGCTCATAACTTGATGTATGTCTTTTCAAACAGTCTTAAACTGATTATGTGTATGGATCTAGCTCAACCTCTGTGTTTATCTCTATGTCAAAATTACCTATCTAAATACTTGTCTAGATAACCATCTTAAAAGAGACAGAAACCATACTCACTATTTTCACAGAGAGGAATTTAGTATCAATAATTGTCAACTAGATATATAGAATTAGGAAGTTAATACAAAAACTTGCAATAGAAAGAGAATATTAGTATATCACAGAGGTGGCAGCCACAGAAAACAGCCAGCACCCTCCTAAAACATGAAAAATGGTGCAACTAGTAAAGAACAGGTCTTTGGCAGAGGAATTCAATGGAAGGGATTTTTTTGCCAAGATAAAATTACCTTTAAATTACCTAGAGGAAGAGCTACTGGGCATCCAGGACTGTCCAGATTTGCCCATTCTTACTCATCCTATTCCAAATGCATGATATTCTTTAATATAAAAAAAGAAGTCATAAAGGATATAAGAAAAAAAAAAGTATAAATTACGATGTTACCTTGGGTGGAAATGATCTTTGTATCACACACCAGGCATATAGTTATGTGAAAAAGCAGATGTGAAATCAGCAGACACCTTCTTTATTAAAATGAAACATTGTTAGGATATAGAAACACGGAAACCTGTAATAGCCTTTTGTCTTTCTAATCCAGTTTCTAAGACTAGCATAGACTTTGCTTGTTATGGTGAAAAATAAAATAAACATTTTTTATGTTTATAAGTGCTATGTATAAATTACTTGTCAGCCAACTATTTTCTTCAAACTTTGAGAGAACAAATGATTCCTAGGTTGCATACACTAAGCATAATATTGTGTTTAAAAATAATCAGAATAATCCAAAAATGGCAATTTTATAGGATGGAAGCATTAGAAGAAATTTAAATTTTTTTAATTTTTATAATCAATCAATTATTTTTAAATGTGGCCAGCACAAATTGGAATGGGACTCATTCCTTTGAAGACTGTTCCTGTTTCCACCCACTCCAGCCATATGGAGAAGCATATGGCTGTAATTGCCTTCAAGTCTTTTCTTAAGTGTAGGCTTATCAGAGAAGTCTTCCCTGACCTGGAAATTGGACATATTGGACATGATATCTCTCCTTTGTTATGGCTTTATGGTTGTTATGGCTTTATCTTTTGTGCTATCATAACCTGATACATTAATTTTATTTGTTTATTGTCTTTGTGTCCCATCAGATTATAAATTATAGTAGGAATTATGTGAGTTTTATTAGCTATCATATGCCAAATGAGTAGAACAGAGCAATGGATGCGATACGAATTCAACACTTTTGAATGATTAAATAAATGTAAAAATTGAATACTTATTGATCACATTTTACTTTGGGAGAGGTCTCTTGACTCTTTCAAAGTACTTTTCCAAGGGTTTTACACTTCCTGTTAAGTAAAGAAGGCTATTTTGTCTCATGATGGCAACAGTGTGAGACATTAAGCTACTGACAGTTGGCAGCTCTTTGAAATATTATGGTAGAGGATGGTCTAAAATAATGAGACTGACATAAGGAAAAAACAAAGATAATCTAAGAGATAGCCCACATAAGAACAGAGCTGCTTATCCCAGTCATACTTAAATTTGAGCTGCGTGTGCCCTTGCCATGGTTTATTTATATGAGCAATATATTCTTCTTTTACCTACATTTGTAACATTTGGGTTTCTGTCACTTTCTAATAATATATTCCTGACCGATGCTATTAGAAGTATGTAATACGCTATAAGGATATAAAACTATAAGGCTTTGAATAATTCTTAGTAGATTTGAAAAGTAAAATTTAAAACCCACCAGGCTCCTCTGTCCAGGTGATTCTTTTTTTTTTTTTTTTAATTTTATTTTATTTTTAAACTTTACATAATTGTATTAGTTTTGCCAAATATCAAAATGAATCCGCCACAGGTATACATGTGTTCCCCATTCTGAACCCTCCTCCCTCCTCCCTCCCCATACCATCCCTCTGGGTCGTCCCAGTGCACCAGCCCCAAGCATCCAGTATCGTGCATCGAACCTGGACTGGCAACTCGTTTCTTACATGATATTTTACATGTTTCAATGTCATTCTCCCAAATCTTCCCACCCTCTCCCTCTCCCACAGAGTCCATAAGACTGTTCTATATATCAGTGTCTCTTTTGCTGTCTCGTACACTGGGTTATTGTTTCCATCTTTCTAAATTCCATATATATGCGTTAGTATACTGTATTGGTGTTTTTCCTTCTGGCTTACTTCACTCTGTATAATAGGCTCCAGTTTCATCCACCTCATTAGAACTGATTCAAATGTATTCTTTTTAATGGCTGAGTAATACTCCATTGTGTATATGTACCACTGCTTTCTTATCCATTCATCTGCTGATGGACATCTAGGTTGCTTCCATGTCCTGGCTATTATAAACAGTGCTGCGATGAACATTGGGGTACATGTGTCTCTTTCCCTTCTGGTTTCCTCAGTGTGTATGCCCAGCAGTGGGATTGCTGGATCATAAGGCAGTTCTATTTCCAGTTTTTTAAGGAATCTCCACACTGTTCTCCATAGTGGCTGTACTAGTTTGCATTTCCACCAACAGTGTAAGAGGGTTCCCTTTTCTCCACACCCTCTCCAGCATTTATTATTTGTAGACTTTTGGATCACAGCCATTCTGACTGGTATGAAATGGTACCTCATAGTGGTTTTGATTTGCATTTCTCTGATAATGAGTGATGTTGAGCATCTTTTCATGTGTTTGTTAGCCATCTGTATGTCTTCTTTGGAGAAATGTCTATTTAGTTTTTTGGCCCATTTTTTGATTGGGTCATTTATTTTTCTGGAGTTGAGCTGTAGGAATTGCTTGTATATTTTTGAGATTAGTTGTTTGTCAGTTGCTTCATTTGCTATTATTTTCTCCCATTCTAAAGGCTGTTTTCACCTTGCTAATAATTTCCTTTGATGTGCAGAAGCTTTTAAGGTTAATTAGGTCCCATTTGTTTATTTTTGCTTTTATTTCCCCCACAAAAAAAAGAAAACTACAGGCCAATATCACTGATGAACATAGATGCAAAAATCCTTAACAAAATTCTAGCAATCAGAATCCAACAACACATTAAAAAGATCATACACCATGACCAAGTGGGCTTTATCCCAGGGATGCAAGGATTCTTCAATATCTGCAAATCAATCAATGTAATACACCACATTAACAAATTGGAAAATAAAAACCATATGATTATCTCAATAGATGCAGAGAAAGCCTTTGACAAAATTCAACATCCATTTATGATAAAAACTCTCCAGAAA
The DNA here is from genome assembly GCF_027580195.1 of Bos mutus. Taxonomy (NCBI): domain Eukaryota; kingdom Metazoa; phylum Chordata; class Mammalia; order Artiodactyla; family Bovidae; genus Bos; species Bos mutus. Next base: position 75,737,798 of record NC_091632.1, read on the forward strand.
GCAGGAATAGAAGGAACATACCTCAACATAATAAAAGCTATATATGACAAACCCACAGCAAACATTATCCTCAATGGAGAAAAATTGAAAGCATTTCCTCTAAAGTCAGGAACAAGACAAGGGTGCCCACTTTCACCATTACTATTCAACATAGTTTTGGATGTTTTGGCCACAGCAATCAGAGCAGAAAAATAAATAAAAGGAATCCAAATTGGAAAAGAAGAAGTAAAACTCTTTTTGCAGATGACATGATCCTCTACATAGAAAACCCTAAAGACTCCACCAGAAAATTACTAGAACTAATTAATGAATATAGTAAAGTTGCAGGATATAAAATCAACACACAGAAATCCCTTGCATTCCTATATACTAATAATGAGAAAATAGAAAGAGAAATTAAGAAAACAATTCCATTCACCACTGCAACGAAAAGAATAAAATACTTAGGAATATATCTACCTAAAGAAACTAAAGACCTATATATAGAAAACTATAAAACACTGGTGAAAGAAATCAAAGAGGACACTAATAGATGGAGAAATATACCATGTTCATGGATTGAAAGAATCAATATAGTGAAAATGAGTATACTACCCAAAGCAATTTATAGATTCAATGCAATCCCTATCAAGCTACAAACGGTATTCTTCACAGAGCTACAACAAATAATTTCACAATTTGTATGGAAATACAAAAAACCTCGAATAGCCAAAGCGATCTTGAGAAAGAAGAATGGAACTGGAGGAGTCAACCTGCCTGACTTCAGGCTCTATTACAAAGCCACAGTCATCAAGACAGTATGGTACTGGCACAAAGACAGAAATATAGATCAATGGAACAAAATAGAAAGCCCAGAGATAAATCCACGCACATATGGACACCTTATCTTTGACAAAGGAGGCAAGAATATACAATGGATTAAAGACAAATTCTTTAACAAGTGGTGCTGGGAAAACTGGTCAACCACTTGTAAAAGAATGAAACTAGAACACTTTCTAACACCATACACAAAAATAAACTCAAAATGGATTAAAGATCTAAACGTAAGACCAGAAACTATAAAACTCCTAGAGGAGAACATAGGCAAAACACTCTCCAACATACATCACAGCAGGATCCTCTATGACCCACCTCCCAGAATATTGGAAATAAAAGCAGGTGGTTCTCTTTTAGCAAGAATACTAACTGGCTTGCCATTCCCTCCTCCAGGGGATCTTCCAAACCCAGGGATTGAACCAATGTCTCTTTACATCTCCCGCAATCACAGATGAGTTCCTTACTACTAATGCCACCTGGGAAACCCTATAAAATTAAGTAAAATGTATAATTAATGAATCCTATTGGACTGAAGAAATGAGGAAGACAGTTGAATTTATGAGAGACAAAATTATGTTACTCTGATGTTTGATTTTATTATCAACTTCTAGCTCCTCATTATTAGAGAAAATGTGTAACTCCAAAACAACTTCGGCTAAGGTCTTGTAAATATCTCAATCCTTTCCAAACTTGCTCATGCAAAGTACACAGGAAGAGCTAAACAAATGTTATTTATTGTTATCAACCACAGTATTTTCATTGTTTATCAATATATTTTCTTTAAATATAGCATGTGATTGTTGAATACTTATTTATTTTATTAAAAATACTGCTGTTTTTCTATTTTCTTTGCAAAATATCAGCTGTTAGTATTATTTTTTAGGAGAAATATCTGTGTAATGGTACTTCTCTCTCTCCCTACTTCAATTTGTAATTAGAATACAGAAAAATGGAGGGCATGCACTCTCTCTACTAGATATAAAAAGAAGAGCATTTTAAATCCTTTATAGCAAATAATCTTTGCCTCATAAAATTAGAAGTGAAAAGAGCCTCTTCATTGATCAGCACTAGTGTATTTTGTCGGACCATTAAATATACCAATTATCAGCAATAAAAGCAGAGATTTCCTGATTACACATTTAATGCTAACTACAATTTACTCTCAAAACATCTCTCATAATTAAACTAATAATCTTTCTAATCATAAGAATTTGATTTACCTTTGTAACTTTGAGGTATACGTAGAGCATGGCACACAGTAGGCATTTGGGAAATATTTCTCATGACTATCTTTGGGCTGAATTGATCATTAACAAACTAGAAATTTTCCTAAACTTTTTACAAAAAATTTATTTATATTTGGCTATACTGGGTCTGGAGAAGGCAATGGCAGCCTACTCCAGTACTCTTGCCTGGAAAATCCCATGGACAGAGGAACCTGGTAGGCTGCAGTCCATGGGGTTGCTAAGAGTTGGACACAACTGAGAGACTTCACTTTCACTTTTCACTTGCATGCATTGGAGAAGGAAATGGCAACCCACTCCAGTGTTCTTGCCTGGAGAATCCCAGGGACAGGGGAGCCTGGTGGGCTGCTGTCTCTGGGGTCGCACAGAGTCGGACATGAATGAAGCGACTTAGCAGCAGCAGTCTTGGTTGCTATATAGCCTTTTCTCTAGGAGCAGCAAGTGGTGGCTACTCTCTAGCCGTGTTGCACAGACTTCTCTTTGCAGTGGCTTCTTATTGTGGAGCATGGGCTCTAGGTGCACAAGCTTCAGTAGTTATGGCATGTAGGCTCAGTAGGTGTGGTTTCCAGGCTCTAGAGCTCAGGCTCAGTAGTTACGGCTCCTGGGCTTAGTTGCTTCATGGCATATGGAATCCTCTCAGACCAGGGATCAAACTGGTGTCTCCTGCATTGGCAGGTGGACTCTACACCACTGAGCCACCAGGGAACCCCTAAACTTTCAGTTTTAGAAGAGTTTTTGATTTACAGAAAAATTTCAAAGATACTACAAAGTGTTCCTGTGTAACACACCTGCTTTTCCCTGTTAACATATTAGATTTTCTTAATATCTTTTTCTATTCTAAGATCCTATTATGGGTACATTTTGTTTGACCATCAGGTCAGGCTAAGAAAATAAGTAGTAACTGGAACTTGGGAGACTTTAAATGTCATGGTTTTTCCAGTAGTCATGTATGGATGTGAGAGTTGGACTATAAAGAAAGCTGAGCACTGAAGAATTGATGCTTTTGAACTGTGATGTTAGAGAAGACTCTTGAGAGTCCCTTGGACTGCAAGGAGATCCAACCAGTCCATCCTAAAGGAGATCAGTCCTGAATATTCATTGGAAGGACTGGTGCTGAAGCTGAAACTCCAATACTTTGGCCACCTTATGTGAATAACTGACTCATTGGTAAAGAATCTGATGGTGGGAAAGATTGAAGGAGGGAGGAAAAGGGGATGACAGGATGAGATGGTTGGATGACATCACCGATTCAATGGACATGAGTTTGAGTAAACTCCGGTAGTTGATGATGGACAGGGAGGCCTGGCATGCTGCAGGCAATGGGATCTCAGAGTCAGACATGACTGAGCGACTGAACAGAACTTGTGATTGCTTTGCTTAATAGAATCCCATGGTTCATATAGGATTTATTGATTCTTTTTTATTCTTTTTCTTTTGTTCTCTGAATAGATAATTTCAAAGGTCCCATCTTTGACTTCATAGACTCTTTCTTTGGCTTGACAGAGTTTGCTATTGACACTGTTGCATTTTTCATTTCATTCATTAAATCTTCATCGCCAAATTTTTTTTTAGGTTCGTCCTTATGATTTCTAAGCATTCTGATAAATTTCTCATTTTGTTCATGTATTGTTTTCCTAATTTCCTTGGACTGTGTTTCTGTGTTTTCTTACAGCTCACCGAGCTTGCTTAAATCAGGTTTTTTGATTCCTGCATTGGATAAACTACAGTCTCCATTTCTTTTGTATTAATTACTGAAAAACTTTTTGTGTTCCTTCAGTGTTGTTAACTTTTCCTGGTATTTTATATACCTCAAAGTCTTGTGTTGCTGTTTTCACATTTGGGAAAAAAAAAAAAAAAAAAGTCATGCCTCTAGTCTTCATTCATTGGTTTTGATGAAGAAAAATCTTCTTTTGTCTTGATAGGGGCTATGACATTTTCTATGAGTCCATCTGCTCCACATATCTTATTTCCTTTTGTGGCAGAATTCATGGGCTTCTGTGCTTTGTTTTAATCCTGCCAAACCAGGCCCTGTGCTGAAAACCACCTTTTTGCTAACTCTCAGGCAGTGATACATGCTCAACTTTGCTATTTCTTCCAGTCCTGAAGAATTGGCCTCTATGTGTGCTTACTAGTTATTTGTAAAAGCTGCAATTGGAAACACACACAGGGAGGTGTCCAGGGTATGAGGGTGTGTGTGTGTGAGGCCCACTGAGCACTGAGGGTGCCTTTGGGTCAGCTGGAGGGATTTGTAGGTGAGGCATCCCAGCAGCTCATGGGCTGGCTTTCTGGTAGTGTCCAAGATGTCACTAGTAGGATCTAGCTGTCTTGATATGCTCCATTCGGATCCCTGGCCACCATTCTCCCAGGAACTCACTGCCCTCTGACAGTGCAATTTCTCAGTATTCTTGATGACATGAGATAGAAATGGGCCTCTTTGGTGATGTCGCATACAACTAGGGAAGCCAGATGCTCACCCACATTATTTCACCATTCTCATGGGAGAAATCAGGGCTAAGAAGGTTGGCTTTGGCAGTGAACACTGTCATCTTGCTTCCCTGATGGTTCAGATGGTAAATAGTGTGCCTGCAGTGCAGGAGACCTGGGTTTGATCCCTGGTCTGGAATATCCCCTGGAGAAAGGAATTGCTACCCTCTCCAGTATTCTTGCTGGAGAATTCCATGGACAGAGGAGCCTGGCAAACTACAGTCCATGAGGTTTCAAAGATTTGGACATGACTGAGTGACTCACACTTTCACATTACTTTATTGCCACCTTGCAGGAAGGGTGATGTGGGCAAAGTAAAACTTCCTCTTACCACCGTCAGTGTGTCTATCCTCAGATTTTATATGCTCCTAAAGTATGCTGGACTCCTGGACTTCCAGAAAGACACTTTCATTGTAGTGATTGTTAAAATAGAAATCAATGTTCTTTGGGAGAAGATGGTATAAAACTCTTTTTCTGCCATGCTGAGAATGTCATTCCCTGCAATTGAGTTGTGTGTGAGTGAATCTTGTACCCTATGACTCCAATATAGTGATTTAATATTTCCAGATTTTTTTTTGTTGATACTTTAGAAATTTCTATATATTCAATCATGTAATCAGTAGAGTTTTATCTCCTTTTTTCCCAATCTGTGTGCCTTTCTAGCCCTTGAATACTGTAAGGTTTTAAGTCAGTATTGAATATGCTAAGAGAAAAAGAGGAATGCTTGATGTTTTTCTGATCTTAGGAGAAAAGCATCTAGTTACTCACCACTAAGTACAATATTAGCTTATAGGCTTATGAGTACTCTTTGTTAACTTAAGATCTGTTTTACTACTAAATTGCTGAGAGCTTCTATCATGAGTAAATATTGGTAAATTATTTTTGTTTATCAATTGATACGATTATATGAGTTTTATTCTAAAGTTACTGTAGTGTAATACACTGATTTATTTCTAACTGAATTATCTTTGAACATCTGGTGTAAATCTCACTTGGGCACGCATATAATGCATTTTTATACCTGCTAATATTTTCTTGAGAATTTTTGTGTATATCATCATGAGAAATTTTAGTCTATAGTTTTTCTTTCTTGTAATGTCTTTATTTTATTTTGATATTAAGGTAATGCTGTCTTACTAAATTAGGAAGTGTTCCCCTGCTTATAATTTCTGCAAACAGTTGTAGACAATTAATATAATTTCTTTCTAAAATGGTAAAAGTTATCAGTAAGCTGTCTGTGTTTTTGCTCTATTTTTAAGAATATTACTAATTATTGGTTGGATTAATCTAGGGTTTTATCTATATATCCTTATGTGAGATTGGTTACATGTGTCTTTCAAGGTATTAGTTCATATCATCCATGCTTTAAAATTTGTGGACATAGTTGATCATAGTATTCCTTCATGATCATGTGTTCATGAGATGAGATTTGGGAAATGTTACCTCCTGTTCTATAATTTAGAAGGTTTTGTGTGAATTGATGTGTCTTCTTTTAAATATTTTGTGGAATTCACCAGTTAGGCATGTAGGACTTTTTTTTTTCTTCTTATGAGAACTTTTAAGAACAAACTTACTTTCTTTAATAAATATACAGTACTAATGTTTTCTTCTTCTGTAGACAAATAGACAAGTTGTGGGTCTCTCTTCCTCTCTCTTCAGTCTGATGACAATTATTAATGTTATCAATCATCTCATTGAACCAATGTATGGTTTTAAATTTTCTCCATTATTTTTTATTTCTTCTTGTTTTTATGTTACAGTTGTTATTTCCTTATGCTTATGGCTGATTTTATTTGCTCTTATATCACACAGACATATAAGTGTAAGCTTGGGTCAAAAATTTGAGACCTTTAACTTTTCTAGCATGAGTTACCATATTATAAGATGTCATATATATTCTAATCACAACTTTAGTTGCATTCAATGAGATTTGATATGTTCCTCTCTTGCTTTCATTTAATTCAAATTATTTTCTAAATTTCCTCAAATTTCTCCTTTGGATTATGAATTATTTGCCCCCAGTTTCTTGGGTCACTCAGTCAATGCCAACATCTTGTTATGTATATTTTAAATATTTGGATATACTCCTTAAATACTTTTGATCTTGGATTTGAATTTAGTATTTATGTAGTCAGTAGCATTGTCTCAGTTCAGTTCAGTCACTCACTCATGTCTGACTCCCTGTGACCCCACGGACTGCAGCAAGTCAAGCTTCCTGTCCATCACCAATGACCAGAGCCTCCCCAAACTCACCTCCATCAGGTCGGTGACTCCATCCAACCATCTCATCCTCTGTCATCCCCTTCTCCTCCTGCCTTCAATCTTTCCCAGCATCAGGGTCTTTTCCAACGAGTCAGTTCTTCACATCAGGTGGCCAAAGTATTGGAATTTCAGCTTCAGCATCAGGTCTTCCAATGAATATCCAGGACTGACTTCCTTTAGGATGGACAGGTTGGATGTCCTTGATGTCCAAGGGACTCTCAAGAGTCTTTGCCAACACCACAGTTCAAAAGCATCAATTCTTTTTTTTTTTTTTTTTTTAGTGTCACAGCTCCATTTTTATTTATAAGATAGCAGGAGAATCCAAGACTCTAAGAGAAGAGAGTGGAGGAGTGCGTGGGGAGGGGGAGAAAGAGAGAAAAGAGAGAGAGCGAGCACGCATGCACTCAGGAGAGAGAGTCCGTGAGAAACCGCTTTGGCTCCTCTTTTATATGTTTTTTTTCCTCCACCTGGGCCTGCCCTATGCAAATTGGGCTTAGCCAGGAGTGCTGTTTGTTCTGTTTGTTCTGCCTGAAGTCTTCACTCTGGTCCTCGGACCTTCCTTGTCTTTTAGCCACCGCCATTTTGGAGTCCAAAAAAAGCATCAATTCTTCAGAGCTCAGCTTTCTTTATAGTCCAACTCTCACATCCATACATGACTACTGGAAAAACCATAGCTTTGAGGAGACGTAACTTTGTTGGCAAAGAAATGACTCTGCTTTTTAATATGCTGTCTAGGTTGGTCATAGCTTTTCTTCCAAGGAGCAAGTGTCTTTTAATTTCATGGCTACAGTCACCATCTGCAGTGATTTTGGAGAAAAAAAAAAAGTCTCTCACTGTTTCCATTGTTTCCCCATCTATTTGCCATGAAGTGATGGGACCAGATGCCATGATTTTAGCTTTCTGAATGTTGTACTTTAGGTCAACTTTTTCACTCTCCTCTTTCACTTTCATCAAGAGGCTCTTTAGTTCTTCACTTTCTGACATAAGGGTGGTGTCACCTGTGTATCTGCGGTTATTGATATTTCTCCAATCAATCTTGATTACAGCTTGTGCTTCATCCAGGCCGACATTTCACACAATGTATTCTGCATATCGGAGAAGGCAATGGCACCCCACTCCAGTACTCTTGCCTGGAAAATCCCATGGATGGAGGAGCCCGGTAGGCTGCAGTCCACGGGGTCGCTAAGAGTCAGACACGACAGAGCGATTTCACTTTCACTTTTCACTTTCATGCACTGGAGAAGGAAATGGCACCCCACTCCAGTATTCTTGCCTGGAGAATCCCAGGGACGGGGGAGCCTCGTGGGCTGCCATCTATGGGGTTGCACAGAGTCAGACACGACTGAAGCGACTTAGCAGCAGCAGCAGCAGCAGCGTTCTGCATATAAGTTAAATAAGCAGGGTGACAATATACAGCCTTGATGTACTCCTTTCCTGATTTGCAACCAGTCTGTTTCATGTCCAGTTCTAACTGTTGCTTCTTTACCGGCATACAGATTTCTCAAGAGGCAGGTCAGGTGATCTGGTATTCCCATCTCTTTCAGAACTTTCCATAGTTTGTTTTGATCCACATAGTCAAAGGTTTGGCATAGTCAATAAAGCAGAAATAGATATTTTTCAGGAACTTTTTTGCTTTTTTGATGTTTGCAATTTGATCTCTGGTTCCTCTGCCTTTTCTAAATCCTGCTTGAACATCTGGAAGTTCATGGTTCATGTACTGTTGAAGCCTGGCTTGGAGAATTTTGATCATTGCTTTGCTAGCTTTGTCTACATAATTTCAATTATTTAAAATTTGGTAAAGCTTGAATTTTTTGGTCACAATATAGTCTATCTTGATGAATGCTCCATATGCATTTCAAAATAATGTGTATTTGCTTGCTTTCTATATATACAATTTTTAAATATATGTATGATTTGGTTTATATTTAGTATAAATATTCATTAAGGTCATTTTTCTTAATGCTGCAATGAACATAGGGGTGCATATGTGTTTCCAAAATAGTATTTTTTTTCTTTGAAAAATACTCAAATATTGAATTGCTGGATCATATATAGTTATGTATTTCATTTTTTGAGGACCTTCCATTCTGTTTTTAATAGTTGTAATAGATTTGGTGCAATGTTGGAAAGAAGACTTGTTCCTCAATCATATTCTGTGACTATTTGGTGCCAGTGGTGGATTCTTCTGTTTTCATTTTTCTTTCTCCAGACCCATGGTGAACAAGCTTCCACTATGTACAGCTTTTCTGGTCTCAGTTCTATTTTTCACCTAAACATATGATTTTTTAACATAACCCTTGCCAGGAATAATAAAATTCTGGTGTTAAGGAAGTTAAAATTGCATTATTTTTAAAAGAACATGGGAAGATTTCTTTATAAAAACTAATAAGCAACTAATTTTTACAATGTAGAACAAAAATTGTGTCTATAACTTAACAAATTTAATTTTAATAAAAGCTTTAAAAGAAAATTGTATATAATTTGTAATTTAAAAATAGAAGATTCAATTGCAGAAAGGAAATCATGACATTGAAGGAGATTATAGGCCCAGATTTTGGAGAGAGACATTATATGATAAACCAAAAACAGCTATTTTGAGGTACTAAAACAAAATCATGAAATTCACTTAGTATCAGTGATCTAATTTAAGGAGAGTTAGCAGATATCATCTTTATCAGAAATCGTGCTTTTGCTCAGTCACTCAGTTGTGTCCGACTCTTTTTAATCCTCTGGACTGTAGCCCACTAGGCTCCTTGGACCATGAGATTTGCCAGGCAAGAATACTGGAGTGGGTTGCCATTTCCTCCTCCAGAGGATTTTCCCAATTCAGGGATCAAACCCACATCTCCTGCATTGCAGGTGGATTCTTTACCACTGAGCCACCAAGATAGCCCATAGGGGTATTGTATAAGTTAAATAAGTATATTGTATCAGTATAAATTTAATACAACCTTGAGGAGAAAAAGCTTGATAAGAAAATCTCAGTATTATTCAGTTCAGTTCAGTTCAGTTCAGTTGCTCAGTTGTGTCAGACTCTTTGCGACCCCGTGAATCGCAGCACGCCAGGCCTCCCTGTCCATCACCAACTCCCGGAGTTCACTCAAGCTCACGTCCATTGAGTCGGTGATGCCATCCAGCCATCTCATCCTCTGTCGTCCCCTTCTCCTCCTGCCCCCAATCCCTCCCAGCATCAGACTCTTTTCCAATGAGTCAGCTCTTCGCATGGGGTGGCCAAAGTACTGGAGTTTCAGCTTTATTTCATTCCCTCCAAAGAAATCCCAGGGCTGATCTCCTTCAGAATGGACTGGTTGGATCTCCTTGCAGTCCAAGGGACTCTCAGGAGTCTTCTCCAATGCCACAGTTCAAAAGCATCAATTCTTTGGCGCTCAGTTTTCTTCACAGTCCAACTCTCACATCCATACATGACCACTGGAAAAACCTTAGCCTTGACTAGACAGACCTTTGTTGACAAAGTAATGTCTCTGCTTTTCAATATGCTATCTAGGTTGGTCATAACTTTTCTTCCAAGGAGTAAGCGTCTTTTAATTTTATGGCTGCAGTTACCATCTGCAGTGAATTAGGCCATTAATACAGAGGGGTTTAAGAGAGTGTCTAAAATATTAAATGTTCTTAGTACTAAAGAGAGTGAATGTCACTCAGTCGTGTCTGACTCTTTGTGACCCCACAGACTGCAGCCTGCCAGGCTACTCTATCCATGGAATTCTCCAGGCAAGAATACTGGAGTGGGTTGCCATTTTCTTCTCCAATTGCTAAAACATGTAAATTTTTAAAAGATCTATCATTCTTCTCTCAACCTTATTTGATACTTGAAACTAAGTTTTAAAGGGAGAAAAGTTATTTTAAAATCAACATTGTAATTTTACTTATTTATGTACTTTAAAGGAACTTTTAGAATCCTGCTTATCCAATTGCTTTGTAAAAACAAAATAACTTTGCATTATGAATAGAGTACAACATACTTTGCCAAATACATTATTTCCTAAAGAACTAGTTCATGCCAATAAGAGAAAAAGGTTTTAATTCAAAGCAAACCATTTATTTCTCTGAAAATTATTTTTACTTGTAGGATAGAAAACTGTCTCAGTGAAAGATCATGATTCCTTGGATGCAGTAATTATATGACTTTGAATCATATGTTAGTTTGAAAATATGCTCTATTACTTAAAAATGCACAGTTTTCATTTTATCTCATTGTCATGGCTAGGCTCTTTGTAAATTATAGGATGTCCTAGTGTATCTGTTGAATTTGCAGATGTTAAGAATTGCGTCGATTCATAGTAAGCATTTTCATCAAGCTGAACAAATGTGCCGTACACTTTTCTGTGTAATATAGAGCATGCTGGCCCCCATTACTGGCTCATTACTGTGCTGAACATTTTATTTCATGAACACATATACTGGCAACTCTTACCATTCATTCTGTAGGTTGCATAAAAAATAGAAGTGATTAAAAATATGGACCAAGTTAAAATCACTGCCTTGCACATTGCCTAGCATTGGTAGACATTCAGTAAATGTTGAATATTTAATAAGTCAACAGCATTGCAAATCCATTCTTAGTCACATTGTGGAACTGTAATGCATTTGCTTTCTAGAAAATAGTCCCTTAATTAGAGTTGTAATGTTTCAGCTCTTTGTGCCATTTAATCTTTACAAATATATTATATGAAAGCAAAGATAAATAAGCAAAAATAATTTTTTGTATGTGCTATGCCTAAAACATAATCACATACTGTTTCATATTCTGAGAGGCAGTTTTTCATCCTTTGTTTTATAGCAAGGTTCTAAAGTAATTATTTGCTTATAAAGGTTCACCCAGTTATTTTCAGTGAAAGAGGTTACATTTGAGCCTATTATATCTCCAATGGGTCTTACACTTTTTTTTTTTTTTTTTTTGCTTGTTTTGTTTTGTCTGTGCTGCATGACATGTGAAATCTTAATTCCCTAACCAGAGATTGAATCCATGCCTTTGGCAGTGACAGCACACAGTTCTAACCTAACCACTGGATCACCAGAGAATTCCCAATACTTCTTACTCTTTATAAAATAAGTTATTTATATAAGAATAGAAGGAACAGTTTATCCCAACTCCTTTATAGTATGAAGAAATGTATTTAAGTAAAATATAGGCAAAAAAAAAAAAAAAATCAAGGAACTCCTGGAAATTCTAAGACTACACTGTAATAGACTTTCAAATTGATTTTTAAATAATTATGAATTTCTATAATGTTGTTGTCAGTTGCTAAGTTGTGTCTGGCTTTGAGACCCCATGGACTGCAGTTAAGTCAGACTCCTTCACTATCTCCTAGAGTTTACTCAGATTCATGTCCATTGAGTTGATGATGCTATTTAACCATCTCATCCTCTGCCACCCCTTCTCCTCTTGCCCTCAATCTTTCCCAGGATCAGGGTCTTTTCCAATGAGTCAGCTCTTTGTGTCAGGTGGCCTAAGTATTGGAGCTTCAGCATCAGTCCTTCCAATAAATATCCAGGGTTTATTTCCTTTAGGATTGACTGATTTGGTCTTGCAGTCCAAGGGACTCTCAAGAGTCTTCTCCAGGACCATAGTTCCAAAGCATCAGTTCTTCAGTGCTCAGCCTTCTTTATGATCAAGCTCTCACATCAGTACATATTGTAGTTACATTCATTATTATAAATGCATGTGTTGTTCAATGTTTTTATTTTTAAGTTCTTTATTTTCTCAGTTAACTTCCCTCTGCTTCTGTCTGTAAAAGGATTTTTCACTTTATGAAGTAGGAACAGGTGAATTACATTTAGTTGTAACATTAAGGGAAAAGAAGCACCTAGGCTTATGGTGCCTTTTGGGAGTGACTTAGCTGGCATGACCCACTTATCATTACACATGCAGTTAACTCTAAATATAAGCTGGCATTTCAGTCCACCAGCTTATATCACACTCTTGGGTAGAATTAGCGGTTCTCACTTCCTCCATCTCTCTCTACCTTCAGCCCATGTGATATTCACTACACCTTCCATCCACCACTGATGGTGGTGGTGGTTGTTCAGTTCCTGAGTCATGTCCAACTCTTTGCAGTGCATGGACTGAAGAACACCAGGCTCCTCTTTCCTCCTGAAATTTGCTCAAGTTCATGTCTGTTGAGTTGGTGATGCTATCTAACCATCTCATCCTCTGCCACCCTCTTCTCCTTTTGCCTTCAATCTTTCCCAACATCAGGGTCTTTTCCAATGAGTCACCTCTTTGCATCAGTATTGAATCTGAAACTCCAATACTTTGGTCACCTGATGCAAAGAACTAACCACTGATGGGCCACACCACAATTTCTCTCCTCTTTCCTGGCATCAGAATTCATCTCAATGACCACCATGGAGAGAACGCTGGTTCTCTGTAGGAAACACTAGGAAGTCAATGATATGAAAAGAAGAAATCACCCTTGTAATCTAATCCAATCTAATCTAATGTAACAACTCTAATTCTAATCTGATCTAATGGATTGGATATGGATCTGAGTTTAGTATCAGAGATATATTAGCACTAAAGAAAATAAAGTGTAAAAGAATTTGGCAAAAAAAAAAAAAAGAGATGGATTTTAGGGATAAAGATTAAAATTATGCTCCTTGGAAGGTGCAGGATGGTGATGAACTCTAATAACAGTATGAGGAAAGCCTATTAGATAATTTTTAATTTTATTTGGGTATAGTTAATTTACAGCATTGTGTTAGTTTCAGGTATACAGCAAAATGACTCAGTTATACATATCCATATATTCATTTTCTTTTACCTTCTTTTGTCATATAAGTTGTCCTAGAATATTGAATATAGTTTCTGTGCTATACAGCAGTAGGCCCTTTTTGGTTACTTATATATAGTAGTGTGTGTATGTTCATCCCTAGCTTCTAATTTATTCTGCCCCTTCATGTTTCTCTTTTGGTAACTATAACTTTGTTTTTAATATTTGTAAGTCTGATTTTATTATGTAAATAGGTTATTTCATTTTTTTAAAGTTCCACATATGAGTGATACCATGTGACATTTGTCTTTCTCTGTTGGAGTCTCTAGGTCATCCATGTTGCTGCAAATGGCATTCTTTCTTTATTTGTGGCTGAGTAATATTTCATTGTATACATATGTGACTGTTAAAAATATAGAAACATATTATCTCACTATTGCCCTAACTCAGAACCTGATGATCTCTTTCATTTTCCATTGTTACTTTCTATTTTCCATTGTATTATATTTCTATGTGTGTATCCATGCTATTAAAATATAATCATTTATCTGTAGAGCTTCCTTGGTAAAATATTTTCATATTATACCTTCTTCAAAAGTATGTAATATAAACTCTTTAATTCTATTACTCAGCCATTAAAAAGAATACATTTGATTCAGTTCTAATGAGGTGGATGAAACTGGAGCCTATTATACAGAGTGAAGTAAGCCAGAAGAAAAAACACCAATACAGTATACTAACGCATATATATGGAATTTAGAAAGATGGTAACAATAGCCCTGTGTATGAGACAGCAAAAGAGACACTGATGTATAGAACAGTCTTATGGACTCTATGGGAGAGGGAGAGGGTGGGAAGATTTGGGAGAATGGCATTGAAACATGTAAAATATCATATATGAAACAAGATGCCAGTCCAGGTTCGATGCACGATACTGGATGCTTGGGGCTAGAGCACTGGGACAACCCAGAGGGATGGTATGGGGAGGGAGGAGGGAGGAGGGTTCAGGATGGGGAACACATGTATACCAGTGGCAGATTCATTTTGATATTTGGCAAAACTAATACAATTATGTAAAGTTTAAAAATAAAATAAAATTAAAAAAATATATATATATAAATTAAATATAGAAACAGGTACTGTGAATAATTTAAACATTACTAGATTTTTTAATATTTCCACCTCCTTATTTACTTAGCAAAATTTATTTAATGTCCTTTGGCACAAAGATATTTCAACTAATAGTATATGTGAAACACCTTATAAAAACACTACTCTGAAAGGGACATTGCTATTATGATTATTTACTTGAGAATAGGAAAAATAAAAGCACATTTCACTGTCATGTCTGTTTCAACATGTCCAATTAAAGTTGGAATTAATGTCTTTTTTCTGAATATTATCCACAGTCTATTTATAATTTGATTATTCCACATCTACTGTAATGTGTTTTGGAAATTTTATATTCACATGGTGGAATACTGTACAGCAATAAAAATAAATTAACTTCAAATATGCACAAAATAAAAATCAATCTGATAACTGTAGTAATGAGCAAAAGAAGACAGTCACAAAAGAATATATTATTATATGATTTCATTACATAAAGTTAACTAAAACTACCATGCTGCTGCTGCTGCTAAGTCACTTCAGTCATGTCTGACTCTGTGCGACCCCATAGATGGCAGCCCACCAGGCTCCCCCATCCCTGGGATTCTCCAGGCAAGAACACTGGAGTGGGGTGCCAGTTCCTTTTCCAATGCAGGAAAGTGAAAAGTGAAAGCGAAGTCGCTCAATTGTGTCTGACTCTTAGCGACCCCACAGACTGCAGCCCACCATGCGCCTCCATCCATGAGATTTTCCAGGCAGGAGTACTGGAGTGGGGTGCCATTGCCTTCTCCCATAGGTTACCAGAAATCAGAGTAGATATAATCCTGCATGGAGGAGGGGTGGTACACAGGAAATGGAAGGGAACTTGAGAGGTGTTTCTGGAACACTCATATATTATTTGATCTGGTTACTGCATTTTGTGAGATTGCAGCAAACTGCATACTTTGATATATGTACCATTCTGTATATAAAAGATTGAGAAGGGAAAGTAGACTGATCAGCTAGTCACTTAAGGGTGTGATTTTTAAGGTGGATATATAATTTTACTTCTATTCCTTCTGGCCAATCTAGTATCATGGCCATAATTAGCTGGAAGAAAGATTGGTAATGTGGTCAGTTTTCTGACAATGAGGTACTGGGCTAAAACTCTGGTGTTCCATTACTCTCACTCCTTGAGGGACAGCTAGGAGTTTCTGCTGCTCTGAGTCAGGTTTTGTTTTCAGAAATGAAGTTAAAATGATATTTCAGTAGTGCCTTTGCTCAGCATTAAGAAAGCATATTATAAATTGAAGTGAAATTCAAGGGATAATGAGGGAGTAATTTTCTCAAAAGAAAAAAAATCTTGATGAAATATTATTAATAGAAGGTTACTTATCTCTTTATAAAAATAATCACAATAATGTCCCACAGCATTTTACCCACCTATTGCTTATATTGTATAAAAAAGTAGATTATATTTGAACTGTTTTTTGTGGGTACATACAACTCATCTGGAAAATTGTTTTGTGTGGATCATTTAAAATCAACACCATCTGTACAGTCAGCTAAACAACAGCTATCACTGAATGAGGATTTTATTTAACTTGATGGAAAAATCATCATTTATACTAAATGTTTTTACATTTCCATAATAGTTTGTAGCACCAGCTTCTCAAACAAAGTTTGTTTTTATAGCTTTTATATCATTTTTATTTATTTATTTTTTTGGCTGATGAATCTCCTACACCTTGTCTCATCTAAAAGTTAGTCTAATAAATATAAACTATAAGATTAAGCATCTTATTATAATTTTTCAGTTTTAATAATTAGTGAATGTCTTAAATGTCTTTTATTGTGTGACCATGGCATATGTCAATCAAAAAAAAAGTTATGAATGATGCTGAAATAATGTATATGAAGAACAAGGACTAATTTATCTTTATCATTTGAAAGAGTAAAGCTATGTAGGAAAAATGTGTAGGTTATTATCTGGCTTTATGTCATTCATACCAGCCTTTCCTCATAGTTCAGATGGTAAAGAGTCTGCCTGCAATACAGGAGACCCAGATTCCAGATTTGACCCCTGAGCCAGGAAGATCCCCTGGAGAAGGGAATGGCAACCCACTCCAATATTCTTGCCTGGAGAATTCCATGGACAGACCTTGGGGTTGCCAAGAGTTGAACATGACTGAGCGACTAACACTCATTCATATTAGATAGTATTAAATCTGAAATATTTCCAGAATCATTTCTCGTAAGTTAACATAATCTATTAACTGTTTGGCCAAATAAGTTATATAAAGGAAAATAAGAAGTCTAATTTGATACAGGGAAATGGGGGAGGGGGTGGAGTGTGGGAATCCAAGAGTACCTGGCTAGGGAGATGGGCATCTTCCCTCCTAGTCAACTGCCAGTATGTGATGAAATGTGAGCTTCGAGGTTCTAAAAACGAAACAGCAACCAAAACAAACTTCCTCACCAATTGTGAGATACCTTGCTATAAAAAATACCAATTATTAATACCTAATAATTAATTTGATTTTAAAATGGCTAAAGTGTATCTAACAATTTTGTGACAGAACTGATCTATGGACCATCACATTGCAAATGCTGCATTAGATTTTGAAGTTTGTACGAATGTATTTCAGGTTAAATAGGTCACTCCAACAAATGTTTACTGATTTTCATTATGATTTCTTAATCTTGTTAATGTTGATCCTTCATATTTGAAGTACATTTTGGAGAATTTTTTATAGGAAAACTAAAAAAATAATTATTGAATAAGAAGTGGATAAGAGATAGTAAGAGGGCTTCCCCAGGTGATTAAGTGGTAAAAAAAAATTTGCCTGCCAAGCAGGAGATGGGGGTTCAATCCCTGAGTCAGGAAGATCCCCTGGAGAAAGAAATGGCAACCCACTCCAGTATTCTTGCTGGGGAAATCCCATGGATAGGGGAGCCTGGCAGGTTATAGTCCATGGGGTTGCATTCATGGGGTGCATGGTCAGTCATGTTTGACTGACCAAGAGGCACCACCAAGAGGCAGTAAATTCATACACTTAAAGAAATTAAAAGGATGTAGACATCACATTGATGAATTTTCACACACAGAAAACAGATTTGCACTATACAGCAATAGGATAATTTGTAAGCAAGATGCCATATTACTAATGTCTCATTTGTATCTAATTAGGTTTTCTAGATTTAAGCACATTTAAAACCTCAGGGTTAAATGTAGATATAATAAATTTATTTATACCATTCAGTCAATAAAACTTTTCAGAAGGCACCTTCATAAATAGTACATTTCCATAACCTTATTTTTCTTCTAAAGGTATGTAAGATACTTACATACATAAACTATGTAGGTAAGGGAGAAAACAAATTTCTATGTATATGCATAATTTTGCAGTTCTGAAATTCTGTACACTTAACTATGTATTTTCTATAAGTGATCTATTAAAGTCCCCTTTTCATCTTAAGTGTGTTGTTAAAATTTAGAATTCTTCAGTTCAGTTCAGTCACTCAGTCGTGTCCGACTCTTTGTGACCCCATGAAGCGCAGCACGCCAGGCCTCCCTGTCCATTACCATCTCCCAGAGTTCACTCAGACTCACGTCCATCGAGTCAGTGATGCCATCCAGCCATCTCATCCTCTGTCATCCCCTTCTCCTCCTGCCCCCAGTCCCTCCCAACATCAGAGTCTTTTCCAATGAGTCAACTCTTCGCATGAGGTGGCCAAAGTACTGGAGTTTCAGCTTTAGCATCATTCCTTCCAAAGAAACCCTAGGGCTGATCTCCTTCAGAATGGACTGGTTGGATCTCCTTGCAGTGAATTCTTAGGTAACTTTATCCTCACTCTAAATTTCATCTTCAGAATCAACCGAATTTTCAGGCATGGCAACGTGTTTTGGAGTTAGGGTATTGAACTGATTTTAAACCATTACTTTCTGAAAGATTACTAATTGTTTTACTTTCATATTTCTTTTTTTTTTTTTCTTCACACACTGAAAAGTAGCTGTGTGTGCATATGTTTGTGCATGTGCTTGTATGCTCTCAGCTGTATCTTACTCTGCAGGCCCGTGTACTGTAGCCCACCAAGCTCCTCTGTCCATGGGATTTCCTAGGCAAGAATACTGGAGTGAGTTGCCCTCTCCTACTCCAGGAATAAATGTAAGAAGTAACAAATCATGGAGAAATGTGAAAGGCCTGGAACTTTGCAAATGGAATATGGAAAATTAAGCAGGAAATGAAGAAAGAGTGGGACTCAGCTAGTCCAAAGCAGTGGTTGTAATAAATCACAGAGCAAGAGCTAGAATGAAAAACAGAGTCAGAAGAACATAGAGTAGAAGGCAGAGTTTAGGAACACCTGATAAATAGAGGCCTGAGAGGAATTCCAGAAAAAAAACCAAACAGACATGAGATTAGTGCATCAGGATATACAACAGGTCCAAAAGACAGTTGATTCAGTCAGGCACATCATGAAGTTTTGGGAAGGTATTAAAACCCAGTTAAGTAAGGGGTCTGTAATGGAGAAGGAAAATCTTCACAGATCAGATCCCCAAATGCAAGGTTCAATAACAGATTCAAAACCAATAATGCTTGCTAATTACAAAAAAGTAAAATTTAAAAAGTTTGACATATGAATTCATACATAATCTTATTTAGCATGATATTTCTGAAAGGTCAAGATTATTATACCTATTTTGTCATTGAACAACCAGTTTTAGGAATCATGCATGCTGCTGCTGCTGCTGCTGCTAATGCTAAGTTGCTTCAGTCCTGTCTGACTTTGTGCGACCCCATAAATGGCAGCCCACCAGGCTCCCCCATCCCTGGGATTCTCCAGGCAAGAATACTGGAGTGGGTTGCCATTTCCTCCTCCAATGCATGAAAGTGAAAGATGAAAGTGAAGTCGCTCAGTTGTGTCTGACTCGTAGCAACCCCATGGACTGCAGCCTACCAGGCTCCTCTGTCCGTGAGATTTTCCAGGCAAGAGTATTGGAGAGGGGTGCCATTGCCTTCTCCAATCATGCATGGTAGTACTAAATAAATAGCAAAGCTGAGAACTGAGTCCCTGTTCCATAGGACAGTGTATTAACTTCTATCTACTCTGTATGGGACTTCCTGCATGAAGCGCTGGTAAAGAATCTATCTGCCAATGCAGGAGACTCTGGCTAGATTCCCTGGGTCAGGAAGATCTCCTGGAGAAGGAAATGGCAATCCACTCCAGTATCCTTGCCTGGGAAATCCCATGGAGAGAGAAGTCTGGCAGGCTACTGTCCATGGGGTCACAAAAGAGTTGGACACAACTTAGCTACTAAACAACAAGGAATCTACTCTGTCTACTATTCACTGTAGATTTCTATTTCCACTAATTTGTTCCTGTAGCAGATTGCTACCAATAGTGGCTTCCAGTAATACAGATCTGTTACCTTCGAGTTCTAAGGTCAGAAGTCAGAAATGGGTCTCCTGGACAAACATCAGGATGTCAGCAGAGCTGCATTCATTCTGGAAGGTTCTGATAGATGGTCTAGTTATGTGGAATGTCTTGTCCAGTTTCCAGAGGGTGTCCATATTTCTTGGCTTGTGACCCTGTTCCCACATTTTCAAAGCCAGTGACTCTGGACTAAGGCCTTCTCACGTTGTCACCTTTCTGGTTCTCCTTAGTCACAGCTTCCTCTGCATCTTCTTAGGACTCTTTGATTACATTGGGTCCCTTTGCATAATCCAGGATAATCTTTTTATAGTAATAGCAGCTGACTGGCTAATTTACTTCCACTGCCTGCACACTTAATTCAGCATTGCCATGTAATATAAGATACTGACAAGCTTCAGGTATCAAGGTGTTGAGCATTTTTTAGGGAGGCAGGGCATTGTCTGCTGAGCCCAGATGTAGAAGCCTTTGTGTATTCTCAGCTCTAAGGCCTGAGCAAGCTCTTAGGACATGATCAAACTCCAGGACATGTTAGAGGACAGATGAGCCCATGGGGTTGCAAAGAGTTGGACATGACTTAGTGACTAAATAACAACAACAAAAGGCCTCACTCAGTTAAGGGACATTCACATGGGTAACAAAGCTACCAACAGAATGTAAAGGTTTCACCTCACTTTTTCTAACAATTTTTCTAGCTTAAACTTTCAACCTCTGGACTAATCTTAAAAAATGTCTAAATCAGAAGAAAGTGCTAAAGTATAAAGCCCTGGTCAAAAATGAGGATGCACGTGTGTGTGTGTATTCTGATGAAGAAAAAATGATGAGTATAATATATAAGGACTTCAGTCTGAAAAATGAAAAGAATAATTTCATATGTACCTGCTCATATAATATCTTTTTTAGAAAATAAGAAAGATAATGAAAAGACATATAGGGGAGCAATTTTTTTTAAGTAAGCTCTAAAGAGCTAAGAGGACATTGTGTTGAATATAAATATGTCATCATTTCTGATCTCAGATTTATCTTTAGTGAATTCTAGCATAAATTATGAAAATAATAGCATGATAGGGTATTTTAAGATAATTGAGCAAAATAGAATTTTTAAGAATAAAGAACAAATGTATAATAAGAAAATGACATTAAATATAAAATATAGAATCCTACTGTTAGAATGAAGACTCCAAGATTCTTACATTTTTTGCAAATAACAAATTTAAGTAAAATGAAGATGTTTCCAATCTTGTCCAAGAGCTATGCTGAGTTGGAAGTAAATAGATATAAGGTTTAGCAGTATATAATAGGCCATGTAGAAAAAAGAGTTTTTCTGTTACTCTGTTGACAAAACTAGAAATATAGGAAGTGAAATTCGCTGATCATGGGACCAGAGGGAGAGAAAAGTATGTGATAAGGTGGGAGGAATGCCATGTGGAAGTGGCATCTTACACTCAGATCCAGTGGGCTTTAAAAGTGCAGTGCAACATGTGTTTTATAAAAGAAATATGGTTGCCACCATAGGCCACAGTGATACCCAAAATGTTCTGTATTCCCTAAAATAAAAAAAAATAAAATAAAAAGCATGTTTAATTAACAAATCAATCATTTCAAAGAACTGCTTTATGAGTGTGTGCAATGAGAGCACCTGAGTTCTTCTATCTTAGCAAATATCCAATATATGATAAAGTAATAATGCCTAGAGTCATCATAATGTATATTAGGCTCTGGAGAACTTATTCATCCTATGTAATTACCACTTTGTATCCTTTGACCAGTGTCTCCTTACCTCCCCACATCTTTTCCCCTGGTAACTACCTGTCTAATTTCTGCTTTTATGTATCTCACTTTTTTAGATTCTGCATATAAGTGAGGTGGCTCAGATGGTCAAGAATCCGCTTGCACTGCAGGAGATCTGGGTATGATCCCTGTGTTGGGAAGATACTTGGGGAGGAAATGGCTACAGACTCCAGTATTTTTGTCTGGAGAATTCCACAGACAGAGGAGTCTGCTGGGCTCCAGTCCATGGGGTTGCAAAGAATCAGATATGACTGAACAACTAACAGACAAACATACGTCATTTCTGTTCAGTTCAGTCACTCAGTCATGTCTGATTCTTTGCAACCCCATGGACTGCAGCATGCCAGGCCTCCCTGTCCATCACCAACTCCAGGAGCTTATTCAAACTCATGTCCCTGGAGTAGATGATACCATCCAACCATCTCATCCTCTGTCATCCCCTTCTCCTCCTGCCTTCAATCTTTCCCAGTATCAGGGTCTTTTCAAATGATTCAGTTCTTCGCACCAGGTGGCCAAAGTATTAGAATTTCAGCTTCAGAATCAGGCCTTCCAATGAATATTCAGGACTGATTTGCTTTAGGATGGACTGGCTGGATCTCCTTGCAGTCCAAGGGACTCTTAAGAGTTTTCTCCAACACCACAGTTCAAAAGCAACAATTCTTTGGTGCTCAGTTTTCTTTATAGTCCAACTCTCACATCAATACATGACAAGTGAAAAAACATAGCTTTTACTAGATGGCCCTTTGTTGGCAAAATAATGTCTCTGATTTTTAATATGCTGTCTAGTTTGGTCATAACTTTTCTTCCAAGCAGCAAGTGTCTTTTAATTTTATGGCAGCAGTCACTGTCTGCAGTGATTTTGGAGCCCCCTAAAATAAAGTGTCTCACTGTTGTTGTTTCTGCATCTATTTACCATGAAGTGATGGGACCAGATGCCATGATCTTAGTTTTCTGAATGTTGAGCTTTAAGCCAAATTTTCACTATTCTCTTTCACTTTCATCAAGAGGCTCTTAGTTCTTCTTTGCTTTCTGCCATAAGGGTGGTGTCATCAGCATATCTGAGGTTATTGATATTTCTCCTGGCAATCTTCATTCCAGCATGTGCTTCATCCAGCCCAGCATTTCACACGATGTAGTCTGCATATAAGTTAAATAAACAGGGTGACAATATACAGCCTTGGGATACTCATTTCCTGATTTGAAACCAATCTGTTGTTCCATGTCCAGTTCTTACTGTTGCTTCTTGACCTGCATACAGATTTCTCAGGAGGCAGGTCAGGTGATCTGTGCCTTTATCCAATTCCTCCTGCTTCTTTAAATTCATAGACTTAATACTTTATTGCTATTAAAGCAATGTTATCAATGTTGTAATGACTTCAAAAAGATGTAATTAACATCAGGAAGCAGATAGGAAGATAGATCATAGTTAAATTTGAAAAAAATTCAGAATGTTTGTATTTGGAAATTCATTAAGCCCATAATTTAGTTGTAAACAATTGTCATTGCTGCCATTCACTGTTTTATATTTTTTATTTGGGTACATATAGAAAATGTACCCAGTGTCCTTCTCAGTCTATCAAGTCAAAGGTTTTGACAACTTTTTGTTTCTTATAGATTTTGAATATATGCTATCAATATTGTGACTAAATTGTTAATTTCTTGATGTTTCTTACATGGCATGCTTTTCTATAGACTGTTTAAAATTGCTATTTATAATAGACTGGAAAGCTATGGAACTGTAATTGTTTAGTTACATAATTATGTTTCACTGGATTGGGGGGATTTCTTTATACACCACAAGATTTTCTGTGGATAATTAAATTCTGCCACTGTTGTCAGGCCCTTGAAATTGTACATCTATGAAAAGCATGAAATCTTCTCTGAATAAAATTAAAGGTAATTTAGCAATTTTTAAAATATACTGTCCTCATCATAACATGGATAATTGAAGGCTGACATGTGACTAGGTAGCGATCTGCTAATCCTTTCGTTTATATTTCTATTAAGGATGTGCATTGTTCAGTCACTAAGTTGTGTCTGACTCTGACTCATGTGTGACCCCATGGACTGTAGCACACCAGGCTTCCCTGTCCTTCTCTATATCCAAGACATAAAAATATTAAAACAAACTATTTTAGATCATTGTGAATGTGAAATAAGTTGGGTAAGGGTTAAAGAAAATAAATAGCCCTGACTATATGTTATTTTATGAAGATTTTTTAATGCTTGAATAGTTGTTTAAATGATTCAATGGGAAGTCTTATGTTTTGGTAAATTAATCTCATGGGGTGAAACATAAAGTGGACATGGAGTACTAAGGTGGAACTTGTGAGACTAAATGGGGCTTGTGACATAGTTAATTTATTCTCACTTGAGTTATGTACAGATTATTTGTCACCAAATTAAACAGTGATTCAGGGTGATAATTATGAACCTCAAGATAATATTTTCATCGAACTTCCTATTTTAAAAGCTTAGCAACATATGCAAATCTACTACTACTACTATTACCAATTATAGTTTGTAGATGTAGAAGCTAACTTCATCTTGAACTAGTAGCAAGGGAAATCTGGGATAAATTGAAGAAGCTACATGGAATGTCCAAGGATAGTAGCCTTCCTTTCACAGATCTACCGAGTCCCAATTAAAACTTGTATAAAAGCTTTTTAACATAAAGGAAAGTTGGTGGTTCTATCTTTGAAATGTAAGTATTTGTAAGTATGTATGAAGTTCAAAGGTGGTAACTCTAAATTATTTTAATAATAAATGAAAATAAGAAAACTATGTTCACGAGGACACTGTGAGAAAATAATTAAAGTAGTCATTCATCAGGCTTTTGAAGTTACTGTCTACATCCATCCATCCATCTGTCCATCCATCTATTATATCTATTTATAATATCAGTATAGCTGTATCATTAGGTGAATTAACCTTTGGTTTTGTGGATTTCATCTAAGAATTATGTTGATTCATATTCCCAAGCATGTTTTAGAGCATTCCAAATATCAGTATTCCACATCATTTGTTAATATGAATGACTGACACAAATAGCCACTGTCATTTGAGAATCTGTATATCTTTTGAAAATGATAGAATAGATAGAATATAAATCAAATATTTTATGAAGAAATTCTGAGCACATTTGATTGGTCATTATTCATATTCCTGCTCTTGCACATTGTTGTACAAATTTCTTAGATGTACATAGCTAACAATATTCTTCTTGATTAGCAAAGAATTGTTCTATGTTAAATGTATTATTTTCATTCTGTATTGTACTGTCTCACTTTCTCTCTGGGATTCTCTCTGTTCTTCTTCTCTCTCTCTCTCTCTCTCTCCAATCCCCAGCCATCTTGGCAGAAATATGTTCAACTCAAAGTATAACCCTGATAAGTAAGAAATGAACAATAAGCTTTCAATTATAAATGCTATATAGTTTACAAATACTTATTTCCCTGGTGATTATGAGTTTTATTAATTAAATCCATGAGTAAATATTATTTCTTTTAAACTGTATAAGTGATTACATGGGATTATATTTTTTATAGTTTTCATTGTCCAATGGAAATGATAGTCAAGACTAATCAATAGTAGGAGGTAACTATAGGAACAATGAGCCAGTTTGTTTAGTCATGGAAAACCCAACTGTATCATCAGCCCATTTAGCCATGTGTAAAACAAATATCTTTCATTTCTTGAAAAAAAGATAAGTGCATATCCAAGAATAAAAATATTCTTTAGGTGAAGGCAATCCCTCATAATATTTTTTTCACATTGAGTGGTGAAACTGATTAGGGAAATATTTGTATACCTTACTTAAAGACAGATCCTTTATTTCCAAACGTTTTATGATCAAAGGTTTTGACTGAAGTTACTAAGGCAGCATTGATTTGTTTTATTTTCCATGCTTTAGTCAGCAATATCAATGTCTGAAAAGTAAACAAATTGATTATTTATAAACATGCTTGATGGCAAAATATATAGAAGCTTGGATGCTGGATATTAGCTGGTGGGAACTAATATAAAGAACTTCCTTTCTAGTCATTAAAGACTCCCTTTCTAGTCATGTACCCATTTATTTCAGATGCTAAGGATTTGGTTCCTAAGTAATACATTGACCATTCAGTAATGTAACTACCCCTCTAGAAAATTTCAAATGTATTTTGAATGTCAAAGTTGACTAGAGATATTTTCTGGTAGATCAACCACTCAGATAATTGAAATTATTCTCCCTAAAGAAGGCAATTCTAGTTCACAGGCTTAGAAGATAAAATGCACAGTCAATAAACAGTAAATAGCATAATGCTGATAAGTGGCATATGGTGCTAAACATCTAAGAAGTTGACAATTGATCATAAATCATTATATCTATTATTATGTCTATTAACTGATATTTTAGTTAGGAGAATATTTAATGTCTCTTGAGTATTTTATAAAATGAAAATCTCTGACAATACTTTTTCTAATTATTATGGATGCCTACAAACAATTACAAAAGTAATGTATAGTCACACACAAGCACAAACTTAGTGACAAATTAAAGGTAAGTGTAATTGTTGATTCAGATGGTAAAGAATCTGCCTGAAATGCAGAAAACCCAGATTTGATTCCTGGGTCAGGAAGATCCCCAGGAGAAGGGAATGGCACCTGACTCCAGTATTCTTGCCTGAAGAATTCCA
This sequence comes from Bos mutus, assembly GCF_027580195.1. Lineage (NCBI taxonomy): Eukaryota > Metazoa > Chordata > Mammalia > Artiodactyla > Bovidae > Bos > Bos mutus. Next base: position 75,764,327 of record NC_091632.1, read on the forward strand.
TGGACAGAGGCACCTGGCGGCCCATGGTCCATGGGATCACAAAGAGTTGGACACAACTGAGTGAATAACACACACACATTTTTTTTTAATTTTATTTATTTACATTTATTTTTGGCTGTGCTGGGTCTTCATTGCTATGCAGGCTTTTCTCTAGTGACAGCAAAGGTGGGTAGTGTGCAGGCTTCTCATTGTTGTGGCGAGCAAGCTCTAGGACATGTAGACTTCAGTGGCTGTGGCTCCAGGCTTCGGAGCATGGGCTCAGTAGTTGTGGAGCATGGGCTTAGTTGTCCCATGGCAAGTGGGGTCTTCACGGAACAGGGATTGAACCCATGTCTCCTACATTGGCAGGTGGATTCTTTATCACCAAGCCAACATGGAAGACTCAAGTGAAGGATAATTTACTGTAAATACCAGGCTTTGTGTGGCAATGATCAGATTTTAAAATGTATGTTGAGCAGGCACAGAGAGAAGCCAGGAGAAAAGAATTAAGTCTTTTCTGGAAGGATGATGAGATTCTGTAGATCCAGGCCCAGTGGCTTATCTGACAGAACATGTAAAGCCTCTGAAACCTGTTCTATCTCAGGTTTGAACCTGAACCTGGAGAGAAGAAATCCAGGTCCACCCACCAGAACACCGACACAAGCTTCCATAACCAAGAAACCTTGACAAGCCACCTGTACAAACCCACACACAGTGAGGAAATGCCACAATAAAGAGAACTCCACAAACTGCCAGAATACAGAAAGGACACCCCAAACTCAGCAATTTAAACAAGATAAAGAGACAGAGAAATACACAGCAGGTAAAGGAACAGGGTAAATGCCCACCAAACCAAACAAAAGAGGAAGAGATAGGGAATCTACCTGATAAAGAATTCCAAATAATGATAGTGAAATTGATCCAAAATCTTGAAATCAAAATGGAATCACAGATAAATAGCCTGGAGACAAGGATTGAGAAGATGCAAGAAAGGTTTAACAAGGACCTAGAAGAAATAAAAAAGAGTCAATATATAATGAATAATGCAATAAATGAAATAAAAAACACTCTGGAGGCAACAAATAGTAGAATAACAGAGGCAGAAGATAGGATTAGTGAAGTAGAAGATTGAATGGTAGAAATAAATGAATCAGAGAGGAAAAAAGAAAAACAAATTAAAAGAAATGAGGACAATCTCAGAGACCTCCAGGACAATATTAAACACTACAACATTCGAATCATAGGGGTCCCAGAAGAAGAAGACAAAAAGAAAGACCATGAGAAAATACTTGAGGAGATAATAGTTGAAAACTTCCTTAAAATGGGGAAGGAAATAATCACTCAAGTCCAAGAAACCCAGAGAGTCCCAAACAGGATAAACCCAAGGCGAAACACCCCAAGACACATATTAATCAAATTAACAAAGATCAAACACAAAGAACAACTATTAAAAGCAGCAAGGGAAAAACAACAAATAACACACAAGGGAATTCCCATAAGGATAACAGCTGATCTTTCAGTAGAAACTCTCCAAGCCAGGAGGGAATGGCAAGACATACTTAAAGTGATGAAAGAAAATAACCTACAGCCGAGATTATTGTACCCAGCAAGGATCTCACTCAAATATGAAGGAGAAATCAAAAGCTTTACAGACAAGCAAAAGCTGAGAGAATTCAGCACCACCAAACCAGCTCTCCAACAAATACTAAAGGATATTCTCTAGACAGGAAACACAAAAAGGGTGTATAATTTCAAACGCAAAACAATAAAGTAAATGGCAACGGGATCATACTTATCAATAATTACCTTAAACGTAAGTGGGTTGAATGCCTCAACCAAAAGACAAAGACTGGCTGAATGGATACAAAAACAAGACCCCTACATATGTTGTCTACAAGAGACCCACCTCAAAACAGGGGACACATACAGACTGAAAGTGAAGGGCTGGAAAAAGATTTTCCATGCAAATAGGGACCAAAAGAAAGCAGGAGTAGCAATACTCATATCAGATAAAATAGACTTTAAAACAAAGGCTGTGAAAAGAGACAAAGAAGGTCACTACATAATGATCAAAGGATCAATCCAAGAAGAAGATATAACAATTATAAATATATATGCACCCAACATAGGAGCACCACAATATGTAAGACAAATGCTAACAAGTGTGAAAGGAGAAGTTAACAATAACACAATAATAGTGGGAGACTTTAATACCCCACTCACACCTATGGATAGATCAACTAAACAGAAAATTAGCAAGGAAACACAAACGTTAAATGATACAATAGACCAGTTAGACCTAATTGATATCTATTGGACATTTCATCCCAAAACAATAAATTTCGCCTTTTTCTCAAGCACACACGGAACCTTCTCCAGGGTCTAGCCTTGGTAAATTCAAATAAATTGAAATCATTCCAAGCATCTTTTCTGACCACAATGCAGTAAGATTAGATCTCAATTACAGGAGAAAAGCTATTAAAAATTCCAACATATGGAGGCTGAACAACACACTGCTGAATAACCAACAAATCACAGAAGAAATCAAAAAAGAAATAAAAATTTGCATAGAAACAAATGAAAATGAAAACACAACAACCCAAAACCTGTGGGACACTGTAAAAGCAGTCCTAAGGGGAAAGTTCATAGCAATACAGGCATACCTCAAGAAACAAGAAAAAAGTCAAATAAATAATCTAACTCTACACCTAAAGCAACTAGAAAAGAAAGAAATGAAGAACCCCAGGGTTAGTAGAAGGAAAGAAATCTTTAAAATTAGGGCAGAAATAAATGCAAAAGAAACAAAAGAGACCATAGCAAAAAATCAACAAAGCCAAAACCTGGTTCTTTGAAAGGATAAATAAAATTGACAAACCATTAGCCAGACTCATCAAGAAACAAAGGGAGAAAAATCAAATCAATAAAATTAGAAATGAAAATGGAGAGATCACAACAGACAACACAGAAATACAAAGGATCATAAGAGACTACTATCAGCAATTATATGCCAATAAAATGGACAACGTGGAAGAAATGGACAAATTCTTAGAAAAGTACAACTTTCCAAAACTGGACTAGGAAGAAATAGAAAATCTTAACAGACCCATCACAAGCACGGAAATTGAAGCTGTAATCAGAAATCTTCCAGCAAACAAAAGCCCAGGTCCAGACAGCTTCACAGCTGAATTCTACCCAAAATTTAGGGAAGAGCTAACACCTATCCTGCTCAAACTCTTCCAGAAAATTGCAGAGGAAGGCAAACTTCCAAACTCATTATATGAGGCCACCATCACCCTACTACCAAAACCTGACAAAGATGCCAAAAAAAAAAGAAAACTACAGGCCAATATCACTGATGAACATTGATGCAAAAATCCTTAACAAAATTCTAGCAATCAGAATCCAACAACACATTAAAGGATCATACACCATGACCAAGTGGGCTTTATCCCAGGGATGCAAGGATTCTTCAATATCTGCAAATCAATAAATGTAATACACCACATTAACAAATTGAAAAATAAAACCATATGATTATCTCAATAGATGCAGAGAAAGCCTTTGACAAAATTCAACACTCATTTATGATAAAAACTCTCTAGAAAGCAGGAATAGAAGGAACATACCTCAACATAATAAAGGCTATATATGACAAACCCACAGGAAACATTATCCACAATGGTGAAAAATTGAAAGCATTACCTCTAAAGTCAGGAACAAGACAAGGGTGCCCACTTTCACCATTACTATTCAACATAGTTTTGGAAGTTTTGGCCACAGCAATCAGAGCAGAAAAAGAAATAAAAGGAATCCAAATTGGAAAAGAAGAAGTAAAACTCTCACTGTTTGCAGATGACATGATCCTCTACATAGAAAACCCTAAAGACTCCACCAGAAAATTACTAGAACTAATCAATGAATATAGTAAAGTTGCAGGATATAAAATCAACACACAGAAATCCCTTGCATTCCTATGCACTAATAATGAGAAAATAGAAAGAGAAATTAAGGAAACAATTCCATTCACCATTGCAACGAAAATAATAAAATACTTAGGAATATATCTACCTAAAGAAACTAAAGACCTATATATAGAAATCTATAAAAGACTGGTGAAAGAAATCAAAGAGGACACTAATAGATGGAGAAATATACCATGTTCATGGATTGAAAGAATCAATATAGTGAAAATGAGTATACTACCCAAAGCAATTTATAGATTCAATGCAATCCCTATCAAGCTACCAATGGTGTTCTTCACAGAGCTAGAACAAATAATTTCACAATTTGTATGGAAATACAAAAAACCTTGAATAGCCAAAGCTATCTTGAGAAAGAAAAATGGAACTGGAGGAATCAACCTGCCTGACTTCAGGCTCTACTACAAAGCCACAGTCATCAAGACAGTATGGTACTGGCACAAAGACAGAAATATGGGTCAATGGAACAAAATAGAAAGCCCAGAGATAAGTCCACGCACATATGGACACCTTATCTTTGACAAAGGAGGCAAGAATATACAATGGATTAAAGACAATCTCTTTAACAAGTGGTGCTGGGAAAACTGGTCAACCACTTGTAAAAGAATGAAACTAGAGCACTTTCTAACACTTTCTACACAAAAATAAACTCAAAATGAATTAAAGATCTAAATGTAAGACCAAAAACTATAAAACTCCTAGAGGAGAACATAGGCAAAACACTCTCCGACATACATCACAGCAGGATCCTCTATGACCCACCTCTCAGAATATTGGAAATAAAAGCAAAAATAAACAAATGGGACCTAATTAACCTTAAAAGCTTCTGCACAACAAAGGGAACTATAAGCAAGGTGAAAAGACAGCCTTCAGAATGGGAGAAAATAATAGCAAATGAAGCAACTGACAAACAACTAATCTCAAAAATATACAAGCAACTCCTACAGCTCAATTCCAGAAAAACAAATGACCCAATCAAAAAATGGGCCAAAAAACTAAATAGACATTTCTCCAAAGAAGACATACAGATGGCTAACAAACACATGAAAAGATGCTCAACATAACTCATTATCAGAGAAATGCAAATCAAAACCACTATGAGGTACCATTTCACGCCAGTCAGAATGGCTGCAATCCAAAAGTCTACAAGCAATAAATGCTGGAGAGGGTGTGGAGAAAAGGGAACCCTCTTACACTGTTGGTGAGAATGCAAACTAGTACAGCCGCTATGGAGAACAGTGTGGAGATTCCTTAAAAAACTGGAAAGAGAACTGCCTTATGATCCAGCAATCCCACTGCTAGGCATACACACTGAGGAAACCAGAAGGGAAAGAGACACGTGTACCCCAATGTTCATCGCAGCACGGTTTATAATAGCCAGGACATGGAAGCAACCTAGATGCCCATCAGCAGATGAATGGATAAGAAAGCTGTGGTACGTACACACAATGGAGTATTACTCAGCCATTAAAAAGAATACATTTGAACCCATACTAATGAGGTGGATGAAACTGGAGCCTATTATACAGAGTGAAGTAAGCCAGAAAGAAAAACACCAATACAGTATACTAGCATATATATGGAATTTAGAAAGATGGTAACAATAACCCTGTATACTAGACAGCAAAAGAGACACTGATGTATAGAACAGTCTTTTGGACTCCATGGGAGAGGGAGAGGGTGGGATGATTTGGGAGAATGACGTTGAAATATGTATAAAATCATATATGAAACGAGTTGCCAGTCCAGGTTCAATGCATGATACTGGATGCTTGGGGCTGGTGTACTGGGATGACCCAGAGGGATAGTATGGGGAGGGAGGAGGGAGGAAGGTTCAGGATGGGGAACACATGTAGACCTGTGACAGGTTCATTTTGATATATGGCAAAACCAATACAATATTGTAAAGTTAAAAACAAACAAACAAACAAAATACACTACCACCAGGGAACGAAGATCTGCATACCTCGTGGCCAAAAACCCAAAAAAAAAAAAAAAAAAGTATGTTGATGGCTGTGTTTGTATAGTTTGTGAATAATGAACAATTGCAATGTTTGTTTTTGATAACTGTTTAGATTATCTAACTTAGATTTATTTTTGAAACATACTATCACTATTCTCAGTAATAGTAAGAAGTATAAAGTTGAAATATCTACATGTAATGCTATTTTATTATAATACGAAATAATTCAAGAGTCAAAGTATCAGAAACAGGTGGTTTTTGGGTCAAGAATTCCCAGTAGATAGACATTTTGAAGCCTATACTTCCCTTTAACATTAGGAATTAGTATGCCTTTAATCTGGTAAATACTTGATGTATGTCAAAGAATCCTGTATTTTCTATTATTTTATCTTTGTCCAGTCTCAACATTTTGTTTTGACTGCCTGATCCTTGTAGGCATTTGATTTTCCTACAGGAAAATTTTTTCTATGATCTCTGAGAATCAGTTACTTAGTATTTCCTCCTCATGTCTGATACAGAAGGTGTGCAATATCACAGGCCAGGTAGCATTTGAAATTAATCCTTGGCTGGTACCCAGCCAGTCATATAAAGACATGTTTGTTTCTAATACTAAGAGGGTGACATCAATAGAATTAATGGGAAACATTATAGAATTTACATGGACTTAAATGTTTTCAAACTAGCTCAAAAGAATTGTATCATTGACTTTCTCAGTGTCATTCTTCCTCTTCTAGTCCAAGATGCTATAAATGCCTCTACTTAATTAAAAGAAGGATTATTGCTGGTCATTTTGTTTCTCCTAGCTGAATCATGATACTCTTATTACCCTAACCAAAAGGTGACTTTTTTTTTTTCCATGAAAAAATGTTATATCACCTTATGTTATAGTAAGTATGATTTCTTCTCAGATATACTCCCTTTTTAATTTTGCAACTAGATATAATTTCACTTGGATTTACTTTCTCAACAATATTTCTGTGTGAGGCAAAGACAAATTTCAGCAAGGTCAGTTCACTCAGGTGTGTCTGACTCTTTGCGACCCCATGAAGTACAGCATTCAAGGCTTCCCTGTTCATCATCAACTCCTGGAGTCCACCCAAACCCATGTCTATTGAGTTGGTGATGCCATCCAACCATCTCATCCTCTTCTTTCCCCTTCTCCTCCTGCCCTCAATGTTTTCCAGCATCACCATCTTTTCCAGTGAGTCAGCTCTTTGCATCAGGTGGCCAAAGTACTGGAGTTTCAGCTTCAACATCAGTCCTTCCAATGAACACCCAGGACTGATCTCCTTTAGAATGGACTGGTTGGATCTCCTTGCAGTCCAAGGGAATCTCAAGAGTCTTCTCCAACACCACAGTTGAAAAGCATCAGTTCTTTGGCTCTCAGCTTTCTTTATAGTCCAACCCTCACATCCATACATGACCACTGGAAAAACCATAGCCTTAACTAGATGGACCTTTGTTGACAAAGTAATGTCTCTGCTTTTCAATATGCTATCTAGGTTGGTCATAAATTTCCTTCCAAGGAGTAAGAGTCTTTTAATTTCATGGCTGCAGTCACCATCTGCAGTGATTTTGGAGAACCCAAAAATAAAGTCTGACACTGTTTCCACTGTTCCCCCATACATTTCCCATGAAGTGATGGGACCAGATGCCATGATCTTGGTTTTCTGAATGTTGAGCTTTAAGCCAACTTTTTCACTCTCCTGTTTCACCTTCATCAAGAGGTTCTTTAGTTCTTCACTTTCTGCCATATGGGTGGTGTCGTCTGCATATCTGAGGTTATTGATATTCTCCCAGCAATCTTGATTCCAGCTTGGGCTTCCTCCAGCCCAGCGTTTCTCATGATGTAATCTGTATATAAGTTAAGTAAGCAGGGTGACAATATACAGTCTTGACATACTCCTTTTCCTATTTGGAACCAGTCTGTTGTTCCATGTCCAGTTCTAACTGTTGCTTCCTGACCTGTATATAGGTTTCTCAAGAGGCAGGTCAGGTGGTCTGGTATTCCCATTTCTTGAGGAATTTTCCAGTTTGTTGTGATCCACACAGTCAAAGGCTTTGTATAGTAAATAAAACAGAAATAGATGTTTTTCGAAACTCGCTCGCTTTTTTGTTGATCCAGCAGATGTTAGCAATTTGATCTCTGTTTCCTCTACCTTTTCTAAAACCAGCTTAACATCTGGAAGTTCACTGTTCACGTACTGCTGAAGCCTGGATTGAAGAATTTTAAGCATCACTTTACTAGCGTGTGAGATCAGTGCAATTATGTGGTAGTTTGAGCGTTCTTTGGCTTTGCCTTTCTTTGGGATTGGAATAAAAACTGACATTTTCCAGTCTTGTGGCCACTGCTGAGTTTTCCAAATTTGCTCTCATATTGAGTGCAGCACTTTCACAGCATCATCTTTCAGGATTTGGAATAGCTCAACTCAAATTCCATCACTTCCACTAGCTTTGTTCATAGTGATGCTTCCTAAGGCCCACTTGACTTCACATTCCAGGATGTCTGGCTCTAGGTGAGTGATCACACCATTGTGATTATCTGGGTCATGATCTTTTTTGTACAGTTCTTCCATGTATTCTTGCCATCTCTTCTTAATATTTTCTGCTTCTGTTAGGTTCCTGCCACTTCTGTCCTTTATTGAGCCCATCTTTGCATGAAATGTTCCCTTGATATCTCTAAAGAGTCTGAAATGCAGTACTTGGATGCAATCTCAAAAACAACAGAATGATCTGTTTCCAAGGCCAACCATTCAATATCATGGTAATCCAAGTCTATGCCCCAACCAGTAATGCTGAAGAAGCTGAAGTTGAACAGTTCTATGAAGAGCTACAAGACCTTCTAGAACTAACACCCAAAAAAGATGTCCTTTTCATTTTAGGGGATTGGAATGCAAAAGTAGGAAGTAAAAAAACACCTGTAGTAATAGACAAATTTGGCCTTGGAGTACAGAATGAAGCAGGGCAAAGGTTAACAGAGTTTTACCAAGAGACCGCACTGGTCATAGCAAACACCCTCTTCCAACAACACAAGAGAAGACTCTACACATGGACATCAGCAGATGGTCAACACCGAAATCAGATTGATTATATTCTTTGCAGCCAAAGATGGAGAAGCTCTATACAGTCAGCAAAAACAAGACTGGGAGCCGACTGTGGCTCAGTTTATAAACTTCTTATTGCCAAATTCAGACTTAAATGGAAGAAGTGGAGAAAACCACTAAACTATTAGGTCATTAAGGTATGACCTAAATCAAATTCCTTATGACTATACAATGGAAGTGAGAAATAGATTTAAGGGACTGGATCTGATAGACAGAGTGCCTGACGAACTATGGACTGAGGTTCGTGACATTGTAGAGGAGACAGGAATCAAGACCATCCCCAAGAAAAAGAAATGCAAAAAACCAAATGGTTATCTGAGGAGGCCTTACAAATAGCTGTCAAAGAAGGGAAGTGAAAAGCAAAGGAGAAAAGGAAAGATATACCCATTTGAATGCAGAGTTCCAAAGAATAGCAAGGAGAGATAAGAAAGCCTTCCTCAGTGATCAATGCAAAAAAATAGAGGAAAACAATAGAATGGGAAGACTAGAGATCTCTTCAAGAAATTCAGCAAAATTTCATCCAAATAATTGTAGAAAGATATTTGACATGTTGTAAAATTTCTATACAGCTCTAATTATTTGTGATAATTTTATAAATAGGAAATCATTAGCTAGACCTATAAATATAACCATGTCTTTGAATCAGTAATTTCACAATTCCTAGAGAAATCTTGAAGAATTGAGTTTAAAAAGTGCTATGAATCAAAGTGCACACTGAAAAGGTATCAATGATATTAACAATTAAAATGGATTAGAATTGTGAGAAAACACACTCACCAGCTGAACCAAGGGATATGTGTGTGTGTGTGTGTGTGTGTGTGTGTGTGTGTGTGAGTCACTCAGTCGTGTCCGACTCCTTGTGACCTCATGGACTGTAGCCCACCAGGTTCCTCTCTATATGATTTTCTCCAGGCAAGAATGCTGGAATGGGTTGCCTTTTCCTTCTCCAGAGAATCGCCCTTCCTGACCCAGGGATTGAACCCATGGTCTCCCGCATTGCAGGCAGACTATTTATGGACTGAGCTACCAGGGAAGAGAACAAAGGGATGGGCTCAGAGAAACGAAGCACAGCAAAAATGACGCTTTTAATGATGGTTTTGAAAGATTGGGTGTCTAGCCGGCAGGCACACCCAGGGCGGTTACAACAAGCAATTTATTCCCTAAACACAGGTCCCACCCCCTGGTTTCTCATTGGTTGAGTACTATGGTGTGCACAATCTTCCTGGACTTTGCCTAAGTTTCATCATTTCTTTACAGGGTATCCTTTTTTCTCCTTTTCCAACTTAACATCTGCATTTTTCTTTTTTTTTTTTTTTTTTAAATTTTAAGGCAAAGAGCCCGGCCTCCTTTTATTATTCTGATGGCTTCTTTGAGGCGCTCCCCCTCCTCTTCCACCTCCTGCTGCATTTTTCAACAAAGAGTTTCTTGTTAGTTTATCCCTTCTGCCAACATCCTGTTTGCTTAGGAACCTTCCAGGTACATGAACTATGTCACATCCGTAAGTCCTTAGGCAAGTTTACAGTCAGGGCACAGGCATTGGATGGAGTCCTATCTCTTTAGGATCCAGGCTAATCTCTCACCCTGAACTTGAAATTTTCTAGAGTCCAGGCCTCAACTTTCTCATGTCTACAAATGCAATAAACAATATTTGATCTTTGCTACACTAATCATAAAGACTACAAAAATATGAAAATATAAAGACCTAAATGAAAGACCAGAAACTATAAAACTCTTAGAAGAAAACACAGGCAGAACACTCTGACATAAATCAGAGAAAGATCCTCTATGACCCACCTCCCAGAGTAATGGAAATAAGAACCAAAATAAATGGGACCTATTAAACTTTAAAACTTTCCTTTGCACACCAAAGGAAACTACAAACAAGGTGAAAAGACAACCCTCAGAATGGGAGAAATTAATAGTAAATGAAAGAACTAACAAAGATGTAATCTCCAAAATATGCAAGAACTCATGCAGCTCAATATCAGAAAAACAAACAACCCAATGAAAAATTGGGCAGAAGACCTAAACAGACATTTCTCCAAAGAAGACATATTACAGATGGCTAATAAACACATGAAAAGATGCTCAGCATTGCTCATTTTTAGAAAAATGAAAATCAAAATTACAATGCGGTATCAACTAACACTGGTCATAATGGCCATCATCAAAAAATCTACAAACGATATAGTCCTAGAGAAGGTGTGGAGAGAAGGGAATTCTCTTGCACTGTTGGTGAGGTAGATTGATACAGCTACTATGGAGAACAGTATGCTGCTGCTGCTGCTGCTAAGTCTCTTCAGTCGTGTCCGACTCTGTGCGACCACATAGACAGCAGCCCAGGCTCCGCTGTCCCTGGGATTCTCCAGGCAAGAACACTGGAGTGGGTTGCCATTTCCTTCTCCAATGGATGAAAGTGAAAAGTGAATGTGAAGTCGCTCAGTCGTGTCCAACTCTAGCAACCCCATGGACTGCAGCCTACCAGGCTTCTCTGTCCATGGGATTTTCCAGGCAAGAGTACTGGACTGGGGTGCCACTTCCTTCTTCAGGAGAACAGTAAAGAGATCCCTTAAAAACTAGAAATAAAACTACCCTGTGACTTAACAATCCCACTACTGGGCATATACCCTGAGAAATCCATAACTGAAAAAGATACATTTCCACCAAAGTACAAGGACGTGGAAACAATCTAGATGTCCATCCACAGATGAGTGGATATAGAAGTAGTGGTACATATATACAATGGAATATTACTAAGCCACAGAAAGGAACACATTTGAGTCAGTTCTAGTGAAGTGGATCAACCTAGAGCCTATTATACAGAGTGAAGTAAGTCAGAAAGAGAAAACCAAATATAGCATATTAGCACATATATAAGGAATCTAGAAAGATGGTACTCATGAACCTATTTGGAGGGCAGCAGTGGAGACCCAGACATAGAGAACAGACTTGTGGATACAGTGGGGGAAGCAGAGGGTCAGATGAATTGAGAGAGTAGCTTTGAAACATGTACATGTACAAAAGAGATGGCCAGTGGGAATTTGACACAGGAAGCTCAAATTTGATGCTCTGTGACAACCTAGATGGGTGAGAGGTATGAGGGAAGTTCCAGAGGGTAAGGACATGTGTAGCTATGGCCGATTCATGTTGATTGTATGGCAGAAACCAACAGAATATTATAAAGGCCTTATATTCTGATTAAAATTAAATATATAAAAATATTTTAAGAGAATATAAAAATTTAAGCACATTAAAATTCATATAAGCAATGTTAGTAATTGCATCATCTATTACAGTAACATATAGTAAATAGTATAGCTACTAAGTAATAAATAGTTGGGTAATTAACATGTTTATTAACATAACTATTACTAATTACTTTGAGAAGAAGAAGTAAACAGAAACAGTTATGAAATCATTGCTACTTATGAAATAAGAATTCCTGGAAAGAATTTCCCCTATTATGAGGCTCTGAATTTTACTATTTTTTTTAATAATACTCTTGATTTTCAAGGGAGGATGTTTTAAATTACTCTTTTAAATTGCATAGTATTCAAATATATAATTTAACAACAGAATAAGGAAACATTAAAAATGCCATTTTTTGTCAACAATAATTAGATAAAGTACAAGGAAAGTAAGAGCTATATAATTTTTGTGTCATTGTTCAAACTGCAATCAACAACTGTGATGTGTAGAATCAAAGTCACCACTCACCTCATTTGCCATATAAAATAGAATATTGAATTTTCTTTTTTACTTCTTACTTTCTTTCGATTTGTAAAGAGTTGTTATTTTTAAGTGTAAGACATATATGATTCGCATTAATTTGGTCTTCAGGAAATTTTTAAGAGCAAAGCCTTTGTGTTAATGCTTTAAATTACTTTTTTGCTACTATTAATAATAAAATGATAAACGTTTTGATCAAGGAAATAATGATGGTATAACTTACATTTTAAAACTTTTTTGATTTTATTATAAAACATTATGAGTTATTTAATTCTGGTCACCTTGTAGAAAAAATCTAAAAAAAAAACCACAGATAAAACTTAATAAACATAATAAAATCTACTGACACTCATAGAGCATTTTTACATACTGATAAAATTTACAGGTACAATCCACATATAATTTTTTTAAAGTCAGGTTTATTGAGTTAAATTTTACATGATGTAGGTACATCATTTGCACCTAGTTCTCTGAATTTTAACAAAAGTGTGGTAATTGCTACTGTGGTGAAGATGCATGTGGTCTTTAATACCACAAAAATCTTGCTCCATGAAGTTCCTCTCCTTCCTCTTTTACCTTATGTTCTGGCCACAACCGATATGTTTCTTATACCACTGTTTTTGCCTATTCAAGTATGATTTAGGAATTAAATCTTCTAATATCTAATCCTTTGAGTCTAGCACCTCTCACTTAATCTACTTGGATCTCATTTCTGTTGTTGAATGTATCAGCAGTTCATTCATTTGTTGATAATTAACTGTCCATTACATGTCTGTATCATAGATTGTTCAAACATTAGAGTCATACACATTTGGGTAGTCTTCATGTTGTGTTTAAACCACTGTAACCTTTATATATAGATTTTTATTTGGACATATATTCTTATATTGCTTGGGAAAATAGCTAATCGAAATGTAGGGCTGTATGAATAAGTTTTAGTATAGGAGGAACATTGCAATTAATGTAATTTTCTATATTCACTTGTTATTCCTCTGTCTTTTCTAACTTTTAACACTCCAGATTAAAACTGGGTCAATTATGTATACCTGTGATGGATTCATTTTGATATTTGGCAAAACTAATACAATTATGTAAAGTTTAAAAATAAAATAAAATTTAAAAAAAAAAGAAAAAAAATAAAACTGATTTATAGTTCTTTAAGTATCTACGTATAAGTACTTTGTTGTGAATATTTTATTTTTTCAAGTTTTTGAATGATGTTTTGATAAACATTTTTTTTTAATTTAATGAGATCCAATATATCAATGGGGCCCAGGTGGTGACTGTGGTAAAGAACCCACCTGCCAATGCAGGAGACTTAAGAGACACCAGTTCAATCCTTGCATGGGGAAGACTCCCTGGAGAAGGAAATGGTAACCCACTCTGGTATTCTTGCAGGGAGAATCCCATGGACAGAGGGCCCTGGCAGGCTACAGTCCATTGGGTCCTCACAAAGAGTCAGACATGACTGAAGCAACTTAGGGCACAGCACAATATATCAACGGGCTTTCCTGGTAGCGTAGATGATAGAGAATCTACCTGCAATGTGGGAGACCTGGGTTCAATCCCTGGGTCAGGAAGATCCTGTGGAGAAAGGAATAGCAACCCACTCCAGTTTTCTTGCTTGGGGAATTCCATGGGCAGATGAGCCTGGCTGTCTATAGCCCAAAGAGTCAGACACAACCGAGCAACTAATACTAACTAACACTAATATATCAATGATTTTTAATCCTAGACACTGTATATTGCTAATTTATGTGCTTAGTTACTCAGTCGTGTCTGAATCTTTGTGACCCTAAGGACTGGAGCCTGCTAGGCTCTCTGTCCATGGGATTCTCCAGGTAAGAATACTGGGGTGGGTTGCCATGCCCTCCTCCAGAGCTTCTCAACCTTTGGATCAAACCCAGGTCTCCCACATTACAGGTGGATTCTTTACTATCTGAGCCAGCAGGAAAGCCTAATTTATGTATTTAGCTAATTGTACTGTATATCTATGTCTGTATCTGTATTTATCTACAATTATTTATCCATATGTCTAATTAACATCTTCACTGGTTGTCTCATAGACATTACAGAGTATTTTACAATGTTTGAGCTCATTAATCAACCTCTTAATTTTTATCCTTTCCAGACTCAGTAAATTACATCTTAATCCATGCAGTGGATCAATCTAGACTACCTTGGTTTCATACTTTATGTATTTTTTTTTTCTCACACGGCACATCCCATTCATCATCAGCACTGTGAATTAGGACCACAAGTTCTGTCTTGGCTCCTTGTATTTCCTTCCACATCAGACCTGAGCTCCATCATCCAACTTCCACCACCTCTCCTCCCGATGTTTGATAAATTTCCTGTTGACTATTACAGTGCATTTTATTGTTGTTGTTGTTCCTCATCAGCTTTCTATACAGAACCTAGAGAGATACTTAAGTGTTAATTGGGCATCCATTTCACTTGGAGTCAACTAAAATTCATTAACTCTATCAAGTAGTCCAACCTCAAGTTTTGTGTAATCCTTTTCATTTTTTTCAACTAGAGTCTTGATGGATCATTAGTTCCTGAAAAATCCCAGGTTTGTTTCTATCTGTGGTCTTAACATGTATTGTTATGTCTCATTAGACATTCTGTTTTGATCTTGCAGACTCTTTCAAGTAGCAGGTCACTTATCTTGTCCTCACCAGAAACTTGACAGCCTCCACTGTTAAAATTTTGATGACAGTTTGTATCCTAATGTGCCCTGTATAGCTTGGTCACAGCAGCTTTACCTAACATTGTTTATCCCTAATATACCTTCAGAGTAACTTAAAAGATGTCTTATCAGGGATGTTCTTAAAAAAGAAGACTCATTAACCATAAAAAATATTCTTAATGAAAAAGTTTGAACTTATTCTTTCTTTTCATACCTTGGAAAGCAAGCTGAATCTCCCACTAATAAAATTGCCAAGGACAATAGTACCAAAAGATAAAATAATGGAATGTGGAAAATATAGGAACTTGTAAAATATTGAAACCAATAACAATAATAAAAATGAAATATATATATTCTTTTGTTTATTCTTTCATTGGTTGTTTCCTCATTGGTCTCATCAATTTTTATCAGTCACACAAATCAAAAAAATGTTTTATCAATCACACAAATAAAGTAAGACTACTTTATACCCATATTGTGATTTACTAACAGCCAAGGGGATAAACATTTTAATTAACTTGTGAGCAGTCTATTGGATTTATTACAGCATAGTAGTAAAATTTTATGTTTTCACCACAAACAGCAATGACCTTTATATAATTTCCTTTGGGAAGAAACTGTTGAACAGATAAAAGAAATAAAAAATCATTACCACATATTAATAATTTTAGGGAAGATTAATATTCTTAATGTAACTTGCTTTATCCATCTATTGATTATAGCTCTTCATTCACAAAAAATTTTTTAATAAATTTCATTTATAAAATCTATTTGGAAATTTTGGCAATAGTGATAGATATTTAACAAAAATTCATCATATAGAAATTCAAAACCTATGATTCTTCATAAGATGTTTTCAAAAAAACATGAAGATGATAATTAATAGATGGTTAATCTATTAAATATCTGTGTATATGTGTAAATATAAAATGTTCAAGTAAGAGGCACTTGTTTAACAACCTGTAGTAAATGTTCATAGAAATATTTTAATGTACTTGTATTTGAATTTACTAAAGAACACACACATTTAAGTTTAATATCTCTAATCTCTCTACTGGTCTGTTTTGCATGAAGTCTTTAAGGGAGATGTGAATCATCACAAAAGGACAAAAGTATTTTCACTGAATTGCTTTGGCCTTCTCTTCTTGATTTCATCTTTTCCGCCTCCTTCTTCCTTTGGTTCTGAGTCTGTGACCATCTGCTCCTAGAACTTTACCATTTTTTTTTTCATCCTAATGTTGCATGTTCTCATTTTACTCTACTTTTGACCTGTACTTTTTCTTGAACATCATTTGGTAAATGGCTTACCCTCTATTTAGGCTGTCTGGGACAAACAGCAGGTAACTCAGTTTTCTGAAAGGGACTAGAAAATATTCTAAACATCTCAACACAGAAGAAATTGAATGAGCACATAGTGTGCCATCATCATGCCTCTTACTGATGGCAAGAAAGCATATAAGAAGCATTTGTCATCAGTCTCTTTTTTTTTTAAACCTGGGATTTAAAAAATAGTTTTAGAGTATAGATGATTTACAATTTTGTGTTAATTTATGCCATACAACAAAAAATCAGTTATACATATATCTGCTTTTTTAGATTTTTTTCCCATATAGATCATTACAGAGTATTGAGTAGAGTTCCTTATGCTATACAGTAGGGCTTTACTAGTTATCTATTTTATGTATGAAGTGAAAGGGAAAGTTGCTCAGTTGTGTCTGACTCTTTGCAACCCCATGGACTATACAGTCCATGGAATTCTCCAGGCCAGAATACTGGGGTAGATAGCCTTTCCATTCTCCAGGGGATTTTCCCAACCCAGGGATCAAACCCAGGTCTTTTGCATTTCAGGCAGATTCTTTACCAGTTGAGCCACAAGGGAAGCCCATTTTACATATAGTAGTGTCTATATGTCAATCCCAGTCTCTCAATTTATCTCCCCCCTGACCCCCTTCCTGGTAACTGTAAGTTGGTTCTCTATATCTGTGACTATTTTGGTTTTGTAAATAAGTTCATTTTTACCATTAAAAAATAATAGATTCCACATGTAAGTGACATCATATTTGTCTTTCTCTGAGTTATTTCACTCAGTAGGAGAGTCTCTGTGTCCATCCATGTTGTTGCTATTGATACTGTGTTCAGTCTTGGAGACCAGTGCTATGTGCCACTCAGGGTGATCATGAGAATGGTGAGATGGTATTATCTTCTTTTGCTGAAGAGATAGAGCTAATGTCAAATTCACAACAGGAGGAAAGGAAAACTGGAATTCTTCTTCCAGGCATATCTTCATCCCCATTAATTTTTACATAAAAGCAATTTGAAGCCCAAGGTATCTTTTCTTCCCAAGCAACTCAGTGTTTCTCAATATACTGCAAATTTAGCTATAGATCAACTCCTCCATAATTTAAACCATTTAAATAACTTTCATATAGTACACAAGAATACACATAATCAAAAAATAATCTGCTTCTATATATTTAATAATACTGTCTATAAAAGAACAAAACTAGACAATTGTGAATAGTTTAAAACTAAAACCTGGTCATTCTATTCATGGTAAAATAAGTCAGAGTGAGCCAGAGGAGAGTAACATTGAAAAAAAAAACCATGGCAGAGAAAGTCAGATTCACAGAATTTTAGTACCAAAAGTAAAATACATTCTTATCTATTCTAAACTTCTTTTAGAGATGAGGGTACTAACACATAGACCATTACACAATTTGCTGTAATAGAAAATGTAATTACAGAGTCAAGATACTCCTGATAAAACAAGAGCAATCACAAAGAACAACATAAAAGCAATGAACAGTATTCTGTTTTTTGGCATTAAGAGACAGCTGCATTATAAGATTTCTGTTTTACAGTGAAGGAAAATAATTGTCCATTGGGTGTTACTAAAAAGAAAATATTCACTTTTTTCTCTGAAAGGGTATTAAATGATATCATGGTAACTTGATCAATAACAAACTCATAGATGTGAAAAATAATTTCATACATATGAAAGCCATCACTGGAAAATATATGGAGAGAAAATCAAAACTGTAGCCCTACAGAAGTTTTCAGTAAAATATGTGAATCTGGTGCCCCACACTGTTTGGCTGATTCTGAACTTACCACCGTGTAAGCAACTCTCAGAAGCAACTCTCTATCATCTCAACCTTCAGCGTATTCCTCAAAGTTGTTGGCAATGCACTTGTTTACAAGAATATTTGTAGAATTATGCGGGCTTTTTCTATATGCTTTCTCCATTAATGATTATCATGCAGCTCTTGGACTCCATAATTAATTTGAGCTCTTAGCTTTTTTTGTCAAGGTTGATTAATCTTCATTGTTCTTCAGTGTGCCTGAAGAACTATGGACATTGGTCCATAATATTGTACTGCTGCTGCTGCTGCTTAGTCGCTTCAGTCATCTCCGACTCTGTGTGACCCCAGAGACGGCAGCCCACCAGGCTCCCCCGTCCCTGGGATTCTCCAGACAAGAACACTGGAGTGGGTTGCCATTTCCTTCTCCAATGCAGGAAAGTGAAAAGTAAAAGTGAAAGTGAAGTCGCTCAGTCGTGTCCACCTCTTAGCGACCCCATGGACTGCAGCCCACCAGGCTCCTCCGTCCATGGGATTCTCCAGGCAAGAATACTGGAGTGGGGCGCCATTGCCTGCTCCGATAATATTGTACAGGAGGCAGCAAACAAATCATCCCAAAGAAAAAGAAAAACAAGAAGGCCAAGTGGTAATCTGAGGAGGCTTTACAAATAGCAGAAGAATGAAGAGAAGTGAAAATCAAGGGAGAAAATGAAAGGTACATCCAATTAAGTGCAGAGTCCCAAAAAACAGCTAGAAAATACAAGAAGGACTTCTTCAATGAACAATGCTTAATAATAGAAGAAAACAACAAAAGGGGAAAGACTAGAGATCTCTTCAGGAAAACCGGAAACATCAAGGGAGGATTCCGCCCAAAGATGGGCACAATAAAGGATAAAAATGGTAGAGTCCTAGTATATGCTGAAGAGATCAAGAAGTGATGGAAAGAATACACAGAACTGTATAAAATAGATCTTAATGAACCAAATTACTACAATGATGTGTTTAGTCACCCAGAGCCAGACATTCTGGAGTGCAAAGTCAAGTGGGCCTTAAGAAGCACTGCTGTTAACAAAGCTAGTGGATGTGACGAAATTCCAGTAAAGCTATTCAAATCCCTGAAAAGGTTTTGCATTCATTATGTCAGCAAATCTGAAAGACCCAGCAGTGGTCACAGGACTGGAAAAAGTCAACCCTCATCCCAATATCCAAGAAGGGTAGTACCAAAGAATGCGCTAACCATCAGACAATTGCACTCATCTCCCATGCTAGTAGGGTCATGCTTAAAATCTCGCATGCTAGGTTTTAATATTATGTGAACCAAGAACTTTCAGATGTCCACACTTGGTTTAGAAAAGGAAGAGCAACTAGAGATCAAATTGCCAGCATTCACTGGATTATAGAGAAAGCAAGGGAATTGCAGAAAATCATCTATCTTTATTTTATCAACTACGCTAAAGCCTTTGACTGTGTGGATCATGGCAAAGTGTGGAAAGCTCTTAGAGAGATGGGACTACCAAACCATCTTACCTGTCTCCTGAGAAACCTGTGTGCAGGTCAAAAAACAAAGATCATGGCACCCGGTCCCATCACTTCATGGGAAATAGATGGGGAAACCGTGGAAACAGTGTCAGACTTTATTTTTCTGGGCTCCAAAATCACTGCAGATGGTGACTGCAGCCATGAAATTAAAAGACACTTACTGCTTGGAAGTAAAGTTATGACCAACCTAGATAGCATATTCAAAAGCAGAGACATTACTTTGTCAACAAAGTTTCGTCTAGTCAAGGCTATGGTTTTTCCGGTGGTCATGTATGGATGTGAAAGTTGGACTGTGAAGAAGGCTGAGAGCCGAAGAATTGATGCTTTTGAACTGTGGTGTTGGAGAAGACTCTTGAGAGTCCCTTGGACTGTAAGGAGATCCAACCAGTCCATTCTGAAGGACATCAGCCCTGGGATTTCTTTGGAAGGAATGATGCTAAAGCTGAAACTCCAGTACTTTGGCCACCTCATGCGAAGAGTTGACTCATTGGAAAAGACTCTGATGCTGGGAGGGATTGGGGGCAAGAGGAGAAGGGGACGACAGAGGATGAGATGGCTGGATGGCATCACTGACTCGATGGACGTGAGTCTGAGTGAACTCCGGGAGTTGGTGATGGACAGGGAGGCCTGGCATGCTGCGATTCATGGGGTCACAAAAAGTTGGACACGACTGAGAGACTGATCTGATCTGATCTGATAGAACAACTGATTGGTTCAAGATCGAGAAAGGTGTACAACAGGGCTGCCTGCTGTCACCCTGTTTGTTTAACCTATACACTGAGTGCATCATGAGAAAAGCTGTGCTGAGTGAGTAACAAGCTGGAATCAAGACAGGAAAGAGAAACATCAATGACTTCAGATATGTAGATGATACCACTCTAGTGGCAGAAAGTGATGCATCACAGATGCAATGAACAAGAACTTGGGCAAACTCCAAGAGATGGTGAAAGACAGGGAGGGCTGGCATGCTGCAGTCCACGGGGTCACAAAGAGTTGGACATGACTGGGTGACTGAACAACAACAACATTAAAGTATTTTTGTCAAGATTGGTTAATGTTTTTGCAGATTTAGTGAAATATGAACTTTGCTTTTCTCTTCAGCTTCTTTTAATGTACTTAGGTTCAGACACACCCTTCATTATTTGGAGAGTCAGCTAACTGGGGTGAGGATCTTACTTCCCGTCTCTGGACTGTGTCCTTACTGGAATCACCTCTAACCCATCCCATCCCACAGTCTGGTTCTAGATATCTAGAAGGAGGAATCTTGAGATCACAAGCTTCTGAGAAGGCCACAATTGAGAGTTTAGTATTATTTCAAGTTATCTTTTGGTTTAAAATTTTATGATTCATATTAAAATGTAACAGTAATAATAAAATAACACATATAAACTTATTAAATGATAATGAGTATCTAGTACTAAATCATCTGAGTTTTACTAGTATACTTTAACCTTTTACACAGGAGAAAGTAATGTGTTAAGTGAAATTAAGATTAATTGTTGCAGTTAATTTTAATGTTAATTTGTATCACTGATTTCCAAAATACCCATGTAAAACAAGACACATAATCCTGAGCATAGATTTAAATTACAAAATGGACATATTTAGATAAACATTTTCTTTCCTATGTTTATATGCATGTATGTATGTAAGTTTGTATATATACATGACTGTTTATTATTATTATTTTTGCAATAAAAGAAAAATGGAAAAATTGCAAATTTTGAATAGTAAAATAATGGGCCAAGAGAAAATAATTTTACTTTAAAAATTTATAATAATTATAAAGCACAGAAAAATCTTTTTTCTATCAGACAACTTGGTATGCATATGATGTTTTCCTTCATATAGTAGTTCAAAATGGTACTTTCCTGAATAAATGATTTTCTCATTTCAAATATTATTTCAGATGAAGACATTAGCCATAAACTGCATGATTCTGAATTTCAATATTTAATTCTGGCAACTTTTTTTTTTTCCTTTCTCCCCTGCTGAACTTTTTTTCTAAATAGTCTGGGTGTAAACATGCCAGCTACAAGAAAATATTTGTGCTTTATTTCATTGTGAGATTTAAGAAACATTTCTGTAAGCGCATTAAAGTTATTCAGCAGTGAAATTAATGCTCTATATACAATATCAACATTTTCCAGACTGCCTTTCTGATTGGCATGACTCAGATTTGGCTTAAGCTGAAAGTTTCAATTCTGGCAGGATCTTGATTCATTCTTAAGAAAATAATTCAAACTAAATAACAATGCATGTGTAAGCATCTAACATCAGATATAATTATCTTAAACATACATATTTTGTATACTGAGAAAGAAATAATCTAGACAACCAGTTGAATTAAGTTTCCTATCTTTAATTGCATTTATATATAATGAGTGTTTAGTTGCTAAGTTGTGGCCAACTTTTTGTAGCCCTTTGGACTGTAACCCATCAGGTTCCTCTGTCCATTTGATTTCCCAAGCAAAAAGACTGGAATGTATTGCTACTTCTTTCTCCAGGGGATCTTCCTGACCCACGGTTCAAACTCTCATCTCCTGTGTCTCCTGCATTGCAGGCAAATTCTTTACCCACTGAGCCATCAGTGATTCAACTGAAATAATAAATCCACGGATATATATTTATATATATGTAAATAGTTGAGAATATACACAAAGCATAACAATGAAGATAGATACCCATCTATTTCTGCACTATGTTTCTCATCAAAATTTCAGTTTTAGCATCTACTATATATTATAAATAAAGTGCAATCAGTTCAGTTCAGTTCAGTTGCTCAGTCATGCCTGACTTACTGTGACCCCATGAACTGCAGCATACCAGACTTCCCTGCCCATCACCAACTCCCGGAGCTGCTCAAAACTCATGTCCATCGAGATGGTGATGTCATCTAACCATCTCATCATCTGTCATCCTTTTCTCCTCCTGCCTTCAACCTTTCCCAGCATCAGGGTCTTTTCCAATGAGTCAGTTCTTCACATCAGGTGGCCAAAGTATTGGAGTTTCAGTTTCAGCATCAGTCCTTCCAATGGATATTTAGGACTTATATGTTTAAGGATGGACTGGTTTGATCTTGCAGTCCAGGGGACTCTCAAGAGTCTTCTCCAACATCACAGTTCAAAAGCATTAATTCCTCAGCACTCAGCCTTCTTTATGGTTCAACTCTCATATCCATACTTGACTAATGGAAAAACTATAGCCTTGACTGGACAGACCTTTGTTGGCAAAGCAATGTCTCTGCTTTTTAATATGCTGTCTAGGCTAATCATAGTTTTTCTTCTAAGGAGCAAACTTCTTTTAATTTCATGGCTGCACTCAACATCTGCAGTGATTTTGAGGCCCAAGAAAATAAAGTCTGTCACTGTTTCCATTGTTTCCCCATCTCTTTGCCATATAGTGATGGGACCAGATGCCATGATCTTTATTTTATGAATGCTGAGTTTTAAGCCAGGTTTTACACTCTCCTCTTTCACCTTCATCAAGAGACTCTTTAGTTCTTTGCTTTCTACCATAAGGGTGGTGTCATCTGCATATCTGAGGTTATTGATATTTCTCCCAGTGACCTTTTTTTTTAAATTTATTTACTTTTTAACTGAAGGATGATTGGTTTACATAATTTTCTTCCAGCTATCTTTATTCCAATGTATGCTTCATCCAGCCCAGTCTTTCACTTGATATACTCTGCATAGAAGTTAAATAAGCTGGGTGAAAATATACAGCCTTCACATACTCCTTTCCCCATTTTGGACCAGTCCATTGTTCCATGTCTGGTTCTAACTGTTACTTCTTGACCTGCATACAGATTTCTCAGGAGGCAGGTCAGGTGGTCTGGTATTCCCATCTCTTGGAAAAATTTCCACAGTCTTTTGATCCACATAATCAAAGGCTTATTGTATTTTATGAAGCAGAAGTATATGTTTTTCTGGAGTTCTCTTGTTCAGTGTGCTCAGTGAGATAATAAAATGCACTATTCCTTCTTTAGTAGTTTTCACTTAGCTTCTATCCCATTCATCTATTCTTTCATGTGTATATCTATAGTTAAATATCCTCATTTCTCTCTCTCTGTCTCTGTTTTTTTCTCTCTTTCTGTCTCTCTGTTTCTATGTATAATATATATAATATAAAATATATATATATATACATGACGTTTGTTTGCCATGTTAGGAAATACGTCATATATGTCATTACAGAATTATAGAATATTTTTTTTTCATTTAAGGAAACAAAAGTCACTCAATTGTATCTGATTTTTTGCAACCTCATGGACTATAACCCATCAGACTTCTCTGTCCATGGAATTCTCCAGGCAAGAATATTACAGTGGGTTGCCATTCACTTCTCCAGGGGATCTTCTTGACCCAGGGATCAAACCCAGGTCTCCCACATTGCAGGCAGGTTCTTTACCATCTGAACTACCAGATGTCATATAATTCACTGCTATCACGTATGACACACACACAGAGCTAGTTCTACCACCAGTGTCCACTGGAGCTGTTGGTTTGCTCAGATCTATTTCCAGTCCAGCATCATGCTTTTCTGTCAGTTGTCACATCTTTTTATTTTCTCATAATATATAGCAGTGTCTCACATCATTTCTTTGGTATTCCTAACCATGTTAATTTTGAAACGTACAGGCCAGTTTATTTGTAAAATGCCTTTGCAAGGTGGGGTTACACAGTCATTAGATTCAGAGTATTTAATTTTCAGGAATATCTGTGAACTGATTTGTCCTTCATCGTGCTGTCTTTTTAGGATGAATGTGCTTTTTTTTTTGGCTTGACACCATAACAGTGATATTAGTTTTGATGACTTAAGGTAGTGGCTAATAGTTTTCCATGCTGGAAAGTTACTCTTTTTTCATTTATAATTAATGGTCTGTTGGAAGATATTTTGTGTCTCTTTATAACTTATAACTCTTTATAACTTTATAACACTTTGTAACCCTTCAAAATTTAACTCATTAGTTTTAACATATATTTAATTTTGAAATACATTATTTCTTTTTTATTTACTAGTTGGCATTTTGGTTCTATCTCATTTACTTATTTCATATATATATATATTTATATATATATATATATATTAGAATATATAACAATGGGTGCCATGTTAGGAAATTCCCAGGTGAAATTTGAAACTCACACCAGTATATGGAGAGCAAAGAGAGACCAATAAATGAAGCAGACCACTCTAGGTTGGTAAGTGGTTAATTTAATAAACAAACAAACTTACATAGGAGGCTTGTCTTTAGTGCTGCAGGACAAGAAGATCTCTGCACCCACCCCTTGCAACTCTTAAGTTTAGAGGGGCATTAACTGGGTTCAGTCATATATTCAGTCCACATCAGATCAGATCAGTTGCTCAGTGGTGTCTGACTCTTTGTGATGCCATGAATCGCAGCATACCAGGCCTCCCTGTCCATCACCAACTCCCGGAGTTCACTGAGACTCACGTCCAGCGAGTCAGTGACGCCATCCAGCCATCTCATCCTCTGTTGTCCTCTTCTCCTCCTGCCCCCAATCCCTCCCAGCATCAGGGTCTTTTCCAATGAGTCAACTCTTCGCATGAGGTGGCCAAAGTACTGGAGTTTCAACTTTAGCATCATTCCTTCCAAAGAAATCCCAGGGCTGATCTCCTTCAGAATGGACTGGTTGGATCTTCTTGCAGTCCAAGGGACTCTCAAGAGTCTTCTCCAACACCACAGTTCAAAAGCATCAATTCTTCGGCGCTCAGCCTTCATCACAGTCCAACTATCACATCCATACATGACCACAGGAAAAACCATAGCCTGGACTAGATGAAACTTTATTGGCAAAGTAATGTCTCTGCTTTTGAATATGTTATCTAGGTTGGTCATAACTTTCCTTCCAAGGAGTAAGCGTCTTTTAATTTCATGGCTGCAGTCACCATCTGCAGTGATTTTGGAGCCCAAAAAAATAAAGTCTGACACTGTTTCCACGGTTTCCCCATCTATTTCCCATGAAGTGATGGGACTGGATGCCATGATCTTCGTTTTCTGAATGTTGAGCTTTAAGCCAACTTTTTCACTCTCCTCTTTCACTTTCATCAAGAGGCTTTTTAGTTCCTCTTCACTTTCTGCCATAAGGGTGGTGTCATCTGCATATCTGAGGTTATTGATATTCCTCCCGGCAATCTTGATTCCAGCTTATGTTTCTTCCAGTCCAGCGTTTCTCATGATGTACTCTGCATAGAAGTTAAATAAACAGGGTGACAATATACAGCTTTGATGTACTCCTTTTCCTATTTGGAATCAGTCTGTTGTTCCATGTCCCATTCTAACTGTTGCTTCCTGACCTGCATACACATTTCTCAAGAGGCAGATCAGGTGGTCTGGTATTCCCATCTATTTCAGTCAGAATTTTCCACAGTTTATTGTGATCCACACAGTCAAAGGCTTTGGCATAGTCAATAAAGCAGAAATAGATGTTTTTCTGGAACTCTCTTGCTTTTTCCATGATCCAGCGGATGTTGGCAATTTGATCTCTGATTCCTCTGCCTTTTCTAAAACCAGCTTGAACATCAGGAAGTTCACGGTTCACATATTGCTGAAGCCTGGCTTGGAGAACTTTGAGCATTACTTTACTAGCGTGTGAGATGAGTGCAATTGTGGGGTAGTTTGAGCATTCTTTGGCATTGCCTTTCTTTGGGATTGGAATGAAAACTGATCTTTTCCAGTCCTGTGACCAGTGCTGAGTTTTCCAAATTTGCTGGCATATTGAGTGCAGCACTTTCACAGCATCATCTTTCAGGATTTGGAATAGTTCAACTGGAATTCTATCACCTCCACTAGCTTTGTTTGTAGTGATGCTTTATAAGGCCCATTTGATTTCACATTCCAGGATATCTGGCTCTAGGTCAGTGATCACACCATCATGATTATCTGGGTCATGAAAATCTTTTTTGTACAGTTCTTCTGTGTATTCTTGCCATCTCTTCTTATTATCTTCTGCTTCTGTTAGGTCCATACCATTTCTGTCCTTTATCAAGCCCATCTTTGCATGAAATATTCCTTTGGTCTCAAATACACCTCACTGTATCAAGGCTGTGAACTTGAAAGGGCTCTTAGTATGGGAACAATGCTTTTTGTTCAGCCTCTCAGTCATGTCCAACTCTTTGTGACCCCATGGACTGCAGCATGCCAGGCTTTTCTGTCCTTCACTATCTCCCAGAGTTTGCTTAAACTTATGTCCACTGAGTCACAAACAGTAGGCTGAGCCAAGGACAGGAGAGGGGTTAAGGAGCCTCAGATAGCCTAGATCTAGCCAGGGATCAACCTGCAGTCAGGTCATGTCCTTTCCACCTCCTCCAACAAGGTATCCTCCTTTTATTCAAAGTTACAGTCTCTGAAGATTTTTATTCATTTTCATATTCAAGATGTCACAGATTTAGCTGCAAAGGCTCTTCCTCATGGGCCTTCATGTCCTTTTGACATAACCCATGGCTCTTTGAGCCTTTTCTTGCTTCCAGTTCAAACAAAATATTTCAGGTTCTTCTTGTAATTATACTATCCAAACCCTAAATTAGACATAAGTTCAGGAGTCCTTGTTTCATTAAGTGAAGAATTTTAGAGATAAGAATGAGACATGACTTAGAGGCCAAGAGCAAGGTTCTAGGTCCTCAGGGACCTGAGATTTTTCTTCTGGCTCTGCTGTGGCTTCTAGTGCTAAGATCTTGGGAAACTTCCTTACTATGTTCTTATGTTTCCTCACTTATAAAATGGGGATAATAATAGTATCAAGCTTCTAAGATTATTGTTATAATTAAATAAAGTTTAATTACATCTAGGACATGGCCCTTATTTCGAGTTCAATTAATGTTAACTGTTGCTTTTCTATGTGCCCAACATTCTATCTTTTGATTTGATTTCAGTTTTCCAAATAAGTGTACATCCAGGAAAAGAGGGGCCATCTAGTCATATTTTTGTACTATTTTAGCTATTTGTTGTTGTTGTCGTTTTCTTGTTTAGTCACTAAGTTGTGTCTGAATCTTTGTGACCCCATGGATTTGCAGCCTGCCAGGCTTATCTCTCCATAGGATTTCCCAGGCAAGAATGTTGGAATGGATTGCCATTTCCTTCTTTAGGGCATATTCCTGAGCTGGGGATCAAATCTGCATCTCCTGCATTGTAGGCAGATTCTTTACCACTGAGTCACATGGGAAGTCCATTTTGGTTATATATTAGAATGTGATTTCAATGAGAGTTTCACCAATCAGTAGCATTGCCAGGCACTTATTCTTTCTTGTCGCTTTTATATCTTTTTTATTGAAATATTGTGCTTATTTAAAAAATATATTTTATTTTGAGTTAATAGATGCTCTCATCTAGTTAATTATTCTATGTCACTTCAAATGTGTACTTTTTTTATGAATGTATGGGAACTTTTAAGTTCTACTTTCCTAGCAAATTTCAATCATAGAACACAGTATTATTAACTACAGTTGTCATATTACATATGAGAGCCTTAGAACTTAGTCATCTTATAATTAAAACTTTGTACCCTTTTATCAACTTCATCATATTACTCTAAATGCCCAGGCCCTGGCAACCAGTTTTCTGTTCTCTATTTATATGAGTTCTTTTTTTTGATTCTACATATAATGATTTGTCTTTCTCTGTGTGGCTACTTATTTAGCATAATTCCTTACAGTTTAACCCATGTAATTGCAGATGGCAAAATTTTCCTTTTTCATTTTGACTGAGTAATATTCCATATATGGTATATATGTATATACACACCAATATATAGCTGAGAATGTTTTATATTTTGATTGTTGTATTAGTTACACATGAACATATTGCCAAGATTCAGAATTTACACTTAAAGTTTATGCATTTCACTAGAATTTGACTTAAAAAATAATAATATATAAAACTGAACTAGTGCACACAATTCAGGCTTGTATTCATGTTGCTATTTGACAGAAGCCAATAAAATTCTGTAAAGCAATTATCCTTCAATTAAAAAAATAAATAAATTAGAAAAAGAATTGAACCAATGCACACAATTGAGATTTGGAAGTAGTCATTTACATCTTCATCTACCATCTGGTGGAATTTGGAAATTTTTTAAAAATCGCAACGTATATTCAATCTAGAATACTTAGTCCAAAAAACTTGTTGTATTTCATTCTTTGAATCACTTAAGTGTGAGAAATTTACATATGTCTCTTGTTATAATGCCTATATCAGAAAAAAATGGATTCTTTGCCAAATTGTATCTCCACAATAATTTTCCATGACACGCTATCCATTTGGCTATCCATAGTTTTGTATCTAAGAAAACTTTGTTTCTCATTATCTCATTGCTTTCTGATAAGTTTACATCTAAAAAAATGAAACATTAATCTTCAGTCAGATTATTCTGTCATATCTTTGGTATAGCTGATCTTTTCATATTCACAGAAATCATAATAATGGTTTCTAAATTAAATTCCAGTATATTTTCTGTGTTTGAGATTTCCTCAAAAATGATTCTTCAGAATAAAGGACATACTAAAATTCTAAGCAACAACTTCTCCCACAGTTTGAAATTATGTTAGCTTGGACTCAGGATATATCCTATTATAGCAATTCTTTCATTACAGGGAAAGTAATATCTCCCTTCCCTTGAGATACTAATGGAACACCACATTTTATTCAGTATTAAATTTGGGGTAATATCTGTGGTCTTAATGCTATTGTTTCCACAGTTAAGATTATTGTTCAAGCCTACGTGTCCCATACAAATAAAGGCATATTTAACAAAACCCTGATCTAAGGATCAAACCTATGTCTTTTACATTTACTGCATTGGCAAGCACTTTCTGTACCACTGGCACCACCTGGGAAGCCCCCGTTTATCAGAATAACAAAGCTAAATGTCACTTCAAACAAGTCCTGTAATCTGGGTAGATTAATTTATTGATATTTCATTTCTTGGTGGTCCTGATATGAGTCTGGCAGCCCTTCTTCAATTAGTAATTGCACCATGGTTGCATCATGTGGAACCCTTGCTCTCTGAAGTCTCAGTACATGCAAGGATTGATATATATATATATATATGTGTGTGTGTGTGTGTGTGTGTGTGTGTATGTGTTTGAAGGACAATAGCTCTGAACAGCTTCACAAGTGGTACAAGCAACTTTCCCTCAAAGTCATGGAATAACAGCTCTGCTGCTTCAACCTAACTGCAAGGGAGACTAGGAAGTGGAGGAGAGCTCAGGAAATACTGTAAGCACTATCCTTGCCAACAAGTAACCCCCAGATGCCCTGCAGATGAAACAGGTCAGTCTGGACACACATCCAGTCAGTTTTTGCACAGGTCCTCCAGCTCAGGGCACTCTGTTGACACAAGGTAGAAGCTCCACATCTGCTGTTGGAGACTCCACCAGGTGGGAATCCAGGATTTCTGGGTTAGAAGAATTTCATTGTTTTTGGTTTTTTGCTCTTCCCCACAAGATTTGAATTTTCTGTTGTTCACTCACAATGCTACATCACACCACAGTCCCCAGGGATATAATACAACAGGGAATGAAATGAACCAAACTATACCAAAGGCATTTAAATGATAAATGTGTGCAAAGTATGTCCACAAAATTTTATATGTGTGTATGTATGTGTGTGTATAAAGAGAAAGGAAATGCAGAGAAGGAAAGATATACCCATTTGAATGCAGAGTTCCAAAGAATAACAAAGAAAGATAAGAAAGCCTTCCTCAGTGATCAATGCAAAAAAATAGAGGAAAACAATAGAATGGGAAAGACTAGGGATCTCCTCAAGAAAATTACAGATACCAAGGGAACATTTCATGATAAGATGGGCACAATAAAGGACAGAAATGGGATGGACCTAACAGAAACAGAAGATATTAAGAAGAGATGACAACAATACACAGAAGAACTGTACAAAAAGACCTTTATGACCCAGATAATCATGATGGTGTGATTACTCACTTAGAGCCAGACATCCTGGAATGAGAGGTCAAGTGGGCCTTAGGAAACATCACTACAAACAAAGCTAGTGGAGGTGATGATATTCCAGTTGAGCTATTTCAAATCCTAAAAGATAATGCTGTGGAAGTGTTGCACTCAATATGTCAGCAAATTTGGAAATCTCAGCAGTGGCCACAGGACTGGAAAAACTCAGTTTTCATTCCAATCCTAAAGACAGGCAATGTCAAAGAATGCTCAAACTACTGCCCAGTTGTACTCATCTCCCACACTAGCAAAGAAATGCTTAAAATTCTCCAAGCCAGGCTTCAACAATACGTGAACCATGAAATTCCAAGAAGTTCAAGCTGGATTTAGAAAAGGCAGAAGAACCAGAGATCAAATTGCCAACATCTGTTTGATCATTGAAAAAGGGAGAGAGTTTCAGAAAAACATCTACTCCTTTATTGTGTATGCCAATGTTTTGACTGTGTGGATAACAACAAACTGTGGAAAATTCTTAAAGAGATGGGAATACCAGACCACCTGACCTGCCTCTTGAGAAATCTGTATGCAGGTCAAGAAGCAACAGTTAGAACTGGACATGGAACAACAGACTGGTTCCAAATTGGGAAAGCAGTATGTCAAGGCTGTACATTGTCACCCTGCTTATTTAACTTCTATGCAGACTACATCATGAGAAATGCTAGACCAGATGAAGCACAAGCTGGAATCAAGATTACTGGGAGAAATATGAATAATCTCAGTTATGCAGATGACAGCACCCTTATGGCAGAAAGCAAAGAAGAACTAAAGAGCCTCTTGATGAAAGTGAAAGAGGACAGTGAAAAAGTTGGCTTAAAGCTCAACATTCAGAAAACGAAGATCATGGCATCTGGTCCCATCACTTCATGGCAAATAAATGGGGAAACAATGGAAACAGTGACAGACTAATTTTTGGGCTCCAAAATCACTGCAGATGGTGACTGCAGCCATGAAATTAAAAAACACTTGCTCCTTGCAAGAAAATTTATGACCAATCTAGACAGCATATTAAAAAGCAGAGACATTACTTTGCCAACAAAGATGCTTCTAGTCAAAGCTTTGATTTTTCCAGCAGTCATCTATGGATGTGAGAGTTGGACTTTAAAAAGCTGAGTACTGAAAAATTGATGCTTTTGAACAGTGGTGTTAGATAAGACTTGTGAGAGTCGCTTGGACTACAAGGAGATCCAACCAATCCATTCTAAAGGAAATCAGTCCTGAATATCCTTTGGAAGAAATGATGCTAAAGCTGAAAACCCAATATTTTGGCCACCTGATGAAAAGAAGTGACTCATGAGAAAAGACCCTGATTCTGGGAAAGATTGAAGGCGGGAGGACATCACAGACTCTCTGGACATGAGTTTGAGTAAGCTCCGGGAGTTCATGATGGACAGGGAAACCTGGTGTACTGCAGTCCATGGGGTTGCAAAGTCGGACAGCACTCTGCGACTGAACTGAACTGATACATAAATATATTTCCTTTTAAAGTTTGAAAATTCTAGCTTAGATCATAAAGAAAAAAAATGCTTTTTAAAATTTCCCTGATGCATGAAGTCAGGAAAAAAGAATTTTAGGATGTGGTACCTTGGCTATTCTCTTGTGAGAGGGAGAAATTTTTATCTCTCATCGATTCCCATAAATTGATATGTATGAAAATACATCAGTGTTATTTTTCAATCTGATTAATCTGTCACATTAATTTGGGGAAAATCTGTTATATTCTAAAGAGCTAGGACTGAGCTCAAGGCAACCAGAAAGCACTGATGTTTAACTCATTTTCTTAAGACAGAGGCATGTTGTTAGATTTTTTAAAAAATTTCACCCTTAGCAGAGTTTATAGAAAAGACACCATAAATGCTTAGTCTTAAAATATTCTATTTAAAAGTTGACCCATAGTATTATCTTTCCACTGACTCAGTCTCTTTGTGTGTATTCAGTAATAATTTTCCCTTAAGAGAATTATTTTCAATTTATATGACAATTATGTATTTAAGACAACACATTAAAATATTGTAGGAAGATATACAATAAATTTAAAATATCAAATTTTCCACACCCCAGAGTTAGCTACTTGCTCAGTAAAACCTTCTTTAAACTTTTTCTTTGTAGCACAATGGAAGTATTCTCTAAGCCTTTTCTTAATTTATGTTCTTAAATTGATACATATAAAACTAATACATATATATTAATTATGTATGTGTCTTTATCCTCCATTAATGCATATGGATAGGTTTAATTCTAGTTTTTAATCTTACAATGTTGAAATTATTATAATTTAAAAAGTGACTACAGTAAGCTCTTCATATCTTATCTCTTTGTAAGCCAGTCACTGGGCAATAGTTATAATCTTTCTAGAATGCCTTCTACTTGAAGCACACCATCCTGGAAGAGTTTCAGAAGAGCAAAAGAGGTGTTTTATTATTACATTGGAGATTTGCCTGCTGGTTGGGAAGGGAAGGTTTTATCTTCTGCTGTGTCATCCAGGTGATGGGACCAGATGCCATGATCTTTGTTTTCTGAATGTTGAGCTTTAAGCCAACTTTTTCACTCTCCTCTTTCACTTTCATCAAGAGGCTTTTTAGTTCTTCTTCACTTTCTGCCATAAAGGTGGTGTCATTTGCATATCTGAGGTTATTGATATTTCTCCCAGCAATCTTGATTCCAGCTTGTGCTTCTTCCAGCCCAGAGTTTTTCATGATGTAGTCTGCATATAAGTTAAATAAGCAGGGAGACAATATGAAGCCTTGACATATTCCTTTTCCTATTTGGAACCACTCTGTTGTTCCATGTTCAGCTCAAAATTCAGAAAACTAAGATCATGGCATCTGGTCCCATCACTTCATGGGAAATAGATGGGGAAACAGTAGAAACAGTGTCAGACTTTATTTTTGGGGCTCCAAAATCACTGCAGATGGTGATTGCAGCCATGAAATTAAAAGACACTTACTACATTATAGGGGACTGGAATGCAAAAGTAGAAAATCAAGAAACACCTGGAGTAACAGGCAAATTTAGCCTTGGAATACGGAATGAAGCAGGGCAAAGACTAATAGAGTTTTGCCAACAAAATGCACTGGTCATAGCAAACACACTCTTCCAACAACACAAGAGAAGACTCTGTACATGGACATCACCAGATGGTCAACACTGAAATCATTGATTATATTCTTTGCAGCCAAAGATGGAGAAGCTCTATACAATCAGCAAAAATAAGACCAGGAGCTGACTGTGGCTCAGACCATGAACACCTTATTTCCAAATTCAGACTTAAATTGAAGAAAGTAGGGAAAACCGCTAGAACATTCAGGTATGACCTAAATCAAATCCCTTATGATTATACAGTGGAAGTGAGAAATAGATTTAAGGGCCTAGATCTGATAGATAGAGTGCCTGATGAACTATGAAATGAGGTTCATGACACTGTACAGGAAACAGGGATCAAGACCATCCCCATGGAAAAGAAATGCAAAAAAGCAAAATGGCTGTCTAGGGAGGCCTTACAAATAGCTGTGAAAAGAAGAGAAGTGAAAAACAAAGGAGAAAAGGACAGATATAAACATCTGAATGCAGAGTTCCAAAGAATAGCAAGAAGAGATAAGAAAGCCTTCCTCAGCGATCAATGCAAAGAAATAGAGGAAAACAACAGAATGGGAAAGACTAGAGATCTCTTCAAGAAAATCAGAGATACCAAGGAACATTTCATGCAAAGATGGGCTCGATAAAGGACAGAAATGGTATGGACCTAACAGAAGCAGAAGATATTAAGAAGAGATGGCAAGAATACATGGAAGAACTGTACAAAGAAGATCTTCATGACCCAGATAATCACGATGGTGTGATCACTGACCTAGAGCCAGACATCCTGGAATGTAAAGTCAAATGGGCCTTAGAAAGCATCACTATGAACAAAGCTAGTGGAGGTGACAGAATTCCAGTTGAACTATTCCAAATCCTGAAAGATGATTCTGTGAAAGTACTGCACTCAATATGCCAGCAAATATGGAAAACTCAGCACTGGCCACAGGACTGGAAAAGATCAGTTTTCATTCCAATCCCAAAGAAAGGCAATGCCAAAGAATGCTCAAACTACCACAAAATTGCACTCATCTCACACCCTAGTAAAGTAATGCTCAAAATTCTCCAAGCCAGGCTTTAGCAATATGTGAATCGTGAAATTCCTGATGTTCAAGCTGGTTTTAGAAAAGGCAGAGGAACCAGAGATCAAATTGCCAACATCTGCTGGATCATGGAAAAAGCAAGAGAGTTCCAGAAAAACATCTATTTCTGCTTTCTTGACTATGCCAAAACCTTTGTGTGGATCACAATAAACTGTGGAAAAATCTGAAAGAGATGGGAATATCAGACCACCTGATCTGCCTCTTGAGAAATTTGTATGCAGATCAGGAAGCAACAGTTAGAACTGGACATGGAACAACAGACTGGTTCCAAATAGGAAAAGAAGTACGTCAAGGCTGTATATTGTCACCCTGTTTATTTAACTTCTATGCAGAGTACATCATGAGAAATGCTGGACTGGAAGAAACATAAGCTGGAATCAAGATTGCTGGGAGAAATATCAATAACCTCAGATATGCAGATGACACCACCCTTATGCAGAAAGTGAAGAGGAACTCAAAAGCCTCTTGATGAAAGTGAAAGTAGAGAGTGAAAATGTTGGCTTAAAGCTCAACATTCAGAAAACGAAGATCATGGCATCCGGTCCCATCACTTCATGGGAAATAGATGGGGAAACCGTGGAAACAGTGGCTGACTTTATTTTTTGGGGCTCCAAAATCACTGCAGATGGTGACTGCAGTCATGAAATTAAAAATGCCACTTACTCCTTGGAAGGAAAGTTATGACCAATCTAGATAGCATATTCAAAGCAGAGACATTACTTTTCCAACAAAGGTCCATCTAGTCAAGGCTATGGTTTTTCCAGTGGTCATGTATGGATGTGAGAGTTGAACTGTGAAGAAAGCTGAGCACTGAAGAATTGATGCTTGTGAACTGTGGTGTTGGAGAAGACTCTTTGAGAGTCCCTTGGACTGCAAGGAGATCCAACCAGTCCATCCTAAAGATCAGCCCTGGGTGTTCATTGGAAGGACTGATGCTGAAGCTGAAACTCCAGTACTTTGGCCACCTCATGCAAAGTGTTGACTAATTGGAAAAGACTCTGATGCTGGGAGGAATTGAGGGCAGGAGGAGAAGGGGATGACAGAGTATGAGATGGCTGGATGGCATTACCAACTCGATGGACATGTGTTTGAGTGAACTCAGGGAGTTGGTGATGGACAGGGAGGCCTGCGTGCTGAGATTCATGGGGTCACAAAGAGTCGGACACGACTTAGCGCCTGAGTTGAACTGAACTGATGTCATCCAGAGAATGTTTCATATCATTGGGCTCCCTATTGACTACATTCTTGGTCTTTCACTGTTTATTTATAACAGTAATACTTCTTCAAGTTTATCTTAGGCTATAATTAGTTAGTTCATTTATGGTCTTATTCTAACTGGTATGATAACTTAATTTTTTTTAAATTATCTGAACAATATTTAGTTGTTCCATGGTGTCACTATCATCAATTGACAGGCAAGATAAGGAAGTACTTGAAATCTTTGGTAGCTCTCTTTCAAATCCATTACTTCAAAAAAAAAGAAAATGTGATGCACTTGAACTCTGTTCAGATTCATTTAATAGCATTAATAGGTCAAGATAGAATGTCAGTTTCTCTCTGTCTCTCCTTTTGGATGGAGAAGTAGTGAACTGATATAAGAAATCTTAAACAGAGAATCTTCAAAAGAACATGAAAAAATGTCTTCTTCCCCATACATTAGGATAATAATATATTGATTGATAATTATTTCATTTAACTCAAAAGACTTACTAAGTATGTATTTTGTCATAGAAATAAAGATAACCTATTTTAACAAATACTGATTCATTATCAGAGATGTTTTAAGCTGTCTATTTATGACCACTTAAAAATGTGTAAGAAGAAATAGAATTATCATATGAGTGATTTAGATCCCTTTGAACTTGGAATTTTAAGTAATAAAAATGATAGGGACTAAGAGGGATAAAGTATAAAGCTACTACATAATGCCTGACTTCCAGGAGCCAACTTCTAAAGGAGATACTACTCTGCAGAAAAATGTATTCTATTTTTTAAATTACCTTCTGTTAAAAACATTGGTTAGTTCCATAACATCATTATTCTTAATTTTGCATATAAACCAGTAAAACATTTGTTATTAACTTTGCACAAATAAGAAAAATATGAGCTATATATAGGATCTGCATAATGGTGCATTTTAGTTAAATTTTTGTAAGAGGCATAAGGTTACACATGGTGAACAAAGGTTATCAGATTATTTTTAAAGACCCTGCCCTGAAATATTCCTTGAATTTCACTTTGGCATGATTATCAAAAAATAACCTATCCACCCAGAACCACAAACTGCATCAAGAATAACAACAAAATGTTCATTAACATTAATCTAATTTAGATCCTTTATCAACAGTATCTTTCCATATCCATATTAAAAAATCCACAATTATTAGACAGTCTTTTAAATGTCAATTAGATGTTGTCAGTTTTTTACATGTCATCAGATTTAAGACAGAAAAGATAACACTTAAATTTTAGTTTGAAGAAAAAATAGCGATTGGAATGATTTTGTTTTGGTGGTGGTAGTGGTAATGTGGTGTTTTTTTTGTTTTGTTTTTTTGTACAACTTAAATGTGAGCTGCAAGAAACTTTGTTTGAAACCAGGCAAGCTTTATAACTGTCCCAATGAGAAAAGTTATCTTTATATTTTAAGAGGATTTACAAATCAAGTCAAAAATTATCCATTATTCAAATAGGATATATGTGTATATATCCAGATATTACCATTTCAGCCTTAAAAATATAGATTACAGGTGAATGATTAAAAGATTATACTAAGAATGCAGATTTGTATGATTACTATTCTGAAATCAGTCTCCAATCACTATTGTAGGTTTATGTTTATTAATTAAATTATTGTTGAAAATCAATGTCATGAAATTCTGGTCTCTTCATTTTTAAAAAAGTTTGCTTGACAAATTAATATTCAGAATTCTTCATTAGTATTTAGGAGTGCTGATTGAGTTATAATTATTGTAGTTTAATTTGCTATTAAATAGACGTGATCCACAATGAAATATTTTATTTTAAATAACTGTTTTGTTTATTTATTGAAGATTAATCTAGCCTCAACTTTGCTGTAGTTCCCATTAAAATTATAGAAAGTTATTTAATATCTAGTAGAAAAAGGAAGGGTCATATTAAACCCTTGACATAACCATATTTTGGAGTTAAGTTCACTTCACTTTTAACTGCAAGTTGAAATGTTTCAAATTATTTTAAAATATATTATGCATTTACCCTCTCCAATATTTTCTCTGTGTGCTGAAAATGCAAAATGAAGAGAAGACAAAATGTCATGCACATTTCACTGGGAACTGAACAAAAAGATCACCTGATTCAATTCTATAAATTTATTTACTAAATTACACCACTACTTATATTGGATGAACTTTCTTAGCTTAGAAAGGAAAACAGAGAAAAGGGAACCCTCTTACACTGTTGGTGGGAATGCAAACTAGTACAGCCACTATGGAGAACAGTGTGGAGATTCCTTAAAAAACTGGAAATAGAACTGCCTTATGA
This sequence comes from Bos mutus, assembly GCF_027580195.1. Lineage (NCBI taxonomy): Eukaryota > Metazoa > Chordata > Mammalia > Artiodactyla > Bovidae > Bos > Bos mutus. Next base: position 75,803,070 of record NC_091632.1, read on the forward strand.
CCCAGCAATCCCACTGCTGGGCATACACACTGAGGAAACCAGAATTGAAAGAGACACGTGTACCCCAATGTTCATCACAAGCACTGTTTATAATAGCCAGGACATGGAAGCAACCTAGATGTCCATCAGCAGATGAATGGATAAGAAAGCAGTGGTACATATACACCATGGAGTATTACTCAGCCATTAAAAAGAATACATTTGAATCAGTTCTTATGAGGTGGATGAAACTGGAGCCTATTATATAGACTGAAGTAAGCCAGAAAGAAAAACACCCATACAGTATACTAATGCATATATATGGAATTTAAAAAGATGGTAACAATAACCCTGTATACGAGACAGCAAAAGAGACACTAATGTATAGAATAGTCTTTTGGACTCTTTGGGAGAGAGAGAGGGTGGGATGATTTGGGAGAATGGCATTGAAACATGTATAATATCATATATGAAATGAGTCGCCAGTCCAGGTTCGATGCACAATACTGGATGCTTGGGGCTGGTGCACTGGGACGACCCAGAGGGATGGTATGGGGAGCGAGGAGGGAGGAGGGTTCAGGATGGGAAACACATGTATACCTGTGGCAGATTCATGTCAATATATGGCAAAACCAATACAATATTTTCAAGTTAAAAAATAAAATAAAACATATATATAAAAAAAGGAAAACAATGTTTTATACATTCTGCCATTTAATTAGAAATATAAAAGCAAAATGTTTTGGGCTTTAATCTTCATTCATATAGTTTTATTAGTAGATCATCTTTCAAAAGTTATGGTAAAAATAAATAACTTCAGGCAAAATAATATTTGAAAAATATTAATTTTATAAATATTTCTTCTTTGTGTTTTTATGTTAAAAAGAGATTGAAAACTCATAATAAGGGTTGTTTGATTTAGTAAAACATATAGCACTAGAAAACAGAAGATGGTTTCCAAGGTTATTTTTCCTCTTATTCCTTATTCCTTCTTATCTAAATGCATACAGCTTTCAGCCTGAACAAGCACTGAATTCACTCTTCAAATTATGTATGTACACTTGACTTAGCTCCAATGCAGGAATGGAACATAAACAAGAAAATCTGCACAGCAAACAGCCATCAGAAAAAAATCTTTGTGGTGTCCTATGTGGTCTGAAAATCATAATAAAAGTTAGCAATATATATTTGAAGAATTTTTCAAATATATTAAAAACATGTATTTCCTCTAAACAAGTTTGCATCTGCTACCAATGGATGATGTATTTTAAGGAGACCATGATTTTTAATGAGGTAGATTTTAGAAACTCATAATTATATCAATAAGAACCCCAAGTAGATTCCTATAAAAATAAAGTTTTATTCAACATAAATCAGAGAAATAGTTCAATTTGAAAACTCTTCTCACTGTGTGAGTACTATTTTAAGATAATTTCATATGTACATGAAAGTATTTTGTAATAACTTCCAAAGTCACAAAGTGATGATTTAATTGGTAAGAGATGTTTCTAAAGGTCATGAAGATGTTGTTGATTACATAATTTCTAAACTTTCTCTGACTGCTCATCTGTTCACTCACATCTGTTAAAGGACACTCCTCCAGGTCCATGTTAGCAATTCATTTGTTACACTTGATCAGATTGAAATAGAACAGAAGTAAACAGCAGATATTTGCCCAAGGCAGGTTGATTTTAAATTATTTTGGGGAAAGTTGGTCAGTTCATAAAGTTTTGGAGAAAACAATTTTATTTGCTTAGAGAAACGTTATCTTTATATAAGGTCAAATTCTTTCCTAGCAAAAAAGTAGAGAGAAGTGAAATAATTAAAGTTACTCTATTGTTAATAGCAATAATGATTGCCTTTAACAAAAATACTGATAATGCAATATTTTACAAAAAAATTATTATAACATCAGTGTAACAGTGACTGTAAGGAAATAAAAATGTTTGACATTGAAATTGACATGCAGCTAAATATGTATACTTTCACAGAATGTAAATACATCTTAAACTCATCCTCACACATTTAGATATAGAGAGTAAAGCAGAAGGTGACTAGGTGTCTTGGAGCATGCTTTGAAACAAAATTGAATTCAACACATGGGAAACTTGCCTTACTTACACTTAAAATTCAAAATTTTCTATAAATCTGTGTATATATAACTGTGCTAAAATGTGTTATAGAACATATAAGGATAAGTCAAATGAAAAAGCCAGAAATCAGCCCCACTTTAGGCACAGAATATTGTGCCCCTGGTTCTCCACCCACTTTCTTCTCCTTGGGTCTAACCACTAACCTTTGTTTACCCAGATGGAAGAGGAATCCATGAAATTCTTACAGTAATCCATTGTTGTGCTAAGATATATGTGTTCCTATTTATTTTTGTATCTTAAAAAAAAAATGATAACTTTGCTTATATTGAATATGTGGATTGACAGTAGAAACCCTTTCCCATCAGTTAGTCATATGTCCAGACAGCCCTAAGTGGCTTCCTAGATATGGGGTATCCTGAAAAGGGGTGAGATTTTCCCAGTACTGGGAAGTGAAGGTGGGGAGACAGAGAATGAAAGGTGTCAAGGAGTGGAAGGAAAAGGAAGATGTTTAACTTACAATCTGAATCATGATATGTCTGAGTAAAAGGAGTCCAGTTAATAATTGGCCAGGACATTGGTATAAACCAGCACCATTCTGGGCAAGTGCTTGGTGTTATTAAAAAGGGGTAGAAAGTTTTGTGTTCAATGCCAGCTTATTGGGACATATGAAAATGCACATTCACTAAGGCAAATGCAGTTAAATATCATGTTATAGGGACAATTAGTTTTTTTTTTTATTAAATAAGCCATTGCAAAATAGACAGAAGGTATATAAATTAATGGTTCTCAGTGTTCATATATATATTTGCTTAGGAAACCTCTCAGGGGCAGATGTCCTGCAGAATTTAGAATTTTCAGATTTATAAAATTGATGAGTAATACCATCCCAGCAGGTTTGGAGAAAACTCTAAATTTGCATATTTTCACATATGTTAACATATTTTCAACAAGACATGCATACAATCACAGCAAAATACATAAAGGTCATTAATAACTTCATGCTAATTCACACAAGGTTTCCATTAATGGACCATATGATGATGCTTGCTACTAGAGCTTTTGAGATATACGAGGTGTGGAAAAGGAGTTGTGGACATGTACTGTATATGTACTCCAGTATGCTACTGGAGATTAGTGGAGAAATAACTCCAGAAAGAATGAAGGGACAGAGCAAAAGCAAAACCAATACCCAGTTGTGGATGTGACTGGTGATAGAAGCAAGGTCTGATGCTGCAAAGAGCAATATTGCATAGGAACCTGGAATGCTAGGTCCATGAATCAAGGCAAATTGGAAATGGTCAAACAGGAGATAGCAAGAGTGAACGTCAACATTCTAGGAATCAGCGAACTAAAATGGACTGGAATGGGTGAATTTAACTCAGATGACCATTATATCTGCTACTGTGGGCAGGAATCCCTTAGAAGAAATGGAGTAGCCATCATGGGCAACAAAAGAGTCCGAAATGCAGTACTTGGATGCAATCTCAAAAACAACAGAATGATCTCTGTTTATTTCCAAGGAAAACCATTCAATATTACCGTAATCCAAGCCTATGCCCCAACCAGTAATGCTGAAGAAGCTGAAGTTGAATGGTTCTATGAAGACCTACAAGACCTTTTAGAACTAATACCCAAAAAAGATCATTTTCATTATAGGGGACTGGAATGCAAAAGTAGGAAGTCAAGAAACACCTGGAGTAAAGGGAAATTTGGCCTTGGAGTACAAAATGAAGCAGGGAAAAGGTAATAGAGTTTTGCCAAGAGAACACACTGGTCATAGCAAACACCTTCTTCCAACAAGACAAGAGAAGACTCTACGCATAGACATCAGTAGATGGTCAATACTGAAATCAGATTGATTATGTTCTTTGCAGCCAAAGATGGAGAAGTTTTATACAGTCAGCAAAAACAAGACCGGAAGCTGACTGTGACTCAGATCATGAACTCCTTGTTGCCAAATTCAGACTTAAATTGAAAAAGTAGGGAAAACTACTAGACATTCAAGTATGACCTAAATCAAATCCCTTATGATTATACAATGGAAGTGAGAAATAGATTTAAGGGACTAGATTTGATAGAGTACCTGATGAACTATGGACAGAGTTTCATGACATTGTACAGGAGACAGGGATCAAGACCATCCCCATGAAAAATAAATTCAGAAAAGCAAAATGGTTCTCTGAGGAGGCCTTACAAATAATCTGAAAGGAAGAGAAGTGAAAAGCAAAGAAGAAAAGGAAAGATATTCCCATTTGAATGCAGAGTTCCAAAGAATAGCAAGGAGAGATGAGAAAGCCTTCCTCGGTGATCAATGCAAAGAAATAGAGGAAAACAACAGAAAGAGGAAGACTAGAGATTTCTTCAAGAAAATTAAAGATACCAAGGGAACATTTCATGCAAAGATGGGCTTGATAAAGGACAGAAATTGTATGGACCTAACAGAAGCAGAAGATATTAAGAAGAGGTGGCACAAAAACACAGAAGAACTGTACAAAAAAGAGCTTCATGACTCAGATAATCATGATGGTGTGATCACTCACATAAAGCCAGACATCCTGGAATGTGAAGTCAAGTGGGCCTTAGAAAATATCACTACGAACAAAGGTAGTGGAGGTGTTGGAATTCCAGTGGAGCTATTTCAAATCCTGAAAGATGATGCTGTGAAAGTGCTGCACTCAATATGCCAGCAAATTTGGAAAACTCAGCATTGGCCACAGGACTGGAAAAGGTCAGTTTGCATTCCAATCCCAAAGAAAGGCAATGCCAAAGAATACTCAAATGACCACACAATTGCACTGATCTGACATGCTGGTAAAGTAATGTTCAAAATTCTCCAAGCCAGACTTCGGCAATACATGAACCATGAACTTCAAGATGTTCGACCTGGTTTTAGAAAAGGCAGAGGAATCAGAGATCAAATTGCCAACATCCACTGGATCATCAAAAAAGCAAGAAATTTCCATAAAAACATCTATTTCTGCTTTATTGACTATGCCAAAGCCTTTGACTGTGTGGATCACAATCAACTGTGGAAAATTCTGACTGAAATAGATGGGAATACCAGACCACCTGACCTGCCTCTTGAGAAATTTGTATGCAGGTCAGGAAGCAACAGTTAGAACTGGACATGGAACAACAGACTGGTTCCAAATAGGAAAAGGAGTTCGTCAAGGCTGTATATTGTCACCCTGCTTATTTAACTTATATGCAGAGTACATCATGAGAAACACTGGGCTGGAGAAGCACAAGCTGGAATCAAGATTGCCAGGAGAAATATCAATAACCTTAGATATGCAGATGACACCACCTTTATGGCAGAAAGTGAAGAGGAACTAAAAAGCCTCTTGATGAAAGTGAAAGAGGAGAGTGAAAAAGTTGGCTTAAAGCTCAACATTCAGAAAACTAAGATCACAGCATCTGGTCCCATCACTTCATGGGAAATAGATAGGGAAACAGTGGAAACAGTGTCAGACTTTACTTTTGGGGCTCCTAAATCACTGCAGATGGTGACTGCAGCCATGAAATTAAAAGACACTTACTCCTTGGAAGGAAAATTATGACCAACCTAGATAGCATATTAAAAAGCAGAGACATTACTTTGTCAACAAAGGTCTGTCTAGTCAAGGCTATTGTTGTTCCAGTGGTTATGTATGGATGTGAAAGTTGGACTGTGAAGAAAGCTGAGTGCCAAAGAATCTGTGCTTTTGAACTGTGGTGTTGGAAGAGACTCTTGAGAGTCTCTTGGACTACAAGGAGGTCCAACCAGTCTATCCTAAAGGCGATCAGCCCTAGGTGTTCATTGGAAGGACTGATGCTAAAGCTCAAACTCCAATACTTTGGCCACCTCATGCAAAGAGTTGACTCATTGGAAAAGACTCTGATGCTGGGAGGGATTGAGGGCAGGAGGAGAAGGGGATGACAGAGGATGAGATGGCTGAATGGCATCACCAACACAATGGACATGAGGATGAGTAAACTTCAGGGGTTGGTGATGGACAGGGAGGCATATCGTGCTATGATTCATGGGGTTGCAAAGAGTCAGACATGACTGAGTGACTGAACTGAACTGAACTGTATATAAAAGGTCTTTCTTGGTAAAACTTTATATTTTTTACATTTAAAAAATAAAATAATTGATTTGTTCCTTAGTTCACTAATTGGAGATAAATCTTTACAAAACTTTTCTTGGTTTTGTGCTTAAATCTGAAAAGAAAATGTTTTTTTTTTTTTTATCTTAATGGCTCACACTATAAATTTATGCATGACCACCAACCTTCTTTGAGTTCCCAATAATAAAATGTGTATATTATCTAGTAATTATTGACATTGAGAGATGATATCTACTATTGCTTATATCTTTAAGCATATCAAACAGAATAAGTCTGTCAAATCTGAATTTCTCAATAGAACAATATTAAAAGTCTCATCCCATTTAAGTGCAAGTTATTGCCAAGGTGATTAGTATGTTTTCCATACCCATCTACAGTATTGTTCAAAACAGATTTTCCACCATTTATTGTCAATCATGATGCATAATGTAATTAAAGGCTAATAAATAACAACCACATATTAAGAGGACTCATTGGAATGACAATTTCTCTTATTTTACTCCATCATTTTTCAACTCCAAAATAATGCCATTGGATAGCTTCTCTAAATCATAGTGTTTTATTTGATATATATGTATAATATCCCCTATGGGAAGAAATGGTAACCTACTCCAATATTCTTGCCTGCAGAATTTCATGGACAGAGGAGCCTGGCAGGATGTATAGCCCATGGGGTCGCAAGGAGTCAGACATGACTCAGTGACTAACACACACACACACGTGTGTGTATAGATACACATATATGTATATATATATATGTTTATATTTTTTAACCTTCCACTGAAGAATTGTTTAGCATATTTCAAATACAATAGTTGGAATTAAATAATGCTTTATAATTTTCTATTTATATAGAAGACAGAAAAATGAAATAATTTGCACTATTAAAAGATAGAACAAATACTTAAAGTAATTTATGTATTGGTGGTTAAACTCAAGAATAAAGGTATCAGCATTTCAAATCAACTGATAAATGAGTTAAGAAATTCTTCTATAATGTTTTAAAAATCCTAATGCTTTCTTTCTGAGCTAAATTTAATGTGCTTTAAAGCTTTACCCCTCCTCCCCCCAACAGTATAATTTTGTCAACGAATTTGTCAGTAACTAAAGGAGAAATGGTTTCAACACATTTTGGCAAAACACATAACTGCAAAACTGGTACTTTAATTTTATATTTGTCAATATGGAAGATCTGATAGATTATGAGTTTTAAATTTGAAAGATAAGGATTTAGGTTTATATATAATAAATATGAGCCATGCATGTATTTATAAATTGACTAGTAGCTCTATTATAATGAATACAAATAAAGAAGTCTTCTGGACTAAAATAGTGCTGAATTAATCTTCCATGATCAGTTGCAAATTCTTATAAAAATGGACATGAAACACCCTTAAAAGAGAATTATGTGTAATAATCAGCCATTTGCTAGAGTTTTCAAGGAATGTGAAATAAGATGCTGAAAGGAGTAAAAAGAAATGATCAGATACTGTGTTTTAGTCTCTGTGATAGAACAGCAGGCACAATAAAATAAAAGACATTCAGAATCCAGGCCCTGAGATGAGTTGAAGGAGGTTTTATGAAACAAAACAGATATCTCAGGATATCCATAGCTTGGTCCAAGTTTCTATTATTAAAAAAACCTTCATTTGTTATATCTAAGCTTAAATTCATCTTATGTTTATGGGATTTACCATATATAATGTGAAGCCATCCTAAACCAAAATGATTATAACCATAAAGAATCACTACCAATTCAGTATCTTTTACTACTGTTACTGCCATACATGTTTATAATTCCTGCCATGAATAGACTGTTTAAGTAACACTGAAATAAAAATAACTGAAAAACTATCCAATATTCTGTTTATTAAAAATGAAAAACAAAAAAAAAAACAAAACTAAAAACCAAGACAATGGAAAATTCAGTAAAGTAAGTGGAATTTCAAAGAACTAGAAAGATAGAAGTATAATATAGATAGTTTGTCTTATTTTATGGTTTTCCAGATGATATAGAAAGAGCTTAAATTTTTATATCAATAGATAAGGAATACTGTAGACACATAAACAGTATTAATAATATTTTGTAGTTTTTATCACTAATTTATGAAATGAGAGTTTAATTGATATGAATTTTAAATTGTATTTGGGAATTTGAGTCCTATGCCTTTATAATTAAGTTTTATGGAAATTCCTCTGTGTCTTGTCACTTATATTGACTTCAAACAGGGAGATCAATCCCAGGAAATTAGCTAAAATGAGGTTATAGTCTCCCTCTTCTATGAAGTTACCTATGATAATAACATGACACCAAGATACCATTTATTCTGATATATGTTTGGGAAAATTCAATGTTCATTGGATGAAATCAAGAAGGTATTAAATATAACTTTGTTCTTACTCTTAAAAAGATGCCGGAAGGCAAAAGTGCCATTTTCTGTCAAGTACGACTCAATTGATAGTTCACTCTTCATTCTGCACAAATGCCTCCTTTAAAACGATTCAATTCCTCTTCTCCCTCATCTTCTCTGGTCAGGCAAGAGTCATCAAGAAGGAAGATTGGCCTATTAGCTTCCCACCCTGTCAGAAGCTGCAGCAAGAACGGGCATGATTTTCTCATATGCTACCAGTTCAGTGCCTCATAAAACACATGAACTGTGCTATCTAGACTTAATTGTGCCTAGAGTAAAATGAAATGGAATGAAGTGGGTACTGAAATAATATGCTGGTATTACACTGTCTCTCTATGTACATATCTTAATACTATAAAAGCTAAATTAGCATGTGGACTGAATTTCTTAATAGGCTTTCCCATATTTAAAAATGGAATTTGCATCATATCTAAAATTTGAGTTGGTTATTTTTACAATAACGAACAGAAACAGTGAGAAAAATACATTCTGTTCACTTTGTCAGCCCCCTTATAAGTAGAAAAAGATTATTACCAGGTGTTATTATCTCTTAGATCAATTAATCTTTGGACAAAGCCTGGGAGATAATTGAACACAGGTCTCCCCCACTCTTTTCTTCTTTAGGCTTTGAGAATGTGATTTTATGTATGCAAGCATATGACTGTGTGTCTGCACGAGTGCAGAAACCAGCTGAAGTAGAAAATATACTGTACGACAGTCTACTTTTCATGGCATTTCTGATCTTGCCAGTTAGAGAGTGAAAAAATTATGTGAAAGTTTATTCTTGTCAGATTTCCAGACTGTTTTCCAAGTAAAATTCTCAAAGCGATATAAGTGAACTACAGAGATTTCTTTTAAATCATATACTAAAAATAATCTGGGGACCCATCAGATCTCTTACTTTTTCATGTTAATGATTAGCTTCAGTAAAATATTAATCCCTTAAGGAAAACTTATCAATAATTGGGTGTTGATAAATCCAAACCCCAGTTGTGTGGACAGATATGAGTAGAAGGAAGAGTGTACACACACACACATTCATACACAAAATATAAGATGGGATAAACCAATAGAGAGATGGCATGATGGGTCACATCTCTGTAAAGAACTCTGAAAAATGCAAAATGTCCAGGAAAAAAGCAAAGACCAAGCACTAGACGAGGAAAACAAAGGCGATGTCAAATAGGAGCAGGGAAGAGGAGCTGGGGACACCATAGCAGGAGGAATGAATTTGCCAGCTTGCCCATCTTCTAACCTATTATAGCTTCTTGAGGACAGTGAAAGAGAGTGAAAAATCTGGCTTTAAGCTCAATATTAAAAGAAATAAGATAATGGCATCTTGTCCCACCATTTCATGGCAAACAGAATGGGAAAAATGTGGGACCAGTGACAGATTTTACTTTCTTGGGCTCCAAAATCACTGCAGATGGTGACTGCAGCCATGAAATTAAAAGACACTTGCTCCTTGGAAGAAAAGCTGTGACAAACCTAGACAGTGTATTAAAAAGCAGAGATATCACTTTGCAATCAAAGGTCCTTCTAGTCAAAGCTATGGTTTTTCCAGTAGTCACGTATGGATGTGAGAATTGTACCATAAAGAAGCCTGAGCACCAAAGATGCTTTTGAACTGTGGTGCTGGAGAAGACTCTTGAGAATCCCTTGGACAGCAAGGAGATCAAACCAGTTCATCCTAAGGGAAATCAACCCTGAATATTCATTGGAAGTATTGATGCTGGAGCTGCAATATGTTGGCCATGTGATGCAAAGAGCCAACTCATTTGAAAAGACCCTGATGATGGGAAAGATTGAAGGCAAAAGAGAAAGGGGCAGCAGAAGATGAAATGGTTAGATAGCATCATTAACTCAGAGGACATGAATTTGAGCAAACTCTGGGGGATAGTGGAGGACAGAGGCCTGATGTGCTGCAGACCATGGAATTGTAAAGAGTCACACAAAACTAGCTACTGAAGGACAAAAAACACATTTTGTGAATCAGTCGGAAGTTAAAGGCTCTTGGAAAGGAGCAACACATGAGAACTTGTTAATAGAACTTTTATGGATTCAGGCTGAGCAATTTGGGGTATGTAACAGTTAACTGCAGTTTCAATGGAGATCCTACCCCCTGGAAAAACTACCTGAAAATTTAAACAACACATGTGGTCACAAGTTAGAATATCACCATTATTTATTCCTCCAAGGATATGTTACTACCTAAGGTTTCTGAATTCTTCAACATATGAATAATAAACAAATATTTAATTTGAAAAGTTGGGTTGGCCAAAAAATTAATTTGGGTTTTTCTCTAAGATGTATGGAAAAGCCTGAATTAACTTTTTGGTCAATGTGATAACTTCCTGCACAAAAATGTTCTAGATCCAGATGGTGAGTAAAATTCCAAGAATTAGAAAATATTTTAAGAGATAAATGAGAAACATAACATGAAGTTGCCCTACTCATTCTGTAACCATGATCATTAAGTGAATTTAAACAGCACAAGAAAAGAATAATATAGGAAAATGTCAATTAGAAGCATACCTATGGAATTCTTAATAATAAAAATTACCTAATAGAACCTCTTCAGTTCAGTTCAGTCACTAAGTCATGTCCGACTCTTTGTGACCCCATGAATCACAGCACGCCAGGCCTCCCTGTCCATCTCCAACTCCTGGAGTTCACTCATCCTCATGTCCATTGATTCGGTGATGCCATCCAGCCATCTCATCCTCTGTCGTCCCCATCTCCTCCTGCCCCCAATCCCTCCCAGCATCAGAGTCTTTTCCAATGAGTCAACTCTTCGCATGAGGTGGCCAAAGTATTGGAGTTTCAGCTTCAGCATCAGTCCTTCCAATGAACACCCAGGACTGATCTCCTTTAGAATGGACTGGTTGGATCTCCTTGCAGTCCAAGGGACAGTTCAAAAGCATCAATTCTTTGGCACTCAGCTTTCTTCACAGTCCAACTCTCACATCCATACATGACCACAGGAAAAACCATAGCCTTGACTAGACGGACCTTTGTTGGCAAAGTAATGTCTCTGCTTTTCAATATGCTATCTAGGTTGGTCATAACTTTCCTTCCGAGCAGTAAGAGTCTTTTAATTTCATGGCTGCAATCACCATCTGCAGTGATTTTGGAGCCCCCCAAAATAAAGTCTGACACTGTTTCCACTGTTTCCCCGTCTATTTCCCATGAAGTGATGGGACCAGATGCCATGATCTTAGTTTTCTGAATGTTGAGCTTTAAAGCCAACTTTTTAATTCTCCTCTTTCACTTTCATTAAGAGGCTTTAGTGTCCTAATAAAATAATATGAGTTTTTATTCTGGAAAAAGCAGACTGTATTTTCTAAAACTCATAAGATACAAATTAATAATAATCTAGAAATCTATTTCTTCAACCAAAAGGCCAGTGCATAACCTTATAATGCTGCTCTCTGTCCTAACTATACAATCAGTGAAAGTTCCTGCCTGCCTTCATGTTATGATTTATCAACAAAGTCATAGAATTCACTGTCTTGGTATACAACTGAAACCTTCTTGGAGTATTGCTGCCATCCACTGGGATTCACTGTGCTCCCAGGCAGAGGCATGAGAGAATGGCTCTCTTTCAATAGCAGCTCAAATGTCATTCAACCAGGAGATGACAGCCTGCACCCCTGTAAATAAGTGCATCCCCTGGGAGGCTTTTCTTTGGTTGTCATGACAGTTAGTGTTCCCTTCCTTCTATGGAAAAAAAAAAGTAAAGTGTTCCCTACAAGAAAGGTACTGTTAAGCTGCAGCTTGGTGAACAAGTGAGATCATTCACTCTAATGCCTACAGAAATATGACAACAGAAAAAAAGGAAAGTTTAAGCAGAGGAGAAGTGTGAACATAAGAAGGTCTTGATTTATTCAGAAAACTGAGGTAATAATAATGACAACAAGGAATTAATGGCATATAATAATTGAATTGCTATAATGAAAAAGAAGCTGGAGGAAAAATAATTTCAATGAGGAGTTTCTAAATAGACTTTTATGAGGACATTGGTTCATTTAATTGAACATATATCTATATATTTGTCTTTTTTCATGTTCTTGTTTTTTATTTAGTAGCTATGACTAGAATATGCTTCTGTGTACTAAGAATTATTGACAAAAACATATGACAATTACACATGAATTTTAATTGTGTATTTTAAAAATGAATTAGGCATATATGCCATAATGATTTATATGTGGTTGTGCATAAATATAGGAATTCCCTGGTGGCTCAGAGGGTAAAGCATCTGCCTACAATGCAGGAGACCTGGGTTCAATTCCTGGGTTGGAAAGATCCTCTGGAGAAGGAAATGGTGACCCACTCCAGTTCTCTTGCCTGGAAAATCCCATGGACGGAGGAACGTACATATGGGCTTTTCTGGTGGCTCAGTAGCAAAGAATCCTCCTGCCAATGCAGGACATGAGGGTTTTATTCCAGGGTCAGGAATATCCCCCAGAGAAGGAAATGGCAATTCACTCCAGGGTTCTTGCTGGGGAAATCCCATGGGCAAAGGAGCCTAGTGGTTACTGTCCAGAGGGTCACAAATAGTCAGACATTGCATAGTGACTAAAAAACAACAAATGCATATTGAAATAACAGAATATTGAAATAACATATGTATATGCTTCTTTAGAATTTTAAAAGTAATTTTACATTTGGATATTCAATTTCATGTTGAAGCCATAGGAATTGATAAAAACATAAGAAGAAATATCAGTATTAGGAAATGTTGTATGTACTTCTTTTATTCAAGCACTTTAAGATACTTGAGTAAAAAGTTGTAAATACAGTTGTAAACACAGCTCATATTAAGCAAGCTTAATTTATTTGTTATTGTATCAAAGAATTAGGTACATCCAAAGGTTATAATGCCATGCTCTCTTCCTTTCATAAGAATAAGGAACAGTAGAATAAATGACATTTAAGGAAGAGGATATCTTTGCTAAATTATCAGTACATGATAACTAGAAGAATCTATTGATATAGAAACCAATTTAATAATTTGTATAAGGTTCCTGTTTTTAAGTAAAATACATAAATTTTAAGACTAAACAAGAAGGCATATAGCAAAATTTTGGATCTAATTATTGAATCATGTTTATGGTATTCCAGATTTTATATTCAAATCATTCTTTCCTAAAACAAGAACAGCAAGGATAGTAATAACATTGACTCAAACTTTCTCCAGTATATAGGGAGACGTTCAGTCATTTGGTCATGTCTGACTCTTTGCAACCCTATGGACTGCAACACACCAGGATTCCCTGTCCTTCACTATCTCTCAGAGTTTGCTCAAACATATGCCCTTTGAGTCAGTGATACCATCCAACCATCTTATCTTGTGTCATCCACTTCTCCTATCCTCGATCTTTCCCAGCATCCAAGTCTTTTAGAGTGAATTGGTTCTTCATATCAGATGGCTAATGTATTGGAGCTTCAGCTTTAGCATCAGTCTTCCAAAAAATATTCATAGTTGATGTCCTTTAGGAATGACTGGTTTAATCTCCTTGCTGTCCAAGGGATTCTCAAGTCTTCTCCAGTATCACATTTGGAATTTTTAAAGGATATTAGTATAAATTCAGTTTAGTTGTCTGACGTTTTGTGACCTCATGGACTGCAGCACACCAGGCCTCCCTGTCCATCACCAACTCCAGAATGTACTCAAACTCATGTCCATTGAGCCGGTGAAGCCATCCAACAATCTCATCCTCTATCATCCCCTTGTCCTACTGCCTTCAATCTTTCCCAGCATCTGGGTTTTTCCAAATGAGTCAGTTCTTCATATCAGGTGGCCAAAGTATTCTAGTTTCAGTTTCAGCATCAGTCCTTCCAATGAACACCCAGGACTGATCTCCTTTAGGATGGACTGGTTGGATCTCCTTGCTGTCCAAGGGACTCTCAAGAGTCTTCTCCAACAAACACAGTTCAAAAGCATCAGTTCTTTGGCACTCAGCTTTCTTTATAGTCCAACTCTCACCTCCACACAGGACTACTGGAAAACCAGAGCTTTGACTAGATAGACCTTTTTTGGCAAAGTAATATCTCTGCTTTTAATATGCTGTCTAGGTTGGTCATAACTTTTCTTCCAAGGAGCATGTGTCTTTTAATTTCATTGCTGCAGTCACCATCTGCAGTAATTTTGGAGCCCAAGAAAAATAAATTCAGCCACTGTTTCCACTGTTTCACCATCTATTTGCCATGAAATGATGGAGCAAGTTGCCATGATCTTAAGTTTTCTGAATGTTGAGTTTTAAGCCAACTTTTTCACTCTTCTCTTTTACTTTCATCAAGAGGCTCTTTAGTTCTTTGCTTTCTGCCATAAGGGTGGTGTCATCTGCATATCTAAGGTTATTGATATTTCTCCTGGCAGTCTTGATTCCAACTTGTGCTTCATCCAGTCCAGCGTTTCTCATGATGTACTCTGCATATAAGTTAAAGAAGCAGAGTGACAATATACAGCCTTGACATACTCCTTTCCCAATTTGGAACCAGTCTGTTGTTCCATGTCCAGTTCTAACTGATGCTTCTTGACCTGCATACAGATTTCTCAAGAGGCAGGTCAGGTGGTCTGGTATTCCCTTCTCTTTAAGAATTTTCCAGAGTTTGTTGTGGTCCATACAGCCAAAGTCTTTGGCATAGTCAATAAAGCAGAAGTAGATGTTATAAATTAAAGACAGAAAATTTATTTTTTTCTAATCAAGTAGAATACCCTAAGCAGTAAATTATCACTAAGCGGACAATGTGTATTAAACACTTGCATCATTTATTCCACACCCATACAAATTTTGATTGCTTGTAGATTTATTATTATTTTGTATTATCATTCAGTTCAGTTCAGTCGCTCAGTCATGTCTGACTCTTTGTGACCCCATGGACTGCAGCATGTCAGTCTTCCCTGTCCATCACCAACTCCCAGTGCTTGCTCAAACTCATGTCCAAGTCAGTGATGTCATCCAAACATCTCATTCTCTGATGTCCCTTTCTCCTCCTGCCTTCAATCTTTCCTAGCATCAGGGTCTTTTCCAATGAGTCTACTCTTTGCCTCAGGTAGTTGGAGCTTCAGCTTCAGCATCAGTTCTTCCAATGAATATTCAGGGTTGATTTTCTTTAGGATTGACTGATTTGATCTCCTTGCTGTTCAAGAATCTTCTCTAACACCACAGTTCAAAAGCATCAATTCTTTAGTGTTCAGCTTTCTTTACAGTCCAACTGTAACATCCATACATGACTACTGGAAAAACCATAGCTTTGACTAGACAGACTTTTGTCGGGAAAGTAATGTCTCTGTTTTTTAATAATGTATCA
Source organism: Bos mutus (assembly GCF_027580195.1). NCBI lineage: Eukaryota > Metazoa > Chordata > Mammalia > Artiodactyla > Bovidae > Bos > Bos mutus. The sequence continues at coordinate 75,818,982 of NC_091632.1, forward strand.
TCATTAAAATGCTCTGCAATTTATATACTAAAGCTGTTTAAAAAGCCTTGAGAGTATAAATGGTCTTTATAGTTAATAGAAAGAACTTAGGGGATCTAGCAGTTCATAAAAGATGAATTAAGGAGGTGTGAACTGAGAATATCAGTAGGATTAAAAGAGTAAGCATGATTTCCAGGTCTTAATTGTGTAACCTATAAGAAAATGTTTGCACACTGTAGTAGTTTCAATGTGATGGTCTTGTTGCTTTATTGTGTATAAAGTCATATATAATGCTATTATACATTCTTAGACATTTTAAAATGAAAAATCTAAATATTGTTAAATAATAACAAAGCTATTATTCAGTTAGAGGCTGCTAGATGGAGGCGACTGTGGTTACCCGAAAAATGAGATAGAATTAGACTATGTTTGGCCTAAAAACAATTTTTCACACTAATGAATTAAACTTAGGTGCCCTGAATATTTTACTGCAAACAAATGCCTTATCTAATCATAAAAGAAAATTCAAAACAGTTGTCACTTTGACAGAGCTATAAATTTGCAATAAGCTGATATTTTTAAATGGGACATTAAATTACTTTGTTAAAAATTATAGTTTCAGTGGTTAAAAATGCAATTTATTAGATCTTTGGTTAGCATCAGATATAGCACCTCATATACAAACTATTATCTATTATATAATAAAAACACCATTTCAAATGAGTGGTAATAAATAATTTAATAAATGGTGCTGGAATAGTTATGAAGAACTCATTTTTAATTGAGATACAGAAATTATAATAAAACTAATCTTCAAATAAATTTACATGGCACCTCTAAATTATGTCATAGAAAAGAAGAAATAGCTATGTTTTTCAGATACACTGGCTAGTTTCAACATTTCAAAACAAAACAGTTAAAAACAAAACAAAATACAAACTAAAATAGAACAACTTAAAACATACAGTGAAGCTATGTTTGGCCAGAATAGGTAATTTTAACTACAAAAAATAATTTATGTCCAGGAAACAAATGATTGCAAACTCAAAAGGGAAATGATATTTGGAAAATTATTTGCAAAACAAAAAAATGTTTAGAGAAGGGTTATTATATTTAATCAATTAAAATGTTTTAAATTAATTTAAAAGATAAAATTGAGCAAAGAACGTGAGCCAATGATTGACAAAGAAACCAATACTGAAGAGTCATGAAAAAATATTGTAACTAGTAGATTAATAAATACTGATGAAGATTTCTTCAAATTTCAACTTGACAAATACAGAAAAATTCAGAGAAGATTGTACAATGCTAATTAAAGTACAGAGTTGCAATACAGACACTACTTTAATTCATCCAACTCATTAGAAATTTGGGTGTTTTCATAAACAGTCTATCAAAATTAACAGCCTAAAAAGTTCTCAGTGATCTGATGCCAGATCACCATCTGATCACCACTACAACCTTTGCTTGTAATGTTAGCACTAAATAGTTGAAATATATCTGTATACAAATTGCCTTTTAGTCATGAAGTTATTACAGGAGTCAAGGAGAAATTTGTTTTCTTAAAAAATTAATACACACATGTTACATATATACAAACCTAAGCAATGATTTGAATGTACCAGATAAGTGGTGGTATTATCTTCATATTAAACAGGCAACTGAAGCCAAGAGAGCTAAGAAACGCACACAAAGACACACTAAATTGAACTAAGAGTTAAATATAGATTATTTTTTTGTAAGTAAACTATGTGTGTGTGTCTGTGTGTGTGTGAAGTTATAAAGCTTAATTAAAAGTTTATTCAACCAATTTTGTTATGAAGAAATGTCATATATTTATCAAACTTACCTCACTGAATATTTAAATATGAATTTTGGTTGCAAAAGCAACAGATTGTGACATTATATTCTTCATTTTATAATTTGTTTCACATTTAAATGTTTAAACATTTTTGTTGTATTTTAAAAATTACATTTTAAAAATATTTTATATTTTAAAAATATTAGCTTATTCAAAATATGTTCTCCTATTCCCCAAGTCAGGAAAATCAGATGATCTGCTATTACAGTAGACTTTATTGCTGATAGATGTATTAAAACAGAAGAGTCTGAAGACAAAATTTCTCTTCAAATATTGTGAGTCTAGACTTGAAAGAGCTTGTGAATTATTTTAATTGGTTTTTACTCTCTAGTGAAATCGAATGCCTGTTTTTATGAAACAGGAAAGCTGAGCTAGTAAATTATTGAAGCTACAAAACTAGAATCTGGTTCAAAATTCAAAATTTTAAGCACACCACTATAATTCTGTCAATAATTAAAGGGCAGATTATGATTTCCTCAAATATAAAAAATAATAATAATCAGACCCTAAATATACATATTCTTTCAGTTCAGTTCAGTCGCTCAGTCATGTCCAACTCTTTGTAACCCCATGAATCGCAGCACTCCAGGGCTCCCTGTCATCACCAACTCCCAGAGTTCACTCAGACTCACATCCATTGAGTCAGTGATGCCATCCAGCCATCTCATCCTCTGTCGTCCCCTTCTCCTCCTGCCCCCAAACCCTCCTAGCATCAGAGTCTTTTCCAATGAGTCAACTCTTCGCATGAGGTGGCCAAAATACTGGAGTTTCAGCTTTAGCATCATTCCTTCCAAAGAAATCCCAGGGCTGATCTCCTTCAGAATGGACTGGTTGGATCTCCTTGCAGTCCAAGGGACTCTCAAGAGTCTTCTCCAACACCACAGTTCAAAAGCATCAATTCTTTGGTGCTCAACCTTCTTCACAGTCTGCGCTCTCACATCCATACATGACCACTGGAAAAACAATAGCCTTGTCTAGACGGGCCTTAGTTGGCAAAGTAATGTCTCTGCTTTTTAATATGCGATCTAAGTTGGTCATAACTTTTCTTCCAAGGAGTAAGAGTCTTTTAATTTCATGGCTGCAGTCACCATCTGCAGTGATTTTGGAGCCCAAAATAATAAAGTCTGACACTGTTTCCCCATCTATTTTCCATGAAGTGATGGGACCGGATGCCATGATCTTCGTTTTCTGAATGTTGAGCGTTAAGCCAACTTTTTCACTCTCCTCTTTCATCTTCATCAAGAGGCTTCTCAATTCCTCTTCACTTTCTGCCATAAGGGTGGTATCATCTGCATATCTGAGGTTATTGATATTTCTCCCAGCCATCTTGATTCCAGCTTCTGCTTCTTCCAGCCCAGCGTTTCTCATAACGTACTCAACATATAAGTTAAACAAGCAGGGTGACAATATACAGCCTTGACGTACTCCTTTTCCTATTTGGAACCAGTCTTTTGTTCCATGTCCAGTTCTAACTGTTGCTTCCTGACCTGCATACAGATTTCTCAAGAGGCAGGTCAGGTGGTCTGGTATTTCCATGTCTTTCAGAAGTTTCCACAGTTTATTGTGATCCACACAGTCAAAGGCTTTGACATAGTCAAGAAAGCAGAAACAGATGTTTTTCTGGAATTATCTTGCTTTTTCCATGGTCCAGCGGATGTTGGCAATTAGATCTCTGGTTCCTCTGCCTTTTCTAAAACCAGCTTGAACATCAGGAAGTTCACGGTTCACGAATTGCTGAAGCCTGACTTGGAGAATTTTGAGCATTACTTTACTAGCGTGTGAGATGAGTGCAATTGTGCGGTAGTTTGAGCATTCTTTGGCATTGCCTTTCTTTGGGATTGGAATGAAAACTGACCTTTTCCAGTCCTGTGGCCACTGCTGAGTTTTCCAAATTTGCTGGCATATTGAGTGCAGCACTTTCATAAATCATCTTTCATGATTTGAAATAGCTCAACTGGAATTCCATCACCTCCACTAGCTTTGTTCGTAGTGATGCTTTCTAAGGCCCACTTGACTTCACTTTCCAGGATGTCTGGCTCTAGGTGAGTGATCACACCATCGTGATTATCTGGGTCGTGAAGATCTTTTTTGTACAGTTCTTCTGTGTATTTTTTCCAACCCTTCTTAATATCTTCTGCTTCTCTTAGGTCCATATCATTTCTGTCCTTTATCAAGCCCATCTTTGTATGAAATGTTCCCTTGGTATCTCTAATTTTCTTGAAGAGATCTCTAGTCTTTCCCATTCTGTTGTTTTCCTCTATTTCTTTGCACTGATTGCTGAGGAAGGCTTTATCTTTTCTTGCTATTCTTTGGAACTATGCATTTAGATGCTTATATCTTTCCTTTTCTCCTTTGCTTTTCACTTCTCTTCTTTTCACAGCTATTTGTAAGGCCTCCCCAGACAGCCATTTTTTTTTTTTTTTTTTTTTTTTTGCATTTCTTTTCTATAGGAATGTTCTTGATCCCTGTCTCCTATACAATGTCACAAACCTCATTTCATAGTTCATCAGGCACTCTATCGATCAGATCTAGGCCCTTAAATCTATTTCTCACTTCCACTGTATAATCATAAGGGATTTGATTTAGGTCATGCCTAAATGGTCTACTGGTTTTCCCTACTTTCTTCAATTTATGTCTGAATTTGCTAATAAGGAGTTCATGATCTGAGCCACAGTCAGCTCCTGGTCTTGTTTTTGCTGACTGTATAGAGCTTCTCCATCTTTGGCTGCAAAGAATATAATCAATCTGATTTCGGTGTTTACCATCTGGTGATGTTCATGTGTAGAGTCTTCTCTTGTGTTGTTGGAAGAGGGTGTTTGCTATGACCAGTGCATTTTCTTGGCAAAACTCTCTTAGTCTTTGCTCTACTTCATTCCATAATCCAAGGCCAAATTTGCCTGTTATGCCAGGTGTTTCTTGACTTCCTACTTTTACATTCCAGTCCCCTATAATGAAAACGACATCTTTTTTGTGTGTTAGCTCTAAAAGGTCTTGAAGGTCTTCATAGAACCGTTCAACTTCAGCTTCTTCAGCGTTACTGGTTGGGCATAGGCTTGGATTACTGTGATATTGAAAAGTTCACCTTGGAAATGAACAGAGATCATTGTGTCATTTTTGAGATTGCATCCAAGTACTGCATTTTGGACTCTTTTGTTGACCATGATGGCTACTCCATTTCTTCTGAGGGATTCCTGCCCACAATAGTAGATATAATGGTAATCTGAGTTAAATTCACCCATTCCAGTCCATTTTAGTTTGCTGATTTCTAGAATGTCGATGTTCACTCTTGCCATCTCTTGTTTGACCATTTCCAATTTGCCTTGATTCATGGACCTGACATTCCAGGTTCCTATGCAATATTGCTCTTTACAGCATTGGACCTTGCTTCTATCACCAGTCACATCCACAGCTGGGTACTGTTTTTCCTTTGGCTCCATCCCTTCATTCTTTCTGGAGTTATTTATCCACTGATCACCAGTAGCATATTGGGCACCTACTGACCTGGGGAAATCCTCTTTCAGTATCCTATCATTTTGCCTTTTCATACTGTTCATGGGGTTCTCAAGGCAAGAATACTGAAGTGGTTTGCCATACCCTTCTCCAATGTATTCTTTAGGCACTAAATAAATGCTTCTCAGCTTTTTGAAGTGCCAGTTTTGGAAGGAGATGATCACTGTGATTGACCGCAGTGTATGAAAATATATTCATTACTCACAGAACTGTTTTATTGAATAACTACCAATGTAGCTATGAGATGTAAGAGATGTGAGTTCAAAATCCCTGGGTGGGGAAGATCCCCTGGAGGAGGGCAATGGCAACCCACTCCAGTATTCTTGCCTGGAGAATCCTATGGACAGAGGAGCCTAGCAGGCTACAGTCCCTAGGGTAGCAAAGAGTCTAACATGGCTGAAGCAGCTTAGCATGCACACACACTGCAACAGATTCTCTCTCTGTACCTGACACACTAATATAATGACAAAGTAATGTTGATGTGATTTCTACCCATATGGAGAATATATGCCTCTGAAAAAGAAAGAAAGGACTGAAATGATTGCAAAATATGAGGAAAGTGACCACTTTAGAAAACCACATGCGATGAAGCTGCTTGGCAATATAATAGGACAGAGCTTGGGCATAAATAGCACAGAATATAGGTCCTTAGATCTGGAGAAAATGCAAAAGGAATTAGGGTGTGGGATGTATGGGCTATGATTTGGGAATGTAGAGATCGTCCAGGGGTATCCCCTTTTAAGGTATTAAAGCAAGTTTATAGTTACTTGTCTTCAAAATGACAAATTCAAATTAATCAAGTATAGAAAGTCTGTCATTTGGAAACTGGTATGATTCATTTTCCATCTTCAAACTATCACTTGAATGGGAAGGGTCGATTGGAGGATTTCCATTGACAGAAGATTGGTAGGCCTGAGAATCTGTCCAAATGTGCTGGACACAGAAAGGCACATACTTTCCTTAAAAAATTCTTTAAAATGGCATGGATGTTTCCAACTTCACTCTAAGTACTGGGAGGTGGAGTTTGCTGGTGGAATCAGGTTTTTCTTTAGCTGTCGCCAATCTGATGAGAAAATGAAAACTATCAGTGTCTAGAGGATGTTTCTGCTACAAGTGAAGACACACACATGATTTGCTGAGCTAAGGAGTGTGACTTGTACTCTGCTAGACATGGGAAGAAAAACTGAGTTGGATGGACATGACTAACCCAGCTTGTGCCAGGGCAGTCTGAGGAATATGCACTTGTCAAGTATTAATGATTTTGAACAAAACAATATCATCAGAAGGTAGTATTAAATTTAATGTAATTTATTTCCCTTCTTGTCAAAATTTAATGGGTGTTTTCTCAGACTTCAAAGTTCTTACATTTCTGTTGAAAAAGTTCTTTCATGTATGTGAAAATTTTTGAAGTATTTTATCTGACAATAGATAGACATTAATGAGTAAAATTTTCAGGGCTTCATTTTGTTTGGATGTTTTTCTATGAGGAAAAGGACCTGTTTATATAATTGTTTGTTAGGATGTTGTCCCATCCTAACAAAGGTATACTAAAAATGCTGTCCTTGAAAAGAGGGTCAGTTTATAAAAAAAAAAAAACAAACAAGGATCCTTTATTAAGCCAAGGAATGTGTCTATAAATTACAAAAACAAAGTAAAGATGATATAAGGCAATGCAAAAAAAAAAAAGTCACAAAAATACTCATAAGAAATTGCACCTTAATTAACATAAATAATAAATGACTCACACTTATGATTATTTCTTTGATGAAAAGTCTGCATAATATAATAAACTAAATATCCACAGAGAAAATATAAAAGATAATAAATACATGGCACATGAAAACATCGAAGCAGTATCTATTTTCAGAAGTGATTTCCTCTAATTTGTAAAATTTAGAGCAAATGGAATATCTGTCAAAGAAATAAATACAAAACTAAAATGTTTTGTTGGGTATCATTGTCCAGTTTTTTAAACCTTTACCAGATGTATCAGGTATATTGCAGAGACTGCTGTGGGTAGAGAATTAGATACATGTGCCTGTTTATTTCTTTTCTATTGGCTTTATCCAGTTTTAAAATCAATCTTCTACCATCACTATAAAATGCATTCAATAGCCTTCAATCATCTCTTCTTTAGAATGATCTGTATCAGAGAGGAGTTATATTTTCCTTCTTCAAAGTTAGAACTTTCTATGATGGTATTTTAGGTAAGAGTTTTTATAGCAATCAAATTAGTTTCTTTAGCCATTGTCTGTATATTAGAGTTTTCTGTTTCTTTAGTCAAATCTAACATTCTGTAAAAATTAAATTTTTAACTGTGTTTTAAAATTTTTGTTGGTATATGTTTGTTTATATTTCACTTTAAGTACATCATACCCATTATGTCTGAACTTTTGTAATTTTACACCATGTTTTATTTATTGGAAGTCTCTTCTTTTTACTTGGGAGGTTCTCTGAGAGTTCTATTATTATTATTAGTGTTTTACTTATTTTCAAAGAGAGAGATTTTGTCTGTATTAATTTTTGATATTGATTTATAGTTCTTTGTTCTATTAATCCTTTCCTCATCTCTAACTTTACTTTCTTTCTTTGAGAAGCAGTGCAGAGGCATTAATTTGATTGTGTTTAGCTAATTTCTTTAATAGCATAGCATGAATGCTTATTTCTTGTATTGTTTTTATTAGGCATATTTAAACATCTTTGTTTTAATTGCAATAAGTATTGCATTACTTTGTCCAAGATCTGTTATTGTAATTATTGTACTTTATTATTTACTATCACTCTGATTTCTGTTTTAACCTAAAGGTTATACACAGATATATTTTATGAATTTTTAAACATTTTTTTCTAATTGTCATCAGTGATTTTTAATCATATTAGGCTTCATTCAGAGAATTTGGTTAATATTCACTGATTTTTCAGGATGGTTAAGACTTTGTTGTAGTTTACTACATAAAGTTTATGTTCTGTTCCACAAAGAAATATACGCTCTTAGTTCTGAATTAATGTTTGTATTATTTAGATTATTTTTAAGAAGTTACTTTGCTTTTCTCTCTCTACAGTCAAACTGATTACACTATTTTCTGCATATATATTTTTTTCAGTTTGTGCCTTATTTATTTTGGATTTATACTTTAGTAATCATTATGTTTCTTGTTTCTCCTTAACTTATTAAATTTTACAAATATATTTGTCTCTTCCTTAATTTAAAAGAGTTTGATTACTATTTTTTATTAAAATTACCTAGGCTTTCTTTTCAGAGAAAGCAATGGCAATCCACTCCAGTACTCTTGCCTGGAAAATCCCATGGAGGGAGGAGCCTGGTAGGCTGCAGTCCATGGGGTCGCGAAGAGTCGGACACAACTGAGCGACTTCACTTTCACTTTTCACTTTCAAGCATTGGAGAAGGAAATGGCAACCCACTCCAGTGTTCTTGCCTGGAGAATCCCAGGGACAGGGGAGCCTGGTGGGCTGCCGTCTATGGGGTCGCACAGAGTCAGACACGACTGAAGCGACTTAGCAGCAGCAGCAGCAGGCTTTCTTTCATTTTGTGTTCTTCTTTTAAAAAATTTTGTCCTACATTATCTTATTTTCAACATCACTGCATTATTTAAATAGAAGTGCTTAACTTTAAACAATACCTTGGTAAATCATTGAGTGACTTCAGACAGCCATCTCCTGATGGTAGGGTGCAGCAGCTACCCTCTCGGCTGTTTTACCTGAGGTGTCCCAGCAGTGGAACCCACAGGTTGTTCAGTGGGTCAAGTCTTGGTGCCAAAAGGAGGACCTTCACGAGAGCTCACCCCAGTGAATATTCCCTGGAGCTTCTGCTACCAGTATCCTTCCCCCACCGTGAGCTACATGTGACCCCTGCCTCCCCAAGAGATCCTCCGTGACCCACCAGCAGTTTAGCCCAGGCTACTCTGGAGTCACCGCTTTGGGCTGGGTCCCAGTGCACGTGAAAACTTGTGTGTGTCCTCCAAGAGCAGAGTTTCTGTTTCTCCCAGTCCTGTGGATGTCCTGAGCTCAAACTCTCCTGGCCTTCAAAGCCAAGTGCTCTGGGGACTCTTCCTCCCAATATCAGACCCTCAGGCTGAGGAACCTGAGGCAGGGCTCAGAAGTGTCACTTCTGTGGAAGAATCTCTCCAATAGAATTAATTTCCTGTCTATGGGTCACCCACCTGGCAGGTTTGGGATTTTATTATCTCACAAAAGTGCCTCTCCTACCTTCCCAATGTGACTTTTTATTTGTCTTTGGATATAAAATACCTTTTTTTACACAGATTCCAGGCATTTCTGTAGATGGTTATTCAGCAGGTAGTTGTGATTTTGGTGTTTTCCTGAGATGAAGTAATCTCAAATCCTTCTACTCTGCCATCTTGTCCCCTCCCCCAACTCACACACACACACACACACACACACACACTGTAGCTCTAATTCAGTATAAGGGCATCTGTTTTTTGTTTGGTGGATTTAAAGTAGTTATTTTAGCCATATATTATTAAGTAATCTCAGACCTAGAATTAATCAGCTAGTTTAACATTGAAATGAAGTGAAGTGAAGTGAAGTGAAGTGAAGTCGTTCAGTCGTGTCCGACTCTGCCACCCCATGGACTGTAGCCCACTAGGCTTCTCCTTCCATGGGATTCTCCAGGCAAGAATACTGGAGTGGGCTGTCATTTCCTTCTCCAGGGGATCTTCCTGACCCAGGGATCAAACCCAGGTCTCCCACATTGCAGGCAGATGCTTTAACCTCTGAGCTATTAGGGAAGCACATAATTCATATGAATCAATTCATATGTACTATATTTTTCTATTGTGTATTGTCATAATCTTCTAGATTCTAATTTATTCCTCTATGTTCCCTTCGAATTTGAGAAACAATATATTAAAATGTGTTAAATTATCAGTAACCTTATATTATCCCAGACAAAAAAAAAAAAAAAAATCAACTTTGGTCTTATAAATTGTTAACAGATAAACTGAGGCAAATAAAAACTTTTCAAGATTTTTTTTTTTTTTGAGTGACATATATTCAAATCTGAAAGTACTCCACCTGCAGGAACTAGGAGAAAGAGTTTTATAGAACAGATGCCGAAGCAAAGCAAGGGAATTATTTGATTGGCTATGGCTCATGTAAATACACTATATGTGAAAACTAGTTGACCATTTGTGATTTGCTGTTTTTAAATATCTTTTTTATATGGATAACAGTGCATTTACAAGTGACTGGGGCACCCGGCTCCAGTACTCTTGCCTGGAAAATCTCATGGACGGAGAAGCCGGTAGGCTGCATTCCATGGGGTCGCTAAGAGTCGCACACGACTGAGCGGCTTCACTTTCACTTTTCACTTTCATGCATTGGAGGAGGAAATGTCAACCCACTCCAGTGTTCTTGCCTGGAGAATCCCAGGGCCAGAGGAGCCTGGTAGGAGGCCATCTATGGGGTCGCATAGAGTCAGACACGACTGAAGTGACTTAGCAGCAGCAGCAGCAGGGGCTTAGGTTTTCATTTGCTATGTAGTCTTCCAGACACTAAGTCATCTCAGTCTAATGGCCTCCTCATTTAGTTACTTTAATGCTACTGTGCCCCAGTCAGTCTTATGCTTTAATGTTTTTTGTACAAATGTACCTTTTTTATGGCATTGATTATCCCCCCCAAAAATACATTATAAAACTGCAAGTTACCCATCAACCCATATTTGTCCTTGAGTTATTAATAACCCATCTTATTTATGATGCCTTCAATATCTTCAGTGTGTGTTCAATATAAGCTGTTGTTGAAACTAATATACTGTTTATAGTTTGATTTTATGACTTCAAACATAGAAAGCAGTATCCACCCCCCCCCCCCCCCAGTTTTTTTTTTTTTTTTTTCCCTTAGAGTTTTGTTATTAGAGTCTGACATCAATATCAAGGAGAGATTGCATTAATTGTATAAATGAGTGTGTTTATTCAGTACTTAGATACTGGTTTCTAGAATTGGTCTGCCTAGATGTAAATCTCTTTCCTGGATTTTCTTATATCTACTTGGGGATAATGATAGCATTGTAGAATTGTTTTATTACATTACTCAATCACTTAAAGCTCAGGAGTCTTGCACCATATCCACACTCAAATTCATTTTAGCTTCATTATTAAAAATATTAAAATTTTCTCAGATCATTATAGACAGCATATTAAATATCCTCAGTAATAAGTTTGACTCCATACAAGAAGCAGGAAGTTCAATATATTGAGAATAAAAATATATATAATATTGTCAAAGCTACCTAAGAAAAGAACATTGAATTATGCCTCCTATTATATAAAAAGCTAATTTTAGATAGGTTAATGAATTAACTAATAAAATAAAAATAAATATTAAAATAAAATTTTTTTGTTAAACTCAGAAGTCCTTTGTAAAAACTCACAAAATCCTTTGTAAAAAAAGATCAACAAAACATAAGTGCTTTATTTAAAATTTTGGATTACTCAAATGATCTTGTAAACAGAAATAATGGTTGCAAGTTTATAAGAGCCACTGTGGGTCAGATGGTAATGAGTCTGCCTGCAATATGGGAGACCTGGGTTTTGATCCATGGTTTCAACCCTTTTATATTCTCCAGTTTCTTTATAATCCTTGAACAGAAGATCCTGGTGAGTACACTCTGTTGCAAAAACACCAAAGGGTCAGTATAGTAATAAAAACAAATCAATAAAGGAAGATTAATTAAAATAGTAAAAATTCCAATGTACATCATAGTGTAAAACAAATTTGATCCCAAATTAAAATAATATATATCAAAATCCAGTTTGCCAAAAAATTAAACTATAATTTTTTCTGAGATTTGAAATTATAGTATTATATTGCAAGTGACCACATGGATGTATTGACTTTTAGACAATTAAACTGTCTTTTAGATAGTTAAACTCGTAGTTTTAAGCCCTGTCTTTCCCTCTCTCTCATCCTGCCACTGGCAGTATCAAATTAATATTGGAAATATTATTACTGAATAATCAAAAAGATAATTGCATATTATTTATATTGAAGTATTTTTCTTGATGTTATTCAGAGTTTTATAGTTTTAGGTCCAACCATGATTATAAAGAAAAGAATATAAAAGAGTTGAAATTATGAGGAATATTTTTACAGATCTGTTACAAGATATAATTTAAATAAAGCACTCTAAAAGTACAAAGGAGTTAAAGAAAAAAAACTAAAGAAATTGGAAAATATAATTTAAAAATACCAAAATCTATGGAAAGCACTGATTTTGAAGTTGATGATAAAAGAAGAAAAATGCCTAAAATGAATGATCTAAGATTCCACCTTAAAAGCTAGAAAATAGAAATGAAACTGTGTTAAAAGAATGAAATAAGGACAGAATTCAATGAAATAGTAAATAGGCAAATAACAACAAAAAATGTGCTAAACTAAAACTGTCTCTCTTTTCATTTCTTTTTCCTGTGATAAAATACACAAAATATAATATTTACAATCTTAACCATTTTAAGTGTTTTAAGTGCATCCATACTGTTGTGTAAACATCACCACCATCTATTCTGAAATGTTTTTCTTCTTGCAAAACTAAAACTTTATATCCATTAAACAATATTCTTGTCCTGGAAACTAGAACTTTTTATCTATGAAACAGAAGATCAAATAGAGAGAACTGAATAAGTGATATAAACCCTGGATGCTTTAACTTTCGAGCTATAGGAAAGGTAATGCCAGTATTACGGATAATAATTAAGGTTTTTTATTGGTTTATTTCACAGGTTTGTCCATATCAAAGGGTCTTTACATGTCCAATGATCCCAAAAACAAATCAATAAAGAAAGATTAATAATCCAAAATAGTAAAAATATCCAATGTACATCAGTAGCTATTCAAAGAAATGCTAAAACAAATAACACTTACATTCAAAAGATCCCAAACTTAACTAGCATATCTTTTTTAAGATATGATTTGAATTTTATTATATCAAGAAAATCATGTCAATAAAAATTACTTATCTGTTATGTACATTTCACAACAAAAGGGTTCCAAAAATCTATAATGTAATTTTGTTTTAATATTAGATATTAATGAAATTATAGTTATATATATTGTGATTTGATTTTGACAGGAAGACATGGATGTATTGACTTTCAGACATTTTTAAACTGCACATTTTTTTAGATTGTTTTTAAACTGTGTAGTTTTAGGAGTTTATATTCTATATATTAAAAACCTCATTAAGTCTATGATTTGTGAATATTTTCTCTCATCTTGTGGGTTTTCTTTTTCCTTTACTCATAGTGTCTTTTGATTCACAATTGAAATAATATAATAAAATCCAGTTTGTCCATTTTTTCTTTTGTTTTACTGATGAATAATCACAAAAAGATAATTTTTGCCTTATGTTTTCTTCTGAGAGTTTTATAGTTTTAGGTCCAACATATATGTCACAAATTCATTTTGAGAATTTTTTGATGTTATTCATTTGTTGAGTTGAATGATCATGAAAGCCTTGTCGAAAATAATGTGAACATTTATTATTTCTGAACTTTTTATTTTAATCCATTGGTCTCTATATCTATCTTTATGTCAGGACCACATGTTTGGTTTTTCTAACTTTGTAGCATGCTTTGAAATCAGGAAATGTGAGTCCTCCAGATTTGTTCTTTTTCAGGATTGTTTTGGCTATGTGAGGTAATTTGAGATTCCATATGAACTTTAGGATTAATTTTTTCTCTTCAAAAATGTCATTGGGGTTTTGATAACAATAGCATTAAATATATAGGTTGATTTGAATTATATCAGCATATTGAGCGGAGAAGACAATGGCAACCCACTCCAGTACTCTTGCCTGGAAAATCCCATGGATGGAGGAGCCTGGTAGGCTGCAGTCCATGGGGTCGCTAAGAGTCGGACATGACTGGGTGACTTCACTTTCACTTTTCACTTTCATGCATTGGAGGAGGAAATGGCAACCCACTCCAGTGTTCTTGCCTGGAGAATCCTGGGACGGTGGAGCCTGGTGGGCTGCCGTCTATGGGGTTGCACAGAGTCGGACACGACCGAAGTGACTTAGCAGCAGCAGCAGCAGCATATTGAGAGGGTAGCAGGTAGGAAGGTTGCTGCTGCTGCTAAGTTGCTTCAGTCATGTCCAACTCTGTGCCACCCATAGATGGAGCCCCACCAAGCTCCCCCATACCTGGGATTCTCCAGGGAAGAACACTGGAGTGGGTTGCCATTTCCTTCTCTAATGCATGAAAGTGAAAAGTGAAAGTGATGGACTGCAGCCTACCAGGCTCCTCTGTCCATGGGATTTTCCAGGCAAGAGTACTGGAGTGGGGTGCCATCACCTTCTCCGGTAGGAAGGCTAGAGGCCACAAATGGAAGAAATAGGCTGCAAGTGTCAGACATCTTCATCTCTCCTTAAGCAGCAGGAGGAAACAAACTACAAGAGTCAGATTTTTTTTCCCTTCTCTATATAAAATTAAAAAGGTTTCTTTTAAAATTCTGTGTTGCCATGACAACACTTGGTTCCACCTGAACTTAACTTTTCTCAAACCTTGAGGTAACCAATCAGATTTTCTTATGAAAATGTTTTTCCTAATCTATGTTAATGAACTAAGTATTTGCCCTAGACTCTTGTCTTTCTTCAAGTGGGTTCTGCCTAAGACTCAGAACCCAAAATCACTCAACAAGCCAGTAGGTTTTACTCATACAATTGTTCTCCTAATCTATGTTAATGAAACAATGCAGTTGCTTGGAAACCTGCCTCTCTTCAAGATTCATGTCAATTGTTTTATGGTCCTGGATGACTCACCTTGTGCCAATATTATCTCAAAATGCATGTTGTGGGTGAGATGCCTGGTGCCACTCTCTTAGTTTTGAGACATTTCCATTCTCTAATTAGCAACCTGATAGTAGGTATATAACTTTCCCTTAAAGACTAGCAGGGGGGCACTCTTTCTGTCCCCTTCTTATGTCTATGTCAGAAGCTTTCTCTATTTCTTTTATACTTTAATAAAACTTTATTACACAAAAGCTCTGAGTGATCAAACCTCATCGCTGGCCCCAGATTGAATTCCTCTCCTCCAGAGGCCAAGAATCCTGGTGTCTTTCATGGTTCAGCAGCAATCTTTCAATATTAATAATATTAAGGTTTCTAATCTATGAGCATGAGACGTCTTTTTGTTAGGGGAAGCACACTGACTGAAACCGCCCACCCTGGTCAGGCCCTTTACTAACAATTCGCATGAGTTGGCAGGAGACCCTGGTAAGGAATATGGAACTAATCAGCCACCACCAATCAGAAGAGTTCGGGAAAAGTCAAAAGGAGACACCTCTTGTCTATCCACTTCCCAGAATCCCTCTCGGTAGCATCTACCTGGCTGAGCTATGCATGTGCCACCAGGAAAGACTCTGAATTAGAATGATTGGCCATAGATAACCCAGAAACTAATCTCATCACCATAAAACCCTAGACTGTGAGCCACGTGGCAGAGCAGTTCTCCTGGGTTCCCTTACCCTACTGCTGTCTATGGGGGTGCCCTTTCCCAATAAAATAAATCTCTTGCTTTGTCAGCACATGTGTCTCCTTGGACAATTCATTTCTGAGTGTTGGACAAGAGCCCAGTTTTGGGCCCTGGAAGGGGTTCCCCTTCCTGCAACATTTTCATTTATTTATATCTTCTGTAATTATTTTAAACAGTGTTTTTTTTTATTTTCAGTGTGAAAATCATTTAACTCCTTGGTTAATTCCTAAGTATTCTTTCTTCATTTCATTGTAAGTAAATTATTTTCTCAATGTTCATTCCAGATTGTTCATTGTTTGTATACAGAAATGCAACTTGTTTTTGTGTATTGACTCTGTGTCTTCCCACCTTGATTAATTTATTAGTTCTAACTTTTGTGTGTGTGTGTGTGTGTGTGTGTAATCTCTAGAGTTTTCTACATATAACGTCATTTCATTTGCAGCAGAGATGATTTTACTTCTTCCTTTCCAATTTGATGCCTTTTATTTCTTCTTGCTAATTGTTTTGTCTAGGACTTCTAGTACTCTGTTGATTACAAGTGGCCAAAACAGGCATCCTTACCTTGTTTTAGATCTTAGAAGAAAAGTCTTCAGTTTTTCATCATTAAGTATGACGTTTGCTATGGGTTACTCAACATGGCTTTTATTATATTGAATAGTTTATGGTCTAGTTTGTTGAATGATTTTATCATGAAAGGATGTTGAATTTTTTTCATTATTTTTCTTAATCAACTGTTAATGACAATTTGGTTTTTTCCTTCATTCTGCTAATGTAACAGATGCAAACTTATTTGTGTAGCTAAGACCCAGAGTTTACCCATTTTCATTTGGATGTTTTATAGGAAGCCAATAAGAACATATCCAAATGCAAACTAATAACTTCTACTGTTTCTCAAGGTAGAAAATGCTGTTGATATATATTGGAACAAACAATAAATCTTAATTGCTTCCCCTTCACAAACATTTCTCTAAACAACTTACTTCTGTCCATTTTTACCAACACCGACTCAGCCAAATCTCCTACTGTGATTCATTCTCCATTCTGAGTCAGAGTAATGATTTTTAAATAGAAATTATCATGGCACTATTCTGATAAAACTTCTCAATATATTACCATTATGTTTAGTATAGTGTTAGTCGCTCAGTTGTTTTCAAATCTTTGCGACCCCATGGATTGTAACCCACCAGGCTCCTGTGTCCATGGGATTCTCCAGGCAAGAATAATGGAATGGGTTGCCATTATCTTCTCCATTCACAATATATTGCCATTATTCTTAGTTAAAGAAAAGAAAAAAAAGTGTAATGTGGTCAATGACAGAATAAACTTGCTCAGCTTATCTCCCCAAACTCACCCATGCCACTCTCCCTCTGGGTCCTTGACCCTCTATTGATCAGTATTTTCTGTTATCCAGATGTCAAAATTTATCTGATTATTATGATGTATCCAGGCCCTCACACATTCAAGTCTAACTTCCTGAAATGTTCTCTATTAGCATTATCACATAGCTAATTCTTATAACTAGTCTCACATTCAGTGCTATTGAAGATATTATTTCCCAAAAAACAAAAGTCAGGACCACTGTTATATGCTCCAATAACATCTACACATTAGTATTATCCTTAATACTAGCATTACCTTCCCTATAGCTCTCTCTTTCAAGACTGAAAGGTAAAGCATTCAGGGTTTATATCGCTCATTCATCACTGAATATCTCAGAATTCATCATGGTTTTCACAATACAGTAGTTTTAAAATTATCATTTGCTGAATGAATCAGTGATTGGATTAGACAAAATATATATTGTAAAATAGATAACAAAAGGATTTATTTAATGTAGCTTAATGTTTTGACTTGTATTAAAGCTCTATTTTGTGATTTTCATAAAACTAATATATTCTGTATTCTTTGTGCCACAGAAATCTAAAATTTGTAGAAATGTAGCATTTAAAGATTTTCTCACATGAGAGCAGATTGCCTAGCAGGATAAACAGGGAAGTAAGGTTTAGACATCATAAAAAAGTCAACATTATTTCTGTTTCCTATATTTTGTTGGGGATTTTTGCATTTATGTCATAAAGGATATTGGCCTATAATTGTTTTTCTTTCTTTCTTTCTTTCTTTCTTTTTTTTTTTTTTTGCATTATATTTGTTTACAATGTTGTGTTAGCTTCTGCTGTACAACAAAGTGTATCAGCTATATGTATATATATGTCCCCCCTCTCTTGGACCTCCCTCCTACCCCAACCCTCCCCACCCATTTAGGTTATCACAGAACACTGAGCTGAGCTCCCTGTGCTATACAGCTGGTTCCCACTAGCTATCTATTTTACAGATGAGGTGGCTCAGTGGTAAATAAACTGTTTGCCACTGTAAGAGATGCCAGAGATGCAGGTTCCATTCCTGGGTCAAGAAGATCCCCTGGAGAAGGGAATGGCAACTCACTCCTGTGTTCTTGCCTCGAAACTCCCACGGACACCAGAGCCTGGAGGGCTACAGTCCAGGGGGTCACAAAGAATGGGACATGACTGAGCACACAGTGTATCTATGTCCATCCTAACCTCTCAGTTCATCCTGCCCTCCACATCTGCCCTGTGTCCTCATGTCCATTCTCTATGTCTACCTATTCCTGCCCTGCAGATAGGTGCATATATACCATTTTTCTAGATTCCACATATATGCATTAATACATGATATCTGTTTCTCTCTTTCTGACAATTCTGTATGACACATTCTAGGTCCATTCATGTCTCCACAAATGATAAAATTTTACTTATACAATAATTCTATTTTCTTATAGTGTCCTTGTCTGACTTTAGTATCAGAGATTACTATCAGAGATTACATTAGCAAACCAAATTTAAAAACATTAAATAACATTAAAATGATCATATACTATGCTCAAATGATATTATCCCTGGGATTGTCAAGATGGTTTAATTTAGCAAATCAATACATGGGTATACAATGTTAGCAAAAAGGAGGATAAAAATCATATGATCATATCAATAGATGCAGAAAAAGCATTTGTCAAAATTTACATTCATTTTCTGACAAAAATTCTCAACAGATTAAGTATAGAAAGAGTTAAGTTCATCATCATAAAGGCCATGAATGACAATCATACACCTAATATCATACTTGATGATATGGCAGAAAGATTTTTCTTCAAGATCAGAAATAATATTAAAATCCCCACTGTTGCCACTTCTATTCAACATAGTAATAGAAGTCTTAAGAATAATTAGGTCAGAAAAAGAAGTAAGACATCTAAATAATAAATAAATGAATAATACTTTTTCTGTTTGCAGATGACATGATCTTATGCATGGAAACATCTAAAAACTCCACCAAAACCTATTAGAACGAAAAACAAATATACTAAAGTTGCAGGATACAAAATATCATATATTTATCAGAAGGATTTCTATACATCAACCACAAAGTATCTGAAATTTTTTGAAAAAACTAATTTCTGAAAAAATAATCCCATTTATAATAGCATCAAAAATAGGAATAAACTTAATCAAGGAGGTGAAAGGTACATATACTGATAAAAGTATAAAATATTGATAAGATGAATAAAGAAAATACAAATATATAAAATTACTTCCTGTCTTCATGGATTAAATAATTAATATTAATAAAATGGACATACTACCCAAATCAATGTACAGATACATCTGTAATCCCTATCAAAATTCTGATGGCATTTATCACAGAAACAGAACAAAAATCTTAAAGTTTGTATGGAAACCGCCCCGCCCAAAAAAAAGACCTCAAGGTACCTAAAACATCTTGAGAAAGAACAGAGTAGAATGATTCACACTTTCTGATTTCAAATTATAATACAAAGCTATAATAAAAGCATGATAAAAACAGACATGTAGACCAATGGAACAGAATGAAGAGTTGAGAAATAACCAATGCATATAAGGTCAATTAATTTACACCAAGCAGCTAAGAATATAAAATAGGAAATAAAGAAATGGTGTTAAAAAACTTGGTCATCACATACAGAAGAATTAACTGGATGCTCTATCTCATATCACACACAAAAAGCAACTCAAAATGCATTAAATACTTTAACGTAAGACTTGAAAATGTGAGACTCCTAGAAGAAACAAAGGGGTCAATCACCTTGATTGGTCTTGACAGTGATTTTTTTTTTTTTTAATTTGACACCGAAGGCAGAGACAACAAAATAAAAAATAAACAAGTGGGACTGCATCAAACTAAAAAGCTTCTTCACATCAAAAGAAATCATGAACAAAATAAAAAGGCAACTTATGAAATGAGAAAGTAAAATATCAGCAAATCACATATCCAAAAAGGAATTTATATCCAAGATACACAAGAAGCTTAAACAGCTCAAAAGCCAAAAATAAATAGGCCACTTAATGAATGGACAAAAGATCTGAAGAGACATTTTTCCAAAGACATAAAAATGGTCAACAGGTACAGGAGAAAAATACTCAATATACCCAAACACAAAGGCAGTGCAAGCCAAAACCACAATAAGATGTTATCTCATATGTGTTAGGACAGCTGTTAACAAAAGCACAAGCGGTAAGAAAAGCTGAGGAGGAGGTAAAGAAAAGAGAATATTTTAGCATTATTGGTAGGAATGTAAATTGGTACAGCCTTTACTGAAAATAATATGGATGTTCCTCAAAAAATTAAAAATAGAACACTTCTGGAAATTTATTTAAGGAAATACTGTGCTGTGCTTCCACGGTCAGTTGTGTCCAACCCTTTGCGACCCCATGGACTGTAGCCCGCCAGGCTCTTCTGTCCGTGGGGATTCTCCAGGCAAGAATACTGGAATGGATTGTCATGCCCTCCTCCAGCGGATCGTCCCAAGCCAGGGATCGAATCCAGGTCTCCCACATAGCAGACGGATTCTTTATTATATGAGCCACCAGGGAAGAGTCAGACATGACTTAGTGACTAAACAAACCAACATCATCTATCTATTAAATATCTATCTACGTAAATATATGTACACATACATTTATATTTGTGTATATATGTGTATATACACATATGCATATATTATTTTTGTTTAGTCGCTAAGTCGTGTCAGACTCTTGAGACCCCAGGAACTGTAGCCCGCCATGCTTCCCTGGCCATGGGATTTCTCAGGTAAGAATACTGGAGTGGGTTGTCATTTCCTTCTCAAGGGGATCTTCCCAACCCAGGGATTGAACCCATGTCTCCAGCATTGGCAGGTGGATTCTGTACCACCTACCCTCCAGGGAGAAACTCATGCATATACATACATACATACATACACACACACATACACACACACACACACACACACACACACACACACACACACATATATTTATATATTTTTTCTTCTGTACCACAAACCCACTTCATTAGCCTCTCTGAATATGTATCACAAATAGGGCTAGTTTTCTCTATACCACCTTTATTGCTACCAGTGTATAATTGATCTCTTAGTTAAAAGTGTGAACTCTGATTTCCTGAATTCAAATCTCAGTTCTAACACATACTAGCTTGATTAGGAATGCAACTCAGACACTTAAGTTTCAAATCTGAAATATGGAGACAATAATAACTTTGAAGCCAGTTACTTCTTAATGAGGTAAGCTCCCAGGTGTTCTCTTTGTTTCTAAACCTGTCTTCCCTCCCTGCCATATTTGCCCTCCAATCCATAAAACATAATTCTTTAAAACACAAATCTTCTTATCATTCTGGTCAAATGCTCCTACCACTGAAATCAGGTATAGAATAAAATCTAAGGTTCATACTCTAGCAGATAATCAAAACTCTGTCTACCTCTATTCAGAATATTTTTTTAATTTTTATTGGAATATAATTGCTTTATAATATTGTATTCATTTCTTCTGTACAGTAAAGTGAATCAGCCATAAGTGTGTGTGTATATATCCCCTCTTTAGTGGATTTTCTTCCGATTTAGGTCACCACAGAGCACTAAGTAGATAGAGCTCCCTAAGCTGTATAGTAGTTTCCCATTAATAATAGAGGCCAGGTCTCCTGCATTACAGGCAGGATTTTTTTTTTTTTAACCATCTGAACCATCAGGGATATCCATCTACTTTATACATAGTATCAGTAGTGTATATATGTCAATCTAATCTCCCAATTCATTCCATCTCCCCTCCCCATCTCGGTGCCCAAAAGTTTGTTCTCCACCTCT
Source organism: Bos mutus (assembly GCF_027580195.1). Lineage (NCBI taxonomy): Eukaryota > Metazoa > Chordata > Mammalia > Artiodactyla > Bovidae > Bos > Bos mutus. The sequence goes on from NC_091632.1 coordinate 75,841,033, forward strand.
GTGTCTCTTATTTCTGCTTTGCAAATAAGATCTGTACCATCTTCCTCAGTTCCATGGATATGCATTAATATACAATATCTGTTTTTCTCTTTCTGACTTACTTCACTCTGTATGACAGTCTCTAGGTCTATCCACTCCTGTCATTACAAATGACCCAATTTCATTTCTTTTTATGCCTGAGTAACCTCCCATTGTGAATATGTACCACATCTTCTTTACCCATTCTTCTTAAGTTGCTTCCGTGTCCTGGCTACTATAAATGGTGATGCTACTATGAACATGAAATAAACTCTAAATGGATTAAAGACCTAAATTAAAGGCCATAAACCACTATAAATCTCTTAAGGGAAACCATAAGCAGAACACTCTGACATAAATCATGGAAAGATTTTTGACCCACCTCCTAGAGTAATGGACATAAAAACAAAAATAATCAAATCAGACCTAATTAAACTTAAAAGCTTCTGCATAGCAAAAGAAACCATAAATGAGGCAAAAAGACAACCCTCAGGATAGGAGACGGTATTTACAAATGAAGCAACAGACAATACATTAATCTCCAAAATAATATAAATAAATCATTCAGCTCAATATCAAAAAACAAAACAACTCAATCAAAAAATGGTTGGAAGACCAAAATAGGTATTTCTCCAAAGAAGACATACAGATGGGCTTCTCAGAACATATGGTTGCCTACTTTCCCACTTGTTTTTTTTTTTCCTCCACAAAACCACATCTAGGATGCCTTAACCATCTCAAGCTTAACCCCACCTCAGAGTCTGTGTACTCAGTATCCTTCATGTCTAAACACTTTTTGGTCCCTTGTTTCATTTAGGATAATCTTTGAGTAGAATGTCCTAAGTGAGGCTTACTCTTACCTACAGAAATCTCAGCTGATTTCTTTGTATTCAATAGCATTTTTCACTAACTAGCACTTGTATTTTTTATATGTTCATTTGGATAATAGTCATGTACACTTAGGACAAAGATATTTGTGTTTTATTTGCTATATTGCCAGTACAATAATAACAAGTGTGCAATTCCATTGATTGGACCTAACAGAAGAGAAGATATTAAGAAGAGCTGGCAAGAATACACAGAACTGTACAAAAGAGATCTTCATGACCCAGATAATCACGATGGCATGATCACTCACCTAGAGCCAGACATCCTGGAATGTGAAGTCAAGTGGGCTTTAGGAAGCATCACTTCAAGCAAACCTAGTGGAGATGATGGAATTCCAGTTGAGCTATTTCAAATCCTAAAAGATGATACTGTGAAAGTGCTGCACTCAATATGCCAGCAAATTTGGAAAGCTCAGCAGTGCCCACAGGGCTGGAAAAGGTGTTTTCATTCCAATCCCTAATAAAGGCAATGTCAAAAAATGCTCAAACTACTGCACAATTGCACTCATCTCTAACACACTAGTAAAGTAATGCTGAAAATTCTCCAATCCAAGTTTCAACAATACATGAACCGTGAATTTCCAGATGTTCAAGATGGATTTAGAAAAGGCAGAGGAACCAGAGGTCAAATTGCCAACATCTGTAGGTCATCAAAAAAGCAAGAGAGTTCCAGAAAAACATCTATTTCTGCTTTATTGACTATGCCAAAGCCTTTGACTGTGTGGTTCACAATAAACTGTGGAAAATTCTTCAAGAAATGGGAATACCAGACCACCTGACCTGCCTCCTGAGAAATCTCTATGTAGGTCAGGAAGCAACCGTTAGAACTGGACATGGAACAACAAACTGGTTCCAAATAGGAAAAGAAGTACGTCAAGGGTGCATATTGTCACGCTGCTTATTTAACTTAAATGCAGAGTACATCATGAAAAATACTGGGCTAGGCTGTGAAAAGAGACAAATAAGGTCACTACATAATGATCAAAGGATCAATCCAAGAAGAAGATATAACAATTATAAATATATATGCACCCAACACGGGAGCACCACAGTACGTAAGACAAATGCTAACAAGTATGAAAGGAGAAATTAACAATAACACAATAATAGTGGGAGACTTTAATACCCCACTTACACCTATGGATAGATCAGCTAAACAGAAAATCAACAAGGAAACACAAACTTTAAACGATACAATAGACCAGTTAGACCTAATTGATATCTACAGGACATTTCATCCCAAAACAATAAATTTCACCTTTTTCTCAAGCGCACATGGAACCTTCTCCAGGATAGATCACATCCTGGGTCATAAAGCTAGCCTTGGTAAATTCAAAAAAATAGAAATCATTCCAAGCATTTTTTCTGACCACAATGCAGTAAGATTAGATCTCAATTACAGGAGAAAAACTATTAAAAATTCCAACATATGGAGGCTGAACAACACGCTGCTGAATAACCAACAAATCACAGAAGAAATAAAAAAAGAAATCAAAATTTGCATAGAAACGAATGAAAATGAAAACACAACAACTCAAAACCTGTGGGACACGGTAAAAGCAGTCCTAAGGGGAAAGTTCATAGCAATACAGGCACACCTCAAGAAACAAGAAAAAAGTCAAATAAATAACCTAACTCTACACCTAAAGCAACTAGAAAAGGAAGAAATGAAGAACCCCAGGGTTAGTAGAAGGAAAGAAATCTTAAAAATTAGAGCAGAAATAAATGCAAAAGAAACAAAAGAGACCATAGCAAAAATCAACAAAACCAAAAGCTGGTTCTTTGAAAGGATAAATAAAATTGACAAACCATTAGCCAGACTCATCAAGAAACAAAGGGAGAAAAATCAAATCAACAAAATTAGAAACGAAAATGGGGAGATACAGAAATACAAAGGATCATAAGAGACTACTATCAACAATTATATGCCAATAAAATGGACAACGTGGAAGAAATGGACAAATTCTTAGAAAAGTACAACTTTCCAAAACTGGACCAGGAAGAAATAGAAAATCTTAACAGACCCATCACAAGCACGGAAATTGAAACTATAATCAAAAATCTTCCAGCAAACAAAAGCCCTGGTCCAGACGGCTTCACAGCTAAATTCTACCAAAAATTTAGAGAAGAGCTAACACCTATCCTGCTCAAACTCTTCCAGAAAATTGCAGAGGAAGGTAAACTTCCAAACTCATTCTATGAGGCCACCATCACCCTAATACCAAAACCTGACACAGATGCCACAAAAAAAGAAAACTACGGGCCAATATCACTGATGAACATAGATGCAAAAATCCTTAACAAAATTCTAGCAATCAGAATCCAACAACACATTAAAAAGATCATACACCATAATAAAGTGGGCTTTATCCCAGGGATGCAAGGATTCTTCAATATCCGAAAATCAAACAATGTAATACACTACATTAACAAATTGAAAAATAAAAACCATATGATTATCTCAATAGATGCAAAGAAAGCCTTTGACAAAATTCAACATCCATTTATGATAAAAACTCTCCAGAAAGCAGGAATAGAAGGAACATACCTCAACATAATAAAAGCTATATATGACAAACCCACAGCAAACATTATCCTCAATGGTGAAAAATTGAAAGCATTTCCTCTAAAGTCAGGAATAAGACAAGGGTGCCCACTTTCACCATTACTATTCAACATAGTTTTGGAAGTTTTGGCCACAGCAATCAGAGCAGAAAAAGAAATAAAAGGAATCCAAATTGGAAAAGAAGAAGTAAAACTCTCACTATTTGCAGATGACATGATCCTCTACATAGAAAACCCTAAAGATTCCACCAGAAAATTAGTAGAACTAATCAATGACTATAGTAAAGTTGCAGGATATAAAATCAACACACAGAAATCCCTTGCATTCCTATACACTAATAATGAGAAAACAGAAAGAAAAATTAAGGAAACAATTCCATTCACCATTGCAAGGAAAGAATAAAATAGGAATATATCTACCTAAAGAAACTAAAGACCTATATATAGAAAACTATAAAACACTGGTGAAAGAAATCAAAGAGGACACTAATAGATGGAGAAATATACCATATTCATGGATTGGAAGACTCAATATAGTGAAAATGAGTATACTACCCAAAGCAATTTATAGATTCAACGCAATCCCTATCAAGCTACCAACAGTATTCTTCACAGAGCTAGAACAAATAATTTCACAATTTGTATGGAAATACAAAAAACCTCGAATAGCCAAAGCTATCTTGAGAAAGAGGAATGGAACTGGAGGAATCAACCTACCTGACTTCAGGCTCTACTACAAAGCCACAGTTATCAAGACAGTATGGTACTGGCACAAAAAAAGAAATATTGATCAATGGAATAAAATAGAAAGCCCAGAGATAAATCCACGCACATATGGACACCTTATCTTTGACAAAGCAGGCAAGAATATACAATGGATTAAAGACAATCTCTTTAACAAGTGGTGCTGGGAAATCTGGTCAACCACTTGTAAAAGAATGAGACTAGACCACTTTCTAACACCATACACAAAAATAAACTCAAAATGGATTAAAGATCTAAACGTAAGACCAGAAACTATAAAACTCCTAGAGGAGAACATAGGCAAAACACTCTCCGACATACATCACAGCAGGATTCTCTATGACCCACCTCCCAGAACATTGGAAATAAAAACAAAAATAAACAAATGGGACCTAATTAACCTTAAAAGCTTCTGCACATCAAAGGAAACTATTAGCAAGGTGAAAAGACAGCCTTCAGAATGGGAGAAAATAATAGCAAATGAAGCAACTGACAAACAACTAGTCTCAAAAATATACAAGCAACTCCTACAGCTCAACTCCAGAAAAATAAACGACCCAATCAAAAAATGGGACAAAGAACTAAATAGACATTTCTCCAAAGAAGACATACAGATGGCTAACAAACACATGAAAAGATGCTCAACATCACTCATTATCAGAGAAATGCAAATCAAAACCACTATGAGGTACCATTTCACACCAGTCAGAATGGCTGCGATCCAAAAGTCTACAAATAATAAATGCTGGAGAGGGTGTGGAGAAAAGGAACCCTCTTACACTGTTGGTGGGAATGCAAACTAGTACAGCCATTATGGAGAACAGTGTGAGATTCCTTAAAAACTGGAAATAGAACTGCCTTATGATCCAGCAATCCCACTGCTGGGCATACACACTGAGGAAACCAGAAGGGAAAGAGACACGTGTACCCCAATGTTCATCGCAGCACTGTTTATAATAGCCAGGACATGGAAGCAACCTAGATGTCCATCAGCAGATGAATGGATAAGAAAGCAGTGGTACATATACACAATGGAGTATTACTCAGCCATTAAAAAGAATACATTTGAATCAGTTCTAATGAGGTGGATGAAACTGGAGCCTATTATACAGAGTGAAGTAAGCCAGAAGGAAAAACATAAATACAGTATACTAACGCATATATATGGAATTTAGAAAGATGGTAACAATAACCCGTGTATGCGAGACAGCAAAAGAGACACTGATGTATAGAACAGTCTTATGGACTCTGTGGGAGAGGGAGAGGGTGGGAAGATTTGGGAGAATGGCATTGAAACATGTAAAATATCATGTAAGAAACGAGTTGCCAGTCCAGGTTCAATGCACGATACTGGATGCTTGGGGCTAGTGCACTGGGACGACCCAGAGGGATGGTATGGGGAGGAGGAGGAGGAGGGTTCAGGTTGGGGAACACATGTATACCTGTGGCGGATTCATTTTGATATTTGGCAAAACTAATACAATTATGTAAAGTTTAAAAATAAAATAAAATTAAAAAAAATAAAATAAAATAAAATTACTTGCAGAAAATAAAATAAAATTTAAAAGTCAAAAAAAAAAAAAAAAAAAAGAAAGAAAAATACTGGGCTGAATGAAGCACAAGCTGGAATCGAAATTGCTGGGAGAAATATCAATAACCTTAGATATGCAGATGACACCACCCGTATGGCAGAAAATGAGGAAGAACTAAAGAGCCTCTTGATGAAAGTGAAAGAGGAGAGTGAAAAAGTTGGCCTAAAACTCAACATTCAGAAAACTAAGATTATGGCATCCAGTCCCATCACTTCATGGCAAATAGAGGAGGAAACAGTGGAGACAGTGGCTGACTTTATTTTTCTCGGCTCCAAAATCACTGCAAATTGTGATTGCAGCCATGAAATTAAAAGACACTTACTCCTTGGAAGGAAAGTTATGACCAACCTAGACAGCATATTAAAAAGTAGCAACATTACTTTGCCAACAAACGTCCATCTAGTCAAGGCTATGGTTTTTCCAGTAGTCATGTATGGATGTGAGAGTTGTACTCTAAAGAAATCTGAGTGCCAAAGACTGATGCTTTTGAACTGTGATATTGGAGAAGACTCTTGAGAGTCCCTTGGACTGCAAGGAGATCCAACTAGTCCATCCTAAAGATCAGTCTAGGTGTTCATTGGAAGGACTGATGTTGAAGCTGAAACTTCAATACTTTGGCCATCTTATGTGAAGAGCTGACTCATTTGAAAAGACTCTGATGCTGGGAAAGACTGAAGGTAGGAGGAGAAGGGGATGACAGAAGATGAGATGGTTGGATGGCATCACAAACTCAATGGAGATGAGTTTGGGTAAATCCGGGAGTTGGTGATGGACAGGTAGGCCTGGTATGCTGTAGTCCATGGGGTTGCAAAGGGTCAAATACAACTGAGTGACTGAACTGAACTGAACTGAATGCCATTGATTAAATAAACTAAAACAGAACAATCTTTGCATGATCTCTCTGTTAAAGACAGAGAACTTTGTACAAAACTCTTGTAGGTTGGAAGGCTTTAATGGTAAATCATGCAATTTTATCAGATATGTGTATATACTTAAATAACCCAATATGTTTGTACTTATATTTATGTATATGTGTATATATATGTATGTGTGTATATATATATATATATATATAGTATTGTACAGAAACTCTCTACCCCTTTTTTTTTCTGTTGAGTTTTATTTCAAACAAAGAGGCAGAATAGTGTGAATATTTCTTATTTGATTCAAGACTATTTTAAACAAAAGGAAAATGCCAGTTAAGTGGTGAATTTAGAATTCAGTGACTCAGTGCAAAAGCTATCAAAGTGTGTTATTTTATTGTGTAAGTTTTTTTTTTTTTTTTTTCCTGGTACAATCTAGATTTATATGTCACATAGGAGAATTGAAAAAGAGACATTCTGTATTTAAGGAATTTGGTTTATTCCTATAGGAACCTTTTGGCAATGAGTTGTGTGAGAGAAAATGACTAAGAATTTCAGATTCTAATGCTCTGCTATTTGTTCTCTTCTTTTCTTTTCAATGTTCCAGTGTCTTGAACAATTTAAATGATTGAGATTTCAACTATGTGATTAAAAGGCCTGACAAACTACATTTCTACTTTCAAATGTTAAGAAAGAAAAAGCAACACACAAAACAGTATCTGATTAATTCCAGTTTCATTTTGAGGTACTTTGAAAAAAGTTAATGCTGAAACTTCTCTCCATGCAATTTTTTTTTTAATTTTGTAATGTCCACATTTTATTCTTGCTATTTATATTTATGAACAGTATCTTTCTGAAGTTTAGGATTTTTCTTTTAGGTCTATAGCTTTTACAATTTAAAAGGAGAATTCATAACCTATAATTTAGGCCTAATATTACAAAAGATAATTTCTGCTGAGAGAATTATTATTAAAAAAAGAAACTTCAATTTAGCATGTTTCCTTTGGAAGGAAATCTTTACTTTACAGAAAACAAAGGAGAAAAGACAATAGTTCCTGTGGTCCCTTTAATTTCTGTGGCATTAAATGCAATGGGTTCTTTTTCAGCTCCAATTTATTTACTTGAACCTTCTACTTTACTTAATATAGCTAAAGTTTTCTTAATTTTATTTTTTTTCCAAAAAGCCAACTCACTGTTTTGTCAATTCTGTTTTGATTCTCTATTTTATTATTCCCATCCTTTTGCTAACTTTAAACTTGTTTTTATTCTAACTTAGTATGATAAATTAGGTTTCTTTCAAATCATTCTTCTTTTTAATGTAGATATGTATTGCTAAAATAAATATCTTAGTCCACTTAGGACTGCTTTTATTACGTCTTACTGACTCTAGCAGTCTTGGGAGGTGCAACATGTTTTGGAGGGGGTCACCATTACCCAAGGAGGGAACACAGCCCCACCCATTAGCAGACAATAGGATTAAAGATTTACTGAGCATGCTCTTGCCCACGAGGGCAAGCCCCAGTTTTCCCTACAACCAGTCCCTCCTATCAGGAAGCTTTCACAAGCCTCTTATCCTCATCCATTAGAGGGCAGACAGAAGGAAATACAGTCACAGGAAACTAACCAAAGTGATCATATGGACCACAGCCTTGTGTAACTCGGTGAAACTAGGAGCCATGGCGCGTACAGCCACCCAAGAAGGAGGGGCCATGGTAGAGATTTCTACAAAATGTAGTCCACTGGTGAGGAGGATGGCAAGCCACTTCAGCATTAATGTCTTCAGAACTCTGTGAATGGTATGAAAAGGCAAAGATATGACACTGAAAGATTAATTCCTCAGGTTCGTAGCTGCCTGATAGGCTACTGGAGAAGAACAGAGAAATAGCTCCAGAAGGAATGAGGAGGCTGAGTCAAAGATGAAACAACACACAGCTGTGGCTGTGTCTGGCATTGAAAGTAAACTACAATGCTGTGAAAAACAATATTTCATAGGAACCTGGAATGTTAGGTCCATGAATCAAGGTAAACTGGAAGTGATCAAACAGGAGATGGCAAGAGTAAACATCAACATTTTAGGAATCAGTGAACTTAAATGGACAAGATTGGGTGAATTTAATTCAGATGACAATTATATCTACTTCTGTGGGGGAAAATCCCTGAAAAGAAATGCAGTAGCACTCAGAGTCAACAGAAGAGTCCAAAATACAGCACTTGGATGCAATTTCAAAAACAGAATGATCTCAGTTCATTTCCAAGGCAAACCATTCAATATCACAATAATCCAAGTCCATGCCCCAACCATTAATGCTGAAGAAGCTGAGGTTGAGTGATTCTATGATAACTTATAAGGCCTTCTAGCACTAACACCCCAAAAAGATGGTCTTTTCAGAAACATAGTGGATTGGAATGAAGAAAAATGAAGTCAAGAGATACCTGGAGTAACAGGCAAGTGTGGCCTTGGAGTTCAAAATGAGGCAGGGTAAAGGCTAACACAGTTTTGCCAAGAGAACTCATTTCTCATAGCAAACACCCTCTTCCAACAACACAAGAGAAGACTTTACACAAGGACATCACCACATGGACAATACTGAAATCAGGTTGATTATATTCTTTGCAGCCAAAGATGGAGAAGCTCTATAGAGTCAGCAGAATCAAGACTGGAAACCGACTGTGGCTCAGATCATGAACTCCTTATTGCAAAATTCAGACTTAAATGGAAGAAAGTAGGGAAAACAACAAGCAATTCAGATATGAATGAAATCAAACCCCTTATGATTATATAGTGGAAGTGACACAAAATTTCAAGGGATTAAATCTGATAGAGCACCTGAATATCTATGGACAGAGGTTGATAATATTATACAGAAGGCAGTCAATCAAGACCATCCCCAAGAAAAAGAAATGCAGAAAGGCAAAACAGTTGTCTGAGGAGACCTTACAAATAGCTGAGAAAAGAAGAGAAGTGAAAGGCAAAGAAGAAAAGGAAAGATATACCTATCTGAATACAGAGTTCCAAAGAATAGCAAGGAGAGATAAGAAAGCCTCCCTAAGTTAATAATGCAAAGAAATAGAGGAAAAGAATAGAATGGGGAAGACTAGAGATCTCTTCAAGAAAATTAGAAATACCAAGGGAAAAGCTTCAAGCAAAGATGGGCACAATAAAGAACAGAAACAATATGGACCTAAAAGAAGCAAAAAATATTAAGAAGAGTTAGCAAGAATACACAGAGAAAAAATACAAAAAAGATGTCAATGACCCAGATAACCATGATGGTGTAACCACTCACCTAGAGACAGACGTTTTGGAGTGCAAAGTCAAGTAGGGCTTAGGAAGCATCACTTCAAATAAAGCTAGTGGAGGTCATGGGATTCCAGCTGAGCTATTTCAAATCCTAAAAGGTGATGCTGTTACAGTTCTTCACTCAATATGCAAGCAAAGTAGGAAAACTCAGCAATGGCCACAGAATTGGAAAAGGTCCGTTTTCTTTCCAGTCCCAAAGACCAGTTCCAACGAATGTTCAAACTACCACACAATTGCCCTCATTTCACATGCTAGCAAAGTAATGCTCAAAATTCTCCAAGCTAGGCTTCAACATTACACAAACTGAAAACTTCCAGATGTACAAGCTGGATTTAGAAAAGGAAGAGGGACCAGAAATCAAATTGCCAGAATGTGTTGGATCACAGGAAAGCAAGGGAATTACAGAAAACAATATCCACTTCTGCCTCATTGACTATGCTAAAAGCTTTGACTCCACATTCCAGGATGTCTGGCTCTAGCTGAGTGATCACACCATAATGGTTATCTGGGTCATGAAGATCTTTTTTGTATATGTATTCTGTGTATTCTTTCACCTCTTCTTAATATTTTCTGCTTCTGTTAGGTCCATACCATTTCTGCCCTTTATTGTGCTCATCTTTCCATGAAATGTTCCCTTGGTATCTCTAATTTTCTTGTAGAGATCTCTAGTCTTTCCCATTCTATTGTTTTCCTCTATTTCTTCGCATTGATCACTGAGGAATGCTTTCTTATCTCTGCTTGCTATTCTTTGGAACTCTGCATCCAAATGGGTATATCTTTCCTTTTCTCCTTTGCCTTTAGCTTCTCTTCTTTTCTCAGCTATTTGTAAGGCCTCCTCAGACAACTGTTTTGCTTTTTTGCATTTCTTTTCCATGGGGATGGTCTTGATCACTGGCTCCTGTACAATGTCATGAACATCTGTCCATAGTTCTTCAGGCACTCTAATCAGATCGAATCCCTGGAATCTATTTGTCACTTCCACTGTATAATCATAAGGATTTGATTAGGTCATACCTGAATGGTCTAGTGGTTTTCCCTATTTTCTCCCATTTCAGTCTGAATTTTTCAATAAGTGTTGATGATCTGAGCCACAGTCAGCTCCCAGTCTTATTTTTGCTGACTATATAGATCTTTTCCATCTTTGGCTGCAAAGTATATAATCAATATGATTTTAGTATTGTCCATCTGGTGATGTCCATGTGTAGAGTCTTCTCTTGTATTGTTGCAAGAGGGTGTTTGCTATGACAAGTGAGTTCTCTTTGCAAAACTCTGTTAGACTTTGCCCTGCTTCATTTTGAACTCCAAGGCCACACTTGCCTGTTACTCCAGATATCACTTGACTTCCTACTTTTGCATTCCAGTCCCCTATGATGAAAAGGATTTTTTTTTTTTTTTTTGGGGGTTAGTTCTAGAAGGTCTTGTAGGTTTTCATAGAACCATTCAAATTCAGCTTCTTCAGCATTAGTGGTTGGGGCATAGACTTGGATTATTGTGATATTGAATGGTTTGCCTTGGAAATGGACAGAGCTCATTCTGTCATTTTTGAGTTTGTACCCACATACTGCATTTTTGGCTCTTTTGTTGACTCTGAGTGCTACTGCCTTTCTTCTAAGGGATTATTCCCCACAGTAGCAGATGTAATAGTCATCTGAATTAAACTCACCCATTCCCATCCATTTTAGTTTACTGATTCCTAAAATGTCGATGTTCACTCTTGCCAACATCTGTTTGACCACTTCTAATTTACCTTGATTCATGGACATAACATTCCATGTTCGTATGCAATACTGCTATTTACAGCATTAGACTTTACTTCCACCACCAGTCACATCCACAACTGGGTGTTGTTTTTGCTTTGGCTCCATTTCTTCATTCTTTCTGGAGTTATTTCTCCACTCTTCTCCAGTAGCATATTAGGCATCTACCAACCTGGGAAATTCATCTTTCAGTGTCATATATTTTGGCCTTTTTATACTGTTCATGGGGTTCTGAAGGCAATAATATTGAAGTGGTTTGCCATTCCCTTCTCCAGTGGACCACATTTTGTCAGGACTCCCCACCACGATCCATCCATCTTGGGTGGTCCTACAGCATGGCTCGCAGTTTCATTGAATTAGACAAGGCTGTGGTCCATGTGATCAGTTTGACTAGTTTTCTTTAATTTTGGTTTTCCTGTGAAATGCTGGGCAGGATGAACCGCAACTTGCAATGCCAGGCTGGGTGAAGTGCAAGCTGGAATCAAGAATGCCAGGAGAAATATCAGTAACTTCATATAGTCATATGACATCACCCTTATGGCAGAAAGTGGGGAGGAATTAAAGAGCCTCTTGATGAAAGTGAACGAGGAGAGTGAAAATGCTGGCCTAAAACTCAACATTCAGAAAATGAAATCATGGCATCTGGTCCCATCACTTTATGGCAAATAGATGGGGAAAGTGTGGAAACAGTGACAGACTATTTTCTTGGTCTCTAAAACCACTACAAATGGTGACTACAGTCATGAAATTAAAAGACGTTTACTCCTTGGAAGAAAAGCTATGACCCACCTAGACAGCATATTAAAAAGCAGAGACATGACTTTGCTGACAAAGTTCCATCTATTCAAAACTATGGTTTTTCCAGTAGTCATGATGGATGTGAGAGTTGGACTATAAAGAAAGCTGAGCACTGAAGAATTGATGCTTTTAAACAGTGGTGTTGGAGAAGACTCTTGACAGTCCCTTGGACAGTAAGGAGATCAAACCAATCAATCCTAAAGAAAATCACTCCTGAATGTCCATTAGAATGACTGCTGCTGAAGCTGAAACTCCAATACCTTGGCCACCTGATGCGAAAGAATTGACTTTTTGGATAAGACCCAGATGCTAGGAAATATTGAAGGCTGGTGAAGAAGGGACAACAGAGGATGAGATGGTTGGATGGCATCACCATCTTGATGCATGTGAATTTGAGTAAGCTCTGGGAGTTGGTGATGGACATGAAAACCTGGCATGCTGCAGTCCATGAGGTTGCAAAGAGTTGGACATGACTGAGTGTCTGAACTGGACTGAAAGGCTTTGACTCTATGGATCATTACAAACTGTGGAATACTCTTCAAGAGATGGGAATACCATACCACCTTACTTGCCTCCTGAGAAACCTAATTACATGTTAAGAAACATAGTTAGAAATGGACATGGAACAACAGACTGGTTCAAATTTGGGAAAGGTGTACTTCAAGGTTGTACATTGTCACCCTGCTTATTTAACTTCTATACAGAGTATATCACGTGAAATGCCAGGCTGAATGAAGCACAAGGTGGAATCAAGATTGTTGGGAAAATTATCAACAACCTTTAATGTACAGATGACATCACCATAATAGCAGAAAGAGGAAAACAAACAAACAACTAAAGAGCCTCATGATGAAGGTGAAAGAGAGGAATGAAAAAGCTGGCTTAAAACTCAGCATTCCAAAATGAAGTTCATGGCAAATAGATGAGGAAACAATGAAAACAGCGACAGACTATTTTCTTGAGCTCCAAACCACTGCAGATGGTGACTGCAGCCATGAAATTAAAAGATGCTTGCTCTTTAGAAGAAAAGCTATGACAAACCTAGACAGTGTATTGAAAAGCAGAGACAACACTTTGCTGATAAACATCCATATAGTTAAAGCTATGGTTTTTCCACTAGTCATGTGTGAATGTGAGAGTTGGACCATAAGGAAGTCTGAATGCCAAAGAACTGATCATTTCAAACTGTGATGTTGGAGAAGAACTCAATGTACATGAGTTTGAGCAAGCTCCAGGAGATGAAGGACAAGGAAGCCTGGTGTGCTGTAGTCCATGGGTTTGCAAAGAGTTGAATGCAACTGAATGACTGAACAACAGCAGTATGAATTTTAGTATGTTGTGTGTTTATTTTTATGTCTCTAAATATATTTTCTGATTTTCTTTTGATTTTTTCTTGAGCCATTATTTGCATAGGAATGTATTTTTTGCTTTTCATGAGTCTCTGAATTTTCCACTTTTCCTTCTTATTGGTTAATAATTATTGACTTCAGTTTCATATAATGAGTTGTAAAACTTACTTGATATGATTTCACTATGAAAAATTGTCAGAATTTGGATAACCTAGAAAATTGAATATGATTTTAGAATCATGCAACATATCAATTATGTACTATAAAGAAATAGTAAATTTGAAAAGAGCAATGACTATGGATATTGAAATAATGATAATAATAAAATTTTCCAACAAATATAAGCATAGGCACAGATCGCTTCTCTGGTAAATTTTATCAAGCACATAAAGAAGAATGAATGCCAGTCTTTCTCAAACCATTCCTAAATTTTGAAGAAAAAGGAAAGCTGTACACAGGGTTATTGTTACTCATTTTATGAGGCCACTGTTACCTGGATACATGCCAGAGTCCAGCTCCAGCAGCCAGGGAATCAGCCTGAAGGGGTGAGCGGTGTCGGTGGATGATGATGTAGTCTCTGACTCAAAGTACGGAACTACATGTTTATTTCAAGCTTCAGGTTCTCTTTTATACTTTGACCAAAGCATTAGGTCAGAGGTTTGACATTTTCAGTTTCCCCCATCCAGGTTTACTGTCTCCACAAATCATTGTTGTCCTAGGAACAGAGTTCCTGCTTCAGTGATTCTCTCAGAATCAGCTTTACTGTCTGTTATCTACTTTCTCTTATGTGTCCTATACTTAACTTGTGATTACATTGTAACTCATGCTACATTCCTCAGTTTATTTCTTATCTTTCTAAATCCTGTTTGCCCCTAGCATCTTAAGATCACTATCTCCTAAAAAGGCTTCTAGCTATTCTTAATTATTCCTAAGTCCTAAACTCAACAAACTTCTTTTGCCATAAATATTTCCCTCACAAACAGGCCTCAGAAAACAATCCTTCCCACGGCCTCAAGCTGCGCCTACGTGCTCATCCTAGGATATTCTTTGTAAAGATCCTTGAACAAATTTCAATGGTTACTTTATAGATTATTTTCTGGGCACAACTATAGAAGGCTTTATGCTTTCTCATGCTTCTCTCAAGCACCTTAACATTCTTTCCAGCAAACTCAACCGAAGAAAGGAAAGAACAAGTCAGAATCACAAGAGCTAACTCCTTCATCCTGGGTCCGTGCCTGCGGGATGAGGAGAGGGGGTTGGGGGCTGTGCCTCCATTTTGTCAGTAATATCTAATACGGCTCCCAACAGATACTAAAATCAAACAAAGACCTTGCACTAAAAGAAATTACAGATCAATAGCCTGTAATGCAAAAATCCTCACACATATATAGTCAACTGACCTCAACAAAGATGCCAAGAATACAGAATGATGAAAGGAAATCTCTTCAACAGATTGTATCAGGAAAACTGGATATTCATATGCAAAATACTGAAATTGTATCTCTTACACCTGTCAAAGATCAACTCAGAATGGACCAAGAACTTAAATGAAAGACCTAAAACTGTAAAACTCCTAGAAGAAAACATAAACAGGTTCTAGACATCTGTTTTTACAATGTCTTGAACATACACCAAAAAAGTAGGACAGAAGTTAAATAGACAAAGAACTATATTAAATTAAAAAGCTTCTACCCATCACAGGAAAAAAAAAAAACAAATCAAGAGTGAAAGGCAACCTATGGAGTGGGAGGAAATATTTACAAACCATTTATCTGAGAAGGAGTTTATATAAAAAATGTGTAAGACACAACTCAACAACAACAAAAGCAGAGACACATAACTCAAAAATGGTCAAACGACTTGAACAGATAAATGGCCAACAATTATTTGAAAAAGTGTTCAAATTCTAGAGATCTGTGTAGTAGCTGTAGTTAAGGACATGGTACTGCATACTTCAATTTGTTTTTAGAAAGTAGATCTCATGTTAAGCATTCTAACTATACATACAAAGATAATAATAAAAGGAAAAAGACTCATACTGAGACAATGAATATATTTGTTATCTTGATTTAGGGACAGCAGCATAGATGTACACATACGCCCAAACCCATCTAGTTGTATATGAAACATTTCTGTATTAAATATTTTGTGTATCAGTTATACCTCAATAAAGCGGTTAATAGGAGAAAGTATAATTTATGAACAATACACAAATTTGCCCTATCACTTCTTAGGTCTCTACTGAAAAGTTAAACTCTGCAAAATCTAGAAATACTCTTAAAGTGTCCTAATTGAAGTTCTAATTGAAAAAAAAACATCCAACAAATACTTTGGTTTCAGAAATCAAAGGAAACTACTTTTGCGTGCCCAATGGTGAATGAAGATTTTATTACATATAGACTTCACTTTTGTTCCTTGTTCCTCTGCCCAGCTTAGTGACTACATACTTCAGAAATTAAACCTTGCCCATAGTATTTTCCTGGAAGAATTTCAAAGTTTGAGGAAAATACTCCCTATATCTTTTTATTTCTCTTCTTTCACCCTCCTGTTTATTGCAGCAGATAGACACACAAATACACACACACCTCCATACCATTACTCCTTCTGGGAATTAATGTCCCTAAATATAAAAGAAGACATCATATATTTTTCTTCTTCTATATTGTTCTTACCCCCATTGCTATAATTGGCAAAGACACAACTCTTAATTATGCTAATCTGTAATCCTCTCCTTTTCTCTCTCTTCCTCTCCATGTGTTTTAATTGTTCATAAGAAAAATATGTCATGAATTCAATGATTTCTTTTAAGTTTGGAAGGATATAAACCTTAAAAGAAAAATCCAAGTTAAATCCAGATACTACAAGAAGAAACCTAAGAGACTCCAAAATGAAAAGATAACATGAAATGACAATTAAAAGACCAGTTCACTTTCGTAGATGGATCTGGTAAGCAAGTAACTACACAGATGACAAAGTAGTCGATCTTTCACACTGTGTCATCAGTAGTGTCAATTCTATTCATTATGAAGACACAATTATTGGCCTAATTAATCAAGCAAAAACTCACATGTGCAGCGTAGATGTAAATGTGAATCTGTCCCTTTTCCCTTGTTCAGGAGAACAAAGTTCCTAATAAGGAGTATAAGATAAAATTTTGATGTCATTTTCTTTTGATCATTCCTCAAAAAAAGAGATGAGATTTTGAAGATGCTCACTTCAGTGCCCTCAGCTAAAAATGAGATGCTGTGAAGTCTGTAGGGAAAAGACCTTTTATAACTTCTCTAAAATGACTTTGAACACAAAGTTGCCTAAAACTCAAAAGTGGCATGAAGGGCTCATGTTGTTACTTAATTGCAAAAATCACATTTTACTGTATTATACACAATTAGTGGGTTATGATAAAAAGTTAGTGATATTTTTAAGCTGAAGAATTCTATTTCAGGTAGGCAAAGACTGTCAAGGACTGGAACACAACAACAGAGTGTCTCCTAATTTTCCTTAATTTTGTCCTAGGATCATCAATTACTAATACTTAAAAAAAAATGATTTTTTTAGGAACAGGATTAATCATTCCAAAAGTATTAAATATTTCATTTTTAACCAGTTAATATTTTAAAGAATATCTTGTTTCCAATTTTTATAATGTCAGATTATAATTGTGGCGGCTGCTGCTGCTGCTAAGTCGCTTCAGTCATGTCCAGCTCTGTGCGACCCCATAGACAGCAGCCCACCAGGCTCCCCCATCCCTGGGATTCTCCAGGCAAGAACACTGGAGTGGGTTGCCATTTCCTTCTCCAATGCTTGAAAGTGAAAAGTGAAAGTGAAGTCGTTCAATTGTGTCTGACTCTTCACGACCCCATGGACGGCAGCCTACCAGGCTCCTCCGTCCACGGGATTTTCCAGGCAAGAGTACTGGAGTGGGGTGCCATTGCCTTCTCCGATAATTGTGGCTATTCATCTTAAAACAAACAAACCAAAAGAATCATACGTAATAGTCTCTAATATTGGTATCGTTGATTGAATGACTATGAAATATGCTTTTTTTTTAGTTCAGTTCAGTTCAATCGCTCAGTAGTGTCTGATTCTTTGCAACCCCATGGACGGCAGCATGCCAGGTTTCCCTGTCCATCACCAACTCCCAGAGCTTACTCAAACTCAGGTCCATATAGTGAGTGATGCCATCCAGCCATATCATCCTCTGTCTTCCCCTTCTTCTCCTGCCTTCAATCGTTCCCAGCTTCAGGGTGTTTGCCAGTGAGTCAGTTTTTCACATCAGGTGGCCAAAGTACTAGAGTTTCCGCTTTAGCATCAGTCCTAGTAATGAATATTCAGGACTGATTTCTTTTAGGATGACTGGTTGGATCTCCTTGCAGTCCAAGGGACTCTCAAGAGTCTTCTCCAAAATTTTTGAGAATTGATTTATTATACATCATTTGTGAATAGATATGA
The DNA here is from genome assembly GCF_027580195.1 of Bos mutus. NCBI lineage: Eukaryota > Metazoa > Chordata > Mammalia > Artiodactyla > Bovidae > Bos > Bos mutus. Next base: position 75,859,356 of record NC_091632.1, read on the forward strand.
ATTAGAATTAGGTTTTAGTATACAGAGTAAAATTAAAGGCCATGGCAAATGTATATAATATATGTAATGTATATGCTATATAATATGTAAACTATTAAGGCTTACTTTTATAATTTTTAAATTATTTGTATCATGACTTTAAAACTTTTTGGGCACATTTTAACACAATATAATTGGTGAGTGAGCTTTTAAATGTCAATTCCACTAGTCCCTGTCTCCAAGGCCTTGAGCAAGTAACTGAAACTCTCAGAGCTTCAGTTTTGTCATTGTCAAATAAATGATTAATAATACCTTCCTCATAAAAATGCTATTAAAGAGAAATGAGAAGAGTACACAAGAAATCAGGACCTTTTCCTAGCTCATAGTTAGCATTTAATGAATGAGAACTACTATTTTATATTTTTTAAGAAACCTTGATCTACTCTGTGTCATCTGGTTCACTTTTGAGTCTCAGAGCTCAGCTGCAATCCTGGCAAACATTAGATATTCAATAATTATTTATAGACACTTGAAAAAACCTTGAGTTACTGTTTTGCCAAAAGTTTTTGCTTTCGTCTCGGGTTCAAAGGATGTTTTAACAAAATAAGCCGCTCGTTATATCCAAATAAATATTTATTAGTGAATTATCTAGCTTACTTTCAACATACTAACATTAAAAGAAAAGAGAAATAGAAAGAGCAGAAGATACATCACCAAATTGGGCTTTGACCAACATCCAGACTTAATCAGTGCTGGGAAGTCCCAAGTCACAGCACATCAGGAGTCCCAGTTGGGAAAAGTCCCAGGCAGTGTGTCAGCTCCATGGATGAGACTTCAAAGATAGCAGTTCAGAGTTCCTGCTTATAATCCCAGTTCAGTTCAGTTCAGTTCAGTCACTCAGTCATGTCTGACTCTTTGCAACTCCACGGACTGTAGCACACCAGGTTTCCCTGTCTATCACCAACTCCCAGAGCTTATTCAAACTCATGTCCGTACAGTCAGTGATGCCATCCAACCATCTCATCCTCTGTTGTCCACTTCTCCTCTTGCCTTCTACCTCTCGCAGTATCAGGATCTTTTCCAATGAACCAGTTCTTCACATCAGGTGGCCAAAGTATTGGAATTTCAGCTTTAGCATCAGTCCTTCCAATGAATAATCCCAGGATGGAAGCAGACTGATATCACCATCAATCTGTGACCAAATTGCAAGCTTGTTTTCATGTTAATGCTGTTTGTTTTGTCTTGTAAAACTTGAAATTTTGCTAACCCTGGGGCTTGTTTGGGCCCTCCAGGGGCTCAACAATCTCAAGATTTCTCCCCCATCTTATCTATGATGATGCAAGTCTTGCGCTCACAGCAGGCAGTCTCTCGGGGCAGTGTCCAGGCAGAAGCAAGGTCAGAGGCCTGCTCTGCTTTGTCTCTGAAGGCTAAACAAGACTATTCATTTAATTTCCCTAAGAGTTACACAGATCATCTTTTATATGTATTTCTGAGTAATGGGATTTAGAAACAATAATCAGTATAGAATAGAAAGAAAGAAAATTATAACCTAAGGCAACATTTCATTTTGAAGATCAATAAATAAAATAAGCAATCTTTCATACTAAAGGAAGAAAAGACCTACTACTGAGTATAGTAGATTGCAATGAGATGTCATTGTTTTAGTTAGAGTATCATTTTAAAGCACTTTTTTGAACTCATACAATTTCTGAATCTCTTTTACATTTATCATCCAATGCTCTGCTTGTTCAAATCAACTCTGTGAGATGGATATTATGATTATTCTTATGTTAGGTAGTTAGAATAGGAAAAAAGGAGTCAAAAATGGCCATGGCTAAAAGGCAAAGAAGGGAAAAGCCCACACAAATAGAACAAAGGTAGGTCAAAGGACTGGAGTGAGGACCTCAAGTAAAACAAACAGCACTCCTGGCTAGCCCAGTTTACATAGGGCAGGCCCTGGGGGAGGAAAAAACATGTTAAAAAAGGAGCCAAAATTGGGCCGGGCCTCTCTTCTCTTTGCGTCTTTTGGGTCTGCATTCCCTCACACCTTGAGGATGTATTTCCCTTTACTTTGTAAATAAAACTGAACTGTAACACTCACTGGCCCATCCAAGAACTGTAACACTGGTCCATTCGTTGTTTCAAATTTTTGTTGTGACGAGACAGAACCGAGGAAATTATACACTCCCTCAACATCTATGGTGCTGTTTCTCAGATTTTACCTGGCTGAAACAACCTCTGCACGGCCCCAGCGAGGAGAAAGCCAAGTAAAGCAGGAGCCCAACAAAAATTCATGGTGCCTGGCTTCAGGACCCAGCGAAGCTCAGGCTCTGATGTCTCATTGCAAAAATTCAGTTAGAGACACAGCGATAGGTAAGAGGTGGATATGTTCGGATTCAGAGAGAAGCACACTCCAAAGGGAGTGGGCCATCACAGAGGGCAAATGCTGTGACCATGGATGTGGTGTGGTTAGGTTTTGCAAGCTGGGTGAATTCATATGCTAGTGAGTGGGAGGATCATCCCAACTATTGGGGAACAACCCATCTGTCTTTTGACAGTCTGCCTTGGAACTGTCCTGCCACTTCTGGGTGTGTCATTTAGCCTACAGATTGGGGATCAAGGTTTAGTTGAATTTGCTTTGTCATCTTGGACCCATTTGATTTTAATTGGTTTATGTTATGCCCTCGTGCAATGTCATTCTTTCAAAAGTTGTGCCCTGCCCCCTTCCCTCCTGTTTCATGCTCTTTTCTTGAGCCCCATCCAGACCCACAATGTTGCCTCTACAATCTTCTGGAGGGACAACCAGAAAATAGCTGGCATTTGGGAGAAAATACTGTATAATATCCAATCCCTCTAGATGTTCACACCTTCATCTTCCATGTTTCCTACAACATGTGCAACATCAGCATCTCTCAGTGAACCTGCTAGGGCGGGAGACAGGCACACAATGGCTGCTAGAAGTCCATCTGTTGGCATCTCTTCAAAGGCAATTGGGTTTCCAGGGATAATGTTTGCCATTTTGGGAATTAGCCCTGCAGGCCGTTTGGGCCCAAACCGTTACCACCCTTCTCCTAAAGTTGCAAACATATCCCCGGATCAAATCTCCACTCCACTTTTATGGAACATCTGGTTTGTTGTCTCTTATCAATTTATTCTTAAGCCACTTATTAACCCCTACAACCAGGACCCTGCCCCCTTACTGCTCTTATGGAGGACTAGGGGAGGAAATAAATGACTTATATTCTGTCGTAGCAATAAGAAGATAAGAGTTATGGCTGTTTCACCAGGTTCCCAGCCTCAGGACACAGGTTGGATTGCTTTACATCATGATATCTGTACCCATCTGTGGTGAACAAACTGGCAATAAATTAAAAGTGTAACCCCTTAATCCTACCCAGCACTGGTCATACTGGAGACCTTGAGGATGCCCAATTGCAGCCTGGGAGTCCCCGGAAGTCGACCTGCCTCGACCTACCTAGGGATCCAGTTCCTGGGAGGTTGTCACACCTCAACCTGATTGAGGATCCATCAGCCTGGGATCCCAGAAAGTCCACCTGCCTAATGATCTGGTGTCCAAGAGGTTGTCATGCCTCAACCTGCTCAGGGATCTGCCAGTCTGGGAGATCCCACGAGGTTAACCTGCCTTGACCTGCCTAGGGATCTGGTCCTTGAAAGGTTTTCATGCCTCAACCTGCTCAGGGATCTGCCAGTCCAGGGATCCCAGGAGGTCAACATGCCTTGACCTGCCCAGGGACCCAATTCTCAGGAAGCCGACCTGCCTAAACCTGCCTGGAATTCACCCTCCAGGAGGCTGTCATGCCTCAGCTTGCTGGGGGATCTGCACCTGACATGGGGACTCCTGGCTCTCAGATTGCAACAGTACTGGGTAGGATAAGCTTCAGAAAGACTCACCCCTAGGGAAGTCCACCCATGGAAATAGTAGGAAGCTTATTACTTTTGGGACTGTGCTCAGTCTCAGCAGTAACTCAGGAGCCCAATGAGAACCCCATTGCCTTTCTGGAAAGACTAAAAGAGGCTCTCTGAAAGTTTACCAATCTGAACTTAGACTCTTACTAGGGACAGGTGATTTTAAAGGAAAATTCCTGTCCCAATGTGCATCAGATATTGGGATAAAGTTACAACAGCTACAGCAGCAGAACCCTGCTGCCTTTTTAGGTGAGATGGTCCAGAAATTCACCAAAACCTTTTATAACAGAGAACAGGAAAGGGAGGCCAAGGTCCAGGAAAGGGAGAAAAGGAAAGAGAAAAGGGAAGCCCAGATGCTGGCTGCCCTCCAGGGAACCCGTAAGGCAAACCCTGAGTCTTTAAAGGACAAGGCATGAGGCAAATGCCTAATCTGTAGGCAGGTGAGGCATTGGCCAAAGAGTGTCCAAACCTTGATAAGTCTCCTAAAATGGCTTGCTACAAATGCCATCAGTTGAGACATTGGTCAGCACTCTGCCCTGGGGACCCAAGAGCCTCAAGGTCCAGCACCAAGCCTTCCCTCATGATGGTTCAACAGGACAGAAACAGCCAACTCCAGCCAGCCCTCCTGTCACAGATAACCATCATGGGGCTGCAGCCAAGGGTGCAACTGGATGTTGCAGGTAGGTCCGAGAATTTCTTGGTTGACACAGGGGTTACCTATTCTGTCCTGACCTCCTACTCCAGAGCCTTCTCCTCCCAAACTTGTACCATTTTGGGTGCTACAGGAAAAACAAATACAAAAGATTCATCTGAGCTCTTCATAATTGCTGGGATGGACACATATTTTCCCACCAGTTTCTGGTGGTCCCTGAATATCCTACTCCCTTATTGGGGAAAAATCTTTCCTGCCTTTGAAGTCTTCCAGCTGTTGCAGTCTTGATAGAAGGTGCTTTAAAACCCTCTTGGGGGGAAAATATTTTTACCAGCCACCAAGTGAAACAACTCCTGAATAGAAGAGGCCATTTATGGATGTCTGATCAAAGGATCCTCAGATATCAAGTGGTGCTGATGGAAAATCCAGGCCTAACTCTATTCCCTTATGAGCTTCTTAACACTGCTACCCTCCTGCCTACCCTTGAGGGCTCTCTTCCCCCTTCACTCTTGCCTAGAAACTTTGGACCACTGGACAAATCCCTGAGAGGGATTGTTGGAAGATCCTCTGGCCAATCCTGAGGAAATCTGGTACACTGATGGAAGATTTGTCTTGGATGGAAAAAGAAGACCTGGACATGCAGTACTCTCCAATTTTGAGACCATAGAGGCTAAACCTTTGCCACCAGATACTTCAGTCCAATTGGCTGAACTCATAGCCCTGACTCAAGCTTTAGAGCTGGGAAAATGAAAAAAGATTAGACATTTACACTGACTCCATGTATGCCTTTCTGGTGCTACATGCACATGCTGCTATTTGAAAAGAAAGAGGCCACTTGACCACCCGAGGGTCCCCAATCAAATATGATGAAAAAATCCTTAGGCTCTTGGAGGCAGTCCACCTGCTGCTGAGGTTTCCGTCTCCCACTGTAAAGGACACCAAACTGGGAGCATAGTAGTAGCCCAAGGGAACTAAGCAGCCAGTCAGGCAGCTAAGAGAGCTGCATTACAGAATAATGACCTAATAGGGGTTACCACCTTAGTTCCACAGACTAATTTGCCAGAAACTCCTTCATATACCAAAGGTGAGACTCTTAAAGCTAAGAGTGGGGCTTTCAAGAAGATCATATGGGGTGGTTCCAAAGGAGGGACTCCTTTTTCTTTCTGGGAACCTCCAACATAAGTTAGTTAACTGCTTACATGCTACCACTGATTTAGCGAAAAAGGCTCTCCAAAGATTATTAGAATGGTCCTTCAGAGGAACAAGCCTCCAAATGACTATAATGCAAGTGGTCTGCTCTTGTCCCACTTGCCAATTAAACAACCCCCAAGGAGCTTGAAGACCCCAGCTGGCCCAGCCCATCTAATGATGTGGGAACTACCCAGGAGAGGACTGGCAGATGGACTTCACCCAGATGCCAGTTTCTCAAGGGTATAAATACCTATTGGTCATGATTAGATACATTCACAGGATGGATTGAAGGCTTTCCCCTCTGGACTGAGAAGGTTGAGGAGGTGGTAAAAAAAAAAAAAAAAAAAACTGCTCCATGAAATCATTCTGAGATTTGGTCTGCCCAGGTCATTACAAAGTGACAATGGGACATTATTTACTTGTAAGATCGCCCAAGGGGTCTCTATAGCATTGCTGCTGCTGCTGCTAAGTATCTTCAGTCATGTCCACCTCTGTGCAACACCATAGACGGCAACCCACCAGGTTCCACCGTCCCTGGGGTTCTCCAGGCAAGAACACTGAAGTGGGTTGCCATTTCCTTCTCCAATGCATGAAAGTGAAAAGTAAAAGTGAAGTCGCTCAGTCGTGTCCAACTCTTCAAGCCTGCATGGACTGCAGTCTACCAGGCTCCTCCGTCCATGGGATTTTCCAGGCAAGAGTACTGGAGTGGGTTGCTATTACCTTCTCTGCTCTAAAGCATTGGACATTATTTATTATCACCATTGTGCCTGGAGGCCTCAGTCTTCAGGAAAAATAGAAAGAACCAACCAATTCTTAAAATCAGCAATAAAAATAATAACCCAGGAGACCTTCCTGGAATGGAAGAAGGCTTTACCAATAGCTCTCCTCTGCACCAGTATTGCCTCTAAGGAACAGGTTGGTCTTAGTCCTTATGAAATGCTATATGGGAGACCTTTTGTTTATGTCAATGACCTCTTCCTTGATCCAGAGGCTCTGACCCTCCGGTCTTATACCATGGCCACTGGGCAATTCCAACAAGATATATGCTTGTGGGGTGTCAACCAGGACCCTAAAGAGTCACCACCATATGCTCAGGGACTCAAGTCCTAATTAAAGTATGGAAAGATGGGTCCCCAAAGGCTGAACTCCAGCCCACATGGAAGGGCCCCTACACTCTAATACTTTCTACCCCCGCAGCAGTCAAGGTACCAGGACACAACTCCTGGATTCACTACTCAGGAGTCAAGCTGTGGAAGAAAACAGAAGAGGACACTCAATAAACCTGTGTGCCCCTGGGAGATCTCAGACACATATTCAGAATTACAAATGAGTAACATTCTAATGAACACCCCAAAATTAAGTTTCTGGGCTAAGATTTCTCAGGACAGCTCTAAAGAGCCACCATAGTTTGGTAGGGATTGTACTTCAAAAGAGACTGGAGATAGATCTCCTGATCCCTGGACAAGGAGGGACTTGAGCCATCTTGAATGAAATGTGTTGTTTCTGGGTAAATACCTCCAACTAAGTTAAAGAAAATCTCAAAGTCCTCAAGAAAAACATTCAGACCCTACAGGATCTCAAAGAACCAGTTGGAGAGTTCTCAGCGTGGCTGCTGATCTTCCTGGTGATGGGAAATTTGGAGTTAGCTAATGCCCCTACTAGTCCCTGTCATCGCCATATGGATGCTGCTTATGATTGTTCCATGTATTATCAATTGCCTAAACTATTTTGTCTCTGCCCAGGTCAACAAGCTACAACATGCAATGCCAGTTCAACAATGATATATAAAACTGCAGCCAACCACAGAAAATAGCACTCACCCTTAGATGGGCACTGCTACAAGGACTCTGAGGCTTGAGACTAGCAATAGGGGGAGGCCCAATGCCCCTCGCCATCCCAGTTCAGCAGGAAGTAGCCATAGAGACCACGACGTCCCTATTCCCAAAGAATTGAGTCTCCCATCTCTTGAGGGGGGAATGTTAAGTAGTGAGAATAGGAAAAAAGAGCCCAAAATGGCTGTGGCTAAAGGATAAAGAAGGGCAAAGCCCAGACAAATAGAGCAAAAGAAGGTCTGAGGACCTCAGGTAAAGCAAAGAGCACTCCTGGCTAGCCCAATTTACACAGGGCAGGCCCAGGGAAAGGAGAAAAAAACATATAAAAAGAGAAGCCAAAATTGGGGCGGGGCCTCTCTTCTCTTCACGTCTTTTGGGTCGGCATACCCTTACTCCTTGAGGATGTATTTTCCTTTACTTTTTAAATAAAACTGAGCTGTAACACGGGACTGTAACACTGGCCCATCCAAGAGCTGTAACACTGGTCTGTCTGAAGGTTGTAATACCGACCCATCTGTCACTTCAAATTTTGTTATGATGAGACAGAACCGAGGAAATTATACACTCTCTGACACTTATTTTATAACAAAGGGAGATTGATGAGGTTAAGATATTCTCTCATGGTCACTCAGCTGATATGTGTCAGTTTGAATGTTTAATATTTGAATTGTATATGAGTATGTATGTGTGTATGTATAAAGCAACTGCAGTTTGTGTGTGTATATTGGAATTTAATTTATTAACCATATACATATGAAAACTTAAATTATTTTAAGCTTACAGTTTAAAATTGCAAATACTATTTTTTCCCTCATGACTTGATTAATACATCATGGAACAAGTTAAAAGATTAAATTTCCTTAAACAATCATATTCCATTTATAAATTTGGCTAATTAAATTATAATAAATTCTATATTTCACAGTTAACATGATATTCTTAAGCACTCTCAATACCTCATAGAATACTATTAGAATTTATCAAGCAAACTATTTTTAAGCATTTAAAGAAATCATAAATATAATAAGCCAAAATAATAAATGCAGTAAATTAAGTTCTCATATATTCCAATATCATTTAGAAACCTTAACAAATGTGATTGTGCTATGCGACTTAGCCTCACACACGCAAAAGTTCCAATTTCCTCTTTCAAATTATAATCATGCCTAATGTTCCAGGTTCTCTCATATTTCATATTCTCTTAAATATTAATCTTCAATAACAAACTCAACAACTATATTGCAATAAAACAACTTTCTAGGCAAAAAGGACAGTTATGCTGTGGGTTGAAATTCTTTGTCTTACTTCTAAGATATCTCAGTTATTAAGTCATTTACCCACCACATGAGGCAGTTTCTATTGTTCTAAAATTACTGGGTCAAAGTATCATAGGCAAGATACAGCTCAGTTATACATCAGTATTAAATATTGAAAATTTGTACCAGTGTATCACAGACTATTACACTGATTTACCTGAACAACTATGAAACTGTCAAGAATTGGTCTTCCTTGGTGACTCAGATGGTAAAGAATTTGCCTGCCATACAGGAGACATGGGTTCGATCCCTGGGTTGGGACAATCCCCTGGAGGAGGGCATGGCAACCCACTCCACTATTCGTACCTGGAGAATCTCCATGGACAGAGGAACCTGGCAGGCTATGGGGTTACAAAGAGTCAGACACAACTGAGCAACTAAGAACAAGCACATCAAAATACTTCTCACTGTCAAGCTCTCTGTTCTGTCTGCAAAGTCAACAAAAAACTTTGAAGCAAAAACATTTTATTTAGAATTTATTTTCACAACCTAGTGCAGCATTTATATACTGAACAATTTTTAAATTACAGATTACTCAATTTTTATATCTTTCCTAATTGAACACCTAACTAGGATAGTCATGGAATTTTGCACATCACTCCACACTGACCCATGTCCATAGCCACCCATACACACACACACGTAGGTATGCATATGCACAAAATGCATAAATATTTGCATACAGTTAACCACCTCTCATAGTCACTTATTATGTTGTAATAATTGTATTCATTTTTCTTTATGAAAATATTATGTATATTATCTCATTGCAATTTTTATAAAACTTCCAGTACATAGAGATACACAATAAGCAGAGTATCAGATAATAAAATTAGTAAAATATTTATGAAATGCCAACGTGATTCAGATCACCATTTTGTATACAACTGAAGAAATGTTTTTATTAATAAATAATTCTTTATATATTTTTTTAGATTCCATATATAAATGATATTGTATAATATTTCTTTGTCTGACTTACTCTTTCTCTGTCTGACTTACTTTACTCAGTATGACAAACTCTAGGTCCATCCATGTTGCTGAAAATAGCATTATTTCATTCTTTTTAATGTCAAGTAATATTCCATTTTATGTATGCGCCACATCTTCTATAACATGGTCCTAAAGGACACATCCACCTTAATGTTCATTGCAGCACTATTTGGAATAGTCAAGACTTGGAAGCTACCTAAATGTCCACTGACTATAGAAAATTCATCAATGTGATAAGTGATCTTTATTTCAAAGCATGCTTCTACCTATTTGTCATGTTTACAGGAATTTGTCTCATAGATCAGAGATTGTATTGTATCTGTGTTTTCTTTAGGAAGCTTTCTTTTAGTCCAAAATTGAGATATATATTAATACCTTTTCAGTGGCCTTTCTGCTAGTTCTATCATACTTACATACATTCTGCAACTCTCTGCATTGGTTGTGTCTACTTAGCTTATTTCTGCTGATGCAACAGGGACTACTTGAAGACAGAGTTATTGATTGACCATCACTATCTGTAGAAGCCAATGTAAATACTGTAAGATTATTTAATAATAAGGAAATAAATGTAATGGTACAGAAGGTATATTTAGTTATATTCTTTACCTCAATTAAACAATTATCAAACATTTTATACAGTAACAGCAGAAATCTACTGATAATGGGAAATGAGTAACTTTTAATAATGAGATTTTTTAATACACTTCAAAACCCCTCCTAAATTTGCTAATGCCTATTCATGTTTAAGATCAATGTACTAATATGCTGACCATCCTAGCTGAAACTTCTGATTCACAGAGTCTTTAGAATGAACTACAAGAAGTGTCTCCAAGGTTAAAAGAGAGAACATGGATAGTGTTATAAAAATAAATTTCCATATGTATAATCTCCCTATGGTCTCTTTACTAAAATTGATTTGCCTGAAAACTGACCTATATGTCTCTCTAGGTTCTCTTTTTCCATATCCTGTTTTGTGAAATATCCTACCTAAAGAAATACATCCTTTTACTGTCCAGAACTTTATTCTGATATATTGCTCCTGGGTGTGAAATCACCTGGGATGCAAAAGTAAGTGTCAATTAGAATTATTAGTTCTTGAGAAAGCCCCTTTTATGGTTTATTATATCATAAAACATGTGTGCATTTTCCATATATATTTTTGTTGAGTTAATGAAGCTTTGGAAACAAAGTATTTTGGCACTTGTTGAGATATTTAAAATTCAGAGATAGCATAGAAAAGTCGGTGAAAGTGACTTTTCTCTTTAATCTTTCAAGAGTTATTGTCAAATAGTTCATGGCTCCTCAGGAAGAGATTTTTAAAAGCAAATCAAAGAAAATATTGAAAGATAAAAATTATTCATTAGCCCATGGGGTCACAAAGAGTCTAACATGACTTAGTGACTAAACAACAAATTAAGAATAAGCAGTGTTTCTACATTTTCTTGTGACTAATCATTAGGAAGAGTGAGCATCTATACAGGAAAGTCCTAAAAAAAAAAAAAAGTTAAATTTGTTTATGTTGCCAAATCTTTTAAATGTCACTGCAGTGCTTCCGAGGATGATCAAAAGTTTTAGGATACACTGAAGGGGAAAATGTGTGTGTGTTTTTGTTTTTTGTTTTTTTTACATACATTCTTCATGATTCTATGAAGTAGGCAATACATTATTAGAATGAAATATATATTACAGTTATGGTCAATTATTATTTTTTTCTTTAAAGTATTTCTAAACATCTATTTCTGCTTTATTGACTATGCCAAAGCCTTTGACTGTGTGGATCACAATAAACTGTGGAAAATTCTGAAAGAGATGAGAATACCACACCACTTGACCTGTCTCTTGAGAAACCTGTATGCAGGTCAGGAAGCAACAGTTAGAATTGGACATGGAACAACAAACTGATTCCAAGTAGGAAAAGGAGTACGTCAAGGCTGTATATTGTTACCCTGCTTATTTAACTCATATGCTGAGTGAAAGTGAAAGTGAAGTCGCTCAGTCATGTCCAACTCTTTGCAACCCCATGGACTGTAGCCTACCAGCCTACTTTGTCCATGGGATTTTCCAGGCAAGAATACTGGACTGGGTTGCGAGCAGAGTACATCATGAGAAATGCTGGGCTGGAGGAAGCACAAGCTGGAATCAAGATTGCCAGGAGAAATATCAAAAACCTCGTATATGCAGATGACACCACCCTTATGGCAGAAAGTGATGAAGAACTAAAGACCCTCTTGATGAAAGTGAAAGAGGAAAGTGAAAAAGTTGGCTTAAAGCTCAACATTCAGAAAACTAAGATCATGGCATCCGGTCCCATCACTTCATGGCAAATAGATGAGGAAACAGTGGAAACAGTGGCTGACTTTATTTTTCTGGGCTCCAAAATCACTGCAGATGGTGATTGCAGCCATGAAATTAAAAGACGCTTACTCCTTAGAAGGAAAGTTATGACCAACCTAGACAGCATATTAAAAAGCAGAGATATTACTGTGCAACAAAGGTCTGTCTAGTCAAGGCTATGGTTTTTCCAGTGGTCATGTATGGATGTGAGAGTTGGACTATAAAGAAGGCTGAGCGCTGAAGAATTGATGCTTTTGAACTGTGCTGTTGGAGAAGACTCTTGAGAGTCCCTTGGACTGCAAGGAGCTCCAACCAGTCCATCCTAAAGGAGATCAGTCCTGGGTGTTTATTGGAAGGACTGATGTTGAAGCTGAAACTCCAGTACTTTGGCCATCTGACGCAAAGTGCTGACTCATTTGAAAAGACCCTGATGCTGTGAAAGATTGAGGGCAGGAGGAGAAGGGAACAACAGAGGATGAGATGGTTGGATGGCATCACCAACTCAATGGACATAGGTTTGGGTGGACTCCAGGAGTTGGTGATGGACAGTGAGTCCTGGCGTGCTATGATTCATGGGGTCACAAAGAGTCAGACACAACTGAGTGACTGAACTTAACTGATTTACTATTACTATAGTAGATGTTGGTTTATTTGATTTTAGCATGATGTAATTTTCTTTTTCATTAAATAGAAAGCAAATTATAATGGAAATTGGTTTGACAATGGAAATTGCTTTTGCTAAATTTTTAAATTATTTAAGAACTTCAGTATAGTAGAAAATAAATAAAATTCAATTTTAAAATTTTGACAAGAACCACTTAAATATATGAGAGATTTTAAAAAACTATTTCATTTCAATACTTAGTAGCATGTGCTGTGCTTAGTCACTTAGTCATGTCTGAGTGTTTATGACCCCATGGGCTGTAGCCCATCAGGCTCCTCTGTACATGGGGATTCTCCAGGCAAGAATACTGGAGTGGGTTGCCACACAGGCCTCCAGGGGATCTTCCCAATCCAGGAATGGAACCCAGGTCTTCTGCATTGCAGACAGATTCTTTACCATCTGAGCCACCAGGGAAGCCCACTTAAGAAGATGTGTAATGATATTATAATTCCTGTTTTTTCCCGAATTGTTTGTAAATCTGATAAAATAATAATCTTATTAGGTGTTTTAGTGTATTAGGTAGGATTATGAATCTTATGACTTGTTAAAAGCATTTTACAATTTGATAAAACTGAAAAAGTTAACATGCATCTAATGACAAATAAGCAAGTCCTATTACATGTTTTCTGTTCCTTGATTTCAACAAAATTGATAAGGGACTGAGCTTAGTTATCAATTGACAGGTCATTAATTATATTTTATGATGATAGAATCATATAAATTTTGACTTATAACTTTAAAGGAGCTAGAATAATGGTATGCTATAAACATACTGAAATTCCTTCCATTTACATCTACTATTTTATTTGACCAAGGTTCCTTAGAGGTTATACCTATGAAAACAAAACACTGATTCTAACAAAAGCAATAATCCTTGGGGGATATAGAAACTACTTGAAGCAAAAAAAAAAAAAAAGAAAGAAATCTTCATTCATCTCCATAAGAAATATATTTCTAAAGAAATATTATTTTTGACTTTGAAATTGCAGATCATTAACTAACATTAATTATATGATGAAAAGAATTGCAACAATATAAAAAGTAAATAAAATATTTGGGATCTCCATATATTGGTGATAAATATGACAGTGATTAATAAAGGACTTACAAACTAGAAATATAAAACATTAAGATAAAAATTAAAGTCATAAATTCTTAAACGGAAGTTCAATATAATTTCTTAGAACCAGCAACCATGTAACATTTCTGGTGATTAAAGACTTTTTCTAATGTATCTTAAGTAATTGGTGTGGGTGTCAGGTTGCTTGGTTATTTTAATTCCCTAGGAAAGTAATATCATGATTATATTTTAAATATTAAAATCTGAGTAGATTGAGAATATATGGAGAACTGAGGTCATATGTCACAGATTATTAAAGGTCATGATAAGCTGATGTGAAACTTGCTGCTTCAAGAATAATATTCATAATTCATTTGATTTAGCTAGTATACAAAGACTCTTGTGTAAATATTTCAGATCATCAATGAAGAAGCAGCAGGTAAGAAAACACTGAATTTTTGTTTTAGGATTTTTACCAAAGCAGTGCTTCAGCTAAATCTTTTTTTTTTTTTTTTTAACAAATATCTACTGAATACTATATATATATATATATATTTTCTCCAAATACCAGGTAAGCACTAGAAATGCAAATATAAAAAACAAAAGATGATTTTTTTAAAAAAAGTATTTATTGGGGGAGTGGGAGGAGACAGATTGGAGACAGATTGTAAATTGTATAAATATAACCATGTAACCACAATTTGCTTACTTTAAACATGAGTTTGCATTCAAAGAAATGTTGATCCAAAAATCCAAGAATAATTGAAATTGTTATATTTTTCTGACTCCTAGCAGTAAACAACCAATAAAAAAAGAGGGTTTCTGCCTCCTTTATCTCATGGTGGTGCACAAAGATGAAGAATGTTAATTCTAAATCTCTGTAATTACATAGCAACTGTTACACCAGATAACCACCCTGGGCAGAAGATAAGATTTGGCCTATATGTCTAAACAACTTGCTGCTTAATAACCATGAGGAGCTCATGAATTGGTGAACTAGGAGTTCAGAAAAAAACAAGTTAGAGTGGATAACATTTGAGCTTAGTTCAACATTTGAGATGAAGAAAGGATAGGATTTAAGTATTTCCAGGTAAGAAGAAAAACTGTCAAAGGAAGCATGTATGTAACATTGTGGGAACATTCCAAGAAAGAAAAATAAGTCAATCTTAGTAATGGTGAAGTGAAAGTTAGGATATAGAAGGAAATCCCATTCAAAGGGCACCAAGATACCCAGGCATCAGTTATCTTTTCTGCTCAGCTGACCTCTCTAAAGTTTATGTTCCTGCCAAAATAAAGATCCCAGTACAGCAGAAAAAGGGCAGGAGTCAATATAGCTGATTTTGCTATGTGGACTTGAGTTGTCATAACCCTTGTCCATTCCTTTAGTGCTCTCATTAGGACGGCTGCAATATTCTTCTGTTTGGTTTTCATCTTTATCATGTTTCCCATTCCTCATTCCTCACCAATAAAGTTTCACGTAGTAGTCGGTGTAGTCTTTACTTGAATTAGGTCACGTCTGTACATTATTAACTTTCAAAAAGGTTTAAGTTAGTTTGTGTGTGCATGCTAAGTCACTTTGGTTGTGTCTGACTCTATGTGATCACATGAACTGTAGCCCACCAAGCTCCTCTGTTCTTGGAATTCTCCAGGCAGGAGTACTGGAGTGGGTTTCCATGACTCCTCCAGGGGATCTTACTGACTTAGGGATCGAACCCGTGTCTCTTAAGTCCCCTGCATTGGCAGGCCAGTTCTTTACCACTAGCGCCACCTGGCAAGCCCTAGGTTAACTTAGTGTACATATTATATGCCAGTTTTGTTTTGTTTTGTTTTGTTTTATTTTTAACTGTGTAAGGTCTTACTGCAGCATGCAGGATCTTTGTTGTGGCATGCGGGCTCTTAGCAGCGTGCAGGTTTCTCTCTGGTTGTGGTTTGTGGGCTTAATTTGCCTCATTGTACATGAGATCTTTGTTCCCTGCATTGGAAAGTGGATTCTTAACCACTGGACCACTGGGGAAGTCCCTATAGGCCAATCTTTTAACATATTCTGCAAGTAGAATGATCATATAATTCTTTGTGTAAAAGTGTCTGAGGGTGAACATTCTTGTTCGTTGTTCTGTTGTTAAGTCATGTCTGACTCTTTGTTACCCCATGAACTGCAGCACACCAGACTTCCCTGGTGAACATTAGGAAACTTATTAATAATTACACTAAAAAGATTTCATGATCTTACTTAGGGCATGATTGAATGCACAGTCCTTCTCCACAATGGCATGTGAGATCTGACTCCTGACTATTTAGCCAACCTCATCACATTGCAGTCTCTGGACAACTTACTTCTCGAGTTTATCTGTGATGGTCTTCTATCTGTTCAATACAAATGCTGTTATAATTGCTCTTCTATTTTCACCACCATCCCATCCAAATTTGCTTTCTCAGTTGCTGCCTCCCATATACTATTTCTCAATTGCTGCCTACCATTGGAGAAGGAAATGGCAACCCACTCCAGTGTTCTTGCCTGGAGAATCCCAAGGATGGGGGAACCTGGTGGGCTGCCATCTATGGGGTCGCACAGAGTTGGACATGACTGAAGCGACTTAGAAGCAGCAGCAGCAGCATACTATCTATATTTTTACACATTATTTTTGCTCTCTGATTTTGTTGTTGAATTTAATTTCATGTTGTCTACTTTCACAAGAATGTAGATATTTAAAATAGTATATTTGCCTAGCTTATTCATTACTCTGTCACCAGTGCCTAGAAAAATGTTTGTCATATTTAAGGAACTTAATGATTGTTGAGTAAATAGATGAGCTATTCAGTTCACATAACATATCAGAAAATATTTCAGGAGAATAGTCAGGGTCTTATGAGACATTGAAACAGCAATTGGTATTAGAGATAAAAAAAATAAGAAATAAGTGTAAAAAACTTTGCAGCAGTAAAAGGATTTTGGATTGGCACACTGTGGATAGCACATTGTTTTTAAAACAGGCAATATTGACATTTTGGAAGGATAATTCTTTGTTATTATCTAGTGTACTGAAGAATTTAGGGTTATCTGGCTTTAGTCTGCTAAAAAAGTGATACTTTTGTCTTTGTGACAGTACAGTGTGTTCTTACATATTTTAAATATACTTTACAGAGTGGTAAAGATTGAAAACCATTGCTCTGCACCAACCCCCCAAAAATATAGAATGATCTTAAGATTTGTGGTGTGAAGGTGAGGTAGAAGTTGATGAAAACCTAAAATAAGAACACTGGAGAAGTAGCGACAAGTTTTAAGTCTTTCACATGCCGCACACGTGCAAGCATTTTTAAAGTAGGTCCAAGACTAAGCTATAAATGTAGATTTGATTATTGCTCATATAATAACTTTTGTGAGCACATTGCCTTCTTCAGTAATGACAGAAAAGAAAGAAGAAGTCTACTGAAGATTGAACACCCAGAAAGCAGGACAGAGTTCACAAAAAAGCTCAGCAGAAATAGTCAAACTTGGGGGGAAATCTATGAGTTAATCACTGACAAACCCAGATTTTTTTTGACAATAAAAAGTGATTTCAATATTATTCTGAATTAGTTTTGACTTAGAAACTAATGGAAGCAAAACTTATTTGATATCTGATCCTTTCCTCTATGAATTTTAATAACGATTGATGATGAGATCTTAATGTCAGATGACTTTCTCTATTAAAGACTGCTATGGATAAATTGGAATTTGGAATGAAGCAGGGCAAAGACTAATAGAGTTTTGCCAAGAAAATGCACTGGTCATAACAAACACCTTCCAACAACACAAGAGAAGACTCTATACATGGACATCACCAGATGGTCAACACCAAAATCAGATTGATTATATTCTTTGCAGCCAAAGATGGAGAAGCTCTATACAGTCAGCAAAAACAAGACCAGGAGCTGACTGTGGCTCAGACCATGAACTCCTTATTGCCAAATTCAGACTGAAATTGAATAAAGTAGGGAAAACCACCAGACCATTCAGGTATGACCTAAATCAAATCCCTTATGATTATACAGTGGAAGTGAGAAATAGATTTAAGGGCCTAGATCTGATAGATAGAGTGCCTGATGAACTATGGAATGAGGTTCATGACATTGTACAGGAGACAGGGATCAAGACCATCCCCATAGAAAAGAAATGCAAAAAAGCAAAATGGCTGTCTGGGGAGGCCTTACAAATAGCTGTGAAAAGAAGGGAAGTGAAAAGCAAAGGAGAAAAGGAAAGATATAAACATCTGAATGCAGAGTTCCAAAGAATAGCAAGCAGAGATAAGAAAGCCTTCCTCAGCAATCAATGCAAAGAAATAGAGGAAAACAACAGAATGGGAAAGACTAGGGATCTCTTCAAGAAAATCAGAGATACCAAAGGAACATTTCATGCAAAGATGGGCTCGATAAAGGACAGAAATGGTATGGACCTAACAGAAGCAGAAGATATTAAGAAGAGATGGCAAGAATACACAGAAGAACTGTACAAAAAAGATCTTCACAACCCAGATAATCATGATGGTGTGATCACTGACCTAGAGCCAGACATCCTGGAATGTGAAGTCAAGTGGGCCTTAGAAAGCATCACTACGAACAAAGCTAGTGGAGGTGATGGAATTCTAGTTGAGCTATATCAAATCCTAAAAGATGATTCTGTGAAAGTGCTGCACTCAATATGCCAGCAAATTTGGAAAACTCAGCAGTGGCCACAGGACTGAAAAAGGTCAGTTTTCATTCCAATCCCAAAGAAAGGCAATGCCAAAGAATTCTCAAACTACCTCACAATTGCACTCATCTCACACGCTAGTAAAGTAATGCTCAAAGTTCTCCAAGCCAGGCTTCAGCAATATGTGAACCGTGAACTTCCTGATGTTCAAGCTGGTTTTAGAAAAGGCAGAGGAACCAGAGATCAAATTGTCAACATCCACTGAGAGAGTTCTGGAAAAACATCTATTTCTGCTTTATTGACTATGCCAAAGCCTTTGACTGTGTGGATCACAATCAACTGTGGAAAATTCTGAAAGAGATGGGAATACCAGACCACCTGATCTGCCTCTTGAGAAATTTGTATGCAGGTCAGGAAGCAACAGTTAGAACTGGACATGGAACAACAGACTGGTTTCAAATAGGAAAAGGAGTTCGTCAAGGCTGTATATTGTCACCCTCTTTATTTAACTTATATGCAGAGTACATCAAGAGAAACGCTGGATTGGAAGAAACACAAGCTGGAATCAAGATTGCCAGGAGAAATCTCAGTAACCTCAGATATGCAGATGACACCACCCTTATGGCAGAAAGTGAAGAGGAACTCAAAAGCCTCTTCATGAAAGTGAAAGAGGAGAGTGAAAAAGTTGGCTTAAAGCTCAACATTCAGAAAAGGAAGATCATGGCATCCGGTCCCACCACTTCATGGGAAATAAATGGGGAAACAGTGTCAGACTTTTTTTTTTTCTGGGCCCCAAAATCACTACAGATGGTGACTGCAGCCATGAAATTAAAAGTCACTTACTCCTTGGAAGGAAAGTTATGACCAACCTAGATAGCATATTCAAAAGCAGAGACATTACTTTGCCAACAAAGGTTTGTCTAGTCAAGGCCATGGTTTTTCCTGTGGTCATGTATGGATGTGAGAGTTGGACTGTGAAGAAGGCTGAGCACCGAAGAATTGATGCTTTTGAACTGTGGTGTTGGAGAAGACTCTTGAGAGTCCCTTGGACTGCAAGGAGATCCAACCAGTGCATTCTGAAGGAGATCAGCCCTGGGATTTCTTTGGAAGGAATGATGCTAAAGCTGAAACTCCAGCACTTTGG
Organism: Bos mutus; assembly: GCF_027580195.1. Taxonomy (NCBI): domain Eukaryota; kingdom Metazoa; phylum Chordata; class Mammalia; order Artiodactyla; family Bovidae; genus Bos; species Bos mutus. The sequence continues at coordinate 75,879,117 of NC_091632.1, forward strand.
CCACCTCATGCAAAGAACTGACTCATTGGAAAAGACCCTGATGCTGGGAGGGATTGGGGGCAGGAGGAGAAGGGGACGACAGAGGATGAGATGGCTGGATGGCATCACTGACTCGACAGACATGAGTCTGAGTGAACTCCGGGAATTGGTGATGGACAGGGAGGCCTGGCGTGCTGCGATTCATGGGGTCGCAAAGAGTCGGACACGACTGAGTGACTGAACTGAACTGAGGTCCCATTTGTTTGTTTTTGTTTTTTATTTCCACTACTCTAGGAGGTGGGTCAAAGAGGATCTTGTGATGATGTATGTCAAAGAGTGTACTACTGCCTTTGTTTCCTCCAAGAGCTTTATAGTTTTTGGCTTTACATCTAAGTCTTTAATCCATTTTGAGTTTTATGTTTCTGTTTAGTGTTAGGAAGTGTTCTAGTTTCATTCTTTTACATGTAGCTATCCAGTTTTCCCAGCACCACTTAATGAAGAGACCATCTCTCTCCATTGTATATTCTTACCTCCTTTTTCAAAGCTATGTGGATTCATCTCAGGGCTTTCTGTCTTGTTCCACTGGTCTATATTTCTGTTTTTGTGCCAATAGCATACTGTCTTGATGACTATAGCTTTAGATGACATGATACTATGCATAGAAAACCCTAAGTATGCCACCAGAAAATTACTAGACCTAATCAATGAATATAGTAAAGTTGAAGAATACAAAATTTATACACAGAAATCCCTTTCTTTCCTATACACTAACAATAAAAAAGCAGAAAGAGAAATTAAGGTAACAATCCCATTCTCCATTACAACAAAAAGAATGAAATACCTTAGAATAAATTTACCTAAAGAGACAAAAGACCTATATGTAGAAAACTATAGGACACTGATGAAAGAAATCAAAGATGACAGAAACAGGTAGATATACCATGTTCTTGGATTGGAAGAATCAATATTGTAAAAATAACTGTACTACCCAACGTAATCTACAGATCAAATGCAATCCCTATCCAAGTGCCAATGGTATTTTTCACAGAAGTAGAACAAAAATTTCACAATTTGTATGAAAACAATAAAGATCCTGAATAGCCAAAGCAATCTTGAGAAAGAAAAATGGAGCTGGAGGAATCACCCTTCCTGACTTCAAGCTACAGTGTCCTTTTAATGAACTTACTGTCTGCTTGGGGTGTCCCAGCAGTAAAGAATCCAGTGGTAAAGAATCCACCTGCAATGCAGCAAATGCATGTTCAGTCCTTGGGTCAGGAAGATGCTCTGAAAGAGGAAATGGCAACCCAGTCCAGTATTCTTGACACAGAAATTCCATGGACATGGGTGCCATGTGTTAGTGGATTCATGTTGATGTATGGCAAAACCAATACCATACTGTAATTAGCCTCTAATCAAAATAAATAAATTTAATTAAAAAAAAAGAAATTCCATGGACAGAGGAGCCTGGTGGGCTATAGTTCATAGGGTTGTAAAGACTTGGGCACAACTGAGCAACTGAGTGCGTGCACACACACGCACACACACACACACTGTCAGCTTAAAGGAGCTGCATCCAGCCCATCTTGTGACTAGGAATTCTGTCACAATGATTATGCAGACAGATGGCAAGAAATCCAGTAACAGAATCCAGAGGAATACAGTTTTTTTTTTTTTTTTCCTAAGAAAAATTAGGAACTAGGGATAGAAATCCATGTGAAGTAATGTGAGCTAATATTTTTAAAAGACATTGAGAAAATGTAAGGACTCCAACTTTAGAAAGGTCAACTGTAGGAGTTTTTGGACTCTCCTATACCATTTTGCAGGTACACGCCACACATTTTCTCTTATGCTAAGTGGTTTAGATGATCAGTGTCCAACTTCCAAGTTTCTTGCAGAAAAATCTGTATTTCCCACTTGCAACAAGTCTGAGAAAAATAGTCTTTGTCAGATGGCTCTCTCTGTTACTTTTTCCAAGTGATAAACTCAATGATTTATACTTCTTCCATTTTATGTCTAGATTAACATGACATCATTAATTTCCATTTATATAGAGCAGGATAGAGAGAGTAGGAAAGATCATGATCAATATCACTTTTCCCTACAGTCTTTTGACTAGAACTCAGTCACAAGAACTCACATGGGTGGAAGAAAGGCTAAGAAATATATCTATATTCAAAGAAAAATAAAAGTCATTTTAAGGACATACATCACTCTCTCTGCCACATTGTGAAATGATTGAACTTAAGTGGGATCAGGTTCTCTGAGAAAGGCAAATAAATAACACCCTACAAAGCACTTAGATATGATTACTATGAATGAACATGGTTAGAAATGGAATGTATTCACAAAATTTAGGAGAGAAGATATTAAGGTTATTCTTTGTGTGTTTTTTTTAAAGTCGATTTTTTTAAGCATAAGTAACCTCTGTTTTTCATTTAAAAAATAGTAAATACTGGAAAAGCAGTATTCTTTCCCCAGCACATATAGAAATAATGTGGCCCCAAAACAGATCAATTAGGATTTATATAAAATAAAAAGCTAGAAATAGAATTTGTTTTCCTTTGACACTACACAGAGAAGCTGGACATGAGAGAATGGGATATGAAAGATAAAGAAAGAAGCAAACTGCAAAGAAAAACCCAATAAGACATTCTTAAAAGTATATAATAGTTGCTTAAAGTCTTTTCATACATTCTTAATATGATAAAAAAATAAGAAATTTAACAAAGGTGTCTCATACTGAAAAATGTTTTAAATTTTGTTGAAATATAATTTATATACAGGTTTGTGTTAGTTTCACAAACACAGGCTTCAGGTATACAACAAAGGTACAGATAAATTAGATATTATATACATCATATTATATATATATAATATGACAATATTATATATATTATAAATTATATATATATATTATATATATATTTACATTCTCTTCTATTAAAGGTTATTACAAGACATTGAATATATTTCCTGAATTATATCTTGTTGGTTATATATTTTGTATATAGTAGTGTACATATTTTAATCCCAAATCCTAATTTATTCCTCCCCTCACTGCTCCTTGGTAATAACAAGTATGTTTTCTATGTCTGTGAGTCTATGAAATATAAAAAGACCACAGGGATCAAAGATAAAAAAAAAAATTAGAACTAAAGAGACATTGAAGATAACTTTAGTTGTGTTTGAGAATCACTTTGGTAAAAATGAATCAATACAGCAGACAAGCAAATCCCTGATATGGATAATTGGTTTAAAATACTCACTCAGAATGAAGAGTTGACAAGAAAAAGATAAAATTGCATTGCATAAAAGAGAAGTATGAGGCATACAGAATGAGGTCTACTTAACATCTCTAAAATAAATAAAATATGCTATGTCTGCTTAATATACATACATGTTAAAATATTAAACATATAAAACCTGACCTTAAACCTACAAATCAGATGCATATGAAATAATTTTCATTCAGCCATTATTTCTCAAGATTTTTTGTGTTCATCAATATTAATTTGGATCAAGAGGGAGAAATAAATATCAACCATACATTAATACAGTGAATGATGAGAATTATAGTGCTATCTTTTGGAAACGGGGAAAAGCATGTTGTTAATTATTTTGTGGTCTAGGTCTATTTTAGGGAAAATAGACTTCAATTAGTGATTTTATTGTTTAGAGTTTATAAATTAAAAAAATCTATATTCAATATCATTCAAGGGATAAAACAAGGGATAAAACATAATCTGGCTTAAAGTCTTTCCAATCACCTTTATTCATTGCAGATTTTAAAAGTAAATTTCTCAGACTTCTTTCTCACTGAGGTACTGACTGACTTTTCACCCAGAATCACCTAACCAGATATACAGAGAAGATCTGAAAATTAAGAGTAAATATAAAGACATAGATATGCAATTTGGCTTTGCAGACTATTTTTTCAGTGTTCTAGAATTTATTCTCTGCATAGCTGCTGTTCCAAAGCAGGTTGAAGCACCATCAATGTTTCCAGGAAAAAGCTTCATGATATCATTTTCCTTCCTTTCCCAGAGGAAGAACATTAGTTTTCATAATCCCCAAGGGGTTCTGTGAACTCTCTTACACACTTATATTCATCCTTTTCTGCTTAACTTAGCAAGACTGGTTCATCTTACTTGTTCCTATAATTCTTTATTTAAACAGGGTAAAAGTTTTAAGAAAGTATGTCTTAATGTATATCTATTAAGACACACTATCTTTTAAAGAGCAGCTGAAAGTTTTACTTTCAATGTAGTTCAATTCTTCAATATTATCTTCTATATTTGTGCTATGTGCTTTTTAAGAAATTTTTGCCTCTTCCAAAGTTGTGAATATATTCTTGGATGTGTTACTCTAGAAAAATTTTGTACCATTTAATTTAGGCCTATGGTACATCTCAATTTGACTTTTTTCCTCTATGGTGTGAGACTAGGGTTAAGTTTCTTCTCTTTTCAGTATGGATAATAAGCTGTTTCAGTTTTATTTTGTTTTCCCATGAAAATGCTTAGTGCTCTCATCAAAAACCATTTGGCTTGTTCAACCCATAAAGAGCCTGGAAGTCATCACCCCAACCATACAAAAAAAAAAAGAAGAAAAAAAGCTGACACACTGAAAAATAAACAATTTTTAGACCCATTAGAGAATTGGGATCTCAGTGAAAATTGAGGCACTGAAAAGCTTACAAAACACAAGCAGGTATAGAAAACTTCAGCTTATCAGGAGCAGAAGCATAGAATCAAACCATCATAACTAGAGCTGGTATCCGAAGGAAGATTTTAAACTGTAACTGATGAAATGCTGGAGGCTAAGTGTAGACTAACTTGAGAGGTAAAAACTCTAAGGGACTCAGTCTCAGGAGACCACCACATTGTAATGAGCCCTACCAGATTCTCCTTTTGAAGATAGCAGAAAAAGGCTATCTTATGCAGAATGAGGGGAAAGAAGCCATGCTTTTGTAGTTTTATTGAGAAATAATTGACATGTGTGTGGATGCCAAGTTGTTTCAATTGTGTCTGATTCTTTGTGACTTATGGACTGTGGCCCACCAGGCTCCTCTGTCCATAGGGATTCTGCAGGCAAGAATACCGGAATAGGTTGTCATGCCCTCCTCCAGGGGATCTTCCCAACCCAGGGATCAAACCCACATCTCTAATGTCTCCTGAATTGATAGGCAGGTTCTTTACCATTAATGCCACCTGGGAAGCCAACGGACATACACCACTGTATGTAAGCTTAAAGCATTAAGCATAGTGGTTTTATTTACATATATTGTGAAATGATTACCCCAGTATTTTCACCTAACATTCATCTTCTCATACAGATACGTTAAAAAGAAAACAGAAAAAAAATTTTGCAATAATAACTCTAAGAATTTACTCTTAGCAATTTTCTGATATATCATGCAGCAGTATCAACAAAAATCATCATGTTGTTATGACATCCCTAGTCTCTATCTTGTAACAGGAAATTTGTTCCTTTTGACTACATTACCCAGCTTCCCTCTTCTCTCCCCTTGCCCTGGTAACCACAAATCTGATCGCTTCTTTTTCTATGAAATTTTGTTTGCTTTTTTTAAGCTTCCCTCATCCCTTGGACTGCAAGGAGATCCAACCAGTCCATTCTGGAGGAGATCAGCCCTGGGATTTCTTTGGAAGGAATGATGCTAAAACTGAAACTCCAGTACTTTGGCCACCTCATGCGAAGAGTTGACTCATTGGAAAAGACTCTGATGCTGGGAGGGATTGGGGGCAAGAGGAGAAGGGGAGGACAGAGGACAGAGGATGAGATGGCTGGATGGCATCACTGACTCGATGGACGTGAGTCTGAGTGAACTCCGGGAGTGGGTGATGGACAGGGAGGCCTGGCGTGCTGCGATTCATGGGGTCGCAGAGAGTCAGACACGACTGAGGGACTGACCTGAAATGAACAGAACTGATACCTAAGTAAAGTTATTCAATATGTGTCTTTTTCTGTCTGACTTATTTAACTTAGCATAATGCCTTCCAGGTCCATCCATGTTGTCTCAAATGATTTCTCTCATTTTTGACTGAATAATATTACAGTGTTTCTGTATCACAACTTCCTTTTCCTTTTGTTCATTGGTGGACACTTGGGTTGTTTTCGTCTTCCACTACTGTAAACAAGGCTTCTAAAAACATCACGGTGCAGACATTGTTTTGAGTTAGTGTTTTCATTATTTTGGATATATTCCCAGAAGTAAAATTGCTGGATGGTATGGTGGTTCTGGAGAAGGCAATGGCACCCCACTCCAGTACTCTTTCCTGGAGAGTCCCATGAAGAGAGGAGCCTGGTGGGCTGTAGTCCATGGGGTCGCTAAGAGTTGGACACGGCTGAACGACTTCACTTTCACTTTTCACTTTCATGCCCTGGAGAAGGAAATGGCAACCCACTCCAATGTTCTTGCCTGGAGAAACCCAGGGACGGGGGAGCCTGGTGGGCTGCCATCTATGGGGTTGCACAGAGTTGGACAGGACTGAAGCGACTTAGCAGTAGCAGCAGCACCATGGTGGTTCTACCTAGATAGCATATTCAAAAGCAGAGACATTACTTTGCCAACAAAGGTCCATGTAGTCAAGGCTATGGTTTTTCCTGTGGTCATGTATGGATGTGAGAGTTGGACAGTGAAGAAGGCTAAGTGCCAAAGAATTGATGCTTTGAACTGTGGTGTTGGAGAAGACTCTTGAGAGTCCCTTGGACTGCAAGGAGATCCACCCAGTCCATTCTGAAGGAGATCAGCCCTGGGATTTCTTTGGAGGGAATGGTGCTAAAGCTTAAACTCCAGTACTTTGGCCACCTCATGGGAAGAGTTGACTCATTGGAAAAGACTCTGATGCTGGGAGGGTTTGGGGGCAGGAGGAGAAGGGGACGACAGAGGATGAGATGGCTGGATGGCATCACTGACTCAATGGATGTGAGTCTGAGTGAACTCTGGGAGCTAGTGATGGACAAGGAGGCCTGGCGTGCTGGGATTTATGGGGTCGCAAAGAGTCTGACACAACTGAGTGACTGAACTGAACTGAACTGATGGTGGTTCTATTCTTAATTTTAACAGGATCCTCCATACTGTTTTCCATAGTGACTGTACCCGTTTACAAACTCACCAGCAGTTCACGGGTTTCTTTTCTCCACATCCACACCTGCATTTGTTATTGTTTTGATGCCTTTTTGATTATAGTCATTCTAACAGGTATGGAAGACAATTCATTTGTATTTTCTTAAAGACTTATGATGTTGAGCATATTTTCATGTACCTGTTGGTCTTTCCTATACCTTATTTGGGGGAAAGTTTTTTCAGGTTCTTTGCTCATTTTTAATTGAGGTATTTTGTTTTATTTTTATTGAGTTGTAATTTATTTATTTTTCATACCAATCCTTTATCAAGTAAAGGATTTACAAATATTCTTTTTATATCAGGATAATCCTCACATTGTAAAATGAGTTTGGAAGTGCTATCTTCAATTTTTTGGAAGAGTTTGAGAAATATTGATGCTAATTCTTCTTTAAATGTTTTGCAATTATTCTGTAGGTTTCCTTTTCATTTTGTTGATGATTTCTTTTGCTCTGTAGAAGCTTTTTAATTTGATGTAGTCCATATGTTAATTTTGTTTCTTGTCCTTTCATTGTCATAGGGAAAATTCATTAAAAGACCTGTGTCAAGAAGTTTTATTCATATGTTTCTTTTAGGATTTTTTTTGTGATTTGGGGTCTTACCTTTAAATGCATTTTGAGTTAATTTTTATAAGTAATATAAGATATAACTCCAGTTTCTTTTACATGTGAATAACCAATTATCCAAGCATAATTTATTAGAGAGATGTCTATTCTACATCATGTATTCTTGGGTGTCTTGTCAAATATCAATTGACCATATATTCTCAGGCTTATTCCTATACTTTTGATTCATCTCATTGGTCTATTTATCTGTTTTTATGCCAATACTATACTTTTTTTTTGATATTTATTGCTTTATAGTGTAACTTGAAATTAGGAAGTGTGATGCTTCCTGCTTTATTCTTTTTTTCTCAGGATTTTTATTTATTTATTTGTTTTGGTTATTTGGGCATATTTAGTTTCTAGATAAATTTTGTTTTTTTCTACTTATGTAAGAATGTCATGGGAATCTTGATGGAAATTGCATTGAATCTATAGATGACTTTTTGGGCAACATTGACATTTTAACACTAATTCTTCTAATACATGAATGTGAAACTCCTTTCCATATATTCAATTTATTTCATCAGTGTCTCATGGTTTTCAGAGTTGAGAACTTTTACCTCTTTAGTTCAATTGATCCTAAGCAACTTATTGTTTTTGATGTTATTGTAAATGGAATAAAACAACTTCATTTCTTTAAAAAACAGTCATTGTTCAGGTATAGAAATGTTACTGATTATTGTGTTAATTTAAATATTGCAAGTTTACCAAATTTTAATTGACTGGATCCAGTGATTTTTTGGTGATCTTTAAGATTCTCTTTCTATAAGATCATGTTACCTACAAATAGAGACAATTTTAGTTTTCTCTTTCCAATTTTCATACATGCATGCATATATTTGTTTCAGTTACCTGATTGCTCTAGCCCGGACTTCTGGTATTATGTTAAGTGAAAGTGGTGAGAACTTGTCTTATTCCTGATATTAGAAGAAAAACTTTCAAATTTGCATGACTGATAATAATGTTAGCTGTGGATCTGTTATATACAAACTTTATTATGCTGAGATATGTTTCTTCTATACCTAATTTGTTCAGAGGTTTTATCATGAATGGATGTTGAATTCTTTTGAATACTTTTTTTTTTGCATTTTTGAGATGATCCTATGATTTTCTTTCATTTTATTAATTTGATATATAACACTGATGTATTTATATATATTGAACCATTCCAGCATTTTTGCTTTCTGTCATTCCAGGGATAAATCCCACTTGATAAAGGTACATTTTTTAGTAAGTTGATGAATTCAGTTTACTAGTATTTTGAGCAGTTTTGCATCTTTATTCATCAGGGATATTACCCTGTAATTTTCTTTTCTAGTAGTATCCTTTTCTGATTTTTGTATCTGGGTAATGCTCACATTGTAAAATGAGTTTGGAAGTGTTTATTCTCTTCAATTTTGGGGAAGAGTTTGAGAAATATTGATGTTAAATCTTCTTTAAAAGTTTGATAAAATTTACCAGTGAATTCATCAGGTTTTAGGCTTTTCTCCATTGTAGACAACAATGTTTTCCTTATAATGAGAGATTTTAAACTTTTTACTAGAGTTATGAGTGATTTATGTGCCACTATTGCCATAGCCTCAGAATCTAACTGTTACTATATATTTGCCATTACCAGTGAGATTTACACTGCCTTGTTATCTTTTTATAATGTTAATTAGTAAAGTTCTGCTTCCACTCAAAGAACACCCTTTAGTGTTTCTTGTAAGGCATATCTGGTGGTAATAAGCTCCTTCAGTTTTTGTCTACTTGGGAAAAGCCAAAGACAACAAGAAACACAAAAACCAGGACACCAGAGGACATTTTAGCCTCTAATACCATAGCTGAAGCTCATAGTAAATGTGGCCTGTCAACTCACACTAAAGGTCTGTCTATCTGAGTTCTTTTTATCTGATACATCAGGTTCAACTTTCAAACAGAACTATCAAAAGACAACCTACAAAGGCAAACAACACTGTTTAATGAATCAAAGAGAATATTAAAGCTAAAAGCAGATATTTCAGAGACTTTTGTGTTTTCAAATAAATTTATTTAAATAGCATGAATAATATGTTAAGAGGTCAAATAGAAAAAGTGGAAGCCGTGCAAGAACAATATGAATAATGCAAGCAGAGAGATGTAAAGTCAAAAAACTCAAAAACTCAAAAAAGAATATAAAGGAAATGCTAGAAATCAAAAACACGAAGAGAAGTAAAGAATGCCTCTGATGGCTCATCAGCAGACTAGATGTGGAGAGGAAAGAATCCGTGAGCTTGAGGATATACCAGTAGAAACTTTCAAAATTTAAATGCAAAGAGAAAGAAAGAATCAAAATTTTGAATAAAATATTTAAGAACTAAGGGGAAATCACAAAAAGTGTAACGTATGTCATGAGAATACAAGAAGACATGAAAGAGAGAAATGGGTAGAAGTATTTGAAGTAATAAAGGCTAAAATTCTTCCAAAAGCAATGACAGAAAACTCATTCAGGAAGTCAGAGAAAACAAGCAAGATAAATACCCTCAGATTCAGAACTGAATCAACAAATTGGGTTCAAACTACTTAAAATCCAGACAAAAAGAAAAACTTATACAATGCTAGGGGGAAAACAAAAACAAAAAACCTGACATACAGAAGAAGAATAAGAATTACATTGGATTTCTATTCAAAGGAATGGTACTCTTGTGTATGGAATACACATCTTATTTATCCAATCAGTTGTTGATGTACATTTAGGCTGTATCCATTTCTTGACAACTGTAAATAGTGCTGTTGTGAATGTTGGATTGTATATATTTTGAATTAGTGTTTTCCTTTGAATTGTTGGATCATATGGTAATTCTATATTTAGCTTTGGGGAGCATCCTTACTGTTTTCCATAGTGGATGCACCAACCTACATTTCCACCAACAATGTACATGGGTTCCCTTTTCCCCATATTGTTGACAATGTTTGTTATTTGTGATCTTTTGGATGATAACCATTCTGACAGGTGTGAGGCAATATCTTATGGTTAAGACTTGAATTTCACTGATTGTGATCAATGTTGAGAATTTTTTCATGTGTCTTTTGACCGTCTTCATTTTCTCACTAAAAAATATCTGTTCAATTATTCTGTTCATTTTCTAATAGAGTTGTATTTTTTTAGATGTTGAGTTGTATTTTTTTAGATGTTGTAGAAGTTATTTATGGGGAAATTATAATTATGTGGTATTGTTGTTGTTTAGTAACTCAGTTATGTCTGACTCTTTGCAACCCCATGGACTGCAGCACACCATATATGTGGTATGCTGCTACTGCTAAGTCACTTCAGTCATGTCTCCCACTCTGTGCGACCCCATAGATGGCAGCCCACCAGGTTCCCCATCCCTGGGATTCTCCAGGCAAGAACACTGGAGTGGATTGCCATTGCCTTCTCCAATGCATGAAAATGAAAAGTGAAAGTGAAGTTGCTCAGTCGTGTCCGACTCTTAGCGACCCCATGGATGTGATCAGTGCATGATCAGCCACGTGATCAGTGCAAGATAGCCACGTGATCAGTGCATGATCAGTCTAGTGATCAGTGTATGATCAGCCATGTGACCAGTGCATGATAACAACGTGATCAGTATATGATCATCCACATCATCAGTGCATGCATAGTCACGTGATCAGTACATGATAGCCACGTGATCAGTTCATGATCCGACACGTGATCAGCCACTTAATCAGTGCATGATCAGCCAAGTGATCAGTGCATGATCAGTCACGTGATCAGTGTATGATCATCCACATGATCAGTGCATGCACAGTCAAGTGATCAGTGAATGATAGCCATGAGATCAGTGCATGATCTGTCACGTGATCAGTGTATGATCAGCCACATTAACAGTGCGTGCTGAGTCACATGATGAGGGCCTACTGAGCTGCGTTATTCCTGTGCCTACCAGGCCTCCGTCTATGGGATTTTCCAGGCAAGAATACTGGAGTTGGGTGCCATTGCCTTCCCTTATTGGGAATAATGATAGTCATATCATTTGTAAATATTTTCTCCCATTCAATAGGTGGTGCTTTTGTTTTGTTAATAGTTTACTTTGCTGTGCAAATCTTTTCAGTTAGATTAGGTCCCATTTACTTTTGCTTTCATGTCCTTTCCCTTGAAAGAGTGTTCTGCCTACTTTTTTTTTTCCCCTCTGATAGTTTTATGGTATCTGTTCTATATTTAGTTCTTTAATCCAATATGACTTTATTTTTACATATAGTGTTAGAGAATATTCTAATATAATTTTTTAATTTTTAGTGAAGTGTAGTTGATCTACAATGTTGTGTTAATTTTGCTGTACAGAAAAAGTGTATATACACACACACATTCTTTTAACATTCTTTTTCATTATGGTTTATCTCAGGATATTGAATGTAGTTTCATGTGCTATGCAGTAGACTCTTGTTGTTTATATATAATATTTTGGATCTGCTAACCCCAAACTTCAAGTCCATTCCTTTCCCACTCTCTCTCCACTTTGGCAACCACAACTTTGTTCTCCATGTCTGTGAGTTTGTTTCTGTTTGATAGATAGGTTCATTTGTATCATATTTTAGATTCCAAATATAAGTGATATCATTTGGTATTTGTCTTTCTCTTTCTGGGTGTCCCTGGTGGCTCAGAGGTTAAAGCAAATGCCTGCAATGCGGGAGACCTTGGTTCGATCCCTGGGTTGGGAAGATCCCCTGGAAAAGGAAATGGCAACCCACTCCAGTACTCTTGCCTGGAGAATCCCATGGACAGAGGAGCCTGGTGGGCTACAGTCCACAGGGTCCCAAAAAGTCGGACACGACTGAGCGACTTCACTTTCATTTTCACTTTTGGACTTACTTCACTAGGTATGCTAATCTCTAGATTCATGCATGTTTCTGCAAATGGCATGATTTCATCCTTTTTTATGGTTGAGTAATATTCCATTGTGTATATGTGCCACATCTTTATCCACTCATCTGTTGATGGACATTTAGGTTGTTTCTATATCTTGACTATTGTGAATATAGTGCTGTTATGAATATAGGGGTGCATGTATTTTGAGAATTGTAATTTTGTCTAAATATATGCCCAGGAATGGGATTTCCAGATCATATAGAAATTCTATATTTAATTTTTGAGAAATCTGCACCAATTTACATTCCCACCCATGGTGTCTGAGGTTTCCTTTCCTCCACACCCTCTACAGAATTTTTTATTCCTAGAATTTTTAATGAGGGTCATTCTGACAGGTGTAAGGTGGCACCTCATTGTAGGTTTGATTTTCATTTCTCTAATAATTAGTGATGCTGAACATCTTTTCATGTGCATATTAACCTTCTGTATGTCTTCTTTGGAGAAATGTTTAGGTCTTCTCTTCATTTTTTGTTTGGGTTGATTTTTTGCTGTTAAGTTGTATGAGCTGACTTCATATTTTTGAAATTAAGTTCTTGTCAATCTCATTGACAAGACAATCCCAGTTTGTAGGTTGTCTTTTTGTTGTTTATGGTTTCTTTTGCTGTGCAAATGCTTGTAAATAGGTCCCATTCGTTTTTGTTTTTATTTCTATTGCTTTGGAAGACTGCCATAAGAAAACAGTGGTTTGATTTATGTCAATGAATGTTTTGCCTATTATCTCTTCTAGGAGTTTTATGGTGCCCTGTCTTATGTCTAAGTCTTTAAGGCATTTGAGTTTGTTTTTGTGTATGGTGTGAGCACATGCTTTAATTTCACTGATTTCCATGCAGCTGTCCAACTTTCTCAGCAAGACTTGCTGAAGAGGTTTTTTGTTTCCCATTGTATAGTCTTGTCTCTTCTGTCAAAGACTAATTGATCGTAAGTGTCTGGGGTTATTTCCGTTCTCTCTATCATGTTGCACTGATCTGTTTATGTCAGTACCATACTATTCAATTGCCCTGGTTTTACAATGCAGTCTGAATATATATTCAATATTATCCATGGCTTATTTATTCTCCACTTGCCCTTTATTCTGAAATCTCAAGACTTCTATATTGATGTTATTGTACTTATGTGTCATTAGCTATATTCTGACCAAAAATGTCATGTCTTACAAAAGAAATAGGAATGATGTCTTCTCACTTCAGTATGCTACTCATTCTGCCAAGTCAAAGAGAAGTAGAAAATAATTTTTAACTAATAGAGAATATAAAGCAAAAATATAAATAAAATTTACCACCTCCATTTCAAATTATGAATAAGACAAGAAATAATTTTGTAGATAAATTGTAGTTTTTTAAAAGCTTATACACACATACTGATATACTTTTAACATCTATACTAATTGAAAAGTTTTGACAAAAGGATTTTTTAAACTTTCATAAATAACAGAAAAATTTTGTTGAAAGTATCTGATATAGATATATATGACATATACCTATAGATAGATATAGATATATATGACAAAAATAATTGATTACTTTAGCAACAATTTATAGCTACCAGGATTTTGAACATTATAAGATGGTCTATATAACACAAAATGTGGGAAAAGGGAATATTAACATACTGCTAGTGGAAATATAAATTATTATAGTATTTAGTATAAGTTCTAAGTAAGTAATCAGTAATTTCTATCTTGGAAAATATTTCATAATACATAAAAATCACAAGTACATAAGTGTGTCTGATACTATTTATTTTGTCCAGTTTCCTTCTAAACTATTTCTAACATTCAAAGGTTTGCATTCTATGATACTTGGGATAAAGATAGTATTTTAAGGTCTGTAAGCTCAGACTGTAAAGAATCTGCCTGCAATGCAGGAGACACAGATTCATTCCCTGGGTTGGGAAGATATCCTGGAGAAGAGAATAGCTATTCACTCCAGTATTCTTGGGGCTTTCCTGGTGGCTCAGAAGGTAAAGAATCTGCCTGCAATGCAGATGCCACTGAGCAACTAAGACTTTCATTTTCAAGGTAGATGAATTTGTGCAGGCTTTATTTGCAACTGAAGCATTCAGAGAGGAGAACATTAAAAAGACACCAATTTTGCTCATATTAATTTTGGAAAAAATCAGCATAGTTCTGACATCAAAAGTTTTAAGGAAAGTTTCCTGATTTTAGGTTATACATGGCAGCAGTGGCAGTAGCTTACTGGATAGCATATTCTTTTTTTCATTTGTTTGTTTCTTTCATGTGGTGTTCTTCCTGGAGACTTAGGTTAGTGATATTTTAACCCTCTCACTGATCCTGGAAGATTATATTAATATATGTTTATTATGTATATGTTTATAGGTATATCTTCAAATATATACACATATATTCATTAAATTCCTTTACATGCATTAAGAGTGATATATGTTATCTGTAATTAAGAATATTTATTAATATAGAAATTAGGACAATAAACATTTAAGGGATAGGGATTTGTATTGGTTTCCAATCAGTTAGTTTTGTTGGAAATGAGGATCCAGTTTCAGTAAAGAAACTTGATAAATGTTGGCACTCAGTGATCAATCAGTGGCATATTTATACAGTCAAATGTGATCATCTAGAATAATGTGTGTATTGAAGCAAAGCTTTGAAAGACTGAGAGACTGGAAACAGTAGACTAGCATGAGGTTCAGTTTACTCACTCATTTGTGTCTGACTCTTAGCAACCCCATACCCTGCAGCATGCCCGGCTTCCCTGTCCATCACCAACTCCTGGAGCTTGCTCCAACTCATGTCCATCGAGTCAGTGATGCCAAAAAACACCTCATCCTCTGTCATCACGTTCTCCTCCTGCTTTCAATTTTTCCTAGCATCAGGGTCTTTCCCAATGAGTCAGTACTTTGCATCAGGTGGCCAAAGTACTGGAGCTTCAGCTTAAGCATCAGTCCTCCCAGTGAATATTCAGCACTGATTTCCTTATTAACTAGTTTGATCTCTTTGCAGTCCAAGGGACTCTGAAGAGTCTTCTCCAACACCACAGTTCAAAACCATCAATTCTCTGGTGCTCACCTTTCTTTATGGCCCAACTGTCACTTCTATAAATGACTACTGGAAAAGCCATAGCTTTGACTAGACAGACATCTGTTGGCCATGCTTTTCTGTTCTTCACTATCTTCTGGAGTTTTCTCAAACTCATCTCCATTGAGTCAGTGATGCCATCCAATCGTCTCTTCCTCTGCCACCCCCTTCACTTCTTACCCTAAACCTATCCCAGCATCAGGGTCTTTTCCAAGGAGTTGGCTGTTTGCCTCAGGTGCACAAAGTATGGGAGCTTTAGCATCAGTCCTTCCAATGAACATTCAGGGTTGATTTCTTTTAGTATTGACTGATTTGATCTCCCTGCTATGCAAGAGACTCTCAAAAGTCTTATCCAGCACCACAATTTTAAATCTAGACAGCATATTAAAAAGCAGAGACATCAATTTGCTGACAAAAGTCCATGTATTCATGCATTTTATAAAGTTCATTCTTTAACTGATTCAATTTTTTTTCTCCATTACTAAATAAACTCAAAAGTTAAAAAAATTGCAAAGTAAATGTCTACAAACAAAATAGATATAAGTATATGAGAAAATATTTTAACAATAAATATATTTTATACCCTAAATGATTATATTCTTAGTTCAAGTGAATATTGAAGGAAAGCTTATCTTTGTATCTATTTTAAAAATCAATTTTGTGTTTTTAATGATAATATATTAAATATTAGTACTATATGTTTCAAAGTACTATGCAAAACTATATTAGGAAATAAGTTATATTCCATGTCTTATAAAATAATGCTGATGTTACCTGGAATCAAAAGTACTACTAAGAAAGAGATATATTGAAATGGAAATTAAAAATTTATGTTCTACTTTAACTTGGGTTCATTTTTTTTTTAATATTTATTTTATATTGGAATATAGTTGATTTACAATGTTGTATTAGTTTCTGTGTACAACAGTGATTCAGTTATATATATATATATATATATATATATACACCTATTTTTTTTCAATAATTTTCCCATTTTAGGTTATTAGAGAAGATTGAGTATAGTTCCTTGTGCTGTACAGCAGGTACTTGTTGGTTATCAATTTTAAATGTAATAGTATGTATATGTCAATCACAAAATCTCAATCTGTCCCTCAACTCCCACTTTCCCCTTTGGTAACTGGAAGTTTGTTTTCTGAGCCTGTGCCTCTGTTTCTGCTTTGTAAATAAGTGCAATTATATCAACTTTTTTAGATTACACTCATAAGCAATATCATATGATATTTGTCTTTCTCTGTCTGACTTACTTTGTTTAGTATGAAAATCTCCAGGTCCATCCATGTAGCTGCAAGGACATTATTTTGTTCTTTTTTATGCCTGAGTAATACTCCAATGTGTATGTGTATCTCCTTTATTCATTTATCTGTTAATGAGCATTTATCTTGCTTCTGTGTCTTCACTATTCTAAACAGTGTTGCAGTGAATATTAAGGTTCATGTATTATTTTGAACCATGTTTTGCTCTAGATATATGCTGAAGAATGAGTTTGCTGGATCACATGGTAACTCTATTTTTTAGTTTTTTAAGGAAACGCCATACTGTTCTCCACATGGATTTACCAGTTTGCATTCTCAGCTATAGCACAAGAGGGCTCCCTTTTCCCTGTCCAGCGTTTATTGTGTGTAGATATTTTGACGATAGTCATTCTGACCCTGTGAGGTGATAATCTCATTGTAGTTTTGATTTACTTTCCTCTAATAATTAGTCATGTTGAGCATCTTTTCACATGCCTCCTGGCCATTTGCATGTATTCTTTGGAGAAATGTCTTTATAGGTTTTCTACTATGTTTTGATTGGTTTGCTTGTTTTCTTTTTTTGATATTGACCTGCATGAGTTATTTGTATTTGAAGATTAATCCCTTGCTGGTTGCATTGTTTGCAAAATTTTCTCCTATTTGTGAGTTGTCTTTTCCTTTTGTTTATGGTTTCCTTTATTGTGCAAAAGCTTTTGAATTTAACTAGATCTCACTTGTTTTTGTTTTTATTTCCATTGCTCTCTAGGAGACAGATTAAAAAAGATATCATTTGATATATGTCAAATTTCATGTTTTATATCAAATTTTCCTTTGTTTTCCTCTAAGTTTTATGATATTCCATTTTATTTTATTTATTATTTTTTAATTTATTTTATTTTTAAACTTTAATTTTTAATTTTTAAAAATTAAACTTTAATTAAAAAAAAAACTTTAAACTTTTAATTTTTAAACTGCCAAAGTTCTTTAATCCATTTTGAGTTTTTGTGTATTGTGTTAAAGAATGTTATACTTTCATTGCTTTACATGTAGCTGTCCCATTTTCCCAGCAACATTTACTGGGGTGATTGTCTTTTCTCCATTGTATAGTCTCACCTCCTTTGACATAGATTAATTGACCATATGTGCGTGGGTTTATTTCTGGGCTTTCTATCCTGTTTTATTGATCTTTATTTCTCTTTTTTTGTGCCAGTATCATACTGTTTTGATGACTGTAGTATAGTCTAAAGTCAGAGAGCCTAATACCTCACCTGTTTTTTCTTTCCTAAGATTGCTTTGGTTACTTGGAGTCTTTTGTGTCCCTATAGAAATTTTA
Organism: Bos mutus; assembly: GCF_027580195.1. Classification (NCBI taxonomy): domain Eukaryota; kingdom Metazoa; phylum Chordata; class Mammalia; order Artiodactyla; family Bovidae; genus Bos; species Bos mutus. Next base: position 75,897,368 of record NC_091632.1, read on the forward strand.
CAATTTATCATAACACTTCCATGAAAGAAGCCATTGATAATTTGGTAAAGATTGCATTGAATTTCTAGATTGTGTTAGGTAGTATAGTCACTTTTAGAGTATTGATTTTTCCAGTCCAAAAATATAGCATATCTTTTTATAATTTTTTATATTTTATGTGGAAAAATATCTTCAAGGATATAAACAAATTAAAAAAGTTACACACTTTGGGAATTGCCTTAATACTTTCACTGCATCTGCAAACATACCAGGCTATTAGAAATTGTAGTGCAGAAACATTCTATTGCTCTCAGTATTTTTTAAAGTTTATCTTGGATAGGATAGTACTCTAATATATATAAAATTTTGACTAATTAGTATGAAATTAATTTGACAAATGACAAATATGACATTTATCATGATAAAATATTTATCTACTTGCATTTTTATATCTTTATTAATTTAAATAGTATTTCCCCCAAATTATTCATGTTCGTGAAAGTGAAAGTCGCCCAGTTGTGTCTGACTCTTTGCAACCCCATGGACTATTCAGTCCATGGAATTCTCCAGTCCAGAATACTGGAATGGGTAGCCTTTCCCTTCTCCAGGAGATCCTCCCAACCCAGGGATCAAATCCAGGTCTGCCACATTGCAGGCAGAGTCTTTACCAGCTAAGCCACAAGGGAAGCCCAAGGATACTGGAGTGGGTAGTCTATCCCTTCTTCAATGGGTCTTCCCTTACCAGGAATCAAACCAGGGTCTCCTGCATTGCAGGTAGATTTTTTTACCAACTGAACTATTGCAAACTAATCATGTTTGCAAGCATCTCTAATTCTTAGTAATAAACACATAATACATTCATGCAATTTACCTTGTTAACTTATTTAATGTTTCTCATGTTTAATATAATTGAGTTATTTCTTATTACTTAAAAAAAGTTTGAATTGCTTATTTCTTTACTTTGGTTTCTTTGATACTTTTATCTTGCTAATGAAATTCCAATATATTTTAATTTTATAATATTAAAATAATTAACTTAATGAATTTATGCTTGCTATATTTTTCAATTCTTAATTTTATCCCAATTTTCAGTTCAGTTCAGTCACTGAGTCATATCTGACTCTATTCGACCCCATGGACTGCAGCATGAAGGCTTCCCTGTCCATCACCAACTCCCAGAGCTTGCTAAACTCATGTCCATTGATTCTGTGATGCCATCCTACCATCTCATCTTCTGTTGTCCCTTTCTCCTCCTGCATCAGTCTTTTCCAGTAAGTCATTTCTTCACATCAGGTGGCCAAAGTATTGGAGTTTCATCTTCAGCATCAGTTTTTCCAATGAAAATTCAGGACTGGTTTCATTTAGGATGGACTGGTTTGATCTCCTTGTCCAAGGGACCCTCAAGAGTCTTCTCCAACACCACAGTTCAAAAGCTCAGCTTTCTTTTTGGTCCAACTAGTTCTCACATCCATACATGACTAGTGGAAAAACATAGCTTGATTAGACCAAATTTTGTCAGCAATAAATGTCTCTGCTTCTTAATAAGGTGTCTAGGTTTGTCATAACTTTTCTTCCAAGGAGCTAGCGACTTTTAATTGCATGGCTGCAATCACCGTCCACAGTGATTTTGGAGCCCAAGAAAATAAAGTCTCTCACTGTTTCCACTGTTTCCCCATCTATTTGCCATGAAGTGATGGGAACAGCATGAAGTGATGCCACCTGATGTGAGGAAGTGTCTCATTTGAAAAGACCCTGATGCTGGGAAAGATTGAAGGAGGGAGGAGAAGGGGACAACAGAGGATGAGATGGTGGGATGGCATCACAGAATCAATGGACATGAGCTTTAGTAAACTCCGGGGGTTGGTGGATGAACAGGGAAGCCCATTGTGCTGCAGTCCATGTGGTCACAAAGAGTTGGACATGACTGAGTGACTGAACTGAACTGATGGGACCAGATGCCATGATCTTCGTTTTTTGAATGTTGGGTTTTAAGCCAGCTTTTTCACTCTGCTCTTTCACTTTCAAAAAGGGACTATTTCCTCTTCACTTTCTGCCATAAGGGTGGTGTCATTGGCATATCTGTGGTTATTGATGTTTCTTCCTGCAATTTTGAGTCCAGCTTGTGCTTCATCCAACCTAATATATTCCATAATGTAATCTGCATATAAGTTAAATAAGCACGGTGACAATATACACCCTTGACATACTCCTTTCCCAATTTGAAACCAGTCTGTTGTTCCATGTTCAGTTCTAACTGTGGCTTCTTGACCTGCATACAGATTTCTCAGGAGGCAGGTAAGGTGGTCTGGTATTCCCATCACTTTAAGAATTTTCCACAGTTTGTAGTGATCTACACAGTCAAAGGCTTTGGTGCAGTCAATAAAGCAGAAGTAGATATTTTTCTGCAACTCTCTTGCTTTTTCTATGATCCAACGGATGTTGGTAATTTGATCTCTGGTACCTCTGCCTTTTCTAAATCCAGCTTGGACATCGGAAAGTTTTTGGTTCACATACTGTTGAAGCCTGGCTTAGAGAATTTTGATCATTACTTTGCTAGCATGTGAGATGACTGCAATTGTGTAGTAGTTTGAACATTCTTTGGCATTGTCTTTCTTTGAGATTGGAATGAAACCTGGATCTTTTTCAGTCCTGTGGCCACTGCTGAGTTTTCCAAATTTGCTGGCAAATTGAATACAGCACTTTCATCTCTAAGGATTTGAAATAGCTCAATTGGAATTCTGTCACCTCCAATAGCTTTGTTCACAGTGATGCTTCCTTATGCCCACTTGACTTCGCATTCCAGAATGTTTGGCTCTAGGTGAGTGATCACTCCATCATGGTTATCTGATTCATGAAGATCTTTTTTGTATAGTTCTCATGTGTATTCTTGCCACCTCTTCTTAATATCTTCTGCTCTGTTCAGTCCATACCTTTTCTGTCCTTATTGTGCAAATCTTTGCATGAAATATTCCCTTGGTATCTCTAATTTTCTTAAAGAGATCTCTAGTCTTCCCATTCTATTGCTTTCCTCTATTCCTTTGCATTGATCACTTAAGAAGGCTTTCTTATCTCTCCTTTTTCTTTGGAACTCTGCATTCAGATGTCTATATCTTTCCCTTTCTCCTTTGCCTTTAGTTTCCAAATTTATTGATATATAATTATATATAGCATTGTATTAGCTTATGATATACAGATACCGATTTGTTATATGTAATATTGCAAATGATGACTCCAATAATTTTGGTTAACATGTAACATCTCACATTGTTACACATTTTTTGTGTCATATAAATTTTAAATTTTACACTTAGAATTTCAGATGTAAAATACAGCTTTATTAACTATAGTCATCTACTATGCATTATATTGCTAGAATTAGTTGTCATAACTTCCCTAGTGGCTCAGATGGTAAAGCATCTGCCTACAATGCAGGAGACCCGGGTTCAATCCCTGGGTCAGGAAGATCCCCTGGAGAAGGAAATGGAAACCCACTCCAGTATTCTTGCCTGGAAAATCACATGGACGGAGGACCCTGGTTGGCTACTGTCCATGGGGTCGCAAAGAGTCGGACACGACTGAGCGTCTTCACTATCTGTCTATCTATTGCTGTAAGTTAGGACCTTTTGTGTACCTTGTTCTATTTCCCCTGCCCCCAGACCCTTCCTCTGGCAATCACACCAATCTGTCTTCTGTTTATTTGAGTTTGCTCATTTGCTTGTACTTTGCTTATTTGTTTTCTTCAGTTCAGTAGCTCAGTCATGTCTGACTCTTTGCGACCCTAGGGACTGCAGCATGACAGGCTTCCCTATACATCACCAACTCCCAGAGCTTGCTCAACTCATGTCCATTGAGTCAGTGATACCATCCATCCATCGCATCCTCTGTCGTCCCCTTCTCCTCCTGCCTTCATTCTTTCCCAGAATCAGGGTCTGTTTTCTTAAATTCTACGTATAAGTGTGATCACACAGTATTTGTTATTTTTTGTTTGTTTGTTTCACATATTCACTTAGCATCATGTCCTCTTGTCCACTCATATTTGTTTCAAAAGACAAGAACTCCTTTAAAAAATATTTGAATGGGGTTGACTTACAATGGTGCATTAGTTTCTACTGTACCATAAGGTGAATCAGTTATCATGTACATATATACACTTTTTTTTAGATCTTTTTACCATATAGGTCATTACAGAGTATTGAGAAGATTTCCCTATTCTATCCAGCAGGTCTTTATTAATTATCTATCATATATGTGTGTGTATATATATATATATATATATATATATATAATAGTGTATATACATCAATTTCAATCTCCCAATTTATCCCTCTCCCCTTTCCCCCCATGGAAACCATAAGTTTGTTTTCTACATCTGTGACTCTATTTCTGTTTTGCAAACAAGTTTATTCCATTTTATAAATAAGTTTACTGTTCAGTTTAGTTCAGTCACTCAGTCATGTCCAACTCTTTGTAACCCCATGGACTGCAGCATGCCTAGCCTCCTTATCCGTAACCAACTCCTGGGGTCTAACTCAATGAAACTATGAGCTCTGCCATGTAGGGCCACACAAGATGAATGGGTCATGGTGGAGAGTTTCTGACAGAATGTGCTCCACTGGAGAAAGGAATGGCAAACCACTTCAGTATTCTTGCCTTGAGAAGCTCACGGACAGTATTAAAAGTTTACTGTACCATTTTGTAAATTCCACATATAGGTAAGGTCATATGATATTTGTCTTTCTCTGTTTGAAGCAAGCTTCACTCAGTGTGACAATCTCTAGATCTATCCATGTTGCTGCAAATGACATTATTTTTTTCATTTTTATGGCTAATATTCCACTGTTTATATGTACCCCATCTTCTTTATCCATTTCTCTTTTGATGAAATAGAATTTACTTTTTAATTTGGCACAATATTGCATTGTGTGTGTGTGTGTGTGTATGTGTGTATGTGTATACACATGTATATCTCTCTGTGTGTATATACATATGTCTATATGTGTATTGCTGTAAGTACTACAGTGTTGGAGAAGACTCTTGAGAGTCCCTTGGACTGTAAGGAGATCAAATCAGTCAATCCTAATGAAATCAGTCCCGAATATTTATTGGAAGGACTGATGGCTGAAGGTGAAGCTCCAATATTTTGGCCACACGATATGAAGAATTGACTCATTGGAAAAGACCCTGATGCTGGGAAAGACAGAAGGCAGGAGGAGAAGGGGATGACAGAGGATGAGATGATTGGATGGCATCACCGACTTGGTGGATATGAGTTTGAACAAGCTCTGGGAGTTGGTGATGGACAGAGAAGCCTGGCGTGCTGCAGTCCATGGGGTCGCAGAGTCAGACACAAATGAGTAACTGAAGTGAACTGAAATGTATGCATTTTATTTATAAATTATAGTAGATGTTAAAGACTGAGTGACTGAACTGATATATGCACTATTGTGTGCTAAGTCACTTTGGTGCACTTTGGTGGAGTCCTATGCTTTCCGATCCTATGGACTGTAGCCCACCAGGCTCCTTTGTCCATGGGATTCTCCAGGCAAGAATACTGGCGTGGGTTGCCATGCCATCTTCCAGAGGATCTTCCCGACTGAGGAATCAAACCTGTATTGGAGGCAGATTCTTTACAACTGAGCCACAAGTGAAGCTATATATATATATCCAGGGACACTTGTTTCTATATATTGGGTATTGTAAGTAATGCTGCAATAAACATGGGGGCGGGGCGGAGATATCTCTTTGAGAATGTTTGAGATTTCTTTTCTTCAGATCTACACCCATAAAAAGAATTCCCAGATCATATGGTATTTCTATTTTTATTTTTTTAATTTCTTGAAGCACCTCCACACTGTTTTATACAGTTGCTACACCAATTTCCATTCCCACTAAGTTCAAAAAGGTCTCAGCTTGTTCATCACATCCTCAACACATTTGTTATATCTTCTTTTGGATAATACTCATTCTAACAGGTATGCGGCACTATCCATTGTTGTTTTTATTTGCTTTACCCTGATTATTAATAACATGAGCATGTCTCCATGTATCAGTCTTCCATCTGTATGTCCTCTTTGAAGAAGTGTTTTTTAAATTCCTCTGCCCATTGATAATTAAACTTTTGCTATTTTTTGCTATATACATATAGGATATTAACCCCTAATGAGATATGTGTTGCAAATATTTTCTCACATTACATAGGTTTCCTTTTCATTTTGTAGATGGTTTCTTTTGCTATGCAGAAGCATTTTAGTTTGATGTAGCCTAACTTATTTCTTTTTATTTTGTTGCCTTTGCTTCTGATGTGAAAATTTAAAAACTTATTGCTAAGATTGGTGTCAAGGGACTTACACTTTAGATTTTCTTCTAGTTTTACAATTGCAAATTTTATGTTCAGGTCTTTAATCTATGTTCTATTGGTTTCTGTTATTAGGGATATTGCTGACCAATTTCTCTAAACCATTTATTGATAAATTTATTCTTTCCATATTATATATTTTGGGTTCTTTCACTGTGAATTATGATGACCATATATGTGTGGGTTTATTCCTGGGCTTTTTAATCTGATCCACTGTTAGGGAGGTGGCTTCACTTGTAGCTCAGTCAGTAAAGAATCTGCCTGCAATGCAAAAGACCCAGTTTCGATTTCTAGGTTGGGAAGATCCCCTGGAGAAGAAAATGACAATCCACTCCAGTATTCTTGCTGGGAGAGTCTCCGGGGTATAGGAGCCTGGCAGGCCATAGTCCATGGGGTTGCAAGAGTCAGATACGACTTTGCAACTAACCCAACACCACCACCATTGTTAGGAAATTAAATAGTCTTGTTTAGGCTTCACTTCACTTTTCACTTTCATGCATTGGAGAAGGAAATGGCAACCCACTCCAGTGTTCTTGCCTGGAGAATCCCAGGGACAGGGGAGCCTGGTGGGCTGCCGTCTCTGGGGTCGCACAGAGTTGGACACGACTGAAGTGACTTAGCAGCAGCAGCAGGCTTCAGAGACAAAGCAGAGTAGGTCTCTGGCCTTACCTCTCACCTCCCTGGACACTTTCCTGACTGTGAGTGACCGCCAGCTGTGAATTCAGGACTTGCAACACCACAGATAAGATAAGGAATGAATCTTGAGATTGTTGAGTTCCAGGAGGAGGGCTGGACAACAAAGCCCTGGGCTTAACAACATTCCAAGTTTTACACATTAACATGAAATCAGAGCTGCTGTTTACTTATAGGTTGATGGTGATATCCATTTGCATCCTGAGATTATAAGCAGGAACCTGAACTAGGATCTTTGACATCTCACCCATGGAGCAGACACATTGCTTGGGATGTTTTCCCAGTTGGGACTTGAGATGTGCTGTGTCATGGGACTTCCCAGCAGTATTTGATTCTGGATGTTGGTCAAAACTGAATTTTGTGATGTATGCTCTGCTGTTTCTATTTTTCTTTTCTTTTAATGTTAGTGTATTAAAAGTAAGCTAGGTAATTCTTTAATACATATTTGTATTCTTTATTTGTATATAATGAATGGCTTACTTTGTTAACAAATCCTTTGAACCTGAGATGAAAGTGAAAGCTTTCAACAAAACATCCATTTATCTATGTGTCTATATTTATGCCAGCGCCATTTTCTTTTGATGACTAGATTTATATTTTGAAATTAGGAAGCAGGATGCCTCCAACTTTGTTGATCTTGCTGAGGATTACTTTGGGTATTTGGAATCTTTTGGAGTTCCATGCCACAACTGCCAGTACTATGTTGACTAAAAGTAGCAAGAATGGTCCCCCTTGATTAGTTCCTGATCTTAATGGCATCCCACTCCAGTACTCTTGCCTGGAAATCCCATGGATAGAGGAGCCTGGAAGGCTGCAGTCCATGGGGTCGCTAAGAGTTGGACACGACTGAGCGACTTCACTTTTACTTTTCACTTTCATGCATCGGAGAAGGAAATGGCAAGCCACTCCAGTGTTCTTGCCTGGAGAATCCCAGGGACGGGGTAGCCTGGTGGGCTGCTGTCTATGGGGTCACACAGAGTCGGACACGACTGAAGTGACTTAGCAGCAGCAGCAGCAGCAGATAAAATGCTTTCAACCTTTCACCATTAAATATGGTGTTGCTTGTGGACTTGTTTTACATATCCTTTATTTTGCCAACGTAGGTTGTCTGTATACCTAGTTTGAGAACTTTTATGAATGGGTGTCGAATTTTATCGAAAGCTTTTTCTGCATCTTTGAGATGATAGTGTAATTTTAAACTTTTGTTAGTGTGATTTATCATAATGATTAATTTTCAAATGTTGAGTCATTCTAACATTTGTGAAATAAATCCTGCTTGATTGTGGTGTATAATCATTTTAATATATTGTTGTATTTGGTTTGCTAATATTTTGTTAATGATTTTTAAATCCATAATACAGTAGTATTGGTCTGCAATTTTTTGTATCAAGGTAATGCTGGGGTCCTAAAATAGTTTGGAAATATACCTTCTTCACCCAACTTTTAAGAATTTCTGAAGGATTTCCATTAATTATTTTAATGTTTCTTAAAACTCATCAATTAAAACATCTGATCAAGTTATTTTTTTGGAAGATTTTGAGTATTAATCTTATTACTAGCAATTGGTTTAAATTTTTATTTTATTTTCAAAAACAGCATCAATAGGTAGTATGGTTTAAGTGTTTCTTCAAGTGTATTAGTTTTTTGGCCAATATTTGCTTATGGTAGTCTCTGTTGATCCTTTATATTGTATGGTTTCATTTGTAATGTCTCCCTTTCATTTCCAATTTTATTTGAGTTCTTTCTCTTTATTTCCTGGTAGGTATAGCTAAAAGTTTCTCTACTTTATCTTTTAAAATAACTACTTCTTACTTTCTCTGATTTTTTTTCTATTGTATGTTTAGTCTCCATTTATTTATTTCTACTATTACATTTTATATTTCCTCCCCCTACCAACTTTGGCCTTAGTTTCTTCTACTAACTTTGACCTATACTTTCTTAAGGTATAAAGTTGGCCTGTTTGAGATCTTTAAAGTGAAAGTGAAAGTGAGGTTGCTCAGTCGTGTCCGATTCTGCAACCCCATGGGCTGTAGCCTACCAGGCTTCTCCATCCATGGGATTTTCCAGGCAAGAGTATCGGAGTGGGTTGCCATTTCCTTCTCCAGGGGATCTTCCTGACCCAGGGATCAAACCTGGGTCTCTTGCATTGCAGGCAGATGCTTTACTCTCTGAGCCACTGTCAGGAAGCATTTAACAGGAGGCTTCCTGTGTGCTGTTTTGGATCTGTCATGAATCCTCTGTTCTTTATTAAGTCCTGAATATTCAGGAATTAAGAGGAGTGGCAAACTGCTCCTAGGACTGAGGAATGCATGCATTTCCTTCATTGGTTTTTCCATACGGTGATAAGTAACCATTTTTGATCCTCTTCCTTTTTATGAACCATATAGTAAAAGTGATTATTTACAACCCTCTCTCTTTGATATGGATTGCCTTATGTTTACTTGATAATTTGTAAGTCTTGATACTTAATAATTTGTAAGTCTGCACTTTTGATCTTTACTTTACTTGATAATATTAAACTATCAAGTAAAGATCTTTTTTTTAATCAAGTAAAGTTATCAATATTATCAAGTAAAGTAAAGATCTTTTTCTCTTGATAATCTTTACTTAACAATTAAAGATAATTTGATCTTTACTTAATAATTTTTTATCTTTACTTGATAATTTGTAAGTCTGGACTTTTGATCTTTATCTTTGCTGAACAAAGCTACCTTGTAAGACAGTATATATATTCACACTATGTTGAATAAAACACGTGTTCCATCAGAGCTTGGGTCCCTGTGTCTTTCTTTCTTTCTCTCTCTCTCAAGCTAATTCTTTGGAGTGCAGAAGCCCGCTGAGCTCACTTTCTTGCTCGGGCTTGTAAGACCCTCGTGAGAGGGTGCCCTGTGTCTATGTGAAGCAGTGCAAGCCCCGTGTCAAGGGCTTTACTGGTTTTCTGCATAAACCAAGGAATATCAGCCTCTTTCTCTCTCTCTTTTACTTTCTTATTGTCGACTCCAGACCACTAGGTTCCAGTCCATTAAAGGACCTCAACAAGCCACCATTTGAAATCTTACTTCTTTCTTAATGTAGGCATTTATGACTATGATGTCCCTCTCTAAAATGCTTCTGCTATATATAGTAAATTTTGATGTGATATATTTATATGTATTTGTCTCAAGGTATTTTTGTAAAATTTCTCTTTTGACTTCTTTTTTGATCCAATGGCTGTTTATTCTCCAAATATTTATGGATTTTCCAGTTTTCTTTTTGTAATTGATTTCTAGTTTTGTACATTTATGTAAGAACACGTGCTTAATCTGATTTCAATCTTCTTTCATTTGTCAAGACTTATTTTGTGGTCCCATCTGTGATCTTGGAGAGTGTCCAGGTGTAACTGAGAAAATGTATTCTCCAGAGGTTGGATGGCATTTTCTGTACAATCTGTTAAGCCCTTCAGGTATAATGTGTTCTTTAAATCCAATGTTTCTTTACTAATATTTCTGTCTAGATGTCTATCCATTGCTGAAAGTGGAATATTCAAGTGAGGTATTATTCTATTGCCACTGGAAAAGAGGGAGGTATTAAATTTTGTTTTCTAAAAATTGTTTTTTTCAAGTCTTTTCCTGAGATATAACTCTAAACCCTTCTGATTTTCAAAGTGGTAGTACTGTATTATTCTTCTGACTTTATGCTAGTGATTAATGGTAGTCTCAGGATGGACACTTTATAACCACATGGTTGGTCTTTTCAGCATAGTCTCAGGCTTCTAGACCTGACATGGAATAAAAATGCAGTAGGTCTGCTTTCTAGACCTTCCTAGATTTACCTGATGTGTCCATTCATTTGGCTGGTCATATTTGTACCACTTAAAATAAAACAATATTAGTAAATATATCACGTTTCTGAGTTCTGTCATTGTACTGAAGTATCAAACCTGAGGACATATGCAGCTTCTGAATTTATATTCAGTTGCTGAGAAGTGCCTGTGGCCTGGAGACCCCCAAAACTGTGGTTTTCATCTAAAGTAAGGATGGTCTTAGAAAACCATACTCTTAAACCTTGGAATCTGTACTAACTCTGAGTGGTTAGCATAATAATTCTTTGAGAAATATTGATAAAATTAAATAAAAGTATAGATATTTTACATATATTGCCGCTGCTGGTGCTGCTGCTAAGTCGCTTCAGTCATGTCTGACTCTGTGCAACCACATAGATGGCAGCTCACCAGGCTCCTCCATCCCTGGGATTTTCCAGGCAAGAACACTGGAGGGGTTGCCATTTCCTTCTCCAATGCATGATAGTGAAAAGTGAAAGTGAAGTCGCTCAGTTGTGTCCAACCCTCAGCTATCCCTAGACTGCAGCCTACCAGGCTCCTCCATCAATGGGATTCTCCAAGGCAAGAGTACTGGAGTGGATTGCCATTGCTTACATATGTTACATAATCATAATATTTGCTATAGTTTGATATTATCAGTGATGCAATTTTAAAATCCCATATTCTTTTTTATTTATTGGTAATACTGATAAATTCACTGTGATAAATTCACTGTGTAAAATAATCCAATGTTGCAAGTTTGACTTTTGGTGTGACTTATTTTGTAACTACGTATATGGTCTTTCAGGGTAAAAGTGCACATAAGAATGTTTGTTCTTAGTTATAACATTCCCCTTTTCATAATAGCATAGTAATTTAAAAAACTTTTAATTAACCACTTCTATTCCAGGACTGGAAAAGATCAGTTTTCATCCCGATCCCAAAGAAAGGCAATGCCAAAGAATGCTCAAACTACTGCACAATTGCACTCATCTCACATGCTAGTAAAGTAATGCTCAAAATTCTCCAAGCCAGGCTTCAGCAATATGTGAACCATGAACTTCCTGATGTTCAAGCTGGTTTTAGAAAAGGCAGAGGAACCAGAGTTCAAATTGCCAACATCTGCTGGATCATCGAAAAAGCAAGAGAGTTCCAGAAAAACATCTATTTCTGCTTTATTGACTATGCCAAAGCCTTTGACTCTGTGGATCACAATAAACTGTGGGAAATTCTGAAAGAGACGGGAATACCAGACCACCTGACTTGCCTCTTGAGAAATCTATATGCAGGTCAGGAAGCAACAGTTAGAACTGGACATGGAACAACAGACTGTTTCCAAATAGGAAAAGGAGTACGTCAAGGCTGTATATTGTCACCCTGCTTATTTAACTTCTATGCAGAGTACATCATGAGATATGCTGGACTGGAAGAAACACAAGCTGGAATCAAGATTGCCGAGAGAAATATCAATAACCTCAGATATGCAGATGACACCACCCTTATGGCAGAAAGTGAAGAGGAACTAAAAAGCCTCTTGATGCAAGTGAAAGAGGGGAGTGAAAAAGTTGGCTTAAAGCTCAACATTCAGAAAACGAAGATCATGGTATCCAGTCCCATCACTTCATGGGAAATAGATGGGGAAACAGTGGAAACAGTGTCAGACTTTCTTTTTTTGGGCTCCAAAAATCACTGCAGATGAAAAGAAAATAAAAGACGCTTACTCCTTGGAAGGAAAGTTATGACCAACCTAGATAGCATATTCAAAAGCAGAGACATTACTTTGCCAACAAAGGTCCGTCTAGTCAAGGCTATGGTTTTTCCTGTGGTCATGTATGGATGTGAGAGTTGGACTGTGAAGAAGGCTGAGCACCGAAGAATTGATTCTTTTGAAATGTGGTGTTGGAGAAGACTCTTGAGAGTCCCTTGGACTGCAAGAAGATCCAACCAGTCCATTCTGAAGATCAACCCTGGGATTTCTTTGGAAGAAATGATGCTAAAGCTGAGACTCCAGTACTTTGGCCACCTCATACGAAGAGCTGACTCATTGGAAAAGACTCTAATGCTGGGAGGGATTGGGGGCAGGAGGAGAAGGGGACAACAGAGGATGAGATGGTTGGATGGCATCACTGACTCAATGGACATGAGTCCCAGTGAACACCGGGAGTTGGTGATGGACAGGGAGGCCTAGAGTGCTGTGATTCATGAGGTCACAAAAGGTTGGACACGACTGAGTGACTGAATTGAACTGCTTCCATTTAATGCAACATTGAGATAATTTTCTTAACAAGACCCCATCTAAATGCTTAGACTTTAGTGATATTGTTTCATACATTCAAATCATTGCTAGTTTTCCCACTTGTCTTTCAAGAACATACATTTATTTTTAAAGTTTTATTATAAATTCAGATAGCTTATACATATCCATTAATATTTATATGCTTGCTATATCAAATAGTCAATATTCATTGTACTCTTTAGTTTTTCTTTTATCTCTTCTTTCCATAAGCAAAGCTTAGGAAAATATAAATAGGTTTTGAAATTCATTATTCTACTTGATTTCTACTCTGAGATTTATGTTTTGCTTGAATTTTTTAGTTGAATTATTTTCTTATTTTCTTTCAGTTCAGTTCAGTCACTCAGTTGTGTCTGACTCTTTGAGACCCCATGAATTGCAGCATGCCAGGCCTCCCTGTACATCACCAACTCCTGGAGTTCACTCAAACTCATGTCCATCAAGTTGGTGATGCCATCCAGCCATCTCATCTTCTGTTATCCCCTTCTCCTGCCCTCAATCCCTCCGAGTATCAGAGTCTTTTCCAATGAGTCAGCTCTTTGCATCAGGTGGCCAAAGTATTGGAGTTTCAGCTTTAGCATCAGTCCTTCCAATGAACACCCAGGAGTGATCTCCTTTAGAATGGACCGGTTGGATCTCCTCGCAAAAGCGTCTTCTCCAACACCACAGTTCAAAAGCATCAATTCTTCAGCACTCAGCTTTCTTCACAGCCCAACTCTCACATCCATTCATGACCGCTGGAAAAACCATAGCCTTGACTAGACGGACCTTTGTTGGCAAAGTAATGTCTCAGCTTTTGAATATGCTATCTAGGTTGGTCGTAAGTTTCCTTCCAAGGAGTAAGCGTCTTTTAATTTCATGGCTGCAATCACCATCTGCAGTGATTTTTGGAGCCCAAAAAAAGAAAGTCTGACACTGTTTCCACTGTTTCCCCATCTATTTCCCATGAAGTGATGAAACCAGAAGCCATGATCTTTGTTTTCTAAATGTTGAACTTTAAGCCAACTTTTTCACTCCCCTCTTTCACTTGCATCAAGAGGCTTTTTAGTTCCTCTTCACTTTCTGCCATAAGGGTGGTGTCATCTGCATATCTGAGGTTATTGATATTTCTCTCGGCAATCTTGATTCCAGCTTGTGTTTCTTCCAGTCCAGCGTTTCTCATCATGTACTGTGCATATAAGTTAAATAAGCAGCGTTTCAATATACAGCCTTGACATACTCCTTTTCATATTTGGAAACAGTCTGTTGTTCCATGTCCAGTTCTAACTGTTGCTTCTTGACCTGCATATAGGTTTCTCAAGAGGCAGGTCAGATGGTCTGGTATTCTCATCTCTTTCAGAATTTCCCACAGTTTATTGTGATCCACAGAGTCAAAGGCTTTGGCATAGTCAATAAAGCAGAAATAGATGTTTTTCTGGAACTCTCTTGCTTTTGTGATGATCCAGTGGATGTTGGCAATTTGAACTCTGGTTCCTCTGCCTTTTCTAAAACCAGCTTGAACATCTGGAAGTTCACTGTTCACTTAGAGGTGAAGTAAATAGATATTTTGTTTTCTGAATTTTTGTAATATCTGAAATGCACCCTTCTTAAAAATGTTATGTGAGTGAATGATATCTTGGATAAGCAAAGAGTTGGGGGCTGTGGTCTTTGCTTTCAGAGGCTTGCAGAGGCTATTCCCCACTGCTTCAGCACCTACTGAGGAGACAAGGACACTGGCAGAATAACTTTTCATCATTTGTGAGTCATATATCCTCACTCTGTCTGGAAACTTTATAGAATTATTTCAGCTGAAGAATTTTATGAGGCTAAGACTCATATTAATAGTCTTCCTATCATTCCTGCCTGTAAGTTAATAGTGAAGTTCATTCAATCTAAGGAATAAAGTTTTGTATATTTTTAAAAATTTTACTTGAAATATTGCTTTATGTACAGAGTAGACAAAATAATTTAACTTGCAACTATTAACACATATTGCAACTTTGTCAGGTTGTATCATTTTTTCAGGTTTGCTCCAAATATTATTTTGCTGTCATTTTAAGTAAAAATAACTTACATATAAGAAGGATTTTTTGTATCTCTCCACAACCTACTCACTTTCTTCTTTCTCCAGAGTTAAAACCTATAATGAATTTAGAAATTATTAAACAATAGAGATTAAAAAATGTTTTTCTTGTAAAAAAACTTTAAGTAAATGATATCTACTTTTGCAAATTTTTTTCAAGATAATTTTTCAGTTTTACCACTCTTGATGCATATAGTATCTGTTTATAGATTTGAACTACTTTAATATTTCCAGATGGCTCATTGGTAAAGAATCCACCTTTCATTTCGAGAGGTATGAATCCAATCTCTGTGTTGGGAAGATCCCCTGGAGGAGAATGACAACCCACTCCAATATTCTTGCTTGGAGATTCCCATGGGCAGAGGTGCCTGACAGGCTACAGTATATGGAGTCACAAGGAGTTGGACACAACTGAGCATGCATGTATATATACACATAATTATTCCATTTTCATAAAAATTTTGTCATGTTTTGAAATTTAGATAAGTATATATGTATGTTTATATATATTCATATATATATATATACACACATTCTTAAATTATGCATATATCTTTGGTATTTATTTTCATTTTAATGTTCATTTTGGATGTCTAAAATATGGCTGTAATAATCCCATTCAAAATATATTTATATTCTTGAGATATATGCACATACCTTTCTAGAATATTTCCTTTGAGATAATTGCTAAATCTTGAGCAATGTTATGTCACACAAAGTTTAAAATGTGTTCTGAAGCGCTTATATTTATGTATTTTATTACAAACATCTTATTATATGAGCTCTATATATTTTTGTGTTTTAAATAAACAAATAATAGTAATGTATTTCAGCATTATTATTTGAGATGTATATTCAGTATTAAAATAAGGAAAGGATTAATAAGGAATAATTTATAGTAAGTTTATTACCTGGAATCCATATATGTGTATGTTATTAGTTAGATTACTCAATTTCAAAGCACCATTTATTTAATATGTATTGTTGTCCAATCCCTATCATGAGCCAACGCGGTACCAACAACACTGAGCCTTTTGTTTGTGAATTAGAGTGACCGTGGCTCTGTCCCTGGGAGGTTCCATAGGTACTAGAGACCTGTGTACATCTGGAGCATAGTCAATGGCACTGACACCAATGTTAAATTAGCTGATGCCACTTGACAATTACATGGATATTTCTGTGCCAGAAACTAGACCAAGGAACATATGCTCCTAATATCTTACATTAGAATGAAACTTCTGTTAAGATAGTGAAAAATGGCATTCTGCTGAGCCCAGAGGCAGTCCTGTTGCTCTTGCAAAAATCAACAGCAAAAATATAAATTAACTAACTAATTAAGGAAGGCTTCTATGATCAGATTTTGAACAAGTTCCATATATTCTTGAAACATTTTTGGCTGTGTGTCTGTATTGGATTTTGAATATGTCTGTTAGATCTGTGTGTGTTCAGTCATGTCTGACTCTTTGCAACCCCAAGGACTGTAGCCCACCAGGCTCCACTGTCATTGGATTTTACAGGCAAGAGTATTGGAGTAGGTTGATATTGTCTTCTCCAGAGAATCTTCCTGACCCAGGGATTGAGCCACATCTCTTGTATCTCCTGAATTGGCAAGCAGATTTTTTACCACTTGTGCCACCATCCTGCTACTGCTAAGTTGCTTCAGTCGTGTCCGACTCTGTGCGACCATGTAGACAGCAGCCTCCCAGGCTTCTCCGTCCTTGGAATTCTCCAGGCAAGAACGCTGGAGTGGGTTGCCATTTCCTTCTCCAATGCATGAAAGTGAAAAATGAAAGTAAAGTCACTCAGTCGTGTCTGACTGTTCACAACCCCATGGACTGCAGCCTACCAGGCTCCTCCATCCATGGGAGTTTCCAGGCAAGAGTACTGGAGTGGATTGCCATTGCCTTCTAAAGCCTATTAAATTGCAGCCCTTTCTAATGCTTTGCTGGTCATGATCTGTCAACTACCAAAATAATGAATTACTGAGTATTTTTCTTATAGTGACTGTGGATATATAAAAACTGACTTCTTTTTTCTATATATTTGAGAGTATGTGTATATATATATATATATGTGTGTGTATATATATATATATAAGTATATATATATGAGAGTATATAATTATATCCATCTATCTAAAAGTTAATTATTATGTCTTCCTGATTTTTAAAAATGATTATGATTATGTAGTATCTCTCAATCATCATTCATTATTTTTAATCTTAAGATCTCTTCTGTATGATATGAATTTATTGTGTCTATTTTCTTTATGTTTATACCTACTCAGAATTAAATAGATATTTTCTCAAAAGGAAATGATGATGGTCAACAGAAATGATGATGGTCAACAGAAATGATGCTCAACATCAGTAATAATCAAGGAAGTGAAAATCACAGTAAGATATTACCTGACACTTGTCAGAATGGCTATCATCAAAAAGAATACAAATAACAAATGTTGGGGAGGGTGTGGAGAAACGGGAACTCTCATATACTTTTGGTGGGAATGCAGATTGGTGAAGCCACTGTGGAAAACAATATGGAAGTTTCTCCAAAAAACTAAAAATAGAACTACCATATGGTCCACCAATTAAACTCCTGAGTGTATATCCCAAAGGAACAAAAACACTAATTTGGAAAGACACACACACACCCCAGTGTCCATTGTTTACAATTGCCAGGATGTGAAAGCAACCTATGTGTCCATCAGCAGTCAAATGGACAAAAAAGTTGTGACTTTCACACACACACACACAGATATACTACTTAGCCATAAAAAAGGGATGAAGCTTTTTCCATTTTCAGTAACAAGGATGGACTCGAAGTTCATTATGCTAAGTGAAATAATCCAAAGACAAATACTATATGATATCACTTACATGTGTAATCCAAAAAAAGTTCAAGAAACCCAGGAATAAAACTAAAGAAGCAGACTCACAGATATAGCAAACAAGCTAGTCGTTACTATCGGGGAGTTGGAAGGGATAGTATAGAGGTAGGGGGCAAAAAGAGGCTATTACACAGTTATAAAATTGTGTGTGTAAAAGTTTTGAAAATTGTAACACAACAGAACTTAAAAAATGTTTTATTCCACTGAAAAGAGAGAAACGTTTCTACTTCCAGAAAACACCAAACAGAAAAAAAAGAAAGAATGGACATTTAGGTGACTTATATTCATCCCTTTAAAGCATAAGATTAGCTCTGAAGCCTATGTCAGAAAAAAAAAAAAAAAAGTTTATTTACTATGCTGCTATGTAAAATATTGTAAAGGGAAAGTTACAATAAATAATTACAGAAGTATTTCATGCAGAGTTATGTTAAAGTAGCAAAGCAGTTATTTTCAAAAGGAAGCCTACTAATCATTATTGTGGGAAGCATATCTCCACTAAGTAAGAAATTCATGAGAAGATAAGTTTTAACTCAGCCAAGTAGAAATTTTATGACCCAATGAATAATTTCAGATTGTCCACTCCAATCAATTAAAATATAATTATGCACTGATGAATGCATACATTCTGAAGCATTTGCTTAATTTAAAAACGCAATTCCATAAAGATCATGGGCTAGATAAAATATCATTGTTGTCATGGAAAGAACTGACATATATACCATTTAACAGAACGTAACAACAACAAAAAAATATAAGATTCTAAATCTGACAGAAGCATAAATCTCTCTAGCTCTTCAGGAACTCCATACAGATCCATCCCTACTCCTCTCTCCATATGGATGGAAGTGCATTTTGGAAGAGTATTTAACCAAATGGAATCTCATCAGGAAGTATTTCAAAGAAGTGCTTTTTAATGTTCAAATATAAATGTACTTTGATAACCTTCCTTTTATCCAGCCCACTAAAAAAATGCTTTTCTAATACTGCCTTCCCCCAAAGCCCAAGCTGGTTAATCATAGGATCTCTTTGAATAACCTTTGATCCTACCAGGTGATTAAAGGCAAATTTGAAAAGAATACACAAGACACTGATGCAAGTTTGACCTTGGTAAAATTGTAAAATTTTTAAGTAAGTATTACTTAAAATACTGCCTCAACTAATCGACACACAGGTCTTTTAGATAAACTATAAACAAGTTCTTATTTCACTGGATCCTTATTGGGTTACCTGGAGCTAGTTCCTTTTCTGAACTTCAGTTTACTTATGTGTAAAGTTGGAAAACAATCTGATGCCACATAAAATTTAGTTGGAATCACCTAATGCTGCATATTGATTTTTCCGTTATAAAAAATATGCTATGCAGATTGGAATAAAGGTGGAGGATCATAGGAGGTAGAATTCACCTCTTCCCACAAATGCATTAAAAATACCTCTAGTAATGGAACGATTCTTACAGATCACCTACTGAACACTAGCTGAATATCTCCTGAAGACCTCAAATGCCTAAGGACAAGAAAGTTCTCCACATATGCAGGCAGGATGAAAAGAAAAAACAAAAAGAGGAAAGATGCACCCTATGAGGGCCAGTGGGGATATCAGGACAGAAGCTTCAGAGTCTCAGAGGAGAGCACAACCAGCTAGTGGCAAGCAGAAGAGAGAGAAACCTACACAGATGGTCCATGCCCCAACCCTGCGCAACCCAGCCTGAGAGTGCATTTGCTGGTATGAACAGGGGCTTGTCCTGGAACTCAGGGTTTAGAGGGCAGACCCAGGAGAGAACTGCCATTGGCTGTTTGGAGACAGCCTGAGGGGCTGGGAGTGTGGAGAGCAGCAACCAGAGTATTCGCAGAAGAATCCTAGGACACATAAAAGCTAAGTGTTACTGTGAAGTGGCCTGTGAAGGGCGGAGTAGGACACCCATTGCAACCTCTGCCCCACCCACAGGCTCCTGCCTCTGTAGGCTCCAGGAGAGACTCTGGCACAAGTAGAGCACTTTGCTTACTCTAGCTGTTGCCTCAGCAATCAGGGAGCAGATTCCAACTGTTTGCTAATACACAAGTTGGGGTTGGAATCACAGCTGAGCCCCAGAGGCCATCTGACTCAGAGCTGAAATCTCTCCCCAGAGCTGTGCAAACTGCATGTTTATAGTGCCACTGATGTAAATTCAGGACCTGGGGAATGTGTGAAGGGACAACTAGTGCCTCTAAGGCTGGGACAGGTCTGACCTGAGAAGCTGTGGGCTTTGTGGGTGCATACACATGAGGGCTGGACTGGGCCAGGGTCTGAGCTGCCTCCAGCACTTCACTACAGTCCTGGGATCTTACATCAGTGAGGCTGCACAGATGGCTTTGTGAAACCAAAGCTTAAGAGGCAACAAGCCAGTTGCCAGCTTACACCCATCAGAACGACCATCATTAAAAACTATATAAATAGCAAATGCTGGAATGGGTGTGGAGAAAAGGAAACCCTCCTACACTGTTGGTGAGAATGTGAATTGGTATATAACCACTACAGAACTTCCTCAGAAAACTAAAAAGAGTTTCCATATGATCCTGTAATCCCACTCCTGGGCATATATCCAGACAAAACTATAATTCAAAAAGACCTCTGTATCCCTGTGTTCATACCAGCACATAGCAAAGACATGGGAACAACCTAAATTTATTGACATCAAAGAATGAATGGATAAAGATTCCATATATACAATGGAACATTACTCAGTCACTGAAAAGAATGAAATAATGCCACTTCCAGCAACATGGATGGACTCAGAAATTATCATACTAAGCAAAATATGTCAGAAAAAGACAAATACCATGTTATATCACTTATATGTGGAATCTGAAGTAAGATATAAATCAGTGTGTATGTGTGTACGCACACGTGTGTGTGTGTGTGTGTGTGTGTGTGTAACAGGTATTTTGCTGTACAGAAGAAATTAACACATTGTAAATCAACTATACTTCAATAATATTTAAAAAAATAAATAGAATATGCTGTAAGTTCATGTATTAAATGTAATGCCATGGTGCTCTTTCACTGAAGCAACTATTGCTTCCTTTAAGTAATTATTTTCTGCCTTGTTCTGTTTATATTCTGTGAATAACCAGCCTATCTTGGTAAATATGTAGGCTAAGCTGATTTTAAAGTTTTTCATTTTATTTTAAATTGACCTACTGTTTACAAGAAGGACCAGGTAGGTGACATATTATAGATAGAAAATGATCAAAGTTGGAGTTCAGTGTGTAATAACTTGGAGAGGGAAATGGCAACCCACTCCAGTGTTCTTGCCTGGAGAATCCCAGGGACGGGGAAGCCTGGTGGGCTGCCGTCTCTGGGGTTGCACAGAGTTGGACACAACTGAAGCAACTTAGCAGCAGCAGTGTAATAACTAAGTCATTATTTTTATTATTAACCTTTTAATGGATTTCCCTGGTGGCTTAGTTGTTAAAAAAAATCCACCTGCAATACAGGAGACTGCCTGCAATGCAGGAGACCTGGGTTCCATCCCTTGGTCGGGAAGATCCCCTGGAGAAGGAAAAGGCAACACACTCCAGTATTCTTGCCTGGGAAATCCCATGGACAGAGGAGCCTGGTGGGCTACAGTCCATGGAGTCACAAGAATCAGACATAGCTTAGTGACTAAGCCATTCAGACGTACAACATAATGATCTGATATTTCTACAAGTTATTCTATGTATAAAGTTATAAAATCATGGCAATATTCTCTGTCTTGCTTTTTATTTAGTAGACAGTCTCAGTTTTGTTTCATTATCATTAATACACTTTATTGTAGGTGTTTGTCTAACCCTACATGTTATTGTGATATTTTTAGCATTATTGTTTGACTTAACAAAAAACATATTTTTAATATGAATAAATATGAAAAATGCAAAAATCTTAACCACTGAACTATTTTTTCACATGGAAAATATGAATATATGGTAGAATTGAGCCAAAGGGAATAATCAGATGGAGCAGAGTAAAACTGAATATGTCAGAAAAAAGTATAATCTCAAAGTTTACACGACATAAAGGAGAAGCATATCAGTTAAGTTTCCTTTATTTCAGGAAATGAAAAAACTAGATAATTTAAAGGAGTAGTTTATAGAACTGAAATCCTTAACACTTTGGGCAGAGCCAATCCAGGAACCCAGGCATTAGACACTTGTCAAAGTCTTTGGGGTACAACTTCAGAAATGACTTAGCTATATACATTCTGTTATGAGTGCTAAATTTAAGTCTAGTTAGCAAGAATTCATTTCCAGTAAATATTAAAAGTATGTGATAGAAAATTATACATCAGTGAATCACAAGTATACATTTATGCATATTACTTTATCAACCATTTTGATCTCCTAAATATAGAACTTTTTTTTTAAATTTTTAACATTAAATTGGTTTTAGATTGAAATCTAAATTTAAGTCTACTATTGTTTAAAATAATACATTTAAATATAATTGAATGTTAAGGTGAAACTCCAAAATTTCTAAAATTAGATAAAATACAATGCATCTTGGAACTATAACTTAAAGTCTTCATGCTCCTTATTTTCAGATGGTCCACTCAAATTTTATTTAAGCATTTTCTGGAGATAGTTCATTTCATTGTGTACTTTGAAATGAGGTAGAGAACTTCATATATATCTCTAGGTTGTGAATCATTTTTATGGAGAAAATAGTTTATTTTCTATATTTTAGTAGAGGACTTTAGGAAAAAAATTGGCAATGGCTGCTTTGGGGGGAAGTTATTTTCTTTCAGAGAGCACTGGAAAGGCCCCAGGCAAGTGTTTTAATTAACAACAATTCCATCTATCATGTGAGTGCCCCCAAACTCAATTATCCACTTGAATAGTTCCAAACTTCCAGAATAAACCTTTGAACAACACAGTGGAATTATCAAAAGTGAGAAAAGTAGATTCATGCCTTACACTCTGAAACATGGTCATTTATTTTGTTACCACAACCTTTGTGCAAACAAATGCAGTTTTTATTTTACACAGGTATATGATATTATTACTATAAACCAGAAATATATTTTGTTATATAGATTATTAACCTTGCATTTGTGTGATGTTTTTAATGTTTGAATAAATCTTATTTAGGACAATTCTTAAGAACTATTTGCTAGACAAGAATGAAATTAATCGTTACTATGATTTTCAAATGCTGATTTTATTATCAATTTTGCCATAGTATATTGAGTATAAATATTGGTAATAAATTACTCATAAAATAATAATTCATATTGGTTAAGAGAATCTTAATGTCAGAGCTTCATTTTGCTTCTATTTCTAATACCTTTGAAATGGACACTTTACTTATCATCTAGCTTGGTTTCCTCACTTTACAAAAAGTGGTTAAAATGGTTGAATGGTGTTAGGTTCATAGAAGGCTTAGTATATGTTCTTGTATATTGGAAATTTATGAAATTGTTAATATATTGGTAAACTACAAATAATAAAATTATTTCTAACTATTTACATATGCTAAAATTATTAAAGGCATTGCTTTTCATTTTATCAACATGAAAGTATTTTTTAGGTCCTTGATCATAGAACACACACTTTTGTTTTACATATTAGAGTTGAATGAAAAAAGCTTTTTTCATTTTATATTCACTTAAGTGTTTGAATGGCAAAATATAATGTAAATATTCTATAAATAAATTTTCTAACTCTGAACATAAGATGGAGAGTGATGATTCCCTATCTTTATTAAGTTTGGGTTTTCATATTCTGGATTATGTTATATGAATGTTATTATGTAAAACAACACAAATCTATTCTAGGTTCATAAGATACCCAAATATGAAAAAGAGTTTATTGTTGTTTGGTATCCTTAGAAACTTTAAAGACTAATGTTTTTTCTTACCTACTCTAGGAAATTGAAGTGAGAACAGGAAGAATATATTTATTTGGTTTATTTCAGTTATTAGTCCTTCATTTATGCTCCCCTTTCTCTTTTCTTCTCTCCCTTCCTGCCTGCCAACTTTTATTAACATAATAGAATTTTGGGGATAGTTCATCCTTTATAATTTCCTCATGTCCAAAATTCAGGATTATTTAAAAGAAAAACAACAACAAAAAGTAACCCAACAGCAGATTTACTAAAATTAAAATGCAACCCAGTTGAAAAGCACAATATTAAAAACAGAGGTCACATAAAATTTAGAATTACATACATTTGAATTCTGAAAGTTGAACAATGTAGAGACAGAGTAACAATTTTCTATTATAAGTGGGTCATTCCTAACCAATCAATAATTGAACAAATGGTAAAATATTAACTAGCAGCAGACATCAACCAGCAATACTACAGAGGAAAGGATAGGTAGACAGCAGAGTACCAGGATATCAAGAGGAAAAAGAAAGAACAGACATCAGTGTCCAAATCTGTCATATGGTTCCATCAAATATCTGGAGAGGACAGACTGGGATGCAACTTATAAATTATTTGTATTATGTTATGATCAAGAGTTGAAATGCTTTTTGCCACCTCAACATGCATTCACTATGTTTTTGGAAATAGTATGTCAAATGTCTTCCAAATAACTGTTCACTTTCTCATTATCTGTATAATTGGGTTAATTGGCTTCATCCCAGAGTTCAGAAATAATCAGCCCACTCAGGCAGGTCAAAGTCAAGAATCTCATCCTTCTAAGCTGTGAGAATAGATAGAGAATCTTATTCCCAAGGAAAGGGAATATTTTTATTTGTTTAGAAGAAGGCACATAGACACCTTCTGTATTTTCTGCTGGGTACCATCAACATTGAGTTGATGTGAAACTATGAGCCCTGGACAGAAAGCAATAGAAAACAGATCCTAGAGATGGAAAGAAAGACTAGCCATAGAGTATTGTTTAAGGTTTGGAAGTAAACTATACTTATTACAAGACGTCCCCTAACTGTTAATTTAATTAAGTCAATATATTCCTTTATACTTCAAAAAGCTTGTCTATTCAAATCCCAAAAGTCCTAAATGGCACATAAATACACCATTGTAAACACACATCCACATGTAAAGAATGCACACACACACACACACAGAAGAAATTTGAGGATATTTTTCAATTGTAACAAATTTTATTTGTCCATAAACATTAAATTGATAATCTAATGTAAATTATTAAATTAAAAAATTTGTAAGAGCTATCAATTTTTTTAAAAAGACCACAGCTTATAGAAATCTGTTGCATTTCTTTTCACTAACAATGAAATGTCAGAAAGAGAACAAAAATCCCATTTAAAGTCATGTTAAAACAATACCTAGGAATAAACCTGACCAAAGAGGTGAAAGACTGAGAACTATACACTGAAAACTGTAAACACTGATAAAGAAAATTGAAGATGATTCAGAGAAATGTAAAGATATCCCATGCTGTTGGACTGGAAGAGTTAATATTGTTAAAATGGCTACACTATCCAAAGAAATCTACAGATTTAATGTGATCTGTATCAAATTACCCATGAAATTTTTAATAGAATTGGAAAAAATAAGCTCTATATAGAACAATAAAAGACCCAGAATTGCCAAGGAAATCTGGAGGAAAAAGAACAAAGCTGGAGGCAAAATCCTCCCAGACTTCAGACAGTATTACAAATCTACAGTAATCAAGACATAAGGGTATTGACACAAAAACAGATATATAGATCAATGAAACAGAATGAAAAAATAGAAATAAATTCACACATACATACAATTAGTTAACCTTTGACAAAGGAGACTGGAGAAAAGACAGTCTCTTTAGCAAGTGGGGTTGGGAAAACTGGACAACCGCATGTAAATTGATGAAGTTAGAACATACTTTCACACCATTTACAGAAATAAACTAAAAATGCTTTAAAATTTTAAATATAAGACAAGACACCATAAAACACCTACAAGAGTACATAGGCAAAACAGTGTGACATAAATTAGAGCACTTTTTCTCAAGCCAGACTCCCAAGGCAAAAGAAATGAAAGCAAAAATAAACAAATAGGATCTAATCAAACTTAGAAGACTTTGCATAGCAAGAGTGGGATGATTGAGAGAATAGCATTGAAACTTGTATATTATCATATGTGAAACAGATCACCAGTCCAAGTTTGATGCATGAGACAGGGTGCTCAGGGCAGGTGCACTGGGATGACCCCAAGGGATGGGATGGGGAAGGAGGTGGGAGGGAGGTTCACGATGAGGAACACATTAACATCCATGGCTGATTCATGTGAATGTATGGCAGAAACTACCACAATATTGTAAAATAATTAACTTCCAATTAAAATAAATTAATTTAAAAAAAGGAAACTATAAACAAACAAAGACAACTTATGGATTCAGAGAAAATATTTGCAAACAATGTGACTGACATCGGCTTGATTTCCAAAATATGCAAACAGCTCATACAGCTCAATAACACACACACACACACACACACACACACATTAAAAAAATAGAAAACGTAAGTAGACATTTCTCAAAAAAAAAAAAAAAAAAAGACATACAGGTGGCTATCAAGCACATAAAAAGATGCTCCACATCACTAATTATTAGAGAAACACAAATCAAAACTCAAATGAGGTGTCACCTCATATTGGTCAGAATGTCCAATTAACAAAATAAATTCTGGAATTTATTTTATCAAATAAATTATCAAAAATTTACAAATAAATTCTGGAAAGGCAATGGAGAAAAGGGAACTCTCCTAAACTGCTGGTGGGAATGTAAATTGGTATAGCCACTATGGAAACCAGTAAGAAAAGTTCCTTAAAAAACGAAAAACAGAGTTATCATACGACCCAGCAATCCCACTCCTAGACATGTAACCAGAAAAGACAAAAACTCCAATTTGAAAAGATACATGCACCTCAATATTCAAAGCCACATGTATGAGAGCCAAGACATGGAAGCAACCTAAAAGTCTATTGACAGATGAATGAAAAAAGATACAGGATGTGTGTATAGGGGAATATTAGCCACAAAAATAAAAGTATTGCCATTTGCAGCAATATGGATAATCTTAGAGATTATCGTACTAAGTAAATCGGGCAAAGACAAATATTACATGTAGAATCTAAAATGCTGATACAAATTAACTTATCTACCAAACAGAAACAGACTCACACACACATGAAAGGATAGGTAGACAACAAAGTACCAGGATATCAAAGAAGAGGAAAAAGAAAGGACAGGTATCAGTTTCCAAAAACCTGTCAAATGGTTTCATCAAATGTCTGGAGAGAAGGAGTCTCCCAAAAGGGAAGAGGGGAGGGATAAATTAGGACTTTGCCATCACTGATATAACAAGGACCTACTGTATAGCACAGGGAACTAATTATATGCAATATCTTGTAACAAACTATAATGGACAAGAATCTGAAAAAGTATATTTATAACTTGTAACTGAATCATTTTCCAGTACACCTGAAACTAATACAACATTATAAATTAATGTATTTCAATTAAATAAAAAGTACAGTTGTCACTTAAAGCATGAGTTTCTTAAAGATCTCATAGACCTATAAATACCTGTGAAATGTAAAAAATATTTTATAAGAAATTTTATAATAATTCTGATCATTGCACACATTTCTGTAGCAATGTGTTGTGTTTATCATACCACCTGCTCAAGACACCATTCATATAGACTTAGATTTTCACCTTTGATCTTCATAACTAGATCTAATTAAGTGATATAAGCAGTCATCCCACAGTTTTCATATGCTGTTGCAATGTTAATGGTCACAGTATGAGGTTACATGAAACAAGTTAACTAAGTGAATATGAAATTTTGCCATTAAATTTAGCAGCAGGCATAAAAAGTTCTCTATTACAAAATATAATATGAATGTATTGTTAATCCTTTTAAGTTCATTTTGTTTATCAAATACAACTTGACACAATGATCATGAAAGATACCTCATATATGCACTATAACTGTGGGGAAAAAAATGAGTTATCTTGTTTTCTATTGATTGCTCTTTCATGAATATATCCTCAATCCTTCACTGTACTCTGTATGAAGCTCCTGCTGGAGATTTCCATGTAAAACAGTAGAGCAGTTATGCTGTTTAACTTCATTTCATAATTTATCTCATTAAAAGGGGTATTTTAAAATAGTTACCTTTAGTTTTTAAAAACATCAAATACTACTCCCAACAAATTTAATAAGAACAATTTTACCAAAAATAATCTTATGTTTTATGCCACAATAAGATGCTATTATCATAAAGTCTTGTAAAGCTATAGATATTTAGAAAAATATGTCCATATGGCAAGATGGTGGTGATTCATGGCACATAATATCACTCATTTTGCATGACTAAGCAGCTAGCGAAATGTGCAAATATAATTAGCCACACACCTCATCTGTGAAAGGGTATCTATAAAATGAATCCAGTTCATGGAGACTATAGGGTTCATTAACTCTTTGGAGCCATTAGAGTACCATTCAAAAGGCATTTGTTCTCTCTGACATAATTTTCTGAATCATACTCTAGTGGCTGGCCTTGGGTATTCATTTACTTGCAGACACCAGGAGAGAGATAGGGAAAAAAAAGAACTAAAAAGAAAAGAAGAGGAAGAGAGGGGAGGGAGGAAAGTAGGGAGAAAGGAAGGAAGAGGGATATTTTAATATATGTAAGTCTCCCAACAATAAAACATTTTCTATTTCCAGTTTTCTCTAATAAATTCTTATTACTTTTTGTTTAGAAATGGCTAAACATTATTTGTAAATATGCTTATAAATAACTAAAATGTTTATGGATAGCTTTCTAAATTACCATAAAATATCTATTTGTCTATTTGTCTGTCTATATCCATCCATCCCAGCTTTCCAAGTGGTAAAGAACTCTCCTGCCAATGCAGGTAGGTATAAGAGACATTGGTTCGATCCCTGGTGGGGAAGATCCTATGGAGGAGGGTACAGCAACCCACTCCAATGTTCTTGTCTGAAGAATCCCATGGACAGAGAAGCATGTTGAGCTATAGTCTATACGGTTGCACAGAGTCAGACACAACTGAAGCAGCTTAGCATCCATCCATCCATCCGTCTGTCCACTCATTATCTATTTTCAAAAGAAATAAAACCAACTCAGTGGGATATTTGGGTTTTTTTAATTAATTAAGACTCAGACAATAGCATATGCTCTATTTTGATAATATATTCTTTTTGCCAGACACTTCTGAATTCTTAACTATTTAAAAGTTGAGCAAGGCAACTTAAAAATATTATTTATTAAACATAGTAAGTGAAGTATAGCCAGGTCAAAAATTTTAGTAAAAATGCAAATTATGTGTTAAAAATATTTTGTGCACTTTTCATATAGGCAAATAAAAATTCAATTATTTTGACTTACTTATAATATGGAGATCTTAATGTATATA
Source organism: Bos mutus (assembly GCF_027580195.1). Classification (NCBI taxonomy): domain Eukaryota; kingdom Metazoa; phylum Chordata; class Mammalia; order Artiodactyla; family Bovidae; genus Bos; species Bos mutus. The sequence goes on from NC_091632.1 coordinate 75,926,807, forward strand.
TCCTGTATTTATCTGGAGAAGGACATGGCAATCCGCTCCAGTATTCTAGCCTGGAATGCCATGGACAGAAGAGCCTGGCTGGCTACAGTCCTTGGGGTCGCAAGAGTTGGATACAACTTAGCGACTAAACAACCACCACCATGCATTTATATGTTTTTAAACTTTCTATGCTTTTATTTCCATAACAACAAATATGATATTTCAGCTAAAGTTATCATCACTATTTCCTATTGAGGACCATACAGAAGACATAGGACAGAGTGTTTAACAGGTACTCTCTAAATATTGTATGGATAAATGTTTAGGCTGTAGAAAGAGACAGATAAATTGTTAATTCACGTTATCTATTTTAAAACTACTGAACTATTTTTAAATTACTTCTAAACTCTCCTTACATAATTTCCATTTCCATATAACTGTTTCAACCTGTATAAAACAAATCTACCTTTGAATAACATATTTTGGAAAGAGTAATACTATCTTATTTTTCGCTGATATAGATACACGTGGAATAAATGATGGTGTAGTGAATGTTTAGCTATTTAAACAATGTTTCTGGAGGATATTTTGCCTCCTTTTTCTTTTTTTAATTTGAGATGTAACTGACATAAAAATTGTGCAAGTTTCAGTTCACTTCAGGTTAGTCGCTCAGTCATGTCCAACTCTATGACCCCATGGACTGCTGCAGCCCCCCAGGCTTCTCTGGGTCCATCACCAACTCCCAGAGCTCACTCAAACACATATCCATTGAATTGGTGATGCAATCCAACCATCTCATCTTCTGTTTTCCCCTTCTCCTTCCATCTTCAATCTTTCCCAGCATCAGGGTCTTTTCTAAGGAATCAGTTCTTCACAACAAGTGGCCAAAGTATTGGAGCTTCCGCTTTAGCATCAGTACCTCCAATGAACATTCAGGACTGATTTTCTTTTGGATTGACTGGTTTGATCTTGCTGTCCAAGGGACTCGCAAGCGTCTTCTCTAACTCCACAGTTAAAAAGCATCAATTCTCTGGCACTCAGCTTTCTATATGGTCCAGCTTTCATATCCTTACATGACTACTGAAAAACCATAGCTTTGACTAGATGGACATTTGTCGGCAAAGTAGTCTCTGCTTTTTAATATGCTGTCTAGGTTGGTCACAGCTTTTCTTCCGAGGAGCAGGCAACTTTTAATTTCATGGTTTCAGTCACCATCTGCAGTGATTTTGGAGGTCAAGAAACTAAAGTCTGTATCTGTTTCCATTGTTTCCCCATCTATTTGCCATGAAGTGATAGGACCAGATACCATGACCTTCGTTTTCTGAATGTTGACCTTCATGCCAGCTTTTCACTCTCCTCTTTCACTTTCATCAAGAGCCTCTAGTTCTTCTTCGCTCTCTGGCATAAGGGTGGTGTCCTCTGCATATATAAGGTTATTGGTATTTCTCCCTGTACTCTTCATTCTAGCTTATGCTTCATCCAGCCCAGCATTTTGCATGATGTACTCTGCATATAAGTTAAATAAGCAAGGTGACAATATACAGCCTTGATGTCCTCCTTTCCATTTGGCACCAGTCCATTGTTCCATGTCCGGTTCTTACTGTTGCTTCTTGACCTGCATGCAGATTTCTCAGGAGGCAAGTAAGGTGATCTGGTATTCCCATCTCTTTAAGAATTTTCCAGTTTGTTGTGAGTCACACAGTCAAAGGCTTTGGCATAGTCTTGGTGTTAGTGCAATTTTAAGGTGTTCAATTTATTGATTTGGTATGTTTATATATTGCAGTATGATTCACACCATAGCATTAAGTAACCCCTCTACTCATCTCATATTATTTATTTTTCATTGGGAGATTATTAATATCTTGTCTCCTAGAAACTGTGAAATATATAATACAGTATTGTTGATTGTATGTACTACACTGTACCTTAGATATCCAGAATTTACTCATCTTCTAATTGCAAGTTTTTTTTTTTTTTTTTCCCCACCCTGTCCTCCTCAGCCCCTGGTAATTACTATTCTACTTTGTTTCCATGATTTGGCTTTTTAGATTCTATATTAATGTTGTAACCAATGATGGATTTATTTTTCTCACATGGCTGTATAATATTGACTATAAAGTATCCTTTTTTGTCCATTCATGGATGAACACTTAGGCTTTTTTCTACACCGTGGCTATTGTGAATAATAGCAATAAACATGGAAGTGCAGATAGCTTTTCAATATCCTATTTTAATTTCCTTTGGATATATATCCAGAAGTGGGAATGATGGATCTTATGATAGTTCTATTTTTTTTTTTTTTAAGAAACCTCCATACTGTTTCCCATAATGCCTACACGATTTACAGTCTCACCAAGAGGGAACAAGGTTACCTTTCTCTATATCTTTGTCAATATTGTTGTCTCTGGTCTTCTTGATGACAGTTATTCTAACATGTGTACAGTGGTATGTAATCATGATTTTGATTTGTATTTTAAATATGACTAGTGGAGAGGGCAATGGCATCCCACTCCAGTACTCTTGCCTGGAAAATCTCATGGGTGGAGGAGTCAGTAGGCTGCAGTCCATGGGGTCGCAAAGAGTTGGACAAGACTGAGCGACTTCACTTTCACTTTTCACTTTCATGCATTGGAGAAGGAAATGACACCCCACTCCAGTGTTCGTGCCTGGAGAATCCCAGGGACGGGGAAGCCTGGTGGGCTGCCGTCTATGGGGTCGCACAGAATCGGACATGACTAAAGTGACTTAGCAGTAGCAGCAGCAGCAGAGATGGTGAACACCTTTCATTTACCTGTGGGCAATCTATATATGTTCTTAGGGAAAGTATCTACTCAGGTTCTCTGCACATTGTAAACTCCGTTTGTTTTTTGTTCTTTTTGCTATTGAGTTGTAAGTGTTCTCTACATATTTTGTATATTAATCCCTTATCAGATATATGGTTCAAAAATTATCATGAAGTGCATGGTTGCCTTTTTATTGTATTGTTTCTTTTTATTGAAGTATAGTTGACTTACAATATTATATCACTTTCAGTAAGTAATAGCAATTTGACATTTTTATAAATTATAATCCATTTAAATGTATTAAAATAATGGTTATATTTCCTTGTGATGTACAATGTATCCTTGTTGTTCATTTGTATTACACATAGTAGTTTGTGTCTCTTGGTCCCATAGCCCTATCTCACCTCTTCCTGCTTCTCTTTATCACTGGTAACCACTAGTTTGTTCTCTATGTCTGTGATCTGTTTCTGTTTTGTTGTCTACATTTATTTTTTAGACTCAGCATATAAGTGATAATAGAGTATTTTTGTTTATTTGTATGACATGTTGTGAATCATAATACTCTCTATGTCCATCTTCTTCTTCTTTTTTTTTCGCCATGCCACATGACTTGTGGAATCTTAGTTCCCCAACCAAGAAACAAACCCATGCCTGTAACAGTGAAAGTTCAGAGTCCTAACCAGTGGACCATCCACACAATTCCCCACATTGTTGCAAATAATAGGATTTCATATTTTTATGGCTGAGTAACATCCTATACACACACACACACACACACATGCATATTCAGTAGTGTCCAACTCTTTGCGATCTCATGAACTCTAGCCTGCCAGGTTCCTCTATCCATGGAATTTCCCAGGCAAGAACACTGGAATAGGTTGCCATTTCCTACTCCAGAGGATCTTCCTGACCAGAGATCAAACTTTCATCTGCATTGGCAGGCAGATGTATTACCACTCAGAGCCACCTGGGAAACTTATGTATGAATATGTATATTTCACATCTTCTTATTACTTCCTTACATTCTTCTATTGAAAGCCACTAAGTTTGATTTCATACCTTGGCTTTTGTAGAAGATTTTGCTGAGAACTTGGGGTGCATTTATCTTTTTAAATTAGTGTTTTCACTTTCTTCACATATATAATCTAGCAGTAGAATTGCCAGATCATATGGGAGTTTTAGTTTTTATATTAACCTCATACAGTTTTCCATAGTTGTTATAACAATGTACCTTCCCACCAGCAGGGTAAAAGGCTCCCTTTTTCCACATGATCAACAACATTTGTTATTAGTAGACTTTAAGGATAGTCATTTTGATTTATATTTCTTTGATGATTAGCATATGGAAAAGAAGAGACATTACCTTGCCAACAAAGGTCCATCTAGTCAAGGCTATGGTTTTTCCAGTGGTCATGTATGGATGCGAGAGTTGGACTGTGAAGAAGGCTGAGTGCCGAAGAATTGATGCTTTTAAACTGTGGTGTTGGACAAAACTCTTGAGAGTCCCTTGGACTGCAAGGAGATCCAACCAGTCCATTCTAGAGAAGATCAGCCCTGGGATTTCTTTGGAAGGAATGATGCTAAAGCTGAAACTCCAGTACTTTGGCCACCTCATGCGAAGAGCTGACTCATTGGAAAAGACTCTGATGCTGGGAGGGATTGGGGGCAGGAGGAGAAGGGGACGACAGAGGATGAGATGGCTGGATGGCATCACTGACTTGATGGACATGAGTTTGAGTGAACTCCAGGAGATGGTGACGGACAGGGAGGCCTGGTGTGCTGCGATTCATGGGGTCACAAAGAGTCGGACACAACTAAGCAACTGAACTGACTGACTGATGATTAGCAGTATTGAGCATGTTTTCATGTGCTTGTTTGCCACATGTGTCTCTTTTTTGGAAAATGACTATTCAGGTGTTTTGTGATTTTTTAAAAATTGAGTTCATTGTGTTTTTGATACTGAGATGTATGAGCTATTTATAAGTTTTGAATATTGATCCCTTATTGATGATATTATTTGCAAACATTTTCTCCCATTTTGTAGGCTGCATTTTTGTTTTGTCCATGGTTTTCTTTGCTGTGCAAAAAGTTTTACTTTAAGTCCTATTTGTCTATTTTTATTTTTATTTCTCTTGGTTTAGGAGAGAGATCCAAAAATTAGAGCTACAATTTTTGTTTAAGAATGTTCTTTCTATATTCTCTTTTAGGAGGTTTCTGGTTTCAGGTTTTACATTTAAATCTTTAATCCGCTTTGAGTTTATTTTTTTCTATGCTATAAGGAAATGTTCTAATCTCATTATTTTATAGGTAGCTGTAAATTTTTCACAGAACTGCTTATTTCTGCTTCATTGTATACTCTTGCTTTCATTGTAAATTAATTGACCATAGTTTGGAGGTGTATTTTCAGACTATTCTTTTACATTGGTCTATATATCTGCTTTTATTCCAGTACCATACTATGGGACACTCCACCCCAAAACAAGGGAATACTCATTTTCAAAAAATATAAATGAAACATTCTCCAGGATATATCTAGGAGGAGACCACATGAGGCCATAAAAAAGTTGAGAAATTTAAGACAATAGAAATTATATCAAGTATTTTACAACTGCAATGGTATGAAACTATAAATAATTACAGGTAAAAAATGGGAAAAGCACAAACGTAAGATTAGACAATATGCTACTAAGGAAACATTGGGTCAATGAAGAAATCAAAGAGGAAATAAGAAAATAACTCAAAACAAATAAAGATAGAAAAACAACTTTACAAAATTTAGAAGATGCAGCAAAAGCAGTTCTGAAAGCAAGTTTATGGTGATACAAGGCTACCTCAAAAAACAATTACAATCTCAAGTAAAGTATCTAATCTTGTATTTAAGGGGCTAGATAAAGAACTAAAAACCCCAAAGTTACCAGAAGACATAATAAAGATTGATGTGAAGATAAAATAAAATAGCTCTTTCCCCCCCCCCAAAAAAAAAACAAAGAGGTCAATGAAACTAACAATTTTTTTTTTTTTGAAAAGACAGAGGGGGGGATGATTTGGGAGAATGGCATTAAAACACATATAATATCATATAAGAAATGAATCGCCAGTCCAGGTTCGATGCAGGATACAGGAAGCTTGGGGCTGGTGCACTGGGATGACCCAGAGGGATGGTATGGGGAGGGAGATGGGAGGGGGGTTCAGGATGGGGAACACATGTACGCCCATGGCAGATGCATGTTGATGTATGGCAAAACCAATACAATATTGTAAAAAAAAAAAAATAAAATAAAAATAAATTAATTAATTAAATTAAATTTAAAAATAAATAAATAAAATATAAGCAGTGTGTAAATTATACAAACAGAAAAAATATGTTTCTAGCTGTAGTATTAAATACTTTTATACTCTAATCAAGTAAACAACTGTGATTTTTCAACTCTGAAAAAAATTATTAAAAAATTTGAGTTCTATTAAAAAAATCAAAATAATAAAAAACTTTTATACTTTCAGTCCACCAATATTAAAACATAGCAGTAATGTATTTTTAAGGTAATAATAAAATGTTATTCCATACGTACCATATATGACTGGTTATAATTAGGTTTGATTGAATGATTCATTTTGATTGCTTTTCTAAGTTAAAAAATGAAATATGTAATCTAAGATCAATAAATATAATTCAAATTAAAAAAATTAATTAACCCTCAATAAGACTGAAAAAGAATAAAAGAGAGGAATGAAATAAAAGAACAAATGAAAGAGGAGAAATAAACAGTATCACAGAGATATAAAAAGAGCACAAGTGCATACTATGGACAATTAGATGCCAACAAGTTGAACAACCTAGAAGAAATGGACAATATTTAGGAAGAGATAGATAGTCTGAATAGAAGAAATACTAGTACTGTAATTGAAATGGTAATGAAAAATACTCCCAGCAAGCAAAAGTTCACAGGGGATGGCTTCACAGGGAAAGTCTACCAAATATTTTAAAAGCTAATACATATGCTTTCTTAAAATTTGCAAAGGATGGAAGAACATGGAATATTTCCAAATTCATTCTATGAGGTCACCATTACACTGATACCAAAATGAAACAAAAACACTACAAAAAAGCAAATTACAGTCAATATCTCTTTGAATATAGATGCAAAAATTCTCAACAAAATATTAGCAAACTGACTCCAATAACATATAAAAAAGATCATACACCACAACCAAAATGAACTTATCCCAATGTCAACATATGCAAAGCAATATGATACACCGCATCAAAAAAAAAAAAAAAAAAAAACCGAAATGACAAAACTACATGATTATCTCAATAGACACAGAAATGCATTTAATAAAATAAGAATCCTCAAAGTTGATATAGAAGGATCATATTTCAACATAATAAAAGCTATTTATGACAAACATATAGCTGACATCATACTCAAAGGTGAAAAGCTGAAAGTTTTTGATCTAAAAGGAGGAAGAAAACAAGGAGGCCCACTTTTATATAGTTGTGGAATCCCTAGACATAGAATCAGACAAAAAAAAGGAAATAACATGCATCCACATTGGAAGGAAAGAAGCAAAACTGTCACTATATGCAGATGACATGATACTATAGAGAATGCTAAACTATCCACCAAAATAATCTATTAGAACTAATAAATTAATTAAGTAAATTTTCAAAATACAAGATTAATATTCATTAGCCTGTCGCTTTTCTATACACTCATAATGATCTATCATAATGAAAAGCAAAAAAATATTCTATTTATAATCACATCAAAAAGAATAAAATACCTAGAAATAAACTTAACCAAAGAGGGGAAGACATGGTCTGAAAACTAAAAAATAATGAGGGAGTTTGAAAATGATACAAAGAAATGATAAGATATTGTGCATTTTAGGTTTAGAAGAATTGATATATTTTTTAAAATTTCCATACCACTCAAAACAGTTTACAGGCTTAAAACGATCCCTATGAAAATACCCGTGAGTTTTGTTTTTTTTTTTTCACACAACTAGAATAATCCTAAAATTTATACAGAACCACAAAAGAATCTGAGTTGCCAAATCAATCTTGAGAAAAAATAACAAAGTTGGAGGTATCATGGTTCCTGACTTCAGACAAAAGCTATAGTAATCAAAAGAGCATGATACTGATTTTTTGTTGTCTAAAACATTTTTAGATTGATGTATTTCCACTTGTTGATTTTTCCTTTTGTTGTGCTTTTAGTGACGTATCCAAAAAATCATCGCCAAAACCAATGTTGAGGCACTTTTTCCTTATAATCTCTTCTAGCACTTTTGATTACATTTCTAGAACTTTTATGATTATATTTCTTGTGTAAGTCTTTAATCCATTTTAACGTTAACTTTGGTGAGTTGTCTGCATATGGATATACAGTTTTACCAACATCATTTATTGAAGAGACTATTCTTTTCTAGTTGAGTATTATTTACTGCTTTGTCAAGTATAAGTTGACCATATATTATCTGGGTGTATCTCTCTGTTCTCTATTCTGTTCAATGGGCCTATGTGTCTATTTTCATGCTAGTAATATGCTGTTATTGATTACTACAGCTATTTTGAATGCTACAGTAATATAGTTTGGAGTCAGGAAGTGTGATTCCTCCAGGTTTGTTCTTTATCAAGATGCTCTTCAGGATTGCTTTTGGCCCAATACAAATTACAGGACTGTTTTATCTAGTTCTGTGAAAATTATCATTGGAATGTTGATAGGGATTGAACTGAAATTATAGATGACTTTTACTAGTAGGGCATTTTAATATTCTTATGATTCATGTTTGTATGATACCTTACCATTTGTTTGTTTCTCTGTCAATTTCTTTAACCAAAGTCTTGAAATATCCATTGTACAAATCTTTTATTCCTTGGTTAAATATATTCCTAAGTATTTTATTGTTTTTGATGCTATTGTGAGTAAGATTGTTCTACTTTACATTTCAGATTTGTAGATGGCATAATATTATATTTCATTCAGATCAGATCAGATCAGTCCCTCAGTCGTGTCTGACTCTTTGCAATCCCATGAATCGCAGCACGCCAGGCCTCCCTGTCCATCACCAACTCCCGGAGTTCACTGAGACTCATGTCCATCGAGTCAGTGATGCCATCCAGCCATCTCATCCTCTGGCGTCCCCTTCTCCTCCTGCCCCCAATCCCTCCCAGCATCAGAGTCTTTTCCAACGAGTCAACTCTTCGCATGAGGTGGCCAAAGTACTGGAGTTTCAGCTTTAGCATCATTCCTTCCAAAGAAATCCCAGGGCTGATCTCCTTCAGAATGGACTGGTTGGATCTCCTTGCAGTCCAAGGGACTCTCAAGAGTCTTCTCCAACACCACAGTTCAAAAGCATCAATTCTTCAGCTCTCAGCCTTCTTCCCAGTCCAACTCTCACATCCATACATGACCACAGGAAAAACCATAGCCTTGACTAGATGTTTCATTATTAGTATATAAAAACACAACTCTTGTCTATTAATTCTCTATCCCACAACTTTACTGAATGTGTTAGTTTTAACAGCTTTTTGGTGGAGTCTTTAGGGCCACCTATACATAATATTCAGAGAAGGCAATGATACCCCACTCCAGTACTCTTGCCTGGAAAATCCCATGGATGGAGGAACCTGGTAGGCTGCAGTCCATGGGGTCGCTAGAGTCGGACACAACTGAGTGACTTCACTTTCACTTTTCACTTTCATGCATTGGAGAAGGAAATGGCAACCCACTCCAGTGTTCTTGCCTGGAGAATCCCAGGGATGGGGGAGCCTGGTGGGCTGCCATCTATGGAGTCGCACAGAGTCGGACACGACCGAAGTGACTTAGTAGCACCAGCAGCGGCATATATAATATTATGCCATCTACAAGTAAGACAGCAGTAACTGCTCCATATTCTAGCAATGCTACCATAAAAATTTAACTTCTTCTGTCCTTTTTTTTTAATACATCAGATTTTCTCCAACTAATACTTACCTTGCATTAAATTTTCCAATTAAGAACATATCTGTGTTAATACACCACTAAATAGATCACTCATTTTCATCTATTCATTGAGGCTTTGTGGGATGGAATCTTTCAGTAGTGCAAATAATTGATAACAGTAATGGATTATGTAATGCAAACCATAAAAAGAAAGTGAATGTGTCTGGCCACTTTTTATTAGAAAAGAAAATGAAGAAACTGTGCATATGACATCAATAAACTTTTGTAGACTTTTGTACATATAATAAGGAAAGAAAGATTCAGCAATAAAAATAATTAGGACCATATCAAAAGTTCTAGCAAAAAGAACTCATTTAGTTTTGAGTCAAACAATATGATGACCTATTTCACTCTGTTAAATTTTTATTTAATATAGAATGATTTGTAAAACTAAATGATTATTTTTGAACTAATGAACACAGAGATGGGTAAGGATAAGAAATCATAAAAAAATAATCTATAAGAGTTTAAATTTTTTTTTACAAGTGGGATAATAGAGAACACAAAATTGAAAATTTATATTTGGTAAACTCAGAAGTTTAGTCTATAGAAAATTTGTAGTGTGTCTGTTTCATTCTCCTCTCTCATGTCACTCAAAATTAAAATTTCTCTGAAATATTAAATATTGTACATGTTAATCCCAATTTGATATATCCTATTTTACATTTTAAAGTATTATATAAAAAGATTTGCAAACTCCTTATTGCAAAATTCAGACTTAAGTTGAACAAAGCAGAGAAAAACCACTAGGCCATTCAGATAGTCCCTAAATCAAATCCCTTATGATTATACAGTAGCAGCGACAAATAGATTGAAGGGATTAGATCTGATACATAGAGACCCTGAAGAACTACGGATGGAGGTTCAAAACACTGTACAAGAGGCAGTGACCAAAACCATCCACAAGAAAAACAAATGGAAAAAGGCAAAATGGCTGTCTGAGGAGGTCTTACAAATAGCTGAGAAAAGAAGTGAAAGGCAAAAGAGGAAAGGAAGGGTATAACCATATGAATGCTGAGTTTCAAAGATTAGAAAAATGAGATAAGAAAGGCTTCCTCGGTGATCAACGCCAAGAAATGGAGGAAAACAGTAGAATAGAAAAGACTATAGAGATCTCTTCAAGAAAATTAGAGATAGCAAGGGAACGCTTCATACAAAGATGAGCACAATAAAGGACAGAAACAATATGGAACTAACAGAAGCAGATTTGAAGAAGAGGTGGCAAGAATTCCCAAAAGAACTATACAAAAAAAGATCTTAATTAACCAGATAACCACGATGGAGTGATCACTCACCTAGAGCCAGACATCCTGGAGTGTGAAGTCAACTGGGCCTTAGGAAGCATCACTACAAACAAAGCTCATGGAGCTGATGGAAATACAGTTGAGCTATTTCAAAACCTAAAAGATGACGCTGTGAAAGTGCTGCACTCAATATATCAACAAATTTGGAAAACTCAGCAGTGGCCACGGGACTGGAAAACTCAATTTTTATTCCAATTCCAAAGAAAGGCAATGGCAAAAAATGTTTGAACTACTGCACAATTGCACTCACCTCAGTTCAGTTCAGTCGCTCAGTCGTGTTTGACTCTTTGTGGCCCCCTTGATTGCATCACATCAGGCTTACCTGTCCATCATCAATGATAGAGAGAGGACTCTTAATGCTGTAAGAGAAAATCAGAGAGTCAGTTACAAGGGAATCCCCATGAAGCTATCAGCTGATTTTTTTTTTTTTTTTTATGGAAGCTTTGATTAAATCTGGACACTCCCTCTGGTCTCCAAAGTCCTGAAATTAAAAAACAAAAAACAACCCTACAATCTAGAATATGCTACTTAAAAAAATGTCATTTAAAATAGAAGAAGACATAAATAATTTTTCATACAAGCAATACTGAAAGAATACAGCAAACTAAGCATCCTAAAATACATATTGAAAGGTCTCTAAGTGGAAAAGAAGCAAGAATCCATAAGAAAGGGAAAATCACAACAGGAAAGTTAGATGTATGCAAGTACTGAAGATCACTTAATTAAGACAGTACATAGATTAAAAAGCAATCCTATAAAAGTGATTATTACCACAATGAATAGAAAAAAGTATAAATGTGAATATAAAATAAAACATTTAAATCACAAAATGTGGGAGAGTGAAGTCGCTCAGTCGTGTCCCACTCTTTGTGACCCCATGGATTGTAGCCTACCAGGATCCTCTGTCCATAGAATTTTCCAGGCAAGAGTACTGGAGTGGGTTGCCAGTTCCTTCTCCAGGGGATCTTCCTAACCCAGGGATCGAACCCAGGTCTCCCACATGGCGGGCAGACACTTTACCGTCTGACCCACCTAGGAAGCCCTTGTGGGAGAATGGAGTAAGAATTTGTAGATCTTTTAGAATGTCTTTGAGTGTATATGATAAGTCTAATGCAAGACAATATAGTTAGAAGTAACATAATTGAAAAATCAGGATATCCACAAATCAAAAACATACAATGGATCCACAGAAACTCAAAAGAAAGGAGCTCAAGCATAAAACAAAAGAAAACCATGGAAACACAAAAAGAAAAACATAGGGAAGAATAAAGGCTCAATAGAGAACTGCAAAATTAACTGGAAAACAAAGTTTAAAATGGCTATAAACACATACTTATCAACACTTTAAATGTTGATAAGCTACTTGCTCCAATCAAAAGACCTAGGATCACAGAACATTGGATAGTAAACTAAGTACCTAAAATATGCTGCCTACAAGAACCCATTTTAGGGTGAAAGACATATATATTAAATGGAGGGAATTGAAAGAGATATTTCATGCAAATGGAAATGACAAAAAAGTCAGGGTGGCATTACTCATATCAGATAACATAGACTTTAAAGCAAAGGTCATAAAGAAAGACACTATAAAGTGATGAAAGGATCAAATACAATTAAAAAAATACTCCTTAACATACATGCACCAAATATAGGAATATCTAAATAGGTAAAATGAATAGCAGCATGCGTAAAGGGAAAAAAAATCTGATAGGAATACAATAATAGTGAGAGACTTTACCATTCCAGAAACATCAATGGACAGTTCTTCCAGACAGAAAGTCAATAAGCTAACAGATCTTGAATGACACAATAAAATAGTTAGGTTAAATTGATAACTACAGGACATTATATCTAAAAACACAGAATAACATTCTTTTTGAGTGCAAATGCAACATTCTCTGGGATAGATCATAAACCTGGACATAGAACAAGCTTCAATGAATTTAAGAGGAGAGGAATTATTTCAAGCATTTTTTCTGACCACAGTGGCATGAAACGAGACATCAACCACAGAAAGAGAAAAGAGAAAAGACAGGTGATTACATGGAAACTAAACAACAGGATACTAAAAAACCAAAGAGTCAACATGAAATCAAAGAGGACGTTAAAAAGAATACCTTGAGACAAATGACAATGAAAACACAATTACAAAAACTCTATGGAATGCAGCAAAAGTAATTCTAAGATAGAAATTTATAGCAATGCAAGCCTTCCTCAAAAAAACAAGAAAAATCCCAAATAAGCAACCTAATCTACCACCTAGAAGGATTAGAGAAAGAACAGACAGAACCTAAAGTCAGAAGAAGGAAATAAATAATAAAGCTCAGAGAGAAAATAAATAAAACAGAGATTAAAAATGAAAATGCAACATAAGGAATGTGAGAAAATATTTGCAAACCATAAGACAAACAAGGGATTATTTTTCAAAATATACAAACTGCTCATACAACTCAAAAAAAAAAAAAAGAAAACAAACCCTATCAAAAGATTGGCAGAAGAACTGAAGAGACATTTCTCCAAAGAACACATACAGATGACCAATAGGCACATGAAAAAATGCTGAACATCACTAATTTATTAAAGAAATGTCAATCATAATTACAATGAGGTATCAGCTCACACCAGTCAGAATGGTCATCATCACATCTAAAAATAATAATTGCCAGAGAGAACATGAAGAAAATGGAACCTTTATACATTGCTGGTGGGAATGCATTTTGTTGCAGCTACTCTGGACACCATTATGGAAGTATCCTTAAAAAAGTAAAAATAGTTACTGTATGATCCAGAAATCCCACTCTGGCCATATATCTGGGAAAGATAAAAACTAATTTGAAAAGGTACATGTGCCCCAGTGTTTATAGCAGCACTATTTATGACAGCCAAGATATGAAAGCAGCCTGAGTTTATCAACAGATAAGATGTGTGCATATATATATATATATATACACACACACACATGTGCATGTATATATACATATATACAATGTAATATTAATCAGTCAAAGAAAAAGAATCAAGTAATGCCATTTGCAACAACATGGATGAACCTAGGGATCATCAAACTAAGTAAGTCAGACAGAGAAAGAAAATTTTATATATCATTTATATATAAAAATAGTGATACAAATGAATTTATTTGCAAAATAGAAAAATAAAACTCATATATATAGAAAACAAACTTATGGGTACCAAAGGGGATATGGGAGGGAGGATAAATTAGGAATATGGAATTAACAGATACACACTACCATATATAAAATAAGCAAAAAGGAATTACTGTAGAGTACAAGAAAGTATATGCAACATCTTATAATAACCTATAATGGAAAAGAATCAAATACAAGAGTATTTACATATATGAAGTATATATAACCAATTTGCTGTATACCTGAATCTAGCACAATATTGTAAATCAACTATACCTAATTTTAAAAAATGGATCAATGTTAAGAACTAAAGCTATAAAATTAGAAGGAACCCAAGGCATAAACTATAGGGACCTTGATTTAAGCAAAGTTTTCTTAGACACCTAAATCTCAAGCTATCAAAATTATTAAATTGGAATTCAAAATATTTGCTATTGGAGATTATTTGTGGAATTTTGTCTTTAAGCATTATGTCATGAATTCCAGTGCCCCACCATGTCCAAGAGTAACAAAAAATTACTAAACTCAAATATCTAAAAATCTCCATAGCTTTTCTGGTCCAGCTATAAACCAACTATATATCTATACATTGTATGAAAAACCCTTTGCTGGCAGTCTTCTAAAACTTCATTTTGCTAGTGCAATCACTAGTTTCTTGAGCTTAAGTTCCAGTTTTTCTTTTACTTTGCCAGGAGATGATTTGTAATCTACAATGACCTAACCCTTAATAGTAAGATATAGATCTTGTAGAATTTAGTATAGTAAGCATAGTATTCCTAATAAAATAGGTGTTTATATGATGTCTTTAGACTTTTGTCATTGTGAAATATAATTAGGCAAAAATGTTTGTATAAAATAATTAGACTTTTTGTTTTTAAGGTGTAGAATGTGGTAAGTAATTTGACTTTGTTATTAGCATAACTCCAGTACTTTGGCCACCTCATGTAAAGAGTTGACTCATTGGAAAAGACTCTGATGCTGGGAGGGATTGGGGGCAGGAGGAGAAGGGGATGACAGAGGATGAGATGGCTGGATGGCATCACTGACTCGATGGACGTGAGTCTCAGTGAACTCCAGGAGTTGGTGATGGACAGGAAGGCCTGGCGTGCTGCGATTCATGGGGTCGCCAAGAGTTGGACACGACTGAGCAACTGATCTGATCTGATCTGAATCAGGCCTAAGTTTTATATTTAATAAATTGATTTTTGGTTACAAGATGCAATATTTGGTAAATAACTAGACTTTAGTTTTTATTTAAGGTCATTAGACTCTTTACTTTGGAAACATAAATCTAGTAAATATTTTGACATTAATTTACTTTACTTTTGCCACGTGATTTGCTATTGCTTAACTATATATCACTGTTATCAAATTTTACTATAAAAGGCTACATGATTAATATTTTAGTCTTTTTGGCTACTACAATTTCTAGTGCACATTCCTCTCTTGTAATTTGTATCAATACAAACACATGTATAACTGATAAAAATTACCTTAGGTCTTAAGACATATGAACTCAGGCTCATTGGCCATAGTTCAATGATTACTGTACGTATAAATACATTTTTCATGTATTTTTCCTTTATTCTTCATTGCCTAATTTCAGCTGAATTCAGGAGACAATGTTCCAGAGGAAAGCAGTGGGTATAGGCCAAAAGAGTCTCCAATCCAAATGGTCTCTGAGAGATAAATTGTTAGAGGTCTTGCTAGGCTGAAGACAAGTTTGAAAAGTACGATTAGCTAAATTATGCCTTATGTCCTACAATGTTTTTAGAAATACACTTCACATGGCATAAATTTGCAAAATCAAAAAATCTTCATTAAAAGTAAATTACCACTTGGAGAAGACAACTTTTGGCAAAGATCACTGAAACTACATTCACCTATATGTCATACACATTTAAAAATCATCAATTTGGCCATAGTTTTCTCTTTACTTATTTAAGTTTACATATTTTTCAATTCTTCAATCTTGTTCATTTCACCAATAATAATAACTTGTCAAAGACTAGGATTTTATATATAAAATCATCAAATTAAATATAAAACCAGCTCTCAATAGTACAACCAATGTAAGAAGTGGTATAAAACTATCATATACATTAATCTTGCAAATAGTACATTTTTGTAAACAGTGAATACATTAAGGAAAATCCTTCCACTAGAATTATCAAGATGCAAGAAAGTATCTGCCACAAAACACCCAAAGAAAATATTCCTACAGCTCCAGCAAAATTGTTTGCAACTTTTGTGTGACTGTTAAGTTCTTCTTTTGTAGGTATAAATTGGGCTCTTGATGTCAATCAAAGATCAAGGTAAATTGTTTTGTGGGTCTATTGGTTAGATGATTCTAGGAATATAATTTCCTCAGATACTCAGGGAAATATGTCCTCTTATGAAATTCCAAAGGGATAAAACTCTTTATAGTGAATAAATAGTTACAAGTGGAACAGATCACCAAAGATGTTCATTCTATAAGACTTGGAGAATTTGAGATACTCATCAAATATTTGTCACTCACTGTGGCTGAGATGTTAAATAGTAATATTCAAACTACAGATGCACAATGATTCAACCAAGTATCCTTATTTCAGGTAGATTAAAAAATAGGATTATAATGGGTGGGGAGGGGCAGTGGTTGTATATGAAATATCTAAAATATTTTATAATAGTTCAAGAAACACTGGGCCATGTCTACTGTTAGAGAAAAAATATGCCACATGTATTATTTGCTATAATTTTAATCTTTTTCATAGTGATTTATTATTTGCATAGCTATTATTTTTGTCAATACAGGATATGAGTTTAAAATTGAAAATTATGTGTAATGGTATTTACTATAACTTCTTATCTAGATAGTGTATATTCACTCAGTATTTTATCTATGAGATAGAGTTTTATATGAGATAATTTTGAAACCACTTTATCTAATGTTGAAGAAGAAAATGGCAACCCACTCCAGTATTCTTGCCTGGAGAATTCCATGGACAGAAGAGCCTGAAAGTTAGGAAAGGTTTGTGCTTATTATTACCTATTTGCACATGTAAGTATGGCTTTAGTATTTGAAACTATAGACTATAAATAATTTTAAGTTTTTGCTCTTCTTTTTAATACATGGTTTTGTTTTTCTTTTGTGAATATAATACTATATAAAAAAATTCTAAGTCTACATTGAAAACTGAAGTATTATGGTAATGATGACCCTATATGCAAGACAGCAAAAGAGCCACAGATGTAAAGAACAGACTTTTGGACTCTGTGGGAGAAGGCGAGGGTGGGATGATTTGTGAGAATAGCATTGAAACATGTATATGTGAAATAGATCGCCAGTCCATGTTCAATGCACGAGACAGGACAGTGTACTGGGATGACCCTGAGGGATGGGATGGGGAGAGAGGTAGGAGTGGAGCTAGGAGATAGGAGGGAGGTAGGATGGGGGACAGATGTACATCTATGGCTGATTCCTGTCAATGTATGGCAAAAACCACTACAACATTGTAAAGTAATTAGCCTCCAATTAAAATTAAAAAATTAATTAAAAATAACTGAAGTATAATACATATGATCTTAGAAATTTTTAATGTCACTTGAAGGCTTAAATTTATGAGACATTTTTATAAATTTATATAGACTTTGGGATTTTATTTTATCCATTTCATAATTATTTAGAACATTTAAGTTTTTTTAGATTCTATATGCTATGTTTTCATTGTTATGCTGAATGGCATTATAATTTTTAGTGTTTAAAGACTATAATTAGATTATGTTAGATGATTGTAAATGGAATTCATGCTTACAGAATATTCCATTAAGTTTTTCACTGTAGAGAAAGTAAATGTATATGAGACATGATACAATTTTTCCTTTATAGGTTTTCATTTCAAGTAGAAGTAATGTCATTCTAATACCAAGGAACTGAAGAGACTCTTGATGAGGGTGAAAGAGAAGACTGAAAGAGCTGGCTTGAAACTCAACAATAAAAAACATAAGATCATGGCATCTGGTGCCATCACTTCATGGCAAACACGGAAAAAGTGAAAACAGTGATAGATTTTATTTTATTGGACTCAAAATCACTGCAGATGGTGACTGTAGCCATGAAGTTAAAAGACACTTGCTCCTTGGAAGGAAAGCTATGACAAACCTAGACAGAGTATTAAAAAGCGGAGACATCCCTTTGCTGACAAAGGTCTGTAGAGTCTAAGCTATGGTTTATCCAGTAGTTATGAATAGATGTGAGAGTTGGACCGTAAAGAAGGCTGAGCATCAAAGAATTTAAGATTCTGAATAGTGGTGCTGGAGAAGACACTTGTGAGTCCCTTGGACTGCAAGGAGGTCAAACCAGTGAATCCTAAATGAAATCAGTCCTGAATATTCATTGGAAGGACTGATGCTGAAGCTGAAGTCCAATACTTTGGCCACCTGATGCAAAGAGCTGGCTCACTGGAAAAACTCTGATGCTGGGAACGATTGAGGGAAGAGAAGAAGGTGACAGAGGAGATGGTTAGATGGCATTACTGACTAAATGGAAATGAAATTGAGCAAACTCCAGGAGATAGTGGAGGACAAAGGAGCCTGGCATGCTGCATTCTGTGGGATCACGAAGAATCAGATATGACTTAGTGACTGAACAACAACAATACCAAAGATCTTAAACTCACTCACATATATGCAGGTCATTAAAGAAATAAAGAAATAACTGTCTAAAGAATCATACTGGAAATGTTCATTGATATTTTCTGAAATATGCCTAATTTAATATCTTATAGGATTCTGCCTTTAAAAGTGGTTATGGGGCAGAATGGTGATAAGAGGGGCTCAATAGACTTCCCCACTGAAACAATAATTTACTCAGTAATATTATATAACAAAAACACCAACTATTTAAAGTCTGTGGAAACTTTCTAAGGGGAAACAGTATATGGAGACTGTTTATTCAAGAAAATCCATGAACCCTCAGTAAGGATCTTGAGAGTTTGTAACATTTGAGCCATGAACTGTTTCCCAACTTGATTCCCACCTCAATGTGATGGAAGCTTTATTCTGGGTGGATATATTCATGAAGATGAAGTTCCCACTTACCCCAACACCCAATATAGGTCTATATTTGTATCTCTGGAGGAGTAGGATATTAGTATTCTCACCCTCTCCTTAGCTCTTGAGTTTTAGAAGCTGTAATTCAGGCAGCTGTGGAAGAAAGGACAAAGCCTCCCTTTTATAAGACAAGTAGATACAGAAAATCTAATTAAACTTATACTAGTTACAAATGCTGTAATTAGTAATCTAAGTATATAAAAAATCTCAGGTCCAGATGTAGTGAATTCTACAACTTAAAACATAATTAATGTCAATCTTTCACAAATCCTTCCAAAATACAGAATAAGCACAAGCACTCCCCAATGCATTCTATGAGGTCCATATTACCTCAATGCCAAAATCAGAAAAATATACACAAGAAGAGAAGTCTATTGATCTATAACTCACATGAATATGAACACATTGACATACTCGCAAATATACTAGCAAACATAATCCATCAATATGTAACAAAAGTATACATCACGACAAAATGGGGTTTATACCAGGTATGCAAAGTTGTGTTAACATCTGGAAAATAATTCATTTAATATGCTGTATTAACATTATAGATTACAGGGATCCCATGATTGGTTATATATCTATAGATGTAGAAATAACTTTTGACAAAATCTGAAAAGCTTTCACTGAAAGAAAATAAACAGTCAAAACACTAGAAATATAGAAAGGCCATCAACAATTTAAAAGGCATCTAAGAAAATCCCCATCTAATATTAAAGGTGAAAGAATGTTTCTCTCTTAAGATTAGGAACAATCAATGGATGTCTACTCTCCACTTTCATTCAGCATTCACTGGAGGATATATCCAGAGCAATTAGACATGAAAAAAGAGACACTCAGAATAGAAAAAAAAAAAAAAAAAAAAAATCTCTATTCACAGAAGACATGATATTCTATACATCAAATCCTAAGGAAAACACTAAAAAACTATCAGGACTTAGTTTAGAAACTTGCAGAGTACTTTAGCAAAGTTGTAGGATAAAAGTAAATAAAATCAATTGTGTTCATATAAACTAGCAATAAACACACCATCAATGAAAAGTAAACAGTAACTTGCAAAGCATTACAAAGAATGAAGAATGAAATACTAGGAGAAAAATTAATAGATGGACTGCAAAACATCTAATAACTATAAAACAATTACTACAAAAAAGCTAAGAAGATCCATTTCTCAGAAAACAAGAAAGACATGAATCAGAAGGCAATACATTGACCATGATTTTACTCTCCAAACTGATCTACATATTCAGCTCAGTCTATATAACCTCAATTGTTTTTTCTTTTTTTTTTCAGAAATTCTTTTTAAGTGACTAGAAATTAATTTTTTTAAAAAAACAGAGGAATTAAGTCCTGATTACAAAACTGATTATGTAGCCACATAATTAAGATAGGGTAGTCCTGAAATAAGGATAGATCATTGTGGAAAAAAAAATGATAGTCCAGAAATAGCAAGTATGTGTAAGGTCAATTAATTCTTACTAAGGGTGCTAAGACAATTCAATTGAGTAAAGAATAGTTGTCTCCAACCCCTCAAAATGGTGCTGGTACAAGACCTCTACCTCAAATCATATATTAGAATTAAATCAAAATGAATTTGTAAGACCTAAAACTATTTAGAAGAGTTAAAACTATAAAACTCCTAGAATAAAATGTGGGGTACATCTTTGTTATCTTGGATTTGGGGTTAGGTGATGGTTCCTTAGATATGACACCAATAGGGCAAGTAATAAAAGAAAATAAAATACATAAAGTGGGCTACACATTTACAAATTTATGCTGCAAATTATGTCAATAGCATGAAAATGCATCCCAAGAATGGTAGAAAAAAATGTGTGCAATTTATATATCCAATAAGAGACTGGTGTCTAGAATATATAAGGAACATTTACAACTCAGTAAGACAAAGAGACATCACTTTGTCAACAAAGGTCTGTATAGTCAAAGTATGGTTTTTCCAGTATTTAATTACAGATCTGAGAGTTGGACCATAAAGAAGGCTGAGCACAAAGAACTGATGCTTTCTAACTGTGGAACTGGAGAAGACTCTTTTGAGAGTCCCTTGGACAGCAGGGAAATCAAACCAGTCAATCTTAAAGGAAATCAACCCTGAATATTCATTGGTAGGACTAATGCTGAAGCTGAAACTCCAAGACTTTGGCCACCTGGTGTGAAGAACCGACTCATTGGACAATACCCTGATGCTGGGAAAGATTGAAGACAGGAGAAGAAGGGGGTGACAGAAGATGAGATGATTGGATGGTATCACTGACTCAATGAACATGAGTTTGAGCAAACTTTGGGAGATGATGGAAGACAGGGAGGCCTGGTCTGCTGCAGCCCATGTGGTCACAAAGAGTCAAACATGACTTAGCAACTGAAACAACAGACAAAGACAAATTTTAAAATAAAAAATTGTCAAAATGTATGAAGATAATTTCTCCAAATAAGAAATATGTTGGGTGAAGAACTGAAAATATACTCAACATCATTAGTCATTCAGTTCAGTTCAGTTCAGTTCAGTCACTCAGTCGTGTCTGACTCTTTGCAACCCCATGAATCTCAGCACGCCAGGCCTCCCTGTCCATCACCATCTCCCGGAGTTCACTCAGACTCACATCCATCGAGTCAGTGATGCCATCTAGCCATCTCATCATCTGTCTTCCCTTTCTCCTCCTGCCCCCAATCCCTCGCAGCATCAGAGTCTTTTCCAATGAGTCAACTCTTCTCATGAGGTGGCCAAAGTACTGGAGTTTCCGCTTTAGCATCATTCCTTCCAAAGAAATCCCAGGGCTGATCTCCTTCAGAATGGACTGGTTGGATCTCCTTGCAGTCCAAGGGACTCCCAAGAGTCTTTTCCAACATCACAGTTCAAAAGCATCAATTCTTCGGCATTAGGAAAATAAAAATTAGAAAAAAAAAAAGAGATACCATTCAATCCTCACTGGGATGTCTATAATCTAAAAGCCAGGTAATAATATATGTTGACTAGTATGTGAAGTGTTTGCCATCTTCATATATTACTAGAGGTAATGTAAAATTATGTGGTTATATGTAACATAATTTGGCAGTTTTTTAAATAATTAAAAATAGATTTCCTGCATGACTCAGCAATTTCAAACCTAAACATAAAACTAAGAAAAATGAAGACAAATACTGAAATATATGGACAAATGTTTATAAAAGCATTACTTACATTATGACAAATGGAAACTCCAACTGTCTATCAAATGATCAGTGGATAAATTTGGCATATCCATACAATGAAGCTTTATGAAGCATGGATAAACCTTGCAAACATTATGAAGGAAATTAGCCATGAAAGATCACATTATAAATGATTCCATGTTTACGAATTGTCTAAAATGGTGAATCTATAGAGACAGAATGCAGATTAGTGGTTGATTAGGATGATGGACATAATAATGATGGGGAGAAAGATGGAAATTACTGTTAATGGGTACTGAGTTTCTTTCAGGAATGATATAATGTTCCAATACTAGATCACATTGATATTTGTACAGCATTATGAATTAATTAAAAATCATTGCATGTAAATTTTTAATGGATAGAGTATATGGTATGGAACTTTTGTGTATGTATGTGCTTGCACTCATGCATGCTCGGTCACTTCAGTTTTGTTCGACTATTTGAGACCATGTGGACCTTAGTCTGCTGGTGGTACGAGTGGTAAAGAACCCACCTGCCAATGTAGGAGACACAGGTTCAGTCTCTGGGATAGGAAGATCCCCTTGAGAAGGGAAAAACAACCCATTACAGTAGTCTTGCCTAGGAAATCCCATGGACAGAGGAGCTTGGCTGGCTACAGTCCAAAGGGTCACAGAGAGTCAGATATGACTGAGAAACTGAGCACAATCTATCTGAATTTGAATGAAATAAATTCATTTTGTAGCATTTATTTCTTCATCTGGCAATTGCAAAGCTTATACCAGATTATGTCCAACATCCATATGTCTTCTAATGTTTTTTTAATATATTTATTTTTGCTTCTGACAGTTAATCTTTACATATCTTCAGTGCTTAGTAAGGGCTTCTCTGGTGGCACAGTGTTACAGAATCTGCCTGCAATGTAGGACATATGGGTTCGATCCCTGGGTTGGGAGGATCCCCTGGAGAAGGAAATGGCAACCCACTCCAGTATTCTTGCCTGGTAAATTACATGGACAGTGGAGTCTGGTGGGCTACAGTCCAGGGATTGCAAAGAGTCAGACATGACTGAGAGACTACATGTGTGCAATGCTTAGTAAAACCACACATAAACTTTATTTTCATTAATAATGATACTCTATATTTTTACAGTCCAATATGCTTTTTAAGTAATTTTGAGTATAGGCTAAAAGCTTGCTAAATTCCTGTTTTCTTATTTAGTTAACTAAGGTTACAATTTGATCTAATTCATATCACTAATGAGCAAATTTTTATTTAAAGGACAATTCCCAGCTTTTTGAAAAATCTCATACACTTCAATAGTACTAAATCTTTTCATTTTTATAAAATATTAAATATCAGACTAATTTCATATTAAACATAACTATTGATTCAATTTGGCACTCATTTCAATAGATCTTTAGGTTTCTCTTTTCAATTCAATGACTGTTAGTATCCATATACAAGAAGCCCTTCCATTTTAAGTGTTTTTGATAGAGTACTTCATAAACCTCATAGGTGAATGCGATGTCAGATTCCAGGACAGTTATTGACAATGTCTATGATCTTTCTCAATTACCAATATTTTTGATACTTAAATTTGATTGCAGCCTTCCAACAAGAACTAATTCAAACTAACAACATGATCTATGTGTCAAATATTTATATCTACATTTATATACCTATCCTATAAAAATTATTATCCTAAAAAAAATATTGTGGTTGGGAGGGGGGGTTTTGGCTCAATGGTAAAGAATCTGCCTGCTAATGCAGGAGACATGGGTTCAATCCCTAGGTCAGGAAGTTCCCCTGGAGGAGGAAGTGACAACCCACTTCATTATTCTTGCCTGAGAAATCCCATGAATTTTGAGGAACTTGGTGGGCTTCAGTCCATGTGTTGGCAAAAGAGTTGGACATGACTTAGCAACTAAATAACAACAAATATATATATATATATATATATATATATAATATATTTAAAATTTTTGTGCTGGGTAGTATGATACCCCATTCAGAATATCTGTAAGAATTTCTGTTTTCTTTCTTTTATTTATAGTATTAGAAACCAAAATCTGGGCACTAGGTATAATAATTATTATTGGGGTGTCATTGCATTTAGGCTCTTTCAGTGGATTGAAAACAATATATGTGTATGTGTGTGTGTGTGTACATTATCCTTTATATGTACTAATATATAAAATATCCAAAAATATGTCTATAGGAGTGGTTTGCAGCTATATTTAGCTAAACAAGTGTTCCTACTATTGTTTCCAACCTTGTTCCATTACCATGGATCATTTTAGCCTCCCCTTAGGGCTTGTGTGCAATCTCCTACTTCAGTGATGAGACCTAGTCCCTACCATCCATCATACATTTACTTAATTCTAGAATATGTGTACTGTATAGTGGTTTCAGAATTGTTAGTCTCTATCCCTGTGGAAAAAAATTTATCAACTAGAATATAATGCTTGATAATTTCTTTTGCCTTTGCTTTTTTACAGTTTTTACTTATTTCCACAGTCACATAGTTCAGCATCTTTCTCCCCCTTGCCTTCTGTGAGATTGTTTTATGTATTTATAAACATGTTTAGATTGTTTTATCATTCTCTGCTCAATCCTGAACTTCCTTAACGATCTTTGGGGGGAGAGTATTTGCATAAATTAAAGCATACTTCTTTGTGCTGTAAATCCTATGGGTTTTGATGAATGTTTAATTTCTTGTACTCACCATAATGGTATCATACAAAACAGTTTTACCTCCATAAAAATATTCTCTATGATTCACCTAAGATTCACCTACCCAATCCTTCACATCTGCTCCCTGTAATCCCTGAAAACTACTGAATTCTTTACCCACTCTAGTTTTGTTTGCTTCCATTTTCAAATCATCTCTTATGCAGTAGAGAAAGTAAATATTCTCTAATTTTTTGACATTTACTGGCAAATGTATTAGTAAGCCCTGAAAAGTTAATTTCATGGGTAATATAGTACAACATATAATAACTGTATTGCTAATAATTTTAACAATTTATACCAACAACACAGTCCTTTATAAAAAATATTCAAGCAAACACAAAAATAAAATATTCTCAGCAATTTCATATTTATTTTAAAAATTAAGGAAATATTTAAAATTTGGTTTTAAATACATACTTCAGGCTCAGAAGTCTTTATCTGAATTCTTCTAAATATGTAATTATCAGCAAGCTTTTTATTAAATCTTCTGAATATAATAAAAGGAAGTCATTTACAACTAACTTCAGGAAGTCAGTATCAAAATTGATATCAAAATTAAAAAAGGCATTTACAAGGATGGAAATTGACTGTATATTTCCTGAAAATTTAATTCATTTAGGATTTATTCCTGTTATGCAGGAATAATTTTCCTTCAAAATATCAAACCAACTAATTCATGAATTAATAACAGTAACAAAATGATATAATCATTGTATAAGAGGAATAGGGGCATGACAAGATTCAATGAGTATTCATGAAAATTTAAAAAAAATTAAAAAGCAAGTGTTTGACACTAACTTCCTTAATTTGATGAATTATGGGATGTAATAATAAACTTAATAATTATGATAAGATGTTGAAAGTGTCTCATGGGATGAGGAATGAGACCAAGATTCCTCTTATGATTAACTATATTTAGCATTGTTTAGAATTCTTAGTTCATAAAAGAGACAAGAAACATTAGGATAAAATAATTGGAATGGAGAAAGTAGAATAATTATTATTTGCAGCCAAAATGATTAGTGTATAAAAAATCTCCAATACTTGTTCAGTATTAATAAGTGAATTTAGATAGGAGGCAAGGACAAGCTGGCAGAATGGAAAAGTGTGACCTCACTTTTTTGGTAAACCACTATTTACAACAACAACAACAAAAAAAAAATCCTAGAACTGACCAAAAAAGATAATCTACATCCAAAGACAAAGAAGCAGCCATGATGAGATGGTAGTAGGGATGCAATCATGATAAAAGGAAATTCCACATCTGCTATGTAGGCAACCCACAAGCTGGACAATAATTATATCATAGAAGTCCTCTCACAGAAGTTCAAGTTATGAGTCCCATGCCAGGCTGCCCAGCCTGAGGGTCTGGCAATGGGAGGAGGGGCTCCCAGAGAATCTGGCTTTGAAGGCCAATGGGATTTGATTGCATGAATTCTACAGATCTGGAGGAAAAAGAAAAAGATTGGAGGCACAGATTAAAAAGAGACAAGAAATGTTTAACAAAGACATAGATAGAGCTAAAAAACAAATAATAACTGAAATGAAAAGTAAACTAGAAGGAATGAATCACAGAATAAGTGAGCAGAAGAAAACAGAAGTGACCTGGAAGATAGAATAGGATAAACCTCTACCATGGAACAGAATAAAGATGAATGAAAACATCTAAAAGGCATTTGGGACACTAAACACACTAACATGCATATTATAGGAGTCTCAGAAGGAGAAAAGAGTGAAAGGATCTGAGAAATGACAGCTATAAACTTCCCTAACTTAGGAAAGGAAAAAGTCACCTAAGTCCAGGAAGCACAGGGATTCTTAGGCAGGATAAATTATGGAGGAACATGCTGAGACATACAGTAATCAAACTGACAAAAGAAAGAAAAAATATTAAAATCAGCAAGAGAAAAGCAAAGAATAATATATGAGGAAGCACCCATAGGGTTATCAGCTGATTTCTTAGCAGAAACTCTGCAGGGCAGAAGGAAGTGGCACAATATATTTAAAGTGATGAAAGAGAAGAACCTACTACTTGTTCATATTCAAAGGAGAAATCAAAAGTTTTCTAATAAGCAAAAGTTAAGAGAATTCGGCAGCACAAGACCAGTCTGGAACAAATATTAAGGACTTTGGATGGAAAAGAAAAGGCCACAACTAGAAATTATGAATGGAAAAGTTCACTGGAAAAAGCAAACCTACATTAAAGATAGGTTTAAACCTACATAATCCCAATAACCATAAAGAGAAGGATACAAATGCAGGATATTGGGAATGCATGTGAAATAAAAAGACCAACAACTTTAAAAAACTCTTGTTTATGTATAGACTGCTATATCAAAACCTCATGGTAACTGCAAACAAAAAAATCTACAATAGATACACACATAAAAAAGAAAAGGAATCCAAACACAACCCTAAAATTAATCACCAAATCAGAAGAATACAAAACAGGAAAGGAAGAAAAAAGACCTGCAAAAATAAAACCAGAACAGTAAACAAAATAGCAATAAGAACACAAATATCGATAATTAACTCAAATGTAAATGTATTGAATGCTCCAACCAAAAGACATTGATTCACTAAATGAATACAAAAACAGAACCCATATAAAAATTGTCTACAAGAGACCCACTTCAAATCTAGGGACACATACAGACTTAAAGTCAAGGGATAGAAAAAAGAATTCCATGAAATTGAAATCAAAAGAAATCTGTAGGATACTCATATCAGACAAAATAGACTATAAAATAAAGATTATTACAAGAAACCAAGAAGGGCACTACATAATGATTAAGGGGTCAATTCAAGAAGAAAATGTAATAATTATATATGCACCCATCATAGGAGCATGTCAACATGTAAGGCAAATACTAACAGGTGTAAAAGGAAAAATCCACAGTAATACAATAATAGTGAGAACTTTAACATCCCACGTTCATCAATGGAGGGTCATCCAGACAGAAAATCAATATGCAAACACAGGCCTTAAATGACACACTAGACCAGATGAACTTAAGTGATATTTATAGAGCATTTCATCCAAAACCAGTAGAAAACATATTCTTCTCAAGTGCACATGGAATATTCAAGGTAGATCACATGCTGGACCACAAACTAAGCCTCAGTAAATCTAGGAAAATTGAAGTCATATCAAACATCTTTTCCAAACATAATACTATGTAGTTAAAAAACAACTATAAGAAAAAAATTATACAAAGACAAAAACACTTGGAGGTTAGGCAATAGGCTTCTAAACAGCCAATGGATATCTGAAGAAATCAAAGAGGACATTAACAAAAAAAATCCCTAGAGAGAAATGAAAATGAAAACACCATGAACCAAAACCTATGGAACACAGCAAAAACAGTTCTAAGAGAAACGTTTATAGCAAGAAATGCTTACCTCAGAAACAAGTAAATCTAAAACAACCTAACCTTACACCTAAAGCAATTAGAGAAATAGAAATGAAACCTAATGTTAGTAGAAGGAATAAAATCATTAAAATTAGAGCAGAAATAAATGAAATAAAGACAAATTATAAAAAGAAAGATAAGGTGTCTATATGTGCGTGGATTTATCTCTGGGCTTTCTATTTTATTCCATTGATCAATATTTCTGTCTTTGTGCCAGTACCATACTGTCTTGATAACTGTGGCTTTGTAGTAGAGCCTGAAGTCAGGTAGGTTGATTCCTCCAGTTCCATTCTTCTTTCTCAAGATCGCTTTGGCTATTCGAGGTTTTTTGTATTTCCATACAAATTGTGAAATTATTTGTTCTAGCTCTGTGAAGAATACTGTTGGTAGCTTGATAGGGATTGCGTTGAATCTATAAATTGCTTTGGGTAGTATACTCATTTTCACTATATTGATTCTTCCAATCCATGAACATGGTATATTTCTCCATCTATTAGTGTCCTCTTTGATTTCTTTCACCAGTGTTTTATAGTTTTCTATATATAGGTCTTTAGTTTCTTTAGGTAGATATATTCCTAAGTATTTTATTCTTTCCATTGCAATGGTGAATGGAATTGTTTCCTTAATTTCTCTTTCTGTTTTCTCATTATTAGTGTATAGGAATGCAAGGGATTTCTGTGTGTTGATTTTATATCCTGCAACTTTACTGTAGTCATTGATTATTTCTATTAATTTTCTGGTGGACTCTTTAGGGTTTTCTATGTAGAGGATCATGTCATCTGCAAATAGTGAGAGTTTTACTTCTTCTTTTCCAATTTGGATTCCTTTTATTTCTTTTTCTGCTCTGATTGCTGTGGCCAAAACTTCCAAAACTATGTTGAATAGTAATGGTGAAAGTGGGCACCCTTGTCTTGTTCCTGACTTTAGAGGAAATGCTTTCAATTTTTCACCATTGAGGATAATGTTTGCAGTGGGTTTGTCATAGATAGCTTTTATTATGTTGAGGTATGTTCCTTCTATTCCTGCTTTCTGGAGAGTTTTTATCATAAATGGATGTTGAATTTTGTCAAAGGCTTTCTCTGCATCTATTGAGATAATCATATGGTTTTTATTTTTCAATTTGTTAATGTGGTGTATTACATTGATTGATTTGCGGATATTGAAGAATCCTTGCATCCCTGGGATAAAGCCCACTTGATCATGGTGTATGATCTTTTTAATGTGTTGTTGGATTCTGATTGCTAGAATTTTGTTAAGGATTTTTGCATCTATGTTCATCAGTGATATTGGCCTGTAGTTTTCTTTTTTTGTGGGATCTTTGTCAGGTTTTGGTATTAGGGTGATGGTGGCCTCATACACAATGGAGTATTACTCAGCCATTAAAAAGAATACATTTGAATCAGTTCTAATGAGGTGGATGAAACTGGAGCCTATTAAACAGAGTGAAGTAAGCCAGAAGGAAAAACATAAATACAGTATACTAACGCATATATATGGAATTTAGAAAGATGGTAACAATAACCCGGTGTACGAGACAGCAAAAGAGACACTGATGTATAGAACAGTCTTATGGACTCTGTGGGAGAGGGAGAGGGTGGGAAGATTTGGGAGAATGGCAATGAAACATGTAAAATATCATATAGGAAACGAGTTGCCAGTCCAGTTTCGATGCATGATGCTGGATGCTTGGGGCTGGTGCACTGGGACGGCCCAGAGGGATGGTATGGGGAGGGAGGAGGGAGGAGGGTTCGGGATGGGGAACACATGTATACCTGTGGCAGATTCATTTTGATATTTTGCAAAACTAATACAATTATGTAAAGTTTAAAAATAAAATAAAATTGGAAGAATAAAAAAAATAAATAAATAAATAAAATGATAAAAAAAAAAAAAAAAAAGAAAGGCATGGGAAGCCAAAACATTCTAAAAGTCCTAATGAGCATAGAGTCCTTTAAGGGATGAAAAATGATTAGACTAGATAGTACTGGTAAAGGGCTTCATTATTGGGCCAATGCTTGCTGCCAAGTGCCCATATCCCTTATCCATTGTGTACCTGGGAGTGCATTGGTTAACATAGTTGGAATGCAAGAAAAACAAGCAGCAGCCTTGGGATTAACCACATCAGACCTTTGAGCTAATTGGTTCTTTCTTTGTTGTGACCCACTGCACCTTTGCTCCATGAGAATGTAACTTTATTTAGTATTTTCTGAGGCTGGGAAAAATAGAGAAAAAACACTTCAAGAGAAAATAAGTTTTCTGGTTGAGCAGCCTTTATCAAAAAAGGGTCATAAAATGTCCACAGGCCTCCAAGGCCCGAAGATAATGTACACAACATTGTTTATGGAAAAGGTATGCAGAAAAAATCCTGGTTTTGATAAAGACAAAACAGATGTAATGTTTGGGCTCACTCTGTATGACTTTGCATCTTTCATTTCCCTCTATGTACAAGTCAAGGTATAAAAGTTCCTTTTGAAAATAAAGTTATGGGCCTCACTCACCGAAAAAAAAAAAAAAAAAGAAAGATAATTGAAACTAAAAACAGGTTCTTTGAAAACATAAACAAAATTGATTAGCCTGTAGCCCAGACATGACAAGAAAAACAGGGAGAGGGCTCAAAAAAATAAAATCACAAATGAATGGGGGGGCGGGGGGAGTTACAATAGACACCACAGAAATGCAAAGAACCAGAGACTACCACAAGCGCTGTATTCAGATAAAATGGACAACATAGGAAAAAATGGATAAATTCTTAGAAATATACGTTACAAGACTGGACTAGAAAGAAATAGAAAATATGAACAGACCATTCACAAGTACTGAAATTGAAACTGTGATTTTCAAACCCCCAACAGAGACTTACCTGGCAGTCCAGTGGTTCAGACTCCATGTTCTCAATGCAGGCAGCATGGGTTTAATACCTGGTCAGCAAACTAAGATCCTGCACACCACATTGTGCAGCAAAAAAAAAAAAAAAAAAAAAAAAAGAAAGAAAGAAAGAAAAGAAAACAAGTCAAAACTCCCAACAAAGAAAAATCCATGACCAGAAGTCTTCACAGATGAACTGTATCAAACATTTAGAGAAAACTTAAAACTTGTCCTTTTAAAACTATGCCAAAAAAACTGCAGCAAAAACAATAATCCCAAATTCATTCTGTGAGACCATCAGCTCTGTGATAGCAAAACAAGACAAAAATATCACAGAAAAGAAAATTACAAGACAATATCAGTGATGAACATACAGACACACACACAAATAAACCTCAATAAAATACTAGGAAAACCAAAACCTCAGTAAAATACTAGGAAAACCAAATCCAACAATACATTAAAAGGATCATATACCATAATCAAGTGGGATTTATCCCAGAGATGCAAGAGTTTTTCAATATCCTCAAGTCAATCAGTGTGATACCTCACAAAAGCAATTCAAATAAAAGCCATATCATAATATCAATAGAAGCAGAAAAAACTTATGACAAAATTCAACACCTATTAAAAAAAAAAAAAAAAACAAGCAAAAAAGAAAACTCCAGAAGTGGGCATAGAAGGGGCATATCTCAACATAATAAAGGCCATATATGACAAAGCCATAGCAAGCATCATTCTCAGTGGTGAAAAATTGAAAACATTTCCTCTAAGATCAAGAACAAGACAAGGATGTCCACTCTTGCCTTTATAATTCAGCAAGTTTTGGAAGTCCTACCCATGGCAATCAGAAAAGAAAAAGAAATAAAATGAACCCAAATTGGAAAAGAAGCAAAATGTCACTGTTTGAAGATGATATGATACTTTACACCAAAAATCTTAAAGCTGCTTAAAGAGCTCATTAATGAGTTTGGCAAAGTTGCAAGGTACAAAATTAATTTACAGAAATCTGTTGATTTCTATACACTACTTAACAAAGGTCAGCAAGATAAATTAAGCAAACAATCCCATTTATCACTGCATTAAATATAATAAAATACCTAGGAATAAACCTACCTGGGAATAAATCTACCTAAGGAAACAAAAGACCTATCTGAAAAATATAAGATGCTGAGAAAAGAAATCGATGATGACCCAGACAGATGGAGAGATATACCATGTTCTTGGATTGGAAGAATGTGTACAATGAAAATGACCATACTGTGACAATCTCAGACAATCTACAGATTCAACATAATCATCATCAAATTACCAATGGCATTTCTCACACAACTAGGACAAAAAATGTTAAGTTTGCATAGAGACACAAACAAGCCTGAATAATCAAAGCAAAACTGAGAAAGAAAAATGAAGCTGGATGAAACAGGTTCCCTGACTTCAGACTAAACTCAAATATGTAGTCATCAAAACAGGAGGGCACTTGCACAAAAACAGAAATACAGATCAATGGAACAGGATAGTAAGCCTAGAAATAAACCCATGCACCCAAGGTCAATTAATCAATGACAAAGAAGCCAAAAATACATAATGGAGAAAAATATTCTATTCACGAAATGGTGCTAGAGAAACTGGATAGCTATATTTAAAAGAATTAAAGTAGAGCATTCTTTAACACCATACACAAAAATAAGCTCAAAATGGATTGCAGATATCAATGTAAGACCTGATACTCTAAAACTCAGAGGAAATCTGGGGCAGAACACTCTTACATAAATTACAAAAATATATTTTTGGATCTTCCTTGTAGAGGAATGAACACAAAAACAAGAATAAGCAAGTGAGATCTAGTCAAACTCAAAAGTTTTTCAAAAGCTTTCACAAATAAAAACAAAAAGGCAACCCACAGAATGGACGAAAATATTTGCAAACAAAGTAATAAATAAGGGGTTAATCTCCAAAATCTACAAACAATGCATGCAGCTCAATTAAAAAAGAAAAATCAAAAATGGGTAGAAGACCTAAATAGATATTTCTTTAAAGAAAATCTACAGATGTCCAGGAGGCACATGAAAAAATTCTCTGCATCACTAATTATTAAAGAATTCCAAATCACAACTACAGTGACATATCATCTCACATCGATCAAAATGGCCATCATCAGAAAATCTACAAACAGTAAACGCTGGTGGAGTTGTGAGAAAAGGAACCCTTCTACACTGTTAGTGGGAATGTTAATTGGTACAGCCACTATATGGAGGTTCCTTAAAGAACTAAAAATATAGCTACCACATGATCTAGCAATCCCATTCCTGGGCATGTATCTGGAGGAAACCTTAGTTTAACGTGATACATGTACCCCAGTGTTCATTGCAGTACTGTTTACAATAGCTAAAACATGAAAGTAACATAAATATCCATCAACAGATGAATGCATAAAGAAGGTGAGATACATATATAGAATAGAATGATGCTCAACCATAAAGTATAATGAAATAATCCCCTTTGTAGCAGCATGGATGGACCTGGAGATTATTATACTAAGTCAAGTAAGTCAAAGATAAATATCATATGATGTTTTATACATATAAACATATACATTGTTTATATGTAGAATCTAAAATAACCGTGATACAAAAGAACTTATTTACAAAACAGAGACAGACTCACAGACTTAGAAAACAAACTATGGTACCAAAGGGAAAAGGTTGGGTGGAGTGAGGGATAAACTGGGAGTGTGGAATTGATAAGTACACACTACTATGTTTAACATAGACAACAAACAAGGACTATTCTATATCACAGGAAAATCTGCAGCATATTCTGTAATAAGCTAAATGGGAAAATAATTTGAAAAAGAACAGATATGTGTATAACTGAACCACTTTGCTGTAAACCTGAAACTGGCATGACTCTGTTCATCAACTTTACCCCAATGTAAAGTAAAACTTGAGAGTTAACTTAGTAAGGTCACTGGGTACAATATCAATAATCAAAAGCAGCCATAGCTGTACAAAAGAACAGCTAGAAAATAAATTTAAATGAATTCCATTTATCAATGTAACATCAAAGCCCAGCAAATGCATAGGAATATAGTAAAATTGTACAAACACTTTTAAAAACTGCAGAAAATTATTTGAATTTATTAAAGAAATTCTAAATAAATGAATGTTCAATTGAAGATTTGATATTTTAAAGAAAATAATTTCCTCAAAGCCAGCAACATAACTTCAAACAAAATTACACAAGAATTTTCTGTAGTTGTGTGGTAAGTGTGTATATCAATGAGCAAAATTATTGGGGGCTTCCCAGGTGGCGCTAGTGGGTAAAGAACCTGCCTGCCAAAGCAGGAGACATTTGAGAGGTGGGTTCGATCCCTGGGTCGGGAAGATTCCTTAGCAAAAGGCATGGAACCCACTCCAGTATTCTTGTCTAGAGAATCCCATGGACAGAGGCTGACAGTCCATAGGGTCTCAAAGAGTCAGACACGACTGAAATGACTTGGCATGCACAGAAATGAAAAGAGTAAGAAAACAAAAAGGATTCTTGAGAAAATTAAAAATAGCCAGATGATATACATTATCATTTACTAAGATCGTTAGAACATCATAGTAATTTTAATGTAATATCAACACAAGTATAGACATACAGACCAGGAGAAAAAGATCCAGAGTTCAAAAGTAGACTCACAGATGACTTGATTTATAAAACAACTGGATAACATTTTGGGAAAATACCTTTCAAATAAATTAGAATATCTATTTTTATGCACATAAAAATATAGGTCCTGACTTCCTATATCACTTCATATTCAAAAATTGATTTCAAATAAGTTTTTGTACATATGAGAGCATAACACTGATGCTTTCAGAAGTATTCATATGAAATTTTTTTACAAACTTGGATAAGAACTTAAAAAAAAAAAAAGATATAAAGGAAACTGTTTATAAATTGTTCAGTCACCAAGTTGTGTCCAATGTAAAATTAGGTTGATTATCAAAAGACATCTTTGTGTTAGTGAAACTGAAACCCACAGATATTTGGAATTATAATACCTCACCTGGAAAACCAATACTGAATACATACAGAGCACTTACTTATCAATATGACAGACTGCACAATGGGACATGGCTTAAAAAATGAGGCTATATAAGATGCATGTGTATGTATGTATATACATATTTCTTTTTCTATTTTATGAATTGTTAAGACAAAGTAAAATTAAATTTGATTAAAATCATTCAAAGAGTTAAGAGAAAAAAACTGACAATCAAATAGTGATGAGGCTTTTGAACATAGAGACCATGTTGCCACTGCTGTCATAAATCCAAACAGGCAATACACTCTTGGGAAAATATTTTTGCAGTATTAACTGAAGTTCAATATACTTGAGATATTTACAATACTTATGAGAGTTGCAAGTCACCCTGAATATTCATTGGAAGGGCTAACACTGAGGCTGAAACTCCAATACTTTGTCCACCTGCTGTGAAAAGTTGACTCATTGGAAAAGACCCTGATGCTGGGAAAGATTGAAGGCAAAAGGAGAAGGGGGCACAAGAGGGTAAGATGGTTAGATAGCATCACCGACTCAATGGGCATAAATTTTAGCAAACTCCAAGAGATCATGAAAGAAGGCAAAGCCTGGCTTGCTGCAATCCATGGGGTTGCAAAGAGTCGGACACGACTTAGCACATGAACAACAATATACTTATATTCTATGGCTCAGGAATTACTCTCATTTATCTATTTCTGAGATGTATTTATATGTTCACTGATTTTAGATATGTTTCTAACAGAGATGTGTGTACAGTTGATCTTTAAACTACATAGGGTTTGAACTGCACAGGCCCACTTATGCATGGACTTTCTTCAAATAAGTGTATTCAAAAACTGTGTAGATATTTGCAACAATTTGAAAAACTTGCAGATGATCTGCATAGCTTAGAAATATTTAAAAATTATGAAAAATTAGTTATGAAAGCATAAGACATATGTAAATATTATTCTATCTTTACATAGGTATAAGGTGAGTGATATTAATATTAAACATAAAATTATCATGTTATAAATCTAGCCTTGGTAAATTAAAAAAAATAGAAATCATTCCAAGCATCTTCTCTGACCACAATGCAGTAAGATTAGATCTCAATTACAGAAGAAAAACTATTAAAAATTCCAACATATGGAGGCTGAACAACATGCTGCTGAATAACCAACAAATCACAGAAGAAATCAAAAAAGAAATCAAAATTTGCATAGAAATGAATGAAAATGAAGACACAACAACCCCAAACCTGTGGGACACTGTAAAAGCAGTCCTAAGAGGAAAGTTCATAGCAACACAGGCATACCTCAAGAAACAAGAAAAAAGTCAAATAAATAACCTAACTCTACACCTAAAGCAACTAGAAAAGGAAGAAATGAAGAACCCTAGGGTTAGTAGAAGGAAAGAAATCTTAAAAATTAGGGCAAAATAAATGCAAAAGAAACAAAAGAGACCATAGCAAAAATCAACAAAGCCAAAAGCTGGTTCTTTGAAAGGATAAATAACATTGACAAACCATTAGCCAGACTCATCAAGAAACAAAGGGAGAAAAATCAAATCAATAAAATTAGAAATGAAAATGGAGAGATCACAACAGACAACACAGAAATACAAAGGATCATAAAAGACTACTATCAATAATTATATGCCAATAAAATGGACAACGTTTGAGATAATCATATGGTTTTTATTTTTCAATTTGTTAATGTGGCGTATTATTTGGAAGAAATGGACAAATTCTTAGAAAAGTACAACTTTCCAAAACTGGACCAGGAAGAAATAGAAAATCTTAACAGACCCATCACAAGCATGGAAATTGAAACTGTAATCAGAAATATTCCAGCAAACAAAAGCCCATGTCCAGACGGCTTCACGGCTGAATTCTACCAAAAATTTAGAGAAGAGCTAACACCTATCCTACTCAAACTCTTCCAGAAAATTGCAGAGGAAGGTAAACTTCCAAACTCATTCTATGAGGCCACCATCACCCTAATACCAAAACCTGACAAAGGTCCCACAAAAAAAGAAAACTACAGGCCAATATCACTGATGAACATAGATGCAAAAATCCTTAACAAAATTCTAGCAATCAGAATCCAACAACACATTAAAAAGATCATACACCATGACCAAGTAGGCTTTATCCCAGGGATGCAAGAATTCTTCAATATCCGCAAATCAATCAATGTAATACACCACATTAACAAATTGAAAAATAAAAACCATATGATTATCTCAATAGATGCAGAGAAAGCCTTTGACAAAATTCAACATCCATTTATGATAAAAACTCTCCAGAAAACAGGAATAGAAGGAACATACCTCAACATAATAAAAGCTATATATGACAAACACCATTATCCTCAATGGTGAAAAATTGAAAGCATTTCCTCTAAAGTCAGGAACAAGACAAGGGTGCCCACTTTCACCATTACTATTCAACATAGTTTTGGAAGTTTTGGCCACAGCAATCAGAGCAGAAACAGAAATAAAAAAAATCCAAATTGGAAAAGAAAGTAAAACTCTCACTGTTTGCAGATGACATGATCCTCTACATAGAAAACCCAAAAGACTCCACCAGAAAATTAATATGATTAAAAAATTAAAGTGATTATAGTAAAGTTGCAGGATATAAAATCAACACACAGAAATCCCTTGCATTCCTATACACTAATAATGAGACAATAGAAAGAGAAATTAAGGAAACAATTCCATTCACCATTGCAACGGAAAGAATAAAATACTTAGGACTATATCTACCTAAAGAAACTAAAGACCTATATATAGAAAACTATAAAACACTGGTGAAAGAAATCAAAGAGGACACTAATAGAAGGAGAAATATGCCATGTTCATGGATTGGAAGAATCAATATAGTGAAAATGAGTATACTACCCAAAGCAATTTATAGATTCAATGCAATCCCTATCAAGCTACCAACAGTATTCTTCACAGAGCTAGAACAAATAATTTCACAATTTGTATGGAAATACAAAAAGCCTTGAATAGCCAAAGCTATCTTGAGAAAGAAGAATGGAACTGGAGGAATCAACCTACCTGACTTGAGGCTCTACTACAAAGCCACAGTCATCAAGACAGTGTGGTACTGGCACAAAGACAGAAATATAGATCAATGGAACAAAATAGAAAGCCCAGAGATAAATCCACGCACATATGGACACCTTATCTTTGACAAAGGAGGCAAGAATATACAATGGATTAAAGACAATCTCTTTAACAAGTGGTGCTGGGAAAACTGGTCAACCACTTGTAAAAAGAATGAAACTAGAACACTTTCTAACACCATATACAAAAATAAACTCAAAATGGATTAAAGATCTAAACGTAAGACCAGAAACTATAAAAATCTTATAGGAGAATATAGGCAAAACACTCTCCGACATACATCACAGCAGGATCCTCTATGACCCACCTCCCAGAATATTGGAAATAAAGGCAAAAATAAACAAATGGGACCTAATTAAACTTAAAAGCTTCTGCACAACAAAGGAAACTATTAGCAAGGTGAAAAGACATCCTTCAGAATGGGAGAAAATAATAGCAAATGAAGCAACTGACAAACAACTAATCTCAAAAATATACAAGCAACTCCTGCAGCTCAATTCCAGAAAAATAAATGACCCAATCAAAAAATGGGACAAAGAACTAAATAGACATTTCTCCAAAGAAGACATACAGATGGCTAACAAACACATGAAAAGATGCTCAACATCACTCATTATCAGAGAAATGCAAATCAAAACCACTATGAGGTACCATTTCACGTCAGTCAGAATGGCTGTGATCCAAAAGTCTACAAGTAATAAATGCTGGAGAGGATGTGGAGAAAAGGGAACCCTCTTACACTGTTGGTGGGAATGCGAACTAGTACAGCCACTATGGAGAACAGTGTGGAGATTCCTTAAAAAACTAGAAATAGAACTGCCTTATAATCCAGCAATCCCACTGCTGGGCATACACACTGAGGAAACCAGAAGGGAAAGAGACACATGTACCCCAATGTTCATCGCAGCACTCTTTATAAATAGCCAGGACATGGAAGCAACCTAGATGTCCACCAGCAGATGAATGGATAAGAAAGCAGTGGTACATATACACAATGGAGTATTACACAGCCATTAAAAAGAATTCATGTGAATCAGTTCTAATGAGATGGATGAAACTGGAGCCTATTATACAGAGTGAAGTAAACCAGAAAGAAAAACACCAATACAGTGTACTAGCATATATATATGGAATTTAGAAAGATGGTAACAATAACCCTGTGTATGAGACAGCAAAAGAGACACTGATGTATAGAACAGTCTTATGGACTCTGTGGGAGAGGGAGAGGGTGGGAAGATTTGGGAGGATGGCATTGAAACATGTATACTATCATGTATAAAACGAGTCGCCAGTCCAACTTCCATGCACGATACTGGATGCTTGGGGCTGGTGCACTGGGACGACCCAGAGGGATGGTATGGGGAGGCAGGAGGGAGGAGGGTTCAGGATGGGGAACACATGTATACCTGTGGCGGATTCATTTCGATATTTGGCAAAACCAATACAATATTGTAAAGTTTAAAAATAAAATAAAATTTAAAAAAAAAGAAAAAAATTATCGTGTTAGTTTTCTTATTGTTTTATAAATTTGTTTTTAAATAATTAGCATATGCTTCTGTCTCTTAATTGAAGAAAATTATACACCAACCTATAATCATAGCTAAGTATTTTTTTAAATGTAACAGTGTTTCCAATACTGTATTATAAATATGACTGTAATACTGTATGTCATAAGCATTTTATAATGATTCATTCATTAATGGGGAGGCTAGGCTACCATGAAGAAATTGTATCAATTACACTGGGCTACCATAAAGCACTCATATTTTCACTTCTTTGTTATCAAATGCATGAATTGTTATACCTGTAAGTGATACACACATTTCTTTTTGACACTATCCTTTCACTTTTGATGTCTAATGTTCAGTTCAGTTCAGTTCAGTTGCTCAGTTGTGTCCAACTCTTTGCGACCCCATGAATCACAGCACACCAGGCCTCCCTGTCCATCACCATCTCCTGGAGTTCACTCAAACTCTAACATGCAAAACACTGATAGTATATTATATCATATAAAGTAACATTAATGTAGGTACCAACAGACAATTTACCTTGTAAATAATGTAGATTTATGCTATTGATAAATGCAGTAATATGCATAAATGCATTTTCCCTTTCTTATAAGTTTCTTGATAATTTATTTTCTATAGCTGATTTTGTTGTAAGAATACAGTACATATGCATATATTAATAAAACATACAAAATATTTGTAAATGGACTGTGTATGTTATTGCTAATGCTCCCAGTCAACAGTAGGCAATGAGTAGCTAAGTTTCAGGAGAGTCAAAAGTTACATGCAATTTTCAACTGCGTGGAGGGCTCAGTGCTCCTAACCCCTGCATTGTTCAAGGGTCAAGTGTATATTTTCACCACACACTGTTTAAGAACATTCACAGCAGCACTGGTCATAATAACCTAAAATAGCAAAAACACAAATTCTCACCAGCAGTAGAAGAAATAAACTTGTACATGTGTAGCATTGTGCACTATAAGTAGTTGAAAACCTACAAGCTATACCTATATATAACAATATGGATAGATATAACACATAATGAAGAATCAAATAATTCAAACACAAAAGTATTCAAAATTATTACTTCATTTATGAAAACTTCAAACAGAGACAGCTGATATTTTATAACAGAATTTAGGGTTGTATATTACTTTAGTGTACTTTTTAAGGGAATACTGACAATAAACAGAAAGAAGGATGTTACTAAGGTATTTGTGGGATACTAGTCATTTATCTCAGAGAAGGCAATGGCACCCCACTCCAGTACTCTTGCCTGGAAAATCCTATGGACAGGGGAGCCTGGTAGGCTGCAGTCCATGGGGTCGTGAAGAGTTGGACACGACTGAGCCACTTCACTCTCACTTTTCACTTTCATGCATTGGAGAAGGAAAGGCAACCCACTCCAGTGTTCTTGCCTGGAGAGTCCCAAGAATGGCAGAACCTGGTGAGCTGCTGTCTATGGGGTCGCACAGAGTCAGACATGACTGAAGCGACTTAGTAGTAGTAGTAGTCATTTATCTGTGAATTAACTAAATATGTGTTAATTTTGTGAAAATTCATTAAACTGTACACTTATATTTTATTTCTGTTTCTCACTACATGTTATATTTCAATAAAAATAGTTTCCTAAATATACAATTTAAGTTGTTCTTCAGTGACTAAAAATGATCTAATAAATCAAAATATAAAGTGGGATTTCAGGAGCTAGAATATAAATTGATGATATTTTATAGGCTGATATTTTAAATTGGCAACTCAGAAAGACATGAGATAATATCATTGAAGCCAATAATAATGGCCTAACTAGTCTTTGCTTTGCCAATAATTTTAAAAGTAAAATTATATACATTCTATTGCTAACTAAATAGACATCAATTCTCTATAACTTCTTAAAAGGGCAAAAACATGGAGAATGCCATTTGGGAATGATTAGGAGTATATTTTCTGTTATAAAGTAAGATAAGGTCAGATAGATTTAATTGATATCTAGCAGGCATTCCATTGAATAGCAGCAGAGTAAATTTTCTTCTCAAGTGCATATGAAGCATTCTCCAGGATGGATCACATCTTGTGCCATATACCAAGCCTCAGTAAATTTAAGAAAGCTGAAATTATATCAAACATCTTTTCTGACCACAACACTATGAGATTAGAAGTCAATTATAGGAAAAATAAAATCTGTAAAAACACAAACACATGGAGGCTAAACAATATGCTACTAAACAATGGAAACTGAAGAAATTAAAGTGAAAGTGTTAGTTGCTTAGCTGTGTCTGACTCTTTGTGACCCCATGGACTGTAGCCCTCCAGTCTCCTCTGTCCATGCAATTCTCCAGGAAGCATAGAAAAGGAAATTTTAAAAATACTTGCAAAGAGACATAAGCTAATAGAAAAGTAGGAGGAATTAGAATGCATTTCTCTCCACAGATGTATCAAGAAAACATCTACGAATGGAACAATTCTCACAGCACACCAACTGAACACAAGCAGAAGATCGCAAACACCAGAAAGAAAAGAAAGATTCCCATGTAACTGAATAGGATGAAAGATAGAAGAGAAAAATGAAGAAAGCAGGATAGAACCTGAGCCATGGAATGGGGAGGGGAGCTGCAGGAGAGGGGAGATTCTTACATCTGTTGAAGTCCCCTCACTGACTATATCAGTTGGGACAAAGGAAAGCACCTGGGGCTGTCCTGTGCAATGGCTAGTATGTGGCAGGCAGAACAGAATGAGACCTACCCAGATGATCCTTGACACAGCCCTGAGTGTCCCAGCCTGGGACGTGTGTCCATCAGTGTGCACAGGGGCTAGGTGCTGAAACATGCAGATTGGAGAGTGAAACAGAGAGGACTGCTTCTGGGTAGGAGGAGACAGCATACGGGGGCAAGAATGAGGATATTCACAACCAGAAATACTTGTGGAGGAAACTGGGACTGCCAAAAGCAAGGTGCCAGTATTGAGTGATGCTTATGTAGTGGAATCCCATCACAGGCTTTCTCCCCATGAGCTGACCCCTGCTGCCCTGCAGGTGCTAGGAAAGGTCCCCACTGGGACTGACCCTTTTGTGCCTGCCATTTGGTGCTAAAAAGGCCCCTCTCCAGGGCTGAATCTCTTGTGACTGTGGCCACTGACTTCCCCACGCATCTTGCCACTGAGATGCCAGATCTCTGGCTTGCATCCACTACCCCACAAACCTAGAACCACTGGGGCCCCCATGACCATAGTAGCCATGCCTCCATTGCACTCTATCCTCACTAGGGCTCACCCAAATGCTCGAGGGCAACCTTGGTTGAAGACTTCTGTGGGTGGCCCACATGCAGAGGTGGGGCTAAAACAACAACTGAGCCCCAGGGTTCATGCAAGTAAGAAAGAAAACCCAAACTCTCCACTCGCAGCTGCACAAACCACAAATTGACAAAGCTGCAGCC
Organism: Bos mutus; assembly: GCF_027580195.1. NCBI lineage: Eukaryota > Metazoa > Chordata > Mammalia > Artiodactyla > Bovidae > Bos > Bos mutus. The sequence goes on from NC_091632.1 coordinate 75,970,397, forward strand.
AGTTTGGGAAAAACTCAGTGCCTACAAAACATTTGAATGGACGAGTGCTCCCACAGCCAAGATGGACCTAGCTTTTGCAACTGTAGACTTTGATGGCCCATACCCATGGGGGTTTGGCCAGGCAAAAGTCTCAGCTGCCTTCATTACACCTACACCAGGTCCTGATCCATGATTACTGTGTTACTGGGATCTGACTTCTGTGGATTTACTTTGGTGCCCTGGTAAAAGCAACATCTGAGAGACATCAGGGTCAACTACTGGCATAGCAAGTGCCAACATCAGCATAATCTGAGACCTCATACAACAGGTGAAAGGTGACAAAAACAGAGTATACCCACAGGTGAACAGATCCAGAGAATGAATACTAAGTTCTTCTCCCAGTGGGAGTGCTCCAACTCCAACCACCTCACACCACAGATCAGAATCACAGCTAAGACACAGATCTGCAGACCTCTACTCCAACAACCAGGGAGGAGACTCTGATGTTGACAAGGCAGTGACAACCACAGTACCAAAGGGAGGCCCTTAGTACTCAATATCTAGGGCAGACTTTGATCAACACAACGCCAATCAAAGTCACTGTCAAGGAGATAATGGCACAAGCCTCTGGACAAAACTCACACACCTCGGGGGGTGGGGGTGCAGATACCAGAAGCAAGAGAAACTATCATTCTGAAGCTTGCTGAAAGAGGCCACAACTACAAAAAGTTTCACAAAATGAGATGACAAAGAAATATGTTGCAGATAAAGGAATAAGATAAAAATGGCATAAGGAAGGCTGAGCACTGAAGAATTGATGCTTTCAAAGTGTGGTGTTGGAGAAGATTGTTGAGAGTCCCTTGGACTGCAAGGAATCAAGCCAGTCAATCCTAAAGGAAATCAACCTGGAATATTCATTGGAAGGACTGATGCTGAAGCAGAAACTCCAGTACTTTGGCCTCCTGATGTAAAGAGCTGACTCATTGGAAAAGATCCTGATGGAGAAGGGGGCAACAGAGGATGAGATGGTTGGATGGCATCATCAACTCAATGGACATGAGCAAACTCCAAGAGATAGTGAAGGAGAGGGAAGCCTGACATGCTGCAGTCCATGGGGTCTGAAAGAACTGGACATGACTGAGCAACTGAACAATGACAAAATTACCTACAAGAAATATTACTGAAGAGGATAAAATCAATCTATCTGAAAAAGAATTCAGAGTAATGATAGTAAAGATGATCCAAGATCTCAGAAGCAGAATGGAGGCACAGATAGAGAAGGTATAAAAAAACTTTAGGACACACTTAGAAGAACTAGGAAACGAACACACACAGATGAAAAAGACAATAACTTAAATAAAGAAAAAAAAATACACTAGATGGAATCAACAGCAGAATAACTATGCAAAAGAATAGATAAATCATCCATTCATTCTGGATGGATTCATTCCATTCAATCCATTCATTCGACTCAATGTATTCTGTTTCCATTCGGTGGAAATCTGCTGGGGAATAATGTTAAAAAAAAAAAAAAAAAATAAAATGAAATATGAACAGTCTCAGGGATGTTTAAGTCAACATTCAACATGACACTATTTGATTTATAGGTGTCTTAGAAGAAGAAGAAGAAGGGAAAGAGCCTGAAAACAATTTTTTAAGAGATCACAATCAAAAAATCCCCTAACATGGGAAAAGAAATATTTACCCAAGTCCAGAAAGTGTAGTGAGTCTTATTTAGCATAAAACCAAGGAAGAACACACTGAGATATATATTAATCAAACTAACAAAAATTAAATACAAAGAAAAATATTAAAAACAGCAAGGGAAAAGTAACAAATAGCATACAAGGGGACACTCAAGTTTATCAGCTGATTTTTCAGCAGAAACTCTTTAGAAGGGAGTGCCTTGACATATATAAAGTGATGCAAGAGGAAAACCTGCAACCAAGAATAGTCTACCCAGCAAGGCTCTGATTCAGATTTGATGGAGAAATCAAAAGCTTTACAGACAAATGTAAACTAAGAAAATTCAGTACTGCCAAACTAGCATTACAGTAACTGCTAAAGGAACTTATCTAGGCAAAAATCACAGAAGTACAAAAGAGGAAGGGATGAAAAATAGAGACCTACAAAAACAAACCCAAAACAATTAAGAAAATGGCAATAAAAATACACATACTGATAATTACCTTAAATATAAATAAATTAAATGCACCAACCAAAAGACACAGATTGGTTGAATGAATACAAAACAAAACCTGCATATATGTGGTCTACAAGAGACCCACTTAGACCTAGGGATAAGTGCAGACTGAAACTGAGGGGATGGTAAATGATATTCCACGCAAATGGAAATCAAATGATAGCTGAAGTAGCATACTCATATCAGGCAAAATAGACTTTAAAATGATTATTACAAGAGACAAGGAAGGATACTACATAATGATCAAGGGATCAATCCAATAAATTCTTCTCGCGATTCTAACAATTGCAACTATTTATGCAGTCATCATAGAGGCACATCAATATATAAGTTAAATGTTAATGGCCATAAAAGGAGAAATCAACAATAACACAAAGATACTGAAGGATTTAACATCCCCCTTAAACCATTAGACTGATTATCTGGATAGAAGATTAATAAGGAAATACAACCTTTAAATATTGCACCAAAAAGAATTAATTGATATTTACAGGATATTCCATATGAAAGAAACAGAATATACTTTATTCTCAAGTACACATGAAATGTTCTTCAGGACAGATCACATCTTGGGTCACAAATCAAGCCTTGGTAAATATAAGCAAACTTAAATCATATCAAGCATCTTTTCTGAATGTAACTGATTAGAAATCAATTACTGAAAAAATGTATAAAAACAAACACACAAAATCTAAACAATATGTTACAAAATAACCAATGGATCATTGAAGAAATCAAAAAGTGAAAAAAAAAAAAAAAAAAAAACCTAGAAGCTAATGACAACCAAAACACAATCATCTAAAAATCTAAAACCAATGCCACTGCTGCTGCTAAGTCGCTTCAGTCATGTCTGACTCTTTGCAACCCTATGGATCATATCCCAACAAGCTCCTCTTTCCATGGGATTCTCCAGACAAGAATATTGGAATGGGTTGCCATGCCCTCCTCCAAGGGATCTTCCTGACCCAGGGTTTGAACCCACATCTCTTATGTCTCCTGCATTGGCAGGCTACTGGCACCATCTGGGAAGTCCCAAATCTGATGGAATGCAGCAAAAGTAGTCCTGTCAGGGAAGTTTAAAGTAATACAATCTCACTTCAAGAAACAAGAAGATCTCAAACAACCTAACCTTACACCTAAAGCAACTAGAAAAAGAGGAACAAATGAAACCTGAAGTTAGAAGAAGGAAATAAAGCCTAAACATTAGAGCAGAAATAAATGAAATACAAATGAATGAAATACAAAACAAAACAATTGCAAAGATCAATGAAATTAAAGCTGGTTCTTTGAGAAGATAAACAAAACTAATAAGCCTTTGGCCAGATTCATCAATAAAAACAGGGAAAGGATGCAAATCTATAAAATTAGAAATAAAAAAATGTTACAAGTGACACAACAAAAATATAAAGGATCCTAATAGATTACCACAAGAAACTATAAGCCAATAAAATCAATAATCTGGAAGAAATGGACAAATTCTTAGAAAGGTACAACCTTGTAGGACTGAACTGGGAATAAATAGAAAAAATGAATGGAGAAATCACAAGTATCGAAATTGAAAGTGTGATTAAAAATCTTCCAAGAGGAAGCTTCCAGTTCAAGATGGCACAGTAGAAGGATGTGTGCTCATCTCCTCCTGCAAGAGCACCAAAATCACAGCTAGCTGTTGAACAAACACTGGCAGGAAGAGGCTGAAACACACCAAAAAAACATACCCCATGTCCAAAGACAATGAAGAAGCCACAGTGAGACAGTAGGAAGGGCACAATCACAATAAAATCAAATTCCATACCCACCAGGTAGGTGACCCACAAACTGGAGAACAATAATACCAACAAAATTCTCCCACTGTTGTCAAGGTTCTCAACCTCACATTAGGCTTCCCAGCCTGGGGATTCTACAAAGGCACTGGTAACCTCCAGGGAATCTGACCGTGAAGGACAGTAGGATTTGATTATAGTACTTCCATAAACTGTGGGAAAGACTCCAGTCTTTAAGGGTACACACAAAGTCTTGTGTGCACCGTGACCCACAGGAAAGGAGCAGTGATCCCACAGGGGACTGAACCAAAACTACCTGCTAGAGTTGAAGGTCCTCCTGTGGAGGTGTGGGACAGCAGGGGTTCACCACAGGGATGGGGGCACTGACAAAAGCAGTTCTGGAAGGCCCCCTTGGCATACACCCTCTTAGAGATCGCCCCTAATGCTACCATAGAGCCCAGACCCCAGGGATGGGTTGCCTCAGGCCAAAGAACTAATAGGGAGGAAGCACAACCCTTCCGGTCAGCAGATAATTGGATTAAAGCTTTACTAGGAAGGCCCTGTCCACCAGAGCAAGACCCAGTTTTACCCATCCCCAGTCCCTCCCATCAGGAAACTTATACAAACCTCTGACCCTCCTCCATTGGAGAGCAGACAGAAGAAGCAAGAAAAGCTACAGTCCCACAGCTAGAACAAAAACCACATTATAGAAAGTTAATCATGATGAAAAAGAAAGTTATGTCCCAGATGAAGGGATGAGATAAAAACCTCAGAGAAACGACTGAACAAAGTGGAGATAGGCAACCTTCCAGAAAAAGAATTCAGAATAATGATAGTAAAGATGATCCAGTATCTCAGGAAAACAATGGAGACAATGCAAGAAATGTTTACCAAAGAAACAAACAACAAACAAATAACAAACAGAGATGAATAATACACTAGAATGAACCAACAGCAGAATAACTGAGGCAGAAGAAAGGATAAATGACCTGGAGGACAGAATGGTGGAGATCACTGCCACAGAACAGAATATAGGAAAAAAAAAAAAAATGAGAAGAAATGATGACAGCCTATGAGGGCTCTGAGACAGCATTAAATACACCAACATTCACATTATAGGGGTCCCAGAAGGAGAAGAGTGAGAGACAGGACCTGAGAAAATATTTGAAGAGATAATAGCTCAAAACTTCCCTAACATAAGAAAGGAAATAGTGAACCAAGTCTAGGAAAACAGAGAGTCCCAGGCAGTATAAACCCAAGGTGGAACACACTGAAACACATAGTAATCAAACTGACAAAAATTAAACACAAAGATAAAATATTAAAAGTAACAAAGGAAAAATGACAACATACAAGGGAACTCCCATCAGGTTATCAGCTGATTTCTAAATAGAAACTCTACAAACCAGAAGAGACTGGCATGATATATTTAAAGTGATGAAAGGGAAAAACCTTCATCCAAGAATGCTCTTCCCAGCAAGACTCTGCTTCGGATTTGATGGAGAAATCAAAAGCTTTCCAGACACGCAAAAGTTAAGAGAATTCAGCCACCAAACAAGCTTTACAACAAATGCTAAAGGAACTTCTTAGGCAGAAAACACAAGACAAGGAAAACTTCTACAGAAAATATACCCAAACAATTGAGAATGTGGTAATAGGATCACACATATCAATAATTACCTTAAATGTAAGTGGATAAAATGCATCAAGCAAAGGACACAGACTGGCTGGTGGATGAAAACATGTGCATGTATGCACTTCCACTTATATCACTCTGCTTGACCACCCAAATTCTATGTAATTATTTTATACTGTTAGGTTAAACATGTTCCCATAGTGGCTTGCAATTGTAATTACCTTTTATTTTTTGTCTGGCTCTTGGCTGTGAAAACTGATAAAGATCCTTTACTACTGTGAAAAAAAAAAAAAAAAATCTTCCAACAAACAAAAATCCAAGACCAAATGGCTTCATGGGTGAATTCTATTAACAATTTAAGAAGAGCTAACACCTATCTTTCTCAAATTCTTCCAAAACATTGCAGAGGGAGGAACACTCCCAAACTCATCCTACAAATTTACCATCACCCTGATACCAAAGTCAAAGATATCACAAAATAAAGAAAATTATAGGCCAATATCACTGATGAACATAAATGCAAAAATTATCAACAAAATGCTAACAAACAGAATCTAACAACACATTAAAAGGATCATACACCATGATCAAGTGGGATTGATTACAAGATGCAAAGATTTTTCAATTTATGCAAATCAGTGAATGTGATACACCATATTAACAATTTCAAGAATAAAAACCATATGATCTTTTCAATATTTGCAGAAAAAGTTTTGACAAAATTCAACACCATTTGTGAAAATAAATCTCCAGAAGGTGGCCACAAAGGGAACCTACCTCAAAATAATAAAGGCCATATATGAAAAAGCCACAGCAAACATCATTCTCAATAGTGACAAGCTGAAAGCATATCCTCTAAATTTTTCAGAAAAAAAAAAAAAATCCAAGTATGCCCACTCTTACCACTATTATTCAACAGAGTTTTGGTAGTCTTAGCCAAGGCAATAAAAGAAGAAAAAGAAATAAAAGGAATCCAAATCAGAAAAGAAGAACTAAAACTGTCACTGTTTACAGATGATGTAACACTATACTTAGAAAATCCTAAAGAGGCTACTGGAAAACTTCTAGAGCTTATCAATGGATTTGGTAAAGTTGCATGAGACAAAATTAATTGACAGAGCTCTTTTGCATTCCTATGTATTAGCAACACAAGATCAGAAAGAGAAATTGAGGGAAAAATCCCATTTACCATTGCAACAAAAAGAACAAAATACCTAGGAATAAACCTAATGAGGCAAAATACCAGTACTCAATAAACTGTAAGATACTGTTGAAAGAAATCAAACTGTACACAAATGGAGAGATATACCATGTTTGGGATTGGAGGAATTGATATTGTGAAAATGACTATTCTATCCAAAGCAATCTACAGAGTCAATGCTTTTTCCAAATGACCAATGGTATTTTTCACAGAGTTAGATACAAACAATTTTATAATGTGTATAGAGACACAAAAGACTCTAAGTAGTCAAAGCAAACTTGAGAAAGAAAAATGGAGCTGGAGGAATCACATTCCCTGACTACAAAGCTACAGTCATCAAAACATTATGGTACTGGCACAAAAACATACATATAGATAAATGGAAAAGGATAGAAAGCCCAGAGATAAACCCACATATCAGTGATAACCTCATCTGTGACAGTGGAAGTAACAACATACAATGAAGGCAAGATAATCTCTTCAAGAAATAGTTCTGGGGAAACTGGACAGCTACATGTAAAACAATAAAATTAGAACACACTCCCTAACACCATACACAAAAATAAATGCAAAATGGTTTAAAGACCTAAATATAAAGCTTATGGTCATAAGCTCATAGAGAAAAATATAGGCAGAACACATTCTGCTGTAAATTATGTCAAGATCATTTTTGATGTATCTCCTAGGACTGATTCCAAATAGGAAAAGGAGTATGTCAAAGCTGTATATTGTCACCCTGCTTATTTAACTTATATGCAGAGTACATCATGAGAAATGCTCGGCTGGAAGAAGCACAAGCTGGAATCAAGATTGCTGGGAGAAATATCAATAACCTCACATATGCAGATGACATGACCCTTATTCCAGAAAGTGAAGAACTAAAGAGCATCTTGATGAAAGTGAAAGAGGAGAGTGAAAAGTTGGCTTAAAAGTCAATATTCAGAAAACTAAGATCATGGCATCTGGTCCCATCATCTCATGGCAAATAGATGGGGAAACAGTGGAAACAGTGGCTGACTATTTTTCTAGGCTCCAAACTCACTGCAGATGGTGATTGCAGCCATGAAATTAAAAGACGTTTACTCCTTGGAAGGAAAGTTATGACCAACCTAGACAGCATATTAGAAAACAGAGACATTACTTTGCCAACAAAGGTCCATCTAGTCAAAGCTATGGTTTTTCTAGTGGTCATGTATGGATGTGAGAGTTGGACTGTGAAGAAAGCTGAGCGCTGAAGAATTGATGCTTTTGAACTGTGGTGTTGGAGAAGACTCTTGAGAGTCCCTTGGACTGCAGGAAGATCCAACCAGTCCATTCTAAATGAGATCAGTCCTGGGTGTTCATTGGAAGGACTGATGTTGAAACTGAAACTCCAATACTTTGGCCACCTGATGCGAAGAGCTCACTCATTTGAAAAGACCCTGATGCTGGGAAAGATTGAGGGCAGGAGGAGAAGGGGACAACAGAGGATGAGATGGTTGGATGGCATCACTGACTCGATGGACATGGGTTTGGGTGGACTCCGGGAGTTGGTGATGGACAGGGAGACCTGGCGTACTGCAGTTCATGGGGTTGCAAAGAGTCGGACACGACTGAGCAACTGAACTGAACTGAAGTGGACTAGGGTAATGACTATTAGAATAAAACTATTAGAATGACTATTAGAATAAAAACAAATGGAGCCTAATTAAACTTAAAAGATTTTGCACAGCAAATTATAAATATAATGAAAAGACAACCCTCATAAGGAAGGAAAATATTTGCAAACAAAGCAATCAAAAAGGGATTAATCTCTAAAATATATAAACAATTCATTCAGCTCAATATTAAAAAAAAATGAAGAAAAAAATGGGTGGAAGATGTAAACAGACATTTCTCCAAAGAAGACACACAAATGGTCCAATAGCACAGGAAAAGTTGCTCAACATCATTTTTCAGTGAAATGCAAATCAAAACGACACTGGTTGGAATGACCATCATCAAAAAATCTACAAATTATAAATGTTATAGAGGATGCAGATAAAAGGGACCCTTCTACACTGTTGGTGGGAATCTAAACTGGTACATCCACTATGGAGAAGAGTATGGAGGTTCCTTAAAAAGGTAAAAACAGAACTGCCATATGATGCAGGACGATAAAGAAGGCTGACTGATGAAGAATTGATGGTTTCAAACTGTGGTGCTGAAGACTCTTGAGAGTCTCTTGGACTGCAAGGAGATCCAACCAGTCAATCCTAAAGAAATCAAATCTGAATATTCATTGGAAAGACTGATGCTGAAGGTGAAGCTCCAACACTTTGGCCACCAGATGCAAAGAGATAACTCATTAGAAAAGACCCTGATGCTGGGAAAGATTGAAGGCAGAAGGAGATGGGAATGACAGAGGACGAGATGGTTGGATGGCATCACTGACTCGGTGGACATGAGTTTGAGCAAGCTCCAGGAGATGGTGAAGAACAGGGAAGCTTGGCATGCTGCATTGCATAGGGTCACAAGGAGTTGGACATAACTAAGCAACTGAACAACATGATCCAGAAATCTCATTTCTGCACATTTATCTGGAGAAAACAATAATTCAAAAACATACATGCACTCCAGTGTTCAATGCAGAACAATTTACTATAGTCAGGACATGTAAGCAACCTAAATGTCCATTGACAGAGAAATGGATTAAGAAGACATGGTGCATACATTCAATGGAGTATTACTCAGCCTTATAAAAGAATGAAATAATGCCATTTGCAGAAACGTAGATGTGCATAAAGATTATGCTACTGTGTAAAGTAAATCAGACAGAGAAAGACAAATATCATTATATTGTTTATATGTGGAATCTAAAAGGTTACAAATGAATTTGTCTATGAAACAGATACAGAGGTACGAATGTAGGGGAAAAAACCTTACTAAAGGGTAAGTGGGGGAAAATTGGAAGGTTTGGATTGAAAAACACACTACCATATTCAAGATAGATAACTAATAAGAAACTGCTTTATAGTACAGGAAACTACGCAATAATCTGTAATGGCTTGTATGGGAAAAGTGTCTAAAAATTAGTGGATTATATATATACATATGAATATATATATATACACACACATTTTGCTATACAGCAGAAACTAACACAACACTGTAAATCAACTATACTTCAATAAAAATTAATATAAAAATTAAGTTAAATTCAATAAATTTCCCATTATCCTTAGTTTCTAGCACATATTAAGGTTTGAAAGAAGCATGTATAGATATATATTTGAGGTCAGTGCTGCTGCTGCTGCTAAGTTACTTCAGTCGTGTCTCCCACTCTGTGAGACCCCATAGACGGCAGCCCACCAGGCTCCCCCGTCCCTGGGATTCTCCAGGCAAGAACACTGGAGTGGGTTGCCATTTCCTTCTCCAATGCATGAAAGTGAAAAGTGAAAGTGAAGTCACTCAGTCGTGTCCAACTCCTAGCGGTCCCATGAACTACAGCCTACCATGCTCCTCTGTCCATGGGATTTTCTAGGCAAGAGTACTGGAGTGGGTTGCCATTGCCGTCTCTGTTGAGGTCATTAATACATATATAATTACACAATACTTAGACCCTGCTTCTCCTACATATTATCATTTTATAATTCCTTATAGTTACTGCATATCCTTTGGAAAACTTCAACATTATTAAGTGTTTTATTAATGTTTCAATATTTTATATATACAATCTTTATAAAGCTATTTGAATTCTGTTTAGAATTTTATTTTAATATTAAGTTTGAAAATAATGTAGAAATTCAGCATAAAGGAGAAAACATAAAATTGAATATATAAATGAATTCATTAGTATAATTACTCATGCTCTATTCTATCATTACAAGTTATAATCTTTCAATTTACATGAAGCTCTTCCGAATATCTTTCTAGTTGTAACATCAATTTGAAATTCATCCTTTTTTGTAATACCTGATTTTGGTGCCTTGTAAATTGATAATCTCCTACCAGTTTCAGACCTGCATCAATTGGTATCAATTCATTTCTTCTTCTAACCTAAAATCTGACATTTGCTCTCCTAAGAGCACCCTCTTAGGAGATGAGTTTCCTTTTCAACATTTGAAGTCACCCCTTCTTTGATCTTTTGAAAAAAGAGTAACAATAGTCTTTAATGTTATATCACTTTGATCTTGGTATAAGAATACTTGATGTGGTGCTCGCTTCGGCAGCACATATACTAAAATTGGAACGATACAGAGAAGATTAGCATGGCCCCTGCGCAAGGATGACACGCAAATTCGTGAAGCGTTCCATATTTTTAACCACTTGTAAAAGAATGAAACTGGACCACTTTCTAACACCATACACAAAAATAAACTCAAAATGGATTAAAGATCTAAACGTAAGACCAGAAACTATAAAACTCCTAGAGGAGAACATAGGCAAAACACTCTCTGACATACATCACAGCAGGATCCTCTATGACCCACCTCCCAGAATATTGGAAATAAAAGCAAAAATAAACAAATGGGACCTAATTAACCTTAAAAGCTTCTGCACATCAAAGGAAACTATTAGCAAGATGAAAAGACAGCCTTCAGAATGGGAGAAAATAATAGCAAATGAAGCAACTGACAAACAACTAATCTCAAAAATATACAAGCAACTCCTACAGCTCAACTCCAGAAAAATAAACGACCCAATCAAAAAATGGGCCAAAGAACTAAATAGACATTTCTCCAAAGAAGACATACAGATGGCTAACAAACACATGAAAAGATGCTCAGCATCACTCATTATCAGAGAAATGCAAATCAAAACCACTATGAGGTACCATTTCACACCAGTCAGAATGGCTGCGATCCAAAAGTCTACAAATAATAAATGCTGGAGAGGGTGTGGAGAAAAGGGAACCCTCTTACACTGTTGGTGGGAATGCAACCTAGTACAGCCACTATGGAGAACAGTGTAGAGATTCCTTAAAAAACTGGAAATAGAACTGCCTTATAATCCAGCAATCCCACTGCTGGGCATACACACTGAGGAAACCAGAAGGGAAAGAGACACGTGTACCCCAATGTTCATCGCAGCACAGTTTATAATAGCCAGGACATGGAAGCAACCTAGATGCCCATCAGCAGATGAATGGATAAGAAAGCTGTGGTACATATACACAATGGAGTATTACTCAGCCATTAAAAAGAATACATTTGAATCAGTTCTAATGAGGTGGATGAATCTGGAGCCTATTATACAGAGTGAAGTAAGCCAGAAGGAAAAACATAAATACAGTATACTAACGCATATATATGGAATTTAGAAAGATGGTAACAATAACTCTGTATACGAGACAGCAAAAGAGACACTGATGTATAGAACAGTCTTATGGACTCTGTGGGAGAGGGAGAGGGTGGGAAGATTTGGGAGAATGGCATTGAAACATGTAAAATATCATGTAGGAAACGAGTTGCCAGTCCAGGTTCGATGCACGATGCTGGATGCTTGGGGCTGGTGCACTGGGACGACCCAGAGGGATGGTATGGGGAGGGAGGAGGGAGGAGGGTTCGGGATGGGGAACACATGTATACCTGTGGCGGATTCATTTTGATATTTGGCAAAACTAATACAATTATGTAAAGATTAAAAATAAAATAAAATTAGAAAAAAAAAAAAGAATACTTGATGTGAAACTCTGTTTCAAAGATACATTGAGTATGATTTGGAAGTTCTAATTCATAATTTATACTGCACTTCATATAAGTTTGGGGGGTAAACAACTATGCAATTGTGGAAATAAGTTTGTTTTTTAGTACTCCAATGAATGTCCTGCTATCATTGAAAATGATGCATGTAAGCATCAGATCAGATCAGATCAGTCGCTCAGTCGTGTCCGACTCTGCGACCCCATGAATCGCAGCACGCCAGGCCTCCCTGTCCATCACCAACTCCCGGAGTTCACCCAGACTCACATCCATCGAGTCAGTGATGCCATCCAGCCATCTCATCCTCTGTCGTCCCCTTCTCCTCTTGCCCCCAATCCCTCCCAGCATCAGAGTCTTTTCCAATGAGTCAACTCTTCGCATGAGGTGGCCAAAGTACTGGAGTTTCAGCTTTAGCATCATTCCTTCCAAAAAATTCAATAAAGCAGAATAGATGTTTTTGTGGAACTGTTTTGCTTTTTTTTTATGATCTAATGGATGTTGGCAATTTGATCTCTGGTTCCTCTGCCTTTTCTAAATCCAGCTTAAACATCTTGAAATTCATGTTTCATGTACTTTTGAACCCTAGCTTGGAGAATTATGAGCAGTATTTTGCTACCGTGTGAAAAGAGTGCAATTGTGCAGTAGTTTGAACATTCTTTGGTGTTGCCTTTCTTTGGGATTGGAATGAAAACTGACCTTTTCCAGGCCTGTGGCCACTGCTGAGTTTTCCAAATTTGCTGACATATTGAGTGCAGCACTTTCACAGCATCATCTTTAAGGATTTGAAATAGCTCAACTGGATTCCATCACCTCCACTAGTGATGCTTCCTAAGGCCCACTTGACTTCACATTCCAGGATGTCTGGCTCTAGGTGAGTGATCACACCATCATGGTTATCTGGGTCATGAAGATCTTTTTTGTATAATTCTTCTGTGTATTCTTGTCATTTCTTTTTAATATCTTCTGCTTCTGTTAGGTCGATAGTGTTTCTGTCCTTTATCGAGCCCATCTTTGCATGAAATGTTCCCTTGGTATTTCTAATTTTCTTGAAGAGATTTCTAGTCTTTCCCATTCTATGTTTTCCTCTATTTCTTTGCATTGATCACTGAGGAAGGCTTTCTTCTCTCTCCTTGCTATTCTTTGGAACTCTGCATTCAAATGGGTATATCTTCACTATATATAAACTAGATAACTAATGAGAACCTACTGTCTAGCACAGGGAACTGTACTAAATGTACTGTGATGATCATAACAGGAAGAAGTAAAAAAGGGAAAGGGTATATTTGTATGACTGATGCATTTTGGTGTATAGTAGAAGCTAATAGAACATAGTAACACAACTATTGGAGAAGGCAATGGCACCCCACTCCAGTACTCTTGCCTGGAAAATCCTATGGATGGAGGAGCCTGGTAGGCTGCAGTCCATGGGGTTGCTAAGAGTCGGACACGACTGAGCAACTTCACTTTCACTTTTCACTTTCATGCATTGGAGAAGGAAATGGCAACCCACTCCAGTGTTCTTGCCTGGAGAATCCCAGGGAGGGGGAGCCTGGTGGGCTGCCGTCTATGGGGTCACACAGAGTCGGACATGACTGAAGCAACTTAGCAGCAGCAGCAACACAACTATACTCAAATAAAATTAATTTAAAAAGAATGTAGCTGGTATTTTAAACTCACATGATATGCAAAAAATAACATCAAATAGATCAAAAAGTAAATATGAGATCTAAATCCATAAAAATCTTAGAAAAAATTAGGGATAAATTTTGACCTTGGATTTTACAACTTCATAGGTTTGTCAACAAAAGCAGGAGTGAGAAAATACAGACATTAGGGACTTTATCAAAAGTGATATTTTTCTGCTTCAAGGGGCATCATTCAGAAATTGAAAATAGCACCCACAGATATGAGGGAATTATTTGCAAATCATATCTGATAAGATATTTGTATTATTGACATTTAAGAAACACAACTCAGTAATAAAAGGACAAAAAAACCATTTTTTAAAACTGGGGAAATGATTTTAAAAGACATTTCTCCAAGGAACATATAATATAGGCAATGACATGCTCAACATCATTAGGCATTGGGGAAATTCAAATCAAAACCAAAATGAGATACTACTTCAATCCCACTAAAGTTGCTGGAATGAAAAAGTCAGGAAATGCCAAACATTACTGAGAATATGGAGAAATCAGAACTCTCATACATTCCTGGTGGGACTGTAAAATGGTATAGCCACTTTGTAAAACAGTCTGCAAGTTCCTGAAATGAACAGAGCTACCATATAACACAATAATTCTGGATATTGGGTTCACTGAAAGTTCATTCAGTTTGCTTTCTGTAAGATGTTATAGAAAAACATAAATAAATTTTTTGGCCAATCCAATATATATGTCTAAGAGAAATGAAAGCATATGTTCCACACAAAAATTCTGATTAAAATTTATAGCAGCACTGTTTATAATGGCCAAAAGTGGAAACAATTCAATTGTCTATCAACTGACTGACTGACAATTGAAGAATAGCCATACTACAGACTATTGTTCAGAAATAGTGATTTTCTGATATATTGTACAACACAGGTCAACATTGAAAAAATGCCAAATGAAAGAAGCCAGTCACAAATAACAAGATATATAATTTCATTCACATAAAATATCCACAATAGGCAGATCTATAAAGACCAAGTAAATTATTAGCTGTTTAAAGGATAGGCATATAAGGGATAACATCTCAAGGATTGGTTGTTTCTTCTTAAAGTGATTAAAAAGTTCTAAAATTGACTATGGTGGTAGTTTCTGTGACTATCCTACAGATAACTGAACTGTATGATGTGTGAATTATATCTCAATAAAGCAATTAAAAACACAAAACAAACCAAAAAATGAAACCATCATTATCGTAAATAATCCATACACAAATCTACACATTTCAAATGGACAATCTTTATAAGCCTATATCTCCTGAAGAAATGGAATCAATAATTTTTAAAACAAAAAACATCAAGCTCAGATGGCTTAATTGGTGATTTATACCAGCACATTTATGTAAAGAATTAAACAAATTCTCCATAATCTCTTTCAGAAGATAGACATAGAGAGAGTACTTTCTAACTCAGTTGGTAAGGCCAACATTACCCTTTCACTAAAATCAGATAATGATGTAACAACAACAACAAAATCTACAGCCAGTATTTCTCTTGAAGATAGATGCAAAAATTCTCACAGTATTAGCAAATAGAATTTAACAATATATGAAAAAAGTATATACAATGACCATGTGGGATTTATTACAGGTTTTCGAGGCTGATTCAACATTTGAAAAACAATGTAATCCTCACATCAACATCATAACAAAGAAGCTCACATGATTATATTAATGGATGCAGAAGAAGTATTTAACAGAATCTAACACCCATTAGAGAAGGAAATGGCAACCCACTCCAGTGTTCTTGCCTGGAGAATCCCAGGGACGGGGGAGCCTGGTGGCCTGCCGTCTCTGGGTTCACACAGAGTCGGACACGACTGAAGTGACGCAGCAGCAGCAGCAATACCCATTAAGGTCTTCCCAGGTTGCACAGTGGTAAAGAAATTCCCTGCCAATGCAGGAGACACAGGAGATGCAACTTTGACCCAGGATTGGGAAGATCCCCTGGAAAAGAAAATGGCAACCCACTCCAGTATTCTTGCCTGGGAAATCTAATGGACAGAGGAGCCTGGTAGGCTACAGTCCGTGGTGTCGCAATAGAGTCAGGCATGACTTAGCAACTGAACAACAAAATATGTCATTATACATTTGTCCAAGCCCCACAGAACCTACAATACAGAGTGAACCTTAATGTAAAGTACAAACTTGGGTAATAATGATGTGTCAATGTAGATTCATCTTTTGTAAAAGACACACCACTTTGAAACGGAATGTCAAGAGTGGAAGAGGATGGTGAGTGGGAAGTATATGGGAACTTCCTGCTTAATATTTCTGTGAACCTAAAAAACTAAAACTAAAACCTAAAACTGCTCTAAAAAATACAGTCCATCAAAATTACAAAATATATATATATATGTATTTTATTTATTTGGCTGTACAATGTCTTAGTTAGGGCATGTGGGATCTTTAGTTACAGCATGTGAACACTTAGTGGTCACATGTATGATCTAGTTCCCTGACCAGGGATCAAACCCAGGCCCCCTGAATTGGGAGCACAGAGTCTTAACCACTGGACTATCAGGGAAATCCCTTAGCTGGATTCTTGAGGGGATTTCCTGAAGATGTCCAGGGCTCTTTTTCTGCAAAGGCGTATTCTATCTGATATTCTTTCCTGCAAATTCTAGCTACCACACTTGTCTGGATTCCTAACTGTATCTCCTCGGTAAGGGAGGCTTTCTAGCTCTGCTTTGGTTCCTGCTTCCCAAAACTTGAGTCATAGCCTGGAATGTCTTCAGCAATAAACTGGGCAAATGGGAAACTAACAAAGTGGATCCTTTCTCATTACTCCTACTTACCGTCCCTCATTGCTTGATGTCCAACATCTTAAGAGCCATTGTTTCATGTATTTTTCCTGCTGTTTAGTTGTTGAGCTAGGTCAGTAAATCTCACCCTGTTACTGCATTTTGGCTAGAAGAAGGTGCCATGGTTGTTTTTCACTTACAGCATAAATTAGTCTTTCTTGGCTTCTAGGAAAAAGTTGAAGTAATATTAATATTAGTAATATTAATCTGCTCAAAAACTAGACGTAGGATAATTTAAAAAACCTCACACATAATTTATAAATAAGTTCTAAACATATGTGTGTGTGTGTTCTACATGACAACAGAACAAGAGTAATAAAACTAACATAGCTAAGAGTCTTCAGTTCAGTTCAGTTCAGTCGCTCAGTCTTGTCCGACTCTTTGCAACCCCATGAATTGCAGCATGCCAGACCTCCCTGTCCATCACCAACTCCTGGAGTTCACCCAAACTCACGTCCATCGAATTGGTGATGCCATCCAGCCATCTTATCCTATGTCGTCCCTTTCTCCTCCTGCCCTCAATCCCTCCCAGCATCAGAGTCTTTTCCAATGAGTCAACACTTCCCATGATGTGGCCAAAGTACTGTAGTTTCAGCTTTAACATCTTTACTTCCAAAGAAATCCCAGGGCTGATCTCCTTCAGAATGGACTGGTTGGATCTCCTTGCAGTCCAAGGGACTCTCAAGAGTCTTCTCCAACACCACAGTTCAAAAGCATCAATTCTTTGGCGCTCAGCCTTCTTCACAGTCCAACTCTCACATCCATACATGACCACTGGAAAAACCATAGCCTTGACCAGATGGACCTTTGTTGGAAAAGTAATGTCTCTGCTTTTGAATATGCTATCAAGGTTGGTCATGACTTTCCTTCCAAAGAATAAGCGTCTTTTAATTTCATGGCTGCAATCACCATCTGCCGTGATTTTGGAGCCCCCTAAAATAAAGTCTGACATTGTTTCCACTGTTTCCCCATCTATTTCCCATGAAGTGATGGGACCAGATGCCATGATCTTCATTTTCTGAATGTTGAGCTTTAAGCCAACTTTTTCACTCTCTTCTTTCACCTTCATCGAGAGGCTTTTTAGTTCCTCTTCTCTTTTGCCATAAGGGTGGTGTCATCTGCATATCTGAGGTTATTGATACTTCTCCCTGCAATCTTGATTCCACCTGTGCTTTTCCAGCCCAGCAGGACAAAAAGACCAATTAGATGCCTACACAATTCTTAGAAGAAATAGAGATGCTAAATACATGTGGCTATCACTAAACTTTGGCTTTAATTTCACACCACTACAGCCAGGATCAGGAAGACAAGATGTGATCTCCCAGAATTTTCTGCCTCTTAAGAGCCACGGTTTCTATTTCCTTGGAACCTAAGACTGGTAATTAGACATTAAAACAAGGAGTCCAGCTTCTGCTAACATTCATTACTGTCAAAGCAACCTTATCTGTCAATAATACTCCTCAGGTATGCATCTGCCTCACTTCCAACTTATAAATGTGATACCAAATTTACATTCAGAACTCTAGCTTTAGAGATATCTGAAAAATGCAATATTTAGCTTTCCAACCTTAGAGATACAAGGCAAAAGAAAGGTTATGAGTGTCAGTCAACACATCCATCAATCTCCATCACTCTGGCTACTCAAATTCCATTCATAGCTTTCTATGCATAATAAATGTCCATCTGTACCAGAAGACAAAGCTAAAGAGGGTATCCAGTATAACATCAGTCAGGGTATCTATCTCAAAGTGACATCCACTCTCTGCTTACTTAGTCACTATTCTGCTCTGCTTTTCTGTAAATAGAAATCCAATTTCTATTATCAAAGAAGCTAATTATCAAAATGTACTATTTATAAGTGTTAAGGAAAAAGAAGAGCAAAGCATATATCCACAATAAAGGAAAGAAGAAAATATCCATAGTCATTAGGAAAAAGTAACTGCAGATCCACTTTAGGGAATGTCATAAGGAAATGTAAGGAGAGATCTAATAAATGTGTATTTGAAGAAAAGAGAATATATTTAGTTACTAAAGCCTGCTTATCAGTTTACAGGGATATGGTCAGTAGTTATAATGTTTTTATCTCCCAAATATTTTATGTTGCATTTTCCTTTCAACAGCATCTCAGCACTTGACATTTTATTACTCAGTACTTTGAGCCATTAGTGTTTATACTTCTACTATTATCACAGATTATGAAGGAGTTGACTAATGAATGGAGGAGCCCATGTTTTCAAAACAGTCTCTTCTTTATCTCCCTCTTTTTGACAATCAGGATTAATCCTATCACCCAGGATGATAAATATCTTGTTTTGTTGATTCAAGGGTGATGAAATCCAAAGGGGCACAGGGACTATATGAAAAAGGTGTTTTTATTTTCTGGGTGAATTTTACCTTTAAACCAGAAGAGCACAAATTTCTGCTGATGGAAAATAAAACATTTGTTAGCTGATTATAAGGAAAGACCACTTACAAATCCTTGAAAACCAGAACAATATGTTACAGCTGGGGCAGAAATGGTATCAAATATTGCCAAGGGAAGGGTTATTCATACCCAACAAATTTGCTTATTGGCCAAGTCACATTTTGTGGGACAGTGTACTTACAGCTTATAGTGATGCCTTTACTAAATCTTCAAAAGGCCATTTCAACTTTACATGAAAAGTTTTTCTGAGAAAACTATGAAAAGTCAAATTCCTTAGACATGAGTCACTTCATGGATATCAATTTTACTCTGTTGCTATTACAAAGTGAATAATTTATTTAAAAATTTTATTCAAATTGTTTATTGTACAAAATACATAATAGTGAATTAGACATTCAGTAAACCCACAAATGTTAGTGCTTATATAAGCACTGGGATCAAAGAAGATTTCCATATCTAACATAGCATTTATTCAAGTGAAAAGAAAGAGTTGTTTATTTATAAAAGAGGGGAATCAGACATAATGAAACTTTCACTGAGTGGGTTCCCCATCCTCCAGAGAAATGGTGTAACAACAGGTAATAACAGTGATGTATGAACCTGTGAGACTGTTTCCCATTAATGACAGTCATCTATTTAGATGAAGTGGGGGGAAATACATGCTGTTTGATCCAGGAATAATCACCTCAGCTGCCTTGCAGATTACTGATCTGATTTTATAGTCATCATTGAAATAAGCTGATGTTTACCAGGACTGGTAAATTTGTCCCTCTTGATTATCGAACTTTTCTTCTGTAGTAAATTACTCTTTTGTGAGTATTCACACAAGAAACAACTGTGTTATCTCACTTGATCCTGACTCTAAAAGTTCTTTACATAATAATCTCAAGATCCTTTTATGAGGAACCCACCAATTGTTATTTTTAATTGCCCTTACCTTCTCGCCATATGGTCAGTCATCATCCATAAATCACTACATATTTTTTACCTCTGGCATTCCCTTCTTTAGAAAAAAAAAAAAAAAAAAGTATACTTCAGGATATACTGGACAAAGTTTGTCCAGTTGAGAGCTTGATCTCCACTAGCCTTCAGGTCCATGCTTCACTGTACAGGTAAAGTGGAATAGCTTTTCATTTGTAGCAGCATCCAGCCAATGAGCCAAAACCAACTGTAACTCAGGCTTATACGTGATTTCCTGAGTTGATTGCCCATTATGATCTCTCTGTGGTTCCATAGATGTGTACAAAACATTAGTGGCTTTAGGACACAGAGGGCTTCCCTCATAGCTCAGTTGGTAAAGAATCTGCCTGCAATGCAGGACCTGGTTTGATTCCTGGGTCAGGAAGATCCCCTGGAGAAGGGATAGGCTACCCACTCCAGTATTCTTGGGCTTCTCTTATGGCTCAGCTGGTAAAGAATCTGCCTGCAAAGCAGGAGACCTGGGTTCAATCCTTGGGTTGGGAAGATCCCCGGGAGAAGGGAAAGGCTACCTACTCCTGTATTTAGCCTGGAGAATTTCATGGACAGTCCATGGGATCGCAAACAGTCGGACATGACTGAGCAACTTTCACTTTCACTTTTAGGGCACAGAGTTAGGTTTCCTCATTCATACACTTTTACATGTTAAAGGGGTCCTTATCAGAAGTATATGAGTCTGAGAGTATTTCTCTTAAGAAGAATGTGCTTAAGAAGAATAGAAAAAAGTATGATGTTATTGCAGGTGTTGGCAACATGGCAAAGACAAAAGAGACAAGCCTGAGAATTAGCTTGTGTTCCATAAACAGTTCTGTGATGTGCTTCTCTGACTGGAGATTTCTGCAAACTCCAACTAGAATCCTGATCCAACAGAGAAACATCAGTCCTCCTCTTGGATTTGCTGGCTCAGCAACAGCATCTGTACAACAGCATGAACAATGCCAGTATGGCAGCTATATTATCTCTTATCTTGTATTATGTAGTTCATGGGTGACAGCCAAATATTCAGTCAAATATCCTTTATGAACTCCAAAATGGAAATTGATCCAGTAAGCATCTATTAGGTTGTTTTCTTTTGGCTAAAGAAATCAGGTGTTGTAATAGATAAATCCAAAAATCTCAGTGAGAAAAAATCAGAAATAGAAAAGAAGAAACAAAAATAATCACAGGTTATATGTTTGCATACATAAAAGTATCCAGAACTAAATTAATAATAATTATTTCATCATTGTTAGGACTAACATTATTAATAGTATGGCTGGTTATATATTTTATTTTAAAACAGAAGTAATGCATATTATTTACTTCCTGACTTTACATTTATATGGAATTGTAATGATCCAACCATAGTCAAAATGCTACTGAAGAACAAAAAATGTATGGTATTACTGCAGGTATTGACAATGTAGCAAATGAAACAGAGGGGCAAACCTGAGATTAGACCTACACATACACAGAAGATTGAGATGGACATTGCAGCCGAGCAGACAGTAGCGGGAGGACGGGATTTTTAATAATTGGTGCTAGAAAATCTGGTTATATAAAGAAAAAGACATGAATTTGGACCTCTATATCACACGTTTATAGAGAATCAATGCCAGGTAGACTGAAGTCCTGAATGTGAAAATCAACCATGTAAAACCTTTGAAAACTAATATAAGAGATTATCCTATGACCTTGAAAAAGAGGATGATTTCCAAGACAAAACATGGAAGAAATCACCTAAGGGAGATATTGGCATATGGTATATACATTAAAATTAGAAACTCTTAAAAGCTATGAAAAAATTAAGCTGAAGAATGATGGCTACACAGACATATAAAGAACTTTACATATTACATAAGATTAAAAAGGCAAGTGGATATAGACAAACTTTACAAAAGATGAATTCCAAACGGCTAATAAATGCATAAAGATGCAATCTCTAATAACTAGACAAAAGCAAATAAAAGCCACAATATGACTCTTCTGTACCATGATTGGTTGGCTAACATGAAATTCTGACACTATCAGTGTTGGTGAGGATGGGGATCTATGAGAATTTTCATACACTGTTAAAGGTCATGAAAATCAGACAAAGATACTTAAGAACACATTGACAATTTCTCTAAAGTTTACCATATGCATATTCTACAATTTAGTAATTCTACTTCCAGCTGTAGACCCTAGAGAAACGAGTGCACATATAATCCAGAAAGCATGCATAAGAATATTCATAGCATCAACATTTACAACTGCCAAAATTGGATACTACCCAAATGTTCATCAACATTTGAATAAATGAATAAATTGTGGTATAATCACAACAGAATACATGGGACAATGAAAAGGTGATGAACCACAGCTCTAGGCCATTGGGAAGAGTCCCAGACACATTAAAAAAAAAGGCAAAAAAAGAATAAAGCAAACAAACAATAAAAACATATACAAGGCAGTATAAAAGGCTAATAGATGTTGACAGATAAATATACATTTTCTGAAATCCCAAGGAATTGTTTTGCTTCATCACTTCACACATCAGGGTATTAAACATAAAGGCCTGTATCTTTATAATCTGAGGGTAGGTTTTAAACTGATGGTTATCCACACTGAAATCTAATGAGGTTTATTCTGCTATATTTAACCTTAACAGCAATGATGTTTGTCAAGCCAAGAGTATAATAAATTTTATTAAGCTTATAAGGAAAAGTAGAAGAAAATGAAGCTATGCTGTCATGTCACAGTGAGAGGATACCTCCCATTACTACTTTTGATAAGGAGGCAATGATTGAAAGCAAATGCTTTCACCATTTCATTTTCATACTTTTTGCTCCTCAAAAGACTCTGATGCTGGGAGGGATTGGGGGCAGGAGGAGAAGGGGACGCCAGAGGATGAGATGGCTGGATGGCATCACTGACTTGATGGATGTGAGTCTGGGTGAACTCCGGGAGTTGGTGATGGACAGGGAGGCCTGGCGTGCTGCGATTCATGGGGTCGCAAAGAGCCGGACATGACTGAGTGACTGATCTGATCTGATACTCACAGATATTTCTGAGCTAAACAAACTGCTAATTGAATAATGCTTTGTATTGTTATTACAAATGCTATTTGTAATGCTATTGTATTGCAATTGTAATACAATATTGTATTGTAATGCTATTTGTAATGCTATTGTATTGTATTGCAAATATAAGGTCCTTCCTCAGCCGAGTTTCAGGAGAATAAAGTTGAACAAAGCTTCTGTGAAGAGACAGAAATGATGTTTTTAACTCATAAACCCACTTTCTATATCCATGGTGAATGAACAAAAGTTTTAGAACACTGATGAAATGGCAACAAATCATTTTGCTCCCAAGGAACACCTGAAGACCTATTGCAGAAAAGGTTTCCTAACACTGAGGAGGGCAGAATATCTGAGAAAGCACCTTTCTTATGACTCAGCATCACAGGTCTAGAGATGAAGATAGCTTTAGGAATTCCCTACCCTCATCAGCAGGTTAGTAAGCACAGAGTAACATGAATGATCATCTAACCAGGGGAAAAGGACCAATTAAATCCTAAAGAGAGACCCTATCAAGGCTCAGGAGAACAAAACCACCCATGGGTTATGGTAGCTTAGGAAATGAATAAAACTCTGCTGTACATCAGTCCTTACCCTCAACATTTGTTAAATCCACAGGAATTTGAAGCTATTGGTTTTAAAGGTAGCCATGACAATAAACCTCTAGCCAATTAAAGCCCTAACAAGATTCACCCAGTACTCACTCTCAAGAATAAACAGAAGACACATGACCATCTCCAGGTATAACTAATATTTCTTAAAGTATCTTGCACATCATGAACAAGTAGGAAAATATGAATTAAAAGTAATAATTCAGCACAGCAAGTATTAAAAGATTGCTATTAATAATAACAACAATCATGTAAAACAAACTTTATCAGACATAGCTAGTAGAAGTATAAATTGAGACAATCAGTTTGGAAAGGTATCTGAAAGTATTTACCAAAACTGAATTAGGGCTTAGCAAGTATATGCTCCCAAAGAATATTGTGCACATATTTATACTGAAAATGTATGAAAATGTTCATAGCAGTAATATTCATAAAAATGCAAACTGAAAAAAAACAAGCACATCTCTCTGCAGTAGATAGGGAAATGTAAATATATAAATGTATTATCATCATATACTCCAACATATTGGGGAAGGAAATGGCAACCCACTCCAGTATTCTTGCCTGGAGAATCCCATGGACTGAGGAACCTCTCAGGCTATAGTCCATGCGGTCACAAAGAGTCAGACACTACTGAGTGACTAGGCAACTCCAACAAGTTAATGAATTACAGCCATGTGCATCAAGAATGAGTTTCACAAACATTACAGGGAAGAAACCAACTCAAAAACATACACAGTTAAGACTCCACTCATGTCAATGTCAATCATGATAAAAATTAGTTCTCAGTGGAAAATCAAGTCAGTGCTTCTTCCTGGCTGGAGATTATTGTCTGTGATGACACAGTACAGTTTCTGGGTTGCAGTTAATAGTCTGTAACTTGTTTTCTGTTTCACTTACATAGTATTTTTTCCTCAAATTTTTGCCAATTCATCCAAGTATTATTATGAACTATATAGATGTTTATAAATCAAAAGGTACTTAATTCATAAAATAATCCAATCCTTCTCCCTTGAAAGAAAGCAAAATAAATGAGGACATTTTGGAAATAAACAGGTATGGGAAGATAGGCTTCAAGGCCTGGGGCAATGCGAACCATGTGCCCTGGCAGCAGGTGTGCCTCATCATTGACATCATTTATAAGCATGTTTATCATGATAATGGAAAGACTGAATTTTAACTACAGCACTATTGTTAAATCTCTATAAACAATGCACTCAAGACAGAGTATTTTCATGTCCCACCCCTTAATCATTACTTTGAATAAACAGCCAGAAGGAATCAGAATTTCAAGACCACTCAAAATATTATTCTAAGCATTGAATTAATAATATATATTGAAAAGTATTGTGATGATTAGAAGAGAAACTCAAAGTCTGTGATAATCATGAAAATAAACTTTTTTGAAATGCATAAGTCAAAATACTTAATGGAAAATCACATTAATCAGCCAACATTTCTTGAAGGCTTACCTTGCTTCAGGCTCTCTTTCAGGTACTTTGAAGACATTGATCAATAACAGGTAAAATTCCCTTCGCTTGTGCAACTTTTATTTCAGTGAACAGTACCAAAAAGCAAACCAATTCAGCAACAATTGCACTTAGACACTTTCAAAAGTTGACATGAGCTAGACAAAACAAAAATATAGAAGACCCAAATTATGCAATTAACAGCCTCAGACTGTGCATTAAGTTGCATACAAAACTAGAAATGCATTCTTTTATAGTAAGTAGTATATATGAAATGCTTACAACGGTCATTATTATACCGTGGAAGCCACAATTATCAACCTACTAAAGAAAATAGCATTTCACACATGCAGTATTCTTTTATTTCATTGCAATAAATTCAATGCATGTAGAAATTAAGGATATAGTGTAGGGGAAAAATCAGTGTCTTAAAATAAGATTAACGTTTTGGCTAAAGATAAAATCTTGGTATCCCACTCTACTCTTTGGAAGATAAACCATAGGCAGCAGTCTCCAACTTTTTGGCACCAGGAATGAGTTTCTTGGAAGATACTTTTCCCAGATAGGGTTTAGGGGAGGAATGTTTTGAGATGATTCAAGTACATGATATTTATTATGCACTTTAATCTAATGTTGCCTCTGATATGAGAGGAGGTACTGGTCTGTGGCCCCAAGGTTGGGGACCCATGCCATAGAGTGTGGTTATGGATGGATCCAATGAAGGTCTTAACCTTTATCACCAGGAGGGATGTTTGCACCATGGTACTCTTCCATCTGCCCTCTGGAGACTGCTGTGCTGCATGTTGGGAAGACCCCAGAAGCTTCTGGGCATGTCTCTCACTGGCTTCCCCTTCCTTGCTTCAATCAGCCCATGCTGTTGTCCTGCAACCAGAAAGATACTTTGCACCTGGAGCATCTCTCAAAGGTCTTCCCTCTACCTTCTGCAGGTGAAGAAGGTCTGTGGTGAACAGTGTGTGAGTGCTGTATGGTGCTGTCATTTGGCCTTCCCACAATCTATAGCCATCAGGTCAGCCTAAGAACAGTGAAAGGTTTGTTAAAAGAGTGTCTAATTTGCCCATATCTCTCAGAATAGCAGATTTCTTATGAACCTACCACTTTGCCAATATTAAGAGCAACTGAGCAAAAACTAACCCAATACTTTAAAGCAATCTATGTTGTTGTTCTAATCGCAAAGTCACGACCAACTCTTTGCAACTCCATGGACTGTAGCCCTACTGGGCTCCTCTGTCCAAGGGATTCTCCAGGTAAGAATGCTGAAGTGGTAGCCATTTCCTTCTCCAGAGGATCTTCCCAACCAGGCGTTGAACCCATGTCTCCTGAATTTACAGGTGGATTCTTTACCACTGAGCCAACTGAGAAGCTCAAAACAACTATATCTCAATTTTAAAAAAAGCAATGAGGATACTTTCCCCTTGAAAATGGCTACTTATATTCTGGATATTTATTTACATTTCTTTGCATCCTTAACTCTCTGATGGATTTTTAAAAACACTCTGATTGTGTGGCTCATTTTGCCTTTTCTCATATTTTAAGGAGGAACAATAGTCTACCGATACTCTCTAACACCCTGTACACAAGCATTCTATTTTGATTTTAATCTAAAGACTGCAAAAGGCACAACTACATGAATACATACTAATAACTGCATTGCAAATAGAGAATGTTATCTAAATTATGAAACCAGTCACTCTTGAATTGTTTCAGCCTGGAGGTATTTTCACACATGGGTTCCACTTAGAGATTTCATCCAGTTATTTCCTCCCGACTATTCTGTTCACTCAGCCATTAAATCATCCAAACACAAATTCCACTTGGTGTCCGTCTTCACAGGGACTGCCTTCCACTATGTCAATGGTTATACTCTTGGCTCAACAAGCAGCCTATGTCCTCCTGGTGATCCTTTCCCCATGTCCTCATCTGTTTCATGTAAACTCATTGTCCTTTACATTTCAACTCACTGTAGAATATATTCTGCTTCTTGCTTCTTAAACTACCTTGGACATATCTCTTCCTACCAACATTTAAACATGTTCTTTGCAGTTTTTGAAGTCAAGACTGCTTACGATGCTATTTTCTATGAGAAATATTGTTGACAGTCCTGCATCACCATTTTTCTTGCTCCAAATTACTTCCTTCCCACACATAACACTTTCATTTTTTGAAAAATAGTTCATTAGAGCTGATACCTTCCAGGTAAGCACATCTTCCTATTCTTCTGGTCCCAGTTCATGCTCCCCAGCTATGTTACTGTTGTGATATGAATAGCTTCAGTAAATCTGTGGACTTTTTACAGAAGGTTCACATACTGGCTCCCTGATTCCTCTAACCCAGTAATTGTCACCTCCACCCTTTTAATCCCATTCCATAATACTAACTTGCATCTTTTCATAATCTAGGACAGCCCTTTGTTGTTCAGCTACTCAGTCATGTCCTCCTCTTTGTGACTCTATGGACTGCAACACTCTAGGCTTCCCTCTCCTTCACTATGTCCTGGAGTTTGCTCAAACTCATCTCCATAGTTCAGTGATGCCATACAACAGTCACATCTTCTATCATCCCCTTCAATCTTTCCCTCCTGCTTTCAATCTTTCCCAGCATCAGGGTATTTTCTAATGAGTCAGCTCTTCACATCAAGTGGCCAAAGTATTGGAGCTTCAGCTTCAGCAGAGTCTTCTCCAACAGTTAAAAAGTATTAATTCTTTGCTGCTCAGCCTTCTTTATGGTCCATCTCTCACATCCATACATGACTACTGGAAAAACCATAGCTTTGACTATATGGACCTTGGTCAGCATTCTCTGCTTTTTAATATGCTGCCTAGGTTGGTCATAGCTTTTCTTCCAAGGAGCAAGCGTCTTTTAATTTCATGGCTTCAGTCTCCATCTGCAGTGATTTTGGAGCCCAAGAAAATAAAGTCTGTCAATGTTTCCCTTGTTTCCCCATCTATTTGCCATGAAGTGATAGAACTGAATGAATAGCTCTACCTCTGGGCTAATTATACATTGTGATTTCTATATAAAAGTTGTTTCAGTTTTCATTAATTCCCATATTTATGTATCCTCAGGAAAATATTATCTTCCATTATGTCCTTATTCATTCTCAATTACTTCTTTTTTAAGAATTTTTATTTATTTTTGCTGTACTGGGTCTCAGTTGTGGCATGTGGAATCTAGTTCCCTGACCAAGATTTGAACTCAGCTCCCCTGGTGGCTCACATGGTAAAGCATCTGCCTGCAATGTGGGGACCTGAATTCGATTCCTGGATTGGAAAGATCCCCTGAAGAAGGAAATGGCAATCCACTCCAGCACTCTTAGCTGGAAAATCCCATGGACGGAGGAGCCTGATACGCTACAGTCCATGGAGTCGCAAAGAGTCAGACACCACTGAGCGATTTCACTTTCCTTTCCCCAAATAAGGAGGGTGGAGTCGTAGCCACTTGAACACCAGAAATCCCTTAATTAGTTATTTTTTGTGTTAATTCTCTTTCCTTATGTCTTATGGAGGCCATAGAATAAGAGTTTAATCTCCCACAACTCCTATTCAACACTTCTGCATTCTTTACTTTCAATTACTTTATATTGTCTCTTAGGTAAAAACCACTAGAATTAGGCATATCTTCATATTTCAATCACCTTCAAAAACTGACACTAAATGTCCTCCAAGCCAGGCTTCAGCAATATGTGAACCGTGAACTTCCTGATGTTCAAGCTGGTTTTAGAAAAGGCAGAGGAACCAGAGATCAAATTGCCAACATCCGCTGGATCATAGAAAAAGCAAGAGAGTTCCAGAAAAAACATCTATTTCTGCTTTATTGACTATGCCAAAGCCTTTGACTGTGTGGATCACAATCAACTTCAAGAGATGGGAATACCAGACCATGTGATCTGCCTCTTGAGAAATTTGTATGCAGGTCAGGAAGCAACAGTTAGAACTGGACATGGAACAACAGACTGGTTCCAAACAGGAAAAGAAGTTCATCAAGGCTGTATATTGTCACCCTGTTTATTTAACTTATATGCAGAGTACATCATGAGAAACGCTGGACTGGAAGAAACACAAGCTGGAATCAAGATTGCCAGGAGAAATCTCAATAACCTCAGATATGCAGATGACACCACCCTTATGGCAGAAAGTGAAGAAGGAACTCAAAAGCCTCTTGATGAAAGTGAAAGTGGAGAGTGGAAAAGTTGGCTTAAAGCTCAACATTCAGAAAACGAAGATCATGGCATCCGGTCCCACCACTTCATGGGAAATAGATGGGGAAACAGTGGAAACAGTGTCAGACTTTTTCTGGGCTCCAAAATCACTACAGATGGTGACTGCAGCCATGAAATTAAAAGACGCTTACTCCTTGGAAGGAAAGTTATGACCATCCTAGATAGCATATTCAAAAGCAGAGACATTACTTTGCCAACAAAAGTCAGTCTAGTCAAGGCTATGGTTTTTCCTGTGGTCATGTATGGATGTGAGAGTTGGACTGTGAAGAAGGCTGAGTGCCAAAGAATTGATGCTTTTGAACTGTGGTGTTGGAGAAGACTCTTGAGAGTCCCTTGGACTGCAAGGAGATCCAACCAGTGCATTCTGAAGGAGATCAGCCCTGGGATTTCTTTGGAAGGAATGATGCTAAAGCTGAAACTCCAGTACTTTGGCCACCTCATGCGAAGAGTTGACTCATTGGAAAAGACTCTGATGCTGGGAGGGATTGGGGGCAGGAGGAGAAGGGGACGACAGAGGATGAGATGGCTGGATGGCATCACTGACTTGATGGACGTGAGTCTCAGTGAACTCCGGTAGTTGGTTATGGACAGGGAAGCCTGGCGTGCTGTGATTCACGGGGTCGCAAAGAGTCGGACACGACTGAGCGACTGATCTGATCTGATCTAAAAGCCTTTGATTGTGTGTATTCCAACAAACTTTGGAATATTCTTAAAGAGATGAGAATATGAAAACACATTACCTGGTGGCTGAGAAACCTGTATGCAGGTCAGGAAGCAACAGTTAGAACTGGACATGAAACAATGGGCTGGCTCAAAATTCAGAAAGGATTACTTAAAGACTGTATACTGTCACTATACTTATTTAACTTGTATGCAGAAGTACATCATATGAAATGTTGGGCTGAATGAAGCACAAGCTGGAATAAAGATTGCCAGGAGAAATATGAACAACCTCAGTTATACAGATGATACCACTTTAGTGGCAGAAAGTGAAGAAGAGCCAAAGATCCTTTTGATAAAGGTGAAAAGGCAGAGTGAAATATATGGCTTAATATTTAGCATTCAAAAAACTAAGATCATGGCATCTGGTCCTATCACTTCATGGCAAATATATGGGAAAAGTGGAAACAGTGTCAGATTTCATTTTCTTGGGCCCCAAAATCAAGGTGTGTGGTGACTACAGCCCCAAAATTAAAAGACGCTTGCTTTTTGGAAGAAAATCTATGAAATGCCTAAACAAAGTATTAAAAAGCAGAAACATCACTTTTCTGACAAAGGTCCATATAGTCAAGGCTGTTGTTTTTCCTGTAGTTATGCATAGATGTGAGAGTTGGACTATAAAGAAGGCTGAGAACCAAAGAAATGATGCTTTCAAACTGTGATTCTAGAGAAAACTATTGAGAGTACTGTGGAAGTAAGAAGATCAAACCAGTCATCCTAAAGGAATTCAACCCTGAATATTCCAGAAGGAATATTCCAGATTATTATTTTTTTTTTTTATGGACCTGTGAGGTTCAAATGTTAACTTTTTTAAAGTAGATTGATTATTAGAGTCGCCAAGGCCTAGTCTTCCATAGCTGCCTTTACCACAAGCTCTGACAGAGCCATCTGTAGAAATGACAAAAGTGCAGTACTGTCCAGCTTCAATAGTCTGAGCATCAGAGAAACTAGGAGCCAGTTTGGGTTGTAGTATTTTCTCCTGTGTGCCTTCTACCAACTGATGGCTGCTATTGCTCCCCCAAACATAAACCTCACAGGTTTCTGAAACAATGGGAGTATCACCAGTCTGAATGCTATCAGGGCTAGCACATGTTCTTGAGTAATCAGAAGCCATTCTGCAAACCTCTTCAAAGAGACACAAAGCTGCCTCATAGAGTGAGCACAAGCCATCAGATGTTCTGGTTGGTTCCCTCCACTGACTCCGATCAGCAGATGAACCCAAAGAACGCCTCATCTGCATTAATATAGTCATAAAGCAGTCAAAGCTGATCATTCCTTCTTGGCTTGACAGTAGTTTGCTTTTCTCCATGGAATTTACAACTGCTGAAGCCCCCAGTGCCATTTCTATCCATTCAAGGAGATACCGCAAAGAACCTCGCTGAGCTGCTAAACCAAGCAGCAACTCAGAAGCTAATCTAATTCCAGAATATTCTGGAATATTCCTTCTGGAATATTCTGGAATAAAGCACCAGAAGAACTGATGCTGAAGTTGAAGCTCCTATATTTTGGCCACCTGGTGCCAGGAGTCAACTCATTGGAAATGGCCCTGATGCTGGGGAAAAAGAGAAGGGGGTGAGGATGAATTGGTTGGAAGATATCACTGACTCAATGGACATGAGTTTGAACAAACTCAGGGAAATAGTGAAAGACAGGGAAGCCTGGCATGCTGCACTTCATGGGGTCACAAAGAGTCAGACATGACTTTGTGACTGAACAACAGCAACATTTCCTCTTATGTAAAGCTTTCACTTGAATTAGGCAAATGTTCATATTTCAATCAATGGCAACTCCATCCAGTATTCTTGCCTGGAATATTCTATGGACAGAAAATTCCTGGCTGGCTACAATCTACGTGGTCACAAAGACTGGACACGGCTAAGTGACAGAGCACAAAGCAATGGGCATTTATTATCTTACAATTTTTGTGGGTTAGGAATCCAAGGCCAGCTTAGTCGGGACTTCTGGCTAAGGGAGTTGACAAAGGTGAAAAATGTATCAGCTGGGACTGGAGTCATCTTAGGGCTCAATTAAATCTGAATTGGCTTTCAAAATTGCTCAGGCAGTTGTTGATAGGATTCACCTCCTCTGGTTTATTGGCCTGTGGGCCCCTATTCCTTCCCGGCTATTGGATGGAGTCAGGAAAGACTATTTTTTGCCAGGTCAACCTCATGAGGGACAGTACTATCACAACACTCAGGAAGAAGAGTTCATGGGAGTCAGCTCTAATGCCACCTGCTGCAATCAATTTGTGCAGATCTGTAACATTATTGAGAGTAAAGAAAGCAAAAGCATAATCAGTTACAATTGCTCAAAGCACTGTGTTTTTTATGGAACAAAAAGACAAAATTTATCCAAGCAAATTTTTTTAAATCGGTAATAAACAGACATGTAAAAAAAATTATAATTTAAGCTTCAAAATATAAATTATAATTTAAGCTTCATCACTATGAACAAAGGGAGTGGAGGTGATGGAATTCCAATTGAGCTATTTCAAATTCTAAAAGATGATGCTGTGAAAGTGCTGCACTAAATATGACAGCAAATATGGAAAACTCAGCTGTGGCCACAGGTCTGGAGAAGGTCAGCTTTCATTTCAATCCCAAAGAAAAGCAATGCCAAATAATGTTCAAACTACTACACAATGGCACTCATCTCACACTGTAGCAAAGTAATGCTCAAAATTCTCCAAGCCAGGCTTCAACAGTACGTGAACCATGAACTTCCAGATAGATGTTCAAGCTGGATTCAGAAAAGTCAGAGAAATCAGAGATCAAATTACCAACATCCTTTGGATCATCTAGAAAGCAAGAGAGTTCCACATACACTTCTGCTTTATTGACTATGCCAAAGCCTTTGACTGTGTGGATCACAATAAACTGTGGAAAATTATGTAAGAGGTAGAAATACCAGACCACCTTACTTGCCTCATGAGAAATCTGTATGCAGGTCAAGAAACAACAGTTAAAACTGTATATGGAATAATAGACTTGTTTGAAATACGGAAAGGGATATGTCAAGGCTGTATATTGTCACCCTGCTTATTTAACTTATATGCAGAGTACATCATGCAAAATGCCAGGCTGGATGAAGCACAAGCTGGAATCTAGATTTCCAGGAGAAATATCAGTAACCTCAGATATGCAAATGACACCACCCTTATGGCAGAAAGCAAAGAACTAAAGAGCCTCTTGATGAAAGTGAAAGAATAAAGTGAGGCCAGAAACTATAAAACTCCTAGAGGAGATCATAGGCAAAACACTCTCCAACATAAATCACAGCAGGATCCTCTATGACCCACCTCCAAGAATATTGGAAATAAAAGCAAAAATAAACAAATGGGACCTAATTAAAATTAAAAGCTTTGCACAACAAAGGAAACTATACTACTACTACTACTACTACTACTACTACTACTACTAAGTCACTTCAGTCGTGTCCAACTCTGTGCAACCCCATGAACTGCAGCCTACCAGGCTTCTCCGTCCATGGGATTCTCCAGGCAAGAACACTGGAGTGGGTTGCCATTTCCTTCTGCAATGCATGCAAGTGAAAAGTGAAAGTGAAGGCGCTCAGTTCTGTGCGACTCTTAGTGACCCCATGGACTGCAGCCTACCAGGCTCCTCCATCCATGGGATTTTCCAGGCAACAGTACTGGAGTAGGGTGCCATTGCCTTCTCCCAAAGGAAACTATAAGCAAGGTGAAAAGACAGCCTTCAGAATGGGAGAAAATAATAGCAAACAAAGCAACTAACAAACAACTAATCTAAGAAATATACAAGCAACTCCTGCAGCTCAATTCCAGAAAAATAAATGACCCAATAAAAAAATGGGACAAAGAACTAAATAGACATTTCTCCAAAGAAGACATACAGATGGCTAACAAACACATGAAAAGATGCTCAACATCACTCAATATCAGAGAAATGCAAATCAAAACCACAATGAGGTACCATTTTACGCCAGTCAGAATGGCTGCAATCCAAAAGTCTACAAGCAATAAATGCTAGACAGGATGTGAAGAAAAGGGAACCCTCTTACACTGTTGGTAAGAATGCAAACTAGTACAGCCACTATGGAGAACAGTGTGGAGATTCCTTAAAAAACTGGAAATAGAACTGCCTCATGACACAGCAATCCCACTGCTGGGCATACACACCAAGGAAACCAGAATTGATAGAGACACGTGTACCCCAATGTTTATCACAGCACTGTTTATAATAGCCAGGACATGGGAGCAACCTAGATGTCCATCAGCAGATGAATGGATAAGAAAGCAATGGTACATATACACAATGGAGTATTACTCAGCCATTAAAAAGAATACATTTGAATCAGTTCTAATGAGGTGGATGAAACTGGAGCCGATTATACAGAGTGAAGTAAGCCAGAAAGAAAAACACCAATACAGTATACTAGCACATATATATAGAATTTAGAAAGATGGTAATAATAACCCTGTATACGAGACAGCAAAAGAGACACAGATATATAGAACAGTCTTTTGGACTCTGTGGGAGCGGGAGAGTGTGGGATGATTTGGGAGAATGGCATTAACACATGTATAATATCAAATAAGAAACGAGTTGCCAGTCCAGGTTCAATGCACGATACAGGATGCTTGGGGCTGGTGCTCCAGAATGACCCAGAGGGATGGTATGGGGAGGGAGGTGGGAGGGGGGTTCAGGATGGGGAACACATGTACACCCATGGCAGATTCATGTTGATATATGGCAAAACCAATACAATACTGTAAATTAATTAGCCTCCAATTAAAATAAATAAATTTAAATAAAAAAAAAAGATGGTGAAAAAATTGGCTTAAAACTCAACATTCAGAAAACTAAGATCATGGCATCTGGCCCCATCACTTCACGGCAAATAGATGGGGAAACGGTGGAAACAATAAGAAGCTGTATTTCTTCAGGCTCCAAAAATCACTGCAGATGGTGACTGAAACCATGAAATTAAAAGATGTTTGCTCCTTGGAAGAAAAGCTATGACAAACCTAGACTGCATACTAAAAAGCAGAGATATTACTTTGCCAACAAAATTCTGTCTTGTCAAAGCTATGGTATTTCTAGGAGTCATGTAGGGATGTGAGAGTTGGACTATAAAGGAAGTTGAGTACTGAAGAATTGAAGAATTGATGCTTTTGAACTGTGGTGTTGGAGAAGACTCTTGAGAGTCCCATGGACTGCAAGCAGATCAAACCAGTCAATCCTAAAATAAATCAATCCTGAATATTCTTTGGAAGGACTGATGCTGAAGCTGAAACTCCAATACTTTGACCACCTGATGTGAAGAACTGACTCATTGGAAAAGACCCTGATGCTGGGAAAGATTGAAGGCAGGAGGAGAAGGGGATGAGAGAGTACGAGATGGCTGGATGGCATTACTGACTTAATGGACATGAGTTTGAGCAAGCTCTGGGAGTTGGTGAAGGACAGGGAAGCCTGGTGTGCTGCAGTCCATGGGGTGGCAAAGAGTCTGACACAACTGAGCAACTGAACTGAAGCTTCAAAAAATTCCTCCCAAATGATACGCTGGAAATCTCACTAAAACATGCTTTATAAACACAGTCTGTGGTTTTACTTTTTTGGTTGTTTTTTATTGCTGTTGACTATGGCAACATTGTTGGAAAAGGAAATGGCTCCAGAATCCCAGGGATGGGGGAGCCTGGTGGGCTGCAGTCTATGGGGTCCGCATAGAGTTGGACACTACTGAAGTGACTCAGCAGCAGCAGCAGTAGCATGGCAACATTGTATCAAGAATCTGAGCCAGTTTTTAAAATACATTCCTCAATTCTCTTTAATTCCAGTGCATTACCAATCCTTGCATTCCTTATTGTATCTTATATTTTTATAGATGGTCAATAAACATTCATTTTACAAAAGATTGCCAAAAATTTACTTGTATTTCAGGCTTTCAGAGTCAGTGAAAGACTGCTAATTTGAGAATTCACAGATTAATTGAAGAGACAAAAAGTATGTGATTGAAAAAGAGATGCAAGTTATCAAAAACAACATAAAAGTAGTTAATATTTAATATCTTTAATAATGTGAGGTAGGACTTAGTCTTGAGATAAAATTGGACAGGATTTAAGAAAAATATTAATGTAAGATAGCAGATATTACTTAACTTTTTTATTTTTAATTGAAATATAATTTGAAGCGTTATGTTAGTTTCAGATGTACAGCAAAATGCTTCAGTTACATGTATAACTAAATATGCATATATATATTCTTTTCAGATTTTTCTTTTATAGATTATTATAAAATATTGAATATATTATAGCTCCCTGTACTATTGAGTAGCTCTATTTTATATATACAAGTGTGAATATGTTAATCCCAAGCTTCCAGTTTCTCTCTCCCACCCTCTCCTACATATTTATTTACTTTTAACAAGTAAATAAAGATAACTGTCTGACAGGATTTAATTCAATGTTCAATTAAAATAATTCAACTTGCTGCTTTGAAAACCTAGACAGAGCCAAAAATATTCAGTAAGAAATGACAAGCAAATAAATATACATATACATACATACATACTCTCAAACATAGATACATATACAGACACACCCAATGAATGAATAAATAAATAAACTCATGATTAGTGAAATTAGAGAATTAATGAAAACTTGAAATATTTTCTCCAACTTTGGAAATTTAATAAGTCAAATTTTTGAGATGGTTGGATGGTATCATCAACTCAATGGACATGAGAATGAGCAAAGTATGGGAGATAGTGAAGGACAGGGAAGTCTGGTGTGCTGCAGTCCATGGAGTTGCAAAAAGCGTCAGACACAACTGAATGACTAAACAACCCCCAAAAAGCTTGGACTGCAAGGAGATCAAACTAGTCAATCCTGTTGGAAATCAACTCTAAATATTCATTGGAAGCTCTGAGATGCTGAAGTTGAAGCTCTAACACTCTGGGCCACCTGATGCGAAGAACCGACTCGTTGGAAAAGACACTTATGCTGGGAAAGATGAAGACAGGAGGAGAAGCGAGTCATAGAGCATGCGATGGTTGGATAGCATCACTGACTTGATGAATATGAGTTTGAGCAAACTCTGGGAGAGGGTGGAGGACAAGGGAGCCTGGAGTGCTGCAGTCCATAGGGTTGCAAATAGTTGGATAAACTTGGCGACTGAACAACAAAAAACTCTGAATTTGGCAACTCATGGACAGACACTATTTTTTCTTTACTCATTTCTAATTTTTCCTAATCTTTGCAATGGATAAGTATCCCTTTGATTTAGAGAGAAGTAATATTTTAAATGAAACAAAAGTAAGTAATAAATAAGAAAATGAGGGGCTTCCCAGATAGCTTAAATAGTAAAGAATATGCTTGCAATGCAGGAGACCCAGGTTCGATCCCTGAGTCAGGAAGATCCCCTGGAGAAGGGCATGGAAACCCACTCCAGTATTCTTGCCTGGATAATTCCATGGGCAGAGGAGCCTGGCAGGCTACAGTCCATGGGGTCACAAAGAGTGGGACATGACCGAGAGACTAATACACACACACACACACACACACACACACAAGATAAATGAAAGGAGACAACAATATCTCTTCATGAACTGTTTGAAAGTTTCCCAGCCAGTATCTTGTGCTCTTGCTGTAAGTTGAGAAATGTCTTGTGTAATGTTTGTTGTTGTTTGTGCCGGGTCTTCATTGCTGCCTGCAGCTTTTCTCTAGTTGTAGTAAGCGGGAAGGGGGATTACTCTTTCTCTGCTGTGCGCAGGTTTCTCATTGCGGTGGCTTCTCTTGCTGAGGCTTTAGGGATGTGGACTTAATTTGCTCAAGGGCATATGGGATCTTCCCAGACCACGGATCAAACCCATGTCTCTTGCATTGGCAGGCAGAATCTTAACTACTGGCTTAACAGTGAATTCGTTTAGAAAGTCCTTTCACTCAGGATTTTTCTTTCATATATGTGTGTCTTTTACATAGTCTTATACTGGATTGCATTCCATTGCATACATGTGATTTAGCTTAATTTTAAACCATCTGCACTTCTATAGGTGAAGGTCTATGGCAAAGGCAAAGTTCTTATCACAGAGAACTTGAATCCTGTGAAAAAGTTTAACATATTCTGTATATTTCTTATTTCTTATATTTTCAGGTTGTTAGCTATTCCCAATAACTCATATCAGCTGGAAAGAGCAAAGTTTAATTGTGATTCACTATCTTCTGATTTATGACAGGCTCTTTTTACCCACAAAAGGATTGTCTTTTATATATTCAGAATGCATACACAGTCCTACTGTGTCTCTTGAGATGCTAACCTCATCAAGGAGGAGTTGATGCTTTTGTCTCTGTTTCAGGATAAAAATTCCTCTTTGCTCCCTTTGGTCTTGTATTTACCCTTGTTTTTGCAAATATTGTATCTTCGTTTTGTCTACAGAAAATTCACATACCATAACATTAATTTCATGCTTAAGTCTATTATTGAGAGATATTTTATAAAACAAATAATAGATTATATTTCAGAATAACTGTGCCTGCATCCTGGTTCTATCATTCTAGTGACATAACTTTATATGGGTGTTTGAAAACCCTTGTTTTAATGGTGGCCAAGTTAAGATGGTCCAAGAATCTGATTATATTGAAGAACTGAGGCAGATCAACTTTTAATAAGTCATGTCAAAACCATCTAATTTTTCACAACCAAATAAACAGCCATTGTAATCACTAAGAGCAACCTTATCAATGTTAACTAAATATTAATATTTAAGAGGAACAAAACAACTTCATGTAATAATGATATTGTATTAAGAACAAATTTCTATTTATTCAAGTTGTGGTAATTCAACACATTTGCTAATTAGATATACATTAACAGATATGTGACTTTTAAAATATTGAATAATTCCTTTGTTATGGACCACTTTTTAGAGTTCTAGAAAAGAACTTCTATGAGTTACTATTAATGCATGTCAGCTAACTTTAGTAACTTTTATAAGCAACAAGCCTTTACTGTTATATACAGTAAA
The DNA here is from genome assembly GCF_027580195.1 of Bos mutus. NCBI lineage: Eukaryota > Metazoa > Chordata > Mammalia > Artiodactyla > Bovidae > Bos > Bos mutus. Next base: position 76,009,831 of record NC_091632.1, read on the forward strand.
GTCCTTTCACTGTTAAACGAATTCACTGTTAAGCCAGTAGTTAAGATTCTGCCTGCCAATGCAAGAGACATGGGTTTGATCCCTGGTCTGGGAAGATCCCATATGCCCTTGAGCAAATTAGGTCCACATCCCTAAATTAGAATCTGTGAAATGTTACCTAATTCTCCCCATGAAAAACAAAAAGAGGCCTTGCATTTTTGAATTAGCTAAGCATAGAGCTTCCATTAATCTTTGTATGCGCTAAAGAGCATCTGTTGGTAAATGTGGATTTTAAAGTTATTAAATTTATGTTTTGGAGAAGGCAACGGCAACCCACTCTGGTACTCTTGCCTGGAGAATCCCATGGATGCAGGAGCCTGGTGGCCTGCTGTCTATGGGGTCGCACAGAGTCGGACACGACTGAAGCGACTTAGCAGCAGCAGCAGCAGATACTTAGAGACAGATCTGTTTTCACACAGGGTATACAGAACTCCAGGGAGGTCATGTTTGCCTTCTTTCCCCTTGTGCATTTGGCTTCTATGTTTCTGGCATGTTTGGGTGTTTGCTTTGCTCATGTTAGGCAGTGGGATAACTGACATTCTCTGCACAAAGATTTTAAGTTTTAAATTACTGTGTGGGTACAACATCCACCCTTCTCTCACCCACCCTCACACCTAGAAACCTGATGCAACTGTGCTGTCTTGAGACCCTGGCAGAAAAATCATTTTAATTTCTAGTAAATTGAGGAAGGCTCACATATCTGGGCAGAGAAGGCAATGGTACCCCACTCCAGTACTCTTGCCTGGAAAGTCCCATGGATGCAGGAGCCTGGTAGGCTGCAGTCTATGGGGTTGCTAAGAGTCGGACACGACTGAGCGCCTTCACTTTCACTTTTCACTTTCATGCATTGGAGAAGGAAATGGCAACCCACTCCAGTGTTCTTGCCTGGAGAATCCCAGGGACTGGGGAGCCTGATGGGCTGCCGTCTATGGGGTCAGCTAAAATGCTTTATATGCAATAAGTGCATCATCCATGAGATTGTACTAGATTTTGGTAAAATAAATCATTTTTTTTAGTCCTCTATCATGTTTCTTCAAAGTGCATTCCATGAAATACCAGTTTTTTTTTTTTTCTTTAATCCAAACAGGAAGGAAAAAACATTATCTAATTTATTTAATCTGGGGAACCAATGTGTTTAAAATAATTGCAACATATTTTAAAATATACCTTCTAGTCTGCAATAAAATTGTGAAATATATCAAATATATTTTCTGAATTTTTTAATCATATGATGCTATTTCAAAGACTATTGTGAATCTAGGGTAGCACTGTCCAGCAGACATTTCTACTGTGATGGAAATATTCCGTATGTGTGCTTTCCAAAACCCAAAATGTAGACACTCATCACTAGTGGCTTTTGAATACTTGAAATGTGATTAGCATGATGGCATTTATGCTCAGTCGCTAAGTTGTAGCTGACTCTTTTTGTGATCCCATGGACTCTATAGCCCGCCAGGCTCCTCAGTCCATGAAATTTTCCAGGCAAGAATACTGGAATGGGTTGCCATTTCGCTCTCCAGGGATTCTTCCTTACCCAGGGATTGAGCCTGTGTCTCCTGCTTGGTAGGTGGATTCTTTACAACCTGTGCCATCTGGGGAGCCCCAAGTGTGATGGAAGAACTGAATTTTAATGTTATTTCATTTTAAACAAATTTTAAATAGCCACCTGTAGCTAATGGCTGATTTATTGGACAACTCAGATCTAGATTCTCAAAACCTAACCAAGTTATGCTGCTCTATCACAACAGTTATGACTAATGTGGTTTGTATGTACCTCTAGAGCACATCAACCAGGAAGGTGATGATTGTAAATATTCCTAAGGAACCATGACTGGAGAACAGCACTGATGAATGTACTAATAATGAAGACAGGAGAAATGTCTGCAAGCAGAAAAAGTCCAAGGGTCAGCAACAAAAGCTGGATGAGGCCAAAGGCAACTACAAATTCTGAAGGGCATAATTTATTGCAGCTGTCTCATTAGTGCTCTTTATTCCCTACTCCTCCCTTGTGTTACAAGAAAGGGAGAATGGGAAAGATCAAGCTAAGATGAATATGTTCATGTGGCAGAACTGCTGCTCAGAGACAAGGCTAGAATTGTGCAGGAACAGACAATTAAAATGTGTTTCATTCTATTGCCACATTATTTATGACAATATATAAAAAATTGTATATGATTATGAGGATTGGCTTACCTTGCCATTTTATCATTTGCAGTGATCCATATTCAAGCCTAAATGACAGTATAAAGGTTTCAACAATGCAAGTGTTAGCACTTTACAACCAACATCAAAGTATTAGTCATAAAAATCAATTAATGTCATCTGTAGCAATGTGGATGGACCTAGAGATTATGCTACTAAGTGAAGTAGGTCAGAAAGAGAATGACAGATACCACATATATTTGGAATCTAAAATATGACACAAATGAATTTATTTACAAAACAGAAATAGACTCACAGACATAGACAACAAATGCGTGATTACCAAAGGGAAAAAGTTGGGGGGAGGGTAAATTAGGAGTTTGGGATTAAAAGAAATATGCTACTATATATAAAATAAACAATGAGGATCTATTGTATAAAATAGGGGATTATATTCAATGTCTTGTAATAAACTAAAATGAAAAATAATCTGAAAAAGAATAGAAATATATAGCTATAGCTGAATCATTGTGCTGTATATCTGAAATTATCACATCATTTAAAATCACCTATGCTTCAACTTAAAAAAAAAGAATCAAAGTAATACTGATGATAGTGCAGACATGCTGGACAAGACACAGGTTGGCTTGCATTCACGTACTCTGGAAATTGCTCTAAACTGAGCAAAAGATAACACTGAACAAAACAAGGGAAAGAAAGCCTCAGGAAAAGGTCACTAAGTTATATGACCACAATATTTTACACATTTAAAGCACTTCCAACTTTTAAAATATTGGCAGGGATTAAAGGAAAGATATAAACATCTGAATGCAGAGTTCCAAAGAATAGCAAGAAGAGATAAGAAAGCTTTCTTCAGCGATCAATGCAAAGAAATAGAGGAAAACAACAGAATGGGAAAGACTAGGGATCTCTTCAAGAAAATCAGAGATACCAAAGGAACATTTCATGCAAAGATGGGCTCGATAAAGGACAGAAATGGTATGGACCTAACAGAAGCAGAAGATATTCAGAAGAGATGGCAACAATACACAGAAGAGCTGTACAAAAAAGATCTTCACAACCAAGATAATCACGATGGTGTGATCACTGACCTAGAGCCAGACATCCTGGAATGTGAAGTCAAGTGGGCCTTAGAAAGCATCACTACGAACAAAGCTAGTGGAGGTGATGGAACTCCAGTTGAGCTCTTCCAAATCCTGAAAGATGATGCTGTGAAAGTGCTGCACTCAATATGCCAGCAAATTTGGAAAAGTCAGCAGTGGCCACAGGACTGGAAAAGGTTAGTTTTCATTCCAATCCCAAAGAAAGGCAATGCCAAAGAATGCTCAAACTACCACACAATTGCACTCATCTCACACGCTAGTAAAGTAATGCTCAAAATTCTCCAAGCCAGACTTCAGCAATATGTGAACCATGAACTTCCTGATGTTCAAGCTGGTTTTAGAAAAGGCAGAGGAACCAGAGATCAAATTGCCAACATCCGCTGAATCATCAAAAAAGCAAGAGTTCCAGAAAAACATCTATTTCTGCTTTATTGACTATGCCAAAGCCTTTGACTGTGTGGATCACAATAAACTGTGGAAAATTCTGAAAGAGATGGGAATACCAGACCACCTGATCTGCCTCTTGAGAAATTTGTAGGCAGGTCAGGAAGCAATAGTTAGAACTGGACATGGAACAACAGACTGGTTCCAAATAGGAAAAGGAGTATGTCAAGGCTGTATATTGTCACCCTGCTTATTTAACTTCTATGCAGAGTACATCATGAGAAACGCTGGACTGAAAGAAACACAAGCTGGAATCAAGATTGCCGGGAGAAATCTCAATAACCTCAGATATGCAGATGACACCACCCTTATGGCAGAAAGTGAAGAGGAATTCAAAAGCCTCTTGATGAAAGTGAAAGTGGAGAGTGGAAAAGTTGGCTTAAAACTCAACATTCAGAAAATGAAGATCATGGCATCCGGTCCCACCACTTCATGGGAAATAGATGGGGAAACAGTGGAAATAGTGTCAGACTTTATTTTTCTGGGCTCCAAAATCACTACAGATGGTGACTGCAGCCATGAAATTAAAAGACGCTTACTCCTTGGAAGGAAAGTTATGACCAACCTAGATAGCATATTCAAAAGCAGAGACATTACTTTGCCAACAAAGGTTCGTCTAGTCAAGGCTACGGTTTTTCCTGTGGTCATGTATGGATGTGAGAGTTGGACTGTGAAGAAGGCTGAGTGCCGAAAAATTGATGCTTTTGAACTGTGGTGTTGGAGAAGACTCTTGAGAGTCTCTTGGACTGCAAGGAGATCCAACCAGTCCATTCTGAAGGAGATCAGCCCTGGGTTTTCTTTGGAAGGAATGATGCTAAAGCTGAAATTTCAGTACTTTGGCCACCTCATGAGAAGAGTTGACTCATTGGAAAAGACTCTGATGCTGGGAGGGATTGGGGGCAGGAGGAGAAGGGGACGACAGAGGATGAGATGGCTGGATGGCATCAATGACTCGATGGACGTGAGTCTGAGTGAACTCCGGGAGTTGGTGATGGACAGGGTGGCCTGGCGTGCTACGATTCATGGGGTCGCAAAGAGTCGGACACGACTGAGCGACTGATCTGATCTGATCTCATGATCTTCTTAAAAACCCTCAGAGTTATGCATGGAAATATAGCCCTGATGATGATGATGATAATGGTAATGAGGTTTATGATAATAATGAGGATAATGATAATGATAGTGGTGATCTCATCAAAAGTATTCCCTGAGTAGCTTCATGTCCATAACTGTTTTCCTGAGACTTCAAACTTGAAGTTAATAGAGTTGGGTTAAATTTGGCTCACGTTTTCTGGGTCTTACAGTGTTAAGTAGGGTAAAAATTCTGCTGTTGAGAAGACTAGGGGGCATCCTGATATTTTTGCTTATCTATGAGTTGGAATTTTTGACTGATACATAAAGTGTATTTTCTTCTCATCTTTAAAGTCAATATAAGTCAGTGTAAGTCCCAGGCACACAATCTTCAATCTTTCAATATATTTCCTCAAATATATTTTTTGGGGGGGATAGCAAAAGTAGGGCTAGATACCAGGTATTAAAGTTTTCAGTAAAGTATCTGTTTTTTTTCTTTTATGTGTGTGTGTGTGTATATGTGTGTGTGTGTGTGTGTGTGTGTGTGTGTATAGGAGCCCAGCTATCTGTACACTATATATTTAAGGCATTATTTGCCTATCTAGTAAAGGGGTCAGCAAACTTACCTGAAAGCCAAATTCAGACCTGAATCTGGCCTCAGAATTGAGAATATTTCATTTTTATATTTTTTTAAAAGTTGTGAAGACAAAGAAGAGCATTTAAGAGGCCTCTGTGACCCTTAAAATCTAAGTATTAACTTTATAAAAACTCTATTTAAAAAGTATTAAAAGCTTTTTTCAGTCTATAATCTAGTACAGTCAACATTTCCCTACATACTATTTTCCTTTTCTGTTGTTCCCATCCTATTTTTCCTTATTGGTGTTTATTCATTCCTGTTATCTTTGTGAAGATGAGATTCCATTCTGTTTTTCTCAAAATTTTCTAAATTTTATTATGGCCTGTTTCAAATCCTACTTATTTCTAGTCACATTATTGAAATTTTTATACCCACTGTTCTTTATTATTTGTTATAGTGGTTAGTTGATGTACAATGACTCAATTGTAAACATTATATTTATTATATATTATATATACAGTATTTTTCATAATAATTTCCCTTATAGGTTATTGTAAAAATATTCAATATAGTTCCCTGTGCTATACAGTAGGTTTTTGTTTATCTATTTTATATATAGTAGTATATGTATTTGTTAATCCCAAACTTCTAATTTATCCCTCTCCCTGAACTGTTCCTTTATGCTATATCAATAAGGTACCCATTTTAAGGTTTCAATTAAAGTATTAGGCTAAAATTTTCAAATACTTTTTGGTAATTTTATTGTTCTTTATTTCTTGGGAAAGTGGAAAAGTGTTAGTTGCTGAGTTATGTCTGACTCTTTGTGACCCCATGGACTATAGTGCACCAGGCTCCTCTGTCTATGGAATTTCCCAGGCAAGAATATGGAGTGGGTAGCCATTCCCTTCTCCAGGTGATTTTCCTGACCCAGAGGTTAAATTTGGGTCTCCTGTGTTGCAGGCAGATTTTCTACTGACTGAGCCACCAGGGAAGCCTGTCTTTATAAATTACTCACTTTATTTTCATCTTTCTATTTCCTGTAATAGTTGTGCTTGTTATTTTAGTGAATCCTCAATTGTATTCTCTCTTAAAAGGATGAGTTTTTCTGGGCTTCTCTTGTGGCTCAGCTGGTAAAGAATCTGCCTACCTTGTGGGAGACCTGCATTCGATCCCTGGGTTGGGAAGTTCCCCTGGAGAAGGGAAAGGTTAACCACTCCAGTATTCTGGCCTGGAGAATTCTGTGGACTGTGTGCAGTGGCAAAGAGTCGGACATGACTGAACAACTTTCACTTTCACTTTTTTGGATAATAAGAGTAGGTTTGGTTTTGTCCAAGTGAAATCGACTGTGATTGTTTTCTCTGAGCCATGGCTGAATCTTTCCACCATACATAGATGTTCTATTGTGTTCTTAATTCTTTCTTGCATTACTTTTCTCCACCCATCTCTGCCATCAGTATCTTTTATTTTTCTTAACCTAATGTTATTGACAGCATAAATAAATTTGTATTGATTGTCCTTTGTTTGGGCTTCCCTGGTGACTCAGACAGTAAAGAATCTGTCTGCAATGCAGGAGACACAGGTTTGATCCCTGAGTTGGGAAGAGCTCCTGAAGAAGGAAATGGCAACCCACTCCAGTATTCTTGCCTGGGAAATCCCATGGACAGATGAGCCTGGCTGGCTACAGTCCATGGGGTCGCAAAGAGTCAGATATGACTGAGCAACTAACACACAAGCACACATCTTTTCTTCGGAGTAACCATTGTTTTGAGGGAGCATGTATTTGTTAAATTTCTTTTTCATCCTCAAGGAACTAAACCATCCTGGTACACACTTTAGTCCTTTTGAGGTTTTACTAAATTGTTGCAGTTATAATAAAATTAGAACCTCAGAAAATTGCTCCACATTTCCATGATCATGTTCAGATGCTTACTCATGTTTTCATTAAGGATGGGATCTATCCTTCTCAACAGGCATATTTACTGACAATTTTTGTTCCCTAAAGTTAGTATCAGGGAAGCTCAGGTGGCTCAGTGGTAAAGAACCAACCCAACAATGCAAGAGATGCAACAGACCCACCCTTGATCCCTGGGTTGAGAAGATCCCATGCAGAAGGAAATGGCAACCCACTCCAGTATTCTTGCCTGGGAAATCCCATGGACAGAGAAGCCTGGCAGTCTACAGTCCATGGGGGTGCAAAAAGTCAGACACAACTGAGTGACTAAGCAGCAAAGCAAATTTAGTATCAGATCCCCCTTTATCTCCCATCACTCCACTGAGGGTGATTCTGTCCTCACTTTGGTGTGAATTATGTTTGACTTTACAAGCCTGTCTTGCAGTGTTTTATTAAAGATAGAGATTTATGTGTTTGCTGTCTGGGGTAAGCTGAGTAATTAGTACTCAGAGAGTACTCAGAGAGATCTCAACATCCAAATCCTGAAGCTTAGTAAATATTCTACCTTCTGTGGCAAAAAAGCACTTTACACATGAGGTTATATCAAGAAAACAGATGTAGCAACTGTCATGGATTATCTGGGTCATCCCAAGAATCCTTATAAGGAGAAGGCAGGTGGGCCCATAGAAGTCCTGTTTGGAGTGATGCAGCCAAAAGCAATGAAGCCACCAGAAGCTGGAAGAGGCTAGGGGGCAATTCTTACCTGGAGCCTCTGGAAAAAAGTTTTGAAGACACTGTGACTTTAGCCCAATGAAACTTATTTTGAACTACTTCTTTCCAGAATTGTAGAGAATATATCTGTATTATGCAAGACACCAATCTAAGGTAATTTGTTACAGCAGAAATAGAAAACAAACTATTCTTGGTCTATATCATTTGGAGGCAAGGGTGTCCTGGTAGGTTCACTAAGTAGATATCAATAGGAAATAAATAGGCAGAGAATGTCCATCTATTTTAGGGGGGAAAAATCGACTATTTCTTCAATTATTTTCTTCCTTCCTTTCTTTTTCTTTCTTTCCTTTTTTTTTTAACTATTTAGGAGAAGGGAATAACAGAAGACAAGGTGATTGGATGGCATCCTTGACTCAATGGACATGAGTCTGAGCAAGCTCTGAGAAGTGGTAAAGGACAGGGAAGCCTGGCGTGATGCAGTCCATGGGGTCACAAAGAGTGAGACAGAAAATTTTTACTATTCTTGTTACTATTTACTCTCTTCTGTATTTTGATACTGTACTTTTGTTTATATAACCTAGATTTTTTTTATTATATATCCTGTATCTTAGTATTTTCTTGCAGGATTCTGCTTCTAGTATTATGAAATTAACTCAGCATGATACTATTCCTGCTGAGAATAACTGGAAAACAACAGATAACTTATAAAAAAGTCCATTATATGACATTAAAAAAAAATGAGTACAAACAGTACTAGAGGAATCAAGATCCAAGAGGGAAGGGAACTCCTTTTGACAGAGTTCCATTTTAATGTTATGGACAAGGAGGACTTTGAAGAGACTCTTTCTAAGTGATTATGCTGAAGACTTCATGTTTGGAGGAATTTGACGTGGAAGAGTGCACTATGAGAGCTCCTGTCAATCTGCATGGGTTTCCACAAATATCAGCTGGTAGTTTGGGCTATTGTTATGGTCTTATCTTACTGGGAAGGATAACAGAAGTAGGACAGCAAGTAAAAAGCTTAAACAGATTTCCTCCAACTGGTCTCTAAACACCATTGCAACTGGTTTCCTCATATTAGGATTCAGCTCAGCATTCATCCTGTAGAGAGAATTTTTAATTTGTTGTCGTCATTAATTCTAGAATTCCTTTTAATATGTATTTCTTTTGTTGGATTGTTGTTCAGTTATGTCTGATTCTTTGCGACCCCATGCACTGCAGCACACCAGGCCTCCCTGTCCTTTACCATCTCTCTGAGCTTGCTCAAACTCATATCCATTGAGTCAGTGATGCCACCCAACTATCTCATCCTCTGTTGCCCCCTTCTCCTCCTGCCTTCAATCTTTCCCAGCATCAGGGTCTTTTCTAATGAGTCAGTTCTTCACATCAAGTGGCCAGTGTATTGGAGCTTCAGCTTCAGCATCAATCCTCCTAAAGAATATACAGGATGGATATCCTTTAGGATTGACTGGTTTGATCTCCTTGCAGTGCAAGGGACTCTGCAAGAGTCTTCTCCAAATTCACAGATCACTCTCAAGAGTCTCAAGAGTCGAGTCAGTCTCAAGATCTAACTCTCAAAGAGTCAAATCAAAAGCATCAATTCTTTGGGTTCAGCCTTCTTTGTGGTCTAGCTCTCACATCCATACATGACTTCTGGAAAAACCATAGCTTTGACTAGATGGACGTTTGTTGGCAAAGTAATGTCTCTACTTTTTAATGTCTAGGTTTCTCATAGCTTTTCTTTCAAGAAGCAAGCATCTTTTCATTTCATGGCTATAGTCACTGTCTGCAGTGATTTTCAGTTCAGTTCAGTTGCTCAGTTGTGTCCAACTGTTTGCAGTGATTTTGGTGCCCCTCAAAATAAAGTTTGTCATTGTTTACATTGTTTCCCCACTTATTTGCCATGAAGTGATGGGGCTGGATGCCATGATCTTAGTTTTTTGAATATTGAGTTTTAAGCCAGCTTTTTCACTCTCCTCTTTCACCTTCATCAAGAGGCTCTTTAGTTCCTCTTCTCTTTCTACCATAAGAGTGGTATCATCTGCACATCTGAGGTTATTGATATTTCTCCTAGAAATCTTGATTCCAGCTTGTGCTTCCTCCAGCACAGCATTTCTCATGATGTACTCTGCATTGGAGTTAAACAAGCAGGATGACAGCCTTGACGTACTCCTTTCCCAATTTGGAACCACTCCATTTTTCCATGTCTGGTCTAACTATTGCTTTTATTTCTTTGGATAACATATTTTTATTTCATATATTTTTATTATACATTATATAAATTAAAATATTATAAGAAACTTATCACACACTTTGATCAATACAGGTGAGAAATCCCTTTAACATTTGAGATTATTCAGTAAAAGAGAGAGAGGTCAACATTTTCTACTTTCCTATTATTTTAATGTTTCAAGACAAAATTATTCCCTATTTTTATCTTTGCAGGAGAATGCTACTATAGAGCCAATAAAGTGATAAACTCAGGAAATTACCAAAAATAATAGCTTAAGAAATAGAGTCACAGATGTAGAAAATAAAATTATAGTTGCATGGAGGCGATAAATTGGGAGAACAGGATTGACATTTACACACTGCAGATGGTAAAGCATCTGCCTACAATGATGCAGACCCAGGTCTAATCCCTGGGTTAGGAAGATCTCCTGGAGAAGGAAATGGCAACCCACTCCAGTATTTTTGCCTGGAAAATCCCATGGCTACAGTCCATGGGGTCGCAAAGAGTCGGACACTACTGAGCGACTTCACCTTCACTTTCAAGCAGTTGTATAAAAAAAGAGTATATGACTATTTTAATTTTGAACAAAAAAATGTTAGTAATTCTTCTCTGCAGAATGTGCATCTAAAACATGCATGCTAGTAAATTAAAAAAATATATATATGCCAAGAGCAAATTAGATTAGCTAATAATCCAGTGTTTCCTCATGAAAACAATGTATACAGAAATTATGTATATTTACAATGCTAAGTTTTTGCTATAAGATCAAGTGCTTGCAATATATTTGATTTCTTAGGGCAATAAGACCTAAAGGAATTTCCTAAGGTCATCACATCCATTTTTCTGACTTAAGGTCTGCAACTACCCAAACAAAGCAATTAATCACACAGCCTGATTCTTATCTCACCAAAGGGAAAGACTAGCCTTGGAAAAAAATGCTATGAAGCCTCAAAGAACAACTGCAGATAGTTCACACTTTAATCCATGGGGCATTGGCTCCAGAACCCCACGTGGATTCCAAAACCCATTATCTGCTTAAATCACTTATGTAACATGGCATAATATTTACATATAATGTATACATACTCCTGTACTTTAAATCATCTCTAGATTACTTATATTACCTAATACAATGTAACTGCTGTGTAAATAGCTGTAAACACAATGTAAATACTTGGTATATTGCTGTGAGCACATAGGAAATTCACGCTTTGCCCTTTGAAACATGGATTTTTGTTCTGAGCACTTTCGATCTGTGGTTTACTGAATCCGTGAATGTAGAACCTGCAGATATGGTGAGCAGACTGTATATGACAGGGCATTAAAAAGTCAACAGTGTATGTAGTCACAAGTCCTCAGTTGCTGAGCTTGTTCTGACATCATAACATTTATTCTATAGTTTCTTGTGAATATTTCCTTTAGAGAGTGTCCTAAACGATGGTGTGATCATTCACCTAGAGCCAGACATCCTGGAATGTGAAGTAAAGTAGGCCGTAGGAAGCATCACTACAAAAAAAGCTAGTGGAAGTGATGGAATTCCAGTTGAGCTATTTCAAATCCTGAAAGATGACTCTGTGACTGTGCTGCATTCAATATGCCAACAAATTTGGAAACCTCAGCAGTGGCCACAGGACTGGAAAAGGTCAGTTTTCATTCCAATTCCAAAGAAAGGCAATGCCAAAGAATGCTCAAACTACCACACAATTGCACTCATCTCACACAGTAGTAAAGTAATGCTCAAAATTCTCCAAGCCAGGCTTCAGCAATTGAACTGTGAACATCCAGATGTTCAAGCTCATTTTAGAAAAGGCAGAGGAACCAGAGATCAAATTGCCAACATTGGCTGGATCATGGAAAAAGCAAGAGAGTTTCAGAAAAACATTTATTTCTGCTTTATTGACTACACCAAAGCCTTTGACTGTGTGGATCGCTACAAACTGTAGCAAAATTCTGAAAGAGATGGGAATACCAGACCACCTGACCTGTCTCTTGAGAGACCTATATGCAGGTCAAGAAGCAACAGTTAGAAATGGACATGGAACAACGGATTGGTTCCAAATAGGAAAAGGAGTACGTCAAGGCTATATATTGTCACCCTGCTTATTTAACTTCTATGCAGAGTACATCATGAGAAACGCGGGGCTGGAGGAAGCACAAGCTGGAATCAAGATTGCTGGGAGAAATATCAATAACCTCAGATATGCAGATGACACCAGCCTTATGGCAGAAAGTGAAGAACTAAAGAGCCTCTTGATGAAAGTGAAAGTGGAGAGTGAAAAAGTTGGCTTAAAACTCAACATTCAGAAAATGAAGATCATGGCATCTGGTCCCATCACTTCATGGGAAATAGACAGGGAAACACTGGAAACAATGGCTGACTTTATTTTTTTGGGCTCCAAAATCACTGCAGATGGTGACTGCAGCCATGAAATTAAAAGACGCTTACTGCTTGGAAGGAAAGTTATGACCAACCTAGACAGCATTTTAAAAAGCAGAGACGTTACTTTGCCAACAAAGGTCCATCTAGTCAAGGCTATGGTTTTTCCAGTGGTCATGTATGGATGTAAGAGTTGGACTATAAAGAAAGCTGAGCACCAAAGAATTGATGCTTTTAAACTGTGATGTTGGAGAAAACTCTTGAGAGTCCCTTGGACTGCGAGGAGGTCCAACCAGTCCATCCTAAAGGAGATAAGTCCTCAGTGTTCATTGGAAAGACTGATGTTGAAGCTGAAACTCCAATATTTTGGCCACCTGATGCGAAGAGCTGACTCATTGGAAAAGACCCTGATGCTGGGAAAGATTGAGGGCAGGAAGACATAGCTGGATGGCATCACTGACTCAATGGACATGGATTTGAGTAGACTCCAGGAGTTGATGATGGACAGGGAGGCCTGGCATGCTGCGTTTCATGGGATCACAAAGAGTTGGACACGACTGAGTGACTAAACTGAACTACTGCCATGGATACTCTTTACAGCACCATCAGTTCTTAAAATAATAATGACTATGGGAAAACTGGAGAAGGCAATGGCACCCCACTCCAGTACTCATGCCTGGAGAATCCCATGGACGGAGGAGCCTGTTAGGCTGCAGTCCATGGGGTCGCGAAGAGTCGGACATGACTGAGTGACTTCACTTTCACTTTTCACTTTCCTGCATTGGAGAAGGAAATGGCAACCCACTCCAATGTTCTTGCCTGGAGAATCCCTTGGATGGCGGGGCTTGGTGGGCTGCCGTCTATGGTGTCGCACAGAGTCGGACATGACTGAAGCGACTTAGCAGTTGCAGCAGCAGCAGCATGGGAAAACTATTGAGTATGGAAGAAAATCTCAGGGCTAGTGTTGTAAATTATTATAATAGGTTATTACACAGTCCTACAACCTCTGGTCATTGAACAGAGAAGTGAAATGGAGATGAGTATAGGGAACAGAAAGGAAGAAAACTCCATTTGGTGCACACACCCCCTCTGATTCCCACCCACCCCTGCCTTCCTGCCTCAGCTTCTCTTCCATCTCCCTCATACATAGAATTTCTTTTTAATAATAAAGGAACTAAAACATTCCAATCTTAAACTCTATTGCAACTGAATCAAATTATATACAATTTCACATCAAAAGTTAAAGGTTAATGAGTGATAGATTTTTAATAGCATAAAACCTTGGGATTTCTTTCCTTTATAAATTTGCAGCATGAACTTGCTGACCCTGCATTTATCCCTTGATAAGAAGAGACTTCAAAGACATTCCTAGTTTTTGAAATTCAGTCACTCTAGGGTGCAGATATCACCGTGGTTTAATGTCTAAGAAATATGAAGTGGAAATAAAGGAGAACTGGGAAGACTTTCTCTTGCTGATTGCCATAACTTTTTCCCTACCTTGTCAGATAGTGCCTGGGGCAAGCCAAGAGATAAAATAACCCATATTTTATCTTCATCCTACAGATTTAGTGTCCATGACTTGTCCTGCTCACAGCTGTCTTTTTTCTGGCTTTCTTCAATTTTTCTACATAATCATTTTTTCTACTTTCATTTAAAGGTATTTACATAATGATTTCTAAAGCAATTCTATAAGTGTTTTGACAAAACAGACTTTGGGAAGTTAAAACCATTCAAAAACTTTCTAAAAGAAAGTTTTTCAGTTGTAACATAATTTTAAAGTATAGAATTTGACCTTTACAAAATACAATGTAAGCAAAGCTCAATTACAGGAATTGGTGAAATGATGTTCAAAGAATCAGTGTAGGAGACAGTTTTGCAGAGGGATCTGTGACTAAAAGAAAATGTCAGGAAGATAAGTGACTGACATTGACCTCTGTCTGGAACAATCCTATTCTCACTTCTGGCACCTGCCATAATGATTTCCCTTATGATTTCTTTCAGAGCTTTAAGTAGAGAATGCTTTTTCTAGGTGGGGGAAATTAAAGTATAAATAGATGACAGTTAAAGAGAAATCATGTTTGCTTTCTTCTTGCAACTTTGGAAGAAAATTAATTATTTTCACTGATACAAAAGTCTGTTTCATATAGATCACCTATACTACTGGTAGAGAAAATGACCTCAGAGAGCACACCAATACTGGGAATACAGCAATGCTTAGCATTTTTTAAAGAAATAATGATGATTTTTCTCTAGCCCTTTTATTGTTCATTATAGTTTACAAGCATATATACATGTATATGTATGCATATATATGTACATATGAATGCACATACTCATTCACAAAAGGCAACCATCATGGACTAAATGACATGGATCACAGAAAACCCTTATAAAAATATTTCTTGTTAATAGTTGAGATTTTGATGAGCGGAGAATTCTTGCACACACAAATATCTGTATATGTATTATTGAGGTGCTGTGTGCTCAGTTGTTCAGTCATCTCCAGCTCTTTCCCACAACAAGGCCTGTAGCCTGCCAGACTGATCTGTCCATGGCTTTCTCCAGGCAAGAATACTGGAGTGGGTGACCATTCCCTATTCCAGGGGATCTTCCTGACCCAGGGATTGAACCCATGTCTCTTGTATCTCCTGCACTGGCAGGCAGGTTCTTTACCACTAGCACCACCTGGGAAGCTATTGATACTATCCATAAAATAGATAACTAATGAGAACCTACTATATACCATAGAAAACCACTCAGTGCTCTGTGGTGACTCAGATAGGAAGAAAATCCCAAAAAGAAAGGATATATGCAAACATATAGCTGATTCATTTTCTATAGAGAAGAAACTAAATTGTAAGACAACTATACTGCATAAAATTAGTAAGAATAAAATCATTTAAAGTGATTCACCATAAAAAATAACACAAAAATAAATATTGTCATGGATATTCTTATATAAGTTGAAACCATTTTCTAGAACTAGAAAAATCTAAAATTGGAGATGAATATACATGAGACAAATATGATGGTGTATGGGCTGAAGATCTACAAGACCTTTTAGAACTAACACCCAAAAAAGATGTCCTTTTCATTATAGGGGACTGGAATGCAAAAGTAGGAAGTCAAGAAACACCTGGAGTAACAGGCAAATTTGGCCTTGGAATACAGAATGAAGCAGGGCAAAGACTGATAGAGTTTTGCCAAGAAAATGCACTGGTCATAACAAACACCCTGTTCCAACAACACAAGAGAAGACTCTATATATGGACATCACCAGATGGTCAACACCGAAATCAGATTGATTATATTCTTTGCAGCCAAAGATGGAGAAGCTCTATACAGTAAGCAAAAACAAGACCAGGAGCTGACTATGGCTCAGACCATGAACTCCTTATTGCCAAATTCAGACTTAATTTGAAGAAAGTAGGGAAAATCACTAGACCATTCAGGTATGACCTAAATCGAATCCCTTATGATTATACAGTGGAAGTGAGAAATAGATTTAAGGACCTAGATCTGATAGATAGAGTGCCTGATGAACTATGGAATGAGGTTCGTGACATTGTACAGGAGACAGGGATCAAGACCATTCCCATAGAAAAGAAATGCAAAAAAGCAAAATGGCTGTCTGTGGAGGCCTTACAAATAGCTGTGAAAACAAGAGAAGTGAAAAGCAAAGGAAAAAAGGAAAGATATAAACATCTGAATGCAGAGCTCCAAAGAATAGCAAGAAGAGATAAGTAAGCTTTCTTCAGCGATCAATGCAAAGAAAAAGAGGAAAACAACAGAATGAGAAAGACTAGGAATCTCTTCAAGAAAATCAGAGATACCAAAGGAACATGTCATGCAAAGATGGGCTCGATAAAGGACAGAAATGGTATGGACCTAACAGAAGCAGAAGATATTAAGAAGAGATGGCAACAATACACAGAAGAACTGTACAAAAAAGATCTTCATGACCAAGATAATCACGATGGTGTGATCACTGACCTAGAGCCAGACATCCTGGAATGTGAAGTCAAGTGGGCCTTAGAAAGCATCACTACGAACAAAGCTAGTGGAGGTGATGGAATTCCAGTTGAGCTCTTCCAAATCCTGAAAGATGATGCTGTGAAAGTGCTGCACTCAATATGCCAGCAAATTTGGAAAAGTCAGCAGTGGCCACAGGACTGGAAAAGGTCAGTTTTCATTCCAATCCCAAAGAAAGGCAATGCCAAAGAATGCTCAAACTACCACACAATTGCACTCATCTCACACGCTAGTAAAGTAATGCTCAAAATTCTCCAAGCCAGGCTTCAGCAATATGTGAACCGTGAACTTCCTGATGTTCAAACTGGTTTGAGAAAAGGCAGAGGAACCAGAGATCAAATTGCCAACATCTGCTGGATCATGGAAAAAGCAAGAGAGTTCCAGAAAAACATCTATTTCTGCTTTATTGCCTATGCCAAAGCCTTTGACTGTGTGGATCACAATAAACTGTGGAAAATTCTGAAAGAGATGGAAATACCAGAACACCTGATCTGCCTCTTGAGAAATTTGTATGCAGATCAGGAAGCAACAGTTAGAACTGGACATGGAACAACAGACTGGTTGCAAATCGGGAAAGGAGTTTGTCAAGGCTGTATATTGTCATCCTGTTTATTTAACTTATATGCAGAGTAGATCATGAGAAACGCTGGACTGGAAGAAACACAAGCTGGAATCAAGATTGCCAGGAGAAATCTCAATAACCTCAGATATGCAGATGACACCACCCTTATGGCAGAAAGTGAAGAGGAACTC
Source organism: Bos mutus (assembly GCF_027580195.1). NCBI lineage: Eukaryota > Metazoa > Chordata > Mammalia > Artiodactyla > Bovidae > Bos > Bos mutus. The sequence continues at coordinate 76,027,246 of NC_091632.1, forward strand.
AAAAGCCTCTTGATGAAAGTGAAAGTGGAGAGTGAAAAAGTTGGCTTAAAGCTCAACATTCAGAAAACGAAGATCATGGCATCCGGTCCCACCACTTCATGTGAAATAGATGGGGAAACAGTGGAAACGATGTCAGACTTTTTCTGGGCTCCAAAATCACTGCAGATGGTGCCTGCAGCCATGAAATTAAAAGACGCTTACTCCTTGGAAGGAAAGTTATGTCCATCCTAGATAGCATATTCAAAAGCAGAGACATTACTTTTCCAACAAAGGTCCATCTAGTCAAGGCTACGGTTTTTCCTGTGGTCATGTATGGATGTGAGAGTTGGACTGTGAAGAAGGCTGAGCGCTGAAGAATTGATGCTTTTGAACTGTGGTGTTGGAGAAGACTCTTGAGAGTCCCTTGGACTGCAAGGAGATCCAACCAGTGCATTCTGAAGGAGATCAGCCCTGGGATTTCTTTGGAAGGAATGATGCTAAAGCTGAAACTCCAGTACTTTGGCCACCTCATGCGAAGAGTTGACTCATTGGAAAAGACTCTGATGCTGGGAGGGATTGGGGGCAGGAGGAGAAGGGGACGACAGAGGATGAGATGGCTGGATGGCATCACTGACTCGATGGACGTGAGTCTCAGTGAACTCCTGTAGTTGGTGATGGACAGGGAGGCCTGGCATGCTGCGATTCATGGGGTCGCAAAGAGTCGGACACGACTGAGCGACTGATGTGATCTGATCTTAGGATATGTCTTTAAAGAAGTTATTAAATCAGGTCGCTGGGCTGGGCCTTAACCCACTATGACTGGTGTCCACAGAAGGGGAGATTATGACCCAGGCACTCACAGAGAGACTATCATATGCGACACTGCATAAAGACCAGCATCTGCAAGCCAAAGAGAGAAATTCTTAGAGGAAACCAACCCTGGGTACACCTTGATCTTGAACTTCCAGCTTCCACAACGGTGACAAACTAGATTTCTGTTGTTTAAGGAACTCATTCTGTATACTTTGTTGTGGTAACTCTAGTATGCTAATACATATGAGATAAAACAAAAGAAAGAAAAAGGCTGGCATTTACTCATGTAAATGAAGCACATTTCCTTGTCTATATTCAAGGACAAATGATACATTAAAAAAAAAAAAATCACCCAAGTAAAAATGTCTTTAAAATACAAACATTAGACTACACTCAAATTTCCCTTTTCAACTTCTCTTTTATGACTTACACTACCTAGAAAATAATGAAAATAAATGTTTTTATCCATCATTAAAGGAAAAAAAAAAGTCTTCCCCTTGTCATTTCCTCTGTCATTAAGGCTCAGATGATGGAATGAACTTGGGGGTCTTTTGTAGAGCTGGCAAATTAGCAAAAAAACTGCTTAAAAGTTAAGAGGAGGGACTTCCCTTGTGCTCTAGCAGCTAAGACTGTGCACTCCCAATGCAGTAGGCCCAGGTTCGATCTCTGGTCAGAGAAGTAGATCTGACATTCTGCAACTAAAAGATCCTGCATAGCACAACTAAAGATCCCACAGCTCAGGCCTGGCATAGCCAAACAAAAAAAAAGAGACACTAAAAGCTCAGGCCTGGCATAATCAATCAAACAAACAAAAAGAGATACAAAAAAAAAAAAAAAAAACTTCAGGGGAAATAATTTGTAAAAAGACTTTGTTGATTGATTTCCCTTTATTTTAGCTTTTCTTCTCCTAGATCACTCTTTTCCATATTGGTTAACTCCCTATCTCACTGGTTACAGATCATCCCTTATCAGAGCTTTCACTAGCATCAGTGTCTAAAACCACCTTGTCACAATCTCTCACTCTGCCTTTCTTTTTTCTCTATGCAAAGAATTTTTATGAAGGAAAATGAAGCACCTCCTAACATGTCTACATATATGTTTCTTTGGGGGCTTCCCAGGTGACTTAGTAATCCGCCTGCAATGCAAGACATCTGGGTTTGATCCCTGGGTCAGAAAGGTTCCCTTGCGGAGGAAATAACAACCCACTCCAGCATTCTTGCCTGGGAAATCCCATGGACAGAGGAGCCTGGCAAGCTACAGTCCTTGGGTTCCCAAAGAGTCAGACACAACTTAGTAACTGAACAACAATGTTTCTTTGTGCCTTTTTTTTTTTTAACAGAAATGCACATTTCAGAAGGGCTTTGTTTTATTCATATAATCTATTAATAATAGAGATTTATTGAATGCTATTTTTATTTGATGTTATTAATTTGAAAGGGAAGAGCCCTGTGACTTGCAATAGTGACTCATTTCTACCTGGCTATTGGAAAGTCAAGCCCTGTTTGGTCTTTGGTGAAATGAATATGTATATTTCAGGCCCATCCAAAAAAGTGGGCAAAGCCAAAAATCTTTCCATAGGGTTTTGCCCTGATCATTGAGGACTCCAGAGTCAGGAAATTTGGTGATTAGAATTTGAATTGGCTTCTCTCAAACCACATGCCCACCCTTCCTACCAGGTCCCCACCTGGAAAATGTTGTAGTTTTTGGTTTGTCTTTTGTTCTAATAGAAAGAAAAATCAAAAGCAAAGAAAACATGGACTCAGAAAAATATCCTAAACAAAATATTTGATTAAAATGACAAAGGAAAACATAATAGAAAGTAAATTTGTTTAAATAGTGTCACAATATAATCTGATTTATATAATATTTAATATAATCTAATGTTTACAGAATTTGTTAATCTGACCTCCAGACTATTCAGAGGAATCCTCCTAAAAATGCATGTATGTTCATGTTCTTTCCTGTCGAAAATTCCTCAGAGAAGCCCATTGGTCTTTTTAAAGACCACATGTGCAATATTCTGTTCAAGGACCTAGCTAGAAACTGCTTCCTTAAATACCCATGTTCTGGCCTAACTATAAGTTTGATCTTGGACTGGTGAATTTACTTTTTTCTCTATTTGGAATTTCTGAGCTGCTTGACTAGTAATGTAAAATTGCTCCCTTCGGTGGTTAAAGTCTCTCACTAAAGCAGGGGCTGTGAGAATGAAAAGAGGGGAATAAATCTGGGTTTGTCTAAGTCCAGTGCTGTTTTTCAGCATGCATTTCAGCAGAATAATTCTATATCAGCACATCATTGCCTTAGGCCATAACTTGTGTGGCATTTTTCAGTGAGAGGGTTCAGTGTTTCCAAGACACCTAACACTTTTAAAACAGAGATGACAAATGCATGCAATTGTTCTTCAGACACTTGGGCACAGCAGTGTAAAATTTGGGGTAATCAAATCAGGAAACATAGCCTTAAAGCAATTTCCTCAGACTTGTGGTTATGAAGAGAGCAATATATTCTGGGATTCAACAAAGTGCTGGTGTGTGGTCTGTGGGTTCCTGCATAGTTAGCTGAGTTATCATCAGATTAGTGATCTGCTGCTTGCTTGGGCAAAACATGGGTGTGGCACTCCCTGCCGGGTGACGCTATGAAAGTGTGAAAACTATAAATAAAACAAAACAATATATTTTCCTTAAATCAAGTAGAACTTCATATTGTATATAAAACCATGATTCTAGCTTCCTACAGTATTAAGTATTTTAAAGTGACTATGAGGTTTATATAGAACTTTTAAATATACATTCTAATTTTATTATTCTCTTCAGAATTAAGAGGCAAGTACTGGAGAAGAATAGATGAATGCCCAGTTTTCCAGGAATCTAGGCTGTTTACTGAGGACAGGTGAATAATTAGAACAAGGCTAGTGTTTCTGACAGTTTATGCACAGATATCAGTATCTTTGATGCTAAATGCAGCACATTCCAAGAGTAAGTTCCCCCAGGAAACCTTTCCTTTGTTTTCTTGCCAAACTCAAGGTGGCTATGCTCTAAATAATACCAAATATACAAAGATTTTAAAAGTGCAAAATTTTCAACCCTGCATTGAAAGAGCCTGATGTAGCAGATTTTAGTACAGTTCCATTTCCACACTCTTCAGATCTTGCTTTGAAATTAAACAAATTTAACCAGCACAATTTATTGAAAAATATGTTCACATTGCATTTTCTAATGAAAGGTTGTTGCTGACCCACAAAAAGATACCCGGATTCTTGGCCTCCAGAGGAGAAGAATTCAATCCGGGGCCAGAAACGAGGCTTGATCGCTCAGAGCTTTTTGTGTAATAAAGTTTCATTAAAGTATAAAGGAGATAGAGAAAGCTTCTGACATAGGCATAGGGGCATAGTATCCCCCTGCTAGTCTTCAGCTGGATGTTATATAGTCACTAGCAGTTTGTTAATGAAAGAAAGGAATGTCTTAAAACTCAGAATGGCACCAAGCCCCTTATCCATAAGATATATTTTGGGATAATCTCAGCACCAGATGATTCATCCCAAGCCATAAAACGATTGACTTGAATATTGTAGAAGGGCAGATTACCATACAGATAGTTTCATTTACATAGATTAGGGGAACAATGTCCGAGTATAACATAATTGTTTGTCAAGTAGGTTCAGAGCCATTAGGCGGAACCGACTTGAAGACAGAGTCTGGGGTAAATGCATAGTACACAAGCATTTCCACAAGAAGAATGCATTGGTTAACTCAAGGTTTGAGAATAGTTAACTTCAGGTGAAACCAGGTGTCATTATGGCAACACAGTATTTTAGGAGAAACCTCCTTTTAAATTTGTAAAGAGAAGGGGAAAAAAAATATCGCTAGTTTGTTTCCTCCTGCCGCTTAAGAGAGATAAAAATGTCTGATGCTTGCAGCCTATTTCCTCTGTTTAAAGACCCCTGGCCTTCCTGCCTGTTAACCTCTCACTAAAGCATATGTTTCTAATTTGGCTTGCCTTGTTTAAAAGGGGAGAAAATACATTAAGAGTTAAAAGAGGTGATTATCCTAAAAATGCACCAGAATCTCTCAAAATTATAGAGCAAAGTAAAATGGGGCCTCATGGGAAAATCCTTCCATCTCTCTTTTTCTGCCTGGGGTATGTGGCCTACATGCTCTGCTTCCCTGTCCCCGGTTCACTTCAGTGTCTCTGCAGACTGCACACTCCACTCATCCTCATTCAGCTTTCAGGGGACAAGTGATATTTCTCTCCCTAGACGGCAGCCTTACATCTGCCTACTCTTCTAGTTCTCACGGTTTAACAACTGAGTTCCTATAGTATCCCATTTCCGAAATCTCATTTCAGAGAATCCACTTGGCCTGCCTTGACCTGATTTAATGAGCTCTGGGCAGAGTCCAGGGTCATCTGGTCATCTGGTCCAGAGCAAGGGCCAAGCTTGAAGGCAGGCATAGAAAGCATTGGTACTGGGGGGTATATAAAACATTTTACACTAAAATTATAATGCACATTCATCAGATATATGTAAATTATATGGATACTAGAGAAGAAAGCTTATCTTAAAGGGTCCATGATGTTAGGTGATAATTGGTGCTTGTTATTAAAGAGTGTGGGAGAAACTTGATAGGAATTCTACTACTTGCAACAGGATCTGACTATAATCTGTTATTTCAGTCAGCAAATATTTGTTGATCACTTGCTATTTACCACATGATGAGACAGTAAGAATAAGCCATGAAGGGACAAATGAGCATGTTTCAGCAGAGGCAGCAACCAGAGATTTTGCTGAAAAGTTAGGAGCGGTGATGCCAGGATATCAACTGCAGGTGCTGTTCTTCCTGTTAGCTACCTGTTAGCTGGAGACAGTACTGATTTGAAAACTGTCCAACACCTGCAACTTTACATAAATATTTACATATCAGTTCCTTTTTCTTTTTACAACTCATAGATTTGGGCTTCTCTGATGGCTCGGGGGTAAAGAATTCACTTGTAACTTAGGAGACGCAGGTTCAGTCCTTGGGCCGGGAAGATGCCACTTACGGCAGAGTAGCTAAGCCCCTGCACCCACAACTACTGAGCCTGTGTTCCAGAGCCCAGGAGTTGCAACTTCTGAGCCCTCATGCCACAAGTATTGAAGCTCTCAAGTCCTAGAGCCCATGCTCTGCAACAAGAGAAGCCATGCAATAGGAAGCCTGTGCATTGCAACTAGAGATTAGCCCCTGCTCACCAAAACTAAACAAAAGCCCCCACAGCAACTAAGACCCACCACAGCCACAAATAAATAAAATTATTTTTAAAACCTCATAGATTTTCAGATGATATAAATACATATATCACTCAGCTATATTTTAGCTGGTATTGAAAATTTTAAATATCTGTTTAAAAACATCAGGATGAAAATAATGATCTGTAATTAAATTCTTTCTTCTCCTATTTACCAAGATAACCTCAAATGAGTTACTATCTCACAGTAGTTCTCATTGCTCAATTCAAAAAATATATGGAATAATAAGTTAATTCACTCTAATTGAGAAAATTATAACCCATTTAATACACTAGCTATATTTGAATGATGTGCTAAATTGAATTTAAAATCACCACCAACAAAGCCATCACTTACCAGTGATAAAATGTTAGATAAAGTACTCTTTTGAATATTGTTTCAAGTTGTATTCGGAGCTTATATTTAACCCATATTTTGACAAACATGGTCATTCATGTCTTTTCTTAATATAGAATTATTTTAAAAAATGATACATTGAAAAATTCAAAACTTATCCCATTTGGTCTTCCTTAGAACAAAGTTTTAAACTTCATAAAATAATTGCAATTTTCTTAAGGGAGATTATCTGAGATATCGTATCTGGCCTACTTTTAACAAGAATAATCTATGTCAGCTAAAGTAATATAGATTTTTATTACAGTTGAAGTACCAACATAATAATGAGAGTTAACTGAAAATTAATTCAATATTTTCAAATTTGTTACAATATCTTGAAATACTGTAAAATTTGATATTAATTTGTATACATTTCCTAAAATACAAACCTCAGGTTTTTGTTGCAATGGATGTATCAACTGACTGATATGTTTATCTTCAGTTCAAACATTAACTGGCCATTGAAAATAATCAGTGGGAAAAATACAATTGTTTTAATTTACTCAGGAAAATAGATCTTTCTAAAGTATGGTAACAGGGAGGGAGGCACAAAGGAGGGGACACAGGTATACTTATGGCTGATTCATGGTGATGTATGGCATAAACTAACACAATATTGTAAAACAATTATCCTCCAATTAAAAATGTAAAAAAAGAAATAATAAACTATGGTAATGATTGATCATGATTGAGAAATTCACTTTTAAAATCTGCTGTGTATGAATTTTTCAATATCCACCATGGATCGTATTTAACTCATCACAGATTATTGACATTAAGTTAGTAATTTAAAGGTTTAAGTTTGAAAAGCTAACTGCATGCAATCTTAAAATAGTTGTTCATCTTAGAGTTCAAGATGATGTAATGTGAACCATAAAAATACTAAGCTAGGGAAATAATGGACTTCCCCAGTGGCTCAGGGGTTAAAAAAATTCCACCTACAATGCAGGGAACACAGGAGATGTGGGCTCGATCCCTGGATTGGGAAGATCCCCTAGAGTAGGGCACGGCAATCCATTCATGTATTCTTGCCTGGAGAATCCCATGGACAGAGCAACCTGGCAGGCTACCGTCCATGGAGTTGCAAACAGTCAGACACCATGGAAGCAACTGAGCGCGCACACAGGGAAACATTGCATCTTTGTGAAAAATGCCATTTAAATAAACACACCATGGGATAAAGCTCAAAATGTTATAGAGAGCAATAATAGCTTCAAAGCCAACTCACATTTTAAGAAATATTATGTTAGACATGATTTAGAATATAGAGTGTGCAAAGAATAAAAATATTACGTTTGAATTGATCTGAATTCCACTTAAAGGTTCAGGCAATCATTCTCTACTTAAACTCCATTTGAGTAGGTTGTTAATTTTTTTCAATGGAAAATAATATACAAAAACTTTGTTTATATATATACATATTTGTGTATTGGTAATTAATGATCCTCCATGACACAGTCATGTCCTGAGTCCACTGTTTATTAGTGGGCTTGTGGGATATGATATGTTGCCTTTTTCTTGGTCTGCTTTACTCTCAATCATTGTTCATTTATAACCCTTTTGGCCAAGGAAAAAAACTGTATTGATAGTTCTGAGAAAGCACAGTATTTCAAAGAAAAATAACCCATGACCTTAAAACTCTAAATGGGAAAGAAAATTGGCCAGAATTTAATCAGTCACAGGGTTCACAGGCTTTCTTTTTTCTAAAATTGAACTTACTTTAATTATTTTCTTTAATAGATTTATAGGAATATGTGAGTCCCTCCTGATAATGCTGTATTGAATGATATTAAAGAAGGGAAAAATTCTACACACAAAATAAAAGTGTTATAATAGATGGTCATGGAGTTTATAATCTATTGTGGCTGTTTCCATAGTGATTTCAGAGAGAGAAATACTGTGTGCTACCCAGTATAACTTCTATCACACTTAGAGAGACACACCTTTAATGAAATGAGATTATTTTAATGGATCTCAGGCTGACCTACTTCTACTGTTTTATTTAGGTTTCCTGCTTTTTGTATAGTGTATTCATAACCATAATCTTATTGAATGATGTTAAAATATTGTTCTTTAATTATTTGACACTTTATGAACACCTCCAGAGATTTAAACATATAACATTTGAATTTATTAGTTTCAGTAGTCATTCTACCTATGCTCTATCAAGCATCCCTTTTTACCTAAAATAGTGCCTGGAGCATAGAAATTGCTAAGAAAGACACACACAGAGGATCACAAATGTACTCATTTAATAAAGAATGTATCCATATTGAACTTCCTTCACCCTTCATTCAGGAATAATGTAAGAGCAAGTGGGCTGTTTGATATGATCACGAGTCTGAACATTTAGTCCCCTTTATCATGGCCGCATTTCAAACCTTGTATGTTAAAATGAAGATACATCTCTGAATTCTACCTACTGCAGCAATATTTCACCTTTGGTAGAGTTTCTGAGAAAAGGTTAAAAAAGAAAGATCATATTGCTGTTTATTGTTGTGTTGTGATTTTACATGTCTTTTTCACTCAAATTTCACACCTCTGAAAGAAGATTACAAGTATTGGTACTAAGACTCCCATTCCAGATTGTAATAATTTCTCCAGTTCTTCCAGAACAGCTTAAAGGTAAGGATACTGAAGTGTATACTAAGCGATTATTATTTATAAGTTGAGTCTGCACAGCTTGAAGCAGCTCCTTGCAGGACACCATGCTCAGCAGGAAGCTCCTTTTTCTTGTCACTTTAGGAAAGAAAAATTGTAACTAACTTTTAAACCAGGTACCTCTATGCTCTACTCATCTCCAGCCCAAGGACACTGTTCAAATCTTATAATCACACAATGTCTTGCCTAGCTTGTTAGTTGTTTCAGTAGCTCAGAGAAGTAGAGTGAAGAGTAAGTAATTGACAGATGACCAGATCTCTTCTCTAGCTTCCCCTTCAGCAATCTCCTGAATGAACTGTGTGATCAACCTGTGTGAACAAGGTAACATCTAGAGGAAGATCAAGAGGAGTCCACAAGCCTGCACACAGTGGAGAATGGCAACAACTCAACCCCTCATCTCAGTGATTAACTGGCATGACTTCTCTGTTTACCTTAAGAATTTTCATAACTGAGGAGAATCTCCAGAGGTGATTTTCGGGGAACACTGAGTCCACCATCTCCCCAGATTTCTGGCATTCTGACCAAAGTCATTTTTATTTTGCTACCCACATTTGAGAGTATTGATTTTGAAAATGGTAAGAAGAGGGGCCCCCAATTCAATAACGCTGCCAATGAAATTTGTTAATAAAGAAAACACATGTGAAACATTGGGCTGAGATGTGAATGTCATAGAAGAGAGCATTTCACTCAGGAAAGAAAAGTCTGGGCAGCTGATAGTAATACTGGATAAGCAGGAGTTGGGATGAAAAGGTATGGATATAAGCAGCAGCCACATCATGAATGGTCTTCTAGGTAGTGACAGGCTATTATTATTTTTCATAATCAAGATGAATTGCCACTGGGTAGTTATAATTGTGTCTGGGGTTAAGGGAGGGAGTAATGATGGTAAAATAAAAACAAAGAAAAAACTTCTAAGAACAATCCAGAATAAAAGATGAAAAATGCCTAGAATAATCTTGAACCTGTGGAGAAGTGGTGAAGGAGGGGGTGATGATCATAAAAGAGAAATAAAGAAAAAAAAAAAAACTTCCAGAAATAACCCAGAATAAAGGATGAAAAATGTCTAGAATAATCTTGAATCTGTGGAGAAGTGGTGAAGGAGCAGGTGATGATGATAAAAGAGAAATAAAGAAAATAAATTAAATTTAAAAAATAAATAAAGATTAACAAAAAAAAAAAAAAAAAACCAAAAAACTTCTAGAAATAACCCAGAATAAACGATGAAAAATGTCTAGAATACTCTTGGACATGTAAAGAACTGGTAAGATTTGGAAAACCTGTGGGTTTATGAAAAGAAACCTGATGATCTGGATGTAGGTTCCACAAAAAAGAGAAGAATCAGTGATGACTTCTTGAGTTTGAGACCGATTAACTCAAACTGTGAAAGGTTTCACTAGGACTCCTAGTGCTACCATATGCTAATTGAACTCTATAGCTCAAGAATTCTATAAAGTTATCTTTATAAGGACATTCTTTAGAATATACTGTTATAAGTTTTAGCCACTGGATATCAGCTTTGGGAATAGAAGCCTATGTGAATAGGTGGTGAGGTGAACAAGCTTGCAAAAGGACTCAGAAACATGACAGTAGATAGAATCAAGCACACAAGATATGAACATTCTGCATACCACGTGGACACTATTTGAAGGTACCCTTAAAATAAGTAAATAAATGTTGATAATGAAAATGCTGATTGCTTTAATTTTCAATAACCAATTTATATACAATGCATATTTGAAGTCATAAATTAGATTGCAGCTCTTATTGGTTTATTTATTTATTTATTCTCTTCCTTTTTGGTTTTTCACCTTACTAGAAAACCCTAACTTGTGATGGAAAGTTGTTGGGAATGGCATCATTTGTTTTTTGTTTGGTGGCTGTGACAATATTTCTGGAATATTTGAATCAATCCTGAACCCATAACTTAAGAAGTGACTTCCAATTAAATACTATATTTATTAAAACAGATAAATACATTCTATAAAATAAAATATATAGTTCATCAAGGTTGTAAATCTTTTAAGCAGTGATGCTTAATGTATCATTATTGAAATTATCCATTTAACATTTAATGAAAAAAGATTCCCTTTTGTAATCCTTGCTTTTATTTATGTCTCTTCTTCCATACTTTTACTTGATCAATCCTGTAGCTTCTCTGATGTAAAAGCTATTACAAATGATATTGAAATACAGAGAAGAGTTTATGTATACCTATAGGTACCTATATGTACCTATATATACACCTATGGCTGATTCATGTTGAGGTTTGACAGAAAACAGCAAAATTCTGTAAAGCAATTATCCTTCATTTAAAAAACACATTAATTAGTTAAAAAGAAGAAAAAATAAAGACAACTCATTTGTAAAAAAAAAGTGAAGAGTTTATGTGGAAGGTGAAGGAAATTAATGTAGACAAATCTGTGAATATTTACTTTAAAATCAATATGAAAAGCCTGGTAATGGCAAAAGAATGAAATGCAAGAGGCTGTTCCTTTTTGATTTCTTAGGTTGTGATTTGACTACGATTAGGTTAGGTGATTTTAAAGCATATCTGTGTGTGCAACTGCATATTGCACTAGATTATTCAGAAAAAAAGTGATAATAACACAGTGATGCATGGCTGTTAAATTAAAATAATTATGAATGAACTGGAATTTGAAAAGAGAGGTACATGTCTCAATTTACTAAAGTGAAAAAGGTAATGTATGAACAGATTAAATTTGTGGATTTGGTGGTGAAAAACAAAAAAGATTTAAGTGAAATTCAAGAAAGATCAGCTGAGATAAAGGGAAGGGGAGGAGGGTAGTAATTAAGAGAGAGAAAAGAGAAATTCTTAACTTGTAGTGGCAGGCAGAGTTGATTTGTTGCAATGATGAGACTTTAATTTCCAATAAAATATTTGGTCATTTGAATGATTTTGCTTTGTATAAATACATAAGTGGGAGACAGTATACTTGGTAATAGGAATTATTGAAAGTTTTAGAATGAAATGTTGGCTTCCACTTTTGATTTTCTTCCATCTCTAAAAATGTACAACTTTATTAAATCTATATAAAAATATCCAAAGGAGAACAAGGTTTTTCTCCAGTATAATTTTCCCTGTTTTTTTTTTTTTTTAAGTAGAATTTATTTATAAAGCTTTCAGTTTTGGTCATAAAACAGTAAGCATTATTGGTCTTGCCTTCCCACTAATGTATATATGATCAGAGTTTCAAAAAATGAGATGAGAGAAACAATAGAACAGAAAAAAAAATGGAAAAAGTGTTGATAGAAATCTCTACAAATGCTGTTAAACTGTCAGTATACATTAATATATTCAAGAAATTCAACAAATCATAAGTATAATACAGAAAAAATATGAAATATAGGCTCATCATGATACAATTACTAAAAACCAGTGGTAAAGAGAAAGTGTTAAAGGAAGCTAGAGGAAAAAAACACCTACATGCAGAAGATCAGCTACATAAATGACATTAGAATACTCATCAGAAACAATGGAGTTCTGAAAACACTGAAATAACATCCTTAAATTGCTGAAAGGAGAAAATAACTTCAACAAGATTTTTGTATTTGATACAAATATTCACTGAAGAAGGCAAAACAAGATGCTTCCTGATAAGTAAAACTGAGATCCTACTTTGTCAGTGAAGTGAAAGTGTGAAAGTGAAAGTTGCTCAGTCGTGTCTGATTCTTTGAGAACCTGTGGACTTTCAGTCCATTCAGGCCACTATTTAGTCCATTCAGGCCACTATTCAGGCCAGAATCCTGGAGTGGGTAGCCTTTTCCTTCTCCAGGGGATCTTCCCAACTCAGGGATGGAACTCAGGACTCCTACATTCTTTACCAGTTGAGCCACAAGGGAAGCTCAGGAATTTTGGGGTGGGTAGCCTATCCCTTCTCCAGGAGATCTTCCCGACCCAGGAATCTAACCAGGGTCTCTTGCATTGCAGTCGGATTCTTTACCAAGTGAACTATCAAGGAAGCCTGGATTTGCCAGTAAACCTGGTCTACAAAATAGGAATAGTGTTTGAGGCTGGTAGAAATTACATCTGATCCATACTAAAGAAATGAAGAACAACAGTAAATACATGATTAAATATAAACATATTTTTCTTGTTTTAACTTCTTTAAAAGTAAAAAAAAAAAAGAAGTAGTTTAAAAAATCTGTGAAGTATTAATTTTGTGGTGAATGCTAGATTCTAAACAAGTTGTAGATACATTTATTACATATAAATAAACTGTATTTACATGCAATAAATATGTTAAATTGGCCAGAAGTTATGATAAAACATTGAAAAAATGTACTGGATTGCTCAAATAATTAGTCTGTAAACAAACAACTAGAATACAGATTCCGTAATTTTGAAGATCTGCAATTTTTATGGTTATTAATTCTTATTTTATAACAGTTTGTGTTGATGGTTGACTTGAGTTTTAAAAAGAAGCACCTGACAGAATACAATCACATTTACTGATGCATAAAAAAGTAATTCCAGTTTTTTCTGATCAAAGCGTGGGTAGCTGGGAAGGGGAAGAAGGAAACGTGAGCAGGAAAAAGAATCAAACACACTATCCCCTATGAGGGCAGCAGTCCCACCGATTACAGATTATAGCTGGAGGAACAAAGAGGCAAGTGATGCATCTCAGTGAAGAGTGCAGTTTTAGTTAATATATTGAAGTGCTATTTAAGCTGCTGAAACCAAGGTGGGCTTGATGAATGAAATTATCATAGGGCCATCTATTAAATACAAGCTACCAGAGATGCTCTGGGCTTTGCCAGAGTTTTTATTTAGTTACAAAAAAAAAAAAAAAAAATCATTCCTTGCTCTGCAAATATTAAGGAGAAAGTGTAGGAGAGAAATAAAATTATTTATATTATGTCCCCATATTGTCTTTGTTCAAACCACAGATTACAGCCCATTAACACATTTTCCCCACAACTTCCATATAGCCAGAGGCATTCATTGAGGTATTCATAATAATAATGCCTTTCTTGGATTTATACAAGTTTCAGTGAAAATAGTGTTCAAGTTTTATAATCCGAACTTTGGGATGAATTATCTAAACTAGTTTGCATGTGTGCTTATCACTCAATCATTGCAACTCCATGGACTATAGCTTGCCAGGTTCCTCTGTCCATGGTATTCTTCAGAAAGAATACTGGAGTGGGTTGCTATTTTCTTCTCCAGGGCATCTTCTTGACCCAGGTATAGAACCCAGGTCTCCTACATTGCAGGTGGACTATTTACCATCTGAGCTACAAGGGAAGCCTTCAGTTTACTCATATGCAAACAGTATGGCAATAAGTACCTTACAGGGTTGAAATGAGGTTTGTATAATTAACCCAAAAGAATGAATACACCTTGATCATTTAGTATATACTGTAGTCACTGTGTGACTATCAGTTCAGTTCAGTCTCTCAGTCATGTCCAACTCTTTGAGACCCCATGAACAGCAGCACACCTCCCTGTCCATAACCAGCTCCTGGAGTTCGCTCAGACTCACGTCCATCGAGTCAGTGATGCCATCCAGCCATCTCATCCTCTGTCGTCCCTTCTCCTCCTGCTCCCAATCCCTCCCAGCATTAGAGTTTTTTTCCAATGAGTCAACTCTTCGCATGAGGTGGCCAAAGTACTGGAGTTTCAGCTTTAGCATCATTCCTTCCAAAGAAATCCCAGGGCTGATCTCCTTCAGAATGCACTGGTTGGATCTCCTTGCAGTCCAAGGGACTCTCAAGAGTCTTCTCCAACACTACAGTTCAAAAGCATCAATTCTTCGGTGCTCAGCTTTCTTCACAGTCCAACTCTCACATCCATACATGACCACAGGAAAAACCGTAGCCTTGACTAGATGGACCTTTGTTGGCAAAGTAATGTCTCTGCTTTAATATGCTATCTAGGTTGGTCATAACTTTCCTTCCAATGAGTAAGTGTCTTTTAATTTTATGGCTGCAGTCACCATCTGCAGTGATTTTGGCTATAATTTATCTCAAAATCAGTATTCTTTAAATCATTGCCTTGAATTGCTTAGATTTGTATGGAAGAAATAATATAAAATGAACTTCAGTTTTACTTTATGCTCAAATTTTGCTTAATTACTGAGGCTTTTGACTAATTAATCAAGAAAAAGAAATTTTAGAATGTGAGAATATAGTCTATTAAATATCAAATGATTATATACATTGCTTGGTATATTTTTAAAGTCATGAGTTCACTAAGTGTATCTTTATCAAAATCATATGTAAAACAGGAATTTGCTGTATGGCTCAGGAAACTCAAACAGGGGCTAGGTATCAACCTAGAGGGGTGGGATGTGAGAGAGATAAGAGGGAGGTTCAAAAGGGAGGGGATATATGTATACCTATGGCTGATTCATGTTGAGGTTTGACAGTAAAGAGCAAAATTCTGTAATGCAATTATTCTTTAATAAAAAATTAATAAATTAAAAAACAAAGGAAAATTATTTTAAAATCCATGGTGATAGTTATAAAAGATAAATATGAAATTGAACAAAAATTTTAAAAATAATTTATTGAGGCAAAATCCACATAACCTAATAGTCATCATTTTAAAGGGAATAATTCCATGGGAGAGGTGTGGCCAAGATGGTGGGGCAGGAAGACTCTGAGCACATCTGCTCCCAAAGGCACAGAATTACAACTATTTACAGAGCAAACTGTTGATAAAAACAACCTGAAGTCTCACAGATTTTCCCCAACTAAAGAAATAAAGAAGGGACTGCAGTAAGACAAGTAGGAGAAGCAGAGATATGGTAGAGGTTAAGACCCACATCCTTGAGAAGGATAATCAAAATTACGGATGCTGCTCCCAAGGAGCAAGGGGTCTAAGCCCCATGTTGGACTTTCCAGCCTGGAGATCCTGCCTCAGAGTCAATAGCTCCCAGAACATCTGGGTTTAAGGACAGTGGGGCTGGTGTATTGGAGAGCAGAAGGGTTACAGGAGAAGATTGCCCCTAAAGGGCATGAACAGAATCTCACATGCTCCAAAACCAGCACAGAGGCAGTAATCTGAAAAAAGCCTGAGTTAGACCCACCTGCTGATCTTGAAGAGCCTTCTGGAGAGACTAGAGACAAGTGGGAATATCCAGGGTGGAGGGCACAGATGCTGGCAGTAGCCATTTTTGGAAACTTGTTCTACCATGAGGACACTGGTGAAGGCAAGTGCCACTTTTGAGTCCTCCCTCTAGTCAGTTAGTACTGGCACTTACCTGCCCACTAGTCTGTCACCACAAGCCCCAGGAGCACTCCCATGCTGAGCACACAGCTATGTGGGGACTCACTCCACCTACCAGTGAGGGAACACCAGCCTCTGAACCCACACGTCCTGTAGCCAGCCTCCTCGGTACCCATCCCTGCCACCAGTGGGCTGGCACAAGCCCTGGACCTCCTGGGCCATGAATTATAAACCGCCAGAACCTGACCCTGACCACTTGAAGGATGTCGTCTTCCACAAGAGACAAAGCTGAAAGCCAACGGGGCAGGGGCCAGACCCACCTACAAACGCATCCACAGTTGTTTGCTCTATCACAACAGAAGGGCACATGCAGCCCACACAGGAAGCAACACTAGAGCACACAGATCTGGCAACCAGAGGGGAGTGTGCATGCACTGTCGGTGGGAATTCAAATCGGTGTAGCTTCTGCAGAACGTAGTTGAAGTTTCCCTAGAATATTAAAATAGAGTTACCATATGATCCAATAATTCTACTTCTGGGTACTTTTTCAAAGGAAACAAAAACACTAATTAGAAAATATATATATTTCTTTCCCATGTTCATTGCAACACTACTTACAATAGCCAATACATGGAAGCAAGCTAAGTATCAACAGATAGATGGAAGGATAAAGAAAGAGGATAGATGAATGGATAAGAATATTATTCAGCAATAAAAAGGAATGGAATCTTTCCATTTATGACAGCATGAATGGACCAAGAGGGTAATGTGCTAAGTGAAATGTCAGAAAAAGACAAACACCATATGTCTCATAGGTATAAGAGCAAAGCAAATGAACAAACATAACAAAACAGAAACAGACTCATATATGCAGAAAACAAACAGCAGTTGCCAGAAAGGAGGGGGTAAAGGAATTTCTAAAAAATTTTAAAAAGGTAACTCTGTGAGGTAATGAATACTAATTTGATTTTGGTGATCATTTCATGACTTATATTTACATAAAACCATCATGTTGTACACCTTAAATATATACAATTTTTGCCAGTCATACCTCAATAAAGTTGAAAAAAGGAAAAAAGTAAAGTGAATATCTCATGGCTTTTTGTTCATCCACAATATTGTCCAACCACTATCCCATATGTACTTAGTATTTCTCACAAAATCTTGATTTATTTGAACTATATAGTAGTCTATCTTCAATAGAATAATTTTAGAATTTAAACAGCAAGGAGAAAATTATGTTAAATCATGAATTAAGATATGTTTCATAAATATTTATTCTATCTATCATAACATTCTTATTAATATGTAGTAGCAATTTATTTTAATTTTAAAGTAGATTAATTATATGCAATCATTCAATGTAAAGAAGTGTTTGCTCATGAAAAATATTTAAACATAAAATAAAAATGAATTTAGAAGTGAATCCCTTGCATGTTATATCTATGGTTAGAAATATTAGCATATACTTCAAATTTAAGATCAAATTCAATCATCATTCTATTTACTCTAAAATATGGCATGTGAAGTTTTATTTCCAATGCATTCTGAATTCAATGACTTTTGTTGCCTGTGCAAGGTGTGATTTCATTCTTGATATATTTTCTCTTTCAGTAGCTGAGAAATTTGCCTAAGGGAAATCAAATGTTGAGGGGAAGCTACCCAGGGATATCTGCTTTTGTAGAACAATGACTTGAGTACAATTGATTATAAATTTGGAATAAAGGAGTTAAGAAATAAAAACAAATTGGGGGTTAAAGGCTTATGTTGGTGGTAGGTGTGCTTGCTTAGGAAGTTGGTGTTTTCTGGCATTGGGTACAGGATTTCACTGTTGGTTTTTTATTATTATGTCTTTTGCTTTGGCTGTTGTTGCTGTCGAATGTGATGAAAAGATTATGGAGAAAGAGATAACAGATAATAACAAAGTAGGGGGAAAATAGGGGTTCTGGATATCAGGAATGTTATAAGCTTGGAAAATGAACTAAGGACAACTGAATAGAAAGAAAGAAAGAGCTAAATTCTAGGTGGTCTCTAACCAATCATACATTATATAATTTCCATACAATTTAAGAAGTGAAGCTATAATTCAAGCAATGGATAAAATTAAACAGGACTTGAAGGTGAGTCCCTCTTTTGCTGTATATAAGTATCTTAAACTAGGGCATCCTCTAGATGAGAAAACAATATAAATTTTAAAAAATATCAGAACTCCAAACCAGACCACTACATAGCATACACTTTTAAATTATAGTTTACTAAATATGGGAATACATTCTAAAATTAAGGGCAGCTATAGAAAAACTCACTACAAATAGTTGAAAAACTCTTCTAGCAACCTGCAATGTTAACTGCTGAATAAAGGACATTTTAAAATTTAGTCTATGTTTACACACTTAGCACACTTCCTAGGAATAATAATGCAATTGTTATGTTTTTTAAACAAAACTGAAGATAACTTTAATTTATTATAATCAAGTCAAGTGTTGCTGCTTTTTAAGCATTATTATGTAACTGGTTGTTCATTCTGCATTTTCTTATTGTGTAGAATAAAAAAGTGTATTCTTTGGGTGAGTGAATTTTGCTTAGAGACAAATTTCTTACTGAAGCAAAATTAAACTCTGCCTACTCAGCAAAATCTGTTTATTCTATTGCTGGGATAAGTGACCCACAATTCTAACTTTGATTTCACCAAAGTTCTTGTGACTTAAAAATGTTCTAAATGTTATTTAATTAATCTGAATATTTTAAATAGTATATGCTCAGTTGTCTGACTCTTTGCAATCCCA
Organism: Bos mutus; assembly: GCF_027580195.1. NCBI lineage: Eukaryota > Metazoa > Chordata > Mammalia > Artiodactyla > Bovidae > Bos > Bos mutus. Next base: position 76,046,333 of record NC_091632.1, read on the forward strand.
TGGGCTGTAGCCTGTCAGGCTCTTTTGTCCATGAGATTTTCCAGGCAAGAGTATTAGAGTTGGTTGCCATTTTCTCCTCCAGGGGATCTTCGCTACACAAGTATAGGACTCTTGTCTCTTCTGTCTCCTGCATTCTCAAGCAGGTTCTTAAATAGTAGAGGTACATTTGTTTTGCTAACATGAATAAAATCATGTCCTAAATAATATTTTTAGAAAATTACTTTTATCATTTGACATGATCATGGTAAATTTCCAGGAGTATACCTAAAAATCTCATAGCTCATATTTTAATGATATTATAGTATTTTACTTCTTTATATTATTTCACCTAATTTTAATTTTTTCCTTATGTGAATCTTATCTATACAAGTGCACACACATACATATACATAAGCTTCCCTCACACACTGACATAATTAGCTTATATATTTTCTCTGAGTATTATCCTTCATATGGTGGAATTTTTCACATATATTCACATCTCAGTAGTTATTGTTGATACATAGAAAGCAATTGATTCTTTGCTGACAAAGGTCTATACAGTCAAAGTTGTGGTTTTTCCAGTAGTCATGTACAGATATGAGAGTTGGACCAAGCCTGAGCACTGATGAACTGATGCTTTTGAACTGTGGTGCTAGAGAAGACTCTTGAGAGTTGGATGGCAAGGAGATCAAACTTGTCAATCCTAAAGGAAATCAACCCTGAATATGCATTGAAAGGACTGATGATGAAGATGCAAAGAGTCGACTCACTGGAAAAGACCTTGATGCTGGGAAAGATTAAGGACAAGGGGAGAAAGGGATGACAGAGGCTGAGATGGTTGGATGGCATCATCAACTCAGAGGTCATGAGTCTGAGCCAAATCTGAGAGATAGTGAAGGACAGGGAAGCTTGGTGTGCTGCAGTCCATGGGGTTGCATGGAGTCGGACATGACTGAGCAACTGAACAACAACAAATAGATTTCTAAAATATTAGTTCTAAGAATTTGGCTTTATGTTTTAATAGGGATTTATAATATTTTGGCTTCTCAACTTTTCTAAAATATAAGCTTGTGGTATTTGAGAGAATGCTGCATTAGCTAGAATGGTCATTATAATTTGTAAAATATATTTTAACAGTAATTCTCAATTGTTTTTAATTGGCAACACCCTTAGTGATTCTATTACATATATTGTGTTGATTTCAAGTGTATATTGCAACATATTAGATATTTCTAATTCTAGTTCACCTAAAATGTTTAAAATAACACTCACATTATCATATTTTATTCAACAATTTATTGCTATATATATGTTGTCATTATTATTTAACTTACTAACAGTCAATTATATTAATACATAGCCTGTTATACAGCCACACCCCAATTAGTGTAATTCAACTAATTTGGCCAACGCAAATCATTCTTTAAAAATAATGTTAGATCATTTTTCATTATTTTTCAGGAATTTCATATCCCTATTTGAATTTTTTTATATCTACGGTTGTCTGAAGAACAGTCTATGATTTTATGCATGGATATTATTGTAAGACAAACACAGAAAAAAAGAGAGTAAGCCAGGCAGTTGGGCAAAGAAAGATTTATTATAGGAGGAAAGAAAGAAAGTGACTGGCTTTAGAGAAAAATCCGGGCTCTCTTTTTATAGCCAACCCTCATTGTACCCTTTCAATGGGGAATTGTGCCCCGGAGGTAGGGGGCCTCAGTTTATCTTTAGCCTCCAGCTGGGATCTTGTAGTCATGTAGTGAAGGGATCTCTCACAGTCGGGTGGTCACATAGTCCTAGGGGTCTCATGATTGGGTGGTCACGTAGTGTTGAGAAACTGGCACCAGCAAGGAAAAACAGGATATTGCCTTAAGGAATAAACAGGATGCCCACCAGGGCAATGTGGCCACTGTGACTTCATCCCTTGTTTATCAGGTCCCCACAATGGTCCATATTTTAACTATATGCTGTAAGCCCCTTATAAACCCTAACAATTATAGTCAGGTGAGATTTATAAAATGAATGTGCTGTGCTTAGTCACTCAGTTGTGCCTGACTGTTTGTGACCCCATGGACTGTATCCCATCAGGCTCCTCTGTCCTTGGGGATTCTCCAGTCAAGAATACTAGAGTGGGTTGCCACGCCCTTCTCCAGGGGATCTTCCCAACCCAGGGATTGAACTCAGGGCTCCCACATTGCAGGCAGATTCTTTACCATCTGAGCCACCAAGGAAGCACATAAAATGAATATTGAGACTAAATATTTAGCTTTGAAATGGTTTAATGATGCATACACATTTTAATTCTTTCTCCACTGAGTTTTGAGTCAATGGCTTGTGTCAAAGAGGTTAGATAGGATTTGGTCTACTAATATTATTGTTGCATTAATATATTGTAGCACTGAATGTACCAGTGCTGAGTAAATCTAAGGGACAAAAAGCTCAGTGACAGCGAGACAGGAAGAGAAAAAGAGCATAGGAGATCGGACTGCGTGCTTATTGCAGTTGTTCAGTCTCACCTATCACTTTGCTCCTTTTCCCTGGAAGAGTGGCTGGTGAGAAGAACAAAAGGCAACATAGTTTTCCAAGCAAATCTTAAGAGGCAGGCGTTCTTTCTTCCTTGTAAAAATGGGTGCAGGGAGAATGAGGGATGGTTGTTTGCCCTCCTAAATGTCATTTATGCATTCAAGAAATAAGGACTGGGATATTAAGGCAGCAGAAATGAGCAATGAACAAAAGATAAAAGTTTTCATGTTTACTTCATTTTCATTACAGTGTGTATCTGTGGAAAAGGGGATAAATATATTTAATAACTAAGTTATATAGCACTATAGACAGCAATTAGTTGTATCTGGGCAAAAAAGAATAGTCAGAGGAAATGGCAACCCACTCTTGGTATCCTGGCCTGGAAAAGTCCATGGACAGAGGAGCCTGGCATGCTACAATTCACGGGTCACAAAGAGTCAGACATGAATGAGTGACTGAGCATGCATCACACAGGGAAAAAAGAAATTAGGCATGATAAGTGAGGAGTGCTGGATAGAACTGGAGGGTGGCAAATTTAACTTGGGTGTTTGGGACAGTCTTAATGAGAGGTAAACCACTTGAGTGAGGAAGCTCAAGGGAAGATGTTCCAAGCAGACAGGAGACTCTGAAAAGAAAGAATGATGTTTTTCAGGAAAGGAGAGGAAGTGGATCAGGAAGGAGAATAACTACCACAAAGCTTGGACAGAAATAGTGTGTGAAACTGTCTGGGTCTGGGATCCTTTCTTATGGACATCCTGTGTAAATCTTTCCAATTTATTTTCATTTAAATAGCCTGTTCAAGTTTTCTAAGTCTATGAGTCACAGTTTGCAATGTATATTTTAACAGAAAAAAAAAAAAAAACTCCATGTAAGACACTTGATGGGATGAATCTTGACTTTTGCCTTTAAATGCCATTTATCTACTTTTAGCATTTACAGTCTTGTTGCTTTTCTTTAAAAATGTTTCTTTGCAAAAGCTTTTAATTTAAATTTTTTCAATACAATTCTTTAAGTAGTTTATCAAAATACTTCACTGTACATGTTTAAAAATAAAATTAAACCAAGAAAAACAAATTTCCTGCTCAGTTCAGTTCAGTCGCTCAGTTGTGTCTGACTCTTTGTGACGCCATGGACTGCAGCGTGCTAGGCTTCCCTGCCCTTCACCATCTCCGGGAGCTTATTCAGTCTCATGTCCATCAAGCTGGTGATGCCATCCAGCCATCTCATCCTCTGTTGTTCCCTTCTCCCCCTGTTTTCAATCTTTCCCAGCATCAGGGTCTTTTCAAGAGTCCATTCTCATTGGAATTTCCTGCTACATGGAGCCTATGTGTGTGTGTGTGTGTGTTAGTCACTGAGTCATGTCCAATCCTTTTCAATCCATGGACTGTAGCCCTCCAGGTTTGTTGTCCACTGAAATTATCCTGGCAAGAATCCTGGCAAGAATGGATTGCCATTTACTCCCCCAGGAGATCTTCCCAATCCAGGGATTGAACCCATGTCTCCAGCATCTCCTGCATTGGCAGGTGGATTCTTTATTACTGGAACAACCTGGGGAGCCCTATATTGCTTATAAGTTATAAGTAAACTAATTTGTGAAAAAGTGCTCTAATCCCAAAGAGCAGGGTTCCATTATTCTCTTTTTCATTTTATTACTATCTTTTCTGGATTCTGAACTTCTGGGTTTTCCCAGAAGATATCTCAATGTAGGCTTATATGTGTGTGTGCCAGGGGTGGTGGGGTAGGGGGTGGTGGATGCTCACTCATGTCTGACTCTGTGATTCCACTGACTGTAGCCCACCAGTTTCCTCTGTTCATGGGATTTTCCAGGAAAGGATACCGGAGTGGGTTGCCATTCTCTTCTCCAGGCTATCTTTCTGATGAAGGGATCGAATCCAGGTCTCCTGCATTGCAGGCAGATTCTTTACCATCTGAGCCACCAGGGAAGCCCTGTAGGTTTAGATATGGTGGTTTACTTGCTAAGTCAGGTCTGACTCTTGTGACCCCATGGACTGTAGCCTGCCAGACTCCTCTGTACATGGGATTCTCCAATCAAGAATACTGGACTGGGTTGCCATTTCTTTCTCCACGGGATCTTCCCAACCCAGAAGTCAAACCTGGGTCTCCTGTACAGAAACGTTTAGATATAGAAACTTAAAAAGCAAAAAAATGAACTTCTGTTAGGATGTCATCTGATTAGGCTGAAGCAAGGCATTTATCTACCTATGTTCACAGTAGCATTGCTGACCTGGTGACTCTCTCTTTTGTTTTTCTGACCAAGTATTTCAATATTCTACAGTCAAATTATCTTCCTTATTTGTCTCCTTCAGTGTATTCCAGCTCCATCTCACAATAGCCAGAATCATCTTTTCACACACCCTCTCGCTCATAAACACTCAAGTATACAGCTACTGAAAACCCTCTTAAAGCTTCTTAAATCTCCTAAATTAGAGATTATAATATGACCAGTTGGGGCCTGAGTAATGGTTTCCTTTTAGGTCACTCAAGCTTTATCTCTTAATTATTTTCCTCTCTTTCTTCAAGTTTATCAAATGCTTCTCTCCCAAACCTTCACATTTGCTGTTGCCCCTCTCTAGGTTTTTGTCTTCCCTTCCCTGAATTCTCCCATTATAACTTTTTAATCCATTGAACTTTTCCACCTTGCATTTACTATATTAAGTAATTAAATGTTGTATGTACTACTACTTGACTAATACCATTTTTCTACTAGACCATAAGCTCTTTGAGGGCAGAGACAATTTGCTAATTCCTTTTCATTCAGAACATGGCAGTTTTGTAACCTTATAGCAGCAGCTAATGCATTTTTGAGGAATGAATAAATGACCTCCTTGAAAGTTCTAATTTGTTCACATCACTTTCTCGCCTCTTGTCAGCTTTTTCTTGTCTTTACTATTTATCTAGTAGACTTTTTGACCATTGTTATGTTGTTTGGTCACCAAGCTGTGTCTAACTCTTCATGACCCCAGGGACTGCAGCATGCCAGTCTTCCCCAACTTACTCAAATCCTTCCCTCCAATCACATTTTCTTGCCTAGGCTTTGGTGCACCCACCTGCCTACCTGTCCTGTTAGGTTTTCCTATATAAAAATATAGGAAAAGCCTATATAAAAAGCCAGGCAGTTTAGTAAGACTGTATCCTATATAAAAAGCCAGGCAGTTTAGTAAGACTGTATTTCAGGGTCACCTACCTCAAATGTTGCTGCAATCTTATTACTTTATTGGGATTGGCTCAGGCTGTATTAGAATGACTGCAGCTATGGGGTTGGCACCTAGACTTCTACTCAATTTCTGGGGTCTAACTCATAAAAAAAGATAAAAACAGGATTTAACAGTAAGCTGAGAAAATCAACAAGATCTCAGTATTTCCCATCTCAGGGTTCTCTGGTAAGATGAGTAGAAATTTGAGTCCAATGAGCCTCTTCTGCCTTCTAACTGAATTGGAGACAGAGGACTTGTAGCACAGGAGTTGCTGATTCATCCTCCCCACGCCATCACAGGGAGAAAGTTAAAACAAGGAGAGAAAGGAAGAGTGGGTTTCATTGCCCACTAGTGCTCCTTATTCCTCGCACTATCTTTGCCCCATATTGAAAACGTTGGTCTAGTACATCATTCTACCATTCAGTTTTCTGTATGACCTTGATTATCAAACAGTGCTGTACACTTGCAAGCCTTTTTGAAAAAAAAAAAAAAAATGCTAGTTGTTAATAAATTCCCTAAAGGGTGAAATACTTTTTTTTGTATGATCATTTCTTGGTATTCTTCATCTATTAAAAACATTGAAAGTCCTTGGTACATACCTTTGCTGAGTAAAATATAAATAAAACACTAATTTGAATAAAAGTAAATACATACATCTTGGCTTCCCCGGTGGCTAAGAGGGTAAAGCATCTGCCTACAATGTGGGAGACCCGGGTTCGATCCCTGGGTTGGGAAGATCCCCTGGAGAAGGAAATGGCAACCTACTCCACTATTCTTGCCTGGAGAACCCACAAATGGAGAAGCCTGGTAAGCTACAGTCCACAGGGTCGCAAAGAGTCGGACACGACTGAGCGACTTCACTCAAATACATACTATAGGAGGGAATGACAATATATACTGAGAAAATAGCTTGAAAGAGTAAAACAAAAATACTATTGAGGATAGGTTGCAATCTTAAAGTGTGGAAAAAGAAGACCTCAGTGAACTGTGTAGATATTTGCTGAACTTTTTCCTAGAAGTATTCCAAGCACAAAAATTGAAGTCTAGCATTAGATTTAACTGCTTAACTGTGCTAGTACTAACAGTTCATTAATACTTTTTTCTTTATAATAAGAAATAATACCTTTATTTCTCAAATGTTGGCATCCTGTAATTTTGCTTTAGTAAGATTGCAATACAGTAACACTAATTAACTAAAAATAATAATAATAATAATAATACACATAATGCATTATTAACCAATACAGAGAAAATGAAAAAATGTGTAATGAGTTGTTAAATGCTAATTCATCAAACAATTACAAGTAATAACAAGTAAATAATGGAAAGAAGTAAGAGCAAAATGTTTCAGATAAAAAACTAAGCATAAAATGCTGTGCGATTAAATAAAAACTAATTCAGATATTCCATTTCTTCTCCACACTGTCTCTTGGTTTTACAATAACTTTCAACAGAAGTGTCACACCTATTTTTACAAAGTTATTCTATAAGAAAAGTCCTAAAATATTCTTAATGTTATGTTTATGCTGATGTTTGTACTTCTGTTATATCTTTTGGTTGGTTACATTGAATAAGCATTTAATGATGCAAAAATGATCTAGAATGTGGTTTATTTTCCTGAAAGTTACATTGAACATAAACCATTCTTATGACTAAGACACCTCTTTAAAGAAAGAGGAATCCAGTATTTTAAAGTGAGTGAATCTGCCAACATTTTTATCACAGAAACCAAATGTTTAGAGTTTTTAAAAGCCACAATAGAATGCAGGCATAGGGGAATCCATTGTGACCTAGCAACTCAATTTTGAAAGTTTTACTAGTCAAGTATATTTAATATATATTTAGAAAACTGATGCTAAAATTCATGTTAACTGCACTTAATTGTAGTAATCATCTCTAGATACGCAAATACTGAACCATTATGTTGTACACCTGAAACTACTATGTCAGTTATATTGCAATTACAAAATAAAAAGAATATAGATACTTCAAAATTTTCTCAAATTTCTATTAAAGGTATAAAACAATGTATGCATTTCTCTGAGCATTATGCTACATACAAGGTTGCTTTACTCATTATATTTCACAGAAGTGCAAATTGTAGATAAAATAAAAAATTCATCTAGAAATGTCTGTTTATTTTAATAAGCTATGTCTTTGAAACATTAAGTTAGGAAGAATAATCATCAAATCAATGGACATGTATTTGTGCAAATTCTGGGAGATAGTGAAGGACAAGGAAGCTTGACATGCTGTAGTCTTTGGGGTAGCAAAGACTAAACACAGCTGAGCAACTGAATAACAACAATCAACATATTTAAGCATTTGTTTATTACTTAGAGGAATAGCATCCCTGTTTGTCCAACATATCCAGAATTCTCCCAAGGAGATTACTGAGAACTAATGGCACCCCACTCCAGTACTTTTGCCTAGAAAATCCCATGGATGGAGGAGCCTGGTAGGCTGCAGTCCATGGGGTCGCTAGAGTCGGACACGACTGAGCGACTTCACTTTCATGCATTGGAGAAGGAAAAGGCAACCCACTCCCAGTGTTCTTGCTTGGAGAATCCCAGGGACGGGGAAGCCTGGTGGGCTGCCGTCTATGGGGTCACACACAGTTGGACACGACTGAGGTGACTTAGCAGTAGCAGCGTGCTGATTATTTAATTTTAGATTATTTTTTTTTGTTCTAACAGATCTTTGTATTTTAACATAATTGTAAATTTACAGCTGTTGGGAAAAAATAATTCAGAAACTAAAATTCTGTGCACCTTTACTCATGTGTGCATGCTCAGTCACGTCCAACTGTTTGTGACCCCATAGTCCACCAGGCTCCTCTGTCCATGGGATTTTCCAAGTAAGAATACTTCAGTGGGTTGCCATTTCCTCCTCCAGGGGAATCTTCCTGACTCAGGGATCAAACCCACCCCTGCACTGGCAGGCGAATACTTTACTCCTGCGCCATCAGGGAAGCCCACTCCCTTACCCAGTTTCCCCTAATGGTAACTTTTTGCAAAACTGTGGCACAATATCACATCCTGGATGTTTACACTAATTCAGTAAAGACCAAACATTTCCATCAGCTCCAGGGCCCCTCATGCTGCCTTTTTATAACCACACCCACTTCCTTCCAGCCAAGGCTTCATCCCACCTACTTCTCAGAATCTCTGACAACCACTAATCTGTTGTCTAGCTCTGTAATTAGGTTGTTTCATAAGTGTTATATAAATGGAATCATAGGTTATGCAGCCTTTTGGAACTGCTTTGTTGTTGTTATTGTTGTTGTTGTTTAGCCTAAATCTCTGGAGATTCATGCAGGCTGTCATGTGTATGAACAATGTTTCTTTTTATTACTGAGTAATATTCAGTGTTAGACATATGTTAGAATTGCTTTAGACATTTACCTGTTCAAAAAATTTGGATTGTCTCCAGTTGTGGGCTATTTCAAATGAAGTTACTATAAATATTTGTGTACATTTTTGGGTGAACTGAAGTCTTTGCTTTTATACAATAAATACCCAAGATTTCAATTACGAGGTCATCTGTTAACTGTAGGTTCCCTCTTTTCAGAATCTACCAAAGTGGTTTCCAAAGTCTTTGCACCATTTTACATCCCTACCAGCAATGTTTTAAGTGATAAACACCAACAGTTAGTGGTATTTTTTATTTTTTAGCTATTCTGATACGCATGTTGTGGTATCTGGCTCTGATTGTAATTTGCATTCCTCTAATGGCTAATGATATTGAATATATTTTCATGTACTTATTTGCCATCTATATATCTTCTGTAAATGTTGCTTCATTTCTTTGTCCATATTGTAGTTGAATTGTATGGTTTGTTAAATTTTAGTTTTTTGTAAAAGTATCTCCAAAGTACTAAGCCTTTGCTGAATATAATGTGTGCTGATATTTGTCCTGTTGTGTTTCTTGTCTATTCATTACCTTAACAGGTTCTTTCACAGAGGAAAAGTTATTTTCATGAAGTTTAATTTATCAGATTTTCCTATTGTGGATCAGGTTTTTGGTATTATACTAAGTTTAAGAGCTATTTGTTAATTGCTCACTTGTTTCCAACTCTGCGATCCCATGGACTGTAGCCCACCAGGTTGCTCTGTCCATGGAATTCTCCAGGCAAGAATACTGGAGTGGGTAGCCATTCCCTTCTCCAGGGGATCTTCCTGACCCAGGATTGAACCTGCGTCCCCTGTACTGGCAGGCAGATTCTTTACTGTCTGAGCCACAAGGGAAGCCTGTTAGAGTTTTTGTCTAATTAAATTTTTTCTTGTATTTTTCTAAAAAATGTTTTATAGTTTGACATTTTACATTTAACTCTGTGATATTAGTAGTTAATTGCTGTCTATAAGCCTTATGTTGAGGTTCTCTCGTTTTTTTTACCTGTAGATGTTCATTTGCTTCACTACCTCTTACAAAGTTTGAAAAGTCTATCTTTGGTCAAGTGTACATTTGAATGTCTATTTACAATTCAGTTCCTTAAATCTATGTGTCTGTCCCTCTCACATTATCAGAGTCTTGATTACAATAGCTATATAGTAAGTCTTGAAAATAGGTAAAGTGACTCCTTACACTTAGTTTTTATCAAAACTATCTTAGCTAATCTAGTTCCTTAGGTTTTATACTTAAAAAATAGTATAATTATATGATTTAGCTAATCTAGTTCCTTAGCTTTTATACTTAAAAAATAATATAATTATGTCTATGATTACAAAAACTCTTTGGGGAATTTTGATGGAAATTCTGTGTGATGATTCATTTTATGGCCAACTTGATATATATGTGTGATGTCCATGTATTGTGTATATCATAATGAAGGTGAAAGAGGAGAGTGAAAAAGCTGGCTTAAAATTCAATAAAAAAAAAAAAAAACAACTAAGATCATGGCATCTGGTCTCATCACTTCATAGCAAATAGAAGGGGAAAAAATGGAAATGGTGACAGACTTTACTTTCTTGGGCTGCAAAATCAATACGGATGCTGACTGTGGCCATAAAATTAAAAGACGCTTGCTCCTTGGAAGAAAAGCTATGACAAACCTAGATAGCATATTAAAAAGCAGAGATATCATTTTGCTGACAAAGGTCCACACAGTCAAAGCTATGGATTTTCCATTGGTCATGTATGGATGTGAGAGCTGGACCATAAAGGCTGAGCACTGAAGAATTGATACTTTCAAATTATCGTGCTGGAGAAGACTCTTGAGACTCTCTTGGATAGCAAAGGCATCAAGACAGACAATCCTAAAGGAAATCAACTTTGAATATTCATTGGAAGGATGATGCTGCAAATGAAGCTTCAATATTTTGGCCACCTGATGCGAAGAGCTGATTCAATGGAAATGCCCCTGATGCTGGGAAAGATTGAAGGCAGGAGGAGAAAGGGGATGTTTGGTTGACATCACTGACTCAATGGACATGAGTTTGAGCAAGCTCCGAGAGATTGTGAAAGACAGGGAAGCCTGGCGTGCTGCAGTCCATGGGGTCGCAAAGAGTCAGACACAACAGAGCAATTGAGTAATAATATCAATAGCAAATGCAATCATATGGGTCACAAGCGAGGTGATCAGAATCAGTGAATATGTAAGCACTGAGACAGAAGTCAAAGAGAAGAGAAGATGCTACACTGAAATCTTTGCAGGTAGAAGCGGAAGCCACTGGCCAAAGAATGGAGGTGGTCCTTTGAGGCAGAAAAAGTCATTGTTTCTTCCCTGGAGCCTCCAGAATGAAAGCAGACCTGCAGACACTGATTTTAGCCCAGTTAATCTGATTTTGCACTTCTGACTTTCAGAACGTGAAGATAATAATTTGTTTTTTGTTTTAAATCATCATGTTACAGGCAGTTTATCACAGTAACAATAAGAATCTAATTTATCATGGTAGCCCTCTTTTCTATTACATGAAGTTCAGCTTTCTAAGACTAACATCCAAAGGCCACCATTCTCTAGTAGCAAATGTATATGATCTTTTATCTTCTATAAGAGGTTTTCAGTGATGCTTTCTATTCTGCACCAAATTAAATATTTGCTATTTCTTATACCTTTTCTCAGTTGAGTCTTTGCTTACATTCACCTTTAAACTCACACACATCCTCTTCTCCTTTCCATAATAATTCATCAAAGTCCCAGTTTAATTTATAGCTCACTCTGATGTTTATATCTAGTTTTTATTGATATTATGTCTTTTTCCCCCATTCCAATAATGAGTGTCATTACCTGTTTCGCTTAGACAGCTGTTATAAATGGTTTTCTAGTAAAGTCTTCTGTGAACTTTTTGCATCCCACTCTCAACTACTTCATATAAAAATGAATTGCAAATATTTGAGGGAATTCTTGTTCATAGTTTAGCTTTTTTAAACTTCAGCAGTGCCTCTAAATATTGCACACCTATTGCAAAGAACAGAAACCACTAAAATTATTTTGAGTAAAGGGGGGATATTTATGTAAATAAATGTTTGTTTTAATAACATTCATGCAAGAAAAGAAAAAAAAATAGAGGAGAAAAAGGAACTAAATAGAACTAAACTATTAGAATAGCAAGAAGCAAGAACACTTTCTTACAACAAATGGCTTCATGTTCTGTTATCTTATTTTCCTCTACAGCAACCCTTCTTAAGTGTCTGTTTTCTCTCACATTATCATGCACACTGCTCTAAACCTAATTGTAGGTTAAATGAATTAATTGTACAATACAATATAATACAAATACAATTCATCTAATTGTATCTAAGTTTTTTTAGTTCAAATTATCAAAAGATTAAGAGTAAGACTGTCCAAGGACTTGAGTGTTTGCAATAACGTACCTCTCTTGGTCCAATTAACTTTTTGTATGAATGGGGATAGAGCTAATACATAACGTAGTACAAACTTGTACATGAACTTGAATAGCAAAGTTCCGTAGAAAAGAAAGGTTGGAATACAGGGAATTTAACAAATGTCTATCACAAAGCACAAAATTAAATGAAATAAAAGTAGTACCTGACCTCAAAAGACAGGAAAACTTTAATGTTGTGTAAAGTCTGTGCATTGGACTTCAATTTAAAATGATAATATTAATTTAAACAGATGAAAATGTCTGTTCATGGTCTTGTTAGCCAGCATGAGAAATTGTGCTTATGAGGTTACTGTATTTAAGCCAGAATTTAGCAGTATAATCTAGGGAGTTATGTGAGTTTATGATAGAAGTAATTGTACTTTTATTTGCTTTTTATGTTTATTGGTTTAATGTTTTTTTTAGTCCCTATTTGCTTAGTTACTTATATTACTTTGATACCAAAAAGCAAAGGATTAATAGAAATGAACATCTTATTCATAAGCATACTTAGAACTGAAATGTAACCAAAATCTATGAAGGGTTTTATGTGCATTTATTTCATTTAACCACTTCCATTTATTAGTCATAATTGGAACACTTTTTAGGCTTATAAAATATAAGTATAATACACGTAATGGCTTATAAAAATACACAGGCATATTTTTCTCATAAAACAGGAAATAGCTGTCAGAGTTATAAAAATTTATTAAAAATAAAATAAGATTTTTCTGAAGAACCAAATTTAAGAACTTCTTTTTCAAGTTGCAAAGTATATCTTACTATCTTTCATTTATTCTAATTTTAGCAAAAACATAGAGCATCATTGAAGTTGTCTTAAATAAGTTATAAGGAATTATAACTCTTATTTGAATATCAAACCTCTGGCATTTGAATAAGCCTAAGGATGGGAATCTTGGTTTTCCTCCATAACTATCTTGCTCACCCACAAGTGACTTCCCATGCTCTTCTTTCTTTGTGCTTAAATATTAGTATTTGCCACAACATCATTAGCCTATGGATTGTTCCTTGTCAAATTCACCTAAACCAAATAACAACTATTACATTTATAAACCTAAAACCTTATTTTCTGTCCAAATTTCTCTGCTGAGCTCTTCAACCATATCTAACTTCTTATAGTTCACATACACTAAAAAGAAAAGAAAAGTGAAAGTTCAGTCACTCAGTCGCATCCTACTCTTCATAAGTCCATGCACTATAGCCTACCAGGCTCCTCCATCCATGGGATTCTCCAGGAAGAACACTGGAGTGGGTTGCCATTTCCTTCTCTAGGGGGTCTTCCCTACCCAGCGACTGAACCTGGCTGGATCTCCCACATTGTAGGCAGACACTTTACCATCTGAGCCACCAGGGAAGTCCTACATACACTTAGACAATGCATAATTAACTGTGAAACCAAACTGTTAAAATTGAACGTATATGGCAATTCCCTGTTGCTCCAGTGGTTACAACTCTCCACTTCCACTTCTGGGGCCTGGATTTGATCCCTGGTTGGGGAAATAAGAACTTTGCAAGCCACATGGTACCTCCAAAATAAAAGTTGAACATATAATATTTTTCTCTTCTGCTTACAGCAGCACTGTAGGTAACCTGCAAACTCCCTTTATCTCTGATGTTGATTATTTGATGCATTACCACATTTGTCTCCAAGACTGAGGGATTATTTCCTCATGATTTGTGAATATTGCTAGCAACAGCTCTCCTCAGAAAATGCCTCCTCTGAAAAGAGGCACTTCATCAAGTGTCACTGTTTCTTGGGAAGTTCATACCTATGACTGTTGATCTGGGAGTATGAATATCAGTCTCTTTACAGAAAGCAGGGTCATTCTGAAAGGACTTTCTCAGCTCTTTCCATTTCTTTCTCTGTGGCATTAGCATAAGCCTTGTTCAGAACTGTAACTTACTCCAGATTCTCTCTCTGTCCAAGCCTGTTCCAAACTCATCCTGTGCAGGATGAGAAAGCAGATGCCAAGATAAAATACTTTAAGATTTTTCTGAAGTTCCACACTTAACTTTTATTTCCAGTTCCATGGTATAGCTTTCTATCTTGGGATAGGATGGGATGTTGAGGGTGGATCACCTACTAACTCATTGACCATAAGGACACCATCATCACTCATGAAGACAACACAGATAGGACCTAGTATAAGGAAGACTTGCAATTTTTATTTTGGCTGTGGTAAGATGAGATGGGGCAAATAGATGGGGAAACAATGGAAACAGTGACAGACTTTATTTTCCTGGGCTTGAAAATCACCCCAGACAGTCACTGCAGCCATGAAATTAAAAGACACTTGTTCCTTGGAAGAAAAGCTATAGTCAATCTGGACAGCATATTAAAAAGCAGAGACATTACTTTGCCAACAAAGGTCCATCTAGTCAAAACTATGTGGTTTTTTTTTTTTTTTTGTAGTCGTGTATGGATGTGAGAGTTGGACCATAAAGAAAGCTGGGCACAGAAGAATTGATGCTTTTGTACTGTGGTGTTGGAGAAGATTCTTAAGAGTCCCTTGGACTGCAAGGAAATCAAACCAGTCAGTCCTAAAGGTAATCTGTCCTGAATATGAATTGGAAGGACTGATGCTGAAGCTATAATCCTTTGACCACCTGATGCAAAGGGTCTTTTCATTGGAAAAGACCCTGATGCTGGGAAAGATTGAAAGCAGGAGGAGAAGGGGATGACAGAGGATGAGATGGTTGGATGGCATCACAGACTCAATGGACATGAGTTTGGGTAAACTCTGGGAGTTTGTGAAGGACATAGAAGCCTAGCATGTTGTAGTCCATGGGGTCACAAAGAGTCGAACATGACTGAGTAAGTGAACTGAACTGAACTGAAGGTGAGATGGAATTCCAGTGGAGGAGGGTATGCTATTAGCAACAGTGCACTAGGTTGCTGAGTGTAAATAATGCATTTGAAAAAGATAAGGTAAAGGCAAGCATGATTAGGGCTTCCCAATGTGCTCATGTTAAAGAACCTGCTTGCCAATGCAGGAGATGTAAGAGACACTGGTTCGATCCTTGGGTTGGGAAGATCCCCTGGAGGTAAGCATAACAACTCACTCCAGTATTCTTGCCTGGAGAATCCTGTGGACAGAGGAGCCTTGTGGGCTACAGTCCATAGGGTCACACAGAGTTAGACATGACTGAAATGACTTAGCATGCATGCACGAGTATGATTAATCAGCTGCTAATGGCCAAATGTGGAGGCCAGAAGACCCCATAGTAGCATGTAAAGAGGACCTGGTTTACTTTAGCCAGAGGGAAGAGAAAATTGAGTTAAAGGGCCCCTAATGTAATAATGCTTGCTAAGTTGCTAAGCCCTGTCCAACTGTTAGTGAACCCATGGACTGCAGCCTGCCAGGCTCCTCTGTCCATGGAATTCTCCAGGAAAGAATACTTGGGTGGGTAGCCATTCCCTTCTCCAGGGGATCTTCCTGACCCAGAGATCAAATCCGGGTCTCCTGCACTGCAGGCAGATTCTTTACTGTGTGAGCCACGAGAAAAGTGTAGACTAACTGGAAAAGACTGTGATGCTGGGAACGACAGAAGGTAGGAAGAAAAGGGGGAGACAAAGGATGAGATGATTGGATGACATCACCAACTTAATGGACATAAGTTTGAGCAAACTCTGGGAGATGGTGGACAGGGAAGCCTGATATCCTGCAGTTCATGTGGTGGCAAAAATTCAGATGTGACTTAGTGACTGAATACAACTGAATAACAAGAGTAGCAGATTCCCAAGAAGTCTGAACTCTCATTTGAAGTAGGTTGCTATGGCTGGATCAGGGCATTTGTTGAGAAAGAACAGGACCCTCAGTCATGGAATGAGGACTTCTGGGTTTATGCCCCTGAGAATCTTGAATCTTTAGATCACTTGGAACCCTCTGGTTCTGGCAAGGTAGACCACACTTTTCTACTAAGGGCCACATTGCTTGAAGACAATGCAAAGGTGTCCCTTCATAGTACAAAATAAGCCATTACACAGTGTCTGCTCACACCTTCCCTCTTAGTTACTAACTCAGAGACCAGGGTTAAGTCACAACATAATTTCACTGTCGACTTGCTCAGTTCTATTCATGAGTAAATAAACTATACTTCAAAATACCTGAGAATCTAGTCAACATGTACCAGCAGGAGCAAAAGGCTTCATGAAATTGCATCAAGTGGGCATATGGATGTTTACTTAAATTTTGGGATGGAGTTTAAAATGTAGAGTCATTCAATTATTGATAGAATTGAAAAGAATAAGGCTCAGAGAGATCATTTAGCCAGTGCTTATAGGTACAAAACAGTATGATCCTACAAAAGAATATTAAGACTCTACTATCAACTATAAACAAAACTAGTAGAGGTGATGGAATTCCAGCTGAGCTGTTTCAAATCCTCAAAAATGATACTCTGAGAGTGCTGCACTCGATACGCCAGCAAATTTGGAAAACTCAGCAGTGGTCACAGGACTGGAAAATGTCAATTTTCATTTCAATCCCAAAGAAAGGCAATGTCAAAGAGTTTTCAAACTAATGCATGATTGCACTCATTTCACACGATAACAAAGTAATGTGCAAAATCTCCAAACTAGATTTCAACAGCACGTGAACTGAGAACTTCGAGATGTTCAAGCTGGATTTAGAAAAGGGAGAGTCACCAGAGATCAAATTGCCAGCATCCATTAGATCATAGAAAAAGCTGGAGAATTTCAGAAAAACATCTAATTTTGTTTCACTGATGATGCTAACATCTTTGACTATATGGATCACAACAAACTGGAAAATTCTTCAAAAGATGGGAATACCAGACCACATTACCTGCCTCCTGAGAAACCTGTATACAGAACAAGAAGCAACAGTACAACTGGACATGGGAAAATGAACTCATTCAAAATTGGGAAAGAAGGATGTCAAGGCTGTATATTGTTACCCTGCTTATTTAGCTTATATGCAGAGGATATCATGTGAAATGTTGGGCTGGATGAATCACAAAATGGAATCAAGGTCGCTTGGAGAAAGATCAGCAACCTCAGATATGCAGATTGATACCACTTTGATGGCAGAATGCAAAAAGGAACTAAAGAGCCTCTTAATGAAGGTGAAAGAAGAGAGTGAAAAAGCTGGCTTAAAACTCAACATTCAGAAAACTAAGATCATGGCATCTGGTTCCATGACTTCATGACAAATAGATGGGGAAACAGTGGAGACAGTGACAGACTTTATTTTGGGGGGCTCCAAAATCACTGCAGATGATGACTGCAGCTATGAAATAAGATGCTTACTCCTTGGAAGAAAAGCTATGACCAACCTAGATAGCATATTGAAAAGCAGAGACATTACTTTTTCAACAAAGGTCCATCTAATCAAAGCTATGGTTTTCCCAGTGGTCATGGATGGATGTTAGAGTTGGGCCATAAAGAAAGCTGAGCATAGAAGAATTGATGCTTTTGACCTGTGGTGTTGGAGAAGCCTTTTCAGAGGCACTAGGATCTTCTGCAAGGAGTTCAAAGCAGTCAATCCTAAAGGAACCTAATCCTGAATATTCAATAGAGAGACATACTGAGCCTGAAGCATGAATATTTTGGCCACCTGATGAGCAGAGTTGACTTATTGGAAAAGACTCTGATGCTGGGAAAGATTGAAGGCAGGAGGAGAATTGGGTGACAGAGGATCAGAGGGTTGGATGGGATCACTGACTCAGTGGACATGAGTTTCAGCAAGTTTCAGGAGATGGTGAAGGACAGGGAGGCCTGGCATGCTGCAGCCCAATGGGGTCACAAAGAATCGGACATGACTGAGTGACTAAACGACAGCAATAAACTATAAAATTGCAGAGTTTAATACTTAAATGTGGGGAATTTTTTATAATTAAAGGAAGAAATAAATGCCTCTCCATCACAGATACATTTGATAATTCCCTTCATTGTTATTTCATTTTAAACTTGGAATGAAATATTTGACTTTCAAAGTCATTTTGTGAGCAGTGTTTCTAGCAAACATTACTATCTGTGACTTCTTGTGTTTGTGTGTATGTGTGTGTGTGTGTGAATTTTCCAGCACTTACATATGTAGACCTTAGAATAATATATTGTACTTTATTTTTCCCACACTGAAAGATGGAGTATTAAAGACAAAAGGCAGAACCACCACTTCCACATAATTTGGTATTTATCAAAGTTTTCAACATTTATATTCAAGTAGAAAAAAACAAAGTTGATGAACTCCTCATAATTTCATTGATTTTTTAAATTTCAGAGTAGTTATTCTCTTCTTTATCCTCCTTTTCTTTTGGTGTGATGTAGACTGGTATTGGGGGAAGGCAATGGCACCCCACTCCAGTACTCTTGCCTGGAAAATCCCATGGATGGAGGAGCCTCATAGGCTGCAGTTCATAGGGTCTCTAGGAGTCAGACATGACTGAGCGGCTTCACTTTCACTTTTCACTTTCATGCACTGGAGAAGGAAATTGCAACCCACTCCAGTGTTCTTGCCTGGAGAATCCCAGGGACCGGGGAGCCTGGGGGGCTGCCGTCTATGGGGTAGCACAGAGTTGAATATGACTGACACAACTTAGCAGCAGCAGCAGCAGACTGGTATTTAAGAGGGAGGATTTTAGCATCTGATTGCCTGATTTCAAATCAAGACTTATCCACTTGCAAGTGTGAAACTTAAGAAAATAAGTCACTACAAATGACCCAGTTTCATTCCTTTTTATGACTATTATTTCATTGTATGTATACAATGAAATATATTGCATATATTAACAATAGCCAGGACATGGAAGAACCTAAGCATCTATCAACAATTGGATATATATATATATATATACACATCTGTGCCACATCTTTATCTATTCATTTGTTGATAGACATTTAGGTTGCTTCTATGTCCTGGCTACTGTAAATAGTGCTTCCCTGGTGGTCAGCTATTAAAGAATCTGCCTGCAATGTGGGAGACCAGGGTTTGATTCCTGGGTTGAGAAGATGTCCTGGAGAAGGGAAAGGCTACCCACTCCAGTATTCAGATCTAGAGAATTCCATTGACTGTATAGTCCATGGGATCTCAAAGAGTCAGACACAACTGAGAGACTTTCACTTTCACTTTTCACCACATCTTCTTTATCTGTTCATTTGTTCATAGACATTTAGGTTGCTTCCATGTCCTGGTTATTATAAATAGTGCTACAATGAACATTGGAGTATATGTCTTAAGGTGTAAAGACTGTCATACAGAGCAAAGTGAGTCATAAAGAAAAATAAATATTGCATACTAATGCATATATGTAGAATCTAAATGAAATGGTAATGATGATCTTATTTGGAAAGCAGAAATACAGACACAGACATAGAGAACAAACATATGGATCAATACCTAGGGGGAAGATGTGGGAGAGATGAATTGGGAAATTGGGATTGACATATATAAATGTTTGATACCATACATAATATAAATAATTAATGAGAACCTACTGTAGAGCACAGGGAACTTTACTCAATGCTCTGTGGTCGCCAAAATGGGAATGAAATCCAAAAACAATGGATATATGTAAATGTACAGCTGATTCACTTTGATGTGCATAGAAATTAACACAACACTGTAAAGCAATTGTACTCATAAAAATTAGTAAAACAAAAAGAAAAGATATCAGGCCCGGTGTGCCTCAGCTTCCTTTTTCTGTAAAATGAAAGTAACCATAGAAATTATATTATGGATTTGTAATGATTAAATGAATAAAATCTGTAAGCTGACTAGCATAGGGGCTGGGATATATTAAGGATTTAATAAATATTAATAGCTATTAGCAATTACAGAGGGCATTCTTTCATTACTCTGATAAAGACACTTGATGTGTTTGGCCTAGAGTCATCAATACCAACTGATGCTGATACCTACCAATTATAGAAGCTAATTATTATTATTATTTTTCTGAGTAAACCTTATTCATTAGAACTAATTATAATGAAACACATAACCATGCCTATTCTTATCTGCAACCTATGCATCTAATTAAAAAACTGCAAGTAGAAACTTAAAAAAAAAAAAAGCTTAATTAACTTTAGTTGTTATAGTACTTTAAACTCTGTCATATGTAGTACATTAAAGCATAATGGATATAGCAAAATAGATCAAGTGAAATCATTAATATACAGTTTTTATATCATCTTTGATTTCTACAGTGCAGTTCTGAAGGTCAGTATGACAGTCATCATATTGCCTGATTTCCCAGGCAAGTACACTGGAGTGGGTTGCCATTTCCTTCTCCAGGGATCTTCCAGACCAAGGGATCAAACCTTCATCTTCTGCATTGGCAGGTGAATTCTTTATCAATAAATCACCAGGGAAGCCCACAGAATGACAATAGCCCATTAGTATTGCTTCTTAGCTCTCTATAAGCCCGACATATCTGTCATTAAGGACCAACGGACCAACTGAGTTGTTATTCACCTTTCCTAGGCTGTTTTTCTTTGATTTGCTTCTTTATTTTGTCTCATTTTTTCCTAAAATCTTGCCTGCTTCACTTATTCAAGTTAATGTCCTAGCCCCTACAAGCATTTGCATCCATGATTAATATTATACCATGATATTCTACATGTGTATTGTAGGAAAGAATAAGGCAAGTCAGAAGGAAATGTATAATTAAGAATAAGAAAAGAAGAGAAAACTTGATGATGAGAAGAAAGGAATAAAAAAGAGAAAGAATGAAAGATAAAGAAAGGAAGGAAGTCCACTAAAAGAAGAAAAAAAAAATCACCCAAATCTCTCTCTATTTAGGCTGGAAGTTTCCTGTCATAAATGACTTAATATCCTCTTAGTATAATTTATTCTATCCCTTGTTAATGTTTATTAGTAATTTGTTTTAATTAACTTTTACTATTTCATTGCATTTCAGTTTTCATGTGTGTATCATGTTTGATCTGGAGAAGTAAATGGCAACCCACTCCAGTATACTTGCCTGGAGAATCCAATGGACACAGGAGCCTGGCAGGCTACCGTCCATGGGTCACAAGAGTCAGACACAACTTAGGGATAAAACCACTACCATGTTTGATCCTGAACATCAATGGAACCATAAAACACAAAATAATAAGTATGTAATTGAACTAGATATTGGAAATTTGAAAATAAAAATAGAAGAAAATTCTTCATCTTATGCAGAAATTTACATTCTCTGCTTAATTTTTCATTTATTGATATGACCATGAAAAACTCAGGAAAATGAGAAGAAAGCAGTAATGACCATTTAGTACTGTAAGACCAGAAAATAGTGAAAATAAAAAGAAAAGCTTAATGACTGTGTGATAAGAGGACAAAAGAAAGTTAACTTGGGTCAGAGAATTTGGACAACAGTGACTTGAGTCACTGAAAAATTCAGAAGTATTTACAGTCAGAAGCATTATTATAGACTTTTGATGGGATCGTATTGAACACAGAGTTCAGGAAAAAAAATGGGAGGCAATTTGAGATTCTAATGTACTATAGTCTTATAATACAAGTAAGTAAAATAATTGGTAATGCCTTTTACATGATGTAAACAAAAGTAAAATATAACAGGCAATGAAAGCTAATTTAAAAACCAGATCTTTCCAAAAGGCTTTGTGAGTACTTAAAGGAAGCAAGCCAATTTGAAGCAAATAACTTGAGTATTAGCAAAAGGAAAAAAAAAAATCTCATATTTATACATACAACATAATGAGCAGAAAAACACAATAAGGGAAATACATTAAATTAGCATAATTTTATTTCACTATTCAAATCTGAAGCTTGGAAATTGATTTTGTTTCAATTACTGCATTTGCTTGTATTTTATATCTACTCTTGTGTTTGAATTTGATACTTTTCATTGTATAGATAACCATGTTATCAGTTTAGGTCTGTCGCTCAGTTGTGTTTGACTCTTTGCAACCCCACCAATCGCAACACACCAGGCCTCCCTGTCCATCACCAACTCCTGGAGTTTACTCAAACTCATGTCCATCAAGTCGGTGATGCCATCCAGCCATCTCATCCTCTGTCATCCCCTTCTCCTGCCCCCAATCCCTCCCAGCATCAGGGTCTTTTCCAGTGAGTCAACTCTTGGCATGAGGTGGCCTAAGTATTGGAGTTTCAGCTTTAGCATCATTCCTTCCAATGAACACCCAGGACTGATCTCCCTTACAATGGACTGGTTGGATCTCCTTGCAGTCCAAGTGACTCTCAATAGTCTTCTCCAACACCACAGTTCAAAAGCATCAATTCTTCGGAGGTCAGCTTTCTTCACAGTCCAACTCTCACATACATGACCACTGGAAAAACCATAGCCTTGACTAGACGGACCTTTGTTGGCAAAGTAATGTCTCTGCTTTTCAATATGCTGTCTAGGTTGGTCATAACTTTCCTTCCAAGGAGTAAGTATCTTTTAATTTCATGGCTGCAATCACCATTTTATACAGTTACATAATAATATAAAGTTTTGTTTGTTAAGTTTGTTCTTATTGAAAGAGTACTCACTCATAGTTACATTTGGTCAAAGTAGATAATTAATAGATTGAATATTTATTTTTATTACTTTAGATTGAAATTTGCACTGGATTGTCTTATAACACACCAAAAATACTGTTTGATGAAAGTTTCAACTTCTTATAAAATCATTGACCTGCATCAGTTCAGTCCAGTTGCTCAGTCATGTCTGCTTCTTTGCAACCCATGGACTGCGGCACACCAGGCTTCACTGTCCATCACCAACTCCCAGAGTTTGCTCAAACTCATGTCCATTAAGTTGGTGATGCCATCCAACCATCTCATCCTCTGTTGTCCCCTTCTCCTCCTGTCTCTAATCTTGCCCAGCATCAGGGTCTTTTCCAATGAGTCAGCTCTTTGCATCAGGTAACCAAAGTATTGGAGCTTCAGGCTCAGCATCAGAACCTCCAATGAATATTGAGGATTGATTTCCTTTAGGATTGACTGTATTGATCTCCTTGCAGCCCAAGGGAATCTCAAGAGTCTTCTCCAACACCACAGTTCAAAAGCATCAATTCTTCAGTGCTCAGCCTTCTTTATGATCCAACTCTCATATGCATACATGACTACTGTAAAAACCATAGCTTTGACTAGACAGACCTTTGTTGGCAAAGTAATGTCTCTGCTTTTTAATATGCTGTCTAGGTTGGTCATAGCTTTTCTTCCAATGAGCAAGCGACTTTTAATTTCATGGCTGAAGTTAACATTTTCAGTGATTTTGGATCCCAAGAAAATAAAATATGTCACTGTTTCCAGAGAAGGCAATGTCACCCCACTCCAGTACTCTTGCTTGGAAAATCCCATGGACAGAGGAGCCTGGTAGGCTGCAGTCCATGGGGCCGCTAAGAGTCGGACACGACTGAGCAACTTCATTTTCATTTTTCACTTTCATGAACTGGAGAAGGAAATGGCAACCCACTCCAGTGTTCTTGCCTGGAGAATCTCAGGGATGGGTCAGCCTGGTGGGCTGCCATCTATAGGGTCACACAGACTCGGACATGACTGAGGTGACTTAGCAGCAGCAGCAGCAGCAGTAGCAGTCACTGTTTCCATTGCCCCCCCATGTATTTGCCATGAAATGATATGACCGGATGCCATGATTTTAGTTTTTTGAATGATGAAATTTAAGCCAGCTTTTTCAGTGGCCTTTTTTACTTTCATCAAGAGGCTCTTTAGTTCTTCTTCACTTTCTGCCATAAGGGTGGTATCATCTGCATATCTGATGTTATTGATATTTCTCCTGGCAATCTTGATTCCAGCTTGTGCTTCATCCAGCCTAACATTTTGCATGATGTACTCTGCATATAAGTTAAATAAGCAGGATGACAATATACAGCCTCAACATACTCCTTTCCCAATTTGGAACCAGTCCATTGTTCCATGTCTGGTTCTAACTGTTGCTTCTTGACCTGTGTACATATTTCTCAGGAGGCAGGTCAGGTAGTCTAGTATTCCCATCTCTTGAAGAATTTTCCACAGTTTATTGTGATCCACACAATCAAAGGTTTTGGCATAGTCAATAAAGTAGAATTTGATCTGCATAATCTTATTTATAATAATAATTATTATAGGCATTTGTTATCATACATTCTTTGACTCAAATTCTACTAAAAGACATAATTTTTAATTTTTGAAATTAAATTTTTCTTTAATTTTCAAATTTAAGCCTTAAACCCTTTGCAATAAAGAAAAAAATAACATTTTTGGTATTATATAGTCTGAATTTTCAGAGAAAATCATGCATACGGACTCTGAAAAAAAAATTATCTTACAATGAAAGTCATACAATCAGCTTATTATATATTTTAACTAGGTTATTTGTAGGCCATGGTAATTCAAGCAAAATGTAGAACTGATGTAAGGGTAATTTCTTTTTGTCTCATGGTCTACAAGTGATCACACTAACAGTGAAGCTAACATTGTCTTGTACTGTTAAATTATAAAATTTTTCACATTCTCCTAGCAAGATTCCTTAGAAATTATAAATACTGCTTAAATGTAGCAAAAGAAAATATACTATTAAAGATACTATTCTAAACATTATCATACAAAAGTCTTAATGTTAAGTAATAAAAAAGGTTATTCATTTTATGTAATGTTACAGTCCACAGTCCTACTCATTACAGTGCATGGGATCTCAAAAGAGTAGGACTTAACTTAGCAACTAAAGGAGAACAATATTGTCTTTCCAGTCAGACCTAACAACTTAAAAAAAAAAAAAACCCAGAAATTCCATTTTTATACTGCTGGAATTTACTTTTAGTCACATTAGCATTTGGAATGCCTGGAAAAGATTTTAGCATATTTACATACCTACTCTGCAGACCAAAACTTGATAAGCTAAATAAACAACATCTTCAGGAATGGCTGGTCGATTGCAGGTAGGCCTGAGGTATAATGGAAAGGAAACCAGATTCACAGACAGACCTGTGCTTAAATTATGGATACACCACTACCTAGATGTTTTCATTGGGATGTGTTATTAATTTCTACAGTTTTTATATCCAAACAAATTTCAGAGACTTTCTAAGGGTCAAAGTAAATGGCTTAGGGAAATGAACAATAAACAGTGCTTTCCACTTATATGTAATCAAAATTGTGGACATTTTTTGAGATATAAATGTATATAGAAAACTAAGACATACACAAAAATCTCACAATTTAATGATTGAAATTAGATTTATAAACAAGGAAAGCACTATTTTATATGACAAATTCCAAATGAAATAATGAACAAGTCACAGAACTATGAACAAAGTAATAGTGGAATCTAGGGAAAGAAGCAAAAATCTTCAAGAAAAGGACAGTAAACTATAAAATAATTTAAAACTTCAATTTGAAAAATTTTTGGAGGGGGGGCTCTCACTCCTATTCTGAAAAAACTGAAAACAGTCATGTTTAAAAATAATGTGACCAAAAAATTTAAAAATAATTTTTTAGTCAACACCTCTACAGGGATATATGTTAAAACTTGCAAAGAAAATGTCCTCACAGCAGAAATATTTTGTTTATCATTCAATTATCTAATATACCTTGAATTATATGGAGCACAGTATAAACATGATAAATCCTTTAATCTTTCCTCATGAGAATGTCATACTGATAAACTATCATAAACATTCAAATTTAATAACATTAAAAATGCATCAAGTATTATCAAATTATGTGCTTTAAACTAAATGTGTTACAATTGTTAAATCATAGCATAGATATGCTACATATCTAAAGATGAAACCATTTTGAAAAGCAAGAATAATCCAAATAATATTCTTCCTCATCAAATGGAATAAAATCTTGATTTTAATGAACAATGAAGAGGTTGGTGAGCATGTAAATGTACCCGAAAGTGGCTCATTTTTATATAGATTGAATTTTCGTCTGTGTAATTATCTCTGCATGATTTTCTTGTAAAGCATGTACATGTGGATTCAACTTGTCAGGGCACAGTGATAGACAGATGTTGGCATTGAGAAGGCAAAACTTTACCTCTACCCATCTTAGATTTTTGGTGAAGACTAATGAAAGGACAGATTAACAAGAGAAAACAGCTTATTCATGTGCATTGTGGAGAGAAACCTGAAACAAAGAGGAATCCAAGGCAGTGGTTTAGGACTTTGGCTTACGCAAGGTCTTCAATGAAAAGCAATCCATTTGTATATAAAAGACAGGACAAGGAAAATAGCCCTCAGTGTCTGAGGGTGTCAAAATGCAAGAAGGTAACTAAAAGGGAAGGAACACCTGGAGGAAGATTGTTTGCAGTTCCTCTGGTGCCATCTCTGGGCTGACAAGAGTGTTTCTCCTGTAAAAGGAGATTTTTACATACTGCCTTTAGGCTGAAATGAGGAAGTTTACACTGGGTTTTCTGCTTCTTAATTGCCTTCAGTTCAAAATCACTTTTATGTCAAAGAGGCATGTATTGGGATTAAGATCCTGGTTTCCTTCAATAGACAGATAGAAAAATATTTATTTGAATGTTAGAATAGGTCTGAAATTGTCATGCTGTCTAATTGAATGAGCCTTAACAATATCCCAGGTGACATTTTGTTATATAATTGAAAATACTCAATTAATTCTATTGACATAACTTGTAAAACAAGCTAGAACTAACCGCTGACACACCTGCTTTGGAAAGATAAGACCAAAATGTGGATGCTTAGTCACTCAGTCATGTCCAAGTCTTTGCTGCCCTTTGGATTGTAGCTTGCCAGGCTCCTCAATCCCTATGATTCTTCAGGCAAGAATAGTGTAGTGGGTTGCCATGCCCTCCTCCAGGGGATCTTCTTAACTCAGGAATCGAACCTGTGTCTTCCATGTTTCCTGCATTACAGGCAAATTCTTTACCTGCTGGGCCATCAGGAAAGCCCATAACACTTTACAGTAAATATGTAGATTGAAAAGTCCCACTGCTTCTTGTTCTCAATACATTCACAAGTAACAATGAGCTGATCATTTCCCCTAAATATCACTTCTTCCCCTAAAGTCATCACTCTTCCAAACCAAGTGTCCCCAAATCCCAATCCAGGACAGAGCTCTAGTCTTAATACTTTCCTTTGAACTTTCCAGTAAATTATTAAGATTTATTCTTAGCAGCAGACTTAGACACTTAGCAAAAGAGAATACACAAAATTCCATTCTTTTATATATGTCATATAGAATCTTGTGGAGGTTTTATATATATGCTTACCTATTAACATAGGTAATATGTCTGGATTTATGGGAACACTACCATTCTCAAACATAGCCAATTGAAAAGGGTTATGATTTCATGGGTCAATAAAAAATTATTTTACAGCTTCAAATTACTTGAAAAATGAAATTCAAACTTCTCAGAATGGTTTTCAAAATTAAATCAAAATTACACACACAATTAGCTCATAATATGTTTATAGATATTAATCAGTTCAGTTCAGTCTCTCAGTCATGTCCAACTCTTTGCAACCCCATGAATCTCAGCATGCCAGGCCTCCCTGTCCCTCACCAACTCTAGGAGATCACTCAGACTCACGTCCATCGAGTCAGTGATGCCATCCAGCCATCTCATCCTCTTCTCCTCCTGCCCCCAATCCCTCCCAGCATCAGAGTCTTTTCCAATGAGTCAACACTTCACATGAGGTGGCCAAAGTACTGGAGTTTCAGCTTTAGCATCATTCCTTCCAAAGAAATCCCAAGGCTGATCTCCTTCAGAATGGACTGGTTGGATCTCCTTGCAGTCCAAGGGACTCTCAAGAGTCTTCTCCAACACCACAGTTCAAAAGCATCAATTCTTCGGCGCTCAGCCTTCTTCACAGTCCAACTCTCATACCCATACATGACCACTGGAAAAACCATAGCCTTGACTAGATGGACCTTTAATAATAGTATATAAATCATGCTGCTAAGTCACATCTGACTCTCTGTGACCCCATGGACTGTAGCCCACCAGGCTCCTCTGTCCATGGGATTTTCCAAGCAAGAATACTGGAGTGCCTTGCCATCTCTTACTCCAGGGGATCTTCCCAACACAGAGGTTGAACTCATGCCTCTTGCATGTCCTGCATTGGCAGGCAGATTCTTTACCACTAAAGCCATCTGAGAAATCCCATATTCATCATAGTAATATATTATACAGATGTTACTTTTTAAATATGGAATTGTATTCTTTGGCAGTAGAAGCAAATCCTGTTATTCTAATTAAACAAATAACAAAACAAAACAAAAGATCCATATATATGCATGTATAAATTATGCCTTTATGTTGTATATAATACTCAGTTTATATATCATATATTACATATAATTTGATCATATTAATCTAGGCAATTTTTATAATTTCTATAGAATATTATGTTAAAATTAGAACAGTTGCATTGAAAACAAGAATGACTTCCTTGAAAAGATGTCTTTCTAACTTTCTTTTTTCATAAAGATCCATCTGTTCCCCACAAATAGCTCTCAGTGCTTGACCTGAGGCATTAATGACCACTGCAATCCTGTAACATACCAGCTTATTATATTCACCAAAATAGGGGAAAAACAATGACATGTCACTGTAGATGTTTAACAAATTGACAAAGGTAGAGGATATAATGAAGACAATTTGTTTTTAGAGTGAGAATACTGCATACTTTTCCAGGAAACTGAATATTCATATAGTTCTTGCCCCAGAATCCTTAATTCTTAGTATATACTTGAAATACATTTTATCACCTTTGCCTTTCACTTCAACAAAAGTCCATATAATCAAAGCTATGGTTTTTCCAGTAGTCATGTATGGTTGTGAGAATTGGACCATAAAGAAGGCTGAACCCAGAAGAACTGATACTTTCGAACTGTGGTGCTGGAGAAGACTCTTGAGAGTCCCTTGGTCTGCAAGGAGATCAAACTAGTCAACGCTAAAGGAAATCAACCCTGAATATTCATTGGAAGGACTGAAGCTGAAGCTCCAATATTTTGGCTACCTGATGTGAAGAACCAACTCATTGAAAAACACCCTGATGCTGGGAAAGAGTGAAAGCAAGAGGAGAAGGGGAAAACAGAGGGTGAGATGGTTAGATCTCATCATGATCTAACCCTTATGATGGTTAGATTACCTCATCATCAACTCAATGGACATGAGTTTGAACCAACTCCAGGAGATAGTGAAGGACAGGGAAGCCTGGTGTGCTGCAGTCCATGGTATCTCAAAGAATCAGACACAACTGAGCAACTGAATAACCACAACACTTGGGATAAACAGGTATAGACTTGCAAGAGGATATGGTCAAGAATATTGCAATGCAATTTGTATTTGGCAAGAATCACATAATTAAATTTCATTTAATTATGAAAATATTTACAATTAAAGAAATGGATTAGTTGAAATGTGATTAAAATTAAAATTAAAATTTCATGACCTGGAATTTCAGCCTGAGGGGCAGGTTTCATGTTTGACACATATCCAGAGATAGCAGAGGTCCTCTCAAGAAACAAGCCAGAAATACCATCTTAGAGCTCTTTTTTGGCCCTCCTTCAGCTTGCTGGTATCTACCAGAACAGAGCTTATACACTCACCTGGAGCCCAGATTTTTGCAAATGCTTCCCAGATTGCCTAGCTGTGGAGGCCAGCAGAACTTAAACTTTTATTCCCATAGGACTTTTATTCCTATACATTCCCATGTATATATTTGCATACTTTTTAAAGCTGGTGTCTGAGGCATATAAATAGTAATAATACTACATGTTTTGAAAGTATGTATATGTATTAAAGGAGAGGGCAAATTTGTGTCAGAAGATGGAAGATGGAACTAGGATGCAGTTAAAGGGGAAAATTGCAAATTAAAGTAAAAAATAAAAAGCACAGCAAGACTAATGATGCAACTATGCCATGAATTTTAACATATGATTAATTCAACTTTAAGGAACAGGTTCCCAAAAGAAAGATTAATGTATAATCAAGCAAAGAAAGTGTAGAACACATTTTTAGTTTGATTGTTCTTATTTTTGCTTTTTCCTTTCTCCTGAATTGAGATGCTAATGTTTGGAACTGAATCGTTAATGATTAATGTCATTGTAGAAAGGAAAAAAAGGAATAATAGTCCCTATTTTATCTGATCTCTAGGGTCTTTTCTTTTTATTCACCGTCCAAAAGAGTTGATTTGAAAAGCTTACAAAATGTAATTGGACAGGTTATTTATTCATATTAATCAAACATACTAATTAACAAAATTGCTTTTCATTTTAACTTATAAGTATTTTCTGCTACATTTTTTGCAATATTTAATTTTTGTCTAATATTATAAGAATAGGCTTAACTGACAATCAAATAAGCAAGTACTCCATTTCACACAGTGAAATTTTAAGATGAAAAACACATTTTTATGTGAAGTGAACAATAGTTCTGATTGAGTTGAACTCATACTAGTAATTTTAATGCTGACTTTTGAAATAAAAAAGATTTAAATATTTCTCAGATGCATATTTCCTGTATCATTTCCCACATAGCACCCAGTAAGATGACTCTAGGTGCTGTGTAGGAAAAGACACAGGAAAAGAGAAGATAAAATAAAGAAAACAGGGGAATATTGCACCAATCGAATTGAATATAGGACTTCCATGGTGGCTCAGATGGTAAAGAATCTGCCTACAATGCAGGAGACCCAGTTTTGATTTCTGGGTTGAGAAGATCTCCTAGAGAAGGGAATGGCAACCCACTCCAACTGCATATAAGATTCACATTACATTTTGAGGTTAGAAACAAACAAACAAACAAAAAAAAAGATTTAACTTCAGTAAATGCTTTAAGATGTTCATATTTATATTACAAGATTGTTTGATGTTCAAGTGATAATAATGTTTCTACCATTGTGCTCAATGAATGGTAATATTGTTGAAATCCAGATATTTCTATAGCTTCAAAGACTAAAATTATCTGCATATTTCAATATATGTGGTTTTAATCAGTTAGCACAATTATAGTTACTTTTTAAACTTTAAAATTTCCATTTATAGAATACTAATATCCACTTAGAAATAAAAGTAGAGGAAACATTTTTCTCCCTCTGCATTAACCAAAGCAACTAGCTAGTTCCAATTCAATCAGTTTCAATCAGTCCATGAATGTATATTAGTTTTCCAAATTCAACAAATATCTAGGTTTTAGGGAATAAGATAGCCTATACTGTCATGCTGCATTCAAATGCTAATTCTTTATAGCTCATGTAGGTTAATGTTAACTGTGGCTTTCCAAGACTCCTTGATGAGTTATCTGACTGATTGATCTCAGGTGTAGTTATCCAATGCAAATTAATTAAGCTCAGTTTTAGTCATAGACAGTGGGGCTTGGTGTCCTAGATAAAATAAAATGTATGTTGCTCAAAGAATGAATAAGAAAAAAAATCAGAATAATTCTTGATTAAGAAAGGTATTTTAATAACTCACATTTTATCCAACTTGTCAATACCTTGGCTCATTGACTTATCTTGTCTTTCAGGACCACTAACAGAAAAATGATTAAATTGGCACAAAATCAAAATATGTGTGTGCTATGAAATAATATTACACATTATATTTTATTCTTTACCTGGCTAAGTGACAAGTAACTAGTTTTTATACCACAACAATACTTGTGAATCAAAGCCTCTCCTGCTTTCTCACACATCAGGAAAAGCCCTTAAAAGTTTGTACATGTTTGCGACACTTGCTAAAAGTGATTGGAGTTGAAGCATAAAATCATGAATACAGAATCAGTCAATTACCCACATCAAATAGGAGTGTGTTTGCTAATTTCCCTGGGCATGTACATGATTTATGTGCTTTACTTAGTTTCAATGTGAGAAAAGTCCTAAAATATGGAATACAAAAAGAATTGTTGATGATTACTTCTGCAGTAATAACCCAGGCATCATTTTGACTTAGGCCAAATAGGTCATAACAATGTCTAGGTATTACTTACATACTTTATATATGGAGATGTATATAAAGACTTTGTTTTTTTAGAGCAGCTTTAGATTTACAACAAAAATAAGAAGGTACAGAAATTTCACTAGACACCCTGATGCCACATATGTACAGCTTCCCACATTAACACTATCATTCACCAGAATCTTTCCAACCTGATCATGGCAAACACTGATCTTGTATTTTACAATATTCCCTTTTGCAGATGTCATATCCTCAGAATTACACAGTTATGTAGCCTTTTCAAATTAATAATATGCATGTAATGTCTCTTCATGTATTTTTTCCACTAGATATTTCATTTCTTTCCAGCATTAAACAATGTTTCATTCTCTGGAGGTGACGCAGTTAATCCATTCAGTAACAAAAAAAGACATCTTGGTTGCTTTCAAGAATTATCAATTATGAAGATACTATAAACATTCGTGTAAGATTTCTATGTGGACATAGTTTTCAACTTCTTTGAGTAAATACTAGGAAGCACAATTACTGGATTCTATGATGAGTATATGGTCATTCTATGATTCTATGATGACTAGTGGTCCCAGACTCCTTTTTCAATCTGCTCATAAGATACTACCTTCTGGATCCAGAAAAGGCATCTGAAATCTAAAAGGAACTCTGGATACCTTTTCATTCTTCAGGCTTCCTAATCTCATTGGCAGAGGAGAAGGATGTCATCTTCTCCTGCAAGAACTCCAAAGTCACAACTAGTTGCTGAACAACGATCGACAGGAGAATGTTGGATCCCAACAAAAAAAGATACCCACATCCAAGGGCAAAGTAAAATCCCCAGCAAAATGGTAGAAGGGGTGAAATCGCATTTAGAATTAAACCCCATACCCACCTCCGAGAGACCGTAGTGGTGGGCGGGCAGCGCTCCCCGGTTTCCTGGTCTGCCTCAGGAATATCTTGGCAGAGCTTGGAGCCCTTGGCCTGAGTTGAGTGGCCTCACTCTGGAGGGTCTGGGGAAGCCCTTGGAGGCGCGCAGGGCAGCGGAGGGTGCGCAAGCGCTCCAGGGTCTGGCTGTTGGCTGGGGTCGCCGCCGGAGCGGTATTTCAGAGGTGTGGAGGAGAAGGAGATGCTGCCTCTCTTCTCTCCCTCTCCAGGCTCCTTCTCCAGCTTCTTCGGCTGTCCACTTGAGGGAGAGGAGGTGGTGGCTCTCTGCGCCTGCGGCGGCTGCCCGAGGCCCATCTCAATGCTGCGTCCCTGCTGCCCTTGCCCAACGTGCCAGTAGGCAGACAGGGTCTCTGGAGGAATGGATGTAGGAAGGGCGGCAGTGAGGAGATACCCCTCGTCCAAGGTAAGGAGCAGTGGCTGCACTTTGCTGGAGCAGTCATGAAGAGATACCCCAAGCCCAAGGTAAGATAAACCCAAATAAGACAGTAGGTGTTGCAAGAGGGCAACAGAGGGCAGACACACTGAAAGCATACTCACAGGAAACTAGTCAGTTTAATCACATTAGGACTCCAGCCTTGTCTAACTCAGTTAAACTAAGCCATGCCCGTGGGGCAACCCAAGACAAGCGGGTCATGGTGGAGACATCTGACAAAATGTGGTCCACTGGAGAAGGGAATGGCAAACCACTTCAGTATACTTGCCTTGAGAACCCCATCAGTTCAGTTCAGTCGCTCAGTCGTGTCCAACTCTGTGACCCTGTGAATTGCAGCACGCCAGGCCTCCCTGTCCATCATCATCTCCCAGAGTTCACTCAAACTCATGTCCAATGAGTCAGTGATGCCATCCAGCCATCTCATCCTCTGCCATCCCCTTTTCCTTCTGCCCCCAATCCCTCCCAGCATCAGAGTCTTTTCCAATGAGTCAACTCTTCACATGAGGTGGCCAAAGTACTAGAGTTTCAGCTTTAGCATCATTCCTTCCAAAGAAATCCCAGGGCTGATCTCCTTCAGAATGCACTGGTTGGATCTCCTTGCAGTCCAAGGGACTCTCAAGAGTCTTCTCCAACGCCACAGTTCAAAAGCATCAATTCTTCAGTGCTCAGCCTTCTTCATAGTCCAACTCTCACATATATACATGACCACAGGAAAAACCATAGCCTTGACTAGATGAACCTTTGTTGGCAAAGTAATGTCTCTGCTTTTGAATATGCTATCTAGGTTGGTCATAACTTTCCTTCCAAGGAGTAAGCATCTTTTAATTTCATGGCTACAGTCACCATCTGCAGTGATTTTGGAGCCCCCAAAATAAAGTCTGACACTGTTTCCACTGTTTCCCCATCTATTTCCCATGAAGTGATGGGACCGGATGCCACCCCATGAACAGCATGAAAAGCCAAAATGATAGGATACTGCAAGAAGAACTCCCCAGGTCAGTAGGTGCCCAATATGCTACGGGAGGTCCATGGAGAAATAACTCCAGAAAGAATGAAGGGATGGAGCCAAAGCAAAAACAAAACCCAGCTGTGGATGTGACTGGTGATAGAAGCAAGGTCCAATGCTGTAAAGAACAATATTGTGTAGGAACCTGGAATGTCAGGTTCATGAATCAAGGCAAATTGGAAGTGCTCAAACAGGAGATGGCAAGAGTGAATGTCAACATTCTAGGAATCAGCAAACTCAAATGGACTGGAATGGGTGAATTTAACTCAGATGGTCATTATATCTACTACTGCAGACAGGAATCCCTCAGAAGAATTGCAGTAGCCAACATGGTCAACAAAAGAGTCTGTAATGCAGTACTTGGATGCAATCTCAAAAATGACAGAATGATCTCTGCTTGTTTCCAAGGCAAACCATTTGGTATAACAGTAATCCAAGTCTATGCCCCAACCAGTAATGCTGAAGAAGCTGAAGTTGAACGGTTCTATGAAGACCTACATGATCTTTCAGAACTAACACCCCAAAAAGATGTCCTTTTCATTATAGGGGACTGGAATGCAAAAGTAGGAAGTCAAGAAACACCTGGAGTAACAGGCAAATTTGGCCTTGGAATACAGAATGAAGCAGGGCAAAGACTAATAGAGTTTTGCCAAGAAAATGCACTGGTCATAGCAAACACCCTCTTCCAACAACACAAGAGAAGACTCTACACATGGACATCACCAGATGGGTCAACAATGAAATCAGATTGATTATGTTCTTTGCAGCCAAAGATGGAGAAACTCTATACAGTCAACGAAAACAAGACCAGGAGCTGACTGTGGCTCAGATCATGAACTCCTTATTACCAAATTCAGACTTGAAGAAAGTAGGGAAAATCACTAAACCATTCAGGTATGACCTAAATCAAATCTGTTATGATTATACAGTGGAAGTAAGAAATAGATTTAAGGGCCTAGATCTGATAGAGTGCCTGATGAACTATGGAATGAGGTTCATGACATTGTACAGGAGACAGGTATCAAGAACATCCCCATGGAAAAGAAATGCAAAAAAGCAAAATGGCTGTCTGCGGAGGCCTTACAAATAGCTGTGAAAAGAAGAGAAGCCAAAAGCAAATGAGAAAAGGAAAGATATAAGCATCTGGATGCAGAGTTCCAAAGAATAGCAAGAAGAGATAAGAAAGCCTTCCTCAGTGATCAATGCAAAGAAATAGAGGAAAACAACAGAATGGGAAAAAGATTAGAGATACCAAGGGAATATTTAATGCAAAGATGGGCTCGATAAAGGACAGAAATGTTATGGACCTAACAGAAGCAGAAGATATTAAGAAGAGGTGGCAAAAACACACAGAAGAACTGTACAAAAAAGATCTTCATGACCAAAATAATCACGATGATGTGATCACTAACCTAGAACCAGACATCCTGGAATGTGAAGTCAAGTGGGCCTTAGAAAGCATCACTATGAACAAAGCTAGTGGAGGTGATGGAATTCCAATGGAGCTATTTCAAATCCTGAAAGATGATGCTGTGAAAGTGCTGCACTCAATATGCCAGCAAATTTGGAAAACTCAGCAGTGGCCACAGGACTGGAAAAGGTCAGTTTTCATTCCAATCCCAAAGAAAGGCAATGCCAAAGAATGCTCAAACTACTGCACAATTGCACTCATCTCACACGCTAGTAAAGTAATGCTCAAAATTCTCCAAGCTAGCCTTCAGCAATATGTGAACCATGAACTTCCTGATGTTCAAGCTGGTTTTAGAAAAGGCAGAGGAACCAGAGATCAAATTGTCAACATTTGCTGGATCATGGAAAAAGCAAGAGAGTTTCAGAAAAACATCTATTTCTGCTTTCTTGACTATTCCAAAGCCTTTGACTGTGTGGATCACAATAAACTGTGGAAAATTCTGAAAGAGATGGGAATAGCAGACCACCTGACCTTCCTCTTGAGAAATCTGTATGCAGGTCAGGAAGCAACAGTTAGAACTGGACATGGAACAACAGACTGGTTCCAAATAGGAAAAGGAGTACGTCAAGGCTGTATATTGTCACCCTGCTTACTTAACTTATACGCAGAGTACATCATGAGAAACGCTGGACTGGAAGAAACACAAGCTGGAATCAAGATTGCCAGGAGAAATATCAATAACCTCAGATATACAGATGACACCACCCTTATGGCAGAAAATGAAGAGGAACTCAAAAGCCTCTGGATGAAAGTGAAAGTGGAGAGTGAAAAAGTTGGCTTAAAGCTCAACATTCAGAAAACGAAGATCATGGCACCCGGTCCCATCACTTCATGGGAAATAGATGGGGAAATAGTGGAAACAGTGTCAGACTTTATTTTTGGGGGGCTCCAAAATCACTGTAGATGGTGACTGCAGCCATGAAATTAAAAGACGCTTACTCCTTGGAAGGAAAGATATGACCAACCTAGATAGCATATTCAAAAGCAGAGACATTACTTTGCCAACAAAGTCAAGGCTATGGTTTATCTAGTCAAGGCTATGTTTTTTCCTGTGGTCATATATGGATGTGAAAGTTGGACTATGAAGAAGGCTGAGCGCTGAAGTATTGATGCTTTTGAACTGTGGTGTTGGAGAAGACTCTTGAGAGTCCCTTGGACTGCAAAGAGATCCAACCAGCCCATTCTGAAGGATATCAGCCCTGGGATTTCTTTGGAAAGAATGATGCTAAAGCTGAAACTCCAGGACTCTGGCCACCTCATGTGAAGTGTTGACTCATTGGAAAAGACTCTGATGCTGGGAGGGATTGGGGGCTGGAGGAGAAGGGGATGACTGAGAATGAGATGGCTGGATGGCATCACTGACTCGATGGACGTGAGTCTGAGTGAACCCCGGGAGATGGTGATGGACAGGGAGGCCTGGTGTGCTGCAATTGATGGGGTCACAAAGAGTCGGACACGACTGAGCAACTGAACTGAACTGAACCCCCCAGACATGCTCAGAGGGCTCAAAGAAAGCCTTGTGTGCCCCAGGACACAGAGACCCCACAGAGACTGAGCCAGACCTGTGTTTGAGTCTTCTGCAGAGGTGCGGGCAGGAAGTGGTCTGCCACAGGGCAGGGGCTCTGGGTGCAGCAATCTGGTCACACAGCCTGAGGTATAAGACCTCTTGGAGGTCTCCATTAACCCCTCCATAGAGCTGCTGATCAGACAACCCACGTATTGCAGAACAATTATACCAAAGAAATTCTAGCACTGTTAAGAAAGTTCTAGGACCCACAACAGATTTCCCAACCTGGGGATCTGGCAAAGGGGCTGAGAACTCCAAGAAAATTTGACTTTGGAGGCCAGTGGGATTTGATTACAGAACTTACATAGAACTGGGAAACAGACTCTTGGAGGGCAAAAACAAAATCTTGTGAGCACCAAGACCCAGGAGAAAGGAGCAGTGACCCCACAAGAGACTGGCACAGACTTTCCAGTGAGTGTCCAGGAGTCCCCAGCAGAGGCATGGGTTGGCAGTGGCCTTTTGCAGGGTTGGTGACACTGAGTGCAGCAGTACATGCATGGGATCTTTTGAAGGAGGTAACCATTATCTCCACCATAGTTTGGCCTCAGGTCAAACAACAGAGAGGGAATTGAACTCAAGCCATCAACAGAAAATTGGATTAAAGATTTACTGAGCATGGCCCCACCCATCAGAACAAGGCCCAGTTACCCCTACAGTCAGTCTCTCCCATCAGGAAGCTTCCATAAGCCCCTTATCCTTATCCATCAGACAGAAGACAGAATGAAAACCACAATCACAGAAAACTAATCAAACTGACCACATGGACCACAGCCTTGTCTAAATCAATTAAACTATGAACCATGTCATGTAGGGCCACCCAAGATGGACAGGTTGTGGAGAGTTCTGACAAAATGTTCTACACTGGAGAAGAGGATGGCAAACCACTTCAGTATTCTTGCCTTGAGAATCCCATGAACAGTATGAAAAGGCAAAAATATATGACACTGAAAGATAAACTCAACAGGCCTGTAGGTGCCCAATATGCTACTGAAAAAGAGTGGAGAAATAACTCAAGAAAGAATGAACAGACAAAACCAAAGTGAAAACAATGCCCAGTTGTGTATGTGACTGGTGATGGAAGTAAAGTCTGATGCTGTAAAGAGCAATATCACATAGGAACCTAACCTAACCATGTTAGGTCCATGAATCAAGGTAAATTAGAACTGGTCAAACAGAAGATAGAAAGGATGAACATCAACATTTTAGGAATCAGCAAACTAAAATGGACTGGAATGAGAGAACTTAATTCAATTGAGCATGATATCTACTACTGTGGGAAAAAATCCCTTAAAAGAAATGGAGTAGCCCTCATAGTCAACAAAAGAGTCCAATATGCAGTACTTGGATGCAGTCTCAAAAATGACAGAATGATCTCTGTTTCCAGGGCAAATCATTCAATATCACAGTATTCGAAGTCTATGCCCCAACCAGCAATATTGAAGAAGCTAAAGTTGAACAGTTCTGTGAAGACCTACAACCTCTCCTAGAATTACCACCCGGCAAATATGTCCTTTTTATGATAGTATTGGAATGCAAAAGAAGGAAGTCAAGAGATACCTGGACTAACAGGCAAATATGGCCTTGGACTACAAAATGAAGCAGGACAAAGGCTAACCGAGTTTTGCCAAGAGACCACACTGGTCATAGCAAACATTCTTTTTCAACAACACAAGAGAAGACTCTAACATGTCGACATCACCAAAAGGTCAATACCGAAATCAGACTGATTATATTCTTTGCAGCCAAAGATGGAGAAGCTCTATACAGTCAGCAAAAACAAGACCAGGAGCCAACTGTTGCTCAAATCATGAACGCCTTATTGCTAAGTTCAGAATTAAATTGAAAAAAGTAGGGAAACCACTAGATCATCCAGGCATGACCTAAGTCAAATCCCTTATAATCATACAGTGGAAGTGACAAATAGATTCAAGGGATTAGATCTGATAGACAGAGTGCCTGAAGAACGATGGATTGAGGTTTGTG
Source organism: Bos mutus (assembly GCF_027580195.1). NCBI lineage: Eukaryota > Metazoa > Chordata > Mammalia > Artiodactyla > Bovidae > Bos > Bos mutus. The sequence continues at coordinate 76,086,156 of NC_091632.1, forward strand.
GCATTGTACAGGAGGCAGTGATCAAGAGCATTCTCAAAAAAAGAAATTCAAAAAGGCAAAATGGTTGTCTGAGGAGTTCTTACAAATAACAGAGAAGAGAAGCTAAAAGCACAAGAGAAAAGGAAAGATATATCCATTTGAGTGCAGAGTTCCAAAGAATCGTAAGGAGAGATGAGAAAGCCTTCCTCAGTGATCAGTGCAAAGAAATAGAGGAAAAAAATAGAATGGGAAAGACTAGACATTTCTTCTAGAAAATTAGAGACACCAAGGGAACATTTGATGCAAAGATGAGCACAATAAAATACAAATGGTATGAACCTAATAGAAGCGGAAGATATTAAGAAGTGGTGGAAAGAATACACAGAAAAAATACACAAAAAAGATCTTTATGACCTAGATAACCATGATGCTGTGATCACTCACCTAGAGCCAGATATCCTGGAATGCAAAGTCAAGTGGTCTTTAGGAAGCATCACTATGAACAAAGCTAGTGGAGGTGATGGAATTCCAGTTGAGATATTTCAAGTCCTAAAAGATGATGCTGTGAAAATGCTACATTCAGTGTGCTATCAAATTTGGAAAACTTAGCAGTGGCCACAGGACTGGAAAAAGTAAGTTTTCATTCCAATCCCAAAGAAGGGCAATGCCTACGAATGTTCAAACTACCACACGATTGCACTCATCTCATCCAATAGCAAAGTAATGCTCAAAATTCTCCTAGCCAGCCTTCAACAGTATGTGAACTGTGAATTTCCAGATGTTCAGGCTGGATTTAGAAAAGGTAGAGGAACCAGTGACCACATTGCCAACATCTAGATAAAACAAGAGTTCCAGAAAAATATTGATTTTTTATTTTGCCAAAGTCTTTGACAGTGTCGATCACAACAAACTGTGGAAAATTCTTCAAGAAATGGGATTACCAGGCCACCTGACCTGCCTCCTGAGAAATCTGCATGCAGGTCAAAAAGCAACATTTAGAATTGGACATGGAACAACAGAATGGTTCCAAACTGGGAAAGAGTATGTCAAGGCTGTATATTGTCACCCTGTTTATTTAATTTATATGCAGATTACATCATGTGAAATGCTGGGCTGGATGAGACACAAACTGAAATGATGATTGCTGGGAAAAATATCAATAACCTCAGATATGCAAATGATACCACCCTTATGTCAGAAAGTGAAGAGGAACTAAAGAGCCTCTTGATGAAAGTGAAAGAGTAGAGTGAAAAAGCTGGCTTAAAACTCAATATTCTGGAAACAAGATCATGGCATCTGGTCCCATCAATCCATGGCAAATAGATGGAGAAACAATGGAAATAGTGACAAACTTTATTTTCATGGAGTACAAAATCACTACGGCCATGGAATTAAAAAGACACTTGATCTTTGAAAGAAAATTTATGACCAACCTAGACAGCTTATTAAAAAGCAGAGACATGACTTTTCTGTCAAAGGTCTGTCTAGTCAAAGCTATGGTTTTTCCAGTAGTCATGTATGGATGTGAGAGTTGGACTATAAAGAAAGCTGAGCACCAAAGTATTGATGCTTTTGAACTGTGGTGTTTGAGACGACTCTTGAGATTCCCTTGAACTGCAACAAGCTCTAACCAGTTAGTCCTAAGGAAATCAGTCCTGAATATTCATTGGAAGGGCTGATGCTGAAGCTCCAATAATTTGGCCACCTGATGTGATGAACTGACTCATTGGAAAAGATCCTGATGCTGGGGAAGATTGAAGGCAGAAGGAGAAAGGGATGATAGATGATGAGATGGTTGGATGGCATCACTGACTCGATGGACATGAGTTTGAGCAAGCTCCAGGAGTTGGTGATGGATAGGGAATTTTGGCATGCTACAGTCCAAGGGGTCGCAAAGAGTCAGGCAGAACTGAGTGACTGAACTGAACTGATGATGAGTATGTTCAATTTTGTAAGAATTCACAAAATGGACTTGCAAAGTGATTATACCATCCTGCATTTCTGTTGATCCACATAGTTGCCAACGTTTGGTATACTAAGTGAATTTGGGACACTCTACAGATGGCTCACTGGATAAAGAATCCACCTGCAGTGCATGAGACATAAGAGACTCAGGTTTGACTTCTGGGTTAGGAAGGGCCCCTGAAAAAAAGGAACGGCCACCTACTTCAGTATTGTTGGTTGAAGAAATCCCTGGTCAGAGGAGCCTGTGGGGGGGCTACAGTCCATGTGATAACAAAAAGTCAGACACGACTGAACACGTGCACACAAAGTAGGTGTATCATGGTATCTCAATGTTGTTTTATTTTGCATTTAATTTGCATTGCATGCTGACATATGATATGGATCATATTTCCATATATTTCTTTGCCATCAGTATGATTTCTTTGGTGAGGAATCTGTTAAGGTTTTTTGGCCTATTTTTTCTCAGGTTGCTTGTTTTCTTATTGCTGAATTTTAAGAATTTTTTATATATTTTAGAAAACAGTTCTTCATCACATATGTCTTTTGCAAATTTTTTTCACCCATTTTATGGCTTGTGTTCTACTTCTCTAGATATTTTCTTTCTAAGAGCAGTTTTAAAACTTAATGAAGTCCAACTTATCCATTACTTTTTTTTTTATGGATCATGTCTTTGGTGTTGTACATAAAAATCTGATCACCATATCCAAGGCCATCTAGATTTTTTCTCCCATGTTATTTTCTAGTAGCTTCATAGTTTTGCATTTTGTATTTGTGTCTGTCACACATTTTGAGTTAATTTTTGTGGAGGGTGTATGGTCTCTACCTAGGTATTTTACCTGTGGATTCCCCATTATTCCAGAGCTACTTGTTGAGGAGGCCATTTTTGATCTTCTGTTATGCCTTTTATCCTCCATGAAAGATCACTTGACTATATTCATGAGGGTCTATTTCTGGATTTACAAAATCTGTTGTTTATTTTTCCATTCCGTCACCAACACCACATTGATGCTGTAGCTATATAGTAAGTCTTGAAATCATGTAGCACCTGTCCTCCAACTTTGTTCTTTTCTATATTGCATTAGCTATTTTGGGTGTTTTGCCTCTCCATATAAACCTTAAGTTCAGTTTGTCAATACCCATAAATGACTTGCTGAGATTTTTATTGGAATCACAGTGAATCCATTGATCAAGTTCAGAAGAACTGACATCTGGACTATATTGAGTCTTATCCATTAACATGGAAAATATATCCATGTATTTCATTCATCAAAGATTTGTGGCTTTCCTTATATTTTGTAAATATTTCATTAGATGTATACCCATTTATTTCTCTTTGGGGAATGATAATATAAATAGTATTATGATTTCTTTTTTCTCTTGATAAGCCTGGCTATAGGCTTACTGGTTTTATTGATTTTTCTAAAGCTTTTTATTAATTGCTTGCCCCCCCCAATTGATTTCCTTTTTCACACTTTCATTGGTTTCTTCTGTAATCCTTAATATTTCTTTTTTTTTTTTTCAACTTACCTGGGATTTAATTTTCTCTTGCTTTTCTAGTTTCATAAGGTAGACATTTAGATTACTGATTTTAGATATTTCTTCTATTCTAATGTATGTATTTAATACCATCCCACAAATTTCTGGTCAAGCTCCTGGAGGGAGCTCTCACAATATTGTTGGGACTCTCTTATGATGGCCCCCACTGGTGTTTGTAACCCTCACAGTGGTCAATACTAAGCCTTCAGTAAATGTCAATTATAATTGTGGTTTTCCTATCGTTACTCTGGTTCCATAGTTCATTTCCCCTCCTGGGACTCAGATTCCTGATTTTTATGATCTGTCTCTCCAGTCTTCTCTGTTCCTCCAGTCCTGTTGTCCATTTCTTTCTCATGGATCCATGGTGTTTAACTTTTGATTCTGTTCAACTTTTTACTTGTTGTTAGGATGTAGTAGTGACTTGCTTACACATGAAAGTGGAAACTAGAAATTCATAAAATATCATTTTAGTGACTTTCTTTCCTCTTTTCCCAGGTGTTGAAAAATGTTGGTCACTCAGTCATGTCTGACTCTTGGTAACCCCATGGCTATAGCCCACCAGTCTTCTTTCTCCATGGAATTCTCCAGGCACAAATATTAGACTGGATAGCCATCTTCTTCTCCACAGGATCTTCCCAACCCAGGAACCAAACCTGGGCAGATTTTTTACTGTCTTAAAATCTTACAACAAACAGAGAAAAAAAAATCAAGGAGTAGTAATTGTAATTTTTTTTTTTTTTTTTTTGAGGTGCTCCTTACATGCTGATTTAGTGTTATTTTCATTTGTTTATAGATTATAGCATAGATCATAAATTTATTCTCTCAACTTCACTTTGAACTCAAGCTCATTATGGTTCCTTTCAATCTAGATCTCTAAAATCTAACCAATTGCAATACACCAATTTGAAATATCTAATAATTCATACACAGATCAAGTTTAGCACGGCCTTTCTGTTTGCTGTGGGAAGAAGACTTCCTGAAATACATACCTAATATTTCAATATGTCAATGTCTAATTTATAAGAACATCTGCTTTATAAGCAACTGAATTGGCTTTTTTACATACATCATTCATCATGTCAATTTAAACATATCTGTGTGCATTCATCATGTTAGAACACCTGATTGTAACATTTTTAGACATAATTTTGGATGTGCAAAAATATCATGCCAATAATATTATTATATATGCATGAACTTAATAAATTTGTCCTGAAACCTAGAGGTAATTCTATTAGGAACCAAGTATCTCATTAAAGAATAGGAAGTCTCAAAAATACCTCAAGATGTTTGGTATCAGAATTTTCCCCAAAGTATTAGTAAATATACTTTGACCAATGTGATTTTATTTTCTAGATGTCAATCTATCAGCACAGTTCCTTGCTGTCTATGACTGGACCTATTGTTTGATCAATTTATACAAAAGTTTTAGCTTCATGTTGTGGAAATAATACTGGCCTAGATGGCAGAATACCTGATGTTTGCCTATGTAACCTAATGTAAAGGAGATAATTTAGTCAGCCCTCATCATCATCTTCATTTTAATATGATAGATTAAAAGAAATAATTTATTAACCCTACACTAACCACTCTACTCTTATTAAGGACTGAGAATATGCCAAGTAGAGTGCTCTGTGCTAGAAGCCCTGAAAATATTCCAAATATACTTTTTTTCTTAAACGGACTAAAAGAGGGAGGGAAAGAGGAATAGTGGGGAGCTAGGACAGAGAGAGAAAGGGGAGTGGGAAGAATACAGCAATATGACCCATTTAATAGTGGCTTGATCATAATACTTTGTTAGATAGAGGGGAAATGAATCATACAGTTTTGTATAAATCACTTACTTAACTTCCAGGGTTAAGTGATCCAAAGTGAGAACACTTAAAATATTGAATGGAATTTGAAGAAAAAAGAACATGTACAGGATTATAAGGCATAATAAAGTCATAAATAAAATCATTGCATTTTCAAGGACTTGAAATTAAGTTAACATAAAAGGAAGAGATAGAAGATAAACTAGGATATGCAAACTGGTGGTGGGTAATAAAGAACATATTTGTAATGTGGAGAAGTGTAGTATTTGTAGTTATTTGTTGCTTTTGTTTCACCAACATTTAAACTGCCTTCTCAGTTTGGAGGAATTCCATAACAGCTAAGATTTAATGAGAGGAAGCATTCATTTTTATTTAGAAAAAGAAAAAGAACTTAGAAACTCCTTTCCCCCAGCTTCCTGATAACTACCATTGTTGTTTTTAAGTTGCTAAGTCGTGTCTGACTCTTCTGTGACACCATGAACTGTAGCCTGTAAGGCTCCTCTGTCCATTGGATTTCTGAGGCAAGACTACTGGAGTAGGTTGCCATTTCCTTCTTCATCTGACAATTACTGCATGGACATAATTACTAGAAAGCATTACAGAGAACAGATTTCTAGGAAAATGTAGGTGATCTTGGTTATGTGGTTAGCTAGGCTGCCAGCTTCCCATTAATATTCACCAATGAGGATAATAAATCTTGCTCCACAGCAGCAAGAGAAAATGCAATCGTTCTTAGTGATCATCTGGAATAAAGAACCCACTAGGATCTAGAATTTTAAAGACAGCATATTCAGTTCATTCAACAGTGCAACAATCAAGAAAATCAAGGATTGTGAAGTGGAATTCAGCTTCAAATTTCAGAAAACTTTCAAAAGAGTAAAAGTTCAAATATCAGCTCAAGGCATTGGTGCAAACCAAGAAACTTTTTATAGTGATAAATTTGCAACTCTTATCTCTTGTAGCTGCAAAATTGTGATACGTGACAACCAAAATCAAACATTGATCTGCTGATCCTGCTGAGTTGCAAATTACAATGTCAGTTATATTTACAGTCCTGCCAGATAGCCTATGTGAAAACTGGGACATTTTTAGGATAAGACTGGCATCTTCAGAGTTGGAATGGTTTAAGTAATGTGAGTACTCATAGATAGCTTCTAAATTTTCCTTCCAATTTGCATTCCCTCCTCCTCTTTCTGATGGGGTAGAAGAAGTTGTGGTAATTTTCCGTGGTAATTTTCTGAAAAGGAGGGGAAATTGTTCTCATTTCCTTTAACTCTCATTTCTTAGTTAAAAGCCTTTTAATAGATGGGTTAACTCATGGAGGCAAAAGAGAAGGAAAGCCATGTCATCAAAAGTCAAACTATAAAGGGAAGGTCAACATAAAGAATGTTCAAAGTTTGTAATTTATGTAGGCAAAAATCTAATGAATAGGTGTAAAAGATAATTCTCAGTATGCTTAATCCATAAGACAGAAGGAGTTATATACAGGACTGGAACTTATAATGTTTTCAAAATCTCATCATGTTCCCTTCTGGTACATACTGACCCTTCACTCTGTCAACATTTAGGCTAGTAGAAGGAAAATTTTTGTTCACTGGACATAGTACAATAACTTTCAAGTCTCCTTTACTAGTGGCTCCACTGCCCTTGCTGGCAGAAATATTAACAGCACTCTGTGCCACTAGATCATTGCACAGAGTACACAGGAATGGTTTTTGGAAAGGGTGAATTACAGTGAGAAAACTTGGTTATATATCTCATTATCTATGGTTTCTGGAAGAAGATTTGGCTTAAGATAAGCATAAGCAGGTTTACTTAGGAAAGAGACACATATCACTTAAAGCTCACCAAAAGAACATGATGGATATGAGTCTTAAGGGCTACTATGAGCTCAAAACATAGATATACCATTTCCAAGTTTCAAATTTACAAGGAGTAAGAAAACTTGATTTTCAAGATGATACTCAGTTACTGGAAGCAGATGGACAAAATCTGGCCTAATTACACTATGACTATGACAAAGTTGATGATTTGTTTTTCTGAGTTAGAGTCATTTAGCATTTTGATATGCCTTCCCCTCCTGTTGTGCTTTCTGTCACTTACTGAATAGTTTACAAATTTCACATTACACTACAATATATTGTTCTGTTAGGAAATTCACTTTACAATAAAATAAATAAGCTAATGAACTATCAGCCTTGTAATTTCTGATCATATAAAATAGCCAATCTTTTAGTAAAACCTTGATTTTTGTAATGATGAAATGGCCTATAGAAATTATGATTAATAATTACATTGAAATGAACATTTGGACACTAGTGTAAGGTGGCCATGTTCTCTGAATTGACAGAAGGCATGTGACTTAAGGTAATTCGTGTTTGTCTCTATAGACTCTAAAAGATAGAAGACAAGTTCAGCTAAATGGATATGTGGAATCATAATCATGAAAAGTAACCTGAAGAGAATGCTGATGATTAAAACAGTAGCTGGGTCAACGAAACATGCTACTGCCTTCAAATTTTGCTGATTGTCCAAACTAATTTTAAGACCATATTACTAGCACATGATTTTGTTGCAAAGAACATTCCAGTAATAGAAAGTAAATTCACTTTTTTTTTCCTGATAAATGTTATTCTATCTTTTATTTAAATTTTAATGAGTATCTTTTGGAATTCATCAAGTTTACCGAAAACCACAGGATATGCAAATAGCTCAGGGGTTCTTGTCCAATATTAGTAAGTCCCTGTTGTAGACTCTAGGTGTATGCTAAGACTCTAGGGAAAATGAAGGGGGGTGGTGGTGTCATTGTGCTTGTTAAGGATGGTTGAACACAATAAAATTTTGTGTCTCAACAGTGGATCAGTTGTATTTCAAAAGGATTTTCATGAGCAAAATTCCCAGTGAAATTTTATAAGCACTTAATGTGTCTCATTACCAGAGAAGGCAGGAATGATTTATGCTGGCAAATTAAGCAAAGGTAATTAAAGTTTCAAATAAAAACGGCATGCACCACTACCAAAAGGGACTCATAAAATAAACAAACAGTAACATTAAAATTTTTAATGCTCTTCACGTGTGATATGCTCACAAAGTTATTTGGTAGATTGCTCAGTTTACAAGTACTTATTCTGAAGTCCTTACACAGGGGAAACTCCCACACATTAAAAAGTTGTCTGTTGACATTTAGGTCTTTAATCCATTTTGAGTTTACCTTTCTGTGTGGTGTTAGAGAATGTTCTAATGGGCTTCTTTTTCATGCAACTATCTAGTTTTCCCAGCACCACATTCCTCCTTTGTATATTCTTGCCTCCTTTGTTGTGGGTTAAATGACCATAGGTGTGTGGGTTCATTTCTGGGCTTTCCATCCTGTTCCATTGATCTATATTTCTATTCTGTGCCAGTATCATTCTTTTCCATACATATCATTTCATATATTTTTCATCCATTTTCATACATATCATACAGTATCATACATGCATACATGAGAAATCTGTATGCAGGTCAACTAGCAACAGTTAGAACTGGGTATGGAACAACAGACTGGTTCCAAATCAGGAAAGGAGTACGTCAAGGCTGTATATTGTCACCCTGCTTATTTAACTTATATGCAGAGTACATCATGAGAAACGCTGGGCTGGATGAAGCACAAGCTGGAATCAAGATTGTTGGGAGGAATATCAATAACCTCAGATATGCAGATGACACCACCCTTATGGCAGAAAGCAAAGAAGAACTAAGGAACCTCTTGATGAACGTCAAAGAGGGAAGTGAAAAATTTGGCCTAAAACTCAACATTTAGAAAACTAAGATCGTGGCATCTGGTCCCATGACTTCATGGCAAAGAGATGGGAAAACAATGGAAACAGTGACAGACTTTATTTTTCTGGGCTCCAAAATCACTGCAAATGGTGACTGCAGCTATGAAATTAAAAGATTCCTTGGGAGAAAAGCTATAACCAACACAGCATACTCAAAAGCAGAGACATAACTTTGCAAACAAAGGTCCATCTAGTCAAAGCTTTGGTTTTTCCAGTAGTCATGTATGAATGTGAGAGTTGGACTATAAAGAAAGCTGAGTGCTAAAGAATTGATGCTTTTGAACTGTGATGTTGCAGAATACTCTTGAGAGTCCCTTGGACTGCAAGGAGATCAAACCAGTCAATTCTAAAGGAAATCAGTCCTGAATATTCATTGGAAGGACTGATGCTGAAGCTGAAACTCCAATTTGGCCAACTGATGTGAAGCACTGACATTGGAAAAGACCCTGATGCTGGGAAAAACTGAAGGTGGGAGGAGAAAATAAGCAAAGAATCCAAAATTGGCAGAAGCTCTCAACAGACATTTTTACAAGGAAGATATGTAGATGGCCAAAAGGCACATGAAAAGATGTTCAACATCACTAATTATTAGAGAAATACAAATCAAAGCTACAATGAAGTATCACCTCAAACTGGTCAAATGAGAATCATGAAAATGTCTACAAACAATAAATGCTGAGAGGGTGTGGAGAAAAGGGACCCCTCTTATACTGTTACTGGGAATGTAAATTGGTGACCCCTATAGAGAACAGTATGAAAGTTGCTTTAAAAATTAAAAATAAAACTACCACATGATTAGCAATCCCAAACCTGGGCATAAAACTGAGGAAAAGATACATGCCCCTCAATATTCATTGCAGCACTGTTCACAATAGCCAAGGTATGTAAGCAACCTAAATGTTGATCAATAGAGGAATGGATAAAGAAGATATGGTACATGTATATAGTGGAATATTAGTGATAAAAAGGAAATGAATAATGCCATTTTAGCAACATGGATGAAACTAGAGATTATCATGCTAAGTGAAGCATGTCAAAGACAAATACCATATAATACTATTTATATATGGTGTCTAAAAAAATTATACAAATGAAATTATTTACCAAAAAAAGGCAAACTTACAGACTTTAATATATATATATATATATATATATATATATATATATATATATATATATATATATATATATATATATATATATATTTGCCAAAGGAGAAAGGTGGTAGGGAGGAATAAATCCCAGTTTGGGATTAACATATGAACACTACTATAATGTACTATTTCTTGGACTTGTAGAGTTCCTTGGACAGCAAAAGATCAAACCAGCCAATTCTCAAGGAAATCAGCCCTGAATATTCATTGGAAGGCTTGATGCTGAATGCCCAATACTTTGACCACCTGTTGTGAAGAGCTGACTCACCTGATGAAAAGACCCCAATGCTGGGAAAGATTGAGAGCAGGAGGACAAGGGGGCGACAGAGGATGAGATGGTTGAATGGCATCACCGACTCAATGGATATGAGTTTGCACAAACTCCAGGAGATAGTGAAGGAGAGGGAAGCCTGGCATGCTGCAGATGAGTAGCAAAGAGTTGGACACAATTTAGCAACTGAACAACACAGACAACAGCTACTATAATGGGATTCCCAGGAGGTGCAATGGTAAAGAATCTGCCTGCCAATTTCAGGAGAGGCAGGTTCAGAGAAGGGAATGGCAACTCATTGCTGCCCTGGAAAATCCCTTCTCCCTGGAGAAGGGAATGGCAACTCATTGCTGCCCTGGAAACTCCCACAGCCAGAACAGCCTGGAAGGATACAGTCCACGGGGTCACAAAGAGTTGGACATGACTGAGCATACACAAACACTGCTGCTGCTGCTAAGTCACTTCAGTAGTGTCCGACTCTGTGTGACCCCATAGACGGCAGCCCATCAGGCTCCCCTGTCCCTGGGATTCTCCAGGCAAGAACACTGGAGTGGGTTACCATTTCCTTTTCCAATGCATGAAAGTGAAAAGTGAAAGTGAAGTCGCTCAAATCGTGTCCGACCCTCAGTGACCTCATGGACTGCAGCCTATCAGGCTCCTCCATCCATGGGATTTTCCAGGCAGGAGTACTAGAGTGGGGTGCCATTGCCTTCTCCAATACACAAACACATACACACATAAAATAGAAAGTCAATAAGGACCTACTATATAGCACAGGGAACTCTATTCAAAGTTCTGTGATAACCTATATGGGAAAAAATTTTGAAAAAGAAAGGATATATAATATATATGTATATGTTTCCAATATAGATTAGTTTCATGTGTACAGTGAATCACAGAATCACTTTGCTGTACATATGAAACTAACACAACATTGAAATCAATTATATTTCAATATAAAAATAAAATTTAAAATTTAAAAGTGGCCTATTTAAAAGGGGATTCAAGGGCAAATTAATAGTGGGTATTTTCTTTCTTTGATATTAAAAAAAAAAGGGTTTATTTTCTCACCTGTTTCATTAGTTGCAAAATGCAAAACTATCTAAAATGGCAGCAAGTTCATGAAGGGAAAATATAGCTACAAATACTGATGCTAAGATTGACACACAAAAAATAAAAAAATAAGACATATAGGACGCCATGTCATATTAGAAATGGCAAATAAAACCCAGTAGATTTCAGACTGTAAAAGGAGATGTCACTGCCAGTTAGAAGCCTGTGAACAAGAAAACAATATTGAGACAGTCTAGATTTTGTAATTTTATAGTTGGTAATAATGCAGCTGATGTTCTTTTGTATCCCATATTGCAAAATGTCTAATCAATCATTGTAAAATTCACATGCGTGTTTTTGATAGGCCTGCCTTGATGACATGTAAGTTATATGAGGAAGAAAATTCAATGCATTAAGCAATGTAATTAATATAAAATATCATGTGTTTCGTTGTTGACTATCTGCTGTTGTCCGTGTGTAGAGTCTTCTCTTGTGTTGTTGGAAGAGGGTATTTGCTATGACCAGTGCGTTCTTTTGGCAAAACTCTTTTAGCCTTTGTCCTGCTTCATTCTGTACTTCAAAGCTGAATATTCCTGTTACTCCAGGTGTTTCTTGACTTCCCATTTTTGCATTCCAGCCCCCTATAATGAAAAGGGCATCTTTTTTGGGTGTTAGTTCTAGAAGGTCTTGTAGATCTTCAAAGAACCGTTCAACTTCAACTTATTCAGCATTACTGGCCAGGGCATAGACTTGGATTACTGCGATATTGAATGGTTTGCCTTGGTAATGAACAGAGATCATTCTGTCATTTTAGAGATTGCATCCAAGTACTGCATTTCAGATTCTCTTGTTGACTATGATGGCTACTCCATCTCTTCTAAGGGATTCTTGCCCACAATAGTAGATACAATGGTCATCTGAGTTAAATTCACCTATTCTGGTCCATTTTAGTTTGCTGATTCCTAAAATGTCAACGTTCACACTTATCATCTCCTGTTTGATCACTTCCAATTTGCCTTGATTCACAGACCTAACATTCCAGGTTCCTATACAATGTTGCTCTTTACAGCATCGGACCTTCCTTCCATCACCAGTCACATCCACAATTGCGTGTTGCTTTTGTTTTGGCTCCATCTCTTCATTCATTCTGGAGTTATTTCTCCACGGATCTCCAGTAGCATATTGGGCACCTACAGACCTGGGGAGTTTATCTTTATCTTTCAGTGTCCTATCTTTTTGCCTTTTCATACTGTTCACATGTATGGATGTGAGAGTTGGACTATAAAGAAAGCTGAGTGCAGAAGAATGGGTGGTTTTGAACTGTGGTATTGGAGAAGACTCTTGAGAGCCCCTTGGACTGCAAGGAGATCCAACCAGTCTATCCTAAAGGAAATCAGTCCTGAATATTCATTGGAAGGACTGATGATGAGGCTGAAGCTCCAATACTTTGGCCACCTGATGCAAAGAGCTGACTCATTTGAAAAGACCCTGATGCTGGGAAAGATTGAAAGCAGGAGGAGAAGGGGATGACAGAGAATGAGATGGTTGGATGGCATCACCGACTCAATGGACATAAGTTTGAGTAAACTCCGGGAGTTGGTGATTAACACAGAGGCCTGGCAATCTGCAGTCCATGGGGTCGCCAAGAGTCAGATACGACTGAGTCACTGAACTGAACTGACCATGTATTTGATTATAGAATATATTTGATTATAAAGCCTGCTTATTCCCAACACACTGATCTTTGGACTGAAACTCAAGAAGAGTTAATTTTGTCCAATTTAGTATTCCAAATATCTAGCAAAATAACTAGTTCACTAGATAAGGACTTCATATTATTGAGTGCATAATAATGATCTGTATTGTATTCCAAAAGACTGTGATACAGACTGATATACAAAGTGAGCAGAACAAACAAAAAATATACTTGCCATTTCAAAATTGAAAAAAAAATAGGTTTACTTTTCTTCCTTTTATAATGTAAAATTCACCTCCTAAAAATACTACTTTCACTCTTAAATGATAGGGCTTAATGGATCTTCCAAAGGCCATTAAACTTTAAAATTCTATTAACTATTTCATTAGGCAGAGCAATATAAATTTTGACAGAATTTGCATCTGCTTTAAGATTTATTCTAGATATAAAATATTCTAAATAGGAAACAATAAAACTGTTGCTGTTCAGTCGTTCAGTCGTGTCCTACTCTTTGTGACTCCATGAACCACAGCACGCCAAGCCTCCCTGTCCTTCACTATCTCCATGAACTTGCTCAAACCCATGTCCATTGAGTTGGTGATGCCATCCAACCATCTCATCCTCTGTTGTCCCCTTCTCCTCCTGCCCTCAATCTTCCCCAGCACCAAGGTCTTCTCAAATGAGTCAGCTCTTCACACCAGGTGGCCAAAGTATTGGAGTTTCATCTTCAACATCAGTCCTTCCAATGAACACCTAGGACTGATCTCCTTTAGGATGGACTGGTTGGATCTCCTTGCAGTCCAAGGGACTCTCAAGAGTCTTCTCCAACACCACAGTTCAAAAGTATCAATTCTTCAGCACTCAGCTTTCTTTATAGTCCAACTCTCACATCCATACATGACCACTGGAAAAACCATGGCCTTGACTAGACGGACCTTTGTTGAAAAAGTAATGTCTCTGCTTTTTAATATGCTGACTAATTTTACTGTATCTGAATTAAAAAATGTCAATAAGGGTGAAATGTTAATTGTAACATAGATGGTGACATATATGCATAATGAATCACATTACTACACTAGAAGGGATGGAGAAGGAAAAACTAATCTAAGTCACTTTGGAAATCAGTTTTATAATTGCAAATATAAAGCTAAAGACAAACAAATCAGATAACAGAATACACATAAAAAAAACCACAAAAATCTAAAGATAGGTTGGTAAATTTGTGACTCAAGTAATATGGGTTAAAAATTCAGAAATAAGCTCATTACAAATCAGTAAATATTTGTGGAAAATCATAGTGAGGTTTCTCACTGTCAGAGAAAACAATATTATAATGTACAACTACCCTTAAATTGAGTCTATGAGGTCTTCTGGATAGTGAATCTAATCAGGTATAAATAATGGTAGCACTTGAAATATTTTAGGTAGCATATACTACATGCTAGACTCTTCTTAAAATTTTATAAACATGTGTTCATATTATATAATTTGTAGTTTATGCTTTTTATCTCATTAAACTTTTTTTATACCGTCAAGTAATCTGTATCATGTATCTCTTTTTAGTTATTTATTTTATTTTTAATCAGCAGATAATTACTTGGCAATATTGTAATGGTTTCTGCTCTGCATCAATCACAGTCATACACATGCAGGGAACCCAAAGCCAGTGCTCATGCATCCTTTTAACATCAGAGCTGTCCATATTTTTTTTGTCTATCATTTTTAGGAATCTATCATACATTTACACTGTTTACTGTATATGCTGCTGCTGCTGCTGCTAAGTCGTTTCAGTCGCGTCCGACTCTGTGCGACCCCATAGACAGAAGCCCACCAGGCTCCCCCGTCCCTGGGATTCTCCAGGCAAGAACACTGGAGTGGGTTGCTATTTCCTTCTCCAATGCATGAAAGCGAAAAGTGAAAATGAAGTCGCTCAGTCCTGCCCGACTCTTAGCGACCCCATGGACTGCAGCCTACCAGGCTCCTCCATCCATGGGATTTTCCAGGCAAGAGTACTGGAGTGGGGTGCCATTGTCTTCTCCATTTACTGTATATATCTACACTTAAAAGTGAACCATGATATTTGTTAACATGTCATGTTTCAGGCTACCTAGCTTGAATTGGACTTCTGTGAGTTTCTTACTGTAGCACATGATATTAGAAATAAAAATCCTTTCTATAGGAAATACCTTAACGTATTCCTTTGTAAGGTGCTGATAAATCAATATACCTGACTTCTGAAAATTTATGGAATTTTATGATAGCAAATTAATTTCTAAAATATGTATATAAATCCTCAAATGTCAAAAGACATTTTTGATACCCAAACATAACAAATTTTTTCAAGCTAATTTGATAAAGGAAATTAAAGACGTAGTGATGTTGGGTACGTTTTTATGTCTTGAAAATCCCAAATTTGGGACTAAATGCACTAAAAATGGGCCTTCCCAGGTGGCTCAGTAGTAAAGAATCTGCCTTAGGAGACATGGGTTTGATGCCTGAATTGGGAAGATCCTTAGAGAAGGAAATGATAACCCCTTCAGTATTCTTGCCTGGAAAATCCCATGGACAAAGGAGCCTGGTGGGCTATAATCCATATGGGCACAAAGAGTCAGATAAGACTGAACAACTGAGCACACACTGAAAATACTTGTAAAGTCTTAATTTTCTCCTCTCATTATGGTTACCAACAAAGGGTTCTATTATATCTAATGAAATACTATTTTGAGACTAATTTTGAGTTGAATTCAAGTACAACAAATTGATACCTTAGCTCTGCTAGTGTTTCCTGACACTGTAGAAGATACATATTCCCTGGTGTCTAACAACTTGGGATGTATAACTGAAGAAATCACACTCTTGTCAAAACATTTAGTACTGAGGCTATAGTTCTGTGTATTACCTGATTTGTGAGCACTTCCTTAAATTCTTAATTACTTTCTCTATAGGAAGATCTGAGGGTTGTAATATCATCATAAACTTCCAGGACCAACATTTGGAAGTGTCAGTTAAAGATATGCTTTAAGATATGGTATCTTTATCAAGCTACCAATGGTATTTTTCAAAGAGCTAGAACAAATAAGTTCACAATTTGTATGGAAATACAAAAAACCTCGAATAGCCAAAGCAATCTTGAGAAAGAAGAATGGAACTGGAGGAATCAATCTGCCTGACTTCAGGCTCTACTACAAAGTCACAGTCATCAAGACAGTATGGTACTGGCACAAAGACAGAAATATAGATCAATGGAACAAAATTGAAAGCCCAGAGATAAACCCACACACCTATGGACACCTTATCTTTGACAAAGGAGGAAAGAATATACAATGGATTAAAGACAATCTCTTTAACAAGTGGTGCTGGGAAATCTGGTCAACCACTTGTAAAAGAATGAAACTAGAACACTTTCTAACACCATACACAAAAATAAACTCAAAATGGATTAAAGATCTAAACATAAGACCAGAAACTATAAAACTCTTAGAGGAGAACATAGACAAAACACTCTCCGACATACATCACATCAGGATCCTCTATGACCCACCTCCCAGAATATTGGAAATCAAAGCAAAAATAAACAAATGGGACCTAATTAACCTTAAAAGCTTCTGCACAACAAAAGAAACTATAAGCAAGGTGAAAAGACAGCCTTCAGAATGGGAGAAAATAATAGCAAATGAAGCAACTGACAAACAACTAATCTCAAAAATATAAAAGCAACTCCTGCAGCTCAATTCCAGAAAAATAAACCACCCAATCACAAAATGGGACAAAGAACTAAATAGACATTTCTTCAAAGAAGACATACAGATGGCTAACAAACACATGAAAAGATGCTCAATATCACTCATTATCAGAGAAATGCAAATCCAAACTACAGTGAGGTACCTTTTCACGCCAGTCAGAAGGCTGTGATCCAAAAGTCTACAAGCAATAAATGCTGGAGAGGATGTGGAGAAAAGGGAACCCTCTTACACTGTTGGTGGGAATGCAAACTAGTACAGCCACTGTGGAGAACAGTGTGGAGATTCCTTAAAAAACTGGAAATAGAACTGCCTTATGATCCAGCAATCCCACTGCTGGGCACATACACCAAGGAAACCAGAATTGAAAGAGACATGTGTACCCCAATGTTCATCGCAGCACTGTTTATAATAGCCAGGACATGGAAGCAACCTAGATGTCCATCAGCAGATGAATGGATAAGAAAGCTGTGGTACATATACACAATGGAGTATTATTCAGCCATTAAAAAGAGTACATTTGAATCAGTTCTAATGAGGTGGATGAAACTGGAGCCTATTATACAGAGTGAAGCAAGCCAGAAAGAAAAACACCAGTGTAGTATACTAACGCATATATATGGAATTTAGAAAGATGGTAACGACAACCCTGTATGCTAGACAGTAAAAGAGACACAGATGTATAGAATAGTCTTTTGGACTCTGTGTGTGTGTGTGTGTGGGGGGGGGGGGTGATGGTCTGGGAGAATGGCATTAAAACATGTATAATATCATATAAGAAATGAATCACCAGTCCAGGTTTGATGCAGGATACAGGAAGCTTGAGTCTGGTGCACTGGGATGACCCAGAGGGATGGTATGGGGAGGGAGGTGGGAGGGAGGTTCAGGATGGGGAACACGTGTACACCCGTGGCAGATACATGTTGATGTATGGCAAAACCAATACAATATTGTAAAGTAAAAAAAAAAAAAAAAAAAAAAGATATGTTATCTTTAAATGACTTTCTCCCAAGTTGAATGCTTTTTGTTAAGTATTTGATGAAAAGCCAACTCAAGCCTCTGGGTTATATTTATGTTTGGCAGATTGTGGCTTTCTTTGGAGTTACGAAATCACAGAGAGCCTAAGGTAAACATGAAAAATTGTCTTGGAAGCATGAAGATCTTTCTCTGCACATGGGTCGTCTCTGAAATGAGAGTCAAGACATAAAGTGAATGATGTTTCTGCAATTGGCCAAAGTTAGAAGGCTATTGCTACATACAAGTCTCTGTTTTTCAACAAATGTTATAGAAAAAGTTAAAAAAGAAATAAAAATGTGAAAGATTAGGCTGGGAGTATATAATTCTCAAACACATTGTTTTGAGTGAATATTCTAAGATTTTTAAAAATTTATGTATTTTTTAATTAAAGGATAATTGTTTTACAGAATTTTGTTGTTTTCTGTTAAAAATCAACATGAATCAGCCATAGGTATACATATGCCCCCTCTCTCTTGAATGTTCTTTCCATCTCCCTTCTGAACCCACCCCTCTACGTTGATACAGAACACCTGTTTGAGTTCTGTGAGTTATACAGCAAATTCCCATTGGCTATCTATTTTACATATGGTAATGTAAGTTTCCATGTTTCTAACTTCATACATCTCACCTTCTCCTCCCCTCTCCCCCATAGTCTGTTTTCTATGTCTGTTTCTCCATTGCTGCCCTGAAAATAAATTCATTGGTACCACCTTTCTAGATTCCATATATATGCATTAGTATACAATATTTATCTTTCTCTTTCTGACTTACTTCACTCTGTGTAATAGGCTCTAGGTTCATCCACCTCATTAGAACTGACTCAAATACATTCCTTTTTATAGCTGGGTAATATTCCATTGTGTATATGTACCACTATTTCTTTATCCATTCATCTCTCGATGGACATCTAGGTTGTATCCATGTTCTAAATGTTGTAAATAGTGCTGCAGTGAACATTGAGGTATATGTGTCTTTTTCAATTATTTTTTCCTCAGGGTATGTGCCTAGGAGTGGGAATGCTCGGTCATATTGTGTTTTTACTCCTTGGTTTTTAAGGAATCCCTATTACATCTTTAGTGGCTGTATCAATTTACATTCCTAGGAACAGTGCAAGAGGGTTCCATTTTATCTACAGCCTCTCCAACATTTATTGTTTGTAGACATTTTGATGATGGCCATTCTGACCAGTGTGAGGTGATATCTCTTTGTAATTTTGATTTGCATTTCTCTAATAATGAGCAATGTTGAGCATTGCCACATAAGTTCTTTAGCTATCTGTATGTCTTATTTAGAGAAGTGTCTGTTTAGGTCTCTTTCCCACTTTTTGATTGGATTATTTGTTTTTCTGGTATTGACTTGTATGAGCTGCTTGTATATTTTGGAAAATAATCCATTGTCAGTTGTTTCATTTGCTATTATTTTCTCTCATTCTAAAGGCTGTCTTTTCACCTTGCTTGTAGTTTCCTTTGCTGTGCAAAAGCTTTTAAATCTAATTAGGTCTCATTTGTTTATTTTTGTTTTCATTTCCATTACTCTAAGAGGTTCATAGAGGATCTTGCTTTGATTTATGTCATTAAATGTTCTGCCTATGTTTTTCTCTAAGAGTTTTATAGATTCTGGCCTTACATTTAGGTCTTTAATCCATTTTGAGTTTATCTTTCTGTATGGTATTGCTGCTGCTGCTGTTGCTAAGTCGTTTCAGTCATGACTAACTCTGTGCAACCCCATAGACAGCAGCCCACCAGGATTCCCGTCCCTGGGATTCTCCAGACAAGAACTGTGGAGTGGGTTGCCATTTCTTTCTCCAATGCATGAAAATGAAAAGTGAAAGTGAAGTCGCCCAGTTGGGTCCTACTATTAGATACCACATGGACTGCAGCCTACCAGGCTCCTCTGCCCATGGGATTTTCCAGGCAAGAGTACTGGAGTGGATTGCCATTGCCTTCTCCGTATGGTGTTAGGAAGTGTTTTAATTTCGTTCTTTTACACATAGCTGTCCAGTTATCCCAGCATCATTTGCTGAAGAAGCTGTCTTTGCCCCATTGTATATTCTTGCCTGCTTTGTCAAAAATAAGGTACTCATATGTGCATGGGTTTATTTCTGGGCTTTCTCCTTGTTCCATTGGGTTATATTTCTGTTTTTTAGCCAGTACCATACTGTCTTGATGACTGTTGCATTGTAGTATAATCTGAAGACAGGAAGGTTGATTCCTCTGGCTCCATTCTTTTTTTCTCAAGGCTGCTTTGGCTGTTAGGGGTCTTTTGTGTTTCCATATGAATTGTGAAAATTTTTGGTTCTAGTTCTGTGAAAAATTACATTGATAACTTCATAGAGATCACACTGACTCTGTAGATTGCATTTGTATTATAGTCGTTTTCACAATTTTGATTCTTCCTACCTAGGAACATGGACTACCTGTTCATCTGTTTATGTCATTTTTTATTTCTTTCATTAGTGTCTTGTAATTTTCTGTATACAGTTCTTTTGTCTCCTTCAGTTCAGTTCAGTTCATTCAGTCGCTCAGTCATGTCCGACTCTTTGTGACCCCATGAATCGCAGCAGACCAGGCCTCCCTGTCCATCACCAACTCCTGGAGTTTAATCAAACTCATGTCCATAGAGTCAGTGATGCCATCCAACCATCTCATCCTCTGTCATCCCCTCTCCTCCTTCCCCCAATCCCTCCCAGCATCAGTGTCTTTTCCAATGAGTCAACTCTTTGCATGAGGTGGCCAAAGTATTGGAGTTTCAGCTTTAGCATCAGTCCTTCCAATGAACACCCAGGACTGATCTCCTTTAGAATGGACTGATTGGATCTCCTTGCAGTCCAAGGGACTCTCAAGAGTCTTCTCCAACACCACAGTTCAAAAGCATCAATTCTTTGGCATTCAGCTTTCTTCACGGTCCAACTCTCACATCCATACATGACCACTGGAAAAACTGTAGCCTTGACTAGATGGACCTTTTTTGGCAAAGTAATGTCTCTGCTTTTGAATATGCTATCTAGGTTGGTCATAACTTTCCTTCCAAGGAGTAAACGTCTTTTAATTTCATGGCTGCAATCACTATCTGCAGTGATTTTGGAGCCCAGAAAAATAAAGTCATCCACTGTTTCCCCATCTATTTGCCATGAAGTGATGGGACCAGATGCCATGATCCAAGTTTTCTGAATGTTGAGCTTTAAGCCAACTTTTTCACTCTCCTCTTTCACTTTCATCAAGAGGCCCTTTAGTTCTTCTTCACTTTCTGCCATAAGGGTGGTGTCATCTGCATATCTGAGGTTATTGATATTTCTCCCAGCAATCTTGCTTTCAGCTTGTGCTTCCTCCAGCCCAGCATTTCTTATGATGTTCTGCATACAAGTTAAATAAGCAGGGTGAAAATATACAGCCTTGACATATTCCTTTTCCTATTTGGAACCAGTCTGTTTAGCTCTAGTAATTTTCTGATATTTTCTTTAGGGTTTTCTATGTATAGTATCATGTCATCTGCAAACATTGAGAGCTTCACTTCTTCTTTTCCAATTTGAATTTCTTTCCTTTCTTTTTCATCTCTGATTGCCTTATCTGGGACTTCCAAAACTATGTTGAATAATAGTGGTGAGAGTGGACACCTTGTCTTGTTGACATCATTGAGAATAATGATTTCTGTGTGTTTATCATATAAGACCTTTACTGTGTTAAGGTAGGCTCTTTCTATGACCACATTTTGAAGTTTTAATCATAACTGGGTGCTGAATTTTGTCAAAGGTTTTTTTCTGCATCTATTGAGATTATCATATGGTTTTTATCTTTCAATTTGTTATTATGGTGTATTACATTGATTGATTTGCATATATTGAAGAATCCTGCATCCCTGGAATAAACACAACTTGATCATTGAGTATGAGCTTCTTAATATATTGTTGAACTCTGCTAGAATTTTGTTGAGGATTTTTGCATCTATGTTCACTAGTGATATTGACCTGTAGTTTTCTATTTTTGTGATGTCTTTTCTGCTTTTGATGTCAGGATGATGGTGGCCTTGTAGAATGAGTTTGGTATTTTTCCTTCCTCTGTAGTTTTTTGCAAGAGTTTTAAAAGGAGAGGCATTAATTCTTCTCTAAGTGTTTGAAAGAATTCACTTGTTAAGCTATTTGGTCCTGAGCTTTTGTTTTTGGGGAGATTTTTTTAACAGTTTTAATTTCAGTGCTTGTAATTCAGTTGTTTATAATTTTTAAATCTTCTTAGTTCAGTCTTGGAAGATTGAACTTTCCTAAGAATCTGTCCATTTCTTCCAGGTTGTCCATTTTATTGCCAAATAGTTGCTCATATGAGTCTCTTATAATCCTTTGTAGTCTCATGATGTACTATGCATATAAGTTAAATAAGCAGGGTGACAACATTCAGCCTTGACCTACTCCTTTCCGGATTTGGAACCAGTCTTTGTCCCATGTCCAGTTATAACTGTTGCTTTCTGACCTGCATACAGATTTCTCAAGACAGAATTAATTCTCAAAAAAGAATTAATCTTTCAATAGTCACTAATTTTTACTATTGTTTCTTTCATTTCTTTTTCACTTATTTCTGCTCTGATCTTCACGATTTCTTCCCTTCTGCTGATTTTTTGTTGTTGTTCTTCTTTTTCCTTTTGTTTTAGTGCAAAGTTATGTTGTCTATTCAATAGTTTTATTGTTTATTGAGGTAGGAACACATTGCTATAAACTTCCTCTTAGAACTGATTTTTCTGTATCCCATAGGTTTTTAATTGTTGTGTTTTCATTGTTGTTTCTAGGAATTTTTTTAAATTTCCCTTTTGATTTCTTCCATAACCTGTTCATTATTTAGAAATGTATTGTCTAGTTTCCATGTGTTTGTGGTTTTTTGCAGGTTTTTTTTTTTTTTTTTAATCTTCTTGTAATTGATATCTAGTCTCATAGCATTGTGGTCAGAAAAGATACCTGATACAATTTTAATTTTCTTAAATTTACTGAGGTTTGATTTGTGAACCAAGAGGTAGTCTATCCTAGAGAATATTGCATGTGCACTTGAGAATAAGTTGTATTCTTCTGAATTTGGATGGAATGTCCTGAACATATCAATGAGATCCCTCTTGCATGGTGTATCATTTGAAACTCGTGTTTCTTTATTTTCTGTTTTGATGATCTGTTCATTGTAAGTGGGGTGTTAAAGTCTCTTACTATAATTATGTTACCATCAATTTCTCCTTTTATGTTTTTTCATGTTTGTTTTATGTATTGAGATGCTCCTATGTTGGGTGCATAGATATTTACAATTATTATGTCTTCCTCTTGGATTGATCTCTTGATCATTATGTAGTGTCCTTCCTTATTCTTGCAATCTTCTTTATTTTAAGGTCAGTTTTGTCTGATATTAGGATTCTCCAGCTTTCTTTTGATTTCCATTTGCATAGAATATATTTTCCTATCCTCTCACTTTCAGTCTATATATGTCTTTAGGTCTAAAGTGGGTTTCTTATAGATAGCATATATATGGGTCTTGTTTTTATATCCATTCAGCCAGTCTGTGTCTTTTGGTTTGGATCACTTAATCCATTTATATTTAAAGTAATTATTGATATATATGTTAATATTGCCATTTTATTAATTGTTTGGGTTTTGTTTGTGCAGATCTTTTTCTTCACTTGTATTTACTGACTATATAAGTCCTGTTAACGTTTGTTGCAAAGCTGATTTGGTGGTGCTAAAGTCTCTTAACTTTTGCTTGTTTGTAAAGCTTTCAATTTCTGCATCAATTCTGAATGAGATCCTTGCTAGTTAGAGTATTCTTACTTGTAGGGCTTTCCCTTTCAATACCTTAAATATATCCTGCCATTCCCTTCTGGCCTTCAGAGTTTCTGCTGAAAGATCAGCGTTAAACATATGGGGTTTCACTTGTATGTTACTTGTTGCTTTCCCTTGCTGCTTTTAATATTCTTGATATATTGAGAATCATTGCCAAAAATTTTTGTGAATATCATTTTAATGTTCTTGTCATGATTAATGTATCTATTGTGGCACTTTTATTTATGTTGAGTCTTTTTAAATTTTGAAGTACACTTAATCTATTAATTTTTAATTAAAAGTACTCAAGTTACAAATATTTTACATACTTTGTTAATTTGATGCCTTTGCTAGCTGGGAAAAGCTATGGATTTTTATTTAATTTGGTAATGACAGGACACATGTAAAATGAAACTTCACAAACCACAAATTCTCCTGTAGAACAATGAACAATATAGTTATTTAAATAAAGTTAGGAGTAAATTAAGCTATTTTATTGATATGCAAGCTCAGAGAGGGGGGATTCAGAGCATTCTAGAACCCTAATTTTTTTGAGGATAAAAATAAGGTATTTATTCATTTTATAATTTCTTACATTCTGTTAGTATAGTATGGTAAAATTCCAAGGGTGATATTTAATTAGAAGATTTAATTTTTAATTAATTTTTAATTTTATTTGGAGGATAATTTCTTTACAGTATTGTGGTGGTTATTGCCATATATTGACATGAATCACCCACGGGTGCACATGTGTATCCCTGTCCTGAACCTCCCCTCCCACCTCCCTTACCATCCCTCTGGGTTGTCCCAGAGCACTGGCTTTGAGTGCTCTGCTTCAGGGATCAAACTTGCACTGGTCAGAAGATGTAACTTTTAAACAGATAAATTAGACAAATAAAATGAGGGAAAACCTTACTACAAATGAAGAAAAAATGATGAATAAGCATAAAAGGGACCTAATGAATTACAATAAGATGGCTGAAATACAGCATGGAATAGCAATGATAATCAGAAATGTGATACTGCCTGTAAAGCTGGATATTATATGATTTGATATATAACAATTATTAATATATCAGACCAATATCAGACAACACAGACTTTAATTAAAAAACCAAACCATTCTTAAGAATAAGGAATTATACACTATTAAGATAAGAGGTTTAACTTAGCCTGTGTCTTTGATGAGATCTATTAATAAAAATTTAATTATATTTTGATACACTAGCTGAAGACAGTGTAATATACTTCAAGATACAATAAAGTGGAAATAAAATATAAGTTCAGTAGATTCCTCAGTTTTCTTGACAGTATTCTATTCTTAGCTTGTAAATCTATTTTCTTTTGACAATGCATTGTGAAATACAACTGGAATTAGTAGATTTTCCTTCCCGCATTCTGTCAACATTCACCGGATCATTTTTTTTTTTTTAAATACGCCTTGCTATGCTATTAAGGTTAATTGCTATCGTCATTATTTTTAAGCATCATGTTAACTATATAATTTTGTGATCATAATTGCAATGAAGTTGATTATATGTGCACTTTATATAAATAAGGAGATTAATGAGATGTCCAGTGAATGCTTTCCTGGTTAATATCTTCATTCTTTGAGTTTCCTTCACTTCATCATTTTCCTTGGAGATTTAGTACAGTCTAGCCACCGTTTCTGGAGAAAGCAATGGCATCCCACTCCAGTACTCTTGCCTGGAAAATCCCATGGACAGAGGAGCCTGGAAGGCTGCAGTCCATGGGGTCACTGAGGGTTGGATGCGAATGAGCGAGTTCACTTTCACTTTTCACTTTCATGCATTGGAGAAGGAAATGGCAACCCACTCCAGTGTTCTTGCCTGGAGAATCCCAGGGACAGGGGAGCCTGGTAGGCTGCCGTCTATGGGGTCGCACAGAGTTGGACACGACTGAAGCGACTTAGCAGCAGCAGCAGCAGCAGTAGCCACAATTCACTGATATTGTTTTTTAATTGTCAAAGCTATGGTTTCTCCAGTAGTCATGTATGGATGTGACAGTGGGAACATAAAGAAGGCTGAGTGCCAAATAATAGTTTTTGAATTATGGATTTGAAGAAGATTCCTGAGAGTCACTTGGACTATAAGACCAAACCAGTCAATTCCAAAGGAAATCAACCCTGAATATTCACTGGAAGGACTGATGCTGAGCTGAAGCACCAATACTTTGACCACCTGATGGGATGAGCCAATTTATTGGAAAAGACTCTGATGCTGGGAAAGATTGGAGACAAAAGGAAAAAGGTAAGCAGAGGATGAGATGGTTAGATAGCGTCACTGACTCAATGGACATGAATTTGAGCAAACTCTGGGAGATAGTGAAGGACAGAGGACTTTGGCATGCTGCTGTCCATTGAGTCACAAAGAGTCAGACATGGCTTAGCGACTGAAGAAAAACAACAGTGGCTTTTTATAACAGAAAAATATTCCACTATTCTGACATGCAAGGCCCTTCATGTTTTACTACTGCCTACTTCTCTAGCTTTATCTACCATTACAGTTCCTTCATGCTCTGCACTACCACATAACAGGATTACTTCAAGTTAATTTAACAGTCTTTATTAACTCTTTCACCACTTGGTCTTTAGCACATCCTCTTCCCTATGCCTTAAAGAAAATCAAATAGGGGACTTCCCAGGCAGTCCAGTGGTTATGATTCCACACTTCTAGAGCAGAGAGCAGAGGTTTGATGCTTGGACAGGGAACTGTTACCCACATGTAGTGTGGCATGGCCAAAAAAATGTCAAATAAAGGTCCAATGATACATAGTAAGAACTAGAGGACTGGAGCTAGAAACCAGTAGAATCAGTTATTACATCCTCAATCATTTTATAAGGAAAATGGCCAACTTTTAGTCTTTAAAATTGTTTGTGACAGAATAACTTCAAAGTATACATAGGAAGAAAGATTGTACAGCTGAAGAAGATTGTACAGTTTGTTCCTTGACTGTTTCTCTCTCTTCAACATTTCTTAGGACATGACACTTGGCCAGTCTCTCTTAAGGTATTAAGCAATGAAACTGTTGGAATTTCCAGGTCCAAGTAGAAAGAATCTGGCCAAGAACTCCCTACAAGATTAAGTACCTGAGGGGCTTCCCTGGTGCTAGAGTGGTAAAAAAATCTTCCTGCCAAAGCAGAAGACATGGCTTTGATCCTTGGGTTGGGGAAAATGGCAATCCACTGCAGTATTCTTGCCTGGAAAATCCCATGAACAGAAGAGTCTGGCGGTCACAAAGAGTTGGACATGACTGAGCAGGCATGCATACGCCCATCCTATCTTGAAGATCTAGTAATTGGTATACAACCTAGATGAGAGGCAGCTGATTCAGAGAATGAGCTCAGGCCAGTTTGCCTAAGGGCTATATGATTAACAAGATATTAAAGACAAAAGAACCTAGTACTGGTGGTTTCCATCAAGGATCTGTCTGCACACACTCAGGCCTCTCTTTCCTGACCATGCTTATCTTCAATCCATCAACATTCTGCCTGGGAGCAACAAGATATCTGCATATCCTGTTGTTATATATACTATTTAGTTTCCTGCTTTGTATCTTTCTTATGCATATGTAAACATGGTATCTGTTGAAGCTTTGGCATGCAGCTTGTTTCTCTTAAATTGTCAATCTGTTCTCCATAAAAAGGTGATTGCAGCTAATATACAATTGCAATATATTAAAAACTGCACAACCCAAATGACACCAAAATAATACCAATTAGTCCTGTAAATGACATGTAACTTCTGTGACGTTCTGTTAGTTCTAGTTCCACCAGTCATTCAAACCTACTCTGCTTAATTTTATTCTTATATGACCTGCTACAAGATGGAAACAACTATTTCTCCAGGTTACACTAATTCTGCACCAAGTTCCCCAGTACAACAGTCATCCAGTAAAATATGATGTATCCAAAAGAATGCAAACCTTGATAGTTTTAAAGATATGATTGCTCGGTTGCTTCAGGCATGTCTGACTCTTTGTGACCCTATGGCCTGTAGCCTGCCAAGGTCCTCTGTCCAAGGGATTTTACAGGCAAGAATACTGGAGTGGGTTGCCATTTCCTCTCCCAGGGGATCTTCCTGACCCAAGGATTGAACCTGGGTCTCCTGAGTCCCCTGCATTGCAGGTGGAGTCTTTACCCACTGAACCAGCTAGGAATCCCTTTAAAGGTATATGACACATTAAAATGCTTAATGACTATTTCTAGGTGTTTCCTTTCATGATTTACTATAGTCATAGTATTGGGAGATTTTCATTGGAAATTTATTGCAATAAAACAGAACAAGCAGCTACAGTTTTCCTTTATCTCCCCTCAGATATAAAACATTAAATTATGTCTATACTGACACTGTGATAAATATTATGTAGATATTTATTTTACCTGTGATGTCTGAAGAGTGTATATCATTAATTTTCCATGCAGTCAATTTTGTAGGCCAGTCATATAAATAGGCTTTTTATTATTTTATGCATATTCATCAGAGAAAATACATTCGAGGATTATAGACCTGTGTCACAAACTGTTTTTAAAGTGAGATGATAACCATAAAATTTACAATCATAATAAAGAGGAGCAGTCAAAAAGCTTCAAAGTGATGTTGTTATTCTGGTTCTCATCTAGGGTGACTAGGTCATGGCTGAACTTAACAGTATTCCTATGTGATTTTGATTATATAATTACATTTGAGAAGTGTGACTGGGAAAGTCCTTGGAACATGATAATTGCCTGTGTGTATACAAAGTGAAATAACGGGAAAATTACCATGTGTCTTAAGCAAATCTTCTTTTGACTAATTGTTTTAGGCCTAATCCAAATTATTTTGTGGAAAAAAAAAAAAATTCCCCCAAATGAAAATATGATCTTTTCTACATAGTTGACTTCTATACAACTTATAATATATAGAAAATGTATTTGTGTTTTCTTCCATAGATAATTAGTAATCAATATGATTGGAGTTGAATTTGTACTAACAAAACTACAAAGTACCTTTCCATACTAAGGAAACAGTTTGACTTAATGAGACTGGGGTATATTCTCATTCTTATCCTTATATTATTATTAGTATTGTTGCTGTTTTTGTGTGGCAGAGTATATTATTGTCTATTGCTGTGTTACAAATTGATGCAAGGATTAATGACTTAAAACAACAGACATTTATCATTTCTGTGATTCAGGAAGTTCGCCATGGGCATAACCTAAGTGTTGGCCTCAGAACTGCAGTCTCATCTGAAAGCTCAAATAGGGAAAGATCCCCTTCTAGGTGCACCTAGTGGTTGTTGACAGCATTCGCTTCCTGGTGGGTTGTTGGGCAGAGGCCATCCTTGGTTTCATACATGATGATCTCTCAAATGTGACAATCTGCTTCATCAAAGCTGTAAGATGAATGGTTAATAGAGTCTGGTTGCAAGACAGACTTCATAACATTTATAATCTAATCATGAAGTGGCAAACAACTTCTGTCTTTATCTATCAGTTCCAACCTCAATTTAAGGGGACAGTTTACAATTTGTCAGTTCTAGGAAACAGCTGTCACTGTGGGCCATCACAGAAGTATACCTAGCACATGAAGTATACCTAGAAGATCAAATAAGTAATGTGGGTGCTTGAGATAAAGGTATCATGATTGGAAAGGTATCATGTGTTTGAATGTTGGGAAGGCATGAAAACTAACTACACTTATATATTTACAAGCCTACTGAGACTGAAGGCATAGCTTTTCTTTATAGTAATATTCACGCAATATTTAATTCATCTGATTAATTTCCTCTAAAGCAGAGAGTCAGACATAGGAGACATACGGTCTAAATTATAGTTGTTTAACTAGTATAAATAATTACACCTAGTAAGATACTGAACATTCATATGCTTTGATCAAACTCTATGATTTTTAATATGAATGTGGTAAATAAACCATTTTTAAATGTATCCGAAATCTCAGCCTTAAATATTAGTGATAGGGTGATAGGTGGCTTAGTGGTGAAGAATCCACCTGCCAATGTAGGAGACACATTTGATTCCTGGTCTAGGAAGATCTCAAGTGCTGAAGAGCAACTAAGCTCATGGGCCACAACTATTGAGCCTGGGCTGGACATCTCTATGAATAAGATATTGTACCCCAAAAAAGATATATGGTGTTTAATACTTAACACTAAAACTAATCTAATCATGTTGTGTATTTAATGATCAAGAAGTTCTTCAATATGCCACAATAACTAACTCTTCACTATAAAAATCAATTATCACTACTTGTGTGATTTACAGAAATGCTATTTGAGACTCTGGTAAAAAGAATTCTGAATAAACAACTATACACTAAAAAAAGATAGCAATTACCCTCTAAGGAAGCAATATTACTTCTTTTTATCCCTGTGTAAAAATACAAAGCACACCTTGTCATTGGAATTTAGAACATAAAAGGTATTAACAATAAATATAGAAAATAAGTCATCATAATCCATAACTAGGGATCAGTGAAAATTTTATAGATTACAATTATGGGAAGCATTATATTTTTCTTGAAATTGCTTTAACCTTGTTTGAGCCCTCCCTATTCAACTGAACTTTGGAGAGGGTTAGAATATTGATTGAGACTGCATAGACTTTTTAGGTTAATTTAGAAAGGATTATTACTTTTACCAATACTGAGATTATAATAATGTCAATTGGTAAATGAATGAAAACATTCAAATGTTTTCAGTATAATTTACAGTTTTCTTCCTTTGTATTTACTTACACACATTAAAGATTTTTACTGCACTCACAAGTTTATTATCTCTAATATTTTTTGTTTATGTCAGTAGCTCAGTTGATTTGGGAGAAAGAGCACTGAATTGTCAGGTGCTGGAGTTATTAAAGTAATAAGTCAAATATAAAAGAGTTAATTGTGAAGTATGAGGGTATAAGCAAGATTCTAAAACCAAACCAACTTGGCCTATTTTATCCATTCACCCCTCCCACTCCAGAAGAGCTCACTGATCTAGGGTCTGGTGGATCGGTGCAGAGGTGGGGGTTGCATCTCACTGTTGAGAGGACCAAACAAGAGGTTCTGGCAACTTTATGAACTAAAGTGGAGTGAGGGCTGCAGGGGAAAAGTGTTAGCCACTCAGTCATGTCCAAATCCTGCTGCCCCATGGACTGTAGCCAGCCAGGCTCCTCTGTCCATAGAATTCTCCAGGCAAGAATACTGGAGTGGGTAGCCATTCTCTTATCCAGGGGATCATCCAGACTCAAGGATTGAATCTGGGTCTCGTGAACTGCAGGCAGAATATTTACCATCTGAGCCACCAGGGAAGCCCTTGAATATGTAGGCCCCCTCTTAATTCTATAAGACAAGGGTTTTCTTTGGATTCCTCAAGGTTCATTCTGAATAAAATAAAGCTCAGTCCTTCTAAGTTCCTATGTGTTGTCATATCTCTCTTTGACTGTCATAGACTGTGCATGCTAAAACCTCCTGACCCACTCTCTATCGGAAAACTCAAAAAACCATCCTTGAACGTTCCCAGTATTTTCTCACATTTCCTGAATAAGCATAATGCAATAGTCTTACTTATGGTATAGACATTTCTACATTGTTGGTGGTTATTTATTTTTATGTTATCTCTTCACTAGCTGTGAGTTCTTTGATGGTAAACACCTTGTCTTTTAACCCAGTAATCTTGGTGGCAGCTGTAATGTGTCATGTAGCATGGATGTTAAGGAAATACTGAACAAAGGGAAAAGGAGACAATGATTTTTCTCTATGCCTGATATTATGTGCCCTTTTCAAATATTTCTTTCTCATTACAAAGTTATGAGGCAGCATTTTTCTCTCCATCTTGGAAGTGAGAAAAGTAAAATTTGAGAGTTAAGTCATTTTCAAAAGATCACACACAACCAGTAATTGTGAAGCAGAGTATGGCTCCTAGACCTGTCTACTTCTAAAGTTCATGATCTTTTCACTACCCCCTGCTGCTGTGAGCAATGCAACTAAGGCTGCATGTAAAGGATGCCTGGTGTCAGTGTACATTATTCAGTGACTAGTGAGAGATGTAGATTGTTTTATGAGAAGAAAAGGCTTTCACAGGACAGGGGAGGCTGGTGGGAAAGGATGGCATGGAGAACAGTTAGTGACAAGACCAACTGGACTATGCCTGGAAATTATGATCCTGAAGAATTCAGGGGAATCAGTAAAGAGCATGTTTCTTCAGATTGCAAGATGATTTTAGGAGTTATTACATTCTTCACTTAAGGCTTTGAGGTTCTGTAATTATTATCTTTGTCTGACACAGTCCAGGGAGAGTGCACACATTGACACAAGAAAATTAAAGGAAAAATCAGACAAACATTTATTACACTATCAGGACAAGATGAACTAAAAGGATAAGTTCTATCTATATTTTCCTACTATTAAATTAGAAACACTATAATAGTGAGGTAGAAAAGACAGGGTTGGTCCAAGTAAATCGTCCTCAAGTATAGGCATTAGTCAGAAGGCAAAGCCACCTTCTTGTTTTGCACTTATTGAGGCCATGATGGATAGAGGAAAGACATCTTAAGCAAACACTTTGTATTAATAGCATCTGAACAAGAAACTCAGACCATGAAAACTGTGAAGCAGGCACACACACACACACACACACACACACACAAAGCACAGATTACTAATGGCCTTGTACTATGAGGGAACTGCTGACTAAAACCACCCACCTTATCTAGGCAAGGTGTTAACTTCTTGTAAATTAAGACTCTTGGCCCTTGGAAGAAAAGCTATGACAAACCTAGACAGCAAATTAAAAAGCAGAGACATCATTTTACCACAAAAATTTGTATAGTCAAAGTTATGGTTTTTTCCAGTATTCATGTACAGATGTTGGAACATAAAGAAAACTGAACACCAAAGAATTGATGCTTTTGAACTGTGGAGCTGGATAAGACTCATGAGAGTCCCTTGGACAGCAAGGAGATCAAATCAGTCAATCCTAAAGGAAATCAACACAGAATAATCGTTAGAAGGACTGTTGCTGAAGTTGAAGCTCCAATACTTTGGCCACCTGATGTGAAGAGCTGATTCAATGGAAAAGACCCTGGTGCTGGGAAAGATTTAGGGCAGATGAAGGGCATAACAGAGGATGAAATGATTGGATGGCTCCACCGACTGAATGGACGAGAGTTTGAGCAAACTCCAGGAGACAGTGAAAGAAGGGGAAGTCTGGCATGCTGCACTCCATGGGCTTGCAAAGAGTGGGACGTGACTGAGTGACTGAACAACAACAACCATGGGCTGTCTCACAACAGGAGGTCCACACAAGGAATTTGGCACTTCCACTGAAAATCAACTGGAAGAATTCAGCAAGGGCTCATAATACTATTCTATGATGACCCAGACTCCTTCAAGATAGAGTCCATTTTGGCTGAGAGAGGCATGTGACACCAGGAAGGACCCTGAGTCAGACCAAACATGGCCAAACAAGATGACTGGCCAGAGATAACCTGGAAACTAACCTGATTTACTATAAAAGCTGAGGCTGCAAGACATGTGGCAGAACATCCCTCCTGCATTCCCTTACACTATTGCTCTCAGCCTGTGGCCCCCCCGACCCTATAAAGGTTTTTGCTTTTTCAGCACGTGTGTTTCCTCAGACAATTCATTTCCAAGTGTTAGACAAGAGCCCTCTCTCAGTTCCTGGTAGGGGTCCCATTCCTGCAACAGTACAGCCTTCCATGTGTGGTGCTTGACTAGTAAGGGAAAACAGCATGTACATATTGGGCTTCCTGATGGCTCCAGGGGTAAAGAACCTGCCTGTGACACAGGAGACACAGGTTCAATCCCTGGGTCAGGAATATCCCCTGGAGAAGTAAATGATAACCCACTTCAGTACTTTTGCCTGGGAAATTCTATGGACAGAGGAGCCTGGGGAGCTGCAGTCCATGGGGTCTCAAAAGAATCAGACATGACTGATTGACTAATCACACACACAGTGACTTCAGGAGACAAATAGGCAGGACTGGGAGCTGATGCAACCTGGTGCAATCCAGGCCACATTTCAACCCTCTGCTTGATGAATACTGAATATTCTACCCTTAATCAAAAAGACCCCACCCATTCAAAGGGCTAAAGAGAAAAGGGGATCAGAGAACCCTGTAGTGACTCCTCATATTCAAGTACATACACACTCTTCTCTGAGTACATAACTCCCACTTCTGCCCTGTAATATACTGCTTCTTTATTCTCTTTGCTCCTCAGCTTCAGTGTATTTTTTTTTCCCTTTGTGTTTTGTGTTTCAAATTCTTTTGGATAGGTTGAACAAGATATTGGATTTTTGATAAAGCTTTTTTGGTGTCAATAGAATACTTTGTGTGGTAGTGAGTTTTATAAGTCAACTGGCCATAGGTTCCCAGAATTTGGTCAAATGTTATCCTAGATGTGTCCCTGAGGGTGATTCTGGACAAGGTATATATTTGAGTTGGAGAATCTAGTAAGGCAGACTGACTTCCTTAATGTGGATGGGACCCATCTCACAGTTAAATAGAACAAAAAGGCAGGAGGAGGAAGATGGAATTCCTTCCACTTAACTTCTAGCTGCAACATCATTTTTTTTTTTTTTCCTGCCTTCAGACTGGAACAGAAATATCTGCTCTTCCTGGTCTCCAGCAAGCAGACCATTGGGCTGAAATTACACCATGGGCTCTTGTGTGTCCCAACTTCCCACTGCAGATCTAGGGACTTGTTCACATCTCTCATTCCATGAGTCACTTCTACATAATAAGTCTTCTCTCTGCTCTCAACCTCTCTCTTCCTCTCTCTCTTTACACAAACACACACATACACACATATACACCCAAACAATTGGTTCAGTTTCTTTGGAGAATCTTGACTAATACACTTTGTTAACATACTGTATAAAGGCAACAAAAAGGAAAAAAAAAATCAGAAGTACAGGTTAGATATTATTTATGATCACTGTCGTTAAGAGATAAGGAGCACTAAATGCATTTGAAGGAAGCCAATTCAGTATTCCATTTTTGTAGCTTAGGGAAATGGATACCTTTGGCTTATCTGAAAGCATGAAGTATAATCAAGTTTCCAAATGTCAGACAATAACTAGTCATTATTGCTTTACAAAATATAAAAGTAGAACTGAATAACACCTATGGAATTACAAGATTGTAAATCTAAGTAGAAAATAGCAATCTTTAGCCAAGTATTATGACAAAGTTGTTAATAATCTTGGTATGAGAGGAAAAGAAAGAATATATTCTCTCTATATATTCATATATAAAGAATACACATATTTAGACACATATATGTGTAAATATACATGTGAATATATAAATACAAACAGGTCCCTGGGATCATCATATTAACTTATGATCTGGTCTGTTAAACACCCTTTAGAACTTCCTTGAGCAATAGCCAATCAAGCCTTATTTTCTTGCTAAGCCTTTCTAATGTAGATTTAAGTGTGCAAATTTTTTAAGGCACATTATGCATTATATTTTTCATTGTAGAATACTAAAACCTTTTCATCAGAAAAACTATACATAATAATATAATATAACATGAAAGTGAAGAGAAACTAAAGAGCCTCTTAATGAAGGTGAAAGAGGAGAGTGAAAAAGCTGGTTTAAAACTCAACATTTGGGGGCAGTCCCAAGATGGTGGAGGAATAGGATGGGGAGACCACTTTCTCCCCCATAAATACATCAAAGTATCATCTGTACATGAAGCAAAACAGCTTCTGTATGCTGGTGGAGGACCCCAGATACCCAGAAAGGCAAATCAATCTCTTTGAAATGAGGTAGGACAAAAGATAAAGATGAAGAGAGACAAAAGATTTAGAGGTGGAGACAAGTCCTGGGGAGGAACTTATGAAGAAGATTCCACACAAAAGGCAGCATAACAACAACAACAACAACAAAAAATCACCACAGAATTCATGCTGAATGTCAATTACCAGCCGAGAAGCAGCTCACATGCTTTGTCAGTCAGGGTAAGGACTGACCATGGTTTGGGTTGCTATGTCATGTTAGTCCCCTCAGAGTGTCCTCAGGACATTGATTGCTCTCTTCCATTTTGACTACTTTTCCTCCTCTTGGTCACTTCTATCGCCCTCCTCCTTCTTCTGTATATAACTCTGTGAATCTCTTTGGGTTTTCCTGACTGTGGAGAATTGTTTCACCATTAACCTAGGAGTTTTGTCCTCTGTGTTGTATGGATGGAAAAGACTTGATGCTACTGTAAGAGGGGGACCAAAACCCAGAGGCAGGAGGCTCATCACCAAGCTTTGGACCATCATAGAACTCCTGACCCCAGGGAACACTAGTGGATGAGGGCCCACCCTAAACCTCCATACCTACTCTGAGACCAAGTTCCACCCAAGAGCCAGCAAGCTCCAGTGCAAGACACCACATGCTAATCATCTAGCAAAAGAGGAACACAACCCTGAGCATTAAAAGACAAGCTGCCCAAAGCCATACCAAACCAGTAGACAACTCAAAAGTCACTACTGAACACTGCATTGCCCTTGAGACAGACAAGACCTCGCTCCATCACCAGAACACACAAGTTCCCCCAACAAGGAAACCTAACAAGCCACTGGTCCAACCCTACCCACAGGGAGTAGACTCCACAATTAAGAGGAAATATGAAACTCCCTTCTGCAAAAAAGGAGAGCCTCAAACACCACAAACTAAACAAAATGAAAAGGCAGAGAAATATGTAGCAGATGAAGTAACATGATAAAAACCCACCAAACCAAACAGAAGAGGAGGAGTTAAGGAGCCTTCCTGAAAAATAATTCAGAATAATGATAGTGAAGATGATTCAAAATCTTGAAAACAAAATGGAGTTACAGATAAATAGACTAGAGACACTGACAGGATGCAAGAAATGTTTAACAAGGACCTAGAAAAAATAAAGAATAATCAATCAGTAACAAACAATGCAATAACAGATTAAAAACACTCTGGAAGGAACCAACAATAGAGTGAGGCAGAAGAAAAGATAAGTGAGCTGGAAGATAGAATGGTAGAAATAAATGAAGCAAAGTGGAAAAAACAAACAAACAAAAAGAATAAAAAGAAATGAGAACAGCTTCAGAGATCTTTGGGACAATGTTAATCACCCCAACATTTGAATCAAAGGTGTCCCAAAAGACAAAAGGAAAGGACATGAGAAGATGTTTGAGGAGATAACAGCTGAAAACATCCCTAAAATGGGGAAGGAAATCACCACCAAATACCAAGAAGCCCAGAGAGTCCCAAACAGGATAAACTCAAGATGAAACACACCAAGATGCATATTAAATCAAACTAACACTCCAGTGTTCTTGCCTGGAGAATCCCAGGGACGGGGGAGCCTGGTGGGCTGCCGTCTATGGGGTCGCATAGAGTCAGACATGACTGAAGCGACTTAGC
This sequence comes from Bos mutus, assembly GCF_027580195.1. Taxonomy (NCBI): domain Eukaryota; kingdom Metazoa; phylum Chordata; class Mammalia; order Artiodactyla; family Bovidae; genus Bos; species Bos mutus. The sequence goes on from NC_091632.1 coordinate 76,123,398, forward strand.
AGCGGCAGCAGCAGCAGCAGCAACAAAAATTAAACATAAAGCACAAATATTAAAAGCAGCAAGGGGAAAGCAACAAATAACATACAAGGGAATTCCCATAAGGATAACAGCTAATCTTCCAACAGAAACTCTGCAGGCCAGAATGGAATGGCTGGATATATTTAAAGTGATGAAAAGGAAAAACCTATAACCAAGATTACTCTACCCAGCAAGGATCTCATTCAGATTCAAAGGAGAAATCAGAAGCTCTACAGACAAGCAAAAGCTGAGAGAACTCACCACCACCAAACCAGCTCTCCAACAAATGCTAAAGAATCTTCTCTAAACAAGAAACACAGAAAAGGTATATATATATAAAAAAACCAAAACAATAAAGTAAATGGTAATGGGATCATACTTATCAATAATTACCTTTAACGTAAATGGGCTAAATGCTCTAACCAAAAGACAAAGAAAAGACTGGCTGAATGGATACAAAAACAAGACCCCTATAAATGCTGTCTACAAGAGACCCACCTCAAACCTAGGGACACATACAGACTAAAAGTAAGGGACTGGAAAAAGATACTTCATGCAAATGGAGAACAAAATAAAATGGGAGAAGCAGTACTAATATCAGATAAGACAGACTTTAAAATAAAGATTGTTATAAGAACAAAGAAGGACAGTCCATAATGATCAGTGGATCAATCCAAGTAAAAGATACAACAATTATAAATATATATGCACCCAATACAGGAGCACCTTAGTATATAATGCAAATGCTAACAGTTATTAAAGAGGAAATTGACAGTAATGCAATAATGGTGGGGGGACTTTAATATTCCACTCACACCAATGGACAGATTATTCAGACAGAAAATTGACAAAGAAACACAAGCTTTAAATGATACATTGGACTAGTTAGACCTAATTGATATCTACAAGGCATTTCACCCCAAAACAATGAATTTCACCTTTTTCTCAAGTACACACAGAACATTTTTCAGGATAGACTACCTCCTGGGCCACAAATATAGCCTTGGTAAATCTTCAAAGACTGAAACCAGTTCAAGCATCTTTTCTGATTACAATGCTGTAAGATTAGATATCAGCTTTGGAAAGAAAAAAAAGAACTATAAAAATCACAACATATGGAGGCTAAACAGCATGCACCTGAATAGCCAACAGATCACAGAATAAATAAAAAAAAATTTTTTTAATGTGTATAAACAAATGTAATGAAAACAGACAATCCAAAACCTATGGGATTCTGTAAAAGAAAGCTCAAGAAACAAGACAGACATCAAATAAACAAGATAACTCAGTGGTGAAAAATTGAAAGCATTTGCTCTAAAATCAGGAACACGACAAAGCTGCCCACTCTCATAACTACTACTAACCATAGTTTTGGAAGTCCTACTCACAGCATCAGAGAAGAAAAAGAAATAAAAAGACTCTAGATTGGAAAGGAAGAAGCAAAACTCTCACTGTTTGCAGATGACATAATCCTCTGTATAGAAAACCTTAAAGATGTCACCAGAAAATTACTAGAGTTAATCAATGAATATAGTAAAGTTGCAGGATATCAAATTAATACAAATTTAAAAATACCTTGCATTCCTATACACTAACACTGAAAAATTAGAGAAACTAAGGAAACAATCTCATTTACCATTGAAATGAAAATAATAAAATATTTAGGAATAAATTTACCTAAAGAATCAAAAGATGTATATACAGAAAACCATAAAACCCTGATGAAAGAAATCAAAGATGGAACAAATAAATGGAGAAATATACCAGGTCCTTGGATTGGAAGAATCAATATAATGAAATGAGTATGCTACCCAAAGCGATCTATAGATTCAATACAATCCTTATCAAACTACCAATGGTATTTTTCACAGAATTTGGACATATAATTGCACAATTTTTATGGAAATACAAAACATCCCAAATAGCCAAAGCAATCTTCAGAAAGAAGAATGGAACTGGAGGAATCAACATTCCTGACTCCAGGCTATACTGCAAAGCTATAGTCATCAAGACAATATGGCAATAGAACTGCCATACAACTCAGCAATCCCACTGCTGGGCATATGCCCCAAGGAAACCAGAATCGAAAGAGACACACATATCCCAAAGTTCATTGCAGCACTATTTATAATAAGTAGGACATGGAAGCAACCTAGATGTCAATTGGCAGATGAATGGATAAGGAAGTTGTGATACATATACACCATGAAATATCACTCCTCTATAAACAGGAATGCATTTGAGTCAGTTCTAATGAGGTGGATGAACCTGGAGCCTTTTATACAGAGTGAACTAAGTCAGGAAGAGAAAGACAAAACCTGTGTGTTAACACATACATATGGAATTTAGAAAGATGTTACCCTTGATTCTGCAGCACAGCAAAGGAGATACAGATGTAAAGAACAGACTTTTGGACTCAGTGGGAGAAGATGAATGTGGGATGACTTGAGAGAATAGCACTGAACAGGTACTTTACCTAAAGTAAAATAGATGACCAGTGCAAGTTTGATGCATGAAAAAGGACACCCAAAGCCAGTGCTCTGCAACAACTCAGAGGGATAGGGTCTGGAGGAAGGTGGAAGGAGGGCTCAGGATGGGGGGCATATGTATACTTGTGGCCAATTCATGTAGATGTATGGCAAAAACCATCACAGTATTGTAAAGAAATTTTCCTCCAATTAAAATAAATTAAGCATTGAAAAGATAAGTAAATAAAAAACAAAACAAACAAAAAAAATTTAAATTAAAAAACTAAGTTCATGGTATCCAGTCCCATCACTTCATGACAAATAGAAGGGGAAAAATGGAAAAAGTAACAGGTTTTATTTTATTGGGCTCTAAAATCACCACAGATGGTGACTACAGCCATGAAATTAAAAAAGCTTGTTCCTTGGAAGAAAAGTTTGATAAACATAGTAAACTGAAAAGCAGAGACATCATTTTGCTGACAAAGGTGCATATACTCAAAGCTATGGTTTTTTCCAGTAGTCATGTATTAATGTGAGAACTGTAAAGAAGGCTGAGCCCCAAAGAACTGACACTTTTAAACTGTGGTACTGTTGAAGACTCTTGAGAACCCCTTGGACAGCAAAGACGTCAAACCCGTCAATCCTAAAGGAAACCAACTCTGAATATTCATTGGAAGGACTGATGCTGAAGCTCCAATAGTTTTCCACCCACCTGATGCCAAGAGCTGACTCATTGGAAGAGACCCTGATGTTGGGAAAGATTGAGGGCAGGAAGACAAGGGGATGACAGGTGATGAGACTGTTGGATGGTATCAGTGACTCAGTGGACATGAATTTGGGCAGAATCTGGGAGACAGTGGAGAACAAGGAAGCCTGGCATGCTACAGTCCATGGGATCACAAAGAGTCAGGCATGACTTAGTGACTGAACAGTAACAGCAATTATAGTACATATATGATATATATGATAATATATATTTGTACATTTAATACACATATATTTGAAATAACTGATAATTAATTTTTCAATATGTTACTAATTTTTATTTTATTTGGTTTCATTTTCTGATTTTATGTGTGTGTGTGTTAGTCACTCTGTCATGTCTGACTCTTTGTGACTCTCATGGATTTCAGCTCGCCAGGCTCCTGAGTGAGTTGCCTTTCCCTTCTCAAGGGGATGTTTCCAACCCAGGGATCAAACCTGGGTCTCCCACATTGCAGGTAGATTGTTTACCATCTAAGCCATGAGGGAAGGCCTTTCTGATTTTATTATTTCAATTCTCAAGATGTAAAGATGTTAAAACCTTAGAAAAATATATAAATTTTGCATAATTTAAATAAATTGCATTCTAATATTTATAAATACTATGGAAATAAAACTCAAAGCCATAACTGTATTTAATAAAGTCAATTTATAAAATTGTGAAATGTATTAAACATAATCTTTAACAATTTCATATTTGACATCCAGAGCAATATTATGTATCTTAGGTATTTGGCTGATTTAAAAGAAAAATTGTCTTAATATTTACCTTAAGATCTTTGGAAGAATTTTTAAAATTTAATTCCTATTGCACCAAAATATTTTTATCTTATTGCTTGCTATTATCTGTTCTCATATAGTAACTATGACTATATGTATAATGTACTTAATATTAGACTGACTGAACTTCTTTATGGTCCCCTTTATTTTTTATTATCTCAGTCTTTAGATATGCTAGCTAGGTTAACATAGAGATTATACATTTTATATATATATAATTTTATATGCTATAATTTTCAAAAAAGCATAATTGATATATACCATTTTATTATTAATAGTTTCAGATAATAACAAGTAATTTGACATTTGCATACACTGTGAAATATATCACATGTGAAGTCCTGTTACCATCTGTCACCATAAAACTGACCCCCTTCACCCATTTGCCCAACCTCCAACCTCCCTCTTCTCTATCAAGAAACAATCTGTTCTCTGTATCTATCAGTTCTGTCTTGATTTATTTGTTTTGTGTTTATATTTTACATGGAAATGAAATCATACAGTATTTATCTTTATAGTGGATCAGTTGGTAAAGGATCTGCCTGCAATGCAGGAGACCCAGGTTCAATTCTTGGGTCAGGAAGATCCCCTGGAGAAGGGAATGGCAAATCACTCCAGCATTCTTGCCTGGAGGTTTCGATGGACAGAGAAGCCTGGCAGGTTACAATCCATGGGGTCACAAAGAGTTGGACATGACTGAGCAACTAACATTTCACTTCATTTCACTTCATCTGATATTTCACTTAGCATAATACCCATAAATGTTGTTGAAAATGGCAATACTTCATCATTTTTCATGACTGAGTAGTATGCATGTGTGTGTGTGTGTGTGTGTGTGTGTATTCAGTTCAGTTCAGTTCAGTCGCTCAGTCATGTCCGACTCTTTACAACCTCATGAACTGCAGCACACCAGGCCTCCCTATCCGTCACCAATTCTGAGTCCACCCAAACCCATGTCCATCAAGTCAATTATGCCATCCAATCATCTCATCCTTTGTCGTCCCCTTCTCCTTCCTGCCCTCGATCTTTCCCAGCATCAGGGTCTTTTCTAATGAGTCACCTCTTTGCATCAGGTGGCCAAAGTATTGGAGTTTCAACTTCAACATTAGTGTGTGTATTATACTTTATCCATTCCTCTATCAATGGACACTTAACATTGTTTCTATATTTTGGTTATTGTAATTTTGCAATGAACAAAAGGCTTCATATATGTCTATATTGTTCTTCAATTTTTAAGTTTGTTTTTATACTGAAGCATAGTTGATAAATCATGTTGTGTTACTTTCAGGTGTACAGCAAGGTGATTCAGTTATATATATATATATATGTACCTATTCTGTTTCAAATTCTTTTCTCATGTGGGTTATTACAGAATATAGAACAGAGTTCCCTGTGCTATACAGAAGATCCTTGTTGGTTGGTTATTTATTTTAAATATAGTAGGGTATACATATATTTTTTGAATTAGTGCTTTTATTTTCTTCAGATAAATACCCAGGAGTGAAATTGCTGGATCATATGGCAGTCCTATTTCTGTGAGAAAACTCCATACTGCTTTCCATAGTGGCTGCACCAATTTACATTCCCACCAAAAGTGTGGAAGTGTTGCCTTTTCATCAGCTCTTGGCCAACACTTGTCATTGTTTGTCTTTTTGATAATAACCCTTCTGAGAGTTGCCAGGTCATACTCACTGAGGTTTTGACTTGCATTTACCTGAGGATCAGTAGTATTGAGCATCTTTTTATGTGCCTGTTTGACCATTTGTGTATCTTCTTTGGAAAAATGCCTTTTTATGTCCTCTGCTCATTTTTTTAAAAAATGAGATTGCTTGTTTTTTGATATTGAGTTGCATAAATTCTTTATATAGTTTACATTAATTCCTTATTGGATACATGATCTGCAAGTATCCTATCCCTTTCAGGAGGTTTTTTTGTTGTTGTTGTTGTTGCTGTTGTTGTTCTTGAAGGTTTTCTTGGTTTTGAAGAAGTTTTTAGTTTGATGTGAGTGTTAAGTCGCTTCAGTTGTGTCTGACTCTTTGCAATCCTATGGACTGTAACCTACCAGGCTCCTCTGTCCATAGAATTTTTCAGGCAAGAATACTGGAGTAAGTAGCCATGTCCTCTTCCAGGGATCTTCCCAACTCAAGGACTGAAGCTGTGTCTCCTGCATGTCCTGCAATGGCAGATAGATTCTTTACCACTGAGCCACCTGTGAAACCTACTTGGTTTGATATATTATTTATTTTTTTTTGCTTCTGTTGCTTTGGAATGAGATTCAAAAATGTATTGCCAAGAGTGATGTTAAACTTCTAGAATTTTATGGTTTCTGGTCTTACATTCAGGTTTTTAAAGCATTTTGAGTTGGCTTGGTATATAGTATAAGATAGTGATACTTATTTATTCTTTGGCATGTGGTGCCCTTTTGTGCAAGCACCATTTATTGAAGAGACTGTCCTTTCTCCACTGTATGTTCTTGCTTCCTTTGTCATAAATTAATGTACCACATATACATGGGTTTATTTCTGGGCTCATTCTGCTCCATTGATCTGTGTATCTGTTTCTATACCAGTAGAATACTATTTTTTTTTTTAACCATAGCCTTATAATATAGTTTAAAATCAGGGAGTTTGATGCTTCAAGCTCTGTTCTTCATTCTCAAGATTGCTTTGGCCATTTGGGATCTTTTCTGACTCCAACATAATTTAGGAGTGTTTGTTCTATTTTTATGAAAAATGTTGCAGGAGAGGCTTATATTGTCACATTTTTTACAAATTATATAAATTATCAGTTAACAGATGAATCATGGACTCCATAGGTATCCAAAGTTTCAGAGAGTTTGAATCAAAATGATAAAAGTACAAAATAAACTTAAAAACATTCTTAAATACTTTGTTATTTTGTATATTGTTACCTTGTCTAGTACATGTATTACAAATAGAATCTATTAATGATCTACAATATAAATAATGATAAATCAACTTCAGATATATATATATATATATATATATATAAATATTCTGAATAAATCAAGAATAAATGTTTAATTTTATATTTTATTTCCATTTATTACTTGTGTTATATTCTTAAATTTTTATTTCTGAATACAATTTTAGGCTACTTTTAAAGTTGCCAGTTGTGATGTATTTAATCAGACTTTAATCAGGCTTTAATATTAGCAATAAAAAAATTGTAGCTAGTTTTAAATCAAATAAACTTTTAAATGTAAATAATATTGTTAAATCATTTAGACATCAGCAGAAACTAGCATTTAAATCTACATCTTTCTATAAAAACTAGGATGCAGCTTATTCTATTCAAGAATGTGGCTCATAAGGAAATTTCTAGATTAATGAACATCATGGAAAATGTCTTGTGATACATCTAAAAATCTATGGGGCTTGCCATGAAATGTAATTATTATTGCACTTATAGTTAATATGTTTATAAAATAGACAATTAAGCTTACAGAATTTGGAAGCATAAAATCAGAATTTAATAGTGATAGCAAGAATTTCGGAGAAGGCAATGGCATCCCACTCCAGTACTCTTGCCTGGAAAATCCCATGGATGGAGGAGCCTGGTAGGCTGCAGTCCATGGGGTCGCTAAGAGTCGGACACGACTTCCCTTTCACTTTTGTGAGCGACTTCCCTTTCACTTTTCACTTTCACGCATTGGAGAAGGAAATGGCAACCCACTCCAGTGTTCTTGCCTGGAGAATCCCAGGGACAGGGGAGCCTGGTGGGCTGCTGACTATGGGGTCACACAGAGTTGGACATGACTGAAGTGACTTAGCAGCAGCAGCAAGAATTTAGCTTGTTACTAAATGAAAATATCTGTATAAAGAAAGTGTGCCATTTACCTTACACTGATAACACATATCAATGAATTATGAATAAAATGACAACTTCAGATATCAAAATACCTTAGTTTGTCCATCCTGCTATAACAAAATATCACAACCTGACGGGGGAAAAAAATCCAGCAGATATATACTGTTCCCTGTTCTGGATGCTGAATGTCTGAGAGCAGAGTATGAACAACACTGGATAAAGACCCTCTTCTGGACTGAAGACTTCTGGCATTCCCACAGGATGGAAGGATCCAGGGTGTTCTGTGGAATCTCTCTTGTAACATTCACAAGGGTTCCATCCTCATGACCTAAGCACCTTCTAAAGGCCACTTCTTCTAACACCATCAAATTGTACATAATGACTCTGACATATGAATTTTTCAAGGACACAGTCATTCAGGCCATAATACAAAATATGGGTCATTCCAATCAAGATGGTGAAATAGACAGATGTGGAATCTATACCCCACTCATAAATGGATCAAAAAGACCATCTACATGTGGAAAAATCCTCACAGAATATCTATTGAATGCTGGTAGATCTCAGACAGCCAAAACTGCAAGAAAGGTCTCCATGTAAGACAAAATTAAGAAAAAAAAAAAATCAGGACATGTCCTGAACCCCTGGGAAGCAACTGTGAAAGAGGAAATGTTCCCTTACCTTGGGAAGCCCTTTCTCTCATTAGGAGAGAAGCCATGACAGAAAAAGAGCTTCAAAGGCTCAGAGGAACATGCAGCAGATGGTCTGTAGTCAGCAGAACACAGAGAGCCCTGCACAGAGAGCTGGTACCACCTCTCTGCCCTTCCAAGACCCACATCCACTGTGTGTACAGGGGCCAGGTGCTGAAACCTGGGCTTCAGAGGACAGACCTTGAGAGGACTGGTGTGGGCTGCATGGAGACAGCCTGGAGGGGGGGTACACAGAAGAAGCCTGGGCCCAGCACAGAAGTAAAGTGGCATGTGAGAGGAGGTGGGCCCTGCCAGAGCAACCCCTTTCTCAGTGTGCTCCCAGCAGCTGTGGTGTTTCTTCTAGAAGTTCTGGAAGTGTGTGAGTGCCACTTTGGAAATGGAGGTGTGACTTAAACCCAAGCTGATCCCTGGAGCTACATGACTTAGGAAGCGGGGTAGAGATTTGTGCCTTCTCCCTGGTCAGGGGAATAAGATTCCACATGCTACACAGCATGACCAAAAAAAAAAAAAAAAAAAAGCTATTTATGGCAAACTCACCACCAACCCAATACTGGAATCTGGAACAGAAGCAGGGATGCCCACTCTTACCACTTCTATTCAACATACATCATAAATCATAGCCACAGCAATCAGACAAGAAAAAGAAATAAAATGCATCCAAATTGGAAGGGAAGAATAAATTCTCATTTCATGCATGGGACATAGTACTAGATATAAAGTTCAAAGACTTCACACAAAACTAGTAGAACTGTTAATTCAACAAAGTAGCAGGGTACAAGAATAACATACAGAAATTGGTTATGTTTATTTACACTGAAAATGAAATCTTGGAAAGGGAATTAAAAAAAAAAAAAAAAACTACCTTTTAAAATTGCATCAAAAATACTTAAGAATAAGTACAACCAAAGAGATGAAAGACTTATATGCTGAGAGCTATAAAATATTAAAAATGGAAACTGAGGGCTTCCCTGATGGCTCAAACAGCAAAGAATCTGCCTGCAATGTGGGAGACCCAGGTTTGATCCCTGGATCAGGAAGATCCCCTGGGGAAGGAAATGGCAACCCACTCCAGTATTCTTACCTGGAAAATTCCATGGACAGAAGAGCCTGGCTTGGTACAGTTGAGTTGGACACTGAGCAAATAACACCTTTACTTTCACTGTCAAAGGAAAGTGAAGATGACTGAAACAAATGAAAAGATATCCTATGCTCTTGGATTGGAAGAATTAATATTGTTGAGATTGCCATACTACCACCCAGAGCACTCTACAGATTTAATTGATCTCTATCAAATTATCCATGACATTTTTTACAGAACTAGAAAATATAACCCTAAAATTTATTGGAACCATGAAAGATCCAGAATTGCTAAAACAATCCTGAGGAAAAGGAACAAAGTAGGAGGTATAACCCTTCAGACTTCAGAAAATACATAAAGCTAGAGTAAACAAACAGCACAGTGTTGACACAAAACAAATATATGAATCAATGGGACACAATAGAGGGCCCAGAAATAAATCCACATTCCTATGGTCGATTAATCTTTGACAAAGAAGGCAAGTAGATACAATGGGAAATGGTCTCTCCAGTAAGTGGTTTTGGGAAAGTTGGACAGCAACATGTAGATTAATGAAGTTAGAACACACTCTCACACCATACACAAAAATAAACTCAAAGTGGCTTACAGACTAAAATTTAAGACATGACACCAGAAAACTCATAGAAGAGATTATAGGCAAAATATTCTCTGACATAAATTGTACTGATTTTTTTTTAGGGCAGTCTCTCAAGCCAATAGATATAAAAGCAAAAATAAATAAATAGAACCTAATCAAACTTATAATCTTTTGCACTGAAAAGGAAACCCTAAATAAAAGGAGAAGAAATGCTATGAAATGGGAGAAAATATTTTCAAATAATGTGGCAAAGTTCTTAATTTCCAAAACATACAAATAGCTCATACAACTCCACAACAAAACAAAAATAATCCAATCAATAAATGGGCAAAGATTTAAATAGAAATTTCTCCTAAGAAGACATACAGATGGCCAATAGGAACATGCAAAGATGTTCAATACTGTTAATTACTTGAGAAAGGCAATCAAAACCACAATATGTTACCACCTCAAACCATTCAGATGGCCTTCATTAAAAAGTTTACAAATAAAAAATTTTGGAGAGGGTGTGGAGGAAATTGAACCCTCCTGCACTGTTGGTGAGAATATAACTTAGTATAGCCACTCTGGAAAACAGTGTGGAGGTTAGAGTTACCATATGATCCAGCAATCCCTCTTCCAGGCATATACCTAGTCAAAATTATAAATTGTAAAGATACCTGCACTCCTATGTTCACAATAGCATGATTTACAATAGTCAAGACATGGTAACAACCTAAATGCCCATCATTCAATAAGTGAATAAAGAATTTGTGAAACATATACACAACTGAATAATACTCAGCCATAAAAATAATGCCATTAGCAGTAACATGGATAGAACTAGAGATTTCCATACTAACGAAAGTAATCAAGAAACAGAAAAACAAATGCCATATGATATCACTTATATGTGAAATCTAAAACATGACTCAAATGAACTTCTCTACAAAACAGAAACAGACTCACAGACATACAAAACAGGCTTCTAGTTGCCCAGTGGGAGGGCACTGAGGGAGTGATAGGGAGTTTGGGATTAGCAGATGTGAACTATTACATATGTAAAAGTGAATCACTTTGCTGTACACCAGAAACTAACACCAAATTGTAAACTAACTATATTTCAATAAAATAGAAATTTTTAAAAATATGCCAGATATCAGAAAATATGTGCAAAATATGAAATAGAATAGTGGCAATAGACAAGGGTTCTCCAAACTTGTTTTAGGTGAAAACTAAAAGGTGTTAAAAGAGAAAGGCGAGATTATGGGGCAAGAGGGGTTCTCTTTTATCACAATAATTGTGAGGAATGCTGGGTACTTGGTACTCTTCTTAGAGTTCACAATGCTTATAAACACACAAAAGATATGGAAAAGCTCTCCATTAAATAATCCTAAATCTGAAAGTGAAAGTGAAAGCTGCTCAGTAGTATCTGACTCTTTGCAACCCCATGGACTACACAGTCCATGGAATTCTCCAGGCCAGAAAACTGGAGTGGGTAGCCTTTCCCTTCTCCAAGGGATATTCCCAACCCAAAAATTGAACTCAGGTCTCCCTCATTGCGGGTGGATTCTTTAACAGCTGAGTCACAATGGAAGCCCCATCCTAAATCTAGTGTTTCATTAATAATCCAGTTATATAACATTCGATTATTGTATTTTTACAAACATATAATGTTTTCTGAAAATGCTTCACTAAACACAGCTTGAGTAATGTAATAATATTTGCATTTACATTCTGATGTGCTGCTTCTATATACTGAAAGCAGCAAACTTTTTAAAACTGTTTTTCCACTGAACACAATTATGCACAAAAACATTTTTAAAGTAAAAAAAAAAAAAAAGTGTGTGTGTTGAATATATAATTGTGAACATCCATGACAAGATTATAAATCAAATATCAAGTGAATGTAAAATAATAACATAATGACTAAATAGTAGTGCAAAGTTAATGGGCTATTTTTGATTATAGAAAACAATCATCTTTTTATGAACATGTATGAAAAAGACTACTGAAAAATTACTTTGTGCAGGAAAAGGTATGATATATAGGATTCCCTGAGGGCTCAGTGGTAAAGAATCCACCTGACAATGCAGGAGACATGGGTTCTATCCTTGGTCAGAAAGATCCCCTGGAGAAAGAAATGGCAACCCATTCCAGTATTCTTGCCTGGGAAATCCGATGGACTGAGGAGCCTGGTGGACTACAGTCAATGGGGTCAGAAGAGTCAGACATGTCTGAAAACACACACACAGACACACACAGACACACACACACACAAGGGGGTGGCAAAATGTAAAAACACATTAATTGCTAAGTTTCAGATAGGAATTGCTCAGAAAAGAAGGATCTAAGAGTTAATTAATTTAGAAAATGTTTTCTAATTAATCCTGAGGGAGTAAGATGAAATTTTTTGTTGTTGTTGGAGATGTAGGGTTAGTGATCATGCTTTTACACTTACAAAATGGAGATTTAAATGCTGATTCTTTAGTTTGGTTCTTTTTCAAAAGGTAACAATTCCTTTGAGATTAATTAACTTAATCTCAAAAATAAGTTAAAACTTCCTTTTGAAAGCCATCTCATTAATATTTTTTAAAAGATCTCTTTTCTAACTTTCCAACCTGCTTTTTTTTCTATCTCCCTTTAATTGTTTGACAAAGGGTGATTATCACACAATTCTTCAAGATTTCATATGAACCTGCTTTTTGTTTTAGATTTTAGTTTTTCTATAAAAATCACCCCTCTTGTATTCTGAAGAACCAATAAATTTCTAGGTCTTGTATAATATTTTTAACACAAAAATAAAAGAAAACTAGAAACATCTGTTTCTTATATGTTCTATGATGAGGGTGAACAAATTTTAAGAAATAAATCTTCTGCTATACACTGTAACCAATCTCTGCTCAATTCCATGTAGAACATTTAAAGTAATAGCTCTGTAACCGTACACCAGAGCCATCCAGAGAGCTTGTTAAAATTTTTATTCTTTTCATCTATCTTGTAATGAAATAAGACTGGGTGAAGCCCAGGAGTTTGCATTCATGACAGATGACCTTGATGATCAGACACAGGTGGTCACTACACCATGATTTCTGAAACACTGGTTTAAAATAAGAGACTTAGATTGCCTGCTTCTAGTAAGAATCAGATGCTTATAAAAGTCATTTATTTTGAGTTTTTCATCTCAGTTAGCCAAATTTACAAATGGTGGAAAAAAAAAAAAAGAAAAGTCTCCAAAGTAGAAGAAATATTGTACAAAGAGAAAGATAAAAAGCAATGGATTAACATATGAATGCTTAATATATCCCAATACACTTTATTGAACTTTTATAACATAAGTTGGAGTAGATATAATACAGAAACTAGGGGAGAGGGGGTCTCAATAAAAATACTTTAACTCTGCAATCTAGGATCAGTGTTGGAATTTGGATATGGTATTTGATGAGCTATATAACACAAACAAACTGTTCTTAGAGCCAACAGACCGGCTTTATGTAATAGTTGCTAAGAAACATTACCAGGAACACTTGATATATTCAGGTATCTTGATGGTACCTGCCTCCTAAGAAACCTGCATGCAGGTCAAGAAGCAACACTTAGAACCGGACATGGAACAATAGACTGGTTCCAAATTGGGAAAGGAATACCTCAAGGCTGTATATTGTCACCCTGCTTATTTAACTTCTATGTAGAGTACATCAAGTGAAATGCTGGACTGGATGAGCTTAAGCTGGAATCAAGGTTGCTGGGAGAAATATCAGCAACCTCAGATATGCAGATGACACCACTATTATGGCAGAAAGCGAAGAGGAACTAAAGAGTCTCTTGATGAAGGTGAAAGAGGAGAATGAAAAAGCTGGCTTAAAACTCAATATTCAAAAAATGAAGATCATGGCATCTGATCCCATCACTCTATGGCAAATAGATGGGGAAATGTGACCAAATTAATTTTCTTGGGCTCCCAAATCACTGCAGATGGTGACTGCAGCCATGAAATTAAAAGATACCTGCTCTTTGGTGAGAGGGGGGGAAACTATGACAAACCTAGCAATGCATTAAAAAGCAGAAACATCACTTTGCTGACAAAGGTCTATATAGTCAAAACTAAAGTTTTTCCTGTACACACGTACACATGTGAGATCTGGACCATAAAGAAGGCTGAGTGTTGAAGAACTGATACTTTTGAACTTTGTGCAAAAGGAGACTCTTGAGAGTCCCTTGGACAGCAAGGTAATCAACCAGTCAATCCTAAAGGAAATCAACCCTGAATGTTGGAAGGACTGGATCTGAAGCCTGAAGCTGAAGTTCCAATATTTTTGCCACCTGATGTGAAAAGTTGACTCACTGGGAAAGCCCCTGATGCTGGGAAAGATTGAGGGAAGGAGGAAAAGGGACTGACAGAGGATGAGATGATTGGATGGCATCATCGATTCAATGGACATGAGTTTGAGCAAACTCCAGGAGATAGTGAAGGACAGGGAAACCTGGCATGCTGCAGTTCATGGGGTCACAAAGAATCATACATGACTGAACAACTAAACAACAGCAACATCTTGATGGATTGGAATTCAAAATATAAGAAAGTCTTAGCAAAATACTACATAACAACCTAAATGGGAAAAGAATTTGCAAAAGAACAGAAACAAGTATATGTATAATTGAATCATTTTTCTCTACACCTGAAACTAACATATTGTTAATCAACTGTATTCCAATATAAAATAAAAAGTTAAAACAAGAGAGGGTTCTTTCTCTTCTGATATTGAAAGAATTCTTTTAATGTTGAAATCCTCTCTTCAAAAGCTTTGTTCATCTTACTGAAAATAACCTAAGATAATGCTAAGGAAAAATAAAAAATTTAATCACTCAATAAGTTAATAAAATAAAAGTAACAAATTGTGAATTATATAATGTGTGAACAATTAAGATGGGAATTAGTATTTCTTAGAATATTACTGTCAACAAGGGCATGATGTTTTATTTTAGAGATATTCAAAGTAATACATTAATATGTATGACATTTACTCAAGCCTCACAATGTTTTAATTTTGTCTCTGGGACCAAATATTTTCTTTAAAATATATTTTGAAAAATACTATTTGTATCTAGTAGTGTCTAATATTGTTTGCTTAAGTGAAAAGCTTCCAACTCTACAATATAGCATGGAGTAGAATATTTTTCACAATGAATAATCTTGTATCATTAAAATTCATTTTACCAGGCATTCCTGAGTTTTTACTATAATCCTGAGTTTTTACTGTGTGCTATATAGGATAATATGCAGTGTGTAGATTCAAATAGCATAGTGTGGAAATCAGAAATGTGTGACATTTCATTCCGCACCACCAGTTTCTGAAAGAGGGACAGTTTTGGAACTTGTATATCACTAGATCTGCCAAAACTGAAGCTACTCAATTCATGATGAAACTTCATTGGCCCATTTCCCTCCTGCTGTTTTTCATCCCAATGGGTTTGTTCATGTTAACAATCATTCTGACTTTACATTATTTGATAAAAGCTTCTCCTTTTTGCTTACATTTTTTAGTTATTCAGTGTTGTAGCTTTGGTTGCGTTTGGCTATCTTTTTAAAAGCAATAATAATGTACATTTAAAAAACTATTTCCTAAACTCATATTCCTTTAAACAAGAGATATTTCACAGAATATTAACATTTATATAGCACAAAAGAAAAGAAGAAACAATCATAAACCATGCTCTGCTGCTGCTGCTGCTGCTGCTAAGTCGCTTCAGTCGTGTCCGACTCTGTGCGACCCCATAGACGGCAGCCCACAGGCTCCCCCGTCCCTGGGATTTTCCAGGCAAGAACACTGGAGTGGGTTGCCATTTCCTTCTCCAATGCATGAAAGTGAAGAGTGAAAGTGAAGTCACTCAGTCATGTCCAACTCTTAGCGACCCCGTGGACTGCAGCCTACCAGGCTCCTCCATCCATGGGATTTTCCAGGCAAGAGTACTTGACTGGGGTGCCATTGCCTTACTCCATGCTCTAGTATATAATAATTTTAGGGAATACTGATTCAAACAATATTATACATTTCTTTTCTAAAAAACTGATGAATGTATTAATAATAAAATGTGAGTTTTGAATTAATGAAAGGGGGATTTTTTTTTCATAAGTCTATGTGTGCGTGTGTGAGAGAGAGAGAGAGAGAGAGAGAGAGAGGTTATTGACTTATATACACATACATATTGGAAAATGTATAAATCATTTACATCAAAATTCATATAGCAGTCATATCTTATTTTCTCATTGCTGAATCTAAATTTGATTAACCATGTTTCAATTTTCTGTGTAGTAGTTAGTAATGCATATGACAGATATTATTTCTAAAATATGCAAAATTAAATTATTGACATGCTGTTTACTCTAAAGACTATAATCAATTGTAAAGTTTATCACATATCTGAGTGACAATTTCAAAACCGTTTTGTTATAAAGCAGGACTCTATGTCAAAAACAATGCTCAAATGTTTTAAATTGAAATCATTTCTGAGAATGGGTCACTCAGTAATAAACTGATACTGTATAACCAAATTTAAAAGCATGACTACCACACAAAGGAAAATTTACTCCAAGTGCATTAAGAACTCTAAACAACAAAACTTCAAAATACTCAAAAGAAAACAGAAGAGTATATCTTTCTGATCATATTAAAGGTAATGTTTTTATCAAAAGGAAGTAAAGCCAACATTAATTAAGTTTTTTATTAAAATTAACTATGTTTCATCAAGAAAAGACACAAAAAATTCTTCAAGCTAAAGAATACACTTGTTACATCTCCAACAGGCAAAGAAATGCTTAGATTATAGTAAAATATCACAACCATGAAAAAGGCACAATTCAAGCAAAAAGAAATAAAACATTAGAGGAACTATGAATGATTAATAATCATGAAAGATTCCTGAGTGACACTGCTAATCCGAAAATTACAATCATAATCATAAAATCTTTCACGCCAAAAGAAAACAAAGAAAAAACAATTTCATGTCTTTCAATAGCAAGTGTTAACAAAGATTTGGCTCATTGGGATCTCACAGTGCTGGAAAATCTGTAGTACATTAAACTTATGTTGCTGGAAGATAATTGGTCTTAACCTTTAAAAATGAGTAAGTATATATTCTATGTGTATGACCCAGGATTTACACAAGCAGGCTTATACCCTGGAGAAAGTCTTGACCATTTCAACCAGTAAACATGCATAAACACCTCGAGAGCCTTATCTTCTGGTGTTAAATGACATTAATTCCCAAATCTATACAGAATAGTAGAAAAAATAATTAAGACATTGTTCATCCAATGGAATATTACAAAACACTGAAGCTAAATAAACTTGAGCTTCATGTGTCACCATGAATTTGTCTTCTGTGTACAACATTGAATGAAGAATGCAAAATTTCAGAAGAATTATAGGTGTTATTACAACATTTTATATAGTATTGCAAAAACTAGTAATCTACCAGTTTGGGTTATATAAATATATGATAAATTCTTAAGAGATTTAGAGAAATACATTTTTAAAAAGATTTTGGTAATCTGGCTCAAGAGGTAGGAAGCTGATATTTGAAAGTAGTACATATGTATTTAAAACTATATATAATATAATGTACATAGTATATTAAAACACTCATAAAGCCTCTTTTGTCAATAACAAAAAAAATATATATATAAATCTAAATTTTGTACCATGTCATCAGAAATGTTTCAGCAGAGAAAATGAAAATCTATTCAGAATGGAAGAGAAAGTCTTGTGTAATTTATTTTGTGGTTATATGAATTCAAGTAATTACTATACTATGAAAATACTTGAAATCACACCACTACTTGAAGTATTTGTTTCCTCCATCAGTTTTCAATCATTACAAATTCATTTTTTATGTTCCTGAGACCTTTCTTCTTAAAGATGTATTTCATATTATTAGAACAAATGAGACTGACTTTATTTCTGTCCCTTTCCACCACTTCTTTGGTGTTCCAACCTAGAGCATTACAGAGTAAGGAATAAATAGTGTAGTTAATCTGATAGAAAACAAACAAATAGAAAACAAACAAACAAATAGAAAACAAACAAACAAATCCTAGGCACCTTCCTATCCACACTTGCCTAAATAAGAAATGCAGGATGGATACCCCACAGACTCACCCCATCTCACCAGGCTATCAAAGCTCAGCTGAGCTGTTGAGAGACAGGGAGACAGCAGAGAATGCTGAGCTATCAGGTGTAAGAGTAGCCAAAAAAAAAAAAAACAAGTCAAAAATAAGAGTAAGAGTAGCCAAAAAAAAACAAGTCAAAAATGAAAGAATTAATAAGCCTTGAATTCTTTTATGGTTGTGATAAAGCAAGTTCTAAACTGGAGAAGCGCCAGCTCCCTACATTCCACTTCTTCCGTGGAAGGTATACTGTTCAAAGCCAAGTGGATCAGCACAGACCTGGGGGGCTCTCACTATTGAGGAAGCCTCAAAAAAGGCTCCAGCACTGAAGTCAGGGGAGGAAACAGAGTGAAGGCTAGGAGTGGAGTGTAGAATGCTGTGTACTGAGTCAGAATAAGGAAATATGTTTTCAAGTCTTCCCCTTCCCACTGTATCCCCATCCTACAAAAAGAGACTTGTGGGAGGAGCCAGAAAAGACTTCAGATGAGGAACCTAAGACCACAAGTATACCAACAGCTTAACCCTAGGGGAGCCTGAGTCCTCCACTGCATCTCCCAGAGCCTGCCCACATTGGCTGCATACCAAGTCTGGGGCAGGGGCAAATCTCTCCCAGGCATCTGACAGGTAAAGATTTTGCAATTGCCTATGATATAGCCTGAAAAATCACACAAAGGCTTTCATCCAGGACAGACTCCTCACACTTTATGTTGTTGGGCTGGCACCAAAGGTAGAACACTCAAAAAATTTTTAAACATTTTATACATAGCATGTATTAAATTAATCTCTGATTTAAGCATTACTTGATAATGACATTCAGCTGTCAGATTGCCATATGCTGAAAAATATCTATACGTAGTTAAAATATAACTGAAACTTGTCTGTGGATGCTAAAAACAGTAGAACAGAATGTTATATTGGCACAAGTAAATTGAAGATTTCCTAGTTATAAATGTTGAAGGAGATGTGCAAAATTATATAATTTTAAATTTGGGAACAATCTGATATATCAAAGTCAGTCTATTGATTTTATATAAGCATATAAAAAGTAGGCATATATTAAAAAGTTTATCTAAGTTCATAGAGTTAATAATGGCATAGCTGAGGCTAGTAACTAGAACATGGATTCTTAATTCCATGAAATTTCTTTTACATCATATTATGTTGAAGTCAAGAGCTACATTGTATTTGTTGTTCAGTCACTCATTTGTGACTCCATGGACAGCAGCAGCACACTAGGCTTCCCTGTTCTTTACCATCTCCTGGAGTTTGCTTAAACTCATGTCCATTGAGACAGTGATACCATCCAATCATTTCATTCTCTGTCATCCCTTTCTCCTCCTGCCTTCACTCTTTCCCAGCATCAGGTATTTGCTAATGAGTCGGCTCTTCTCATCAGGTGGCCAAAGCATAGGAGCTTCAGCTTCAGCATTAGTCCTTCCAATGAATATTCAGGGTTGACTTCTTTTAAGATTGACTGGGTTGATCTTCTTGGAGTCCAAAGGTCTCTCAAGAGTCTAAACACCAAAGTTCAAAAACAAAATTCTTTGGCACTCAGTCCAACCCTCACATCCACACATGACTAATAGAAAAACCATAGCTTTGACTATGTGGACCTTCGTTAGTAAAGTAATGTTTCTGCTTTCTTTAATACGCTGTCTAGGTTTGTCACAGGTTTTTCTTCCAAGGAGCAAGTGTCTTTTAATTTCATGGCTGCAGTCACCATCTGGAGTGACTTTCGAGCCCAAGAAAATAAAGTCTGTCACTATTTCCATTGTTTCCCCATCTATTTGACATGAATTAATGGGGCTGGGTGCCATGATCTTTGGTTTTTGAATGTTGAGTTTTAAGCCAGCTTTTTCACTCTTCTCTTTCACCTTCATCAAGAGGCTCTTTAGATCCTCTTCTTTCTGCCATAAGGGTGGTATCATCTGCATATCTGAGGTTATTGATATTCCTCCTAGAAATCTTGATTCCAACTGTGCTTCATCCAGCCTTGCATTTCGCATGATGTACTCTGCATGTAAGTTAAATAAACGGGGTGACAATATACAGCCTTGACATACTCCTTTCACAATTTTGAACCTGTCCAGGGTTCCAAGTCTGGTTCTAACTGTTGCTTCTTGACCTGCATACAGCTTTCCCAGGATGCAGGTAGAATGGTCTGGTATTCCCATCTCTTTAAGAATTTTCCACAGTTTGTTTTGCTCCACATAATCAAAGGATTTAGCATAGTCAGTGAAGCAGAAGTAGACACTTGTCTGGAATTCTCTTGCTTTTTCTATGATCCAGAGGATGTTGGAAATTTGATCTCTGCCTTTTCTAAATCCAGCTTGAACATCTGGAAGTTCTCAGTTCCAGAACTGGCTTAGAGAATAAGGCAGAACTTGGCCTGGTTTGGAGAGTTTTGAGCATTACTTTGATAGCATGTGAAATGAGTGTGATTGTGTGGTAGTTTGAACATTCCTTGGCATTGACCTTCTTTGGTATTGGAATGAAAACTGACATTTTTCAGTCCTGTGGCTCCTAGTGAGTTTTCTACATTTGCTGGCATATTGAATGGCACACTTTAACAGCATCATCTTTTAGAATATCATATGCTCTTGATGAAAGTGAAAGAGGACAGTGAAAAAGTTGGCTTAAAGCTCAACATTCAGAAAAAGAAGATCATGGCATCTGGTCCCATCACTTCATGGCAAATAGATGGGGAAACAGTGGAAACAGTGTCAGACTTTATTTTTTGGGGCTCCAAAATCACTGAAGATGGTGATTGCAGCCACGAAATTAGAAGACACTTACTCCTTGGAAGGAAAGTTATGACCAACCTAGATAGCATATTCAAAAGGAGAGACATTACTTTTTCAACAAAGGTCCATCTAGTCAAGGCTATGATTTTTTCAGTGATCATGTATGGATGTGAGAGTTGGACTGTGAAGCTGTGAAGAAAGCTGAGTGCTGAAGAATTGATGCTTTTGAACCTGTGGTGTTGGAGAAGACTCTTGAGAGTCCCTTGGACTGCAAGGAGATCCAACCAATCCATTCTAAAGGAGATTGGTCCTGGGTGTTCACTGGAAGGACTGATGCTAAAGCTGAAACTCCAATATTTTGGCCTCCTCATGCAAAGATTTGACTCACTGGAAAAGTCTCTGATGCTGGGAGGGATTGGGGGCAGGAGGAGAAGGGGAGACAGAGAATGAGATGGCTGGATGGCATCACTGACTTGATGGACATGGGTTTGGGTGAACTCTGGGAGTTGGTAATGGACAGGGAGGCTTGGTGTGCTGCAATTCATGGGGTCGCACAGAGTTGGATGCGACTGAATGACTGAACTGAACTGAACTTTTGCCATCACAGAAATTATATGAAACAATGCTCAGCAACCCTAGCAGACTTTGGAGTACTTATGAATTTCTTATTCAAACTTCAGAAAACCAAACATGAACAGGAAATAAACAAAGAATGCAGATGGAAAAAAAAAAAAATTAAAAAAAGAACGCAGATGGGCAAAGATAGTCTACCAATAGAAAAATAAGGATGAGAACTATATCAGACTTCTCTTCAAAAACCATGCAACAAAAAGAGTGGAGTGGATTATTTAAAGCACTGATAGAAAAAAAATAATAAACTGGAATAGCACATTGCATATCTGGCAAAATTATTCTTCAAAATAAAGGAGAAATAAAGACATGATACAGCAAAAGAGACACATATATAAAGAACAGACTATTGAACTCTGTGGGAAAAGGGAAGAGTGGGATGATTTGAGAGAATAGCATGGAAACATGTATATTACCATATGTGGAATAGATCACCAGTCCAAGTTCAATGCATGAAGCAGGGCACTCAAAGCTGGTACACTGGGACAACTCTGAGGGATGGGATGGGGAGGGAGGGGAAGGGGGCAGGATGCGGGACACATGTACACCCATCGCTGATTCATGTCAATGTATGGCAAAACTCACTACAATATTGTAAAGTAATTAGCCTCCAATTAAATAAATTAAAATATATATATAAATAATATAAAAAAGACTTCATCAGACAAATAAATACTGCATGAATTTGTCACCACTAGATTTGCCTTACAATAAATGTTCAAAATAAATTATCAGGGAGAAAAAAGTAATAAACTTTAGAGTTTGGGATTTACACAAACAAAAAGAGATGGTTGGAGAACAAATATAACATTTACTTTTCCTATTCTTATTTGATCTAACAGAGAACAGTTTATTCAAATGAATAATAACAATACATTGCATTTTCATAGCTTATGGATAAGTAAAATGAACGACAACAATTTTTTACAGGGTGGGAGCAAGGAAGTGGGACCACTGTTTTATGGTATCTGCACTACCCATAAAACAGTATTGTGTTAGTTAAAAGTTGACTTAAATTAGTTATAAATCTATATTACAGACAAAATAGCTAATTTTAAGAAAGTATAATTGACATATTAAGAAGAGAAAGTAGAAACATGAAAACACACATTAAAACCAAAAGAATTACGAAAAAGTAGAATTAAAAAAATCTCTGATTTGTTATCATTGTATTCTCAATATACAAAATACCTTTAAAAACTTAACTATAAGAATCAACCCAATTGAAAAATAGACCAAAGAACCTGACCAAGAAGATGTAAAAATAGCAAAGAAGCATTTGAAAAAATGTTCTTCATAATATATCATTAGGAAATTAAAAATCAAAACAATGAGACATCATTCTACACCTATTAGAATGACTAAAATTCAAACCGACAGTACCAGATTCTGATGAGGATTAAGTCACAGGACTATCATTCATTCCTGGAAGGAATGCAAAATGGTATGGCCACTTTCAAAGACACTGTAGTAGTTTCTAACAAAGCTAAATGTAGTCTTATCATATGACTCAGCAAATCCAAATGAGTTGAAATTTATATTCACTCAGAAACCTGTATTAAAATGTTGGTAGTTCTTGATTCATAATTGCTTAAAACTGAAAGATGAGAAAACTTTTGTAAATCTATACCATAGAATATTAGTCAGCTATAAGAAAATAATAATAATAAGCTGTCAAGCCACAAAAAGACATGGGATAAAACTGACCAGGGCCCTCTGGTCCTCTTGGACACAAGTCCCCCTGTGTCCCCCAACTCTTGTTTGTAGGAAAAAAAAAATAGCTCCAAGGTCTTCATGTCCTGTATTCTAAAGTACAAACTCAAGTAGTTAATAATTGTTGTTGCAGTTGTTTAGTCACTAAGTCATGTCCAACTCTTTTGCAACCCCATGAACTGTAACCCACCAGGCTCCTCTGTTTTATGGATTTCCCAGGCAAGAATACTGGAGTGGGTTGCCATTTCCTTCTTTAGAGGATCTTCTGGACCCAGGGATCAAACCCAAGTATCCTGTATTGGTAAGCAGATTCTTTATCACTGAGTCATCAGGGAAACTTAGTTTTTGATTAGAGAAGAGGAAAACTAGAAACAAAGAAAAAGCAGGTAAGCAAAAAGGGTAATAATAGCTTAAATAATATCAGCCATAAAAAAAACTCACAGAACCCTTTTTTCCTCCTTGAGGGATACAGGTAACAATCTCTCTCACATTCTTGAGTTGTTTTTACAGGAACAAGTGCCCCACCAATTGGAGACTGCTGACCACACACAGACCCTAAGCTCCTTGATGCCAGAAACTGATGACCTAGATTCCCACAATATCACCCTGTTACTTCAACACCAACCAATCAGAAAATTGTCCACAGGCTGATAAAGTATCTTAACCACCCTTTCCCTAACACTCTGTAAAACCTTCTTACTTGAAAGCCAGGGGAGTTTGGGTCTTCTGAGCTGCCCATTCTCCTTGCATTGTGTCCTACAATAAATGCCATGCTCTCCTTCACTGCAACCTGGTACCTGTAAATTGGTTTTGCTGTGGACCAAATAACTGGACCTGAATTCAATTCAGTAATAGAAGGAGTATTAAATGATTATTCCTAAGCAAAAGAAGCTAGTCTCAAAATGCTACATTTTATATGATTTCAATGGTATGATATTTTTGGAAATGCAAAATGATAAAGATAATGTAAAATCAGGGTAGGGAATGAGGAATGGGTAAAGCACAGAGCATTTTTTATAGCAGTGAGTCTACTCTGCTTGATACTTTAATGTGAATTCATGACATAATGCATTTGTCAAAATCCATTGAAATTTAAAACACAAAGAGTGAACCATGATGTAAACTATGGATTTCAGTTAATGGTAATGCATCAATATTGGTTCATTAAATCTAACAAATGAATCACACAAATGAAAAAATGTTTAGCCTACAAGTTTATATTGTTGGTTTGGAAACTGGTGTTATTTCAAAATGTATATTAAAATTATTAAAGTCAGAGTGTTGATTATACTGGATGATTAAAATGGATTAGTTATTTTATATGCATTCACTTTCATTAGAAGAGAGATACTGACTGTGTGGGCTAGATGGTTCTTAAGTTGTGTTACATGGACTTCTAAGCAGCCCTAGGATGGGCACTGACAAGGTTTGCACAGTGAAAAACCCTGTCTTTTTTTTTCTATATTGTCAGATTTGATAATTCTTGATTGGATTCTTGCATTTTATTTTTATATATGTTAATAATTTAATTTCAATGCAGTCATATAGGGTGATTTTATAACATTTATTTTCTTACTACTGATGTGTTGATTTTATAATCTTAACTGTAGGAAAGTAGTATAATTTCTACCATTTTCCAATTATATAGGTCATTTTAATGTAGTTCACTGTTGTGACAAAACATATGCTTGGAGGCCAACTCACTCCTTTTAATTATAAGCTCCAAATTGGTAAAGTTATTGTCATTTAGCTTTACACTACCAAATGTAGTATAGTATCTACAATGCAAATAATGGTCCATAAATGTTTTTAAATTGAAGTTATAATAAGGAAAAAAAAATACTGTTGAAGTGAGTGATACATATAAGTATTTGTAATTAATTCTTTACTAAGGTGTTCAGAGTATTTCTTTATGTCCCACAAAGAAAAACTAAGTTTTTTTTTTTTTAATGTAAATTAGTTGTGTAAGACTTGTGGTTTAAAAATATATATTTAATATGAGTTAATTGACACACTTCTATATTGGATTTTTCTTATCTGTTCCAGAGTGTCTCTAGCTAGACTTCTTCATGGGAAAGAGAATATAAGGCATCATTTTAGGTAGCAAACT
Source organism: Bos mutus (assembly GCF_027580195.1). NCBI lineage: Eukaryota > Metazoa > Chordata > Mammalia > Artiodactyla > Bovidae > Bos > Bos mutus. The sequence continues at coordinate 76,148,986 of NC_091632.1, forward strand.
ACTACCTAGCTCACCAAAGAAATACTTTGGGACAAATTTAGATAAAAAAGAGACAGTAAGTATATAACTGTACTAAAACTATTCCCATTGACAGCAAGTCAAAGTAACTGGATAAACACTGTACAAAAGCCCTTGGTCTGGAATTATAATTTCATTATAATTTATAAAAATTATATATTATAATTTATAAAAATATATAAATTATAAATTTCATTATATATTTATAAAATCATTATAAATGATTCTTCTTGTGTAAATCAAGAAAATTTATCTTGTAATCATTTGGAAACAAATTGTGTTACCATCTCAATAATTCATGCATAATTTCATAAAAGGAAAGGAACAAAATCTCTCATTTGAATCCTTATATCAGCACTTATCAACAGAGAAAGCTAGATGGAAGACTCATAGAAAATACATTTTTCAACTTCTTGCAAATGTAAAATTATTTGAAAATAAAAGTCTTTTTAAAAAAATGAGGAAGGAGACCTAAATTGCCCCAATGTTCTCACTAATATGAAAAGAAGACATCTGCTTAATAGATAAATAATTAATCAACTAATTAATTCAATTTTTGAAGTGATAAACTATTTCTGAGGAAAAATATTTTTCTTCTGTTAGGGTGTCAATATATGTTTTCAATATATATAATTTTGTTCCACATCAAGCTTCTTTCTTGTGTGTTGTTATAGTGGCATGTGTGAATGTGTGTGTTATTACGATGCCTATGTTTGAATTACATTCACTTAAATATAATCTGGTATTTTACTTTTCACAAACTAAAAGTCAAGTTCCTATTTTCTCTTTAATTTGCCTTTAAAAAATCATTTCTAAGTAAATAATAGAAATGTACGTTTCACGTTTACATTTTAAAACAGAAAGTTATTTGTTAGTAAATTGAGAGTCCTCCACAAATCTCAACAAAAATATGGGAAATGCATTTGTCAACTTAAACAAAAATACAAAAAGAAAAATCTGCAAGGTAAGTTTTATTTGGAGATCTTACTACACACTATAACCTAGGAGACAGACTCTCAGGTAGTTCTGAGAATCTGCTCTGAAGAGATAAAGGTGATACTAGGATATGTATGAGCTTATTTATTTATTTGCTGGAAAACCATGTAGTCAAAAATCAGAAGTTTACTGTTGATGACAATGTGCAGACATCTCAGGTTAATAATTTCATAACATTTCTATGTATGGGCAGATGAAGCAATCTGGGTTCATTTGAAAATTATCACTAGATATGCATCTTAACTCTCCAGGGGTCAGGTTATCCAAAGCCCAGAATGCTTCTTGTTTTTTCCATTCTGAATTCCCTCAGAGTACACTGCTGCTGCTGCTGCTGCTGCTGCTGCTGCTGCTGCTAAGTCGCTTCAGTCGTGTCGGACTCTGTGTGACCCCATAGACGGCAGCCCACCAGGCTCCCCTGTCTCTAGGATTCTCCAGGCAAGAACAGTGAAGTGGGCTGCCATTTCCTTCTCCAATGCATGAAAATGAAGTGAAAGTGAAGTCTCTCAGTTGTGTGAGACTCTTAGCGACCCCATGGACCACAGCCTACCAGGCTCCTCCGTCCATGGGATTGTCCAGGCAAGAGTACTGGAGTGGGTTGCCGTTGCCTTCTCCCAGGGTGCACTGTCCATGGGCAACTACAGTGGGTAATGGCTTGATCCTTGTAGAAATGGAACAGCAGGCAAGGTTTTTCTCTACACATTTCTAGAGCAACATTATGAATGAAAAATAGTAATTGTCATGTTCTTCTACTTTAATTTTATTAAAATTAAAATATAGTTCATGTACACACCAAATACTGGGAATCATGGCTACCTTAATCAAATATCCTACTAAGATGAGTCAAGTGATTGTTTGTTACTGACAACGATTTAGCATTTTGCTCTCCAGATAAAAAGTGGTCCCATTTCTTATTTTATTTCTCAGAGTCACATATGAAATACCAGCTATTGACAAGTAAATATCAGTAATATTCAGTCACTGAGGCATTTCATGTGTGAAAGGGGCATATACAATTCCCTCAGAATAATTCTAACATCAGTGATACAATGATTGCCTTTATGGTAAAAGTAAAGATTTTGGCAAGCATTGATAGGTTTCAAGCACTATATTTAGTTGCTCTAAGACTGTCAATAGACCATTTATATTGAGAAGCCTGTTTTTGTTGTGTTGTTTGACAGTCGGTTATCTGGGCTTACTGGAGTATGATGAAAAATAAGAGAGACTCTTCACTCTTAAATGGCTTCTTTTGTGATGCAATATAGATAATGCTATGTGGAAATTCCTAAATTCCTAATATACTTTTCTTTACCATTGCAAATCACCTTGAATTAACCTAACCTTAACTTGTATTCTAATATTGCATTTTAAGGAGGCTCAGTATTTTAAATTTGAGATATCTTAATTTACAGCAGTAGTAAATTGCTGTAAATCATATCACAGTTACTCAGAAATAATGTAGTCTAATAATGTAGTCTAAAAAACCCAAGCCAGCGATTGACCTGCTTTATGTTGTAGAGACATAAGCTGGTATTATTTTATTGCCTTAAAGGGTCACTTTCAATTTTCACTTTCATGCACTGGAGAAGGAAATGGCAACCCACTCCCATGTTCTTGTCTGGAGAATCCCAGGGATGGTGGAGCCTGGTGGGCTGCCGTCTATGGGGTCACACAGAGCCGGACACGACTGAAGCAACTTAGCAGCAGCAGCAAAGGGTCAATAAAAGTGTTGTTAGAAAACAAAATAGAAAAAAATGCTAGCATTACAGAAACAGTTTTTCAGAATTTCCTTCTCATGGGGAAGTTGTTCATATATGTGCTCATTGTCATTAAATTTTTAAAATTACATGAATTAAAATGGGCATTTTTTTGAGAATGCAGGTGAATTTTTTATAAAACAGATGGACTTGAGTGTTGGTTACATGTTGCTTCCTTGTTTTTACCTGTTTGATAAACATAAGACATACATTTCATTACTCCATAAAGGAAAGATATTTTTATTTTTATTAAGAAAATATATTTAAAATAAGATATTTTGGCCTTTTCATCAGAAAATAACATAGAATCCATAATTGCTCATAATATACAAAGGGAAATCAAGTTTATATTAAATATTCACTTCTAAGAAATGTGTGGCTGGATGATGGGTGTTTTTGATGATTTACTGATCTCTTAGACAAACATATCATAAATAAAATGATATAACCTACTGATATCATGAGTAGTTCACTCATCACTCATTTATATTAACTTTTTTTAAGTTTCAAAAACTATTTATTGTGAAATATAACATCAACAATCTTCAGGATGTATAAATGCAATTGTAGAATTTAATAAATTATTGCTAAGTTAAAATCCATTTAACATCACCAAATTAAAAAACAAAATTGCCAGTTCTCCAGAAACCCTATACAGGTCCCTTGTAAGCCACATACATACGTAGGTACTATGTTTTATTTATCTTTTTTTTTCTTTTTAATAATTGCTTATAGTTAGCCAAAGTTAACCACACTGTGAGATATAGTAGACTGTGGCTGGAACTTCACTGAACTGAGACAATCAGAGTGAGTTTCCTAAGGAAATTCTATTTAATCTGAGACTAAAGAATGAGTAGGAGGTGTCCAGTTAAGGAGGGATGAAGAGAGGTAATTTGAGAAAAATTGTGTTTTTTCCAGGCAGAACTAACTTTTGGCTAATCTAAACTGCCAAACACACACACACACACACACACACAAACACAGCTAAGAGCCTAGGACTATAGGAGATAAGCATAAAAATCATCATAAACTTGTATAAAATGTCATTGTTGTTTGTACTGGATGGCTCAAATTCAATGCATTTTTGTTTCCCTTGGGATATGAATAAAACTCTGAGGATATAAAGAATAATTTTAAGAAGAGAGATTTCCAGTTACATAAAAACAAAATCCTCAATTTATTCTTAATTATTTGGTAGCAGATTAGATGACAATCAATGAGAATTTGTGTCATAAGGTAATGGGGAGCAAGATGGTGCTTTTCCCCAGATACCAGCCAATAATGCTGAGACAGCTGAATGTCTTCTTTAGTTCCTTTGTAAGTTTATATAATAGGCTTCCTTTAGAGGATTGCCTCCAGTAAAGTTATAGGTTCATATGTCGACCTTTTTTAACCTTTCACTTAATCCTTTCATGCCTTTAAAAAGGTTCATTTTTGTTTCTCAGGGAAAGGAGAGCTCCACATAGAATGCTCTCTTTTGGGTGAGTGTGAAGAGTCCTATAGAAATGGAAAGTAGCAGAAATCTATACATGTCAAAAAGTCTATGTGACCTCATATTGGAAAAAATGAGCTACATAATATGAACTTATGCTGAGAATGTGGGATAAAGAAATCGTCTGCATGCTAGTGGGAGTGCAAATCTGCCAAAATAATTTTAATGTCGTTTTGACAGACTCACAAAATTAAAGACAGCCTGTGCTGTGCTATGCTTTCATGGACTGTAGCTTGCCAGACTCCTCAGTCTATGGGAATTCTCCAGGCAAGAATACTGGTGTGGGTTGCCATGCCCTCCTCCAGGGGATCTTCCCAACACAGGGATCGAATCCAGGTCTCCTACATTGGAGGCAGATTCTTTATCAACTGAGCCACAAGGGAAACCCAAGTATACTGGAGAGGGTAGCCTATCCCTTCTCCAGGGTATCTTCCCAACCTAGGAATTGAAACAGGGTGTCCTGCATTACATTACTTCCCTGGTGGCTCAGACGGTAAAGTGTCTGCCTACAATGCAGGAGGCCTGGGTTCTATCCCTGGGTTGGGAAGATCCCCTGGAGAAGGAAATGGCAGCCCACTCCAGTACCCTTGCCTGGAAAATCTCATGAACAGAGAAGCCTGGTAGGCTACAGTCCATGGGGTCACAAAAAGTCGGACATGACTGAATGACTTCACTCACTCCTGCATTACAGGCAGATTCTTTACCAGCTGAGCTACAAGGGAAGCCCTCTAGCCTATTCCTCAGCAATTCTACCTTAGTTATTTACCCTGAATAGAGTCTCTCATGCTATGCCCAAGAGGGCATATGACATCAATGTTTAGTGCAGCTGTATTTTCTAATATTAAAATTTGAAACAGACTCAGCTCCAGAGGAATTAAAAAAATACAGCTAGGTACATCAGCAAAGATGAATCTCCCAAACATAGCCCTAAGAATTCAACAGATTACAAATACAGACCTTATAAAATTATTCAAATAACATTTTAAAATGTGTAATACAGGTTGGGATCGAACCCTGGTCTCCCACATTGGTAGGCAGGTTCTTTACCATCTGAGCCACCAGAGAAGCCCTAATATATTGCCGTATTTTTTAAAAAGTACCTAGGGACACCAGGGGGTTAAGGGGAGGGTGGGACAAATGGAGAGAGTAGCGTTGATAAATATACACTATCATATGTAAAATAGATAGCTATGATAAGCAGCTATAAAACACAGTAAGCTCAGCTCAGTGCTCTGTGATGGATGACCTAGAGAGGTGGGATGGGGAGGAGGGAGGGAGGTCCAAGAGGGAAGAGAATCGTGTATACATGTAGCTGAGTCACTTCATTATATAGCAGAAACTAACACATTGTAAAGCGATTATACTCCAATCAAATTTTTTAAAGTGTTTATGATATAAAAATAAAATATACGTGTAAATCATTAATCATAAAATTTAATTTCAATAAAATTAATATATGTTAATAAGTGTACTTTATTTTCCTCCCTCCTTCTCTCTCCTCTCTTCTTTTTCCAATTATGAAAAATACATGTTAAGGAGCATAGGATTTATAGCAATACAAATTTGCATTCAATGCCAACTCAGAAACTTCATAAATGGATATTTAGGGGCTAATTGCTTGACCTTGCTGTACTAGAACTCCTTCATCTGTTTCTTCAAATGTATTTTAAAGTTAAAAGGAGAAAATGAACACAGAGCTGCTAATACAGTGTCAACCTAAGAGCCAACACTTCTTTTTCAGATAACACTATCTCTTTTCCATAAAAGCAACATTGGTGTTATTATATAAAAACATAATCATGCAAACCCCAGAAAATGTATACATTCATATTTAATTTAAACACATTAATTTAAAATTGGCAATATTAATTTGCCTGCTTTAAAACAGCTACTCATTTTAAGAACTTGGATATATAATTGTTTCTAATTCAGTTTTCTTCTTAATGTAAACTTTATTTCACCTTATCTGACTGCAAGAATATCTGACATGTAGCAGTCAGAGAGATTTGTTTTGCATATTACAGTTACAATTTAAAGAAAAGTGCTTCTCTATATTTTCTTTGTTCAGTGAGTATTGATTAAAAAGAAAAGAGCAAATAAATTTAAAAGTCTATCCCTTTCTTCATAGCTTTTGAATGATTTATTGAAAGTTATTATCTCACATATTCTTTTGTTCAGGCACTCAGATAATATGAGTAAGTTTCCACTCTGTCTGCTACTTTGTTAAATGCTATAGGAGATACAAAGTAAATCAACTATTCTTGAAGAGTTTATGCTCTATTTTGATCAGCAGTTGACATACCTAGGAATTAAATCACCAAATCAGGCTCTCCGATTAAAATAAATCATGACTAGCAGGCCACTTTGTACATAGAGCAGTGATTATTATTGCCAGGCTCAGAGTCCTCTTAGAACACTGTAAATCATATCTTTTCATTTATTCTACGAGTAGGTTCCATTCAGAGATTTTTGTCTGTTGTGTTACTATTTTATCTGCCTGTAGAGCCTACAGAAGTTCCTGTTATAGAGTGAGTAAATGAATGATTTTGTCTTTTTCTGTGCTAGAATTATGTCATTTGGTGCTTAAAATGTATTTTGTTAACAGATGTACAGATTTTTTTCTTTTCAAAAAGTTGATTTTTCTCTGATATTTAATTAAAAAAATAAACTTTTGCCAAATGACCAAAGATTATATTGTGGATTAAAATACGACTGTACATCTTAAAAATTAACTGAAGCTACTATATGTTGTTTTTAGTGCATTTTTTTAGCTCATCAAATACTCAAAACAACCCTGTGAAATATGTAGCTATTTCTTTCCCCCTACATTATAGGTACTTCCTCGATGGCTCTGTGAGTAAAGAATCCGCCTGCAATGCAGGAGACACAGGGGATGCAGGTTCAATCCCTGGGTTGGGAAGATCTCCTGGACAAGGAAATGGCAACCCATGCCAGTATTCTTGTCTGAGAAATCCCATGGACAGAGGAGCCTGGCAGGCTAAAGTCCATGGGGTTGCAAAGAGTTGGACATGACTGAGCATGCACACACACTCATATTTAGGTGAGAAAATAAGGGCACATGAAACAAATAATTTATCTCTTAGGGGAGACTGAGACTGAGCCATGCAGTTTCTCTTCAGAGTTTCGTTTCGAACAGTTATATCTTCTTTTCCCCACACAAGACTATATGTCTCTATAAAGTTACACACATACATATGCACACACACACACATACAACACACGTGCATATATGTATGGGAAAGACCTTTTTTATATCACATACATAGTACATAGTTTAGTCACTCAGTCATGTCTGACTCTTTGCGAACCCATGGACTGTAGACTACCAGGCTCCTCTGTCCATGGGATTCTCCAGGCAAGAGTACTGGAGTGGTTTGCTATTTCCTTCTCCAGGGGATCTTCCCGACCCAGGGATCAAACCTGGGTTTACCACATTGTAGGCAGACACAGCTGATCTTAAAATAGATTATCCTGGTGGACCAAATCTAATGGCAGAAATTTTTTTAACAGTTCTTAAGCAGTAGGAGAAAACATCAGATAGATTTGGAGGTTGAGAAGGGTTCACATACTGATACACGTTTGATGATAGGAGAGGCCAAGTGAGAAGGAATGTGGACATACTTTAGGGGCAGAGAGTGGCCTGACTGACAGTTAACAAGGAAAAGGGGACCTTCTACCTGTAGTCGCAAAATACTGAGTTTGGCCAATAACCAGTAAAGTTAAAAGAACCACAAGCTTCTGATTGGAACTCTAGCTTCAGCTTAAACCTCAATTTCAATCTTATGATATGCTGAACAGAGAAACCCACCATGCATCCCAGACTTCTGACCCACAGAATTTTAAAAGTATAAATGGATGGTGTTTCATACACTACATTTATGGTAATTGGCTATATAGCGGTAGAATACTGAAAATACATAATCACTTGACCTTAGTGGTTAATAAGTAAAAAAACACAGAAAAGGTACTGGCCTTTTGTATTGATTTCAGTCATTGTTTATCAAAGAGATCCTCTTGAATCTCCACCTGTGAATATTGATTATGCCTTTTCAACATCTATACTGATTTCTAATGTCTTATTGCTTAATAACTGTAGAAAAATACAAAAAAATTTGCAATGAAGAGAGACTTTACTATATTTTTCCTGACAATAATAGTAATTTTATGTATAGTAATAATCAGATCAGATCAGATCAGTCGCTCAGTTGTGTCCGACTCTTTGCGACCCCGTGAATCGCAGCATGCCAGGCCTCCCTGTCCATCACCAACTTCCGGAGTTCACTCAGACTCACGTCCATCAAGTCTGATGTCATCCAGCCATCTCATCCTCTGTCGTCCCCTTCTCCTCTTGCCCCCAATCCCTCCCAGCATCAGAGTCTTTTCCAATGAGTCAACTCTTCTCATGAAGTGGCCAAAGTACTGGAGTCTCAGCTTTAGCATCATTCCTTCCAAAGAAATCCCAGGGCTGATCTCCTTCAGAATGGACTGGTTGGATCTCCTTGGAGTCCAAGGGACTCTCAAGAGTCTTCTCCAACACCACAGTTCAAAAGCATCAATTCTTCAGTGCTCAGCCTTCTTCACAGTAATTATTTATTTCATAATAATGTTAGGAATTGATATTGAGAGATGGACTTTATCAATAAAACATGCTACTTTTTCCTTATCAAGAATTTAATCACAATCACTTATTAAAGCTGATCAAATACATTTAGTATCTATTGAAATATTCAAATGTTTTTTCTTTTAGTTGTTATTGAATGATATCGATTTACTTAAACTGAAACACTTTTGTGTTCCTTTAAAGAAACAACCTTTATTATACTAATTATTACTCTACCATTGTATTTGGCACACTTAACACCCCATTAAGGATTTGCAATCTATATTTGCATAAATGAAATGGATCTGCTGTTTTTCTTGGGAGAACAATAGTGCTTGATATATAGTAAACTTCAAGCTGTATTTAAAGAAGAAATTATACAGCATTTTCTGTTTTTCTGTTTGGAACACTGAAACTAGAATTTTTTCCTTCTTTTCTAGTATAAGTTTATTTGAGTTAAATCCTATAACTTAACATGAGAACTTTTTCTTTGAAATTTACATGCTTCAATTTTTTTTCAAATTTACTAACAAGTGTTAATGTGATGCATAAAATATACTTATGTTTAATTACCTCTAAATCTGTCAACATATTCTATTTTAATTTCTAATACTTAATAATTAAATTCAATTATCTTTAAGCTTTAATCCTAATTGTATTTTCATTTTATTAGGCTTAAACACTATCTTTCTTCTACCATGTACAGATTTTTGTTTTTCATCTGATTACTTGTCTTAAATTTTCCCATTCACTTATATTTTAGTTAGAAATTGAATTAATTAATTTTTAGACCTGTTTTCTTACTATTGGGGTTTCTTTCCCTAGTGGTTTGGAGGGTAAAAATCTGCCTGCAAAACAGAAGGCCCAGGTTCTAGCCCTGGGTCAGGAAGATCCCCTGGAGAAGGGAATGGGTTTCCATTCCAGTATGCTTGCCTGGAGAATCCCATGAACAGAGGAGCCTGGTGGGCTACAGTCAATAGGGTCGCACAGAGTCAGACACGACTGAAGCGACTGAGTACACACGCATGCATGGAGTGAGAGGTGAATTGATATGTACATACATATGTACCAACTGTAGTTCTGTGGCTACTGGAAAGAAGGACTTAGAGATGAGTATGAGGCCAAGAAGTATTTCTTTTTGAATATATGGAAAGCTTGTTTCCTGGGTTTGAGTTCGCTGGTTGAGGAAATCACACATCACTTAGGGGCACTGTTTCATCTGCTTTGGCAGAATTTTCAGTCATCTCACTTTGGGCTTCAGTGTTAGAACAATTACTGAAGTCAAGCAACTGAAAACCAGGAACTGGAGTTGTGACAGAGTAATTTAATAACTGTACTGAAGACCTATATTCCATTGTTTTTTTCCAGATTTGTTAGCACCTGATAGAACAGATATTCAAAACTTCTGCTGTGGAATCTTGATTTTTTGTTGTCCTGATTTTTGCTTGTATATTTTTGAAAGATGCCCAATATCTTTATCCTTTCATACTAATCTGATTTCACCTCTTTTGTGTCTTAGATTAATTTGTCATAATAACATCTCATAACTTGCATGATACTCTGTAAATAGTTCTATATCCTTTCAATTGTTTCATTTGGATACTCTGTAAATAGTTCTATATCCTTTCAATTGTTTCATTTGGATACAAGGAAGAGAAGGAAACATATTAATTTACACATCATTAACTAGACTTCTGTTCTTCATTTGTAAGGCATTTTAATGGAAAAGAAAGTATTATAATTATATATAAAATTACATATGTTGAACTATGATTATACAAGTTATTCTGATAGGTGTCAGATGAATTTATGATAGAATCAAAGGTACTAATTAACAGAAACACAGCTGTTAAATTTAATTTCAAGTCTTTGATCATCAGCAACAGGACACACAGGCAAAATCCCTACCTACAAGGTCAATAGGGTGAATAACTGGCAGAGTGATACCCTCAGACTCTGGTGTGGAAATTACTCCATTCTTGGTTTTTCAAGTTTCACTGAAGCAAACTCTTCAGTTACATATGTAAAGTCACATTCTCACTCACTGACAGTCCTTGAATTTTTGTTCTTTTTTTCTTTTTTTTAAATGTTTTTGTTCATTAGTTGGTAGGTCAGTTCTTTGTTTATTGGCCCAAAGGAAATTTTAAAAGGATTTTATTAGTGTCTGTGATTCATTATTCAAATGAGACATTTTGTGATCACTGTGTGGCCATCCTAAAGGCAATGTTCGGAAATGCCTCTGCTTTCAAAGATACATAGCCAACAACAGTCAATCATACTGGTGGAAGTATCACTTTACCAACAGAAGGCTATTTACATGGGCGTTAAGTGTCAAGGGATTTCTTAGGTGAGACAATGGACCTGGTGTTGTAAGGACTTAGTTACCAGTCCACATGGAGGATGGGAGTCAGTTCTCAGCTGCACGATGAGTTGCTGAAGATTGTCAACCACAACCTGAGCTCTTTTTCAGACATCCATGAAGCCCATAGGACTGATGTGCAATGCTAGTAAGTATAAAGATGCCTTTCAAAGTGTCCCATTTTGTTCTTTCTGCCTTCCTCATTTAACAAGCTCTTTGTCTGTATTTCATTTAATCTAAGAAAATCTTTGTATATGGAGGATTTCATTCTGACTATATGAAGTATATTTGCCACAGTAGACTATGCCACACATTTCAACTCAGGAAATAGAATTGCTGAGAACAAAAGCCAGATTATCATTAAGGAATGCTATAATCTGGCTAGAATCAATGCTCAGCTGTTTCTGGCAATAGCTACCACACCACTATATTCAGTGGCTCTCTCAACACATGAAGTATTGGCAACTCTTGACATAGTTGAATACTTCTTCCTTAGCAAACTTTTGCCAGTAGACTTCTAAAGGTGGGTCTTCTTTTTGTCTCACTGGTTTTTCCCTTTCTCCTTTGCTAATTCTGGATATGCATCCAAACTTTCAAACTTAAAGGATTAAGGAGCTCTTAGGTCTTACATCTCTCTTTTCTATCTACAGTTGTCCCTTTGGCAATTTCTAGTCTTGTGACTTTAAATATTACGTAGGTGTTGATCATTCCCAATTTTAAACCTCAAATCCTAGCCTCTTTGCTGAACTCCAAAATGAGTATCCAAATTCTAACTAGATATGTGTCCTTTATGTTTAAGAGGCATCACAAACACAGTTGATCTGATTTTACCCCATAAGTTGCTTTATCCAGATCACTGTTCATTAATTGAAGACTCCATTTTAAAATTTATTCTAACCTAACACTTTGATTCTCTGGTTTTCTCTTATTCTCATCCAGATAAACTGGATGCAGATCTTGTTACCTGTTCTCAAATCATGCCACGATTTATTTTAGAGTTTATTTTTGTTGTGGTCAGTCATTCAGTCAGGTCTGACACTTTGAAACTCCATGGAGCATAACCAGCCAAGCTCCTCTGTTCATGGGACTTTTTTCAGGTAAAAATAATGAAGTAGGTTACAATTACCTACTCCAGGGAAGGCCCAACCCAAGGATCAAATCCACATTTCCTACACTGGCAGGCAGATTCTTAACCAATGAGCCACCTGGGAAGCCAATGGTTTCTCTTTACACATTAATAAAGCTACACTTTATTAAAGCTACAAAGGAAGGACTGGTTCGAAATTGGGAAAAGGAGTATGTCAAGGCTGTATATTGTCACCTTGCTTATTTAACTTCTATGCAGAGTATATCATGTGAAATGCCAGACTGGATGAAACTCAGGCTGGAATGAAGATCGGGGGAGAAATATTAATAATCTCAGATATGCAGATTACATCACCCTTATGGCAGAAAGCAAAGAGGAACTAAAGGCCTCTTGATGAAAGTGAAAGCGAAGAGTGAAAAAGCTGGCTTAAAACTCAACATTCAAAAAATGAAGATCATGGCATCTATTTCTATCACTTTGTGGCAAACAGATGGGGAAACAATGGATACAGTGACAGACTACTTTCTTGGGCTCCAAAATCACTGCAGATAGTGAATGCAGCCACGACTTAGTGACAAAAAATAAAATTTTCGTTCTTAAATAATGTGCTCAGTAAAAAAAAAAGAAGACACTCTATTTTAAGTGTCTTAGATTTTGATGTCTGAGTCCACACAATTGGGAAGTTTTCCTGTTGATTTCTGAAAGTATGATTTTTTTTTTAAATTAACATCTTCAATATGTTCAGAACTACAGTTCAAGCTGAAATTTAAAAACAAAACAAAACAAAAAAATGCTTACTCCCTGGAAGTAAAGCAATGACAAAACTAGACAGATATTAAAAAGCAGAGACAATACTGACAAAGGTCCATGTTGTCAAAGCTGTGTTTTTTCCAGTAGTCATGTATGGATGTGAGAGTTGGACTATAAAGAAAGCTGAGCGCTGAAGAATTGATGCTTTTGAACTGTGGTGTTGAAGAAGACGCTTGAGAGCCCTTGGACAGCAAGGAGAACAAACCAGTCAATCCTAAAGGAAATCAGTCCTGAGTATTCATTGGAAGGACTGATGGTGAAGTTGAAGCTCCAATACTTTGGCCACCTTTAAGAGGAACTGACTCACTGTTTGCTGGGAAAGATTGAAGACAGGAGGATAAGGGGATGACAGAGGATGAGATGGTTGGATGACATCACCAACTTGATGACCATGAGTTTAAGCAAGCTCCAGGAGCTGGTGATGGACAGGGAAACCTGGCATGCTGCAGACCATGAGGTGATAATGAGTCAGACATGACTGAGCAACTGAACTGAAAGCTACATTTTTATTTGGTTGTTTTGTCTTAGTCATGTGTGTGTATGTGTATGTTTGTATACATATAGTGTACCTAGTGGCACAGTTGTAAAGAATCTGCCTGCAATGCAGGTGATGTGGGTTTAATCCCTGGGTCTGGAATAGCTCCTGAAGGAAGAAATGGCAACCCACTTCAGCATTCTGCTGGGATAATCCCATGGACAGTTTAGTCTGGCGGGCTATAGTCCAGTTGGTCACAAAGAGTCAGATACAACTGAGCAGGCATGTTGACTTTTTAAATTTCTGGTATTCTATTTAAAGAATATCTCTTCAGAGCAGTCTAATTGGAGTTTCATTTGCTTTCAGTGTTTTTATTTTTAGTTCTGTGATCATTTTTCAAAACTATTTCCACTGAATTTATTTATGTTTAATATAGTTTCTTCTATCTGTCCCAGTTAATCTTTGTTTTCTTTATGTCTCTTCTTGTCTTATTTATTGTTTCATTATTAAGTATTTTGTTGAGATATTTACTTTCAATTTTTTATTAAAGTTCATTAATATTTTCACAGTGCTTGCTTTAGTGATTAGAATGGTTACCCTATTTGTAGTCAATCTTAAATATGTACTTTTAATATTTCTAAGAAAACAAAAGAAATATTTTACACAACTTAACTTTTATTTACCCCATTCCCCATATTTCAGTCTCCAAAAGTTTTTATTTTAAAATTGAATATTCCTTAATATCTACTGATATATTTTCTGATGCTTTTCCTTCATTCCTGTATTCATATAATTCATTTAACATAATTAATCTTGCTTTATTTTAGTATTTCTTTTAGTTTTGGCTTCTGTCAGACATTATTTTATTTTCAATTTTCTAAATTAATAAATTTAGCAAATAGATTCAAAGGATTAGATCTGATAGACTGAGTGGCTGAAGAACTATGGGTGGAGGTTTGTGACATTGTATAGGAGGCAGTGATTAAGATCATCCCCAAGAAAAAGAAATGCAAAAAGGCAAAATGGTTGCCTAAGGAGGCCTTACAAATAGCTGAGAAAAGAAGAGACGTGAAAGGCAAAGAAGAAAAGACAGATATGCCCATTTGAATGCACAGTTACAAAGAATCACAAGGGGAGATAAGAAAGCCATCCTCAGCGATCAATGTAAAGAAATAGAAGAAAACAATAGAATGGGAAAGACTAGAGGTCTCTTCTAGAAAATTATAGATACCAAGGGAATATTTCATGCAAAGATGGGCACAATAAAGGACAGAAAAGATATAGACCTAAGAGAAGCAGAAAATATTATGAAGAGGTGGAAAGAATGCACAGAAGAACTATACAAAAAAAGATTTTCATACCCAGAAAACCATGATGGTGTGATCACTCACCTAGAGCCAGATATCCTGGAATTTGAAGTCAAGTGGGTCTTAGGAAGCATCACTATGAACAAAGCTAATGGAGGTGATGGAATTCCAGTGGAGCTATTTCAAATCCTAAAAGATGATGCTGTGAAAGTGTTGCATTCAATGTGCCAGCATTTTTGGAAAACTCACCAGTGGCCACAGGACTGGAAAAAGTCAGTTTTTATTCCAATCCCAAAGAGAGGCAATGCCAAAGAATGTTCAAACTACCTCATAATTGCTGTCATCTCACACACTAGCAAAGTAATGCTCAAAATTCTCCAAGCCAGGCTTCAACAGTATGTGAACCAGTATGTGAAGTCAGGAGGAGAAGGGGATGGCAGAAGATGAGATGGTTGGATGGCATCATGGACTCAATGGACATGAGTTTGAGCAAGCTCTGGGAGTTTTTGATAGACAGGGAAGCCTGGCGTGCTGCAGTCCTGAGTCAGACATGGATGAGCAACTGAACTGTACTGAACTGAAATTAATAAAACAAAAAAATTCACTGGCTACATAATTCTAGGATGACAATTATTTCATTTCAGCACTAAATGGTGCCATTCTTTTGTGTTTATGTTTTCTATCAAGACATCAATAGTTAATCTTAACTGCTTCTTTATAGGAATATGTATTTTTTCCATCTGACTGTCATTAGTACAGCTGTTTGCTAGGCTATGCTCAGTGTGGTTTTCATTGTATTTTCAAGTTTGGGCTTCATGGCGCCTTTTGAATGTGTAGATTGATCTCTTTCAATTGCTTTAGAAATTTCTCTCCACAGGTCTGTTCTTCTATGGCTTAAATTACATATATACTCTACTTTCCCATCATATTGCATAATAGTTTGACCCATTTTCTATATTTTATAATAATGGTTCCCTATTTATGCTTTAATTCAGGTATGATGTACTGATATAACTTCTACTGTACCAATTCTCTGTTGTATCTATTCTGCTCTTTAACCTCATCTCTATAATACTTAGGTTTAGCTATTTTATTTTTCACTTATAGGATGTTCTTTTTTAAATATATTCAAGTTCTCTGGGTAAAATTCACTTGGGTTCATTTCCCTTAATATATTAATCATAATTATTATATTAATGATCTTGTTTGATGCCTTTCCTTGTCAGTATCACTTATTGCCGGGAGCTGGCATATTGCATATTGAGTGCATAATGCATATTGATTGCAGCACTTTCCACAGCATCATCTTTCAGGATCTGGAATAGCTCAACTGGAATTCTATCACTGCCAGGAGCCAGCGTGAGGAGCTCCACCCATGACAAAGGTCATGAGGAAGGAGGCTCGGCATACGCAAAGGCGGGATCGAGCCTCAGGAGTCTCCCTGGAAATTCCCGAGCATTTACACCCAAAACCAGAGTCTGCCTACTTTCTGCTTTGTGCTTTCACCTACACCTCTGACTTTATGGGGGGCTGTCCCCCACTACCTCTCTGAAAAAAGAGTTAGCTTACAGCTCCAGTTAATAATTCCTGGGTGTGACAGTGTTTCAACCTACAAACTCCTTTGGAAATCCGCTAGCCTGCCTGAATAGGTTTTTCCGGCCACATGTGATTGTTCAGAGCCTCCCAACTGTGAGAGGCAGGAGATGTTCTAAACTGTCTAAACACAGATTCTTTTGAGTAGTTAAAAGATTGATTAGAAATTGTATTGGTGAAGGGATTTTCACTTGTTGGGCCAATGTTTGCTGCTAAGTTTCCATATCCCTTACCTGCTGTGTCCCTGGCAGTGTATTGATTAATATAATTGGTGTAAATAGTAGCTTTAATGTTTGTAACCTGGGACCCTTGAGTTAATTCTTTTTCTTGTTATAGCCCACCACACCTTTGCTCTGTAGGAATGCAACTTTATCTAATGCTTTTGGAGGGTGGCTCCTGACCAATCACCTTTAGAGAAAAATAAGTTTTCTGAAAAAAGGGTCTTAAAATGTTAACAGGCCTCCGGGCCAGAAGATGATGCAAATCACCTAAGTTTTTGCATATGACAAGTTTGCAGGAAGAAAGCCTGGCTTGCTGCTTGACTACCCCTTCCCCTATTATCCTCTATGCATAACTTAAGGTATGAAAACTACTTTGGAAAATAAAGTGCGGGCCTTGTTCACCGAAACTTGGTCTCCCCATGTCGTTCTTTTTTTCACCTTCTAGCTGAATTTTTCCTCTGAGGCGGGGAAGCTCGTCAAGCCTACTAATTTTACCTGGGCTTCTAAGATCCGACCGGGGAGGCCTTAGCGTCTCCTCTCCTTTGGGAGAACTGGAGGATGCCTGCGGCCTTCGTAGGTGACGTAAATTCCCTGCTTTGGAAGTTTATTCAGCCTCTTTTCTCCACTGAATTTCCTCACTGAGCTATCCTCATCCTATTACTCTTTATATCTTTGATAAAATATTTAAATAAATAGGTCGCCGATGCCGTCCCCGCTTCGAATACCCTGGATCAGCCAGGGCTGGTCCCCGGCAACTTATGATTCAGTGCATATGATCTTTTTTCAATTTGGCTTTATGCTCTTTGGTGCTGTTTCCTAGCCAAAGTTCCAAACCAGTCATTCAGTTTGATTGCTGGCACAGACTCTACATATTCTTGCAGAGAGAATTTAATAATTATCTCACAGACCATGTTTTCTAAGGTTCAGATTTCTATCAGTCTCCTATGCCCCTGCCACAAATGAGGAAACATGGGTCTAAGAATCTGGCTCATTTCATTTCACTTGTCTTTTCTCTGAGATCTTGACACACTGTGTCATGTCTTACTGGGGTTGTTTTAAATTGTTCTTTTTATGTTTTATGCATTCTGCATAATTGTCTTTATGTAAATTAAGTGTAACATTAAGTTTAAAAAATAAGATTATAAAGCTGCTATCAGCTACCTTTTCATATATATATACAAAAGCTGAAGTCATATTGTATCTGAATGTTTTCCTGATCTCATTTTAATTTTATTTTAATGAACTTTGTTTGCTAAAAAATCTACTGGTTAAAGAGTTCTCATATAATTATTGATCTCAAAAAGTATTATATTCCCACATATGTAGGGACGTTTTCAGAAACTTATCTCTCTCTCATTTTATGTATCATGTTTGTCAGTATAATAAAAGATCTTGTACTGATTAAGACCTTGGGATCTTGATTCAATTCAAAACAATCCATTCAACTCATCATATGATGTAGGTCATATATTATGTAGGCTATAATATTACTCTACAAATAATTATATCTACTTTCTTGGTTCATTGGAGGAGTATGAGATAATGTGCATGAAAATCTTCCTTAGATATAATGTTTCAATAAAGAGTAGTTACCATCATCACTTTCATATTGATGTTGATTGTGATAGTAATCATTATTATTGCATATAAACTTTCAGTGAAAACTTTACCTTTGAAAATTGAGGCCCACATGAGCCTCAATTTCCTAATCTGTAACATTAGATGAGTGATTCAAATATATTGTGAATTTAGTGTGCATAATCATCTCTCTTTTTTTTTTTTTACTCCTTCTTTTAGTTATATTGCTTATTTCCTTAAACAGTAGATACACTTTGAGTCCAAACATATGGTACATCACAAACAAACAGGAACACTATAACAATTTACTTAGAATTTTAAAAACAGCAAATTTATCAAAAATGTGTATTTAAAATTCTGCACTTTATTAAAAATTTGCCATATTTAGTATGCTCATTCAAAATCAAGTTTTTTGCTACTGCTTTAAACTGCAAAAGCATATTTTGTATAATAGATACCTAAATAGAGCAAAGCATGATACAATGCATTTGGGGCTAAGAATTGGTGAAATGTCGGATGTTTAATTCAAAGCTGATAATCACATGTGAGCCTGGATGCTCATCTGAGATGTATCGGAACTCGTCAGGTTTTATGATCACATTGACAGTCACCCTCCCCTGACATTTTGCTATTTCAGGAGAAATCGCAGAATGCAATTTCTTAGAGCCAGTTAAACTTGAAAGGGCAAAGTTCCAAAGAACAAAATTTATGAAATAAATCTATTTGAATAAAATATTAATCAAGGGATCTCTTTGAAGTAAAGTGTTTTGTAGAAGCAGATATAAATTACTTTGACCTTTTATGTACCATACAGAACAAGCATTTGCATTTACAACAATAAAATGCCTCATCCATATTTGACAGACTAGCTTGGAAATGAAAAGAAACTTCAAGATCTAAATCCCTAATGCTAACTCTAGGTTAATGTTTTAATGTTAATAGACACTTTGCATTATATATTTTTACTAAACTAAAGTAGTAGAAAGATATCTACCATATTGTTAATAACAGGAGGCAAAAAGGACACCCTCTACTATTCAACTATTAAAGTTATAAATGTAAGGTTTGGTTCATTTTCAAGGAATAGAGGACATAGAGTAGAAACTTTGAGGCCATAGTGAAGGAGGAAGGGATGATGTCAGAAACAACTTTTTTAATTGCTTTTTTATTTTATTTTATTTAAAAATAAAATAAAACTTTTATTTTTACTGGGCAGCTTTTCAAAGACTGGTCTTTGTCTCACAAATTTACCTCCCTTTTCTAATAATTCCTATATGTATTGCTATTGTTGATGTGAACCATGAATTTTTGGAAGAAACTGACAATACAGAAGTTAGTGGGAGTGAACTAGTGGCTAAACATAAATGTGACTTTTGCATTTCATGTTCATATAAGTGTTTTCTATTTAATTTTGCCTACCTTTCAGTTTGGAAAAAATCATTTGCTATTCTTATATCTAGTAGGTAGATTTCTTTTGTGATGAAATGAAAGAGATTTGCATTTTATGTAACTTTTGAGATATAAAAGCATTTTACATGTAACTTTTATTGAGATATAAAAACATTTTACTTTGTGTAAGTTTAAGGTGCAAAATATGTTGGTCTGACATATTTATATATTGAAGTATGATTATCACCATAGTGGTAGCTAACACTTCTGTATGTGTGTGTGTGTGTGTGTGTGTGTGTGTGTGTGTTCAGTGGTGTCCCACGGACTTTGTGACCCCATGGACTGTAGGCCACCAGGCTTCTCTGTCCATGGAATTTTCCAGGCAAGAATACTGGAGCAGGTTGCCATTTCCTACTCCAGGGAATCTTCTCGACCCAGGGATTGAACCTGAGTTTCCTACATTGTCAGGCAGATACTTTACCATTGTGCCACCTGGAAGTTCTATAATATCACATTATTACCATTTATTTTTTTGTTGTGAGAACACTTAAGATTTAGTCTCTTGCTGCTGCTGCTGCTGCTAAGTCGCTTCAGTCGTGTCCGACTCTGTGCGACCCCAAGGATGGCAGCCCACCAGGCTCCCCGTCCCTGGGATTCTCCAGGCAAGAACACTGGAGTGGACTGCCATTTACTTCTAAAATGCATGAAAGTGAAAAGTGAAAGTGAAGTCGCTCAGTTGTGTCTGACTATTAGTGACCCCATGGACTGCAGACTACCAGGCTTCTCCATCCATGGGATTCTCCAGGCAAGAGTACTGGAGTGGTGTGCCATTGCCTTCTCCTTAGTCTCTTAGCAGTGGTGAAATATTAAACATAGTATTGTTGACTACAATCACAATGTTATCATTAAATCCTCAGAATATTCATCTTCTAGTGCAAGTTTATTCCCTTTTATAACATCTCCAATGGGTCATGTGTTTGCATGCTAAGTTGCTTCAGTCATGTGCTGCTCTTTGCAACCATACAGACTGTAGCCTTCCAGCCTCCTCTACCCATGGGATTCCTTAGGCAAGAATACTATTGTGTGTTGCTATGTCCTCCTCTGGGGAATCTTCCTAACCCAGGGACCATACCTGTGCCTCCTGCATCTCCTGCACTGGCCGGCAGGTTCTTTACCACTAGAACCACATGGGAAGCCCAACTGGACCATTATTTTTAAAGAAATGTCCATATCATTTTCCATAACTGTTAAACCAACTTGCACTCCCACAAACAAGGCATAAGGGTTCCTATTCTCCACATCTTTTATCATCTTGATATTTTATCTTCTAGCCTTTTAAACAGGTCTGTGGTGATAACTCAGAAGAGGTGGCAAGAATACACAGAAGAACTATACAAAAAAGAACTTCATGACCCAGATAATCATGATGGTGTGATCACTCACCTAGAGCCAGACATCCTGGAATGTGAAGTCAAGTGGTGCTTAGGAAGAATCACTATAAACAAAGCTAATGGAGGTTATGGAATTCCAGTGGAGCTATTTCAAATCCTAAAAGATGATGCTGTGAAAGTGTTGCATTCAATGTGCCAGCATTTTTAGAAAACTCACCAGTGTCCAAAGGACTGGAAAAGGTCAGTTTTCATTACAATCCCAAAGAAGGGCCATGAGAAAGAATGTTCAAACTACCGCACAATTGCACTCATCTCAAATGCTAGCAAATTAATGATCAAAATTCTCCAAGCCAGGCTTCAACAGTACATGAACCTTGAACTTCCAATGTTCAAGCTGGATTTAGCAAAGGCAGAGGAACTAGAGATCAAATTGCCAACATCTGTTGGATCATCAAAAAAGCAAGAGAGTTCCAGAAAAACATCTTACACTGTATTGACTATGCTAAATCCTTGGACTGTGTGAATCACAATGAACTATGGAAAATTTTTAAAGAGATCAGAATACTAGACCACCTGACCTGCCTCCTGAGAAATCTGTATGCATATCAAGAAGCAACAGTTAGAACTGGACATGGAACAACAGACTGTTTCTAAATTGGGAAAGGAGTATATCAAGGCTGCTTATTTAACTTATATGCAGAGTACATCATGAGAAATGCTGAACTGGATGAAACACAAGCTGGGATCAAGATTGCCAGGAGAAATATCAATAATGTCAGATATGCAGATGATACCCCCCTTATGGCAGAAAATGAAGAAGAACTAAAGAGCCTCTTGTTGAAAGGGAAAGAAGAGAGTGAAAACTTTGGCTTACAACTAACATTCAGAAAACTAATATCATGGCATTTGGTCCCATCACTTCATGGCAAACAGATGGGGAAACAGTGGAAACAGTGACAGACTTTATTTTGGGTGGCTCCAAAATCACTGTAGATGGTGATTGCAGCAATGAAATTAACAGACACTTACACCTTGGAAGAAAATTATGACCACCTTGACAGCATATTAAAAAGTGGACACATTACTTTGCCAACAAAGGTCCTCCTAGTCAAAGCTATGGTTTTTCCAGTAATCATGTATGGGTGTGTGAGTTGGACCATAACAAAAGCTGAGTACTGAAGAATTGATGCTTTTGAACTACGATGTTGGATAAGACTCTTGAGAGTTCCTTGGACTGCAAAGAGATTCAATCAGTCTAGGCTAAAGGTAATCAGTCCTGAATATTCATTGGAATGACTGATGCTGAAGCTGAGACTCCAATACTTTGGCCACCTGATGCAAAGAACTGACTCATTAGAAAAGACTTTGATGCTGGGAAAGACTGAGGGCAGGAGGAGAAGGGGACGACAGAGGATGAGATGGTTGGATAACATCACCGACTCAAGGGACATGAGTTTGAATAAATTCCAGGAGTTGCTGATGGACAGGGAGCCCTGGTGTGCTGCAGTCCATGGGGTTGCAAAGAGTAGGACACCACTGTGTGACTGAAGTGTGGTGAACTTAACTGAGGTGATAACTTACTGTGGCTGTGATTTTCATTTCCCTGATGATTAATGATGTTGAGAACCTTTTCTTATACTTGTTGGCTACTTGAATTTCTTCTTTGTAATACAGGTATATTCAGGTGTTTTTTTTTTTTTTGCTGATTTTTAAAATTGGATTGCATTACTTCTTTTTCATTGAGTTGTATGAGTTCTTTGTATATCTTGAATATTGACTCCTTATCAAATATATCATATGCAAATATTTCCTCTTATTCCTTAGGTTACTTGTTCATTTTATTGATGATTTCCTTTGCTGTGCAGGAGCTTTTAATTTTGATGCAATCTCACTGATATATTTTCTTTTGTTACTTGTACCTTTGGTGTCATGTGCAAAAAGTTATTGCAAAGACTTAAAAGACTTTTCAAGGACAATTTTCACCTGTTTTCTTCTAAAAGTTTCACAGTTTCAAGTCTTTAATCAATTTCAAGTTGATTTTTGTGAATGTGACATAGCAGTTCAGTTTCAGTTTTCTGCATTTTCTGTGGCTATCCAGCTTTCCCAATACTCTATTAAAGAGACTATCCATCACCTGTTGTATATTCTTTCCTCCTGTTTTGTGAATTGCTGTTGTTCAGTCACTCAGTCATGTCTGACTATTTGCCACCCCATGGACTGAAGCACACCATGCTTCCCTGCCCTTCACCATCTCCTAGAGTTTGCTCAAACTCATGTTCATTGAGTTGGTGATGCCATCCAACCATTTCATCCTCTGTCATCCCCTCCTCCTCTTACCTTCAATCTTTCCCAGAATCAGAGTCTTTTCCAGTAAGTCAGCTCTTCGCATCAGGTGGCCAAAGTAATGGAGTGTCAGCTTCAACATCAGTCCTTCCAATGAATATTCAGGGTGGATTTCCTTTAGTATTTACTGGTTGATTTCCTTGTTGTTCAAGGGACTCTCAACAGTCTTCAACTGCAAAGTTCAAAGGCATAAATTCCTCAGTGCTCAGTCTTTTCTGTTTTCCAGCTCTAACATCCATACATGACTACTGGAAAAATCATAGCTTTGACTGTACAGACCTCTGTAGGCAAATAATGTATCTGCTTTTTAATACACTAAGTTTGTCATGCCTTCTCTTCCAAGGTACAAGGAAATCTTGTTGCTTTTGTTCAAGGGACTCTCAAGAGTCTTCTCTAGCACCAAAATTTGAAAGCATTTTGATAGGAACCACATTGAATCTATAGATTGATTTGGATAATATGGACATTTAAGCAACAGTAATTCTTCCAATACATGATCATGAAAAGTCATTCCTTGTACTTGTGTCATCTTAAGTTTCATCAGTATCTTACAGTTTACAATGTACAGTTCCTTCCTAGGTATTTATCCTTTTGCTCCAATTTCAAATGAAATTGTTTTAATTTCTCTTTCTGACAGTTTGTTATTATTGTATGGAAATGCAACTGAATTTGTGTATTGAGCTGCATCCTGCAACTCTACTTAATTTCTGTATCAGTTCTAAAGTTTTTTGATTAAGTTGATACGGTTTTCTATATACAAATATCATGTCATCTGCAAATACAGACATGTACCCTCCATTTTCGTTGTGGGAGAGGTGGCAGTCAGCTAGTTCAGCCCCACATTGTGTCACCTTGGGTGTGGGACAGCACTTGCAAAGTCCCTCTCACCCTCTCCAATGTGTACAACTCTAGGTGTTTTGTTTTGATTTTTGCTCCAATGAAGTTCTACAATCCCTCCTCAGGAAACCTGGAATTCTACAAAAGTTTTTTTGTGTTTTTTTTTGCCTGTGGGTGTCATCTGAAGTCAGTGACCTCTGCAGTAGAAAGTGGCCAAGACCAGTTCACTGACTCTTGCTGGTTCCATAGCCTACACCAAGGTTGCCTATTATGTGACAGGTGGGTGAGACTCCTTTCAGGTCCCTTAGCATTGGGTGCTAGATTCCACAATGCTCACAGAGACACTTTATCCACGGACAGATACCAAACTTTAGTTGATGTTACTTTAAGAGGACATTTGGCATGATAGTTTTATATGTAATTAATAGCTGTCAATTAGTACTAAAAGAAAACATTTTTGCTATTTTATATACAGTAAGTCCCCTGCATACAAATGAGTCCCATTCTGAGAGCATATTCACAAGTCCAATTTGTTCATAAGTCCAGTAAAGTTAGCATACATATTCAACTAACACAATTGGTCATATAGTACTATACTGTAACTGGTTTATAAGACTTTTCCACACAAATAAGACATAAAAAGAGTCAAAAATAAACATTTTAATCTTACACTATGGTATCTTAAAAAGTACAGTAGTACAGTACAGCAGCTGGCACTTCTTGGCAGTACCAGCTATATCACCGCTTCTTTTATACTTGCTTCTGGACATCCTGGGCTTTAAACAAAGATACTTTATTACTGTACTCTATACAGTACTGTACAACAAAATACTCAAAAGCACAACCTCTTGTAAAGAATGCATGCATGTGACAATGTGTGCCAGACAAGTGAGTTTACTTACATGGCTGGACACGCAAACACATGTTCATATCTTTGAAAGTTTACAACTTGAAGGTTCGCATGTAGGGGACTGATTGTAATATGCATCTATGAAAAATGTAGCATGCCACCATTAAAATGTTACTTCTTGTTGGACCTCTGAGTTTAGTGTCCATGTGGATCACTTTTAAAGAAAGAAATTAACACAAAAATTGGAGGAAAAAGGAAAATGCAAATTCATTCTCTCCTAGCTACTAAAACTTAATTTAAAAACAAAATATAAAACCAGAATATATCCTAACTAATCAGGTAGGTGGGTTTGAAATAGCTTAATAAGTTGTGTGTTATGACTCTGGGCTTATTTTTATTATTTTAAATAAAATAGCAACTTGAAGAATTTATGATCTTAACCAACCCTTGTGTCAATTTTATGCTTAAACATACAAACTTTTGAACAAAATTTCATGTTATCAGGTTGATTTTTGTTTTGTTTTAGTGTATACTATTATTTTTATTAATGTACTGAATTTCCCTTGAAGATGCATTTTTGCTGTGTATCCTTGCATTATTAATAAATAATGTTTGATATTATTATAGAAACTCATAATAACTGGCAGCAGACTTAGTCACTTTCCTGAAAACATGTTAACATTAAAAAAAAGTAAGTTGTAAAATCTGAAAGAAACAAATAAAAAAAGCTCTTCCATTGATTAATTCCAATGGAAAATCTGGTAAAGATGTTTCATTAGTAAAATTGATAGTAAATGGAAGCTTGATACAATTAAAATTTACTTATGTGTCCATAAAACCTCATTCTATACATAGTAGTGCTACATTTAGGAATTTGGTAGGTTATGGATATAGAGACTAATATTTGTAAATTAGCTAGAATGATACTCCTTTTTACTGATTCTAATATGACCCAGTATTTAATGTGTGTGGTGTATATGTGTGTGTGTTTATATGGTGTTCATGCATATATTATGTGGGTGTGTGAAGTTGAGGACAATGCCTTAGTTTTATCACACGAGACAATCTTTAAACTAAGAGTCATCTCAGGACTAAGATTTGACTTTTTGACAATTTGAAATGATTGTAAATGATTCAACTGGAAATACTAATGTTTGAACTTAAAAATGTATTGCCTCATGGAACCACTGAAACCTACATAGGCTCCTTGAAGAGATTCATCATGAAGTATATAAAACTTAGCCATTTTTATTGCAGTCTTTCAGTCTAGTGTTCTGAATAAGACTAACATTTCCTTAGTGGTTTTCTTGGTGACTGAATAAATGAATAAATAAATGGGAAAATCAATGTCCCACTGCTTTTTGTTTTGCCTACTTGGTGATGTAACAGGAAGAATTACATACTCATTGCTTGCTTATCTGATGTTTACTTTTATCCTAATCATTTTCTATTTAAAATAAAAATTACTTTAATTAAAAATTTAGCAGAAAGATCCAACAAGATGTCCCAGGACAAGAGACAGGAAATTTGGGATTAATTCTCTAATTCTAAAAATATTTCACCTTTCTCATGCAATGTATTCAATTTCCTAGACTTCAGTACCCTCAACTAGAAAATAAAATGTATTATGTCTAGAGTACTATTGTGTGTTGTTATTTCTGACATCTCTAAAAAACATTTATTCAAACCTGAATCTTAAATGTGTATCATAATAAAATTATTAGAGTTGTCAAGAATCTAGACTGTAATGTTCAGAGGTCACTTACAGAGATGTAAGTCTGTATTGTGAATTGCTATATTACCATAGAATTTCTATTTCTATTACCATAGAAATTCATGGTCCTGAGAAAAGGCACTGACCATATCCTAAACTCGTGTAGGATATCATCTGAAGGCTGTTTCAGTTCAGTCAGTTCAGTCACTCAGTCGTGTCCAACTCTTTGCAAGCCCATGAATCACAGCACTCCAGGCCTCCCTGTCCATCACCAACTCCTGGAGTTCACTCAAATGTCCATCGAGTCGGTGATGCCATCCAGCCATCTCATCCTCTGTTGTCCCCTTCTCCTCCTGCCCCCAATCCCTCCCAGCATCAGAGTCTTTTCCAATGAGTCAACTCTTCGCATGAGGTGGCCAAAGTACTGGAGTTTCAGCTTTAGCATCATTCCTTCCAAAGAAATCCCAGGACTGATCTCCTTTAGGATGGACTGGTTGGATCTCCTTGCAGTCTAAGGGACTGTCAAGAGTCTTCTCCAACACCACAGTTTATCCTTCTCCAATTATCATGAGAGGGAAGAATCAATAGTGTTTAAGAGTGATTCATTTGTGAGATTCATATTAGAACTTGAGCAGCAAAAATGATGACTTTTACATCGATTTGGCTCTGCCCAAGGTTTGTTCCAACACTTCATAATTTTATTCCATTGTTACATCATGGACAGATTTTCAATTATAAATTAATTTTAGAATGTAAACCTATAAGATAACATTTAACAAAAGATATGTTAATATATATGTAACATCTTTCATATATATGTATGCATATCTTTTATATATGTTACATGTTATATACAGACACACATATATATGTTACTTATCTTTTGTGTATATACATGTCTTTTATACATATGTGACATATAGTTTATTATAGAACTGCTCATATATAAAATATTGAGTCTTTAAGGTTAAGAAAATTTTAATTGTGATAGTTGGTATTTGATAATATTTTTTGGTATGTCTTTAACTCTCTATCATAAGAGGATCTACTAACTTTTAAAATTATAATACTTTTTACCACCTCTACTCTGAGGCAAAGCTATGTCTAATTTTCTCCTTCAAATAGAAAATTGTCTATTTATTATACTTTCTATAACTCATTATTTTTTTCTCTCCATTTTAACACTTGAAATCTAAACAGGAGTCAGATACCTATAATGTAAAATGTTTACAATACAAGCTTACATATATTACTATACTTGTCTTCTTTTTTTTTCAAATAGGCATGAGAATTTTAATCTGAAAGCATCTCAATTGTTGATATGTTTACTATTATCAGTTAATAATTAAAAATGAAAACATTTATATGATTGATAATTTCAAAATCTCTCTACAAATATTATTTTTAGGCTTTAATTTTATTATTGGAAAATAGTTGTGAGTTTTTCTCTGTGGAAAATATCATAGCCAAATAGAATCTAAGGAACAACTAAAACAGATAAAGGATATCATGTGAAGAAGGTAGTTTATGAGTTTAGAGTTTCACACAGACAACTAAAAGTTCTCACTACTGATAATCCTCTAGAACTTTCCCCAGAACAGAGATCTACATGATTGTTCTGTATAACACTAATGAATTTTGTGTAATATGCCACTCCAAGTAAAAACTACAGGGTGAAAAAATATCTGTTCTTACAAATTAGAGTAACAAAAATGCAATTGATGTCTCTTTCCATTGTCATTTGCAAAATGTGGATTATCCTTATATTAATTTTTTTCAAATCACTCATAATTAAAGAATCAATGAAGTTCTGCCTCCACCAGATTTTGAGTCCTATTGCAAATCCAGAATTTTAAGATTTAATGTAAAAAATTCAGCAACCTCAAGGCCAGATTATTCACCATATATCTTCTTTAAAGTGTGTAAGTTCTTATCTGTTTCCCTTATGAGTTTATGTCAGAATTTCTGGAAATCTCAGTGGTACATAAACAGGTATTTGGGATTTAAGTTATCCTTACAATGTTAAACATAATTGCAGCAAAATTCCTATTAATGCACTAACAAAATGATTAAAATGTTTGTAAGTAAAATATCTAAGACATAAGTAATATTTTATTTAGATGTTTCTGTTTGAAAAAAAGGTTTAAATGTATATTTACTCTAGATAATTGAATAAAAATGTATTCAATCAGATAAAGGATATAATGTATATTATTTGGCATATTTTTTGCAGAAAAGTATTGATAATTTTTTTTTTCCTGAACTGGCTGAAAGGACTAGATCTTGGGGCACTGTACCATAACTGCTTTCTTGCTTGTTATCCTTGAATATCACCTAGAAGATAATACCAAGTGATCTTCTCAGTTTAAAAAAAAAAGGAGAAAATATATCACTCAGTTTTCTCAGAGTTTTCTATAACTTGTGAAGTTTAAGTTTAATCATGAGGTTTAACTGATTGCTACATGGGAAATTTCAGTGAAAAATTTTTCTGAGACTAGAGAAGAAAGTAAAGTCCTTTGTCTGGAGGGTGAGGAGGTGACAGAACAGAGTTCTCCCTTGTAATCAAGGTTCTAAGTCAATGTTTCATGTGCATTTTGTTCTGTTTTGTTTTTATATCATGAGTAAAGAGCATAATTCATTAGCAATAAAAATATTGTCAATTATTTTTTAAAATATATATAACTGATTTTTATACAGAACAAATAAAATAATTTCAGAGAAAGATTAACAGGCCAGGTCTTCTGATAAAGTACTAATATCTATCTTATCTCCATTAGTTTTGTTGAACTTGTTGCATGAGCTTTTGTGATCATCTACCAGCTGTGATTCATACTGAGCCATAATAAAAGGAAGAATTCAAACCATACGCACACATATCAAATGGCAATAGAGAAAAACTTATTCAAAAAAATTTAAAGGCTAAGTTTGGCTGAAGGGCAGAAACATACATTTTTATTTAACGGAAATATATTTAAATCTTTGAAGAATGAGACACATTTGGATTTACAAATGTCTGAAACATTGAATCATAAAGGCATGCTGAGCAGACTGAAGATAGTCTTAAAATATTCTCTGATTGAGGAATATCTTAAGATATTTCCTTCTCCAAAGCTGGAACTTCTGTATAAGATCAGTTCAGTTCAGTTGCTCAGTCATGTCTGACTCTTTGCGAGCCCATGGACTGCAGCACACCAGGCCTCCCTGTCCATCACCAACCCCCAGAGTTTACTCAAACTCATATCCATTGAGTCAGTGATGCCATCCAACCATCTCATCCTGTGTCGTCCCCTTCTCCTCCTGCCTTCAATTTTTCCCAGCATCAGGGTCTTTTCTAATGAGTCAGTTCTTCACATCAGGTGGCCATAGTATTGGAGTTTCAGCTTCAGCATCAGTCCTTCCAACAAACATTCAGGACTGATTTCTTTTAGAATGGACTGGTTGGATCTCCTTGAAGTCCAAGGGACTCTCAAGAGTCTTCTTCATCACCAGAGTTCAATAGCATTAATTCTTAGGCTTTCAGCCTTCTTTATAGTCCAACTCTCACATCCATACATGACTACTGGTAAAACCATAGCCTTGACTAGATGGACCTTTGTATAAGTTACAATGTTTAAAAGTACTCAAGGAGGAATCTCCAGCTACTAAATTTAGAAGGGACACTGAATCTATACTTTTGTCCTCTCTCCTAGCACCTGACATATATACATCAGGCGAGTAATAAATATTTGTAGATAAGTAAGTTAGCAATAAAATGGGGATAGGAGTGAGAAACAAAGCTAAATGGAACCTCAAGGTCTTTTCTGCTCTTTACTTTTAAAAACTCTGTATATTATTATACAATTTCCATAGATATAAAGCATATGTTTATCAATTTGTTATCTCTATTTATGTGCCTACTTTAATATTTAATATAAATTTTGAAGAAAGTGGGAATGTAATTAAATCCTACTGAACTTATTATTCTCTTATGTCCCTTACAAAATCTTAAGCAAAAGCCATCAACCTTCAAGAAAGGAGGATTTTAATCCTCATTTCATCCTTTGAATCTTAATACTTGGTCATATTCCAGCATTAATTGCTTTATCCCCAAACTAATGAGCTAATTTGCATTTCTTACACAGAGCATGTGCTGTCAAAACATCCATATGAAATGGAAATTTAGTCAATCATCCATATATATATCCTCATGCTTCCAAATATCTGGCTATTGAGAAACTGCAGGTTGTTTGAAATAGCATTTTATCATTCATCTGTGGTATTCTTCATGAACTTTTGAGGTCAAAGGGCTGTTTGGCAATAGATGATAGCTGTAAGCCTAATCACTGAGGGAAATTGCTTATTCAAACACTCATGAGATTTTGCATGCAATTCTGGGGACTTAGATCATTTGAAGTCTGTTCAGAATCTCAAGGCTAATTGGTCCATATCTTGAGGGTTACTCTTTTATAGTCAGTATTTTATGATGAATTATATTGACATTAGAAAACTTTTTATTTCTATATTGCCTTTAAGCCAATCTTTACAAATATTTACAAACTATTACATATTTAAAAATATCTCTGTGTCATTCTTTGCTTAATATCACCTCCATTAGTGTATTCCCTGAGGTCAGCTATTCTTAAATTTGCTCATCAATTTACCATCAGCACCTAAGATAATTTCTAGTTCCACAGAGAATGGTCATTGAACTAACCAAGTATTTATAATTGAATCATTTTTTATGGTTCAAAATATTAGAAAACTTTTCCACTGTAGCAAGGAATTTTCTTTTCCTTTCTTTGTCTCTATTATTTTTTTTTAAATCCACAATTCCAAACTAGGCCATGTAGATATCCCAAGAAAAAGGCAGAATCATTCAAATATCTTTGAGATTGTGAAGGAGAAATAAATATACAGGTTTTAGAGGATATAAATTTTCCCTGGGGAGTTGAGATCTAGGAATTCATATGCATCAGCCATACCTCCACATATTAGATTGACTTCCTCTGCACACACATCATCTACTGAGGTTATCAGGTGACAGAAACACATCCTGATCCAATCCAGGTAATTTAAGTACTTCTTAGTATTTGAAACAATGCATCACTTCTTCCTTATTGGTGTGTTTCGTTCAGCGGTCTTCTCAATCACACATCTTCCTATCTCAACGGTGGCCCCTTGACTGCTCCCTATTCGTATCCCCAAATGTTAGTATTGAAATACAGCAGACATCAGTTCTTCTTATTTCTCTGTTCTTTATACTTACTCTTTAGGTAATCTTTTCCTTTCCAAGAGTTTTAAATAATTACTTACTATCTTGTTGTTTTAGTCGCTATGTCATGTCTGACTGTTTGGGACCCCATGGACTGTAGCCCGCCAGGCTCCTCTGTCCTTGGGATTATCCTGGAAAGAGTACTGAAATGGGTTGCTACATCCTCCTCCAGGAGATCTTCCTGACCCAGGGACTGAACCCACCTCTTCTGTGGCTCCTGCATTGGCAGGTGGATTCTTTACCAGTGAGCCATCTGGGAAGCCCGTTGCAGAAAGAAATATTCAGCCACTAAATTGTGTCTGACTCTGCATGACCGCATGGACTGTAGCCCGCCAGGCTTCCCTGTCCTTCACTATCTCCCCAAGTTTACTCAAACTCAAGTAGATGATGCCACACAAGCATATATTGGTATATATTTATTGGCATATATATATATATATACACACACACACACACACACACACACACATGTGCCAATCTTGCAAGTATTTACAAACTATTCTGTTATATATAACAGAAAAATTAAGATAGCAAATGTAATGTGTTTAATTTTAAACTCCCGATACTCTCTTTATCTTTCTTAATGCCATCCTAATAACACCATCAAACAAAAATATAAGATTCCTACAGGATCCTTATTCTCTCTCTTACCCTAGACCTTAAACCCCATACTCAATTAATTTATGGTGGAAATCCATGCTAACACCCTGGTCCATATTCTATACTTGAATATTCGGAAAGATTAGTTTTAGCTTTAATATTTAAACTGTTCTCTTAAAACTGCAGATGGAGTCATTCTTTTAAAAATATTTAAAAATAATATGTCATTCCATTTCAGTAAGCCTCTATAACTGGCTGTAAATGTCAAAAATCCCCACATAATCTGGCCTCCCACACATTTTCTGAATGTTTTCACTGCTGCTTTTTCCTTAGTTTATTCCATTGCAGTCACAATGGTCTATCTGTTGTTTCTCAAAGATTCTGGGCATGCTTCTGAGAATAAGATCTTAATTTTATCTGCTTGTAATCCACTTTTTTCACTATGTTTTAATTTATTAATCGAAGGATAATTGCTTTACAGATTTTGTTTTGTTTTGTTTTCTGTCAAAACTCAACATGAATCAGCCATAGGTATACATATAACCCCCTCCCTTTTGAATTTCCTTCCTGTCTCCCTCCCCACCCCACCCCTCTAGGTTGATACAGAACACCTGTTTGAGTTTCCTGAGCCATACAGAAAATTTCCGTTGGCTATCTATTTTACATATGGTAATATAAGTTTCCACGTTATTCTTTCCATACATCTCATCCTCTCCTCTCCTCTCCCCATGTCCATAAGTCGATTCTCTATGTCTGTTTCTCCATTGCTGCCCTGTAAACAAATTTCTTCAGAACAATTTTTATAGATTCTGCATATATGTGTTAGAATACAGTATTTATCTTTCTCTTTCTGACATTTCATGCTTTGTCTATTCAGGGTTTTTTGCATTTACATATGAATTGTGAAATTTTTGGCTCAAGTTCTGTGAATAATGCCATTGGTAATTTGATGAGGATTGCATTGAATCTGTAGATTGCATTTGGTAGTATAGTAATTTTCACAATATTGATTCTTCCTACCCAGGAATATGGGATATCTCTTCATCTGTTTATGTCATCTTTGATTTCTTTCATCAGTGTCTTATAGTTTTCTGTGTACAGTTCTTTTGTCTCCTTAGGTAAGTTTATTCCTGATATTTAATTATTTTTGATGCAATGGTGAATGGGATTGATTCCTTAATTTCTCTTTCTGATTTTTCATTGTTAGTATATAGAAATGCAAGTGATTTCTGTGTATTGACTTTGTATCTTGCACCTTTGCAAAATTCACTGATTAGCTCTAGTAATTTTCTGATACTATCTTTAGGGCTTTCTATGTACAGTATCATATCATCCACAGTGGGAGCTTTACTTCTTTTCTGATCTGGATTACTTTTATTTCTTTTTTTCTCTGATTTCTGTAGCTAGGGCGTTCAAAATTATGTTGAATAATAGTGGTAAAATTGGACACCCTTGTCTTGTTCCTAATCTTAGAGGGAATGCTTTCAGTTTTTCACCATTGAGAATAATGTTTGCTGTAGGCTAATCAAATATGGCCTTTACTATATTGAGGTAGGTTCCTTCTAAGCCCGTTTTTTGAAGTTTTAATCATAAATGGGTACTGAATTTTGTCAAAGTCTTTTTCTGCATCTATTAAGATTATCATATGGTTTTTATCTTCCAATTTGTTAATATGCTTTGTTACATTGATTGATTTGTGTATATTGAAGGATCCTTGTATCCCTGGAATAAACCCAACTTGATCATGGCGTATGAGATTTTTGATGTCTTGCTGAATTCTGTTTGCTAAAATTTTGTGAGGATTTTTGCATCTATGTTCATCAGTGGTATTGTCCTGTAGTTTACTTTTTTTCTATTGTCTTTGTGTTGTTTTGGTATCAGGGTGATGGTGGTCTCGTAGAATGAGTTTGGAAGTGTTCCTTCCTCTGCAATTTTTTGAAAGAGTTCTAGAAGGATAGGTATTAGCTCTTCTCTAAATGTTTGATAGAATTCTCCTGTGAAGGCATCTAGTCTCAGGCTTTGTTTTTTTGGGGAGATTTTTGATTACAGCTTCAATTTCAGTGCTTGTAATTGGATTGCTCATAATTTCTATTTCTTCCTGGCTCAGTCTTGGAAGATTGAACTTTTCTAAGAATTTGTCCATTTCTTCCAGGTTATCCATTTTATTTCCATATAGTTGTCCATAATAGTCTCTTATACTCCTTTGTATTTCTGCATTGACTGTTGTAACCTCTTCTTTTTCATTTTTGATTTTGTTGGTCTGATTCTTCTCTGTTTTTTTTTTGAAGAGTCTGGCTAAAAGTTTGTCAATTTCATCTTTTCAAAGAACCAGCTTTTCATTTTATTATTTTTTGCTATTGTTTCTTTCATTTCTTTTTCATTTATTTCTGCTCACATCTTTATGATTTCTTTCTTTCTACTAATTTTGGGTGTCTTTGATCTTCTTTTTCCAGTTGCTTTAGGTGTAAAGTTATGTTGTCTATTCAATTCTTGTTTCTTGAGGCAGGATTGTATCTCTATAAACTTCCCTCTTAGAACTGCTTTAGCCACATCCCATAGGCTTTGAGTTGTAGTGTTTTTAGTCATTTGTTTCTAGAATTTTTTTTTTTAATTTTCCTTTTGATTTATTCAGTAACCTGTTGGTTATTTAGAAACATATTGTTTAATGTCCATGTGTCTCTTTTTTTTTCTTTCTTTCTTTCTTTTTTTTTTTTTTTTTTTTTGCAGTTTTTTTCTTTTAATTGATATCTAGTCTCATAGCATTGTGGTTGGAGAAGATGCGTGATACAATTTGAATCTTCTTAAATTTACTGAGGTTTGATTTGTGACCCAAGATGTGGTCTATCCTGGAGAATGTTCTATGTGTGCTTGAGAAGAAAGTTTATTCTTCTGCATTTGGATGGAATGTCCTGAAGATATCAATGAAATCCATCTCATCTAATGTATCATTTAAAACTTGTGTTTATTAATTTTCTGTTTTGATGATCAGCCCATTGGTATTAGTGGGGTGTTAAAGTCTCTTATTATTATTGTGTTACTGTCAATTTTTCCTTCTATGTATGTTAGTGTTTGTCTTATATATTGAAGTGTTCCTAAATTGGGTGCATAGATATTTACAATTGTTAGGTCTTCTTTTTGAATTTATCCCTTGATCATTATGTAGTGTCCTTCCTTATCTCTTGTAATATTCTTTATTTTAAGGTCTATTTTGTCTGATATGAGAATCGCTACCCCAGTGATTTCTTTTGCATCCCATTTTAATGGAATACATTTTTTTCCTTCCTCTCACTTTCAGTCTGTATATGTCTTTAGGTCTAAAGTGGGTTTCTTGTAGACAGCAAGTATATGGGTCTTGTTTTTGTATCCATTCAGCCAGTTTGTGTCTTTTGGTTGGAGTATTTAATCCATTTACATTTAAAGAAATTATCACTGACTCGATGGACGTGAGTCTGAGTGAACTCCGGGAGTTGGTGATGAACAGGGAGGCCTGGCATGCTGAGATTCATCCGGTCGCAAAAAGTAGGACATGACTGAGTGACTGAACTGAGCTAAACTGATGTTCCTGTTGCCATTTGTTTGGGATTGATTTTGTAGATTTTTTTTCTCTCGTATTTCTTGACTGTATAAATCCCTTTAACATTTGTTGTAAAGCTGAATTGGTGGTACTGAGTTCACTTAACTTTTGCTTGTCTGAAAAGCTTTTTATTTCTCCATCAATTTTAAATGAGATCCCTGCTGGATATAGTAATCTTGGTTGTAGATTTTTTTCCCTTTCAGTACTTTAAATATGTCCTGCCATTTCTTTCGGGCCTGCAAAGTTTCTGCTGAAAGATCAGCTGTTAAATAATGGGGTTTCCCTTGTATGTTACATGTTGCTTTTCCCTTGTTGCTTTTAATATTCTTTCTGTGCGTTTAGTCTTTTTTTTTTCTTTCTTTTTTTAGCATGTGTCTTGGCAGGTTTCTCCTTGAGTTTATCCTGAATGGAACTCTTTGCCCCTCTTGAACTTGACTGACTATTCCCTTTCCATTTTGGGAAAATTTTCAACTATAATGTCTTAAAAATTTTTCTCATACTCTTTCTTTTCTCTTTTTCTTCTGGGACCCCTATAATTTGAATGTTGGTGCCCTTGATATTATCCCAGAAGTCTCTGAGACTATCTTCAGTTCTTTTCATTCTTTTTACTTTATTCTGCTCTTCAGAAGTTATCTCCACTATTTTATCTTCCTGCTCACTGATTCATTCTTCTGCTTCAGATATTCTGCTATTGATTCCTTCTAGAGTATTTTTAATTTCAGTAATTGTGTTGTTTTCTCTGTATGTTTATTCTTTAATTCTTCTAGGTCTTTGTTAATTGATTCTTGTATTTTCTCCATTGTGTTTTCAAGGATTTCGATCATTTTTATTATCAATATTCTGAATTCTTTTTCAGGTAGTTTGCCTATTTCCTCTTCATTTATTTGGACTTCTGTGTTTCTAGTTTGTTCCTTCATGTGTGTAGGATTTCTGTGCCTTTTCATTATTATTATTTTTTTTTAACTTATTTTGTTTGAGGTTTCCTTTTCCCAGTCTTCAAGTTTGAATTCTTTCTTCTTTTGGTTTCTG
Source organism: Bos mutus (assembly GCF_027580195.1). Classification (NCBI taxonomy): domain Eukaryota; kingdom Metazoa; phylum Chordata; class Mammalia; order Artiodactyla; family Bovidae; genus Bos; species Bos mutus. The sequence goes on from NC_091632.1 coordinate 76,186,275, forward strand.
CCCTCCTAAAGTTGGTCCAGTGGTTTGTGTGAAATTATTATAGGGAGAGATTTGTGCTGAGTTGTTTGCTTTTTTTTTTGTTTGCTTGTTTATTTGTTTTACCTCTGATGGGCAAGGCTGAGTGAGGTGGTAATCCTGTCTGCTGATGGCTTTGTATTTTTCCTTTGTTTGTTGTTTAGATGAGGCTCCTGCACAGGGTGCTGCTGATGGATGTGTGATGCCAGGTCTTATATTCAAGTGGTTTCTTTTGTGTGAGTTCTCACTATCTGATACTCCCTAGGGTTTGTTTTCTGGTAGTCAAAGATCCCTGAGTCAGTGCTCTCACTCCAAAAGCTCAAGGCTTGATCTCTGGTCAGGAACAAAGATTCCATAAGTGGTGTGTTATGGCATTAATTGAGATTAAGACAAATACCCCAAAATGAGAAACCAAAGATGAACCCCAGAGAAATGGCAGTTACAAAATCAAGCAAATAATAATTAAAACAATGGAATATACACATATGCATATTTACCCATAAGCAAAAACAGCAGTCCAACAAAAATAAAGTACAGTAGGTTGACCCAGCAACAAAGGAAATAAAAAATTATATCTACCAGTTAAGAACATAATTACCTAAAGCACAAACTAGAAAACAGAACTAAAGCAAGGTGCCAAGTGGGGAATAAAGCAATGAAAATAAAGCTAACAAATAAGTTGAGAGGAAAGGAAAGAAAGAAAAGAATGAAAGAATAGATATGCAAAGTTAAATAAAGGTAAATAAAGAAGATTTATATACATTAAAGATTAACTGCAAGGAAAAAAGAACAGTAGGAAAAGCTAACAAATGGATAAATGTATAAAAATATAACAAGTGTAAAAAAATTGAAAATTCAAATTAAAAAAAAGAAAGATTAAAAATAGGAATTTAAAAAAAAGGAAAATGCCATAGAACTGCAAAGGCCCAACATAGAGGGAGAGGATTATAACAACAATAAAGAATGTGACTGAGAAAACAAAACCAAAAACTCAAAAGCTTAATTAGATTTCACAGTACCAATAAAATCAACTACAACAGACTGGGGGAACAGGGTTGGGGGAGGGAAGAAAAACCCAAAAGAATCTACAGAACAAGTCAAAGCATAAGAATAATAAATGTTTTTCTGGAGTCATTCTGTCAGAGTCCTTTCCCTCGCTTGGAGTCACAGTCCACCTCACCTCTCTAGGATGCCCTCCACATTGTGCTGGTCTCTGGACCTGCTGAATCTGGCAGCTCAGATTCTAATCTGGTCATACTCCTGTGTGTTCTTGCCTCCAGTGTTCACAGCTATCAGAACTAGTGCATTTTCTTTTGTGGGAGCCCTCAATGTCCTTTTATATATTCCATAGGCACAGAGTCTCTCTAGTTGATCTTGTGTATTTAATATGCAGTTTGTTCAGCTGTTGGGAAGGTCTTGAGTCTTCTTTGTTAGCCACACTGCCCCTGGGTTTCAACTGTGGTTTTATTTCCACCTCTGCATATGGGTCATCCACTGGGGTTTGCTCCTGAGGCTGCCCTGGAGGACTTGGGTTTGCCGCGGTGAGGGCCAGGTGTGGAGGTGGTGCAGCTGTTTGGGTCGTAGGGGTTCTGGCAGCGCCAGTTACTTAGGGGAGTTGACGGATAGGGCAGCAGGAAATACAGAAGGGTATGGCAACCAGTATTGGCCAATACACTTCTGTATTCTTGCTTGGAGAACCCCTCTGACACAGAAGCTTGGCAGGCCACAGTCCACAGGGTCCCAAATATCTGGACACGACTGAGGCAACCCTGCATTTATAGGTGCAAGACTTCTTTTTCCTGTGGCTGCTCTGCCCCAGTGAGCATGAAGGAGGGGTAGTTGTTTGGCTTGCGGGGACGCTGGTGGTGCCAAGTGTGCAGGGACACAGACTTCCTCCACCATAGGAATTATGGCCCTCTCAGTCATTTTCTGAGCCTCTTGTAGCTGGTGGTCAGAATTCCTCTTTGGCCAGTCTTTCTCCACTGCTCTGCCCATTCAGGCACTTAGAGGGCTCCCTTGCTTGGAGTCCATCTCTATTGCTCAGTGCGTCAGGCACATAGAGGGGTCCCTCTGGCTGAGGTCCTACTCTGTAGATCAGTGCATCAGGCACTTAAAGGGGCACGCTGGGTGGGGTCTTACTCTGTAGTTCAGTGTATCAGGTGTTTGATGGGCCAGCTTCTCTATTGTTCAGCTGCCAATGCTGGCATGTGGGGAGAGAGGAGCTATGGTGATGGCTCCACTCCCTTTGCATGACTCAACCATATCGCCTTGTTTCTATGGCTGCCTGGCTTTCCTCCACAGGTATTTCCCAACACAGTCTCCTCCCTCACATCCCCGCGATCCATTTCTCCACAGTTAACAGCAGCCCTCCATGATCCCTAAACTCCAGCTCCCAGCCACTGCGCCTTCTAAGGAAGCTGAGTTCCTGTCCAGGGTATGTATAACTGTGGCAAGGACTGTCTGATTCTCATTCCATTTAGGCTGTCACAGATCAGCTGTTTGACTCTGTCTTAAATGTTTCTCCTCTGACTCAGACAGTTGCCCCAGTGTGGGAATAGGGCCCCTGCTTCAGTTCCCCCACATACCAAGGGTAGGTCCAGTCCTACTAACACTCCTGTTTTCCCCCTAGTTCCTTGGTCTTACCGAGTTTTGCGTGGTTCTATACATTCTTTTCCACTGGTCAGGCATTTCTGTGTGCTCTCAGCTGGTGTTCTGCATGCACTTCTGTGTCTAAAGGTGTATTCCTGATGTATCCATGGAGAGAGATATATTCCATGTCCAACTACTCCTCCGCCATCTTGTTCTATAATCTCCTTCTATAATCTACTTTTATCTCTTGGCTATCTCTCAAAGTTTTGGCTCAAATCTTCCCTTCTCAACAACTGCTTTATTTAAAGATGTCAAATATTTGCCAAATGATGTCAAATACTTCTTATCCTCTGTGCTTTATTATTTTTCCCCCCTTTATGCCCATAACAATTTCCCTTTCTAGCATACTAAATAATTTATTCACTTATACCACTTTAACTTCAGTACCTAATATTCTTGCCTGAATATATCTTGAGAATATATTCCTGACCTCTGACACACTGCTTCAGAAAAATCCTGTCCTCTGGGATGGTACCCAAGAGAGCAGTTGAATCATCTAAGCATCAGGCAGAATTAAAGGATAACTTGCTTGCACTGGAAAATAATGAAATGACTCAGTTATTAGGATAATCACTAAAATGTTTCTACATTGAGCTGTAAAAACTAAAACAGGAATAAAAAATAGTAATTAAAAAATGTGTGCTGCATAGAAAATAAGAGTAGAAGGATATGAAGTTTTTAATTACCAAGTTAACTTTATAAGCCTAAACTATTGGACAGAGGCTTGTAATTGTCTGTTTGCATATAGCTATTCCAAAGATATACAATTGCTTAAAGAAATAATATTCCTGCTAAATGATTAACTGCATTTTCTATACTGAAAATGAAACTGTGAGTAATAAATGACATAAAAATGGAGAATTTTAAAAAATACTATCAATCTAAGGGCAAAAGTACCTTTCTCTTTGAAATATGCCAAGGTAAATCTGAGTACCAAAGAACTGATGCTTTTGAATTGTGGTGCTGGAGAAAACTCTTGGGAGTCCCTTGGACAGCAAGGAGATCAAACCACTCAGTTCTAAATGAACTCAACCTTGCTTGGCTTATCTCACTCATTATGATATTTTCTAGGTCCACCCATATGCTAGGTACAAATAGCAGTGTTTCATTCTTTTATGACTGAGTAGTATTCCATTGTATATATGTACCACATCTTATTTATCCATTTGTCTGTCAACGAGCATTTAGGTTGATTCCATGTCTTGGCTATTGAAAATAGTGGTGAGATGAACATTGGGGTGCATGTGTCTTTTCAAATTATAGTTCCATCTGTATATATGCCCACTCCTGGGATTGAAGGATCATATGGTAATTTTATTTTTAATTTTTTAAGGAACTTCCATACTGTTTTCCATAGTGGCTATGCCAATTTACACTTCCACCAACAGTGTGGGAGAGTTCCTTCTTCTCCACAACCTCTCCAGCATTTATCATTTGTAAACATTTTGATGAGGGCCATTCTGACTGGTGTGAGGTGATACCTCATTGTAGTTTTGATTTGCATTTCTCTAACTGGTGATGTTGAGCATTTTTTTCATGTGCCTTTTGGCTTGTATGTCTTATTTGGAGGAATGTCTTTTGAGATCTTCTATTTTTTTTATCGGGTTGTTTATTTGTTTTGATATTGAGCTGCATGAGTTGTTTGTAAATTTTGGAGATTAATCCCTTGTCAGTCACATCACTTGCAAACATGTTTTTCCCATTCTGTGTGTTGTGTTTTCATTTTTTGTGTGTTTTTCTTTGCTGTGCAAAAGCTTCTGAGTTTAATGAGGTCCCATTTGTTTATCTTTGGTTTTATTTCCATTACTTTAAAAGACAGATTGAAAAAAAAATTGCTGTGATTTATGTCAAAGTGTGTTCTGCCTATGTTTTATTCTAAGAGGTTTTAGAATATACAGTTTTACATTTAGGTCTTTAATTCATCCTGAGTTTATTTTTTGTTGTGGTGTTAGAGCATGTTCTAATTTCTTTCTTTTACAAGTAGCTATCTGGTTTTCCCATCAATCCTATTAAAGGGACTGTCTTTTCTCCATTGTAGTGTCTTGCCTTCTTTATCATTGATGAATTGACCATGCTGCTGCTAAGTCACTTCAGTCGTGTCCAACTTTGTGTGACCCCATAGATGGTAGCCCACCAGGCTCCCCTGTCCTTGGGATTCTCTAGGAAAGAACATTGGAGTGGGTTGCCGTTTCCTTCTCCAGTGCATGAAAGTGAAAAGTAAAAGGGAAGTCGCTCAGTCGTGTCCAACTCTTAGTGACCCCATGGACTGCAGCCTACCAGGCTCCTCCATCCATGGGATTTTCCACTCAAGAGTACTGGAGTGGGGTGCCATCGCCTTCTCTGGAATTGACCATATATGTGTACATTTAATTCTGCACTTTCTACCCCATTATATTGATCTCTATGTCTGATTTTGTGCCATTACCATACTGTTTTGATTTATGTAGTTTTGCAGTATAGTCTGTATTCAGGGAGCCTGATTCCTCTGGCTCCTCTGGCATCTTTCTCAAGATGGCTTTGCTCTTTGGGGTCTTTTATGTTTCCATACATACTTTTTTTGTTGTTGTTGTAGTTCTCTGAAAGATGCCATTGGCAATTTGATAGCAATTGCATTGAATTTGCAGATTGCCTTGGGTAGGATAGTCATTTTGACAATATTGATTCTTTAAATCCAAGAACACAGTATATTTCCATTTGTGTCCTAAATGTAACTTATTTGAAAATGGTTTTTGCAGAAGTAAGTGAGATGTAAGTTAAGATGAGTTTATATGGACTAGAGACTTTCCTGTTAGCTCAGTCAGTAAAAAAATCCTCCTGCAATGCAGGAGATCAGGATTAGGCATATCCTGAATTCAATATGACTGGTTTCTTTACAAGAAGACAAGGGACAAAGAAACAGATTAAAAAAAAAAAAAAAAAACACGGGGAAGAAGTCCATTAAATAACAGAAGTAGAGCTTGGAGTGATGTATATATAAGCCAAGGGATATCAAGGATTCCTGGCAACACAAAAATTTGTGAGAAAAATGGAGCTGACTGCCCCCTAGTTATTACTGATAAAGTTTAAGATGTGCATTAATGGTAAAATATGTGTATATTTTGCTTGAAATGATAAAATTGTCTCCATGAAGACACACTGGGTCAGAAATATAGTTGTGCATTTATTTACTGTACAAGGTATCACATTTAACAGCCACCATTCATACCAGGGCATTATTGATTATTTTATTTAAAATGATGATTTTCCAAATGATGTAAGTAAATGTCCTCAGTAATTGGTTGTTTTTGCTGGTCTTGTCTTTTTGTTTGTTTGTTTAATTTTAATTTCATAAGATTCTCTATGACCTAGGAATAGCTTCAGATACTTGATGTGCTTAGACTCCTACATAAAAATTACCACATAAATATTTCTGATGTGAAAACAGCTGATCCTTTCATTTATTCTCTAACCTCTATGATATAAAAGTGCTGTATCTGGATCTTTTGAATCCTTTCAACATTTAATTAGGGGAATCATGTAGACTGTAAATTATGACTATTTAGTTGTCTCAGGCCATACAAGTTTCATGATAAAGAAAACACAATATAGTTACATTTTCATGATGCTGTACAAGGGTACTATAAAAATAAGACATGGGAGTTTTGTAGAATAACATAAAATTAATAGAAAAAATTTCGATATATTTTTGGGCATAGTTATTTTCTTTTAACTGAATTATATTCAAGAGAGCAAGATGTTAAAATGTAACATAGTTAAAAGACTGCATACATCTTATTTTCTTAAGTTTTCTTAAAAATTGTAATGACATTGAAACATGTATAATATCATATATGAAATGAGTCGCCAGTCCAGGTTCGATGCATGATACTGGATGCTTGGGGCTGGTGCACTGGGACGACCCAGAGGGATGTTACAGGGAGAGAGGAGGGAGGAGGGTTCAGGATGGGGAACACGTGTATACCTGTGGTGGATTCATGTTGATATATGGCAAAACCAATACAATATTGTAAAGTTAAAAAATAAAAAAAATAAAAAGTAAAAAAAATAATAATAATTTTAAAAAATTGATATACCATCATCACTGGCTTATGTCTTAATGAAGACGTATTTTGTTAAGCTCAAAAAATAAAATAATTTTAATAATTTAGAAATATTGCTCCTGGTTATATTTTTCCTAACACAAAAGTTAAATCTTCTTTGATAATAGTAATAGAGATAAATGCTACAGTTAGTAAAGTTATTAAACAATTACTTGATATTTAGCAAGTCTTAAATATCAAGATTAAAGAACAGGAGAGTTTATTGTATATTGCAAACATATGTCTATATAATAAGAAAGCAAATCAATCCTACCCACATATAACCATAATTTCAATGCATTTTGCACTTTGGGAAGTGGGTAAATTAAAAGTCCTTTTTTATGTGACACTTATTTTCTAAGGCATCAACTCAAAGATTATCTATAACAATTTATTTGGAAATTTTGTTGTTCTTTTTGATGTAATTACTTTGTAGGAATATAGAGTACCTAGTGTTAAACACGGAGAAGGCAATGGAAACCCACTTCAGTGCTCTGGCCTGGAAAATCCCATGGACAGAAGAGCCTGGTGGGCTGTACAGACCATGGGGTCGCTAAGAGTCAGATACAACTGAGCGACTTCGCTTTCACTTTTCACTTTTATGCATTGGAGAAGGAAATGGCAACCCACTCCAGTGTTCTTGCCTGGAGAATCCCAGGGATGGGGGAGCCTGGTGGGCTGCTGTCTATGGGGTCGCACAGAGTCGAACATGACTGAAGCGACTTGGCAGTAGCAGCAGCAGCAGTATTAAACATATCGTGTTTAGATAAGAAATTTTCTGCTTTATAATATGTTGAATGAGTCATTTGCCAGCTAGTACACTAGAAGTATTTTCACTCAAACTCCACAATTTAATTTGTATTCTGCTCACTCTTTCCACAGACTCCTGAATAAATTTTGAGAACAAGAAAAAACGAAAACAATCTTCCCTTCATAGAGTTAAAGATGGTTAAATTCTTAAGAGAAATAACAAAGCTCTTGAGACTAAAAAAAATCTGCTGAAAGGAAACTTGTCAAACTGTTGGAAAGTTAAAACAAATGAATGGGCAGCAAGTATAGCTATGTTGGGCAAAGGGAAAACATACACAAAGTGCATTTGCACCGATGATCAATGGCTAAATGTTATACACATACTATGTATTTTTTTCAAAATCTATCATGCACACACAAAGACAATATTTTTCCATCACAGTAAATATAGTCAATGTTTATTGAGAAATTTTAGAAAAGGCAGAGGAACCAGAGATCAAATTGCCAACAACCACTGGATCATCGAAAAAGCAAGAGAGTTCCAGAAAAAACATCTATTTCTGCTTTATTGACTATGCCAAAGCCTTTGACTGGGTGGATCACAATAAACTGTAGAAAATTCTGAAAGAGATGGGAATACCAGACCACCTGACCTGCCTCTTGAGAAACCTGTATGCAGATCAGGAAGCAACAGTTAGAACTGGACATGGAACAACAGACTGGTTCCAAATCAGGAAAGGCGCACATCAAGGCTGTATATTGTCACCCTGTTTATTTAACTTATATGCAGAGTACATCATGAGAAACGCTGGACTGGAAGAAGCACAAGCTGGCATCAAGATTGCCAGGAGAAATATCAATAACCTCAGATATGCAGATGACACCACCCTCATGGCAGAAAGTGAAGAGGAACTAAAAAGCCTCTTGATGAAAGTGAAAGTGGTGAGTGAAAAAGTTGGCTTAAAGCTCAACATTCAGAAAACGAAGATCATGGCATCTGGTCCCATCACTTCATGGGAAATAGATGAGGAAACAGTGGACACAGTGTCAGACTTTATTTTGGGAGGCTCCAAAATCAATGAAGATGGTGATTGCAGCCATGAATTAAAAGACTCTTACCCCTTGGAAGGAAAATTATGACCAAACTAGACAGCATATTCAAAAGCAGAGACATTACTTTGCCAACAAAGGTCCGTCTAGTCAAGGCATTGGTTTTTTCTATGGTCATGTACGGATGTGAGAGTTGGACTGTGAAGAAAGCTGAGCACTGAAGAATTGATGCTTTTGAACTGTGGTGTTAGAGAAGACTCTTGAGAGTCCCTTAAACTGCAAGGAAACCCAACTAGTCCATTCTAAAGGAGATCAGTCCTGGGTGTTCATTGGAAGCACAGATGCTAAAGCTGAAACTCCAGTATTTTGGTCACCTCATGGGAAGAGTTGACTCATTGGAAAAGACTCTGATGTTGGGAGGGATTGGAGGCAGGAGGAAATGGGGACAACAGAGGATCAGATGGCTGGATGGCATCACCGACTCGATGGACGTGAGTTTGAGTGAACGCCAGGAGTTGGTGATGGACAGGGAGGCCTGGCATGCTGCAATTCATGGAGTCTCAAAGAGTCAGACACGACTGAACGACTGAACTGAACTGATTGAGAAATTGCTATACTTTCACTTTTATGAAGTCAGTACTTTTCCCCCATAAGGCATAATGTGATTAAATAAATTACCCAAAAGCAATTATTCTTAACAGTACACTTGTGGCACTTCCCTGGTGATCCAATGGTTAAGGCTTTGTTTTCCAATGCAGGGGATGCATGTTAGGTCTCTGGTCAGGGAGCTAAGATACCACATGATTCTAGAGCATAAACAATAGAAGCAGTACTGTAACAAATTCAATAAATATTTTAAAAATGTACATATTAAAAAAATCTTTGAAAAAGAGTGCATTTGTATGACAAACATTTTATAATTTCACTTGCTGTTGTACCACATTGTAATACAGCAGAATGCTGCCATGTTGCTAAAAATAAAAATAAATAACACAATGAAAGAAAATAGGATATATATACAATAGGAACTCTCTATGTTATCTGAGCAATGGCATGAAAGTTTTGATGGTTTTAAGTATACTGTTAGAATTAATAATAACTGAATTCTAATTATTTAGTAAAATTGTTTTCTTTTTTTTTTTTTTTGTTTGGTCGTTAAGTCATGTCTAACTCTTTGAGACCTCATGGACTATAGAATACCAGGCTCCTCTGTCCTCCACTATCTCCCAGAGTTTGCTCAAATTCATGTATGTTGAGTTGGTGATACTATGTAACCGTCTCATCTTCTGCTGCACCCTTCTCCTTTGCCTTCAATCTTTCCCAGCATCATGTCTTTCCCAAACTTTCCCAATCAGTCAGCTCTTCACATCAGATGACCAAAATATTGGAGCTTCAGCTTCAGCATCACTCCTTCCAATGAATATTCAGTGTTGATTTCCTTTAGGATTGACTAGTTTGATTTCCTTGGAGTCCAAGGGATTCTCAAGAGCCTTCTCCAACACCACTGTTCAGAAGGATCAATTCTTGGGCACTCAGCTTCCTTTACTGTCCAACTCTCACATTCATGCGTGACTATTGGAAAAACCATAGCTATGCCCAGATGCACCTTTGTTGGCAAAGTGGTGTCTTTACTTTTTAATGCTGTGTCTAAGTTTCTCAGGGCATTCCTTCCAAGAAGCAAGCATTTTTTAATTTCATGGCTACAGTCACTAGCTGCAGTGATTTGGAAGAAAATAAAATATGTCACTGCTTCCTCTTTTTCCCTTCCTACTTGCCATGAAGTGATGGGACTGGATGCAGTGATCTTTGTTTTTCAATGTTGAATTTCAAGCCAAATCACAAAAATTAATTAAAGTTTATTCTTTACAATAAGATTAAATAGTAGGATCTAGCAAATATACAATTACCACTCAGGTTTCTGAATTAACAATTAATCATACCAATTTCAAAGCAAATCCTAGCCAATCAAGAAAAAAAAAGGACATTTCAAATTATTTTGGCTATATATAAATAAATTAATATAAAACCTTTGAGGATTTTACACAATGGCAAGATACATGCATACCTTTAAAGTTCTTTTTTAATGACTTCTGTTTGCAAAATTACTTTAGACTCGGTTGTAATTGTAGACTTAGTCTTAAGCCTATAGGAAACAATTTTGCATGCATTTTCTTTATTTCTTTGCCTACAAAATCAGCTATACTTATTGAGTATAACAGTTTTGAGCTGGGCATTATTGTAGGGAGTAGAGGTCTAGTGGGAAATGAAAGCTATGGCCCTAATGGCAGACATGAAATTCCATGATGCACAAAACTCACACATACAATATCCAACATTGTTCATACTGATAAATACTATGGAAAGGATAAAGCAGATAAGAAAGTCTATGTGTGTGTGTGGGTATGTGTATGTGTGTGTGCAGTTATATATGTTTGTGGTTGTTGGAGTGGGTACTTGGAGTCTTAAATAGAATGGTGGGAAAAATCTTACCAAGAATACTGTATTTTAAATTTTGCAAAATTAGAATTTTGTATCTCCAACACACAAAAAAAGTTGTTTTCCATGCTGCCTGAAGTCTTTAAGACCATAAACGCATGATTTGAGTTGTAGTCTAACATAACATATTTATTGAGCTTAACAGATTGAGATGCTAAGGAGATCTCCATCTTCTTACTATCAGAAGTCACACTAAGATTGCATCATCTCTCTTTTTATAAGTGCAGGTTTCTTAGAAAAAACTAAGAGGTCAAAAATTCAAAAAAAACTTCAGCTACTGAAATGATTCTTCATGTTCATCTTCAAAAGAGTTGTCCAATTTAAAAAACTAATTTACTGACAGGATATAAACTCCATTTCACAATATCCTCAACTATATTTAGTACAATAATCTCTATACTACTAGAAGATATTGAAATGGTACCTATTTTAGTATGTGTTTTTCTAATAGAAAGCTTGAAATTTTCTACATGTATTTTCTTATATAAAATTCTGATTTTGAAATTTGATAAACTATTTTAAGTAAATTTTAGCTTTTAAATATTTTAATTAAAAATATGTGCTATTTTAAAGACATATACATATATATATATATATATATATATATATATATATATAAAACTGTTTCTCTTAAGAAAGGAGAGGATAATTTTAAATTTTACAGCATTTTAAATTTTAGAAACTCCTGTCATTATCCATCTCCTTTACAGTGTTTTTCACTGTTCTGAAACATGGAAAAAACTTTTGTCTCCAGAGATCTCTTAGGTAACTGGATTTCCCTTCCCTGGGTTTTCTTGTGTTATCACCATTGGGTGTTGTCTACATATAATTCCTCTGGAAGTTTGAAACAAGATGGACGTCTAGTGATTTCTCTTATGTGATTGCTCATCAGACCTCAAAACACCATTTTGTGATGACGCATAAATTTTTCAGCCAATAATTCTAATTTTATTTTTGATTTTGACCTTTCTCACTAAAATATGAGGCCAGGATGATCAGAAAATGGGCTCAGAAAAAAAATCACTAAAATTATTTGAGCAAATACCCTGCAATTTGAGTAGTTTTCATAATTTATTATTCTCTTCAACTTTCTTATTTCATATCTAATCACCAAATTATTTTTGATAATACTTCTCGATTTCACTCTCCTTCCTACATTTGTCTTATATGTCAATTATGCATCATTAATTTCCTTATAAAGTTTTATTTTTAAATGTGTTTGCTATCAAAATGAAATGATAACTTTTCACTATGCAATTCACAGATGTACACATTCAGATTTAAAAGTGCCTCAAAGATTTTAATTCAATAACATGGTTGATTTGTTTCCCCCAAAAGAATGCTTTTATGATATCCTATTGTTAGGCAATATTCCTACACTGATAAATAAAAAAAATTGAAAACAGGAAGAATACTTAAATCAATTAATTACATATTTATATTTAATAGCTTATGATCAAATAAGTTCTCAAATATGTAGATGATAAAAAAAAATCTCTCTCCAAAGAGTTTTATATAGAGTTGAGGAATGAAAATAGACTGTAAATGCAATACCTTTATTAAATTATAATAACAATATAAGGTGAGCTGCCTTGTGAAGGAAACAATTACTTGATCAGCATTTTTCCTAAACAAGAATAAGCCTTAAACTACCACTGACCTGTTATGCAGTCACATTTAGTTATTTGCCTTTAATCTACATGGCATTACTCATCTCTTTATCAATCTGTCTTTAGGAATTATCACACATAACCTTTGGCATCTATATAGTATTAAATAAGAGAGTCTAAATAGAAACCAGATTATTACTCATCCATCACCATGTTCGTCATCTAATTTGAGTATGTGAATATGGACATACCTGCAGAAAGAATTAGAACACTGAAACGTCACATTGTCTTCTTAAAATTCTCTAAAAATAAAGATATATTGATATATTTCAAAAAAAAAAAAGGAGAAAACACCCTCTGAATTAATTTTTGTTTACTGTTACCTTAATTCAAGTTAACACTGTGAGATCATCTGCCAACTGAGCTCAGGATTGGAAGGAAAGATAGCTGTAACTGGTAAATCAGAAGGATAAAGTGTAATTGTAGACATAATTTCAGGAAAGATCAAAGAACTTTCAAAAGAGCAAGCCTCAATGAACAGCTAGTGAAGACTGACAGGACAAAGGTGGTCCCCTTAGAATAAGTGAGATTATTGCAGGGTCGTAAAGTGTAATATCTCTGATGGAAGTTTAATGGAAACCTCATTGCCTAATTTAATAATGGAACTTTATTGTTAGCTGAGGTGTCCTTTAAAACGTTATGCCTATATATTTCCAATTATGTTAATTCGAACTTGCGTCTCTGTTTCTTGAACTTTCTCAGTCTGTGTGACAAAGAAGAAGGCTGTCTGAGTTGAAGATAATACAACCTCATTTTCCAGAATAGTTTAAATTTAAAAATAGCTTTCTTCTGTTTTTGAAAACACAATTAAGGAAGTTTTAAGACATTCTTAAAAGTGTTGGTGATTCATGGTAGATGGAAGTTAAGTCAGGAATGACATTCTTTTCTTTCCAGTTTCATTTTGTGTTCTTTTGTGCAGTTGCTGTTTGTTTACAATATGCAAAGGGAACTATGTAACTTAATGCCCAAAGTGTTTTAACCTGTATTTTTATATAGTTGTATAAGTGGTATTGAAGATAAACAGTGAAAGAGAAGACCAGCTCAGATAAACATAAAAAAGATTTGCATGTTGCAATAAAGAATGAGTTTTCACTGTTGTAAGTTGACAAATATATGTCAGTGAAGATCTACATATTCTAAAAGGCAACATTGCTTTATCAGTGAAAACCCAGGGCCTTAGCTTCTGACAGGTCTGCTAGCAAACTTCAGCATTTTCACTTGACAATTTGTGCTTACAGTTGACTGCTATAAATTTTTTAGACTACACTACTCATGTGTAAAATAGGGCTATTGATGCCTCCTAGACAGAGTATTAATGTGCTGTCATATTAATATTATATTGACAGCACACTGTAGATGTTCAATTGATGAGAAGAATCAATGTTATTAAATATTGCTTCAATGTCCTATGAAAGGTAATATTTACTATTTAGAGAAACGTAGTTGATGGCATTCAAAAATCTCTTTCCATTCATATGTAAAATGTGTCATTATTAAGAAAGTATTCCAATTTATTATCCTTAATTTTGTGTGCTGATAATTAAAATTAATTATGCTATTAAGCTACTAGTATTTTCTAAAAGGAACTGTACTATATACTGGATGATTATGAACATGGAGGCTGACTTCCATGCTCTCTAGGATAGAGTAATATAATTAGAGAGACTGAAACATGGAAATAAACAAATGACTAAGAGATCATGAAGAAGAGATTAGATGAATTGGGACCTAGAATCAGAGCATTAAAGATGAGCAAATCGTATTTGGATTGGAATGGTAAGAACCAGACTTTTTGATATGACCAAGGATATGATAATTCTAGACATATTCAACATAATGTATCTTATGGACTTACAAAACCCTCCTTTCAGGGAATTCCCTGGTGGACCTGTAGTTAGGACCCCTCACATACACTCATGTGGGCCCATTTTCAAACCCCAGTAGGGGAACTTAAGATCCCTGCAAGATAGGCAGCATAACCAAAGAAAAACCCTACATTTCATAATTTACACACATCAGTGTGATTTATTTACAAATGTACATAAAAACAAACAAAATACATTTGCTTCAAAAGTATTTGTATCTGTTATGTCTGTTTGCCCATGACATGTAGTGACTTTCCCTTGTAGATAAAATCCTATATGATATTAATGCTGGAAAACACAAGCAAAAGAGAAAGATTAATACAGTGTCTATAGTTGACAGTTGTTTCTGTGTTTACATACCATAAGTCATCTGTGAAACTCATGAGTATTCTTTTCTATGTCATGTCACATATATATGTCATTTTGTATGGAGGCTTAAAAATTTTTTTTCCCAATAAACAATAAATAATTGTGGTGCTGGAGAAGACTCTTGAGAGTCCCTTGGATTGCAAGGACATCAAACTAGTCAATCCTAAAGGAAATAGTCCCTGATTATTCATTGGAAAAGACCCTGATGTTGGGAAAGATTGAGGGCAGGAGGAGAAGGGGATGGCAGAGAGTGAGATGGTTGGATGGCAGTACTGACTCCGTGGACCTGAATCTGAGCAAACTGCTTCAGGAGATGGTGAAGGACAGGGAAGTCTGGCAAGCTGCAGTCCATAGGGTCTAGAGATAATTTAGCAACTAAAAACAATAAACAAGAACATTTGAGAACTAAGAGACATCAAAATGACCATAGGTCAAAGAACAGGACCCCTAACAAGTCATGTGGTGCAACTGTGATTTTGTTTTACAGGTGGCATTTACAATGTTAACATTAGAATGACAAGAACCTCTTTGGACAACAGAGAAAAATGGCATAACAAGCTATTCCGTGACAGGGATTTAGGCTCTAGAATGTGAACTAGTACCTTTCTTCAATATAATTTATAACAAAATCTGATTTTATTTGTGATAATAAAGAAAAATATCCAGCAATAGTTGCTAAGGTTTTGGGAACATAATTTATAGATTATACCCAGCAGGTAATAATCTTCTTTATACAATCTGCTGTAATAAACTGGTGGATTAATAAGGGTTAAGTATAAACAAGCCAATATTAATTAAATTTGATTCATAACATACCTGTAATATTTGAGGTGGCTATTTAACTTCAAAATAGTTAAAACTAAATACAATTATATGTTAATGTTTAGAATTATTGTGAAGTTTTTCTAGGTAATGCATTTATATATGGGCCTTCCTTGATGCCACAGATGGTAAAAAATTCTGCCTGCAATACAGGAGACACAGGTTTGATCCCTGAGTCAGGAAGGTTCCCTTGAGAAGGGAATGGCCACCCAATCCAATATCCTTGCCTGGAGAATTCCATGGACAAAGGAGCGTGGCAGGCTACAGTTCACAAGTTTGCAGAGTTGGACAAGACTGAGCAACTAACATACACGCATTTACATACATACATAGAATTGGCATTTATATAGGCCTAACAATTTAATTCTTTGACATATTTTTAAGAGTAAACCTTTTGTCAAATATAACTCATATAAAATCTTCTGGATGGTGTAATGGGGATATATAATGCAATTGAGAAAAGGAAAAGCAAACACAACTGAGATTAGAAATTCTCAAAGCTTCTCAGAAAATGAGGAGGAGAAAATTTTGTCTCTCTGATAATTAGTAACTAATCAATACAAAACAAACAAACAACAACAAGAAAAACATCCAGACGTAGTATTTTAAAGCAGCTGAATGTTCATTTTTGTTTGTGTCTGCTGATAGCTATGTAAATTAAGTCCTTTGTTGATCAGTGCTACTGAACAATATATGAGGTCACATGGCTAAAAGCCCCAAACTCTCTTTAAATCATTTCAAAACTATTAATTCTTTGAAGCTTGTTATATATGTTACTTTTTTAAACCACATGTGTGTGTGTCTGTGTCTTCATGTCATGTATATGTGAGAAAGAGAAAGAGATTAATTGTAGTAAATAGTATTGATAGTACTGCCCTAAATCACTCTTTATTTCAATATCCTGTACAGAACACTTGAGACTGGATTTACATCCCACCTCTTGACTTTGACCTCACTCCTGTGACTTGCTTTATCCAGCAGTTTATTAGCACACAGGACACAAGCATGATCATTAGGTAGACATTCTCTTTTGGCTTCTATCAGTTCAGTTCAGTTCAGTATCACAGTCGTGTCTGACTCTTTATGACCCCGTGGACCACACAACACCAGGCTTCCTTGTCCATCACCAACTCCTGGAGTTTACCCAAACTCATGTCCATTGAGTGGGTGATGCCATCCAACCATCTCATCCTCTGTTTTCTCCTTCTCCTCTTGCCCTCAGTCTTTCCCAGCATCATGATCTTTTCAAACTAGTCAGCTCTTTGCATTCAATTGAATTCAGTAGCTCAGTCCTGTCCGACTCTGCGACCCCATGCTAAGTATTGGAGTTTCAGATTCAACATAAGTCCTGCCAACAAACATTCAGGACTGCTCTTCTTCTCTAGGATGCAGTATTGGATCTCTGTGCAGTCCAAGGGACTCTCAAGAGTCTTCTCCAACACCACAGATCAAAAGCATCAATTCTTTGGGGCTCAACTTTTTTTACAGTCCAACTCTTACATCCATACATGACTACTGGAAAAACCATAACTTTGACTAGATGGACCTTTGTTGGTAAAGTAATGTCTCTGCTTTTTAATATGCTAAGTTAGTTGTAACTTTCCTTCCAAGGAGTAAGTGTCTTTTAATTTCATGGTTGCAGTCACTATCTGCAGTGATTTTGGAACCCAAAAATTAAAGTCTGCCACTGTTTCCACTGCTTCCCCATCTATTTGCCATGAAGTGATGGGACCATATGCCATGATCTTAGTTTTCTGAATGTTGAGCTTTAAGCCAACTTTTTCACTGTCCTCTTTCACTTTTATCAAGAGGCTTTTTAGTTCTTCTTCACTTTCTGCCATAAGGTGGTGTCATCTGCATTTCTGAGGTTATTGATATTTCTCCCAGAAATCTTGATTCCAGCTTGTGCTTCATCCAACCCAGCATTTCTCATGATGAACTCTGTATATGAGATAAATAAGCAGAGTGCCAATATACAGCCTTGATGTACTCCTTTCCCAATTTGGAACCAGTCTGTTGTTCTTTGTCCAGTTCTAAGTTGCTTCCTGATCTGCATACAGGTTTCTCAAGAGGCAGGTCAGGTGGTCTGGTATTTCCACCTCTTCAAGAATTTTCCACAGTTTATTGTAATCCACAGTCAAAGGCTTTGGCATAGTCAATGATGCAGAAGTAGATGTTTTTCTGGAATTCTCTTGCTTTTTTGATGATCCAGTGGATGTTGGCAACTTGATCTCTGGTTACTTTGCCTTTGCTAAAACCAGCTTGAACATCCTGAAGTTCACAACTTTCGTATTGCTGAAGCCTGGCTTGGAGAATTTTGAGCATTACTTTACTAGCCTGTGAGATGACTGCAATTGTGCGGTAGTTTGAGTATTCTTTGGCATTGCCTTTCTTTGGGATTGGAATGAAAACTGACCTTTTCCAGTCCTGTGGCCACTGATGAGTTTTCCAAATTTGCTGGCATACTGAGTGCCACACTTTCACAGTGTCATCTTTTAGGATTTGAAATAGCTCAACTGGAATTTCATCATGTCCACTAGCTTTGTTCGTAGTGCTGCTTCCTAAGGCCCACTTGACTTCACATTCCAGGATGTCTGGTTCTAGGTGACTGATCACACCATCGTGATTATCTGGGTCATGAATATCTTTTTTTGTACAGTTTTTCCATGTATTCTTGCCACCTCTTCTTAATATCTTCTGCTTCTGTTAGGTCCCTATCATTTCTGTCCTTTATTGAGCCCATCTTTGCATGAAATTGTTCCCTTGGTATCTCTAATTTTCTTGAAGAAATCTATACGCTTTCCCATTCTATTATTTTCCTCTATTTCTTTTCACTGATCACTGAGGAAGGCTTTCTTATCTCTTCTTGCTATTTATTCTTTGGAACTCTGCATTCAAATGGGTATATCTTTCCTTTTCTTCTTTGCTTTTTGCTTCTTTTTTTTTCACAGCCATTTGTAAGGCCTCCTCACACAGCCATTTTGGTTTTTTCATTTATTTTTCTTGTGGATGGTCTTGATCCCTGTCTCCTGTACAATGTCACAAACCTCCATCCATAGTTCATCAGACACTCTGTCTATCAAATCTAGTTCCTTAAATCTATTTGTCACTTCTACTTTATAATAAGGGATTAGATTTAGGTCATACATGAATAGTCTAGTGGTTTTCTCCACTTTCTTCAATTTCAGTCTGAATTTGGCAATAAGGAGTTCATAATCTGAGCCACAGTCAGCTCCCAGTCTTGCTTTTGCTGACTGTATAGAGTTTCTCCATCTTTAGCTGCAAAGAATATAATCAATCTGATTTTGGTGTTGACTATCTGGTGATGTTCATGTGTAGTCTTCTCATTTGTTGTTGGATCAGGGTGTTTGCTATGACCAGTGTGTTCTCTTGGCAAAACTCTATTAGCCCTTGTCTTGCTTCATTCTGTTCCAAGGGCAAATTTGCCTGTTACTCCAGGCACTCCTGTGACTTCCTACTTTTGTATTCCAGTCCCCTATAATGAAAAGGACCTCTTTTTGGGGTGTTAGTTCTAAAAGGTCTTGTTCGTCATCACAAAACAGTTCAACTTTAGCTTCTTTAATGTTACTGGTAGGGGCATAGACTTGGATTGCTGTGATATTGAATGGTTTGCCTTGGAAATGAACAGAGATCATTCTTTCGTTTTTGAGATTGCATATATACTCATATATAATTTGAGATTAGCTTCTATACTCACCACAAAAAATTAAAGGCCACTTCAAGAAGAATATGATTCCTAAAATCCAAACTTGAATCTGAAACTAACCCGTAATCCCAAACACAAGCCAAAGGAGATATGTTAGCAAGATAGACAAAGGTACATTTGTTTGTTTTTTAGACAGTGTCTTATTACAGAGTATTACTATGTCCATATTTTACCAATGCATAAACAAATTTAATGCATATATACTTACATGCAAAAATCATTAAAAATGCAAATTATTTTTATATACTTTTTAAAATGGTTTTTTTGAGATTTAGTTCATATCACATACAGCTTAGCCAAATAAAGTCCCCCATTCAGTGTTTGTTGCATCTTCAAGTTGTGTACCTATTACCATAACCAATTCTAGATCATTTTAATCACCCCAAAGTCAACCTTATGTACGTTAGCAGTCCCTCTCCATTTCTCCCAGTCCCCAGTCCCAGTCTCTCTAAGTTCCCTTCAGTCTTAGAAACTATTAATCTACTCCAATTGCAATAGCAGGACTTCCTGGGTGGCACAGTGGTAAAAAATTTGCCTTCCAATGCAGTAGACACAAGAGACATGGATTCAATCTCTGGATCAGGAAGATTCCCTGAGGGAGGAAATGGAAACCTGCTCTGATATTCTTGCCAGGGAGGAGGCTGGTGGACTGGAGTCCATGGGGTCACAAAGAGTCAGACCTGACTGAGCAACTGAATACACAACAACAAAATTGCAACAGAAATTTAGGAATATCTTCCAAGAGATGTTGTTCAGAATACTTTTGCATTTATAAGAATTCAGATCAGGCCTCCTAAGGTTGTGCCACTTCTGAGACTTCTCCAGTGTTTAAGAATCTATGCTTCCAATGAAGGGGGTACAGGTTCCATCCCTGATCAGGTAACTAATACCCCTGATGTCACTAATACCCCTGGTGTAGCCAAAAAGAAATGTGCTGCCTTTGTATGTGGATTATTGTGAGCTATAGTCAACTGAAACCCTGTGGGTGCAAGAGAAACTACTTTTCTCTTAACTAATTAGAAAATTTTTAAATTAGGATTTTCCCCTAAAATACAGTTATTGTGGGAGAAAATTTTTTTTCTAAGTGTCCCCATCTGTATGGCTGGGCAAATGTCTAATGACCAATATCTCTTCTTTTTCTTACCTACCTGTGAATGAATGTCTTATGTATGTAGAATCCTTGTATGTATGAAATTAAGCTTGTTTTTTTCCCATTAATTTGTCTCATGTTGATCCAATTATTAGACCTGCTAAAATGCATTTATACTATGGTGAAAATTCTCACCCCCAACATGTTTAATCAGGTTTCTCTTTTTCTTTTTAACCCTCTATTTAGATATCATTCAGGACTGGAAAAGGTCAGTGTTCATTCCAATCCCAAAGAAAGGCAATGCCAAAGAATGCTCAAACTACTGCACAATTGCACTCATCTCACACGCTACTAAAGTGATACTTAAAATTCTCCAGGCCAGGCTTCAGCAATACATGAACTGTGAACATCCAGATGTTCAAGCTGGTTTTAGAAAAGGCAGAGGAACCAGAGATCAAATTGCCAACATCTGCTGGATCATGGAAAAAGCAAGAGAGTTCCGGAAAAACATCTATTTCTGCTTTATTGACTATGACAAAGCCTTTGACTGTGTGGATCACAATAAACTGTGGAAAATTCTGAAAGAGATGGGAATACCAGACCACCTGACCTGCCTCTTGAGAAACCTATATGCAGGTCAGGAAGCAACAGTTAGAACTGGACAAAGAACAACAGACTGGTTCCAAATCAGGAAAGGAGTACATCAAGGCTGCTTATTTAACTTATATGCAGAGTACATCATGAGAAACGCTGGACTGGAAGAAGCACAAGCTGGAATCAAGATTGCCAGGATAACCTCAGATATGCAGATGACACCACCCTTACAGCAGAAAGCAAAGAAGAACTAAAGAGCCTCTTGATGAAAGTGAAAGAGGAGCTTGAAAAAGTTGGCTTAAAGCTCAACATTCAGAAAACTAAGATCCTGGCATCCGGTCCCATCACTTCATGGCAAATAGATGAGGAAAACAGTGGCTGACCTTATTTTTCTGGGCTCCAAAATCACTGCAGATGGTGATTGCAGCCATGAAGTTAAAAAACACTTACTCCTTGGAAGGAAAGTTATGACCAACCTAGACAGCATATTAAAAAGCAGAGACATTACTTTGTCAACAGAGGTCCATTTAATCAAGGCTATGGTTTTTCCTGTAGTCATGTATGGATGTGAGAGTTGGACTATAAAGAAAGCTGAGCACAGAAGACTTGATGCTTTTGAACTGTGGTGTTGGAGAAGACTCTTGAGAGTCCCTTGGACTGCAAGGAGATCCAACCAGTCCATTCTGAAGGAGATCAGTCCTGGGTGTTCATTGGAAGGACTGATGTTGAAGCTGAAACTCCAATATTTTGGCCACCTGATGCAAAGAGCTGACTCATTGGAAAAGACCCTGAGGCTGGGAAAGATTGTGGGCAGGAGGAGAAGGGGATGACAGAGGATGAGATGGTTGGATGGCATCTCCGACTCAATGGACATGCGTTTGGGTGGACTCCAGGAGTTGGTGATGGACAGAGAGGCCTGGTGTGCTGCAGTTCATCGGGTCGCAAAGAGTCAGATATGACTGAGGGACTGAACTGAACTGAACTGAACTTTTTCTTTTTAAACTTCTATTAAGATATCATTCAGATACTATAGAATTCAGACAGTTAAAACAAAAAATTTAATGATTTTTAGTATATTCACAGTTGTGCAACTATTATAATATAATTTAGATCATTCTCATTCTTCCAAAAAGAAATCATGTTCCTAACTGGCAGTCCGTATAGAGTAGCTTCTTCTGGATAGTTTATAAAAATATTGTCATGCAATATGTGTTATTTTGTGATTGTTTTTTATTTGGCATAATCTTTTCAAGGTCAACTACCAAGCAAAATTTTCCCTGCCTGATATGGTATACATAGAAATCAGTACAATGGGATTGATTTCTGAGAAAAGAAAAAGCTTTATTGCAAAGTCAATCATGAAGGAGACAGGAAGGAGTCAAAGCTCAGCCCTGTTTTCCTACCCTGGTGTTGGTCAAATTTCCATGACTCATTCGAAAATGGTTAGTATGCAGAGGCCCTAGTGCAGCCGGCTTCCATTAGAGGCCTTGTAACTTCTCTGTTTATCATAAAGTATGGGAAATGGGTAGCTTCCCTGGTGACTCAGTGCTAAAGAACCTGCCTGCCAATGCAGGAGATGCAGGTTCAACCCCTGGGCCAGGAAGAGCCCCTGGAGAAGGGAATGGCAATGCACTCCAGTATTCTTGTTTTGGAAATTCCATGAACAGAGGAACCTGGCAGGCTTCAGTCTATGGGCTACTCTCTTGCAAAGAGTTGGGCAAGACTTAGCAACTAAATGGGCTTCCCTTGACTCAGCTGGTAAAGAATCCACCTGCAATGCGAAATACCTGGGTTTGATCCCTGGTTGGGAAGATCCGCTGGAGAAGGGAAAGGCTACACACTCCAGTATTCTGGCCTAGAGAATTCCATGGACTGTAATTCCATGGACCCATGGGGTCTCAAAGAGTCAGACACGACTGAGAGACTTTCACTTTCACTTACACTTAGCGACTAAAGGACACCAGCAACAATGCAAGATGGGATTCAGTGTTGGATCTTCCCCGGTACTGGATTTGTGGCTTCCAAAAGGCTTCTATCATTTATGTTCTGGTCATGGCCCAATCCTGATTCTTTGGTTCTGCAGGAGGCTGGCGGGGGTTGGGGGAGTGGGGGTGGGGGATTGGAGTGGGATGGGAGGTTGCCATGGGGTGGGGGGGGGGGTGGGACTTTGGTTCCAGGTGTCATTCGAGGCAAATTTTCTCCTCACTCATGCTTCAGCTACATGACTTAAGTTTTTGCTCTACTGTCTCTGAAAACGACTTACCTTGTTAGAAACAGATTAGAGCCAGTTTGGCTCTGGTTCTAAGATTTTGGATACAACGAAATTATTGCATGTATCATATATCATTGCTTTTCACTCCCCAGTAATATCCCATTGATTGTTTCTCCTTTTAATAGTTGATGAACATTTGAGTTCTTTGGACTTCTTTTTTAATATTAAGAAAAATGTTCATGTAACTGTTAGTCTATAGAATTTGTATGTGAGGATATGTTTTTATTTCTCTTAAGTAGATACCTGGGAATGGAACTGATGGGTTATGTGGCAATGCTGTTTAATCTTAAATTTTTTTTTAACTTTTAATTTTTTCAAGATTCCACACATATACTCATGGAACAATAGACTGGTTCAAAGTTGGGAAAGGAATATACCAAGGCTGTATATTGTCACTCTGCTTATTCAATGTATATGCAGAGCACATTATATGAAAGTTGGGCTGGATGACTCACAAGGTGGAATCAAGCTTGCTGGGAAAAATATCAACAACTTCGGATATGCAGATGATACCACTTTAATGGCAGAAAGTGAAGAGGAACTAAAGAGTGCCTCTTGATGAAAGTGAAAGAGAGTGAAAAAGCTGGCTTAAAATTCAACATTCAAAAAATGAAGATCATGGCATCTGATCCTATCATTTCATAGGAATTAGATGGGGAAAAAGGGGAAACAGTGTCAGATTTCATTTTCTTGGGCTCCAAAATCAATACTGATGGTGACTGCAGCACCGAAATTAAAAGGTACTTGCTCCTTGAAAGAAAAGCTATGCCAAACCTAGACAGTATATTAAAAAGCAGAAACATAATTTTACCACAAAGATGCATATAGTCAAAGCTATGGTTTCTCCAGTAGTCATGTATGGATGTTAGAGTTGGACCATAAAGAAGGCTGAGCATTGAAGAAATCATTCTTTTGACCTGTGGTGCTGGAGAAGACTCTTGAGAGTTCTTTGCACAGCAAGGAGATCAAACCTGTCAATTCTAAAGGAAATCAATCCTGAATATTCATTGGAAGAACTGATACTGAAGCTAAAATTCTAATACTCTGGACACCTGATGCAAAGAACTGACTCACTGGTAAAGCCCCCGATGCCAGGAAAGTTTGAGGGTAACAGAAGAAGGGGGTGACAGAGGATGAGATGGCTGGATGGCATCACTGACTCAATGAACATGAGTTTGAACAAACTTAGGGAGATAATGAAGGTGAGGGAAGCCTGGAGTACTGCATTTCATGGGGTTGCAGAGTTGGATATGACTTAGAACTGAACAAAAAAACAGTTTAAAGACCACTCATGATACAAGGTTTGTTAAGGGGGGGGGGGGGAAACAGCCCCTGTTACCTCCTCCATTTTCCCCTTCACAGAAGCAACTACATTTATCTTTTCTAGATGTCATTTGGTCCTCACCACCTTATATCTAACAATGTATTTGTATTGCTGTTTCCTAATCTGAGGGGAAGTTTTATTTTAAACATCATCTATTGACTTCCCATTATTAAAAAATGCAGATTTAGATCCCTTTCTTTCTTTTGTCCCACTAAACGCATGCACCCTTTCATCTTCCACCCCCTCAAACTCTGCAAAGATCGTTCACCTTTCCTTTCATTCACATCTTGTTTAACATTTTGAGAAACTGTCAGACTGTCAAAGCTGTTAACCTCATTTTAAAGCCCATCGGGATTGTATGAAGATTCACATTTCTCTGCTTGTTTGACCATCCTGTGGATGGTGATTGCAGCCATGAGATTAAAAGAAGCTATTTCCTTGGGACGAAAGCTATGTCAAATCTCGACAGCACATTAAAGAGCAGAGAGATCACTGCTGACAAAGGTCCATATAGTCAAAGTTGTGCTTTTTCCAGTAGTAATGGATTGCTGTGAGAGTTGTACCATAAAGAAGGCTGAGTGATAAAGAATTGATGCTTTTGAGTTGTGGTGCTGGAGAAGACTCTTGAGAGTCCCTTGGACTCCAAGGAGATCAAACCAGTCAATACTAAAGGAAATCAACCATGAATATTCATTGAAAGGACTGATGCTGAAGCTGAAGCCCCAATACTTTGGCCACGTGATGTGAAGAGCAAACTCATTGGAAGAGACCTTGATGCTGGCAAAGATTGAAGGCAGGAGGAGAAGGGGGCAACAGAGGAGGAGATGGTTACATAGCATCACTGATTCAATGGACATGAATTTGAGCAAACTCCTGAAAATCATGGAGAACAGAGGACCTCGGCGTGCTGCAGTCCATGGGGTAGCAAAGAGTTGAACATAACTTAGTGACTGAACAGCAACAAAACTCAACTTCCTACAAAAAGTGGTATGGTTTTGATTTGCATTTCTCTAAAGGTTACTTCCAGGAAATTGCAGAGTCAGACATGACTGAGTACGCACTTTCACAAAGGCTACTGAAATTTAATTGAACATCTTTTCATGTCTCTAGTCATCAATGCCACATCTTCCTATGGAAACATTTACTCAGCTCTTTTGCTGATTTCTTGCAATATTTATCTTTTATTATTGAGTTGTAAGAGTTCTTCTGTAATTTGGAGATAAGTTCCTTCTCAGATACAGGATTTGTAAAGTATTTCACCCATTTTTGGAGTTACTTTTCAATTTCTTTTGAATAAAGATTTGAATAAAGGTATCATTTGAATAGAGGTTTTTTTGTTTTTGTTTTTGTTTTTTTTTCTGGTAAAGTTCAATATATTTTGTCTTTTGCCACTTGTGGTTGTGATGGCACATTTGAAAGACCTTTCCTATCCAAGTGCAGGAAGAGATACTCTGATATAAAGGCATACCCTCATATTTTGTTTTTGGCTGCACTGTGTGGTATGCAGGACTTTAGTTCTCCAAGCAGAAATCAAATCTGTGCCCCCTGCAATGGGAGTGCCCAAGTTCAACCACTGGACTGCCAAGGAATCCTCAGGCATACCTTATTTTATTGCACTTTGCTTTACTGCACTTTGCAGATACAACATTTTCTACATATTTAAGGTTTGTGGCTACCCTATATCAAACAAGTCTATTGGCATTTTTACTTCCAACAGAATTATCTTTAATTTAGGCAAGTACATTGTTTTTTCAGATGTGATGTTATCATACACTTAAGAGACTATGCTATAAACAAAACTATTATATGCACTGGGAAACCAAAAATTTGTGTGATGTGCATTACTGCAAGTTAACTTTGTTGCAGTGATACGATACCAAACCTGCAGCTTTTCTTAGATCTGTGTGTATTCTTTGAAGTCACACAGTTTTAGCTCTTACATGTTCTCTTATTTTTCTATTCTGTTCTTTGGGAAATATATTAATGTACTTATTAAGAAAACTTTATAAAGTAAGTCTTAAGCTATGGAGACATGATTTCTCCTGTTTTGTTTATTTTCCTGACTTTCTTTGCTGTTGTTGCTTGGTTGTTTTCCATGAAATGTTTTAAATCAGTTTGAGAAAGAACTTTGATAGGATTTTTATTTGAGATTGAAAGAGGTTTACAGATAAATTTGTGATCTTTAAGTTATTTAGTTTGTTTAATCAATGATAATAGAGTAAGGATCTATGGACTTTCCATCACCTTTGACTTTAAACAATGTCTGTACAATCTCTGTTAGGTTCTTACACATTCTTTCAAATATTTACTTATAAATAATGCATGCTTTTGATGCTTTATAAACATCATTTGTACTTTTAAGACTTATTCTAATTGTTTTGTACTAAAATACAGTTTTCAATATCGTACACAAAACTATAAACTCAACAAATTCACTTATTTATTTTAATAATTTCCCAGTAGGTTTCTTTGTAATTTCTATCATCACAAACAAAAATAATGACATTTACTTCTTCCTTTCTAATTATTATTAATTTTATTTCTTTTTCTAATTTCATGAGCTAGATCCTGCAGTACAAGGGTAGATGGAAATGGTGATAGTAAACTTTCTTGTTTCCAACTTCAGTATTTCATAACTCTATAGAGATTGGCAGAAAATCCTAAGTAATTAAGTTCTATTATCTTCTAAATGATCAATGAGCTTTTCAAATACATATTTCTAAGATAAGTTCACATGATATTTCTACTCATTGTTCTAATACAGTGACATACTTTATGATTACAAAATGCTAAAATAAATAAAACATCATTTGCTCATCATTTGCTCTTTCCTACATACTGCTTGATTAAATTTGTTAACTGTTTCAAGATATTCATCTGCAAGTTTATGAGAGATCAGACTATAATTATCCTTTCTTATAGTGTACTTTCCTAAGCAACTTGAAGCATATAATTGACATTTCTTATAACAGTGAAGGATATGAAAATGGACATGTTTTTAAAAAGATATTTTAAGGTAGGAGTAGATGAGAAGGATTGTTTGGGGGTTTGATAAGTCAAATATTCTTATTACTCATCCAAGGGAGGTGGCAAGTAAGAAACTGGACATATGAGTCTGAAGTTCAGATATAACCTAAGCATGAGTGTTTGAAATTGGGAATATTTGGGATTTGTAGGCATTTATGGTAACTAGGAGTCCCCACCCAACATTGATAAATAAAAGAAAAATTCTAAGGGCAGCCCTTTTATAATAAGATGACATTTAAATTTCAATGAGAGGAGGAGGAATTATTATAAAGAATTGACAGTATGATAAGGAAAGACCAAAAGAGGATGGAGGCCTCAAAGTCAAGGGGAGAAAATGTTAGGTGCTGCAAAAAGGCTAATGCAGACAAGGTCTGAGTTGACCTAAGAACTGCAAGAATCTGGTCAGCAGTAACTGAAGAAAATTGTTTAAAATTTGTTATAGGAAATAGGGAAGAAAACCTAATTAGACTTTTGGTTCAGGAGATGTTAGAGATAGAAAAACTAAAGTAATTAATACAGAAACGCTATAAGCAGTTTTGCTATAAAGATGAGATAAATGATGAGATTTGTTGTTCAGTTGCTAGGTCATGTCAGACTCTTTGCAATCCCATGGACCGCAGCATGCCAGGCTCCTAAGTCCACCACTATCTCCCTGAGTTTGCTCAAATTCATTTCCATTGAACTGGTAATTCTATATAACCATCTCATCCTCTGCCACCCCCTTCCCCATCTGCCTTCCATATTTCCCATCATCAGGCTGCCAAAGTATTGGAGCTTCAGCTTCATCATCAGTTCTTCCAAAGAATTGAAGGTTGATTTCCTTTAGATTGACTGGTGTGACCTCCTTGGAGTCCAAGGGGCTCTCAAGAGTCTTCTCCAGCACCACAACTTGAAAACTTCAGTTCTTTGGTGCTCAGCCTTCTTTATGGTCCAACTTTCACATTCGTATGTGAATACTGGAAAGGGAATATCTTTGATTATACTGACCTATGTTGTCAAAGTAATGCCTATTATTTTTAATGTGCTGTCTAGGTTTGTAATAGCTTTCATCCAAGGAGAAATAATATTTTAATTTCATGCCATTCACAGTGATTTTGGATACCAAGAAAATAAAATCATTCACTGCTTCCACCTTTATCCAATCTATTTGCCATGAAGTGATGGCACTGGATACCAGGATCTTAGTTTTTTGAATGTTGAGTTTCAGGCTAGCTTTTTCACTCTCCCCTTTCACCCTTATTAAGAGGCTCTTCAGTCCCTTTTTACTTTATGCCAATAGAGTGGTTCAGTTCAGTCACTCAGTCATATTCAACTCTTTGCAAACCCGTGGACTGCAGCACACCAGGCTTCCCTGTCCATCACAACTCCTGGAGCCTACTCAAACTCATGTCCATCAAGTTGGTGATGCCATCCAACCATCTCATCCTCTGTCAACCCCTTTTCTGCCCACCTTAAATCTTTCCTAAAATCAGGGTCTTTTCCTATGAGTTAGCTCTTTGCAACAGGTGGCCAAAGTACTGGAGTTTCAGCTTCAGCAACAATCCTTCCAGTGAATATTCAGGACTGATTTTCTTTAGGAATAACTCATTGGATCTCCTTGCAGTTCAAGGGACTCTCAAGAGCCTTGTCCAATACGACAGTTAAAAAGCAGCAATTCTTTGGGGGTCAGCTTTCTTTAGAGTCCAACCCTCACATCAGAGCATAACTACTGGAAAACCCATATTTTTGACTAGATGGAACTTTTTTGGCAAAGTAATGTCTCTGCTTTTTAATAAGCTGTCTAGTTTAGTCAGTAGATGGTGATTGCAGCCATGAAAGTAAAAGATGCTTACTCTTTGGAAGGAAAGTTATGACCAACCTAGACAGCATATTCAAAAGCAGAGACATTACTTTGCCAACAAAGGTTCGTCTAGTCAAGGCTACGGTTTTTCCAGTGGTCATGTATGGATGTGAGAGTTGGACTATGAAGAAGGCTGAGCACTGAAGAATTGATGCTTTTGAACTGTGGTGTTGGAGAAGACTCTTGAGAGTCCCTTGGACTGCAAGGAGATCCAACCAGTCCATTCTGAAGGAGATCAGCCCTGGGATTTCTTTGGAAGGAATGATGCTAAAGCTGAAACTCCAGTACTTTGGCCACCTCATGCGAAGAGTTGACTCATTGGAAAAGACTCTGATGCTGGGAGGGATTGGGGGCAAGAGGAGAAGGGGACGACAGAGGATGAGATGGCTGGATGGCATCACCGATTCAGTGGATGTGAGTCTGAGTGAACTCTGGGAGTTGGTGATGAACAGGGAGGTTTGGCATGCTGCAATTCATGGGGTCGCAAAGAGTCGGACACGACTGAGCGACTGAACTGAACTGAACTGAGGTTGGTCAGCTTTTCTTCTGAGGAGGAAGCATCATGTAATTTCATGGCTGACGTCACCATCTGCAGTGATTTTGGAGCCACCCAAATAGTCTCTGTTTCTGTTGTTTCCCCATCTATTTGCTATGAAATGATGGGAACAGATGCCATGATTTTAGTTTTATGAATGTTGAGTTTTAAGCAAACTTTTTCACTCTCTTCTTTCACTTTCATTAAGAGACTCTTTAGTTCTTTCTTTTCTGCCATAAGGGTGGTGTCATCTGCATATCTGAGATTATTGATATTTCTCTTGGTAATGTTGATTCCAGCTTTGCTTCATCCAGCCCGGCATTTCACATGATGTATGCTGCATATAATATAAATAAACAGGCTAACAATATGCAGCCCTGACATACTCCTTTCCCAACTTGGAATCATTCTGTTGTTCCATGTCTAGTTCCAACTATTGCTTCTTGACCTGCATACAGATTTCTCAGGTGGCATGTCAGATGGTCTGGTATTCCCATCTCCTTAAGAATTTTCCACAGTTTGTTGTGATCCACAAAGTCAAATATTTTGACATTGCAAATAAAGTGGAAGTAGATGATTTTCTGTAACTCTCATGCTTTTTTGATGATCCAACGTATGTTGTCAGTTTGATCTTTCATTCCTCTGACTTTTCTAAATCCAGTTTGAACATCTGGAATTTCAAGGTTCATGTACTTTTGAAGACTAGCTTGGAGAATTTTGAGCATTACTTTGTTAGTGTGTGAGATTACAGCAATTGTGTGGTACTTTGAACATTCTTTGGTGTTTCCTTTCTTTGGGATTGGAATGTAAACTGATGTTTTCCAGTCCTATGGCCACTGCTGAATTTTCCAAAATTGCTGGCATATTGACTGCAGCATTTTCACAGCATCATCTTTTAGGATTTGAAATAGCTCAACTGGAATTCCATCACCTCCACTACCTTTTTTCATAGTGATTCTTCCTAAGGCCCGCTTGACTTTGCATTCTAGGATGTCTGGCTCTAGTTGAGTGATCACACCATCATGGCTCTCTGGGTCATGAAGAGCTTTTTGCATAGTTCTTCTGTATTCTTGCCACCATTTCTTAATATCTTCTGCTTCCGTTAGGTCCATACCATTTCTGTTGTTTATTTTGCACATCTTTGCATGAAATGTTCCCTTGGTATCTCTAATTTTCTTGAAGAGATCTCTAGCCTTTCCCATTCTATTGTTTCCCCCTATTTCTTTGCATTGATCACTGAGGAAGGCTTTCTTATCTCTGTTTACTACTCTTTGAAACTCTGCATTCAAATGGATATATCTTTCCTTTTCTCTTTTGCCTGTCACTTCTCTTCTCTCAGCTATTTGTAAGGTCTCCTCAGACAACAGTTTTGCATTTTTGCATTTCTTTTTCTTGGGGATGGTCTTGATCACTCCCTCTTGTACAATGTCATGAACCTCTGTCCAAGATTCTTCAGGCTGTTTCTCAGATCTAACCCCTTGAATCTATTTCTCACTTCCACTGTATAATCGTAAGGGATTTGATTTAGGTCATCAAATTTAGGCCTGAATGGCCTAGTAGTTTTCCCTGCTTTCTTCAATTTAAGTCTGAATTTGGCAATAAGGAGTTCATGATCTGAGCCACAGTCAGCTCCTGGTCTTGTTTTAGCTGACTGTATAAAGCCTCTTCATCTTTGGCTGCAAAGAATATAATCAATCTGACTTTTGTATTGACCATCTGGTGATGTCCATGTGTAGAGTCTTCTCTTGTGTTGTTGGAAAAGGGTGTTTCCTATGACCAGTGCATTCTCTTGGCAAAACTCTGTTAGCCTTCACCATGCTTCATTTTGAACTCCAAGGATAAACTTGCCTGTTACTCCACGTATTTCTGAACTTTCTACTTTTGCACTCCAGTCCACTATAATGAAAAGGACATCTTTTTTGGGTTCCTACTGACCTGGGGAGTTCATCTTTCAGTTTCCTATCTTTTTGCCTTTTCATACTATTCATTAGAGTGTCATCATCTGCATATCTGAGCTTTTTGGTACTTCTCCCAGGAATCTTGATTCCACCTTTTGATCCACCTGCTTGGCATTTCACCTGATGTACTCTGCATATATGTTAAATAAGCAGGGTTGCAATATACAGTCTTGACATATTTCTTTCCCAATTTTGAACCAGTCTGTTTTTCCATGTCTGTTTCTACCTGTTGCTTCTTTACCTGAATACAGATTTTTCAGGAGGCAGGTAAGGTGGTCTGGTATTCCCATCTCTTGAAGAATTTTCCACAGTTTGTTGTGATCCACATAGTCAAAGGCTTTGGCATAGTCAATAAAGCAGAAGTAGATGTTTTTATGGAATTCCTTTGCTTTCTCTGTGATCCAATGTGTTGACAGTTTGACCTCTGTTTCCTCTGCCTTTTATAAAGCCAGCATATACATCTGGATATTCTCTGTTTCATACTGCTGAAGCCTAGCTGGAATGATTTTGAGTATAATCTTACTAGCATGTGAAATGAGTGCAATTGTACAGTAGCTTGAACTTCTTTGGCATTTTCCTTCTTCAAGATTGAAATGAAAACTGACCTTTTCCAATTCTGTGGCTACTGCTGAGTTCAAAATTGGCTGACATACTGAGTACAGCACTTTTACAGCATCATCTTTTAGGGTTAGAATAGCTCAGCGGAATTTTGTTATCTCCATTAGCTTTGTTCACAATAATGCTTCCTAAGGACCACTTGACTTCATACTCCAGGATGTCTGGCTCTAGGTGAGTGACTATACCATTTTAGTTATCTAATCATTGAGAACCTCTTTGTATAGTTCTTCTGTGTATTCTCGCCACCTCTTCTTAGTATCTCCAAGCTTCTGTTAAGTCCTTATGTTTCTGTACTTTATTGTGCCCATCTTTCCATGAAATATTCCCTTGGTATTTCCAATTTCCTTGATGAGATCTCTAGGCTTTTCCATTCTAATGGTTTTGCTCTATTTCTTTGCATTGTTCATTTAAGAAGGCTTTCTTATCTCTCCTTGCTATTCTCTGAAATAATGCATTTAGTTGGGAATAGCTTTCCCTTTCTCCTTTGCCTTTGCTGTCTCTTTGCTCAGCCATTTGTAAGGCCTCATCAGCCAATTTCTTGGGCATGGTTTTGGTCACTGCTTCCTGTACAATGTTACAAACCTCTGTCCATAGTTCTTCAGGCACACTGTCTACCAAATGTAATACCTTGAATCTATTTTTCACCTCCACTGTATAATCATAAAGGAATTCAGGTCATTTCATAATTGCCCAGTGATTTCCCCTACTTTCTTCAATTTAAGTGTGAATTGTGCAATAATAAACTCATGGAATGAGCCATATCCTGCACTAGGTCTTATTTTTGCTGACTGTAGAGAGTTTTTTCATCTTTGGCTGCAAGGAATATAATCAATCTGATTTCACTATTAACCACTTGGTGATTTTCATATCTATTTTGTTGTTGGAAAAGGGTGCTTTCTATGACCAGTTTGTTCTCTCGACAAAACTCCATTATCTTTGCCCTGCTTCATTTTGTACTCCAAGATCAAACTTGACTGTTATTCTGGGTATCTCTTGACTTCCTACGTTTGCATTCCAATTTCATTTTATGAAAAGGACATCTTTTTTTGTTGTTGTTGTTAGTTCTAGAAGGTCTTGTAGGTCATCACAGAACTGTTCGACTTCAGCTTCTTTGGTGTCAGTGGTTGGGGCATAGATGTTCCACTACTACTGTATTCCACTACTGTAGTGTAGAATATTTGCCATTTCCTCCTCAGTGGAGCACGTTTGATCAGAAATCTTCACTATGACCCATCCATCTCATGTGGCCCTGCACAGCTTGCCTCATTGCTTCATTGACTTACTTAAGTCCCTTCACCATGACAAAGCTGTGATCCATGAAGGGGAAATGAGATACCTAAAGATAATAGAAGCTTTGCTTGGATTTACTTTACTTAATGGTCATAGTTAGTATAACGTCTGTATTTATGTGTGAGTGATTCAGTATAAAGGTAAAAGTGTAAGGGAGGTGAGTAATTGTTGGTTTGGTGTCAGTGAGTGCAAAAGCAGCCACATGCATATCGCTGTAATTTCTATTTCTATTTCAGCTGAGGACATTGATCATGTTGTGTTTCAGTGTTTCTATATACTATGGAAAGTAAGATATTTATCTCAGGGTTTATTATAAAAGAAAGGTCTCCTTTGAAAAATGTGTTTCCCTTTGCTTTGGAAATTCTTACTTGCAAAAAGAGAAGATTGTTATAGGTAACTATAGTATAATGTTTCTCCTAAAATCATGTTTTCCTTTTACTTTTAAAAAACCTCCTGTGTATATATTTTCTTTATTTTTAATAGGTTATATTTCACAGGATGCTTTTTTTATTTTTTATTTATTTATTTTTAAAAATTTTATTTAATTTTTAAACTTTACATAATTGTATTAGTTTTGCCAAATATCAAAATGAATCCACCACAGGTATACATGTGTTCCCCATCCTGAACTCTCCTCCCTCCTCCCTCCCCATACCATCCCTCTGGGTCGTCCCAGTGCACTAGCCCCAAGCATCCAGTATCATGCATCGAACCTGGACTGGCATCTCATTTCATACATGATATTTTACATGTTTCAATGCCATTCTCCCAAATCTTCCCACCCTCTCCCTCTCCCATAGAGTCCATAAGACTATTCTATACATCAGTGTCTCTTTTGCTGTCTTGTATACAGGGTTATTGTTACCATCTTTCTAAATTCCATATATATGCGTTAGTATACTGTATTGGTGTTTTTCCTTCTGGCTTACTTCACTCTGTATAATAGGCTCCAGTTTCATCCACCTCATTAGAACTGATTCAAATGTATTCTTTTTAATGGCTGAGTAATACTCCATTGTGTATATGTACCACTGCTTTCTTATCCATTCATCTGCTGATGGACGTCTAGGTTGCTTCCATGTCCTGGCTATTATAAACAGTGCTGCGATGAACACTGGGGTACACGTGTCTCTTTCCCTTCTGGTTTCCTCAGTGTGTATGCCCAGCAGTGGGATTGCTGGGTCATAAGGCAGTTCTATTTCCAGTTTTTTAAGGAATCTCCACACTGTTCTCCATATGGATACAGCATGTTTAAATGATGTTATGAGCTGTAATTCTAATGAATAGTTTCATTGTATCAGGCAGCAAAGTAAGAGGAGCTCTCAAAATGTTTCACTATCGAAGAACCATTGGATTAGTTTCTAATGTAAACCTTCTATTTATAGATATTATGCTTAATAACTATATACTTGAATAAGATTGGCAAAAGACTCACCCATCACTATTGCCATAGGGCTTGCATGGAATGTTTTGGGGGCAGTCATAGGTGCACATACAGAATTCTAAGGGAATCCAAGACAGATTTATACACACACTGAATAAGATAAAGAAGGTTTCTAAGAAAAGGGATGATTAGCCTAAATTTTGAATAATGAGTAGAAAAAAATGAATAACTAAGGGAAAGTGAATGTAAATCACAAGGAGAATGTCTTTATATTCCCTCAAAGTTAGTATTTTATAATTAAAGCTATTTTAACTAAATAATTCATTTGTAAGTAGAGACATTAAAGAACCCCAAATTGATTTTGTGACATCTTAAATACACTAAACTTTAGTTTCATCATTGGAAAGTGTGTAGAGATTCCAAGGAAAAGTTGAAGAATTAAAGATCTCCTAAAAGAATGTGGGTACTATATAGGCAAAGAACAGTGGTCTTTGGTGAATGTGTATTAATAGATTAAAAAAAAAAAATTAAAATATAGCACTAATAGCTTAAAAGAAAAGTTCTGTAGTTGTTTGTGTAGCTATTCACAAAGCATATAAATCATGTTTAACCATATAATCAAGTATAATTGATAAGCTATTTTTCCTTGAAAGTATCCATACAGTTTTATTTAAATTTCTAAAACCTATATTAAAATAAAATTAATTGTATTCACCTTTATTTTTTTGTATTCACCTTTAAATAAAAGTAAACATTTAAAAATGTTGCATCTCATGCATTACAATTTTTACCATAAAATTTTGTGTTAAATATCCAATTATGCAGACTCAATTAAGATGCTAGATGTGTAAAGAATATGGAAACTAATAAGAGATGATTGTTATAAAGGAGCTTTAATAAACCACAGTGTGTGTGTATGTGTGTGTGTGACAATGCACATGGGAAGAGCTCACAGGTATATTTTATATTTGTTAATTCTTTTAAGCTAGGCTATAAACAAGCTCTGTTGACAACAATCACTTTGGGTCTTCATGGAGGAAAAGATTATGGCAGGTGATAGAGAAATTTAGAAGCTTCATAAAAGATAAATAATTTGAGATTGATCCTGTTGATCTAATTTCAATAAACAATAGATGACTGGATTAAGTATAGAGAAAAGCAGTCTGGTATTTGGATTCATTTTATTAATGTCACAGAGTGGGGGGTCAAATGAGTGTTGTGGGTAGCAGAGTCGAGTTTTGACAATACTTAAATCATATGATTGTCAAGTTTTAATTTATCTTGCAAATATACTGTATCACTTCCATATTTCTATTCACTCACTAATAAATAAGGATTTATTGATTTATTATATTCCAGAAAGGATAGTACAGCCTGACAATACAAAGGTAAAAAAGATATAGCTTGCCATAAAGAAACTGGATTTAGTAGGAAAAAAATGACTCCTTAATAATTTATTGATGTGTTATAATTCCCCCATAATAACAATATTGCAAGTTCAAATGACATCTGAATAGGGAGGGTGGTATTGGAAAACACATTCTTATTTTTCATTCTGTGGGTGAACTACCAGATTATACTGGAAAGGACATTGAACTGGAATTTACAAACCCACAATTCAAATATAGCTTATTTGTTCATTAGTTAAGTAAATTCAGACAACTGAACTAACTGAGAGGTGAACAGATCCAAGAAGAATTTCTGCTTTATTAAATCAGCCCTTGGAATATTAGGGCCCTGTGGTTAACAAAGCCATACTTTAATATGGAAACTTGAGCATAATTAACTCATTCACAGAAATCCTGCGGTGTTATATTTAATTGCATCACATGTGACATTTATGGTTTCAAAGATTTTTACAGAGCCTTAATTTTAATCTGTATAGTTTTAAATTGTGTGATAAAATCAACATATTTTTGTGAGAGTTCAAATTTTGCAGATATTGAATTTTAGGGGTGATTCAAGAATATTTTAATACTGATTAATAGTTTTTAAGAAGCATTTTTATTTTCATGTTCAATGCTATTATACTTTTATTTGTTCTCTAAGAGGTGAAATATAAATGCACACAATTTTTTTAAATTTCATTGAAAATATAAGCCAGAAAGAAAAACACCAATACAGTATACTAACACATATATATGGAATTTAGAAAGATGGTAACAATAACCCTGTGTATGAAACAGCAAAAGAGACACCGATGTATAGATCAGTCTTATGGACTCTGTGGGAGAGGGAGAGGGTGGGGAGATTTGGGAGAATAGCATTGAAACATGTATAATATCATGTATGAAACGAGTCGCCAGTCCAGGTTCGATGCACGATACTGGATGCTTGGGGCTGGTGCACTGGGATGACCTGGGGGGAGGGGAGGAGGAGGGTTCAGGATGGGGAACGTGGGTATACCTGTGGCGGATTCATTTCGATATTTGGCAAAACTAATACAATATTGTAAAGTTTAAAAATAAAATTAAATTAAAAAAAAATAAAAAGGAGAAAAAAAAATTCTATAAATTAATTGAAGTCTAATATTTCTCAGTTAACTTTATATTTCAATTATGTCCTAGAAACCCTAGTGTAGGAAGTCATTTTGTATTGAAGTTCTTTCCAATATCTATTATGAATCTATATTTTATTTAAAAACAAGGGTTATATTGAAAAATTATGTATTTTCTATTTAAAAAATTTCAAAATAATTTTTTCTCCAAGTTATCACTTTTACTATTTATATTTTAACCTTCACCACTCAAAGTTGTGCAAGTCATTTTCCCACTACACTTTAGAACAGGTATTAACATTAACTATAAAATAAATAAACAGAAGTACAAAATCACCTATATAGTCTCAGAATATGTAGACACACACACAAAAATCATAATTAGAACTGTATCACAAATCATGAACTTATGCGAAATACAATCAATTTATTGTAAATTTTAACGTTTCTTTGGTAACATAATTATAAATTATAAAGTTTATATCAGAATTGATTTCTACTTATTTCTCTATTTTATTGCTAAAACATGAATTTTCCTGCTCATTTCTCTATAAATGTATGGATTATTTTACTGTTTTCAAAACCTTTCTCTAAAGGAGATAACATTCTAATTGACTGCCTCTGACTTTCAAAGTTTTTCATCTGCCACAAAAAATGTTGCATTTCTTTTCTGCATATATGTCCCCAGAGGTGCCCTGCAGCAATGGATCAGCCTAGTCCCAAACCAAAAGGTGACGTGAAGTACATTTGTGTTGTTAACTTTACTTTTTCACCCATGGGGCATCAAAAGAGCAACACAAATCAAATTCCTCACCTTACTCAATTGTGAGAATCAAATGAGATATTTGAAGATGCTTTGAAAAATATAAAGCATTGTGAAAATACAAGGCATTGTTATTGGCATTAGGAGAAGGACATTTTTTTGGTCTTTACTACTTTTTCCTTCATCTTTGAAAAGTTATTACTCCAAATTTATTCTCACCACCTCTGATTTCAATTTATCATTGAAAATGTACACTGGATTGACATCAAGCTCCTGAAAAACAAACACAATCAATAGGCTACTTTATTTCCAGTTTCAGATGTAGTATTTATAGAAGTTTTGCATATTGTAGTAGAGAAAATGGAAACAAAATTTAACACATTATACTCAATTTGATTGATTTGATTGTGCAGTCTCCACAGAATGTGCATTGGTATCACCTGGGTTTTTGCTATAATATAGAATCCTGGGGCCCCTAGAAGATCTGTTGAATCAAATTCTTGGGAGATAGGACCAAATAATATATGCTTCTTAAGGCCCCCAGATGATTTTTTAATACTAAGTTTGACAACTTTTGTCCTAGAGAAAGTTAGTATTGGATAGTAGGAGAATAGTGAGCATTTGGTGCAAGCCTTGATTTTTATAAACTGTGGCTATATCAAATATGTTTGTTTTTTTTTTATGGTAGTTTGTTTTTTGCTGTTAATTGTTTTTATTTATTGGCCATGTCACATGGCATACAGGATCTCAGTTCCTCAACCAAGGATCAAACTTGTGCCTTCTGCAGTGGAATCATGGAGTCCTAACTAATGGACCACCAGGGAAGTCTCCTCAAATATATTTTTAATGGAAAAATATATTGAAGTAAGTTTTTTTTTTATTCCAAGATTAAGGAATTTAAAATATTTTCACTGGAAACATATTTCAACATATTAAATTAAAAAAGTTTCAATTCCTCATTTTATTATGACTGTTTCTTGTTTGAAATGTAGTTGCTGGTATACCATATCATATTTGGAGGTTGAATTTTAAGGATAAAAAAAATAAGGGTAGCCTAAATAACAAGGGATAAAGAATGATAAAGTAGTAAAATCCTGAGATGCTCGAGCCAGAGGGACATTTAATATAGTGTTAACAATAATATCATAATATCAATGATTACAGTATGAAATAGACTTATCTTGAAAACTAGTATTTTCCATAAAAGTTGGAGTAGAATTAAACTTTATATATCCTCTTCTTGTCTACCCACTGCAAAGACATATGATTATGGAATTCAGAAATGAGACACTGTAGAGAACTGGTGACAGAGAAGTTGAAACTGAGGGTATTAGT
The DNA here is from genome assembly GCF_027580195.1 of Bos mutus. NCBI lineage: Eukaryota > Metazoa > Chordata > Mammalia > Artiodactyla > Bovidae > Bos > Bos mutus. The sequence goes on from NC_091632.1 coordinate 76,226,294, forward strand.
TGGCATTTTATCACAGATACAGAACCATTTAGAGTGATGGGGATAAAAAATATATTTAGCATATCATGCCTTATGTAATTGCGGAAGTTGTTTAAGTAACCCATATAAGGATGTTGCTTCTGTATTTGGTGTTGGGCTTGAACTAAACAGAATCAGCAGTTGAAAAGACAGAAGTAAAAGCCATAAGGGTACAGACACACCAGAACTCATAATGACTATCTGGAAACAAAAAGAACAGACTGAAATTTGCAGCTACCACTCATCATCTAAAGCCACAGTGGTGCAGGTGACTCATAAACTATTACTCTTCACCACCGTGTTGTCCAGTGTTTGGCCCAGGATATAGGAGAAGCCAAAGAAGGAGATCTGGTAGGATCTATGGATTTGTGAATATGGCAGCCACCCGCAACAAAATTTAGTCAGAAGGTGAGTGACAATGCATGAAAAAAGTGATGTAGGCTTTGGTCTTTACCAATATTTAGAATGCAAACCTACTGTTACATCACATCCACATCCTAAATCTCATGCAGACTTCTTTTTGGTCAGTTTTAATATTGAGCCCTGTGAGGGGAGGATTCTGGAAAATGTGTTAGCTTAGCTAACTTGACAAAGTACAAAGCCCATACATGTAAGTGTGGCACCAATACTCAGTATTTTTACCTATAACTTAATGTTCAAATAAAGAAAAAGAAGAACTATACTTCAGCTTAGCATGACACAGCTTGGCTGTACATAACCAAAATGCAGCAACCCACTCCTCACAAAAATACAAATTCTCATTCTTCTCTTTAGATTATATTCCAATGTCCATTTCTCCGAGTTATACATTTTCCCTTTTAACAGCCTATTATTTAAATGCTTTATATAAAATTACCTAATATTTACAGTTGTAAATTAGCTGGTCATGGAAAAAAAGAAAAAGAGGGTGGTGGTGGTTAGAATGTATATAAATATATTCAATTACAATAAGGAATTCATAACAATTACAGTCCTCATTACCACACCTGGGTATCTGTTCATAGTTGATATTTATGATATTCTTCTCTTACTACTCAATATATATTCCTTTTGTTCACAGCAAAAAACTCAGTATTTGGTGAACACTCAATTATATAAGCAAGTTCATAATTGCTTGGTGAGCTGAGTCACATCTTAATTCCTAAAGAATGTGAGAGTGTGGGCCGTTATCTGTGATCCTTGTATTGGGTTGTGGTCATTTTTCATTCTTCCTAATCATAGGGCACGGTATTACTTATAGACATTCTATGGATCTTCTGAATTCCAGACATACTTCTCATGTCTTATGTGTGGTAGCAACCCAGTTTTCCTCTAGTTACAGTAAATCACTCTCTAGCATAGTAGTCGACATTTTGCCTGCTGATTCCCTGTTAAGGGAAGGCCAAATTGGCCAGATGGTGTCTTGTCTTCAAGTTTAATGAAACTTCCTGGCTGGAATCATTTTCCTTTTGGACACTAAGGTCTTTAGACCAGCAGACTTGTGATGAGGACATCAATAAAGATAGTAGTCAGAAGATACATCACAAGTTCTACTCATTGGTTGAAGGACATCAAACTCTGGCTATAAGGAAGACTTTACAAATATTGATACATCCTAGAGGACATTCCAGTACTCTTACCTGGAAAAATCCCATGGACGGAGGAGCCTGGTAGGCTGCAGTCCATGGGGTCGTTAAGAGTCGGACACGACTGAGAGACTTCACTTTCACTTTTCACTTTCATGCATTGGAGAAGGAAATGGCAACCCACTCCAGTGTTCTTGCCTGGAGAATCCCAGGGACAGGGGAGCCTGGTGGGTTGTCATCTCTGGGGTCGCACAGAGTAGGACATGACTGAAGCGACTTAGCAGCAACAGAGGACATTATCTTGTGCCAGCCAGGTTTTGCCACTCAGCTGAAGCATAATTTTAGGAAAGCTGTTCTATTTTACCAGGACAGCTGCTATATGGTCATGGGAACATCATAAAATCAATAAATTCCATAATTATCAATTACACTGCCATTCTTCACTTGCTGGGAAGTTGGCGTTTTAGTCAGAAGTTATAATGTGTGCAATATCAAGACAGTTTTTTGTTTTCTACGTCCACAGATTTTGGTTTCAACAGAAGGACTGGGTCAGAAAAAGCAAATTTATAGCCAGTGTGTGTGCATGTGTACTCATTCAGTTCGGTCCAACTCTTTGCGACCCAAAGGACTGTAGCCTGCCAGACTCCTCTGTCTATGGAATTCTCCAGGCAAGAATACTGGAGTGGGTTGTCATGCCCTCCTCTAGGGGATCTTCCCAATGCAGGGAAGTAAGTGTCTATTCCAGGAAGAACAATGTCACGTCTATTTCATGAACTGGTCTACTATTATTAAGATGCCATTAGGAAGCTGGCCAGTTATACCATGTAATAGTGGGATGTGGAAATTTAATGTTGTTTTCTTATACTGGCAGGTTGAACACAGAGCAGTGGTTGTGGGCAAGTCTTGGTGATTTTAAGTCATTTTGCTTAGTCCTTACATAATATACATCCCTGCCACCATGACTGTTTTGTACATGAGCCCTATAGACAAGAAAGGAATAGCTGGAAAAAATCTGACTTTCATGTACAGGATGATGTAATTTGTTTAACTGTTAATCCTTTTTGAGCATTTAAGTAGAATGCAAATATCTTTATATTCTCTATTCCAAATGGCCTAGACACATACTATTTCACCAGACTTTGTTACCAAGTTTCCTCTGAGTTCTGGCCAGACCTCTAGATCCATACCTCTGGCCACCTCTCCTTTCAGGCAAGTGAACAACCAGATGCACTGCCCAGACTCCTGTCCACTTCAGGGGATAAGCTGTTGCCCTTTATTATGGAGCCTCACACATGACTGGCTCAGGACTCAGAGGAGCTGATGTAGATTTGGCCATTCTGGAGAAGCTGCCTACCTACCAGCTGCTGCCCCAGCACCAACAGGAGAGCCAGCAGAGCAGTCATAATGCGTGAGGCAAAAGCACTTGGCACAACACTGACCTTCAGAGTATAAAACAGGATTTTTCCACTTCTGCTTTCCAAATCTCACAGAAATTTCTCTTGTGGGAAAAACTTACCTGTAAACATTCAGTGAAGATAATTGTGGGAAATAAAGTTCAGTTTAACAAATTGATGAGCAAAAGTCAGTCACAGAGGGCAATAATTTTATGGAATATAGAAGACACTTGGAAAATGTGAATAAATTGAGAGCTTTGGTAAGGAAAGTACTTGTCAATTGTCCTTTTTGTTCAAGAGCCTGGGTGAATGGCTGTCTCACCAACTGAAAGTGATAATAAAGATGATAGGAATCCCTGACTTATCTCTAACAAGTAAGTTTCCATTACAACTTAAAAATGCAATTCTTCTCATTGAAATCAGAAAATAATTCAATTGCAGCATCCTCATCATCTTCTCTGTTATAAAAGTATGACCCCTTCTGAGTTTTTGAAGGGTACCAGTGTTCATGTGACTAATTAATTTTCAATGTCTTGGTCAAATCAATGCCTAAGAAGCCCACTCATTGTGGTAAGAGGGTAGCTGAGAAATCTATTTGCTTATAATAGATTCCTTTTGAAACTTTTATGTCCCTGAGCATTCAGACTTATTTTTCACACAGAGTATCAAGTATATTCATTTGCTATTCTGTGTAACAATATTGCACCAAACTTAGAGGTTTAATGCAATAAAATGCATTATTTCACAGTTTATGTGGGACAATAATCTTGCCATGGACTAATTTGTCCCCCTGCTGAGGATTTCACAAGTTTACAGTTCGGGTTGCAATGTAAACTGAGGCTCCACTGAGAAAGAATCAACTATGAAGGTCACTGAAGTTGCAGATTTCAGCACCTTTCAGTTGTAGAATTGAGAGATTCAACCCCTACTTCCTGTTGGTCAGAGGCCGCCCTCAGCTCCTAGAGGCTTTATTTGCCATATGGGGTTCTCCTAAATAATTTGCTTACTCAAAACCAACAGAAGTGAGAGAGCAAGACACTTCAGCAATATGGACATTAAACTTGCATATAACATAATGAATCTCAGACCTATAATTCTGCACATCCTGTTGCTTTTGCCATTCTGTTAGAAGGTGGCAAAAGTTCATTAGAAAAGACCCTGATGCTGGAGAAGATAGAAGCCAGGAGGAGAAGCACATTAGTTTGAGCAAGCTCCAGGAGTTGGTGATGGACAGGGAAGCCTGGTGTGCTGCTGAGCATGGGGTTACAAACAGTCAGACACGACTGAGCAACTGGAAAACAGCAAACTGGTTAGACATACGTCACAGGTTTTTACCTAACTCAAGGAGTAGAGATCATAGAAGGGCATGAACAGAGGAGTCAGTGATCACAAGACCACTTTCAGAGTCCATCCTTCACACCGAAGTACTTCCATAATTTCAACGTCAATGACTCTAGACCCCTATGAGCCAATTTTTATTAGCCAACCTAGAAGACTGCTAACAAAACTGCTAGGTGCTTCCAAACCAAAATATTAAATCTTTAATCCTATGTTAGCATCATAGAGGGTATCCATCTACATTTCTACTCAGGTGCAGACATGTATACAGGGGTTTGTTGACATTTGTCTTTATAAAAATATATGGGACCTTAAAATACATAGATAAATCAACGTATATATATATATATATATATATATAGAGAGAGAGAGAGAGAGAGAGATATCTGTATCTATATATATGTACATCTGTATATATATATACATGTGCATAAATTACACACTTTAAAAAAATCCCTAATCCTGAAGAATCCTTTCCAAATTGGTAAATTTAACCCAATAAAGCATTATATTTGATATCTATGAGTATATGCCATTAGGCTCTACTATCATATGTACGTACATACTGTAGAGTTTTCATCTTGTTGTTACTCAATGTCCTATAATGTTATCTGCATAAACATACAAACACATGAGGCTGCATAAAAGCATGTGAAACTATTTGATACCCAGAATACCCTCCCCTGGAGCAAGCCAGAGAGTTCCCTGAAGGACAGTGAGTTGGATTTTGAAGAAATTTATTATCAGCTTAGAAACGCTGGACTGGAAGAAACACAAGCTGGAATCAAGATTGCTGGGAGAAATATCAATAACCTCAGATAAGCAGATGACACCACCCTTATGGCAGAAAGTGAAGAGGAACTCAAAAGCCTCTTGATGAAAGTGAAAGTGGAGAGTGAAAAAGTTGGCTTAAAGCTCAACATTCAGAAAACGAAGATCATGGCATCCAGTCCCATCATTTCATGGCAAATAGATGGGGAAACAGTTTCAGACTTTATTTTTTTGGGCTCCAAAATCACTACAGATGGTGACTGCAGCCATGAAATTAAGAGATGCTTACTCCTTGGAAGGAAAGTTATGACCAACCTAGATAGCATATTCAAAAGCAGAGACATTACTTTGCCAACAAAGGTTCATCTAGTCAAGGCTATGGTTTTTCCTGTGGTCATGTATGGATGTGAGAGTTGGACTGTGAAGAAGGCTGAGTGCCGAAGAATTGATGCTTTTGAACTGTGGTGTTGGAGAAGATTCTTGAGAGTCCCTTGGACTGCAAGGAGATCCAACCAGTCCATTCTGAAGGAGATCAGCCCTGGGATTTCTTTGGAAGGACTGATGCTAAAGCTGAAACTCCAGTACTTTGGCCACCTCATGCGAAGAGTTGACTCATTGGAAAAGACTCTGATGCTGGGAGGGATTGGGGGCAAGAGGAGAAGGGGACGACAGAGGATGAGATATCTGGATGGCATCACTGACTCGATGGACGTGAGTCTGAGCAAACTCTGGGAGTTGGTGATGGACAAGGAGGCCTGGCATGCTGCGATTCATGGGGTCGCAAAGAGTCAGACACGACTGAGCGACTGATCTGATCTGATCTGTGAAGGTATCTGTTTTAACTTTAACCATTGAGAGGTTTTTATTTATGAGTTTCAAATAATTAATACATTTGTTTGTTTTTAATTAATATCAGAGAAACATGGAACTAAAATGATATATAGAGGATGGTTTCCTCTTTCAATAGGGGGACAGTAAAATTTGATTGAAATTTCTTAATCATATTGTTGATTGACATGTGTCAATCACATTCCTCCAATCTGAGAGTTCCATTTTTCCCCTCCATGACTGTGGTCATGTCACCTGGCAAGGCTGGAATCTAATTTTGGAATTCTCGAAATCAGATTTTAGGCTTCATCATCAGTCACTTACTTGGTTTTTAATAAAAGCAATAGGAATGCTCTTTCAAAATGCCTCAAAATATAGGCTTTCTGAATTCCCTTTCAGCCTTTGACATGTATATTTTAGTATTCCATTTTTCCTTTTATTTCTAAGATCATTGCAGGAAGCCAGCTGAAACCAGCTTTTCTAATGTCCATTTTACTCAGATAATTAGGTGCCAGTTCTATTTTGTCCATCAATGTCCTGACTTCCATCTGCATTTTATCCTGTAACACCAAAAGAGCAAGTTTGAGAAATTCTACTAAATCACACAAATAACTAGTGTTTCACTCACAGCCAGCAAGGAGGTTTTCTATGTGAACCCCAAATGTGTAAATCCCATTTTAAGTTTATGTTTCTTAAAGACAATCCTGGTATCAATTATTGTATTGCCATGTCCCAGGTGGCATAGTGTTAAAGAATCCACCTACCAATACAGGAGATGCAATTTGATCCCTGGGTCAAGAAAATCCCTTGGAGGAGGAAATAACAACCCAGTCCCATATTCTTGTCAGAAAAATTCCATGGTCAGAGGTGCCTGGTGGGCTACAGTCCATGGGGTTGCAAAGAGTCAGAGATGACTGAGCAAGCATGCACACATGCATGGACTTTTCAGAAAAGAAACACACACTCAAATGCAAAATTTGCAGAGAGTTTAAGAAAGAAGCAACTTGCAAAGCTGTGAAGGAAGCTTAAGATAAAAACAGTAAAAATATTTGAAATGCCAGTGTTAATATCAAAGAGCCATTACCATCTTGTCTGGGCCACCTGGATGGGTCAATTTGGGGATGCCCAAACAGCTGGTAAAACATCCTTCCTGGGTGTGTCCACGGGAGTATTTATGAAAGAGATTGGCATTTGTGTAAAGCTCACCGTCACCCATACATGCAGGCATCATCCAACTGGTTGAGGGCTGAATAGAACAAAAATGTGGAGGAATGGCCAATTTCCTCCCTGCTTGAGCTGAGATGTCTATCTTTGGCTCTCAGACGTCAGTGTTCCTGGTTCAAAAGCCTTGGGACTTACACGATAGCTACCTTGGTTTTTAGACCTTTAAACTTGGGCTAATTACAGCCCTGGCTTCTCCAGTTCTCCAGTTTGCAAATGGAAGCTAATGAGATTAATTAGTCTCCAAACTGTGTGAGCCAATTCTTACAATATATTTTACACAGCTAGAAAACTAATATATATCCAGGTATATATCTCTATCTACTTAGTTCTATCTATCTATCTACATTTCTATCTCCTTCTACTCCTGTTTCTCTCAGAATCCTGATTGATTAATGCACAGCCCGAGGCCTAAAGCAGTAGTTCTCAAAAGGGGAAGATTTTACCACCAGGAGACCTGTGGTATCTGGATATATATTTGATTGTTCAACTTTGATATTGCTGTGGTATTTAATGTGAGGAGGCCAGATAATCTCCTTAAAAAGCCAGGAATTATCTGTCTCAAAATGTCAATAATCCCAAGTTTGAGATACTTTAGCCTGAAGAGTTAAAGGCAGGAAAACTAGGAAAGTTGGAGAAAGTAATTGCAGAAAGAGATGCCTTTATCAGGCATCTCAGCAGAGCCAGGGAGTAATAACCTGGTGTAACTACTGTTATTTTCTGACCTACGCTTCCAATGGCTTGGATTTTTTAATCCAATACACTGGATGACAAAAAAAGATGTATTGACACTGACTATAGAATTCCAGTCTGTTATGGTGCAGAGATGAAAGAAGTAAGGCTAAGGATGAATTTGGAGTGGTAAATGAAAGAGATCTACTAGATTTATATGACTTGAGACTATATTTGACTATCTAGGAAAGGACACTGAATAGAAGAAAAAAAATCTAGAAAATACATTGAAAAACAACATATAAATGATATGGAGAAGAAAAGAACTCTCAGTTCAGTTCAATCACTCAGTCATGGCTGACTCTTTGTGATGCCATGGACTACGGCACACCAGGCTTCCCTGTCTATCACCATCTCCCAGAGCTTGTTCAAAATCATGTCCACAGAGTTGGTGATGCTATCCAACCATCTCATCCTCTGTCATCCCCTACTTCTTCTGCCTTCAGTCTTTCCCAGCATCAGGGTTTTTTCCAATGAGTCAGTTCTTCGCATCAGGTGGCCAAAGTATTGGAGCTTCAGCTTCAGAATCAATCCTTCCAATGAATGTTCAGGACTGATTTCCTTTAGAATTGACTAGCTTGATCTTGCAATCCAAGAGACTTTCAAGAGTTTTCTCCAATAACACAGTTCGAGAGCATCAATTCTTTGGGGCTCAGCTTTCTATATGGTCCAACTCTCATATTCATACATGACTACTGGAAAAACCATAGCTTTGACTAGATGGACCTTTGTTGGCAAAGTAATGTCTCTGCTTTTGAATATGCTGTCTAGGTTGGTTGTAGTTTTCTTCCAAGGAGCAAGCATCTTTTAATTTCATGGCTGCAGTCACCATCTGCAGTGATTTTGGAGCCCAGGAAAATAAAGTTTGTCACTGTTTCCATTGTTCCCCAATCTATTTGTCATGAAGTGATAGGACTGGAAATAGATGTTTTTCTGGAATTCTCTTGTTTTTTAAATGATCCCGGGGATGTTGGCAATTTGGTCTCTGGTTCCTATGCCTTTCCTAAAACCAGTTTGAACAACTGGAAGTTTACAGTTCATGTATTGCTGAAGCCTGGCTTGGAGAATTTTGAGAATTACTTTACTAGCGTGTGAGATGAGTGAAATTGTGCAGTAGTTTGAGCATTCTTTGACATTGCCTTTCTTTGGGATTGGAATGAAAACTGACCTTTTCCAGTCCTGTGGCCACTGCTGAGTTTTCCAAATTTGCTGGCATACTGAGTGCAGCACTTTCACAGCATCATCTTTAAGGATTTGAAAGAGCTTCACTGGAATTCCATCACCTCCACTAGCTTTGTTCGTAGTGATGCTTCCTAAGGCTCACTTGACTTCACATTCCAGGATCTCTGGCTCTAGGTCAGTGATCACACCATCATGATTATCTTGGTCGTGAAGATATTTTTTGTGCAGTTCTTCTGTGTATTCTTGCCATCTCTTCTTAATATCTTCTGCTTCTGTTGGTCCATACCATTTCTGTCCTTTATCGAGCTCATCTTTGCATGAAATGTTCCCTTGGTATCTCTAATTTTCTTGAAGAGATCTCTGGCCTTTCCCATTCTGTTGTTTTCCTCTATTTCTTTGCATTGATCGCTGAGGAAGGCTTTATCTCTTCTTGCTATTTTTTGGAACTCTGCATTCAGATGCTTATATCTTTCCTTTTCTCCTTTGCTTTTCGCTTCTCTTCTTTTAACAGCTATTTGTAAGGCCTCCCCAGACAGGTCAGGAAGCAACAGTTAGAACTGGACATGGAACAACAGACTGGTTCCAAATAGGAAAAGGAGTATGTTAAGGCTGTATATTGTCATCTGCTTATTTAACTTATATGCAGACTGCATCATGAGAAATGCTGGGCTGGAAGAAGCACAAGCTGGAATCAAGATTGCCGGGAGAAATATCAATAACCTCAGATATGCAGATGACACCACTCTTATGGCAGAAAGTGAAGAGGAACTAAAAAGCTTCTTGATGAAAGTGAAAGAGGAGAGTGAAAAAGTTGGCTTAAAACTCAACATTCAGAAAACGAAGATCGTGGCATCTGGTCCCGTCACTTCATGGGAAATAGATGGGGAAACAGTGGAAACAGTGTCAGACTTTATTTTTTTGGGCTCCCAAATCACTGCAGATGGTGACTGCAGCCATGAAATTAAAAGATGCTTACTCCTTGGAAGAAAAGTTATGACCCACCTAGACAGCATATTGAAAAGCAGAGACATTACTTTGCCGACAAAGGTTTGTCTAGTCAAGGCTATGGTTGTTCCAGTGGTCATGTATGGATGTGAGAGTTGGACTGTGAAGAAAGCTGAGTGCTGAAGAATTGATGCTTTTGAACTGTGGTGTTGGAGAAGACTCTTGAGAGTCCCTTGGACTGCAAGGAGATCCAACCAGTCCATTCTGAAGGAGATCAGCCCTGGGATTTCTTTGGAAGGAATGATGCTAAAGCTGAAACTCCAGCACTTTGGCCACCTCATGCGAAGAGTTGACTCATTGGAAAAGACTCTGATGCTGGGAGAGATTGGGGGCAGGAGGAGAAGGGTTTAACAGAGGATGAGATGGCTGGATGGCATCACTGACTCGATGGACGTGAGTCTAAGTGAACTCTGGGAGTTGGTGATGGACAGGAAAGCCTGGTGTGCCTAGATTCATGGGGTCGCAAAAAGTCAGACACGGCTGAGCGACTGAACTGAACTGATGGGACTGGATGCCATGATTTTAGTTTTTTGAATGCTGACTTTTAAGCCAGCTTTTTCACTCTTCTCTTTCACTTTCATCAAGAGGCTTTTTAATTCCTCTTTACTTTCTCCCATATGATATTTGCATCTGTGGTTACTGATATTTCTCCCAGCAATCTTGATTCCAGTTTGTGTTTCATCCAGTCCAGCACTGAATATGTTATAAATATATGAAGAAAGAAAAGATGTGTTTGCAAAACAAATGTTATTTCTATATGCACACCTTGAGAGTAATAAAGCAAGTATCAAAAAAAAAAAATTTTAAGGATCTTTAGATCACTTTAAAAAAATGTAGTGACAACAACAAATATATTTTCAATATCCCTGAGAAAAGAAAGGCACTGTTTCAAAATAAACTTTATTAACATTTTAGTAGTATTGATTTTGTGTTTGGTGTACACATTTTGCATTTGTTTATATTGAGTAATTTTTGTGAAATGTCTCATTTATATGTATGTACACAATTTACTTGCAAATATGAAATGAGGAATAACAAACATCTGAACTTTGTACTCAGGGGAAATAACATCTATTTAAAAGAAAAATAAAAATAACAGTTTCACAAATGTTTCAAGGACTTCAGATTGTTTTACAGTATTTTGCAGAGTCGACAGATAAAATGCATGTGTATGAATGTGGAGTATTATTTATATGTTCTTAATGTCATAGAAAAAGAAAGAAAGATAGGGAGGGAGGAAGACAGCGACATAGAGGGTATTCTTATACTGAAGGAAAATCATTATATTTGTTTGCAGATTATAGTTTGCTATCAATAAAGTTATGATAATTGGGAAGCACTGAGACATAAAGAGTCTTGACATTTCTAAAAATAACCAGTTACTATAAATTATTTATTTAACTAGGGCCCCAAATGTGTGTAGAAATTTTTAATGATTTTAATTCACCAAGGGAACATTCTTTTTATAATTTTGATTACGCTGAGAATTTCAGCTCCCTATATCAAATATACCCTTGCATTCTTTCCAAGAAATTCTTGCTCAGAAGGATTCAACTACAAACCAGTAATAACTTCATTGCTTACTTTGGGAACTTCCTAAAAGTCAATTTATCTAACTGTTCAAATAACCCATTTTCAGAGCAAGTAGTTGGTGGTGTGGACAAACAAACTACTGCTGGAAAGAACAGGTCACTTACCTGGGCAAACTATTGGCTTCCAAAAAGCAATTTGTTTAAACAAGAGTCACGTTTAAGTCCCCTACAGCATGATGTCCGTTAGCCCTAAACTGTTAGTAATGTAAAACAAAGTTGCCTGCCATTCCAGTCTACAAGGATCAAGCTTTTAGCCATTGCAGTTGCCCATGGACAGTGCACCCTGAGGGAATTCAGGTTGGAAACAAAACAAAATAAAGCAGTAACCACACTGTGTTTTGCAAAAACTGGCCCCTGGAGGGTTAAGAAGTATATCGGAAGAGAAAAATTCACCTGACCTTAGATGCATCCTCACATACATAGCTAGAAAAGCACAAAAATCATTAAATTGAAGTGTTGCGATTAGCAGCAATTTTTTGATGTTCAATTACATTTTATTTTCCCCAGGGCGGGTGGAAAATTCATATGTATCCCAACTCTTCTCTTACCTTTTAGGAGCACTTCCTAAGGGTTTTCTGAGAGCCTATAACTTCTAGGCTATAGTCCTCAATAAGGTCCCTGAATAAAATTTAACTCAAAACTTTTGTGTTGTGTGTTTTTATTTCATTCAGCAGTTGCAAAGTCTTTCATCATAATCACATTCTGGTATTAAAATAACATGACTATAATCACCCATACATAGAACCTGAACCCTGTAATGTGTATTGCTGATATTCCCCTCAGACTCACCATAACACTCTGTCAGGTTGATGGTCTTTGTATAGCAGGAGGTAAACTCAGATTTTTCTGATTAACATGGAGTTTTGCCATCTGTTAAGGAATCAATAGTTAAGAAAGTCAGGGTGGTATTTGTACAGTAATATAGTATGGACAGAGGAACAGGACAGGCTGCAATCCATGAAATTGCAAAGAGTCAGACAAGACTGTGAGACTAACATTCACTTTTTTCACTTCATAATATTTAAGTCTCTGGTGGCTCAGATGGCAATGCAGGAAACCCTAGATCAATCCCTGGGCCAGGAAGATCCTCTGGAGGAGGAAATGGCAACCCACTCCAATATTCTTGCCTGGGAAATCCCATGAACAGGGAGGAGCCTGGTGGGCTACATCATGGAGATGCAAAGAGTCGCACATGACTGAGTGACTCACACTTTCACTTTTATAGTATTTATACATATTTGTCTCTATGGTCTTTACTATTATTTGCTGTGGAGGATCAATGTTCTTGAAATACACTATCAAATTATCAGTCATTCATCACTGAATTATCCATTTCTAATATAAAAACTAGGAATCAAATCCCCTTACTTATAATACATTTCAAAATTGTGACATTTACTCATGCAGTTGCCTTATGTTCAGGAAAAAATTTATCTAAGTTTAAGCACAATTACAATTAGGACTAGAAAACTATTACCAAAAAGTCAAATGAAAGATTATCCCATTTTACATTATGAAGGAAACTTTAAGCTCCCTCTATAGTGTGGGGAAACTCTACCTCATGCTTAGATTTTGGGAAACTCATGGCAGTTGAGAAATTGTATAGCAAACAAAAATAAAAAACTGTGAATACATAGAAATTGAAGGCATCTTTATGAAAAAGCATTTTAGGGAAGAAATTTAGTATGTGTAAATGACGTTGTGTAATGCTTGAGCTTACTAATTTGAACTTAAAACATGAGTTAACAAAGTCAGAATATAGAATACTCCACTACATCTGAACATGACCACCTTAAAGTTCCTTTTAGCATAACTAAGAGGAATGTGAATTTCAAACAGATTTCTTCCTGACAATCAGCCTGACCTCCTTTCCTTAGAGCACTTACTTCAAAACACTTTCAGTTGTAAATTTTTGTTGTCTTTTTGAAAAGTGAATCTCCTTCCTGCCCCACATGGTTTTAAAACCCTTGTCTTCCTCAGTGGCCTGGAAGTCATTCCTTTAATATGTAATCTTCTAGTCTCTGTGGTAGGGTAAGACCCTAGTATCTATAAACCACAATTGCACATAAGGATGGCTTGTCATAGACGAAAACATTTGTAAACTCAGGAATAATTGACAAGTCAGTGATTTTATTTTGTCTAGTTGATAAAACTCTGCAAGTGGAAATTTTCTAAAACAAATGCAACCCGTAGAAAATCAAGAAACGATTCTTTGAATGATAAACATTCAAAGAAATCCAAACTAAAATTCACAATATTCTAAAATTAATAAATAATCAAAAATTAAGATTACTCATTAATCACAGCATCCCCAGGAGACAGTAGATGAAGGAATTGGATTCTATAACATTTCATATCATGTGTGCATATTCAGTCACTCAGTCCTGTCCACCTCTTTGCCACCCCATGGACTGTAGCCTGGCAGGTTCCTCTGTCAATGGATTTTCCAGGCAAGAATTCTGGAACAGGTTGCTATTTCCTCCTCCAGGGGATCTTCCTGACCCAGGGAACAAACCCAAGTCTCTGGCATTGGCAGGAGTATGCTTTACTTCTGCCACCTGGGAAGCCACAACATTTCACATAAATTCACCATAAGTACATTTCCCTCTTTCCAAATTTCCCCTGGAAGTTCTATTTTATTTTTCTTAAAACTGTCCTAATTCTCCCCTTCCTGCTAACTCCAGTACCCTCATCTCAGTTCATTGGGAACAATTACTTATAACATGAGTGCTTTGTTATGTAACTTTAAAAATGTGTCACCGTGCCTTTCCTTTATTTTACTGATGAGACCAACAAGGCGCAAGAGTTAAAGACAATATCCATCTAGGAAGACTTTAGACTCACAACACTGTGAATAATTGTTCTCAATAGTTATTACTATGTCAGATGAATAATTTCTCCTTATTTAATATGCACTGAAAACTTTCTTATGAATAATATTATTCACATTTATGGTACTAAAGTCAGTTAATGGATTACAGTATTAACACCTCTTTATTTGACAGTATAGTGAAAATAAAAGGACACCAAAGTTAGGGAGCAATTCTGGCTGTAAGGAAGAAAAATTGATAATTAAAAAGACTGAGGGAATAAATATGGATAAGGCTCTGTGTTGTTTATCTTAATAAGTTTAGACTTTCACTTACCATAATGTTCCTAAGCTTCTAGTGTCTCATGACCACAAATCTTTCTTCATTGCAAAGCATCTTCTGAACTCCTGACAGTGATATTTCTAAGCAACACTCTAATACCATGGTTTTTCTTTATAAAACAAGTTATGATGATCAATATGATAGATGCTTTAAAATTTACATTTTACAGAGTATTTATTAGATAACTAAAGTATTTAGTTAGATAACTAAAAAAGGCAAGAAAACAATAGTATGTTTAATATGATGACATTTTGAGTTGTAAGAAATGCATGTAAAAATACAAAAAAAAATCATAGCAGTTTCTTTGCTTAGCATATTTTGAGTGATATTATGTTTCTCTTTATTCTCAAAAGTGCTTTCAAAATTTTTTATAGTGATCATGTCTATGACCAAAAATTTCCTTTTCAGAGACAGTCAAATCTCAGTACACACTATTAAAATGAAGCAATACTAAAGCAAATCAACCAACAAACCAAACAGAAATTTTGGTGACAACGAGAAAACAACTATGAAAACATCAGTGCTTTAAAAAGCTGGTTAGAATTTCTTGTATTCATACAGAGTGTGTACTTCTAAACTACAGGTTTTAAAACTCAAGCATGGCAATGGATATAAATGGAGTCATATCAAAAATAGTTATATGTGTGTATGTTGTGGAGATAAATAAAGACAACCAATATGAGAAAAAAATAAGCTGCATATTCAGAATTTACTGTGGAAGGTCACAGTCATAGTCACTGTCATTTGTATTTGGCAAGAAGTCAAAGATGGACAGGAAGTGAAATAGCTTTACATAGAAAAAAATCAAAGAAGAAATAACTTTGAATATGATCTGATTGGAGGTTGCTGGCCTGGGAAAGACAGAGGCAGGCTAATTATAAGAGGATCATCTTGTGTGATTAGTTTGATGAGCTTATTTGAATTTTCCTGTTTGGGTCTGAGTTGGACCCAGGGGCAAAAATTAAGGAAGCTGGCATCACTGACTAAGTCCTCACCATTTCAGTCATTTCCTGCAGAGGCAGTGGGTCATAGCTCTATAGTCATAAGTCACCTGCCATTGTCTGTTTGTGTATTCAGTCTTTCAGACTCTTCTGTTTATTCACTGTCTCATGAGATGTTTCTTGAGATCCAGATCTTTGCTACTTGCTGCTGCTGCTGCTGCTAAGTCACTTCAGTCATGTTCAACTCTGTGCGACCCCGTAGACGGCAGCCCGCCAGGCTCCCCCATCCCTGGGATTCTCCAGGCAAGAACACTGGAGTGGGTTGCCATTTCCTTCTCCAATGCATGAAAATAAAAAGTGAAAGTGAAGTCGTTCAGTCGTGTCTGACTCTTAGCGACGTCATGGACTGCAGCCTACCAGGCTCCTCCATCCATGGGATTTTCCAGGCATTAGTACTGGAGTGGGTTGCCATTGTCTTCTCCCTTTGCTACTTGGGAACTGTTCAATTGTCTTCATAGTCAACTATGTTACAGATCTTGTTTTTGTTATTGTGACATCATGACAATCATCTGATGAAACAGTGGATGAAAGAGGCACAGAGGCATTTAAAATTTTGGATTGAATTAAACAGATAAATATCATAATCACTAAGACAAAAACAAGAACAACTAAATCCCTATAGGATGCCTTAGAATCAGGAACATTTTCCTAATATAGGTGTACAGAATAAATCCCATAGTCCACAGTCCATGAAGATCACACTTAGAGAACCAATTATCATTGTCTTTAAGGTAATATACAGTTTGTTCCACCTTGGCTGTTTCATTGATCCAAATATGGAAGGAAGTATGAACAATGACAGAGACACCATGACTAGCCAACAAGAAATACACAGCATTGGGATGGTCATTTACTACTCATGCCAATGAATTGATACTGAATTGTATTCCTCCTATGGCAGAAGTGGTATTGTTAATAAATTCATCTAGAGTTAGTGATAAGTTTCTCACAGTCTTTTCTACTTATTGAGTGGTGAAACACCACTCTGATTGTTACCAGTAATTCCCCTGGTGGAGTGCATGAATAAGGGTGGCTTCATTTGGGGCTTGGAGAAGGCATTGGCGACCCACTCCAGTACTCTTGCCTGGAAACTCCCATGGACAGAGGAGCCTGGTGGGCTGCAGTCCATGGGGTCACTGAGAGTCGGACACGACTGAGCAACTTCACTTTCACTTTTCACTTTCATGCATTGGAGAAGGAAATGGCAGCCCACTCTAGTACTCTTGCCTGGAGAATCCCAGGGATGGGGAAGCCTGGTGGGCTGCGGTCTATGTGGGGTCACACAGAGTCGGACACGACTGATGTGACTTAGCAGCAGCAGCATTTGGGGCTTATGTCAAAATAGATTTTCTAGCTTTTGTGATTTATAAAAGTTCTCTACTGTGTAAAGAGAAGTCTTTAAATAATACCCACAGAGTGCACAGTGTATCTGTCTGAGGCAAACAGGATCACACATCCTGACCACAAAGAAAATAGTGGTGGTAGAGGTAAATGGAAGTTCAGGAGGGAAAGGAGTTGTTTACGACACAAGGTTGGAATCAAGGCCTTGAATTAAGTATTTCATATTTGAAACAATATTAGTATTTTTCACATTGCAAATGTTTGACCCATGATTCTATGAAGGTTGTTGAATTCAAATGTAGAATTATTTAGGGTTTGATTAATAGATTGTAATGATTGGTTCTTTCTCAGATAGAGAAGAAAAACTTTTTTTTTTTTTTTTTTTTTTTTTTGAGGTGATTTGCCCATGTAAGTCAAAATGGGAACTTCTTTGCTTATAATTCTCTATGGGCTCATTTGATGAATTAGATTTATCCAGAGGTTTTTATCACAGGATCTAGTGATGGATGGCTTATCTAGCTGTCAGTAAAATTAAAGCAGTGAATGCTGTTTGGATTAATCTAAGAATGTGGTAGAACGAGAATGCTCTGTAATAATTACAAGAAGGAACAAAAAGGGTCATTCTATATGGACAAAAACAAGGGGTCTGTAGAAAATGAGAAGAATTATTATAACATGTAGATAAAACAGCAAAACAAGTATTGGGCTGGGGTCATGGTCCTTTGTCTTGGACAGAAGCTGTCTACTTGAGGCCATTCATTTGTTGGAGAGATCTTAAGTCAGTTGTCTGCTTCTGTGTATTGGCTGCTTCTAGAGGAACTCAGTGGAGAAGGCAATGGCACCCCACTCCAGTACTCTTGCCTGGAAAATCCATGGACAGAGGAGCCTGGTAGGCTGCAGTCCATGGGGTTGCTAAGAGTCAGAAACGACTGAGTGACTTCACTTTCACTTTTTACTTTCATGCTTTGGAGAAGGAAATGGCAACCCACTCCAGTGTTCTTGCCTGGAGAATCCCAGGGACAGGGAAGCCTGGTGGGCTGCCGTCTATGGGGTCGCACAGAGTTGGACATGACTGGAGCGACTTAGCAGCAGCAGCAGCAGAGGAACTCAGAATTCTCAGCCTGGAATTCTCAATTGGATGACCTTTTGGTTGTGTGTAATTCTAAATTGCTTCTTTAGTTTCAAAACATGAACCCAGGGACTGACTTCCTGAAATCATAGTGATGTATTAGTTATCAGACTTAATAAAGTCCCTTACAGTGAATTTCAAGAGCAGATTTTTAAAACTGTCATTTTAAGAGGCAAAATCTTGCTGTTTAGAAATCTATTTTGAGAAGGCTATATTCTGTTGATGGTTAGTCTGAGGTCTTGCAATATTTTGCCACATCTCATGAGTGCAGGGTCTAGTATTGGAGATGAAACCTGTAAACACATGGATCTTCTACTTATCAGAAGTTCATCTGGGGACAAGTAATGTTCCCCTGAGGGGACAGATCATCTGGCCACAAGTTCTAGTTTAAAATAGAACATTTCAGTAATTTTAATTTTAGGATGATGTTTTTTCTTTCATTTTTTTTCAAAAGATTGTAGGTGGCAAGAGCAGTGTAGTCTTTAAGTGGTGAAGGCTTACAGAATTTTTTATAATGGTTCCTAGCCATTTCCTCCTTTCGTAATTTTTCCAGCATGTGTTGTTGACAAATGACACATGACCCTAAAATTGCATTTGCTAGAGCTTTTCAACTAGCTAAAGACTATAGAGCAGTCATATAGAAAGTGTTATAGACTGAAATATGCCCCTCCTTCCTATGTTGAAATCCTAACCTTCAGTGCGACTGTACCAGGCAACAGGGTTCCTTAGGAGTTAACTAAGGTTATAAGAGTGGAGCCCGAAGCTATAGGACCGATGTCCTTGTAAGAAGAGGAAGAGACACCAGGGAATCCAGCACAGGAAGGAAAGATCCTAAGAGGACTTTGCAGATTTCTCATTTATTTATTTGGCTATATTTGGTCTTAGTTGTGACATGCAGGATTTTTGCTGTGTAATGTGGGGTCTTTGGTTGCAGCACACAGACTGTCCAGTTGTGGTGCACTGGCTCAGCAGTTGTGGTGCCAGGGTTTAGTTGCTCTGCAGCATCTGGGATCTTAAGCGCCCTGACCATGGATTGAACCTGCGTCCCCTGCATTGCAAAGCAGTTTCTTAACCACAGGACCACCAGAGAAGTCCCTTCAGATGTCTTTGTATAGTTTCTCTGCCAACGTTGATTTAAGATAATTTGATCAATTTGTATATACTGTATTAAGGAGTGTTGTGAAGAAATTTATATAACATACTTTTGAAATCTATTGGTGCCACCAAGCAGCCGTCTTTAGAAGTGCCAGAGTTTATCTGTGCTAAGTGTTCAATGGGATCTTTTCCATTCTTCCATTCTCAAATTCAAGGGATAAGTGTTGATATATTTTAATGATATCTTTGAATACATTCAGAGGCTATTTTTCCTTTTATGGTTTTCATAGAATCGTAATTTTGGTTTAAGCTACTAGTTTGGCATAATTATCTGCTAGAACATTTTTTGAGGGGCCTGGGTCTCAGTATGTATAATCACTTTCTATTGGTATTATGTCTAGAACTGCTTCTGAAAGTTTCTTAGCTTGTCTAGCTTTGATGGGAGTTCCTGCAAAAATGAGAAACCCCCTGTGTTTCCAAAGTATTCCAAAGTTCTGTAATACTCTGAAAGCAAATCTGGTATCTATATACATTGGTCTTCTAGAACTGCCAAAATAAAATTCCATGCACTGGGTGATTTAAGCCACAGAAATTTATTTTCCCATAGGTCTAGAGGCTGGGCATCCATTCACGGTGTCAGCACAGCTGGTTTCTCCTGAGGCTTTTGTCTGTGGCTTGTAGATGGCTGTATTCCTGCTGAGTCCTCTTAGGATCTTTCCTTCCTGTGCTGGATTCTCGGTGTCTCTTCCTCTTCTTACAAGGACATCGGTCCTATAGCTTAGAGCTCCACTTTTATAACCTTAGTTAACCCCTAAGGAACCCTGTTGCCTGGTACAGTCACACTGAAGGTTAGGATTTCAATGTAGGAAGGAGGGGCATATTTCGGTCTATAACACTTTCTATATGAGTGCTCTATAGTCTTTAGCTAGTTGAAAAGCTCTAGCAAATGCAATAAATTCTTCCATCTGGGCTGACTTTACCTCAGGTAGAGGGCTGTATTCCAAGGAGAATGTGAATGAGCCTGTTTGTTTTGAGGTAGCATGTATCAATAAATAACTCTTGGTCAGGTTTCTCATGAGAGCCTCTAATAAAACTGAGTGCAGTGAAGAAAAATCCCTGAGATCAGAGATTCATAACCCGCACCCCCCCTACCTCTACTGGGGGGAATAGTTCCAAGATTCACGTGCTATGGTGATGGATGGTAATAAGGGGGAGACACTAATGATCTAGTAAGAGGTTAATTAGCTGGCTGAAAATTGTTAAAGGTTCTCAGTCAGCAGAAATGTCTTTACTGAATGAGGAATCCTGAGGTTAACCAGGGAACCCAGAAAAGTTCAGCAGAAATATCAACAGTTTCTGCAGCAGCACTCACTGTCCAAAGATGAGGGAATTAAGCTTTTGTACCCAGGTGAGCCTGAGGATATATTAAGTGAAGGGTATTTGAAGGTATATCTGAAATTGAGTTAAAATTCCAATTCTTGGCCAGACTCCTCATGCACAAATACACAAAATAAATTTTTGTCATGTGGGCAAACTACAATAAATGGGTATTTAACACTTTTGTCTGGATTATAAAAGCCCTATTCCTGTTGGGCCTCCTAGAGGGAGAGGGTTTCTTCCTGAGGACTAGTCAATTCATACAATAGTGTTGACATCTCAGAAAAACTTGGCACCTATCGTCTGTAATATTCAGTTAAACAGAGAAATATTATTAATGGGTGGTTTGTGAGGGATCTGTGATAAATTTGGATGGGCTTCAGTATGTCAGAAAAGTGTTTTCCTCTTCTTGGATAAGGCACACACTAAATAACGATCTGTCCTGGTAAAATGTAATTTGTCTTTTGGGATGCATGTCATTTTTTTTCTAAGGCTGAGAGCAAATAAACAAAATCCTTTTTATGGGTTCCCTTGTTCTTTTAACAAAGTAGGAGATGGTGTACATGCTATACCAGAACCAAATCCCCCCAAAATTTATATTTTTAATTTTTCATATGGGACCTAGGGAAAATTAAAGGGTATTTCAGTGGGCTGCTGCTGCTGCTGCTAAGTCACTTCAGTCGTGTCCGACTCTGTGTGACCCCATAGACGTCAGCCAACCAGGCTCTCCTGCCCCTGGGATTCTCCAGGCAAGAACACTGGAGTGGGTTGCCATTTCCTTCTCCAATGCATGAAAGTGAAAAAGTGAAAGTGAAGTCGCTCAGTCGTGTCTGACTCTTAGCGACCCCATGGACTGCAGCCCACCAGGCTCCTCCATCCATGGGATTTTCCAGGCAAGAGTGCTGGAGTGGGGTGCCATTGCCTTCTCCATTTCAGTGGGCTACTGGGTTCTAACTGTTCAGGTGTACTGCAGTCTTTTCCAGGTGAAGACAATAAGGTCTTGGCTATCCTGTTCTGGAGGCACACTGAAAATTCCTGAGGAAGAATTCACACATGAAGCAAGTAGCTTCAGAAAGAATGGATGGTATTGGGGTTAAGTAGTACCAGTGAGTGAGAGATAATGGCTTTTCTGACAGGCCTGAGGTCTGGAGAAAAATTAGTATCCTTATCTATTTGGTTTCTTTCCTGGCAGGACAGTAGTATAACAAGTCCTACACTAGACATGAGAAGATCTTTGGATAGAATGCCTTGAAATGTGTATTCGATCCCCTCCTTTGCTTCTAACTTCAAGAGATATTATATTAGGAAGGTCTGAATAATGGTTTGGTAAGGTCCATCTGACTTAATAAGTTCTTCTTCAATTATTTTTCCTATGTCAAAGAATTTTTAATAGAATTTATTATCTTAAAACACCTTTAGGTATACAACAAAATAGAGATGAAGGTATAGTTTTTCCCATTTCCTCTGCTCCCACACATGTATAACCTCCCCTTTTATGAACATCACTAACCAGAATTGTGCAATTTTACTAGCAATGGACCTATATTGGCATCATAAGCACATAAAGTTCATAGTCTACATTAGGGTTTCACCTTGATGTTGAGCATTCTTTGGGTATGGACGAAAGTATAATGACATATATCCACCATAATAATAACATACAAAGTATTTTTACCACCCTAAAAATTCTGTGTTCTGCCTATTCATTTCCCCCACACCCCAAACCTTGGAAACCACTGATCTTTTCATTGTCCCCATAGTTTTGAACCGTGAACTTCCTGATGTTCAAGCTGGTTTTAGAAAAGGCAGAGGAACCAGAGATCAAATTGCCAATATCCGCTAGATCATGGAAAAAGCAAGAGAGTTCCAGAAAAACATCTATTTCTGCTTTATTGACTATGCCAAAGCCTTTGACTGTGTGGATCACAATCAACTGTGGGAAATTCTGAAAGAGATGGGAATACCAGACCACCTGATCTGCCTCTTGAGAAATTTGTATGCAGGTCAGGAAGCAACAGTTAGAACTAGACATGGAACAACAGACTGGTTCCAAATAGAAAAAGGAGTTTGTCAAGGCTGTATATTGTCACCCTGCTTATTTAACTTATATGCAGAGTACATCATGAGAAATGCTGGACTGGAAGGAACACAAGCTGGCATCAAGATTGCCAGGAGAAATATCAATAACCTAAGATATGCAGATGACACCACCCTTATGGCAGAAAGTGAAGAGGAACTCAGAAGCCTCTTGATGAAAGTGAAAGTGGAGAGTGAAAAAGTTGGCTTAAAGCTCAACATTCAGAAAACGAAGGTCATAGCATCTGGTCCCATCACTTCATGGTAAAAACATGGGGAAACAGCGGAAAACCAGTCCATTTTGAAGGAGATCAGCCCTGGGATTTCTTTGGAAGGAATGATGCTAAAGCTGAAACTCCTGTACTTTGGCCACCTCATGTGAAGAGTTGACTCATTGGAAAAGACTCTGATGCTGGGAGGGATTGGGGGCAGGAGGAGAGGGGGACGCCAGAGGATGAGATGGCTGGATGGCATCACTGACTCGATGGACTTTAGTCTCAGTGAATTCCGGGTGGTGGTGATGGACAGGGAGGCCTGGCGTGCTGCAATTCATGGGTCGCAAAGAGTCGGACATGACTGAGCGACTGATCTGATCTGATCTGATAGTTTTGACTTTCCAGAATGTCATATAATTGCAATTATACAATATGTAACCTTTCAGACTGACTTATTTCACTTATTAATAGTAATATGCATTTCAGTTTTCTTCATGTCTTTTCATGGCTTGATAAATAATTTATCACTGAATAATATTTCATTGTCTGGATGTTCCACAGTTTATCCTTTCACATTTTGAAGGACAGCTTAGTTGCTTCTGAGTTTGGGCAATTATAAATAAAGCTTCTATAAATATTAGTGTGGAGCTTTTTGTGTGGAAATCATGAGTGTGTTTCATTTTGTAAAAATCCATCAAATTGTCTTCTAACCAACTGTCTTCCATTCTGCATTTTAGCCAAATTGTTTGATTTCCTGTTGGTCTACAGCCTCACCAGCATTTGGTATTGTCAGTGTTCCAGACTGTGAACATTTTGTTAGCTATGAAGAGGTATCTCACTGCAGTTTCAATTTGTATTTGTCTGATGACAAATACAATGTGTGATGTGGAGCGTCTTTTCATATGCTTATTTGCCATCTCTAATGTCTTCTTTGCTGCTGCTGCTAAGTCGCTTCAGTAGTGTTCGACTCTGTGCGACCTCATGGCCCACCAGGTCCCTCTGTCCATGGGATTTTCCAGGCAAGAGTACTGGAGTGGGTTGCCAGTAATGTCTTCTTTGGTGGTATCTATATTAAGATCGTTGCTGCTGCTAAGTCACTTCAGTCGTGTCAGACTCTGTGTGACCCAATAGATGGCAGCCCACCAGGCTCCCCCGTCCCTGGGATTCTCCAGGCAAGAACACTGGAGTGGTTTTCCATTTCCTTCTCCAATGCATGAAAGTGAAAAGTAAAAATGAAGTCACTCAGTTGTGTCCAACCCTCTGCAACCCCATGGACTGCAGGCTCCTCCATCCATGGGATTTTCCAGGCAAGAGTACTGGAGTGGGGTGCCATTGTCTTTTCTGATTAAGATCATTAGTTAATTTTTTAATCAGGTTGCTTATTTTCTTCTGGTTGAATTTTAAGAGTTATTTGTATATTTTACATACCAGTCCTTTATCAGATGAGTCATTCTCCCAGTCTGTGGCTTATATTCTAATTTTTGACATTGTCTTTTGCATAGCAGAATTTTTTTAATTTTAATAAATTCCAATTCATCAATTAATTCTTTCATAGACCGTGTCTTTTGTGTTGTATCTAAAAAGGAATCATGACATACAAAGTCATCTAGATTTTCTCCATGTTAATTTCTAGGAGTTTCATAGTTTTGTGCATTTCATTTTATACATAACTATATGATCCATTTTGAGTTAATTTTTGTAAAAGGTCAGGATCTAGTTTCTTTTTTTTTTTTTTTTTTTTTTTTGTGGATGGGACGGGGCATGTGGATATCCAGTTGCTTCAGCAACAATGGTTGCTTCAACCATTTGTTGAAAATACATTTATTGCACTGTATTGCCACTGCACTTTATCAAAGATCAGTTGACTATATTTGTGTGCTAAGTTGCTCAGTCATGTCCAGCTCTTTGCTACCCCAAGGGCTGTAGCCCATCAGGCTCTTATGTCCGCTGAAATTTCCATGCAACAATACTGGAGTGGGTTGCCATTTCCTACTCTAGAGCGACTATATTTAGAAGGGTCTATATCTGGCCTTTCTCGTCTGTTCCATTGATCTATTTGGTTCACCAGTACCACACTGTTTTGGTTAGCGCGCCTTTATAATAAACCTTGAAATCAGTCAGCACCAGTCTTCAAACTTTTCTCTTCAATATTATATTGGCTTTTCTGAGATTTCATCAATAATTCTTTTTTTTTTTTCCTTTGGTCTATAATATTTCAGGTACATTGTCAACTTTATCTAGAGTATGCAGCAATTATAATGGAGAAGATAAGGATATATCCAAGATAGATACAACTTAGTTATGAAGAGAGAAATTACCTGGAACTTCAAAAATTGTCCTTCTGCTGTACAATAAAGAGTACAATTCCATTTGAAAAGTAAGTTTCTGTCTATTAAAGTTTCAGCAATGATAATCAGAGTTGGAAGATATGTATTTCTGCTAAGACCTCAACCATTTTAAGTAAGGGCTGTGAGATAGGAGAAATCTGAGTGGTTTGAAATACCTAAAACGTGTATGGCATTTGCATTCTAAGGACAGGGTTAAGCAAAGTTGGCACTATAAACTAGGATTAGTAGCACCCACATCTACTGGGAATTGATGAGGCTGATTTATTGGTTTATAGTTAATTCTGTATTTGTAGTTAATCAACCTTGAGTGTTTAAGCATAAGGCAGGGTATTGGTCATTTTTTTTTTTTTTTTCCTTTTTGCATCACCCTCATTGACTTGTTGTTCAGTCACTCAGTCGTTTCTGACTCTTGGAGACCCCAGGGACTGTAGCACACCAAGCTTCCTTGTCTTTCACCATCTCTCACAGCTTACTCAAACTCATGTCCACTGAGTCACTGACTTTAATTGAGGTATTTATCTTTATTTCTTTTTTTTTAAGATGGGCAATATTTTTAAGGTCCTTTCTCTTTAAAATAGCTCTAAGAGTCTTTGTATTTAGGTGGTCTGCTAAAAGGTGCAGCATCTTGCTATTGGACAGCAGGACTATAGTCTATTTGGGGCCATGTTTGATTTTGTTTGTAAGCCTTTTCAAAATGTCATGCCAGCTAAACTGATGTAATTCAGGTAAAGAGGTATTTCTCATTATAATCCTGTTTGTGAATTAGTTCTCCAATTTAAAGTGAAAATACTGACAAAATAAGATGAAATTACTACTGGTACATTTCTAATTGATTAAATTTCCAAATATTATTGGAAAATATTTTCCAGTATATGTTGAAAATGTATACTTTCAACTTTTCTATTTGCACAGTTGAACTATAGTCCAATCTATTGTCAGTGACAATCAATTACCTGAAATGTATGTGAAATTATAGACTGAGATTCTAATCTGGTGCTCAGTCACTAAGTTGTATCTGACTCTGTTGTGACCTCATGAACTGTAACCTGCCAGGCTCCTTTGTCCATGGAATTTCCTAGGTGAGAATACTGGAGTGGGTTGTCATTTTCTCCTGCATTGGAATGTGTACTCTTTACCACTGAGCCACAAGGGAAGCTCCCTATCAAGGATACAGGGAAATAAGTTACACAATTCTGATTGTACTTTTTATGCTTTTTAATTAATCTAATATAAAATGAAATAATAGTATGGTCAAATTGTACAACCTGGAGAAAACATTGAGGGGAGTTGATGGGATCTTAAAATAGACTGTATCACTAAGAAAAGGAAGAATCAACACTTTTTTGTAGGTATTGTAGGTATTATTAATCTGATATGGATACCCTCAGCAAGGGTATCTTTTTTTTTTTTTTTTTTTCCAGTATGCTGTAAGGGATCATGGGGATATATGTCATTTTCACTCTTCATCTCTTTGTTCTCTAGTTTACAGTATACCCTTCTCCATATTTGACCACCAAAACTTAAACTCTCCTTGACACTTTCCATAAGACTGATTTGTAGGCATAATATATGACAAAACTGAAAACAGCAAGGAGGAAGGAAATGGAAAGAGGAGATATTAAATGTGAATCCTTTTCATGAAATCCCCACCCCCCACACAGACTATTCTTGGGTCTTTAGACAACATTTTTTGCTTGGCAACTTACATTTGTTACTATGCAGGTAATTAGAGAGACTTCATTGGTATGTTCTAGATACTCTCTAAAATGTAGACGAATCATGGCATTTTATGTATACCCAAATGCACTATGATGACCCTGGTAAACGTTTCCTTTTAGGGTTCAAAGAGGGTAAAAGAGAAGCAAAGAGGAATTTGAGAGTGGATAGATTTCCTGTCTGTGTATCATACCTACAGCCCTAGTCTCTTTCATAACTTTCAATGGCCCATGTGCACCTCTTCATCTTCATCTTCATCTTATTAGCCTAAATATTTCTCAAAACACCCTGGGCAACCCCATTCTTCTCCATCCATCCTCTAATTCTCATCTGCCACATGGACAGCTACTACAGAGCAGCAAGAAGAGTCTCTTCAGTCAACAAATTGGATCATGCATTTCTCCTAATTAAAACCTTACTATGACTTTGCTTTGAAATCAGAATGAAACACAAACTTTCACCTTTGTCAACAAATTCTTACATTATTTCAACCTTGTTATATTTCACATTCTGTTATTCCTCTCTTGTTCACTATTACTCAATAATGTTATTTCTCTTTCTAGATAAAACCAAATCCATTCTTACTTCATGACCTTCTATACTTTCCCAGGCTTTTTCATGAACTGGCTGTTTTTCAACTTTGAAGTCTTAGGTAAAATGTCACTGCCCTAGAGGACATAATTCTGACCAACTCTAGGGTTATTTTCTATCATATTAAGTTGTTTATTTCATTCTTGGCAGTTATCAAAATTGGATAATTTTTTTTTAGTTTTGTATTTTCATTTTTATTTTCTGTGGTTTTCAAGAACATGTAGACAAATTTACGTGAGGGAACTTGTATTATTTTTACAGTTCTACTCTTAGTATTAACACGCAGTAGAACCTCAGTAAACTTTTGCTTAATAAATGAATGATCATTATTTTCAAGAGTATGAAAAACAAATATCATAACCAAATTACATACTAATGACATATCGCCAGACAGTAAAGATTGCTATCTTCATTGTTTTCACTTCCATTAGAAATTCTAACAACTTTCTCTCATAAAAAAAATTCATACTTGAGAGAAACAATGAATAGATATTAGCAGGGAAAAGTGGGCTGAAAATCAGGACCCCTGAAATCTATACACACATTGATTTTTAAATGGTGCCTAAACTGCATGCAATTCCTCTTCACAGGATAATTATTCAGACTGAGTGATTATTTATTGAATCTAGGTCTTTTAAATCTGTTTCATACATACCAACTTTAGAAATGATTTTGAATGTAGTTGAGACTTATGGGGAGAAAGAAAGCAAGATTTCTGTCATAATGTTCAACACACTTGCCTCACTCCTGCCTATGTTGGATTTCAAAGAAAAAGAAAAAGGATTTACCAGGTTAGAAATAAACACTTTCATCATTCTACATCAACCAAGTGAAACATTTAAAAATCAATTGTAGTTGATTTCTTTTCTGTAAAAAAGGAATTAATAAATTTTATAGATTGATTTTTGTATTGCTTTTGAATAATTCACAAAGGCAACGTGTGGTTAGAGTTACAATATATTTAGGACTTACTTTGGGCCACTAACTTTTCTCATTTAATCCTGACAATTATTTAATGACATGGATTAGAAAATCAGTTTTACAAATGAGACCCTGGAGTATAAAAAATTTAGGCAACTTGTGCAAGTTTATACAGCTCTGAGTAATAGTGATGGAACTTGTTCCCTAGTGTGCCTGACTATGAAGTCTGTGACTTATTCATAAAGAGTTGTTTCATATTTTTCCAACTACATTCACAGAGTAACAGACCCTTTAGGACTTATTTGTTAGCTTCTTTTCTCTTTTTAATATTAAGCACTACTATCATATCCTATTATTTTAAGAGAGGTTACTATAGTTTTTCTCAAGCATTTATATTAGAATTAAAAAAACGTTAAGAGTTGAAAGTGGACCTTCAAAAATAGTCTCATTACAGTCTGTTAATAGGAATATACATTGGTAGTATCTATCTGGAGAGCAATATATCTTATAAGACTTAAAATATATTAACCATAGCAATTTGTCTACTTCTAGAAATATAACCTTAAGGAAAAATATTAGGAAAAATTAAATATAATTTTATTATATCACTCTTTCTGAAAAAGAATTATGCAAACCTGAGTAAGCTAACTAATAGAGGGTAGGCTAAATAAATGTTAGAATGTTATGTAGCCATGGAAACTGTGTTTTCAAAGAGTAATATTTACATGGGGAAAGAGTTAACCTAATATTTGATTAAATAAGAATACAAAATTGAACATAGGTTAAATTCCCAGCTTTAGCACTATGTATTAGAATGGAGAGAAGTAAACAACATATGTCTATTAAGGATGATTTTTTTTTAATCCAAAAAAAGTGTGTAAAGTGTAGTATAAGTAGTTTTTGTTTGTTTCATAGATGTATAAAATTTACATAGAATAACAGATTGATGGAATTTAGGGGGAAAAAAAAAACATAGGAAGGCTTTAATGTTGCTGTAAGTATACTGAGATGAAGTAGAAAAGACTTAGGATGGACCCTCAACCAAAGACAAGTGTTGATTTACTAAGTCTACGCTAAGTAGATCCTAGTGCCTTTCAACAGCTGAGATGGGGATTGGGCACTGGTGCTGTTTGGTAACATGATTCTACAATGATAAATTATATCTCTTGGTTAAATCAAGGACAGATATACTTTCACTGAACATTTCAGCGGCAAAGGCTGCTTCAGATAAAAGGGAAAGGAAAGATACAAGGTCCTTATGTCATTTTCACTTCTGAAACACAGAAAAATTAAACTAAAATGGACAAGTTGAGTGTACTCCTATCCTTTTCATAACATCAAGGCATTTGGAGGTTGACATTTTAACCTTATGGAGGGTGACTACTTCTTCCCACACATGCACACACACATATGGCAGGAACAGGGGCTGTGCCATTGTTTCAGTGTCTATTAGGTTCTGATGATGACAAGGCAAAACACAACGACCCCAAGATGGATGAAAGGCAGACTTTTAAATTATTTATAGCTTTGGTGAGAAGAAGGCTGCCACACAGGGCCAGCCAGGAGTTTGTCCCAAGGAAAGGATTAATAGCAAGTCGGAGCTGTAGGAGCTGATTTATATATGGCAAGCTGTCTTACATGTATGGAAAGATTGGTTATTTTGAATATTTCCATGGTTTAAGAAAGCAGAACCTACCTCTAGATGTTTGGCAGCTTGGATTTCTGGCAGCTGGGTGTGCATGTTTTAACCTAGGAGTTAGTATAAGGGAAGCACAGGTTTAGCAAACTACCTGCAGAGTGGATAAGAGTTTTAGCTATGATCTCAAAACTGTGTCAAGACAGCACCTATGAAACGTGACAACAGCCTCTCTAGGAGAATATATATTTTAAAACACAGTCAAAACTATACTAAGCATGGCTTAGATTCTTAAATTCAAATTGGGCTTCCCTGGTGGTTTAGTGGTAAAGAATGAATCTGCCAATGCAGGAGATGCAGGTTCGATTTCTGGGTTGGGAAGATCCCCAGGAGAAGGAATGGCAACCCACTTCAGTATTCTTGCCTGGGAAATCCCATGGACAGAGGAGCCTGGGGGATCCATTGGGTCATAAAGAATTGGAGACAACTGAGTAACTAAACAACAATACCAAGAAAA
This sequence comes from Bos mutus, assembly GCF_027580195.1. Lineage (NCBI taxonomy): Eukaryota > Metazoa > Chordata > Mammalia > Artiodactyla > Bovidae > Bos > Bos mutus. The sequence goes on from NC_091632.1 coordinate 76,257,055, forward strand.
GTATTGCAATTAAGTTACATCTATAGATCTGTAGATGTGTGTGTAACATTTTCCATTTTCCATTTTTTAATTGCTTTAGATGCAATTATCAAAAGGAAGAACTTTGTTTTCAAAGAAACTATTGGGAACACATAGACAAGGCTCCAGAAATGGATTATGTCAAAGCTTCTTTATAAAGACATTTACTGATATTGTAAAAATGTTACTATTGGCCATCTCGAATGGATTTTATTTTCCTTTTCATACATCTTTTTTATCATGAAGTTTTCTGCAGTGTACATGTTTATTTTTTAAAATATGCCAAAATAATCATTGTAGATGATATCAGCCCATTTAAAAATTACAATAGTTATATTCTAGGCAAAATTCTGCAAAATATTAGCTTCCTATCACATTAAAATGGTGAAGTTTTCTGAGAGACTGCTCATTTTTATAGATTATTTGACATTTCAATCACCTTCATTAGCATATTCTTTATTAAACATTTCCCATTGTCATAAACCCTGTTCATATGGACAAAAAATAAAAATACTCTTTGGAGCTCACTTCTAAAAAGCTTTGACCTTTCTTTATTTATGAAAGTTTTTATCAATCACTTGAACTTTTTCATGTGTTAACTTTTCAGTTGATATGACTGTGTGATGACCTTTAAGATTTTGTTGATTATAAATCCTATCTGATAACTATGTTTAAGTTTCATTTTCCTGGAGAAGCACAGATATAAGTAAGACAATAGGATATAAGCAGAGAGTGGTAAATTATATCACTTTATTTTTGAATGTTAAAATCTCATTCTGTTATAAACCATGCCTACATGGTGTAGCATCTTGTAATATATTGCTCAATATGATTTGCACATTTGGCAGGAATTATTGCATCTATTTGGGGAAGGAGTATTTAACTGTAGTTTATCATGTAATATTGTCATAAGGTGATTTGGGAGTCTTCATTCTTCCTCCCAGATGGCTCAGTGGTAAAGAAACTGACTACCAAACAGAAAATGCAGGTTCAATCACTGGGTTGGGAAGATCCCCTGGAGAAGGAAATGGCAGTCCATCCCTTGCTTGCCTGAGAAGTCCCATGGACAGAAGAGCCTGGGAGGCTACAGTCCATGGTGTTGCAAAGAGTCAGACAGAACTTACTGACTAAACAGCAGCAACATTCTTCCTCCATTTTTTGAAAGACTTTGTATTGAATGGTTATTTCCTTTTTAATTTTTTGTTAAAATTTTCCAGTGAGGTCATCTGGACGCAATGATTTGTTTAGAGGAAAATGACAGCAAACTTGGAAAGTAGAAAAGAATTTGGTTCAGTTTTACTGTAAATATTCTCTTGTGTTGTTGGAAGAGGATGTTTGCTATGATCAGTGCATTCTCTTGGCAAAACTCGATTAGACTTTGCCTTGCATCATTCTGTTCTCCGAGGCAAAATTTGCTTGTTACTCCAGGTGTTTCTTGACTTCCTACTTTTGCATTCCTATAATTAAAAGGACATATTTTTGGGGTGTTACTTCTAGAAGGTCTTGAGGGTCTTCATAGAACTGTTCAACTTCAGTTTCTTCGGCATTACTGGTTGGGGCATAGACTTTGATTACTGTGATATTGAATAAATGTTTTGCCTTGGAAATGAACAGAGATCATTCTGTCGTTATTGAGATTGCATCCAAGTACTGCATTTTGGTCTCTTTTCTTCACTATAATGGCCACTTCATTTCTTCTAAGGGATTCTTGCCCACAGTAGTAGATATTATGGTCATCTGAGTTAAATTCACCCATTCAAGTCCATTTTAGTTTGCTGATTCCTAAAATGTTGATGTTCACTCTTGCCATGTCCTGTTTGACCACTTCCAATTTGCCTTGATTCATGGACCTAACAGATTCTCAATACTGAAATCAGATTGATTATATTCTTTGCAACCAAAGATGGAGAAGCTCTATACAGTTAGCAAAAAAAAAAAAAAAGACTGGGAGCAGACTGTAGCTCAGATAATGAACTCCTTATTTCCAAATTCAGACCTAAATTGAAGAAAGTAGGGAAGACTACTTGTCCATTCAGGTATGACCAAAACCAAATCTCTTATGATTATGCAGTGGAAGTGAGAAATAGATTCAAGGGATTAGATATAATAGTTTGCCTGAAGAACTATGGACTGAGGTTCATGACATTGTATAAAAGACAGGGATCGAGAACATCCCTAAGAAAAAGAAATGCAAAAAAAGCAAAATGCTTATCTGAGGAGGCCTTACAAATAGCTGTGAAAAGAAGAGAAGCAACAGGCAAAGCAGAAAAGGAAAGATATACCCATTTGAATTCAGAGTACTAAAGAATAGCAAGGAAAGATAAGAAAGCCTTCCTCAGTGATCAGTGCAAAGAAATAGAGGAAAACAACAGAATGGGAAAGAGTAGAGTTCTCCTCAAGAAAATTAGAGATACCAAGGGAACATTTTATGCAATGATGGGCTCGATAAAGGACAGAAATGATATGGACCTAACAGAAGCAGAAGATATTGAGAAAAAGTGCCAAGAATACACATAATAACTATACAAAAAAAGATCTTCACAACCCAGATAATCACAATGGTATGATCACTCACCTAGAGCCAGACATCCTGGAATGCGAAGTCAAGTGGGCCTTAGAAAGCATCACTACAAACAAAGTTAGTTGGAGGTGTTGGCATTACAGGTGAGCATTTCAAATCCTGAAAGAGGATGCTGTGAAAGTCCTACACTCAATATGCCAGCAAATTTGAAAAAAACTCAGCAGTGGCCACAAGACTGGAAAAGGTCAGTTTTCATTCCAATCCCAAAGAAGGGCTATGCCAAAGAATGCCCAAACTACCACACAGTTGCACTCATCTCACATGCTAGCAAAGGAATGTTCAAAATTCTCCAAGCCAGGTTTCAACAGTATGTGAACCATGAAATTCCAGATATTCAAGCTGGATTTAGAAAAGATAGAGGAACCAGAGATCAAATTGCCAACATCCATTGCTTCATCAAAAAACATCTATTTCTGCTTTATTGACTATGCCAAAGCATTTGATTGTGTAGATCACAGTAAACTGTGAAAATTTTTAGAGATGGGAATACCAGACCACTTGACCTGCCTCTTGAGAAATCTGTATGTATGTTAGGAAGCAACAGTTAGAACTGGACATGGAACAACAGACTGGTTCCAAATAGGAAAAGGAGTACATCAAGGTTGTATATTGTCACCCTGCTTATTAAACTTATATGCAGATAGATCATGAGAAACACTGAGTTGGATGAACCACAAGCTGAAATCAAGGTTGCTGGGAGAAATATCAATAACCTCAGATATGCAGATGACACCATCTTTATCAGAGAAAGTGAAGAAGAACTAAAGCGTCTATTGATGAAAGTGAAAGAGGAGAGTGAAAAAGTTGGCTTAAAACTCAACATTCATAAAACTAAGATCATGGCATCTGGTCCCATCACTTCATGGCAAATAGGTGGGGAAACAGTGCAAACAGTGACAGACTTTATTTCTGGGGGGCTCCAAAATCACTACAGATGGTGACTGCAGCCATGAGATTAAAAGACACTTGCTTCTTGGAAGAAAAGTTATGACCAACCTAGACATCATATTATAAAGCAGAGATATTACTTTGCCAACAAAGGTCCATCTAGTCAAAGCTATGGTTCTGCCAGTAGTCATGTATGGATGTGAGATTTGGACTATAAAGAAAGCTGAGTACCAAAGAATTGATGTTTTTGAGCTGTGGTGTTGGAGAAGATTCTTGAGAATCCCTTGGACTGCAAGGAGATCCAAACAGTCCATTCTGAAGGAAATCAGTCCTGAATATTCATTGGAAGGACCCATTGCTGAAGCTGAAACTCCAATACTTTGTTCACCTGATGGGAAGAACTGACTCATTTGAAAGGACCCTGATGCTGAGAAAGATTGAAGGCAGGAGGAAAAGGGGACAACAGAGGATGAGATGGTAGGTCCATCACCAACTCGATGGACATGAGACTGAGTAAACTCCGGGAGTTGGTGATGGACAGGGAAGCCTGGCGTGCTGCAGTCCATGGGGTCACAAAGAGTGGGACACGACTGAACGACTAAACTGAACTACTGTGGTTATTGACAAATTTCCTGTAATTTAATAATCATTTACTGAGGATCGTAATATTTACAAGGTACTTGGCAAAGTGCCAGACTAAAAATAACAGTCTTTGTTCTTCAGTTTTGATAGTGGAATAAAGAATCAAAATTCAGATGCATAGTGGTGATGTTTATGGATATGAGAAAAACCAATGTTTTAAGTAAGAAAGCATGTTTTTTTAAGTAAGAAAGCATTATTTTTTTAACTTAAGAAAGCATTTTTTTAATGTAAGAAAGCATTTTTTTTAAGTAAGAAAGCATGGTTTTTTTTAATGTAATAAAGTACTTTTTTTTTTTAAAGTAAGAAAGCATGTATTATTTTAAGTAAGAAATCAAGGTTTTAAGTAAGAATACATAGAAGACAGAATGGAAAGTCGCTTAGGAGTTATGAGTTCTTAAAGACAGTAATTACTATATATAGTTACATATTTGTGTATCATGTTAAATAAATAACCATAGTTTCATAGCAACTCTATCAAAAATCCTATATATAGTGTCCTTAATCAACCAATTTCTTACATAAATTATATATACATATGTATAATTTTTATGTATATATATATGTGTGTGTATAAAATTTTTATCACCACCTAAATTACCATACATGCCACCAGTGACATTACAAATGACACACTGTGAATTGCTAATGATGGTTATTAATGAGAAACAAATCTGAAGCAATTACAGTGCTAAAATAGGCAACCTTAAGTATCATACTAAAGAATTTGTTCTTATTTCAAAAACCCATGTAGATCTACAGAACTTTCTCAATTGGTAATTGCCACAATCAGAAATATGTTTTAGAAAAGCTGGTCCTGAAAGAATGCATCAGAAGAATAACTGGATAGTGAGAATATGGTCATCCCTCAGTATTCAAAGATTGGTTTCTGGACCCCCTATCCAAGGATGATAAAGTCTCTTATATGTGTTTGCATAAACAGGGATATTTTGGAGATATTTCAGTTTCAATTTCAGACCATCACTGTAAAATGTATATCACAATAAAGTAAGTCACAAGAAGTTTTAAAAATGTTGTTTACACTATGCTGCTGCTGCTGCTGCTAAGTTGCTTCAGTTGTGTCTGACTCTGTGCGACCCTGTAGATGGCAGCCCACGAGGCTCCCCCAATCCTGGGATGCTCCAGGCAAGAAGACTGGAGTGGGTTGCCATTTCCTTCTCCAATGCATGAAAGTGAAAGTGAAGTCGTTCAGTTGTGTCCGACTCTTAGTGACTCCATGGACTGCAGCCCACCAGACTCCTCCACCCATGGGATTTTTCAGGCAAGAGTATCAGAGTGGGTTGCTGTTGTCTTCTCCATTTACACTATACCATAGTGTATTAACTGTGCAATAGCATTATGACTAAAAAATACATATCTCATATCTTAAAAATACATATTTTTAAGTATTAAAAATGTTTTATTGCTAAAAAGTTCTGATCATCATCTGACAATGTAGGATTTTCACTAATCAACAATTCATTTAAAAATGCAATATATTTGAAGTGCAATAAAGCAAAGCTCAAGAAAATGAGGTCTGCCTGAAATCCATGCACATCCTACCGTGTACCTTAAAACATCTCTATATTTGTTCAGTTGATCAGTTGTGTCTTACTCATTGCAACCATGTGGACTGCAGCTCACCAGGCTACTCTGTCCTTGGAATTTTGCAGGCAAGAATACTGGAATGGGTTTTCATTTTCTCCTCTAGAGGATCTTCTCCACCCAATAATCGAACCCACATCTCTTGCACTGGTGAAAGGATTCTTTACCATTGAGCCACCAGAAAAGTCCACTTATCAGTTCAGTTCAGTCGCACAGTTCTGTCTGAGTCTTTGCGACCCCATGAATCGCAGCACACCAGGCCTCCCTGTCCATCACCAACTCCCAGAGTTCACTCAGACTCACGTCCATCGAGTCAGTGATGCCATCCAGCCATCTCATCCTCTGTCGTCCCCTTCTCCTCCTGCCCCCAATCCCTCCCAGCATCAGAGTCTTTTCCAATGAGTCAACTCTTTGCATCAGGTGGCCAAAGTACTGGAGTTCCAGCTTTAGCATCATTCCTTCCAAAGAAATCCCAGGGCTGATCTCCTTCAGAATGGACTGGTTGGATCTCCTTGCAGTCCAAGGGACTCTCAAGAGTCTTCTCCAACACCACAGTTAAAAAACATCAATTCTTCTGTGCTCAGCCTTCTTCACAGTCCAACTCTCACATCCATACATGACCACAGGAAAAACCATAGCCTTGACTAGATGGACCTTTGTTGGCAAAGTAATGTCTCTGCTTTTCAATATGCTATCTAGGTTGGACATAACTTTCCTTCCAAGGAGTAAGCGTCTTTTAATTTCATGGCCGCATTCACAATCTGCAGTGATTTTGGAGCCCCCCAAAAATAAAGTCTGACACTGTTTCCACTGCTTTCCCATCTATTTCCCATGAGGTGATGGGACCGGATGCCATGATCTTTGTTTTCTGAATGTTGAGCTTTAAGCCAACTTTTTCACTCTCCACTTTCACTTTCATCCAGAGGCTTTTGAGTTCCTCTTCACTTTCTGCCATAAGGGTGGTGTCATCTGCATATCTGAGGTTACTGAGATTTCTCTTGGCAATCTTGATTCCAACTTGTGTTTCTTCCAGTCCAGCGTTTCTCATGATGTACTCTGCCTATAAGTTAAATAAGCAGGGTAACAATATACAGCCTTGACGTACTCCTTTTCCTATTTGGAATCAGTTTGTTGTTCCATGTCCAGTTCTAACTGTTGCTTCCTGACCTGCATACAGATTTCTCAACAGGCATGTCAGTCCACTTATAGTATAATGTAAATGCTAACAAACTGCCAGAAATACAATATAAATGCTCTTTCAATAGTTGCTAGTGTGGAGCAAATTTAAGTTTTGCTTTTGGAACTTTCTGATTTTTTTACCCCAGATATTTCTTTTCTTTTTTTTTAATTAATTTTATTTTATTTTTAAACTTTACATAATTGTATTAGTTTTGCCAAATATCAAAATGAATCTGCCACAGGTATACATGTGTTCCCCATCCTGAACCCTCCTCCCTCCTTCCTCCCCATACCATCCCTCTGGGTCGTCCCAGTGCACTAGCCCCAAGCATCCAGTATCGTGCATCGAACCTGGACTGGCATCTCATTTCATACATGATATTTTACCTGTTTCAATGCCTTTCTCCCAAATCTTCCCACCCTCTCCCTCTCCCACAGAGTCCATAAGACTGTTCTATACATCAGTGTCTCTTTTGCTGTCTCGTACACAGGGTTATTGTTACCATCTTTCTAAATTCCATATATATGCGTTAGTATACTGTATTGGTGTTTTTCCTTCTGGCTTACTTCACTCTGTATAACAGGCTCCAGTTTCATCCACCTCATTAGAATTGATTCAAATGTATTCTTTTTAATGGCTGAGTAATACTCCATTGTGTATATGTACCACTGCTTTCTTATCCATTCATCTGCTGATGGACATCTAGGTTGCTTCCATGTCCTGGCTATTATAAACAGTGCTGCAATGAACATTGGGGTACACGTGTCTCTTTCCCTTCTGGTTTCCTCAGTGTGTATGCCCAGCAGTGGGATTGCTGGATCATAAGGCAGTTCTATTTCCAGTTTTTTAAGGAATCTCCACACTGTTCTCCATAGTGGCTGTACTAGTTTGCATTCTCACCAACAGTGTAAGAGGGTTCCCTTTTCTCCACACCCTCTCCAGCATTTATTATTTGTAGACTTTTGGATCGCAGCCATTCTGACTGGTGTGAAATGGTACCTCATAGTGGTTTTGATTTTCATTTCTCTGATAATGAGTGATGTTGAGCATCTTTTCATGTGTTTGTTAGCCATCTGTATGTCTTCTTTGGAGAAATGTCTATTTAGATCTTTGGCTCATTTTTTGATTGGGTCATTTATTTTTCTGGAGTTGAGCTGTAGGAGTTGCTTGTATATTTTTGAGATTAGTTGTTTGTCAGTTGCTTCATTTGCTATTATTTTCTCCCATTCTGAAGGCTGTCTTTTCATCTTGCTAATAGTTTCCTTTGATGTGCAGAAGCTTTTAAGGTTAATTAGGCCCCATTTGTTTATTTTTGCTTTTATTTCCAATATTCTGGGAGGTGGGTCATAGAGGATCCTGCTGTGATGAATGTCAGAGAGTGTTTTGCCTATGTTCTCCTCTAGGAGTTTATCCCACAAAAAAAGAAAACTACAGGCCAATATCACTGATGAACATAGATGCAAAAATCCTAAACAAAATTCTAGCAATCAGAATCCAACAACACATTAAAAAGATCATACACCATGACCAAGTGGGCTTTATCCCAGGGATGCAAGGATTCTTCAATATATGCAAATCAATCAATGTAATACATCACATTAACAAATTGAAAAATAAAAACCATATGATTATCTCAATAGATGCAGAGAAAGCCTTTGACAAAATTCAGTACCCATTTATGATAAAAACTCTCCAGAAAGCAGGAATAGAAGGAACATACCTCAACATAATAAAAGCTATATATGACAAACCCACAGCAAACATTATCCTCAATGGTGAAAAATTGAAAGCATTTCCTCTAAAGTCAGGAACAAGACAAGGGTGCCCACTTTCACCATTACTATTCAACATAGTTTTGGAAGTTTTGGCCACAGCAATCAGAGAAGAAAAAGAAATAAAAGGAATCCAAATTAGAAAAGAAGAAGTAAAACTCTCACTATTTGCAGATGACATGATCCTCTACGTAGAAAACCCTAAAGACTCCACCAGAAAATTACTAGAACTAATCAATGACTATAGTAAATTTGCAGGATATAAAATCAACACACAGAAATTCCTTGCATTCCTATACACTAATAATGAGAAACAGAAAGAGAAATTAAGGAAACAATTCCATTCACCATTGCAAAGGAAAGAATAAAATACTTAGGAATATATCTACCTAAAGAAACTAAAGACCTATACATAGGAAACTATAAAACACTGGTGAAAGAAATCAAAGAGGACACTAATAGATGGAGAAATATACCATGTTCCTGGATTGGAAGAATCAATATAGTGAAAATGAGTATACTACCCAAAGCAATTTATAGATTCAATGCAATCCCTATCAAGCTACCAACAGTATTCTTCACAGAGCTAGAACAAATAATTTCACAATTTGTATGGAAATACAAAAAACCTCGAATAGCCAAAGCGATCTTGAGAAAGAAGAATGGAACTGGAGTAATCAACCTACCTGACTTCAGGCTCTACTACAAAGCCACAGTTATCAAGACAGTATGGTACTGGCACAAAGACAGAACTATAGATCAATGGAACAAAATAGAAAGCCCAGAGATGATAAATCCATGCACATATGGATACCTTATCTTTGACACAGGAGGCAAGAATATACAATGGATTAAAGACAATCTCTTTAACAAGTGGTGCTGGGAAATCTGGTCAACCACTTGTAAAAGAATGAAACTAGAACACTTTCTAACACCATACACAAAAATAAACTCAAAATGGATTAAAGATCTCAACGTAAGACCAGAAACTATAAAACCCCCAGATATTTCTGATCCATACTTGGTTGAATTCACAAATGTGGAATCTGAGGATAGGGAAGGCTAACTTCACTGGCAGACATGTAGGTAAGAAGCTATTATAATTGCCCATCTGATTTAAAATCTCCATTAGACTTTGTCCTTTTATGACACAGAATTAAGGTGATTTGTTGATTATGTGGTCACAAAAATCATTAGCTTAGGTTTGGCTTTCTTTACCTCAGGATTTATAAAATATTTAGGAATGATTTTTTAAGACATATGCAAAACCAACATAAAGAAAGTTTGCAGATTAACTTACTAAGAGAAAAATAATCCTATTTCTGGACTAAAAATGAAACTATTCTAAAGATATTATTTACTCTTATTGTTTTTAATTTATATTTTATTGAAGGATAATTGCTTTACAGAATGTTGTTGTCTTCTATCAAACTTCACCTTGAATCAGCCATAGATACACATATATCCCCTCCATTTTGAACCTTCCTCCCCTCTCCCTCCCCATCCCACCCCTCTTGGTTGATACAGAGCCCCTGTTTGAGTTTCCTGAAACATACAGCAAATTCCCATTTGCTATCTATTTACATATGATAATATGTTTCCATGTTACTCTTTCTATACATCTCACCCTCCCCTCCCCTCTCCCCATGTCCATAAGTCTATTCTCTATGTCTGCTTCTTCATTGCTGCCATAAATAAATTCTTCAAAAACATTTTTCTAGATTCCATATATGTGCATTAGAATATGATATTTATCTTTCTCTTTCTGACTCACTTCACTCTGTAAAATAGGTTCTGGGTTCATCCACCTCATCAGAACTGACTCAAAAGTGTTCCTTTTAATGGTTGAGTCATATTCCATTGAGTATATGTACCACAACTTCTTTATCCATTCATCTGTTGATGGACTTCCAGGTTGCTTCCATGTTCTAGCTATTGCAAGCGTTGCTGCAATGAACAATGTGTATTTTTCAACCCTGATTTCCTCAGGGTATACGACTAGGAGTTGGATTTCTGGGCCAAATGTTGGTTTTCTTCCTAGTTTTTTAAGGAATCTCCATACCATCTTCCATAGTGGCTGTATCAATTTACATTCTCACCAATAGTGCAAGAGCATTCCCTTTTCTCCATACACTCTCCAGCATTTATTGTTTGTAGACTTTTGATGATGGGCATTCTGACCTGTGTGAGGTGATAGCTCATTGTGGTTTTGATTTGCATTTCTCTAATAATGAGTGATGTTGAGTATCTTTTCATGTATTTGTTAGCCATCTGCATGTCTTCTTTGGAGAAATGTCTGTATGAGTGTTTTCCCACTTTTTCATTGGTTTGCTTGCTTTCCTGATACTGAGTTGTATGAATAGCTTGTGTATTTTGGAAATTAATCCTTTGTCAGTTGTTTCATTTACTATTGTTTTCTCCCATTCTCAGGGTTGTCTTTTCACCTGCTTATACTTTCCTTTGCTGTGCAAAAGCTTTTAAATTTAATATGGTCCCACTTGTTTACTTTGTTTTTATTTCCATTACTACAGTAGGTGGGTCATAGAGGATCTTGCTTTGATTTATGTCATCGAGTGTTCTGCCTATGTTTTCCTCTAAGAGTTTTATAGCATCTGGTCTTACATTTAGGTTTTTAATCCATTTTGAGTGTATCTTTGTGTATGGTGTTAGGACGTGTTCTAATTTCATTATTTTACACATAGTGGTTCAGTTTTCCCAGCACCATTTATTGAAGAGGCTATCTTTGTCCCATTGTATATTCTTGCCTCCTTTGTAGAAAAGAAGGTACCCATATGTTTGTGTGTTTATTTATGGGCTTTCTATCTTGTTCCATTGGTCTATATGTCTATTTTTGTGCCAGCCCCATACTGTCTTGATGACTGTAGCTTTATAGTATAATCTGAAGTCAGGAAGGTTGATTCCTCCAACTCCATTCTTCTTTTTCAAGACAGTTTTGGCTGTTTGGAGTCTTTTATATTTCTATATTAATTGTGAAATTTTTTGTTCTAGTTCTGTGAAAAATGTCATTGGTAATTTGGTAGGGATCAGATTGAATCTGTAGATTGAATTTGGTAGTATAGTCATTTTCACAATATTGATTCTGCCTACCCAGGAACATGGAATATACTCTGCATCTGTGTATATCCTCTTTTATTTCTTTCATTAGTGTCTTATAGTTTTCTGTGTACAGTTCTTTTGTCTCTTTAGGTAAGTTTATTCCTGGATATTTAATTATCTTTTTTGCAATAGTGAATGGGATTGATCCCTTAAATTCTCTCTCTGATTTTTCATTGTTAGTGTATAGAAATGCAAGTGATTTCTGTGTATTGATTTTGTATCCTGCAACAGTGATAAATTCACTGATTAGCTCTACTAATTTTCTGATACTATCTTTAGGGTTTTCTATGTACAGTATCATGTCATCAGCAAACAGTGAGAGCTTTGCTTCTTTTTTCTAATCTGGATTCCTTGTATTTCTTTTTATTTTCTGTTTGCTGTAGCTAGGACTCCCAGAACTATGTTGAATAATAGTGGTGAAAATGGACACTCTTGTCATGTTCTTATTCTTAGGGGAAATGCTTTCAGTTTCTCACCATTAAGAATAAGGTTTGCTGTAGGCTAATCATATATGGTCTTTACCATGTTGAGGTAGGTTCCTTCTATGTGCATTTTTTGAAGAGTTTTAATCACAAATGGGTGCTGAATTTTGTCAAAGGCTTTTTCTACATCTATTGAGATGATCATATGATTTTTATCTTTCAACTTGTTAATAAGGTGTATCACATTCATTGATTTGCATATATTGAAGAATCCCTGCATTCATGGAATAAACCCAACTTCATCGTGGTGTATATCTTGGGGAATTTTGTTTGCTAAAATTTTGCTGAGGATTTTTGCATCTATATTCATCAGTGATATTGTCCCGTAGTTTTCATTTTTGTGTTGTCTTTGTCTTGTTTTGATATCAGGGTGATGGTGGCCTCACAGAATGAGTTTGGAAATGTTCCTTCCTCTGCAATTTTATGAAAGTGTTTTAGAAGGATAGGCGTTAGCTCTTCTCTAAATGTTTGATAGAATTCTCCTGTGAAGCCATCTGGTCCTGGGCTTTTGTTTTTTGGGAAATTTTTTATCACAGCTTCAATTTCAGTGCTTGTAATTGGGTTGTTCATAATTTCTATTTCTTCTTGGTTCAGTCTTGAAAGATTGAACTTTTCTAAGAATCTGCCCATTTCTTCCAGGTTATCCAATTTATTGCCATATAGTTGTTCTTGCTGCTGCTGCTGTTGCTAAGTCACTTCAGTCGTGTCTGACTCTGCGACCCCATAGATGGAAGCCCACCATCCCTGGGATTCTCCAGGCAAGATCACTGGAGTGGGTTGCCATTTCCTTCTCCAATGCATGAAAGTGAAAAGTGAAAGTGAAGTAGCTCAGTCTTGTCCGACTCCTAGCGACCCCATGGACTGCAGCCCACCAGGCTCCTCCGTCCATGGGATTCTCCAGGCAAGAGTACTGGAATGGGGTGCCATTGCCTTGTCTCTTATACTCCTTTGTATTTCTGCATTGTCTGTTGTAACCTGTCCTTTTTCATTTCTAATTTTGTTGATTTGATTCTTCTCTTTTTTTATTGATGAGTCTGGCTTAAGGTTTGTAAATTCTGTTTATCTTCTCAAATATAGTTTTATTAATTTTTACTATTGTTTCTTTCATTTCTTTCTGCTCGGATCTTTGATTTCTTTCCTTCTACTAATTTTTGGTTTTTTGTTTTTCTTTCTGTTTTTCTGTTGCTTTAGGTGTAAAGTTTGATGTTTTTCTTTTTCTTGAGGTAGGATTGTATTGCTATAAACTTCCCTCTTAAGACTGCTTTTGCGGCATCCCATAGGTTTTGAGTTGTAGTATTTTCATTGTCATTTGTTTCTAGAAATTTTTTTATTTCCCTTTTGATTTCTTCAGTTACCTGTTGGTTATTTAGAAACATGTTTAATCTCCATGTGTTTGTCACAATTTTTTTTTCTTATAATTAATATCTAGTCTCATAGAATTGTGGTTGGAGAAGATGCTTGATACGATTTCAATTTTGAAAACCAGAAGTTTGATTTATGACCAAGATGTGGTCTATCCTGGAGAATGTTCCATGTGCACTTGAGAAGAAGATGTATTCTGCACTTGGATGGAATATCCTCAAGATATCAAAGAGATCTATCTCATTTAATGTATCCTTTAAGACTTGTGTTTCCTTATTAATTTTCTGTTCCGATGATCTTTCCATTGGTATGAGTGGGATGTTAAAGTCTTCTACGACTATTGTGTTACTGTCAGTTTCTCCTTTTATGTTTGTTAGTGTTTGCCTTCTGTACTGAGGTGCTCTCATGTTGGGTGCATAGATATTTACAATGGTTATGTCTTTCTCTTGGATTTCTCCCTTGATCATGATGTAGAGTCATCCTTATCTTTTGTAATCTTTATTTTAAGGTCTATTTTGTCTGATAAGATGATTGCTACTCCAGCTTTCTTTTGCTTTCCATTTGCATGTCTATTTGTTTCTTGAGGTCTAAGGTGGGCTTCTTGTAGACAGCATATCTATAGGTCATGTTTTTGTATCCATTCAGCCAGTCTTTGTCTTTTGGTTGGAGCATTTAATCCATTTACATTTAAAGTAATTATTGTAATATATTTTCCTATATTTTCTTAATTGTTTGGGGTTGATTTTATAGATCATTTTTCTTCTCTTGTATTTTTTGACTATGTAAGTCCATTTAACATTTGTTGTAAAGCTGGTTTTGTGGTAGTGAATTCTCTTAATTTTTGCTTGTCTGAAAAGCTTTTAATTTCTCCATAAATTTTGAATGAGATTCTTTCCAGGTACAGTCATCTCGGTTGTAGATTTTTCCCTTTCAGTACTTTAAATATATCCTGCCATTCCCTTCTGGCCTGCAGAGTTTCTTCTGAAAGATCAGCTGTTAAGTGTATGGGGTTTCCCTTGTATGTTACTTGTGCTTTGCCCTTACTGCTTTTAATATTCTTTCTTTGTGTTATTTATTAGTTTGATTAGTATGTGCCTTGGTGTGTGTCTTCTTGGGTTTATCCTGTATGGGACTCTTTGTGCCTTTTTGACTTGATTGACTATTTCCTTTTCCATGTTGGGGAAATTTTCACTTATAATCTCTTCAAAAATTTTCTCATGCCCTTTCTTTTTCTCTTCTTCTTCTGAAAATGAAAGTGAAAGTCGTTCAGTTATGTCCAACTGTTTGAGACCCCATGAACTATACAGTTCATGAAATTCTCCAGCCCAGAATATTGGCGTGGGTAGCCTTTCCCTTCTCCAAGGGATCTTCCCAACCCAGGGATTGAACTTAGGTTTCCGGCACTGCAGGAGGATTCTTTACCAGCTGAGTCAAAAGGGAAGTTTCTGAGACCAGAGACTTCTTCTTCTGGGACCTGCGTTATTTGAATGTTGGTGCATTTGGTATTGTTCCAGAGGTCTCTGAGGCTATCCTCAGTTCTTTACATTCTTTGCACTTTATTCTGCTCTTCAGAAGTTATTTCCACCATTTTATCTTCCAGCTTACTGATTCATTCTTCTGCTTCAGATATTCTGCTATTGATTCCTTCTAGCATATTTTTAATTTCAGTAATTGTGTTTTTGTCTCTGCATGTTTATTCTTTAATTCTTGAAGATCTTTGTTAATTGATTTTTGCATTTTCTCCATTTTGTTTCAAGGTTTTTGATCATCTTTACTATCATTACTCTGAAGTCTTTTGCATGTAGTTTGCCCATTTCTTCTTCATTTATTTGGACTTCTGTGTTTCTAGTTTGTTTCTTCATTTTTGTAGTATTTCTCTGCCTTTTCACTTTTTTTTTTTTTTTTTTTAACTGACTGTGTTTGAGGTCTCCTTTTCCCAGATTACAATGTTTAATTCTTTCTTCCTTTTGGTTTCTCCCCTCTAAGGTTGGTCCAGTGGGTTTTGTAAGCTTCTTACAAGGTGAGATTTGTTCTGAGTTTTTGTATTTTTTGTTTGTTTGTTACTTTATTTTTCCTCTGATGGGCAAAGTTGAGTGAGGTAATAATTTTGTCTTCTGATGACTGGCTTTTTACTTTTGTTTTGTTTGTTGTTTAGATGAGGCAACCTGCTCAGGGAGCTCTTGGTGGTTGGGTGATGCCAGGTCTTGTATTACAGAGGTTGCCTTTGTGTGAATTCTCACCATTTAATACATCCTAGGGTTAGTTCCCTGGTAGTCTAGGGTCTTGGAGTCAGTGTTTCCACTCCAAAAGGTAAGGGCTTGATCTCTGGCCAGGAATGAAGATTTCATGAGTGGTTTGCTATGGCATTAAGTGAGATTAAAACAAATATCCAAAAATGAAAAACCAAAGAAGAACCCCAGCAAATGGGAGTTACAAAATCAGGCAAAGAATAATTAAAATAATGGAACATACATGTATACATGTACACCAATCAGCAAAGTCAAACCAGTCCAACAAATATAAAGTACAATAGATTGACCCAGCTTTCAAAGAAATAAAAAAATTATATATACCAGTTAAGAACAAAACTAAAGTACAAACTGGAAAATGAAACTAAAGTAAGATGCTAAGTGTGGAATAAAGCAATGAAAACAAAACTGACAAATATGCTGAGAGGAGAGGAAAGAAAGAAAAGAAAGAAAGAATAGGTATGCAAAGTTAAATAGAGGTAGATGAAGAAGATTTTATATATATATATTAAAGATAAATGCAAGGGGAAAAGAACAGTAAGAAATGCAAACAAAGGAATAAATGTAGAAAAATACAATAGGTTTAAAAAATAAAATTATACAAAAGAGAAAAGATTAAAAAATGGAAGAAGAAAGAAGGAAAATAAAAGTAAAACTCCACTGAACTGCAAAAGCCCAATGTAGATGCAGAGGTTTATGATAACAACAAAAAGTATGCCTGAATATACACATAAATATGTACACCTATAAGCAAAATCAAAGCAGTCCAACAAATATAAAGTACAATAGTTTGACCCCATGGACAAAAGGAACCTAAACTTGTATCTACCAGCACAAAACTAACTAAAGAAGAAACTGGAAAATAATACTAAAGCAAGATGCTAATTGGGGAATAAAGAAATGAAAATAAAACTGAGAAATATATTGAGTGGAAAAGAAAGAAAAAAAAGAAAGAAAGAATAGATAGGCAAGGTTAAATAGATGTAGATAAGTAAGATTATATATATATATATATATATATATATATATATATATATAAGATTAACTGCAAGGGGAAAGAATAGTAGGAAAAGCAAACAAAGGAATAAATGTAGAAAAAGTAATAATAGGCTAAAAAAATTAAAAACAAACAAACAAACAAAAATTCCCCAGAACTGAAAAGCCCAATATAGAGTCAGATAACAACAATAAAAAATATAACTGAGAAACAAAAAAAAAAAGAAAAAGAAAAGCTGAAAAGCTTAGTTAGATTTCACAGTGCCAATAAAATCGACTACTACAACAGAGAGGGGGGAAAAAAAAAAAAAAAAATCCAAAAGGATCAACAGAACAAGTCAAAACCTAAGAATAATAAATGTTTTTCTTGAGTCACTGCTGTCAGGGTCTTTTCCTCGCTGGGAGTCACAGTCCACTTCATCTCCCTAGGATGCCCTCTAACACTGTGCTGATCTCTGGACCTGCTGTGAGGGCAGCTTAGATTCTAATATGCTCCTACTGCTCTGTGTTCTTGCCTCCAACATTCACAACCATTAGAATGAGTGCATTTTCTCTTGTGGGAACTCTCAATGACCTTTTATATATTTCACAGACACAGAGTCTGCCTACTGATCGTGTGGATTTAATCTGCAGCTCGTACACCTGGTGGGAGGGTTTTGGGTCTTCTTCCTTAGTCACACTGCCTCTGGGTTTCAATTGTGGTTTTATTTCCACCTCTGCATGTGGGTTGTCCACTGGGGTTTGCTCCTGAGGCTGCCCTGGAGGATTTGAGTCTGCCCCAGTGAGGGCCAGGTGTGGAGGTGGTACAGCTGCTTGGGTCGCAGGGTTTCTTGCAGCACCACCAGGTACTCAGGGGAGTTGGCGACTAGGGCAGCAGGAAATACAATGCTCTAGAAGGGTATAGCAACCTATATTGGCCAATACACTCTAGTATTCTTGCCTGGAGAACCACCATCCCTGAGAGAGAAGCCTGGCAGGCCACAGTCCACGGTCCACAGGGTTGTAAAGAGTCAGACACTACAGAAGCGATGCTGCACGCATAGGCACAAGACTTTTTTTTTTTGCCTGTGGCAGCTCTGCCTGAGTGAGAGTTGAGCATGAAATTGGTACATCTGCTTGGCTTGTGGGGACCCTGGTGATGCCAAGTGTGTAGGGACATAGACTTCCTCCACAACAGGACTTTTGGCCCTATCAGAGTCTATTTTCAAGTCTTTTGCAGTTTGCAATCAAAAGGACTCATTGGCCAGTCTTTCTCCACAGCTCCGCCCATTCAGGCACTTAGAAGGCTCCCCTCCCTGGTGTCCTTCTTTGTTGTTCGGCATATCAGTCACATAGAGGGGCCCCCAAACTTGGGTCCTACTCTGTAGATCGGTGCATCAGGCACTGAAAGAAGCACCCTGGGTGGGGTACTACTCTGTATTTCAGTGTGTCAGCATTTGATGGGCTGGCCTCTCTATTGTTTAGCTGCTGATGTTGTCCTGTGGGGAGAGAGAGGCTATAGTGATGGCTCCACTCCCTACGCGTGACTCAGCAACATCGCCTTGTTTTCATGGCTGCCTGGCTTTCCTCCACAGGCATTTCCCACCACAACCTCCTCCTTCACATCCCCTCAGTCCATCTATCCACAGTCAACAGCAGCCCTTGCCCTGAGTTTGCTTGACAGTCCCTAAACTCCAGCTCCCAGCCACTGTGCTGTCTAGGGTATGTATGGCTGCGGCAAGGACTGTCTGATTTTCATTCCATTTAGGCTGCCACAGATCAGCTGGTTCCCTCTCAGCCTTAAATGTTTCTCTTCTGACTCAGCCAATTGCCCTGATGTGGAGATCGGACCCCTGCTTCAGTTTCCCCACCTGCCGAGGGCAGGTCCAGTCCTACTAACACTCCTGTTTTGCCCCCAGTTCCTTCATCCTACCAAGTTTTGCATGGATATATATATATTTTCTGCTGCTCAGGTACTCCTGTCCACTCTCAGCTGGTGTTCTGGATGCACTTCTGTGTCTGAAGGTGAATTCCTGATGTATCCATGGAGAGAGATGTATTCCACATCCACCTATTCCTCTGACATCTTGTTCCTCCCTCCATTTACTCTTAAGATATATATTTAACAAAATTCCAGTTAGAATCCTGAACAAAAGCTTTTATTATTAACATAGTATATTCATGGGAATGTTTACATAGGTATTTTAAGGGATTTTAAAGCTGGCATAATTAAAAGCTTGTGTATCTGGCAAATTGACAAAAAAGTAGGATTCAGTAAAAAAAAAAGTTACATATAATATTTATTTGATGCTAAAGTGGCATATACAATTGGCAGAAATAAGGAGAATACTAAGCACACAATATTGATTAAGAAACTAAGCTTTGGATAAAATATCATATTCATATATAATTCTACAAGCCAAACTAAAATTTAATACATAAAACATATGTAAAAAACATAAGAATATTGCAAGTATATTAAATTGAATTCTTTCATAATAGAAAAACTCAGGGTTTTATGAAGACAGAAACGATATGAACCAATAGATTGATGTACATGAATATGACAGACAAACAATGACAAAACTTCCAGCATGAAATAAACAATAGCAGACAAAAATTCAGAGAAATTATGTATAGTATATATCACAGGTTAAATAGGAATAAAATTGTTATATATGGAAGCAAATAAGTAGTGGTTAAAAGGTATGGTGGTGCAGTGATAAAGAATCTGCCTGCCAGTGCTGGAAACATGGGTTTGACCCCTGGGTCAGACGATCCCCTGGAGTAGGAAATGGCAACCCACTCCAGTTTTTCTGCCTGGGAAAACCCATGGATAGAGAAGCCTGGTGGGCTATAGTCCATGGGATTGAAAAAAGATATACAGCACTTAATGACTAAACAACAACAAAAGCATGCTCTTCTTGCCAGTCTGAAAACACTGGGTCAAATCTGAGCAATAGGTCTTTGAACTTAGGTAATTTGCTTTATTTCTCTGTGTTTACTATTTCTCATCTAAAAATTAAGAATTAAATTAGCTACTTTACAAAAGTTCTTTGAGCATTCCTTTCAGTTCAGTTCAGTTCAGTCTCTCAGTCATGTCCAGCTTTTTGTGACCTCATGAATCACAGCATGCCAGGCCTCCCTGTCCATCATCAACACCCGGAGTTCACCCAAACTCATGTCCATCGAGTTGGTGATGCCATCAAGCCATCTCATCCTCTGTCATCCCCTTCTCCTCCTGCCCCCAATCCCTCCCAGCATCAGAGTCTTTTCCAATGAGTCAACTCTTCACATGAGGTGACCAAAGTATTGGTTTCAGCCTCAGCATCAGTCCTTCCAAAGAACACCCAGGACTGATCTTCTTTAGGATGGACTGGTTGGATCTCCTTGCTGTCCAAGGGACTCTCAAGAGTCTTCTCCAAAAACACAGTTCAAAAGCATCATTTCTTCAGCACTCAGCTTTCTTCACAGTCCAACTCTCACATCCATACATGACCACAGGAAAAACCATAGCCTTGACTAGATGGACCTTTGTTGGCAAAGTAATGTCTCTGCTTTTCAATATGCTATCTAGGTTGGTCTTAAGTTTCCTTCCAAGGAGTAAGCGTCTTTTAATTTCATGGCTGCAGTCACCATCTGCAGTGATTTTGGAGTGCAAAAAAATAAAGCCTGGCACTGTTTCCACTGTTTCCCCATCTATTTCTCATGAAATGATGGAACCAGATGCCATGATCTTAGTTTTGTGAATGTTGAGCGTTAAGCCAAATTTTTCATTCTCCTGAGCATTAGATGTATTTAAAAATGTCTTACAGTGTTGAGCTTATAATAAGCAGTCAATGTCATCTATTAAAAAGACAAAAAAATTAAATGGGCAAAGGACATGAATTGGCAATTCTGTTTTCTCTTTTTTTTTACGTAAAATAATAAGAAAGCAAATTCAGTTATTCTACTAGTCAGAAAAATATATTTTAAGAGAAATATTATTTTCCAACTAAAATGAATAATACCTAGTTTACTGAGATTCTGAGGATAGATAGAAATGTGAAAAGTACAAGATAAGAGCATGTAAGGGGACCCAGATAATCACGATGGTGTGATCACTGACCTAGAGCCAGACATCCTGGAATGTGAAGTCAAGTGGGCCTTAGAAAGCATCACTATGAACAAAGCTAGTGGACATGATGGAATTCCAGTTGAGCTATTTTAAATCCTGAAAGATGATGCTGTGAAAGTGCTTCACTCAATATGCCAGCAAATTTGGAAAACTCAGCAGTGGCCACAGGACTGGAAAAGGTCAGTTTTCATTCCAATCTCAAAGAAAGGCAATGCCAAAGAATACTCTAACTACCGCACAATTACACTCATCTCACAAACTAGTAAAATAATGCTCAAAATGTTCAAGCCAGGCTTCAGCAATACGTGAACCACGAACTTCCAGATGTTCAAACTGGTTTTAGAAAAGGCAGAGGAACCAGAGATCAAATTGCCAACATCCACTGGATCATCGAAAAGGCAAGAGAGTTCCAGAAAATCATCTTTCTGCTTTATTGACTGTGCCAAAGCCTTTGACTGTGTGGAACACAAGAAACTGTAAAATTCTGAAAGAGATGGGAATAGCAGTGCACCTGACCTGCTTCTTGAGAAACCTGTATGCAGGTCAGGAAGCAACAGTTAGAACTGGACATGGGACAACAGACTGGTTCCAAATAAGAAAAGGAGTACGTCAAGGCTGTATATTGTCACCCTGCTTGTTTAACTTCTATGCAGAATACATCATGAGAAATGCTGGGCTGGAAGAAGGATAAGCTGGAATCAAGATTGCCAAGAGAAATATCAATAACCTCAGATATGCAGATGACACCACCCTTATGGCAGAAAGTGAAAAGGAACTAAGAAGTTTCTTGATGAAAGTGAAAGTGGAGAGTGAAAAAGTTGGCTTAAAGCTCAACATTCAGAAAACAAAGATCATGGCATCCGGTCCCATCACTTCATGGGAAATAGATGAGGAAACAGTGGAAACAGTGTCAGACTTTATTTTTTGGGGCTTCAAAATCACTGCAGGTGATGACTGCAGCCCTGAAATTGAAAGATGCTTACTCCTTGAAAGGAAAGCTATGACCAACCTAGATAGCATATTGAAAAACAGAGACATTACTTTGCCAACAAAGGTTCGTCTAGTCAAGGCTATGGTTTTTCCTGTGGTCATGTATGGATGTGAGAGTTGGACTGTGAAGAAAGCTGAGTGCCAAGGAATTGATGATTTTGAGCTGTGGTGTTGGAGAAGACTCTTGAGAGTCCCTTGGACTGCAAAGAGACCCAACAAGTCCATCCTAAAGGAGACCTGTACTGAGTGTTCATTGGAAGGACTGATGCTGAGGCTGAAACTCCAACACTTTGGCCACCTCATATGAAGAGCTGACCCAATGGAAAAGACCCTGATGCTGGGAGGGATTGGAGGCAGGAGGAGAAGGGGAGGACAGAAGATGAGATGGCTTGATGGCATCACCAACTCGATGGACATGAGTTTGGATGAACTCTGGGAGTTGGTGATGGATAGGAAGTCCTGGCGTGCTGAGATTCATGGTCGCAAAGATTTGGAAACAAAAATCACTACAGATGGTGACTCCAGCCATGAAATTAAAAGATGCTTACTCCTTGGAAGGAAAGTTATGACCAACCTAGATAGCATCTTCAAAAGCAGAGACATTACTTTGCCAACAAAGGTCCATCTAGTCAAGGCTATGGTTTTTCCTGTGGTCACGTATGGATATAAGAGTTGGACTGTGAAGAAGGCTGAGTGCCAAAGAATTCATACCTTTTAACTGTGGTGTTGGAGAAGACTCTTGAGAGTCCCTTGGACTGCAAGGAGATCCAACCAGTCCATTCTGAAGGAGATCAGCCCTGGGATTTCTTTGGAAGGAATGATGCTAAAGCTGAAACTCCAGTACTTTGGCCACCTCATGCGAAGAGTTGACTCATTGGAAAAGACTCTGATGCTGGGAGGGATTGGGGGCAGGAGGAGAAGGGGACGACAGAGGATGAGATGGCTGGATGGCATCACTGACTTGATGGAAGTGAGTCTGAGTGAACTCCTAGAGTTGGTGATGGACAGGGAGGCCTGCTGTGCTGCGATTCATGGGGTGGTAAATAGTCGGACATGACTGAGCGACTGATCTGATCTGATCTGATCTGCAGCGACTGAACTGAACTGAACTGAACTGAAGGGGATGCAATGTCTGTGGTGGCAACTGTTGTTTGCTTGTCCAGAATTTCTCTCTCCTTCTCTGGGTATCATCATGTTTTGTTTTTGTTTGTTTGTTTGTTTTTAACACAATTGAACTTTTGAAAAAGAGTAGCCTGTTTGCAAACTAGTCAGGATGGGAGAACCAGAGTTGAGAGCATGAGTGAGAGACATCTGAGCTTATCATCTGAAATTCTGGACAAGCTGCCTGTGGAATTTAAACTTAAATGCTTTATTTTTGAGAGTTCGCATAGCTCAAATCCTTGGTGTTACAGATGGTAAAGAATTCGCCTGCAATGCAGAAGACCTGAGTTTGATCACTGGGTCAGGAAGATCCCCTGAAGAAGCGAATGGCTACTCAGTCTATTACTCTTCTTGCCTGGAGAATTCTATGGACAGAGATACCTAATAGGCCCATAGGGTCCCAAACAGATGGACACGACTAAATGACTAACACTTTCAAATTTTCAATAACTTAAATCAGCTTTATTGCTTTAATCAGATAGGTTGGATTTTGTCACTTATTTCTAAAACATTCACAAAATATTTAGAACTAAATAGTTGAAGTTAAGGTGGAGTAATCAAAAACTAACATACCACAATGATGAACAGAAAGAACAAAGACCTATTGTGCTGAGGTAAGCTTAGAACATGTTAGAAGCCATTAAGGTTAAAAAGTGGACAAACACTAAGACTTATTTCTAAGACACAGAAATTCCCAAGTTGGGTTCCCCATAAAAAGAGAAAAAGGCAAAACAAAACAATCAAACTATGAATCAATAAAAGAATAATTGGAGCTAGGCAATCCAAGGCTGGTATGACAGCTTTTATCTTATAATATTAATTCATATAGTAAAATATATTAGCTTGTGAGATGCATTTGAACCATTTTTTATGAACACACTTCCCTATAACTATCAAAATTATTCACTGAAGTATGCTAAAACAGACTTGAAACTCTATTAGGTAATATCTCATAACCATCTAATATATATCCAATATCTGTTAAAATTTAGTAGAACTGTGATTTTTCAAATGTGATACTCTTTTAATTAAATATTCAAAATTATACATAGCTCAATAGTTAATATTTCCTTTTACTAATTCTTTTGCTCCTGTATATTTTAATGTCAGTGACAATGTTATAATCACAATCAAAATGCAACTCATTTCCCAAAACATGACTTTAAAGAATAAAACAGATTGATTGTTAAATGGCACATCTTTTCATCGGCCCTATTTAATGCCTTTTAAAATTGCATACAATAGCAATATAAATAATGGATGTATGAAAAGCATAGATATTAGTACACGTGGATTTAGATGTGATTGTAAGGTTTTTCTTTTATATTAGAACTTCTTTTCAGATAGAAAGTTTTTTGGAGTATGTTACTGTTTAATCACTTGTATTTTAACTGTTCTAAAAGTAGAATAGAGGCTTATCAAAGTGCATTAAATATCAAATTAAAAATGATGATTTTGCCCTTTCTTCTTTCTCTTGAAAAACATTTTCCAACCACATGGGCTGCCCAGCAATGTGTTTAGAATTTGCAAATACACAAAACTATTGATGAGGTCTCATTTAGAAAGGATTTACAATGTATGTTCAGGGTCTCAAACACATTAATCAGAAATATTCAACTATAAAGAAAGAAATATCTTACTGTATTCTAGAACTGAAATTGAATAGTTGACCAAAATATTTCATTTGTTTCTCAAATTGATTATCATATAGTAATGTGATTAATGATGTCACTTTTAAGATGCATAATTATGGGATTTTTAAATAGTCTAACTGTACACATTTTTAAAGCAGAAAATTGGATATTCATAGATAATTTGCTAAGTTAGTAACAGAATGACTATCTGATAACAAAGCATTACTTCAAAGAGTGCACCTGAAGAATATATAATATATGTTTTCATTTGAGAAAGAAGAGATGCTAATTTTCAAAATAATGGTAGTAAAGTGAAGCACAAAAATTTAAACAGATGCTCAAAGAAATAATATAAAGAAACACATATGTATTAAACAGAGGGAAGTTTAAATACTTTAGCATGAAATACAATTTTTTAAAGCATAGCTTTCTTTTCTCATAAGTGTCATTCTCAGATGTTTGAAATGTAGAAGAAAAAATAGCCCTCAAATAATGTTCAAATAAAATTTTATGTGTTCTGAAATAGATTTATATGCTGTATGGAACTGATTGAACTCTAATAAATTCTGTAATATTTAATGCCTTATTTTAATTTTCCCTACTCATACTTAATATTCAAAATCACCTCACTGATAAATCTCAATTTGTATAAGATAACTCATTGTATAGTAATATAAATGATAATATAATATAGCATTGTTATATCTATGAGGAAATGAAAGAAAATTCATTGACTGCTGATGTATTAATTGAACAGTGTACAGATAAACAATTCCAAAAGTTTACCTGCCAACTACAGGGTATTGCCTATCTCAAGAAATTTCTTCTGGAAGAAGAGATTCATGAGAAAGTCTTTTAGTCATGCACTTAAATCACTTTTTAAATTCTGTAAGACATCTTTGTAGCAGAATAGGCCATTTTCCATATTTTAAGTGTTAGAGATTACAGTGGGAGTTCCATTTGTTGTTCCATACACTGCATGAAAAGAAAAAAATAATGTTAATATGGCCAATGTATTTATCTCTTTCAACTCACATAGTAGTATATTCTTTAAAGCATTTGCATGATAAAACTAGTTGTCAGGGATACTTGATAGAGCCTTATGAAGACTGCATGCATGCTAAGTCCCTTTAGTTGTGTTCGACTGTGCGACCCTATGGATTGCAGCTGGCCACGCTCCTCTGTCCATGGGATTCTCCAAGCAAGAGTACTGAAGTGTGTTGACCACTCTTCCTCCAGGGAATCTTCCTGACTGGACTCTGACTAGCTAAATCAATAGAAAGCATTTTTATATCATGGACATAGATTAAGGCTCTAGTAAATTTAACCCGGGCTTCCTAGGTGGCACCTGTGGTAAAGAATTCATTTGCCTGCCAGTGCAGGAGACGTAGGAGGGGCGGGTTCAATCCCTGGGTTGAGCAGATCCCTTAGAGTACAAAATGGGGACCCACTCCAGTATTCTTGCCTGAGAAATCCCATGGACAGAGAAGCCTGGTGATCTATAGTCCATGGGGCTGCGAAAAGTCAGGCATGACTGAATGACTATTTACATGATGATTTGATGAAGTTTAAGAAAATAGTCATATGTTTTAAGGCATAGCCAGTAGGCATATAAGCTAGTTTTAATATGTTTTATGAAAATATAGAACCTGTGTGGGTCTGGAATTACTCTAATTGATATTTTAATCATGTAATTTTTAGATGTGCTCATGGTTGGTTAATCAATCAGCAGTCATAATGTTAATAAACAAACAACTTTTACTAAGCTCCTGACACTAATTTGTTACTTGTTATTTCCTCCAGAGTGGCTTAGATCTCACTCTTGCCAAGCAGGTTGAATGACAAATTTGAAAAGAAATGTATGAAACTTAAATTTTCTCAGTGAACCTGTTACTAATTTTTATCATGAAATTGAGTAATTTGCTCTAAAAGACATCTTGGATAGCCAAAGAAGGTAAAATTATGTCAATCGTTTAACCTTGTGTCATGAACAGATACAAAAGCATTCTTCCTGATTCTAACCATGGGATAGAAAGTTTTGGTAAAATACGAAAAATGTTAAAAATTCAGTATTTTTTTTTAAGATTAACTTTCAGTTCAGTTCAGTTTAGTTGCTGAGTCATGTCTGACTCTTTGCGCGACCCCATGAATCGCAGCACTCCAGGCCTCCCTGTCCATTCCCAACTCCGGAGTTCACTCAGACTCATGTCCATCAAGTCAGTGATGCCATCCAGCCATCTCATCCTCTGTCGTCCCCTTCTCCTCCTGCCCCCAATCCCTCCCAGCATCAGACTCTTTTCCAATGAGTCAACTCTTCACATGAGGTGGCCAAAGTACTGGAGTTTCAGCTTTAGCATCAGTCCTTCCAAAGAAATCCCAGGGCTGATCTCCTTCAGAATGGACTGGTTGGATCTCTTTGCAGTCCAAGGGACTCTCAAGAGTCTTCTCCAACACCACAGTTCAAAAGCTTCAATTCTTTGGCGCTCAGCCTTCTTCACAGTCCAACTCTCACATCCATACATGACCACAGGAAAAACCATAGCCTTGACTAGATGGACCTTTGTTGGCAAAGTAATGTCTCTGCATGCTATCTAGATTGGTCATAACTTTCCTTCCAAGGAGTAAGCCTCTTTTAATTTCATGGCTACAGTCACCATCTGCAGTGATTTTGGAGCCCAAAAAAATAAAGTCTGACACTGTTTCCACTGTTTCCCCATCTATTTCCCATGAAGTGATGGGACTGGTTGCCATGGTCTTCATTTTCTAAATGTTGAGCTTTAAGCCAACTTTTACACTCTCCTCTTTCACTTTCATCAAGATGCTTTTTAGTTCCTCTTCATTTTCTGCCATAAGGGTGGTGTCTTCTGCATATCTGAGGTTATTGATATTTCTCCTGGCAATCTTGATTCCAGCTTGTGTTCCTTCCAGTCCAGCGTTTCTCATGATGTACTCTGCAGATTAACTTTAGCTTAAGTAAAAAGTCCATTTTATTCAAATTCCAAGCAAGACCAAATAAACTAAGAGCCCACAGTGTTCATTCAATGTTGGTGTATATATTTAGTGGATTATAGAAGACTGAATAGTCTTGCCTTCATAGCCATGTAATAATAGAATAATAATATATATATATATATATATATATATATAGAGTTAATTATCCTCAATAAAGTGTTAAATAATCTTTATTTTTTCCAAATTATATTTAGGCTCACATGGAGCAATTTAGATTTGTGTTAGCAGGGTTTTCTCAGAGGATGACTAACTTGAATATCATAAGCTCAATCAAAATTATTTTCTTTGATTCTCTGCTTGTACTATATGTCTGTGCCAATTTACCCCATATTGAAATCTTCAGGTCACATTTGACAGTTTGCTTTCCTTAAAGTTATCTAATTGATCATAAGTCCTGTGAGTCTAGCTTTGAATCTTAGGTCTATTATTTTTGCCTCCAATCTACCATCATTAATATACTCAAAATCTTTACCCATCTTTTCATAAGAGAATTTTGATAACTGTTAACTTATTATTTACAATTTTTCATTTCTTTTTTGTATATTCCATATATTTTTAAAAACATAATAAACACTGATATCAATTTGTTTGCTGTGCTCTCAAACCATATCAAAAACTTTGTGGCTTAACAAAACATTTACTAAGCTTTGACTCTGTTGATTAGTTGAGCAGTATTTCTAGTCTTATTGTAGTAGGGGTACTTAGTCCTGTCCAACTCCTTGTGACCCTATGTACTGTAGCCCGCCAGGCTCCACTGTTTATGGAAGTTTCCAAGCAATACTAGAGTGGCTCGCCATTTCCTACTTCTAGGGATCTTCCAAACTCAGGGATTGAACATGCATCTCTATATTGGTAGGCATATTCTTTACCACGGAGCCACCAAGGAAGCTGTTTCTGGTCTGGATCTGATCGGATGAGAATTTTTGGATTCTCTCCTTCATCTGTTTAGGGTGGAAGGTCAGCTGGTACTTCTAAGATTAGGATGGCCTTGTTTACCTGTCTGGTGTCTAGCAGGCTTTTATCTAGTTGGCTTTTATCTAGTTTTATCTAGTTGGCTTTTATCTCCTGGCATCAATTAAAAGATTCCTAAAGCAACAGAGAATGGCATCCCTACTCTGCAAACATTTTCTTTTTGGCCCAATTAACTCAGATGGCCCATCCAGATTCACAGAGTGGGAAAGAGATGATGCCAGGAGAAAGATACAACCTCAGATATGTAGATCATAACATCCTAATGGCAGAAAATGAATTGGAACTAAAGAGCCTCTTGATGAAAGTGAAAGAGGAAACTCAAAAATCTTGCTTAAAACTCAACATTAAAAATAACTAAGATCATGTCGTATGGTCCCATCACTTCATGGCAAATCAGTGGGGGAAATAATGGTAATAGTAACAGATGTTATTTTCTTGGGCTCCCAATTCACTGTGGACAGTGACTGAAGCCATGAAATTAAAAGATGCTTACTCCTTGGAAGAAAAGCTATGACAAATCTAGACAACACAGTAAAAGCAAAGACATCACTTTACCCACAAAAGTCCACTAGTCAAAGCTATGGATTTTCCAGGAGTCATGTATGGGTGTGAGAGTTGGACCACAAAGAATGCTGAATGCCTATGTACCACAGCTTTCTTATCCATTCATCTGCTGATGAACATCTAGGTTGCTTCCATGTCCTGGCTATTGTAAACAGTGTTGTGCTGAACACTGGGATACATGTGTCTCTTTCAATTATGGTTTCCTCAGTGGATAAGAAAGCTGTGGTACATATACACAATGGAATATAACTCAGCTATTAAAAAGAATGCATTTGAATCAGTTCTAATGAGATGAAACTGGAGCCTATTATACAGAGTGAAGTAGGTCAGAAAGGAAAACACCAATATAGTATATTAATGCATATATATGGAATTTATAATGATGGTAACAATAATCCTATATGCGAGATAGCAAAGCAGACACAGATGTAAAGAATAGACTTTTGGACTCTGTGGGAGAAGGCGAGGGTGGGATGATTTGAGAAAATAGTATTGAAACATGTATATATTCATATGTGAAATAGAGAGTCTAGGTTCAATGCATGAGACAGGGTGCTCAGGGCTGGTGCACTGGGATGACCCTGAGGGATGGGATGGGAAAGGAGGTGGGAGGGGGTTTCAAGGATGGGGAACACATGTACACCTATGGCTGATTCATGTCAATGTATGGCAAAAACAACTACAATATTATAAAGTAATTAGCCTCCAATTAAATTAAATAAATTTAAAAAAAAAAGAAAAAGGAAAAAAAAAAAGAATGCTGAGTGCCAAAGAATTGATGCTTTTG
Source organism: Bos mutus (assembly GCF_027580195.1). Classification (NCBI taxonomy): domain Eukaryota; kingdom Metazoa; phylum Chordata; class Mammalia; order Artiodactyla; family Bovidae; genus Bos; species Bos mutus. Next base: position 76,287,160 of record NC_091632.1, read on the forward strand.
AACTGTGGTGCTGGAAAAGACTCTTGAGAGTCCTTTGGACAGCAAGGAGATCCAACCAGTCAATCTTAAAGGAAATCAACACTGAATATTCATTGGAAGGACGAATGTTGAAGCTGAAGCTCCTATACTTTGGGCACCTGATGTGAAGAGCCAACTCATTGGAAAAGACCTTGATGCTGGGAAAGATTGTAGGCAGGAGAAAGGGATAACAGAGGATGAGATGGTTGGATGGCATTACCAACTCAATGGACATGAGTTTGACCAAATTCTGGAATATAGTGAAGGACAGGGAAGCCTGGCATTCTGCAGTTCATGAGGTTGCAAAGAGTTGGACATGACTCAGCAACTGAACAACAATAAAAAAGTTCCAAAGGTTTTTCTAGTAAAAATATTTTACTTCACTTTTGCAGATCTTTATTTTTGAAATACCAAATAGTATTTGAGATACTGATTTGCTTTAATATTTCTATTTATCACCACGATCCACAATGCAGGTTACCAACTACTTAGGACAAGAATGCTAATGTCTCATAGTCCTCAGAGCCTAGGGTGGCACCTCTGATATTATATAATAAATGTTATTGAATTGAGTATAATTAAAGATGTTATTAATCCTTATATTTTATAATCACAAATGACTATATTCTACCTGTGTGAAGTGAAGACAAGTCACTTCAGTCATGTTCAACTCTATGTGACCCCTTAGAGACTGCCAGGCTACAGTCTGTAAGGCCTGTCCAACTCTTTGTGATTCTATGGACTGCAATATGCCAGGCTTTCTGTCTTTCACTATTTTCCTAACGTTTGCTCAAATTCATGTCCATTTGAGTCAATGATGCTATCTAACAGTCTTATCCTCTGCCACTCACTTCTTTTTCTGCCTACAATTTTTCCCAGCATCAGATCTTTTCCAATGAGTTGGCTCACTGCATCAAGTGGCCAATTGGAGCATCAGCTTTAGCATCAGTTCTACCAATGAAGCCTTCCTCAGTGATCAATGCAAAGAAATAGAGGAAAACAACAGAATGGAAAAGACTAGAGATCTCTTCAAGAAAATTAGAGATACCAAGGGAACATTTCATGCAAAGATGGGCTCGATAAAGGACAGAAATGATATGGACTAAACAGATGCAGAAGATATTAAGAAGAGGTGGCAAGAATACACAGAAGAACTGTACAAAAAAGATCTTCATGACTCAGATAATCACGATGGTGTGATCACTGACCTAGAGCCAGAGATCCTGGAATGTGAAGTCAAGGGGGCCTTAGAAAGCATCACTACGAACAAAGCTAGTGGAGGTGATGGAATTCCAGTGGAGCTATTTCAAATCCTGAAAGATGATACTGTGAAAGTGCTGCACTCAATATGCCAACAAATTTGGAAAACTCAGCAGTGGCCACAGGACTGGAAAAGGTCAGTTTTCATCCCAATCCCAAAGAAAGGCAATGCCAAAGAATGCTCAAACTACCGCACAATTCCATTATCTCACAGGCTAGTAAAATAATGCTCAAATTTTTCCAAGCCAGGCTTCAGCAGTATGTGAACCATGAACTTCCTGACGTTCAAGCTGGTTTTAGAAGAGGCAGAGGAACCAGAGATCAAATTGCCAACATCCGCTGAATCATGGAAAAAGCAAGAGAGTTCCAGAAAAACATCTATTTCTGCTGTATTAACTATGCCAAAGGCTTTGACTGTATGTATCACAATAAACTGTGGAAAATTCTGAAAGCGATGGGAATACCAGACCACCTGATCTGCCTCTTGAGAAATCTGTATGCAGGTCAGGAAACAACAGTTAGAAATGGACATGGAACAGCAGACTGGTTCCAAATAGGAAAAGGAGTCCATCAAGGCTGTATATTGTCACCCTGCTTATTTGATTTATATGCAGAGTACATCATGAGAAACGCTGGACTGGAAGAAACACAAGCTGGAATCAAGATTGCCAGGAGAAATATCAATAACCTCAGATATGCAGATGACACCACCCTTATGGCAGAAAGTGAAGAGGAACTAAAAAGCCTCTTGATGAAAGTGAAAGTGGAGAGTGAAAAAGTTGGCTTAAAACTCAACATTCAGAAAACGAAGATCATGGCATCTGGTCCCATCACTTCATGGGAAATAGATGAGGAAATAGTGGAAACAGTGTCAGACTTTATTTTTCTGGGCTCCAAAATCACTGCAGATGGTGACTGCAGCCATGAAATTAAAAGAGGCTTACTCCTTGGAAGGAAAGCTATGACCAATCTAGATAGCATACTGAAAAACAGAGACATTACTTTGCCAACAAAGGTCCATCTAGTCAAGGCTATGGTTTTTCCTGTGGTCATGTATGGATGTGAGAGTTGGACTGTGAAGAAGGCTGAGTGCTGAAGAATTGAAGCTTTTGAACTGTGGTGTTGGAGAAGACTCTTGAGAGTCCCTTGGACTGCAAGGAAATCCAACCAGTCCATTCTAAAGGAAATCAGCCCTGGGATTTCTTTGGAAGGAATGATGCTAAAACTGAAACTCCAGTACTTTGGCTACCTCATGTGAAGAGTTGACTCATTGGAAAAGTCTCTGATTCTGGGAGGGGTTGGGGTCAGGAGGAGAAGGGGATGACAGAGGATGAGATGGCTGGATGGCATCACTGACTCAATGGACGTGAGTCTCAGTGAACTCCAGGAGTTGGTGATAGACAGGAGGCCTGGTGTGCTGCGATTCATGTGGTCCCAAAGAGTAGGACACAGCTGAGCGACTGAACTGAAATGAACTACCAATGAATATTCAAGGTTTATTTCCTTCAGAATTTACTCATTTGATCTCCTTGCTATCCAAGGGACTCTCAAGAGTCTTCTCCAGCACTATAATTCAAAAGCATCAGTTCTTTGGTACTCAGACTTCATTTTGGTCCAACTCTCATATTCATACATTACCATTGGAAAAACAATAGTTTTGACACATGGAACTTTGTCAGTAAAGTAACGTCTACACTGTTTAGGTTTGTCATATCTTTCCCTTCAAGGAACAAGTGTCTTTTAATTTCATGGCCACCATCACCAAATGGCCACCATCAGCAAATATGCAGTGATTTTGGAGCCCAAGGGGAAAAAACAGAACAAAACAAAAACTCTGTTTCCAGTATTTCTTCTTCTCTTTGCCATGAAGTGATGGGATAGGATGCCATGATCTTAGTGTTTTAATGTTGAGTTTCTGGCTTTTTCCCTCTTCTTCATGGATCCCCTTAGTGGATTACAGCCTTGTTGTGATGAAGGGATTTGCATAACTCAAAGAAGATGAGCCATGTCATGCAGGGCCACCGAAGATGGACAGGTCATAGGGAAGGGTTCTGACAAAGTGTTGTCCACTGCAAGAGGAAATGCAAACCACTCCAGTACTCTTGGCATGTGAAATGCATGAGAAGTATGAAAAGGCACAAAAGATATTATAGCTAACTTTTACTTTTAACAAATGGAGCTATCTATGTCACATACACATTTTCTTTATGCACCCTTTTTTCTCTTATAACAATGTAAACTCTTTTAAAAGGAGATGAACATTTTTTATTTTTGTGTATGACAATATAGTCTGGAAACAAGACAATTGTTCTAACAAGTTTTGAATTGAAAGTAAAATTTTACTTCTTGAAAATTAGAACTTTACATTGTTTCAATTTTAATTCTTGTATCTAGTGAATAATCAATTTTATTTTACCTTTAAAACTGTAAAAATAATTTTGTTTTCTAAATGTTACAAATATTTGATCTTAGCTCTATCCAGTTTATACAACTCCATGGAGCTCAAGTCACTTATAAAAGCCTTAAACATATTTCTTTTATCCAAAAAAAGAGATAAATATATAGTAGTAAGCTAATTTATTTTTATAATTATTAGTGTCTCATAGTCCAAATACAAGGCTGGTGAAAATTTTCAGTTCAGTTTAAGAAATAGCTGGAGTCCAAACATTTTGAATAAATGCTAGTTTTTGTAAACCCACTTTATATAAAATTATTGACCCCATTTATCTAAAACTTGTGAAGAATTTAGTTGATCAGACCAGTAACTTGTGAGTGAAAAAAAAAAAAGTAATATGCTTTGGTTGAGTGAACCTTGGGCTGAAAACTACCACAAGGCTTGACAAGATGTTTTGGAAACTTTAGTCAGATGTTCTGTACATTTTCTTTACTAAAGTATTTTTTCTTGTTTCCCCTTATCATATTTGACTTAAATCCTTCTTTTATGATGGACTACATTATTTATTTTGTATCAGTAAATTATAAATTACATGTCAGTGAATTAAAAGTCAGATATATATGTTCCTACTCTGCTTCTACCAAACTTTAGCAGTGAAAAAATAGTGAGGATTATCAGCATGTTATTCAGCTACATATGTAACTCGTGCTTGTTGAATTCTTCATTTTAACCCAAGATGAAAGTCAGTCCTAAAACACACTAATGGTAATCTTGCCATTAAAAATATTATAATCAAGTGAACCATATCCATGGAGAACAATAATATTTTGACATGTTAAACAACTTCATTCTAGAGATTCTGAACCTAAGACAAACCAACAGCCAGTTATTTCTCCAGAATAAAATAAGAAAAATATTTATTCAGGATCAACAGAGAATTGCAGCTTGGGGTCTGCAATTATGGCAAGTTACATGCAAGTCTCCACATGGCAACGGAAGGAAAATGCTTTCACAAAGGGGTAAAAGGAAGACATTGTAAACAAAAATGGCATGGCTTCTCATTGGCTGAGTCCTTGCCAGGAAAGATGAGAAGTCTTTCTTCTTCCTGTTCGGCTCTGCTATCTTTACAAGATGTGAGAGTTCCCCCCTCTGGTCACCCAACTCTATCAGAGATTTCTGTTTATTGTTTTATTTTACATTTTGCAAACTGGTTACATGAAAAGCATTTCAACTGCAAATCAAAACTTGCATGCCCAGAATCTGCATAAACTACATTCCATCTTAGACTCATCACTATTCTTGATCCATGCTTTCTTAGTTCATATGGCATGAATTTCTCATTGGAAGTCAAACAAACCTTGCACTACTGGGTACAGCATTAAAACTGTTTAGAGGATGCTTCTCTGATTTTTTTCAAGTGCCCCAAGGGTTTCCAGAAGGAATTTTGCAAGTCACCTAATCTATTCTCATTCATATGTGAACCTTGTGATCCTACCTGCCTGCTCAGTCATTAAGTCTTGTCCAGCTATTTATGACCCCATGGACTACAGCCCTTCAGGCTTCTTCTTAGAGAGAATTCTGTATTTTTGCAACGCTCTTGAAAACTATACAATGAATATATATATATATATATATATATATATATATATATATATATAATATTATATGATATAAAATATGGAAAGCTATACTACCTTAAAAATATACTATCTTTTTTTTTATTTTAATTCTTTTTATTTTTTAACTTTACAATATTGTATTGGTTTTGCCATATATCAAAATGAATCCACCACAGGTATACATGTGTTCCCCATCCTGAACCCTCCTCCCTCCTCCCTCCCCATACCATCCCTCTGGTTCACCCCAGTGTACCAGCCCCAAGCATCCAGTATCGTGCATCAAACCTGAACTGCCGACTCATTTCATATATGATATTATACATGTTTCAATGCCATTCTCCCAAATCATCCCACCCTCTCCCTCTCCCAGAGTCCAAAAGACTGTTCTATACATCAGTGTCTCTTTTGCTGTCTCGTATACAGGGTTATTGTTACCATCTTTCTAAATTCCATATATATGTGTTAGTGTACTGTACTGGTGTCTTTCTTTCTGGCTTACTCCAGTTTCATCCACCTCATTAGAACTGATTCAAATGTATTCTTTTTAATGGCTGAGTAATACTCTATTGTGTATATGTACCATGGCTTTCTTATCCATTCATCTGCTGACGGACATCTAGGTTGTTTACATGTCCTGGCTATTATAAACAGTGCTGCAATGAACATAGGGGTACACGTGTCTCTTTCAATTCTGGTTTCCTCAGTGTGTATGCCCAGCAGTGGGGTTGCTGGGTCACAAGGCAGTTCTATTTCCAGTTTTTTAAGGAGTCTCCACACTGTTGTCCATAGTGGCTGTATTACTTTGCATTCCCACCAACAGTGTAAGAGGGTTCCCTTTTCTCCACACCCTCTTCAGCATTTATTGCTTGTAGACTTTTGGATTGCAGCCATTCTAACCGGCATGAAATGGTACCTCAGAGTGGTTTTGATTTGTATTTCTCTGATAATGAGTGATGTTGAGCATCTTTTCATGTGTTTGTTAGCCTTCTGTATGTCTTCTTTGGAGAATTGTCTATTTAGTTCTTTGGCCCATTTTTTGATTGGGTCATTTATTTTTGAGCTGTAGGAGTTGCTTGTATATTTTTGAGATTAGTTGTTTGTCAGTTGCTTCATTTGCTATTATTTTCTCCCATTCTGAAGGCTGTCTTTTCACCTTGCTTATAGTTTCTTTTGTTGTGCAGAAGCTTTTAAGTTTTATTAGGTCCCATTTATTTATTTTTGCTTTTATTTCCAATATTCTGGGAGGTGGGTCATAGAGGATCCTGCTGTGATGTATGTTGAAGAGTGTTTTGCCTATGTTCTCCTCTAGGAGTTTTATAGTTTCTGGTCTTACGTTTAGATCTTTAATCCATTTTGAGTTTATTTTTGTGTATGGTGTTAGAAAGTGTTCTAGTTTCATTCTTTTACACCTGGTTGACCAGTGTTCCCAGCACCACTTGTTAAAGAGATTGTCTTTAATCCATTGTATATTCTTGCCTCCTTTGTCAAAGATAAGTTGTCCATATGTGTGTGGATTTATCTCTGGGATTTCTATTTTGTTCCATTGATCTATATTTCTGTCTTTGTGCCAGTACCATACTGTCTTGATGACTGTGGCTTTGTAGTAGAGCCTGAAGTCAGGCAGGTTGATTCCTCCAGTTCCGTTTTTCTTTCTCAAGACTGCTTTGGCTATTCGAGGCTTTTTGTATTTCCACACAAATTGTGAAATTATTTGTTTTAGTTCTGTGAAGAATACCATTGGTAGCTTGATAGGGATTGCATTGAATCTATAAATTGCTTTGGGTAGTATACCCATTTTCACTATATTGATTCTTTAAATCCATGAACATGGTATATTTCTCCATCTATTAGTGTCCTCTTTGATTTCTTTCACCAGTGTTTTATAGTTTTCTATATAGAGGTCTTTAGTTTCTTTAGGTAGATATATTCCTAAGTATTTTATTCTTTTCGTTGCAATGGTGAATCGAATTGTTTCCTTAATTTCTCTATTTTCTTATTATTAGTGTATAGGAATGCAAAGGATTTCTGTGTGTTGATTTTATATTCTGCAACTTTACTATATTCATTGATTAGTTCTAGTAATTTTCTGGTGGAGTCTTTAGGGTTTTCTAGGTAGAGGATCATGTCATATGCAAACAGTCAGAGTTTTGCTTCTTCTTTTCCAATTTGGATTCCTTTTATTTCTTTTTCTGCTCTGATTGCTGTGGCCAAAACTTCCAAAACTATGTTGAATAGTAATGGTGAAAGTGGGCACCCTTGTCTTGTTCCTGACTTTAGAGGAAATGCTTTCAATTTTTCACCATTGAGGGTAATGTTTGCTGTGGGTTTGTCATATATAGCTTTTATTATGTTGAGGTATGTTCCTTCTATTTCTGCTTTCTGGAGAGTTTTTATCATAAATGGATGTTGAATTTTGTCAAAGGCTTTCTCTGCATCTATTGAGATAATCATATGGTTTTTATTTTTCAATTTGTTAATGTAGTGTATTACATTGATTGATTTGCAGATATTGAAGAATCCTTGCATCCCTGGGATAAAGCCCACTTGGTCATGGTGTATGATCTTTTTAATGTGTTGTTGGATTCTGATTGCTAGAATTTTGTTAAGGATTTTTGCATCTATGTTCATCAGTGATATTGGCCTGTAGTTTTCTTTTTTTGTAGCATCTTTGTCAGGTTTTGGTATTAGGGTGATGGTGGCCTCATAGAATGAGTTTGGAAATTTACCTTCCTCTTCAATTTTCTGGAAGAGTTTGAGCAGGATAGGTGTTAGCGCTTCTCTAAATTTTTGGTAGAATTCAGCTGTGAAGCCGTCTGGACCTGGGCTTTTGTTTGCTGGAAGATTTCTGATTACAGTTTCAATTTCCGTGCTTGTGATGGGTCTGTTAAGATTTTCTATTTCTTCCTGGTCCAGTTTTGGAAAGTTGTACTTTTCTAAGAATTTGTCCATTTCTTCCACGTTGTCCATTTTATTGGCATATAATTGCTGATAGTAGTCTCTTATGATCCTTTGTATTTCTGTGTTGTCTGTTGTGATCTCTCCATTTTCATTTCCAATTTTATTGATTTGATTTTTCTCCCTTTGTTTCTTGATGAGTCTGGCTAATGGTTTGTCAATTTTATTTATCCTTTCAAAGAACCAGCTTTTGGCTTTGTTGATTTTTGATATGGTCTCTTTTGTTTCTTTTGCATTTATTTCTGCCCTAATTTTTAAGATTTCTTTCCTTCTACTACCCCTGGGGTTCTTCATTTCTTCTTCTTCTTTTTTTTTTTTTTTCTAATTTTATTTTATTTTTAAACTTTACATAATTGTATTAGTTTTGCCAAATATCAAAATGAATCCGCCACAGGTATACATGTGTTCCCCGGTGTAGAGTTAGATTATTTATTTGACTTTTTCTTGTTTCTTGAGGTATGCCTGTATTGCTATGAACTTTTCCCTTAGTACTGCTTTTACAGTGTTCCACAGGTTTTGGGTTGTTGTGTTTTCATTTTCATTTGTTTTTATACAACTTTTGATTTCTTTTTTGATTTCTTCTGTGATTTGTTGGTTATTCAGCAGCGTGTTGTTCAGCGTCCATATGTTGGAATTTTTAATAGTTTTTCTCCTGTAATTGAGATCTAATCTTACTGCATTGTGGTCAGAAAAGATGCTTGGAATTATTTCAGTTTTTTTGAATTTACCAAGGCTAGACTTATGGCCCAGGGTGTGATCTATCCTGGAGAAGGTTCCATGTGTGCTTGAGAAAAAGGTGAAATTCATTATTTTGGGATGAAACGACCTATAGATGTCAATTAGGTCTAACTGGTCTATTGTATCATTTAAAGTTTGTGTTTCCTTGTTAATTTTCTGTTTAGTTGATCTATCAATAGGTGTGAGTGGGGTATTAAAGTCTCCCACTATTATTGTATTATTGTTAATTTCTCCTTTCATACTTATTAGCATTTGTCTTACATATTACAGTGCTCCTATGTTGGGTGAATATATATTTACAATTGTTATATCTTCTTCTTGGATTGATCCTGAAGGCAATGGCACCCCACTCCAGTACTCTTGCCTGGAGAGTCCCATGGACGGAGGAGCCTGGTAGGCTCCAGTCCATGGGATCACTAAGAGTCGGGCACGACTGAGTGACTTCACTGTCACTTTTCATTTTCATGCATTGGAGAAGGAAATGGCAACCCACTCCATTGTTCTTGCCTGGAGAATCCCAGGGACAGAGGAGACTAGTGGGCTGCCGTCTATGGGGTCGCACAGAGTCGGACACGACTGAAGCGACTTAGCAGCAGCAGTGACCTACTTTGTCTCTTTTCACAGCCTTTGTTTTAAAGTCTATTTTATCTGATATGAGTATTGCTACTCCTGCTTTCTTTTGGTCTCTATTTGCATGGAAAGTCTTTTTCCAGCCCTTCACTTTCAGTCTGTATGTGTCCCCTGTTTTGAGGTGGGTCTCTTGTAGACAACATATGTAGGGGTCTTGTTTTTGTATCCATTCAGAAAGTCTTTGTCTTTTGGTTGGGGCATTCAACCCATTTACGTTTAAGGTAATTATTGATAAGTGTGATCCTGTTGTCATTTACTCTATTGTTTTGGGTTCAAATTTATACACTCTTTTTGTGTTTCCTGTCTAGAGAATATTTTTTAGTATTTGTTGGAGAGCTGGTTTGGTGGTGCTGAATTCTCTCAGCTTTTGCTTGTCTGTAAAGCTTTTGATTTCTCCTTCGTATTTGAATGAGATCCTTGCTGGGAACAATAATCTGGGCTGTAGGTTATTTTCTTTCATCACTTTAAGTATGTCTTGCCATTCCCTCCTGGCTTGAAGAGTTTCTATGGAAAGACCAGCTGTTATCCTTATGGGAATTCCCTTGTGTGTTATTTGTTGTTTTTTTCTTGCTGCTTTTAGTATTTGTTCTTTGTGTTTGATCTTTGTTAATTTGATTAATATGTGTCTTGGGATGTTTCACCTTGGGTTTACCCTGTTTGGGACTCTCTGGGTTTCTTGGACTTGAGTGGTTATTTCCTTCCCCATTTTAGGGAAATTTTCAACTATTATCTCCTCAAGTATTTTCTCATGGTCTTTCTTTTTGTCTTCTTCTTCTGATTCGAATGTTGTAGTGTTTAATATTGTCCTGGAGGTCTCTGAGATTGTTCTCATTTCTTTTAATTAGTTTTTCTTTTTTCCTCTCTGATTCATTTATTTCTACCATTCTGTCTTCTAATTCACTAATCCTATCTTCTGCCTCTGTTATTCTACTATTTATTGCCTCCAGAGTGTTTTTGATCTCATTTATTGCATTATTCATTATATATTGACTCTTTTTTATTTCTTCTAGGTCCTTGTTAAACCTTTCTTGCATCTTCTCAATCCTTGTCTCCAGGCTATTTATCTGTGATTCCATTTTGATTTCAAGATTTTGGATCAATTTCACTATCATTATTTGGAATTCTTTATCAGGTAGATTCCCTATCTGTTCCTCTTTGATTTGGTGGGCATTTATCCTGTTCCTTTACCTGCTGGGTATTCCTCTGTCTCTTTGTCTTGTTTATATTGCTGAGTTTGGGGTGTCCTTTCTGTATTCTGGCAGTTTGTGAAGTTCTCTTTATTGTGGAGTTTTCTCACTGTGTGTGGGTTTGTACAGGTGGCTTGTCAAGGTTTCTTGGTTAGGGAAGCTTGTGTCAGTGTTCTGGTGGGTGGAGCTGGATTTCTTCTCTCTGAAGTGCAATGAAGTGTCCAGAAATGAGTTATGAGATGTCTATTGTTTTGTAGTAACTTTGGGCAGCCTGTGTATTGGAGCTCAGGGCTATGTTCCTGTGTGGCTGGAGAATTTGCTTGGTATGTCTTGCCCTGGAACTTGTTGGCCCTTGTGTGGTGCTTGGTTTCAGTGTAGGTATGGAGGTGTTTGATGAGCTCCTGTAAGTTAATGTTCTCTAGAGTCAGGAGTTCCCTGGAGTCAGGGTTTGGACTTAAGCCTCCTGCTTTCAGTTATTGGTCTTATTTTTACAGTAGTCTCAAAACTTCTCTTTCTATACAGAACCATCAATAAAATATCTAGGTTAAAGATGAAAAGTTTCTCCACCGTGAGGGTCACCCAGAGAGGTTCACAGTGTTATATGGAGAAGAGAAGAGGGAAGAGGGAGTTAGAGGTGACCCGAATGAGATGAGGTAGAATCAGTAGAGGAGAAAGTGGGTTAGCCAGTAATCACTTCCTTATGTTCACTCCACAACTGGACTGCTCAGAGATGTTCACGGAGTTATACAGAGAAGAGAAGAGGAAGGAAGGAGACAGAGGTAGCCAGGAGGATAAAAGAGGGGAATGAAAAGGAGAGAGACAGATCCAGCCAGTAATCAGTTCTCTAAGTGTTCTCCACCGTCTGGAACACACAGAAATTCACAGAGTTGGGTAGAGTAGAGAGGGGTTAGGGAGGAGACACAGGCGACCTGGTGGAGAAAAAGGAGAGCCCAAAGAGGGAGAGAGCAGTCAAACCAGTAATCTTGCTCCCAAGTAAAAAATGGGTCCTGAAGATTGGGTTCTTAAAGGTACAAAATTGGTAACAGATACCTAAAAGCAAAAATTAAAAATCTAGAGTAGAGTTTGGAATTTCAAAAATACAATGTTAAAGAAAGGAAGAAGGAAAAGAATGAGAGAAAAAGAAAAGAAAAAACAAAGACACAAAAATTATAAAGAAAATATAGGTACAAAATTGATAACAAATACCACAAAGCAAAAGTTAAAAATCTAGTGTAGAGTTTGGAATTTCAAAAATACAATGTTAAAGAAAAGAAGAAGAGAAAGAAAGAGAAAAAACAGAAAAACAAAAACAAAGTCACAGAAATTATAAAGAAGATATAGGTACAAAATTGATAACAAATACCAAAAAGCATAAATTAAAAATCTAGAGTAGAGTTTGGAATTTCAGAAATACAACGTTAAAGAAAAGAAGAAGAGAATGAAAGAAAGAAAGAGGTCACAAAAATTATTAAAAAAATATATATATAGGTACCAAATTGATAACAAATACCAAAAAGCTAAAATTAAAAATCTAGAGTAGAGTTTGGAATTTCAAAAATACACTGTTAAAGAAAAGAAGAAGAAAAAAAAAAAAGAGAAAAAAAAGGTTACAAAAATTATAAAGAATATATATATGAAGTTTGCTTTTAAAAAATAGGGTCTTTTTTTTTCTTTTTGCAAAGTAATAGTAGGTTATAAAAGTGAAAATAAAAGGAGTAATAGAGGACTTAAAAAAATTTTAATAAAAAAAAAAAGAAAGATCATAAAAATAGTAAAAATATATCTAGGACTTTCTCTGGTGTTGTGTGTATTGTGGGGTCAGTTCATTTTCGGCTAGTTTCTTGGTCCGGCTTATATTTCTCAAGATCTATAGGCCCCTTCCTATGTAGTCGGTACTAACGATAGGGTTTTAATCTATTGCCTGTTGCTTCCAAGGCGGTTCCCTCTGTTATAGCTTCTTCTGTTTGCTGGTCTCTTCAGTGTCTGATTTCTGCCCTGATATAAAGGGGGTGGTGGTGGACACTTTTTTTTTTTTTTTTAGGCTCATTTGTTCAGTCACGCTGTGGGGAGGGAGGCACGCTGCAAACAAATAACACTGGCGTGTGCTCGCAGTGCCTCAGCCACACTGGGCCTGCCCCCGCTCACGGAGCGTGTAGCCTCCCTGCCCACACTGCTCAAGCTCTAGGTTGCTCCGCCGGGAACCATCTGAGGCTGGCCCTGGGCTGCTTGCGCCTCCCAGGTGTAAGCCGCTCAGGTTCAGGCACTCGGGTAGTCCTCAGAGGTGCAGACTCAGTTGGGCCTGTGTTTTGTGCCCTTTCCAGGTACAAGCAGCTTGGGTGATGAGTTTGGTGAGCGTGGTTGCTGCAACTTATTGCCTCCTCACCACTGGGTTTTCTGGTTGTACAACCGGCGCACTTTCTCAGGCGGATGTTGACCATGCAGAACCCCAAGAAGTCTTAGTTAGCAAAGAAGCCTGCTTACAGTTTTGTAGACAATGTCTCTCTGGGGCTGCGATTGCCCCCTTCTGGCTCTGGCTGCCTGTCACCGGAGGGGGATGGTCTGCAGCCGGCTATCTCTGTTCAATCCTTTGTTCCGTGCGAGGGCCTGGCAGTGTCTTAGGTTAGGGCTGGCTTTTCGCGAGGTAGTTATCCCACAGTCTGGTTTGGTAGCCCAAATTAGTTTGCTCAGGTAGCGCTCGGGGCATTCAGGCCAGATCCTTACTCTAAGCGATGCATCCCGTGCCTCTCTGCCCAGCCCCCACTCGCTAGTGGCGGGTGCTGGCGTCTGCGCTGCTTCTCCGCTGGGGGAGTTACCGTTGGGCTCGTAATCTGTGGGTTTTAATTGTTTATTTATTTTTCCCCCCTGTTATGTTGCCCTCTGTGCTTCCAAGGCTCGGCACAGACTCGGCCGTGAGAGTGTTTCCTGTTGTTTGGAAACTTCTCTCCTTTTAAGACTCTCTTCCCTGGACTGACCTCCATCCCTCCCTCTTTTGTCTCTTTTTTTTTGTCCTTTATATTTTTTCCTACCTCCTTTCGAAGACAATGGGTTGCTTTTCTGGGTGCCTGATGTCCTCTGCCTGCATTCAGAAGTTGTTTTGTGGAATTTACTCGGCGTTTAAATTTTCTTTTGATGAATTTGTGGGGGAGAAAGTGGTCTCCCCGTCCTATTCCTCCACCATCTTCTACATTTTGATTTATATTCCTATCTTGATGAATTATTTTTTTCAAAATTTCCCCTTCCTGGAGAATGACTACCTATTTGCAAGAGATATTTTCCAAGAGATCCAATGTGAATCTTGTAACTATCATGTAGCCTATATTTAAAAAAAAAAAAAAAAAAAAATCCTAAAACTTAATCTTCAAGATGATTTAAAATGCATATATCTATTTGCATGTAATATGGACAAGAATTAAATTTTATTTATCTAATGGTAAATGACAACATGCTCCAGTATTCTTTCCAGAAAATTCCATGGACAGAGGAGGATGGCAGGCTACAGGCCATGGGTTGTAAGGAGTCAGTCATGACTGAGTGACTGTGCATACATGCACATTCACTTATTATGAGATATCTAAAATAGTCAAGCTCATAAAAGAAAAACACAAACCAGTGGTTACCAGGGGCTGGGAGGAGGTAAAAATGGAGAGAGAAATTGGCAAAAAGTTTCATTTATGCAAGATGAATAATTTCTAGAGACCTATACAACAATGTGCCTATAATTTACCTTCTTTATATATTTTTCAGACTGTCATATAGTTATAATCAGAAAGTATGTAGACTTTTCAGATAGGTTTCACTCACTTTACAATATGCCTTTAAAGTTCCTCCACATCATTTTATATTTTGATAGCTCACTTATTTTTATTGCTGAATAATATTCATATATGAATATGCCACAGTCTTTATGTCTATTCATCTATTGAAATACATTTGGGTTTCTTCAAAATTTTGGCAGTTGTGAATAAAACTACCAAAATATCTGTGTACAAGTTTTTATGAGGATGTAATTTGTAACTCATTTAGAGCATAATATCAGGGAGCATAATTGCTGGATTGCGTGGTAGGATGATATTTAGCCTTATTAGGCATTGTCATGTGTCTTACAAACAGATGTATCAATTTGCATTCTAACAGCAATGACTGAGGGTTCCTATTCCTTCACACCCTTGCCAGAATTTGTTACTGTCATTGTCTTGGGTTTTAGTTTTTGTAATAGGTGAGTGGAATTACTTTATTGTGTTAATTTTCAATTCCCTATGATATACAATAGTGAGCATTTTATCTGTAGAGCAGTATTTTTGATGAGAAATGTGCTCACATATTTTACCTATTTTAAATTTGATTTTTATTGTTAAATTTTAAGATATCTTTGTCTATTTTGGATATCATTTCTTTATCAAGTTTTAGAAAGGATTTTCTTACAAAATTTTCTACAAGTATGTCTTTGTCTATATTCTAACAGTGATCTTTGCAGACTATAAGTTTTTAATTTTAATAGAATCCAACTTACATTTTTTTCCTTTTATGGGTCATGCTTTTGATATTTTATAAAAAAAAAAAAAATCACTAAATCCAAAGTCTCCTAAACCTTCCCCTGTTACCTTTGTCAACTTACAAACGGGTGGTCGCCAACTCCTGGGTGCTCGCCAGGAGTGTTTGCCAGTGACTGAACAACAACAAAGGCATTTACCATCTGCCTCTGTGGAGACTGAACCCTGTACTGCTGCAGCTGCTGAACTTCTACACCTGCTGAAGGGAATTCATAGTAAAGAGTGAGATACTCTTTGTTCCAGGGAAACTGGTGTAGCAAGTCTTCAGATAGATATTTTCAGGAACTGATTTCATGATCCTAATCCTTGAATCATTTCATAACTAGAAAAACACTAAATTCCCTATGGTGACATCAGCTCATTGTGAGTAGCAGAAAACTTTTGCAAAGTAAGCCAATGATTTCATTGACCTCCCCCTTCAACAAGATCTTGCATATTGACCTTCCACCATTGCCACTTTGGTGCAGTCTCTCAGAGCTATCTGAGGTGTTGTCTCCTGGGCTAGAGTCCTCTTTTTGCCCCAAATAAAGCTTAACTCACAACTTGCACATCATGCATCTTTTTAGTCTATATCTTGCAGACATTTTATATTTTACATGTGTGTCTCTTGTCCTTATTTAAAAAGGTTTGTTTGTGCTAAAACAATATATAACCTTTTGTTTGAGATTTTAGTCATTACACTGATTACATTCACAAAGCTCAACCATACCCACTACTTACAAAAACACTTTTACTCTAAACAATCCAAATGGACACTTTGTACTCATTAAGAAATCCCTATTTCCCCTGTTCACAGCCAGTTGTTGCTCAGTCACTAAGTCATGTCTGATTCTTTGCGACCCCATGGACTACAGCCAGACTTCTCTGTCCTTTACTATCTCCCAGATTTTTGCTCAAATTCATGTCCATTGAGTCAGTGATGCTATCTAAACATCTCATCCTTTGCCATTTCCTTCTCCTCCTGCCTTCAGTCTTTCCCAGCATCTGAGTCTTTTTCTAATGAGTCAGCTCTTCGATTCAGGTGGCCAAACTATTGGAGCTTCAGCTTCAGTATCAGTCCTACCAATAAATATTCAGAGTTAATTTCCTTTAGGATGTACATGTTTGATCTCTTTGCAGTCCAGGGACTCTCAAGAGTCTTCTCCAGTGCCACACTTCAAAAGCATCAGTTCTTTGACACTCAACCTTCTTTATGGTACAGCTCTCACATCTCTACATGACTATTGGAAAAACCATACCTTTGACTAAATAGAACTTTGTCAGCAAACTGATGTCTCTGCTTTTTAATACACTGTCTAGGTTTGTCATTTTTTTCCTTCCAAGGAGCAAGTGTCTTATAATTTCATGGGTGAATTCCTTGTCTACAGTGATTTTGGAACCTAAGAAAATAAAATTTGTCATTGTTTACACTTTATCCCCTTCTATTTGCCATAAAGTGATGAGACTGGATGCCATGATCTTAGTTTTTGTTTGTTTGTTTTTTTTTTTTTAATGTTGAGTTTTAAGCCAGCTTTTCATTCTCCTCTTTCAACTTCATCTAGAGGCTCTTTAGTTCCTCTTCCCTTTCTGCCATTAGAGTGGTATCATCTGTCTATCTGAGGTTGTTGATATTTCTCCAGGCCATCTTAATTACAGCTTGTGATTCATCCAGACTGGCATTTCACACTATGTACTCTGGATTTTTGTTGTTGTTGTTCTTCAGTCACTCGGTTGTGTCTGACTCTTTGTGACCCCATGCACTGCATCATGGCCAGGGTTCTCTGTCCTTCACTGTCTCCCAGAGTTTGCTCTAACTCATGTCCATTGAGTCAATGATGCCAATCCAAGCATCTCATTCTCCATTGCCCCCTTCTTCTCCTGCCTTCAATCTTTCCCAGCATTAGGGTCTTTTCCAATGAGTCAGCTCTTTCCATCAGGTGGCCAAATTATTGGAACTTCAGCTTAGAATTAGTTCTTCCAATGAGTCTTCCAAAGAGTCTTCTCCAGCACGTCAGTATGAAAGCATCAGTTCTTCAGTGATCAGCCTTCTTTGTGGTCCAACAGTCACATGAATGTTGGAAAAACCATAGCTTTGACCATATGGACATTTGTCAACAAAGTGATGTCTCTGCTTTTTAATATGCAGTCTAGGTTTGTCATAGCTTTTCTTCCAAGGAGCAAGTGTCTTTTAATCTCATGGCTGCAGTCACCATCTGTAGTAATTTTGGAGCCCAAGAAAATAAATTTTGTCACTGTTTTCACTTTTCCCCCATCTATTTGCTGTGAAATATGGGACCAGATGCCATGATCTTCGTTTTTTGAGTGTTGAATTTTAAGCCAGATATTTCACTCTCCCATTTCACCTTCATCAGGAGTTTTTTGCTTTCTGCCACTAGGGTGTTATCATGTACTCTGTATAGAAGTTAAATAAGCAGAGTGACAACATACAGCCTTGTCACACTCCTTTCCCAATTTTGAACCTCTCAGTTGTTCTAACTGTTGCTTCTTGACCTGCATACAGATTTCTCAGCAAACAGGTAGGAAGTCTGGTATTCACATCTCTTTAAGAATTTTCCACAGTTTATTGTGATCCATGCAGTCAAAGGCTTCAGCATAGTCAGTGAAACAGTATCCTCTAATTTACTTCATATCTCTGTTTGCCTATTCTCAGTTCAGTTGAGTCACTCAGTCATGTCCGAGTCTTTGTGACCCCATGGACTGCAACATATCAGGCTTTGCCATGCATCACCAACTCCTGGAGCTTATTCAAATTCATGTCCGTTGAGTTGGTGATGCCATCCAACCATATAAATCCTCTATCGTCCCCTTCTCCTCCCATCTTTAATCTTTCCCAGCATCAGGGCCTTTTCCAATGAGTCAGTTCTTTGCATTAGGTGGCCCAAATATTGGAGTTTCAGCTTCAGCATCAGTCCTTCCAATGAATATTCAGGACTGATCTCCTTAAGGATGGACTGGTTGGATCTCCTTGCAATCCAAGGGACTCTCAAGAGTCTTCTCCAAAACCACAGTTCAAAAGCATCAATTCTTTGGTGCTCAGCTTTCTTTATAGTCCAACTCTCACATCCATGCATGGCTACTGGAAAAACCATAGCTTTGACTAGATGGACCTTTGTTGGAAAAGTAATGTCTCTGCTTTCTAATATGTTGTCTATGTTGATCATTCATATACCTGGGTTCATAAAACATTTATCCTTTCATTTCCAGCTTATTTCACTATGCTATTTCACTTAGCATAGTATTTTCAAGGTTCATCAATATTGTCACATGTATCAGAAACTGAATAGCATCCCATTTCATGTTTACATCACATTGTTTATCTGCTCACCTAATGGAAATATGGGTTGTACCTATCAAAATTTGAATAATGCTTCAATAAACATTTTTATACAAGTTTCAAGTTCCTCTTTTCAATTTTGGGGTTATATGCCTAGGAGTAGAATTACTGGTAATTTCATTTAGCTTTTGGAAGAAGCAATAAATTTTTCAGTAATGGTTGCATTTTAAATTTTCACCAGCAATTTAAGATCATTCTAATTTCTCTACATTCTTATTAACATTTTGTATTTTCCATCTTTTCATTATAATCCTCCTATTATCTCATGATGTTGATTTGTGTTTCCCACATAACTAATAATGTTTAGCATTTTTAATATGTATATTGACCATTTGTATATTTTCTTCAGAAACATGTCTATTTAACTCCTTTACCCACTTTTTAACATGGAGTGTTTGTCTTTTTAGTTTCTGTACTGTACAATCTCTTTATATATTCTGGCTATTTAACTCATAAGATGTGTAACTTGCAAATATTTTCTCTCATTGTATAGGTTGTCTTTTCATTTTCTTGATAATGTCAAGAAATATACAATTTAATTTTAATAAAGTCCAATTTATATTTTCTTTTGTTGTGCATGATTTTATGTTTCATGAAATAATTCTTCACCACATCTAAATTTATGAGACTTTATTCTGACATTTAATTCTGAGAGTTTTATGATGCATGTGTGTGTGCTCAGTCATGTCCAACTCTTTGGGACCCCATGGACTGCACTCCACCAGGTTCCTCTGTCCATGGAACTTTCCAGGCAAGAATACTCAAGTGGGTACCCATTTCCTTCTCTTGGGGATCTTCCTAACCCAGGAAGTAAACCCATATCTCCTGTGTTTCCTTCATTAGTAAGCAGATTCTTTACCATTGAGTCTCCTGGAAGCCTGATAGTTTATAGTATTTAGCTCTCATAATTAGATCACTGATTCATCTTGATTTATATATATGATGTGAAGTAGCACTCCATTGTCATGTTTTTCCATGTGAATATCCAATTGTCCCATATTCTTTGCTAAAAAGACTATTCTTTCTCCCAAATCTCCCCACCCTCTCTAATATCATGTATGAAACGAGTCGCCAGTCCAGGTTCGATACACGGTACTGGATGCTTGGGGCTGGTGCACTGGGATGACCCAGAGGGAGGGTAGGGGAGGGAGGAGGGAGGAGGGTTCAGGATGGGGAACGCGGGTATACCTGTGGCGGATTCATTTCGATATTTGGCAAAACTAATACAATATTGTAAAGTTTAAAAATAAAATAAAATTAAAAAAAAAAAGACTATTCTTTCAATTTAGCATATTTGTCAAAGATTGACTATAGCTGTGTGGATTTATTTCTGGACTCACAAATTTTTCCCATTAGCCCATTGGTCTACTGCTCTGTCAGTTGTACATCGCTTTGGTTACTACAGCTTTATGGTAAATTTTGAATTCAGGTAGTGTGAGTTTTCTATTTTTGTTTTTAATCTTCAGTGTAGTTATTCAGAGCCCCTTTAAATTCCATATGAATTTGAGGATCAATGTTCTTACTGCTGCAAATGGTTGTTGGAGTTTTGATATAAACAGTATTGAAGCAACGGAATGCTTTGAATACTGCTGTCATCTTAACAGTTTAAAGTATTCTTATCCATGAAACGGAATAAATTTTTCAATTTATTTATGTTTTTTAAATTAGTTATTTAGAAATGTTTTACAGTCTTCAGTATATAAGATTTTGACATTGTTGGTTAAAGTTCTTTCTAAATATTTTATTCATTTTTGCTCTTATTGCAAATAGGAGTTCTTTCTTAATTCTCTTGTCAAAGAGTTTATTGCCAGTGTATAAAAACTCAACTGATTTCCAGATATTGGTCTTGTACCTTGCAATTTGTCTGAATTTATTTATTAGCTTGAGTTGTTTTCCTATTGATTCTTTGGACTAATCTTCATATGGGATTTTTTTCATCTTCATATAGAGATCATTCTTTCCTTACTTACCAATTTGTGTGACTTTTATTTATTTTTATTGTCTAATTGCTCTAATTGGAGCTTCTAATACAATGTTGAATAGCCATGGTAAAAGTAGGTACCCCATTCCTGATCTTATGGGGTGACATTCAGTCTTTCACCATTGGGTATGAGGCTAGCTGTGGGCTTTTAGTAAATGCTCTTTATCATATTAAGGAAGCCCCTTTGTATTCCTAGTTGTCAGAGTGCTTTTATCACAAGTGGATGTTGGATTTTTTAAGTCCCTCTTGTGCTACAGTTGATACAGAGACAATCGTATGCACTGCCACTCCTCACCATTCAA
Source organism: Bos mutus (assembly GCF_027580195.1). Classification (NCBI taxonomy): domain Eukaryota; kingdom Metazoa; phylum Chordata; class Mammalia; order Artiodactyla; family Bovidae; genus Bos; species Bos mutus. Next base: position 76,308,129 of record NC_091632.1, read on the forward strand.
TTAATGTAGCATCTTATACTGACTGATTGTCTTATGTTGATCTATCCTTACATCCCTGCAATAAATTGGTCAGGGTGTATAACCTTTTTCATATGCTATTGAATTTGGTTCTTCATCTTTCCTTGAGGATTAGTTCACCTAAAGTCATAGGGGATGTTGGCCTGTAATTTTCTCTCCTTGTGATGCCTTTGATTGGCTTTGGCTTCAGTGTAATCAGGGCCTGATAAAATGAATTAAGAATTGTCCCCTTTCTTGAAAGTTTGAATGTTATTTTTCTGTTTTTCATTTAATTCACCAGCAAATCTGACAAGTCCTAGACTTTTCTTTGTTGGAAGTTTTTAATTACTAATGTCATTTTTTTAATTTGTTTTAGATATGTTAAGATTTTCTAACTACTAGAATTAACTTAGATCATTTTTGTGTCTCTAGGTATTTGCTTATTTCATCTAAGTTATTTAACTTGTTGGTATTCAATTCTTCATCAAATTTACTGATAGTATTTGATTATTTCTGAATTGTTGCTAATAATGTTTCCACTTTTCATTTCTGATTGCAGTTATTTGTCTCTTCAGATTTCTTTGTCAATCCAGCTAAATGTTTGATAATTTTGTTCACCATTTCAAAGCACCAACTTCTGATTTGATTGATTCTATTGTTTTTCTATTCATTATGCTATCTATCTCCATTCTATGCTTTATTATTTTCTTCTTTCCACTAGCTTTGAGATTATTATTTTTTTTTCCCCCATCCTTCCTCAAAGTTATTGATTTGAGATATTTTCAATTTAGGTGTTTATGGCTATAAATTTTCCTTAAAGCCCTAGTTTAATTCATCTCTAAATGTGCTTTATTGTTCTTGTGATTTCTTTGATTCACTGGTTGTTTAAAAATATGTTGTTTAATTTCCATTTTTTTAAATTTGTTTCTTTCTATTATTGATCTATAACTTCATTCTACTGTGATTAGAAGGATATTTAATATTATTTCAATCTTTTAAAATTTATTGAGAGCTGTTTTCTAATCTAACATATGGCCTAACCTGGAAAATTTTCCATGAGAACTTGAGAAGAATGTATTTTCTGCTGTGGTGTTGAATGTTCTATATTTGTCTATTGTATCTACTTGGTCTATGCTGTTGTTCACTGCTTCCTTATGTATTTTCTGTCTAGACATTCTATTCATTATCAAAATTATTTTAGTGAACTGTTTAATTATTATTATAAAATTTATTATTTCTTCCTTCAATTCTGCCAATGTTTTCTTCATATATTTGGGAACATTTAGTGGCTCATGTATGACTATAAGTATTCTCTCTTCTTGATGAATTATTCCTGTATCAGTATATAATGCCATTTTGTCTCTTGTAACAGATTTTGACTTAAAATATATCTTGTCTGATAGTAACATAGCTACTAAGTCTCTCTTTTGTTTACTCTTATCTTCTTTCATTCTTTCAGTTTCCACTCTATTCTGTGTTTGAATCAAAATGTGTCTCCTGTAGATAGCATATATTTGGACCATTCTTTCACATCTATTCTGTCAATCTGTCAATCATTGCTTTTTGATTGAAGAAATTTTATTTATACTAATGAAATTATTGATAAGAAACAACTTTTGCCATTTTGTTGTTTTTCATATATCTTATACTATTTTCAATTTTCATTTCTTCCATTACAATTTTCTTTCATGTTTACTAAAATTTTTTTGCAGTGAACTGTTTGGAATCCCCTTTCATATAGATATATTTTGTATATATTTAAAAAATTTTTTTGGTTATAATGGAGATTGCATGATTGTATTTAGCACTTTAAATTTAAAAAACCTAGTATGAATTGATACTGACTTAACTTCAATCTCAGGAATCTCTGCTCCTAGTTAGCTCCAAATCATTTTCATATCTACTCTGTACAGTGAAGTAATTAAACTTTCAAGTTGCTCAACTGAAGACAATTGAGTCATATCCAGGCCACAGATCTTTTAAGACCATAAAAACTTTCAAAAGTCTATGATGAGTTACACATGAATTCAATTATCTACATATAATTTACCCTTATAACTTAGTGGATGATTAGGTGATAGCCTCTTTTACAGATTTCAGTGACTCCAATTGCTATTATTGTTGTAGATAAGTAATATTAAATAGGTTTCCTTATGGTTATGCTTTCATATTTCATCTTCTGTTTTTTTTTAACTTTGCTCTGATGAGACAACAATTTTGAGGCTGCCACATACTAATTAATGGATCTAAAATGTCATAAATTTATTAACTAATTTTTCCTGCTAGGGTGACAAAACAATTAACTAGGCAGAAACAGCATACTTTGACTAAATAAAAGAATATTGCCAGGTCTTTACAATGTATCAAACAAAAAAATTATCTACATAGTACTTTTAGTAGCTTAATGAAATATTTACTAAAATCAAAAAGAGGACTATATCAAAAACAAAATCTATATCTTGGTCTTTGCAAGCAGGCTAAATATTAAAGTTCAATAGAATCAGTATTCAGTAAAATCTAAAGTCAAGATAAATATTCATCATCAACTATATTCAGCCCGTATTGGAACTGTTTAGCATTACTCCTGTCCATCATTGCTAGAACAGCTGGCTAGCACTGAAAGTGTATGGCCAAAATTACTTGGCAAGAGCATGACACTGTCAGTTAAATGTATTTTGGGTGAATTTCCTATGATGATTCAAGTCATATATTTTTTTCTCACTTTTTACATTTTTATGAATTTGAATGACTTATGCAATGTCAAAAAATATACTGCATTCCTAGAAAGAATTTGTATTTCCTTTATCACATTTGATTTTATGTATGCCACACACAGATACACATATACCACCAGCACCAATACCTCAAAACCAGGGAAAAAAAAAAAAATAAATCTGAATTTTATTTTATTACTTTTGAGTTTTTGTAATTTGAACTTTTTATTATTTAATATTTAAATATTTATGAATTATCTATGAAATACTTTAAATAAGTTATATATTTAATTTTCAAGGGTTTTATTAAGCCTAATTTTGAATAAAGTTATTGAATAAAATCTTTTGAGTACTTGTAATTATAGAAAAATAGCATGCTCTATCTCTTTGCTATAGCTACTAACTAAATATATTCCTCAAAAATAGGATCCTTCAGTTCAGTTCAGTTCAGTCACTCAGTCATGTCCAACTCTTTGCGATCCCATGAATCGCAGTATGCCAGGCCTCCCTGTCGATCACAAAATTCCGGACTTCATGCAGACTCACGTCCATTGAGTGAGTGATGCCATCCAGCCATCTCATCCTCTGTTGTCCCCTTGTGCTCCTGCCCCCAATCCCTCCCAGCATCAGAGTCTTTTTCAGTGAGTCAACTCTTCACATGAGATGGCCAAAGTACTGGAGTTTCAGCTTTAGCATCATTCCTTCCAAAGAAATCCCAGGGCTGATCTCCTTCAGGATGGACTTGATGGATCTTCTTGCAGTCCAAGGGACTCTCAAGAGTCTTCTCCAACATCACAGCTCAAAAGCATCAATTTTTCGGCGCTTAGCCTTCTTCACAGTCCAACTCTCACATCCATACATGACCACAGGAAAAACCATAGCCTTGACTAGATGAAACTTTGTTGGCAAAGTAATGTCTCTGCTTTTGAATATGCTATCTAGGTTGGTCATAACTTTCCTTCCAAGGAGTAAGCGTCTTTTAATTTCATGGCTGCAGTCACCATCTGCAGTGATTTGGGAGCCCAGGAAAATAAAGTCTGACACTGTTTCCACTGTTTCCCATCTATTTCCCATGAAGTGATGGGACCAGATGCCATGATCTTCGTTTTCTAAATGTTGAGCTTTAAGCCAACTTTTTCACTCTCCTCTTTCACTTTCATCAAGAGGCTTTTGAGTTCCTCTTCACTTTCTGCCATAAGGGTGGTGTCATCTGCATATCTGAGGTTATTGATATTTCTCCTGGCAATCTTGATTCCAGCTTGTGTTTCTTCCAGTCCAGCATTTCTCATGATGTACTCTGCATATAAGTTAAATAAGCAGGGTGACAATATACAGCCTTGATGTACTCTGTTTCCTATTTGGAAGCAGTCTGTTGTTCCATGTCCAGTTCTAAGTGTTGCTTCCTGACCTGCATACATGTTTCTCAAGATGCAGATCAGGTGGTCTGGTATTCCCATCGCTTTCAGAATTTTCCACAGTTTATTGTGTTCCACACAGTCAAAGGCTTTGGCATAGTTAATAAAGCAGAAATAGATGTTTTTCTGGAACTCTCTTGTTTTTTCCAAGATCCAGTGGATGTTGGCAATTTGATCTCTGGTTCCTCTGCCTTTTCTAAAACCAGCTTGAACATCAGGAAGTTTATGGTTCACATACTGCTGAAGCCTGGCTTGGAGAATTTTGAGCATTACTGTACTAGCGTGTGAGATGAGTACAATTGTGTGGTATTTTGAGCATTCTTTGGCATTGCCTTTCTTTGGGATTGGAATGAAAACTGACCTTTTCCAGTCTGTGGCCACTGCTGAGTTTCCCAAATTTGCTGGCATATTGAGTGCAGCACTTTCACAGCATCATCTTTCAGGATTTCAAATAGCTCCACTGGAATTCCATCACCTCCACTAGCTTTGCTCATAGTGATGCTTTCTAAGGCCCACTTGACTTCACATTCCAGGATGTCTGGCTCTAGGTCAGTGATCACACCATCATGATTACTGGGTCATGAGGATATTTTTTGTACAGTTCTTCTGTGTATTCTTGCCATCTCTTCTTAATATCTTCTGCTTCTCTTAGGTCCATACCATTTCTGTCCTGTATCGAGCCCATCTTTGCATGAAATGGTATCTCTAATTTTCTTGAAGAGATCTCTAGTCATTCCTATTCTGTTGTTTTCCTCTCTTTCTTTGCATTGATCGCTGAAGAAGGCTTTTTTATCTCTTCTTGCTATTCTTTAGAACTCTGCATTCAGATGCTTATATCTTTCCTTTTCTCCTTTGGTTTTCACTTCTCTTCTTTTCACAGCTATTTGTAAGGCCTCCCCAGACAGCCATTTTGCTTTTTGCATTTCTTTTCCATGGGGTTGGTCTTGATCCCTGTCTCCTGTACAATGTCACGAACTTCATTCTATAGTTCATCAGGTACTCTATCTATCAGATCTAGGGCCTTAAATCTATTTCTCACTTCCAGTGTATAATCATAAGGGATTTGATTTAGGTCATACCTGAATGGCCTAGTGATTTTCCCACTTTCTCCAATTTAAGTCTGAATTTGGCAATGAGGAGTTCATGATCTAAGCCACAGTCAGCTCCCTATCTTGTTTTTGTTGACTGTATAAAGCTTCTCCATCTTTGGCTGCAAAGAATATAATCAATCTGATTTTGATGTTGACCATCTGGTAATTTCCATGTATAGAGTCTTCTCTTGTGTTGTTGGAAGAGGGTGTTTGTTATGACCAGTGCATTTTCTTGGCAAAACTCGATTAGTCTTTGTCCCGCTTCTTTCCATATTCCAAGGCCAAATTTGCCTGTTACTTCAGCTGTTTCTTGACTTCCTACCTTTGCATTCCAGTCCCTTATAATGAAAAGGACGTCTTTTTTGGATGTTAGTTCTAAAATGTCTTGTAGGTCTTCATAGAACTGTTCAACGTCAGCTTCTTCAGAGTGACTGGTTGGGGCATAGACTTGGATTACTGTGATATTGAATGGTTTGCTTTAGAAACGAAGAGAGATCATTCTGTCATTTTTGAGATTACATCCAAGCACTGCATTTCGGACTCTTTTGTTGACCATAATGGCTACTCCATTTCTTCTGAGGGATTCCTGCCCGCAGTAGTAGATATAATGGTCATCTGAGTTACATTCACCCATTCAAGTCCATTTAAGTTCACTGATTCCTAGAATGTCGACATTCACTCTTGCCATCTCTTGTTTGATCACTTCCAGTTTGCCTTGATTCATGGACCTGGCCTTCCAGGTTCCTATGCAATATTGCTCTTTACAGCATCGGACCTTGCTTCTATCACCAGTCCCATCCACAGCTGGGTATTCTTTTTGCTTTGGCTCCATCCCTTCATTCTTTCTAGAGTTAGTTCTCCACTGATCTCCAGTAGCATATTGGGCACCTACTGACCTGGGGAATTCCTCTTTCAGTATCCTATCATCTTGCCTTTTCATACTGTTCATGGTGTTCTCAAGGCAAGAATACTGAAGTGGTTTGCCATTCCCTTCTCCAGTGGACCACATTCTGTCAGATCTTTCCACCATGACCCGCCAATCTTGGGTTGCTCCACGGGCATGGCTTAGTTTCATTGAGTTAGACAAGGCTGTGGTCCTAGTGTGATTAGATTGATTAGTTTTCTGTGAGTATGGTTTCAGTGTGTCTGCCCTCTGATGCCCTCTTGCAACACCTACCGTCTTACTTGGGTTTCTCTTACCTTGGGCATGGGGTATCTCTTCACGGCTGCTCCAGCAAAGCGCAGCTGCTGCTCCTTACCTTGGACGAGGGGTATCTCCTCACCACTGCCCTTTCTGACTTTCAACGTGGGATAGCTCCTCTAGGCCCTCCTGTGCCTGCCTGCACAGCAATGGCTCCTTGGGTGTGGGGTTGGTCCTCCCCGCTGCCGCCCCTGGCCTCCGGCGTTGGGTAGCTCTTCCCAGCCCCCGCCCCTGACCTCGGACGCAAGGTAACTCCTCTCGTTGCCGCCTCTCACCTCAGACTCAGGGTAGCTCCTCTCAGCCGTACTTAGTGGGCCGGTCACAGCTGCCTGCGCTTAGTGCTCCTTGCTGATGCTAAGTCGCTTCAGTTGTGTCCGACTCTGTGCGACCCCAGTGATGACAGCCCACCAGGGTCCACCATCCCTGGGATTCTCCAGGCAAGAACACTGGAGTGGGTTGCCATTTCCTTCTCCAATGCATGAAAGTGAAAAGTGAAAGTGAAGTCGCTCAGCCGACTCCCAGTGACCCCATGGACTGCAGCCCACCAGGCTCCTCCGTCCATGGGGTTTTCCAGGCAAGCTTACTGGAATGGGGTGCCATTGCCTTCTCCAATAGTGCTCCTTCAAATCAGATCAGATCAGATAAGTCGCTCAGTCATGTCTGACTCTTTGCAATCCCATGAATTGCAGCACACCAGGCCTCCCTGCCCATCACCAACTCTAGGAGTTCACTCAGACTCACATCCATTGAGTCAGCGATGCCATCCAGCCATCTCATCCTCTGTTGTCCCCTTCTCCTCCTGCCCCCAATCACTCCCAGCATCAGAGTCTTTTCCAATGAGTCAACTCTTTGCATGAAGTGGCCAAAGTACTGGAGTTTCAGTTTTAGCATTATTCCTTCCAAAGTAATCCCAGGGCTTATCTCCTTCAGAATGGACTGGTTGGATCTCCTTGCAGTCCAAGGGACTCTCAAGAGTCTTCTCCAACAGCACAGTTCAAAAGCACCAATTCTTCGGCGCTCGACATTTTTCACAGTCCAACTCTCACATCCATACATGACCACAGGAAAAACCATAGTCTTGAGTAGATGAACCTTTGTTGGGAAAGTAATGTCTCTGCTTTGGAATATGCTATCCAGGTGGTCATAACTTTCCTTCCAAGGAGTAAGTGTCTTTTAATTTCATGGCTGCAGTCACCATCTGTAGAGCATACCTAAATATTTCTATTTGATAAATTGAGGAAATGAAAGGTAAGTTTGAACAATAATCTATTTCATATCTATACTAAGGTCTACCAGAGTCTAATATGTCTGATACAGTGTTATTATAATGGCCCATCTCATTAAAATTACTGTATGATGCCAAACTACATCATTTGATAATATCAAAAATAGTTAAAAATTACAAAGTATATTAATAATTAAAAGTATATATTTATGAAATGTTTAAATAAAATTGGCAAAAATAACTGAAGATGGTGATTTTTAAGAAATGTAGGTACCCCCATGTAATTATATCACTACATAATAGTAAAGTAATTTGCTGATTTTATGTACTTTAAATGTTTTGGCACTTAAAATCAATAAGTAAGTGAACATCAATATTTTACATCCTATAATCTCATAAAGTTGTATTCTGAAATTACAGAATAAGACAGCTATATTTCTAATTCAGATTTAAAATCCATTGTGGTTAACACATTTCAAATGCCAGTAATGAAAACCAACAATATAAGCTTGTAATGAAAATAGTATAAAATTTATTAATAAAAGAATTCTAAATGCAAAAGTTCAGTTGTACTAAAAAAGAAGAAGAAGAAGAAGAAGAACTAGAACCAGATGTGGGAAAATAATCTTTTTTGCATTCTTATCTCTAGTCTTTCTATCTTCAAATGACTTCAGTTCACTTCAGTTGCTCAGTCCTGTCCAACTCTTTGCGACCCCATGGACTGCAGCACATCAGACTTCGCTGTCCATCCCAACTTTTGGAGCTTACTCAAACTCATATCCATCAACTCAGTGATGCCATCCAACCATCTCATCCTCTTTCATCCCCTTCTCTTCCCACCTTTAATATTTCCCAGCATTAGGGTCTTTTCCAGTGAGTCAGTTCTTCACATCAGGTGACCAAAGTAGTGGAGTTTCAGCTTCAGCGTCAATCCTTCCAGTGAATATTCAAGACTGATTTCCTTTAAGATGGACAGGTTGGATCTCCTTGCAATCCAAGGGACTCTCAAGAGTCTTCTCCAACACCACAGTTCAAAGCATCAATTCTTCGGTACTTAGCTTTCTTTATAGTCCAACTCTCACATCCATACATGGCTACTGGAAAAACCATAGCTTTGACTAGATGGACCTTTGTTGGCAAAGTAATGTCTCTGCTTTTTAATACGCTGTTTAGGTTGGTCATAGCTTTTCTTCCGAGGAGCAAGCAACTTTTAATTTCATGACTGCAGTCAGATGACCATTATATCTACTACTGTGAGCAAGAATCCTTTAGAAGAAATGAAATAGCCCTCATAGTCAAATGACTTACTCTTTTCTCTTAGCACATTGTTTTTGTTTCTATATATTGTCCATAAAGTGTGATATGACCTTACCTCTCTCCTGTATCAGCCTGGATTCCTACTTGCACAAAGAAAGGAAATTTACTAAAAAGAGATTGGATTATTTGTGGAAGCTTCTGGAATTTTAATAGGAGATTCAGAACACAAGCAGGAAAAAAACACAGTCAAAGTAAGAGCAGAGCTCAGTGGATCAACTGAGTTGATTTGATGAAGATACCACTGCCATTTCATATAGGCTTCCACACCTAACATTCTGACACAAGTGTTAATGGATATTGCCATGTTCCTTTCCTATTTTGCTTCTATTAATGGGTGTGGCAACTCCATTGTTCAAATAATCCTTAGTTGTAAGTTCAAAAGGCATCATATGTGCATCTCTTACTGACTGAACATCATGTATGTAGTAGGTATAGCTGAGCTACTTAGAGAGTCTGTCAATAGTACATATAATGTCTTTTACCTTTAAGAATAAAAGATGAGGGACTTCCCTGGGGGTCCAGTGGTTAAGACTCTGTTTCCATTGTAAGTAATAATGGTTCGATCCCTGGTTGGGAAACTAAGATCACACATGTATGCAGTTGGCCAAAAAATAAGGTTTGTTTGTTTTTGTTTGTTTGTTTGTTTGTTTTAAAGGAATGCAAGGTGAGCTCTTTTTCCTACAGAGGCTTATAATTTGTGGAAATATTGAATCAAGGAACAGAACACAGAAACCTTCACAGACAAAGTGCTGACATAGTTGTCTTTGTTACCATGTTTACATAAGAAATATCTAAGTGAATAGAGAAACCAACCTAGGTATTTATTTACCTAGATCCTATTGCCAAATTTTTAGGGGAAGAGAGTCTGATTGGGGCTCATTTGATTAGGTGTTTATCCCTATGACATCAAGTTGCCTAAGGCCACAGGACAGGGACAGACAACATAAATATTGGCAAGACTTGCTCTGTATTAGAGAGGATGCTATAATAAATTATCACAGATGTGGTGGCTTAGAACAAAAAAATCTATTCTCTCATGATTTTTCAGGCTAGAAGTTTGATATTAGTTTAACTCTCTGAAATCCTGGTGCTACCAGTACCATACTCCTAAGGGCTCCAGAGAAGAATTTGTTTCTTGTCTCAGGTTTTGATGGATGCTGGCATTTCTTTGTTTTTTAAAGATTTTTATTTATTTATTTGTATTTGGCCTTGCTGGGTCTTCATTCCTGCACAGCCTCTACTCTAGTTGCAGCAAGCAGGGACTGCTGTTTGTTAAGGTTCGTGGCGTTCTCATTGCAGTGACTTCTCTTGTTGAGGGAGCATAGACTGTCGGGCATGCTGGATTCAGTAGTTGCAGCTGGTGGCTCTGCAGTTGTGGCTCTCAGGACCTAGAGCACAGACTCTGTAGTTGTGGCACACAAGCTTAGTTGTGCCACACCATGTGAGATCTTCCAGGACCAGGGATAGAACCTGTGTTTCTTGCTAGTAGGCAGATTCTTTACCACTGAGCCACTAGGGAAGACCTGGCATTTCTTAATCTGTGGTCATGTCACTCCAATCTCTGTCCCTGTGGTCACACCGCCTTCTGCTTTTCATAGTAAACTGAAAAGTGAAGTCACTCAGTCGTGTCCAACTCTTTATGACCCCGTGGATTGTAGCCCACCAGGCTCCTCCATCCATGGGATTCTTCAGGCAAGAATACTGGAGTGGGTTGCCATTTCCTTCTCCAGGGGATCTTCCCGACCCAGGGATCGAACCAAGGTCTCCCGCATTGCAGGCAGACACTTTAACCTCTGAGCCACCAGGGAATCCCAAAAATCTTCTACTTCTTCCCTCCTTAAAGGTTGCATTTGATTGCATTCAGGGCCCACAGAGATAATCCTGGATAAGAACATCTCAAGAGCTTTGATTTAATGACACATGTATTTTTTTTTTTTTTCCCATGTAAAGTAGGATGTATATATCATTTGTAGAGGTTGGGAGTATGGCATGAATTAGACAACCACAGGCTGACCCCAGATCCCTGAAGATTTCTGCCTATTCCATATACCATTCAATACACTCATACATTCATACATCCAATTATACATCCATTCATACATTCAATCCAATCCAAAGTGTCCCAAAGTCTCTACCCATTAGAGCATTAACTCAAAGTTCAAAATTTACTCTAAATATCAGCACAAACATCACAAGTACCATCACTGAAATCTGGCTTAGATAAGTCTCTGAGTATGGGCTATCCCAGGACAATTTTACCTCCATCAGTGAACCTAAGAAACTAAACAAGTTATCTGCTTCCAAAATACAATGGTGGAACAGGCATAGGCTAACAGTTATAGATATTCCCATTCCAAAAGGAGTAAATGGAAGCAAAAAAAGTCACTGATCTTGAGAGACTTTAAACTATAGCAGTGAAAATTTCATGAGGTTTCAAGACATGCACATTATCCTCCTTGGCTTCATATTCTGCCCTTTGGACTCAAGCGGGATAAGCAGAGAGCAGATCCCATTGAAAGAGAAGTTGTTATGATTTGAAAGAAATCTCAAAACACATATAACCCCAAAAGAAAATTATGGATAATTTAAAAAATATTCTTAATAACATACCAGATGCTCTTAAATTGACTTATCCGGGAAAATACCAAAAAAGCACACAATTAGTAGATTGTCTTTCAAATATAGAACTATTCAGTAACTCATACATATGAGCAATACAGAAACTAATCTTATCTTCTTTTACTTACAGGCTTTTGTAAATTAACAATGCATTTGTAACTGCAAATGCATAAGCATATGTATTTCAAATTCTAAGTAAAGTATTTTATTTTATTAACTGCTTATTCAATCTAGAATTTTTTAATAAGATTTTTCAAAGAAAAATATGTTTTGCTATAAAACTATAAAAGATCGACATTTCCTAAAATGATGACTTTCTTAAAATTCAAGACAGCTTCTGAGTTCTTTTTGCAACAAAAATAGTCTTGAGTCTCTATTTAAAATCCATTTATACATCTGTACTATTTAAAATGACAAATAGAATCTAGTGCCATGAAAAGAAGTTAAGCTACCAATATGTCAAATAACACTTTTCCTGTAACTTTATATTTGCAAGACTACCTGGTTAATGATTTGGAAAAAAAAAAAGTTCCACTGCTCCATTTGTGTGCTTAGTCACTCAGTCATGTCCCACTCTTGTGACCCCACAGACTGTAGCCTGCCAGGCCTATTTGTCCACGGGATTCTCCAGGCAAGAAGACTGAAGTGGGTTGACATTTCCTTCTCCAACTTCCCCATTTGAGGCCTGGTGAAATGGCAACATTGTCATCCTTCACTGCATATAGGCCCAACAACATATTAAATTCTGTTGAGATAAACTGCAAACCATCTACTGATCTTTTTTCCTAGAAAACCCTTATTTTAGAAACAATTTCTTGATATCTCCTACTCTTCTCATTGAAGGAAGACAAAACTTTCCATAACAAAATAATTCTGAAAGCATAAATATGATACTTTCATTATCTATCATATGTTTATTTTTATTTGTTTGCTTGTTTTTTAGTATCTAGTGATACTAAAAGATTGACTTCCCAGGTGGTTCAGTGGGTAAAGTATCCACCTACAGTGCAGGAGACACAGGAGGCATGGGCTCGATCATTGGGTTGGGAAGATTCCCTGGAGGAAGGCATGACAATATACTCCAGTATTCTTACCTGGAGAAACCCATGAACAGAGGAGCCTGGACATCTACAGTCTAAGGAGTTGCAAAGATTTGGACTTGACTGAAGTGCACAATTTTAAAAGATATAATTTTAAAAGATATAATTTATTTAGCACTAATGGGTACTATGACCAACCTAGATAGCATATTAAAAAGCAGAGACATTACTTTGCCAACAAAGGTCTGTCTAGTCAAGGCTATGGTTTTTCCGGTAGGCATGTATGGATGTGAGAGTTGGACTGTGAAGAAAGCTGAGCGCTGAAGAATTGATGCTGTTGAACTGTGATGTTGGAGAAGACTCTTGAGAGTCCCGTGGACTGCAAGGAGATCCAACCAGTCCATTCTGAAGGAGATCAGCCCTGGGATTTCTTTGGAAGGAATGATGCTGAAGCTGAAACTCCAGTACTTTGGCCACCTCATACAAAGAGTTGACTCATTGGAAAAGACTTTGATGCTGGGAGGGATTGGGGGCAGGAGAAGAAGGGGATGACAGAGGATGAGATGGCTGGATGGCATCACCGACTCGATGGATGTGAGTTTGAGTGAACTCCTAGAGTTGGTGATGGGCAGGGAGGCCTGGCGTGCGGCAATTCATGGGGTCGCAAAGAGTCAGACATGACTGAGCAACTGAACTGAACTGACTGAATGGGTACTAGGGCCTATATGAAGTGAAAGTGAAAGTGTAGTCCCTTAGTCGTGTCTGACTCTTTGCGACCGCCTGGACTGTAGCCTACCAGGCTCCTCAGTCCATGGATTTTTCCAGGCAAGAGTACTGGAGTGGGTTGCCATTTCCTTCTCCAGGGCATCTTCCCAATCCAGGGATAGAACCCAGGTCTCCTGCATTGAAGGCAGACGCCTTACGGTCTGAGCCATCAGGGAAGATTATTAAAGGCAGAGACAGTCAAAGTTCACAATTATAAGATAAATAGTATCTCCCTTTTTCAGATAAAGAAACTGAAGCTGAGAAAATTAATTTTCAAAAGGCCAACAGCTACCAACAGCTGACTAAAAATAAAGTACTATATTTCTCTGGCTGCGAGATCTATGATCATCCCACTTTGTGATAACGGAGAAATGGAAAGAAATTTTGTTCCCATCTCCACCTTCATTTCTTGCCTATGAGCAGTAAAGAATTGGACCCAGAGTAAACTTCTTTGAGGGATAAATGGAAGAAACCTTCTTTTGGATCTTTTGGCACAATTGGAAATCTAAAGCCTTTGTCTTTGGCCACAACAAGATTAATACAGACATGAAAACATAATCAATGGTAGTCCTGTGGCTCCTGGTCACTGTCCAGCAGCCAAATCACACCCGGTCTGTGAACATGAAACTATCCCTGACAAGGCACTAGTCAGAAGATGAATGAAGGAAATCTCTTTGAGACCAAGAGCTCAGTTGCAGACTGGAACAGATGACACCTTGGCTGAACAACTTCATTGTTTCTGAATACATGGACATTTTCCCAGTTATTATCTGCAACTCCTACTATTCTCTACATTTCTCTTTATGTGTATTTTTATAACCAAAGACACTGTTCCACAGTTCTGTCCCCCAAGAAGATTACACATTTTACCTCAGAAGCTCACTGCATACTGCTTTATGCATGTGGGAATATCAATATATTCCCTCCAATCAGTTGGCTGAGTTCAGGTCGGAGGCATTCTTATTAATGTCTGGTCACTAAGGAGAATAACTCACCACAACCATCCCTAAACTAAGGCAGGATATGCAGCCTTTTCAGTCTCCTCACCTCTGTGAGGTAATTTCCACATTCACAGGTTCTAACTTTTCATATACCCCTTGTAAGACTGCTTTTAATTTTTTTTTTCTTAGGCCATATATTACAAAAAGTCAGACATGACTGAATGAATGAACTGAACTGATGACAAACCACAGGTAACATAATCAGTTCAGTTGCTCAGTCGTGTCAGACTCTTTGTGACCCCATGGACTACATGCAGCATGTCAGGTGTCACTGCCCATCACCATCTCCAAGAGCTTGCTCAAACTCATGTCCGTTGAGTCAGTGATGCCATCCAACCATCTCATCCTCTGTCATCCCCTTTTCCTCCCAGCTTCAATCTTTCCCAGCATCAGGATCTTTCCAAATGAGTCAGTTCTTCACATCAGGTGGCCAAAGTATTGGAGTTTCAGCTTCAGCATCAGTCCTTCTGTAAATACTCAGGACTGATTTCCTGTATGCTGGACTAGTTGGATCTCCTTATAGTTCAAGGGACTCTCAAGAATCTTCTCCAACACCACAGTTCAAAAGCATCAATTTTTTGGTGCTCAGCTCTCTTTATAGTCCATCTCTCACATCCACACAAGACTACTGGATAACCATAGCTTAGACTAGACAGACTTTTCTTGGCAAAGTAATATCTCTGCTTTTTAATATGCTGTCTACTTTGGTCATAACTTTTCTTCCAAGGAGCAAACATCATTCAATTTCATGGCTGCAGTTACCATCTGCAGTGATTTTGGAGTCCCACAAAATAAAGTCTCTCACTGTTTCCATTGTTTTCCCATTTATTTGCCATAAAGTGACAGGACTGGATGCTATGATCTTAGTTTTCTGATTGTTGAGTTTTAAGCCAACTTTTTCACTCTCCTCTTTAACTTTCATCAAGAGGCTCTTTAGTTGTTCTTTGCTTTATGCCATAAGGGTGGTGTCATTTACATATCTGTGACTATTGATATTTCTCCTGGCAATCTTGATTCCAGCTTGTGCTTCTTCTAGCCCAGCATTTTGCACAATGTACTCTACATATAAGTTAACTAAGCAGAGTGACAATATATAGCCTTGACATACTCCTTTCCCAATTTGGAACCAGTCTGTTGTTCCATGTCCATGTCTAACTGTTGCCTCTTGACCTGTGTACAGATTTCTCAGGAGGCAGGTCAGGTGGACTGGCATTCCCATCTCTTTAAGAATTTTCCAAAATTTGTTGTGATCTACACAGTCAAAGTCTTTGGCATAGTCCATAAAGCAGAAGTAGATGTTTTTCTGGAACTCTCTTGCCTTTTTGATGATACAGTGGATATTGGCAATTTGGTCTCTGGTTCCTCTGCCTTTTCTAAAACCAGCTGGAACATCTGGAAGTCCATGGTTCACATATTGCTGAAGCCTGGCTTGCAGAATTTTGAACATTACTTTGCTAGCATGTGAGATGAGTGCAATTGTGTGGTAGTTTGAGCATTCTTTGGCATTGCCTTTCTTTGGGATTGGAATGAAAACTGGTCTTTTCCAGTTGTGAGTTTCCCAAATTTGCTGGTATATTGAGTGCAGCACTTTCCCAGCATCATCTTTTAGGAATTAAAATAGCTCAACTGGAATTCCGTCACTTCCCCTAGCTTTGTTTGTAGTGATATTTCTTAGGGCCCACTTGACTTCTTAGTCCAGGATGTCTGGTTCTAGGTCAGTGATCACACCATCATGGTTATCTGAATCATGAAGATCTTTTTTGTATAATTCTTCTGTGTATTCTTGCCACGTTTCCTTAATATCATGTGCTTCTGTTAGGTCCATACCATTTCTGTCTTTTATTGTGCTCAACTTTACATGGAAACTTCGCTTGCTATCTCTATTTTCTTGAATCCTCAAGAAATATAATACTCAACAGTGAAAAGCTGAAAGTATTTCCTCTAAGGTCAGGAATGAGATAAGGATGTTCATTGGCACCACTTTTATTCAGTATAGTTTTGGAGGTCATAGCCATGGCAATCAGATAAGAAAAGAGAAGGAATCCAAATTCAAAAAGAAGAAGCAAAACTGTCACTGTTTGACGATGTTATACTATACATAGCAAATCTTAAAGTTGGCACCAGGAAACTGCTCAGTTCAGTTCAGTTCACTAGCTCAGTCTTGTCCGTCTCTTTGCGACCCCATGAATCGCAGCACGCCAGGCCTCCCTGTCCATCACCAACTCCCAGAGTTCACTCAGACTCACGTCCATTGAGTCAGTGATGCCATCCAGCCATCTCATCCTCTGTCGTCCCCTTCTCCTCCTGCTTCCAATCCCTCCCAGCATCAGAGTCTTTTCCAATGAGTCAACTCTTCTCATGAGGTGGCCAAAGTACTGGAGTTTCAGCTTTAGCATCATTCCTTCCAAAGAAATCCCAGGGCTGATCTCCTTCAAAATGGACTGGTTGGATCTCCTTGCAGTCCAAGGGACTCTGCTAGAGTTCATCAAAGAATTTAGTGAAGGTGTAGAATACAAAATTAATACATAGAAATGTATTCCACTTCTATATGCTAATAATGAATGATCAGAAAGAGATATTGAGCGAATAATCCCATTTACCATCTCATCAAAAAGAATAAAATGCCAAGGAATAAAAAAAAGGAGGGGAAAGATTCTGTAGTAATAAGATTACAATAAACTGAAGATGACACAGATAGATGGAAAGATATAGTATGTCCTTGGAGTGGAAGAATTTTTTTAACAGACCCCAAGGTAAAAAAAAAAAAAAAGTATCAATGGCATTTTTTTTTTTAACAGACCTAGAATAAAAAAAAAAAAAATTACAATCCGTTTGGAGACAGAAAAGATGCCAAATAGCCAAAACAATTCTGAGAAAGAAAAATGGCGCTGGAGGAATCAGGCTTGCTGACTTTAAACTATAAAATTAAGCTATAGTAATCAATCAAAATAGTATGATACTGACACAAAGACAGGCTTATAGATCAATGAAACAGCATAGAAAACCCAGAAATAAGCCCACACACCTATGGTCAGTTAAGCTACAACAAAGGATGCAAGCATATGCAAGGGAGAAAAAAATAGTGTCGTCAATAAGTCTTGCTAAGAAAACTGGACAACTACATGTAAGAGAATGAAATTAGAACGTTCTCTAACACCATACACAAAAATAAACTCTAAATAGATTAAAGACCTAAATATAAGGAAAAAATAATAAAACTCTTAGAGGAAAACATAGGCTTAACACTTTGTGATATAAACCAGAGCAATGATTTTTTTGTATCTGTCTCCTAAAGTAAAGGAAATAAAAATAAAATAAACAAATGGGACCTAATTAAAAACTTATAAGCTTTTGACAGCAAGCAAACCATAAACAAAACGAAAAGACAATTTATAATATGTGAAAATATTTTTAATATAAATTTATTTATTTTAATTGGAGGCTAATTACTTTAAAATATTGTACTGGTTTTGCCATACATCAACATGAATCCGCCACGGGTGTACATGTGTTCCCCATCCTGAACCCCCCTCCCATTTCCCTCCCTGTACCATCCCTCTGGGTCGTCCCAGTGCACCAGCCCCAAGCATCCTGTATCCTGCATTGAACCTGGACTGGCGACTCGTTTCACATATAATATTATACATGTTTCAATGCCATTCTCCCAAATCATCCCACCCTCTCCCTCTCCCAGAGTCCAAATATTTTAAAATGATGCAACAGACAAGGAATTAATCTCCAAAATATACAAACAGTTCAAGAAGCTCAATATCCATAAAACCCAAATAATCCAACCTGAAAAGAATGAAATAATGCTATTTGTAGCAAAATGGATGCAATTAGAGAATATTATATGTGAAGTAAATCAAAGACAAATACCGTATGATATCACTTATATGTATAATGTTAAAAAAATGATACAAATGAACTTATTTACAAAACAGAAATAGACTCACAGGCTTAGAAAACAAATTTATCGTTACCAAAAGGGAAAGGTGAGGAGGAATAAACTAGGGGTTTGGGATTAGCATATACACACTATTACATATAAAATAGAAAATAAACACAAGGAAATACTGTACAGGGAACTCTATATTCAATACTCTGTAATAATGTATATAGGAAAGAATTTGAAAAAGAATAGATACATGTATAACTAAATCATTTTGCTGGACACCTGAAACTAATACAGTGTTGTAAATCAACTACAAGATTAAAAAAAAAAATTAGAAGCAATTCAAGAAAAGATTCAAAAACTAAAATACTTTTGAGACAATTAAAAATAAATAAATACATTGTTGTTGTTTTGTGGCTAAATTGTGTCCAACTCTTTGTGACCCCATGGATTGTAGCCCTCCAGGCTTCTCTGTCTGTGGGATTTCTTGGGCAAGAATACTGGAGAGGATTGTCTCCAGTATTCCAGGGAATACTGTAATATTCCAGGGAATCTTCATGAACTAGGGATGGAATCAGCATCTCCTGCAAGAGAATTCTTTACCACTGAGCCACGTGGAGACACTAATGACATACATGCATACACAAATTTTTTTAATCAGTCCTTTTTTACTGTTTTGGGGCTTGTCCCATGCAGGAGACAAATCAAACATACTAGTTTTAATTAAAAGATAGATATAGAACAAGGAAAACAGCCTGTTGGACATATAGCTAGTTGACTGGTCTAACATTATAGAGAAATATTCAGTGTGATAGAAATTTTGAAAGCAGAGGGGATTTTTATTTGTTTCTTTGGTTTTGGTTTTTGTTTTGTTTTGTGTGTGTGCATTTTAACTACATGCAAGGTTATTTGAAGTTTAAATGATACAATTTTTAATATCTCCATATCTAAAATAAGTTACCAACATAGATATTATCATTATACGCAGATTAAGCTAACAACTATGATTTATGGGGTCGCAAAGAGTCGGACACGACTGAGCGACTGAACTGAACTGAACTGAAAATCACATATAGATTTTGTTGGGCAAGAAACAAGTGAGTTTGCATAGATAACAATAGCCTCTCCAGAAATGCATTAATCCATTTAATAACTATTATTTTGGTTGACAGAAATCAGTAGCATTGGTAAGCTTTTCAACATTCAGCTATGTTTTCCAGCTCAAGATAGTTCATTCTTAAAATCCTTGTCTTCTTTAACTTCCATTTATGAATCTGTTGGCAGGAAAACAACTGGGAGATACGGCAACTGCATTATCATCTGCAGTCCAGAAATATTTCCTATTTTCCATCAAATTATACAGTCAGTGGCTGCTGAACACAGCAGTTACCTTGTCCCAATAAAGGAAGGTAGTTTCTCTTTTTCTAGATCAAGTATATATGCTTGTTCAGATTTGCTATTATTGAAACTGTTGAAAGTAAAAAAGAAATATAAAAAATTCCCTTATTTTAAAAATAACACAATAGCTTGCGTGAAAATTGAGAAAATTATATATATACACAAAATAATCTGCTATTGTGACAGCTAGTTTTAATATTTTCATGTATTTTTCCTGGGTATATCTTAATGCATACCCAAACAAATTTTTCTGTCATCAGACTCCAACTACATGGTAAATTTAAGTGGTTTATTATGCATGTCTATTTTTTTTGAAAAATAAGTATATTTTTGAGGACTATTATCCATCTCCACTGAATTAAAAGTTCTCACAGCTGGCAGCCTCTTTCGTCACGTCCGGGGGCGGGCCGCGTCCCGCCCAGGTGGGGCCGGGAGCCGGGGGCCGGGGGCACCAAAAAAAAAAAAAAGTTCTCACAGCCTAATGAAAGATAAAAAAAAGTAAAATATGACAAATTTGGCACCATTTTTCATGTTTTATTTTGAATCTTTAAGCTGTTGATTATTAAGGAGAAACTTCACCCAAATAACTTAAGTATGTATAAATGGAGAAATGAGCTAACATTAATAGTGAAAGTATGCAAAAATAAAAGCATTCAATATAATATATTTGGTAGAAGTATAAGCTCTTAAATGTGGGTTGCAAATTTCAGTTCCACCTGTCACTTCCTGAGTTATCATGGGTAACCTATTTTACTGCTCTGAGCATCAGTTTCATTACAATAAAGCATGAGTAATAATAGTATCTAACTAAATGGAATTTTATACATTTTCTGACATAAACTATGTGCATACTCAATAGATGTTAAATTTTATTATTAGTAGTAGTAATAGTATAATTGGATACTGTAGGGTGATTTACTTATTTAAAATAAACTGGGTAGTTTCTCTGTAGGCTAAATTGACTGGAAAGTTTGAAGTTAGAAAAACTGAAACAAAAATAGAGATCCAACAAACAAAACCCTGCCATTAGCTCCAACATAAATTTATTCTTTCGTATTTTTCCTATATGCAGGGAAGGGACTTCTGTTTCCATGTAATATGAATTTCATTTGCATTATATTTTGCATTATGTCAAATTAGCAAGTTACATTGTTGAATATTATGTATTCTGAAATTATTTGCATGTTGTAATATATGCTGAAGTACTTGAGAATGTCCCAACTATTTCTCATTGTTCTCAAAACAATCTTTTTTAAAATATCCTGAATAAAATAAATTTAAAAACAAAAGAATCAGACTTGGAGCATATGCCTTGAAACATAACAATTTTGTATGTATGTATCTTAAATTTTTATCTTTAAGAAAATATTTTAAAAATTCTCAAATAAGACATATATTTTGGGGGGAGGATTATTTTTTTCTTAATGGAAATAATCATCTATTTTATTGAGAAATAATTACACTCATTAAATCATATCAGGATGATTTACATGTTGTAATTAACCTACTTTCAGCACCATACAAAAAAATAAGTTTCCTGAAGACCACCTAGTGGTAAAAGCTACAAGTGTTTTATTTAACTTTAAAAAGTCAAAAGAACCCACCACAATATTGTAAAGTAATTAGCCTCCAATTAAAATAAATAAAAAAAAAAAAAATAAAAGCCAAATCATTTGGCTTATTTGGCAGCCAATATTCAAAGCAACCCAGAATTCTTATCACTTGTTTCAAAGATTTCTTCTAGAATCAGAGATCTTAAAAAGACAATTATTGAAACTGTGTAACTCAGATAAGTACTTGAACTCACTTGCAAGGACTTGAACCCAAACAAAACACAGACTTGGACTTGAACTAATGGTCTTTTAACTGAAATCACACTTAGTCTCAGGATTTCATGAAGCTCAGGTTCTTGATGTCTCATCACAGAAAGAATTCAGTGATAGACTGAGTAATAGATAATAACTGGATTCATTTAGAGAGAAACACTCTCCAGAAATAGAATGTGGGTCATCTCAGAAGGCAAGAATGCCACCAGGGTATGAGAGTGTCAGTTTTTAGAGGGGTGGGTAACTTCATAGGTTAATGAGTGTGAGGAATAGTCATTATTTGGGGGAAAGAGTGGGGCTTTCCAGAAATTGGGCCACCACACACTTTTGGATCTTTATGGTTGGCCTCAGAACTCAGCATTGGCCACAGGACTGAAAAAGATCAGTTTTAATTTCAATCCCAAAGAAGGGCAATGCTAAAGAATATTCAAACTACCACATAATTGGATTAATTTCACATGTGGGTGAGGTAATACTCAAAATCCTTCAAGCTAGGCTTCAACAGTATGTGCACCAAGAACTTTCAGATGTACAAACTGGGTTTAGAAAAGGCAAAGGAACCAGAGATCAAATTGCCAACATCTGCTGGATCATAGCAAAAGCAAGAAAATTCCAGAAGAAACATCTGCTTTATGAACAATGCTGAAGCATTTGACTGTGTGGATCACAACAAACTGAGGAAAATTCTTAAAGAGATGGAAATATCAGACTACCTCACCTACCTCCTGAGAAACCTGTATTCAGGTTAGGTCAAAAAGTGTCAGTTAGAACTGGACATGGAACAACTGACTGGTTCAAAATTGGGAAAGGAGTACATCAAGACTGTATATTGTCACCCTGCTTACTTAATTTCTATGCAGAGTACATCATGTGAAATGCCAGACTGGATGAAGCACAATCTGGAATCAAGACTGCCAGGAGAAATATCAACAACCTCAGATATGCAGTTTCAGCAGTCTAATGGCAGAAAGCAAAAAGAAACTAAGGATCCTCTTCATGAAGGTGAAAGAAAAGAGTGAAAATGCTGGCTTAAAACTCAACATTCAAAAAACTAAGAACATGGCATCTGGTCCCATCACTTCAAGGCAGATAGACGGGGAAACAATGTAAACAGTTGCAGACTTTATTTTTTTGGGCTGCAAAATCACTGCAGATGGTGACTGCAGCCAGGAAATTAAAAGGCACTTACTCTGTGGAAGAAAAGCTATGACAAACCTAGAAAGTGTATTAAAAAGCAGAGACATTACTTTGCCAAGAAAGATCCATATAGCCTAAGGTATGGTTTTTCCAGTAGTCATCTTTGGATGTGAGAGCTGGAATATAAAGAAGGATGAGCACTGAAGAACTGATGCTTTTGAACTATGGTGCTGAAGAAGACTCTTGAGAGTCCCTTGGACTGCAAGATCAAACCAGTCAATCTTAAAGGAAATCAACCCTGTATGTTCATTGGAAGGACTGATTCTGAAGCTTCAATATTTTGACCATCTGCTGCAAAGAGGCAATTCACTGGAAAAGACCCTGATGCTGGGAAAGATTGAAGGCAGGAGGAAAAGGGGACTACAGAGGTGTGTTGGTTGCATGGTATCATCCACTCAATGGACATGAATTTGAGCAAACTCTGGAAAATAGTGAAGAACAGGAAAATCTGGTGTGCTGCAGTTCATGGGGTCACAAAGAGTCGGATATGACTTAGTGACTGAATAAGAACAAAACTAAACCAATATTGGGGAAACAATCTCTGTGAATTACTTCATCTTTAGAAAGAGATCTCAAATTTCTAACAGACTTTATGCATTAATTTACCTTAAAAATAAGTACTAGATATGACCAAAAGATGAATGCAGTTCTTTTGTAAGCATATGTGGTTTCAAGAACAATACACACACACACACACACACATACACCCACCCTGAAGCAAAAGGAAACAGCAAAAAACTGTGCCTAAAAGTGATTAGATAGTTGAATTATACCTAAAAGAAAGTGATTCCAGAGTTGTAAGCAAAGTCAAACAGATTACATGAAACAATTTAGGCAACAATAGCAAAGGGCTTCTGTTTTCAAACAATAACCAAGAAACAGGAAATTTTAAATGTATTAGATTTAAAATAAATTATATCACTAGAATACAGTACATTTTATTAATGTTTAATTGATATGGACTGAAACTAGTTTGGCATCTTTTGTTGTTTAGTCACTCAATCATTTCTGACTCTTTGTGACCCCATGGATTGCAGTATGCCAGGCTTCCCTGTCCTTCACTATCTCTTGGAGTTTGCTCAAACTTATGTCCCTTGAATCAGTGATGCCATCCAACCATCTCATCCTCTGCCATCCCCTTCTCCTCCTGACATCAATCTTTCCCAGCATCCGGGTCTTTTCCATCAGGTGGCTCTTTGCATCAGGTGGCCTAAGTATTAGAGCTTCAGCATCGGTCCTTCCAATTAATTATTCCAGGCTTATATCCTTTAGGATCAACTGCTTTGATCTGCTTGATGCCCCAAGGACTCTCAAGCGTCTTCTCCAGTCCCACAGTTCAAAAGCATCCATACTTTGGTGCTCAGCCTTCGTTATGGTCCAACTCTTACATTCATATATGACAACTGGAGAAACCATAGCTTGGACTATAAGGAACTTTGTTGGCAACGTAATCTGTCTCTGCATTTTAATATACTGTCTAGGTTTGGCATAATATTTTCTTTTCAAAATTAAAAATATTAGCATTCACCTTGTCAGCTTCCTTTCTACAAACGAAGCAGTCCTCATTGTCTATATTCTGTTTTCTCAGTTTTAATGATATTCCACCTCAAATATATTTGAACTAAAAATGAATAATAATTTCCCGTTAGCTTTTTAAAGGCTCAATTTGAACACTACACTGCTGCAGATGTCATTTACTGCGTGTCTGCTGAACAATTCAATGCAATATATTCATGAATATAAATCAGTTATTTAGTGCTTGCTTAGCAGGTATAAAATTCATATGTGTGTGTGTGTTTATATATTGGTTTACAAACTTCAAGTCCATATCTTATATTTTTTTTCAGGTAATTCCATTTCTATTTACATCACATAGTTCTAGTTTAAAAATGTAGTCATTTGTTTCGGTTGTACACGATCTAATCACATGCTTATGAATGCAAACTATTCAACTGCTTCAAATTTGTTTTTTTCTTTGCACGATACAAGATGTCATATCAGATTGATTATTATGGTCAGCATTATAGCTGCAGCCAAAGTCCCAGGCTTGTCCAATCAACAATTCATATTATAACTCAGCAAAATGTGATGATATTATTATTATTATTATTATTATTATTAATGGATGAGCAGATCTCTTTGCTAGGTATGGGGTATTTTCAGCAGAATATGTTGTTGGTTGATTTATTTGTCTTAGTTTGCAACTTGTATTTTCCTCATTTCCTATTTTTTGTTTACATCTTATTTATTATATTACCTCTGGGCACTGCATTTTTAAAAAAGCCTATCATTTATTTTTTAGCAAAACTACTGAGTTTCTATTTGTATTTCAAAAGGTATATAAGATACAAATCCATTTAACTAGACATGTTTAATTGTTTATTCATTTATCAAAAGGACCCCTCTTCTAATATCTCAAAAAAGCTTTGGTGCCTGTTAGTTAAAAAAAAAAAAAAACAACTGCATGTTTCACTTTTAGACTGTACACTATTATTTCTTATCCACATGAATGTTGAGAAAAAGGAAAGATCATGTGTTATTTTAATTTTACAGTAAAAATAAAATTAATATTCTCATTGAAGGCAAATTAAGACAATGAGAAAAACTATGGCTGTTTTTTAAGTTACATTTACATTTATCTAGACTTTAATATTATTAAAAATGACTTTGAGGTACTTGTGTTATTTTGATAAGTTAAATACATGAATATGTTGAGGTTTCAAATGACTGCTTTAGTCTAAGGTAGGAAACCGAACACAAACCAGCTTTACATAGATTACTCTCACTCACAGCACAAAATTCAGTGTCCCAAATGTGGTAGATGCTTCAGTAAACAACTTTAAATTTAATAGATAACAACTCCACCATGATCCTAAACTACCAAATGAAAGGATGCCTACTTGGAAGATTACTGCAGATGGTGTCTGCAGCCATGAAATTTAAAGATGCTTGCTCCTTAGAAGAAAAGCTATTGCAAAGCTAGACAGTGTATTAAAAAGCAGAGACAGATTACTTTGTCAATAAAGGTCCGTATAGTCAAAGCTATGGTTTTTCCTGTAGTCATGTGAGAGTTGGACCATAAAGAAGGCTGAGTGCCAAAGAACTAATCCTTTTGAACTGCAGTGTTGGAGAAGACTCTTGAGAGCCCCTTGGACTGCAAGGATATCAAACCAGTCCATCTTAAAGGAAATCAACCCTAAATATTCATTGGAAGGACTGATGCTGAAGCTGAAGCTCCAATACTTTGGTCACCTGATGCTAAGAGCTGACTCATTAGAAAAGACTCTGATGCTGGGAAAGATTGAAGGAGGAGAAGGAGACCACAGAAGATGAGATGGTTGGGTGGCATCACCGACTCCATGGACATGAATTTGAACAAACTCTGGGAGATGGTGAAGGACAAGGAAGCCTGATGTGCTTCAGTCCATGGGGTAACAAAGAGTCGGACATAACCGAGCAACGGAACAATAACACTTAAAAGATTGTTGTTGAAAGGAACATATTTATGTTAACATTCCAGAAAAGGACTTATATTGGTATTTATTTTTCATCCTCACATGCAAATCACACTAAAGAAATAGTTTAATGTCTCTGCTGTTCCCTTAGTCTTTTATAAATCTTTCCTAATTTTAAAAATTTCATAATCAAGTAGCCATAATAATCTCTGACTTCAAAATTATTCTGATAAGTATGAAAAAAAGTAAACAATAATATGCATGAATGATTTTCATGTTCAAATAAAAGGGCACCTTCTTAGGGAGAAAAACAAGACAGCAACTCCTTACTACCTAAGACGTAATATATCAGATTAGAGAGGAAATAAAGTTGGCTTAGGAGTCAAAAATCTGATTTTCAGGTATCTGTAAAAACTTGGTGGTGGTGGTTAGTTTCTAAGTCATGTCTGACTCTTGCAACCCCATGGACTGTAGCCCTCCAGGATCCTCTGTCCATAAGATTTTTCCAGGGAAGAATACTGGAGTGGATTGTCATTTCCTTCTCCATGTAGCAATTTAGGAATGTATTTAAGATTTGTAGATAAGATAACCTAATGACTAGATTAATGAAATGATTAGATTATGATTGCCTATACACATTCAAGGTCTCAATGTCTACAAGTCTGAATACAAGATAGGTGAGAGTGTTTTAGCAAGTGCCTAACTCTTTGAGAAGAGGGATACTAATTGACAGAGTACTTGATATATGGTATAATTAAGTACTCAATAAACATGTTATGTGAAAATAAGTCCACTGAATATGAGTTAGCAATGTAATATTACTGCAAAAAGTCTAATAGCACTAAGAAGAATAAAAGTACATCATAAAAGATGATTCTTCTACTCTGTTCCCTGCTCTCCTATAAGAATGTCTCCATTTGGACAGCTGCATTTCAAAGATGTAGGGAAAATATAGGCATCAAAAGTGACAATCAGACAAGTTCTAGCTTGTGTCAAACCACACATTTTACTTATTTATGTTTTAAAGTTATCAGAGATCAAAGTCACGATAGACTGAACATATATATCATTTAATATTTAAAAAGAAAGTTCAGAATTTGTGCACTTGGATTTAAACATATCAGCTATTTCATCACGGGCCAAAGTCAAGCTATCAACAAACTTGTTGATCAATCATTTATGCTTAACAAGTAAATGTCCTATGTGTAAACTGAAAATATAATACCCATTTCATAGATATATTTGAATAATTTGTGATGTAAAACATGACTATCTTAGCTCTATATCTACCAGACAGATGATTCTCCATAAATGCACAGTTCAGTCACACCTTAATTATTTTCTTAAAACACAAGAGATTTTTGATACAGAGAACAAGTGTGAAGCATAATTTATTGATTCTGGAAATTCCCATCAAAGAATAGTAAATATCAGGTGCTTAAAGTTAAGCTATGCATA
This sequence comes from Bos mutus, assembly GCF_027580195.1. NCBI lineage: Eukaryota > Metazoa > Chordata > Mammalia > Artiodactyla > Bovidae > Bos > Bos mutus. The sequence goes on from NC_091632.1 coordinate 76,335,743, forward strand.
TTTCAACTGTTCCTCATCTTTTGTCTTAACATTTTATCTATCCATATTGTAATCTAGGAATAGAGTTCTAATACATTTTCTGCCTCATCCCACAATGTAATCTGTTCAACTAATCTGAATTGCTCATCGATTTCAAATTACCCTGCCACTTCCTATCTCACTTCTTTCATGCTTGCTCTTTGTCCTCATGAGATTGCACTATCTTTGCCAGACTTCTAAGTTTACATTTGTCACTTAAAACTAAGTTATAATGCCACCTCTTTATTGATTCTTGACTTTACCGAGAGTTGTGAATTAAACATTCTTCTTGACCACAAATTTAAAATATCTATTTTAGCGATTATTGCCTCTTAATTACTTTCATATCTATTTATCTTACTAAGCTGAGAGTTTATTAATGCAATTGTTGAGCATTACTTTACTTCTTGTAGCAATGAATTTTTCAGCAATTCTGACACAACCAAAAATACTTACTGAAGAGACTGAAAGAAAACCAGTGGATGACCTTCTAGCCCCTGGGGGGTGGAGGAGGGGCTGGCACCTGGTTTCACAAACCAGTTCAAAAACAGAGCGGGGTCTGGTGACTCTTGTGGGTTTTGCACTGTGCATTTCTGCTAGGCCTTCCAGCAGAGGGCAGGGAGGCCTGCAGGAAGCAGCCTGCCCTTTGAGGGGACGGCTCCCCTGCCATCCCCACTGCCCAGTGGGCTCCTTGAGCCTCTCCCACTCCTCTGGCTGTCCCAAGAAACACACACAAGGGCTGTTGACTGTTTTTAAAAAAAAAAAAAAGAAAACCAGTGAATGATAGCTTATTAGCATCTGATTTTATTGCTTGCTTGTGTAAGTAGCTATATATAAAGCAAATGGTATTGATCACAACATTTATATACAAAACACTCTAATTTGACAATTTCCAGCAAAAAGTTAATAGGACATTACATACTTTATAACCTATTTTATTTATAAAGTTAAAATAGTAATGATTTGTAAGGATTTGGTTTATCCATTAAGGAGTCCTAATATGTGCTTGTTAACTTACATGAGTAATTGTAGCTATTTAGTTAGCACAAAAGTCATTGTTACTACATATAAAGAAATGCTTTATAGATAAGACAATATTAACATGTGGAATTATAGATTTGGTCTAAGGTGATAGGTAAAATTGATCACTGATATGGCAGAGAATTTAGTGAGGTAAAATTGTGTGGCCAAGTTATGACTATTTCTTATTTGCATAGACTAGATGCATTCTAACTTGGATGTGTATATTTTGCAAAATAGAATAGATATTACTTACTAAAAACAGGACAGATGTAGAATATGTAATAAAATATTTTTGAGGTGATATTTCAGGACAAAATTAACTCTGTAAAACTTATTTGATTTTCTTAGTTCCCAAAAATATATAGTTGCATAAATCCTAATTTGAAAAATAACTTTTAGAATACTGAGATGTGGATCTCCAAGGATAATATATTAATAACCTTTTTAACATAAAGCATTCTATTTTTATGATAGATAAATGATAGATGGAGGCATGGCTTCATTCTCTTCTTGTCCTATAATAATAACTTGTCTTGAGGCAGCTGTGCATGTGTATCCAATCTCTCAGTCGATTGAATTTTGTGACCCTTTGGACTGTAGCCCTCCAGGATCCACTGTGCCTGTGGATTCCCTAGGTAAGAGTACTCGATTGGATTGCCATGCCCTCTTCCAGGGGATCTTCCCGACCCAGGAATGGAATCTATGTCTCTGTCTCCTGTATTGCAGGTGGATATTTTATCCATTGAGCCATAATGGAAGGCCCCTGAGGCAGCTAGATTTTTGTAATTCAAATTTACAGTCTGTATCTTAAAATAAAAAGCCATACTGGAAATTAATTTGTTTAAATAGCAATACAAAAAATAATTTGAAAGTTGAAAAATATTAATGTGTGAAGATAATGCAAAACCTTGTTGGGAAAGCAGCTTGTTCTATTTCAAATGTTGCTATAAATCTTTTATTTTTGAATGTTTCAACTAACAATGGAAACAGAGATACTTCAGTGTCTTTTTGGCTAAATGATGATATGTCATAAGTGATATACTTGCAATGATAATCATCAATTTTTTTAGTAATGAATACTGTATAATTTGGGCTTCCCAGGTGGCACTAGTGGTAAAGAACCCAACTGTCAATGCAGAAGACATAAGAGACATGGGTTTCACCCCTGGGTAGGGAAGATCCCCAGGAGAAGGGCATGGCAACCCACACCAGTATTCTTGCCTGGGAAATCCCATGGAGTGAGGAGCCTAGTGGGCTATTCCATAGGGTTGTAAAAAGTCAGACACAATTGAAGTGACTTAGCCTACATGGACTGTATACTTTGAATTGAGTATGGTATATATGTCTTGCCTGTTCATAATGAGACAATTAGTCCAGATAAAGTTTGATAAACTGATATTCTATTCAAATAATATAAAAAACCGCATGATGCAGTTCATAGTATATTAACATTCAGAAACAATATTTCCACATTTTAATATAAACCTCTGTCAGAGCATGATTTTAGAATACAAAAGTCTTGCAGATAGTTTAGGTATATTTGGCAGGGCTACATGAATCTTGCCCTTTAAAGAGCAGCCCATGCTCTTTGTAGATCTTCCTTGCTCACTTTATTGGAAATAATTTCACCTATATTTGTTGCAATTTTTATGGATAGAAATCTGAAAAACTAATACAAGTTTTAAAAAATGTGTTATGAAAATGTCATTGAATCAAGAGACCTCTTCAGTGGAAGGAAAGAAAAAAATATGATAAATAAAATGGAAAATTGCTATTGAAAAATACCTTAAGAAATTTTTCAGTAGAAAAAAAAACACAAACAAACAAACCTCAAAACCATAACGTTTCAGCTAAAACTTCAGGATGCAAATGGCCTTGATATTCTGAGATAATGTGTCTTTGTTTGGGATCAAAGTGAAAGATTATTTTGCTGGAGGATTCAAAGATGCCTCAGAACACAGAATTTTGGCAAAAGAAAATGAAAAATTTCCTTTTAGACTTAGAATTTAAACTTTTGTTCTTCCTTTCTACAATATTATAAAATATTCATAGTATCTTAAGAGATTATATACATTTATTATGTATGCAAAAATCTTAGACATTAGAATTTTCCTTTGTACTTCAATGCATTTAAATACAAAAATATACAATAAAATGCATAGAGCATGAAGTGATTTTCTGTATTCAGAGTGTTGGGAACATTTCATTGTTCAATATAATAAAGGGCTTTTCTCTCAGAAAAAGATAATATTCAAACAATAATTGTTTGAGACTCAAGTATAAACTGACTGTTGCATTCAGTATCAGTGATACCGAGCAGGACTCTGTGGGGCTCCTGGACACAAAGCCTATCTGTGTCCCTTATTTCTTTGATTATAGAAAATAGGCATCATTCAGTGTCCATGACCTCCCCTGAATTCCAAACGGCAGATTCAACAGTTGCTAATTAGGAAAGAGAGGGGATGTGAGACCTGGGAGAAACAATATTAGAAACAATATAAGAAACATATTGCAGCTTTGGGACAAGGTCCTGGTTCCCCATCAACACACAACAGTATCTTTGGACTGTATTGCAGACACTGAAACCCCTTCCAGATGGGAGAAGTTAATGATTAAAGATGGTGTGCTGTCCATAAGCATGTAGACCCTGGGCCAGTTGGAACCTGAAGGTTGATGATGCTCAGTCCTACTTGCCTCACCACCAGCCCATCAGTAGAATGTCCACTGGATCACACCCTGCTTGAACCATGGCAGTAAAACTTCTCACTATCCTCTCCAAGTAGGGACACATAGTTTTTCAAGGCAGAAGCCAGTTGTGTCCCCCTGTGCCTGGCCAAGTAATAAAGCTATCCTTTTCTACTTCACCCAAAACTCTGTTTGATATTAGATTTGGCACTGGTATACAGAGAAGCTGAGCTTTTGGCATCATCAGGACTATAAGAAAATCAAAATACTGAACCTTTAATTTATATATGAAGTTGATGAGGAAGAAGCAGGGAGAGGAAAGAGGAGAACATCCTTGTTCTTTCCCCATCTCCTCTTTCCTCTCCTACTTCTTCTTCCTCATCAACTTCATCTAGATGCAATTTGATAATAATTAATTTTAATATTTAATAGTACAGTTTAATACATTTTACAAAATGAATATGTATATGTAACCAATACCAAAATCTGGGTATAAAATACTTTCATTATCCCCAAAAAGTTCCTTGTGTCTTTTTGATGCCATATCCATATCCATGAAATTGGTCCAGTAAATTATATTTGCATATTGCAGAACTTTGTAGGGTTAAAATTATATAGCATGTACAATTTTTGACTTTTACTTAGCACAATGGTTTTTCAAAATATCCATGGTTTATTGTGTAACTTTAAAAAATATTTTATAAAAATTTTTTGATATGGGTCACTTTTAAAGCTTTAATTGAATTCGTTACAATGTTGCTTCTGGTTTATGTTTTGGTTTTTTGGCCAAGAGGCATGTGGAATCATAGCTCCTGGACTAGGGATCAAACCCATATCCCCTGCATTGGAAGGTGAGGCACTGGACCACCAGAGAAGCCTCAGAGTGTATATTACTTTTATCGCTAAGTAATATTTCATTATACGGATATACCCCAGTGTGTATCTATCCACGTGATGGACATTTGGGTTGTTTTTGCAGTTTTTGAAAAAGCTTCTAAGAATTTGAGAGTAGATAAGAAACTGCCACACTATCTTATAAAAACAGTGGTATCATTTTACATTTTCTATAGCTGTGGAGAGGTATTCTGATTTTTCCTCTCATCCTCATAAACATTTGGTGTTTTCATGGTTCTGTTTAACCATTCTAGTTGCTATATCATAGTATTACATTGTGGTTTGAATTTAATTTTCCTGATAATTATTGGAAATTATTATTGAATATTAGTATTCAATAATACTTAATTCCTGTTATTGAATTAAGTATTGATTATTAATTATTCAATTAATTATTGAATTGATTTTCCTCTCAGGTGTTTATTTGCCATTCATATATTTTATATGGGCTTCCCTGGTGATTCCGATGATAAACAATATGCCTGCAGTGCAGGAGACCCAGGTTTGATCCCTGGGTCAGGAATATCCCCTGGAGGAGGGAATGGCTGCCCACTCCAGTATTCTTGCATGGAGAATCCCAAGGACAGAGGAGTCTGGCAGGCTACTCTGACTGACATAACTGAAGTGACTTAGTAAGCATGCATAGTGCGTGTGTGTGCGTGTGGTGTGTATACATAGACATGTATATAATACAATAAATGCAAAACTTATCATGTCCTTGATTCCTTTTATTCTCTGTACTCCAACCACACTGAACTTGTTAAGTTCCTTGAATGTGTGGAGTTCTTCCCACGTGAGTGTATTTATGTACTCTCTGCCTGCATACATCTCCCTTGCACACCTATATAATTAGCTCTTGGATTAATCATGTTTTCTGCTACTATTGTCTAGAATATTTCAGTTAAAAATGGTGATAATACTGGATATTTATTGTTACTGTTATTTTTATTCATTGGAATTATATCAGTATACCAAAAGAAAAAAAAAAAAAAGCAAATACATGCTTTATTGAAGGAGATATCTAAGCTTTTCTTCCTCTTACTGAGTAAGAACATATTTCCAAAGGTTACAGTGGATTTAACTAATCCACCAAAATTTTCAGAGCAATTTAAACTAATAGCTCCTAAATTTGATAGAGTCCTTATAAACTTCTTCCAACTCTCTTCCAAGAATGTGTGTATGTGTGTGTGTGTTTGAGATAGCCTCTAAATTTGCATTTATTCCCAACCTAGGAGGTCACATTCTGAAATGTCTATTTTCTTTTTCTTTCATTTTCATAAAAACTGTGTAAGCAAGTGGTTTCATCTTCATATCCTATCATTTCTTTTCCTGTGGTAAAGGTGTAATGAAAAAGGAAAGAATACCAAAATAAACTATTTTCCAAAGAATATTATTTTCCCTTAATTTTTATAAATACTGAACAATAAGAAACTGATGTATACTAAGTATATGTAGTATTTTACTATTTGATGGAGTTTTGTGGTATATAATTATTATCTTCAATTATTTGCATTGGATAAATTTGTGATGTATTCTCATACGTGTCCAAAATGTTTCTTTATATAAATATACTTAACACCTTGAATTTTGAAAATGAAAAAGAAAAGGAGTTTGACAGAGACTCCTATTTATCTTCCATTCATTCATTCTTCCTTCTACTTCCTGATTTATGGTACAACCCACTTCATAATTTAGTAGGTTACTAAATTTTGCTAAATGGATACCAAAACTGAGACTACAATTCACTCTTATCTAAATAAGGCCTAGTGACTAATCTATAGCCAATTGACTGTGAAAGGATTTGAAATAGCTAATTTCTCAATCATGCCCTCAAAATGATTAGATGTCTCCTTCTTCCACTTTGTGCTTCCCTTGGGCTGAAATACAGCAACAAAGTGTCAAAACTTACCGTGCAAAGGACAATTATAACTTAGTGTCTGATAATACAAAAATATATGGAGCCCGTGGATGACATTGTGGAATGAAGCCATCTCCCTCCCTGAATTACTGATCTTCATCTAGTTCATTATGTAAGAGAACAAGATTTGCAATTTCTCCATTTAATTTTGGTTAATTTTACTACAGAACTGTGCCTATGCTATTACTCACCTTATATTTGACTTTTAATCTGTAAAAGCTTGAAATCAAAATGCCAAACCCTCAACATTTCAAACACAGAATGAACATATATTTTGTACAAACAAATCACGTCTTTCCATTTCTTAGTTTTCTGTTTTAGTATATATTTTGTCAAACCCTTCCTGTTGCAACTACTAAAAACTATAGGCAAAATATATTGGTATACTTTGATATTCATTTTTATAAAATATAATGCAAAACATAATAAAAATCCAATTCACAATTTATTCTGACTATAATTATAAACTAAAATTGTCAGGATAAATTATGAATTAGATTTGGTTGCCCCAAAAGGTATTTTTCAAAGGAAAAGTTAAATAAGTGTACTTTACTTGTGGGCAGAAAATGTGTAATTTAATTTATACATTTAAGAATCATTTAAATCAATGATTTAAGCATTTTAATAGTATATTTTATTACAAATAAAGACATATTTTGGTTTGTCAAGAGATATAATTATTTATAGTCATATACATATCTGCATTTTCCCTTGATGTAAATTGGTCAATGTAAATATTTTATAAAAATAAGTTTAAAAGATAATACATTTTTAATTTAAGCACATTTCTCTTAATAACAGGTCATATATTTTAAGGAATCTGAGATTTGCAAGTACTCCCATTGTATATCTTTCTATTATTTTGTGAATTAGTAAAACTTTTATTATAAAATGGTATTATGATATACATTTATTTGTGAAATGAAGTCATTATTTCAATATCTCTTTTACCTTATTTTATCAGCCCCTACCTCATATATTTTCATTCAAGGATTATTAAAAATATGTTCATCCTCAAAGGGTGATAACATCTGGGTCTCTCAAAATGATTTATATTTCAATGGAGAACACAAACACAGCTTTAGATAACTACAGCAACCAATGTGGAAGTTGTTTTTAATAAGATAATAAGTATAAAAGTCAGCAGTGCATCTGGTTTGCTTGAACAACTAGGTAAAAAGCATCTAGTCAATTTTCTTTTCAGTTTTATTCAGTTAAAAATATTGTCTGCATATTTTAACAACTGGGAAACTAAATGAGCATATAAAATATGGAAGCTGCAGTCCTTTTATGGTCCTTGATAACGTGGAGGGGTTTTATTTTTTTCTAGTTTTTTATAAGATTTATATAAATTAACTTTACAAATTAAAAAATTGAACTAACTAATATGAAAACATTTAACAGGTGGTTCAGTGGTAAAGAATCCACCTGTTAATGCAGGAGATGCAGGAGACTCGGGTTTGATCCCTTTGAAAAGATAACCTGGAAAAACAAATCGCAACCCACTTCAGTATTTTTGCCTGGGAAATGCCAGGGACAGAGAAGCCTGGCAGGCTACAGTTCATGGGGCTGGGCAAAAAGTCGGACATGACTGAGCGACTGAGTGCACATGCACTCACACATGCAAAATGTACAATATATAATTTTGTGATAATTGATACAAATTATCTAACATCTAATTTCAGAGCATTATACTGCATATATAAAAGGTATACGGAAGCAGTAAATATGGAAAGTAATACATATTTTCCCAAGCTATTCAAAATTATGAGATATACAGTAAAATTTTAGTAACTGTAAAAGTATTATTTTTAACTCAACCTCCAGTGTAGTTTTATAAATCCAATTCTCACCTCAAGATCTTTTCAAGTTAGCAAAATTCCTTCCATGTCCTAAAAAGAGTTTATTTTGTTAGGTCTATCAGCTTTATGCAAATGAATTTATAGACAATCTTTTCCATATGTAATTCAGACATCTTACACATATTTAAATTTTTTACGTGTAGAAATCTCAGAATCCCATTTCAAAACACTAATGCACAGAAAACTGCCTCCAACATTTTCTTGAATGTACACAAAAACAAGCTGAGCCAATTCTTAATTTTCCACTTCAATAAGCCTTCCCTCACAGTCTAAAAAATCAAAATAGCAACTTATTTCTCCGTACTCAGCTCCAAAGAAACAACCAACACAAATGTCACAACAAAGTTGACCTCTCTCTTATGTCACATAAGATCAACTACTCCTACCTGCACCTCTTTCAAAATATCTCCTCTGACTTCTTTCTGCTTTGCAATGTCTAGCTGGGAAGAGTCACTGCAAGGGTTTTCTGGCATTTCTCTTCTTTTCTACCTTTGTTCCACTAGTTTCCCATTAATGCAGAAGCAAGAATGTGTTCACAGTCACTCCTGATGAGAATATACTATTTTAGGTCTGAGTCTTCACAGTGGCTTTGCATCTCTTTCAGAGTACAACCCAAAATTCTCAGAGTGTCTTCAGAGCCTTCAAAATCTAGACTTTTTTTTTACATAGTAGTGTGTATGTGTGTGTGTATATATATACACACACACATATATGTATATACACATATACATATATTACATTCTGGTGTTCTCCCAAACACCAGAATGTAATATTTACAATAATTTGGACTTTTTTTATATATATTTTATTTCTTTTAAATTCTTAGAGCCTTGAACACCGTTTAGAACAAACAGGAAGTTGATAAACATCAGCTGAATACATTATTTACAGAAAATAGTTTTTAGTTGAAGTGTCTTAAAAACAATCACCTTGTCTTCCTTAAGAGAATGTATATACAGCACACTTTAGAGAATATGTAAAATCACTGCAGATGGTGACTGCAGCCATGAAATTAAAAGACGCTTACTCCTTGGAAGGAAAATTATGATCAACCTAGATAGCATATTGAAAAGCAAAGACATTACTTTGCCAACAAAGGTTCGTCTAGTCAAGGCTATGGTTATTCCTGTGGTCATGTATGGATGTGAGAGTTGGACTGTGAAGAAGGCTGAGTGCTGAAGAATTGATGCTTTTGAACTGTGGTGTTGGAGAAGACTCTTGAGAGTCCCTTGGACTGCAAGGAGATCCAAGCAGTCCATTCTGAAGGAGATCAGCCCTGGGATTTCTTTGGAAGGAATGATGCTAAAGCTGAAACTCCAGTACTTAGGCCACTTCATGCGAAGTGTTGACTCATTGGAAAAGACTCTGATGCTGGGAGGGATTGGGGACAGGAGGAGAAGGGGACGACAGAGGATGAGATGGCTGGATGGCATCACTGCCTCGATGGACGTGAGTCTGAGTGAACTCCGGGAGTTGGTGATGGACAGGGAGGCCTGGCGTGCTGCGATTCATGGGGTCGCAAAGAGTCGCACATGACTGAGCGACTGATCTGATCTGATCTGACATGTGTGAGTGGATCAGAATTAACACAGAAGCTAAAAAATGTATCTCTCCTCTTTTAGACATATTTCTACTTTCCATTTGCTCCCTCTGTTTCTTGTCCTCCCAGTAACTCATTAGTTTACAACTGCAGTTCAAATACCAATAAAATCCTCCTCAGCACAAATCAACTGCTGTTGCCAAGATTGCAAATGCTTTGTTTTTGCTAAATTCAATAAATATTTCAGCTCACATTTGACTTGCTGGTAACACTCAATACTACCAAACACAACATTCACATAACACCACACTCTCTTTTTCTCCATTCTGCCCCTTTTTGGCTGATAGATATTGTCAGTACCCTCTAAAAGTTCTTATTCTCTCTTCTGAATTTATATTTTATTCTGAAGTAGATAATGTTATATATTTATATTTCAAAATGTATTTCTAAATAATTTGAAAGTTAAATTCCTTGAATCACTACTCATTACAAAAGAGAATACCATTTATAAATTTCAAATGCCATTTTATTAGAAAATATGAAGAATGCTTTTGCAAAAGTCTTTGATGGTGGGAAAAATTGAAGGCAAGAGGGGAAGGGGATGACAGAGGATGAGATGGGTGGATGGCATCATTAACTCAATGGACATAAGTTTGAGGAAGCTCTGGGAGTTGGTGATGGACAGGGAAACCTGGTCATGTTGCAGTCCGTGGGGTTGCAAAGAGTCAGACACGACTGAGCAACTGAAATGAATGAAGAATGTAATGTTTTTGAAGTCCAATCTTTATCTAACTATAGATAAACTTTTATGTATTATATATACTCATATATTAATATAACTAGATAAATATATTGAATAACTAGATAAATATATTGAATTTGATCAGAAGTACATAAGTCTAATTTATCAAGCTAACAATATAATTTCATATAAAAGCTGTCAGTGCTTAAAAATAATGTTAAATCTAACATAGGAATGTTGGTTTAATGAAATCAAATGTAAATTCATAGTCATGTAAAACATGAGTAATTAAAAATATCTGGTAACAAAGCAAGTGATAATGCTACATTAATAAAATAAACATAATTATAACTTAAAATATTGAAATTTAAAAAATCTTGAAAAATTATTTTTTAACAAAATGGAAATAATGAATAGTGAAAACATAACTCTTTCTGTGGTATAAATATTTGATGCTGCCATTGTTCTTTCAGTTGTGATCTAGTTATTAGATACTTAATATTTGCTTCCCATAAAAAAGAATATCTGGAATGGTAGTTAGGAGAATAAATTCCAGGAAAAATGGATATACTTTATGAAACTACACATTTTTGTCAATAAAAACATGTCACTTTGATTCTTCTACTTGCTAGCAAAGTAATGCTCAAAATTCTCCAAACCAGGCTTCAATAATACGTGACCTGAACTTCCAGATATTCAGGCTGGATTTAGAAAAATCAGAGGAATCACAGATAAAATTGCCACCATTCATTGGATCATCAAAAAGGCAAGAAAGTTCCAGAAAAACATCTATTTCTGCTTTATTGACTATGCCAAAACCTTTGACTGTGTGAATCACAACAAATCGTGGAAAATTCTCAAAGAGATTGGAATAAAAGACTGCCTGACCTGCCTTCTGCCTCCTGAGAAACTTGTATGCCGGTCAAGAAGCAATATTTAGAATTGGACATTGAACAACAGACTGGTTTCAAATTGGGAAAGGAGTACATCAAGGTTATATATTGTCACCCTGCTTACTTAACTTATATTCAGAGTACATCATGCAAAATGCTGGGTTGGATGAAGCACAAGTTGGAATCAAGATTGCCAGGAGAAATATCAACAACCTCAGATATGCCGATGACACCAAACTTATGGCAGAAATCGAAGAAGAACTAGAGAGCCTCTTGATGAAAGTGAAAGAGGAGAGTGAAAAAGTTGGCTTAAAACTCAACAAGTTCAGGGCATCCAGTCCCATCATTTCATGACAAATAGAAGGGGGAAAAATGGAAACAGTGAGAGACTTTATTTTTTGGGCTCCAAAATCATTTCAGATGGTGACTGCAGACATGAAATTAAAAGATACTTACTCCTTAGAAGAAAAGTTATGACCAACCTTCAGTTCATTTCAGTCACTCAGTCATGTCCGACTCTTTGAAACTCCATGAATTGCAGCACGCCAGGCCTCCCTGTCCATCACCAACTCCCGGAGTTCACCCAAACTCATGTCCATCGAGTCGATGATGCCATCCAGCCATTTCATCCTCTGTTGTCCCCTTCTCCTCTTGCCCTCAATCCCTCCCAGCATCAGAGTCTTTTCCAATGAGTCAACTCTTTGCATGAGGTGGCCAAAGTACTGGAGTTTCAGGTTCAGCATCATTCCTTCCAAAGAAATCCCAGGGCTGATCTCCTTCAGAATGGACTGCTTGGATCTCCTTGCAGTCCAAGGGACTCTCAAGAGTCTTCTCCAACACCACAGTTCAAAAGCATCAATTCTTCAGTGCTCAGCTTTCTTCATAGTCCAACTCTCACATCCATACATGACCACTGGAAAATCCATAGCCTTGACTAGATGGATCTTTGTTGGCAAAGTAATGTCTCTGTAGGAGCATATTCAAAAGCAGAGACATTACTTTGCAAACAAAGGTCTGTCTAGTCAAAGCTGTGGTTTTTCCAGTGGTCATGTATGGATGTGAGTTGGACTGTGAAGAAAGCTGAGCACTGAAGAATTGGTGTTCTTGAACTGTGGTGTTGGAGAAGAGTCTTGAGAGTCCCTTGGACTGTAAGGAGATACAACCAGTCCATCCTAAAGGAAATCAGTTCTGGATATTCATTGCAAGGACTGATGCTGAAGTTGAAGCTCTATAATTTGGCCATCTGATGCAAAGAACTGACTCATTGGAAAAGACCCTGATGCTAGGAAAGATTGAAGGTGGGAGGACAAGGGGATGGCAGAGGTTGATATGGTTGGATGACATCACTGACTCGATGGACATGAGTTTGAGTAAGCTCTGGGAGTTGGTGATGGACAGGGAAGCCTGGCATTCTGCCTGCATTCCATAGGGTGGCACAGAGTCGGACATGACTGAAGTGACTTAACAACAGCAGCAGCATATTTATTATATGTATATTGATTTTATATATACACATATATATATATATATATTTCAGATTCTTTTCCCTTATAGGTTATTACAAGATATTAGTATAATTCCCTGTGCTATACAGTAGCTCCTTGGTGGTTATCTATCTAATATATAGTAGTGTGCATACATTAATCCCAAAGTCCTAATTTATCTCTCCCATGCTTTGCCTTTTTGTAACCTTGTTTTCTATGTCTGTGAGCCTACTTCTGTTTTGTAAAAAAGTTTACAATTTCTCTGTTTATTTGTAGCTTCCTACTTTCCTAAACAAACTTCTGACATTCTTGTTTTCTCTCCAACTCAGTTGATGACCTTCTTATGTAGTTAATATTTTAGAAAATATAGTCATGGAGAAGTCATCAGAACAGAACCCCTTTAGCTTTCTACCACCAAGTAAACAAACTACAAATAAATTGCACTGGTCTTTTATTACTTCTCTCAAGTAAATTCTATTAGATAAAACAAAAATAGCATTTCTTGAATTTATTCATTATCTATAGGCTGCTGGGGCTGCTAAGTCACTTCAGTCATGTCCGACTCTGTGCAACCCCATAGACTGCAGTGCGCCAGGCTCAGCCATCCCTGGGATTCTCCAGGCAAGAACACTGGAGTGGGTTGCCATTTCCTTTTCCAATGCATGAAAGTGAAAGGTGAAAGTGAAGTCGCTCAGTCGTGTCTGACTCTTAGCAACCCCATGGACTGCAGCCTACCAGGCTCCTCCGATCATGGGATTTTCCAAGCAAGAGTACTGGAGTGGGGTGCCATTGCCTTCTCCGTATCTATAGGCAATGCCCTTTAATTTTTCTTTTTCTTCTTCTTTTTTTTTTCCCTATAGGCTTCCCCCTCTATACAGCCATTATTTTTTTGAGTTCTTCAGGAATCTCTTATGTGTATATTTTCTCACTTCATATGTTATCTTCAGGTGACTATTGACTCCTGTGATCCGGGGTCTGGGCCACCCTTTCACCCTCAGATGTACATATTTGACTTTACCCCAGATATCTCAACTTGGATTGCTGTTGAACACCTCATATTTACCAAATTCATAGATGATATAAACATATATTCCCCAAATTTGCTCATTTTATTAGTTTTTCCTATCTCAGTGCAAGCACCACTAGCCACCTTTATACCAAGAAGAAGAAGAAGAAGAAAAAGCAGCTACATTTTTCAAAATCTAATTCTTTCTAAATCTAGGTAGTTAATCAGTCTATAAACTCAATAAATTCAACCCCAATAATATCTTATTCCTTTCTCTCATTCTCTTAGTCAATGTCAAAACCATTTTTTTTTTTAACCTAGACTACTGAAGTAAGGTTTTTTCCTGGTCTCTCAACTAAATTATTAACCAAAGTCAAACAGTTTTAGACTGTACCTAGAGGGATATCATTTTAAAATTCAAAATAGATCCCTGACTTCTACTACATAAATGTATTTTGCTTCATGTGATACTTAGGATAGTGTTGAGGCTCTTTACTACAGTTTGTAATTAATTACCCTGCCTGATTTTGTACGTTTGTTTATGCCTGGTCTCATCTGTGGGCACAATCCCACAAGCTGTTTTCACTTCAGCAATATGAAGCCTCATTTGGTTTCTGAAGATTATGCTCTGTCCTGATTTAGTAACTTGACGATGCTGCATTTTCTCTTTCCTATCTTTCACATGGATGGAAGCCTTATCTGACTCCTATTTGTCTTTTGTGTCTCATCTAAACACTGCTGCTCCAGATCAGGCTCCTTTACTTGTTTAGTTGCTCCATGTCTCTATGCATTTCTCTTTTTATTATGCTTATCATGCTTATCATGTTTTTCTTCCAGATGGAATACCTTTTTGTACAGGAGTGTGCTTGCCTTATTCATTTCAATATCTCTGGCATCTGTTACAGTGTAACATTGTTGTCTAGTGGACTCTTGAAACAATGTCTAATTTTGCTTGTTTGCTTTCATTTTTTTGTGGAAAGTGTGTGTGTGTGTGCAGTTTAGCTCATGTGGATATTATTTCATTTTTCTTTTTCCCTTGCACTAGAATTTTAGAAAATGGTGTTCTAATTTGGCTCCCCGGGTGATACCATGTATATCATCTTGTTCCTAATAACTTTCCTATTATTTACATTCATGGGAAAAGCATTTAAACCACACATTTGAAATGGTTATTATAAAGTAAATTCTTATTAACTACTTCATCCCCATCTTGCTTTATTTGTGCTGACTCAAATATACCAGGTGCTAAATAAATTTAAGTTTTAAATAATACAATGATTACGATTATATTATCCTGACTGGTTTGCTTGATTGGATTTTCTCTGACTCTGTAGGCTTATTTTTTTTTAATATATATATATATATATATACATACACATTTACACATATATACTGATATTCAGAAAATAACATGATGACATAAATTCTGTGGCACTGAAACTGAGCAGGACTCTGTGGGGCTCCAGGTCACAGAAGTCTTTCTGTGTCCCCTGTTCCTTGCTTGTAGGGAATAGACTTCAGCCTCCATGACCTTCTCTGAGTCCCAAACAGCAGATTCAAAGAATTACTAATCAGGGAAGGGATGGGATGCAGAGACAAGGGAGGAGCAGCCAGGAAACAGCAGTGCAGTCTTGGGGCAGGGTCCTGGTTGTACCTCAAAGGATACATGTAACAAGATCTTTGAGCCCTTTACAGAATTAAAACCCCCAACAAATGAAAGATGTTAGCATTCTTCATTGATAACCTTGATACACTCATCAAGAGACCACCTAAGGCTAGTTTAAAGGAACCAGAAAAGCTCATCAGGAGAACACTTGAGGTTAAATGGAGTGCAAGCCCTGCACACACCAAGATTCTTATCAGCAACTCCATCCAGAACCATTCTTATAAAACTCCTCACCAAGTCTTCCTGGGTTGGAGCACACAGTTTTGAGAGGCACAAGTTTGCTGTGTCCCACTTTGACTGGCAAAGTAATAAAGCTATTCTTTTCTACTTTACCCCAAATTCTGTCTCTTGAGATTCCCTTCAACACCAGTGGACAGAGGCTGAGTGTTCAGTATCAATATGATGTGTATTAAATTGCATGAAACAGAAAAATTTGGTGATTTTTAATTCACTTGAAATTTGTCCTGATAATATGTGTTTGATCAAGACAGTATGTCTGACCTCATGTCAAGTGGAAGAGCTGTATTACTAGGCTTCTATGAAGCAAATGGACCAATTGTTTTCCACATATTTAAGTTACCTTTAAATAGATATGACTAAAAACATATTGGGGGAAGATATGGCAACCCACTCCAGTATTCTTGCCTGGGAAATCCCACAGACAGAGGAACCTGTCAGGCTACAGTACACGGGTTGTAAAAGAATTGGGCATGACTTAGTGACTAAACAACAACAAAAAGATGCTGTTCTTTTAGATAATAAGAATTTTAAGGGTGATCTACAGAACCATTTAAACTAGTATCTATTTCCTTAAAAAAAGAATAACAATCTATATTCTTATAGCATTGTTAGTTCCTTAGACTTTTAATTGTTATCTTAATAGCAAATCATGAACAAATGATTGATCTTTATTCTTCTCATTTAATATGTGAAAATGACTTAACCTAAAAATAGTCACTAATTACTTATGTACTTTTCCAACCAAGGTTTTAATTAAAATAATTTTTATGGATTTACAAATGAAGTTGTTCAAGTATACTAAAATGTGATATATTTATGTCAAATTTAAAATATAATCTGTTCTCATAAGACACATACAGGATATTTATAACAAAATATAATTCAGTTTAGCTATTGAAATACCAATGAATAAAATGTGAATTGCATTGCTGATGTGCTATCCTAACTTAATAAGTTGGTGCACCTTTACGTCAGCAGAATACTGGTACCTGTTTTGTCATAGAATATCATCTAACCTTGCTCAGCTGCAGACAATAAGACACAGATTCAGAGTCATTCCTTTCAGATCACTGAGTGTTCTCTGTTTAAAGCACCCAATAGTTAGTAGAATATGACATTTTTGTTATTCACTGAAGCCTAATTGAGATAAGAACTGAGAATTGCTTTCCATGAAGCCAAATTCTTATTCACACTTCTGCATTATTTTCTCAGTCTACAGGAGTAGATTTCAGCCTTTGTTTCTTGATTTTTTCCCTTAAATCCAATTATGAGACTTGTTCTGAATCACTTTTTATCTGACCTTAATCTTTCTACCTACAATCTACACATTCTTCTCTTTGTGAGTATATTCCAAAATATTAGGACCATTTAGAATGAAGTTAGTATTTCTGGATTGATTCTGAATATAAGTACCTCCCAAAGCCCTTCTTGCCAAAACTAGCACACTCTACACTATCTCCCTTTCCTTATGAATATATAGCTGGTTGATATCTCCCAGGTTTAGTTAGTTATGGGCTTCCCTAGTGGCTCAGCTGGTAAAAAAAAAAAAAAAAACACTGCTTGAAATGTAGGAGACCTAGATTTGATCCCTGGGATAGGAAGATGCCCTGGAAAAGGGAATGGCAACCCACTTTGATATTCTTGCCTGGAGAATCTCATGAACAGAGGAGCCTGGTGGGCTATAGTCCATAGTTGGTTGATATCTCCCAGCCTTGCTTATAGGTAAATATGGCCAGGTAATATATTATGGATTTACAATGGTGAATGGATATGGGCACATGTTATATACATCAATGACTTCCCTGGTGGCTCAGATGGTAAAGCATCTGCCTATCATGCAGGAGACCCGGGTTCAATCCCTGGGTCAGGAAGATCCTCTGGAGAAGGCAATGGCAACCCACTCCAGTATTCTTGCCTGGAAAATTACATGGACGAAGAAGCCTGGTAGGCTACAGTCCATGGGGTCGCACAGAGTCAGACATGACTGAGTGACTTCACTTCACTTTCACTATATATATCAGTGCAGGCTGGGTACATAAAAAATCCCTGCGTAGTGACACCTCTCTATTTTCCACATCTACTGGCTACATGTCAACACACACAATAACCTTGGATTTTAAGTAGGAAATATTGAGCCTGTCATTTTGTTAAGTTATTGTGATTTCAGTTCTAAGATTCTTTGCCATAAGTTGTTTCTCTGCAAGCAGTTCTGCCCCACCAATTGGCTGTAAGACAATTTTGCCCTAAAAAATAAAATAATGAAAATAAAAGAGGTACATTAAAGAGGAAATATAGAAATAATTAATGAAAAAATTTAAAGGTTATATTGTGTAAAATGAAAGTGCTAAAGCTGTTTGAACACATTTAAAATGTATGTAGAATTGATCCTGAAAGCTTGGCCTCTGTATACTGGTGCCAAATCAAATCTCAGTTTTGGGTGACATAGAAAAGAAGAGCTTTATTGCTTTGCTAGGAAAAGGAAAACACAGTGGGCATCTGCCTCAGAAAATGATGTGCCCCAACCTGGGAGGGTTTGATAAGGAGTTTTATAGCAATGGATCAAGGTGGGTGGGGTTGCTGACAAGATTAGGGCATGTGCAGGCTCTGGATGAGTATCTCTGGTCCCTTTAATCTTACCTCAGATGGTTTTATGACTGCTCCTCACTTGATTAGCAATCTGCCCTTTGGAATGCAGGGAAGATCATGGAGGCTGGAGTTTGTATACAGGAAATGGGGAACAAAACGTCTTCCATACTCAGGAATCCCAAAGGGTCTTCTCTTTCAGAATCATTACATTAGTGACCATAACTGATTTTATTCTGTGGATTGTATCAAGCACTTTAAAGACTTTTCTTCATAATATTATGCCTTTTTTTTTTTTTTTTTTTTTTTTTTTGTTTCCTTTCCTCTTTTGGTGTTTCACTTTTATTTTTTTCAGTGTTAAAATCCCCTTCTTCATTAAGACAAGTATCAGTTTTCAAATATTAGAATGTTTTGTATTGTGTAGTGAAAGTTTTCTACACTGTTGTGTGTTCTTGGCATACTGTCATATGTCCATTGATAGATGTTCCAAAATAGTGTGGGAAACATGGGGTCGGGTCTCTGGACAGAGCCCTTGGCTTCTTTCTCCTCCAAGGAAGTGTGTTTCAAAATAAGAAACCAACTCTTAGAGCAAATCATCATCATCAGTCAGGTGGATAAAGCCATTGATAAAATTGATGAATGGAAGGAATGGTAAAACTGTAATGCATTTAATTTTTGTGTTAAATTCAGCAATGGTTTGACAGCACAACTCCTGTCCAGTATCAATGGTAAATATGTTTTGCCATATGAAATAAAGAGCCAGTTATAGGTGTATTTGGGTATATCTTAGAGAAGGTGATAACATTATTTTTCTCAAAGTTGATCACTAAAGGTTAAAATTTAATGTTATCCATAAGTTCTCCATAATAAATAATAATAATTATATATAATAAATAATATATATATATATATATATATATATATATATATATATATATATATATATATTCTTCCCTGGTGGCTCAGTGGTAAAAAATCTGCCTAGCAATCAAGAGACATGGGTTCAATCCTTGGTTCTGGGAGATCCCACATACTGCGGAACACCAAAGCCTGTGCCCACAATTACTGAGCCTGTGCTCTAGATCTCAGGAGCTGAAACACTGAAGCCCACAAGCGCTAGAACCCATGACCCACAACAAGAGAAGCCACCACAATGAGAAACCCACTTGCCGCAGGTAGAGAGTAGCCCCCACTCACAGAAACTATGGAAAAGTCTGCTCAGCAATGAAGACACAGCACAGCCAAAAATAAATAAATAAATAAAATTATTTTTAAAAATCTGCTGTAAGTCTCCTCAGATTTCCTTGGAAGTAAAATCAGTGAGGGATGCTGCTATTTCTTAGCAATATATGTAACGTATATAACTGGTTGTACACATAAATGTTTAAATACTTAAATGTTTCATCTCACGTACAGTCTGTTGTACAGTTACTAAGTTGTGTCCAACTCTTTGAGACCCTATGGACTGCATCACCCAGGCTTCCCTGTCCTTCACTATCTCCAAGAGTTTGCTCAAACTCATGTTCATAAAGTGATGCCATCTCATCCTCTGTTGCCTCCTTCACCTTTTGCTTTCAGTCTTTTCCAGCATCAGGGTCTTTTCCAATGAGTCAGCTGTTTGCATCATGTGGCCAAATTACTGCAGCTTCAACTTCAGTATCAATCCTTTCAATGAATATTCAAAACTGATTTCCTTTAGGATTGACTGATTTGATCTCCTTGCTGTCCAAGGGACTCTCAAGAGTCTTCTCCAACACCACAATTCAAAAGAATCAATTCTTTGGTGCCCAGCTTTGTGATCCAACTCTCACATCTACACAGGATTACTGGAAAAACCATAGCTTTGACAATACAGTCCTTTGTTAGCAAAGTGATGTCTTTGCTTTTTAATACACTGTCTAGTTTTGTCATAGCTTTCCTTCCAAGGAGCAAGCATCTGTATAGTTTACCAAATCATCTAAATCAGAAGATTTTGTCAGTTCAGTTCAGTTCAGTTGCTCAGTCATGTCTGACTCTTTGCAAACCCATGGAATGCAGCACGCCAGGTCTCCTTGTCCATCACCAACTCCTGGAGCCTACTCAAACTCATGGCCATCGCATCAGTGATGCCATCCAACAATCTCATCTTCTGTTGGCCCCTTATCCTCCCACCTTCAATCTTTCCCAGCATCAGGGTCTTTTCCAATGAGTTGGTGCTTCACATCAGGGGGCCAAAGTATTAGAGTTTCAGCTTCAGCATCAGTCCTTCCAATGAGTATTCAGGACTGATTTCCTTTAGGATTGACTGGTGGGATCTCCTTGAAGTCAAAGGGACTCTCAAGAGTCTTTTTCCACAACACGGTTCAAAAGCATAAGTTCTTCAGCACTCAGCTTTCTTTATAGTCCAATTCTTGCATCCATATATGACTACTAGAAAAATCATAGCTTTGATTAGATGGACCTTTGTTGGTAAAGTACTGTCTCTGCTTTTTAATATGTTGTCTAATTTGGTCATAGCTTTTCTTTCAAGGAACAAGTGTCTTTTAATTTCATGGCTGCAGTCACTATCTGGAGTGATTTTGGATCCCAATAAAATAAAGTCTCTCACTGTTTCCATTGTTTCCCCATCTATTTGCCCTCAAGTTATGGGACCGGATGCCATGATCTTAGTTTTCTGAATGTTGAGCTTTAAGCCAACTTTTTTACTCTCTTCTTTCATGTTACCAAAATTCTGTCTACATCATGTTCTCCACCATTAAATAGCAAAATATTTTCACCATTGTCAAGAAACTTATACTCATCAGGAGTCACATAACCATTTCTTTGTTTTCATAGGAGGCACTTAGTTCATCTCTTGCTTCTAGCTTATAATATGATTAATAGATTTGGTAAAGATAGTATTGGAAAACAAGCTGTTGTATTTAAGTTAGCTAAGGAATTAATACTTAAGCTCTTAAAGACAGTTGTTAATTCACATCTGCCTCCTTTATATTGCTAGATCTTGGTAGGCTTTTGGTTCTGATGGATGGAAGGAATGAGTGTACACAAAAGGATCTGCAAACTGGTATGTTGTCATTGTCTAGCACAGTGCAATCTGGCTTTACACTCCCTTATTTCACACTTCCAGTAAGTGTTTTCATAATTTTATCTTTTAATAAGTCAATATACATAGCTATCATCATGCATTAGTTCATGAATGCATGTCTCAGTTCAGTTCAGTTCAGTTGCTCAGTCATGTCTGACTCTTTGTGAACCCATGGACTGCAGCACACCATGATTCCCTGTCCATCATGCATTATTTCATGAATGTATGCCTACTCTTCACTATATAGATCACTAAGTTTCATACAATGCAAAATCGTTTTTTTGCTTGTTTGTTTGATGATGATATGTTGCCAAACATTGCCTGCAACAACTTTGGCTGGATCATTTTCAGGTCCAGATGAATCCCCTTTTCCCTACCAGCATGCAGGTATATTCTCAGCATACCTTCAAGTTAAGCCTATTCAAGAGATGATGAAATGTAATTTAACATAATAATTAATCCCTGATGTAAAATTATTTATACTCAGATTTAAGAATTGTACAAAGCAGGTGAGTTTTGATTTATGATTACTAATAATTAACATGTTTGGTAGTTATGATGTGCTAGGAACTGTTTTAGAACATTTATTTTACATTTATTTCATATGACATAAAACTAAGACTGTGAACAAAATTGAAAAGTGCAAATAAAATCCCTTCGTTATAAAGCTAACTACTGAAGTATATATCTCCAGATAGTGTAATTTTTCATATTTTTATTTGTATATAAAAACCTTATTATGATTCACATATACTTCTCATTGACTCAATTTTGGTGCACATGGATTCACTAGACACTCCAATTCCAATCCTGCAGCACAAGAGGAATAAATCCACTTATTGACAGTCAACTCCCACAGCCAATGTGGTTATAACTTATACTTGAAAATAACTGTCATTATTTTGTACCAGAGGAATATATGCAAGTACTTTGAAACACAGATGCCATTTGAATTGGAAAATTAAGTTCACAAATGTAAATGACCACAAGACCTTAAGCTTAGAACTAGTATGATCAGGTACATTGTGTGATATAATTTACACACATTGGAAGACTGTCATTACACACTGAGATAACAGTCCTAAATAGTAGAATATGGTGAATGCTTTAAATAAAAGTGAAATAAAACATTTACCAGAATGTAAGTATTGACGTGCCTAAAGTGAGTAAGTTAGTAAGTGAAGTCATTCAGTCGTGTCTGACTCTTTGCGACCCCATGGACTGTAGCCTACCAGGCTCCTCCATCCATGGGACTTTCCAGGCAATAGTACTGGAGTGGATTGCCATTTCCTTCTCCAGCAGATCTTCCCAACCCAGGGATCGAACTTGGGTCTCCCGCATTGTAGACAGACGCTTTACCATCTGAGCCACCAGGGAAGTCTAAGGAATATACCAAAGCAAACATTAAATTAGTTATAGCATAGTTTTTATATGTAATCATATTTTTCATATATAAAGACACACTCTTCTAAGTTAATAAATCTGAGCAAATAATTGGAAAAATAAAGTGAGGTTTTACCTTTTATTCAATAATAAGTCAAGAGATAGACCTAATGATGTTTTGGGGAAATGAGGAACTACCAGCACTGGCTCCTTATGAACCAATTAGATTGTATGTGAAGAGAAAATTATTTATGCAACCACAAAATAAATTCAGAAAATTTATTCCCTAGAACTACCTTTATTTCTTCCTTTGTCAATTTTTCCTACCTTTGCTATAGAAGGTTTTTTTGATTGCTTAAAAGAAAAGCCAAGTCCAAACATCAACACATATTCATACAAATACATTCTATTAAAAAATAAACCTATCTTACACAAACTGATGAAGAACAAAACATGATTGTATGCTGCCTTGTACCTGAAAGGAAGTATTATGATTTATAGGCAGTCATAACCACATAGGTTACAATATAAATCACTCAAAAGAAAGGGAAGATATATAAGAAGATTCAAAAGTGGCAAGTTCACTTGAATACACACATAAACACTAAACATATCTGCTGAATTTATTTTACTCTTACCGTCCTATATGTATCCATCCCATTTAACAAACAGATTATACTCAATTTCAATAATATTTACTTCTAATCTGATACAATGTTTCTACCTGAAATGCAAATTTTATCTACAATTTTCCAAAGGATGACAGGCACATATTTATAAGGCTCCAAGTATTTCAACATGGTCTTTCTGTTTTGATGCAAATTGTAATATCTAATGAGAATGTTATTCTGAGGTTAAATGATAATTTCATCTCCCCCAGTGCACCCAAACACGATGGCAGAATGAAAACAAAATGCCTCTCCTTTGGAAAAAGAATGAAGTTGGGGAAAAATAATTTATAACATATTCTCTCTTGCAGTCCAGGAGAAAAAACAACAACAACAAAACACTCTGCCCAATAGCATGTGCATAGGTTAGTGAATTTAGCTGTCTCCAGATTTGTTTACTGGCATTATATATCTAGAATGCTTACCTTTCATGAGAAAGAGAAGTTAGGGATGTTCATGCATTCTGTGTTGCTTCAATCGTGTCTGACTCTCTGTAACCCTATTCACATAGTCCGATAGGCTCCTTTGCCTATGGGATTCTCTAGGCAACAATACTAGTGTGGGTTGCCAAGTCCTCTTCCAGGGGATCTTCCTGACCCAAGGGTGAACCTGTGCCTCTTATGTCTTCTACATTGACAGGTGAGTTTTTTACCACTAGTGCCACCTGGGAAGTCCAAGAAGTTAGGGATGGTCTTAGTCTGCTCTGGCTTCCAGGTGGCACAATGGTAAAGAATCCGTCTGTGAATGTTGGAGACTTGGGAGATGCTGGTTTGATCCCTGGAGAGGGAAGATCTCTTGGAAGAAGAAATGGCAATTCACTCTAGTATTCTTGCCTGGAAAATTCCCTTGGACAGAGGAGCCCGGCAGGCTATATAGTCCATGTGGTCGAAAATAGTCAGACATGACTGGGCAACTGAGCACGTATACACACTTGGTCTGCTCTGGCTGTTGTAACCAAATTCTAGTAGCTTGTAAACAACCTCCACTTATTTCTCACAGTTCTGCAGGCTGGGAAATCTAAGAGCAAGTTGCCAGCATGTTCATGGTCTAGGGACAATGCTCTTCCTTGTTTGCAGCTGACACCTTCCTCCTGTATCTTCACTTTGTAAAAGAGAGCAGGATCTCTATGGAGTCTGATAAGAGCAATAAGCCTATTCTTGAGGCTTCCCCAATCATGATCTGAGTGCTCTCCAAATATTGCACTTCCTTATACCATCACTTCTAGGCATTAGGATTTCAATACATGAATTTTGAAGGGATGCAAACATTCAGACTATAGCAAGGGGAAATGTTTGACAGTTTTGAGGTTGCCTCCAAAAAGGCACCTCCTCTAAAATCTCAACCTAGATTTCATTCAAAACTAGGAATTCTTTTTTTTAGTAAACAAAATAATTTAGTAACCATGAATCAGGCAATCAACTTTGGGGTTTTCATCTCTAATTATCAGACTTTATAGCTCTTTCTGTCCTTTCAAACCTTGGCTTACTGACTTATGTTTAGGCCCAGAATTAGCCTATGTCTCTATAAACCATGATATAACCCAATCGATAGAAATTTATAATGGAACCAATTTCTAGTTATTTTAGAAACTTTCAGCAGAAAATATACATGGTGTTCAATTTAATATTTAGGAAAATCTAGAGTAAAGGAGAAATATAATGTGAACCTTAGATGTGAGTCATATATATGTGTGTATAATTTTAAGTACTCAAGCAATATAACTGAAAAATTAAAAATAATGATGATATTCAATTATATAATTATTTAATCCAATATATATAAAAGTGTGTATGTTTTATACACTGAAAGTACATTTCAATACTCAATAGTCCCAGAACTGTGGTATTAGTGTGGAAAGATCAATCTTTTCTATTTTTTGTATGTTACTTTCCCCCTCACTCTCATTTAAGATTAACACTCAATTTTACTGTTGCTAACTTTACCTTGTAGCACAAAGATCTATTCCATAATTGACAGTCATTCCAGATTTTTGGTTACTAAAAAAAAAAAAAAAGAAAAGGATGCTACCATGTGCTTTGATCTGCTTTCATAAAGATCATTTTATATTGCAACTATAAGAAGTACTCAACCAACTACAACATTGTTACATATTTCTCCAGTGTTCTAAATCTCAATGACAGTCACTACTATACCCCAGTTTAAATTAAAAATATGTTTCTGTCCCTTGTCACGTTCTGTGCTCACATACCTCTTCTATACTACTCATGGTGTTTTCTATTAAAGTGAAAAATTCAGCTCTGACTCTGGTCAGTAAAGGATGTTCCATGGAACTAACAACCACAGTGTTCAGCATCTTACATGGTAAGATAAGGAAAGACTAGATTCTAGAACACAAAATAATGACGAAGTTTCTGCCTTTCTCTCTGCCTCTTGGTTCTGCTTATCTCTATCAGTACTCTGTCGGAGTACTCTGTAGGGACAAATAAAATGCTTCACAGTTTCCCTGACCCTATGAGAGGGGGCATCAGTCTGATCATGTCCCTGTTTAGCTGCTTGTGCACCAAGTCATGCTCATTGAATGTAGCATCCCCGGTGTGGTCCTACAAGTGTAGGAAACAAACAGACCTGAAAATCAAAAGCTATCACAGTTTGTTAAAAAGAGGCTTTCACCTTGACACTTAGGCTTTTACATTATCTGCTTGACTTAATCAGTCAAGACAAAATATCTCCAGAGAATCCTCTTCTATTATATCAATTCAGAGCAATCTTAATTAGCTGTCTTTCCTCTAGCTTAATATGTATGGAAAGATTACATCAGGTTGACCAAGTTTAGCAAACCCACTATATTTATAATATTTAATTCTAACCAATGTGTTCTTTCTGAAGAATACATTATGAAGAGTGAAACTAGTGAAAATAATGAACAGTGAAACTCCATTATTTGCCATTAATCTGAAGAGTGGTGTATCTGAACCTCCTTCACACACGTATGTTGTGAAGGGCCCTGATAGATTTGGAGGTAAAGTGGCATCAATGTCAAGCTTAACATCTTTCAGGTAGGTCTAAAACCAATTTCTTTTTTAACAGGGCTGCTGAGGCTTAAGATACAATGTTAATATAACAATAGCTTGGGATTAAATTTTTTGCCATAAAAATGTTCACATCATCTTGAGAATTTCAATATCCATGTCCATTATATATCAAAAGCCACACAAATCAACAGCAAAAAAAAAAAAAAAAAACAAAACAATTTAATTTTTAAAAATGGGCAGAAGATCTGAATCACATTTGTCCAAAGAAGACATACAGACAGCTAACAGGTACATGAAAAGATGCTCAACATCACTAATTATTAGGGAAATTCAAACCAAAACCATAATGAGTTATCATTTCATACCTCTCAAAATGGCTACTTTTAAAAAGATAATATATAACAAGTATTAGTGAAGATGTAAGAAAAGGGAACTCTTGTGCACAGCTGGTGGAGTGAAAATTGGTGTTGCCACTATGGAAAATAGTATGGACGTTCTTGAAGAAATTTAAAACAGAACTTCCAAATGATCCAGTAATTCTACTTAGAATATTTATTCAAAGGAAACAAAAATACTATCTCAAAAAGACATATACATCCCCATGTTCTTTGCAGCATTATGCATTATTTGTAACAGACAAGATATGGAAAAAACTTGAGTGACTATCTACAGATGAATGGTTCAATTCAGTTCCGCTCAGTCGTGTCCGACTCTTTGCGACCCCATGAATCGCAGCACGACAGGCCTCCCTGTCCATCACCAACTCCTGAAGTTCACCCAGACTCATGTACATTGAGTCGGTGATGCCATCCAGCCATCTCATCCTCTGTTGTCCCCTTCTCCTCCTGCCCTCAATCCCTCCCAGCATCAGGGTCCTTTCCAATGAGTCAACTCTTTGCATTGAGATGGCCAAAGTATTGGAGTTTCAGCCTCAGCCTCAGTCATTCCAATGAACACCCAAGACTGGTCTCCTTTAGGATGGACTGGTTGCAGTTAGGGAATATCTAATAAATACATGTATATACACATTCAGTTCAGTTCAGTCACTCATTCATATCCAACTCTTTGTCACCCCATGGACTGCAGCATGCCAGGCTTCCCTGTCCATCACCAACTCCTGAGCTTGCTCAAACTCATATCCATTGAGCTTGGGGTTGCCATCCAACAAGCTCATCCTCTGTTGTCATATTCTCCTCCAGTCTTCAATCTTTCCCAGCATCAGGGTCTTTTCAAATGAGTTCGTTCTTCCCATCAGGTGGCCAAAGTATTGAAACTTCAGCTTCAGCATCCATCCTTCCAGTGAAAATTCAGAACTGATTTCCTTTACACTGGAATGGTTGGATCTCCTTGATCAAACTGTCCAAGGGACTCTCAAGAGTCTTCTCAACACCACAGTTTAAAAGCATCAATTCTTTGGCACTCAGCTTTCTTTATGGTCCAACACTCACATCCATACCTGACTACTGGAAAAACCATAGCTTTGACTATATTAACCTTTATCAGGAAAGTAATGCCTCTGCTTTTTAATATGATGTCTAGGTCTGTCATAGATTTTCTTTCTATGGAGCAAGTGTCTTTTAATTCCATAGCAGTCACCATCTGCAGTGATTTTGGAGCCCAGAAAAATAAAGTCAGCCACTGTTTCCATTGTTTCCCCTTCTATTTGCTATGAAGTCATGATACCAGATGCCATGATCTTCATATTTTGAATGTTGAGGTTTTATCCATTTTTTTTTTTTTTTTACTTTCCTCTTTCACTTTCATCAAGAGGCTCTTTAGTTCTTCTTCACTTTCTGCTACAAGGTTGCTGTCATCTGCATATCTGAAATTATTGATATTTTTCCCTGCAATCTTGATTCCAGCTTGTGCTTCATCCAGTCTGGCATTTCACATGATGTACCCTGTATAGAAGTTAAATAAGCAAGGTGACAATATACAGCCTTAATGTACTCCTTTCCCAATTTGGAACCAGTCAGTTGTTCCATGTCCGGTCCTAACTGAGGCTTCTTGACCTGCATACAGATTTCTCAATGCAGGTAAGGTGGTCTGGTATTCCCACCTCTTTAAGAATTTTCCACAGTTTGTTGTGATCCACACAGTCAAAGACCTTAGCATAATCAGTGAAGCAAAAGTAGATGTTTTTCTGGAATTCTCTTGCTTTTTCTATGATCCAATCAATGTTGGCGATTTGATCTCTGGTTCCTCTGCCTTTTCTAAAACCAGCTTAGATATCTGGAAGTTCTCAGTTCATGGATAGTTGAAGCCTAGCTTGGAGAATTTTGAGCATTACTTGCTAGCCTATGAAATGAGTGCAACTGTGTGGTCATTGGAACATTCTTTGGCATTTCCTTTCTTTGGGATTGGAATGAAAACTGACTTTTTCCAGTCCTGTGGCCACTGCTGAGTTTTCCTAATTTGCTGACATATTGAGTTCAGCAACTTAACAGTGTCATCTTTTAGGATTTGTAATAGCTCAACTGAATTCCACCACCTCCACGAGTTTTGTTTGTAGTGATGCTTCCTAAGGCTCACTTCATTTTGCACTCCAAGATGTCTGGCTTTAGGTGAGTGATCACACCAACAAGGTTATCGGGGTCATGAAGAGTTTTTCTGTAAAGTTCTTCTTTCTATTCTTGCCACCTCTTCTTCTGTACATATATATTCAACTAACTAACAGTCAGTCATAAAAAAGAATGACATCTTTCCATTTGGGACAACAGGGACCTTATGCTAAGGGTATTATGCTAAGTGAAAAAAGTGACAAGAAATAAACAACTTTAGATACAGAAAACAGATTGGGGGGGTTGCCAAAGGGAAAGAGGATAGGCAGAACAGGTGAGGTGGATCAGAATGTCCAAACTTCTAGGTATAAAATAATTTCTGGAGATGTAAAGATGAACATGGTGACTACAGTTAATAATTCTGTATTGCATAGTTGAAAGTTGCTAGGAGACTAGATCTTAAAAATTCACAAGGAAAAAAGTATAACTGTATGGTGATGCATATGAAATAGATGTATTGTGGTGACCGTTTCAAAACATATGCACATGTCAAACCACAATACTATAAATCTGAAACTAACATAATGTTCTCTATCAATTACACCTTAATTAAAAATAAAAAGACCACTCAGTGGTTATTTCTACCTATCAGAGGCCTAAGCGTTGGGAGCTGTGGGCTGTCTTCAAGCCTGACTGAGGGAAGAGTCTTCAGAAGGGAACCGCTGAAGAGGGCACCTAATGTCTTCATACCCGTTCTGACCTCTGCTTCCATGGCGATTATCTTAGGAGCCGCAGAAGGACATTCAGTCTGAACTCCTCCTGGGTCGCTGCCTTTGCAGCACCAGCCAGCTCATCCTTGTTAAGGCACTCCTCAGCAGTGCTGAGACATGACCATCCGCGGGTGCTCATGGGAGCGGCAGGCATGCCTGCACAGAACCCTGGCCAGCCTCCACCACTTCCGAGGAGTCAGCTCCATTGTGGTAGCCCTGGCGTCGTGTTCTCAACAGCAGAGGAGAGTCTGTGACCAGAGCTGTATAGGCAGATTGATAGAAGATGCCTTTAATGCCAGTGGTCATGAAAGCCTCAGGGTCCATCACCACCGGAAGTCGTGACTCCTGGGAAAGGCACCAGTCTCCTATGAGTGAGGTTCCAGGAGGGAGGTGACCAGCAGTAGGAGTGGTGCTCATGGCCCAAGTTGCTGCCTTGGAGGATGTGATACATTAACTTGGTTTCCAGTGGAAACAGTGGTGCCTGATCTGCAAGCAGGAGCTTCCTCCAGGTTCTCATCAGATTTAAAGTTACCCCCATCACTTTTCAGGGCTTCCCTGATGGCTCAGACGGTAAAGCGTCTGCCTGCAACGTGGGAGACACAGGTTCAGTCCCTGGGTCGGGAAGATCCCCTGGAGAAGGAAATAGCAACCCGCTCCAGTACTCTTGCCTGGAATATTTCCATGGACTGAGAAGCCTGATAGGCTACAGTCTACCTACCAGGCTTCTCAGTCCATGGGGTTGCAAAGAGTCACTGAGCGACCTCACTTTCACTTTCCATCACTTTTCCTTTTGTACATGTTCCCTTCCATTTGAGAGTGAAGCTTGTTGCAGGTTCCTGCTACATGGGACTTGCAGACATCCTCCATCACTTGCAGGACATCAAGGGCTCTGGGCATTGTGAAAGCTTCCTTTTAGTCTGGATGGGGACCCAGAACAATGCTGTGTGACCCCTCTCCAGGCAGCAAGGAATGATTTGCTTGGTGGTACTGGTCTTGAGAGGCTTGGTTGTGGCTCTTATTATAATTGTTAATTAGTATTCACTCTTTACTTGTGAAACAGAAGACGATTTTATTTATAGACCATCTAAGTGTTACATGTAGCTTGTAACAAAATAATAGTAAAATTAAAGAGATTAAAGTAACCGTAAAAAAGAATCCTTGGCTCACATTTTTGGAGACTTTTAATTGTATTTTTTCTGTTCCTTTAGAGGCTTTACTTTTTGTCGTATTTCTTCTAAAAACTTACAGTATTCCAATTTTTTGAGGGGGACACACGTGCTGCTTGTGGTATCTTAGTTCCCTAAACAGAGATCAACATCCCATGCATTGGAAGCACAGAGCCTTAATCATTGGACCCAGGGAAGTCCCTGCAACTTCTGAATACAATAACAATGATTTTCTGAATTCTTTATTCACAATATATTTCAACATCATCAGGATCTCCATATCTTGTCATCTTTTTGTCTCTTCATCAGTCTGTCCTTAATCTTTTTCTTTCTCAAACTGGCCTAGATCACAGTTTTCAACTCTCACCCTGTATAGTCCTTAACTCCTTTGCTCTTTATTTGAATATCTCCCCAAACAAACAGCAAACTTAGTAAAAAAAAAAAAAAAAAGTACTGTATGGAAATTAACTTCTATGGGAAATTCTACTGAAGAAATACAAAGCACACCCACACTTATACCTACCAAATCCACCTCCAAAACTCACTCCAGGATCCAATGAAGTGATACACTGAATTTTTTTTCCTAACCTGAATCAGGCTTCCCTTGTGGCTCAGATGGTAAAGCGTCTGACTGCAATGCTGGAGACTTGGGTTCAATTTCTGGGTGGGGAAGATCCCCTGGAGAAGGAAATGGCAACCCACTCCAGTACTCTTGCCTGGAAAATCCCATGGATGGAGGAACCTCGTAGTCTATGGTCCATGGGCTTATAAAGGGTAGGACACGACTGAGCAACTTCACTTTGACAACCTAAATCATCAGTTAGCAGGTTTTAATATAAAATGTCTCAGTTATCCCTACCATGTTTCAAAAAGCCATTCCAAGTATTTAACATGTTTTGTTTACTTATTCTATTCTAACATCACTTCATCATTCTCAAACGCATCACCACTTCATCAAAAACAAATGAAAAGCAAGCAAGGAAGTCAAATAATTGGAGCTTCACTTAAGTTGTTTTCTTCCACCTACCAAAGAAATTACTATTTTCTATTATCCTTCCCTGGAGTTAATACCTCCACATTCCTTCTAAATTACATGATGTCCTGCATATATCCTTAAATTTCTTTAAACAAATGAAAAAACTCAACCTGTCTCCTTTTAGATAAGACATCCAAATTGGTCTATCACAATTAAATTTAAGATACAAGTGGGAATAGTTATACCCAAAGTCTAACGGATAACCTGGAGAGACTTTGATTAGTTTGGATATCTCAGGCTAGTTGCCTCTAACAATAAGCCATTTTATTTTATTTGGGTTTCATAAGAGTCACTGAGTTCTGTGAATTCACTATGGTATGCATGGTGGCGTGAAGGAGAAATTGGTCCAAAGTGATCAAGGAAAGACAGTGTAAGTCGGAAACTTTTGCAGAACACTACTATTGCTGATAAACAAGAGACCCAAACATGAAGCTGCTGGAAATTTGTGGAATAGGTGCCAGTAAAATTCTGTGGTCCAAGGTAGCATTAGATCTGTGTGGAATGGTGAATAATGGAGGGTAAGTAATTTCAAATTCATGACCTACATTTCTTAATCATTAATTGAATTTACTCTTTTAAGAAGAAAATGCAATGCAAGAAATGTTAGTGTAAGGAATCTCACACTTTTCACTTCTTAAATTAAATACTGAAATTATTTCATCAGGACATTTGACCCAAGTACACTTTTCAATACTTTTCCTAATAAGTTGTATTTCATTGTTAAGATAATTGTATGATGTAAAGAAAACATGATGGATATTTTTATAACCTGCTCCCTTGCTTGTTGATAGCTTAAGGTGAACTGTGTCAGGTTCATAATCTCTGAAGAAGAGAATTTAGCGTTGGGACCAGAGATGAGGCTTGATTAGTCAGAATTTTGTGTAGCAGAGTTTTATTAAAGTATGAAAAGAGACAGAGAAAGCTTCTAACATAGACATCAGAAGGAGGCAGAGAGTCTTATCAAGGACTTACATAGTTTTTCAGTTGGTTATGAGAGAGTCATTTCCTAGGCAGATTGATAAGAAGTCTAGGGATCCCCAAGGAGAAAGGGGTCTGGAATTCTCAAGGAGGAAGAAAGGACAAACATTTTTTCCCTGTACATTCCTTAGGAGTATATAACAATAATGTATCCTGCCTAAGGACAGTCTCTGGATTAAACCTTCTGGCTAATCCTATTATCTTAAAATGTAAATTATGGGAGTAGGTCTGATGAGGTCTTTCAGTTCAGCTCAGTCAGTTCAGTCAGTCATGTCCGACTCATGGCGACCCCACGAATCACAGCACGCCAGGCCTCCTGACCATTAGCAACTCCCAGAGTTCACCCAGACTCACGTCCATCGAGTCAGTGATGCCATCCACCCATCTCATCCTCTGTCGTCCCCTTCTCCTCCTGCCCCCAATACCTCCCAGCATCAGAGTCTTTTCCAATGAGTCAACTCTTCGCATGAGGTGGCCAAAGTACTGGAGTTTCAGCTTTAGCATCATTCCTTCCAAAGAAATCCCAGGGCTGAACTCCTTCAGAATGGACTGGTTGCATCTTCTTGCAGTCCAAGGGACTCTCAAGTCTTCTCCAACACCACAGTTCAAAAGCATCAATTCTTCAGTGCTCAGCCTTCTTCACAGTCCAACTCTCACATCCATACATGACCACAGGAAAAACCATAGCCTTGATTAGACGGACCTTTGTTGGCAAAGTAATGTCTCTGCTTTTCAATATGCTATCTAGGTTGGACATAACTTTCCTTCCAGGGACAAAGCATCTTTTAAGTTCATGGCAACTCCACGTCCAAGAAGCCGTGCCTGCGTGGGTGCAGGAGGGCCTAGAGGAGCTATCCCATGTTGAAGGTCAGGAAGGGCGGCGGTGAGGAGATACCCCTCGTCCAAGGTAAGGAGAAATGGCTGCACTTTGCTGGAGCAGCCGTGAAGAGATACCCCATGCCTAAGGTAAGAGAAACCCAAGTAAGACGGTAGGTGTTGCAAGAGGGCATCAGAGGGAAAACACACTGAAACCATAGTCAGAGAAAACTAGTTAATCTAATCACACTAGAACCATAGCCTTGTCTAACTCAATGAAACTAAGCCATGCCCATGGGGCAACCAAAGATGGGCAGGTCATGGTGGAGACATCTGATATAAGGTGGTCCACTGGAGAAGGGAATGGCAAACCACTTCAGTATTCTTGCCTTGAGAACCCCATGAACAGGATGAAAAGGCAAAATGATAGGATACTGAAAGAGAAACTCCCCAGGTCAGTAGGTGCCCAATATGCTACTGGAGATCAGTGGAGAAATAATTCCAGAAAGAATGAAGGGATGGAGCCAAAGCAAAAAGAATACCCAGCTGTGGATGTGACTGGTGATAGAAGCGAGGTCCAATGCTGTAAAGAGCAATATTGCATAGGAACCTGGAATGTCAAGTCCATGAATCAAGGCAAATTGGAAGTGGTCAAACAAGAGATGGCAAGAGTGAATGTTGACATTCTAGGAATCAGGGAACTGAAATGGAATGGAATGGGTGAATTTAACTCAGACGACCATTATATCTACTACTGCGGGCAGGAATTCCTCAGAAGCAATGGAGTAGCCATCACAGTCAACAAGAGAGTCTGAAATACAGTACTTGGATGCAATCTCAAAAATGACAGAATGATCTCTGTTCGTTTCCAAGGCAAACCATTCAATATCACAGTAATCCAAGTCTATGCCCCAACCAGTAATTCTGAAGAAGCTGAAGTGGAATGGTTCTATGAAGACCTACAGGACCTTTTAGAACTAACATCCAAAAAAGATGTCCTTTTCATTATAGGGGACTGGAATGCAAAAGTAGGAAGTCAAGAAACACCTGGAGTAACAGGCAAATTTGGCCTTGGAATATGGAATGAAGCAGGGCAAAGACTAATAGAGTTTTGCCAAGAAAATGCACTGGTCATAACAAACACCCTCTTCCAACAACACAAGAGAAGACTCTATACATGGACATCACCAAATGGCCAACACTGAAATCAGATTGATTATATTCTTTGCAGCCAAAGATGGAGAAGCTCTATACAGCCAGCAAAAACAAGACCAGGAGCTGACTGTGGCTCAGACCATGAACTCCTTATTGCCAAATTCAGACTGAAATTGAAGAAAGTAGAGAAAACCACTAGACCATTCAGGTATGACCTAAATCAAATCCCTTATGATTATACAGTTGAAGTGAGAAATCGATTTAAGGGCCTAGATCTGATAGATAGAGTGCCTCATGAGCTATGGAATGAGGTTCGTGACATTCTACAGGAGGAGACAGGGATCAAGGCAATCACCATTGAAAAGAAATGCAAAAAAGCAAAATGGCTGTCTGGGGAGGCCATACAAATAGCTGTGAAAAGAAGAGAAGTGAAAAGCAAAGGAGAAAAGGAAATATATAAACATCTGAATGCAGAGTTCCAAAGAATATCAAGAAGAGATAAGAAACCCTTCTTCAGCGATCAATGCAAAGAAATAGAGGAAAACAACAGAATGGGAAAGACTAGAGAGCTCTTCAAGAAAATCAGAGATACCAAAGGAACATTTCATGCAAAGATGGGCTCAATAAAGGACAGAAATGGTATGGACCTAAGAGAAGCAGAAGATATTAAGAAGAGATGGCAAGAATACACAGAAGAACTGTACAAAAAAAATCTTCATGACCCAGATAATCACGATGGTGTGATCACTGACCTAGAGCCAGACATCTTGGAATGTGAAGTCAAGTGGGCCTTAGAAAGCATCATTACGAACAAAGCTAGTGGAGCTGATAGAATTCCAGTTGAGCTATTCCAAATCCTGAAAGATGATGCTGTGAAAGTGCTGCACTCAATCTCAGCAAATTTGGAAAACTCAGCAGTGGCCACAGGACTGGAAAAGTTCAGTTTTCATTCCAATCCCAAAGAAAGGCAATGCCAAAGAATGCTCAAACTACCACACAATTGCACTCATCTCACACGCTAATAAAGTAATGCTCAAAATTGTCCAAGCCAGGCTTCAGCAATATGTGAACTTCCTGATGTTCAAGCTGGTTTTAGAAAAGGCAGAGGAACCAGAGATCAAATTGCCAACATCCGCTGGATCATGGAAAAAGCAACAGTGTTCCAGTAAAACACCTATTTCTGCTTTATTGACTGCCAAAGCCTTTGACTGTGTGGACCACAATAAACTGTGGAAAATTCTGAAAGAGATGGGAATAGCAGACCACCTGATCTGCCTCTTGAGAAATTTGTATGCAGGTCAGGAAGCAACAGTTAGAACTGGATATGGAACAACAGGCTGGTTCCAAATAGGAAAAGGAGTACATCAAGGCTGTATATTGTCACCCTGTTTATTTAACTTATATGCAGAGTACATCATGAGAAACGCTGGACTGGAAGAAACACAAGCTGAAATCAAGATTGCTAGTAGAAATATCAATAACCTCAGATATGCAGATGACACCACCCTTATGGCAGAAAGTGAAGAGGAACTCAAAAGCCTCTTGATGAAAGTGAAAGTGGAGAGTGAAAAAGTTGGCTTAAAGCTCCACATTCAGTAAACAAAGATCATGGCATCCGGTCCCATCACTTCATGGGAAATAGATGGGGAAACAGTGGAAACAGTGTCAGACTTTATTTTTCTGGGCTCCAAAATCACTGCAGATGGTGACTGCAGCCAAGAAATTAAAAGACACTTACTCCTTGGAAGGAAATTTATGTCCAACCTAGATAGCATATTCAAAAGCAGAGACATTTTTTTGCCAACAAAAGTTCGTCTAGTCAAGGCCATGGTTTTCCTGTGGTCATGTTTGGATGTGAGAGTTGGATTGTTAAGAAGGCTGAGTGCCGAAGAATTGATGCTTTTGAACTGTGGTGTTGGAGAAGGCTCTTGAGAGTCCCTTCGACTGCAAGGAGATCCAACCAGTCCATTCTGAAGGAGTTCAGCCCTGGGATTTCTTTGGAAGGAATGATGCTAAAGTTGAAACTCCAGTACTTTGGCCACCCATGCGAAGAGTTGACTCATTGGAAAAGATTCTGATGCAGGGAGGGATTGGGGGCAAGAGGAGAAGGGGACGACAGAGGATGAGATGGCTGGATGGCATCACTGACTCGATGGAGGTGAGTCTCAGTGAACTCTGGGAGTTGGTGATGGACAAGGGGCCTTGTGTGCTGCGATTCATGGGGTTGCAAAGAGTCAGACACGACTGAGCGACTGATCTGATCTGAATTTCATGGCTGTGGTCACCACCTGCAGTGATTTTGGAGCCCCAAAAACATAAAGTCTAACACTGTTTTCACTGTTTCCCCATCTATTTTCCATGAAGTGATGGGACCGGATGTCATGATCTTTGTTTTCTGAATGTTGAGCTTTTTACAAGGTGAGGTCTTTACAAGGATTATATAACCATAATGTATCTTTCCTGAGGACAGTCTCTGGATTAAACCTTCTGGGTAATCCTGTTATCATAAAATGTAAATTATTGGAGTGAGCCTGGTGAGGTCTTTACAACCTCCAGAGATTTTTTTGATTGATTGGAGCATATATAACTCCAGGGCTAACACTGGATACGGGGTACTCTTTCTGCCCCCTTTTGATGCCTATGTCCAAAGCTTTCTCTATCTCCTTTATACTTTAATAAAAGTTTATTTCACAAAAGCTCTGAGCGATCAAGCCTTGTCTCTGGCCCTGGATTGAATTCTTCTTCAGAGGCCAAGAATCCTGATGTCTTTGTGTAGTTCAGAAACAACCTTTCAGTTACTAACAATAGAAAGGTCTTACCAAGCCCGCAGAAAGGCAATGTCAAAGAATGCTCAAACCACCACACAACTGCACTCATCTCACACACTGGTAAAGTAATGCTCAAAATTCTCCAAGCCAAGCTTCAGCAATATGTGAACCGTGAACTTCCAGATGTTCAAGCTGGTTTTAGAAAAGGCAGAGGAATCAGAGAACAAATTGTCAACATCTGTTGGATCATGGAAAAAGCAAGAAAGTTCCAGAAAAACATTTATTTCTGCATCATTGACTCTGCCAAAGCCTTTGACTGTGTGGATCACAATAAACCGTGGAAAATTCTCAGAGATGGGAATAGCAGACCATCTGACCTGCCTCTTGAGAAACCTATATGCAGGTCAGGAAACAACAGTTAGAACTGGACATGGAGCAACAGACTGGTTCCAATTAGGAAAAGGAGTACATCAAGGCTGTATATTGTCACCCTGCTTATTTAACTTCTATGCAGTGTCAGTCAGTTCAGTTCAGTCGCTCAGTCATGTCTGACTGTTTGTGACCCCATGAATTGCAGCAGGCCAGGCCTCCCTGTCCATGACCAACTCCCGGAGTTCACTCAAACTGACAACCATCGAGTCAGTGAATCCATCCAGCCATCTCATCCTCTGTCATCCCCTTCACCTCCTGCCCCCAATGCCTCCCAGCATTAGAGTCTTTTCCAATGAGTCAACTCTTCACATGAGGTGGCCAAAGTACTGGAGTTTCAGCTTCAGCATCATTCCTTTCAAAGAAAACCCAGGACTTATCTTCTTTAGAATGGACTGGTTGGATCACCTTGCAGGCCAAGGGACTCTCAAGAGAGTACATCATGAGAAACACTGGGCTGGAGGAAGCACAAGCTGAAATCAAGATTGCCAGGAGGAATATCACTGACCTTAGATATGCAGAT
Source organism: Bos mutus (assembly GCF_027580195.1). Lineage (NCBI taxonomy): Eukaryota > Metazoa > Chordata > Mammalia > Artiodactyla > Bovidae > Bos > Bos mutus. The sequence continues at coordinate 76,374,547 of NC_091632.1, forward strand.
GACACTACCCTTATGGCAGAAAGTGAAGCAGAACTAAAGAGTCTCTTGATGAAAGTGAAAGAGGAGAGTGGAGAAGTTGGTTTAAGGCTCAACGTTGAGAAAACTAAGATCATGGCATCTGGTCCCATAATTTCATGGCAAATAAATGGGAAACAGTGGAAACAGTGGCAAACTTTATTTTGGGGGGGCTCCAAAATCACTGCAGATGGTGATTGCAGCCATGAAATTAAAAGACTCTTACTCCTTGGAAGAAAAGATATGACTAACCTAGACAGCATATTAAAAAGTAGAGACATTTCTTTGCCAACAAAGGTCCATCTAGTCAAGGCTATGGTTTTTCCAGTGGTCATGTATGGATGTGAGATTTGGACTATAAAGAAAGCTGAGCACTGAAGAATTGATGCTTTTGAACTGCGGTGTTGGAGAAGACTCTTGGGAGTCCCTTGGCCTGCAAGGAGATCCAGTCTATAGTAAAGGAAATCAGTCCTTAATATTCATTGGAAGGACTGATTTTGAAGTTGAAACTCCAATACTTTGGCCACCTGATGTGAAGAACTGACTCATTTGAAAAAACCTTTATGCTGGGAAAGATTGAAGTCAGAAGGAGAAGGGGATGCCAGAGGATGGGATGGTTGGATGGCATCACCAATTCAATGGACATGAGTTTGAGTAAACTCTAGGAGTTGATGATGGATAGGGATGCCTGGTGTGGTGCAGTCCATGGGGTTGCAAAGAGTCAAACAGGACTGAGCCACTGAACTGAACTGAAGCAGAGCCACTCCCACAAAATATATCTTAAAATAACAGGATTAGAACTAACAATAGAAAAGTCTTACCAGACCCACTCCCAAAACATATGTCTTAATATAACAAGATTAGTCAGAAGGTTCCTGTTGAGAAGGAGAAATTTGTCCTCAAGCAACATACATTGTTATTATATAATCATTAGAACAGAGCTTAAGGAAAAACATGCCCTTGAGCAAGATGAGTTGTTTTGTTGTGTAATCATTAGCTCAGGGCTTAAAGAAGTTAGTCATAAATATTGTTGTCATAACAACTCAGAGTTAAGAAAAAAATGCTTTATGTGAGTAAGACAAAGCAATGTAGAAAAAAAAAATGTCCTTTTCTCCTCCTCCTGTAGAACCCTGAATTCCTTTCTCCTCCTCAAGGACCCTAGATCCCTCCCTCCTTGATCGCCCAGACTTTTTATCAATCTGCCTAAGAATTAACTCTCTCAATATGTCTCTAAATTCTCACATTTAGAGGATGTCTTCCTAAATTTCCCCACAATTTTCTTCGGTGTGCCATACAGATATTATCACTTTAATTGAATTGACACCCCAGTACCTCATCTTTCATCATGCCTTCTTAGCTGGACTTTTCAGAAGAGAATCTTGTCAATCAATGCATTTACTTCATCACCTGCCTTTCAACACTAAGTCTACATAACTATTCATTAATAACCATGACTTCATTACAAAACATTTTGGGGTTATTAATAATCTTCTGGTGGCCAATGGAGCAGACAATTCTTAAACTTAATGTATGTGATCGCTCCTGAATTGTTGGCACAATCTTCTTCAAAAATGGTAGTCTTGACTTTTGTGACAGCATTTTTAACCCCTAACCTGTTTTTTTTGTTCCTTATCCTACTCGTTGTGGACTTCTTTTCCTTTATTCACTGTGGGGTTCACCAGGATTTCTCTTCAGTCATCTTATTTTGTGCTACCTGCATGTATGCATGCTCAGTTGCTTCAGTCGCATCTGACTATTTGCTACTCTAAGGACTGTAGCATGCCAAGCTTCTCTGTCCATAGGATTTTCTAGGCAAGAATACTGGAGTGGGTTGCTGTGCCCCCTTCCACGGTATCTTCCTGACCCAGAGAATGAACCCATGTCTCTTACATCTCCTACATTGGCAGGTGGGTTCTTTACCACAAGTGCCACATGGGAAGTACCTGTGCTACGTGCTCTTATCTAAATATCATCAATATGTTCATGATTATATAATCTTTCTTACACAAACTTCATTCTTGAATTTCAGACTTGTGAAACTGCTTCCTCTTTGAATGGTAACCTCAGCTAAAGTGTGGGGATGAGACATTGTCATATTTTCTGATTCCATATTCTTCTGTTTTACATGCTCTGCAGTCAAATCACAGCTTTGGGTACCTCCTAGACTCCTTTTCTCCTTTACTTTTGATATTCAGATTCATCCATGCTACAAATTCCACTACCTTACAGTTTCCAAGTCCCTTTGGTTTCCAACAACATCATCACTTTGCTACTGCTCAGGTAGTGATTTACTTTTATTAATCTCAAAGCCTCAGAATCTGTTTGTCATTTTGCTGGTCAAATGTTCTTTATAAACTCAAAATGTGCTATATATCTCTTCTCATATTTCTTCATGAAATCTTTATTCCCTTTTTATAACCTCCTAAACATAGTATATAAGATCATTTATAAACTAATGATCAAACTCTTTAGTCTCTGATATAAATGATTTACCCTCAAAATTCATGTTGTCACCATGCAAAACTAATTGAAGATAAGCAAATGCATAAGCCTCTGATGTCTCCGGGCTGTAACTCAGCCTGAAAGGACCTTAGTGATTAAACTCATTCTTTGCTTTATTTAGATATCACCTCTGCGATAAAACTTCAGTTTAGACACTACATCGTGTGACTTGTGTAAATTAAGCTTTCAGTATTCCCACAACGTTTCTTCTTTGTACTTCTGAGGCTTTCCCAATCATTCTGCATTATTTGACTTTATTTTCATTAGTTTCTTAAAGTCAATAGCTTTTGGATTTCCTCTAGATATTTTTAGCAAAAACATATGACATAAAATAAAACAGTAAAATATCATTTATTGAAAATAAAATGAAAAAGTATATCCTGTTTCAACTAGAGTCTGGTACATCACTTAATCAGGTGATTTTCATTGTTTGAATTTTGCTGATGTTCTCATTGTTTTACTTTTGTCATCATATTACTTTATGTCATCAGAGTAAGAAAAATACATTTGAAAGAACAAAGATACATGAATATATTAGAAAATGTAGAGATACAATATCATCAGTTAAGATAAAATACCTTTTAACATATGAAATTTTAGGTTTTATTCATTTTAATATATCATTTTTTACTGTGACAGTCCTAGAATTTTTTTAAAGCTTGGTTAAATTCTGTACTTAGCACACTCAAGTTTTATATATAAAAAATGTAAAACATAATTTTATTTAAGATTACTAAGTTTAATAAGATATACTTAAAAATGATCATTGCATAAGAGAGAGACAAGCTGCTTGCTTTGCTAAAGGGAATTGACAAAAAAAAAAAAAAAAAAAGCTAGTTGCACAACTTGCATCTCTTTTTGCAAATATTATTCCAGGAGAAAATTCTTATAAGACTGTTTCACTTGCTTGAATACTTTGAAGTGAAGTGGAGAAGTGAATTCGCTCAGTAGTGTCCAACTCTTTGTGAGCCCATGGACTGTAGCCTCTGTCCATGGAATTCTCCAGGCAAGAATACTGGAGTGGGTTACCATTTCCTTCTCCAGGGGATCTTCCCGACCCAGGGATCGAAGCCAGGTCTCCAGCATTGCAGGCAGATACTTAACCGTTTGAGCTACCAGGGAAGCCCATACTTGAATTCAGTTTACTTCAGTTGAGTCGCTCAGTCGTGTCCGACTCTTTGCAACCCCATGAATCGCAGCACACCAGGCCTCCCTGTCCATCACTGACTCCCGGAGTTCACTGAGATTCATGTCCATCGTCCATCGAATCAGTGATGCCATCCAGCCATCTCATCCTCTGTCATCCCCTTCTCCTCCTGCCCCCAATCCCTCCCAGCATCAGAGTCTTTTCCAATGAGTCAACTCTTCACATGAAGGGGCCAAAGTACTGGAATTTCAGCTTTAGCATCATTCATTCCAAAGAAATCCCAGGGCTGATCTCCTTCAGAATGGACTGGTTGGATCTCCTTGCAGTCCAAGAGACTCTCAAGAGTCTTCTCCAACACCACAGTTCAAAAGCGTCAATTCTTTGGCACTCAGCCTTCTTCACAATCTAAGTCTCACATCCATACATAACCACAGGGAAAACCATAGCCTTGACTAGACGAACCTTGGTTGGCAAAGTAATGTCTCTGCTTTTGAATATGCTATCTAGGTTGGACATAACTTTCCTTCCAAGGAGTAAGCGTCTTTTAATTTCATGGCTGCAGTCACCATCTGCAGTGATTTTAGAGCCCCAAAAAATAAAGTCTGACACTGTTTCCACTGTTTCCCCATCTATTTCACGTGAAGTGATGGGACCAGATGCCATGATCTTCATTTTCTGAATGTTGAGCTTTAAGCCAACTTTTTCACTCTCCTCTTTCACTTTCATCAAGAGGCTTTTGAGTTCCTCTTCACTTTCTGCCATAAGGGTGGTGTCATCTGCATATCTGAGGTTATTGAGATTTCTCCCGGCAATCTTTATTCCAGCATGTGATTCTTCCAGTCCAGCGTTTCTCATGATGTACTCTGTTTATAAGTTAAATAAACAGGGTGACAGTATACAGCCTTGACGTACTCCTTTTCCTAATTGGAACCAGTCTGTTGTTCCATGTCCAGTTCTAACTGTTGCTTCCTGACCTGCATACAAATTTCTCAAGAGGCAGATCAGGTGGTCTGGTATTTCCATCTCTTTCAGAATTTTCCACAGTTTATTGTGATCCACACAGTCAAAGGCTTTGGCATAGTCGATAAAGCAGAAATAGATGTTTTTCTGGAACTACCTTGCTTTTTCCATGATCCAGCGGATGTTGGCAATTTGATCTCTGGTTCCTCTGCTTTTTCTAAAACCAGCTTGAACATCAGGAAGTTCATGGTTCACATATGGCTGAAGCCTGGCTTGGAGAATTTTGAGCATTACTTTACTAGCATGTGAGATGAGTGCTATTGTGTGGTAGTTTGAGCATTCTTTGGCATTGCCTTTCTTTGGGATTGGAATGAAAACTGACCTTTTCCAGTCCTGTGGCCACTGCTGAGTTTTCCAAATTTGCTGGCATATTGAGTGCAGCACTTTCACAGCATCATCTTTCAGGATTTGAAATAGCTCAACTGGAATGCCATCTCCTCCACTAGCTTTGTTCATAGTGGTGCTTTCTAAAGCCCACTTGACTTCACATTCCGGGATATCTGGCTCTAGGTCAGTGATCACACCATCGTGATTATCTGGGTCATGAAGATCTTTTTTGTACAGTTCTTCTGTGTATTCTTGCCATCTCTTCTTAATATCTTCTGCTTCTGTTAGGTCCATACCATTTCTGTACTTTATTGAGCCCATCTTTGCATGAAATATTCCCTTGGTATCTCTAATTTTCTTGAAGAGATCTCTAGTCTTTCCCATTCTGTTGTCTTTCTCTATTTCTTTGCATTGATCGCTGAAGAAGGGTTTCTTATCTCTTCTTGCTATTCTTTGGAATTCTGCATTCATATGCTTATATCTTTCCTTTTCTCCTTTGCTTTTCACTTCTCTTCTTTTCACAGCTATTTGTAAGGCCTCCCCAGACAGCCATTTTGCTTTTTTGCATTTCTTTTCCATGGAGATGGTCTTGATCCCTGTCTCCTGTGTAATGTCACGAACCTCATTCCATAGTTCATCAGGCACTCTATCTATCAGATCTAGGCCGTTAAATCGATTTCTCACTTCCACTGTATAATCATAAGGGATTTGATTTAGGTCATACCTGAATGGTCTAGTGGTTTTCTCTACTTTCTTCAATTTCAGTCTGAATTTGGCAATTAGGGGTTCATGGTCTGAGCCACAGTCAGCCCCTGGTCTTGTTTTTGCTGACTGTATAGAGCTTCTCCATCTTTGGCTGCAAAGAATATAATCAATCTGATTTCAATGTTGACCATCTGGTGATGTCCATGTATAGAGTCTTCTCTTGTGTTGTTGGAAGAGGGTGTTTTTTATGACCAGTGCATTTTCTTGGCAAAACTCTATTGTTCTTTGCCCTGCTTCATTCCGTATTCCAAGGCCAAATTTGCCTGTTACTCCAGGTGTTTCTTGACTTCCTACTTTTGCATTCCAGTCCCCTATAATGAAAAGGACATCTTTTTTGGGTGTTAGTTCTAAAAGGTCTTGTAGGTCTTCATAGAACCATTCAACTTCAGCTTCTTCAGCATTACTGGTTGGGGCATAGACTTGGATTACTGTGATATTGAATGGTTTGCCTTGGAAACGGACAGAGATCATTCTGTCGTTTTTGAGATTGCATCCAAGGACTGCATTTCGGACTCCTGTTGACCATGATGGCTACTTCATTTCTTCTGAGGGATTCCTGCCTGCAGTAGTAGATATAATGATCATCTGAGTTAAATTCACCCATTCCAATCCATTTTAGTTCTCTGATTCCTAGAATGTTGACATTCACTCTTGCCATCTCTTGTTTGACCACTTCCAATTTGCCTTGATTCATGGACCTGACATTCCAGGTTCCTATGCAGTACTGCTCTTTACAGCATCGGAAATTGCTTCTATCACCAGTCACATCCACAGCTGGGTATTCTTTTTGCTTTGGCTCCATTCCTTCATTCTTTCTAGAGTTATTTCTCCACTGATCTCCAGTAGCGTATTGGGCACCTACTGACCTGTGGAGCTCCTCATTCAGTATCCTCTCATTTTGCCTTTTCATACTGCTCATGGGGTTCTCAAGGCAAGAATACTGAAGTGGTTTGCCATTCCTTTCTCCAGTGGACCACATTCTGTCAGATCTCTCCACCAGGACCCACTCATCTTTGGTTGCCCCACGGGCATGGCTTAGTTTCATTGAGTTAGACAAGGCTGTGGTCCTAGTGTGATTAGATTGACTATTTTTCTGTGAGTATGGTTTCAATGTGTCTGCCCTCTGATGCCCTTTTGCAACACCTACCGTCTTTCTTTGGCTCCTCTTACCTTTGGCGTGGGGTATCTCTTCATGGCTGCTCCAGCAAAGTGCAGCTGCTGCTCCTTACCTTGGACGAGGGGCATGTCCTCACTGCCCTCCTTCCGGATCTTCAACGTGGGATAGCTCCTCTAGGCCCTCCTGCATCCGCACAGCCACGGCTCCTTGGATGTGGGGTTGGTTCTCGGCCGCCGCCCCTGGCCTCAGGTGTGGGGTTGCTCCTCCCAGCCGCCGCCCCTGACCTCGGACACGGGGTTACTCCTCTTTCGCTGCCCCTGAATACTTTGCTGCTGCTACTGCTGCTTAGTTGCTGCAGTCGTGGTTGACTCTGTGCGACCCCACAGACGGCAGCCCACCAGGTATCCCCATCCCTGGGATTCTCCAGGCAAGAACACTGGAAGTGTGTGCCATTTCCTTCTCCAATCTGAATACTTTAATGTGCATCAATTATGAATGGTAATATAGCCATAGATTCTTTATAATAATAACAACGATAATAGCAATAATATATATTCTTAAGATGGGGCTTCCCCTGTGGTTCAATGGTAAAGAATCTGCCTGCCAAGCAGAAGATGTGGGTTCAATCCCTGGGTTGGGAAGATCCCCTGCAGAAGGAAATGGCAACTCAGTCCAGTATTTGTGTCTGGGAAATCCCATGGACAAAGAAGCCTGGCAAGTTACAGTCCATAGGGTCACAAAAGTTGGACACGACTTAGTAACTAAACAACAATACTTAAGATAGCAGAGTCAGTTTCTCATTAGATTATTTAGCTAAATACATAGAATTTAAATAACAGTTATACAATATAGTGAATGCAATATGACATTTTCAGTAGCATTTTATAATAGTTCATAATAATGGAGAACAATAATTTATTTCTAGGAGGAGATAATAAATCTCTAAATGAAGTTTGTTTTGACAACACATTTTGTTGTCATGCTTAAAAAAGACTATATTTTATTGTGGTGTGTGCATATATTTAGATTTATGATAATATACACATAAATATACCTATTCATATCTAGATTATGAATGAAGTGAAAGTGTTAGTCACTCAGTCATGTCTGACTCTTTGTGACCCCATGGATGCCCACCAGGCTTCCCAGTCCATGGGATTCTGCAGGCAAGAATACTGGTGCTGTGCTATGTTTACTTGCTCAGTCATTTCCTACTCTTTGCAACCCCATGGACAGTAACCCACCAGGCTCTTTCTGTCCATGGGGATCCTCCAGGCAAGAATACTGGAGTGGGTTGCCATTCCCTCCTCCAGGGGATCTTCCCAACCCAGGAGTAGAACCCAGGTCACCCTCATTGCAGTTGGATTCTTTACCATCTGAGCCACCAGGGAAGCCCATATTTGTAAATGTATGTTTTTTTTTTTTTTTTTCACAGCATAGATTCTTATTGACAACTGTAGGATGTTTTAACACTTACCCTTCCCTTCACCACTCTCATTTAATTTTCTTCCTTTGTTTGTTGTATCTTTGTTTTTACATTTTCTGCCATTACTCTGGAGATGGCAATGGCACCCCACTCCAGTACTCTTGCCTGGAAAAATCCCATGGACAGAGGATCCTGGTAGCCTGCAGTCCATGGGGTCACTAAGAGTCGGACACGACTGAGCGACTTCACTTTCACTCTTTACTTTCATGCATTGGAGAAGGAAATGGCAACCCACTCCAGTGTTCTTGCCTGGAGAATCCCAGGGACAGGGGAGCCTGGTGGGTTGCTGTCTATGGGGTCGCACAGAGTCGGACACGACTGAAGCGACTTAGCAGCAGCAGCAGCAGCAGCAGCAGCCATTACTCTATCATTATTATGCAAATTCTGTTCACTTCACTACCAAGACTCAATGTGAAAGTGTGTATTTTCTCCTAGAATTATTTAAGTTACAAATTTTTATGTCATATATTGGAAATTTCACAAGTATAGAGTTCAAATGGAGTCTCTAGTTTAACACTATTCCAGATCATCTTCCAAGCTCTTGATCACTACAGCTAATCTACAAATTTCCCTCCTGCCCCTTCTCACTTCTATGATACTCTACTCATCTGATCAAATTCAGATTCATTGAACTCAAGGCTGCCTCTGAGGATGTTTTTCAGGTTCTTCTCTTCACTTTTATTCTATGCCTGATCTAGTACATTGAATGCAATTTTATTCTCTTTCTTTTTTTATCTTCATCTTTTACTAGAATACATTTTCATGTAGATGTAAAGAAATTGTACTTAACCTTATGAATCCTTCCAATGTCTGAAAAAGCCTCATGTGCTTTCTTATGTCCTTTCATATTTTGGCTTGATATATAATTCTTAGTTTAAAAATGTTCAGCACATTGAAGACAGAAATGGACTAAGATATAAATCATATACAATCTATAATAAAATTGGAAGTTATGTAAGTGAGGAAATTCAGATTTTTACTTTTGAAAACTTGTCAGTGAATACTGTTATCCATTTGGAAAATAACAAACAAATACAAAATCAGATTCTTAATTTATATACTCATCACTTGATAAATATTTTCAGCATTTACCATGTGCCAGGTTGGATATTGTTTATTAAGAATACACTGTTGACCAAAATAGATACTATAAAGACAAAAGCATGAAACAAAGTCAAGTGCTTATGTTCTTATTAGGTTGTTAACTACTATGGCAGGAATAGTGAATATCCAGTATTTAGTAGAAAGTGTATAATATATTATGCTTTAAATTTACATATACTGATTGAAAAAATAAATAAGAAGTGGAATAATAAGTAACATTTACTAATAATGGAGATAATAAAAGCAAAATGCTACATGGATAGTATGGAAGTTTTGTGAAATTAGTGAAACATTTTATGTGAAAGAATTACAAGAAGTAGGTAACTTTTATCCATATAAAAGCTTGAGCTTTATTTGAAATACTCTTTTAAATTATCCATAAAATTTTTAATACACCTTTTGTCTTTTTTTCCCCTATTGCCTGACTCCTCTTGCAAAGTCATAAAAAAAATATTAACACTAAGTATTTAAGAACAGCTTGAAACATTTTGTTGGCAATGATGGATGCTTAAGGAGTGTTACAATAAGGTGATTTGATCCTTAAGTCAGGATATAATCTCTGGAGATCTTGGGGACAAAGAGTATAAATGAGCTTTTAGAAAGCTGAGGGAAAAGCACATGCACACACACTCTTGACCTTAGAAAACTCTTTGGACATTGCATAATGAGGTCTATTATAACATGAACAATAGTTAAAAGGGCACTTAGGATTCCAGGTGACTCCTTTTGTAAAGAAGATTCAGTTGTTTGTTCTATATTATTATGCAATTAATATTTCTTTGTTCTTAAGGAATGTTGTTGTCCGGGTTCTGTAGAAGATAAACTTGGAAAAAAACTTAATGTTGATGCTTTATTTATTATGTGATGTAATTCTACGACAGGATTGGGGGAAATGGAAGCAAAGAAATCTGAAACGCAAATACAAAGTTTTCTGAGGTATTGAAGCAGGCTGGTTCGGAGGCTGTAATTGACCATCATCATCTACTTCCCTACCATCTATAATAATATTACCTTGTTTCTAACCAGTAACATGGCTGTTCTGGGTTGCCTGAGTCATCTTGCCTTTCTTGGATTATGGTCATTGTAACTACTAATTGGTAGTTATTACTCGGCATGATATATGAAGTGATGATCCCAGGGAATTGACTTGACTCCAGATATATTATCTTTGCCCTATTTTGTATTTAGAACCCAACATCCACATTGCAATTTAGGATGAATGCCCCAGACAATAATGTATCTCCTTTCACTTATTGTTAGTTGGAGATCAAACTGGCCAAATGATAATTGCAACTTGTCAGATATGTTTACTTCTAGGAAACCAGACTCCTATACCAGCACTATCTAATGTTACTGGAATGAGAACCTCAAATGGTCCAGTGAGTCTGTGGAGCGCACGTCCTCTTCTTTGCAATTCTCTCGGATAGTGTTGAACACCATGCATTGACTATTTGCAGTTTAGTGCATGTCCCGCATTCTAGGTGGCAGAGCCCTAATCCTGCAGAATGATATGTCAAAGGCGATATCTTCAGTAGACTGTTCCATCATTCTTTTAGGGAGCCTACATCTGGAAAAGATAAGTGAATCCTGTGTCATAAGCCAATTCTTATTCTTATTCTTTTTTTTTTCCTCTCTCATTACATTTGAGAATGAAGGCCTCTGTTCTTTTAATTTGCTTTACACTTGCCTCATTAAAGCATTTTACATGTGACACTAATCCTCAAAATGGCTTTGTCACTTGATCTCTTCACTCTTAAGTCCTTTTCATTCCAACTAAAGAATCATCTTTCAGAGCTCGCAGAACTTTACCAATCTACAAAAAAAAAAAAAAATTGCACTGTTCCATTTCTTAAGAGCTCGCTATGAATCAATGGTAGATGGAGGAGGAAATGGCAACCTGCTCCAGTATTCTTGCTGGGAAAATCCCATGGACAGAGGAGCCTGGCAGGCTATAGTCTATGGGGTTGCAAACAGTCAGACATGACTGATCACATGAATCGATAATATAGTTTCAGACTGGATTTTAAAATTAAACAAATATTTATATTTTGTTTATCTTAAAAATGAATTTAGTGGGTTTTTTTTTTTTTTTTTGGTTGTTCCTATGTTTTCTATTCCAAAAAATGATTAATATCATTTATATTTGTTACTCTCACTCATTTATCATATCACATGTGTTTGGACCACCTAGGAATCTTAGTTTGATACTCTAAGTTCAAGTATATTGCTCATCTCAGTATTTTCATTTTAATCAGAATCAAAGCCTTAAATTAGAATGATGAAGCAATATGAATAAAGTATTGGGGCAGGAGGAAATATTTCTCTTTATTAGTACATTTAAATAAAACATCACTTGATTTAGGTTTATTCTAATGCCTGCAAGTACATTCCATTCTTTAGGTATCAAAACTTCAAAACATTTCACAGATTCAATCTAAATTAAACTAGCTAATATGTTTTATTCCATAAATAACACATTTCTAAAGTAGATAAAAAACAGTTGTGTCCTAAAATGTTTTATCTTTTATGAAAAATAGCTATGAGCTTAGATTATAAATATTAAAGAGCATTGATTGTGTATTAGTAACTATAGGAATATTATGTTTGTCTTCTAGTAGCTTGCATTCTAATTAATACAATACCACACATCACTCATGTTTTATTTAATTGCTTTAAATTTTTCTCCTAAGATGTTTGAATCTTGAGTATTTAATCAAAAGAAGTATAATATTTGGGAAACTTTGGGGAAGAACATTTTCATAAGAAATGAATTTGGGAGTCTGTTGATAATATAGGACTTATTGAATAATTGATAGTGCAGGCGGCTGCGACGGGCGCGCATATCACACGCTAGTAAAGTAATGCTCAAAATTCTCCAAGCCAGGTTTCTTCAGCAATATGTGAACCGTGAACTGCCTGATGTTCAAGCTGGATTTAGAAAAGGCAGAGGAACCAGAGATCAAATTGCCAACATCCGCTGGATCATAGAAAAAGCAAGAGAGTTCCAGAAAAACATCTATTTCGGCCTTATTGACTATGCCAAAGCCTTTGACTGTGTGGATCACAATAAACTGTGGAAAATTCTGAAAGAGATGGGAATAGCAGACCACCTGATCTGTCTCTTGAGAAATTTGTATGCAGGTCAGGAAGCAACAGTTAGAACTGGACATGGAACAACAGACTTGTTCCAAATAGGAAAAGGAGTACATCAAGGCTGTATATTGTCACCCTGCTTATTTAACTTATATGCAGAGTACATCATGAGAAACCCTGGACTGGAAGAAACATAAGCTGGAATCAAGATTGCCAGGAGAAATATCAATAACCTTAGATATGCAGATGACACCACCCTTATGGTAGAAAGTGAAGAGGAACTAAAAAGCTTCTTGATGAAAGTGAAAGAGGAGAGTGAAAAAGTTGGCTTAAAGCTCAACATTCAGAAAACAAAGATCATGGCATCCGGTCCCATCACTTCATGGGAAATAGATGGGGAAACAGTGGAAACAGTGTCAGACTATATTTTTCTAGGCTCCAAAATCACTGCAGATGGTGACTGCAGCCATGAAATTAAAAGATGCTTACTCCTTGGAAGGAAAGTTATGACCAACCTAGATAGCATATTCAAAAGCAGAGACATTACTTTGCCAACAAAGGTTCATCTAGTCAAGGCTATGGTTTTTCCTGTGGTCATGTATGGATGTGAGAGTTGGACTGTGAAGAAGGCTGAGAGCCGAAGAATTGATGCTTCTGAACTGTGGTGTTGGAAAAGACTCTTGAGAGTCACTTGGACTGCAAGGAGACCCAACCAGTCCATTCTGAAGGAGTTCAGCCCTGGGATTTCTTTGGAAGGAATGATGCTAAAGCTGAAACTCCAGTACTTTGGCCACCTCATGCGAAGAGTTGACTCATTGGAAAAGAGTCTGATGCTGGGAGGGATTGGGGGCAGGAGGAGAAGGGAATGACAGAGGATGAGATGGCTGGATGGCATCACTGATTCGATGGACGTGAGTCTCAGTGAACTCCGGGAGTTGGTGATGGACAGGGAGGCTTGGCGTGCTGCGATTCATCGGGTCGCAAAGAGTCTGACACGACTGAGTGACTGATCTGATCTGATCTGATCTGATCTAATGAATAATTAATTTAGATGAAACAGCTTTGAACTAGTTGAAGAAGCCAGTGTTGTTTCTAGAAATGTCAGAGAAGTTTTTAAGCACTGGAATGACCCAGAGGGATGGTACGGGGAGAGAGATGGGAAGGGGGTTCAGGATGGGGAACACGTATACATCCGTGGCGGATTCATGTTGCTGTATGGCAAAACCAATACAATATTATAAAGTAATCAGCCTCCAATTAAAATAAATAAATTTATATAAAAAGAATTTTACATATTTATGGTGAAATAATAAAAGGTTTTTCTGTGTATACACTTTAATAAAACTGGAATAAAGGCAAGATAAATATTTCTTAATCATTTTTATTTTATTTGCAACAAAAAATCACTGATATTTAATACTTAACATAGAAGTAATTATGCATGCCCAATATTAAAAAGGAAATGTTATACTGAAGAGTCCAGTGAAAAACATAAACTAATCATGCAAACATTCCAAATTCTTTTCAGGTACAGAAAAATGAGACTAAAGTACATTTCAGAAGTGCTCGTCCTGAAATGATACTTCATTGAAGCATTGTTTTCATTATGAAAGAGAAGTCAGTTTACCCCTGTGGTTTGGTGATGCAGCTGAGACTAAGGAGATTTATCTTAACCTTTCGGTGAATCCACACAATTAATAGAGACTTAGGTAAAACTGTGTTGACAGGAACATCCTAAATAGTCAATGGTATTGATTTCAATTATGTCTGATTTCTGCCTTGGGATTAGCAACTTGGAGTTCGGGCCCCAGTTAACCATTAAATATGATTTCATGGCCCCTTGCTTGTCCCATTCCTCACGTTTCTCATTGAACAATCATGACTGCACTCATGCCTTAGAAAGCTGTGTTAGCTTAACTATTCGTAGTGAACACAGGAAGCGAGTATCTCAAGGACATACTGGATTTATTTAATGGAGGTTTACATGAACTTAGTCAGAGTCAGAGGAAGAAAATGCTTGACAGTATCTGTATTCTCTGCATGTTTTGAAAATACATAATTCAAGAAACTGGGGACTAGGGGACTTTCTCTGTGTATGATTTTAAAGTTATTCTGTTGTGAACTGGCCTGTGTCAGTTTTGAATAGAAGTAGATGGCGTTCAGAGTTACAGTTCTCCTTGATCTCTTCCAGATACCAATGAATGAAAGTTGAATACTAAATCCTTCCACCATGCTATTTGTTAAGCACACCTTTTTTTTTTTAGCAAGCTGGTATAAAGCACTACATGCATTCTATTCTGGAGACTTGATTTTGAAAATGACTCCTTTATGTTCTCTGATCCAAACTTACTTAAATGATTCATTCCAAAAGAGGCTTGTATTCTAGAGGCAGAATTCTCTTACCTTTAGGAGCAATACAAGGCTGCCAATACTTAGACCCACTGGTTACACAGAAATAAGTAGTCACCAAGTCTTGGGTTTCATTCCTAATAGCACCTGTTTCACAGTTGGCAAGATGTTCAGGGACTGCTTATAGAGGGATACAGAAGGTTCTAAATATTTCAAGCAAACAATTCACCTATACTACTAATCTCAACAAGGAGGTCTCATTTTTATAACCTATACAAGTCACTAATTTCGTACTTGGACATGTACTCACATTACTAATCATATTTAGGAAACCTTTAAATATTAATCAAATAAAACACAATAAAAGCACATGAAGTAGTCACATTGGAAGCCCAAGCTTTCTGTTTAGAAAGTTGGTAGACTCTCCAGGAACATAGACTGACCTCATACACTCATGGCAACACATAGCAAATCCATAAATAAGACATGTTTTTTCAATTGAATATTTAATCACCTGTGATTCACTCAGAATAGAGCACAAATAGAAAACTGTTTAACTTCTTTACTTGACCTACATGAGGGGAAACACTCATGGAGAGGGAGCATTCAATATTAGTAAACAGATTCAAATAGGATTAAATGCATTGGTAAAAAGTATGTGTTCTAGGTATGCTGACTTTGGGAGACATTTTTAATTTCTTATTTCAGAATGAGATTAATATGAAGCTGGTCAGTTAGAATTAAGAGTGTATGACTTAAGTGGAACTGGAGCTAAAGTATTCATCTGACCTTTAAAGACAAGTTTTGAAAGGGAGACACAGTTGGTTTCTTCTTGGAAAGAGTATTTCTCTCTGTATTTCTATCGAGTTCAGTTCAGTTCAGTCGCTCAGTCGTGTCCGACTCTTTGCAACCCAATGATCTCAGCACACCAGGCCTCCCTGTCCATCACCAACTACCAGAGTTCACTCAGACTCACGTCCATCGAGTCAGTGATGCCATCCAGCCATCTCATCCTCTGTCGTCCCCTTCTCCTCTTGCCCCCAATCTTTCCCAGCATCAGAGTCTTTTCCAATGAGTCAACACTTCGCATGAAGTGGCCTAAGTACTGGAGTTTCAGCTTTAGCATCATTCCTTCCAAAGAAATCCCAGGGCTGATCTCCTTCAGAATGGACTGCTTGGATCTCCTTGCAGTCCAAGGGACTCTCAAGAGTCTTCTCTAACACCACAGTTCAGAAGCATCAATTCTTCGGCGCGCATCCATACATGACCACAGGAAAAGCCATAGCCTTGACTAGATGAACCTTTGCTGGCAAAGTAATGTCTCTGCTTTTGAATATGCTATCTAGATTGGTCATAACTTTCCTTCCAAGGAGTAAGCATCTTTTAATTTCATGGCTGCAGTCACCATCTGCAGTGATTTTGGAGCCCTGAAAAATAAAGTCTGACACTGTTTCCACTGTTTCCCCATCTATTTCCCATGAAGTGATGGGACCGGATGCCATGATCTTCGTTTTCTGAATGTTGAGCTTTAAGCCAACTTTTTTACTCTCCACTTTCATTTTCATCAAGAGGCTTTTGAATTCCTCTTCACTTTCTGCCATAAGGGTGGTGTCATCTGCATATCTGAGGTTATTGATATTTCTCCCAGCAATCTTGATTCCAGCTTGTGTTTCTTCCAGTCCAGGGTTTCTCATAATGTACTCTGCATATAAGTTACATAGGCAGGGTGACAATATACAGCCTTGACGTACTCCTTTTCCTATTTGGAACTAGTCTGTTGTTCCATGTCCAGTTCTAACTGTTGCTTCCTGACCTGCATACAAATTTCTCAAGAGGCAGGTCAGGTGGTCTGCTATTCCCATCTCTTTCAGAATTTTCCACAGTTTATTGTGATCCACACAGTCAAAGGCTTTGGCATAGTCAATAAGGCAGAAATAGATGTTTTTCTGGAACTCTCTTGCTTTTTCTATGATCCAGTGGATGTTGGCAATTTGATCTCTGGTTCCTCTGCCTTTTCTAAATCCAGCTTGAACATCAGGAAGTTCATGGTTCACATATTGCTGAAGAAACCTGGCTTGGAGAATTTTGAGCATTACTTTACTAGCGTGTGAGATGAGTGTAATCGTGTGGTAGTTTGAGCATACCTTGGCATTGCCTTTCTTTGGGATTGGAATGAAAATTGGCCTTTTCCAGTCCTGTGGCCACTGCTGAGTTTTCCAAATTTGCTGGCATATTGAGTGCAGCACTTTCACAGAATCCTCTTTCTGAATTTGAAATAGCTCAACTGGAAGTCCATCACCTCCACTAGCTTTGTTCGTAGTGATGCTTTCTAAGGCCCACTTGACTTCACATTCCTGGATGTCTGGCTCTAGTTCAGTGATCACACCATCATGATTATCTGGGTCGTGAAGATCTTTTTTGTACAGTTCTTCTGTGTATTCTTGCCATCTCTTCTTAATATCTTCTGCTTCTGTTAGGTCCATACCATTTCTGTCCTTTATCGAGCTCATCTTTGCATGAAATATTCCCTTGGTATCTCTAATTTTCTTGAAGAGATCTCTAGTCTTTCCCATTCTGTTGTTTTCCTCTATTTTTTTACTTTGATCACTGAGGAAGGCTTTCTTATCTCTTGTTGCTATTCTTTGGAACTCTGCATTCAGATGCTTATATCCTCCCTTTTCTCCTTTGTTTTTCACTTCTCTTCTTTTCACAGCTATTTGTAAGGCCTCCCCAGACAGCTATTTTGCTTTTTTGCATTTCTTTTCCATGGGAATGGTCTTGATCCCTGTCTCCTGTACAATGTCATGAACCTCAGTCCATAGTTCATCAGGCACTCTATCAATTATATCTAGGCTCTTAAATCTATTTCCCACTTCAACTGTATAATCATAAGGGATTTGATTTAGGTCATATTTGAATGGTCTAGTGGTTTTCTCTACTTTCTTCAATTTCAGTCTGAATTTGGCAATAAGGAGTTCATGGTCTGAGCCACAGTCAGCTCCTGGTCTTGTTTTTGCTGGCTGTATAGAGCTTCTCCATCTTTGGCTGCAAAGAATATAATCAATCTGATTTCGATGTTGACCATCTGGTGATATCCATGTATAGAGTCTTCTCTTGTGTTTTTGGAAGAGGGTGTTTGTTATGACCAGTGCATTTTCTTGGCAAAACTCTATTTGTCTTTGCCCTGCTTCATTCCGTATTCCAAGGCCAAATTTGCCTGTTACTCCAGGTGTTTCTTGACTTCCTACTTTTGCATTCCAGTCCCCTATAATGAAAAGGACATCTTTTTTGGGGTGTTCTAAAAGGTCTTGTAGGTCTTCATAGAACCATTCCACTTCAGCTTCTTCAGAGTTACTGGTTGAGGCATAGACTTGGATTACTGTGATATTGAATGGTTTGCCTTGGAAATGAACAGAGATCATTCTGTCGTTTTTGAGATTGCATCCAAGTACTGCATTTCAGACTCTTTTGTGGACCATGATGGCTACTCCATTTCTTCGGAGGGTTTCCTGACCGCAGTAGTAGATATAATGGTCATCTGAGTTAAATTCACCCATTCCAGTCCATTTTAGTTTGTTGATTCCTGGAATGTCGACATTCACTCTTGCCATCTCTTGTTTGACCACTTCCAATTTGCCTTGATTCATGGACCTGACATTCCAGGTTCCTATGCAATATTTCTCTTTACAGCATTGGACCTCGCGTCTATCACCAGTCACATCCACTGCTGGGTATTCTTTTTGCTTTGGCTCCATCCCTTCATTCTTTCTAGAGTTAGTTCTCCACTGATCTCCAGTAGCGTATTGGGCACCTACTGACCTGGGGAGTTCCTCGTTCAGTATCCTATCATTTTGCCTTTTCATACTGTTCATGGGGTTCTCAAGGCAAGAATACTGAAGTGGTTTGCCATTCCTTTCTCCAGTGGACCACATTCTGTCAGATCTCCCCACCAGGACCCACTCATCTTGGGTTGCCCCACAGGCATGGCTTAGTTTCACTGAGTTAGACAAGGCTGTGGTCCTAGTGTGATTAAATTGACTAGTTTTCTGTGAGTATGGTTTCAATGTGTCTGCCCTCTGATGCCCTTTTGCAACACCTACCATCTTTCTTGGGCTCCTCTTACCTTTGGCGTGGGGTATCTCTTCATGGCTGCTCCAGCAAAGTGCAGCTGCTGCTCCTTACCTTGGACGAGGGGTATATCCTCACCACCTCCCTTCCTGACCTTCAACGTGAGATAGCTCCTCTAGGCCCTCCTGCGGCCGCACAGCCTTTGTGCCTTGGACATGGGGTTTGATTTATATCAAAGGTCAAGTCAAACCCTTAGTGAAGACAGAAGGGATATTGACACTTCAGAGAGATAAGCATGAAGTAATTGAGTTTCTTTCAATGTGATTAGTCCAGTTTGTCAGTTTAATTAAATAATCAAGAATTTAATTTTCAAGCACCTTTAAAGAATACATAAATGCATGTAACTCTAACAGCAGTATGCCTTTTGTTATCTCAATGAGTCCTTGCAGGAGGAGAAAGAAAAGAAAGTTCTCAATAAGGCATTAGTATCAGTTCATTTCTACATATAAGTAAATGAATGTAAATAAGTGTGTTGAATGCATATATGTGTGTATTTGTATTTTAGAAATATTGCTAAGGGTCTCTGGGGTCCTGGTGGCATTGCCTGACCTTGCCAATGGCTACACTGTATGTTTATATATTTTACCTCAAGATAATGTAGATTCTGTGGGGCTCCATTTATATTTCTGTAAGATTGCAGGAGAGGAAAAGGTCACATAGTTTCTAGTATTATTTGAAATTCCTTATCTTTAATTTAAAACTAAATTTTTCTTTTAAAATTTGCCTTCTGTAGATTATCATCAATGGCTGACACTCAGAAAAATAATGTTTGGAAGACTGGAATTCCTTGGTAGCTTCGAAACTGCTTCTTGGAGAGTTGTGTTTCTGGAAACTTACAGCAAGAAACTATTGTGCTTTTAGGTCCTACCTTAAAGCAAGATAACACTTTGCTACTCAAAGATAATAGGAAAATGAAATATAAAGGTATGTGATGTTTCTTATCAAATACTGATCATATCCCTTAATGGCAAATGTGTTTTATTTTATAATACTTGGGTTTTCTTTGTTGACTACATTGTGTGAACATCTTGTGTGTGTGAACTTGCAGTTTATGAGATTATTTTTCCTAAAAATTATCTTCAATATTCTGGATTACTAAGGAGTAAAAACAAAGTTCACTAAATAAAGAAAAATGCCCCCAATGTGGCCTGTAATTAGAGTGAATTCATGAGATGTGTTGCTTTTAACATTTTAAAGGGATTCATGACAGTTGTCTGCAGAGAGCCTCCATTTTTATGAAATGGTGAATTGAAGGGAACAGACTGTGGAAGGTCTGCGAAAGTCATTTCTTCCTTTGTCCCCTGTTACTAATATAATTTCAGCCCTTCCTGTACCCTTAATCATGTCCATGTTTATTAGGGATGGAACTGGGCTAAATGGAGACTTTATACTACAGTTTCATAGATCACAGTATGGTATGTTAAACACATAATGTCTTGGCACACTAAAATTAACCTCTTTTCCAAAGAGTGTATTTTTCTATTTAAGCTTACAATCTAAGCAGAATAGAATAATTTCTTAAATAAAATTTAAATGGAAATTAAATAGATATTTAAGTGTTAGCAACTGTGATTCAGAACACAATCATATGTTTGTACTCTCTTTAAAATAAGATATGAATCATTTAAAATTTATAAATATATATTTAACTAATTTATCATATTAGAAAGGACATAGAACTTTTTAATTTTTGTAAAAAGCCTATGTATATAAATTTTAAAGAGTTACCCTTGTCAATTTTCTGTGACATTATTCTAATATAATTGTGCCGTGATTCTCAAAAGTTCCTATTTTTCTTAGCTATTTAAAAAAACTCTGTCCTTTTTGTCCTAAATTATTTTACTAGATCAGAAACTATCTTACAGATGATGTTTTGGAGAAAAATATATAGTTTGTAATTTGAGGGAAAATTTTATCTAATTGGAGTTATGTCATCTGCAATTATAACTATGCTGTTAAATTTTTTAATGGTTTCTTTCTATAAAGACAACCATTAACACAATGAAATGAATTTGTATTTTTTGTTAACCAGAAAAGGTAAGTTATAAGTTACTATCTGTACTATTTATAAAATTGAGTTTTATTGTAAATATTTTATACAATACATGCGCACAAACCAATAAGTAATTATGGTAATATTTCTGCTTACAATTTAATCAAAACTTTTATCTCCTTTCTAGTTTTTATTTAAATTTTATGTGTCCTTAGTTGCTCAATCATGTCCGACTGTGACCCTATGGACTGTAGCCCACCAGGCTTCTTTGTCCATGGGATTCTCCAGGCAAGAACACTAGAATGGGTAGTCATTCTCTTCTCCAGGAGAGCTTCCTGAACCGGGGATGGAACCTGCATCTTTTGCATCTCCTGCATTGCAGGCGGATTCTTTACCATCTGAGCCACAAGGTAACTCCTAATTTTTATGTAATACACATATTTTGAAAGAAATAATTATTAAAATCTCTAGGTCAAATATTATAATTAAAATGCCATATTAATACTAGAGAAGAACTCACTAATTACTAATATGTTTAATTAATCAATATTTTAATAATGAATATTTACTTAGGTAAAAATATACATTTATATAGATATAAAATACTTTTATAAAAAGTTATGAAAATGATTATATTTTATGTTAGTTTGAAAATAATGTTTGTTATTATATCACATAATCTAAAAGCTATTGAAGCTGAAGTATTTGTTGAGACAGATTCTAACATTGTATATTAAATAAAGAATTACTTTCTAAAAACAGTTTATAATTTATTTTGTATATTAAATAAGGTAAAAGTTCTGTTCGTAATATACACTTATTAAATATAACATTTTTTTTTTTTTTAAAAAGAAGAAGATTGAATTTCAAAAGAGAAGATTGATTCAATCATTTCATTTCATAAAATTCAAGCAAATCATACATTCTGAAAAGTAGAAAAAAGATTATTCACTGTTCTAGGTAATTGTAAATAGGATTATTCAGAGCTTTGTAGGATTAAAATGCATGTGATTACCTGTGAAAATACATTGAGTTGTGATATACAATTTGCTAACCATTAGAAACATTTTTTGAAACAGCAATCCAACTAGCATAGAATAATAGAATATTTTGTGATTCACTTTGAAGACAAATGGGAAAAAAAAAAATACAAAGAAATTAAATAATAAAAAGAGAATGTTGTGCTGCTTAATCCAATACAACATAATAATTAAAAGATTATTATTTGGAATTCTCTTATAGAACAAGAAAAAACACAGAAATTTTGGTTGACTATGCAATGTTGATTAATATATTGTGATATGTATAATAGTCATTTTTAGATACCAAATTAATCATATGAGGCTCAAACATGCTTATTTTTACTCCAATCCTAAGATTTTGGCTTTTCCACTTCAGGATCCTTTTGTTGATATCAGAAATATTATAATATTATAATTATTCCTGCTTACAATGGGCAGATACTGAAAAAATTTTTTTATTTACATATGTCAGCCCTCTGGCATTTCCCAATGTCTTTTTTTTGAAGAAAGTGTTTTCTATATTTTTTTCATTTGCACACATCAATAGTGCCATTATAAATGATTCCGTCTTTCACACTGCATGAAGTTTTATCCAACTCTAGGTTGTTAGAAGGAAAACCAGAATACAGAATCTGTTTCTGTAAATTTTTTTTCCATCTTCTCAGTCCACCACCCTTAGCTATTGTTGCATGCATCCTTGCAATCATGGCATAACTTGTTCAAATGATACTAGATTTTGATGTGTATGCTAATGCAAACTTTATATTTGCATCCCCTTCCCAAAATGAAATCTACTTGGTTTTAAATCTAACTGTAGATATTGTGGGGCTTTTAAGTGCTAGTGGAAAAGAACTGCCAATGCAGGAGACCATGGGTTTGATGCCCTATTTCCATTCAAGGCACAGTATTGTGAAAGTGCAACATGTTCTAATGAGAGATTTGGTAGGTTTTGAAGAAAGATGCTTACAATGAAACTGCTCAAGTGAAATGATTGAGAGGATTTAATTTTAGAATAGGAAGGTGATATTCCTTCTCCAGGAAAAGGTTCAAGGAACTAGGTTCAAGGCACATAGATTCATCCTTATTATTTTAGGACTGGAAAAGTTGTGAATTAATTCATTTGCAGGCTCATAACCTGTGTCCTCAAGCTAAGAGAGAATTTCAGGGAAATCATAGAACTCTCTCATTCTTTGATCATGACTTGAAATGGAAATTTTCATGACCTTGTCTGTTTCTTTCTATTTTTCAAATTTTTGATTTTGTATGTCAGGCTCCTCTGTCCATGGAATTCTCCAGGCAAGAGTACTCAATTCCCTTCCATTGAAATTGGTTGTAAATGTATACAGTTATATACAATGTATAGAGCACAAAAAGAACTTCGAAACAGAGTATTCTATTCTTTTTTTTTTTTTATTTTTATTATGTTTTTTTTTTTTTTTTTTTTCTGTATCACCTGATCCATGACAGGGGCATATATAGTTAATTCCACACAATTTTATCATGTTTATGTTTGTGTAACCACCACCATAGCAAGATATTGAACAGTTTAATCTACACAATTATTTCTTATCTTGCTCTTTTTTTCCCATTCTATTCTACCTTAATTGAAACCCACTATTTTGTTCTCCATTTCTGTAATTGTGTCATTTCAAAATTGTTATATAAATGGAATCATTTTTTTTTTGGGTTTATTTTTTTCACTCAACAAAATTCTCTGGATATTTGTTAAGCAGTATGTTCAATAGTTTGTTCCTGTTTATTCCTGACTTTTATTCCAGGGTAGGTATGTGACACTTTTTTTTTTTTTTTTTTTTTTGACTCGCCTGAAAAATATCTCCACTTATCATTATTTGATTTCTTAGTAATTTGAAACATTATGGATCTATCCCTAATATTGGGTTGTATATATTTACGGTGATCTTATGTGTGCTTCTGAGCTGCATCTTGGATAAGTGGTAATCTGAAGGAAAAAATGATAACATTATTAATATTTAAATAATATAAATCTCACTATCTCATATTTATTTTTATTTCTTTATTATTATTTTTTTTGATAAATTTGCCTTTTATTGCCATACCTCATTTTAATTTCTTTAGTGAACTTTATAGATACATGTTTTTTTTTTTTTCCTTGTTAATTTTCTGTTTAGTTGATCTATCCATAAGTGTGAGTGGGGTATTAAAGTCTCCCACTATTATTGTGTTATTGTTAATTTCTCCTTTCATACTTGTTAGGATTTGTTTTACATACTGTGGTGCTCCCATGTTGGGTGGATATATATTTATAATTGTTATATCTTCTTCTTGGATTGATCCTTTGATCATTATGTAGTGACCTTCTTTGTCTCTTTTCACAGCCTTTGTTTTAAAGTCTAATTTATCTGATACAGTATTGTGACTCCTGCTTTCTTTTGGTCCCAATTTGCATGGAAAATCTTTTTCCAGCCCTTCACTTTCAGTCTGTATGTGTCCCCTGTTTTGAGGTGGGTCTCTTGTAGACAACATATGTAGGGTCTTGTTTTTGTATCCATTCAGCCAGTCTTTGTCTTTTGGTTGGGGCATTCAACCCATTTACGTTTAAGGTAATTACTAATAAGTATGATCCGTTGCCATTTACTTTATTGTTCTGGATTCGAGTTTATACACCATTTTTGTGTTTCCTGTCTAGAGAATATCCTTTAGTATTTGTTGGAGAGCTGGTTTGGTGGTGCAAAATTCTCTCAGCTTTTGCTTGTCTGAAAAGCTTTTGATTTCTCCTTCATACTTGAATGAAATCCTTGCTGGGTACAATAATCTGGGCTGTAGGTTATTTTCTTTCATCATTTTAAGTATGTCTTGCCATTCCCTCCTGGCTTGAAGAGTTTCTATTGAAAGATCAGCTGTTATCCTTATGGGAATTCCCTTGTGTGTTATTTGTTGTTTTTCCCTTGCTGCTTTTAATATTTGTTCTTTGTGTTTGATCTTTGTTAATTTGATTAATATGTGTCTTGGGGTGTTTCTCCTTGGGTTTATCCTGTTTGGGACTCTCTGGGTTTCTTGGACTTGGGTGATTATTTCTTCCCCATTTTAGGAAGTTTTCAACTATTATCTCCTCAAGTATTTTCTCATGGTCTTTCTTTTTGTCTTCTTCTTCTGGAACCCCTATGATTCAATGTTGTAGCGTTTAATATTGTCCTGGAGGTCTCTGAGATTGTCCTCATTTCTTTTAATTCGTTGTTCTTTTATCCTCTCTGATTCATTTATTTCTACCATTCTATCTTCTAATTCACTAATCCTATCTTCTGCCTCTGTTATTCTACTATTTGTTGGCTCCAGAGTGTTTTTAATTTCATTTATTGCATTATTCATTATATATTGACTCTTTTTTATTTCTTCTAGGTCCTTGTTAAACTTTTCTTGCATCTTCTCAATCCTTGTCTCCAGGCTATTTATCTGTGATTCCATTTTAATTTCAAGATTTTGGATCAATTTCACTATCATTATTTGGAATTCTTTATCAGGTAGATTCCCTATCTCTTCCTCTTTTTTGTTTGGTTTTGGTGGGCATTTATCCTGTTCCTTTATCTGCTGGGTATTCCTCTGTCTCTTCATCTTGTTTAAATTGCTGAGTTTGGGAGTCCTTTCTGTATTCTGGCAGTTTGTGGAGTTCTCTTTATTGTGGCGTTTCCTCGCTGTGTGTGGGTATGTAGAGGTGGCTTGTCAAGGTTTCCTGGTTAGGGAAGCTTGTGTCGGTGTTCTGGTGGGTGGAGCTGTATTTCTTCTCTTTGTTCAGTCGCTATGGGGAGGGAGGGAGGGATGCTGCAAACAAATGACACTGGCGGCGCCGCAGTGCCTCAGCCACACTGGGTCTGCCCCGCTCACGGCGCGTGTAGCCTCCTGCCCACACTGTTCAGGCTCTAGGTTGTTCCGCCGGGAACAATCCGAGGCTGGCCCTGGGTTGCATGCACCTCCCAGGTCCAAGTCGCTCAGGTTCAGGCACTCAGGTAGTCCTCAGAGGCGCAGACTCAGTTGGGGCTGCGTTTTTGTGCTCTCCCAGGTCCGAGCAGCTCAGGTGATGAGGTGTTTGGCGGCGCCAATGCTGAGACTTATCGCCTCCCTGCCACTTGGTTATCTGGGTGTAAAACGGCGCACCTTCTCAGGCAGATGTTAACCGCCCAGACCCCAATAAGTTTTAGTTAGCAAAGAAGCCAGTTTTATAGATAATGTCTCTCTGGGGCTGCGATTGCCCACTTCCGGCTCTGGCTGCCTGTCACCGGGGGAAGGTTTGCAGCCGGCTACCTCTGTTTAGTCCTTTGTTCCGTCAGGCGCGGGCTGGCGGTGTCTTAGGTTGGGCTGGCTTTTCGCATGGTAGATATCCCACAGTCTGGTTTGCTAGCCCAAATTATTTCGCTCAGATAGTGCTCAAGGTATTCAGGCCAGATTCTTACTCTCAGCGATGCAGCCCGCGCCGCGCCTCCCTGCCCAACCCCCGCTTGCTAATGGCGGATGCAGGCGTCTGCGCTGCTTCTCCGCTGGAGGAGTTACCGTAGGGCTCGCAATCTGCGAGTTTTAATTGTTTATTTATTTTTTCTCCCTGTTATGTTGTCCTCTGTGCTTCCAAAGCTCGGCACGGATTCGGCAGTGAGAAAGTTTCCTGGTGTTTGGAAACTTCTCTCTTTTTAAGACTCCCTTCCCGGGACGGAACTCCGTCCCTCCCTCTTTTGTCTCTTTTATTGTCTTTAATATTTTTTCCTACCTCCTTTCGAGGAGTTGGGTTGCTTTTCTGGGTGCCTGATGTCCTCTGCCGGCATTCAGAAGTTGTTTTGTGGAATTTACTCGACGTTTAAATGTTCTTTTGATGAATTTGTGGGGGAGAAAGTGTTTTCCCCATCCTACTCCTCCGCCATCTTGGCGCCTTCCCGCACACTTCAAGAATTACTTTTAAAAGATAAAAAGCAGTTTATATTTGTATTGAGAATATTTTAAGCAGACAAATCCTTAACCTCTCTACATTCAAAATAAACTCTCTTTATAAGCCAATAAGAAAATAACTCAGAGAGCTAAAGATAAAAGACAAAAAGGACATGAAAAGACAATACACAGGTAAAAGTTCTGTTCGTAATATACACTTATTAAATATAACATTTTATGATATAATATAAATGTGAATATTAAAAAGAAGAAGATATAAAGAGGAATTTCACAAAAGAGAAGATCCAAATGATTGGAAGCAATGTAGTACATTTGTATAAAATACAATGGCTACAATCTATATACATTCTGAAAAGTAGAAATAGTGTAAGGGTTATTCACTGTTCTAGGTAATTGTAAATAGGATTATTCAGAGTGTTCCTGGTAGGATGGTAATGTGCTGCTTCTTGATCTGGGTGCTCATTGTATGCATGTGATTACCTGTGAAAATACATTGAGTTGTGATATACAATTTGCTTTCCAGTATGTATATTATACTTCATTTAAAATAGAATAGGAGGAGGATGAGAAGAATTCCTGAAACAGCAATCCAATCTATTTTGCATGTAATTTTAGAGAAGAATCCATAGAATAATAGAATATTTTGTGATTCACTTTGAAGACAAATGGGAAAAGAAAAAAATACAAAGAAATTAAATAATAAAAAGAGAATGTTCCTGCTGCTACTAAATTGCTTCAATACAGTGACATAATAATTAAAAGATGAAGTATAGACATACTTATATCACGTCAAAAAGAAGGAATTCTCTTATAGAACAAGAAAAAGACACATCTCAATATTGTAGTTAAAGAAATGGTTTAGTAACAGCATAGATGGTTATTAGCGCAATGTTGATTAATATATTGTGATATGTATAATCTTTGTCCTAGTCATTTTAAGGATATTTTTCTCAAATTAATCATATTGCTAAAAACATGAGGCTCAAACATGCTTATCTTTACTCCAATCCTTAAGACTTACTCCTTGGCTTTTTCCACTTCAGGATCCTTTTTTGTTGATATCAGAGAGCCCACATGAATAGTGGCATCCCTTATAATTATTCCCTGCTTACAATGGGCAGATACTGAAAAACTTTTCAAAGGTATTATCCCCACATACTGTCAGCCCTCTGTGCATTTCCCAATGTCTTTTTTGAAGAAAGTGTTTTCTATGATATCTGAAGGAAAGTGCTTTTCTGGATATTAAGCAATTTGCACACACATCAATAGTGCCATCCCCATAACCTCCATGATTCCGTCTTTCACACTGCATGAAGTTTTGGTCTTTCCAACTCATTTAATATCGGCCGTATTTGAAGCCACATGTTAGTAGAAAGAAACAAGCAGGTTGTTAGAAGTGGCTATGAAGCTAACATTGAATTCAGAATACAGAATCTGTTTCTGTAAATAAACCCATTGACAAGCTCAGCCTGATCCAGTGGTATGCTTCTCCTTCCCCCGTCCACCACCCTTAGCTATTGTTGCATGCATCCTTGCAATCTTGATGGCATAACTTGTTCAAATGATACTAGATTTTGATGTGTATGCTGTACCCCAATGCAAACTTTATATTTGCATCCCCTTCCCAAATGAAATCTACTTGGTTTTAAATCTAACTGTAGATATTGTGGGGCTTTCCAGGTAGTGCTAGTGGAAAAGAACTGCCAATGCAGGAGACATAAGAGACATGGGTTTGATCCCTGAGTCAGGAAGATCCCCTGGAGAAGGACATGGAAACCCACTCCAGTGTTCTTGTCTGAAGAATCCCACAGACAGAGGAGCCTGATGGGGTACAAGGCACAGTATTGTGAAGAGTCAGACATGACTGAAGCAACCTAGCACACACGCATGCATAGATATTGTAGTAATGAGAGATGTTAGAGGTAGGTTTTGAAGAAAGATGCTTACAATGAAACTGCTCAAGTGAAATGATTAAGAGAGGATTAAACACAGGTCAGCTAATTTTAGAATAGGAAGGTGATATTCCTTCTCCAGGAAAAGGTTCAAGGGAACTAGGGTTCAAGGCACATAGATTCATCAGAATTCCCCTTATCATCCCACTGCTCTCCAAACCCTAAATTGCTAATTATAGGACTGGAAAAGTTGTGAATGGTAATTCATTAAACTGCAGGCTCATAACCTGTGTCTAGTTTTCTGAAATTTTGCATTGTAGCTTATAAGAGCTAAGAGAGAATTTCAGGGAAATCATAGAAGCTCTCTCATTCTTTGATCATGACTTGAAATGGAAATTTAAATTCATGACCTTGTCTGTTTCTTTCTGTATTCTCTCAAATGCACTCAAAAAGTAGAAGTGAAAGTTGATCAGTTGTGTCCGACTCTTTGTGACCCAATGGACTGTAGCCCACCAGGCTCCTCTGTCCATGGAATTCTCCAGGCAAGAGTACTGGAGTGGGTAGCCATTCCCTTCTCCAGGGGATCTTCCCAATCCAGGGATCAAACCCAGGTCTCTGAAATTGCAGGTGGATTCTTTGTTGTCTGAGCTGTATACAGTTATATACAATGTATAGAGCACTCAAAAAGAACTAACTCGAAACAGAGTATTCTATTCTTGATGCCATTATATATATATATTTATTTATTTACATAGTTTCTGTTTTATTTTTTTTATGTTTTTTTTTTTTTTTTTTTATCTGTCCTGGGTGGCCCTACATGACAAGGCAGTGATCCATGACAGGGGCATATATAGTTAATTCCACACAATTTTATCATGTTTATGTTTGTGTAACCACCACCATAGCAAGATATTGAACAGTTTAATCTACACAATTATTTCTTATCTTGCTCTTTTCTTCCCATTCTATTCTACCCTTAACCTCTGAAACCCACTATTTTGTTCTCCATTTCTGTAATTGTGTCATTTCAAAATTGTTATATAAATGGAATCATTCAATATGCAGCCTTTTGGGGTTTACTTTTTTCACTCAACAAAATTCTCTGGATATTTGTTAAGCAGTATGTATCAATAGTTTGTTCCTGTTTATTCCTGACTTTTATTCCAGGGTAGGTATGTGACACTTTTTTTTTTTTTCTCATGTTTTCAGTTCTCTGCCTCTGTGACTCGCCTGAAAAATATCTCCACTTATCATTATTTGATTTGGGAACTTAGTAATCTAGAAGAAAAAAACTGGAAACATTATGGCATCATAGGAGAGGTCCCAGAGCAGAAGTCAGAAGACCTGGGCCCTAATATTGGGTTGTATATATTTACGGTGATCTTATGTCACCTGCTAAGGTGGTCAGCTGCTTCTGAGCTGCATCTTGGATAAGTAATTCTTTCCCATGTGGTAATCTGAAGGAAAAATGATAACATGGGGGTTATAGGAGCTTATTAATATTTAAATAATATAAATACTTGTTTCACACGCTATCTCATATTTATTTTTATTTCTTTATTATTTTTTTTGATAAATTTAACGCCTTTTATTGCCATACCTCATTTTACTGTGCTTTGCTTTAGTGAACTTTATAGATACATGTTTTTTTTTTTTTTTTCCCTTGTTAATTTTCTGTTTAGTTGATCTATCCATAAGTGTGAGTGGGGTATTAAAGTCTCCCACTATTATTGTGTTATTGTTAATTTCTCCTTTCATACTTGTTAGGATTTGTCTTACATACTGTGGTGCTCCCATGTTGGGTGGATATATATTTATAATTGTTATATCTTCTTCTTGGATTGATCCTTTGATCATTATGTAGTGACCTTCTTTGTCTCTTTTCACAGCCTTTGTTTTAAAGTCTAATTTATCTGATACGAGTATTGTGACTCCTGCTTTCTTTTGGTCCCAATTTGCATGGAAAATCTTTTTCCAGCCCTTCACTTTCAGTCTGTTTTATTTTTTATTGACTTCACTTTGGGGCATGCAGTATCTTAGTTCCCTGCCAGAGTTCAAATCCACATCCCCTGTAGTGGAACCATGACTCTTAACCACTGGACTGTGAGGGAAGTCCCTATGCCATAATATGTTATTGCACTAGTCACTTGTTTCTTACTACATAGATTTCCATAGCATCTTTATTTCATTCATCTTCAGGTAGAAAATTATGAAAAACACTCTTTATTCTATATGCTATGTTCCTCGAGTCCCATTTTTCACTGCTGGTTTAACTCCTAGCTTCAAATCTCTCAAGGTCAGATAATCAGTCCCAACTTCCTAGCTTCAAGGCTCTATTTACCTGGAACTAGCATATTATAAAGCAAAGATATCACTTTGCTGAAAAAGGTCCATATAGTCAAAGCTATGATTTTTCCAGTAGTTATGCATGGATGTGAGAGTTGGACTATAAAGAAAGCTGAGTGAAGAAGAATGGATGCTTTTGAATTGTGCTGGAGAAAATGGTGCTGGAGAAAACTCTTGAGAGTCCCTTGGATTGCAAGGAGATCAAATCAGTCAATCCTAAAGGAAATCAAGCATGAATATTCATCGGAAGGACTGATGTTGAAGCTGAAATTCCAATACTTTGGCCACCTGATGCGAAGAGCTGACTCATTTGAAAAGACCCTGATGCTGGGAAAGATGCTAGGCAGGAGGAGAAGGAGATAACAGAGGATAAGATGGTTGGATGGCATCACTGACTCAATGGACATGGGTTTGGGTGGACTCCTGGAGTTGGTGATGGACAGGGAGGCCTGGCGTGTTGTGATTCATAGGGTTGCAAAGAGTCAGACATGACTGAGTGACTGAACTAAACTGAACTGAACAATATGTTCAGCAATACAGTGCAAGCTGAAATTAAAAGATGCTTGCTCTTAGGAAGAAAAGCTATGACAAACCTAGACAGACAGCATATTAAAAAGAAGAGCCATTACTGTTTTTTTTTTTTTTTTTTTAACCAACAAAGGTCCATATAGTCAAAGCTATGATTTTTCCAGTAGTCATGTATGGATTTCAGAGCTGGACTAAAGAAAGCTGAGTGCCAAAGAATCAGCGCTTTTAAACTGTGATGTTGGAGAAGACTCTTGAGAGTCCCTTGTACTTCAAGGAGATCAAATCAGTCAGTCCTAATGGAAATCAGTCCTGAATATTCATTGGAAGGACTGATGCTGAAGCTGAAGCTCCAGTACATGGCCACCTGATGTGAAGAACTGACTCATTAGAAAAGACCCTGATGCTGGGAAAGATGTTAGGCAGGAGGATAAGGGGATGGCAGAGGATGAAATGGTTGGATGGCATCACTGACTCAATGGACATGGGTTTGAGCAAGTTTCAGGAGTTGGTGATGGACAAGGAAGCCTGGTATGTTGCAGTCCATGGGGGTCGCAAAGAGCTGGATATGACTGAGCGACTGAACTGAACTGAACAGTGTAAACATTCTCATCTTTGGATTTCTTTACAGGTACGAAAGCAAGCAGACTTGCCTACATTTAAACATTTGCAATAGGATTGAAGTTCAGGTTTGGTCTCACTTCAAAGCTTCATTTCCCCCCTGATAAAATTGAGCCTCCTGATTGTATTATGTTCTAGTTCATTGTTTTCTCATGTCCCCTATTCCTGCCAATAGACTGTAGCTCTGTGATGTGTTAAGACCTTTCAAATTACTTTTAATGTTGTGGAGCAACATGCAGAAGAAATAAAGGCAAATACTAGGAATAACCACTGAAGTTATGAAAATATATGCCCCAGAGACAAAATTATGTTCAGAAGATCAGAAAGAGAGCCAAGAACTGAGCTTTGAATCATAGAA
The DNA here is from genome assembly GCF_027580195.1 of Bos mutus. Classification (NCBI taxonomy): domain Eukaryota; kingdom Metazoa; phylum Chordata; class Mammalia; order Artiodactyla; family Bovidae; genus Bos; species Bos mutus. The sequence goes on from NC_091632.1 coordinate 76,407,268, forward strand.
TTAATGGATTTGAGCTAAAATCAGTTTGATTTTATATTCTGTAGCTATCTACTTAGCCTGCAGCTACAGAGAAAGAGATTTTGATTATAAAACTTATATATCCCAACTGAAGAATATTTGGAAATCACAAAATTCACATAAAAGTAAAAGCATGCACAAGCAAATAATGATTGACAAAGACTGGATATATTTTTCATGCTCCTTGAATTAAATTTTTTTCTAAGCATTTTCCTTGAATGTAACATCCATTATAAATTTTAACATATACCTTTTTTGTGCATAATATGATTGTAGAATGCCTGCCATGCTTAACATCTATATGGAGTTGGCAGAATTATGCTGTTACTTACTAAACCACATGACTAGTTCAAATGTTTAGGTGTTTCTGACTTAATCACATTCCATTGTGATCATTTTCTATGTAAAAATGTTTCAATTACATATTCCACTCACTTGTTATTATCAAAAACCTCCTTCACCCCCCAAGAAAAAGATTATACTTATTTACATGTTTTAATATAAATTTATTTATTTTAATTGGAGGCTAATTACTTTACAGTATTGTATTGGTTTTTCCATACATTTACATTTTTATATTTAGCATGGGGCTTCCCACGTGGTGCTAGTGATAAAGAATACCCCTGCCAATGCAGGAGACATAGAATATGAAGGTTCTATCCCTGGGTGGGGAAGATCCCCTGGAGGAGAACATGGTAACCCATTCCTGTATTCTTGTCTGGAGAATCACATGGATAGAGGAGCCTGGCGGGCTACAGTCCATAGGGTCGCAAAGAGCTGGACGTGACTGAGCGACTAAGCATGCATGCATACTTAGGATATACTCTATAATGGAATAGTCCCAATGCAAATTTTATATACAAGAGAAACTCATAGATTATATTACAGAACATCAACAAGAAAATTTATAGCAGTATGTTAATTAAGAGCAAAAATCAGGAAAAATTAAATATCTTTTAGCTAGTGAGTACATAATAAATACATATTTGGAGTATTGTCAAACAGGAAAACAAAGAAACCATATTCATATACACAAAACAACTTGCATTTCTGAGTGGAAAAAACAAATATAGTCTTCTAAGACAGGGTACCAACAGGAAAGAGAGAGCACTCTCGTATTAGAATAATTCCAGGCAGACGTACTGAGAAAGCTGGGGAAGTGAGAGAAAGTGACAAGCTGGATATAGCAGGGACCAAGTAACTACCTTCTTTGGGGACAGCCTCTGCCACCTGTATCCAGTGCCCACTGCAAGCTTCTCTCTTAAAATCTAGTGAGAAATTTGTATTTATTTTTTAATCAGATAAAATGATAATTTAGAATAGCCCTAACACTTTTTGTTTAGATTTAAGAAATGTGTTCTTGAAGATACATTACAAAAATTGTAGAGACAATTTTTTAGGGGAGTTACTATTATTATTTATTTTTAATTAATTTTTATTGGAGTATAGTTGCCTTACAATATTGTGTTAGTTTCTACTGTACAGTAAAGTGAATCAGCTATACATATACATATATCCCCTTGTCTTTGGATTTCCTTCCTATTTAGGCAACCACAGAGCACTGAGTAAAGTTCCTAGAGCTAAAAATTGTATAGACAACTTTGGAAAGAAGTAAATATTTCTACTCAGAATGTTAAGTGTTTTGAAATATTTTTATTATTTTTTTCTATTTTTTTTTTGTGAAAATAGGGTTAATTTTACAGATGTAGAATAAGAAAGCTTGAGACAAATTACTCAGCTGCTTATAAACCAAACAAATTTTTGGCCAACTCAGTATAATGTGATGAGATATGCTAACTACTAAAAATACTGAGGTGAATAAAATACTGTCTTTGTATGTCATTTGACAGATAAATAAGCTTTCACAACGCTTGTGTTATAATGTGAGCATTGTAATGAATGCTTAGAGAAGTTAAAATGGATGCAGAGAGAAAACAAGTAAAAGTTACTTCTGTGTTTAAGGTTTTATTATTTAATGACAAAGCAACATCCATTTAGGTGTCCACTTTCTATGAGACAGAAATCTGGTCATGGCATGGATGGATTCTTTGCTACAGGCACACTAGACTGAAATCATGGTGTTGCCAAAACTGCATTTACATTTGCAGACACATACTTTCTTCCAAGACAACTGAGGTTGTCAGGAGAGTTAATTCTTTGTGGTTATGTGAGGTCTTGATTTTCGTACTGATTTGGCCAAAAGTTGTTGCCAGTTGTTAGTGGGCCCACTCAGGTACTAGCCCTGTGGTCCTATTACAAGATTCAAGGACAGCAGGAGAATAATCCTCTAGCTGTCTACAAGGGAAGGTTCTGTAACATACCTAATCATTGGAGAGGCTGCCCCATCGTTGTTGCTGTATAATAAATAATGTGTACTTGCATGCTCAGTCTACAATTTGCCACCCCATGGACTATAGCCCGCCAAGCTCCTCTGTCCATGGAACTCTCCAGTCAAGAATACTAGAGTGGATTGTCATTCCCTTCTCCAGGGGATCTCCCCTTCTTCAGTGGATAGTCCCTTGTTAATCCAGCAGTGATGGGTCGGCTCTCTCATGATTTGAATCTCTTCCCTGCCTCCCACTTTGCTGCTGCATCTCTCTGTGCCCAGCTGGAGAGAAATCTCTTTGCTGTCACAGGCTCAGTTGAATAGATTGGGCCCATCTGGAGAACTGAGAATGATCTCCCTAAGTTTTACAAACTTAATTCTATCTGCAAAGTTCTTTTTTCCACATAGCATCACATATTCCAGGCATCAAAGATTGAAAGAAAGTGAAAATGTTAGTCCCTCAGTAATGTGTGACTCTTTGTGACCCCATGAACTGTAGCCCACCAGGCTCCTCTGTTCATGGAATTTTCCAGGCAAGAATAATGAAGTGGGTTGCCATTCCCTTCTCCACGGGTATCTTCCCTATGTCTTCTGCATTGAGAGATGGATGCTTTAGTGCTGAGACAACAGAGAAGCTAACACATATTAAAACTTTTTAAATTTATTGTTTCTATCATGAAAGATGAATTATATCACCTTTGAAACTACATTTTACTATAAAATATGATCGTATTTTTTTGTGTAGATTATATCAGATATTTTGATTTGTTCTTGCATTCAGATTTTTAAAGTATTCCATTTATTTTCATTTCATTTTTAAATACAAATTACTATTTAAATAAATTTTTAACAAACTTTATTTTTTTGCTATAAGTTGTGACTATAACAACTATCCACATTTCAACATGGATAGTATTTTCTCGAAAAACATTAAAAACTGACTTGGCTGTTTAGAAATTGCTTCAATATTTCTACTTCTCATTTTTATTTAACTTGAAGGAATATATCACATATCTGACATTTTGTGTAGAGACTTTTGGTCATATTTTATAATTTAAGTCAATGAAATATGAATTTTTAATTTGCTTGTGAATTATTAACATTAACTTTTAACCTCTAAAATTTACTAAGGAATTGCATTTCATGCTCAGAAATGTATTTTCTGTCTCAAAGGTTTAATCTTCTATCCTGAACTTATTTTTATTCAAAGCACTAGGCAAAGTCTAAATATTCTTTTCATGAGCTGTCCATTATTTGCATTACATGGATAGAAAATAAACATAAATCTAGAAGAATGTATAAAAATCAATTAACCAAACAAATCATGGATAGAAATCAAAAGATGTAAATTCTAAATGCTGAATATGCATTCAGCCAAAAATTGTAGAAGTTTTCCTACCTAGTAATTATTTTATTTTTATTTAATATAGTTTATTTTTATTATGACCTTTTAATTTAAGAGTCAATCTGAGTGTCAACAGAGATAAAAAGGAGAATTCTAGCTCTTAATTATTCTTTATTTTTTTAAATGTGGAAAGTATCAGACTTTCTTAGGTGAGTGTTTATAACAATACATAAATCAGACTTCTGAAATATCAGAAGAAAAATTACTTTAATATATAAATGGAATATTAGGTGCTTATTTCATTTTTATTGCTCTTTATTTAGTACAAAAATTAAAACTGTGTCAAACACTATACATTTGAAACTATATAGTACAAATAGAATCATTGCCAATAAAAAAGTAAAGTTTTGTCCATTTAAATGTGTATTAGTAAGATGAATTCTTAAGCATGATCTTCTGCACAGAGTGGTATTTTTAAAATTAGAAATTTTGAATGGCTCTAAAATGTGCATCAATATACTTACATGGTAGATATGCATTGCCTTAGCACTATGATATTTTCTCAAACTTTTGTCTGTTAAACTTTATACATGAATATATTAAGGAAAATCAATGTCAATCCTGGTCTCAAAACACTTAGTTTTTTTTCCCCTTTTAGCCAACCTTAACTGTAATCTGTAAAGGGGCAATGAGTATGTAAGACATTCTTGAGACTTCATTTCATTACTTTCTTAGTCTGATTTTCTGCACCAAGAACTGACTGTGAGTTCACTGTCATACAGTCTATGAATTGGGCCTGGAATAAATACTTTTTATCTTAACTTTCCTCAAAGGTACTTGCACAGCAAATTGTAAATAGCTTATGCTCCAGTTGACTTATGGAGGTGGTTAAGTGGCCATGAATCTAGTTAGTTGCCTACAAAAATCCCCAGTACACTCTTGAGAATCTTCTCTTCCACTGAAATGGGATTTAGATTTCTGAATAATAGAGTAAGCTCTCAGTACAATAAATTATTAATAAAGACATCTTATTATAATAAGAATATTTTCTATTTGACACCTCATTTTAAGAAAAAGGTTTCCATAAGCATAGTTTCTATATTTTTTCATTTAACCTTTGCAAGATTTTATGGAAGGTTGGCATAAAATGATTATTTAGCTTTAATTCTTCTTTAATGATTAAACCAACCTATTTCAATGGTTGAAACTAATTTCTTCACATTATTTAATTTCCACCCCATTATTATGATCTTGCAGTTAACACATTTATTTCACTCTCCATCATGCAATTTTTTTTGTTGTTCAGTCACTCAGTTGTGTCCGAATGTTTGCAGCCTCATGGACTCAGTCACTCAGCTGTGTTTGACTCTTTGTGACCTTATGGACTGCAGCATACCAGGCCGCCCAGTCCTTCACCATCTCTCTGTGCTTGTTCAACTCATGTCCACTGACTCAGTGTTACCATCCAACCATCTCATCCTCTGTTGTCCCCTTCTCCTCATGCCTTCAATCTTTCCCAGCATCAGGGTATTTCCTAATGAGTCAACTCTTCCCATCAGGTAGCCAAAGTATGGGAGCTTCAGTTTCAGTATCAGTCCTTCCAATGAATATTCAAGACTGATTTCCTGTAGGATTGACTGGTTTGATCTCCTTGTAGTCCATGGGACTCTCAAGTCTTCTCCAACACCACAGTTCAAAAGCATCAGTTCTTTGGTGTTCAGCCTTCTTTATGGTCCAACTCTCATGTCTGTACATGACAAATGGAGAAACCATTGTCTATATGGACCTTTGACTATATGGACATTTGTTGACAAAATAATGTCTCTGCTTTTTAATGTGCAGTCTAGGTTTGAAATAGCTTTTCTCCCAAGGAGCAAGTGTCTTTTAATTTCAGGACTGCACTCACCATCTGCAGTAATTTTGGAGCCCCAGAAAATAAAGTCTGTCACTGTTTCCATTGTTTCCCCATCTATCTACCATGAAGTGATGGGACAAGATGCCATGATCTTTGTTTTTTGAATGTTGAGGTTTTAGTCAGGTATTTCACTCTAGTCTTTCACTTTCATCAATAGGCCCTTCATTTCTTCTTCATTTTCAGCCATAAGGGTGGTGTCATCTGCATATCTGAGGTTATTGATATTTCTCCTGGCAATCTTTATTCCAGCTTGTGTGTCCTCCAGCCCAGCATTTCTCATCATACACTCTGCATAGAAAATTAATAAGCAAGGTGTTAATATACCTCCATGACCTACTCCTTTCCCAATTTGGAACCAGTGTGTTGTTCCATGTACAGTTCTAACTGTTGCTTCTTGACCTGCATACAGATTTCTCAGGAGTCAGGTAAGCTGGTCTGGTATTCCCATTTCTTTAAGGATTTTCCACAGTTTATTGTGATCCACACAGTCAAAGGCTTTAGCATAGTCAACGAAGAAGTAGGGTTTTTCTATAATTCTCTTGCTCTTTCTATTATCCAGTGGATGTTGGCAATTTGATCTCTGGTTCCTCTGCCTTTTGTGAATCCAGCTTGAACATCTGGAAATTCTCAGTTTGCATACCATTGAAGCCTTGCTTCAAGAATTTTGAGCATTACTTTGCTAGCATGTGAAATGAGTGTAATTGTGTGGTAGTTTGAACATTCTTTGGCATTGCCTTTCTTTGGGATTGGAATGAAAACTGACCTTTTCCAGTCCTGTGGCCACTGCTGAGTTTTCCAAATTTGCTGGCATATCTAGTGCAGCACTTTAATAGCATCATCTGTTAGTATTTGACATAGCTCAGTTGGAATTCCATCACCTCCACTAGCTTTTTTCATAGTGATACTTCCTAAGACCCACTTGAGTTCACATTCCAGGATGTCTGGCTCTAGGTGAGTGATCACACTATCGTGGTTATCTGGGTCATTATGATCTTCTTTGTATTGTTCCTCTGTGTATTCTTGCCACCTCTTCTTAATATCTTCTGCTTCTCTTAGGCTGACACTGTTTTTGTGCTTTATTGTGCCCATTTTGTATGAAATGTTCCCTTTGTCTCTAATGTTCTTGAAGAGATCTCTAGTCTTTCCCATTCTATTGTTTTCCTCTATTTCTTTGCATTGATCACTGAGAAAGGCTTTCTTATCGCTCCTTACTATTCTTTGGAACTCTGCATTCAAATGGGTAAATCTTTCCTTTTCTCCTTGCCTTTAGCTTCTCTTCTTTTCTCAGCTGTTTGTAAGGCCTCCTCAGACAACCATTTTGCTTTTTTACATTTCTTTTTCTTGGGGATGGTTTTGATCATTGCCTCCTATATAATGTCACAAACCTCCATCCATTGTTCTTCAGGTTCTCTGTCTATCAAATCTAATCCCTTGAATCTATTTGTCACTTCTACTGTATAATCATAAGGGATTTGATTTAGGTCATACCTGAATGGTCTAGTGGTTTTCCCTACTTTCTTCATTAAGGCTGAATTTGGCAATAAGGAGTTCATGATCTGAGCCACAGTCAACTTCTGGTTTTGTTTTGCTGACTGTATAGAGCTTCTTCATCTTTGGCTGCAAAGAATATAATCAACCTGGTTTCAGTATTGACCATCTGGAGATATCCATGTTTAGAGTCATCTCTTGTGTTATTAGAAGAGGATGTGACCAGTGTGTTCTCTTAGCAAAACTGCTAGATTTGCCTTGCTTCATTTTGTACTCCAAGACCAAACTTGTCTGTTATATTTATTTTTTCCTGTCATCACTCATCTTCAGGGTCTACTGAAACATCACCTGAGAGATTAATCACACTGCAAGTTACTAGCTGACTCCTCAGGTGGAGGTATATCTACCAGAGCCAAGACATATTAATGGGCAGCTGAACCTCTGATTCATTTATTTCAATATTTCATCTTTGTTGCTCATATGCTATTGATATTAGTTACTCTGTATTTATAACCAGCTTTGCACACATGCTTGGTTGTTTCTTACTCAAATCTCTGCCATATACACTTGTTATTTTAATACATTTATATTTCATCTACCCTTACCTTAACCTTGACTTTATGCTCAATTTCACTTGTTGCCCATCCCAAGTTAATTTATCATGGCTTGGTTTTCTCTGGTATGAATTTAACATTATTCAAGCTGTACAATAAATTTTCAGTTGCTTACAAAAGTAACTTCAGGTATATGTGATTTCAGATGCCTTTGATATATTTTTGATCTCTTTAGTTAGTGATTCAGTTATTCTGAATTCTAGGAGTAATTGCTGGCCCAAATTTTACCTAATGACAAACTGCATCCTGGTGGGTTTCATATTTGTGTTTCTACTGTCTAAGACCTTCTTTGGTGTTCTGTCCAGACTCATTGGAACTATTGTTATGTTTATTTACTTGTATCACATATTATTTTAAGTGAAAAAAAAGTAAATATATTTAAGTATCCATACTGAAAATGAATGGGAGGTTAGCTGTACATCCTGGTGAGAGAATAATTAACTAATATGTAGATGTGTTACAAATCACCACATAAATTAATATGTCTGTTGCAAGACATTGAGGCTATGTAGATACACTGTTTCTCATTATTTATTTGTTCACAAATTTTATCATTCATCATTGGTCTCACCTATAACAATTATTGTGGTATTCTTATAATGATTTTATAGTTCATACATTTCTTATGCATTTGTTATTTTAAACTGTTTTCCAAGAAAGATTTGTCCTCTATGCCTCTATTTAAATCAAATAGATTCATGGTTAATGTATTTGTTTTCTCTTGATGCTTTAATGATACTGCACTCATTTAGCAGCTTACAACAGTATCCATTTATTATCTCCTAGTTTCCATGTGTCAAAAGTCAGGGCATTGTGTAGCTCATCTGGTTTCTGTGCTCTGAGACCCACAAGATAGAAAACAGTTGTGTACAGGGCTGAAATATTTTCTAGAGTCTCTTCCAAGTTCACTCAGGTTTTTGGTGGGGTTCAGCTGCCTGGGGCTGTAAGCCTGAAGTTTACTTGCTGGATGTGAGCCAGGCATCATTCTCTGCTTCCAGAGACCACTAGCATTCTCTGACTCATAGTCCCTTGGTAATCCAGCAGTGATGGGTAGGCCTCTCATGATTTGAATCTCTCCCCTGCCTCCCTCCTTTCTACTGAATCTCTCGGCACCCAGCTGGAGAGAAATCTCTTTGCTGTCACAGACTCAGTTGAATAGATTGGGCCCATCTGGAGAACAGAGGATCATCTCCTTATTTTAAATTTTATAAACTTAATTGTATCTGTGAAGTTCCTTTTGCCCTGTAGCATCACATACTCCAGGCAACAAAGATTGAAAGAAAGTGAAAGTGTTAGTCCCTCAGTCGTGTGTGTGACTGTGACCCCATAAACTGTAGCTCACCAGGCTCTTTTGTCCATGGAATTTTCCAGACAAGGATACAGGAGTGGGTTGCCATTCCCTTTTCCACAGGGATCTTCCCGAGCCAGGGATCAAAACCAGGTCTCCTGCATTGCAGGCGAGGCAAATTCTTTACCAGCTGAGTCACCAGGTACCATCACATATTCCAGACAACAAAGCCATCTTGAGAAAGAAGAATGGAACTGGAGGAATCAACCTGCCTGACTTCAGGCTCTACTACAAAGCCACAGTCATCAAGACAGTATGGTACTGGCACAAAGACAGAAATATAGATCAATGGAACAAAATAGAAAGCCCAGAGATAAATCCACGCACATATGGACACCTTATCTTTGACAAAGGAGGCAAGAATATACAATGGATTAAAACAATCTCTTTAACAAGTGGTGCTGGGAAATCTGGTCAACCACTTGTAAAAGAATGAAACTAGAACACTTTCTAACACCATACACAAAAATAAACTGAAAATGGATTAAAGATCTAAATGTAAGACCAGAAACTATAAAACTCCTAGAGGAGAACATAGGCAAAACACTCTCCGACATACATCACAGCAGGATCCTCTATGACCCACCTCCCAGAATATTGGAAATAAAGGCAAAAATAAACAAATGGGACCTAATTAAACTTAAAAGCTTCTGTAAAACAAAGGAAACTATAAACAAGGTGAAAAGACAGCCTTCAGAATAGAAGAAAATAATAGCAAATGAAGCAATTGACAAACAACTAATCTCAAAAATATACAAGCAACTCCTACAGCTCAATTCCAGAAAAATAAATGACCCAATCAAAAACTGAGCCAAAGAACTAAATAGACATTTCTCCAAAGAAGACATACAGATGGCTAACAAACACATGAAAAGATGCTCAACATCACTCATTATCAGAGAAATGAAAATCAAAACCACTATGAGGTACCATTTCACACCAGTCAGAATGGCTGCAACCCAAAAGTCTACAAGCAATAAATGCTGGAGAGGATGTGGAGAAAAGGGAACCCTCTTACACTGTTGGTGGGAATGCAAACTAGTACAGCCACTATGGAGAACAGTGTGGAGATTCCTTAAAAAACTGGAAATAGAACTGCCTTATGATCCAGCAATCCCACTGCTGGGCATACACACCAAGGAAAACCAGAACTGAAAGAGACACGTGTACTCCAATGTTAATCACAGCACTGTTTATAATAGCCAAGACATGGAAGCAACCTAGATGTCCATCAGCAGATGAATGCATAAGAAAGCAGTGGTACACATACACAATGGAGTATTACTCAACCACTAAAAAGAATACATTTGAATCAGTTCTAATGAGGTGGATGAAACTGGAGCCTATTATACAGAGTGAAGTAAGCCAGAAAGAAAAACACCAAAACAGTATACTAATGCATATATATGGAATTTAGAAAGATGGTGACAATAACCCTGTATACGAAACAGCAAAAGAGACACTGATGTATAGAACAGTCTTATGGACTCTGTGGGAGAGGGAGAGGGTGGGAAGACTTGGGAGAATGGCATTGAAACATGTATAATATCATATATGAAACGAGTCGGCAGTCCAGGTTTGATGCACGATACTGGATACTTGGGGCTGGTGCACTGGGACGACCCAGAGGGATGGTACGGGGAAGGAGGAGGGAGGAGGGTTCAGGATGGGGAACATGTGTATACCTGTGGTGGATTCATGTTAATATATGGCAAAACCAATACAATATTGTAAAGTTAAAAAATAAAAAATTAAAAAATTAAAAAAAAAATAAATAAAGGGGCCTAAATCCTCCCTTCCAAGGAGTAAGTATCTTTTAATTTCATGGCTGCAGTCACATCTGCAGTGATTTTGGAGCCCAAAAAAATAAATTCTGACACTTTCCACTGTTTCTCCATCTATTTCCCATGAAGTGATGGGACTGGATGCCATGATCTTTGTTTTCTGAATGCTGAGCTTTAAGCCAACTATTTCACTCTCCACTTTCACTTTCAGCAAGAGGCTTTTTAGTTCCTCTTCACTTTCTGTCATAAGGGTGGTGTCATCTGCATATCTGAGGTGATTGACATTTCTCCTGGCAATCTTGATTCCATCTTGTGCTTCTTCCAGTCCAGCGTTTCTCATGATATACCCTGCATATAAGTTAAACAAGCAGGGTGACAATATAAAGCCTTGACGTACTCCTTTTCCTATTTGGAACCAGTCTGTTGTTCCATGTCCAGTTCCAACTGTTGCTTCCTGACCTGCATACAGATTTCTCAAGAGGCAGGTCAGGTGGTCTGGTATACTCATCGCTTGAAGCATTTTCCACAGTTTATTGTGATCCACAGAGTCAAAGGCTTTGACATAGTCAATAAAGCAGAAATAGATGTTTTTCTGGAACACTCATGCTTTTTCCATGATCCAGTGGATGTTGGCAATTTGATTTCTGGTTCCTCTGCCTTTTCTAAAACCAGCTTGAACATCAGGAAGCTCACGGTTCACGTATTGCTGAAGCCTGGCTTGGAGAATTTTGAGCATTACTTTACTAGCGTGTGAGATGAGTGCAATTGTGTGGTAGACTGAGCATTCTTTGGCATTGCCTTTCTTTGGGATTGGAATGAAAACAGACCTTTTCCAGTCCTGTGGCCATTGCTGAGTTTTCCAAATTTGCTGGCATACTGAGTGCAGCACTTTCACAGCATCATCTTTCAGGATTTGAAATAGCTTAACAGTAATTCTATCACCTCCACTAGCTTTGTTTGTAGTGATGCTTTCTAAGGCCCACTTGACTTCACATTCCAGGATGTTGGCTCTATGTCAGTGATAACATCATCATGATTATATGGGTCGTAAAGATGTTTTTTGTACAGTTCTGTGTATTCTTGCCATCTCTTCTTAATATCTTCTGCTTCTGTTAAGTCCATACCATTTCTGTCCTTTATCGAGCCCATCTTTGCATGAAATGTTCCCTTGGTATCTCTAGTTTTCTTGAAGAGATCTCCAGTCTTTCCCATTCTGTTGTTTTTCTCTATGTCCTTACATTGATCGCTGAGGAAGGCTTTCTTATCTCTTCTTGCTATTCTTTGGAACTCTGCATTCAAATGTTTATATCTTTCCTTTTCTCCTTTGCTTTTTGCTTGTCTTCTTTTCACAGCTATTTGTAAGTCCTCCCCAGACAGCCATTTTGCTTTTTTGCATTTATTTTCCATGGGGATGGTCTTGATCCCTGTCTCCTGTACAATGTCACGAACCTCATTCCATAGTTCATCAGGCACTCTATCTATCAGATCTAGTCCCTTAAATCTATTTCTCACTTCCACTGTATAATCATAAAGGATTTGATTTAGGTCATACCTGAATGGTCTAGTGGTTTTCCCTTCCTTCTTCAATTTAAGTCTGAATTTGGTAATAAGGAGTTCATGATATGAGCCACAGTCAGCTCCCAGTATTGTTTTTGTTGACTGTATAGAGCTTCTCCATCTTTGGCTGCAAAGAACATAATCAATCTGATTTCGGTTTTTGCTTACTCCTTGGAAGGAAAGTTATGCCCAATCTAGATAGCATATTCAAAAGCAGAGACATTACTTTGCCAACAAAGGTCTGTCTAGTCAAGCCTATTGTTTTTCTTGTGGTTGTGTATGGATGTGAGAGTTGGACTGTGAAGAAGGCTGAGCACTAAAGAATTGATGCTTCTGAACTGTTGTGTTGGAGAAGACTCTTGAGAGTCCCTTGGACTGCAAGGAGATCCAACCAGTCCATTCTGAAGGAGATCAGCCCTGGGATTTCTTTGGAAGGGATGAGGCTAAAGCTGAAACTCCAGTACTTTGGCCACCTTATACAAAGAGTTGACTCATTGGAAAAGACTCTGATGCTGGGAGGGATTGGGGACAGGAGGAAATGGGGACAGCAGAGTATGAGATGGCCGGATGGCATCACTGACTCGATGGACGTGAGTCTGAGTGAATTCCAGGAGTTGGTGATGGACAGGGAGGCTTGGCGTGCTGCGATTCATGGGGTCGCAAAGAGTCAGACACGACTGAGCGACTGAACTGAACTGAAATCCTCCCTACCAGTTATTGAATTATGTATTTTTCTGCTTTGGTCTATAAGCAGATAATTTTGTACTGGATTTTGTTGCTCACATTCTTCTGTCTTTGCTCATTTGAAGTTTTTTCAGGTTGGTCCCTTTTTCATGTCTTTCTTCTCTCATTTTAAGCACTTTTTTTACCTTGTTACACTACTGATTTCCCCAAGCTCATCTAGTATTAGTCCCTGGTCCCTACAGTGAGCAATTTCTTTAAGGATTCCTGCTTTCTTTTATTCTGAATTTCTTAATGTACCTTCAAATTACAAAACAAAACATAAAGCCCAGAACAAGTTCAGGGGAGGGATAAATCTTGTATTAACAGATGCAGACTACTATATAGAAAATGAACAACAAGCACCCATTGTATAGAACAGGAACTATATTCAGTATCTTGTAAAAACCTATAATGGAAAAGATGAAGAAGGAAATGGCAGTCCAGTCCACCCCAGTGTTCTTGCCTGGAGAATTCTATGGTCTAGGGAGCTTGGTGGCCTACAGTCCATGAGGTTGAAGAGAGTCAGACATGACTGAAGTGACTTAGCATGCATAATGGAAAAGAATCTGAAAAAGAATATGTATATGTACATACATATATGGATTTATGAATTACTTTGCTGTATACCTGAAGCACTGTACATTATCTGTGTGTGTGTGTGTGTGCATGCACTTACTCTGTAATGTCTGACTCTCTGCCACTCCATGGACTGTAGCCTGTCAGGCTCCTCAGTCCATGGAATTTTTCAGGCAAGAATATTGGAATGGGTTGCCATTTCCTACTGCAAAGGATCTTCCCAGCCCAGAGACTGAACCTGTTTTTCTTGCAGCACCTGCATTGGCCAGGGGTGTTCTTTACCACTAGTGCCATCTGGTATGCTTCAGTTAAAAATAAAAAATTTAAAAATGATCAAGCAGGAGATGAGAGCAAAAATCGAATATTTATTCCTAACACACAACTAGGAAACAGAATCCTACAACTTCACATTACATGGGAAAAGGTAAATGAACATGAATCTTTCAGAGTCAGCTTTGGTGTCTGTTGCTAATTGGTGACTCAAGGAGAGACTTCAGTGCAGATTTAGATGCTAGGATCCTACTGCTGGAGCTTCCCTGGGAGCTCAACAGTGAAGAATCTGCCTGCAATTCAGGAGCCACAGGAGATGTAGGTTCAATCCCTGGGTTAGGAAAATCCCCTGGAGAAAGGCACAGCAACACACCCCATCATTCTTGCCTGGATAATCCCATAGACAGAGGAGCCCAGAGGGCTACAGTCCGTAGGGTTGAAAAGAGTCAGACATGACTGAAGTGACTTAGCATGCACCCATGCCTCCTATCGCTACTTCACCACTTCCTTAAAATTGAGATAATTCTTTGACAGTATGTCCTTTAGTATTGCCTATCTCCATTCTCTTGATTTTTTCCTTCTGGAACTTCTTGGAGCATCATGTCTAACTTCCATTTTGTATTTATAGTAAAAAATGTTCTACAATGTATTCCAATTTATTGGTTTACTACTACCTACAGATTCAACTATTATCTGATGCTTGATACATCTAGTGAGATTTTTAAAAATATTTCTATTTTATTTTTACTTATAAACATCAGTATTGGCAAAAATAGAAGCATCAGCTTATGGTTGAAAAACTTGATAAAATTAATTTTGCATTTTATCACAATTTCTATTGAGTACATATATACACATTCTGTTACTGTTATTTAAGCAATGTAGTCCCTAAAATGAAAATATGCTTTTTAGTTTTTCCCTCAATATTTCTAATTTTAAAGTACACCTTATAAGCTATACTCTGTGAGAATACCCCAAATTAAAATTTGATAACCTTCATAAGGCAGTTCTATTTCCAGTTTTTTAAGGAATCTTCACACTGTTCTCCATAGTGGCTGTACTAGTTTGCATTCCCACCAACAGTGTAAGAGGGTTCCCTTTTCTCCACACCCTCTCCAGCATTTATTATTTGTAGACTTTTGGATCACAGCCATTCTGACTGGTGTGAAATGGTACCTCATAGTGGTTTTGATTTGCATTTCTCTGATAATGAGTGATGTTGAGCATCTTTTCATGTGTTTGTTACCCACCTGTATGTCTTCTTTGGAGAAATGTCTATTTAGATCTTTGGCCCATTTTTTGATTGGGTCATTTATTTTTCTGGAGTTGAGCTGTAGGAGTTGCTTGTATATTTTTGAGATTAGTTGTTTGTCGGTTGCTTCATTTGCTATTATTTTCTCCTATTCTGAAGGCTGTCTTTTCACCTTGCTAATAGTTTCCTTTGATGTGCAGAAGCTTTTAAGTTTAATTAGGTCCCATTTGTTTATTTTTGCCTTTATTTCCAATATTCTGGGAGGTGGGTCATAGAGGATCCTGCTGTGATGTATGTCAGAGAGTGTTTTGTCTATGTTCTCCTCTAGGAGTTTTATAGTTTCTGGTCTTACGTTGAGATCTTTAATCCATTTTGAGTTTATTTTTGTATATGGTGTTAGAAAGTGTTCTAGTTTCATTCTTTTACAAGTGGTTGACCAGATTTCCCAGCACCACTTGTTAAAGAGATTGTCTTTAATCCATTGTATATTCTTGCCTCCTTTGTCAAAGATAAGGTGTCCATATGTGCGTGGATTTATCTCTGGGCTTTCTATTTTGTTCCATTGATCTATATTTCTGTCTTTGTGCCAGCCTTATGATCCAGCAATCCCACTGCTGGGCATACACACTGAGGAAACCAGAAGGGAAAGAGATACGTGTACCCCAATGTTCATCGCAGCACTGTTTATAATAGCCAGGACATGGAAGCAACCTAGATGTCCATCAGCAGATGAATGGATAAGAAAGCTGTGGTACATATACACAATGGAGTATTACTCAGCCATTAAAAAGAATACATTTGAATCAGTTCTAATGAGGTGGATGAAA
The DNA here is from genome assembly GCF_027580195.1 of Bos mutus. Taxonomy (NCBI): domain Eukaryota; kingdom Metazoa; phylum Chordata; class Mammalia; order Artiodactyla; family Bovidae; genus Bos; species Bos mutus. Next base: position 76,423,311 of record NC_091632.1, read on the forward strand.
CTGGAGCCTATTATACAGAGTGAAGTAAGCCAGAAGGAAAAACACCAATACAGTATACTAATGCATATATATGGAATTTAGAAAGATGGTAATGATAACCCTGTATACGAGACAGCAAAAGAGACACTGATGTATAGAACAGTCTTATGGACTCTGTGGGAGAGGGAGAGGGTGGGAAGATTTGGGAGAATGGCATTGAAACATGTGAAACGCGTCATGTATGAAACAAGGTGCCAGTCAAGGTTCAATGCACGATGCTGGATGCTTGGGGCTGGTGCACTGGGACGACCCAGAGGGATGGTGGGGAGGGAGGAGGGAGGAGGGTTCAGGATGGGGAACACATGTATACTAATTAAATAATTTTCTAAAAAAAAAAAAAAAAATAAAATAAAATAAAATAAAATTGTGAATCACTAATAAAAAAAAATTGATAACCTTCAGATTTTAATACAGACTAATTTGACTACTGGGCTTCCCTCGTGGCTCAGTGGTAAAGAACCCACTGGTCAGTGTAGGAGATCCAGATTTGATCCTTGCGTCAGAAGATCCTCTGGAGAAAGAAACGACACCACACTCCAGTATTCTTGCTTGTAGAATCCCATGGTCAGAGGAGCTTGGTGGGCTACAGTCCATGATGTTGCAAAGAGTTGGACACAACTGAGTGATTAAACAACAACAAAACCTTGACCTCTAACTTAGAACTTACCAAATCTTGGCTCCTACTTAGCTAAGTATTTGATAATTCTCATTTTATACACAAGAATTCTGAGACATGGAGCATTATTCACTACTTTCTTTGTAGTGAATAATACTGAGAGGTCCTGGTACATGTTGCTTCATGTAAAAAAGCCATTTTAGTCCAAAGAAGAACATGAGCAAGTAAAGTGTACTATATCTGCCTTCACAGAATTTGTATCCTATTTAAATATTTCTGGCAAAGTCTTATTAATTTATTGAAACTATTATACTATTATACTAACTTGTTGAAACTATTATACTACTATAGAGGATCAATGCAATGTAAGATCCATACTGTATGTTGTGAACAGTATAGGAATAGAGTCAATGTCGGTTGCTGCTGCTGCTGCTGCTAAGTCACTTCAGTTGTGTCCGACTCTGTGTGACCCCATAGACGGCAGTCCACTAGGCTCCCCCATCCCTGGGATTCTCCAGGCAAGAACACTGGAGTGGGTTGCCATTTCTTTCTCCAATGCATGAAAGTGAAAAGTGAAAGTGAAATTGCTCAGTCACTTCAATTGTGTCCTTCTCGTAGCAACCCCATGGACTGCAGCCTACCACGCTCCTCCATCCATGGGATTTTCCAGGCAGGAGTACTGGAGTGGGGTGCCATTGCCTTCAATGTTGGTTACCATCAAGCAATTAATAGAGGACAGATTATGAGTTGTACCTAAACTTCACATGAGAAGTTTAGGTACAAATTTCACATGCAAAAAAAAAAAAAAAAAAAAAACAGTTCTATTTTAAAATTATACTTTCCCCCACTTAAATATGTGACAAGTTTTGTTTTATATAATTTTTCATACTTTTTATATTCATTCTCTACTGAATAACAATCTTAGTTATTAACCCAGAATGTCAACTTCAAAATAATGATTCCATAATTTAGAATGGTCATTCTGTGTCTTCCTTTAACCAAAATGTATTTTGAGTATTAAAGAATAAATTCCACTTTTATGAAATTAAATAAAATGAAATAATATTGAAATGCATAATGGTGATCTTATACTTAGGATTTTTTCTTGGGCTAGAGCACTATAACCGCAAGAGTTGAGAAGGTAAATTGGCATATTGAAACAGAATGATTTCACATTATGTAAAATGCTTCCTGAAGGCACTCATATGTGATATTAATAAGGTAGCTAGGGTTTATAATTATAGTATTTTGGCACAGGAAATATGGGGATGCTTTATTATAGAAATTACCTTTTTAAAAATATATTTTATTTATGTACCTTCTTGTGTCTGAATGTAGTATACAGTAAGAATTTTTGATTGATTCCAGTATTTGCAAAAGCAGTTCATTCAAAAGAGAACCATTCATGCTTGGACTGTAAGGTGATGAAATCAGTAACTCCTAAAGGAAATCAACCCTGAATATTCATTGAAAGGACTGATGCTGAAGCTGAAGTTCCAAAATTTTGGCCACCTGATGTAAAGAGTTGACTCATTTGGAAAAGACTCTGATACTGGGAAAGATTGAGGCAAAAGGAAAAACGGGGAGGAGATGGTTGGATGGCATCACCTACTCAATGGACATGAGTTTGAGTAAACTCCAGGAGATAGTGAAGGACATCATTGGGTCACAAAGAGTTGGACACAACTTAGCAACCTAACAACAACAACATTCATGCTAAGTATTCTATGCAGTCATGAAATGAAATGCTGTTCATTTTCCTGACACAGGTTTCTTGTGTTGTTTTTCTCATACCACATCAGATTTTAGATGGGAAGGAATTTGCTAAATTTGGATGTCCAATAGTTGTATATTTAAACATTTATATTTTTTTCTCTAATTATTTCTATTCTCTGAGCTCTTCTCTAGTGTATCAGTATAAATACGTGGTAGGAATAGAAAATTCCAGGTGTAAAAAGTGGAAATGGAGTTAATGTAGGGAAGTAAACAACTTATAAAATCAGCAGATGGCCTGAGGAGTGAGAATCAAGATTCATCACTGAAATTAATGAGTTCAGATACAAATGGTCACAGAACTACAGAAACAATAAAAAGATCAATGACTGTCAGGGGTCAGAGGAGTTGAACAGGCAGAGAACACAGGATGCATTCAATAGCTTCAGTTGTGTCTGACTCTGTGACTCCATGGAGTGTAGGCTTCAAGGCTCCTCTGCCCATGGGATTTGCCAGGCAAGAATACTGCTGTGGGTTGCTTTTTCCTATTCCAGGGATCTTCCCCAGGGATTGGACCTGTGGTTCCTGCATTGGCAGGCAGATTATTTACAAATGTGCCACCTGAGAAGCCCACAGAGGACTTTTATGACCTTGAAAATATTCTGTATGACAGAATGATAGGAGAAAAGGAAAGATATACCCGTTTGAATGCAGAGTTCCAAAGAATAGCAAGGAGAAACAAGAAAGCCTTTCTCAGCGATCAGTGCAAAGAAATAGAGGAAAACAATAGAATGGGAAAGACTAGAGATTTCTTCAAGAAAATTAGAGATACCAAGGGAACATTTCATGCAAAGATGGCTCAAAAAGGACAGAAATTGTAGGGACCTAACAGAGGCGAAAGATATTAAGAGGAGGTGGCAAGAATACACAGAAGAACTATACAAAAAAGATCTTCATGATGCAGATAATCATGATGGTGTGATCACTCACACGCACCTAGAGCCAGACATCCTGCAATGTGAGGTCAAGTGGGCCTTAGAAAGCATCACTACAAACAAAGCTAGTGGAAGTGATGGAATTCCAGTTGAGCTATTTCAAATGCTGAAAGATGATGCTGTGAAAATGCTGCACTCAATATGCCAGCAAATTTGGAAAACTCAGCAGTGGCCACAGGACTGGAAAAGGTCAGTTTTCATTCCAATCCCAAAGAAAGGCAATGCCAAAGAATGCTCAAACTACCACACAATTGCACTCATCTCACACGCTAGCAAAGTAATGCTCAAAATTCTCCAAGCCAGGCTTCAGCCATATGTGAACCATGAACTTCCAGATATTCAAACTGGTTTTAGAAAAGGCAGAGGAACAAGAGATCAAATTACCAACATCCGCTGGATCATGGAAAAAGCAAGATAGTTCCAGAAAAAACATCTATTTCTACTTTATTGACTTCGCCAAAGCCTTTGACTGGGTGGATCAAAATGAAATATGGAAAATTTTGAAAGAGATGGGAATACCAGACCACCTGACCTGCCTCTTGAGAAACCTGTATGCAGGTCAGGAAGCAACAATTAGAACTGGACATGGAACAACAGACTGGTTCCAGATAGGAAAAGGAGTATGTTAAGGCTGTATATTGTCACCCTGCTTATTTAATTTATATTCAGAGTACATCATGAGAAATGCTAGGCTGGAGGAAGTATAAGCTGGAATCAAGATTGCCGGGAGAAATATCAATAACCTCAGATATGCAGATGACACCACTCTTATGGCAGAAAGTGAAGAAGAACTAAAAGCCTCTTGATGTAAGTGAAAGAAGAGAGTGAAAAAGTTGGCTTAAAGCTCAACATTCAGAAAACTTAGATCATGGCATCCGGTCCCATCACTTCATGGCAAATAGATGGGAAACAGTGGCTGACTTTATTTTTCTGGGCTCCAAAATCACTGCGGATGGTGATTGCAGCCATGAAATTAAAAGATGCTTACTCCTTGGAAGGAAAGTTATAACAAACCTAGACAGCATATTAAAAAGCAGAGACATTACTTTGTCAACAAAGGTCCATTTAATCAAGGCTATGGTTTTTCCAGTGGTCATGTATGGATGTGAGAGTTGGACTGTGAAGAAGGCTGAGTACTGAAGAATTGATGCTTTTGAACTGTGGTGTTGGAAAAGACTCTTGAGTGCCCCTTGGACCACAAGGAGATCCAACCAGTACATCCTAAGGAGTTCAGTGCTGGGTGTTCATTGGAAGGACTGATGTTGAAGCCAAAACTCCAATACTTTGGCCACCTGATGTGAAGAACTGACTCATTTGAAAAGACCCTGATGCTGGAAAAAATTGAGGGCAGGAGGAGAAAGGGACGACAGAGGACAAGATGGTTGGATGGCCTCACCGACTCAATGGACATGGGTTTGGGTAGACTCTGGCAGTTGGTGAAGGACAGGGAAGCCTGGCGTGCTGTGGTTCATGGGGTTGCAGAGTCAGACAAGACTGATCAACTGTGCTGAACTGAACTGAACTGCTATGTCATTATGGTGTTGTTCAGTCGCCCAGTTGTGTTCAACTCTGTGACCCCAGGGACTGTGGCATGCCAAAATTATATGCCATTACAGTTTTGTCTAAACCCATAAAATGTACAACATTAAGAGTGGAAGCCCTAAGACAGCCTATGGGCTTTGGGTGATTATGATGTGTCAATTTAGGGTCATGCTTGCTAAAAACATACTATCCTTGTGAGTGATATTCATAGTAAGGGAAAACATGCATGTGTAGGAGCAGGGGCATATAAGAGAAATTCCTGAACCTTCCCATAAATATTGTTTTTAATGTAAAACTTCTCATCCAAAATAAAGTCTTAATTCTTTTTACATAAAAAGAACATTTTTTTCTTCAACATTTTCTTCTCCAGGAATCTTTCTGATTCCTGGATGTTGACCAGGTCAACATCCCTGGTCATTGCTATGATCCAGGAATCACAGCCTCAGCTGTTGCATGCCACTGATCTAGAAACTGGCCACCAAAATGCTGGCTTGCTTGCCAGAAGAAGCAATAGCCATCCATGATGCTCTTAAAGATTCCTTCTGGATATCCAACAAAGGCTTCTTAATCTGGAATGTCTCACCTCTCCAGAGGCAAACACAAAAAAGTAGGAAAATGATAGTTTTGAGATTCTCAGTCTCTAAGTTAAGGAAGGTGCACTAAGATAGAATGGATACTGAAAAATAATGTCATGTTCTACAGTGATTTCCTACTAAAGATCTATAGAGCTCTCCATATATATGTAAAATTCCACTAATAAGCAACAAATGTTCCCACCTAATGTACCGCACTTAATGTGTACACCACCACCACCACCCCTACACACACACACATGCATTAAACATTTTCCCAAGGGGAAAATAAATGCTCCTTTTATTACTTCATCTATTCAAGGGATTCTCTGTGGGTCAGTAGTAGAGAGCTTGCCTGCCAATGCAGAGGACCCAGATAAGAGGGTTCAGTCCCTGTATCAGAAAGATTCTGGAGAAGAAAATGGCAACCCACTCCATTATTCTTGCCTGGGGAAACCCATGGACAGAGGAGTGTGGTGAACTACTGTCCATGGGGTTGCAAAAGAATCAAGCACGACTGAGCAACTAAACAATAACAATTATTATTATTGTAATTCAAAGATCAGTTAACAACCACTACACACAACCTATATAAGGTGGGATGGAGAGAATAATTACTGCTACAGTCCTCATTTATGCAACTGGCCATAGTTAATGTTTTTCAACTTTGCTTTTCCATTGCATTTCCTATGTCCTATTAGTTTCACATGGCCAATATTGTTTATTAGGGGGGTGAAGAAGACTAGAATATCTGTTACTGAGGAGATGTAGCTGGAGATACCAGTCAACTCTAAAGGAAGTCAGTCCTGAATGTTCACCAGAAGGATTGATGCTGAAGCTCCAATATTTTGGCCACCTGATGCAAAGAGCCAACTCATTGGAAAATACCCTGATGCTGGGAAAGATTGAAGGCAAAAGGAGAAGAGGGTGGCAGAGCATGAGATGGCTGGGATGGCATCACTGACTCAATGAACATGAATTTGAGCAAACTCTGGGAGATAGTGGAGGACAAGGGAGTCTGGTGTTCTGCAGTCCATGGGGTTGCAGTCAGACACAACTTAGTGACAGAACAGCAACACAGCTGTCTTGGTATTATGCCTACTTAGATTCTATAATCAGCCGTTTTTCTTTTACCGTTGGGCATAGCAGTTAGTACAAAGTACTTTAGGTCAGTGGTCTCCAAGCACTGTCTTTCAGGTACAGTGTAGAGGAAATCTGAAGTAATTTTTTTTTTTAATTTCAAAATTTGCAGTGGATTATGTTTCATTTTAAATTTGACATCTGAAACTTTTCATAATTAAAACAGTTCCAAGTTTTATAGTTTCTGAAGTACTTTAATTATTGACATTTTAAAATAAAACTTCTGCTTTTTCTTAGGATACAGTCACAAAATAACTCTCTTGCATGCCAACAATAGGAACAAAAACACCTCAGAGCTTAGTTGGTGAGGGATCTAATTAACTAAAATCTGAGACGTGACAAGTCTGTTAGGGGAGGAAGGACCCACAGCTACTGGCATTCTTCCCTGAGCAGCCAGAAATCAAGGGAACAGCCACAGAGGTAAGAACACCAGTGAAGTTCAGACGTGTAAAGCCTGAGGGTGGTCTGGCACAGAGTATGGAATTCCAAGTAGGCAGGGACAACAGGAATCTCCATGCAATTTTCACTTTTTACCCAGACTTCTAAAAGGTTTTGTAGGTCTTCATAGAACTGTTCAACTTCAGATACTTTAGCATTACTGGTTGAGGCATAGACTTGGATTACCATAATAATGAATGGTTTGCCTTGGAAATGAACAGAGATCCTTCTGTCGTTTTTGAGATTGCATCTAAGTACTGTAGATTCTTCTGTTGACTATGATGGCTACTCCATTTCGTCTAAGGGATTCCTGCCTACAGTAGTAGATGGAATGTTCATCTGAATTAAATTCACCCATTGCAGTCTATTTTAGTTCGCTGATTCCTAAAATGTCCATGTTCACTCTTGCCATCTTCTGTTTGACCAATTCCAATTTGCCTTGATTCATGGACCTAACCACATAGGTTCTTATGGAATGTTGCATTTTACAGAGTCTATCTACTAAAGTTTAACCACAGAGTGTTTGCTGAAGCTGAGTGGTAGAAAGAGCAAAGAGAGAAACCACACAGGTATCTTCACCCCACGTAGGGTACCAAGCAGTGGCACAGTTCCCTCGGGCAGGTAGATGCCTGCAAGGGATGGCCCTGAGGTGAGGTGCAGGTGCTGCTGAAGTTGAAGGTCAGGCAAGACATCTGCAAGTCAAGTCATAACTCCACTTGAGGAAATGTTGGCTCCCAAATTACACCTCCCAGACCAGCTCAGTCCCAATTAAACTGACTTCATCACAATGCCAATGACCCAACAAAAGGCAAAGTATGACATTTTCTGAATATGAGTGTTATTATATATAATACATTAATGTTGCTTACTTTAGTCTACATTGTCCTATTATAAAACCTTAAGTTCAAACAAAATTTTAGAAAATCTATGAAAAAAAATTATAAAATACAACAGAGTATCAAAAGAAAAAGAATCAGTGGAACCTGAGCAAGAGTGGAACAGAGTTTGGAATTATCAGGCAGAATAATTAAAAAATAATATAAATATATTTAATGATATATTGCAAAACATAAACAGTAAACATGCATAGATAAAGAAGTTTAGCAATAAGATGAATAAAATGTCAAATTAAAATACTAATATTGAAAAATAAGTTATCAGTGATGAAGTATATTTTGGTTTACAAATTAATTGAGTGAAATAGAGGAAAGAATTGATACAACTATAAAGCAATGAAAAGAAATTATCCCCATAACACAAAATGAAAATGAGTGGAAAAATACATTTAAAAGTTTCCAAGATCTTGAGATAATATAAACATATGTAATTGAAGTGCCAGAAAGAGAGAAAAGATGGAACAGAGTAAAGCTTTGAAGAGATGATGTCCCAACAATTTTTCCACCTTAACAACCTAAACCAATCCAAGGGGCTCAGAGAACCATGAGATTAATAATTACACAAACAGCTGGAAACCAATGTAAAGGAAAAAATTCCTAAAACAACTAGATAAAAATATAAATTGTATACAGGAACACAGTAATAAAAAGAGCCCTGAGTTCTCATTAAAAAAAAAAATGGATATTGAAAAGCAAAGGGAAAATGTGTTTAAAGTAGTAAGAAAAAAATTTAAAAATCTAGAAAACTGAAAGCAGTGAAAATATTCAAGAATAAAACCTAAATAAAAATAATACAGACAGGCAAATACTGGAAAAACTCTTTAGTCAAACTGTGCTATAAGAAATACTAACAGCAGTATTTTATATCAAAGAGAAGTGTTACTAGATACTATTTCAAAATAAAATGAGGATTTTCAGAATAATTTCTCTCCCCTTCTCTCTTTCTCTTCTTGTCTGTCTGTCTCTCCCTCTTTCTCACACATACACACACACACACACACACACACACACACACACAGGTTTCTTATAATTACTCCAAATATATTAAATGGAGTGATTATAATAATTATATGATTAATTACTATATTAATAATTATATTAATTGCTCCAAATATATTAAATGGAAATGAGCAGAAATCATTCTGTCATTTTTGAAATTGCACCCAAGTACTGCATTTTGGACTCTTTTGTTGACTAGGAGGGCTACTCCATTTCCTCTAACAAATTCTTGCCCACAATAGTAGATATAATGGTCATCTGAATTACATTTGCCCATCCCAGTCCATTTTAGTTCACTGATTCCTAAAATGTTGATGTTCACTCTTGCCATCTCCTGTTTGACCACTTCCAATTTACCTTCATTCATGGACCTAACATTCCAGGTTCCTATGCAATATTTTTCTTTACAGCATCAGACTTTACTTCCATTACCAGTCACATCCACAACTGGGTATTGTTTTCACTTTGGCTCTGTCTCTTCATTTTTTCTGGAGTTATTTCTCTACTCTTCTCCAGTAGCATATTGGGCACCCACCGACCTGGGGAGTTCATCTTTCAGTGTCCTATCTTTTTGCCTTTTCATACTGTTCATGGGGTTCTCAAAGCAAGAATACTGAAGTAGTTTGCCATTCCTTTCTCCAGTGGACCACATTTTGTCAGAACTCTCCACCATGACCTGTCCATCTTGGGTGGTCCTATGAGGCACCAATGCTAATTTCATTGCCTTAGATAAGGCTGTTATCTATGTGATCAGTTTGATTAGTTTTCTGTGATTGTGATTTTCATTCTGTCTGCCTTCTGATGAATAAGGATAAGAGGCTTATGGAAGCTTCCTGATGGGAGAGATTGATGGGAAAACTAGGTCTTGTTCTAATGGGTGGGGCTATGTTCAGTAAATCTTTAATCCGATTTTCTGCTGCAAATCACTGCAAGATAATTTTGAAGAAAGAGGCACTTGAAGGAAATAGCAAAATCTACATCTGAAACAGGAGAAAAACAAGATAGACCTGAAGCATCTTGCAAAATCACTGCAGATGGTGACTGCAGCCATGAAATTAAAAGTAACTTGCTCTTTGCAAGAAAAGCTATGACCAATCTAGACAGCATATTAAAAAGCGGAGACATTACTTTGCCAAATAAGGTCTGTCTAGTCAAAGCTATGGTTTTTTCCAGTAGTCATGTGTGGATGTGATAGTTGGACTATAAAGAAAACTGAGCACCAAAGAATTGATGCTTTTGAACTGTAGTGTTAGAGAAGACTTTTCAGAGTCTCTTGGACTGCAAGGAGATCTAACCAGTCAATCCTAAAGGAATTCAGTCTGGAATATTCATTAGAAGGACTGATGCTGAAGTTAAATCTCCAATACTTTGGCCACCTGATGCAAAGAACTGACTCATTGAAAAAGACCCTAATTCTGGGAAAGATTGAAGGCAGGAGAAGGGGACAGATGACAGAAGATGAGATGGTTGGATGGCACCACCAACTCGATGGACATGAGTTTGAGCAAGCTTTGGGAGTTTGTGATGGACAAGGAATCCTGGTGTGCTGCATTCCATGGGGTCACAATGAGTCGGACAGGACTGAGCAACTGAACTGAACTGATATTAAATGCATATAATTAAATTGTTTTAAAGGGTATGTTTATTTCTTGGTATAAAAATAAACAGCTATGAGTTTGTGTGTTAGTGATCATACACAACACCCTAATTCTGTTCTCTTAGAAGGTTTAAAAGTAGCATCACTTCACTAACAATGAACCTACTTTATGTTCAGATTTTTTTTTTTTCATTAATATTTTCCAGTGAAAGGAATAAGGGTCATTTGAAGGAACAACAAAATCTACAAGTGAATCAGGAGAAAAACAAGATAAGCCTGAAGCATTTTGCATTGGTCAAACATAAAGAATTTTTCATGAGAGAAGAATGGATGAAGCATGTCAAAAAGACAAGGAAGTCAGTGTGAAAATCTCCTAGTTGTGAAAGTTGAAGTAATTTGAGAAACAGAACAAAGAATTATAATATTGAGTTATACAGGAAAGAAAGAATTAGTTGCACTTTTATAAGTGTCTAAAGTATTGCTCTACATACATGGAGAATATCAGACAATGCTGTAATTTTTTTCTTTGGACATCAAAAGTAATTTGATAAGACTCAGAAGGAGACTGGGTATCCATTGTGTTTAACATATTTTTAAAAACAAATTTTGACCCATCAAGTATTTATAGGTGTATTAGTTTCCACCTACTTGCAAAGTTTCCAAATTCTTTCATTATTTGTTTTTAAAAATTCCAACTTTATTGAGACATAATTGGCAATAACATTGTATACATTTAAGATGAAGAGTGTGTTGATTTGGTATGTTTATATATTGCAAATGATTACCACCTAGCCTTACCTAATACCTTCATTCCATCACATAATTACCATTTTTCTTTGTGATGAAAACATTTACAATCTACTCTCTTACAAACTTGCAAGTATATAATGATTATATAGATATCTGTCAATTGGCTGTGCTGGCTGTTCATTGTAGCGTGTTCACTTGTTAATCTTACAACTGGAAGTCTGTACCCTTTAACCAGTAGCTCTCCATTTCCCTCACCTCAGGCCTCTGGTAACCATCCCTGATGATTTCTCTGATCTCAGCTGTTTTGAATCCACATAAGTGCTATTAAGCAATGTTTATTTTTCTGGGACATTTCTCTTGGTATAATACTCTTCAGTTTTTATACAAATTGTCACAAATGGCAGGATTTCCTTCTTCCTTGTGACTGCATAATATTCTGTAATACATATAACATCTATATCATCCATTCATCTGTTGACAGACATTTAAGTTTTTCCATAGTTTGACTACTATTTATAATGCTGCAGTGAACATGGGAGTACAGATACCTAATTTTGATTCTTTTGGAACATATACCCAAAAGTGGGATTTAGTTTTTTTTTTAAATTCTTTGAGGAACCTGCATATTCCATAATGGCAGCACCAATTTACATTCGTATCTATAGTGTACAAGGTTTTGTTTTCTCCACATCTTCATCAACACTACACCACCTATCTTTTTTGATGACAACCATTCTAACAAATATGAGTTGATATTTCATTGTATTTTTGATGATTAGTGGCATAGAGAACTGTTTCATGTACCTGTTGACAATTTGTATGTCTTCATGGGATAACTGTATATTGGGTTTCACTGTGTCGCTAAGACTTCCTAAGCGGATTCTTGGGGTCTCCCCCAGAGCTGTTTTTGCTCATGGACAGCTGTCCAATCACTGATTTTCATGGGAGAAGGAGAAATGGGGATGCTGGGCTCTCCAATTTTCCCACCTTTCCCCTTTTATTTATTCCTGAGTTCAGTCTGTTGTGTTTAGAGAACACACTTGTTTCATTTCATTTCTTTTAAATGCATTAAGACTTTTTAATCGCCTTGCATTTGGTCTTTCTTGGTGTATGTTTCATGTGTGCATGAGAAGAATGTGAATTCTGCTATGGTTGTATCAACTGTCCCTTAGATACAGATTAAGTCTTGTTGGTTTAGTGTTTTCAAGTTTTCTGTACCTTGTTGATTTGTGCTATTCATTATGGAAGATGGGTACAGAAATCTCTAAATCTTATTTTTTTTTTTTTTTAATCAAAGGGCAATTTTATTTTTAATTTTTTGAGAAACCTCTCTACTATTTTCCATAATGGCTGCACCAATTTACAGTTACAGCACACAAGGGTCTTGTTGAATTTTTTGATAGCCATTCTGAAAGATGTGAGTTGATATCTTATTATGGTTTTGTTTGCATTTCTCTGATGATTAGTTATGTTGAGCATTTTTTCATGTGCCTTTTGGCCATTTGTATGTCTTCTTTGGAAAAAATGTCTATTCAGTTCCTATGCTTTTTTTAAAAATGAGGCTGTTGGAGTTTTTGATGCTGTGCAAGTTCTATGTATATTTTGGATATTGACTTTTATTAGGTTTATCAGAAATATCTTCATCCTTTTATAGGTGGACTTTTCATTTATTGATAGCTTCCTTTCTTTGCAAAAGCTCTTTAATTTAATGTAATCTCATTTGTTTCTTTGCTTTTGTTCCCTTGCCTGAAAAGATATAGCTGAAGAATTTAGAAAAGACCAGTGTCTTACTGACTATGTTCTTTTCTGGGAGTTCTGTAGATTCAAATTTTATATTTAAATATTTAATCCATGTTGAATTAATTTTTATATGATATTAGTCCAATTTGATTTTATTTCATGTAGCTGTCCAGTTTTCCCAATACCATTTATTAAAGAGGTTGTTTTTTCCCATGATTAACTCTACCTCTTTTGTTGCAGTTTAATTGACTATATAAATGCATGGGTTTATTTCTGAACTCTCTATTCTGTTGATCTATGTTTTTTTTGTGCCAGTACCATGCTATTTTGATTATTGTATCTTTATTATATTAATAATATTAATTTTCCCACTCTAATTAACATATATATATTTGTTTTTTTCATTTTTTATTTATTTATTTATTTTTTAGGTTTATTTTTTATTTTATTTATTTATTTTTATTTTTTTTTTTGCACATTTTTAATTTTAATGTCAAGTTTAAAGAAAAGTTCCAAAAAATAATACAAATAATATCCATATAACCTCTGCCCAGATTTTTCACTTGTTCTTATCATTTCACCCCATTTCTTTATTATTTGTCTGCTCCCCACCCAAAAAGTTTTTTCTAAACTCTTTGCAGATATCATGGTTTTTATTCCCATGAAGTATCCCACATACTTCAGTACATATTTCTGAATTTCCTAAGAATAGGGATATTGGTTAATAACTGTAATAGTACAGTTGTCAACTTCAGTAATTTAACATGGATAAAATACTTTTATTAAATCTACTGTCTGTATTCTAATACTGTTAACTGACCCTCAGTGTCCTTTTTAGCACTTTTTCCTTCTAGTACAAGATCTAGTCCAGGATCAGATATTGCATTTCATTGTCATGTTGATAAAGTCTCTTTTAATCTGGAACACTTTTTACAGCCTTTCTTTGTTTTTATGATATTACTTGTTAGGATTTGTCTTACATATTGCGGTGCTCCCATGTTGGGTGGATATATATTTATAATTGTTATATCTTCTTCTTGGATTGATCCTTTGATCATTATGTAGTGACCTTCTTTGTCTCTTTTCACAGCCTTTGTTTTAAAGTCTAATTTATATGATACGAGTATTGGCTTTCTTTTGGTCCCAATTTGCATGGAAAATCTTTTCCAGCCCTTCACTTTCAGTCTGTATGTGTCCCCTGTTTTGAGGTGGGTCTCTTGTAGACAACATATGTAGGGTCTTTTTTGTATCCATTCAGCCAGTCTTTGTCTTTTTGTTTGGGGCATTCAACCCATTTACGTTTAAGGTAATTACTAATAAGTATGATCTTGCCATTTACTTTATTGTTTTGGGTTGAGTTTATACACCATTTTTGTGTTTCCTGTCTAGAGAATATCCTTTAGTATTTGTTGGAGAGCTGGTTTGGTGGTGCTGAATTCTCTCAGCTTTTGCTTGTCTGAAAGCTTTTGATTTCTCCTTCATACTTGAATGAGATCCTTGCTGGGTACAATAATCTGGGCTGTAGGTTATTTTCTTTCATCATTTTAGTATGTCTTGCCATTCCCTCCTGGCTTGAAGAGTTTCTATTGAAAGATCAGCTGTTATCCCTTGTGTGTTATTTGTTGTTTTTCCCTTGCTGCTTTTAATATTTGTTCTTTGTGTTTGATCTTTGTTAATTTGATTAATATGTGTCTTGGGGTGTTTCTCCTGGGTTTATCCTGTTTGGGACTCTCTGGGGTTTCTTGGACTTGGGTGATTATTTCCTTCCCCATTTTAGGAAGTTTTCAACTATTATCTCCTCAAGTATTTTCTGGTCTTTCTTTTTATCTTCTTCTTCTGGAACCCCTATGATTGAATGGCGTTTAATATTGTCCTGGAGGTCTCTGAGATTGTCCTCATTTCTTTTAATTATTTTTCTTTTATCCTCTCTGATTCATTTATTTCTACCATTCTATCTTCTAATTCACTAATCCTATCTTCTGCCTCTGTTATTCTACTATTTGTTGCCTCCAGAGTGTTTTTAATTTCATTTATTGCATTATTCATTATATTTGACTCTTTTTAAGGTCCTTGTTAAACCTTTTTGTCTCTTGTCTCCAAACTATTTATCTGTGATTCCATTTTAATTTCAAGATTTTGGATCAATTTCACTATCATTATTTGGAATTCTTTATCAGGTAGATTCCTATCTCTTCCTCTTTTTTTGTTTGGTTTGGTGGGCATTTATCCTGTTCCTTTATCTGCTGGGTATTCCTCTGTCTCTTCATCTTGTTTAAATTGCTGAGTTTGGGAGTCCTTTCTGTATTCTGGCAGTTTTAGTTCTCTTTATTGTGGCGTTTCCTCGCTGTGTGTGGGTATGTAGAGGTTGCTTGTCAAGGTTTCCTGGTTAGGAAGCTTGTGTCGGTGTTCTGGTGGGTGGAGCTGTATTTCTTCTCTTTGTTGCTATGGGGAGGGAGGGATGCTGCAAACAAATGACACTGGCGACGCTCGCAGTGCCTCAGCCACACTGGGTCTGCCCCGCTCACGGGCGCTGTAGCCTCCTGCCCACACTGCTCAGGCTCTAGGTTGTTCCACCAGGAACAATCCGAGGCTGGCCCTGGAGGAGCATACACCTCCCAGGTCCAAGCCAATCAGCTGGTAGTCCTCAGAGGGGACTCAGTTGGGGCTGCGTTTTGTGCTCTTCCCAGATCTGAGCAGCTCAGGTGATGAGGTGTTTCTTCTTCGCCTGCCACTTGGTTATCTGGGTGTAAAACCGCGCACCTTCTCAGGCAGATTCCAGACCCCAATAAGTTTTAGTTAGCAAAGAAGCCAGTTTTTAGATAATTAGGTTTTACCTCTGTTTTCCTTTGCTGGCTGTGTCTTAGGTTAGGGCTGGCAGTCTGGTTTGCTAGCAGATAGTGTCAGGGTATTCAGGCCAGACTCTTAATGCGGATGCTTCTCCGCTGGAGGATTAGGGCTCTGCAAACAGTTTTAATTGTTTATTTATTTTTCTCCCTGTTATGTTGTCCTCCTGCTTCCAAAGCTCGGCACGGATTCGGCAGTGAGAAGGTTTCCTGTGTTTGGAAACTTCTCTCTTTTAAGACTCCTTCCTGGGACGGAACTCCGTCCCTCCCCTCTTTGTCTCTTTTATTGTCTTTAATATTTTTCCTACCTCCTTTCGAGGAGTTGGGTTGCTTTTTTCTGGGTGCCTGATCTTACATTTAAATGCTCTTTTGATGATTTTTGGGGAGAAAGTGTTTTCCTGTCTTACTCCTCCAATTTTCTAAATCTTATTGTTGAATTATCTATTTCTCCTTTCAGTTCAGATTTGCTTCACGTATTTTGAGTTATTGTTATTAGTTGAATATAGGTGTATAGTTTACACTTTTATTATTATTTATTATTATATCTACAATTTACACTTTTATTATTATATCTACAGTCAAGCAACTTTATTTTTGTATAACTGTATTTTTAATTTATTCTTTATTTTGGTGTTGGGTCTTCATTGCTGCTCTGTGCTTTCTCTAGTTGCAGCAAGTGGAGGCTACTCTTCCTTGAGGTGTGTGGGCTTCTCATTACATTGCCTTCTCTTATTGCAGAGCACAGGCTCTAGGCACATGGGCTTCAATAGTTGTGGTGTGTGGGCTCAGTAGTTGTGGGTTTGGGGCTCTAGAGCCACTGTCTCAGTAGTTGCACCACATGGGCTTTATTTGCCTTGCAGCACATGGGATCTTCCCAAGCCAGGGATTGAACCTGTGTCCCCTGCATTGGCAAGTGGATTCTTAACCACTAGACCACCAGAGAAGTCTGACTTTATGTCTATCTTAGTACCAGTACAACCACTTCATTTCTTATGGCTTCTTTGTGCATGGTTCATTCCTTTCACATTCAGTATATTTGTAATTTTGAATCTGAAATTTGTCTCTGGTAAACTATAACTGCCTGGAATAGTTTCTGCAATGTAGAGCTGACTGTGATGAAAGAGTCATCACAGTCTTATACAAGTCTTATGCCTTATACTTGGAGCCTGGGGGCAAGGAAGCCCTGGGTTCTTAGCTCTGTCCTCCTGGAGGAGAGCTCTGCCATAATGAGCTGGTGGCGGGGGGCAGAGGGGAGCATGTCATGACTCTTACTGCTGTTGCTGAGATTTAGTCAGTTTTTGTGATTATATGTTCCTCTCTTTTCTGTCTGCTCTTAGGGCAAATTGCAGAGACTCCAATTTTACATATGTGTAATTTTCACCCATTAAACATTTATTTCACTGGGGAGAGGGTCTGTCGAGCACCCCATACTGCCATTCTGGAAATCTTTCTAATTTTCACTGCAGCAATCTGCCCCATTTTATCTGAAAGCAGAATCTTTGCTCATCTTTTAGTTTCTTAGCTATTGCATTTCGCTTCATTTGTTAGTCCCTTGACCAGTAAAAATTGAAGGAAAAAAAAAAATGACAGAAAGCTTAAGACACAACATCAGGCTCACCTTTCAGAGGCTCCATTTTCTCTAGCATTTTGACCCCTGAACCCTGAGGTACCTTCAGACCTCTGCTCTCCAGAGTTTGTCGAGCTACACGAGACAGCGCTCATTCTGATCCTCTTTTTCTTGACCTCTAAGCTGCATACCAATTAAGGACCAGCATGTGTTTCAAGGAAAAAGCAGCAGAAAATATTGGGCTCACTTTACTGCTTTTTCTTTGTGCTATGCTGACCCTTAAATCTCAGCTGCCTCGGAAACTTTCTAGGGCTTTCAAATGTCAGCGTGTGTGTATGTCACCTGGCTTTTACAGTTGTTCTCATTGTGATGTTTCTGTGCTGCTCAGTCATAACCAGCATGCACTTAACTGTCTAAAGAGTGTACCTTGGAGCAGGCCTAGAAAGAAGCATCTGAAATAGGTTGTGACAACTCTGTTAATGTACCTATTATGCTTAGAACAGAGTTTTTTTTTCCTCCCGAACACGTAACTTTATGATGAAATCGATGCCTGATGTTTTGTGGGGATTTGTTTCAGTGCTCACTTTCTGTTTCTGGTAATTTTTTTAGATATGTGTCTATGGTGCTATAATTATCTCAGGTGTTGGGAGAATATTAGAATTTGAAAAGAAATGGAGGAGGAAACAAATTTTGCATGTAGTTTTATTTTATATTTGGAAATCATATAAACCATGTGCGAATTTGATCATAGGTCTTTGTATCATTCTCACTTCAGTTAAATAACATGTGCTGTTGTCAATCAATGTGTTAAATTGAATTGACATTTAGGTGTTCAAGAGACTGGATTCTTTTAGTATTATCATGTAAAATCACTGCATAAAAAGTCAGGAAAACAGTGGAGAAGTATACTGATATAATTGAAATAAACATCTTCAAAAAATAACTAGAATTCCATATATTGTTTTCAAAAAACAAGAGTTTTATATTGATGAGAAAAAAAGTACACTCAGAGACAAAGCTGGGTTAAGTTTTATTACTAAGTTACATGCAGAGATTGCCTATCAGATATTAAGCAATGCAAAAGAATATGAATTAGAAAGTCAATGGAATAAATGAAAAAATTTCATAACGATGATAAGAGAAATTCATTAGTTGTACTTGGTTCTTTTTAAAGTATTGTATCACACTTTAATTGCAGGATTTTTCTAAGTTGTGTAAGAAGCAATGGTGCATCTTAATAGCTGATGACATTCTCTAATACACAAAGCATGGTGCCCTGATGAGGTAAAGCATGATCAATATTTTCTTCTGTGTGCTTAGTACACAGTGCCTTATATATAGCATATACCAGATGAATGTTTTTGCATATTTAAGTTTTAGGGTTTCCAGCTTATACACTCAAATTCTGACTTATCATTTGAAATAATTTGTAATAGTGTCTTAACTTGAAAAGTTTAAATGGTTAAATTTTATGTGTGAAATTTATATTTTCATTTTATATTTTGAAATATATTAAGGGTTTAGGATAAATTCAAAAATATATCTGAAGTTTTCAGAAAAATATTTTGATTATTTATTTACAACAAAACTCTGATTACCTTTGCCAATTTTTATAGCAGAGATATATCATTAGAATTTTAAGTCCCAATTGATAAAATGTTGAAATGAAAGTATCAATTAGCAAGAATCGGTTGGCTTGGGAATCTACATTTTAGAAAACACTGAATTTATTATTCCTATTAATTTTAAATATAATCCTTTCCTCTGATTTTTTTTTTTTTTCATATCTTATTTGGAAAACCTCAGCAAACATAATGAAGTTTTTCTCAGTTTATGGTTTGGACCACATGACTCTTTGAAAAAGTCATACCACATACTCATATAGTTATGAAACTACAAAAATATAAAGAGTAATTTTCTAGCATTACACTGTCCAATCATTAGTGAGGTATTTTGGATAAAAACAGCCTCTTTGAGACTTGTGTAGGCTCATCTAAAAACTAAATGTTCTCAATAAATCAGGTATATACACTATTCTTTTATTATGATCTGACTAAAAATATTAGGATTATTCTTATTTTACACATCAAGAAACACAATTTTTTCCCCAGTAATTATAATGTTTTGGGGAAAGTGTCCCCGAATGACAAGAAGCTGTTGTTAGTAATCTACTTGGACAACTATCTGTGATCTGTGAATGTGATGACAAATTAATTTTTAGAACAAAGATAAGTCCATTGTAAAATTATGTGGTATTTCTTCTTTTTAAAATGTGAGAATATTTAAAACTCAAAGAATATTTTATTAACAATAGACTATGCAGGCAGAGGCCTTTATTGTATTTCTAGTATAAATACATATACTGCTTGATCAACATTTGCAATAAAATCCATTTTAATATTTCTTATTCCCTTAGACTATCTTAACTTAAATTTTAATCAAATAATAATCTGATTAAAAACAATCTTTAGTCTGCCCTAAGATGTACCTTGCAATTATCAGCATCTGCTCAATACGGTGGTGGTGGTTTGGTGACTAAGTCATGCCTGACTCTTTGCTACCCCATGGACTGTAGCCCACCAGGTTCCTCTGTCCTTGGGATTCCCCAGGGAAAATACTAGAGTGGATTGCCTTTTCTTTCTCCAGGATCCTTATATAAAATAATAATAATAATCATTTATATTCAAGTGATGCACATCAATCATTTGGAGTCATTATTGACCTAAATGAAATAAGTTGAGACTATCTTTCCTACAATCTTTTATGCAAAGTTTGCCTACCAACAATAAATAAACCAAGTAATTTAAGAATCATTTGTCAACAAATAGCTGGATACCTTGTATTTTGTACCTTTGTTTAATCTTTGTAGAATTCACGTTAAGCCTACCATCCCCATTCTCTCTGTCTTTGTCTGTGTCTAATATACTTTGAACCCAGAAGACCAAATTCAAATATTCTGCCCCTCTTCCCAAACTAAACCAAATCACTACTTTAGGAAACAAGAACGTAGCTCCTTAATCAATACTACATATAGTTGAACATGCCACAGTGATTCTCAAATGTCTGATTATGTTACATTCCCATGATCCAGCTGATTGAAGTAAAATATATGCATGTTTGAATGCTTTGGAAATTAGCAGCTTGATACTCTTTTTTTTGTTGTTGTTAAATAATTTGGTGAATTTAGCTTAATGAAACGTATTTGGGCAAATGGAAAATTGAATTAATTAATTGCTGTTATCAAGAATATGATTCATTTTAATCAAGACATGTTTCTTAATGGTCTTGATTTCACAGTTCCTGTGATAATGTAAAAATCTAATAAAGAATAAATGATTAAATGAACATAGAATTTTGAAAAAAACTATAATAATACATCAAATAATCTGTAAACAGAACAACCTCACTGTATTTACTAAAAAGAGCCTCTGATTAAGGCCTCAAGTTGCAAATAACAAGCAATGATGAATAAAAAATTATAAAAATTGCCTACTTTTTATAGATACCTTTCAAATGCAGAATTGAATTCCTGATTGGTTCTAATATATCTCTGAATATAGAGCCTTGCTTTTACTGATACATCAAATTCCAATGAAGCAGTATTAGATACAGTAAATTGTATAGAAGATTCCCTCATTACTTTTTATTATAAGAAATATAAAAGATGTTGATAAATGAGATTTCATTCTGCATACTTATGATTGCAAAGAGTGACTTTGGAGCTTGGACACTGGTTTTGAGTAAAGATACTAGGGACCAGGAAAGCAAACAATTTAAGAATAAAACTTGTATTAGCACTAATTGTTGCTAGGCTCACAACACAATGACTAGGAGTTAGCCTTATAAACACACCTAGCCACAAGGAAAGATGAAAATAGGAAAATTTAACAGTCAGTCTCAAACAGTAAAAACTCTGCCTGGAGTGCAGGAGACCCAGGTTTGATCCCTGAGTCAGGAAGAGCCCCTGGAGAAGGGAATGGCAACCCACTCCAGTATTCTTTCCTGGAGGATTCCATGGACAGAGGATTCTGGCAGACTATAGTCCATGGGGTTGCAAAGAGTCAGACACAACTGTGCAAAACACACACACACACACACACACACACGCTAAATTTATTTTATTTCAGAAGAAGGAAATAGATATGGGTGGGGAGTATGGAACTGAACCAAGGGGCTGCCTTAGCTGTTTTCCCTAAAATTAAAAAATGCACAGGAAATTATATTTAACTCCAACAGAGAACTTTGAAGACATAGCTAATAAATATGTCATTTTTCCAAACAATTTTGAGACTGCAAATATCCAAAATAGTTTCAAGCCTTAATAGGTTTCTATAATAGAGACACAATGTTACCGAATGGAACCTTGGACACATGAAACCTAGAGATTAATTGCCTAGATTTGATTCCTGGCTCCATCTCCTGTTACCATGTGAATTTACACAAACATCTTCATCTCTGTGTATCTGTTTCCTCACCTACAAATTTTTAAAACTCTACTAATATGCCATTTCATTAAAGCTGAATCTCCAATACTTTGGCCACCTGATGCAAAGAGCTGACTCATTTGAAAGGACCCTGATGCTAAGAACGATTGAAGGCAGGAGGAGAAGGGGATAACAGAGGATGAGATGGTTGGATGGCATCACCGACTCAATGGACACGAGTTTGAGTAAACTCCTGGAGTTGGTGATGGACAGAGAGGCCTGGCGTGCTACAGTCCATGGGGTCACAGAGTCAGACACGACTGAGCAACTGAACTGAACTGAATATGCCATTTGGGCTATTGTAAAGATTAGATGAATTACCATTTAGATTGGACCATAGCAAACACTGTATGGGTTAAATACAAATATATCATAGTATCACTAACATTGATAGCTGTTTCAGTTTTATAGCTTTCCCAATAACATAAATTGCATATTCATTTGGTAAAGAAAAATATCCCAAAAGATATTTTTTTAAAAAGTGAAAGCAAAAAAGACTGAAAAAATATTCACTATCCAAAACAGCTTATTTATACATAAGTGTCTGAATCCAGAAAAATATTTGTCGTAAGTGAAATGTTTCCCTCTCACAATGGGGGCTACAAAATATTGTTATTTTATGCATTTGTTACAGAGCATTATTAAGCATTTATCCACCATTTTACTGTAAAAGATGAAGAAGAATCAGGAGTTAAGCAGTACTAATACAAACCTGACTTTTTTCCTCAAGGAATAAAAGCTCTATGAAGCCACATGAGAAGTAACTGAGGTGTTCATCATCAATAGAGGAATTGAGAAAGAGACCGCTAATTCAATAACCTATAGACTCCCATGGGGAATTGCTTTAAGTTCTCTTGCGTAACATTTCTGTAATAGTGCTCCAAAAAATACCCTATCAATTATCCTGGCTCTTTCAATATGCCAGTCAACCTGTTGGCTTCTCAGTTGCTTCACTTTTGTGTATTAAAAAATCTTGTTTTATCACTTACTTCATCACTCACCCTCATGTCGGTGTCTCAACCATTGTTTTGGTACAATAATCTCCTCAGTATGTAGGAACACATACAGAAAGTCAAGGTGTCCAGAGCATGTAAAATAAATGTCACCTATGGGGCTTTTTAAGACAACAGTCAAAGTAGAACAAGAACGGTGTGTGTGTGTGTGTGTGTGTGTGCGAGTGCGCATGTCTCAGTCGCACCTGACTCTTTGCGACCCCATAGACTATAGCCTGCCAGGGTTCTCTGTTTATGGAATTTCTCAGGCAAGAATGCTGGAGCAGATTACCACTTCCTACCCCAGAGGATCTTTCCTGCCCAGGGATCAAACCTGCATCTCTTGCGTCTCCTGCATTAGCAGGCAGATTCATTACAACTGTGCCACCTGAGAAGCACAAATACTACTCTTTATCTAACAAAAAGACTGAGAAGATGAGCCAAGAGTGTCTATATCCAGCTTTACTAATATAGCAAAATCTATGAGTGTAGCTCAGAAGATGCATATAACCCGGATATCTTCAGAACATATATCAACTGCAGAACAGTTGATAAACAACTGCAGAACAGACCGTGATTCATCATGGAAAAGTAGTCTCTGGTTGCTGGATTAATGTTCCATTCATTTAAAAAAGAAAGAGCAATGCCCAGGGTACACTTGGCTGGGATGAGAAATGGAGAAGCAGGAGTAAACAGGTAAGATCAGCACAGTCACTGATGTCTGTTTAATCTTAAATTTGATAATTGTATTTTAAGCAACTTTGTGTGGCTTTTGGGCTACATATAAAACAGTTGTTCTAAGTTGATTCTTTTGTAAATTGCAAGGTTATTATTTAAAGTATTTGATGTGAATATTTCCAATTGTTTCCAAATTCACTCACGTTATCAAATGAAAATTTAAAATTACATTTCTCAACTTAAAAAGGAAATGATTATAGTTTAATATTATAAAGTCACTTGAAAGTAAGTTCAACTATTTAAATTTTTTGAAGGTTACTAAAATCATTTTACATTTTTTTCTCTGTAAAAATATTCTAGATCAAAATTTTCTAGTGATCATGATTACAACAGAACTCAGGAATAAGTGAAAAACTTGATATGGCAAAATTTTCACGAAAACTATTTCCAATTATAATTATTGAAAATAGTTTTAGAAGTAGTTATTTATTGTAAAATAAATAATTTTACAAATTTAGGATTTAATAATATTTAGCATCTTCTCTTATTTTAAATGTATACGGTGCATTTTAAATGTTTAGCCAAATCTACACAGCAACAAAAGTCCCATATAGTTTGTCCTCTGTGCTTTGTAAATGTTAACATTATCTATGCTTCTCACATCTGCAAGTTTAAGAAAAACTGCCCTTGCCACAACTTTTCCAGCAGCTCTCTCTGCTCTGTAATTTAATCTCACTTTCAAGTATTCTACCATCTGACTACAAAGAATATAATCAACCTGATTTCAGTATTGACCATCTGGTGATGTCCATGTCTAGAATTGTCTCTAGTGTTGTTGGAAGAGGGTGATTTCTATGACCAGTGTGTTCTCTTGGCAAAACTCTGTTAGCATTTGCTTTGCTTTATTTTATACTCCAAGGCCAAACTTGCCTGTTACTCCAGATATCTCTTGACTTCTCACTTTTGCATTCCAGTCCCCTATGATGAAAAGGACATTTCTTTTTGGTGATAGTTCTAGAAGGTCTTGAAGGTCTTCATAGAACCTTTAAACTTCAGCTTGTTCAGCATTAGTAGGGGTGGGGCATAGACTTGAATTACTGTGATATTGAATGGCTTGCCTTGAAAATGAACAGAGATCATTCTGTCACTTTTGAAATTGCAGCCAAGTACTGCATTTTGGGCTCTTTTGTTGACTAGGAGGGCTACTCCATTTCTTCTCAGGGATTCTTGCCCACAGTAGTAGATACAATGGTCATCTGAATTAAATTTGCCCATTCCCGTCCACTTTAGTTCATGGATTCCTAAAATGTCAATGTTTTTTTTTTGTCATCTTCTGTTTGACTACATCCAATTTGCCTTGATTCATAGACCTAACATTCCAGGCTCCTATGCAATATTGTTCTTTACAACATTGGACTTTAATTTCACCACCAGACACATCCACAGCTGAGCCATGTTTCTGCTTTGGCCCAGCCTCTTTGTTCTTTCTAGAGTTGTTTCTCCATTCTTCCCCAGTAGGATGTGGGATTCAGGCACAAGTTAGTGACTGAACAACAACAACAACCATCTGACTATGACCTCCTATCTTTCCTTTTCACTGTTTTTAGTACCACAGATCTGAAAACTTCAAAATTCCACTGTGACCAAAATCCATTGATCATTACAATTTATTAAGAACATTCATTCCACATATCCTTACCTCCTTCCTACACAGCTTAGGTTGCATCTTCAATGTGATAATCACTCCTTTGAAGATGCAATCAATTTTGTTGCATCATACCTCAGATTCTGAAAAATAAATAATAAATTAACTAAAAATAGGTAACAAAGCTAAATGCATAGTTTAAAATACTGCAATTTTTATAATTAAAATACTGTGGAAGATCTTAGTAACTTTTATTTTGGCAAATGTTTCTTAATTTACCACACAATAAATGAAGTCTATAATAAAATCAAGAAATTTATTAACCAAAATTTTGAAAAGATGTTTGGTCTTCATACACTCTGACAAAAAAAAAAAAAGAATAAATCATAGATTGGAAAGATATATTTATAAAGCTTTGATCTTAAATATGCATCTGTGGTTGTTAAGTCATGTGTGACTAAGTCATGTCTCTGCAACCCCTTTGTCTGTAACATGTCAGACTCCTCTCTCCTCTACTATCTCCTCCTCTCATGCTCAGTAGTCTCCAACTCTTTATGACCCTATGGACTGTAACCCACCAGACTCCTCTGTCTGTGGGATTTTCCATGCAAGAATACTGAAGTGGGTTGCCATTTCCTCCTCCAGGGGATCTTCCTGACCCAGGATTCAAACCCACATCTTCTGTGTTTCCTGCATTGCAGGTGGATTCTTTACCACTGAGCCATCAGGGAAAACTTTCTCTCGGAATGTGCTCAAATTCATGTCCATTGAGTCATGGATGCTGTCTAACCATCTCATCCTCTGCTGCCCCCTTCTTCTTTTGCCTTCAATCTTTATCAGCATCAGGGTCTTTTCTAATAAGTTGGCTCTTCACATCAAGTAGCCAAAGTATTGAAGCTTCAGCTTTAGCAACAATCCTTCCAAAGAATATTCAGGGTTGATTTCCTTTAGAATTGACAATAGAATGACAATACAATTTGAATATTTTATTTTATGTGATGATTAGAGTATCATTAAAGAGACTCAAGTTTTCTGGGATCAGTGTTATAATTTGTTTTGTTTTTATGCTAAGAAAAGAGAAACTAGCAATGTGGGAATAGTTGGTTGGTATGCAAAAGTCTCATATCCTATGAATAAGTGGGTTTACTTATTTTCAAAGATATTCATGGATAAAACTTACTGTACAAAAAACAAACTATAATCATAATAAAATTTGTGACTTCTTCTTGCTGCTCTTCATCCAACATATACTTATAAAGATAATATAATCAGTTCACTTACACCTTTAATTTCATGATGCACAAATTAAGGAGCCATTACAATAAAAACAAAAGGGGGCTTCCCTTGTGGCTCAACTGGTAAAGAATCTGCATGCAATGCAGGAGACCTGGGTTCGATCCCTAGGTCAGGAAGATTCCCCTGGACAAGGGAAAGGCTACCCACTCTAGTATTCTGGCCTGGAGAAGTTGCAAAGAGTCAGACATGACTGAACGACCTTCATTTTTGATGAAGATAAAATTTTAAAAAATTCATTTTGATGACAATAAAAAGATCCACAGTCCAGAAAAGGAGAAAATTAATATTTTCATCCCTGCCTCCAGGTACATGCATTGAATTCATACAATTTCAAATTTTCAAAGCCTAGCATTTACCAGAATTGATTTGGGGAATTGGTAGGCGAGAACAAAATCACTAGCAACAAATAGATTTAAATGAAGGCAATTATATCAACGGCAGCAATAGCATGCCTAAATTTTAGTAGCAGCTGTATAATGTACAGTAGCTCAAATTACATTGACTCCAATAACCCACATTTTCGCCAAAGAATAAGTCATCTTTAAAGAAAGAACATGTGGTTAGAATTTTCAAATACCTTGAATAGAGTAGAATCTTCATAATTTGAAGGAAAAGAGTAAATCTTCACTGATCCAAGGGGTTATTACAGTATGTTTATGTTACAGGCACTTTATATATTTTTTTTAAGAGGGATGGTATAGGGAGGGAGGTGGGAGCAGGGTTCAGGATGGGGAACACGTGTACACCCGTGGCAGATTCATGTTGATGTATGGCAAAACCAATACAATATTGTAAAGTAATTAGCCTCCAATTAAAATAAATAAATTTAAAAAAAGAATAAAGCCACTAATATTCTCTTTTTGTTTAGATGCTAGCCTCAGAAATCTATTAATTAGTGAGTTTTATCTCATGATCTTTAGGGATTAAATTTCAGGGGTGCTGAGAACAGTCACCATGGAAATGTGTAATATCCCTTATTGCTTGACTGAGCACAAAAAACAGAAATAACCCTAAGGGTGAATCTACTTTCTTACTGTGTACTTAAAAATCATTTATGCTTCCTGCGTTCAGTACTCAAGCAGACCATGCTAACAGAGCAATGTAATTAACCTTTCCTATAAATTAAATGTGCCCATGTTCTGTGTAACATTCACTTATAATAATTTTCCATAATTTGCAGAATGTGGTAGAAAAATAATTTTCTACCAATTATTAGGTGGTTTGAAGATTAAGTACAAATTTAAGTTTTTTAGCAAGTTACCTGTTTTCAAGGAAAGAAGAATAACAATCTGTGTATATGTGTTTGTGTATGTAACTTTCTTCCTTTATTACATTCCTAAAAGCTCACACTCTTCTCAAGAAAAAGGGGTTGAAATATACAACTTTGGGAATACATTCATTTTTTTTTAATGATAGTTTCATTAATATTAATTTCAAAGTAATTTGTCTTTATTAATTCTGCACATATTTACTGAGTGCTTCTTTTCATTACATTATTGTGGAAAGAGCACAACATGAGATCTACCTTCTAAACACATTTTTAAGTGTATAATAATGTATTGGCAGTTATAAGCATGGTGGTGTTCAGCTAATCTCTAGAATTTATTCATCTCGCAGAGTTGAAACTTTATGTCCTTTGATGAGCAAATCCTCACATTCCCTCCCCTCCCCCCTTATCTAACACCATGAGCTGAAATTAGGCACTGTTTGTCCTGTGACTGGTTTATTTTACTTAGCTATGTCTTCAAGTTTCACTAATGTCATAACATAGTACAGAATTTCCTTCTTTTCAAAGGCTGGATAATATTCTATTGTGTATATATATGTCAAATTTCTTGATTAATTTATCCACCAATGGACATTTCTCTCAATATCTTGGCTATTGTGAGTAGTGCTGATATGAAATTGCTAATATGTCTTTGAGATCCTGATTTCAATACTTCTCAGTAAATACCCAGAAGTGGAATTACTGGATTATTGAGGAGTACTTTTTTTTTTTGTAATTTTTTGAGGAACCTCTTTCTAGAGGTTCTAGACGATAGAACTGCTTTCTATTGTTGCTGCACCATGTTGCATTCCCACCAATGCTGAGCAAGAGTTCTGATTTCTCCACAGTCTCACCAATACTTACCTTCTGCTTTTTTGAGAACAACCATACTAACAGGAGTGAGGTGATATCTCACTGTAGTTTTGATTTACAGTTCTTTGATGATTATTGGCAGTGTGGTCAAGCTCTAATTTTATAAAACAGAACAATAGTATAATCTTGGCCCAAATACAGACATAGACAGTGAAAGTGGTTTCCTTTAAGAAAGTACAATTGAGTGTGGTAAAACAGGGCAGGGGACTTTTATTGTTGTTATAGCACTTTGATTTTATTTAAGAATTATAAGTTGTTCATTACGGCTTTATTTCAATACATCTAAATACTGTACTATTTTTATGTATATACTTTATACTTTATTGATTTTTATTTTGCTTTGTATTGTTAGATTTGCTTTTTCTCTTCTCCTTCCTAGCACATGCCATCCATCCAGTATGGATTTATCTCAATGTTGTTGTATTAATATTATAACTGCTCAGTCAGATAATGTGCTTTAATTTGATTACTATTCTTTTGTTGACAATTTTTTTCCTGTAACCTTTACAGTTTTTCTTTTTCTTATATGCTTCTCTCATTTTTGTGGGTTAATTTTTTATGTATAGACATTCCTCAGAGATATTTCTGGCTTGACTTCAGACAGCTACAGTAAAGCAAATATTGCAATAAAGCTAGTCACACAAATTTTGGGGTTTCCTAGCAATGGCAACCCACTGCAGTACTCTCGCCTGGAAAATCCCATGGATGGAGGAGTCTGGTAGGCTGCAATCCATGGGGTTGCTAAGAGTCAGACATGACTGAGCATCTTCACTTTCACTTTTCACTTTCATGCATTGGAGAAGGAAATGGCAACCCACTCTAGTGTTCTAGCCTGGAGAATCCCAGGGATGGCGGAGCCTGGTGGGCTACCATCCATGGGGTCGTAGAGAGTCTTAGCAGCAGCAGCAGTGTATATAAAAGTTATGTTTATACTACCCCGTAGTCTATTAAGTGTGCAGTAGCATTATGTCTTTAAAAACAGTGTAAATATCTTATTAAAAAATACCATTATTTTAAAAATATACTTTATTGCTAAAAAAAAAAAAAAAACTGAAATCTGAACCTTAAGAGGGTTGCAATCTTTTTGCTGGGGAAAGTTTTGCCTGAATGTTGATGGCTGGCTCACTGGTTCACTATTCATTGCTGAATGTTGAGAAAGCTGTGGCAGTTTTTGTAAAATAAGACAATAAACTTTGCCACATTAATTGACTCTTCCTTTCATGAATCATTTCTCTGTAGACTGCAACGCCATTTGGTGGTATTTTACCCACAGTAGAATTCTTAAAAAATTGGAGTCATTCCTCTCAAACCCTGGTGCTGTTTTATCAAATAAGTACATGTAATATTATATATTCTTTTGCTGCCATTTCAACAGCCTTCACAGCACCTTCAACAAAAGTAGATTCTGTCTCAAAACTCTACTCTCTTTGTTCATCTGTAAGAAACACCTCCTCAACCATTAAAATTTTATCAATAAGATTGCAGCAATTCAATTTCATCTTCAGGATCTAATTCTATTAATAGTTCTGCTACTAGTTCTAGAGCATATGCAATTTCCTGCAAGGAAATTTTGAACCTCTCATTCAGGGCTGTTGGAATCAGCTTCCTCCAAATTTCTGTTGACATGTTGAGCTTGTCCCCTGAATCATGAATGTTCTTAATGGCATCTACAGTGGTGAATCCTTTCTAGAAAGATGTCAACTTACTTTGCCCAGATTCGTAAAAGGAATCACTATATATGGCAACAGTTCAGTTCAGTCCCTCAGTCATGTCCAACTCTTTGAGACCTCATGAAGTGCAGCATACCAGGCCTCCCTGTCCATCACCAACTCCCAGAGTTCACTCAAACTCATGTCCATCGAGTCAGTGATGCCATCCAGATATCTCATCCTCTGTTGTCACATTCTCCTCTTGCCCCCAATCTCTCCCAGCATCAGTCTTTTCCAATGAGTCAACTCTTCGCATGAGGTGGCCAAAGTACTGGAGTTTCAGCTTTAGCATCATTCCTTCCAAAGAAATCCCAGGGCTGATCTCCTTTAGAATGGACTGGTTGGATCTCCTTGCAGTCCAAGGGACTCTCAAGAGTCTTCTCCAACACCACAGTTCAAAAGCATCAATTCTTTGGCACTCAGCTTTCTTCACAGTCCAACTCTCACATCAATACATGACCACTGGAAAAATCATAGTCTTAACTAGATGGACCTTTGTTGGCAAAGTAATGTCTCTGCTTTTGAATATGCTATCTAGGTTGGTCATAACTTTCCTTCCAAGGAGTAAGCGTCTTTTAATTTCATGGCTGCAGTCACCATCTGCACTGATTTTGGAGCCCCCAAAAATAAAGTCTGACACTATTTCCACTGTTTCCCCATCTATTTCCTATGGCAACAGTAGCCTTAGGAAAAATATTTCTTACTAGATTAGATTATGGAAAGGAGTGTGTAGAAATGCATCTGCTACATATTCTGCTACATATTTAGAGTTTATGCTTTTTAACTAAAAATAGTTCAAAATGAAAAATTCTGATTTACTTTAAAAGTGGTATAGCAATACACATATGATCCCCAAAAAAGGGTTCCTTATTGATTTTCTTATAAACTTTGAATTTACACAGATTTTTTTTGACTCTTGAGTTATTTTACATTAGTATTTTCACTAAAATGTAAATACTCAAACAATAAAAAAGGAAGTGAAAAGTGAAAATGTTAGTCACTCCGTCATGTCCAGCTTTTTGTGACCCCATGGACTGTAGCCTGCTAGGCTCCTTTTTCGCCTAAAAGGCCTATCTTTCTACCTATTTTTGCTTTTGTTATGCCTTCTTCACTAAGCTTAACCATTTCTAGCTTTTGACTTAAAATGCAAGACTTGTGACTTAACACTTGAACACTTAGAGACCTTTGTAGTGTTATGATTGTCCTAATTAATTAATTTTAATATTGTTGAGTGTCAAGAATGGGGAGGCCTGGGTAGAGGGAGAGAGATAGGGTACAGTCAGTTAATGGAACAGTCAGAACACATACAGCATTTATCAATTCAGTTCACTATCTTATATGGACACAACCCATGGGACCTCAAATCAATTGCATGTAACATTGAAGATCACTGATCGCTTATAACCATCACAAATATAATAAAGTTTGACATGTTGCAAGAATTACCAAAATATGACACTCTGGGGAAAAAAAAAAAGTGAGTGAAAGTTCTTGAAAAAATGGTACCTCTAGACTTACTTACTTACTACATGATTGTCATAAACCTTCAATTTGTAAAAACTAAAATACCTGCAAAGCACAATAAAGCAAAGCTCAATAAAAGAAAGTATGCCTGTATAAAACTACTACTCAGTTCAGTTCAGTAGCTCAGTCGTGTCCGACTCTTTGCGACCCCATGAATCACAGCACGCCAAGCCTCCCTTGGCGTGTCAAGAATAGGGAGGCCTATTCTTGGAGCGCCTTCCTTGGTGCTCCATCACCAACTCCTGGAGTTCACTCAAACTCATGTCCATCGAGTCGGTGATGCCATCCAGGCATCTTATCTTCGCAAGACTTGTGACTTAACACTTGAACACTTAGAGACCTTTGTAGTGTTATGATTGTCCTAATTAATTAATTTTAATATTGTTGAGTGTCAAGAATGGGGAGGCCTGGGTAGAGGGAGAGATAGGTACAGTCAGTTAATGGAACAGTCAGAACACATACAGCATTTATCAATTCAGTTCACTATCTTATATGGACACAACCATGGGACCTCAAATCAATTGCATGTAACATTGAAGATCACTGATCGCTTATAACCATCACAAATATAATAAAGTTTGACATGTTGCAAGAATTACCAAAATATGACACTCTGGGGAAAAAAAAGTGAGTGAAAGTTCTTGAAAAAATGGTACTCTAGACTTACTTACTTACTACATGATTGTCATAAACCTTCAATTTGTAAAACTAAAATACCTGCAAAGCACAATAAAGCAAAGCTCAATAAAAGAAAGTATGCCTGTATAAAACTACTACTCAGTTCAGTTCAGTAGCTCAGCCGGCATCAATACATGACCACTGGAAAAATCATAGTCTTAACTAGATGGACCTTTGTTGGCAAAGTAATGTCTCTGCTTTTGAATATGCTATCTAGGTTGGTCATAACTTTCCTTCCAAGGAGTAAGCGTCTTTTAATTTCATGGCTGCAGTCACCATCTGCACTGATTTTGGAGCCCCCAAAAATAAAGTCTGACACTATTTCCACTGTTTCCCCATCTATTTCTATGGCAACAGTAGCCTTAGGAAAAATATTTCTTACTAGATTAGATTATGGAAAGGAGTGTGTAGAAATGCATCTGCTACATATTCTGCTACATATTTAGAGTTTATGCTTTTAACTAAAAATAGTTCAAAATGAAAATTCTGATTTACTTTAAAAGTGGTATAGCAATACACATATGATCCCAAAAAAGGGTTCCTTATTGATTTTCTTATAAACTTTGAATTTACACAGATTTTTTTGACTCTTGAGTTATTTTACATTAGTATTTTCACTAAAATGTAAATACTCAAACAATAAAAAGGAAGTGAAAAGTGAAATGTTAGTCACTCCGTCATGTCCAGCTTTTTGTGACCCCATGGACTGTAGCCTGCTAGGCTCCTTTTTTCGCCTAAAAGGCCTATCTTTCTACCTATTTTTGCTTTTGTTATGCCTTCTTCACTAAGCTTAACCATTTCTAGCTTTTGACTTAAAATGCAAGACTTGTGACTTAACACTTGAACACTTAGAGACCTTTGTAGTGTTATGATTGTCCTAATTAATTAATTTTAATATTGTTGAGTGTCAAGAATGGGGAGGCCTGGGTAGAGGGAGAGAGATAGGGTACAGTCAGTTAATGGAACAGTCAGAACACATACAGCATTTATCAATTCAGTTCACTATCTTATATGGACACAACCCATGGGACCTCAAATCAATTGCATGTAACATTGAAGATCACTGATCGCTTATAACCATCACAAATATAATAAAGTTTGACATGTTGCAAGAATTACCAAAATATGACACTCTGGGGAAAAAAAAAAAGTGAGTGAAAGTTCTTGAAAAAATGGTACCTCTAGACTTACTTACTTACTACATGATTGTCATAAACCTTCAATTTGTAAAAACTAAAATACCTGCAAAGCACAATAAAGCAAAGCTCAATAAAAGAAAGTATGCCTGTATAAAACTACTACTCAGTTCAGTTCAGTAGCTCAGTCGTGTCCGACTCTTTGCGACCCCATGAATCACAGCACGCCAAGCCTCCCTTGGCGTGTCAAGAATAGGGAGGCCTATTCTTGGAGCGCCTTCCTTGGTGCTCCATCACCAACTCCTGGAGTTCACTCAAACTCATGTCCATCGAGTCGGTGATGCCATCCAGGCATCTTATCTTCTTTGGTCCCCTTCTCCTCCTGCCCCCAATCCCTACCAGCATCAGGGTCTTTTCCAATGAGTCAACTCTTTGCATGAGGTGGCCAAAGTACTGGAGTTTCAGCTTTAGCATCAGTCCTACCAATGAACACCCAGGACTGATTTCCTTTAGAATGGACTGGTTGGATCTCTTACAGTCCAAGGAACTCTCAAGAGTCTTCTCAACACTACAGCTCAAAAGCATCAATTCTTCAGTGCTCAGCTTTCTTCACAGTCCAACTCTCACAGCCATACATGACCACTGGAAAAACCATAGCTTTGACTGGACGTAACTTTGTTGGCAAAGTAATGTCTCTGCTTTTCAATATGCTATCTAGATTGGTCATAACTTTCCTTCCAAGGAGTGTCTTTTAATTTCATGGCTGCAATCACCATCTGTAGTGACTTTGGAGCCCCAAAAAATAAAGTCAGCCACTGTTTCCACTGTTTCCCCATCTATTTCCCATGAAGTGATGGGACCAGATGCCATGATCTTAGTTTTCTGAATGTTGAGCTTTTAGCCAACTTTTTCACTCTCCTCTTTCTCTTTCATCAAGAGGCTTTTTAGTTCCTCTTCACTTTCTGTCATTAGAGTGCTGTTATCTGCATATCTGAGGTTATTGATATTTCTCCCGGCAATCTTGATTCCAACTTGTGCTTCTTCCAGCCCAGGGTTTCTCATGATGTACTCTGTTAAATAAGCAGGGTGAGAATATACAGCCTTGACATACTCCTTTTCCTATTGGGAATGAG
This sequence comes from Bos mutus, assembly GCF_027580195.1. Lineage (NCBI taxonomy): Eukaryota > Metazoa > Chordata > Mammalia > Artiodactyla > Bovidae > Bos > Bos mutus. The sequence goes on from NC_091632.1 coordinate 76,458,173, forward strand.
TCTGTTGTTCCATGTCCAGTTCTAACTGTTGCTTCCTGACCTGCATATAGGTTTCTCAAGAGGCAGGTCAGGTGGTCTGGTATTCTCATCTCCTTCAGAATTTTTTCCACAGTTTATTGTGATCCATACAGTCAAAGGCTTTGGCATAGTCAATAAAGCAGAAATACATGTTTTTCTGGAACTCTCTTGCTTTTTCCATGATCCAGCAGATGTTGGCAATTTGATCTCTGGTTCCTCTGCCTTTTCTAAATCCAGCTTGAACATCTGGAAGTTCATGGTTCACGTATTGATAAAGCCTGGCTTGGAGAATTTTGAGCATTACTGTACTAGCGTGTGAGATGAGTGCAATTGTGCGGTAGTTTGAGCATTCTTTGGCATTGCCTTTCTTTGGGATTGGAATGAAAACTGACCTTTTCCAGTTCTGTGGCCACTACTGAGTTTTCCAAATTTGCTGGCATATTGAGTGCAGCACTTTCACAGCATCATCTTTTAGAGTTTGAAATAGCTCAACTTGGATTCCATCACCTTCACTAGCTTTGTTCATAGTGATGCTTTCTAAGGCCCACTTGACTTCACATTCTAGAATGTCTGGCTCTAGGTCAGTGATCACACCATCGTGATTATCTTGGTCATGAAGATCTTTTTTGTACAGTTCTTCTGTGTATTCTTGCCACCTCTTCTTCATATCTTCTGCTTCTGTTAGGTCCATACCATTTCTGACCTTTATTGATCCCATTTTTGCATGAAATGTTCCCTTGGTATCTCTAATTTTCTTGAAGAGATCTCTAGTCTTTCCAATTCTATTGCTTTCCTCTATTTCTTTGCACTGATCACTGAGGAAGGCTTTCTTATCTCTTCTTGCTATTCTTTGGAACTCTGCATTCAGATGCTTATATCTTTCCTTTTCTCCTTTGCTTTTCACTTCCCTTCTTTTACAGCTATTTGTAAGCCTCCCCAGACAGCCATTTTGCTTTTTCACATTTCTTTTTCTTGGGAACGGTTGTGATCCCTGTCTCCTGTACAGTGTCATGAACCTCCATCCATAGTTTATTAGGCACTCTGTCTATCATATCTAGTCCCTTAAATCTAACTGCTACTAATTTTTTGCAATTCCTTCTATATATTGATAATTGTCAAATGCTATAGAATTATGTTTTCTATAAGATCAAATAAATCAACTAGTACATCAGGTTCATTATTTTTTTTTTCCAATTAGGGACACAGGTATTGAAATTCTCATTTGTTCCTTTTAATCCTGGACTAGTTATTTTCTTGGTCTGCTTCACACATCATCTTTAATTATATCCATTTGTCTCTCTTTGTTTCCTGGACCTAATGTCTTCTTTTTTGGTTTGATTAAGCATATCCTCTTATAACTTCCAGAAAATGAATACTTGGAATGCCATTCTTGAGATAATAATCATCTAAAAATGTCTTTATTCTGCCCTCATACATAATTGATCTCTTGGCCAGGTGGATAAACCTCATTCAAAAATAATTTTCAGAATATTTATAAATTCTTTTCACTTTTGTTTTAATAGCACACTCATGCAGACATATAGATCAATGGAACAGAATAAAGAATCCAAAATAAATCAACATATATGCAATCAATTGATTTTTGACAAGGGTGCCTAGAATACACAATGGGGAAAAGATAGTTTCTTCAACAAATGATATTGAGGAAGCTAGATATCCACATCCAAAAGAATTAAAATGGACCTGTTTCTTACATCATATTAAAAAAAAAAAATCAACTAAGCACCATCTCTCTAAATTCTTACTGGCAGTGGTGAATACATGAAGATATTCTCCTGCTATAAAAAATAGATACAGGTGTGTGTAAAAATCTCTTGAAAATATTATATTTAGGGTATTGTCTCTTGGATATATTTGTGTGATAAATACTGATTTGACCATATAAATTTATGCATATTAACATACACAAATATGTATGTAGAAGAAACATGGTGTACCCACAGAAGTAAACATTCTTTTTGTTGATTAGCAGTTTGTTGCCCTATAGTCTGCCTGCAATGCAGGAGACACAGATTCGATCTCTGGGTAGAAAGATCCCCTGGAGAAGTGAATGGCTACTCACTCTAATATTTGTGCCTGGAGAATTCCATGGACAGAGGAGACTGGCAGGTATATTCCATGGGGTCACAAAGAGTTAGACACAACTGAGCAATTAACATTTTCCCTTTCACACTTTAATACACTTTTCTCAATAATTGATATTATAGTGCATAAAAACAAGACTACAAAAGATTAACTGATGATTTGAGTTCATTGTTCCAGATATAATAAAGTAATGAAGCTAAGATAATATTAATTCTTCATTAATAAAAAGGAGGGCTATATACCTGCTAATCATATTTTACTTTTCTAAATGAAGTAGTATTAATAAAAAGTAACATAAGTAGAATAAATAGGGAAACTACATAGCTTTTTCAATTAATAAAATATTTTTGTGAAATAAGCCTGAAATTAAAATATCTTTCAATATAGTGTTGTAAAAATAAGTGCATTGAATCTCGTCATCATTAGTCCAAAGGGGAAAAGCACATGAAATTTTATTTAAAAAAAAAAAAATATAAAGCCTATCATCATAGTACTTTTTGTGTAAAAAGAATTATTTTTTATACATCAATAATTAAATAAAAAGTTTTGGGAGATTCATAATACTTACTGAGACTATAGCTGGAAGTACGAAAATGTTTCATTAGAGACTTCTCCGGTGGTCCAGTGGTTAAGAGTTTGCACTTCCAGTGTTGGAGATGAGGTTTCAGTCCCTGATTAGGGAACTAAAATCCCACATGCCATATGGTGCAGCCAAAAATAAAAATTAAAAAACCAATTTGTTCATTGTTAAGGAAAAAATCATTACATTTGACAATTTTAAATTTGCAAAGGACTGGATTTTTATTCCTGCTGTTATGACAAATATACACTATCAAATAAGGAGTTATTTATTAATGTATGTAATAGGATTGCAAAAAGTTGGACATGACTTAAGTGACTAAGCATGCACAAGTGTAAAATGATGAATAGAAAAACTATCTAATTACTTTGTTAGTAATACGTCTCTAACCTTGTTAAAATCAGGCAATCTCAGAAATATAAAAAAGTAGAAACACAAAAGTATATGCTATACAAATATAGTATTTTAACCTTCACATGATAACTTATTTTGTATTTTATATTTATATATATATATATATATATATATATATACATGTTTATTTTATATATTTAATGCAACACACATTCACAAAACTGAAAGATAACATAGGGTTATTTTCAAATTAACATTTATTTCATCAGAGCTATGAAAAATGCATGGGTTCCATTTCAATTCATTCATTATTTATGTAGTCCTTTTCAGTAGCACATTTTATCCACTTTCTAAAACTGAATATATCCATTTATTTCGAAGACAAGGAATTCATGGCAATGTACATATGACCTACATTGATGATTGTTTAAAAGAACATAATACATACATAACAGGAGTAAAATGCATTACTTTAACACAGGCAAGTCAATTTTCTATCTGGAGCTAAAATATACATCTTGTTTGATCTCTTGGTTAATCACATTTTGGAAGAAAATCAGAACTAGAAATACAAAGCCTATCTCTGCTATATTGTCTTCAAGTTCTACTTCACATTTCCTTTTTTATAAGATATGTATGGAGAAAAAAATTTGTTTTCCATAGCCTTGATTGATTTTCACTCTTCTATTTGTCTTCTCATTCACTCTTTCCTTTACCTTTCAAAAGGCCCTTTCTGTATTCTTGGGGTTTTTTGAAGAGTTGGGGTTTTCTTATTGTACAGCACATTTCTACGAGAGTGTTTGGCACTTGTATTTAGACAGTATGGTTTTATACTGCCATCCCAAATAAGGAGGCAAGCTGAAGCAAGCTTGAATTACTGGAAATTGAGCTTATTCCAGAATAGCTGAGGAATTGCAATTGGGAAAATGTGTACTATAGCAAGACCCAGGAATCTGTTGAGGGTTTGCAAGAAGTACAAAGAGAGAAGTCAGCTGGAGTCCAAGCAGTAACTTTCTTGGCTTGAGAATGGTGCAGAATTCCTTGGCAGATGACCATTGGTCAGGAGAGAAGTTTTGACCTTCCTTCAGTAAATCAGATATTTATGGAAAATCAGTCTTTAGTTTATTGAGTTTTCTTCCTCTGGAATTAATCCTGCAGCACCTGGGGCAATGGTAATATCCTCCTTGGAGGGAGTTGACATGCAAGACAATGTAGATTCCCCACAGCAGGCACCCCTGTTATCACTCTTTGCATCTAGACTTGTAACTAGCTTCAGATTCAGGCAGACCCTCAAGTTCCATGCATCACGAAGCAGGGCACTCAAATCCAGTGCTCTGGGACAATCTAGAGGGATGAGGTGGGGGAGACACAAGTGCACCCATGGGTGATTCATTTCAACGTGTGGCAAAACCCACCAAAATATTGTAAAGAAATTATCCTCCAATTAAAATAAATTAACTAAAAAAAAAAAAATCAAGTAGGATCTCAGCGGCAAGATACAAAGTATGACTCATGAGAGTTGTTAGCACAGGTTCATGTGCTAACTGTAAGCAGTGAGAGGAGACAAACTGAAATATCAGAGTTTGAAGCAGAGAAAGTATTATTGCACAATCATGCAAGGAGACAGGTGGCTCATGCCCTAGAAGCCCCAAATGTCCTGAAAGGTTTCAGAAAAGTGCTTTTAAAATGTGGGGGGTGGGGTGGGGCTGAGGTTGCAGTGTCTGTGATCAGCTTGTGCACAATTCTTTGACTGAGTGATGGTAAGATAAGGGCATGTTGCAGGGGTTAACATTGGCAGTACTTCAGCTCCAGGAGGCTTGGGACTGTGTTCTGGCCATCAAGTAGTTAACATCTTTGTGTTGTAGGGGGATTTCACATCTGTAAAACAACTCAGGAAATATACCTCAAATACTTTTATCTAGGTACTTTAGAGAAGAACTACGGCAGAGGATATAGAGGAAGGTCTGTCCCAGGAAGATTCCATAAGGGTCCTGCTCTGTTACATGACGAAGTGTACTATACTCCAAAAAGAAATACTTGAGTTTTCAAATGTATACAAACAAATTCAGAGAATATGTGTGGAAATGAACATTGAGGGTATGGAATAATTGTTAGAGAAATATAAAATTAGATCACAGAGATGGTTATGGGCCCTAACCAGAGATTCTTTATTGAACGATGTAGCTCAGGGATTTAGAAAGTCTCTAACAATTTGGTTGGTTGACTGGCTAAAACATGGACCAAAAGAAGGCCCACTATATGCAAACTGAAAATGCCCAGTCTAAGTTGGCTTAATGGCGAGAAAGGGATTCAGTGGCTTAGGGGTATAGGAATGTCAATGTAGATATATCATTTAAGATTTACCCAGATACACTGGGAGGGTCCAAAAGACATTTGTTTTTGTTTAGTCACTAAGTCCTGTCCAACTCTTTGTGATTCCATGAACTGAGCATGCTGGACTTCTCTGTCCTTCACTGTCTTGCAGAGTTTGCTCAAACTCATGTCCATTAAGTTGTTGATGCTATCCAAACATCTTATCCTCTGTCAGCCCCTTCTCCTGCCTTCAATCTTTCCTAGTATCAGGGTCTTTTCCAGTGGGTTGGCTCTTCCCATCAGATAGCTAAAGTATTGGAACTTCAGTTTCAGCATCAGTCCTTCTGATGAATATTCAGGATTGATTTCTTTTAGGATTGACTGGTTTGATCACCTTGATGTCCAAGTGACTCTGAAGAGTCTTCTCTAGCACCACAATTCAAAAGCATCCATTATTTGGTGCTTAGTTTTCTAACTCTTACATTCAGACATGACTACTGGCAAAACCATAGCTTTGACTATACAGACCTTTGTCAGCAGTGATATCTCTGATTTTTAATATACTGTCTAGGTTTGTCAAAGCTTTCCTTTCAAGGGGCAAGTGTCTTTTAATTTCATGGCTGCAGTCCCCAACTGCAATGATTTTGGAGCCCAAGAAAATAAAACCTGTCACTGTTTCCATTTTTTCCCCTTCTATTTATCATGAAGTGAAGGGACTGGGTGCCATGGTCTTAGTTTTTTGAATATTGAGTTTTAAGCCAGCTTTTCCACTCTTCTCTTTCACCCTCATCAAGAGCCACTTTAGTTCCTTTTCACTTTGTGTCATTAGAGTGCTATCATCTGCATATCTGAGGTTGTTGATATTTCTCCTGACAATCTTGCTTCCAGCTTGTGATTCATCCAGCCTGTCATTTTGCATGATGTATTCAGCATAAAAGTTAAATAAGCAGGGTGACAATATGCAGCCTTGATTAACTCTTTGCCCAATTTTGTACAGTCCGTTGTTCCATGTAAGGTTCTAACTGTTGCTTCTTGACCTGCATACAGGTTTCTCTGGAGGCAGGTAAGGTGATCTGGTGTTCCCATCTTTTTAAGAATTTTACACAGTTTGTTGTGATCCACACAGTCAAAGGCTTTAGCATAGTCAATAAAGCAGTAGTAGATGTTTTCCTGGCATTCCTTTGCTTTTTTCTATTATGATCCAATGGATGTTGGCGATTTGATCTCTGATTTCTCTGTGTTTTCTAAATCCAGCTTGTACATATGGAAGTTCTTGGATCACATACTTTTCACCAATATTTTGAGAAAGCAGTTTGTGAGAGGAGTCAGCATGCTTGAAGAGCTCTATGATCACTCTCCTGTGCAGGCTGGACCTTATCTTAGTGTGGGAATAGTAGCCACACTACTGTTAGATCAACTGGAAGACCTAAATGCAATGGGAATAGTTGGATCCCTGGGTAGCAGAGGGCAAGTAATGACACTCAACCACCAATGATAAAGTAGGCATAATTACAGTACTGGACTATAGAGTTAAAGCAATAATGAAAATAGTCTGACCTCTGATGTTGGCTAGTTAATCATGGCATTCTCAGAAATGAAATAGATAAAAAACTTATGAAATTCTTACTCGATTTGTATAAGTAGAAAACTTCTAGGTCAAGTGAACAAGACTCTAACTCAAATCATAAGAAGACAAAGTCAAAGCTCCTCAACTTGATCAGCTTCCAGACTCGAGCCACTTCATAAAACAAGAACCCCTTGAATGAAGAGAAGGGCCAGCTCCTTTTAAGGAAGGACTTTGACACACTACAGAAAAAAAAGAAAAGAAAAAATTACAGTGTTAAGTTTTCTCCCAGACTTCCACAAATAGACTCTGAAGGCCTTTTCAAATGTAATTGCTGACTCAGGAATAGGAAATGATCAGAGAGACTAGGAGATAGGGCATGATGTCCCTTGATGATATTTTAAGGGGGTAGGTTCTAGGTCTTTAAGGAAGACAGTCTTAGGTTTTAAAACAGACAAGAAGCTTTTAAATAATTTATATCTCAAAGGAACAAAAAGAAAAGAACTACCAGTTACAAGTTTTCCAAAGTAAATGCTCTAAGAAATGGAAGATTAGGGGTCTAGAAGCCAGAGGGAGCCTGTCTAAAATTTAGTCAGGCTGAGAAAATATTGATGCTGTCTTGGTCAGTAAGTATAGATTATATTTTCTGTATAGATCCTTTATTGAAACATATCCACTAATAAAAATGTGGTGATTTTCCTGCATGTTTGACTTTCCTTATTTTTTTTTTCAAGTAAACTTTAAAATGTTATAAAATTTTAATTTATTGTTCTTAATTATTTTTTTTTGTAGTTAACACCTGTCAGCTTGTCACTTGAAAGTAGTATGCTCTATTTTTTTATGTAAATCAAATTTTATTAGTTTTTTTCTTATTTATATATATTTTTCTCACTGCATTTTAATGGTTTCACTATACTTTACAGCACTAATATAGAGACAATCCAAAATTTACTCAAGCCTTTAACTATGGAGCTTACATGGATAAATATTCATGATATATGCAAAATGTTTGTTGCATTAAATCGAATGTGCCATTCTAAAAACTATAATGAAATTGTGAGTTTCTAAAAGAATGGTATAATCAAATGCATTGTACTCTGTCACTTACTTGTATTATTCAACAATTTCTTTTGAAACTTCGTGGTTATCAAAATTCTCCAGTCTAAAATTATATATGATTTTATTCAAGATACCTAAGCTTATTTTTAAATATTTATGTAAAGAAAGGAAAAATATATCCAGCACTGTTAACCTATATTATTGCTTTCATGACCTACTCTAGAATTAGAATATTTGTATTGTTTGTATAATGTTTCACTAATATATTATTTTTTAAATGACATATTGGCTTCCTTCTATATCTAGGGGCTTCTCTGGTGGCTCAGATGGTAAAAAATTCACCTGCAATGCAGGAGACTTGGGTTCCATTCCTGGGTTGGGAAAATCCCCTGGAGAAGAGAATGGCTACCCGCTCTAGTATTCTTGCCTGGAGAATTCCATGGACAAAGGAGCCTGGCAGGCTACAGTCCATGGGATCGCGAAGAGTCAGAAATGACTGAGCTATTTTCACTTGTATTTGTACTTGTCTATACCTGCTGCTGCTGCTGCTAAGTTGCTTCAGTTGTGTCCGACTCTGTGTGACCCCAGAGATGGCAGCCCACGAGGCTTCCCCATCCCTGGGATTCTCCAGGCAAGAACACTGGAGTGGGTTGCCATTTCCTTTTCCAATGCATGAAAGGGAAAAGTGAAAGTGAAGTCCATCAGTCGTGTCCAACTCTTAGCGATCCCATGGACTGCAACCTACCAGGCTCCTCTGCCCATGGGATTTTCCAAGCAAGAATACTGGAGTGGGTTGCCATTGCCTTCTCCTGGCTATACCTAGATGTTGCAAATTATCAATTATAGCTCCAACACTATGAGACCCAACGTATTAAAGGACCTGAGTTAAGGTTAATTTTTAAATGATTTAGATTAATCTTAATTCTCAAACAAGAATTTCTTGTTGAAAATAACCTTGGGAATTCTAACAAGTCAAGTGAGAAAATCAAGGGAATTCTCTGGTGATCCTGTGGTTAGAACTTTGCACTTCCCAATGCCAGGGGCATGTGTTTGATCCCACCTATCCCACTGTATGTAAAAAAAAAAGTCAACTTCAATACTCATTTTATTTTGTTTATAAACTACAGAGTCAATGAAGACAATTGGCTTTGGCTTATGATTTAGCTGTGATATTCATAGTGCAGCTTTGATATTTGACTTTTTAAAGACTAAGCGCTTTCATCTCTTTTTAACATGTATTAGATTTCTAATCATTAGGTTTGAGCTTTCTATTTAGTCATGGCCCTTTGCTTTCCTAATTTCTTTAATTTTATTAGATCCCAAATGCTTTACTGAGCTCACTTTTCCAACTAGCCTTCCCCACATGGCAAAAATGATACTTAGTACTGGTGCTGAAAATACAGTTTCTGTTTGCAGGTGCTGAATTGAATCTTAGAGACAGAGTTTTAGATGAAATAGAAAAGAATAACTTCATTACTTTTCCAGGAAAATGGGCACACAACAGACTCATGCATCTCAAAGTCTGTGTCCAAACCCAGGAGGATTTGGTGAGTTTTCCAGCAAAGATTCAAGCTCAGGTTTGCTGATAAGAATTAGTGTATTCCAGGGCCTGAAAGAAGAGAGTGAAAAAAGCTGACTTAAAACACAACATTCACAAAATGAAGATCATAGCATAGGTCCCACCACTTCATGGCAAATAGATGGGAAAACAATGGAAACAGTGACAGACTTTATTTTCTTGGGCTCCAAAATCATTGCAGACGGTGATTGCAGCCGTGAAATTAAAAGACACTTGCTTCTGGGAAGAAAAGCTATGACCAGCCTAGATAGCATATTAAAAAGCAGAGACGATACTTTGCCAACAAAGGACCATAAAGTCAAATCTAGGTGTTTCCAGTAGTTACATATGGATGTGAGATTTGGATCACAAGAAAGTCTGAGTTCTGAAGAACTTTGCTTTTGAACTGTGGATCAAAAGCCAGGACCCTGCTCCAAAGCTGCACTATTGTTTTCTTGGCTGCTCCTCACTTGTCTCTGCATCCCTCTTTTACCTGAATAGCAACTGTTGGAGGTTTCCATGCCCAAGAGCCCCACAGGGTCCTGCTCAGTTTCGCTATGAATACGATATTAGTACAGATTTATCCATTTAACAAGTACTACCATTTTTGGGGAGTATGAACTGGGCAGAAAAAGTCAGGGAAAGGTGGGTAAGAGTAAGAAACTGATGAAACTTACATGCCTAAGAAGTGACTTTTTAAAAAAATTAAATATTAATATATTCCAAATATAATACTTCATAATTACTTTTAGTATCTAAACATAGGTATATTCTATTATCATAAACTTATTAATATGTCCTCCATGCTATGCTAAACATTTTTACATGGTTTATCTCTCATAAGTAACATTTAAAATATATATAAATTCATTTATGTATGAATTCAAATATAATTCACACACACACATGATGTTTTTACTTTGCTTTTCTGTCTGCTGTTTTGCCAAGGTATTTAAGTTGCCTAAATTACTCATTACAAAAGCTAGAGAACATCATGAACAGTGATACATGATAGATTTCATTTGATTTTGTGCATTTTATGTTTGTTAGTTTAAGTGAAAGTCATTCAGTCGGTGTCAGGCTCTTTGCGACCTCATGGACTATATAGTCCATGGAATTCTCCCGGCCAGAATACTGGAGTGGGTAGCTGGTCCCTTTGCCAGGGGATCTTCCCAACCCAGGAATCGAACCTGGGTCTCCTGAATTGTAGGAATCTTCTTTACCAGCTGAGCTATCAGTGAAGCTCAGGAAGTTAGTTTGGTTGTTTGTTTTACTGTTTGCAAAAGACTTATTCTAATAAAAGGATTGGTACGAATCAGACATGGGCCCAGAGTGGCAAGAGTTTGTATCTTAAGTGGAGAAGAAACAACAGATGGTCAAAACATGTTTAGAGAGAAAGATAGGAAAGAAAATTAAATACCTGGGCCAACTGAAAATGTACTTCTATCTCTTTCCAATGAATTATTTTTGAAATATTTATAATAAAGTATATCCAGATGAATACTCTTGTTTCTTAAATAGAACTTTAGTGGAATACTGACATAAATGTTGGGTTGGTATACTCCTCTCCCTCCATTCTTGTCTTGTCATAACAAAGATTTGGAAGGATGGGCCACTTGTAGCTACTCAGGCAGGATTTTATTAAGCAGGCAGTAGGCCACCATCCTAATAAGAAACTAGTTCACAGCTCAGTGACAGCTCAAGTGGGAAATCGGCAGTCGGAAAGCATGCAGGTAGATTCCCAGACACAAGGCAGGCGGACCCCTAAAGAAACCAGTATTCCTCTTATTTTCCCTTTTTATCCTTTCTGTTTCCTCCTCCTGAAGTGTGATTGGCTCCAGTATTCACCTGATTGGCACCAGTATTCACCTGATTGGTTATGTACAGAACCAATTAGGGAAGGGTGTGTGTTTTCCCCGGGATGCACCCTATGCAAATAGGGGATTTGCCTGATGGGTTACACACAGGACCAGAGGTTCTCCTTCTGGTCCTCGACTTCTCTTTTTTTCCCACCCCTCCACCACCCAACTCCAGTAGTTCCTAGAGAGACCAGGAGAACCATGAAACCAGAAATATTTACTCTCTGGACCTTTATAGAAAAAATTTGAAACTCCTAATTCAGACTTAAGGAGACACAATTCATTTTGTATTTAGAATTGTAGGGAAAAGCATTGTTTTTATGGTGCATTAGAATGGATACACCTATCTCCCTTACATTATGGATGAACAAGTAACATTCATTGAGGTTCATTGACAAGCCCAGCCTTCAAAATTAATACTAAAAAACTCAATATCTGAAAGTCTGAAAGTTTATGTGAAATAGAGGATAAAACTAAAGTTTCTAAACACACATTCTCAAAAAGGAAACAGAACACCAGAGTCACTAAGAGAAATAAGAAAACAGGAAAGCCTTGACTTATGGTCATATAAGTCATTTTAAGTATTACCTCTTTTGGAATATAAATAACTTTAACTTGAAATCATACAATGTTTAAAGTGAGTTTAATATGAATATTAAGGTTTTCATTTGACTTTCTCAGTGTCTCAAAGTTTTTTCAGAAAAACTAGTAACCAAAGATTATTTATTTTTTCTGTGATTAAAGAGTAGACAGATTGAATTACATGAGGACATTCTGTGATAATACATGCATTTTGAAACTAAATCCTCTCTGTATCAATGCAAAATTATTTATCATCTTGGGAAAGAGAAAATTAATATAAAATTCATTATATCACAAAATAAAATCGAGATTGAAAATGCAAAATTGGATATAAATTGGTGATTAATTTAATAATAAATTATAATTTTGTATTTTAGGGGAATGGTATTGTGCTTTCCCTTGTGGGGTTGCCAGGTAAAATTTAGGCTATCTAGCTAAATACGAATTTCAGATAAATAGCTAATATCTTCTTTTAGTACAAATATGTCCTCAAAGCATCACAGGGCATACTTATACTAAAATTTAAAAAAGAAAAAAAAGTTGCTAACTTGAAATTCAAATTTCACTCAGCATTCTTTATATTTATTCCTTGTATTTAGCAAGTCACTATTCCTTGCCCAGTTCTGCTTATGCATTTACACTTGAAAAGCTAAGTTATGGAGTAGCTCTTTCTACTGTGAATCCTCAGGGACAGCTCTACATATATAATTCAGCCTGATCCTATTTGCCTCCCCTTTTCTAAAATGCTATGCTAATATGATTTAATTTTCCTCTCTGCTAGATCTTATTCTTAATTAATTAATTAAATTTTTTGCCATGCCACATGGCATGCGGTATCTTAGTTTCCTGACCAGGGCCCAAACCTGCACCCTCTGCATTTGCAGTCCAGAGTCTTAACCACTGATCCATCATACAAGCCCTTCTGCTATATCTGAGTGATGGTAAACTACTTCTTTCCAAGGCAAAGAGGACCTTATCTACCTTTTGACTTCATATGTGGACTTTACTCTTTTTCTAAAAATGTATGTAATTGAAATTAATTGTCTTAAAATGTTAATGCTGTGACTTTTTTTCCTATTCTAAAAGTCAGTGCAGTTTTTTCTCCTTTTCAGTTTACTTATTGAGTTGGATCATGAACACATATAAATGGGGGAAAAGTGAGAGGGAAAACTAATATAGAGTTTCAATTTAGAATATTTTAAGTATTTTCATATATTAAATGTTAATATGTGCCAGGAACTAAGTGATGTATTTTATGTGCATAATCATGGTTCAGCTTGATGCAGTAGGTATTATTTCCATTTTAGAGATGAGGACCCGAAGCATTAAGTACACTGCCTCAGGGCACTTTGGTAATAATATTTTTGATATTTGAAGTTAAGTCATCTAACTGTATAGATCATGTTTTATTTTTTCCTCACCATGCTGCATATTTTGTAATCTTGGCTTATTTAAGGATAAAGGCATCTGGGAAATGAGAACATTAATTACAATAAATAAGGTATTTCAGTGTTTAAAACTTTAATTTAGACTTAAGCAGTCTGCTCTGACTTCATTTTCAGAACAAAAGTTTAAATCACTAACTAAATTCCTTAGTGTAATATCAGAAACTTTGTGGTCAGAGACTATACAAGTTTATATAGTTGAAAAGATATATCATATTAGAAGAAAGTATAGTGATAAGGCAGCAGCAGCAAAAATGCAGAAATCCTATGAAGGCCATCTCTGGTGGTTCAGTGGTTGAGACTTCACCTTCCAATATGGTGAACGTGATGCCTGGTCAGGGAGCTAAGTTTCCACATGCATCATGGTCAAACACCAGTACAGTATACTAACACATATATATGGAATTTAGAAAGATGGTAACAATAACCCTGTATGAGAGACAGCAAAAGAGACACAGATGTATAGAACAGTCTTTTGGACTCTGTGGGAGAGGGAGGAGGGGATGATTTGGGAGAATGGCTCATATAGGAAATGAATCACCAGTCCAGGTTTGATGAAGGATACAGGATGCTTGGGGCTGGTGCACTGGGATGACCCAGAGGGATGGTATGGGGAAGGAGGTGGGAGGGGGTTCAGGATTGGGAACATGTGTACACCCGTGGCGGATTCATGTTGATATATGGCAAAACCAATACAATATTGTAAAGTAATTAGCCTCTAATTAAAACAAATAAATTTAAATTTAAAAAAATAAAAAAAAACACAAAACATAAAATAGAGGCAATATTGTAACAAGTCCACTAAAGACTATAAAAAAATGATCCATATCCAAAAAAACAAATGTTTTTATTAAATCCTGTGAGAATTATTTCAAGTACTGAGGCAATCTCCTTCTTAATGATTTCCTTTAATAAGCATCATTAGTATAGTGTTCAGCACTCAAGAAGTATAAAAATTAAATATTTTGATGTTACCAGCTTTATTCTGTGGATTAAAGAGTGGCAACAAACTGTACAAATTGATTGTTAAGATTTGAATATAAAGGATTTTTTAACATAAAGGAATAAGTCATCTATTATAATCATAGGTCTAGAAGTACGGTTGGACATCATCAAGTTAAAATCCTTTTTAGCTTTTCAAATTCTCTTTAGTGATATATCTGTTTTGGTTTAATATTACTCTATGTTAATTTGGTCCCGCAGGTAAAAAATATGCCTGCAATGGAGAAGACACAGGAGACTCAAGTTCCATTCCTGGGTCAGAAGATCCCCTGGAGGAGAAAATGACAACCCACTCCAGTATTCTTGCCTGGAAAGTCCCACGGACAGAGGACCCTGGTGGGCTACAATCTATGGGATCACAAAGAGTTGGACATGACAAGTATGCATACATTAATTTAAATAATTTAATAAAAGTGAATATTAAGAACCCAATAGATGTATTCCAGAACGTTACAGCATTTCTGCCAAGTGGTTGTCCCACCCTTCCTTGAAGTTATATAGCAGTAATCACTTAGCTATTTTGTAAAAGCAGTCAAAATAATTTTATAAGCATTACTAATTTGCTAATCTACTCACTACTTTTAGAATAATCTTCTTGAACATTAGATTTCAATATAAATCATTTTAACTACTGTTTGGGATAAAATAACACAATTTCTTAGATTCAAAGAAATTTAAGAGTCAGAGCTTAGATCTCTAAGTTTGTAATAAGTCATATATAAAAGAAATGGAAATAAAACAAAATCCCCTTAAATGATCTGTCAAATATAACAGATGCCTACACAGAATGATCTTGACATTACAAAGCATACTAATAAATATAAAAATAGAAGTATATATTAACATTCTAGATACCCACACTGAATCTAACAAGGTAATATTTCCAGTACGTTTTCTTATATAACATTTGCAATCTTCATTTTGACATTTAACTATGTACTATTATAATATTTTTGCACGTTGAATTATTTCTAATATTATTTTACACTTTCCATGTGTCTTGTCACTTAAACCAACTGTACATCTATTTAGAATAAGTCACGTATTTATTATTGCTCATAATTCACAAAATTAGGCAAGACAATCTCTGAAATTAAAAGGTGACTGACAGGAAATCTTAGATGTAATGACAGAGTGGTGGTAGGAAAGATATTGTAATGAAATAAAGTTTCCTGGATTTTTCAAAGTTCCTGCTGAAAGCTCTGGTGTTCTGGGACATGGAAAAATATGTGCTATAAAGCTGGAGACTGATTTTACTTTTCCTTGAAATACCTTGACATTCCACGAGAAATAGATCTGTAGCCATTATCTGGTTAATTGATCTCATCCAAAAGGATAAAATATTATCTTTTCCTGAAAGTGCTAATGATGGATGACTCACAAGCTGGAATCAAGATTGCTCGGAGAAATATTAACAATCTCAGATATGCAGAAATACCACTTTAATGGCAGAAAGTGAAGAGGAACTAAAGAGCTTCTTGAGGGTGAAAAAGGAGAGTGAAAAAGCTAGCTTGAAATTCAGCATTCAAAAAATGAAGATCATGACATCTGCCTAGTCACTTCATGACAAATAGAAGGGGGAAAACTGGAAGCAGTGACAGATTTTATTTTGCGGGGGGTCGGGGGGGTGCTCTAAAATCATGGCAATGGTGACTACTGACATGAAATTAAGATATTTTCTTCTTGGAAGGAAAGCTTGATAAACCTACAAAATGTATTAAAAAGCAGAGACATCACTGCTGAAAAAGATCCATATAGTCAAAGTTGTGGTTTTCCAGTAGTAAAATATGGATATGAGAGTTGGACCATAAAGAAGGCTGAGTGCCAAGCAATGGCACTTTTGGACTGTGGTGTTGGAGAAGACTCTTGAGAGTCCCTTGGACTGCAAGGAGACCAAACCAATCAATCCTAAAGGAAATCAACCCTGAATCTTCATTAAAAAGACTGATGCTAAAACAGAAGCTCCAATACTTTTGCCCCCTGATGCAAAGAGCCAACTCATTGAAAAAGACCCTGATGCTGGGAAAGATTGAAGGCAAAAGAAGAAGAGAGTGGCAGAGGATGAGATGGTTAGATAGCATCATCAACTCAATGGACCAGAATTTGATCAAACTCCAGGAGACAGTGGAGGACAGCGGAGCCTGGTGTTCTCTTATCCATGGGGTCACAAAGAGTGCACACGACTTAGTGACTGTATAACAACAATATGGCAAATGCTTGCAGTCTGGCTAGACAAGGTTCCTAGGTGCCAGGAAGACTGGAAAACTAAGTTTCTTTCTAAGGGAAGGAAGCCCAGAATTTAGAGATATCAGTTAGTTATAAAACCTAGAGAAATCTGGGGTCATCTGATTCCTGGAGACACTTCACTCATATAGCAAAAGGTTGAAGATAGACTTCAGGCCCATAAGTTTCCAGAGATATTTCCTTAAGAAGGGAATGAAACCCACCCCTCTTTTCTCTTTATAAGCAGAGAAGAATCATTTATCTTCATCTCTTGCCATCTCCTCGTGTAGGATAATTGGCTTGGCTCGTATCATGTCTCCCTGTGTAAGAGGACTAGGGCAAAGGTGACTGGACACACGTACCATTTACCATGAAGTGTTTTACATAGAATTCATCTTTGGTCTATAACACCACATGAATACTTTCAGGATGAAATTAATACAGGTGAATATTAAAAACCCAACATATATCAGGAAGAAAACTGTAAGAAGGACATTATGCACAGAACTTAAAATATGGGACCTTACTGTTTCAAAAATAGGGCAAATAGCTGGAATTTAATGTGTCATTGTTCAAAGTTTACATATTTTTATATGTTTTTATAAGTGTATAAGTGAAGTCAATTAGTCATGTCCGACTCTGTGACTGTAGCCTACCAGGCTTCTCCATCCATGGGATTTTCCAGGCAAGAATACTGGACTGGGTTGCCATTTCCTTCTCCAGGAGATCTTCCCGACCCAGGGATCAAACCCGGGTCTCCCACATTGTAGGCAGATGCTTTACCCTCTGAGCCACCAGGAAAGACTTTATATGTTTTTAAGTTTGTCGATTTCCTCTTACAATTTCATTAGGTCACATTATTAGAGAGATATGGAAGGATATAGAAACATAAGACAGTGCAATAATTAAATAATGGATTCATTTATTATTTAAGAACACTGAAATAACTTCTATACTATACACAAGAAAATTGAATATAATTCAATTAAGGAAAAAGTGACAAATAAAAAGTAATTAAATTAAAGCTGTAATACCTTGCACTGTCACTTGATCACAATTTAGGTCTGCGTTCCTAAATAACATCAGTAAAGAATAAAAAAGTTCAATTGTTAAGATTTATTTCAATGACAATTTAAAAAATATACTGGATCCTCAAAAGAGGCACGTTTTTTCTTTCTTTCCCAAACCAAAATGCAGGGAGGAGACTATATAGAAAAGAACATACAGTGTGTCTCTCTTTTCTGTGTTTAAAATTTGAGTGTTTTCTTACTACCGTGACAGACTTAAAATAAAAAATTGAAGATCTGCAAAAAAGGCACAAATCAATAAATAAGAGGATTTTAGATATTAATGCTTTCTCTGAAGAATATGAAATTGAATAGGGGAATAGAGAATGACAGCTGAGGTGTCTGTTGACAAGCACCTGAAGCTGCCTCTCATCTAGACAGAAAATGGGTACAGATGTTCAGAGAATTCCTGAGAACCTGGAGAACTGGGTTCAGAAAACCAAGCCAGACACAACCGCAGCCAGAGTGAGGATGTGGAATTAATGCCCTGACCACGTGGCTCTCCCTGGCCCTTCTGGTGCCTCAGACCCAGAAAACCTGAGGTTTCTGCTGCTACTCCTCTCAGAATGTGTTTTCTATTGTCCTGAGAGTTGCTAGATCAGTTGATTCAAAGTGAGTGAATCCAATTAGCTAAAATCAGATCAATGAAGACTGCAGAAAACTGGAAAGAAATATCTGAATTTTACTATACTAGGAAACAGGCTTCCCAGGGGGCTCAGAGGAAAAGAAACTGCATGCCAATGCAGGAAACACAGGTTCAATCCCTGGATTGGGAAGATCCCCTTGAGAAGGAAATGACAATCCACTCTAGTATTCTTGTCTGGGAAATCCTATGGACAGAGGAGCCTGGTGGGCTACAGTTCATGGGGTCACAAAAGAGTTGGACACAACTTAATGACTAAACAACAAAAGCATTAGGAGGCAGGCTCTGCCTTCAACCAGGACAGGGGAACTTCAAAAGTCACTAAGCAATTTCAAATGTTATTCAGATCAAAACATGTAGTGGAGGGCCTGGAGGAAGGAACGAGTAGGGAGAAGAAGAAAAGGAAAGGAGAGGGAAAAGACGGAAGGAAATGTCCCTTGTTGTGTAGGAACTCCTGACTGAATAGAGCTGAGACCACACCAATAAACAGGGACCATCAACTAATAATGGTTTTGCAGGAATTTGAACAGCAAATACAAACAACCTGAGGTGGGAAGAAGATTGATGTGTTTAAATAATAGGAAAACAGCATGGTCATCATGGCAGGAGCAAGATTTAGCTTCCCTTTGTTGGGTGAGGTGGTTGATGAGACAGATGATTGAGCCATGAAACCCACAATAAAGACTTTGGATTTTATCTAAGGGAGGATAGGAACATGTTGCTTTGTAATTTTTTTGCATTTTGATTTTTTGTCTTTTAATTACTTTTTGTAAAATAATGGTTTAATATGATGTAAAGTATCACTCTATAAGCAATGTGGAAACTGACTGCAGCACACAAGAGGAAAGATGTAGATTAACAGGTGCTTTTTAAATTATTTAGGGGAAAACCTAGATAGCTCAGTCAGTAGAGCATCAGACTTTTAATCTGAGGGTCCAGGGTTCAAATCCCTGTTTGGGCAATGCTAACCTGGGCTTCCCTTGTGGCTCAGCTGTTAAAGAATCCACCTGCAATGCAGGAGACCTGGGTTCGATCCCTGGGTTGGGAAGATCCCCTGTAGAAGGGAATGACTACCCATTCCAGTACTCTGGCCTGGAGAATTCCATGGACTGTATAGTCCATGGGGTTACAAAGAGTCAGACATAACTGAGTGACTTTCACTTTTCACTTGCATGGTGGCTTGGACTAGAATAGTGGTAAAGAAACTGCTGAAATACTAAAATGTTGACTCACAGCTAAAGGTTGGTTGATAAAGAAGCCTGAGAGAGTGAATAGAAGATAAAAACCTTTGAATTTATGTTCCCAGTAATGAATTGTTGTTGTTTAGTCAATAAGTCACATGCAACTCCTTTGCAACCCTATGGATTGCAGCCTGCCAGGTTTCTCTGTCCTTTGGATTTCCCAGGCAAGAATATTGGAGTGGGTTGCCATTTTATAGACAACATGTATTCTAAATTTAGGTTGAGACTTAAATTAGAGCATTGGGAGGGGATGGGAAAATGAATGGTTTGTTTTGGGAATATTTGACATGTGTATATAATCATCCAAGTTAATATGTAGAGTTGGTAGTTAAAGATAAAAATTTAGAGCTCAAATATCAAATCAAGATTAAAGTAATCAAATCAGGATTATAGTTCAATAGTAGATTTAAATGGTTTTATGTATGACTATTGAAGGCAAAAGAAGATGAAAGGGACCAGAGGATGAGATGTTTAGATAACATCATGGACTCAGTGGACATGAATTTGAGCAAAGCCGGGAGATAGTGAAGGACAAAGGAGCCTAGCCTTCTATAGTCCATGGGGTCTCAAAGAGTCAGATGAGACTTAGTGACTGAACAACAACAATGCCTTACAAGCAGTGGAACTCTAGGCGTAAGGGATTTGGGGCAAGAGTGACTTTCATAGAGCCTCACAGGAGGCAGTACAGAAGCAGGGCAAGAGGAGTCCAGGAATTTTTGATAATGGTAGCAGGTCCTATATATTAGGGTAAGGTAAGCTAGCTCATGCTGAGTTGGAGGCTTGTGCCTGGTATTAGGTTTCCTCAACAGTGATGTTTTCTGTAAGGATAGGCTGAATTAGGCTTATTTTTACAAAATGTTTATTTATATTTTTATAAATTTACTTATTTATTATTTGTCAGGTCTTTATTACAGCCTGTGGAATCTTTTAGTTGCAATGTGTGGGATCTAGTTCCCTGACAAGGGATGGATCCTGGGTCCCTGCACTGGAAGCACAAAGTCTTAGCAGCTGGACCACCAGAGAAGTCCTGTGACTTAGGTGAGTGCTGAAGAATTGATGCTTTTGAACTGTGGTGTTGGAGAAGACTCTTGAGAGTCTCTTGGACTGCAAGGAGATCCAACCAGTCCAGCCTAAAGGAGATCAGTCCTGGGTGTTCATTGGAAGGACTGATGTTGAAGCTGAAAGTCTAATACTTTGGACACCTAATGCAAAGAGCTGATTCATTTGAAAAGACCCTGATGCTGGGAGAGATTGAGGGTAGGAGGAGAAGGGGATGACAGAGGATGAGATGGTTGGATGGCATCACTGACTCAATGGATAAGAGTTTGGGTGAACTCCGGGAGTTGGTGATGGACAGGGAGGCCTGGTGTGCTGTGGTTCATGGGGTTGCAGAGTCAGACATGACTGAGTGACTGAACTGAACTGAACTGAACTGACAAGCTGTGCCTCCAGGGTCTCCTTCACTCTGTTAGTCTTGATACATGAATTAACTTTATCTAGTGTGTTCTTGTTAAAGTTAGATATGAGCTGAGGACTTATGGGAAGGATAATCATTTTAAGGTCCAACTAATTGCTAATTTTAATACTTTAGGAGAGAAAGGTTTAAACGATTTATCAAAATGTTAGTATGGTATATATTCCAGTATCTTTTTATATCCAAGTATAATCTCAATGACCTTGTTCTAACCATAAAATCAGAATTTATCTTCACTGAAATCATATTACTAAGACTTGCAATACCTGTGATGTGAAAGATGATGTTATGCTGTAATACTCAGAAAAAAAAAAAAGTATAATGCCAGATAAAATAGAACAAAAATGTCTGTTTAAAAGTTTGCCTGGAGTTAAAATGAAAAGGAAATTTCCATATTTCACAAGAAAATAAATTGCTGTAAACAATAATAGTTTACATTCAGGAGCTGTTCCTACAGCCACAGTGGGGAGTTATTGGATCCAAGAGTTAGTGCTCAGTCTTCAGGGCCCATAGAGGGACCAGGGCAGAGGTTTGGGGGCTCAGTATGTAATTGTATACAGTGCTAAAATCTCATTTTAGGGTGAGGGAAAAATAGAATTCTATGGTTCCTAATAACTACAGTTGGCATCAGAAGGAAATGTTTACTTTTTTTTTCATTAAAAAAATGCAGAAGGGTAATGAAATTATTGATGAAGAGAAAAAAGAGTCAATTATGTTGACAACAATCAAGTAGTGATAATTATTACTTAAAAATTGTAATTAAACAGCAGAAGCAAATAGGTAATGGTAAAACATCAGATGGTATCCTCCACTCAATGGACATGAGCTTGAGCAAACTCCTGGAGATAGTGAAGGACAGGGAAGCCTGGTGTGCTGTAGTCCATGGGGGTGCAAAGAGTTGAACACTGAGAACTGAACAACAATAAAACGTAGGATGGAGTGAACAGAGGAACAGGCTTTTAAGTCACACATTATTCAAGAGGTACATTTAATTTTTTTTTAATTGAAAGATAGTTACTTTACAGTATTGCATTGTTGCTACTGCTGCTAAGTCACTTCAGTCATGTCCGACTGTGTGCGACCCCATAGATGGCAGCTCACCAGGCTGCCCCATCCCTGGGATTCTCCAGACAAGAATACTGGAGTGGGTTGCCATTTCCTTCTCCAATGCATGAAAGTGAAAAGTGAAAGTGAAGTCACTCACTCGTGTCCGACTCCTAGCGACCCCATGGACTGCAGCCTACCAGGCTCCTCCATCCATGGGATTTTCCAGGCAAGAGTACTGAAATGGGTTGCCGTTGCCTTCTCTGACAGTATTGCATTGGTTTCTACCAAACATCAACATGAATCAGCCGTAGGTTTACCCATGTGCCCTCCCACTCAAAAAGTACTTTAATAGAGCTTAAATCTGTCCGTTTTTGTCTTGCATCATACTCTATTGATATTCCATATCAGTTGTCCTTTCCTTTGAGTTCTTCTAACATTCTTTATTCTCTTTGATCACATGGTGTTTCCATGTAACTTTTGGAATGTCTAAAATATATTACCCCATTTTCTTCTTCTGATACTCTGTCTTCATCTTTCAAATCTATTATTTTTGAGAGAAACTTCCAATGAGGCCATCAGCCAGATTTGATGCAGTACTGGGTAACACTTAAGAACTCAGGCTCTGGCCCCAATTGTCCTGCTATCTGCTCCCAGCTCAGCCAGTTACTAGCTATACAGCCCTCAGTAAATACATGAATGCTTCTGTGTTTCACTTTTCCTCCTAATATGGTTGTTGTGAAGATAAAGGGAGTTAATGCATGTGAAATACTTTGATTAGTATTGGGAACATAGCAAAAAACAAATCATAATTATTCATTATTTTGCTGTTGTTCAGTTGCTGAATCATGTCCAACTCTTTGCAGTCCCATGGTCTATAGCCCACCAGGCCTCTCTGTCTGTGGGGTTTTCCAGGCAAGAATACTGGAGTGGGTTGCCATTTCCTTCTCCAGGAGATCTTCCTGACCCCAGGATCAAACCCGCATCTCCTGCATCTCCTGAACTGTCAGGGAGCTTCTTTATCATTGAGCCACCAGGGAAGCCCCTATTAATTATTATTATATATCAAGTATCTTTATACTGAGAGCACAGTTATATCCTTCTTGTTAGAAAGGTCATCATTTTTTTTCTTTTTTTTGGCTTGTTTGCTTCCTATTTTGTCCACCAGTCTTTATATTCCATGAAGGCAGGAACTATGGATGGTCTTGGTCACCATTTTATCACTACACACAGCATTGGACAGATGCCTATTAAATGACTAAGTGGATCAATGAATAAATTAATTATTTGTCTTTGTCATAATTTCTATCATAATTTAGACATTTGGAAACTGAGTGACTAGGTATAAAAATTTCACTGTATACTATAAAGCCACAAAGTGAACACCGGGGCTCCCTCTGTCTATGTCACAACTACAGATCAAGGAGCCCAGCACATGCAAGGGCACACTGAGATTTCTGGACCCATCCACCTACCAGATGGACACAGCAAATGGGAGGCCAATGCTCTCGGTTTCCAGTGTCTTCCAGGAGAGACCAGATGACAAAGCAGAAATATTAGGAAGTCAGGGACCACGAGTGTGGGACTGTTTCAACTGGATATTATACTATTGTTCATCCCTGAGTAAAAACTTATGAAAAACTTAGTAACTTAAATCGAGGAGGCTTTTTTTTTTTTTTTTCAGTTTTAATCATCAGAGTCTGGGCACAGTTGAGGTGAGTCTTCTATTCAGATTCTCACAAGGTTGCAGTCAAGAGTATGTGTCATCTTGTCAGCTTTGTCATCTGGAGGTTTGGCTGAAGCAGCATGTGCTTCCAAGCCCATTCAGGAGGTTGGCAGAATTCATTGCCTTGCAGTTGTATGGCTGAGGCTTGTGGCCTCTTAATGGTTGTTAACTGGAGGCCACCCTCAGGTCTTGGGGGCTATCCTCATTTCCCTGCCATATGGCCCTTTCAATAAGCAGTTCCCAGTACTGATTTGCTTAAAGCCATCAGAGTAAATACCTTTTTTACATTCTGGTAAGACAGAGTCTTATATAGTGGAACATAATCACAGACAGGACATCACATCTCCTTTTCCATAAATAGTAACTCAGATAGGGAAGTGGCCATCCAATACCTTTCAGTTCAGTTCAGTTCAGTTCAGTTCAGTCACTCAGTCATGTCCAACTCTTTGTGACCCCATGAATAGCAGCATGCCAGGCCTCCCTGTCCATCACGAACTCCCAGAGTTCACCCAAACTCATGTGCATTGAGTTGGTACCTTTAGTCAGAAGCAAATAATAGGTCCCCCTTGCATTCCAACAGATTTAAATAAATAAAGCTGCACACTGGGGTCATCTTAAATTGTCTTCACCACACAGTGAGAAGAACCATCAGACAAAATTTTCCCCTTTCCTGTGTGTCTACCCTAATTCAAAGAAAGCTATTATATGGCTATTTGAAGAAGTCTTGAAATGGAACAGTCATACTTGTTAAGAAGCTATGGCCAGTTCACCTAGTTTTTCATCTCCTTGTTTCTCTGCTTCCAGTTCCTTTCCTTCTTAGTCCTCCTTTTCTAAGACCAGATCTCTTGACTACATTAAAACTTTAGAAAAAAAAAAAAAAGACAGGCTGAAGACAGTTGTTATCCAAGTAATGGGGTATTTGGAAAGCCAAGGAGCCTCAACAATAGGAAATACCAAGCTCCTACAGTTATGGGACTGACTTTGCCAAAAATCATGTTTACAAAGTGACACTGAGGGTGACAGGACCACAAATGAGACTAAATTTCCAGACAAAACAGTCTCGAAAATCAAATTCAGAACCTTCACAAGGGGCCTGTAGGTCACTGAAACACAGGACGACAACTATCAGAAGTAGCTGACCCCCAAGTGCTCCTAAATGCTCCAAGCTGGCAAAAATGGTCCCCTGTAACTTGGAGAAGAAAACAGACATTCCAGGTCAGGAAAAGTAGAGAGTGAGATGTTTCAAGAAATTCTCTTTTTTTTCTGTGGCTCCACAAACAGCAGTTTCTCTAGGCCAGGAACCAGGGTAGCTCTAACTGAAGTCAAAACAGAAGTGCAGTCCCTGCTCCAGAAAGACCCATTAAACACCAAAGGAATTGTAGGACCTGGCTAATACTTACCTCAAAGTACCGGGTTGTGGGACTTCCTTGGTGTACCAGTGACTAAGACTTTGCATTCCCAATGCAGGGGGGCCAGGTTCAACCCTTGGTCAGGGAACTAGATCAAACATACCACCACTAAAGATCCCACGTGCCACAAGTAAAACCTAGTGCAGCCAAGTAAATAAATAAACATTTTTTAAAAAGAAAAGAAAAATAGCCGGGTTGCATGTGTGAGAATGTATCTGGGTGGTGTTAGACAGGAGGGATACAAGGATAAGGCCACATGGAAGAATTTGTTAACATGAGCTAGTCAACAATGATTCAAAATTCAATGTGGTGACTGAAACACCTTGAGTTCTAATTGTGGGGGAAACAAAGCAGATATAAGTGATAGCCCAACATCCCTTAATTTATTTAGCAAATTAATTATTATGATAGGCATTGTTCAAGAAGCATGACAGTATTACAAAACTGATTAAATTTGCCCTTATAGAGTTTATATCATATAAAAAAGAGAAAGAAAATGAGGTATCTCCCTGGTGGTCCAGTGGCTAAGACTTCAAACTCACAATTCAGGGGGTCCAGGTTCCATCCCTGGTCAGGGATCTAGATTCCACTTGCTGCAATAGAGGTGCTGTATGCAGCATCCTAGATCCTGTGTGCCATGACTAACACTTGGCACAGTCAAATTTAAGAAATAATAACAATTGTGCATGACAAATAAGTACATTATATTGCTATAATGCAATAAGAATTATAACATTACAGTAGGATCAGGTACACTGGGAGCGATCAGAGTAATGTGTGAAATTTTGATCCAGGTTGTCAGGACAGTACTTCATGTGAAGTCAAGATTGAGGAAAATCTTGAAGGCAATGAAAGAGTTATACATTGAACATCTGGGGGAAAAATGTTCCATAAAGAATAAAAATGAGTAGAAAGACACTGAAGTTGGAGAGTACCCAGCTTAGTCAAGGAACAACAGAGGGGTCAAAGAGCCTGGGGCAAATTTAACAAAAAAGAAAAAAAAGAGTGATAGGATCACAGAATTAATGAACAATGCAGATGGGGCCAGACCTGTGTAATGATTTTGGATTTGACTGGGTATAAAAAAGAAGGCTCTCTGGAAGCTGCTAAGCATGAAAAAGGCTTGTCTAATACTTCACAAGCATTATCCCAGCTGCTGTGTAATAGTAGGTAATGTGTGATTGGGGAGAGGGTGGTCAGGGAGAGTTAAAGGTAGAATTTCATCACAGGAATCCAGCTGAGATGTGATGACATCTTAGGTCTACAGGTACCAGAAGATGGTAAGAATGGCCAAAGGCAGCCAAATAATTTGCCCTTCATATGTTTTCTCCATAGCAGAAAGTAAAATAAGACATAATAGAACAATGGCTTCAAAATATTTAAATATAACTTCCATTCAAGAATTCTATACTGGGTAAAATTATCTTTCAGTGCTTATGTCAAGTTAAACACATTTTCACACAAAACAGAGCTGACAGGGGCTTCCCTGGTGGCTCAGTGGTAAAGAATTCACATACCAATGCAGGAGCCACAGGTCTGATCCCAGATCCAGGAAGATCCCACATGCCTTGGAGCATCTAAGCCCATACGCCACATCTTTTTTTTTTTTTTTTTAATTCTGAAAAGGTTTTATTCCAAGCAAAAAGCATTCGACAAAATGTGAAATGTCATTTTCTATTTATAAAAATTATAATCCACAATTAAAACATAATAGTCATAATTTTTTTATATATCAAATAATTCAACATCAAGCTATAAAAAGCAAAAATTGTTAGAAGAAAAATCGATAAACACCATAATTTTGAATACCTAAACATCAGCTATTTCTTGATAGATATGGAAAAGAAAAAAATGAGTAAAGACATAGAGGATTTAAATAATAAAATTAATAGAAGAGAATTAATAGAAATACATCAAATGATGTGCCTGTCAGTCACCAAATACACCTTCCTTTCATGTGCCCGTGAAACATTTACAAAGTTGATACTGAGCTACATATGCACATCTTTTGAGCCTGTGCTGTAGAGCCTGGGATCCACAACTACTGAGCCCACATGCAGCAATTACTGAAGCCCTAGAGCCTGTGCTCTGCAACAAGAGAAGCTACCACAATGAGAAACCCAGACACCGCAACTAAACGGTAGCTCCCACTTGCCGAAGCTAAAGAAAAGCCCTCATGGCAATGAAGACCCAGTACAGCCAAAAATAAATGAACAAATTAAAATTATATTTCAAAAAAGAGCTTAGACATTTTAGTAGCAATAGAATTGGACTAAAGAACCTTCTAAAGAATAAACTTTGTATAGAAACAAATTAATCTTAAGGGTCTCAGTTCTGTTCAGTTCAGTTCAGTCATTCAGTTATGTCTGACTCTTTGAAACCCCAATGAACTGCAGCACACTAGGCCTCCCTGTCCATCACCAACTCCTGGAGTTCACTCAAACTCACGTCCATCAAGTCAGTGATGCCATCCAGCCATCTCATCCTCTGTCGTCCCTTTCTCCTCCTGCCCTCAATCCCCCCAAGCATCAGAGTCTTTTCCAATGAGTCAACTCTTCACATAAGATGGCCAAAGTACTGGAGTTTCAGCTTTAGCATCAGTACTTCCAAAGAACACATAGGACTGATCTCCTTCAGAATGGACTGGTTGGATCTCCTCGCAGTCCAAGGGACTCTCAAGAGTCTTCTCCAACACCACAGTTCAAAAGCATCAATTCTTTGGCACTCAGTCTTCTTCACAGTCCAACTCTTACATCCATACATGACTACTGGAAAAACAATAGCCTTGACTAGACAGACCTTTGTTGGCAAAGTAATGTCTCTGCTTTTGAATATGCTGTCTAGGTTGGTCATTGGAGAAGGCAATGGCACCCCACTCCATTACTCTTGCCTGGAAAATCCCATGGATGGAGGAGCCTGGTAGGCTGCAGTCCATGAGGTCAATAAGAGTCGGACACGACTGAGTGACTTCACTTTCACTTTTCACTTTCATGTATTGAAGAAGGAAATGGCAATCCACTCCAGTGTTCTTGCCTGGAGAATCCCAGGGACAGAGGAGCCTGGTAGGAGGCCGTCTCTGGGTGGCACAGAGTCAGACAAGACTGAAGTGACTTAGCTTAGTAGCAGGTTGGTCATACTTTCCTTCCAAGGAGTAAGCGTCTTTTAATTTCATGGCTGCAATCACCATCTGCAGTGATTTTGGAGCCCCCCAAAATAAAGTCTGACTTTGTTTCCACTGTTTCCCCATCTATTTCCCATGAAGTGATGGGACCAGATGCCATGATCTTAGTTTTCTGAATGTTGAGCTTTAAGCCAACTTTTTCACTCTCCTCTTTCACTTTCATCAAGAGGCTTTTGAGTTCCTCTTCACTTTCTGCCATAAGGGTGGTGTCATCTGCATATCTGAGGTTATTGATATTTCTCCCAGCAATCTTGATTCCAGCTTGTGCTTCTTCCAGCCCAGCATTTCTCATGATGTACTCTGCATATAAGTTAAATAAGCAGGGTGATAATATACAGCCTTGACGTACTCCTTTTCCTATTTGGAACCAGTCGGTTGTTCCATGTCCAGTTACAAAGGTTTAAAAGGAAACAGCATGCCTGAAAGAGGGCCACTCTTGCTAAGCCTACATTAACAAACCAAGGCTTAATACCTAACAATTGCAGCCTCTCCCAGAAATGACTCTAATCGGTTACTCTGGAATTACTTGGTTAACTCTAGTGAGGTAATCTGCCTGCTAGACCAGTGACATCCCCAAAAGGAAGATGACTTTGCTAGGGAAAAAAATAAAATCTACTCACTGTTAGAAACTTTACTTTTCCACCCTCTTCTGTGTATAAAATTCTTCCATTTGGGGACTTCCCTGGTAGTACAGTGGATAAGAATCTGCCTGCCTATGTAGGGAACACAGGTTGGATCCAGGAAGATTCCACATGCTGCAGGTGTCATAGCTACTGACCCAGTGCTGTAGAACCCCAGGGTATGACCACTAAGTCCATGTGATGCAACTACTGAAGCCCCCATGCATAGAATCTGTGCTCCACAACAGGAGAAAGCACCACAATGAGAAGCCTCTACACTGCAAAGAAGAGCAGCCCCGGCTCACCACAATTCTAAGAGACACATGTACCCCGTGTTCACTGCAGCACTCTTTACAATAGCCAGAACATGGAAGCAACCTAAACATCACTGACAGATGAATGGATAAAGAAGTGGTATATACATACAATGGAATATTGCTCAGCCATAAAAAGGAACACATTTGAGTTAGTTGAAGTGGGGTAGATGAACCCAGAGTGTGTTATACGGAGTGAAGTAAGTCATAAAGAGGAGAAAACAAATATTGTACATTAATGCATATATATGGAATCTATAAAATGGTACTAATGAACTTATTTGCAAGACAGGAATAGAGATCCAGACATTGAGGACAGACTTCTTAACACAGCAGGGGCAGGAAAACGTAGGATGAATTGAGAGCGTAGCATTGAAATATATACATTAGCATATGTAAAATAGATAGCTGATTTGAAGTTTATGTATAACACAAGAAGCTCAACTTAGTGCTCTATGTCAGCCTAGAGGGATGAGATGGGAGGTGGGAGGGGGGTTCAGGAAGGAAGGAGCATATGTATGCTTATGGCTGATTCATGTTGATGTATGGCAGAAACCAACAAAACATTGTAAAGCAATTATCCTCCAATTAAAAATGCATATTTTTAAAAGTCCCTTTTAAAATTCCATAAAAAATAAAATAGGAATAAACCTGACTAAGGAGGTGAAAGAACTATATGCTGACAAATCTGAAACACTGCTAAAGAAAATTGAAAATGATTCAAAGAAATGGAGAGATATCACATGATCTTGGATTGGAATAATTAGTATTGTTAAAACACCCATAATGCATAAATCAATCCACAGATTTAAAGTAATCTCTGTCAAATCATCTATGACATTTTACAGAACTAGAATAAATAATAATAAAATGTATAGGTTCAGTTCAGTCTCTCAATCATGTCTGACATTTTGCAACCTCATGGAATGCAACACGCCAGGCTTCCCTGTCCATCACCAACTCCCAGAGCTTACTCAAGCTCAATGTCAATTGAGTCAGTGATGCCATTCAACCATCTCATCCACTGTTGTCCCCTTCCCCTCTCACCTTCAATCTTTCCCAGCATCAGGATCTTTTCCAATGAGTCAGTTTTTTGCATCAGGTAGCCAAAGTATTGGAGCTTCACCTTTAGCATCACTCCTCCCAATGAATATTCAGGACTTATTTCCTTTAGGATGGACTGGTTGGATCTCCTTGCAGTCTGAGGGACTCTCAAGAGTCTTCTCCAACACCACAGTTCAAAATCACCAATCATGTAATGAATAAAAAAAAAAAAAAAACTTGCTAAAGTAGCATTGTGATTTGTTAGCTTAAAAGGAGATAAGAAATTCACAACAAATTGATAAAAGAATCAGTAAAAGCATGGGCTATGAGTACAACCATCCTGTCTATAAATGATTTATATTGTGAAAACAGGAATTAGAAGAATGCAGTTTGTATAGACTGGAGAAGGGAATGGCTATCCACTCTAGTATTCTTCCCTGGAGAACTCCATGGACAGAGGAGCCTGGAAAGCTACATTTCATGGGTCCCAGGGTCAGACATGACTGAAAAACTAACACACCCACATACACAATTTTGTATAGACAGAGGGAAGAACAAGAGAAATTACCTGATCCTTTTATACTGTTATCTGACTGCAATACCAGGAGCAGACAGTATTTATCAAACAGCAATTTTAATTTTTGAATTACACAGGCTTTATGAACTCACCTCTTTTTCATCTTGATTTTTCTTATATTTTTGAGAATAAGGATGCTGCTCAAACTTATCACTCTCTTATAAAAGATACAGATGTTGAAAATTTACATTTACAAATTGTAGCCCTGTCATACCCAAATTAAAAATGAAAATGCCATGTCACTCTATAAAATCAAGATAACAAGGTCAGTTGTCTTTCTGTTCTGGGGAGAACAATCAGGAAAGGTAAAACATGTTCATTCATAGTTGAGAAATTGTATAACAGATGCCAAGATAAAGGGAGTTACATACATAGTAAACACAATGTTTCTGAAATACAGTCTCTTGGCAACTTTTTATCTTAAGAAGTTTTAATTTGTGGTTCCAAATCTAGGCTACTTAAAAAGGATTCAAATGAACTTACATTACAAAGTAGTGTAATGGGAAACTTTTCTGGGAAAACATGATAAATGTAGAAAATATATTCCTGGTGAATAATAGATTAGTGATAAAAAAAAAAAAAAGTCAAAAAAGGAGGAAGTGTTATAGCCGGCAAACCTACAAGTACAGCTGCTGCTGCTGCTAAGTCTCCTCAGTCGTGTCGGATCCTGTGCGACCCCATAGACAGCAGCCCACCAGGCTCCCCCGTCCCTGGGATTCTCCAGGCAAGAACACTGGAGTGGGTTGCCATTACTGAGGGTAAAATAAAAAGCTTCTTTACTGTCTAACCCTCAACAAATACGCAGAAACCAGGATAATGTTGGCTTCTTTCCCAGCTGAATATAACTGAAATTACAGGAATTACAAGGCGCAGGTTACTGCTCACCAATAGACTTGCCTACAGTATCAATCACATGATAAAATGTATAATTGCTCCTACTGGGATACAAAATTATTCCAACCAATATGTTCCTGCTCTCAGAGATGTGAATTATGAAGAAAAATTGAAATTAAGCTACCTCTCATGGGAAGTGGAATGTTAGTCATTCAGTTAAGTTTTAAACCCAGCAGGAATCAACAAAATTCTTCCAAGTGAACTCCTTATATTTGTAAAATGGGCTGACAAACCAGATGAAATGTTACCCAAATGTTCATTCAAGATTAACTGGTTTATAAATCAAAAGCACATCATTTTGCCACAATACCCTTCATTTTACTCAATCTATTTCTTAATTTTCTATCATGCCTCTTATCTCAAGGATTTGAAATCATTTACTAGATTGTGCTCAGTTACTGTTGTGTCTTGCTCTTTGCAATTCCATTGACTAGAGCCCACCAGGCTCCTCTATCCATGGGATTTCCCAGGCAAGAATACTGGAGTGGATTGTCATTTTCCAGGAGATCTTCCCAACCCAGGGATCAAATCCCCATCTCTTGCAATTCCTGCATTAGCAGGCAGCTTCTTTACCACTGAGTCACCAAGGAAGCCTCCATTTACTAGGTTACCATATAATATAATTAGGGAATCACATGAAGCAGTTTGAAGTGAAAATATTGCAGTGGGTATTACAAGTCACCTGGATGGACATATTTATTATAATTGGACTCTAAATTTATTTTGTAGCTTCATGGCACTAGAGTGTGGGTACCTTGAATGCAGAACTAATGTAACATTCTTTTCATTACCACTGAACAGAACTTAAATTATCTGAATTAAAAATTCAATTTAAATAAAAAAAGAAGTCATGATTTATTATATTTTAGAATATAAAAATTTTTTAAATAATACATATTCAACAAGTATTGTGCATATATTTGTATGAACAAGGCTAGATTGCTTTTTTTCAAGGGGCTTATAGCTTGGTGACTGAGTCAAGAAAATAGGCAATTCAATACACTGTAAAAAGTTTTAAGGCACAGCCAGTTCACATGTTACATAGAAACATAAAATAAAATCTAACCAAGTGTGGGGACCTAGGGGAAAAAAATCTTAGCACATTTTATTTGATCAATAAGTAAAATTTAACCATGTTATAAATAGCATTCTAATTAGACAGATTAATATATTCATTTACAAAAGCATTCATTCCAGAAGCTTATTTTATTTACAAAAATGTTGTTTTGTATAAATTGTCTGCTCCTGGTATTACAGTCAGGTAATAGGAAAAGAAGTACATCAAGGCTGTATATTGTCACCCTGCTTATTTAACTTATATGCAGAGTACATCATGAGAAATGCTGGGCTGGAAGAAGCACAAACTGGAATCAAGATTGCTGGGAGAAATATCAATAACCTCAGATATGCAGATGACACCACCTTTATGGCAGAAAGTGAAGAGGAACTCAAAAGCCTCTTGATGAAAGTGAAAGTGGAGAGTGAAAAAGTTGGCTTAAAGCTCAACATTCTGAAAACGAAGATCATGGCATCTGGTCCCATCACTTCATGGGAAATAGGTGGGGAAACAGTGGAAACAGTGTCAGACTTTATTTTTGGGGGCTCCAAAATCATTACAGATGGTGACTGCAGCCATGAAATTAAAAGATGCTTACTCCTTCAAAGGAAAATTATGACCAACCTAGATAGCATATTCAAAAGCAGAGACATTACTTTGCCAACAAAGGTCCATCTAGTCAAGGCTATGGTTTTTCCAGTGGTCATGTATGGATGAGAGAGTTGGACTGTGAAGAAAGCTGACTGCCGAAGAATTGATGCTTTTGAACTGTGGTGTTGGAGAAG
Organism: Bos mutus; assembly: GCF_027580195.1. Lineage (NCBI taxonomy): Eukaryota > Metazoa > Chordata > Mammalia > Artiodactyla > Bovidae > Bos > Bos mutus. Next base: position 76,491,912 of record NC_091632.1, read on the forward strand.
ACTCTTAAGAGTCCCTTGGACTGCAAGGAGATCCAACCAGTGCATTCTGAAGGAGATCAGCCCTGGGATTTCTTTGGAAGGACTGATGCTAAAGCTGAAACTCCAGTACTTTGGCCACCTCATGCGAAGAGTTGACTCATTGGAAAAGACTCTGATGCTGGGAGAGATTGGGGACAAGAGGAGAAGGGGACGACAGAGGATGAGATGGCTGGATGGCGTCACTGACTCGATGGACGTGAGTCTGAATGAACTCCGGGAGCTGGTGATGGACAGGGAGGCCTGGCGTGCTGCAATTCATGGGGTCGCAAAGAGTCAGACACGACTGAGCAACTGAACTGAACTGAACTGAACAGTATAAAAGGATTCAGTAATTTTTCTTGATCTTCCCTCTGTCTATAATACGAAGTGCATTCTTTCAATTCCAGTTTTCACAATATAAATCATTTATAGATAGAATTATTGCATGCATACCAGTACTTAGGGTTAATTTTTATCAATTTGTTGCCAGTTTTTATTTATTTTATTTTGGTGGTAGTTTAGTTGCTAAGTCATGTCCGACTCTTTGTGACCTCATGGACTGTAACCTGCCAGGCTCCTCTGTTCCCTTTTAAACTACCTTAAATCAAAATTCTATTTCTTTCCTTTCTATTTTTTTTTCTTTTTTTGCCATGTAGCATGTGCAATCTTTGTCCCCAGACCAGCAATGGAACTTATGTCCCCTTCATTGGAAGCATGAAGTTCTTAACCAGTGGACCCCCAGGAAAGTTCCCCAGAAGCTTATTTTATGTTTCTATGCACAAAAAATGACAAAATAACAGCATGTTTTTCCTACTTCATAAATCCTGTAAAAATAAATCATTTAAATTAACTAGAACCTCCTGTCTCTATTGAATTCATAACAGTAATAAGACATGGGACCATAGTGAAGTTAGCTGTCATTCAAGATACAGATACACGTTCAGTTTATGAGGCACTGAATATGTTTAAGTAAAATTATCTTTAGAGTTTATTAAATCACCTAAACTGAATACATGTTTAGACTCCAGCCTCACATTAATTAATCATATGCATTTCTTAATCAACCAAACTCTGTCCTGTTTTCCTCCCATGTTGAAACAGATAAATCTGTCTTTGTTTGAACATGAGATGAGGCTACTGGCTTGATTTTACAGCTGTATTTAATAGAAAATGGTTTTCTGAAACAAAAGGTCAGTTTCAGTAATGTGTGGATTTCATTCTGTGAAAGTTGTGGACAAACTAGGACACTGGAAGGAAGTGCAGTTGTATCTTCCACCACACACTCATTTGAGGGAGAGTAGTCCTGAGTAGAAGAGGAAGGAATTGTAGTCCCTTCTAGTTATTTAAATCTCTTTCTCCTTTTCCCTCTTTCTCTTTTCCTTCTCACTTTCTTCCTCTCCCTTCCCTTCTTTTACTGCCCCTCTGTACATGTGTGGTATAATAGTTTTTTATTGCTGAATAACAAACATCCACACACTTGATGATTTACAGCAACTCCCAGGTACTGTTTTCAGGGCTGTGCAGATCAGAAGTTGAGACAGTCCATTGCTGGATTCTCTGCTTGGTGTCTCCGAAGTCCAAAATCAAAGTGTCAGCTGAGCAACACTATGCTTTGGAACTTGAAGTCCTCTTCCAAGCACATGTGGTTGTGGCAGAATTAAACTCCTTGCAGATTTTTTTAAAAAACATTATCCTATCAATTTACATTAAAATGCTTTGCAAGTGGATACGTTTTTGAAACAAATTTCTGCATTCTACTGCTTCCCATTAGCCTTATTTCCTTGATGAAGTCAACATTCTTTAACCTCTTTATACATGACAAATATAAATGGTAACTTAATGATTTGTAAAGTCAGAGACAGTGTTGGATGTTTGAAAGTTTGTGGGAATGGTGGGGTGAGGGGATAAGTCTCAAAGCTAAAGAAGCCACAACATCTGCTAATAGAAATGTAAAGACACTATGAGGTAGCCACACAAAGATGAAATTAGAGTTCCAATATGAAATTGGGGTTCATTGCTTTTTGATAAATTTCTAAATGCATACACTGTTAACAATCACAGAGGAATAAAGGAAATAAGAGATCTTGTCTAAGGTGAAGATAAGGGATACAAACCATAATTCATGAGAGTGAGGGGCGAGTTTTGTCTTAAAAAAGCAAGGGAAGAGTTGAAATGTGGAAAAGAGGAGCATCCCATGAAGAGGATGGATCCAGGCAAGTGTTATAGCAGTTAAAACACAGCTAGGCTGACTTAGAGTATACACTGATGTAGACCAATATAGATCAATGAAACTAGAACAGTCACCTGAATCATTGCAAAATGTAAAGACAACATAATCCTGATTTTCTGTCCTTATGAAATCTTAAGATGCAGCAGAATCAGGCATCCTCTAGAGGTAGAGCAGAAAGATTAAAGCTGTCACTTCTCTGGATTTTTTTGTGGTTTAGTGCCTAAACTTTATGCTCCAGTTCAGGGGGCCTGGGGTTCTATCCTTGGTCAGGGAACTAGATCCCACATGCTATAACTAAGATCCAGCACAGCCAAATGACAAATAAAGTTTAAAACACACACACACACACTTAAAGCCATCATGAATCAAATGTATTTTTTATGTTTATTTTTTTAATTGGAGGATAACTGCTTCACAATATTGTGTTGGTTTCGGTCATCCATCAACATGAATCAGCCACTGGTATACATATGTCCCCTCCCTCCTGAACTCCCCTCCCACGTCCCTCCCCACCCCACCCCACCCCTCTAGGGTGTCACAGAACACTAGGTTGAGCTCCCTTTGTCACACAACAAATTCCCACTTGCTGTCTATTTTACATATGGTAATGTATATGTTTCCATGCTATTCTGTCAATTCGTCCCACCCTCTCCTTCCCGCTCTGTGTCAAGTCTGTTCTCTGTGATTATGTCTCCACTGCTGCTCTTCAAGTAGTTTCATCATACTATCTTTCTAGATTCCATGTTGTTGTTCAGTCACCCAGTCATGTCTGACTCTTTACAACCCCATGGACTGCAGCACCTCCAGGTCTCTCTGTCCCTCATCACCTCCCAAAGTTTGCCCAAGTTCATGTCCATTGCATTGGTGATACCATTCAGCCATCTCATCCTCTGATGCCTTCTTCTCCTTCCACTCTTGATCTGTCCCAACATCAGGTACTTTTCCAATGAGTCGTCTGTTTGCATCAGATGACCAAAATACTGGAGCTTCAACTTCAGTATTCGTTCTTCCAATGAGTATTCAGGGTTGATTTTCCTTAAGACTGACTGGATTGACATCCTTGATGTCCAAGGAACTTTCAGGAGTTTCTCGTTTCAGAATTCCTTCAGGAATTCTTTGACGTTCTGACTTTTTTACAGTCCAGCTCTCACAGTCATACCTGACCACTTAGAAGACCATAGCCTTGACTCTACAGACCTTTGTCAATGAGCAATGTCTCTGCTTTTCAACACACTATCTAGGTTAGTCATAGCTCTCCTGCCAAGAAGCAATTGTCTTCTGATTTCACAGCTGCAGTTACCATCCACAGTGATTTTAGAGACTAAGAAGAGGAAATTTGTCCCTTACTTTCTTTTTTCCCCTTCTGTTTGCCATCAAGTAATGGGGCTAGATGCCATGATCTTAGGTTTTTTTTCTTTTAATATTTAGTTTTAAGCCAGCTCTTCCACTTTCCTCCTTCACCCTCATCAAGAGGCTCTTTAATTCCTATTCTTTTTTTGACATTAGAGTGGTATCATCCTCATATCTGAGGTTGTTGGGTGTTTCCCTTGTCTATGTTAATTCCAGTTTGTAACTCATCCAGCCCAGTATTTCTCATTATGTGCTCAGTGTATAGATTAAATGGGGTGATAGAAGACAGCTCTGTAGTACTCCTTTCTCAGTCTTGAACCAATCAGTTGTTCATTGTGCTGTGCTTAGTCACTCGGTCATGTCCAACTCTTTGTGATCTCATGAACTATAGCCTGCCAGGTTCCTCTGTCCATGGGGACTCTCCAGGCAAGAATACTGGTGTGGGTTGCCATGCCCTCCTCCAGGGGATCTTCCCAACCCAGGGATCAAACCCAAGTGTCCTGCACTGTGGGCAGTTTCTTTACCATCTGAGCCACCAGAGAAGCCCCAGTTGTTCCATACAGGGTTCTGACTGTTGCTTCTAGATTCTATATGCATGTGTTAATATACAATATTTGTCTTTCTCTTTCTGACTTACTTTGCTCTGTGTAATAGGCTATAGATTCATCAATCTCATTAGGACTGACTCCAGTTATTTTTTATAGCTGAGTAATATTCCATTGTGTGTGATGTGAATGTCAGAAATCTTGTGAATGCAGTTGGGAATTGAAGCCAGAGAGTTAATATTTGTAAAAATAATTTCACACACTTCATTAGAACTTCGAAATTCCAGCCATTATTCATGTGTTTGTTATGAAGTACACTATCCGTATCTGCTTGCATAATCCCCTAAAATGGGTATGATTATACCTGGCAATCCACTCCAGTATTCCTTCCTGGAGAATCCTGTGGACAGCGGAGCCTGGTGGGCTATAGTCCATGGGATTGCACAGAGTCGGACATGACTGAAGCAACTTAGCATGGCACGGCACACACCTCATCCCATGGGATACATGTCTGAGGCAACACAGCTTCCAAATGCAGGTCAAATTCTTCTCCTGAGACTGTGGACTGCTACATTTTTTCTATATAGTGTGATTTATTTCAACCAATTCAATATTCTTTAATGACACTAATTAACTTAAAGGTGCTATTTATGTTATTGAATATAAGGTGCTAGAATGTTTCAAAAATACCTGGTATCATTATGAAGGAGAACATTATTTTTCATCATATTTAAAGCTTGTTCAGTGTATTAATGCAAAAATGCATTAGAAAAGAGTCAGAGTAGATTCCTGTTTTATATTCCTGAAAGACGTTATCAATTTATTAAGGACATTACAACTGATTCTGACTAAAATAGTTAAAGAATACAATCTATTAAAAATGTATAATGAATAATATTGCAGGAAAATTTATAAAAAGTATGTGTAATTAATGTCAAAGTCTGTAAAACTAAAAGTAACTCAGTTTAGCCCTAACATATTTCACTGTATTGGGTTTTATATTTGAATAGCTAAAACCTAAAACATGCTTCTTTTTCCTTAGCAGAATATTTCCTTGATGACTTAATTTGCAATAATTATGAAAGAAAATTACATGTTTTGTTGGAATATTTGATAAGATAATATTTTAACTTGAGGATAAGACAGTATAGAATTTTAAAAATGAACTATTATTAGAGTTAAATTAAACTTGGCAATGTTATTAGAATTAAAAAAAAAAAATCTCTTGGCACATTGGAGTGCAGAATCCTGAGAAACTCTTAAAATGCTGAAGGATAAGAAATATAGAGACCACCATTCATGATAAGCATTTTAACAAGCTCTGATATATAAGAGAATGTTAGTTAAAAAACCTTTTCAAAAATGAGTGAAACTCACCATATTAGGGGCAATTGACATTTAAAGTATTAAAAGTCACAATATTCATGATGAATGATGAATGTTTTGCTATAAGAAAGTATTTTTTACATGCATCAGTAAGAATCATATGATTGTCAAGGCATAGAAATCATAAAAAAATTCTGATTATAAACAGTTATTAATGCAAGAGAGGAAAGAAGTAGCTTCCTTGAACTATATAAAATAAAAGTACCCATTATTCATTTAGTACAGAGTCTCAAAAATACTCTGAAAACTCATATTTTGATATAACTTTACTTGGCTTCTGATACTTCCAATCAAACCATGAGTGCACATTGCCTCTGAAACAGCCGTGTTAGGGACTGAAATACAGGTCCGTAATAATGATCCTGAAGGCTAGTAAGGACGAGGGAGCTTAGTATGAAAGGCAGGCACACTTGACAACTGAGAAAGGTATTTCTGAAAACTTGCTGATCTTAGAAAAGCTTTTCAAGAGCAATTTTCCATATGAAATAATGGCAAAAGATGTCATTACCTAGTTTTCAAGATACCTAACACTGCAGTTGATTAGTTGTCAGTCTCTGGGCTGCAGTGAGGGGCTGCTGGGTGTCCCTGCATCTGCCTCCTGCCCAGGGAAGAACTGGTGCTCTGTGCAAAGAGGACCTGCTCACAAACCGTCCCTAGGTTCCTTCCACACTCACCCTACCTACAGAATACTAGGGACAAAAAGCAATTTCAGTGAATGACTTTTGTGTGCTTTTGTTACCAGAGTTTCCAGTGACCAAAATGATGCCGTCTTGGCAGGAGGTAAGGGCACAACATAAGTGGTCAGAAATTCAGAGTCAGCTTCCACCAGCGCTGATGACCATGAACAGCTCTTCCAGACAGGAGAGGGAGTGAAGCCTTGTAGGCAGTGCAGCTGCATCTTACGAGCCACTGACGGTGATGAGTTATCATCCTTCAGTATCTCTTAATACCCGTCTTTTGAGATGCAGACTGCGATTGCACTGTTTGATCGCTGTCATTTAAGTGATGTGTAGCAGCACTGTTTTAGCTGGGATCTAGCCGTGAACAAAAGGGTCAAATCTTGCTTTCAAAAGAATTGCAGGAAATACTGACAAAGATGAGCAAATGAACATGTATTATAAAACGACTGAATTCATCATAAGGACTATGAAGAAAAATAAAACACAGTAAGGCGGGGAATGTGATGGGAATTAATAATTAGATAAAGGGGTTACGGTAGTCCAATAAATAACACTTTTATGGATGATGTAGTATGTGTAAATAAGAACAAAATGCAGGGGCCATGGTGAGAGGAGTATGCAGTGATTCTGGTTAGTGTCTAGGTTACCTAGAGAAGAAATCATCTTCCAAAAAATATCTCTCAAATCTGTTGATATTCTCTAGACTGGTAATCTGTTGCCCCATCATTTCTCACTTGAAGCACATTTTAATCTCGGCTCCTTCTCCTTTCATAAGGCATACCAATGGTTTGTACAAAATTTTGTCTTTCAGTTTTGTTCCTCACTTCAGAGTTCCCTCTGCCTGAACTGTTTTATCCATCTGCCTTGCCCCTTACATTTCAATGGCACCCAGTAACTCTTCATGTTTCAATCAGCAGAATATTTTCACAGTTTAGCAAGTTATCTTTGATGAAGGATCCAACTAACATCTTTATATTTTGTCTGCCCAGCTCCCATCCCATCTCCTCCTTGTGGTACAAAGCTTCTTTCCTGTTTGTATCCTGTGCCTCCACTCCTTCCACACAATGCTGGTGGATTTGTTAACAGCAAAATTATCCACCCCACCTCCCGCCAGGTAAGCACTTTTGCCAAGCTAACTTTGAAGAGCCCCTTATCTCCCTGAAGAAATACTTGGTGACATTTTTACCAAAATGATAAAGGAAAATGTTATAAAAAGGAATCAATACCAGTAAACAGAATGAAAACATGGAGACCAAGTGACAACCCTGACAACAATGATTCATCCATGGACCCAGCTTTCCTAGAAATCAGTCAACCCTTAGAATCTAGAGTTATACGAGAGAAAAAGCAAAAGCTGAAACATATCAATTTGATGATTTTAAAATTAAAGTTAAAATTAAACAAATATCGTCTGACATATCTTCACCACCAATAAAGGTAAAACATTAGATTGTACCTCCATTTTCCTCTCTGGAACCTAAGATTTGGGAGCAGAAGGAAAATGTTGCTAGTTTGCTATAACATTCACAGAGTTCACTTGTGTATCTATCACATTGTATCACTTGGAACATATTTGTAAAAATCTGAATAAAAGGACAACAATCTCTGTCATATTTCCATGTCATTTTATATCATAATCTTGAGGAAGACAACTGTAAGTCCATGTTGAGGTTTCTTCCCATTTCTTTAGATTTTCCTTTTATTTTGATATAATCATTTCTTATTCTTCTGTGTTATCCCTATAACCACACCTTATGGGGGCTTCAAGTTAATATCCCTTAACTTCAGAAATATTCAGGGAAGTCTCCATAATCAGCAGGGATTTCCAATCATTTTATGGCCCGTATCATAAGAGAAGATTTATGACTATATAGATCACAACTGGAAAAAAAAAAAGAAAACAGAACAACCTAGTGACTTTCATTCATCCAAGACTTCTAATGACTTTGTAAACATGGTTTCTCTAGAGTTATTTATTTTTTATGGTTGATATCAGCCTTATTTATTTTAAATATAAATTTATTTATTTTAATTGGAGGTTAATTACAATATTGTATTGGTTTATTTTTGCTCGAAATACCTAAAATAGTTTTTGGTTTCTTTACAAAATTATGGTGAAACAAAACAGAGCACCAAGTGTTTCCAAGAACTGGAAAATAAAAAATGAAAGGTGAAAATTGTTTATTGGGGATTGTTATACCCTAAGTGACTGAAGCGACTTAGCAGCAGCAGCAGCAGCAGCAAGTAAACAATATATGCTGACTTTCCAAGGCATGGTATTCCAGGTTACTCCTTAAATTATCATGTGTGCTCAAATAAGTTGTCCTTTGAAGACATGGCTTAGGAAGGCTAACTGTCCTGTGCTCAGATGCTCAGTCGTGTTCCACTCTTTGCAACCCCATGGACTGAAGCCCACCAGGCTCCTCTGTCCATGAGATTTCCCATGGGACTTCAGGCAAGAATACTGGAGTGGGCAGCCATTTCCTTCTCCAGGGGATCTTCTAAACTCAGGGATCAAACCTGAGTCTCCTTCATTACAGGTGGATTCTTTACCACTGAGTCACCTGGGAAGCCCAGAAGGCCAATTAGCTTTTACCAAAAACAAAAACAAAACCAAACAAAATAACAACAGCCAAAAAAAGAAAAAAAGAGGCAAAGGATTGGTTACACTACTTGGTTGACTGGTTGCTTTTATCATTATGGAATTTGCCTATAGATAGAAAATTACTCACTTGGGATTTCAAGTCCTCAGCCCAAGCATGATAAAAAGGCTTTGATGCTTTTTAAAGGGGTTCCTAAATGGCACCGTGGTAAATAATCTGCCTGCCAATGCAAAAGAAACAAGATTCTCGATCCCTGGGTTGGGAAGATCCCCTGAAGTAAGAAATGACAACCCACTCTAGTATTCTTGCCTGGAAAATTCCATGGACAGAGGAAACTGGCAGGCTGTTATAGTCCATGGGGTCGCAAAGAGTTAGACACGATTGAGCATGCACACACAGCATAGCCTTTTAAATATCACTCTTTAAGTGATATTTTACATTTTATAGCTGTAGAATATAGAAATCTGTAAACACCAGACCCACTTAACCCTGTAGTTTTAATTAAGCAGTAACCAAATTAAAAGCATAGGTAAATCACTTACATGAAATTTAGAGCATTAATTAGGAAAAATTATCACCTTCAAATTTCAGCTGAGTGTATATGTGGAAGGATTTAGATGAATCTGGGCATTGAGCTACAAGCTAGATAGTTTACATGCTAAGTGTTTTATGCCTCTGAAAACAACAGGCAGTGGTGTGGGTTATTATTCTGGGTGAAGTGATGGATCCTGCCACATAATGGTTGTAAAGACACATATCTGCAGTTCAGAAGACTTCCAGGGATACTGCGTCGTCCTTCCAAGTCTAATTGGTAAAACCACTGACTCCAACACAGTCAAGGCTAACAAGAAACGTCCACAAAGTTAACAATCGTGAAAAATTAAAATGATGGCTGAGAGTAAGAAAGCAAAAGGTAGTAGAAAAAGGAAACCAAAAAATTTTCCAGGTAGTGGAAAAATAAAATAACACCTCCAATACTTCAAGAGTAGTTTCAGGCCTTTAGTAATAGTAAGGTAAACCTCATCCATTACATTTTAATTGACACATATTTAATTAATTAATATTAATATTTAATGCCCTATATTTTAATGCATTTAAATGCCACTACTTTCTGTATTCCTAAATATTGCATATAAGTTGTGTTGGTGCTCATTACCTTATAATTTTCTTTCTGATGATCACAGAACAGTATATCTTAACTAGGAAAAAAACATAAGCGTCAACCAGAAATGCATACGGTGATTGATTCAAGTGTGGATCTCTACTGTGAGGAGAGACCTTAAGGAAATCTTCACTAAATGAGGAGAGACCTGCATTACATTAGATCAAAGTGAAAGGTTGTTGCTGAACCATGAAAGACACTGGGATTCTTGGCCTCTGGAGGAGAGGAATTCAATCTGGGGCCGGTGATGAGGCTTTATTGCTCAGAGCTTTTGTGTAATAAAGTTGTCAGGTAGTTAGAATAGGAAAAAGGAGTCCAGAATGGTGGTGGCTAAAATACAAGGAAAGGAAAAGCCTGTGAAAATATAACAAAGGAAGGTCCAAGGACCAGAGTGAGGACCTCAGGTAGAACAAACAGCACTCCTGGCTAGACAAATTTACATCCGGCAGGCCCAGGGGGAGTAGAAAAACATATAAAAAGAGGAGCCAAAGGGCCGCGGGGCTCTCAGTCTCTCTCTTCTCTTTGCATCTTCTGGGTTGACATGCCCTCATACCTCAAGGATGTATTTTCTTTTATTTTCTAAATAAAACTGAGCTGTAACAGGGAGCTATAACACTGGTCTGTCCGAGAGCTGTAACACTGGTCCGTGGCTTCAAGTTTTTATTGTGATGAGACAGAACCAAGGAAATTACACACTCCCACGACAAAGTTTTATTAAAGTATAAAAGAGATAGAGAAAGCTTCTGACATAGACATCAGAAGGGGGCAGAAAGAGTGCCCCCTTGCTGGTTTTTAGCAAGAAGTCATATACCTATTAGCAGGCTGCTAAAAGGAAATGTCTCAAAACTCAGAGAGTGGCACCAGGCCCCTCACCCACAACATGGGTTTTGAGATAACATTGGCACAAGGTGAGTTAACCAGGGCCATTAAACAATTAACATGATTCTTGAAGAAAGGCAGGTTTCCAAACAAATACATAATCTCATTAACATAGCTTAAGAACATTTGTATGAGTAAAACATACTGGTTTGTTGAGCCATTATGGGTTCTGAGTCTTAGTTGGAAGTGACTTGAAGAAAGACAGAGTCTAGGGTAAATGCATAGTTCAGTAACATAGTTTAAGAAAAACGCATTGGTTAGATCCAGGTTTGAGAAAAGTTTTAAGTTTGGGTGGAACCAGGTGTCATCATGGCAACACAGAATTTTAAAAGAAACCTCATTTTAATTTTGTATAGAGAAGGGAAAAAGAGTCTGACATGTGTAGTTTGTTTCTCCCTGCATTTTAAAGAGAGAGATAAAACATGTCTGACACTTGCAGCCTATTTTGTCCATTTGGAGACCCCTAGCCTTCCTGCCTGTTACCCTCTCAAAAGCATGCTGTTGTTGATTTCCCCTTTATTCAAAAGTTAAAATATATGCCATTGTGTTAAACTGTGGGAAAAGATGGAATTTTGGCAATAGCATCAATTCCAAAATCCTTATAGGATTTCCCTGTAACTCAGGGAATTCTCAACATGTATCTTGAGTACCTTGCATGGGTAAGATTTCAAGTCCCACCAATCAGTAAATGATGTGTGAGAATCAGAAGGTAGAAGGGGTGAAAGTGAAAGTGAAGTCACTCAGTCGTGTCCAACTCTTTGCGATCCCATGGACTTTAATCTACCAGGCTTCTCTGTCCATGGGGTTTTCCAGGCAAGAGTACTGGAGTGGGTTGCCATTTCCTTCTCCAGGGGATCTTCCTGACCCAGGGATCGAACCCAGGTCTCCTGCATTGCAGGCAGATGCTTTACCCTCTGAGCCACCAGGGAATAGGGGTAAGGGTGTCCTATTAATCTCTCTATAGTAGTGGGGAGCAGAAGTGTGTGCTCTGTAAAAGTGAGGATTTTTTTTTTTTTTTTCATCAGCTGTTTTAGGTCATTTACCTCTCATGCACTTGCCTTGGTGCTACAATGCAGGAGTAATGATTAGAAGCAGTGCTTTGATAAGGCATGGAGGAGGGAAGCAGCAACTTACTGATTTTCTTGATAAAACTCATGAAGAGGGACTTCCCTGATGGTCCAGTGGTTAAGACTCCACACTCCCACTCTCCCACTGCAGGAGGACACCAGTTTGATCCCTGGTTGGGGAACTGAGATCCTGCATGCCACCTGATAAGGCAAAAAAAATCTCATGAGTAAAATCTGAAAGCTGCAACTGTCTTCTTGCTTCCACATCTTTGTTACTAAACAATGTATAAGTATCTGATTTCCAGTATTTGATACCTCTTGCTTGAAAAAAAAAAAATGTAAATATGTCTCTTCTATAGTAAATCCTGATTGATTCAGGTAAACAATTTACCATTAACTCAGCCAAATTCTCTTTCCATAGGGAATTACACAGTTTTGAAATTCTGAATATGAGACAGTGATGTTTCTGAAATGATAGTAGTTTCATAGTTTCATGTATGTATTACTGAAATACATAAGAAAATATATCTCTATCTGCATACTTACTGTTGCCAATTATTTTTGTTTTATAGGAAAAAATTAGTGTTTGAACATATACAGAACCACATTAACTAAATCTTTAACTTGTCAAATAATGATTTATTCTGTAAGCTACAATCTTTTCGTAAGCATTGATCTTGATGAAACAGTCAAATGTGCACTTGGAAAGTTGAGATTTTCAGCTGGCACATCACCGGGCTATTTGCATCTGACAAACAAAAGCATTCTGAGAACCATCACAAGGGAAATTGTAAACTGTCAAAGAGTGAGTATAGAGAATTATAGATGAGGTTCAAAGCTTCCTTTTTTGTGTGACATCAGCTCTCTTAAAAACCAGTCTTCTAACCATGCTTTCAAACGACTGTTTACAAAAGTCACATAACAGAAAGAAAAACAAGAAACATAGAAACTGTCAAAAAATAAATAAAATGGAAGTAGAAGTCAAGTCAGATATAGAAACATGAAAGAATAATAAAGTAAAACAAAAGAAAAATTAAAACAAAGTACATTTATAGGTAGGTATGCACATGTATAGATGTATGAATATATAGATGTGCATATATATATATGTATAGAATAAACAACCATCTATTTTTGTTTGTGGATCTGGATGACTAGGTGGAATTTTAGACCAATGGAGGAAGTCTGGCATGCCTAAAAGTAATTTTCAGCCCCTCACACTGCTACCATTGCAAGAGCAGTCATTATAATAATTACTATAATTACTATATGGAAAAGCATCTTGAAGCCATGGTTTGTGGTCATTATTCTACTTGCCCCTCATAAAAATATAGAATTGTTAATTATATTTTAACAAAGAGGTATTATGGAGAATGTTTATGGATTAATTTTGCTACTTCATTAATTCAGAGGTTCCTCATGAATAATCCACAAAACAAAAAGATCAGCCGTGCATCTCTTTCAGCTCAAGATTTTCTTTTATTTTTGCCTTTCTCTCAAGTATTTATAAGCAAGAACAAAGACTTTACCAAAAGGGCCTTAACAGTCCCCACAATTTGACTAAACTTCAGACATTTAAAACAATTAACTTGTACCGGAGTATAATTGCACCATGCAACCTGGCATGCTGAAGTCCTTGGGGTCACAAAGAGTCAGACGTGACTGGATGACTGAACAACAATAGTTAATTTACAATGTTGTATTAGTTTCTGCTGTATATCTAAGTGAATCAGGTTACATGTGTACACTCTTGTTTAGATTCTATCCCATAAAGATCATTATAGAGTATTGAATAGAGTTCCCTGTGTTATACACTAGGTCCTTATTAGCTATTTATTTTATATATAATAGTGTGTGTGTGTATATATATGTATATATATGTATATATATATATATATATATATATATATATATATATATATATCAATCCCAGTCTCCCAATTTACCCCAGATATTTTTTCCCTGATATCCTGATTCTTCAATCATGTACTTCAGAAAATGTAAATTCCTTCCTCCCAGATGGAACTAGTGGTAAAGAATCCGCCTGGCAGTGCAAGAGACATAAGAGACATGGGTTTCATCCATGGGTTGGGAAGATCCCCTAGAGAAATATCCACTCTATTATTCTTGCCTGGAGAATCCCATGAACAGAGGAGCCTGGCAGGCTATGGTCCATGAGGTCTCAGTCGGACACGACTGAAGCAACTTAACACACACACAAAGCCCTCCATCAATATGTGAATGTTGTACAACCCTAGAGTGTCTTTCTCGAGAACCTGGCAATTTTCCTTCCTAAAAGTAATAATCAAGAAAGATAGAGTCAAAAAGGACAGACTTTTGGGCACAGTGGAGGAGGGAGAAGGAGGGATGACTTGAGGGAGTAGTATTGAAACATATATATTAGCATGTGTAAAATAGATATAGCCAGTGGGAATTTGCTGTATGTTGCAGGCAACCCAAAGCCAGTGCTCTGTGACAATTTAGAGGGGAAAATAGGAAGGGAGGTGGGAGGGAGGTTCAAGAGGGAGGGGACATATGTATGCCTATAGCTGATTCATGTTGATGTGTGGCAGAAACCAACAGAGTATTGTATAGTAATTATCCTCCAATTAAACATAAAATAAAAATGTTTAAAAAAGGAAGAGTCCCTTTACCCCAGTCTCTGTGGAAAAGGGGGAGCCTCACTTCCATTAAGTGCCAATGAGTAAGCACAGATCGGCAACCTCAAGGCTGAGGGCCTGTAGTGCCTTCTCATTAGCTCACTCAGTGTTTACAAACCCCTGCAGTCACTTGTTCAGGGGAGTTGAGTTCAACCTTCCATCTTGAAATACTCTTGATCCTTATTTCAATGTCTTGAATAAACTTTTCCTTACCTATTTAATTCTGTCTAATGCAATGTTTTTTGAACAATCTGTGACTGTTTTCTATTAAGTAAATAATTAAAGAGAAATCTTACTCTCAAAATCTATAATGATAGCTGCCTTAGTGTGGACTGCCCTAGCAGAATACTATAGATGAGGTGGTATAAACATCAGCTATATATGTCTCAGTATATATTCATAGCTCTGAATGTTGGAAGTTCAAAGTCAGGCTGCCACACGGTCAGGTTCTGGTGAATGCCCTCTCACTGATTTACATACAGCCATCTTCTCTTCTATCCTAACATCGCAGAAAGAGAGAAAGAACTTACTCTATTTGTCTTTTTATAAAGACACTAGCCTCATTATGGGGAGTCCATCTCTATGACCTAATTACTTCCCAAAAACATCACCAGCTGGGGCCATCCCACTGGAGTTTAGGTATACAACATATGAGTTTTTTGGGGTATACAAACCTGTAGTCTATAACAATAATAGTGTATTCTATTTATAGTCAGCAGGATTTATTAGAATGTTCAAGGTAGTATGCATTTAACAGAGTAGGAATTTCCAGGTTGGCTTTACTTCATTATTTTTTACTTAATTTACCTAAATTAATCATTATAAAAATTCACCAGCTTTCAAAAACAGTTCTTGAATCAATTATAAGAATTTCAGAAAATCAATTGTTCCTTGGTCAGAGAAATACCAATATACTTAGCAAATTGAATCCATATTAAAACTCAATTAATTCTCAACTATTGAAACCAATAATAGGACATTTATAAATTTATTTTAATTGCAAATTCATTTCATATGCTTTAACTAACATTTGTTGAGTATGCCCCTGTTTTTCTCAGCAAACATCTACAAGATCATTATTTGAAGAAAAGACACATCACAAATCTAACCTGTTCAACTGAATGAATCATTGATGCACCATCATTATTGCTTCCAAAATACTCTGAACTTTTAATCTGAGATATAAATTACTTCATGCACTTTACAAAACATTGAGCTCATGGAGCTCACTTATGAATATAGCAGGACCTTTCTGAGTATATATTATTTCTGGGGAAAAAAGTTGTATCATTATGCTAAAAAAATAAGCCCTTTAGACATATTTTTTGGAAATAGTTTAAATTGTTTAATAAAAAAGTTTTCTTGAAACACCCTGCATTTCTTTTCCCCATTAGAAAAGTCTGTCTTAAAGAGTATTTAGCCATTAATATGAATATTAGTTGTGATATTCTTCTTCTTTTCCTTTGTCATGGCCAAAAATAACAAATAACAATATTTTAATTACTGAGTATTCAAAAATAAAATATCTTCATGATATAAGTAAAAGTCACTGTAATAAATTATAAAAATTGACAAATTGGAAAAATAATTGCAATACACAGCAAAAGCATTAATTTTGTGAGGAGAAAAACTGAATTTATAGGACACTAAGTAAAGGAGTACAAGTGAAGGTTAAATGTGAAAAAACTATCCCCATTTATAATAAGATTAATATAAATTAAATTCTTATGAGATATTATTTTTACCTATCATATAGGCAAACAATGCTCAATGGTATGAGTTACAGAGGAAAGATTACAAATTGTTCATATTCTTCTTATTTACCCCACATGTTTGTAATTAAATACAATAAATATGCCTGAGGATATTGTGTTTTGAAAAGCAGTGTCTTCTGTAACCTTTTCACTTTGAATTACAGTAACACCATTGAATTTATGGGCTTATTACTAAAGTACAATGATTGTTTTTAATTTTAAAGGCATGGGCGAAGTTTGGCAAAGGTTTTATTTTTAAAAAAGATTATTCAAAAAAAAATAGAAGAGCTCCAGGAAGTTATCTTTCTACTAATATGAAAATCTCATGACTGGATTGTATTGAGGTTAAGAATGAAGGAGAAGGGTCACCTTCCTGCCTGTGTCATCAGACATCCTGCTTCTCACAGGTCCCAGGTGGGAGGAACTCACCCCTTCAACCTCGGATCCCACAGCCTTCCCTTCCCTGTCATCAATTTCACTGTCAGCAACCAGTCACCACAAGGCTGCCTGGCCAGTTCCCCCTGAACATCGCCCTGCTTCTCCGCCCTGTCTCCCCCACCCCACTCCCCTCCTCCCCTTGTTCCTTCCCTGCTCTTCCCGCTGTCCCCCGCTCCAAGTCAGCCAATTCAAAGCCAGATAATTTGTTTCTGACTGTATGGTTTTAGAATTAGATTTAAATATATATTTTATAATTAATGTCAGAGGATATTCTGATTCTGTTTCCTTATGTGCTATGTATAGTCACTCAGTCATCCAACTCTTTGCAACCCCATGGACTGTAGCCCACAAGGATCTTCTGTCCATGGAATTCTCCACAAAAGAATAATTGAGAGGGTGCCATGCCCTTCTCCAGGGGATGTTCCCAACTCAGTGATTGAACCCAAGTCTCCTATATTGAGGCAGATTCTTTACCATCTGAGCCACAGGGAATTTAAGATAGTTCCCTGTGCTATACAATAACTCCTTGTTGGTTATCTATTTTATATATAGTACTGTATGTATGTACACTATCAATACCAATAACCTCAGATATGCAGATGACACCACACTTATGGAAGAAAGCAAAGAACTGATGAAAGTGAAAGAGAAGAGTGAAAAAGTTGGCTTAAATTTAGCTTAACATTCAGAAAACTAAGATCATGGCATGGTCTCATCACTTCATGGCAAATAGATGGAGAAACAGCGGAAACAGTGACAGATTTAATTTTTTTTTTTTTGGCTCCAAAATCACTGCAGATGGTGACTGCAGCCATGGAATTAAAAGACTCTTGCTCCTTGGAAGAAAAGTTATGACCAACCTAGACAGCATAATAAAAAGTAGAGACATTACTTTGCCAACAAAGATCTGTCTAGTCAAAAGCTATGGTTTTCACAGTAGTCATGTATGGATGTGAGAGTTGGACTATAAAGAAATTTGAGCACTGAAGAATTGATGCTTCTGAAATGTGGTGTTGGAGAAGACTTTTGAGAGTCCCTTTGACTGCAAGGAGACCCAACCAGTCTATCCTAAAGGAAATCAGTCCTGAATATTCATTGGAAGGACTGATGCAGAGGCTGAAGCTTGAATACTTCAGCCACCTGATGTGAAGAACTGACTCATTGGAAAAGACCCTGATACTGGGAAAGATTGAAGGCAGGAGGAGAAGGGGACGACAGAAAATGAGATGGTTGGATAGCATCACCGACTCAATGGAGATGAGTTTGAGTAGGTTCCAGGAGTTGGTAATGGACAGGGAAACCTGACATGCTGCAGTCCATGGAGCCGCAAAGAGTCAGACACCACTGAGTGACTGAAATGAACTGAGCGTATGTATGTTAACCCCAACCTTCTAATTTATCCTTCTCCCCCTTTTCCCTTGGGTAACCATAAAATTTGTTTTCTATGTGTGTGGGTCTATTTCTGTTTTGTAAATAAGTTCATTTGTATCTCTTTTTTAAATATTCCTTATATAAGTGGTGTTGTATGATGTTTGTCTTTCTTTGTCTGACTTCACTTAATATGATAAGCTCTTGGTCCATCCATGTCCCTGCAAGTGGCCCACCTCTGTTCCTTTTTATGTCTGAGTAATATTCCACTGTGTATATGTACCACATAGTCTTTATCCATTCCTCTGTTGATGAACATTTAGGTTGCTTTCATGTCATGGCTGTTGTAAATAGTGCTGCAGTGAACATTGGATTGCATGTATCTTTTCAACTGTAAGTCTTAACTGAAAATAACTGCAAAAATAGAACTTACTATAAGCCCTTAGGCCAGTGTCTTCCTAAGTATTTTATGTTCTGAAGACTTCATTTCTTTGGATGTGGATCAGTGCATTTTACTTTTCCACAGTATAAAACTCTTAGCTCACTGCTCTTTTTATAAATGTGGTACTCCATTTTTTTTTTTTTTTTGCACAAGTTATTACAAAAAGGTTGATGAAATTCTAGTTTTTGTGTAGTATATTTCACTCACTTTTTTATTATAGACTACCAAAAAAGCTTCTTTCATTAAATCCCAGTAGTTTCAGCAGCGTATGCTCTGCCCTTACTACATCCAAGTTCTGTGCTCAGTGCACTCATTTAATATGCAGTTTCAAAGCGCTTTTGAAACATTTCCCCCCAAAACTTAGTCTGTTCACTTAGAAAGAAATTTTGGACATTTTTCCCATCCTCTTCAGGGGATCCTGATATGTTCATGGATTTTCCCATGGAGATCCTTATTGAGAGGCATTTAGGATCTTATCCAAAATTTCCCTCTTTCAGAAAATGGTGCAAAGAAACTAGATTTTAGACCTCCTGGGCCAAGGTAACTACAGGAAACACTCCTAGAAGTGAAGTCACAGAGCCCATAGGAGTGGGAAGATTCAGTTTTGACACATGGGGCCAATGGCACTTCAGAGAGGCTAGCCACTGCCTTGTCCACTCAGCAGGGCGTTTGTCACCGCAGGGGCTGGGACCTGCCTGTGCACTCTGCAGTGAGGAAGGGCCTTGACCTCTGACCACCTCCTACCACAGGGGCTTGCCTTTCTTCATTTTATCTCCACACCTGCCTGCCCAGTCTTCACCCTCATCCTTCATTTTCTTCTCCAGCTGCCTTCACATTCATAATGCCTCTCCCTGCCTTCCTAGCTGCACCTCAGGACCATCAGGCTCCTCCCTCACCTGTGTGACCAGCTCCTGGTCTATGTGGCAGCCAGCCTGTGGTCTCCTTTAAACCTTGACTGTGGTCTCCTTTGAACCTTCAATGACCCCATGTTAAAACTGGGCTCTGCATCAATTTAATAATTTGTGTTTTAGGAGAAATCAACAATTTCATCAATATTTCCAAGTTCATTGGAAAAGTTATTTACGTTACTCTCGTACAATAAAAGCAAACCCATCCCTCATCTTAGCCCTCTTTGCTCCCAGTGTTTTTATACCAGGTTTTCCTGTCTTGTGTGAGATTTGTCTATATCATTAGTTTGATCACTAGACATTAGTTTTATTGAGATCTTTCACTTTATTTTTCTGGTCAACTACTGATCTGATGAGGGCTTGCCAGGTGGTGCAGGGCTAAAGAATTCCTCTGACAATACAGGAGATGGGGGTTCAATCCCTGGGTTGGGAAGATCCCTTGGAATAGGAAATGGCAACACACCCCAGTATTCTTTACTGGAGAATCCCATGGACAGAGGAGTCTGTTGGGCTATAGTTCACGGGATCACAAAAAGCTGGACACAACTGAGTGACTGAGCACACACACACACTGATCTGATTGTGGTTGCTTATTATCAGTTGTGTTGATGTATAATGTATATATCATATATTTACCCACTATACAGTTCGATATTTTTAGTGTATTATTGACTTCATTAGTCATTAACACAATCCAGTTTGAAATATTTCTACACAGTGTCTCTTGAAATGAAGAACGAATTTTAATGTCCAATTTACCAAATTTTCTTTCAATACTCATGTTTTTTGTTGGTATCATATCTAAGAATTTTACACATAGTTTAAACTCACAAAGACTTTATCCTATGTTTTATCCTATTAAAAATAATTTTAGCTCTTACATTTTTGTCTAGGTTACATTAAAAAAAAAAAAAAAAGACAAGCCCACTGACAGGGAGAACATATTTGCAAATCATTTACCCAGTAGTAGACTGATATCCCAGAGAAGGCAATGGCACCCCACTCCAGTACTCCTGCCTGGAAACTCCCATGGATGGAGGAGCCTGATAGGCTGAAGTCCATGGGGTCGCGGATGGTCGCACACAACTGAGTGACTTCACTTTCACTTTTCACTTTCATGCATTGGAGAAGGAAATGGCAACCCACTCCAGTGTTCTTGCTTGGAGAATCCCAGGGACGGGGGAGCCTGGTGGGCTGCCGTCTATGGGATCACACAGAGTCGAACACGACTGAAGTGACTTAGCAGCAGTAGCAGCACACTGATATCCAGAATATATAGTGAAATCTTAGAAATAAAAAATAAGACACACTTAGAAATGGCAAAATATTTGAATAGATATTTCTCCAAAGAAGATATGTAGGTATACAGAAATGTATTCAGTGCAGTTCATTGTTAGGAAATACAAATTAAATTTACAATGAGACATCACAACACACTATAATGTAGAAAGAGATGTCAGAAGAGAGTAAAAAAGAGTAGAAATATATTTTATTCAGTTAGGTCAAGTTTCCTGCCATTTCAGTTTTGGTGCCAAACTTAAGGAGAATGCCATTTTAAAGAGAGCTTTATGGATTCAGAATTGTGGGGAAGGTCCAGAGGTGGACTTTTGCCTAAAGAAAGGTATTTGAATTTTCAGCATGACCCCATCAACGTTCAGGTGAGCACAGAGCTAGAATGAACAAAACAGCCTTGACCTCATTCATCACAGGGCTTCTAAGGCTAAAAGGAAAAGTGATCACCATGCAAATTGTACACAGATCCATGATTCCTTACAAGCATGTGCACTGCATTGAAAGAGAAGTGCAGGAAGCTCTAAGGGCACATAAACCATGCATCCTGATGCGAGAATGTAGAAAGTATTTCCTTGCTACAACAACATTGGAGGTAGACATCATTCTTTATTATCCGATAACTATTGTATATGGTTTCCTATGTGTTTGTGTTTACTTGTCAAAAGGCGTATAGTGGTGGAGGCAGGAGTTCAAACTGCAGTTACCTCACTCTTGACTCTAGGCCAGGAGGCCACTGTTCCTGTCTCACATGTGCTAGAGCAGTACCTCTGCCTACTGAGCACTTTTATTTTTTTTATTGAAGTATAGCTGATGTACAATATCATATAAGTTGTTGTTGTTGCTTTAGCCTCTCAGCCATACCAGCTCTTTTGTAACCCCATGGGCTGTAGCCCACCAGGCTTCTCTCTCTCTGTCCTTGGGATTTCCCAGATAAGACTACTGGAGGGGACTGTGATTTACTTCTCTATGGGATCTTCCTGATCCAGGGATTGAACCTGTATCATCTCCTGTGTCTCCTGAATTGCAGACAGATTCTTTACCACTGAGCTAAAACCAGAGAAGCCCCATTATATAAGCTGCAGGTGTGCAACAGTTTATAATTTTTAAAGGTTATATTCCATTTACAATTATTATATGATTCTGGGTATATTCCCCATGTTGTACAAAATATCTTTGTAGCTTATTTTATACACAGTAGTTTTTATCTCTTAATCCCACATCATTATTCTGCCCTTCTTTTCCCTCTCCCCACTGGTAACCACTAATTTGTTCTTTATATCTGTGAGTCTGCTTCTTTATTGTTACATTCACTAGTTTGTTGTGTTACTGAGATTCCACATATAAGTGATATCATTAAGCATCTTTCTTTCTCTGATTTATTTCACTGAGCATATCCTCCAAATCCATCCGTGTTGCTACAAATGGCAAATTTTCATTTTTTATGGATGAGTAGTATTCTACTGTATGTCTGTGAATATATATATATGTATGTATATACATACATACACACACACACATCACATCTTTTTTATCCATTCATCTGCTGTTGGACACGAGGTTACTTCCGTATCTTGCCAATTGTAAACAATGCTGTTATGAATAGTGGGGTTCATGTATTCTTTTGAATATTGGTTTTTGGTTTTCTTCAGGTGTATACTCAGGAGTGAACTGCTGGATCATATGGTAGCTCTATTTTTAGTTTTTTGAGGAGCCTTTATACTGTTTTCTGTAGTGCCTGTTGCAATTTACATTCCCACCAACAGTGTGGGAGGGGTCCCTTTTCTCCATATTGTCACCAACATTTGTTATTTGCATACCTCATTGTGTGTGTGTGTGTGTGTGTGTGTGTGTATGTGTTTTAATCTGCATTTCCCTGATGATTAGCTATACTGAACACCTTTTCATGTGCTGCTGTTGAGTATTTTTAAACTGATATATACAGGTATAAATCTTAACACCTATGCAATTTCTTTTATATTACTCCCACTTAGATGTGGGGTCTAGGCCCTTTCTTGTAACTAGAGTTGTTACAGAGTGACAAGGGCTTACTTATCACTCACAGATGTCCTGGAAATAACACTGCATAATGTCCACAGTTAAGCTTGAAAAGGCCATGAGCCATCCAGGTCAGTCTCCTGTTGGAGGCCTCCACCACCAAGAATGAGCTCTGCAGTCCTGCCTGCTGGGATGAAGCCCAGGCCCTGCGGGGAGGCTTCCTGAAGCTCCTCCAACAAACCCAGCTTCAACTGCAGACTTGGCAGTGACGACACCTCCACAGGAGTCCAGGTCCTAGTGTTAGTGTCAGCCCCAACCTATGAGTCTCCACTCCTGAGACCCCAACATCCTAGAGCAGAAAGGGCCATCCCACTGCACCCTGTCTAAATTCCTCACCTTGGGACCATGAGCAAAACATGTGGGTGTTACATGCCATGAAATTGGGGGTTAGTTTATAAAAACATTTTATAATAATAGCAACTAGAAAACCACACTTGTGGAAAATTCATGGGTTACAACAGCTGCTGCTGCTGCTAAGTTACAACAGAACACGGATTAAAATCAGTGTTTCCTTCCTTCCCTATTCTGTGGCCTTCTAGATGCCGTCTCTGGAAGTAACAATTGTTACTCCTTCTAGATTTATTGATGGAACGATCAGACAACACTGATGCTCTGAGAAGCATTTTACTAAGAGGTTTACCTATATTTACTCATTTACTGTCTTTTCTCAGGTGGTAGCTAGAAGGGGCGGAGAAGGCAATGGCAACCCACTCCAGTACTCTTACCTGGAAAATCCCATGGACGGAGTGGCCTGGTAGGCTACAGTCCATGGGGTCGCTAGGAGTCGGACACGACTGAGCAACTTCACTTTCACTTTTCACTTTCATGCATTGGAGAAGGAAATGGCAACCCACTCCAGTGTTCTTGCCTGGAGAATCCCAGGGACGGGGGAGCCTGGTGGGCTGCCGTCTATGGGGTCGCACAGAGTCGAACACGGCTGACACGACTTAGCAGCAGCAGCAGCAGCTGGAAGGGGAGTCCTCTTTTTCATTCCGATTCCCTTCAAAAACTGGGTGTCTGAACTGCTATGCTTTACCCCATTTTTAATGACATTCCCCCAATGTCTTTTGAAATACATTCCCTATGGACATGCCTAGTTGTCTAGTGGTTAGGATTTTGCCTCCCAAAGTAGGGGATGGGGGTGGTTTTGTGTTCAATCCCTAGTCGGGAGCTAAGATTCCCTATACCTGGAAGCCAAAAGTCCGAAAACATAAAGAAAAAGTGAAGCAATATTGTAACAAATTCAATGCATTAAAAAAAAGAAAATCCTGTTTAAAAAAGGAATACATTCACTAATTCTCTTTTTATTTTATTCCTCAATTTCCTTATTTATACACAGGCATGCACATTTTCCATCAAGCTGGGAAGCACTAAAGTTATTCATTTAGAATACTGTAAATTACCTATTATTTTCCACTCTTGGTCATAGCTCAGTTATTGTTTTACTTCATCAAGGACCCACTTAAATTGTTAGTTCAGATACTTGGAGGTGAGGTGAATCAGCAATGAAGGGCTTCCCTGGTGGCTCACACAGTAAAGAATCTGCTTGCAGTGCTGGAGACACAGGTTCAATCCCTAGGTTGGGAAGATCCCCTGGAGAAAGGAATAGCTACACACTCCAGTATTCTTGCCTGGAGAATTCCATGGACAGAAGAGACTAGCTGGCTATAGTCCATGGAGATGTAAAGAGTTGGACATGATTGAGTGACTCACACTTTTTTTTATTTTTCAGCAATGATAAGGATTTGTACTCCACCCGGGCTTCCCAGATGGCTCAGTGGTAAAGAATCTGCCTGCCAATGCAGGAGATACAGGAGACAAGAGTTCCATCTGGGTTGGGAAGATCTCATGGAAAGAAAATGGCAACCCACTCCAGTATTCTTGCCTTGAAAATCCCATGGACAGAGGAGCCTGGAAGACCACAGTCCATGGGGTTACAAAGAGTCAGACACAACTGAACACACAGGCACACACACACACACACAGTAAGGTACCCTTCCAAGGTAAGGGTTTCTACTTTGTTTTAATAGGGCAACTTTTCATCTTTCTCCTAAAGTTTTCACTTCTGTGTTTTAGGTGACTGGTCACTTATCCTATAGCCAGTGTTCATGAGCATGAGGATGGGGTGTGTGATTAGGTATTGAATTATGACCCAGAACATACATCTAATCCTGGAGTTTCAGGTTGTTTAAAATTATTCATTTAGAAAAGCAATCACTAAACTTTCACCTAATCTACAGGTGAAAACACAGTGTTTTGTTTTTGTTACTTGTGCAATGAGTAGGCAGGATTAACACACAATAAGATAATTTGTTAAATACATTGGCAGATATTGAGAAATAAGTAAGTCTGTATATTTAGGTGCATAAAGAGAAAAGGAAGTAATAAATGTAGAGAATGAAAGAAGGATTTGTATAATTTGATAAGTATATGATTAGAGAGAGAATATGACAATTTGCAATTGAATTTCGATTGATGCTGCTTTATATTTCAACTGGAACATATTTTAAATTATTTGATCTATATATGTCTGGTGACTTAGAAATACTAGAAATGACAAGAGATGATATATATATATTAGGAATAGCATTCATTTTATTCTCAACATGTTAGCCTTGTCCCTCATCACCCTGAGATGTTCACAAACAACTATATTTGGGGAGCAGGGAGTTTTCTCTCATATAAATGATTTTCTTAAGCAGAGAGGAATCTGTGAGCCTGGGATTCAGTTTCTGAAATAAAATGTTTACTCTGAAAAGCCCAATTTGCCCATGGAAACACACTTTCTGGATGGTAGCAGTTGGACTTATCCTGTGCAGAGTCCAGTTCATTCTGAAAGTTCTGCGATGTATCATTGCCACGGTAATGTGGTAATACACATTCTGCATTCTGTACCCAGTGCCAATTTGTGAGCTGAGAGGTTCACATACGCTGGCAAGTGAGAAGGATTCACCTTCAACCTTGAGAGTTTGAAAATGGGCAATCTGAACTGCTGCTCTGGAGGTAGGTTCCTACTGATCCTCTGGAGGCTGTTTCTTCAAATAGGCTGGTTAATTTTTACTGAGGTTTTTTCCTCATCTTTTTCATTTCCATCACTCTAGTTTACCTGCAGCATTATAAATGTATTTTATAGTTTTGTTAGATTCCTTAATTTATATTTTTTGATTCTTCTGCCAGCTGGCTGCGTTAAATACCTTTATAAATTTAGAAAAATGTACAATATCCTAGTGCCAGTTTTGTACACACTCTACCAGAGAACAGATGGAAAGACCTGAAGCAGGAGAACCATGAGGTCTCCCCAACAATGGACAGTACAGGAAAAGGGAATTACAGCTCAACTCTTCTAAATGTAGCTTCCCAAATCTATAAGTATTAGAAGTGTAAACCAAGAGACTTTTAAAAAGGAAAGAAACTGGGATTTACTGGTGGGATTTCCATGGGTGGATGTGGGCAGGATCACTGTTAGGTTGTTGCCAGGGAGTTTGATAAGACAGGGCAGTGCTGTTGGGTTAGTAGAATGAACTTTTGGCCATTGAGGGAAGGAGGGTCTGTCTGTTGATTCTCAAGGAGAATCTTGGGGTGAGGTCTCCAGGCTGTAAGTATGGAGATGATTTTCAAAAAGAATATGGGGCTCTGTTGTCTTCCACTATAGGGTCTAGAGCATGATGAGGAGTTGATAGGGTCAGAATTTTAGTGAGGAAAGACTCAAACTCCTGCCCATTCTTAGCTAGCACTTGGTCCAGGCTGCTCAAATCAGTGCTCACATCAGCCATGAGACTTTGAGAATCACAGACTTAATTAAGCCACCAAAGCCCACCACAGATGGCCACCTCCCCAGTTAATGCACATTAACTCCTCATCCAGACTTGGTAAGTGATTGCTGCTGCTGCTGCTGCTGAGTCGTTTCAGTCATGTCCAACTCTGTGTGACCCCATAGATGGCAGCCCACCAGGCTCCCCGGTCCCCAGTATTCTCCAGGCAAGAACACTGGAGTGGGTTGCCATTTCCCTCTCAAAGGGAAGTGATTTCTTGGTAGAGCCACCATGTGACCTTTGGTTTAGAAGGTCCTTGCTCTGAGACAAATTGACAGCCAAACAGACCACTGGCCACTCAGCAAGGTGACCAGGGCATTAAAAAGGTTGTTGTGACACAGCTGACCATGTGAAGAGTCTGTGGAGGATGGACAGAGTTGGAATCCTGTGGTCTTCCTGAGGGGTTTTACTCAGAAGAAGCTTGAATTTTGGATCAGGGATTGAAATATAGAGACAAAAGGTGGAAGGAGGATTTGAGCTCTGTTTCAGGCTCAGGCATCTTCTCCAGGGCATCAGCTCTCATCTACAGAAAACTAGGTGCAGGAGAATTTGAGAGATGGGGGCATTCATCATTGTGTGACTCTTGGAAAGTCACTTGATCTCTCTAAATTTCAACACCCTCCAATGTAACATATGGGTTACAGCCCCCACTTTGTTCCCCCTTCCTCCCCAACTGGGCTGGGTGTCAGAGGAGGTAATCATAGATACTTTCCATGAGCTGTAAAGCCTTGTTTCTGTGAAAAAGCTGGAGTACGGTTCTGTCCCCACTTACTTGGAGCCATCCAAATGCCCTCTGTGCTTTCAACCACTACTAAAGGTCCACCTTATTGTTGCCATCATTGAAGACTGAACACTTATAGAACGGTTATGAAGCAACAGTGCTTTACTTTTCTATTTATTTATTTGTCTATCTATCTATTTATTTATTTGGCTGCATTGGGTCTTAGTTGTGGCACATGGGATTTTTTTTGCATCATGCAGATCTTTCGTTGCAGTGCACTGATGCTCTAGTTGTGGTGCTTGGCCTCAGTAGCTGTAACACATGGGCTTAATTTGTACATTGCAAGGCATATTCTTAACCACTGGACTGCCATGGAAGTTCCTCCTTTATTTTTCTAATATTTTAACTGTATATAATCAATCTTGGCCTCATAATTCTAAAAATAGGCCATATTAACATTTCTCCAACTCAGTACAGAAAACTGAGGCAAAGAGAGATCCAAATGTCTTTCCCAAGTACCTGCGTCTCCTAAATGGGATCTGAATCCAGTCCATCAGGCATGGTCACTAAGCTCTGCTGAGCTTCTAGGTCTCAGTTAAATAGAGATATTCACACACACAGCCAGCCTGTTGGATGTTTTCAGTGCACATCAAATTGCAGATCTTCTTAAGTCCACTTTGGATTCAGGAGGCCCTGCTAGGCATCTGGTGAGGAAGGGGACCAAGGACTGAACTGTGGATCAATGATTATTAGTTTCCCTGCGGTCTTGTGCCAGCAAGAAGTCAAAAGCTGTCTCTGTTATGCATTTCCCAGAATACTTTGCCCAAAAGGCCAGAAGAAACGTCCATGAGGAGTCAGGAACATCAATCTCTAGCTGGGAGAAGAGGGTTCGTGGTTGGTCACAAAATAAGATGCACCCTATAACTGACCCAGTTGAAGGTACTCTGGAAATTTTCTTATTAAGTTCACTCGTGAATAATTATTGTAGTATGTGCAGTTCCTCATATTTAAGGAAAAAAACTGTGAAATATTAAGCAATGTTCTTCTTTTATGTGTTCAAATGGCAACTTACTACATCAGTTGGTACTGTTTAACCATGGAAAGAAAGATGCATTTTAAATTCAACATCTGGTTCATGTTTAAGAGTAAAGATGGTCTCTAGCTATGGTTTGGACATTAGCTAACTTTTTAACATTAGCTGTGATATGTTCCTCCCTGAAACCATGTTACAAGATTTCTTTAAATTATTAGACTTTATTTAGAACAGGATTACATTGACATAATGTTGTACAGACAGTGCAGAAAATTCTTATATCCTATCACTCCAGTTTCAGCTATTATATGTTACTCACAGATAACATATGAGTGGTACATTTATTATAATTAGTGAGATAATATATTTTTAGTAATTAAAAGTCCACAGTTCACCTAAGTTTCACACTTTGTTTTGTTATATTCAATGATATTTTAAATATGCACAATATTTATCACCATTATGGTGCCATACAGAAATATGTACTCTCATTTCACGTGTATTATTAGTACTCAAATGATAGAAACAACCCAAGGACTATCATGTGATGAATGGATAAATGAAATATGATATATACTCATAATGGTATATATACTATTCAGCCATAAAAATGAATTAAGGATTGAAATATGCTACAAATGGATGGACCAAATAATGCAAAAGTATATTATAGTTAGTGAAATAAGGTAGGCATAGAAAGACAAATATTGTATGATTCCTGTGCTTATCACTCAGCCATGGGATCCTCATTAATGGAGCAAGGGGGTCCCTGCATCTATGTCCATGCATGGAGGTACTAGCAGGTCCAAGGGCCCAAATCCTGCCCGTCATTATAAGGTGGGCTCAGTGGTCAAGGAACCCAGGGCAGCCAAAGGTGCATTAACAGCCAACATTGGCACAGTCGTTAGTATGAAAGGCACCTTGGGACTCACATACTCCTGGTCAACTCACAGATCCAGAGAGTTGTGTGGCTTTGTGTAGACACTATAGGTTATATGTGTTGGTGCTACTGTTATTGCTTAAACAAGGACAAAAGCAGATAATGATTAGGGAGATATTTCGTTGTACTGGGTGACATTACCATAAGCCTTACATCTATTAAACCCTGTAGTACACACTCAAGTTAGTCAGTTCAGTTCAGTTGCTCAGTTGCGCCCGACTCTTCATGACCCCGTGGGCTGCAGCACACCAGGCTTCCCTGTCCATCACCAACTCTGGGAGCTTGCTCAAATTCATGTCCATCGAGTTGGTGATGCCATTCAACCATCTCATCCTCTGACACACTCAAGGGAAGGTTTCAAATAAATCTCACAGTGGAACTTGAGAGTTAGCCTAGTGACCATGACTCTTGTAAATCTCCTGCACAGTTGGGTCAGAGACAGTTAGCATTCACTCTATGCTTCCTCTCCATAAGGAACTGTCCCACTAAATGTATCATTTCTGTGATTGTAGAGAGCCACTGACTCAGTGGACATTCAAACATTGTTTGGAAAATGAAGACTGGGAAAAAAATATCACCTGATTGATAATAGCTATTTCAAATAGCTATTAGTTAGACTGAATTAGTTAGTTAGACTGAATTCAATCCTCTAATAGAGTTTGCTTTTAATCAAGAACAAAGTCTCAAAGAAGACTTGGTAAGTACAGTAGCTGTAACTGTGGATCCTGGGGAGGCAGTGATCTGGGAAGAAATACAGAAGACAAGGGTGATTTACCAGAAGCTCTATACAGACAGAAGGATCATGGGTCTCTGTCTTTGAAAGCTGGCATGTATTTTAGTGTTTCTTTTTTCCCCATTGGTTAGGTTATCATTAGTTAAAATGCAAAAATTCTATTTCATTTCTGTCCTGCTCCTGTCCTTTACTCTCCTTTATGCAGCAAAGAGAATGATTCAACCACAGGTTGGTCCATAGTACTAACCTCCCACATGCATGCAGTCCACCCTGTGTCCCCATCAAAAAAAAAAGAACACTGAGGGATCAGTGAGCAGCCTCACCAGTGTCCTGACAGCTACTCTGTGTCTCACTAGTTCCCCAGGAGGATCTGGTGGAGCAACGCCCCTGGGGCTGGAATGACGAACAGGAACTGAGTACCCTGAAGGTATGGTCACCTCTTTTTATCTGGGATAAGGCCGTTGTGTCACTTCTTTCTTTTTTATTCAATCGAATACAATTATAGTAGTCTGACAATGTACATTATCACTGATATGTAAAATTTACTTGGTTGGGGGAATATTGAGGGTAAATCTATTATCGACATAGACCTGATTCAAAAGGACATTTAAAAAAGACAGCATCAGTTACTACTGTATAACAGTAGGTACTTTCTTCAGCAGAAATTTTTCCTCCTTGAAAAAGAATTTTGTAATTGTTGGTCAAAGTGAAACTGAGAGATCTTATGTGAAATAGGCCAGCCTTTTCAACAGGGGGGTCCTCTCTGTCTTCTTTTGGAGCCATTGACTTAAGGAGTTTTAGTTTTCTGAGGACAAAAATCAGATCACATAAGACTAAATGCAGAGAACAAAAGACGCTGACAGCCTTACACTGTTTGCTTCTCTCTCATCATAGGTGCGTGGAAGAGCCAAAGAGATTGCTTCATATACAAATATCTACATCCCTCTGCTCAGATACATTCAAAATGATGAAGGTGGGGCTCTTTGCTTACTCTAGTTAGAAAGGAGCCCTGAATTTGGGTTCCTACAGCTGGTGAGGTCTGGGGATACAGAGCAAGAGATTGATATCCCAGGAAAAAGTGTCGGCCCCGTTCTACTGTCTCCAGAAGCAACTACATCATTTAGATGGTGTGGGATTGTATGAAGGAAGGTGTTTGGAGGTTGGGGATGGGTTGAATTCACATAGTGTGATTGTGTATCTGCCTGTCTGTATATTTTCTCAGGAGATATTTACTATTAGACAATAAACCTGTCAATTTTCTTTGCAAACAATCTTATCACCACTGCACACCCTCTGTGCATTCCCTCTTATGCCTTCAACAGCTCTTCCCCAGGTTTGGTTCATGTTCCCTTTAGTTGGCTGGAGATGGTACAGAGATCTATGTTCTCAGCTTTTGATCTCTTAAGTGGAAAAGACAAACTGAAAACACAGGGCTGTGTCTGAGTATGAATGCTCTGGACCCCTGACCTGCCCATATCAGTGAGACGAGTGATCCTCAGTCATGGAGCAAGGGTCCCTGCTCCATGTCCATACCTGCAAGTATTAGTAGCTCCAGAGTTCCAGACCCTGCCCTTCATTATAAGGTGGCCTCTGTGGTCACAGAACCCAGGGCAGCTACTGGGAGGATTAATGGCCAAATTCGGCACAGTCATTAGTGTGAAAGTTACCTCTGGACCCTCATCCTTCTGTCAGTTCACAGAGGGTTGTGTAGCTTCATATAGACAATACAGGTCACATCCGTCAGTGCAGGTGTCAGAGCTTAAACTAGGACACAAACAGATAAGAATCAGGAACATGTGTTATTGTATTGGGTAGCATTACCATAAGCCTTTCACTTGATGAAATCCTGCGGCACACACCCCAGAGAGAGTGGCCAACTAAGAACTCGAAGTAAAACTTGATTGTTAGCCTGGTGACCATGATCATGACTCTTGCTGAAAATCTCCTACCTGGCTGGTTTAGAGATGGTTAATGCTTACTCTGTGCTTTCTCTAATCAGCTGTTCAAATAAACGTATGGCCCTTGTGAGTATGGACAACAACTGACTCAGTGGACATGCACAGTCTGTATAGAAAACAAATATTTATACAAAAATATATTGATAGTGGCTATATTTAAATGGTAGGAATTAAGTATTATCAAATCTTGTTTTTTTTTTTTTTCTTTAAGATAAGTGATTAGTGAATTAATACAATAGCATACATTGCCCAGGCTTGAATTCCGTCCTCTAAGAGTTCACTTTTAACCAAGTACAAAGTCCCACAGAAAACATGATGTAGTTGCAGCAACTGTGGATCCTGGAGGAAGAGTGATCTGGGAAAAATCAAGAAACTGTGGCAATTTAGCAGGAGCTCAAAATAAGCAGAAGGAGTCATGGATCTCTTTCACTGAACAGTAGCATTCATTTTAGAGTTTTCTTTTTTTTTAGATTGAATATTTCCTTTTGATTAGGTTCAAAGCTCTGTTCTCATTTCCTTCCTCCTCTATCTGCTTTCCTTCCTCCTCCAAAGAGGATCTTTGGATGAACATGGATGAACACAGGTTCAGCCCATGCTTCTTAACCTCCCACATCCATACACACCACTCCATATCCATACAAAGTGAAAACCCCTATATGATTCCTGAGCAGCCTCACCAGTGTTCTAACAGCTACTCTGTGTCCCTCTAGACTCCACTGAGGACCTGCCAGTCAACTCAGCTTGTGACATGACAGAAGAGACTCCATGTATCTCCGAGGCAAGCTGTTTTGTTTGTTTGTTTGTTTGTTTTCTTCTTCTGATCTGAGATAGAAATATTGTTTCATTTCTCTTTCGGTGGAATTAAGTTATGAGTCTTTGAGGGTATTTATTCCAGATAGAGACAATTCCCTTGGTTGAGATATTGTAGAGTGAGAGTCTTATTACGGACTCACGATGCCTCAGTCCACAGGATATTAAAATTGTTACCATCCATTACACCCTGTAGGGTACAGCATTCTGTCTCCTGTAGCAACCTTTTCTCTAGAAAAGAATTTTGCAGTTTGCAACCCAAATGGACTTGGGAGTTCCACCCTCCAGGCACAGGTCTTGCCTTTCATCCTGAGTATGTGTGCGCTGATCTTGCTGGGTTCCCTGGACTCCACCACTGCTCATCAGGTTTTCTACTCTCATCAAATGACCCAAAGATTGTGCATCAATGTGATATTATACTCAGAGTGTCTTCTGTGCTTGCAGGTGGCCCTTTCAGGATGTGAAAGTGGTATGTTTTCTAGAATCATTCACTAGGAGAGAAAAAACTTAGATGAGAAAGTTGGGGCTTTCTCACTGGTTTAGTGTAGAGGTCAAATTGACTCTAAATTCCTTCTGGGAATGAGTACAGGGGCCCTGGTGGTAGAAAGAGGCTTATAAATAGAATAATGTGGAGGATTCCTGTAGTCCCACTAGAAGGCTGTATTATGGTTAATAGTGTCAGCAGCAGCAGTGCAGGTTTGTGTCCATGGAACTAGGTATGTCTCTATGTGTGAAGAACAGAGTGATTCTTTCTGTGTGTGTGATTTTTTGTGTGTTGTGTTTTCCTCAGTTTATGTTACCCTAAACATCACTGTTACTGGTGTCAACTTCCTACCCGAAATTCACACCACTGCACTATGAATGAGTAACTATATAAGAATTAAACAAAGTATACACGTTCACTGTATGCTTGATTTTATATCAAGTGAAATCTTTTAACCTGGAAGACAAATCCCATCACTACCCAGTGAAATGTTTACAGGATTCTTTTTAATTTGTATTATTTTTTTTTTTAATTGGCTGTGCTCGGTCTTCATTATTGCACAGACTTTTCTCTACTTGTGGAAAGCCAAGGCAACTCTAGTTGTGGTGTGTAGGCTTCTCACTTTTGTGGCTTCTTTTGTTGCAGAGCAAGGGTTCTAGGGTTCTGGGCTTCAGTGCTTTTGGGATGTGGGCTCAGTAGTTACAGCTTTTGGGCTCTAGAGCACAGGCTCAGTTGTTGTGGTACACCAGCTTATATGCTCTGGGTCATGTGGACTCCTTCCAGACCAGGGATCCAGCCTTTATCTCTTGCAGTGGCAGGTAGATTCTTAACCACTGAGCCACAAAGGAAGCCTTGTAGGAGTGTTAATGAGCAAAACTGTTTCAGAATCCCCCTTATTGTGTCAATCACACCTTGATTTAATAGTAAATCTCATCTCTTAGTAGGTCTTATAATGTTTTGATTGGTCATGATTCATCACTCTGACACTTCCCTCATTCAAACTCTTTCTTACTAGAGCCTCCTAATGAATCCTCCCCCGTCACCCTCAGCCCCCAGTACTGGGGAGGCTCCTTCCTTCTGCAGGGAGCCCCAAGTGGTACCCACATGCTGCACCCAGTTCTAGAGCAATCTGACAAAGGAGGAGCCTCCAGACATAGATGGAGGAAGTTCAGGCCAGCTTTGCCTCTTAAACTTTGAAGTGTCTAGTCAGTCCTGTTAACTCAATGTACCATGTTATTCAGTACAGCTCTAGAACTTTTCCGTCTTTGTATTAAAATTGTATAACCATTGAACAGACCCTCCGTGTCAACCTCCTTCCAGCTCTTGGTATCACCATTCTACTTTCTGCTTCTCTGAGTTTTCCTTTGGTTACCTCAGCAGTATTTGTCTTCCTGTGACTGGCTAATTTCAGTCTTACCAATATCCTCCCGCTTCATTAATTATTTCAAGTGACAAGATTGGCTTCATTATTAAAGACTGAATCGCATTCCAGTGTATGTATACACCATATTTTCTTTAATGATTTATCTGCCTGTGGACACTGGGCAGTTCCTCTATACTGGTTTTTGTGTACAATGTGGCAATGGATATAAGATTGTAGGTATCTCCTGGACCTTCTTGCTTTATCTCCTTTGTACATAAATTCAAATAAATGATTGCTGGATCTTATGGTAAGTATTTTAATTTTTTGAGGGACTTCCAAACTGTTCCATAATGGCTACATCATTTTCCATTCTGACCAAAAGGGCACAAAAGTTCCACTTCTCCACATCCTTGCTAACATCTGTTATTTTCCTTTTATAATACATATCCTGGAAAGTGATTCTCTTTTTGACTTGATTTCCATTTCACTGATCCTTAGTGATGTTACACACTTTTCTTATGTATATTGATCATTTCTCTGAAGAAATGTTATTGAAGCTTTTTACACATTTTTTAAACTCAGTTATTTGCCTGCTGTTGTTTTGAAGTTGAGTTGTAATACCTTCTTATATATTCTGGATTTGGTCCCTTGTTCAAAGTTTGCAGATACTTCCTCTCATTTTATAGGCCGTCTTTCTGTTGATTGTTGAGGAGCCTATCCTTTCTTCTCTTGGTAATTTTAGGACCTTGGCAAAGATCATTTGGCCACACATGTGTCTACTTATTCGTGACTCCCTTCTTATGGTTCATTGGTCTCCCTTCCTGTTTTGTTGCTGGGAGAACACTGTTTTGACTGTTGTGGCATTCTTATGTGTTTTGAAATCAGGAAGCCTTAAGGCCCCATTGATCTTTGCCCTCAAGATTGTTTTTTCTCTTTGGGTTTCTTTTGGGTTATATAAATATTAGTATTTTGGTATTTCTTTTTCCATTTATATAATAATATCATGAGATTTTATGAGTTGTTTATGTTGTCTAAATCCAAAGACTTTTAAAAAAGAAAGAAACTAGGTTTTACTGGTGGGATTTCCTTGGGTGGATTTAGGCAGTATCACTGTGAAGTTGTTGCTGGGGAGTTTGATGAGATGGGGCAGTGCTGTTGGGTTAGTAGAATGAACATGTGGCCACTGAGGGAAGGAGGGTCTGTCTGCTGATTCTCAAGGAGAATCTTGGGGTGAGGTCTCCAGGCTGTGAGTACGGAGATGACTTTCAAAAAGAATATGGGGCTCTGTTGTCTTCCACTATAGGGTCTAGAGTATGACAAGGAGTTAATAGAGTCAGAATTTTAGTGAGGAAACACTTGAGCTCTGCCCATTCTTAGCTAGCTCTTGGTCCAGGCTGCTCAAATCAGTGCTCAGATCAACTGTGAGACTTCGAGTGTCACAGACTTAATTAAGCCAACAAAGCCCAGCACAAATGGCTGCTTCCCCAGTTGGTGCACCTTAACTCCTCATCCAGACTTGGTCAGTGGAAGGGAAGCTAATTCTTGGTAGAGCCATTATGTGGCCTTTGGTTTATAAAGTCCTGGTGGTCAGTGGAAGGGAAGCTAATTCTTGGTAGAGCCATCATGTGGCCTTTGGTTTATAAAGTCCTGGGCTTTGAGACAAATTGACAGCCAAACAGACCACCGGCCACTCAGCAAGGTGACCAGGGCATTAAAAAGGCTGTTGTGACACAGTTGACCATGTGAAGAGTCTGTGGAGGATAGACAGAGTTGGAATCCTGTGGTCTTTCTGAGGGGCTTTGCTCAGAAGAAGCTTGAATTTTGGATCAGGGATTGAAATATAGAGACAAAAGGTGGAAGGAGGATTTGAGCTCTGTTTCAGGCTCAGGCATCTTCTCCAGGGCATCAGCTCTCATCCACAGAAAACTAGGTGCAGGGGAATTTGAGAGATGGGGCATTCATCATTGTGTGACTCTTGATCTCTCTAAATTTCAACACCCTCCCTGGAGGCGCCAAGATGGCGGAGGAGTAGGACGGGGAAAACACTTTCTCCCCCACAAATTCATCAAAAGAGCATTTAAACGTCGAGTAAATTCCACAAAACAACTTCTGAATGCCGGCAGAGGACATCAGGCACCCAGAAAAGCAACCCAACTTTTCGAAAGGAGGTAGGAAAAAATATTAAAGACAATAAAAGAGACAAAAGAGGGAGGGACGGAGTTCCGTCCCAGGAAGGGAGTCTTAAAAAGAGAGAGGTTTCCAAACACCAGGAAACCTTCTCACTGCCGAATCCGTGCCGAGCTTTGGAAGCACAGAGGGCAACATAACAGGGAGAAAAAATAAACAATTAAAACTCGCAGATTGCGAGCCCTACGGTAACTCCACCAGCGGAGAAGCAGCGCAGACGCCTGCATCCGCCATTAACAAGCGGGGGCTGGGCAGGGAGGCGCGGCGCGGGCTGCATCACTGAGAGTAAGAATCTGGCCTGAATACCCTGAGCACTATCTGAGCGAAATAATTTGGGCTAACAAACCAGACTGCGAAAAGCCAGCCTAACCTAAGACACCGCCAGCCTGCGCACGGAACAAAGGACTAAACAGAGATAGCCGGCTGCAGACCTTCCCCCTCCGGTGACAGGCAGCCAGAGCCGGAAGGGGGCAATCGCAGCCCCAGAGAGACATTATCTATAAAACTGGCTTCTTTGCTAACTAAAACTTATTGGGGGTCTGGACGGTCAACATCTGCCTGAGAAGGTGCGCCGGTTTTACACCCAGATAACCGAGTGGCGGGGAGGCGATAAGTCGCAGCATTGGCGCTCGCCAAACACCTCATCACCTGAGCTGCTCGGACCTGGGAAGAGCACAAAACGCAGGCCCAACTGAGTCTGCGCCTCTGAGGACTACCTGAGTGCCTGAACCTGAGTGGCTTGGACCTGGGAGGTGCATGCAACCCAGGGCCAGCCTCGGGATTGCTCCCGGCGGAACAACCTAGAGCCCGAGCAGTGTGGGCAGGGAGGCTACACGCGCCGTGAGCGGGGGCAGACCCAGTGTGGCTGAGGCACTGCGAGCGCACGCCAGTGTCATTTGTTTGCAGCATCCCTCCCTCCCTCCCCACAGCGCGACTGAACAAAGAGAAGAAATACAGCTCCACCCACCAGAACACCGACACAAGCTTCCCTAACCAGGAAACCTTGACAAGTCACCTGTACAAACCCACACACAGTGAGGAAATGCCACAATAAAGAGAACTCCACAAACTGCCAGAATACAGAAAGGACTCCCAAACTCAGCAATTTAAACAAGATGAAGAGACAGAGGAATACCCAGCAGATAAAGGAACAGGATAAATGCCCACCAAACCAAACAAAAGAGGAAGAGATAGGGAATCTACCTGATAAAGAATTCCAAATAATGATAGTGAAATTGATCCAAAATCTTGAAATTAAAATGGAATCACAGATAAATAGCCTGGAGACAAGGATTGAGAAGATGCAAGAAAGGTTTAACAAGGACCTAGAAGAAATAAAAAGAGTCAATATATAATGAATAATGCAATAAATGAAATTAAAAACACTCTGGAGGCAACAAATAGTAGAATAACAGAGGCAGAAGATAGGATTAGTGAATTAGAAGATAGAATGGTAGAAATAAATGAATCAGAGAAGATAAAAGAAAAACAAATTAAAAGAAATGAGGACAATCTCAGAGACCTCCAGGACAATATTAAACGCTACAACATTGAATCATAGGGGTTCCAGAAGAAGAAGACAAAAAGAAAGACCATGAGAAAATACTTGCGGAGATAATAGTGGAAAACTTCCTAAAATGGGAAGGAAATAATCACCCAAGTCCAAGAAACCCAGAGAGTCCCAAACAGGATAAACCCAGGAGAAACACCCCAAGACACATATTAATCAAATTAACAAAGATCAAACACAAAGAACAAATATTAAAAGCAGCAAGGGAAAAACAACAAATAACACACAAGGGAATTCCCATAAGGATAACAGCTGATCTTTCAATAGAAACTCTTCAAGCCAGGAGGGAATGGCAAGACATACTTAAAATGATGAAAGAAAATAACCTACAGCCCAGATTATTGTACCCAGCAAGGATCTCATTCAAGTATGAAGGAGAAATCAAAAGCTTTTCAGACAAGCAAAAGATGAGAGAATTCTGCACCACCAAACCAGCTCTCCAACAAATACTAAAGGATATTCTCTAGACAGGAAACACAAAAACACTGTATAAACTCGAACCCAAAACAATAAAGTAAATGGCAACGGGATCATACTTATCAGTAATTACCTTAAACGTAAATGGGTTGAATGCCCCAACCAAAAGACAAAGACTGGCTGAATGGATACAAAAACAAGACCCCTACATATGTTGTCTACAAGAGACCCACCTCAAAACAGGGGACACATACAGACTGAAAGTGAAGGGCTGGAAAAAGATTTTCCATGCAAATAGGGACCAAAAGAAAGCAGGAGTCACAATACTCGTATCAGATAAATTAGACTTTAAAACAAAGGCTGTGAAAAGAGACAAAGAAGGTCACTACATAATGATCAAAGGATCAATCCAAGAAGAAGATACAACAATTATAAATATATATGCACCCAACATGGGAGCACTGCAGTATGTAAGACAAATGCTAACAAGTATGAAAGGAGAAATTAACAATAACACAATAATAGTGGGAGACTTTAATACCCCACTCACACCTATGGATAGATCAACTAAACAGAAAATTAACAAGGAAACACAAACTTTAAACGATACAATAGACCAGTTAGACCTAATTGATAGCTATAGGACATTTCATCCCAAAAAAAAAAAAAGACTGCTCACTATGGCAATTATTGAAGCTGACTTAGGGTGACATAGAGGCTTATTTCCCTTTACCCTTAAAAAAAAAAAAAAAACACCCTCCAATGTAACATATGGGTTACAGCCCCCACTTTGTTCCCCCTTCCTCCCCAACTGGGCTGGGTGTCAGAGGAGGTAATCATAGATACTCTCCATGAGCTGTAAAGCCTTGTTTCTGTGAAAAAGCTGGAGTACGGTTCTGTCCCCACTTACTTGGAGCCATCCAAATGCCCTCTGTGCTTTCAACCACTACTAAAGGTCCACCTTATTGTTGCCATCATTGAAGACTGAACACTTATAGAACGGTTATGAAGCAACAAGGCTTTACTTTTCTATTTATTTATTTGTCTACCTATTTATTTATTTGGCTGCATTGGGTCTTAGTTGTGGCACATGAGATTTTTTTTGCATCATGCAGATCTTTCGTTGCAGTGCACTGACTCTCTAGTTGTGGCACTTGGGCTCAGTAGCTGCAACATGTGGGCTTAGTTGCTGCAAGCCATGTGTGGGATCTTGGTTCCCTAACCAGAAATCAAATCCCCATTTGTGCATTGCAAGGCATATTCTTAACACTGGACTACCAGGGAAGTCTCTCCTTTATTTTTCTAATATTTTAACTGCACTTAATCATTCTTGGCCTCATAATACTAAAAATAGGCCATATTAACATTGCTCCAACTCAGTACAGGGAACTGAAGCAAAGAGGGTTCTATATGTGTTTCCCAAATATCTGCTTCTCCTAAGTGGGGTTTGAATTCAGCCCATCAGGCATGGTCACTATGCTCTGCTGAGCTTCTAAGTCTCAGTTAAATAGAGATATTTGCCTGCACATTCAGTCTGTTGGATATTTTCAGGGTACATAAAACTACATAATTTCCTAACTCCACCTTGGTCCAGGAGGTCCTGCTAGGCATCTGGTGAGGGAAGGGATTGAATTGTGGATCAATTATTATTAGTTTCCCTGTGGTCTTGTGCCAGCAAGATGTCAACAGCTCTCTTCATTGTAATGCATTTCCCAGGATGCTTCACCCAGAAGTCCAGAAAAAACATCACTCAGCAGTTCAAGAGCATCAATCTCCAGCTGGGTGAAGAGGGTTCGTTGTTGGACACGAAATATGGTGCACGTTATAACTGACGCAGTTGAAGGTACCCTGGAAATTTTCTCATTAAGTTCACTCATGAATAATTATTGTAGTATGTGCAGTTCCTCATATTTAAGGGAAAAACTGTGAAATATTTAGCAATGTTCTTCTTTTATTTTACATGTTCAAATGGCAACTTACTACATCAGTTGGTACTGTTTTAACTATGGAAAGAAAGATGAATTTTATTTTTATTTTATTTTATTTTTTTTTAATTTTATTTTATTTTTAAACTTTACAATATTATATTAGTTTTGCCAAATATCGAAATGAATCCATAAAAGGTATACCCGCGTTCCCCATCCTGAACCCTCCTCCTCCCTCCTCCCCATACCCTCCTCTGGGTCGTCCCAGTGCACCAGCCCCAAGCATCCAGTACCGTGCATCGAACCTGGACTGGCGACTCGTTTCATACATGATATTATACATGTTTCAATGCTATTCTCCCAAATCTCCCCACCCTCTCCCTCTCCCACAGAGTCCATAAGACTGATCTATACATCGGTGTCTCTTTTGCTGTCTCATACACAGGGTTATTGTTACCATCTTTCTAAATTCCATATATATGTATTAGTATACTGTATTGGTGTTTTTCTTTCTGGCTTACTTCACTCTGTATAATAGGTTCCAGTTTTATCCATCTCATTAGAACTGATTCAAATGTATTCTTTTTAATGGCTGAGTAATACTCCATTGTGTATATGTACCATGGCTTTCTTATCCATTCATCTGCTGATGGGCATCTAGGTTGCTTCCATGTCCTGGCTATTATAAACAGTGCCGTGATGAACATTGGGGTACACGTGTCTCTTTCCCTTCTGGTTTCCTCAGTGTGTATGCCCAGCAGTGGGATTGCTGGATCATAAGGCAGTTCTATTTCCAGTTTTTTAAGGAATCTCCACACTGTTCTCCATAGTGGCTGTACTAGTTTGCATTCCCACCAACAGTGTAAGAGAGTTCCCTTTTCTCCACACCCTCTCCAGCATTTATTGCTTGTAGACTTTTGGATCGCAGCCATTCTGACTGGCGTGAAATGGTATCTCATAGTGGTTTTGATTTGCATTTCTCGGATAATGAGTGATGTTGAGCATCTTTTCATGTGCTTGTTAGCCATTTGTATGTCTTCTTTGGAGAAATGTCTATTTAGTTCTTTGGCCCATTTTTTGATTGGGTCATTTATTTTTCTGGAGTTGAGCTGTAGGAGTTGCTTGTATATTTTTGAGATTAGTTGTTTGTCCGTTGTTTCATTTGCTATTATTTTCTCCCATTCTGAAGGCTGCCTTTTCACCTTGCTAATAGTTTCCTTAGTTGTGCAGAAGCTTTTAAGTTTAATTAGGTCCCATTTGTTTATTTTTGCTTTTGTTTCCAATATTCTGGGAGGTGGGTCATAGAGGATCCTGCTGTGATGTATGTCAGAGAGTGTTTTGCCTATGTTCTCCTCTAGGAGTTTTATAGTTTCTGGTCTTACGTTTAGATCTTTAATCCATTTTGAGTTTATTTTTGTGTAAGGTGTTAGAAAGTGTTCTAGTTTCATTCTTTTACAAGTGGCTGACCAGTTTTCCCAGCACCACTTGTTAAAGAGATTGTCTTTAATCCATTGTATATTCTTGCCTCCTTTGTCAAAGATAAGGTGTCCATATGTGCGTGGATTTATCTCTGGGCTTTCTATTTTGTTCCATTGATCAATATTTCTCTCTTTGTGCCAGTACCATACTGTCTTGATAACTGTGGCTTTGTAATAGAGTCTGAAGTCAGGTAGGTTGATTCCTCCAGTTCCATTCTTCTTTCTCAAGATCGCTTTGGCTATTTGAGGTTTTTTGTATTTCCACACAAATTGTGAAATTATTTGTTCTAGCTCTGTGAAGAATACCGTTGGTAGCTTGATAGGGATTGCATTGAATCTATAAATTGCTTTGGGTAGTATACTCATTTTCACTATATTGATTCTTCCAATCCATGAACATGGTATATTTCTCCATCTATTAGTGTCCTCTTTGATTTCTTTCACCAGTGTTTTATAGTTTTCTATATATAGGTCTTTAGTTTCTTTAGGTAGATAAATTCCTAAGTATTTTATTCTTTCCGTTGCAATGGTGAATGGAATTGTTTCCTTAATTTCTCTTTCAGTTTTCTCATTATTACTGTATAGGAATGCAGGGGATTTCTGTGTGTTGATTTTGTATCCTGCAACTTTACTATAATCATTGATTAGTTCTAGTAATTTTCTGGTGGAGTCTTTAGGGTTTTCTATGTAAAGGATCATGTCATCTGCAAACAGTGAGAGTTTTACTTCTTCTTTTCCAATTTGGATTCCTTTTATTTCTTTTTCTGCTCTGATTGCTGTGGCCAAAACTTCCAAAACTATGTTGAATAGTAATGGTGAAAGTGGGCACCCTTGTCTTGTTCCTGACTTTAGAGGAAATGCTTTCAATTTTTCACCATTGAGGATAATGTTTGCTGTGGGTTTGTCATATATAGCTTTTATTATGTTGAGGTATGTTCCTTCTATTCCTGCTTTCTGGAGAGTTCTTATCATAAATGGATGTTGAATTTTGTCAAAGGCTTTCTC
The DNA here is from genome assembly GCF_027580195.1 of Bos mutus. Lineage (NCBI taxonomy): Eukaryota > Metazoa > Chordata > Mammalia > Artiodactyla > Bovidae > Bos > Bos mutus. Next base: position 76,535,186 of record NC_091632.1, read on the forward strand.
TGCATCTATTGAGATAATCATATGGTTTTTGTTTTTCAATTTGTTAATGTGGTGTATAGCATTGATTGATTTGCAGATATTGAAGAATCCTTGCATGCCTGGGATAAAGCCCACTTGGTCATGGTGTATGATCTTTTTAATGTATTGTTGGATTCTGATTGCTAGAATTTTGTTAAGGATTTTTGCATCTATGTTCATCAGTGATATTGGCCTGTAGTTTTCTTTTTTTGTGGGATCTTTGTCAGGTTTTGGTATTAGGGTGATGGTGGCCTCATAGAATGAGTTTGGAAGTTTACCTTCCTCTGCAATTTTCTGGAAGAGTTTGAGCAGGATAGGTGTTAGCTCTTCTCTAAATTTTTGGTAGAATTCAGCTGTGAAGCCATCTGGACCTGGGCTTTTGTTTGCTGGAAGATTTCTGATTACAGTTTCTTTTTTTTTTCTGCGGCCCTGAAAAGGGCCTTTAGTTTTTCTAAACGTTTCAAGCTAGATGCTTTGCTCAACCACCAAAACCATAAAGGGTACGGCCCTGACGTTTGAGTGCATAGACCACATCCATGGCAGTAACAGTCTTGCGCTTAGCGTGCTCCGTATAGGTGACTGCGTCCTGGATCACATTTTCCAGAAACACTTTCAGCACCCCACGAGTCTCTTCGTAGATAAGACCAGAGATACGTTTGACGCCTCCACGACGAGCCAGACGCCGGATAGCTGGCTTAGTAATACCCTGAATGTTGTCCCGCAAGACTTTGCGATGGCGCTTAGCACCCCCCTTGCCGAGGCCTTTGCCACCCTTCCCACGACCAGACATGGTTGCTGTCGCAATCTGATTACAGTTTCAATTTCCGTGCTTGTGATGGGTCTGTTACAATTTTCTATTTCTTCCTGGTCCAGTTTTGGAAAGTTGTACTTTTCTAAGAATTTGTCAATTTCTTCCACGTTGTCCATTTTATTGGCATATAATTGTTGATAGTAGTCTCTTATGATCCTTTGTATTTCTGTGTTGTCTGTTGTGATCTCTCCATTTTCATTTCTAATTTTACTGATTTGATTTTTCTCCCTTTGTTTCTTGATGTGTCTGGCTAATGGTTTGTCAATTTTATTTATCCTTTCAAAGAACCAGCTTTTGGCTTTGTTGATTTTTGCTATGGTCTCTTTTGTTTCTTTTGCATTTATTTCTGCCCTAATTTTTAAGATTTCTTTCCTTCTACTAACCCTGGGGTTCTTCATTTCTTCCTTTTCTAGTTGCTTTAGGTGTAGAGTTAGGTTATTTATTTGACTTTTTTCTTGTTTCTTTAGGTATGCCTGTATTGCTATGAACTTTCCCCTTAGGACTGCTTTTACTGTGTCCCACAGGTTTTGAGTTGTTGTGTTTTCATTTTCATTCGTTTCTATGCAAATTTTGATTTCTTTTTTGATGTCTTCTGTGATTTGTTGGTTATTCAGCAGGGTGTTGTTCATCCTCCATATGTTGGAATTTTTAATAGTTTTTCTTCTGTAATTGAGATCTAATCTTACTGCATTGTGGTCAGAAAAGATGCTTGGAATGATTTCTATTTTTTTGAATTTACCAAGGCTAGATTTATGGCCCAGGATGTGATCTATCCTGGAGAAGGTTCCATGCACGCTTGAGAAAAAGGTGAAATTCATTGTTTTGGGATGAAATGTCCTATAGATATCAATTAGGTCTAACTGGTCTATTGTATCGTTTAACGTTTGTGTTTCCTTGTTAATTTTCTGTTTAGTTGATCTATCCATAGGTGTGAGTGGGGTATTAAAGTCTCCCACTATTATTGTGTTATTGTTAATTTCTCCTTTCATACTTGTTAGCATTTGTCTTACATATTGCGGCGCTCCCATGTTGGGTGCATATATATTTATAATTGTTATATCTTCTTCTTGGATTGATCCTTTGATCATTAGGTAGTGACCATCTTTGTCTCTTTTCACAGCCTTTGTTTTAAAGTCTATTTTATCTGATATAAGTATTGCTATGCCTGCTTTCTTTTGGCCCCTATTTGTGTGGAAAATCTTTTTCCAGCCCTTCACTTTCAGTCTGTACGTGTCCCCTGTTTTGAGGTGGGTCTCTTGTAGACAACATATGTAGGGGTCTTGTTTTTGTATCCATTCAGCCAGTCTTTGTCTTTTGGTTGGGGCATTCAACCCATTTACATTTAAGGTAATTACTGATAAGTATGATCCCGTTGCCAAAGTATGATCCCGTTGCCATTTACTTTATTGTTTTGGGTTCGAGTTTATACACTGTTTTTGTGTTTCCTGTCTAGAGAATATCCTTTAGTATTTGTTGGAGAGCTGGTTTGGTGGTGCTGAATTCTCTCAACTTTTGCTTGTCTGAGAAGCTTTTGATTTCTCCTTCATATTTGAATGAGATCCTTGCTGGGTACAATAATCTGGGCTGTAGGTTATTTTCTTTCATCGCTTTAAGTATGTCTTGCCATTCCCTCCTGGCTTGAAGAGTTTCTATTGAAAAATCAGCTGTTATCCTTATGGGAATTCCCTTGTGTGTTATTTGTTGTTTTTCCCTTGCTGCTTTTAATATTTGTTCTTTGTGTTTGATCTTTGTTAATTTGATTAATATGTGTCTTGGGGTGTTTTGCCTTGGGTTTATCCTGTTTGGGACTCTCTGGGTTTCTTGGACTTGGGTGATTATTTCCTTCCCCATTTCAGGGAAGTTTTCAACTATTATCTCCGCAAGTATTTTCTCATGGTCTTTCTTTTTGTCTTCTTCTTCTGGGACCCCTATGATTCGAATGTTGTAGTGTTTAATATTGTCCTGGAGGTCTCTGAGATTGTCCTCATTTCTTTTAATTCGTTTTTCTTTTATCTTCTCTGATTCATTTATTTCTACCATTCTATCTTCTAATTCACTAATCCTATCTTCTGCCTCTGTTATTCTACTATTTGTTGCCTCCAGAGTGTTTTTAATTTCATTTATTTCATTACTCATTTTATATTGACTCTCTTTTATTTCTTCTAGGTCCTTGTTAAACCTTTCTTGCGTCTTCTCAATCTTTGTCTCCAAGCTATTTATCTGTGATTCCATTTTGATTTCAAGATTTTGGATCAATTTCACTATCATTATTCGGAATTCTTTATCAGGTAGATTCCCTATCTCTTCCTCTTTTGTTTGGTTTGGTGGGATTTTATCCTGTTCCTTTGTCTGCTGGGTATTCCTCTGTCTCTTCATCTTGTTTAAATTGCTGAGTTTGGGGTGTCCTTTCTGTATTCTGGCAGTTTGTGGAGTTCACTTTATTGTGGTGTTTCCTCGCTCTGTGTGGGTTTGTACAGGTGGCTTGTCAAGGTTTCTTGGTTAGGGAAGCTTGTGTCGGTGTTCTGGTGAGTGGAGCTGTATTTCTTCTCTCTCCTTTCGAAGACTTGGGTTGCTTTTCTGGGTGCCTGATGTCCTCTGCAGGCTTTCAGAAGTTGTTTTGTGGAATTTACTCAGCGTTTAAATGTTCTTTTGATGAATTTGTAGGGGAGAAAGTGTTCTCCCCATCCTACTCCTCCGCCATCTTAGCTCCTCCTCCAGAAAGATGCATTTTAAATTCAACATTTGGTTCATGTTTAAGAGTGAAGATGGTCTCTAGCTATAGTTTGGACATTAGCTAACTTTTTAACATTAGCTGTGATATGTTCCTCCCTGAAGCCATGTTTCAAGATTTCTTTAAATTATTAGACTTTATTTAGAACAGGGTTACATTGACATAAAATTTGTAAAAGTAGTACAGAAAATTCCTATATCTTATCACTTCAGTTTCAGCTATCATATGTTACTCAGAGATAACATATGTGTGGAAGGTTTATTACAGTTAATGAGATAATATATTTTTAGCAATTAAAAATCCATAGTTCACCTTAGATTCACAGTTTTTATTGTTACACTCAATGATATTTTAAATATTCACAATATTATTATCACCATTATGGTAGCATACAGAAATCCATACACTAATGTTCACAGTGTATTATTAGTACTCACATGATAGAAACAACCCAAAGACCATAATGTGATGAATGAATGGATAAAATACATACATATATAAATATATATATATATATATACACACACACACACTCATAATGGGATACTATTCAGCCATAAAGATGAATTAAGGATTGAAATATACTACAACATGGATGCACGAAATAATACAAAAATTATTATTCAAAGAATACAACAATTATTGTATTATTGAAAAAAATGTCTAGTGAAAGTAGGCAGGCACAGAGGGACAAATATTGTATGATTTCACTGGTTTAATGTATGTAGAACAGGCAAACACACAGAAACTGGGAATAGAAATTAACAAAGCCACGAGACTAGAGGAAAGGTGGATTATGACTTAATATGTACAGAGGTTATATTGGATCTGATGAAAATGATTTAGATGTAGATGGTGTTGATAGGTACACAGCATTGTGAGTATAGAAAATGCTACATAACTTTTTAATTCTTAAAAGTTATGAAAATAATAAATACAATGTATCTTTGATCACAGTGCTCAGTTGTTAAGTTGTGTCTGACTGTTTGTGAACCCATGGACAGCAGCACACCAGGCTACCCTGTCTTTCACTATCTCCTGGAGTTTGCTCAAATTCATGTCCATTGAGCTGATGATGCCATCCAACCATCTCATCCTCTGTGGCCCCTCCTTTTCCTCCTACCCTCAATGTTTCCCAGCATCAGGGCTTTTCCGGTGAGTCTGCCCTTCATATCAGGTGGCCAAAATATTGGAGTTTCAGCATCAGTCCTTCTAATGAATATTCAGGGTTGATTTCCTTTAGGATTAACTTGTGTGATCTCATTGCTGTCCAAGGAACTCTCAAGAGTCTCTTCAGCACTACTGTTCTAAAGCATCAATTCTTGGCACTCAGCCTTCTTGATGGTCCAAGTCTCACAAATGTAAATGACTACTGAAGCTTAGTGTAATTTTTAGTGTTTCCCTTTGTCAGACTGACAATTTCAAGTCAATCAGGGTCCCCTTAGCTAGAAATTCAAAGGCTCTCTGACTCATTTCTGAAACGTTCATCTCCTTTCCCTTCTTCTACCCATGAGGAAGGTTGTCCAATAGATCTCAGCCCACACTTATTAACCACCCACATCCATACACTCCCACCACATGTCTGCATTAACAAGGTGTTCCCGATCATCATCACAGATGTCCTGACAGTCTCTCTATGTCCTCCTAGAGCTCCCTGAGGACTAGCTTGGGGAGGTATCCAATTCAAAGTTGGAGGAAGAGGCTTTGCCCACCTCTGTGGTAAGTGGCCCTTATTTATCTAAGATGAAACTGTTGCTTCATGACTTTATTTTTTTTTTCGCTGAATTCAGAAAAAAACTTTCAAAATATTCAAGACAGTTGATATATAGTTTTTAAATTGATGGATGAATGTTGAGTCTTACCCAGCAGATAACTTACTCAAAAGGAAATTTTTCAAAAATGGCAACATAAATTTAAAACTGTACTCAGGAACAGTTTCCTCAGCAGAAATTGTTTTTTTCTCGAAATAAAATTTTGTAATTGCTGGTCAAAAAGAGCTGGAAAGATCTTCTAGGAAAAGCTCCAGCCTTCCCCACAGGTGTCTTCTGTTTTCTTTTGGGGCTATGGACTCAACAACACTTTCCCATTTGGTTTTATGAGAACAAAATGAGAATGAAAGACCTGAATGCATGGTACTCAAGATGCTGAAACCCTTACACTCTTTTCTTCTCTCTACTTACAGGCATGTGAAGCAGCCTATGAACATGGTAAGTATTCAGGGAACGTTTTTCTTCTGAGGAACAATCTAGCTTATGAAGGTGGGGTTCTCTTACCGGCTCTGGTTGGAGAGGTGCCTGATGCTGGGTTCCTATGGGGGTGAGGCCTGTGGGTGCAGAGAAGAGACTGATCTTCCAGGAAAGAACAGTGTCTGTGTTCCATGGTTCCTGGGAATAACTACATCACTTAGATGATGCTGGTTTGTGTGAATCAGAGTTAGGGGCCCTTGTTTGCATCCATGTGGTGTGATTTAGAAGCTCTGTGTGTGTTTCCTCAGGACATGTTTCCCTCTTACACAGCAGAAGTCAACTGAGAACTTTCTAAACACTTCTCATCACACTGCCCCCTGGCTATACATTACCTGATTCTTTCCTCAACTCAGACATTCCTCAAGTTTGGTTAATATTCATTTTCCTCAGATGGAGATGCTGCTAAAAAATGGCTCAAGCTCTTGACCTCCTAAATGGAAAAGCCACACTGAGAACCTCAGGGTGGTCCCAGTGTGTCTGCTTTGGACCCCTGACCTGCACTGATCACTCTCATGGGATCCTAGTCATGGAGCAAGGGGGTCTTGCATCTATGTTTATACCTGGACGTACTAGCAGCTCCAAAGGTCCAGACCGTGGCAATCATTATAAAGTTGGCTCAGTGGTCACAAAACCCAGGGCAAGCGTAGGCAGATTAACAGCTGACTTTGGGACAATTATTAGTGTGAAAGGCACCTCGGGACTCATATCCCCCTGGTTAGCTCACAGATTCTGAGAGTTGTCTGTCCTCGTGTAGGCACTATAGGTCATATTTGTTGGTGCTACTGTCATTGCTTAAACAAGGACAAAAACAGATTATCATCAGGGAGATATTTTATTGTATTTGGTGACATTAACATAAGCCTTACATTGATTAAACCCTGTATCACACAATCAAGAGAAGGTGTCAAATAGATCTCACAATGGAATTTGATAGCTAACTTTATAGTTAGCCTAGTGACCATGACTTTTGTTGTAAACTTCCTCACAGCTTGGTCACAAACAGTCAGCATTCAACTCATGGTATCTCTCCATAAGGAGCTGTCCCCAAAATATATGACTTCTGTGAGTGTGGACAGCCACTGACTCAGTGGACATGCAAACGTTGTTTGGCAAATAAAGACTGGGAAAAAAATACCACATGATTGATAACAGCTATTTGGAAAGGTAGAATTGAATTCAGTCCTCTAACAGAGTTTGCTTTTTATAAAGAACAGAGTCTCATAGAAGACTTGATAATTACAATAGCTATAACCGTGGATCCTGGGAAGGCAGTGATCTAGGAAGAAATCCAGAAGACAGGGACATTTAGCAGAAGCTCTAAACAGGCAGGAGGATCAAGGGTCTCTGACATTGAAAGCTGGCATGCATTTTAGTGTTTGTTTTTTCCCAAACGATTACGTCATCCCTAGTTAAAATGTGGAAGGTTTCTTTCCTTTCTTTCCTGAACCTCTCCTATGCTCACCTTCATTCAGGAAAGAGGATGATTCAACAGCAACTCAGCTCATAGTTACTAACCTCCCTCATGCATACACTCTACCCCATGTCCCCATCAAACTAACAAAGAAACAAAACATTGAGTGACTGGTAAGGAGACTCACCAGGGTCCTGGTGTCTATTTTGTGTCCCTGTAGCTTCCCATGAGAACCCAGGGATGAAACTGCACCAGGCCTGGGCTGAGGAACAACCTCTGAGTACTCTGAAGGTAAGTTCACTTGTCTTTATCTGTGGTAAGACTGTTGCTTCATTTCTTTATGTTTTATTCAGTCAAATGCAGTTATCTATGTAATATGACAATGTACATTGTCACTGATATATGCACTAATATATGCTGGGGAAATATCAAGTATAAATCTATTATCAGCACAGACTTGATTAAAAAAGACATTAAAAACAAACAAACAAACAAACAAAAAAAAAACAGCATCTCCAACCAAAAGACACAGACTGGCTGAAGGGATACCAAAACATGACCCATATATATGCTGTCTTTAAGAAACCCACTTCAGACCAAAAGACACATATAGACTGAAAGTGAGAGGATGAAAAAATATATTCCTTGCAAGCGGGAAGGAAAAGAAAGCTGGAGTAGCAATCCTCATATCAGACAAAATAGACCTTAAAATAAAGAATGTTATAAGAGATAAGGAAGCACAATACATAATGATCAAGGGATGAATCCAGGAGGAAGACATAACAATTGTGAATATCTATGCACCCAACATAGGAGCAACTTAGTACAAAAGACAAACGCTAACAGACATAAAAGGAGAAATTGACAGTAGCACAATAATCGTATATGACTTTAACACCCACTCACACCAATAGACAGATCATCAAAACAGAATATCAATAAGGAACACAGGTCTTAAATTATGCATTAGATGAGATGGATCTCACGGATATCTTCAGTACATCCCATCCAAATGCAGAAGAATACACCTTCTTCTCAAGCACACATGGAACACTTTCCAGGACAGACTGTATCTTGGGTCACAAATCAAACCTCAGAAAATTTAAGAAAATTGAAATCATATCAGAAATCTTCTCCAACTACAACACTGTGAGACTAGATATCAATTACAAGGGGGAAAAAAAAAAAAAACTGTAAGAAACACAAACACTTGGAGATTAAACAACATGTTTCTAAATAACAAACATGTTACTGAAGAAATCAAAAGGGAAATAAAAACATTTCTAGAAACAAATGATAATAAAAACACAACAACTCAAAACCAATAGGATGCAGCAAAAGCAGTTCTAAGAGGAAAGTTTATAGCAATACAATCCTACTTCAAGAAACAAGAAAAACATTGAATGGGCAATCTAACTTCACAGGTAAAACAACTGGAAAAAGAAGAAGAACAACAAAAAAATTAGTAGAAGAAAAGAAATGATAAAGTTATGAGCAGAAATAAGTGAAGAGTTGATAAAAGCAATAGTAAAGATCAATAAAACTAAAAGCTGGTTCTTTGAGAAGATAAACAAAATTGACAAATCTTTAGCCAGACTCATTAATAAAAAAAAAGAGAGAAGAATCAAATAAATGCAATTAGAAATGAAAAAGGTGAGGTTATAACAGACAATGAATAAATACAAAGCAGTATAAGAGACAATTATGAACAACTATATGGCAATACGAAATTTGATTTAGGTCATACCTGAATGGTCTAGTGGTCTTCCCCACTTTCTTCAATTTAAGTCTGAATTTGGCAAGAAGAAGTTCATGATCTGAGCAACAGTCCACTCCCGTTCATGGTTTTGCTGACTGTATAGAGCTTCTCCATCTTTGGCTGCAAAGGATATAATCAATATGATTTTGGTGTTGACCATCTGGTGATGTCCATGTATAGAGTCTTCTCCTGTGTTGTTGGAAGAGGGTGTTTGCTATGACCAGTGTGTTCTCTTGGCAGAACTCTGTTAGCATTTGCCCTGCTTCGTTCTGTACTCCAAGGCCAAATTTGCCTGTTACTCCAGGTGTTTCTTGACTTCCTACTTTTGCATTCCAGTCCCCTATAATGAAAAGGACATTTTTGGGGGGGCGGGGGGTGTTCTAGCAGGTCTTGTAGGTCATCATAGAACCATTCAACTTTAGCTTCTTCAGCATTACTGGTCGGGGAATGGACTTGGATTACCATGATATTGAATGGTTTGCCTTGGAAACAAACAGAGATCATTCTGTCGTTTTTGAGATTGCATCCAAGTACTGCATTTCGAACTCTTTAGTTGACTATAATGGCTACTCCATTTCTTCTAAGGGATTCCAGCACACAGTAGATATAATGGTCATCCGAGTTAAATTCACCCATTCCAGTCCATCTTAGTTCGCTGATTCCTAGACTGTTGATGTTTAGTCTTTCCATCTCCTGTTTGACCACTTTCAATTTGCCATGATTCATGGACCTAACAATCCAGGTTCCTATGCAATATTGCTCTTACAGCATTGAATCTTGCTTCTATCACCAGTCCCATCCAAAACTGGGTGTGGTTTTTGCTTTGGCTCTATCCCTTCATTCTTTCTGGAGTTATTTTTCCACTGTTCTCCAGTAGCATATTGGGCACCTACTGACCTGGGGAGTTCATTTTTCAATGTCCTATCTTTTTGACTTTTCATACTGTTCATGGGTTCTCGAGGCAAGAATGCTAAAGTGGTTTGCCATTCCCTTCTCCAGTGGACCACTTTCTGTCAGACCACTCCAACATGACCTGTCTGTCTTGGGTGACCCCACATGGCATGGCTTAGTTTATTGAATTAGACAAGGCTATGATCCATATGATTAGATTGGCTAGCTGTCTGTGATTGTGGTTTTAGTCTGTCTGGCCTCTGATGGCCTCTCTCAGCACCTACTGTCTTATTTGGCTTTCTCTTACTTTGTATGTGGGGTATCTCTTCACGGCTGCTCCAGCAAAGTGCAGCCGCTGCTCCTTACCTTGGGCGTGGGGTAACTCCTCTCCGTCGCTGCCCCTGACCTTGTATGTGGGGTAGCTCCTCTCAACTATGCTCGTGCACCATTGCACATTGTACAGGAGACATTGTACAATCATGACATTGTACAGGAGACAGGGAGTAAGACTATCCCAAAGAAAAAGAAATGCAAAACTGAAAAATGGCTATCTGAGGAGGCCTTACAAATAGCTGTGAAAAGAAGAGAAGCAAAAAGCAAAGGAGAAAAGGAAAGATATAAGCATCTGAATGCAGAGTTCCAAAGAATAGCAAGAAGAGATAAGAAAGCCTTCCACAGCGATCAATGCAAAGAAATAGAGGAAAACAACAGAATGGGAAAGACTAGAAATCTCTTCAAGAAAATTAGAGATACCAAGGGAACATTTCATGCACAGATGGGCTCGATAAAGGACAGAAATGGTATGGACCTAAAGAAGCAGAAGATATTAAGAAAAGAATAAAAGAAGGCAAGAATACACAGAAGAATGGTACAAAAAAAAAAAAATCTTAATGACCCAGATAATCACTAAGGTGTGATCACTCACATTCACCTAGAGCAGGACGTCCTGGAATGTGAAGTCAGATGGGCCTTAGGAAGCATCACTACGAACAAAGCTAGTGGAGGTGATGGAATTCCGGTTGAGCTATTTCAAATTCTAAAAGATGATGTTGTAAAAGTGCTGCACTCAATATGTCAGCAAATTTAGAAAACTCAGCAGTGGCCGCAGGACTGGAAAAGGTGTTTTCATTCCAATCCCAAAGAAAGTTAATGCTAAAGAATGCTCAAAATACCACAAAATTGCACTCATCTCACATGGTAGTAAAGTAATGCTCAAAATTCTCCAAGCCAGGCTTCAGCAATATGTGAACCGTGAACTTCCTGATGTTCAAGCTGGTTTTAGAAAAGGCAGAGGAATCAGAGATCAAATTGCCAACATCTGCTGGATCATGGAAAAAGCAAGAGAGTTCCAGAAAAACATCTATTTCTGCTTTATTGACTATGCCAAAGACTTTGACTGTGTGGATCACAATAAACTGTGGAAAATTCTGAAAGAGATGGGAATACCAGACCACCTGACCTGCCTCATGAGAAACCTGTATACAGGTCAGGAAACAACAGTTAGAACTGGACATGGAACAACAGACTGGTTCCAAATAGAAAAACAGGTACGTCAAGGCTGTGTATTGTCAGCCCGCTTATTTAACGTATATGCAGAGTATTATGAGAAACACTGGGCTGGAGGAAGCACAAGCTGGAATCAAGATTGCCAGGAGAAATATCAGTAACCTCAGATATGCAGATGACCCCACCCTTATGGCAGAAAGTGAAGAAGAACTAAAGAGCCTCTTGATGAAAGTGAAAGAAGAAAATTAAAAAGTTGGCTTAAAGCTCAATATTCTGAAAACTAAGATCATGGCATCTGGTCCCATCAATTTATGGCAAATAGATGGGGAAACAGTGGGCTCCAAAATCACTGATTGCAGCCGTGAAATTAAAAGATGCTTGCTCCTTGGAAGGAAAATTATGACCAACCTAGATAGCCTATTAAAAAGCAGAGATATTACTTTGCCAACAAAGGTCCGTCTAGTCAAGGCTATGGTTTTTCCAGTAGCATGTATGGATGTGACAGTTGGACTGTGAAGAAATCTGAGTGCAGAAGAATTGATGCTTTTGAACTGTGGTGTTGTAGAAGACTCTTGAGAGTCCCTTGGACTGCAAAGAGATCCAACCAGTCCATCCTAAAGGAGATTAGTCTTGGGTGTTCATTGGAGGGACTGATGTTGCAGCTGAAACTCCAATACTTTGGCCACCTGATGCAGAGAACTGACTGATTTGAAAATACTCTGATGCTGGGAGGGATTGGGGGCAGGAGGAGAAGGGCACGACAGAGGATGAGATGCTGGATGGCATCACCAACACAGTGGAAATGGGTTTGGGTAGACTTCTGGAGTTGGTGATGGACAGGGAGGCCTGACGTGCTGCGGACATGGGATCTCAAAGAGTCAGACACGACTGAGCCACTGAACTGAACTGATATGGCAATAAATTGGATAGCCTGGAAGAAATGGACATATTCTTAGAAAAGTTCAATCTTCCAAGACTAAACCAGGAAGAAATATAAATTATGAACAAGACAATTGCAAGCACTGAAATTGAAGCTTTGATTAAAAACAAATCTCCCAAAATTCAAAAGCCCAGGACCAGATGACTTCACAGGAGAATTCTATCAAACATTTAGAGAAAAGCTAATGCCTATCCTTTGAAAAATTCTTTAAAAAAATTGCAGAGGAAGGAACACTTCCAGACTAATTCTGTGAGGCCACAATCACCCTCATACCAAAACCAGACAAAGACAACACAAAAACAGAAAACTATAGGGCAATATCACTGATGAATATAGATGCAAAAATCCTGAACAAAATTTTCACTAGCAGAATTCAAGATATCAAAAACTCATACACCATGATCAAGTTGGGTTTATTCCAGGGATGCAAGGATTCTTTGATATATGCAAATCAATCAATATGATACACCATATTAACAAATTGAAAGATAAAAGCCATGTGATCATCTCAATAGATGCAAAAGAATATGTGGCAAAATTCAGCACCCATTCATGATTAAAACTCTCCAAAAATGGGCATAGAAGCAACCTACCTCAACATGCTGCTGCTGCCGCTAAGTCACTTCAGTCGAGTCCGACTCTGCGACCCCATAGATGGCAGCCAACCAGGCTCCCCCATCCCTAGGACTCTCCAGGCAAGAACACTGAAGTGGGTTGCCATTTCCTTCCCTAATGCATGAAAGTGAAAAGTGAAACTGAGAGAGTAATTTCCTAGGCAGGTTGATAAGAAGTCTAGGGGTCCCCAAGGAGAAGAGGGGTCTGGAATTCTCAAGGAGGAAGAAAGGACAAACCTTTTTTTTCTTCTCTACATTCCTTAGGATTATATAACAATAATGTATCCTGCCTGAGGACAGTCTCTGGATTAAACCTTCTGGCTAATTCTGTAATCTTAAAATGTAAATTATGGGAGTAGACCTGGTCTTTAGAAGGATTATATAACAATAATGTATCCTGCCTGAGGACAGTCTCTGGATTAAATCTTCTGGCTCATTCTGTTGTCTTAAAATGTAAATTATAGGAGTAGGTCTGGTGAGGTCTTTACAACCTCCAGACATTCTTTGGATTCATTAGAGAGTATATAACTTCATTGCTAACACTAGCAAGGGGGTACTCTTTCTGCCCCCTTCTGATGTCTATGTGAAAAGCTTTCTCTATCTCCTTTATACTTTAATAAAACTTTATTACACAAAAGCTCTGAGCGGTCAAGCCTCATCTCTGGCCCCGAGTTCAATTCTTCTCCTCTGGGGGCCAGGAACCCTGGCGTCTTTACGTGATTGAACAACAATCTTTGATCTTGAGGACTCATCTGGGATCCTTCAGGACAAGGTAAGGATGCTTGGAGTTCTAGCTCAATGTTCTCTTAAAGAGCACGTTTTCTGCTGTGCTTTACTAACTCTACAGTGTGCTTGTGTGAATGAATGACATGCCCTGCGTGAAGCACGTAAGGAGCCCTGCTCTGCGGTTCCACGGTGATCTCAAATGGCTTATGGCAGAAACCCATTGGGGGTTTATACCGACCTGCCAATGCCAAGAGGCACCCAATGTCTCCTCCAGGAACTGACCAGAAATGGGCAAAGCGTATGGACCGAACTCTCCTTTCTCAGTCAAACTTTTTGGTCTCTTTGACCATTTCATAACTCCTTGGGAATTAGAAGTACTAACCTAATCTAGGTCAATGATCACACCATCGTGATTATCTGGGTCATGAAGATCTTTTTTGTACAGTTCTGTGTATTCTTGCCATCTCTTCTTAATATTTTCTGCTTCTGTTAGGTCCATACCATTTCTGTCCTTTATTGAGCTCATCTTTGCATGAAATGTTCCTTAGGTATCTCTGATTTTCTTGAACTGATCCCTAGTCTTTCCCATTCTGTTGTTTTCCTCTTTTTCTTTGCACTGATCGCTGAAGAAAGCTTTATTATCTCTTCTTGCTATTCTTTGGAACTCTGCATTCAGATGTTTATATCTTTCCTTTTCTCCTTTGCTTTTCGCTTCTCTTCTTTTCACAGCTATTTATAAGGCCTCCCCAGACAGCAATTTCGCTTTTTTGCATTTCTTTTCTATGGGAATGGTCTTGATCCCTGTCTCCTGTAAAATGCCATGAACCCCATTCCATAGTTCATCAGGCACTCTATCTATCAGATCTAGGCCCTTAAATCTATTTCTCACTTCCACTGTATAATCATAAAGGATTTGATTTAGGTAATACCTGAATGGTCTAGTGGTTTTCCCTACTTTCTTCAATTTCAGTCTCAATTTGGCAATAAGGAGTTCATGGTCTGAGCCACAGTCAGCTCCTGGTCTTGTTTTGCTGACTGTATAGAGCTTCTCCATCTTTGGCTGCAAAGAATATAATCGATCTGATTTTGGTGTTCACCATTTGGTGATGTCCATGTATAGAGTCTTCTCTTGTGTTGTTGGAAGAGGGTATTTGTTATGACCAATGCATTTTCTTGGCAAAACTCTATTAGTCTTTGCCCTGCTTCATTCCGTATTCCAAGGCCAAATTTGCCTGTTACTCCAGATGTTTCTTGACTTCCTACTTTTGCATTCCAGTCCCCTATAATGAAAAGGACATCTTTTTTGGGTTCTAAAAGGTCTTGTATGTCTTCATAGAACCCTTCCACTTCAGCTTCTTCAGCGTTACTGGTTGGGGCATAGACTTGGATTACTGTGATATTGAATGGTTTGCCTTGGAAACGAACAGAGATCATTCTGTCGTTTTTGAGATTGCATCCAAGTACTGCATTTCGGACTCTTTTGTTGACCATGATGGCCACTCCATTTCTTCTGAGGGATTCCTGCCCGCCGTAGTAGATATAATGGTCATCTGAGTTAAATTCACCCATTCCATTTCAGTTCACTGATTCCTAGAATGTCGATATTCACTCTTGCCATCTCTTGTTTGACCACTTCCAATCTGCCTTGATTCATGGACCTGACATTCCAGGTTCCTATGCAATATTGCTCTTTGTAGCATTGGACCTTGCTTCTATCACCAGTCACATCCACAGCTGGGTATTGTTTTTGCTTTGGCTCCATCCCTTCATTCTTTCTGGAGTTATTTGTCCACTGATCTCCAGTAGCATATTGGGCACCTACTGACCTGGGGAGTTCCTCTTTCAGTATCCTATCATTTTGCCTTTTCATACTGTTCATGGGGTTCTCAAGGCAAGAATACTGAAGTGGTTTGCCATTCCCTTCTCCAGTGGACCATATGTTGTCAAATCTCTCCACCATGACCCACCCGTCTTGGGTTGTCCCATGTGCATGGCTTAGTTTCATTGAGTTAGACAAGGCTGTGGTCCTAGTGTGATTAGATTGACTAGTTTTCTGTGAGTATGGTTTCAGTGTGTTTGCCCTCTGATGCCCTCTTGCAACACCTACTGTCTTACTTGGGTTTCTCTTACCTTGGGCGTGGGGTATCTCTTCACAGCTGCTCCAGCAAAGCTCAGCCATTGCTCCTTACCTTGGACAAGGGGTATCTCCTCACCTCCGCCCTTCCTGACCTTCATTGTGGGATAGCTCCTTTAGGCCCTCCTGTGCCCGTGCAGCCATGGCTCCTTAGATGTGGGGTTGGTCCTCCTGGCCACTGAAGAAGAGATGGAAAGAATACACAGAAGAACTGTACAAAAGAGATCTTCATGACCCAGATAATCACGATGGTGTGATCACTGACCTAGAGCCAGACATCCTGGAATGTGAAGTCAAGTGGGCCTTAGAAAGCATCACTACCAACCAAGCTAGTGGAGGTGATAGAATTCCAGTTGAGCTTTTCCAAATCCTGAAAGATGATGCTGTGAAAGTGCTGCACTCAATATGCCAGCAAATTTGGAAAACTCAGCAGTGGCCACAGGACTGGAAAAGGTCAGTTTTCATTCTAATCACAAAGAAAGGCAATGCCAAAGAATGCCAAACTACCACACAATTGCACTCATCTCACACGCTAGTAAAGTAATGCTCAAAATTCTCCAAGCCAGGCTTCAGCAATATGTGAACCGTGAACTTCCTGATGTTCAAGCTGGTTTGAGAAAAGGCAGAGGAACCAGAGATCAAATTGCCAGCATCTGCTGGATCATGGAAAAAGCAAGAGAGTTCCAGAAAAAACATCTATTTCTGCTTTATTGACTATGCCAAAGCCTTTTACTGTGTGGATCACAATAAATTATGGAAAATTCTGGAAGAGATGGGAGTACCAGACCACCTGATCTGCCTCTTGAGAAATTTGTATGCAGGTCAGGAAGCAACAGTTAGAACTGGACATGGAACAACAGACTGGTTCCAAAAAGGAAAAGGAGTTCATCAGGGCTGTATATTGTCACCCTGTTTATTTAACTTATATGCAGAGTACATCATGAGAAACGCTGGACTGGAAGAAGCACAAGCTGGAATCAAGATTGCCGGGAGAAATATCAGTAACCTCAGATATGCAGATACCACCACCCTTATGGCAGAAAGTGAAGAGGAACTCAAAAGCCTCTTGATGAAAGTGAAAGTGGAGAGTGAAAAAGTTGGCTTAAAGCTCAACATTCAGAAAACGAAGATCATGGCATCCGGTCCCACCACTTCATGGGAAATAGATGGGGAAACAGTGGAAACAGTGTCAGACTTTATTTTTCTGGGCTCTAAAATCACTGCAGATGGTGACTGCAGCCATGAAATTAACAGACGCTTACTCCTTGGAAGGAAAGTTATGACCAACCTAGATAGCATATTCAAAAGCAGAGACATTACTTTGCCAACAAAGATTCATCTAGTCAAGGCTATGGTTTTTCCTGTGGTCATGTATGGATGTGAGAGTTGGACTGTGAAGAAGGCTGAGCACTGAAGAATTGATGCTTTTGAACTGTGGTGTTGGAGAAGACTCTTAAGAGTCCCTTGGACTGCAAGGAAATCCAACCAGTGCATTTTGAAGGAGATCAGCCCTGGGATTTCTTTGGAAGGAATGATGCTAAAGTTGAAACTCCAGTCCTTTGGCCACCTCATGCGAAGAGTTGACTCATTGGAAAAGACTCTGATGCTGGGAGGGATTGGGGGCCGGAGGAGAAGGGGACGACAGAGGATGAGATGGCTGGATGGCATCACTGACTCAATGGAAGTGAATCTGAGTGAACTCCGGAAGTTGGTGATGGACAGGGAGGCCTGGCGTGCTGCAATTCATGGGGTCGCAAAGAGTCGGGCACGACTGATCGACTGATCTGATCTGATCTTATCTGAACTAATCTGTTGGATCATAGACTTTCAAGGGGCTTGGTAGCCAAGAAAGCGCCTAACCTCGCTAGGAATGGAAAATTAGGAAGCTAGATGGAGCTCTAGCTCCAAGAACATCTCTGAGGTTAAAGGTTCCTCAGATTGGGACTGCAATGGATTTTTTCCTTTGGTAACACTGGCTCTTAGTGGATCAGAGCAGGCTCTTACACTGGTGTGGTGATGCTTGGAAAGAACATCTCAGTTTTATGTTCGTGTTGGTTTTATCGTGGTCAGGAAATACTCAGGGTTGTGCACAGGCACTCAGGTGACAAATGTTTTTCCCAGTGGTCTTAGCTTGGGAGGCATTCCAGAAGGTTACTCTGATTGCACCCCGGGTGGCTTCAGAGGCAAGCAAGGTTAAGGGTGAAGAGCTTGACGTCAAGTAGCAATGCTATTAAATCTACACCTGATACATCCCCACTCCATCTAGGTGGTAGAACCGGGAGGGACGAGTATGGCACCTGTGTCGGTAAGGGACAGACTTAGTCCGAGCAGGAAGGAAAAGCTTTTGGTGTAAAGTCTGTCTACATCCCCATCTAGAACAGGAAGGGACGCCTCCGGTAGAAAGATGACACTGGTCACTTTTTTTCTCTCTTATAGATGGGAGCTAACAATTTCAGCTTCCTTTGAACTGTATCCTGAAAAACTGGGATAGATTTGATCCCCAGGGCTTAAAGAAGACACACCTGGTCTTCCTATGTGATACTGCATGGCCACAGTATCCGCTGCTGCTGCTGTCGCTGCTAAGTCTCTTCAGTCGTGTCTGACTCTGTGTGACCCCATATATGGCAGCCCACCAGGCTCCCCCATCCCTGGGATTCTCCAGGCAAGAATACTGGAGTGGGTTGCCATTTCCTTCAGCAAATTGGCAGACATAGAACAGGAGGAGAAGGAAGCTCCTGGTAAATTCCTAGATAGACTGAGAGAAGCCTTTTGCAGATTCACTGAGATTGATTCCAAAAGTGAAGAGGGAAAAGTGATTTTAAAGGATAGATTTCTCACTCAGTCAGCTCCAGATATCCGCCGTAAGCTATTAAAACAGGAGTATGGACAAAATCAGTCTTTAGATATTCTATTACAACTGGCTCAGACAGTCTATTATGGTAGGGAATATGAGGAAAAGAAAGAAAGGCAAAAAAAAAAAAGACAAAGGAAAAGGAGGAAGCCTTCTCAATGGCTATGAAAAACGTTCTTAAACAGCCTGAGAAAAATGCCCAGAGGGACCCAGGTGAAAAGGGATGGGCTTGCTATTACTGTGGAAAGGAGGGGCACCTCAAGCGGGATTGCCCTCAGGCATCTAAGCTGCCCCTGGCTCCATGTCCAGTCTGCAAAGGACCACGCTGGAAGAGAGACTGTCCCCAGAGGCGTAGGTCTCCGGGGTCGGACTCTCAAGACAATCAGGGCTGAAGGTGCCCTGGGGTCCCCACACAAGCTCCTGTCCTAATTACACCTGAGGAACCCCGGGTATTAATAATTGTGGGGGGCCAATCCGTCGATTTCCTTTTAGATACTGGGGCGACTTATTCTGTGCTTACTGAAGCCCCTGGCCCACTTTCTTCCCGATCCGCTTCTGTAATGGGACTGTCTGGATGAGCCAAAAGGTATTATTTCAGTTATTCTTTATCTTGCAACTGGGATTCTGTGCTATTTTCACACGAGTTTCTGATCGTGCCAGAATCTCCCTCACCCCTTTTGGGGAGGGATATACTGAGCAAGGTCCACGCCTCTGACATGGAGCCCTCCCTTTCTCTCCCTTTAGTTGAACAAAATGTAAATCCTAGAGTATGGGCTGATGGAAAATCTGTGGGTCGAACACAAAATGCTATTCCTATAGTTGTCAAGCTCAAAGACCCGCACGTATTTCCACATAAGAAGCAGTATCCACTGAAACCTGAGGTTAAGGAAGGGTTAAAACCCATCATTGAAAATTTAAAGGAACAGGGACTATTAATTCCCTGTAACAGTCCTTGCAACACTCCTATATTGTGTATAAAGAAATCAAATGGTAAATGGAGACTAGTTCAAGATTTATGAATAATAAATGAGGCTGTAGTTCCTTTACACCCCGTGGTGCCTAATCCTTATACTCTATTGTCTGAAATTCCTGAACGAGCCAAATATTTCTCAGGAGTTGATTTGAAAGATGCCTTCTATTCAGTGCCTTTGGCAGAAGAAAGTCAATTTATATTTGCCTTTGAAGACCCTACTCAGCCAGCCTTTCAGTTAACCTGGACAGTTTTGCCCCAGGGATTTCGTGACAGTCCTCACTTATTTGGACGAAGTTTGTCCCAGGATCTACAAAACTTTAATAGCTCTGAAGCGGTGGTGTTACAATATGTAGATGATATTTTGTTCTGTGCTGAGATAGAGGAAGCTTGTTCGCAAGCCTCAGATTTCTTAAACTTTCTGACAGGCTGTGGTTACAAGGCATCAAGAGAAAAGGCTCAGCTTTGTCAACAGTTGGTTAGATATCTGGGCCTAATTATATCAGAAGGGACTAGGGCCATAGGCCCTGAGAGAATTAAACCTATACTAAATCATCCCCTACCTATGACTTTAAGACAATTGAGAGGATTTTGGGGAATCACAGGTTACTGTCGCATTTGGATTCCGGGTTATGGGGAACTTGCCCAGCCTTTATAGAAACTTATAGCTGAAACTCAGCAGGCCCAAACCGACAAACTGGTTTGGTCTCCAGAAACTCAAAAGGCTTTTAAGGTTCTTCAGACTGTTCTCTTGCAAGCTGCAGCTCTGAGCTTGCCCACAGGATCAGAATTTAATTTGTTTGTCACTGAAAGAAAAGGTGTGGCATTGGGAGTTTTGACACAACCCCAAGGGCCTCACCAGCAACCTATTGCTTATCTAAGCAGAGAATTAAATGTAATTTCACGTGGGTGGCCCCACTGCCTAAGAGTAATTGGGGCAGCAGCTTTATTAGCATCTGAAAGCTTTAAAAATAATTAATGGATGAAAACTTACCATACTGACTTCTCATGATGTGAGTGGAATATTAAATTCTAAGATTAATATTTGGATGACAGACAGTAGGCTTCTTAAATATCAGTCATTGTTGTTAGAAGGACCAGTAACTAAGTTTAAAGTTTATGGAAATTTAAATTCTGCCACTTTCCTTCCTGAGAAGGAAAATGAAACACCTGTTCACGGTTGTTCTCAATTCCTAACTTTAAACTGTGCAGCTCGGGAGGATCTAAAGGATACCCCATTAGACAATCCTGACATGGAAATATTTACAGATGGCAGTTCTTTTGTTCGGGATGGAAAGCGTAAAGCAGGTTACGCCGTGGTGACTGCTGAACAGGTTTTGGAAGCAAAATCTCTCCCCCAGGGAACCAGTGCTCAGCGGAGTTTGTGGCTCTGACCCAAGCTCTAGAGTTAAGCAAAGGGCAGCGGGTAAATATATACACTGATTCTAAGTATGCTTATTTGACTTTACATGCTCATGCTGAAAAATGGAAAGATAGTTTAAAACAGCAACAGGAGAACCTATTAAGCATTTCAGAGAGATTGAGAGACTTTTAACTGCCATATATTGTCCTAAAGAAGTAGCTGTGGCAAAGGGCACAGAAGGGATGGGAGTAAAGTAGCCGAAGGTAATCATCTGGCTGACTGTCAAGCCAGAAAAGCAGCACTTTACAAAACCCCTTCACTGCAGACGCCTTTGATCTGGACAGGTCCTGCTGTTACTGCTGCTAAGTCACTTCAGTCGTGTCTGACTCTGTGTGACCCCATAGACGGCAGCCCACCAGGCTCCCCCGTCCCTGGGATTCTCCAGGCAAGAACACTGGAGTGGGTTGCCATTTCCTTCTCAAATGCGTGAAAGTGAAAAGTGAAAATGAAGTCGCTCAGTCGTGCCCGACTCTTCGAGACCCCATGGACGGCAGCCTACCAGGCTCCTCCGCCCATGGGATTTTCCAGGCAAGAGTACTGGAGTGGGGTGCCATTGCCTTCTCCGGGACAGGTCCTATGGAACAGGAAAAACCAAAATATTAGGAAGAATTAGAAAGATATGAGAAAAGAGGAGCAAAGGTTACTGATAAAGGATGGTTACAGTCTGAGGATGAACGATTAATAATTCCTGAAAATGCTCAGTGGAAAATTCTTAAGGATTTACATCAGAGTTTTCATTTGGGTGCAGAGAGTACTTACCAAATGGCTTCTTGTTTGTTTGAAGGTAAAAATGTAATGAAAACTTTAAAGATATTATCAAAAAGTGTGAGGTTTGTCAGAAAAATAACCCCAAGTCTGAAAAGCTAGCAAAATCTGGATTACAACGAAGTGGGAAGTATCCTGGAGAGGACGGGGAAATTGATTTTACTCATATGCCAAAAGCTAATGGATATTCTTGCTTACAAGTTTGGGTAGATACCTTTACTGGATGGATTGAGGTTTTTCCCTATCATAGTGAACAGGCTAAGGAGGTTATAAAGATTTTAATCCATGAAATTATCCCCAGGTTTGGGCTGCCACGGAGCCTTCAGAGTGACAATGGCTCTGCCTTTAAAGCTGCTATAACTCAGTGGGTATCTAAAGCTCTAGGAATAGAATATCACTTACACTGTTCCCAATCCTCAGGAAAGGTTGAAAAAGCTAATGACATTATGAAAAGACATCTGTGCAAATTAACTCAAGAGACACAGGACAAATGGATTAAAGTCCTATCCATAACTTTAATGAGAGCTCGAACTGCTCCCCCCAAAGGAGAGACTGTCCCCCTTTGAATGTATTTATGGAAGGGTTCTCTTATGCACGGACATTGTTATAGACCCTGAAGCCTTGGAATTAACTAGTTATATAACTCAGCTTTTCAACAGGCATTAACAGAACTCTGGGAGACGACTCCTGACACCGCCTCTGAGTCAAGCAAGCCTCTATTTGAGCCAGGAACTGAGGTTCTGATAAAAACATTGGGATCTGGGGGCCCATCCATCGAGCTCCTCTGGGAAGGCCCTTACCAGGTTATTCTTTCTTCTCCCACAGCTGTCAAAGTGCCAGGAATTGATTCTTGGGTACATCACACTCAAGTTAAGAGATGGAACCTTGACCAAAATTAAGTGACTTCATTTTATGTCTTTACTTTCTATTCTCTGACTTTATACCTTTCAGATGGGCCTGATAATCTATGTGAGCCTACTTCTGCTGACTCCAAAAGTCCTGAGTCTGCCGTTTGATTCTCAAGACAATGTCTTCTTGTCCTGGGCTCACTCCTAAGCTGCATTCCACAGTCGGTCTAACTGCTGGGTCTGTGGAGCACTCCCCTCTTCATCAGTGGAAGGCTTCCCATGGTGGACATCCCTACTTCAAGGAAAAGACTTTCTCTAAGTCTGTGAATACCTTCGACAACAATCACATGCGATGCCTCTTCTTCATTTGATGACATCTACCAACCCTAAAATGGATTGGTGCAACACTTTGTACTCTAACTATGGACATAATGTGACTTTTAATTTTGATTCTAAATGTTTTGTTTTTGCTGTTTGCTCCCTGCATCTGTAACTGTATAACTGGATTTGTTTCTAGCCGCATGAAAGCTTTTAAGTTAAAAATGGTTGCTCAAACTCCTGCTACTGCTGCAGCTTCCTCCAACTACTATTTGGGGCCCCTGGATCAGATATCCTCAATATGAGGATTAGGAGAATATGTTGCCTCACCAATTTAGGGACAACGCCCCTTGTCAGCTCGAAAGCAGTTATGGAACGAGAACGCCCCTTTTCCCTAGGCAACATAATTCTCCTAAAAGAAAAGGGGGCCGGGGGGATGAGAGAGTCATTTCCTAGGCAGGTTGATAAGAAGTCTAGGGGTCCCCAAGGAGAAGAGGGGTCTGGAATTCTCAAGGAGGAAGAAAGGACAGACTTTTTTTCCTTCTCTACATTCCTTAGGATTATATAACAATAATGTATCCTGCCTGAGGACAGTCTCTGGATTAAACCTGACTAATTCTGTAATCTTAAAATGTAAATTATGGGAGTAGACCTGGTCTTTAGAAGGATTATATAACAATAATGTATCCTGCCTGAGGACAGTCTCTGGATTAAATCTTCTGGCTCATTCTGTTATCTTAAAATGTAAATTATGGGAGTAGGTCTGGTGAGGTCTTTACAACCTTCAGACATTCTTTGGATTCATTGGAGAGTATATAACTTCATTGCTAACACTAGCAAGGGGGTATTCTTTCTGCCCTTCTCTGATGTCTATGTCAGAAGCTTTCTCTATCTCCTTTATACTTTAATAAAATTTTATTACACAAAAGCTCTGAGTGATCAAGCCTCGTCTCTGGCCCCGGGTTCAATTCTTCTCCTCTGGGGGCCAAGAATCCCAGTGTCTTCTCGTGATTCAGCAACAACCTTTCAAAACTGAAGTCCCTCAGTCATATCCGACTCCTAGAGACCCCATGGACTGCAGCCTACCAGGCTCCTCCGTCCATGGGATTTTCCAGGCGAGAGTACTGGAGTAGGCTGCCATTGCCTTCTCCAACCTCAACATAGTAAAAGCCATATATAATAAGACTACAGTAAACATTATTCTCAATGGTGAAAAACTGAAAGCATTTCCCCTAAGATCAAGAAGAAGACAAGGGTGTCCACTGTCGCCACTATTATTCAACCTAGTTATAGAAGTCCTAGCTACAGCAATCAGAGAAGAAAAAGAAATAAAAGGAATCCAGATCAGAAAAGAAGTAAAGCTCTCACTGTTTGCAGATGGCATGATACAGTATGCCGTCTCCAGATACAGTACATAGAAAACCATAAAGATAGTATAAGAACATTACTAGAGCTAATCAGGGAATTTAGCAAAGTTGCAGGATACAAAATTAATACACAGAAATCATTTGCATTTCTATATACTAACAATAGAAAATCAAAAAGAGAATGTAAGGAGTCAATCCCATTCACCATTGCAACAAAAAGAATTAAATATCTAGGAATAAACTTACCTAAGGCAACAAAAGAACTGTACACAGAATGACATAAAAAGTGAAACACTATGACACTAATGAAAGCATTCAAAGATGACATAAACAGATGGAGAGATATTCCAAGTACCTGGGTAGGAAGAATCAATATTGTGAAAATGACTATATTACAAAATGCAGTCTATAAATTCAATGCAATCACTATCAAATTACTAATACAGTTTTCACAGAACTAGAACAAAAAATTTCACAATTCATATGGAAACAAAAAAGACCCTGAATAGACAAAGCAGTCTTGAGAAAGAAGGATGGAGCTGGAGGAATCAACCTTCCTGATTTCAGATTATACTGCAAAGCTCCAGTCATCAAGACAGTACGGAACTGGTACAAAAGCAGAAATATAGACCAATGAAACAAGATAGAAAGCCCAGAAATAAACCCATGCACCTATAGGTACCTTATTTTCAACAGAGGCAGCAAGAATAAACGATGGGGCAAAGACAGCCTCTTCAATAAATAGTGCTGGGAAAACTGGGCAGCTACATGTAAAAGAATGAAATTAGAACACTTCCTAACACCATACACAAAGATAAACTTGAAGTGGATTAAAGACTTAAATGTAAGGCCAGAAACTATAAAACTCTTAGAGGAAAACATAGGCAGACAGTCGATGACATAAATCAAAGCAAGATCCTCTATGCCCTACTTCCTAGAGTAATGGAAATAAAAACAAAAGTAAACAAGTGGGACCTGATTATACTTAAAAGCTTTTGCACAGCAAGGTGCAAGTTCAACCCTCAGAATGGGAGAAAATAATGGACAAATGAAACAACTGAAAAGGATTAATTTCCAAAATATACCAGCAGCTCATACAACTCAATGTAAGAAAAGCAAACAACCCAATCAAAAAGTGGGGAAAAGATATAAATAGACATTTCTCCAAAGAAGACGTGCAGATGGCTAATAAACACATGAAAAGATGCTCAATATTGCTAATTATTAGAGAAATTCAAATAAAAACTACAATGACATATCACTTCACACCAAACAGAATGACCATCACCTAAAAGTCTACAAACAATAAATGCTGGAGAGGGTGTGGAGAAAAGGGACTGCTCTTGCACTGCTGGTGGGAATGTAAATTGATACACCCACTATGGAAGATGGTATGGAGATACCTTAAAAAACAGGGGATAAAACCACCATAGGACCCAGCAATCCCACTTATAGGCATATACCCTAAGGAAACCAAAATTGTAAAAGACATGTATCCCATTGTTCATTGCAGCACTATTTACAATAGCTAGAGCATGGAAGCAATGTAGATGTCCATCAATAGATGAATGGACTCAGCCATAAAAAGGAACACATTTGAGTCAGTTCTGATGAGGTGGATGAATCTAGAACCTATTATACAGAGTTAATTGAATCAGAAAGAGAAAGATAAGTATCATGTTCTAATGACTATATATGGAATCTCGAAAAATGGTACTACTACTACTAAGTTGCTTCAGTCGTGTCTGACTCTGTGCGATCCCATAGAGGCAGCCTACCAGGCTCCTCCGTCCCTGGGATTCTCCAGGCAAGAATAATGGAGCGGGTTGCCATTTCCTTCTCCAATGCATGAAAGTGAAAATTGAAAGTGAAGTCGCTCAATTGTATCCAACTCCTAGCGACCCCATGGACTGCAACCTACCAGGCTCCTCCGCCCATGGGATTTTCCAGGCAAGAGTACTGGAGTGGGGTGCCATTGCCTTCTCCCTTTTGCATTCTACCTCCCCTGAAAACGGAGAAGAAAAACACATGGTGCAATTTCCAAATCTCCACGTTTGGAGAGCTTTAAGAGTGCAACTGTCCAGATGAGGCAGTAGGGTGTGCACAGTGCCACCCAGAAAATTCTGTGTAATAAAAAATCTGGGAGTTGGACAAGACAAAACATGGATTTTCAGTTTTAAGTGGGAGTGTCCACATTACAAAGGGCCTGAAAGCAAAAGAGACTGGAGAATCTAAGGGAAAGAGAAGGAACATAGAGAACTATGGAATGTGGATGCAGGGGATGGAAAGGGGATTCCAAGACACCAAAGGAGCAGGAAAAAGAGCAGAGTACAGATCATTGGTATCTGGCTGACATTTGCCTGGTGATCTGCCAAAACCGGGAGGTTTCACAAAACCTAGCCAGGCCTAATTCCATGGCCCCAGCCCTTGCCCTCAGCAATGGTTCATACCCTGAAGAGTGGCTTCTCTCTTTTGTATCTCAATGAATTTTTGTAATGCGACATCAGAGCCTGAGTTTCATTAGTTTTGGCCGGGCTTGAGTCCAGGGAGAGAGCTGAAGGACAGGAGGAAAAAGCAGTGGGAAAAACGTGCCAAGGAATCTCCTTCATAGCTCACCGGAAAATTTGCTAAATATCTGACCATTGTTCACAGTTTCATTGGTCTGATCCTTGGCAGAGAGAAGAGAAAGGACAGAAGAACCCCCACCGGCTTGGCTAACAGCTACTGGGGCTCAGCAGATAGCGCCTTTGGGACATGTTGAGGAGTAGCCTCTCCAGAGTCCCTCAATTGTGCCCCCTGCCAATGGTACTAAAGAATTTATTTACAGGGCAACAATGGAGAAACAGACATAGAGAATAGACTGATGGACATGGGGAGAAGAGAGGAGAGGGTGAGATAATGGAAAGAGTAACATGGCAACTTACATTTCCATATGTAAAACAGATAACCAATGGGAATTTGCTGTATGGCTCAGGAAACTCAAACAGGGGCTCTGTATCAACCTAGAGGGATGGGATGGGGAGGGGTAAGGGAGGGATGTTTAAAAGGGAGGGGATATATGAATACCTGTGGCTGAATCATGTTGAGGTTTGGCAGAAAACAACAAAATGCTGTAAAGCAATTATCCTTCAATTAAAAATAAATAAATTTCATAAAAAAGCATCAGTTACTACTATAGGTAGTGTCCTCAGTAGAAATATTTCCTTGCTTCATAAACAACTTGGTAACTGTTGTTCAAATTGAAACTGAGAGGTCTTGTGTGAAATATTCCAGGCTTTTCAACAGGGGTCCTCTCTGTTTTCTTAGGGAGGCATTGAC
This sequence comes from Bos mutus, assembly GCF_027580195.1. Taxonomy (NCBI): domain Eukaryota; kingdom Metazoa; phylum Chordata; class Mammalia; order Artiodactyla; family Bovidae; genus Bos; species Bos mutus. Next base: position 76,562,833 of record NC_091632.1, read on the forward strand.
TTAAAGAGTTTTAGTTATCTGAGGACCAAATAACTTTTAGTTATCTGAGGACTAAAATCAGCTAACAGAAGACTTACTGCAGAGAACACATGTTATTGACACCCTCCCTCCCTCTGTTTGCTTCTCTCTAATCACAGGCATATGGAGCAGTCTATGAACACGGTAAATATTCAGGGATTATCCCTCTGCTGAGAAAGAATCTAGTTGTTAAAGGTGAGGCTGTCTTGCCAGCTCTGGTTGGAGAGGCGCCATTGGAGACTAATATTCCATTGTGTATGGATGCTGATGCTGGGTTCCTAGAGGGCTAAGATCTGCTGTGCAGAGAAGAGACTGATCTCCCAGGAAAAACAATGTCTGTATTGTATTCTATCGCCCCTGGAAACAACTACATCATTTAGATGCTGTGGGTTTGTGTGAATCAGGGTTGGGGCCCCATGTGTGAGCCCTTGTGGTGTGATTTTGAAACTATGTGTATGTTTCCTCAGGACATGTTTCCCTCTTACACAGCACAAGGCAACTGAGAACTTTCTAAACACTTCTTATCACCACTGCACACTGGCTATATATTACTTGATTCTTTCCTCAATTCATCCATTCCTCAGGTTTGGTTAATATTTATTTTCTTCAAATGGAGATGGTACTGAGAAAAATGGCCCAAGCTCTTGACCTTCAAAGTGGAAAAACCCAACTGAGAACCCAAGGTGGTCCCAGTGTGACTGCTCTGGACCCCTAACCTACACTGATCACTCAGCCTTGAAATCCTAGTCATGGAGAAAGTGGTCCCTGCATCTATGTTTATGCCTGGAGGTATTAGCAGCTCCAGAGGTACAGACCATGCCAATCATTATCATGGAACCCAGGGCAAGCATAGGTGGATTAACAGCCAAATGTGACCCAATTATTAGTGTGAAAAGCACCTCGGGGTCACACTCTTCTAGTCAGCTCTCAGATTCTGAGAGTTGTGTGGCCTTATGTAGAAACTATAGATCATATGTATTGATGCTAGCTTCATTGCTTAAGCAAGGGCAAAAGCAGTTATCATCAGGGAGATATTTCATTGTACTGGGTGACATTAACATAAGCCTTACATTGATTAAACCCTGTAGCACACATTCAATCAGTTCAGCACAGTCACTCAGTCATGTCCGACTCTTTGTGACCCCATGGACTCTAGCACGCCAGGTTCCCCTGTCCTTCATCATCTCCCGGAGTTTACTCAAACTCATGTCCATTGAGTACATAATGCCATCCAACCATCTCATCCTCTGTCATCCCTTTCTTCTCCTGCCTTCAGTCTTGCCTAGCATCAGGGTCTTTTCCAATGAGTCAGCTCTTTGCATCAGGTGGTCAAAGTATTGGAGTTTCAGCTTTAACATCAGTGCTTCCAATGAATATTCAGGACTGTTTTCCTTTAGGATTGACTGGTTTGATCTCCTTGCAGTCCTAGGGACTCTCAAGAGTCTTCTCCAACACCACAATTCAAAAGCATTGATTCTTTGGCACTCAGCTTTCTTTATATTCCAACTCTCACATCTATACATGAATACTGGAAAAACCATAGCTTTGACTAGATGGACCTTTGTTGGCGTACTCAATGGAAGGTGTCAGATCTCATAGTGGCACTTGGTCCTTAGTCTAAAGACCATTACTCTTGTTATAATCTCCTGATCAGCTGAGTTAGAGACAGTCAGCATTCACCCTATGCTTCCTCTGCATAATGAAACATCCCACTAAATGTATGACTTCTGTGAGTGTGGATAGCCACTGACTCAGTGGACATGCAAAAATTGTTTGGAAAATGAAGACTGGGAAAAAATATCACGTGATTGATAATAGCTATTTGGAAAGGTAGGGATGAATTCAGTCCTCTAACAGAGTTTGCTTTTTATGAAGAACAGAGTCTCATAGAAGACTTGGTAAGTACAATAGCTAGAAAGGTGGATCCTGGGGAGGCAGTTCTCTGGGAAGATATCCAGAAGACAAGGCCAATATAGCAGATGCTCTAAATAAGCAGGAGGGTCATGATCTCTGTCATTGAATGCTGGCATGCATTTTGATATTTCTTTTTTCCCCATCGGTTATGTTATCACTAGTTAAAGCACAGAAGTTCTCTTTTATTTCTTTCCTGCTCCTCTCCTTTGCAAAGAGGATGATTCAACAGCAGCTTAGTCCAGTTACCAAACTCCCTCATGCATACACTTCACCCCATGTTCCCATCAAAAAAAAAAAAAAAGAAAGAAAGAAATGCTGAGTGATTGGTGAGCAGCCTCCCCAGTGTCCTGACAGCTACCGGGTGTCCCTCTAGCTCCCCAGGAAGACCTGGTGGAGGAACTGTGCTGTCTATAATTAATTGTCCCACTAAACGTATGACCCCAGTGAGTGTGGACAGCAACTGACTCAGTGGGCATGCACGCATTGTATAGAAAACAAATATTGATAGAATAATATAGCATTAATCATAGTGGCTGTTTTTAAATGGTAGGAATTTAGTATTATCAAATCTTGTATATTTGATTTTAAGATATAGTAATGAGTGAGTTAATAGAATAGCATACGTTGCCCAGGCTTGAATTCAGTCCTCTAAGAGTTCACTTTAATCAAGTACAAAGTCCCATGAAAACATGATGTAGTTGCAGCAACTGTGGATCATGGGGGAAGAGTGATCTGGGAAAAATCAAGAGACCATGGCAGTTTAGCAAGAGCTCAAAATAAGCAGGAGTCATGGGTCTCTTTCAGTGAACAGTATACATATTTTAGTGTTTTCCTTTTTTTTAGATAGAATATTTCCTGTTGATTAGGTTCCTCTTATCTAGAAAGCCAAAGCTCTCTTTTCATTTCCTTCCTCCTCTACTTTCCTTCCTCCTCCAAAGAGTATGGATGAACACAGGTTCAGCTCATGCTTATTAACTTCCCACATCCATACACACCACCCCATGTCCACACAAAGAGAAAACCCCCTGCATGATTCCTGAGCAGCCTCACCAGTGTTCTAACAGCTACTCTGTGTCCCTCTAGACTTCACTGAGGACCTGCCAGTCAACTCAGCTTGTGACAGAAGAGACTCTATGTGTCTCCAAGGCAAGCTGTTTTGTTTTGTTTTCCTTCTGATCTTAGATAGAAATATTGTTTCATTTCTCTTTCAGTATAATTAAATTATGAGTCTTTGAGGTTGTTTGTTTCAGATTGAAACAATTCCCTTGGTTGAGATATTGTGGAGTGATACCAACTCATGATGCCTCAGTCCACAGGATATTAAAATTGTTATCATCCATTACACCCTGTAGGGTACAGCATTCTCTCTCCTGCAGCAACCTTTCCTTAAGAAAAGGATTCTGCAATTTGCAACCCAAAAGGTCTTTGAAGTTCCATCCTCCAGGCAATGGTCTTGCCTTTCATCCTGAGTATGTGTGCTCTGATCTTACCTGGTTCTCTGGACTCCACCCTTCCCTTCATTATGTTTTCTACTGTCACCAAATGAACCAAAGATTGTGCATCTATGTGATCTTACCCTCATAGTGTCTTCTCTTTTGTACTTTCAGGTGGCCCCTCCAGAACGTGAAAACAGTATGTATTCTAGAATCATAACTCTGGGAGAAAAAACTTTGTAGATGAGAAAGTTGGGGCTTTCTCGATGGTTTTAATGTAGAGGGCAAACTGTTTCCAAATTTGTGATGGGAATGAGTATACGGGCCCTGGTGATAGAAAGTGATTTACAAGTAGAGAAATGTAGCTGATTACTGTAGTTCCAGGAAGAAGCTGTATTATGGTTAATAGTGTAGGTTAGTGTCCATGGGACTGGGTTTATCTCTATGTATAATGAATAGTGTGATTCTTTGTGTGTGATTTTTTTCTGCTGTGTTTTCCTTGATATTTGTCACTCTAACCATCACTGTTACTGGTATCAACTTCCGCAACAAATTTCCTAACACCATGCACCATGAATGAGTATGCATATTAAGATTAAACAAAGTATACACATTCTCTGTATTTAAATCTATACCAAGTGAAATCCTTTAACCTGGAAGGCAAATCCCATCATTACCCAGGGAAATGTTTACAGGATTCCTTTTAATTTTCATTAATTTTTTTTATTGTCTCTGCTGAGTCTTCATTGCTGTACAGGCTTTTCTCTATTTGCCGAGAGCCAGGGAAACTCTCCAGTTTTGGAGTGTAGGCTTTTCACTTTTGTGGCTTCTTTTGTTACAGACCATGGCTTCTAGGGCTCTCTAGCTTCAGTAGTTTTGGCACGTGGGCTCAGTAGTTGTGGCTCCTGATTACAGAGCTTGGGCTCAGTAATTGAGGCGCAGGGGATTAGTTGTTCCATGGCAATCTTTCCAGACCAGGGATTGAATATATTTCTCTGTCATGTCTGTCACTGTTTCCATTGCTTCCCCATCTATTTGCCATGAAGTGATAGGACCAGATGTCATGATTTTCATTTTCTGAATGTTGAGTTTTAAGCCAACTTTTTCACTCTCCTCTTTCCCTTTCATTAAGAGGCTCTCTAGTTCTTCCTAACTTTCTGCCATAAAAGTGGTGTCATCTGCATATCTGAGGTTATTGATGTTTCTCCTGGCAATCTTGATTCCAGCTTGTGGTTCATCCAGCCCAGCATTTCTCATGATGTACTCTGCATATAAGTTAAATAAGCAGGGTAATAATGTACAGTCTTGATATACTCCTTTCCCAATTTGGAACCAGTCTGTTGTTCTATGTCCAGTTCTAACTGCTGCTTCCTGACCTGCATACAGATTTCTCAGGAGACAGGTCAGGTGGTCTGTTATTCCCATCTCTCTAAGACTTTTCCATGGTTTGTTGTGATCCACACAGTCACAGGCTTTAGCGTAGTCAATAAAGCAAAAGTAGATGTTTTTTTTCTCTCTTGCTTTTTTGATGATTCATTGGCAGTTTTCTCTCTGGTTCTTCTGCCTTCTCTAAGTCCATCCTGTGCATCTGCAAGTTCCTGGTTCACGCAGTGTTAAAGTCTGGCTTGGAGAATTTTGAGCATTACTTTGCTAGTGTGTGAAATGAATGCAATTTTGTGGTAGTTTGAAGATTATTTGGTATTGCCTTTCTTTGGGATTGGAATGAAAACTGACCTTTTCTAGTCTTTCTACTCTCTGTTTCTCTGAATTTTCCTTAAGATACCTCAGGTATTTGTCCTCCTGTGACTAGCTTATTTCACTCTTACCAATATCCTCCAGCTTCATTCATATTTCTGCAAATGATAAGATATCCTTCATTTTAAACACTGAAACACATTCCAGCATATGTATACACAACATTTTCTTTTTTCACTTATCTGCCCATGGACTCTGGGCAGTTTTTCTATCTTGGTTGTTGTGTATAATGTAGCAATCAATGGATATGAGACTGTAGAAATCTCCTGGACATTCTTGTTTTATCTCCTTTCAACATACACTCAAAACAATGATTCTTAGATCTTATGTTCTCAATAATTTTTGAAGGACTTCCAAACTGTCCTTTAATGAATATGCCATTTTCCATTCCTACCAACAGGGCACAAAAGTTCCACTTCTCTACTTCCTTAACAACATCTGTTATTTTCTTGATATCTTCTTTTGTCTTGGTTTCCATTTCACTGATACTTAGTGATGCTGGGGCTTCCCTGGTGGCTGAGAGGGTAAAGCGTCTGCCTGCAATGAGGGAGACCTGGGTTCAATTCCCAGGTCAGGAAGATCCCCTGGAGAAGGAAATGACAACTTACTCCAGTACTCTTGCCTGGAAAATTCCATGGATGGAGGAGCACATTTCCTATGCATATTGGTCACTTTTCTGTCTTCTATGAAGTAATGTCTACTGAAACTTTTTACACATTTTTTTAAAGTCAGTTATTTGCCTGCTGTTGTTTTGAAGTTGAGTTGTAGTAGTTGCTTATTTACTCTGGATATTGGCCTCTTATTCAGATACGAAGTTTGCAGATATTTCCTCTCATTCTATAGATTGCCTTTCTATTGATTGCTGAAGAGAGTGTCGATCCTTCACTTGGTGATTTTAGAAACTTGGCAAAGATCATTTGGCCACACATGTGTCAATTTATTCAAGATTCTCTCCTTATAATTCATTGCTCTCTCTGCCTATTTTGTTGCTGGTAGAATACCATTTTGATTGCTGTGGCATTCTTATCTATTTTGAATTCAGGAAGCCTGAAGGCCCCATTGTTGTTCTTTTCTCTTAAGACTGTTTTCTCTGGGTTTCTTTTGGGTTACATAAATCTTAGTATTTTGGGATTTCCCCCCCCCCCCATTTCTATAAAAATGACATGGGATTTTGTGAGTGGTTTCATATATATGTACCTCATTTTTAAGAGTATAGGAAGGTCAACAATACTAAATATTCCAGTCTATGAATATGTTATGTCATTCCAATTACTTGTCTCTTCTTTCTTTCGAAAGTGTTCTATGATTTTCAGTGTACAAATCTTTCACTTCCTAAGCGGACTTTTGTGTTGTCTTCCTTGGGACCTCTAGAGTCAGGAATGGGAAAGATGGGCTCATGAAGACAATGACTGTCCCTTCCCTCCCCTCTGTATCTACTCTCTGGTTACTTGTAATACAGATGTGCAGGGCCATGCCCTTCTCCTCTGCCTACAAGTGAGCCACCTATGGAGAATTTTCTTTGAATCTGAGTGTTCACCTTACTGTTGGAATGTTCACAAGCACACTCCCAATGTCTGGCCTGGGTTCAAGAACCTCAGGTATGCCTACACATGAATGATCTTATCAGGCCATAAAATTATCTGGAATAAAGAAAAACCATAACAGGCAATTAGTTGCCTTTTCCTTGTCTTTGGAGCTCTTATACCTGAACTTTCCAGTGTAGTAGCCATGAGTTATCTATAATTAACATATTTCAAACAATAATTAGCTTGTTATATTAAAAATATCACAAAAACCACACAATTGTTTGATCACACTAGCTATATTTAAAGTATGTCCATAAGTGTTGGAATTTAGCTTCATAAGCTTGAATGTTAGAGCTATATTGGGCCTGTAGAAGTGTAAGGTTGAACGGTGATTCTCCCCACATCTGCTTTTCATGTAAATTTTGCAACTGTGATCACCGTCTTGTTGAAGGACTCTGACTCCACAAACACAGGGGAGGTCTGTGAACCTGGAGGGAAGACCAGGGAGATGCTGTGTGAGCCAAGCAGAGGAAGAGAAATGGGTGGGTCAACTTGTATAATAACTGTATTATTGCTCATGGTTGTCTTTCTGCAGACTGCTTCCTGGAGAGCATTAGCAGCAGTGATGTGGAAGAGAACTTGGGTAGGGAACAACTCTCAGTTGAGATTTAGAGGGAAAGGGTTCCAGGACCACACCAGTTACACCTGCTTCTTTGGAGATGAAGGAAGGTGAATATAAACTGAGGAAGAAGGACATATTTGTAGAATTGTGATTTGTTCTTTTCATATTTTAATGAAATAATAGAACTATGTGTCCATGTGTCTTATTATTTACTTATAGTCATCTTTTCTTGCTTTTCCATTTAGAAATGTCCTTTCTTATATGACTACTCTTTCCTTGTCCTTTCATGGCCAAATATGAAAGGTTGGCTTCTGGTTAGTACCTGCTGGGTATTATGTACAGGGGACTTTGGCTTCATGTTTAATGTCTCCTGTGATGGCCACATCCTGTGGACACAAAATTCTCATGGTCACTTGACACTGGAGACCAAGTTCTTGCAGTGAGTGTCAGGTAGTGGGTGAGACATGAACTCTCTCCTGCATTTTTAGGGCGTGTGGCTTCCCCTCATGTTTGTTCTCACTGTTTATTCCTCATGTAAAGGGTTCTCTCAGGGTTGGATGAGTCAAAGCACACGTGCTCTGGTGTCCCTGCCTGGGCTGAGTCTCCTGGAGCTCATCTCAGCACCATACCTCCCCAAGGATGCTCTCCTGAAGGGGCTTCCATATGAGAGCAGTCCATGTCCAGCTGCCCCTAGAGACCAACATGGCCACAGATTCTAGAGACTGTAAAGGGGCTTCTGGCTTTCTTTACACATTTGCTCTCGCAGCTCTGCTGACCTGGTTTCTTGGGACTGACCAGACCTAGGTCAGAGACTCAGAGCAGCAGGACCCAGGGTCACTGCTCCTCATAGAACCCAATAAGCCCTTCAGACAAAAGCTCCAGATGGTTTTGATCACCATTTTTGCACACTCATCAACTTCTTTTTTTTTTTACCTTTTTTATTTATTTTGCATTTGAGTTGTGGTATTTTCCTATATATTGTGAGTGTGAGCTCCTTATCTGATATATGATTTGTTATTTTTCTGTGAATTATCTTTTCATCCTGCTGATTGTTGAAGAGACTACCATTTCCCTATGTTGTCTTAGAAACTAGGTGAATTTTGTTTGACTATGTATCTTTGAGTTTACTTGGGGGTCTTTATTCTGGTATTTAGGGCCATGAATCTGTTTCTATGTCAGTATCATACAGCTTTGATTCCTATATCTTTGTAATGTGTTTTGAAATCAGGAAGTGAGAAACTGATCTTTGTTCTCATTTTGTCTATTGGAGTCCTTAGTGGTTCCACATATATTTTTGGACTTGCTTTTTCCATTTGTGTGGAAATGGCATTAATATTTTGATTGGTGTTGCAATGAATTTTTACTTAGCTTTGGGTAGTGTAGAAATGTCAACAGTACCAAGTCTCCAGTCTATGAGCATGATATGTCTTCTCAATTCCGTGTGCCTTGTTTCACTCTCTCCGTATGGTGTGTAGTATTCAGTGTGTTGGTCGTGTCTCTCTGAAGGCCCTGTGTCCCTCCCTCCCTGATCTCAGAGTCAGTGGTGGAGGAATGGGCTCGTGAGGAGACACGGTGTCCCTCTCTCCCTCCTCACCCCTTCTCTGATGATGTTCAGCACAGGCACACTGCGCCCTGTGTCCATACCTGTCCCCTCAAGTGGAACACCCGCTGGGAATTCCTCTAAGATCTGGGTGTTGACATTGCTGTTTCAGTGCCCAAAGGCTCATGAGTACCTGGGATGTGTGCATGAGCCCAGCAAATACCTGCAAATGAATCATCAAATCAGACCAGCCAAATCCTCTGCAGAACCTGTTGGGCTACACTTCACAGCCCTGGAAGCCCTGTACTTGCCTGGACTTGAGACCAAAGAAACATCCTGGAGTCGACAGAGATATCAGAGGGTTTAACAGATGGGATGTTTTAAATGTCTGAAGTAAAAGGGTCCTGGAGAGACACCCACTGTGGATAGCAGGGGACAAGAAGAACACAGCAGCTGCAGCATTCTTCACTCTGGGGGGATAGGGAGTCTACCAGTTACAGTGGGTATTAACAGCAGATTGGCTCATTGGTTACATTGGTTACCATGGAAACTAGTAGAGGGCAACATCCCTCTCTTAGCCCCTCAGGCTAAATACTTTCATACTTTGTTAATCTATTAGCAAACAGTCATCTTAAAAATGCCAGAAAATGCAAAGGGAATAAACAAGAAAGGGGTGGTAACATCCTGTATATATTCATGCATGCTCAGTCACTCAGTTGTGTCCAACTCTTTGTGATCCCATGGACTATATCCTGCCAGGCTCCTCTGTCCATGGTATTCTCTAGATAAGAATATTGAGGGGGGTTGCCATTTCCTCCTCCAAAGCATCATCCCAACCCAGGGATCGAACCCATGTCTCTTGCATTGGTAGGCAGATTCTTTACCACTGAGCTACCAGGGAAGCCCTATACCCTCCTTTGTACCAAAGTCTCCTGGTATTCCAAAAACTGTTCTGTCATAATCTATCAGAAGTGTTAAAACAAGTGGTACTGATTTCAAGATTCATTAAATCTTCCCTGGTGGCTCAGATGGTAAAGAATTCACCTGCAATATAGCAGACTGGGTTCAAAACCTGAGTCAGGAGGATCCCCTGAAGAAAGCAATGACTGCCCAGTACAGTATTCATGCCTGGAGAATTCCATGACAGAGGGGCCTGGTGGGCTACAATCAATGGGGTCACAAATTGTCAAACATGACTGAGTGAATAAGCATGCACACATATATAAACATATATAGTGGTTGTTGTGTATTATAGTGTGGTAGCCACTAGTAAGATGTGACTGTTATAATTTGCGTAAAGGCATGTTTTGCATGTGTCAAAAACACTTGGAATTTCAGGTTCGTTAGCATGAAGGTGAGAGCTCTAATGGGCATATAGAACTGAGAGGTTGAAAATTAACTCTTTCAGCATCTCTATCTTTAGGTTTGCAACTGAGATCAGTGTCTTATTGAAGGGCTCTGAGTGCACAGAGAACAGATGACTGCCATCTGCTATCCACAGTGGGGTGTCTCTTCAGGACCCTGGAGAAAAGATCAAGGTGATGCTGTAAGAGCCAACAGCAGAAGTTGGCGGGTCACTCATTCTAATCACCTTGCTGCTCATGGTTGTGTTTCTATGGACTATATTGTGGAGAGCATTTGATGCAGTGGTGAAGAAATAGGCAGGAAACAACATTCACTTGGGATCTGATGGGAGAAGGCTCCTGGAACTTTAGGGTTAAACACTCTGCTTGGAGGCTAAGGAAGGAGAACATGAAATTATGAAGAAGGAAATGTGTGTAGACTTCTGACTTACTCTTTTCATATTTTAATAATATAATAGAGAAATTGTGTCCTGGACTTGCATTTTGCTCTGTTTATAATCACCTTTTCTTGCTTTGCTTTTCAAAGATAATTTTTCCCATAAGAGCTGCTCTTTCCTGCTTCTGTCACTGACTAGTATGGAAGCCTGGTCTCTGGTCAGCACATCTCAGGTATTGTGCACTGCTGACTGTTTTCTATTGTGTGTTTAACTATGATGGCCATGTCCTAGTGGGCACAAAACTCTCACTGTCATTTGATACTGGAGATACTTGTGACTTCCCCTCATGTCTGTCCTCACTGTTAATTCCTCATGTAGAGGTCTCTCCCAGGGGTAGATAAATCACAGCACACAGGCTCTGGGTCCCTGCCTGGGCTTGGTCTCCTGGAGCTCATCTCAGCCTCCGCACCAGCCAAGGCTGATGTGCTGAAGGTGTTTCCATGTGAGAGGTCCGTGTCCAGATGCTCCTAGAGACCCTCCATGGCTGCAGATTCTAGACTCTGTGAAGGGGCCACTGGGCTTCTTCACACACTTGCTTTCACAGCTTTGCTGACCTGGTCTCCTGGGATTGAGCAGTCCCAGGGCAGCAGGTCCTGGGGTCACTGCTGCTCTCAGAACCCACTGCTGCATCCAGAGAGTCCTGCCCCTTCTCCCCAACCCCAGGCCTGCCCCATCCTCTGCCCTTTCCTTATATTTTCCCAGGTCTCATCCCTCCCAATTTTCTAAGTCTCAGTGCAAACCTGGCAGCTACGAGGTGTTTATGGAGGACCCTTGTCACATCATTCTGGCTAAATGAAATTGAAAGTGTTTGCCTCTATGCTCTCTAGGGGTCTGGGAAACTGAAGGTGTTGCTGTGAGTATTAAGTACCTCCCAGGTAACTAAGGTCACCCCAGGCAATGGGAGAGTCTCTGTTATGTGTAATTTTTATCATTCCCTCCCCCAAGGCTCAAAACACTCTCAGGTCCAAGCCAGGTCCTCTCTGGGATGGATGGATTGTTTAATTAAATAATGGGCTGATTGGAGATGCTGGCCATACACCCATGATCTTTCTTCAATGTGCCCATGTTGAAGAACTCTTGGGTTGGTGGAGCTTCAAGGAGGAAGGAAAGGAACAGTGACTAGAGGAGAGAAATGAGGAAGGAAATAGAGGGAAAACAGCAGGAGAAGGAGGCAAGCGAGGCCATGGGCAGAGATTCATGGAGACAGTAACCGCCTGGAGTAGGAACAGGTGGTCACGGCCTCATTCCTCGTCACTCATAGACAAGTTGTGGGTGGCGACAGGAAGCTGCAGGTCAGGGACCCACTTTTTCACTAAAGAGGTGAAACACTGAGGCCCTGGGAGGTCCCTGGAGACAAAGACACCAAGGGTCCCAGGGTCAGGCTCTGAGGAGCACCAGGGTCCCCCGGTCACATGCTGACTCTAAATCTCCCCTTGGCTTTCCAACAGCCACTCCACATGACTGCTGCCCTCAGACACCAGAAAACTACGTGGCAGATAATGCAGATTCAGAGAAGGAGAGCAAGAATATGGAGGTCATTTATTTCTTCTTTCATATCTTTTAACATTTTATCTCTCTCTTTTTTTTTATCCATAGACTTTTCCTTGTAACCCTACCCTATCTCCTTTTCCCATCTTTTTATGATTATCCTTCTGGAGGACCTGCTCTTTTATGGACACTGTGGATCCTGGGAACTTATATAAAATCTATTAATCTGTCTGCAGCCCTATTCTCCTACTCTCTTAGCTTCACCCCAGCTCCTGACAACAAGTCTGCACCCTTGAACCTGGCTTTGTCACCATGAATGTCCTGAGGAGGAGTTGAGGCTGGAGTCAGCAGGTCTGGACCCACATGGCTGAAGAGCCCCTATGAAGTCTTCACTGCCCTGGGCTACCCTCTATGGTTGCTTTCCTGGCCTGGCAGGGCTTAGACCTACCTGACTGATCTCTTCCTTCCAGATGTCAGAAAAATCTCTGCTTGCTTTCTTGAGGAATGTCAATGGTGATGATGAAGAAGACCAGGAAGAGCAAGTGTGAACATGGAAGGTGAGGCAGACAAGGGCACGTGTCTCCATCATGACCCCAACTCACTTGTTGGTGCTTCAGAATCACCAGCAGAAATACCACACGAGTGGAGACAAGAGGGTAGTAACAATCTGTGCAGAAGAGTGGAGGATGGTCTGAGCATGTCTCCCCAGGGCACAGATCCCGTCCCCAGATGCCCCTGAGGTTGCTGGGCTGGCTCCTCCAGCAGCTCTTACATTTGCATGGAGGCTGGGGGCACTGTGAGGCCACTGTGTGCAGAGTCCAGGAGCTGCTGTTCCAACGTGTTCTCTTTGAAGATCCCCACTGGGGGCTTCTTCATCTCCCTCTGCAGGACCCAGCTCTGCCCTCCAAACCCCTAAAGGCAACAAGGGGCATCTCTAATCCATCACCAGCTTCAGAGAAAGGTTGGGTGGCCCCATCCTCCCAGTCCTGAGCTCCTGAGAACAGAGTGAAGGAGACTCAGGCGCCCAGAGCTCCTGCAGGCAGGGAGTCACCTGGCAGCTCCGCATCCATGTGGGTGCTCCCTGAACTGAAGGGTCCCAGCCAGACTGGGGGGTGCCCAAGTCTGGGGTCCCTCAGGTTCTGGAACCCTGGGATCCTGGGCCAGCTCAGGGCACCATTTTTCAACCTGAAATTGGAGGTTCTGTAATTTTTTCTGTGTATGTTTCCAACTTGAACTAAAGAAACACCAGAAAGAAATCCAGTGCAATGTGCTCTTGGGATGGTGGTGCTAGTGGTGAGGAACCCACCTGTCAATGCAGAAGACACAAGAGACTCGGGTTAGATCTCTGGGTAGGGAAGATCCCCCAGAGAAAGGAAATGGCAACACATGCCAGTATTCTTTCCTGGAGAATCCCAGTGATTGAAGAGCCTGGTGGACTATAATCCATAAGGCTGCACAGAGTCAGACACGACTGAAGCAACTGAGCAGCAGACTTGGGATGAGTGGCAGGATTCAAGTTACTCATGTTCCTTTTATTTTTTTCCAATTTTGTCATTAATAACACATCTTGTTTTATTACAATTTTAAAAGCTGTGTCTTCTGTCAAATTTTAATTTTGCAATATGCTAGACAGGTAAAATGTACCTTTTTATTACAACAACATAATATCAGTTTAAAATCATAATCTTCAGAAAAGTTTGGCTAGGGGTTAGAAACAATTATTAGGGAATATTGAGACTCCAGGTATCTGTCCATTTCCAAGGCTCAGGTCTCAGGAGCAGTTGTACTGAGTGTAGGGTGGGTGGGCAGGTTCTCCTATCCCCGGTGTCATCTGACCTCTTGCTCCTCCCAGGGTCTAGAGGGAAGGGGGGACCCAAGCTTCAGTTCTGGATCCCAGTGTCCCGTTTCTCTTCCTGAGTCTCACTGTCAAGGGGACCCATCAGTTGAACAATACTGGCCAGATACACAAGAGTAGTTGCTCCTGTGGGACATTTCTAAACTTCCCATTAACAGACAACACCCTCTGCAAAGAGCAGCAAACATACCCAGTACCCTGCAGATCTGAGCCCCAAAGCAAACTCTAGATCCTGGGAAGTCTTCTGGGTCCTGCACACCCTCCCCAGGGGGCCCTCCTCTGTCTGACTCTGCACCTCCCAGGGACTCCATCACCTGTGTTGCAGTTGCAGGCTCTGATCCGAATCCCTGAAGACTTGGACCTGGACCCCATCCTGGACCCCAGAGGGGATGGAGCCCCCACAGCACCAGGAGCCTTATCTGGACCAGATCAGGTGAAGCCTCACTGCTTCTCTCCTGAGGGTCCTTATTTAGTACAGCTTTAGCTGTTTTGCTGTATAGATTTAGTATTAGTTTTATCTATATGTTTTGTATGTATCTATATGTTCAATATTTATATGTAAGGTTTTTCATTAAAATGCTTAATCTGTCATGTTACTTTTAAAATATTTTTTTAAAAACACACACATGTACAGAAAAGCACCCTCAACAGAGGTAGAACTTAATAAATTATTGTAAGGAAATCACCCTCGTGTCCACCCCCAAGATCTCCCACCTCACACACATCTCAGTCCTTGTTGAGTAAGAAACTGCAAATTTAGTCCTTACATCTGTCCTTATGTCATTGTCTTTAAGGATTCTGTTTTCTCACGTCTGCTCATTCCACTAGTTATAGGAGATCAATATTACCCAAGATATTTCATGATTTACATGTCAGAACTTTCAAAACTCATTCTGCTTGGCTGGAAAAAAGTTCATGATTCATCATTTCTCTCCTTGTGTGGCTTAAATGTGTTTGTCTCTTTTCTTCTAACACAGAGAATTTCTTTCTGAAAATGCTCTTAAAATTCTAGTTTTTATTCCTTTATATTTCTCCCACTCATTTATTCTAGCTACCCAAAGGACTTTTATTGGTAAAACCTCGTAGCTTTACTACAGTATCATTTGCTAGTAATCATTGCAAGTGTATGCTCATTATTCTTTTTAATAAAAAATGTCAAAGCTTTTTGTTCCAGAAAACTTTGCATCACAATATTTAGCATTTGCTTTGCATCTTTGCTGTGATTTTACACCTTCAGAGACTCCAATCGTTCATATAAGGCCAGGGCAGCCTAGTGTGCTGCAGTCCATGGGGTTGCGGAGAGTTGGACACGACTGAGCAACTGAACAACCACAATCATACATCAGATCTCTTGTGATGATCTTCCACTATTAACATAGTCATCAAATATTTTACAGCTTTTTCCTTAAGTTATTTGCCAGGAGTTTTTTTAAAAATTGTTTTTAGGAGACTCTTCTTTTCATCTGCTGTTTCATATAAGGCATTATTTCTCAATATGTTTTGCCTACTTTTACTTTCACTTACAAAGTGATTTTTCAATTTTTTCTTATTCTTTTCTGAGTCCCACACACTGATTTATGAGTTTTCTCAATTCTGATGTATGATGTCCGTTCAAAACGATTTTTTTTTCTTTTTCTCTATTTTTTTTTTAATTTTTTTATTGTTAAGTACATCGTCATGCATGAAATGGGAATGTTTATATCTATGGAGAAGTTGCTAAGCATTTCTGTAAAGTTTACTTATTCCCAAGTATTTTTCTAATCGAAGTATAATTGTAATTTAATTGAACTATAGCACTGATAGCTTCAGGTGCACAATATAGTGATTTGATATTTCTATACATTACAAAATGATCACCACAATAAGACTAGGTACCGTTTGTAACCAAATTTTTCTCATTGACTGTATTCTCATGGTGTACATTTTGTTCCCTGAACTAATTTGTTTTGTAAGGGAAGTTTGTAAATCTTAATATCTCTCACCTAGTTCTCTCATTACCACAACCCTCTCTTCTCTCTGGTAACCACTTCTTTGTTCTCTGTATCTGTAACTTCATTACTGTTTGAGTATGTTGGTTAATTTGTTTTGGTTTTCAGTTTACAAATACAAGTGACATCATACTGTCCTTGTCATTCCGTCTTGACTTATTTTCAGGCATTAGTCAGGAATACCTTATGCATATTACCCTCTGGGTCCATCCGTGTTGTCACAAATGACAAGATTTCATTCTTCTTTATGGCTGAGCAATAATCCATGTAGATCACATCTTATCCATTCATCTCTTGATACACACTTTGAAAACATACCCATAAGTGGAATTCCTGGATCATATGTTATTTCTATTTTTAATTTTTTGGGAAAACTCCATAATTAGTGTATATAGCTTAAGCTATTACCCAATAATGCACCCTAATATCTATAGTTCATATTTTCTGTAACTGAATTATTTAGAGTGACACTTGGAGACCTCTAAAAACTATAGAAGCAATTTTAATAAAATCATTTTGATTAGAAAGCAAATTTGGTTCTTTGTTATTGGATCAGTTGGGAGGATAAAGGTTGGAATTCTGAATTATGGAGAAAAAGACACAGAAAGTGTGGGAATGCATAAAAGTGTAGATTTTGCTACAGATACAAAGCTCCTCCTGCTCACCACAAAACAGAACAATAAATCCAGAGGCAAGCTGTTGCAGTGAGGAATAGCAACTTTATTCAGAAATTCAGATGACCCGGAAGGTGATGAACTAATTTAGCCCCAAAGAACCATCTTACTCAGTTGATAATTCAAGCTTATTTTAAACTAAAAGGGGATGGAGTATCACTTTTTGCAAACTTCTTGGTACCAGAATCCTTTGTTCTTGCAGCTGTACATGTAGGTTTGATCACAGTGTTCTTATAAGCCTCCACAAAGACAAATGTTATTTTCTATTCTGCAACTTTTATATATATATATATATATATATATATATATATATATATATATATATATATTTGAGGTATAGTTGACTTACAGTGGTTAGGTGCACAGCTAGGTGATTCAGCTGTACATATACAAATATATTAATTTTGATATTATTATAATGTATTGACTAGAGTTCCCTTTGCCATACAGTGAACCTTTGCTGCTTGTTGCATATCTATTTTATAATCAGATATCTAGCATTCTATTCATGCTAAGTCAAGCAACTGGAATCAAAGTGTAAATTTTTTAGTTAGGCAGAAACTCATGTTTTCTAATATATATATACTGCACATATTATACATATATGTATACAAAGTAATTTCTACTACACTTGATAAAGCTTAAGAAAGAACATCGAAAAAGTAGAGAAATTGGAAAACATAAAATGAAATAGGACCACTGCATATGAAATAGAAAAAGTGAAACAAACTGGATAAAAGTGAAACATCATCATACAGTCCAGTTGTTTTCAACCATGACTGCTCATTAGAAACCTATGACCATTTTCTTATTTGTTGTGGGTTTATTTTCTGTAGGTCTTTATCTTGCCTTGTGTTTCCTGACTAGAGAAGTTCCTTTAGCATTTGTTGTAAAGCTGTTTGTTGGTGTGAAATTCTCTTAACTTTTGCTTGTCTAGAAAGCATTTGATTTCTCTATCAAATCTGAATGAGAGTCTATCTGGGTAGAGTATTCTTGGCTGTAGGATCTTCCCTTTCATCACTTTAACTATATCATGCCATTCTCACGTGACTTGTAAAGTTTCTTTTGAGATATCAGCCTGATGGGAATTCCCTTGTATGCTATTTGTTATTTTTCCCTTATTGTTTTTAATATTTTGTCTTTAATTTTTGTTGATTTGGTTGCTATGTGTCTTGGTGTCTTTCTTCTTGGATTTTATCCTGCCTGGGACTCTCTCTGTTTCCTGGACCTGGTTGACTATTTCCCTTCCAATGTTAGGGAAGTTTTCAGCTATTATGTTCTGCAACTTTTTGTCTCTATGAATTGAAGTCTTATACCTGTAAAGGTCAGAGCCTTGAGAATGTATATTTCAGGCTATGGGCAACATTCTTTTACAAAAGGTGCAGAGCCAGCATTTCTAAGCATGAGCAACAGAGCATAAGTCTTAAAGGAACAGATTCAATATGGAGTCAGTGTTCTTCTCTGTTACAATATCTCTGCAAAGGCAGAAAGGAAACATTAATTTGTCCAAAGAAGAAAAACAGAATGCTGGAGAGTTTAGTGGAAAGAGTATTTTCCCTAATAAAATATATGAGATTTAATCCCAGCTATCTAGGTGGCACTAGTGGTAAGGAAAGTTATGACCAACCTAGATAGCATATTCAAAAGCAGAGACATTACTTTGCCAACAAAGGTTCATCTAGTCAAGGCTATGGTTTTTCCAGTAGTCATGTATGGATGTGAGAGTTGGACTGTGAAGAAAGCTGAGCACAGAAGAATTGATGCTTTTGAACTGTGGTGTTGGAGAAGACTCTTGAGAGTCTCTTGGACCGCAAGGAGATCCAACCAGTCCATTCTAAAGGAGATCAGCCCTGGGTGTTCTTTGGAAGGAATGATGCTAAAGCTGAAACTTCAGTACTTTGGCCACCTCATGCAAAGAGTTGACTCATTGGAAAAGACTCTGATGCTGGGAGGGATTGGGAGCAGGAGGAAAAGGGAATGACAGAGGATGAGATGGCTGGATGGTATCACTGACTCGATGGATGTGAGTTTGAGTGAATTCCGGGAGTTGGTGATGGACAGGGAGGCCTGGCATGCTGTTATTCATGGGGTCGCAAAGAGTCAGACATGACTGAGCGACTGAACTGAACTGAACTGAGTGGTAAAGAACCCACCTGTCAATGAGAGACACGGGTTCAGTCCCTGGATTGGAAAGGTCCCCTGGAGGAGGAAATGGTAACCCACTCCAGTATTCTTGCCTGGACAATCCCATGGACATAGGGGTTTGACAGGCCACAGTCCATAGGGTCACAAAGAGTTGGACATGACTGAAGCAACTTAGAACATAGCACATAATAAACCTATAAATGTGTGTCCAGTTTCTGCCTCTGTTTTTTTCTTCTTGGAAGAATAAATATTAATACTTATCTGGCATAGTTTACATCAATAAAGTTTTATTTGTTCAGATGTAACAAAGAGATTTGTAAACTTTTTTGCAACTAATTGTATTGTTACATTGTTACCCAAGTTGATAAGACATTATATTTTCAAGGAAGAAGTACAAAATACTCACAAAATTTTGTAACTGAAAAATTGTGAATAATTTTTGGATTGTATTCAGTAAAGTCTTCAAATTATATTCTTAATTATTGACTAAAACTACAGTTAAGTTAGAATTGTGACCAAAATGACTGTCTCATGACTGAAAGTTCAGAAGGTGTTGTGTTTTGTGCAGAATATACCTGTAAATATACCTGTATGTGAGTATAAAGAAACAATATCTGGAAATAAGTTATAATAACATGAAAGCATTCTGGAAGGGATTTGTTTGCTTGTTTGGTCTAGAATTTAATGCCTTTTTTGTTAAAATTGTACTTTGAAAAGGTTCCAAGTCATATCTCATATCTCTGTTGATTCATGAATATGTCACTGATGTCTGGCATCAAACATGATGTTTACCACTTCTTTGGCATCTTGCAGGGACTTTTCCACTTCTCTGTGGGTATGGGTGTGAGCACCCTGCTTGGTCTGGAACTTGTTCTCATCAACTACAGAAATGTTTCATTTTTTTCTGTCTCATGGTTGGTTATAGTCACTCTTCCTTTGACACCTGCAATCCTAAAATCTTCATTATTGATCCTCTTGTCCTTGTGACTCAGCCTTAACTTCTGTCCTGAAAGAATATATTGGGGGAAAACAGAGAGCCCTTGGTTCACAGAGTTTTGCTTGCTTTCTCCTGACTCCTAATAAATACTGTAACAATGATCATAAATCAAAGTATCCATTTGTATCATGAAACCCACAAAGTAATAAAAGATATTAAATATATATAATATATTTATTTTTAAATGACTATCATTTTCAAATCTTGAATATAACTAAAGATTTTATAAATAATATTCCTTACAGTTTATCACATTTTCAGTATTTTATCATATGAGTTTATTGAAGCTTAGGTGATCCTGTTCCACAGATTAATTTTCAAAATGCAATTTTCTTTGGTTTGGTTTGAAAACTATTTCTGTGGTCTTTTCAAAGGATTATATAAATATATACACTTGTTACCAATGTTTCTCTAAAATAACTAAATGCATTTTTATAATTAACAACCTATTCTAAACAAAAAAACTGAAATTTTTATATGAATTTCTCTGAAAATTGATACTATTCTTCAGCTAGCAATATAGTTATTTTTAAATAGACATACATCCACACCTGTTAAAAGATTTTGAGAGGCAGATTGTAACCGTTAACCCTTATATATACTATTAAAGTGAATAGAAGAATCTGAATTTGATTCATGAAGAAAAAGATACTTTGCTGCTTTGTTTTCCAAAGGTATACTACAAATTTACACTACAAACAGTAATGCATATGAATGCCAGTTGTTCAGTACATACATTGTGTTTTGGTATTTTTGGTCTTTTTCATTTTAGCCATCCTGTTGAATATGTAATAGATCCTAATTTTGCTTTAATACATATTTTTTCCTGATGACTAATGATGATATGCATCAGTAAGTTTTTGGGTCAACTCTTTGTTTTGCCAACTTTTATTGGGTTATTTGTCTTATTCATACATTGGACTTCTTTATATTTGGTAATATGAGTCTTTTCTTGGAAATATATTTATTTCAAATAAATTTATTCATGCTTTGGCCTGTGTATTTACTCTTATAAAATGTGTTTGGTAAGGAGAAGTTCTTATTGATAATATAGTCCATTTTCTTATTTTTTCCTGTGTGGTTATTATTTTCCAAATCCTGGTTAAGAAATAGCTCCTACTCTAAGATTTTGAAAATATTTCCCTATACTCTATCTTCTATGAGACGATTCTATTTTTATTTGAACTTATACCTATAATCTGTCTAGAATACATTTATGTGTTTAGTGTGAGGTTTTTGTTGTTGTTTAGTTGCTAAGTCTGATTCTTTGTGACCCTATGGACTTGCTAGGTTCCTCTGTCCATGGAATTTTCCAGGTAAGAATACTGGAATGGATTGCCATTTCCTCCTTCAAGGGACCTTCACCAGGGACTGAACCCGCATCTCCTGTGTCTCCTGCTTGGCAGGTGGATCTTTACCACTGAGTCACCTGGGAAGCCTTTAGTATGAGGTGTAGGAGGTCACATTATTATTATTATTATTTTTCTGTGTACCAATTTATATAAAACCATAGAATTTCTTTTTTTTTTAATTTATTTATTTTAACTGGAGGCTAATTACTTTACAATATTGTATTGTTTTGCCATACATCAACATGAATCCCCCACGGGTGCACACATGTTCCCCATCCTGAACCCCCCTCCCATCTCCGTCCCCATATTGAAACGTGTATAATATCATATAAGAAACAAATTGCCAGTCCAGGTTCGATACAGGATACAGGATGCTTGGGGCTGGTGCACTGGGATGACCCATAGAATTTCTTAAAAATACTATTATTTCCTCTCACTTCACTGCAGTGGAACATTTGTTAACACATAACGTAACTGTAACGTTATTAATGCACGTTCGTCTGGCTTCTGCTTTATTCTATTTTACTGGCTTTTTTTTTTTCTTCTTCTTCTATTTTTACACTCATGCTTCACTATCTTATTTACCAATACTTTATAATAGGACTTCCTTGGTGGCTCAGATGGTAAAAGCATCTGCCTTCAATGCAGGAGACCCAGGTTTGATCCTCGGGTCGGGAAGATCCCCCCTGGAGAAGAAAATGGCAACCCACTCTGGTACTCTTGCCTGGAAAATACCACGGACGGATGGAAGACTGGTAGGTTACAGTCCATGGGGTTGCAAAGAGTCCACCATGACTGAGCAACTTCACTTTCACTTTCTTTCACTTTATAAGAGCCTTGATATTTGGTGGTAAATGATAACAATACCAGCAATTGCGATACAAAATGTTTTTGCTTTATACTTTTTTTCTTATGTTATTAAGTGGAAGAATTATTTTAGTATTAGTTAGTGTTGATGCTCAGTATTGTCTAACTTTATGACCCCACAGACTCCATCAGGCTCCTCTGTCCATGGAATTCTCCAGGTGAGAATACTGGAATGGGTAGCCTTTCCTTTCTCCAGAGGATCTTCCCTTCCCAGGGATAGAACTTGGGTCTCTTACTTTACAAGCAGATTCTTTACTGTCTCAGCCACCAGGGATTGATCTTCTTGCTAACATTTTACCATTAAATGGAAGCTGTCTATCTCACTAGTAAACTTTTTGCTGTAAAGTTAATTTTACCTTCACTGATTGCTTCGCTATCTGATATTGTTAGGTAGGAAGTTAGATGTGAGCAATGAGGGTTGGCCTAGCTGAAAAAAGATTCAATCTGGTCACTACAAATCCCACCCCAGACAAGCCCCATGTGGCCCAGGAGAGCTCAAAGATATGCTTCAAAATAACCACAGAGACTCTTCCAATTCCACCTATGTGCCCTAGGCATGCAGTGAATGCAGACTATCCACAGGGGCTTCTTCAACTCCTAGACATTTGCCCTTGATGCACAGCTGTGTCCTCAAGTGAACTTAGGCAGCTGGAGCCTATTAAGTTAATAAATATTCTATACATACATACATCTGATTATAACAGACTGAATTTTAGAAAAGACGTGTGCAATACAGCATATTGTTATGTAACTTACAACTGTCAATCAAAACTGCCAGTCCTTGCCCACCTAGAATATGCAAAAGTCCTATCTTGAAACCCTTCTTATCTCTTCATTCCATCACCAGGGCCTCTCTTGGCCTGGCCCACCTCTCCCTTGAGGTGATATTTTGGGTTCTTTCCTTAATAAACTTGTTTTAGTCATGAATAAGGCCTCAGATTCTTCTTTGTGTCCTTACTAAGAACCGAGGCCCACAAGGGAGGATCCTCTTTTACCCTCCCCAAATCTAATAACAATACCAGTAAGTAATAGATCTCAACCTGAGGATGAGTTATTTGAGTGCAAAATTTTATTGAAATTACAGCACCATGGGTCACAATATGAAACCAAGTCATATTCAGGAGTGGTGACCAATTATCCCAGATGTCTGCTTACATCTGACATGTTGTGATGCTGTCTTCAGAACATTTCCTATGGGATTTCTGCAATATCTAATATCTGTAAGAGAACTTGCTACTGCTGTACTGCTTGGTAGAAAAAGGCATCATTATATTTTTTCAGTCCCATCTTTGAGAAATTATTCCTAGGGGAGAAAGGTAAAAGAAGGCTCTGAGTTGTTGTTTTACTTATAGCTGTCATGGATACTAGATGTCTGGGATTCCAGCTCTTTAAATGTATGCTGAAAACCTGTTCAATATGCCATCATTAATAATATGCATACTATATTGGATTTAAAATTATCAGCGTTACTATAAGTCAAGGAGAAATCACGTTAAGGATAAATGGAGAATGTTTTTATATCACTTTTATAGGTAGATAAATTGACAATAAAATATATAATAATAATTCTAAGATGCTCATCTTTCTCATATTAGTCACCAAGTTCTATGAATTTTGCTTATAAATGTACATCTTCCATTCATAAAACTTGATTTACTCTAAATTTTCATCCTCACTTTCACCATGTTTTTGTACATATTGTAAGGAGAAGTTACTTGTACCACATAGCAAACAATTACATTTCAAACACATCATTTATCTTAGACTTGTGTATAAGATGCTTTTTGGTTTGCAATGTCTTTCTCACCACTTTTGCATGGAATTCTTGGTGACACTTCAAGAATCAGCTTGTGTTTCACTCTTCTTATTCTCACATTTATCCTCTACCTTGTCCTCCATGGCACAAAAATAATTTCAACATAAACCAAGTGTGCCTTTCCATGGAATTTTGGATTCTGTTGTCAGATTGTGGGATTGCACTTAGTGCTTATGTTCTATTATTGCTAATGGGGATAAATGTATCATGTGATTAAATTCGGTAATGATTATAATAGGCTTAGGAACAGAAGATCCTATGTCTATTGTGAGTCTATTTAATTTATTGTAATATGATTGTTGATTTTTCTTATCTTGCATTTCTGAGATATTATGAACTCATTAAAGAAGATTCTGACTTTTACATGACTTGTCAGGGACAGGTCAGTTCAGTTCTCTCAGTCATGTCTGACTCTTTGTGACCCTATGGGCTACAGGATGCCAGGTTTCCCTGTCAATCACCAACTCCCAGAGCTTGTTCAAACTCATGTCCATCAAGTTGGTAATGCCATCCAACCATCTCATCCTCTGTCATCCCCTTCTCCTGCCTTCAATCTTTCCCAGCAACAGGGTCTTTTCATCGCATTAGGTGGCCAAAGTATTGGAGCTTCAGCATCAGTCCTTTCAATGAATGGTTTAGTCACTAAGTTGTGTCTGACACTTATGACCCCATGGATTATAGTCTGTCAGGCTCCTCTGTCCATGGGATTCTCCAGGCATTGCCAATGAATATTCAGGAATAATTTCCATTAAGATCAACTGGTTTGATCTCCTTGTACTCCAAGGGACTCTCAGGAGTCTTCTACAATACCACTGTTCAAAAGCATCAATTCTTTGGCACTCAGTTTTCTTTATGTATCAACTCTCATATCCATACATGACTATTGGAAAAACCATAGCTTACGGACAGGTCAGTTTTCATGTAATCTAAACATAAAGCGATGCCTAGTGCTAAAATTGTGTTTATTAATTTTTATAATAAACAGACTCTACCTAATCAGGTGGTGGTATTGAAGGCTAATATAATATATGCTAACATTTTTGCAAACTACAATATTCTATAGAAATGTATATTTGCATACATATATAAAACACCAAAATTTACCTTGCAATTTTCCTCTCTAATCCCTAAAAAGAAGGGAAAAAAAGGGATATTTTTCTTTCTTCATGAAAATTGTATGAGTAATACTGTCAAATTTAAGGCAAATAATGAAAAAGTTCAGAATGAGCTCTCTGAAGAAAATATACAAAAGCCACCATATGTTTTCTTGTTTTTACCTTTCATTATTCATGAGTCCAGAGGCAGTTGTTACAGACAAAAACTCCATACGAAACAGGACAGCTTATTTATTTTCAATAAGGAAAATGGTTGATGCCTCACATTAACAGCTTTTAGTACTTTGAAAAAATGTTTTCTGAACTCTCTTCTCACCAATACACATTCTCACCCGTGATATTATAAGAAAACCATTTTACTAATACCATATTAAATATGGCTATATCATAATTATAAAAGTCACATATATATATTTATTAGGTATCTTAATAATACAGTCAAAATTTTCAAACAGATTTAAGGTATTTACATTTTACCACTTATACAGCATTATCGAGACTTTTACATATCAAGAAAATTATATAAGTAAAAAAATGTAATGACTATATTTGACTAATATATTTGAAGATATCCAAGGCAACACGACTGTCCAAAATACATAAAGTAGATTTTTGTGTTAAATTCTTAATATTTTATGAAACTACTGCTCGAAAAAGAGAAAGAAATTGTGAGCAGGTGATATTTTTACTATTTATTTTATATTATTCTCTGGTTTCTTACCTTTGGTTACCATTTCTACCAGATGTGCTATTTATCTTTTATTTTAATTAGAAAAAATAGACTTTAATGTGATCTATATTTTTACTTGACTTCATACCCCTTCATACCCAGAAAAAAAATTATTTTATATATTATTTAATCATCATGATAAGAAAATATTGTAGGATTAAAGAAAGTGATACTAAGTTAATGAAACATGTAGAAACTAGTTATTTAATAAATATTAGATACATTGGGTATTATTTTAAAAAGAAAAACTTGGGGGTCACAAAATCACTTTTAAATTTCTGGTTATAACATATTTCATAGTTATATATTTCTAATAGTCAATAAAATACAGTTATATCACTATGCCTTCTGATGGTAGATGGAATACATTTTCAGTATTAAAATATTCTCAGGATCTGTGCATGATATAGTTCTAAAATACACAGACTTACTAATTTTATTCTCTTTTGGAATTAGTCATGACAGAATCATAAATTAGCACTTAGTCTTAAATAGTGGAAGACTGAGAAAAAATCTTCTTTAAGAAGTCATAGTCCTTAGTTTAGCAGGGTTCATTTTCTATGTAGGTTAAATGTAGATAACTTAGCCATTATTTTAATCATACTTTTAAAATTTATATATTTGGAAATTAGAATGCCAAATATAAAACATATAGTGAGTGGAATGGTTGCCAATTCTGTTAGAATCCATAATTACTCAGAAATACACAGTTATTCCTTGGCCACAGGGGACGATGGAGCAGATATAAATGGAGAGAGGGATTTCATACATAAAACTTGAATAGAATGATGATAAATGTTATGCCTGAGTGTTTCTGAACCCTAAATAAAAATGTGACCCAAACTGAAGGAATAAAGTATTCCATAGGAAATAAGAATGGCTTTTATCTTGATAATTGAGAAAAAATTTCAATATAAATTAATGGAAGGGAGTGATTTATGTGGGGGGGCAGTTCTGGGAAGGAGCAGTCATAGAAGTTGAAGGATCTCTTACCATCTAAAGCTGTTTGCATAAACAGGAAACACAGATGCACTTAAAATCGCAATGTGTTTTCTAACTTACACACACACACACACACACACGCGCGCGCACATACATACACACATAGACCCATCTCCCCTTTTTTATTCTATGACCAAGATAAATGAACAACTTAGTAGAGATAAGAGAGGAAATCATCCTATGATTTAGAGGTGGGAGTATATAGGGAAATGAACAGGGCTTTAGATGCTTATCTATTTCCCTGTAATAGTTTCTTTCTTAGACTAAGAACATACACATTCTTCAAAACAATAGTCTAGTTGTTGCACTGGAGATGCCATACTGGTTTCCAAAATGCTCAAAGAGCATGAAAATTAGAGTGAAAAATCACTCTGTCATGGCACAACACTGTTTCAGAGCCTGCAACCCTGTCTTTTTGCATGGGTCTCAACTTCTGTATACACCTTGCCCTTCAGATTTAGAACATCAACTGTCCATAGCCGTCCTACTACTGGAGTGAGGGCACATGAACCCATGGACTCACTGTAGTGCATCCAATTTATAAATTCACTTTATTTTATTTTTTAATATAAATTTATTTATTTTAATTGGAGGTTCATTACTTTAAAATATTGTATTGGTTTTGCCATACATCAACATGAATCCACTTTTTAAAATATCAAAAAAATTTCATGGTGTATACTAACTCTCCCTAGAACAGGATTTATATTCAATGCTATGCATTCCACTGAAATCATGTTCTAGTCATGAGTCTGCAGCTAGAGTCATGAGAGCTAGTGGTTTCTGAAGCGATCAGCATCCTTTTGCAAAGCTCTGCTTCAGGCCAAGGCATTATAGAGACGGAAGTAAGAGTCTTCTAGGGCTTCCCAGGTGGCTTAAAGGTAAAGAATCAGCCTGCAATGCAGGAGACATGGTTCAATCGCTGGTTTGGGAAGATCCCCCCCTCCCCAGTATTCTTGCCTGGAAAATTCCATGGACTGAGCAACCTGGTGGGCTACAGTCCACCAGGTCACAAAGGAATTGGACATGACTGTGCAACTAAGCAACCAAGAGTCCTTTAATTTCCCCAAAAGAGGGAGAAGGAGTGAAAGAGAGGTGGGAGGTAATCAGGTTGATAGGAGTCTACAAATTTACAACTCTTAATTCTCAGGGCCTTCTTCTTTCCCAAACAAAACTAGAAATTTCAAACTAAAGACCATTCTAAATTACATTATACTGTTGCTACTCCGATGATCAAATTGGAGAATTTGGGTTCAGGTAGATGTATTTTCTGCATTTCCAAGAAATAAGAGACTCACTATGCCCATAAAAGTATTGTGGTTCTTTGGCCTGCACTGAATTTCTCATTTGCTTCACTATGAGATCTTCAAGTTAGTAAGGAGTGGACATCTGATCTAGAAATTCTGACTGTCTAGTTTCACCAAAATGTTTTGCAATAGCTCTTGTTCTTCAAACTCTGTAGCATCAATAGATACTTTATTCCAGAAGATTACAGGTGATATTTTAAGCTTTTTTTTTTTTTGCAACTGGATTACATTTACTTCCACTCTCACAGTTCCCTGAAGAATAAACCATTACCATCCTCTAATCTAAGCAAATCAGACAACCAATTCCAGATTCCCAGCTTTAAGGATCTCTTTCCTGGAACCACTTCTATAGCAAATACTTTCTGTTTTGTCTCTTTTTGTCCATGATTACTTTTTCAAGAAAACAAAATGTTATATAATTAATCACATTAATTCTCGTATAACTTAACATTCATGTATTTGTGTAACTGTTCCTTTCATCACTCCTTTAAATATAGATTTAAATGCAGATATTTTTGTGGTAACTCTTCTGAGGAGGAACGTGTATAAGAAATATATATATATATATACACACACATATGTGTATATATAATTCCTATATATATATATATAATTCTATATATATGTGTATATACACATATATATAGTAATTATCCTCTCATATTTGAAGATGATCTAGTTGATAAAATTTTAATTCCAGCATTCTTTTTTTTGTGATTGTTTAAAATTAATTTTTATTGGAGTATAGTTGATTTAAAAATGTTGAGTTAGTTTCTAATATATAATAAAATGAATCTGTGTATATATATATATATATATATATATGTATATATATAAATATCCCCTCCCTTTTGTATTTCCTTCCAATTCAGATCACCACAGAACATTAAATAGAGTTCCCTGTGCTGCACATTATGTTCTTATTAGTTATGTTTTAAAATACATGAAATATTATATTTTATTTCAATATCAAATGTTGTTACTGAGCAGTCTGATGTCTACCCCAATTCTTGTCACAGTCTCAGATGCATGACACCCTTCGGAATATCAGCTTTGTTGTCTAAAATTGTGGATGGGGAAACAGTTGCAGGCAAGGCCCTAACTTGTACATATCTCTTCTAGTTTAAATTTAAATCTAGTTAAATTTTATATCAAATTGCCAACATCCATTGGATCATAGAAAAAACAAGAGAATTCCAGAAAAATATCTACTTCTGCTTCACTGACTACACTAAAACCTTTGACTATGTGAATCAAAACAAACTGTGGAAAGTTATTCAAGAGATGGGAATACCAGACCACCTTACTTGCATCCTGAGAAACCTATATGCAGGTCAGGAAGCAACATTAGAACTGGACATGGAACAACAGACTGGTTCCAAATTGGGAAAGGAGTATGTCAAGGCTGTATATTGTCACCCTGGTTATTTAACTTCTATGAGGATTATATCATGCAAAATGCCAGGCTGGATGAAGAACAAGCTGGAATCAAGACTACTGGGAGAAATATCAATAACCTCAGATATGCAAATGACACCACCCTTAGGCAGAAAGCAAAGAGGAACTAAAGAGCCTCTTTTTAATTTTTTTTTTTATTTTTTTAATGTTCATTAAAGCCTTTAATGTAAAACCATCTGAAGATATTTAGTAACTGTGAACTCTTAACAGAGTAAATTTCAGTTCCACTTGTTTAAAAAAAAGACTGCTCTGTTGTAGCCAACTAGCTTTTTAAAGTTTCACCTAAATAATTGATATAGCTTTTCAGTGATACAAAGGAATGCTTCTCTATCATAGCAAATAAGGTAAACATTATCGTCTACATTTATGACAAAGTTCTTTCATATTTCAGGTTGTAAATCTACTTCTAACAGATTCCCCTCACCTCACACCCCAGCACCAAGGAATCTATACTCAAGCCAAAAAATACTTTTCAAAAAGATTATTTTCAACATGTAGAATGATAGTATGCTCTGTCCAGGTAAAGTCATTTAATTTACTAGGTCTTTGTCTTGGCCACCACATTGAAATTTGCTTCTTTGAAAACTGAAGTTTTATAAGAGTCATATCAAGGTCTTGTTATGTTAGAAGACACTTAAAAAAAAAAAAAAAGATTAGAAACAGTAATGATCTCCATTCTTTAGTAGCTATTCAAAATACTGAATTCATTCCAGATGATTCATTTGGGAGAAATACTGACAAACTAAGATGTAGTCAGAATAAGGTGGTAATGATGATAGTAGTCTTTGAGATGCATCTTTATCAAAGGAATTGGAAAAGAAGAAATGTATTTGGATGGCAGTCATGGAAGGACTTTCATGTTTTGAAGGACAGTCGTGTTTTGTTGTTGCTTCAGAGAGCTTACCTAGGTGGGATGAATTGAGACTGGCATATATAAACTATTAATATTGTGCATAAAATAGAATACTAATGAGAATCTACTGTGTAGCACAGGGAACTCAACTCTATGCTCTGTGGTAACCTAAATGGAAATGAAATTTTAAAAAAATGGAGAGTATAAATGTATATGTATGGCTGATTCATTTTGTTGTACATTAGAGACTAACACAACATTGTAGAGCAAATTTAGTGCTTAGTCATTCAGTCATGTCCTATTCTTTGTGACCCTTCGGACTGTAGCCTGCCAGGTTCCTCTGTCCATGGGATTTTCCAGGCAAGAATGCTGGAGTAGATTGCCATTACATTCTCCTGACTCAGGGATTGAAACTGAATCCCCTGTCCCCTGCATCTACTGGATTGCAGCTGGATTCTTTACCTGCTGAGCAGCTATGTTGTTTTTCAGTCACTCAGTCATATCCAACTCTTTGCAACCCCATGGACTGCAGCACACCAGGCTTCCCTGCCCCTCACAATCTCCTGGAGTTTGCTCAAAATCATGTCCATTCATGAATCAGTGATGGCATCCAACCATCTCATCCTCTGTCAACCCTTCTCTTCTTTGTATATTTTTTCTTTTTAAATTATTTTTTATTGAAAGATAATTGCTTTACAGAATATTGCTGTTTTCTGTCAAACTTCAACATGAATTAGCCATAGGTTTACATATATTCACTCCCTTTTAAACCTTCCTCCCATCTCCCACCCCATCCCACACTTCTAGGTTGATACAAAGCCCATGTTTGAGTTTCCTGAGCCATACATCAAATTCCCGTCTATTTTAAATATGGTATTAATAGTTTCCATGTTACGCTTTCCATACATCTCACCCTCTCCTCCCCTCTCCCCATGTCCATAAGCCCATTCTCTATGCCTGCTTCTCCATTTCTGTCCTGTAAATAAGCTTCAGTACCATTTTTCTAAATTCCATATATAGGTGTCAGAATACAGTATTTATCTTTCTCTTTCTGACTCGCTTCACTCTGTATAATAGGTTTTATGTTCATCCATCTCATCAGAACTGACTCAAATGTGTTCCATTTTATGGCTGAGTAAAATCCCATTGTGTATATGTACCACACTTCTTTATCCATTCATCTGTTGATGGACATCTATGTTGCTTCCATGTCCTAGTTATCGTAAATAGTGCTGCAATGAACAATGAGATACATGTGTGTTTTTCACTTTTGATTTCCTCAGGGAATATGCCTAAGAGTGGGATTGCTGGGTCCTATGCTGGTTTTATTTCTAGGTATTTTTTATATATATATAATTTATTTATTTTAATTGGAAGCTAATAACTTTACAATATTGTATTGGTTTTGCCATACATCAACATGAATCCGCCAAGGGTATACATGTGTTAGTTTACTTAAGGAATCTCCATACTGTCTTCCATAGTGGCTGTATCAATTTACATTCCCACCATCAGTGCAAGAAGGTTCCCTTTTCTCCATATCCTCTCCAGTATTTGTTGTTTGTAGACTTTTTGATGATGGCTATTCTGACTCATTTGCCTTGGAAACAAACAGAGATCATTCTGTCTTTTTTGAGATTGCATCCAAGTACTGCATTTCGCACTCTTTTGTTGACCACGATGGCCACTCCATTTCTTCTGAGGGATTCCTGCCCACAGTAGTAGATATAATGGTCATCTGAGTTAAATTCACCCATTCCAGTCCATTTCAGTTCGCTGATTCCTAGAATGTCGACATTCACTCTTGCCATCTCTTGTTTGACCACTTCCAATTTGCCTTGATTCATGGACTTGACATTTCAGGTTCCTATGCAATATTGCTCTTTACAGCACCGGACCTTGCTTCTATCACCAGTCACATCCACAGCTGGGTATTGTTTTTGCTTTGGCTCCACCCCTTCATTCTTTCTGGAGTTATTTCTTCACTGATCTCCAGTAGCATATTGGGCACCTACTGACCTGGGGACTTTCTCTTTCAGTATCCTATCATTTTGCCTTTTCATACTGTTCATGGGGTTCTCAAGGCAAGAACACTGAAGTGCTTTGCCATTCCCTTCTCCAGTGGACCACATTCTGTCAAATCTCTCCACCATGACCCGCCCGTCTTGGGCTGCCCCATGGGCATGGCTTAGTTTCATTGATTTAGACAAGGCTGTGGTCCTAGTGTGACTAGGTTGACTAGTTTTGTGTGAGTATGGTTTCAGTGTGTTTGCCCTCTGATGCCCTGTTGCAACATCTACTGTCTTACTTGGGTTTCTCTTACCTTGGGCGTGGGATATCTCCTCACGGCTGCTCCAGCAAAGCACAGCCATTGCTCCTTACCTTGGACGAGGGGTATCTCCTCACCGCTCCCCTTCCTGACCTTCAATGTGGGATAGCTCCTCTAGGCCCTCCTGCGCCCATGCAGCCAATAACCTCAGATATGCAGATGACACCACCCTTAAGGCAGAAAGTGAAGAGGAACTCAAAAACCTCTTGATGAAAGTGAAAGAGGAGAGTGAAAAAGTTGGCTTAAAGCTCAACATTCAGAAAACAAAGATCATGGCATCAGGTCCCACCACTTCATGGGAAATAGATGGGGAAACAGTGGAAACAGTGTCAGACTTTATTTTTCTGGGCTCAGAATCACTGCAGATGGTGACTGCAGCCATGAAATTAAAAGATGCTTGCTCCTTGGAAGGAAAGTTATGATCAACATAGATAGCATATTCAAAAGCAGAGACATTACTTTGCCAACAAAGGTTCGTCTAGTCAAGGCTATGGTTTTTCCTGTGGTCATGTATGGATGTGAGAGTTGGACTGTGAAGAAGGCTGAGCGCCGAAGAATTGATGCTTTTGAACTGTGGTGTTGGAGAATACTCTTGAGAGTCCCTTGGACTGCAAGGAGATCCAACCAGTGCATTTTGAAGGAGATCAGCCCTGGGATTTCTTTGGAAGGAATGATGCTAAAGCTGAAACTCCAGTACTTTGGCCACCTCATGCGAAGCGTTGACTCATTGGAAAAGACTGATGCTGGGAGGGATTGGAGGCAGGAGGAGAAGGGGACGACAGAGGATGAAATGGCTGGATGGCATCACTGACTTGATGGACGTGAATCTGAGTGAACTCTGGGAGTTGGTGATAGACAGGGAGGCCTGGCGTGCTGTGATTCATGGGGTCGCAAAGAGTCGGGCACGACTGAGCGACTGATCTGATCTGATCTGATCTGATTCTGACTGGTGTGGTGTGATATGTCATTATATTTTTGATTTGCATTTCTCTAATAATGAGAGATGTTGAGCATCTTTTCATGTGTTTGTTAGCCATATGTATGTCTTCTTTGGAGAAATGTCTGTTTATGTCTTTTTCCCACTTTTTGATTGGGCTGTTTGTTTTTCTGACATTGAGTTGTATGAGTTCCTTTTATATTCTGGAAATTAATCCTTTGTCAGTTGTTTAATTTGCTATTATTTTCTTCCATACTGACGGTTGTCTTTTCACCTTGTTTGTAGTTTCCTTTGCTGTGCAAAAGCTTTTAAGTTTAATCAGGTCCCACTTGTTTACTTTTGTTTTATTTCCATTACCCTAGGAGGTGGAGCATAGAGGATCTTGCTTCGATTTATGTCATCGACTGTTCTGCCTATGTTTTCCTCTAAAAGTTATATGGTTTCTGGTCTTACATTTAGGTCTTTAATCCACTTTGAGTTTATCTTTGTGTATTGTGTTAGAAAGTGTTCTAATTTCATTCTTTTACATGTAGCTGTCCCGTTTTCGTAGCTCCATTTATTGAAGAGGCTGTCTTTGCCTCAGTGCGTATTCTTGCCTCCTTTGTTGAAAACAAGGTACCCATAGGCACATGGGTTTATTTCTGGGCTTTCTATCTTGTTCCATTGGCCTATATTTCTGTTTTTGTGCCAATACCATACCATCTTGATGACTGTAGCTTTGCAGTATAATCTGAAGTCAGGAAGGTTGATTCCTCCAGCTCTATCCTTCTTTCTTAAATCTGCTTTGTCTATTCGGGGTCTTTTGTGTTTCCATATGAATTGTGGATTTTTTTGTTCTAGTTCTGTGAAAACTGCCATTGATAATTTGATAGGGATTGCATTGAATCTGTAGATTGCATTTGTATTATAGTCATTTTCACAGTATTGATTCTTCCTACCCAAAAACTTGGAATATCTCCATCTTTTTATGTTGTCTTTGATTTCTTTCATTAATGTATTATAATTTTCTGTGTACAGTTCTTTTGTCTCCTTAGGTACGTTTATTCCTAGATATTTAATTATTTTTGTTGCAATGGTGAATGGGATTGATTCTATAGTTTTTCTTTCTTATTTTTCATTGTTAGTATATATAAATGCAGGTGATTTCTGGGTATTGATTTTGTATCCTGCAAATCTGCTAAATTCATTGATTAGCTCTAGTAATGTCCTCATACTATCTTTGGAGTTTTCTATGTACAGTATCATGCCATCTGCAACAGTGAGAGCTTTAGTTAGTCTTTCCGATCTGGATTCATTTTATTTCTTTTTCTTCTCTAATTACTGTAGCTAGGACTTCCAGAACTATGTTGAATAATAGTGGTGAAAGTGGACATCCTTTTCTTTTTCCTGATCTTACAGTGCCAGGGTCTAGCCCCAGCAGGATCCAAGGGTACCCTCGGGATAATGGCATAGGTGACAAGGAAAGTAAAAAGAGAGAGAAAGAGGCTTGATCTTCCTTGGTTTACACAGAAAGCCAATAAAGCTCTTGTGTTCCAAGGAGTCATCCCGAAAGAAGAACAAAGAGAGAAAAGGAGAGAAAAGGAAAAAAAGAATGACACGGGGAGACCAAGCTTTGGTGAGGGAGGCCCATAACTTTATTTTCAAAAGGAACTTTTATATCTTGACTTGTACACAGAGGGAAATGAAAGATGCAAAGTCATACAGAGTCAGCCCAAACATTACATCTGTTTTGTCTTTATCAAAACCAGGATTTTTTCTGCATACCTTTCCCATAAACAATGTTGTGTACATTATCTTCTGGCCTTGGAAGCCTCTGGACATTTTATGACTCTTTTTTGATAAAGGCTGATCAGCCAGAAAACTTGTTTTCCCTTAAAGTGTTTCTTTTTTATTTCTCTCAGCCTCAGAAAGTACTAAACAGAGTTACATTCTCAAGGAGCAAAGGTGCAGTGGGTCACAACAAAGAAAGAACCAATTAGCTCAAAGGTCTGATGTGGTTAATTCCAAAGCTGCTACTTGTTTTTCTTACATTCCAACTATGTTAACTAATGCACTCCCAGGTGCACAATGGATAAGGGATATGGGCACTTGGCAGCAAGCATTGGCCCAATAATGAAATCCTTTACCAGTACTATCTATTCTAATAATTTTTTATCCCTTAAAGGACTCTATGTTCATTAGGACTTTTAGAGTGTTTTGGCTTCCTGTGCCTTTCAAGGTTGGGGAGTTGTGAACAATCATGTGTGTTAATTGCAAGAGTAGAGTTTTTCTCTCTATTTTTTATATATAATATAAATATATATTATATAAGAGTTTTTCTCTTGAGTTTTTCTATTTTTTCTTCTGTTTAGCATTTTGAAATTCTTTACTTCATGAAAAATTATAGCCTTAAGATATGCTTGAGTGTGTGAGGCCTCAGTCATTCAGTCATGTCTGGCTCTTTGCATCCCCATGGACTGTAGCCTGCCAAAATTTCAATTTTGTCAATGGAATTTTCCAGGCAAGAATACTAGAATGGGTTGCCATTTCCTACTCCAGGGGATCTTCCCAACTCAAGGAGTTATGTTGACTTTAATGTATTTGTGTGCTAAGTAGTATTTATTTTTTCTACTTTTATTCACTGATAGAAGTGGAAACACTGACTTCAAGCATTGAGCTTGAATGCTCAGGTCACCATAATCATATCAGTTAAGTTAGGGCACCAACCAAGGTGGAGCAATACTCATGTGATAGACAAAATCCCTGTTCTCAGTATTTATTTCATATATGAACTCAATTGTCTTTCTTAGTTTTCTTCATATTTATAGCTGTTCTGAGTCTGAAGCAAAGGGCAACAGTAAAGCTGGAAATAACTTGCTGTACTGTCCCAGTTGTTTGGCTGAGTTTCAATATTGCTTTAGAATGAGATAGAAAAATCAATTTTCAATAAGCAATTATTGTAAAGAAGTTCAATATATCTTGAGAATATAATAGGTAACTGAAGACAGTATACAAAGGGACATTCTATGTCATACTGCCTTCAAATCTGTGATTTTGAGGAACCACTGAGAATTTTTATGTAGCATTGATAACATTTTAATCTATGATAATTTGATTATTTAAATTAGAAAGTTTTATGTTGTCTAGGTTTGTGGATAATTTTCTCAATAATATAGTTTATGTAGTCATGTATACTAGTATGCATATTATATCAGCAAATTTTTTAGTTTGAACTATTTCTGTTATGTATATTTTATTTCTTTTTCCTTCCTGGGGAAAGTTATGGTAAGTGACATAAAAATAAATTTACTTTAAATTACAAAATGCTTCAGCAGTTCAGTTCAGTTCAGTCACTCAATCATGTCTGATTCTTTGTGACCCCAAGAACCGCAGCATGCCAGGCCTCCCTGTCCATCATCAACTCCCGGAATTTACCCAAACCCATGTCCATCGAGTCGATGATGCCATCCAACCATCTCATCCTCTGTTGTCCCCTTCTCTTCCTGCCCTCAATCCTTCCCAGCATCAGGGTCTTTTCCAGTGAGTCTGCTCTTCACATCAGATGGCCAAAGTATCGGAGTTTCAGCTTCAACATCAGTCCTTCCAATTAACACCCAGGACTGATCTCCTTTAGGATGGACTGCTTGGATCTCCTTGGGCATCTCAAGATTCTTCTCCAACACCACAGTTCAAAAACATCAATTCTTCGGTGCTCAGCTTTCTTTATAGTCCAACTCTCACATCCATACATGACCACTGGAAAAAACATAGCCTTGACTAGACGGACCTTTGTTGGCAATCAGAATTTTCCACAGTTTATTGTGATCCACACAGTCAAAGGCTTTGGCATAGTCAATAAAGCAGAAATAGATGTTTTTCTGGAACTCTCTTGCTTTTTCGATGATCCAGCAGATGTTGGCAACTTGATCTCTGGTTCCTCTGCCTTTTCTAAAGAAACACAAAAGTGGTGTCTCATCAAGCATTGAGCTAAACTCAGGTCACCATAATCATACCAGTAAGTTAGGACACCAAACAAGGTGGAGCAATACTCATGTGATAGGCAAAATCCCTGTTCTCAGTATTTATTTCATATATGAACTCAATTGTCTTAGTTTTCTTCATATTTATAGCTGTTCTGAGAAATGATGCAAACCACATTAGTGCTGTGAGAGACTGATTGAAATGCTGTGAGAGACTGATATTCTTGGGGAAGACTCTGCTTATGCTTTTAGCTATCATTAGTGTTCATGTGATAAGTGTATTCAATTATTCATGAATTCTGATGTTTGTTTAACAGTAAGAACTACCTAGTCAAATATCTTTCCTTACAACTAAGAAAAACAAGGAGCAGACTTGTGACATTTTTAATTAAATGTCACAGCAAGTTGGAATGCATTATTGAGACAATAAAAATAAGTAAACTGATAAAATTCTTTGACATTAAGCATTGTAGATAAGCTCCAAAACTTCTACAGTAACAATGAAAGCTTATATTCAAATTTAAGAAATGTTATAATTTTAACCTGATTATTTCTTACATAATACAATACCCTATAATTGGATTACTTCCATCAGATAATTCAGTTTTAAGAAAACATAATTTGGTAACAGTCAAATATATTATAGCTGCTTCTATGTACTATTTTATTTGAGTGTGTGCTCAGTTATGTTTGATTCTTTGTTATACCAAGGACTGCAACCTGCCAGACTCCTCTGTCCTAGGAAGTTTCCAGCAAGAAAACTGGAGTATGTTGACATTTCCTCCTCCAGGGGATCTTCCTGAACCAGGAATGGAACTCAAGTCTCCTGTCTCTTGCATTGGCAGACAGATTCTTTACACACTGACCCACCTGGGAAGCCAAATATACTATTTTACTAAGGCATTTTAATGTCTCTGGAAAGAAAACCTACTTTATCAAAATGATAGCTTGATGGTACATAAATTTCTTTATTCTTTGTCTGCAATGTCAGTTATGCTGACTCTGCTATTATCATAATATTTCATTACTTATAACAGTGCTGGTCTATGCAAAACAAATTACATGCCCTCATTATCCTAAACTAATGTCAGCCATGAAGTCCCCTGAATAACAACTTTTACCTTTGTTAGGGAAATCAAGTGGGATAGCAATGAAGAGTCAACTTACCAAGCAATAAATAATAACCTGTTTTATTTTGGTTGGACTATGTGATTTCAAAAAGAAAAGGTTTAAAAACACCCCATAAAATAGTTATTTTCTGTGTTATGTAGATGTTCTTAAATATTTTAGTTAGTTCTTTTCATATCAGAAGACAAAGAGATATGAAATACCTTTTCTTAAAATCTTCTGCTCTTTGATACATGCCTTACTCCCTGGTGGCTCAAACGGTGAAGAGTCTGCCTGCCTTTTGGAAGACCTGGGTTCAATCCCTGGGTCAGGAAGATCCCCTGGAGAAGGAAATGACAACTCATTTCAGTATTCTTGCCTGGAAAATCCTACGGATGGAGGAGTCTGGCAGTCTACAGTCCATGGGGTTACAAAGAGTCGGACACAACTGAGCGACTTCACTTTCTTTCTTAACTCCTTTTCAGAGAAGTAATGTGGTTTGCATCATTTCTCAATTAGGACTCTTAGTGTCTTTTTCATCTGGGTATGAGTCCTGACCTTTTATAATGTCTGTACAGATACAATTATTTTACAGAAAAATACACTCTTTCTTCTTTGTAGAGAAAAACAAGTGATACTCTGTTCTTCTTGGTCACATTCTTGTCTTATATCAGAAAGTTTTGGTTCATATTCTGATCAACAGAAGTGATATTTATTATGCCTTATCAGTTATTTTATTTTTCACTGTAAAAATGCATTTAATTATACTTATAAAATTGTGGACTTCCCTGGTGGCTTAGAGGGTAAAGAATCTGCCTATAATGCGGGAGACCAGGGTTTGATCCCTGGGTTGGGTCGGGAAGATCCCCTGGAGAAGGAAATGGCAATCCACTCCAATGTTCTTACCCGGAAAATTCCATAGACAGAAGAGCCTCGTGGACTATCGTCTATGGGGTCACAAAGAGTTGGACACGACTATCACTTGCTCAGATATTTTCTGTAATGACATTTAATTCTGTACTATTTCTTTTTTATATTTTCTCTTGTGCATGGGAATAATAATTACCTTTATAGCTGTTAGATGTACCAACTATTTTAAACACAAACACAGAATTTACTTTTACAAGAACTCTATGAAATAGAGATTTTTTTTTGCTTATTTATTTATTTTTTAAATTTATTTATTTTAATTGGAGGGTAATTACTTTACAATATTGTAGTGTTATATCTCAGGTTAGGATGATAAGGCATGAAAAGTATAACTAACCATTCCTAGGTTACAGACCAAGTAAATGGCAAAGTAAGTATTCATACTCAAGCAGTCTAATTTCAGAGTTCATGTTTTTAAATGTATTTTATATCTCACATAGTATTTTTACTACTTTCTTCATTAAAATTGTATACAATATAAAATTTAAAAAGTAAATTTTTTCAAACAGCTGATGTTTCACTTACTTTTTACCTTAAAAGACTTAAATTAAGTGATTTTCACAATATAAAGCAAGTTCAGAAAAATACATTAAATATGTAAAAATTCATAGGAATCATTTTGTTTTGTATTTTACTAACTGTATTTTATGTGCACATAATAACTACTTTTGTACAAATATAGAAAACAAATAAAACATATGAACTTAAAACCTATCAGCAAGTCATATGATTAATAATAAAATGTAAAGTTCACTGAACTACTGAACTACTTATTAATTATAACTGCGAGAGAAAAAGAATGAAGAAATTGATTTTTGCATTAATATACTAATTAAAATTTATGAACTAGACTTCTGCTTCTGGCAATAATCAAGAAAAATGTCCAGAATTAACCTCAACCATGAACAATTAGAGAAGAGGGATAAAAATACAAACAAACAAAAATAGACATTAATGGCATTGGATTGTGATCCCCTGAAGTGGGAAACTGAGTAACGTGAGAAATAAAATTGCCTAGAGACATATTACAAATGACAGTGCAGAGACAGAGATACCAAATAGAGCATAGTAGTATCACTGACCTAAGCATATAGGTAAAGAATCCGCCTGCAATGCAGGAGATGCTGGAGTCATGGGTTCGATCCCTGGTTCAGGCAGATCCCCTGGAGAAGGGCATGGCAACCCACTCCAGGATTCTTGCCTGAAGAATCCCATGGACAAAGTAGCTTGGCAGGCTACAGTCCATAGAGTTGCAAAGAGTGAACAGGACCAGAGTGACTGAGCATGGGCACAAAGCATAGAGAAATTAAAGTGTAGGTACACTGAGGTAGTCGTAAACTGCAAGGCATAGTTCAACCTAAGAGGAACCTATATAGAAAAAGTGCACCAGATCTCTGCATACAAATTGCACCGAGTCTTCACAGAATACTAAACTACATATGTGTACAATGAAAGTTTATGAGACTAGGAAAAGTGATAGGATGATGATATAAACCAGATAATTCTCAGAGACTGCATGAAGTGAAGAAATTTTCAAGACCCAAACAGCATTATTGGAGAGTCAACTCTCAATAACTTTGGGCATTGAGTAAGGTTCCCAGGAGGTTAATATTTTAGCAGAAAACAATGACAGTAGTAAGCCTAATTTGTCTAGCCTAGATGTAAGATTACTTTGCTAAAGTTACTTTGCCAACTAAGGTCCGTCTAGTCAAGGCTATGATTTTTCCAGTAGTCATGTATGGATGTGAGAGTTGGACTATAAAGAAAGCTGAGTGCCAAAGAATTGATGCTTTTGAACTGTCATGTTGGAGAAGACTATTGAGAGTCCCTTGGACTGCAAAGAGATACAACCAGTCCATCCTAAAGAAAATGAGTCCTGAATATTCATTTGAAGGACTGATGTTGAGGCTGAAACTCCAATACTTTGGCCACCTGATACAAAGAGCTAACTCATTTGAAAAGACCCTGATGATGGGAACGATTGAAAGTAGGAGGAGAAGGGGATGACAGAGGATGAGGTGGTTGGATGGCATCACCAACTCAATAGGCATGAGTTTGAGTAAACTCTGGGAGTTGGTGATGGACAGGGAGGCCTGGTGTGCTGCAGTCCATGGAGTCGCAAAGAGTCAGACAGGACTGAGCGACTGAACTAAACTGAGACATAAGATTACTGGTTGTAATATGCCTAAATTTTATTCAGAGAAATATCAATTTTACAATCAAAACATAAATGCTTAAAAATAAGTCTAGAGAAAAATCAACCTGATGTAAGGATAATTTAATTGCTTTCTAGAACTCATCAACAGCATATTGTATTAAAGATTTACTGTGCACATCCTTGCTCACCAGAGCAATACTCAGTTCTCCCCACAGATAGTTCCTGCCAGCAGGAAGCTTCCACAAGCCTCTTTTCCTCATCCATCAGTGGGAAGACATAATTAAAACCACAATCACAGAAAACTAACCAAACGGATCACAGCCTTGTCTAACTCAATGAAACTATAAGCCATGCAGTGTAGTGCCACCCAACATGGATGAGTCACGGTGGAGAATTCTGACAAAATGTGGTCCACTGCAGAAGGGAATGGCAAGCCACATTAGCATTCTTGCCTTGAGAAACACATGAACAGTATGAAAAGGCAAAAAGAAGACACTGAAAGATGCACTCCCCAGGTCAGTAGGTGCCCAGTATGCTACTGGAGAAAAGCAGATAAATAGCTCCAGAAGGAATGGAGGACCAGAGTAAAAGCAAAAACAACACTCAGTTGTGAATGTATCTGGTGGTGAATGTAAAATCTAATTCTGTAAAGAACAATACTGCATAAGAACCTGGAATATTAGGTCCATGAATGAAAGTAAATTGGAAGTGGTCAAAGAGGAGATGGCAAGAGTAGACATTGACATTTTAGGAATCAGCAAACTAAAATAGACCAGAATAGGAAAATTTAATTCAAATGCCATTATATTTATTATGGTGGTCAAGAATCCCTTAGAAGAAATGAAGTAGCCCTCATAGTCAACAAAAGAGTTCAGAGTGCAGTACTTGGGTGCAATCTCGAAAATGACTGAATGATCTTGGTTCATTTTCAAAGTAAACCATTCAATGTCACAGCAATCCAACTCTGTGCCCTAAGCACTAGTGCCAAAAGCTGAAGTTGAACAGTTTTATGAAAACCTAAAAGACCTTCTAGAACTAACACCCTAGAAATGTGTCCTTTTCATCATAGGAGACTGAAATGCAAAAGTAGAAAGTCAAGAGATAACATGGAGTAACAGGCAAGTTTGGCCTTGGAGTACAAAATGAAGCAGGGTAAAGGCTAACAGAGTTTTGATAAGAGACTACACTGGGTCATTACAAACACCTGTTTCTAAGAACACAAGAGACAAAACTAGACATGGACATCACCAGATGGTCAATATTGAAATCAAATTGATTATATTCTTTGCAGCCAAAGATTGAGAAGCTCTATACTGTCAGCAAAGAAAAAAAAAAAAAAGACACCAGGAGCTGACTGTAGCTCAGATCATGAACTCCTCATTGCAAAACTCAGACTTAAATTGAAGTAGGGAAAACCAATAAGCCTTTCTGGTATGACCTAAGTCAAACCCCTGCTAATTATACAGTGGAAGTGACATATAGATTCAAGGAATTATATCTGATAGACACAGTGTCAAACAATCTATGGACAGAGGTTCATAACATTGTATAGAAGGTGGTGATAAAGCCATCTCAAAGAAAAAGAAAGGCTAAAAAACAAAATGGTCATCTGAGGAGGCCTTACAAGTAGCTGAAAAAATAAGAGAAGCTAAAGGCAAAGGACAAAAGGAAAGATATACCCAACTGAATGCAGAGTTCTAAAGAATAGCAAGTATAGATAAGAAAGCTTTCCTAAGTGAACAATGCAAAGAAATAGAAGAAAGCAATAGGATGGGAAAGACTAGAAAGCTCTTCAAGAAAATTAGAGTTACCAAGACAACATTTCATGCAAAGATGGGTACAAAAAAGGACAGAAACAGTATGGACCTAAAAGAAGCAGAAGATATTAACAAGTGGTGGCGAGCATACGTAGAAGAACTATTAAAAAATGATCTTAATGATCCAGATAGCCACAGTTGTGTGATCACCCAAATAAAGACAGATATCTTGAAGTGTGAAATCAAGTAGGCCTTAGGAACCATCACTACAAACAAAGATAGTGGAGGTGATGGAATTCCATTTGAGATATATCAAATCCTGAGAGGTGATGCAGTTAAAGTGCTTCACTCAATATGCCAGTAAATTTGGAAAGCTCAGCAGTGGCCACAGGACAGGAAATTGTCAGTTTTCATTCCAATCCCAAAGAAAGGCAATGCCAAAGAATGCTCAAACTACTGCATGATTGCACATTTCACATGCTAGCAAAGAAATGTCAAAATTCTCCAAGTCAGGCTTCAGCAATATGTAAACCATGAACTTCCAGATGTTCAAGCTGGTTTTAGAAAAGGCAGAGGAACCAGAGATCAAATTGCCAACATCTGCTGGATCATTGAAAAAGCAAGAGAATTCCAGAAAAACATCTACTTCTGCTTTATTGGCTATGCCAAAGCCTTTGACTGTGTGGATCACAACAAACTGTGGAAAATTCTTCAAGATATGGAAATGCTAGACCACCTGAGAAACCTGTATGCAGGTCAAGAATAAACAGTTAAAAATGGATGTGGAACAACAGACTGGTTCAAAATTGGGAAAGGAATACATCAAGGCTGTATATTGTCTGCTTATTTAACTTCTATGCAGAGTACATCATGTGAAATGCTGGGCTCGATGAAGCACACGCTGGAATCAAGATTGCCAGGGGAAATATCAATAACTTCAGATATGCAGATGACACCACCCTTATGGCAGGAGATGAACAGAAACTATAGAGCTTCTAAATGACAGTGAAACAGAAGAATGAAAAAACTGGCTTAAAACTCAGCGTTTAAAAAATGAAGATCATGGCATCCGGTCTCATCACCTTATGGCAAATAGATGAGAAAACAATGGAAACAATGACAGACATTATTTTCTTGGATTCCAAAATCACTGCAGATGGTGACTGCAACCATAAAATTAAAAGATGTTTGGTCCTTGGAAGAAAAGCTATGGCAAATATAGACAGCATATTTAAAAGCAGAGGCATTACTTTGCTAACAAAAGACCATATAGTCAGATCTATGGTTTTTCCAGTAGTCTTGCCCAGATGTGAGAGTTGGACCATAAAGAAG
The DNA here is from genome assembly GCF_027580195.1 of Bos mutus. NCBI lineage: Eukaryota > Metazoa > Chordata > Mammalia > Artiodactyla > Bovidae > Bos > Bos mutus. The sequence continues at coordinate 76,607,598 of NC_091632.1, forward strand.
TCTGAATATTGAAGAATTGATACCTTTGAACTGTGGTGTTGGAGAAGACTCTTGAGAGTCCCTTGGACAGCAAAGACATCAAACCAGTAAATCCTAAAAGAAATCAATCCTGAATATCATTGGAAGGACTGATGCCGAGGCTGAAGCTCCAATACTTTGGCACCTGATGCAAAGAGCCAACTCCTTAGAAAATACCCTGATTCTGGGAAAGATTGAAGGCAGCAGGAGAAGGGGAAGACACAGAGCGAGATGGTTGGCTGGCATCACCAACTCAATGGATATAAGTTTGCCCAAGCTTCAGGAAATGGTGGACAGGGAAGCCTGGAGTGCTGCTGTCCATGAGGTCAAAAAGACTCAGACATGACTCAGCAACCGAACAAGAACTCTTAAAGAAGAAAATAAATTATAGTCATTCAGCAATGTACTAGTTACAATGCCCAACACCTAATTAAGAGCTTCCCTGGTGTCTCTAAGGTAAAGAATCTGCCTGCAATGCAGGAGAGGCAGGTTTGTTCTCTGGGTCAGGCAGATCCCCTGGAGGAGGGCATGGCAACCTATTCCACTGGGTCATAGGAGTCAGACATGATTTAGTAACTAAACCGCCACACCATCCAATTAAGAAAATTTCTAGACATGTCAAGAATCAGGAAAATGTGACTCATTAGCAAAAGAGTAAAGCTCAATAGTAAAACTATTAATAGAACTGGTAGAAAGGATGAAAATACCAAAAATTACTTTGCTTATTTGTGTGTTATAGGATTCAAGGAATTGAAGGAAAAATAGAAAACTGGAAACCTAGCTGTAAAGAGTGAATGAGTGAAAGTTGCTCAATCATGAGCAACCCCATGGACTATACAGTCTACGGAGTTTTCCAGGGCAGAATACTGGAATGGGTGACCATTCCCTTCTCCGTGGTATCTTCCCAACCCAGGGATCAAACCCTAGTGTCCTTCATTGCAGGCAGATTCTTTACCAGCTGAGCCACCAGGGAAGTCCAGCTATAAATAAGACACTATCAAAGAGATGTTATTTGATGATACTGAAAGCAGATTAGATACTGCAGGAAGAGGAACACATTTGAAGAATATCAATAGGGATTATCCAAAGCAGAGTGCAGAGACAGGGCTTCCCTGATTTGATAGTTCAACAGTAAAGAATCCACTTGCAGTGCAGGTGACACAGGAGAGGTGAGCCGGATTCCAGAGTTGTGAAGATCCCCTGGAGTATGAAATGGAAACTCACTCCAGTATTCTTGCCTGGGAAATCTCACGGACAGAGGAGCCTGGAGGGCTACAGTCCAGAGGGTTGCACAGAGTAGGACACAACTGAGCACAAAAGTAGATTAGTGGTTCCTAGTGAGTAGGAGAAGGGATAGTGGGAAGAGACTGCTAGTTCATATTAAGTGTTTAAAAGTAAAATAATGTGTGATGGGCAACATTTAATAAGTATTTGGTTTATAATGTCCATGAGAAGGGCAAGTTACCAATGAGTATTCTACCAAGCATGCACCTGGACCACTAACAATTATTTATATATTGAAGAGATACTTATTATAGCATCAAATTACAATTTCCTGATAAAACATAAAACATAGTGTATGATTATGATTGAGCAATACTTTCTGCAGCTAAATGCCTATTTATATGTTATGAGAATATATTTTAGACTAGGTACAGGTTTAGTTAGATTTAAAGTAACATAGGAATTAATAAAAATCTGTATTACTCACCACCTGGTGAATGAGCTCTGATCATGCACTAGCTCTCACATTATAATTAGCCTACACTTTCATAGTTTCCATTTACTGCATTTAATTCTGTTTGCATCAGTAGATTTATCACAATAAAAGATCATAATGTCAAGGAGACTTCTGTACATTTAAAAAAATAATTAATTAATTAAATGTAAATACAGCTTAGGTAGACTTACTCTGTGGAATAGAAACAATACCAGAAGTTACACATGTATTAATATTATCATATTATCTATTTCATTCAAAGACATGCAAATAGCTCTGAAAGCAACCCTTATTTATCATGCTCCCTAAACATAGAATTGAGCTTCCTAGGTGGCTCTTTGGCAAAGAAACTGCTGACAACAGGAGCCACAGGAGACTCAGGTTCAATCCCTGGGTTGGCAAGATTTCCTTGGTGGAAGAAATGGCAACCCACTCCAGTATTCTTGCATGGGAAATCCCATAAACAGTGGAGCCTGGTCGATTACAGTCCATGGGGTCAAAGAGTTGGACACGACTGAGAAACTGAGCACACAGCAGAGCATACATAGAATTAGGTAAAAATGAAGATTTGGAGGAAATCAGCATTATTTGTCAAGAGCAAGGGAAGTTTGCTCAGAATTCTCTAGGAAATCTCCAGATGACAGAAAACTAAAATTATCGTTTAATTTCATGCATTTTTATTCAGTATTTCTAGATTTCCTAAAATTATTCACTTATAGCATTCAGGCAGTCTCACAGAAGCCTTCTAATATCTAGCCTATATGCAAACAAATGGAAAATATTGATCATTGTTATAAGCATCACTATATATGTAGTGTGTGTATTAAAACAAAAGGAATCAAATACTCAAGAGCAATATATACCCATCAAAGCAATGTGATTATTGAAAATTGATCAGCTAAGTTTTAGCCCTTCACCCAAAGTTTTAGCCCTTTGCCAAAGGCTTGGGTATTAATCAAACCAAGCATAAAAGGTGTGTAGAGATCAGCCAGATAATTGATTAGCTTTTAAATTGAGCCATCAGTCTGTTCAAAGGCTAATTAGACCAATCTGTAACTGTATCAATCCCGTAATTACTCAGACTAATTATGTTAATCCTCTAAAATATGTTCCTGTGAAACTGCTAATGTCTAACATTATGGTTTTGCAATGACCTTGTTCAAAGAGGAAATGAAATCCATGTATGATCCACTGAATCAGATGGAATAGGACATTTTAAGTACATGTATAGATAAGTAGACCCAATATTGGTGAGATTAAATGAGTTTCAAAAAAATTTAATCGTCTAGGACTTGGCCCAAAGAAAGAGTATTAGAGATATCTTCATTAGGAGGTAATGAATGAAGAGGTTATTATTTGGTAATTTATTTCTTCAGAACCCTATGTATATTGATGTGCACACATGTGCCTGTACAAGTGCATCTTGGAATTTACATATGTACGTGGGTATTTACTTCTATCAGAAAACATATATTAAATTCAGATGAATTCAATATATTTATTTCAAGTGCCTACTATACCACAGACATTAATATTGTTGTTGTTTAGTTGCTGTTGTGTCCAACTTCTTTGCAACCACATGGACTGTAGTCTACCAGGCTCCTCTGTCCATGGGATTCTCCAGACAATAATACTGGAAGGGGTGGCCATTTTCCTCCTCCAGGGGATCTTTGTGACTCAGGGATCAAACCACATCTCCTGAATTGCCAAGTGGAGTTTTTACTACTGAGTCTCCAGGGAAGCCCAGCATTAATATTAGATGGTGGAAAACTGTGGGTGAAAAAGAAGCAGTTGCTTGAGGACAAGAATAGAAAACTACATAATAATATGCAAATTGATTTCAATATCCTAGGTCTACTCACATACAAAAGAAATATTCATTAAGAGTCAGAGAATATTCAATACTGAGCTGAAGGTTAATATCTACAGGCAACAGGAATGGCAAGATTGCAAGCAGACTGGGAGCCCAGGGGCACCAGCTGAAACTGCTCTGCCACTTAAGTCACACGGGTCAGCAGATCTAATGGTGCTCAAAGCATTATTGGCAGATAGAGATGTTGTTCAGTGCCACTGACAGGTCCCTATAGGTAAATCACATCTCCCACCCTTAGGGTTTTGGAACAAAGCCCAGACATCATCTGTGGAAAACTAGTTTCCTTTTGAACATAGCTTTTGGCTTGTTTCTGGGTCTCATTAAAGACTAAAGTTTAATCATGGGCCACCAAGTTGCCATGCATTTGGAGCTATCCATCATGAGGCAAGATTTTCTGACCTACTAAGGCACAAAGTCAGGCATGTGTGACAGTGCTCCATTATCAAATGGAAGTGCTATGGAGGAGATGGAGCTTGATCAGGGCTGAGGGAAAAGGTAGCTTGTGGAGGAGGTAGCTCAAATGCTCATGGCTCCTACTCATATATCACATTCTTGAGACCAATAAAGACAGTACTGAGTGATATAGAGACCATCCAAAGCTGACATCTGTGGCCATCTAGTTTCTGTGAATGGAGACTCTCCTAGTAGGTATGTAACAGAACTAAGGCCAAGTGCAGACCTCAGCACAGCTGTACCTGTGAGCTATTACTCTACACCCTGTCACCAGATAACAAGTCCTGTTCAGCCACTTGCAATTGGCTCCTCCCCCAAGGAAGCAACTGTCAATGAGTGACCTTTAGTGGCAACATTCAGGCAAGGTCAGTGGAGTAGGGATCATAAGGAGGACAGTGAGGTAAGAGTCAATCCTGGCCTTTCCCCCAGGGGCTATAGTTCATCCAGCCTCAGACCAGCAGTGATCTGAGGGTCCAGGGGACATATGGGGGGCTGTGTTTTGCTCACCTCCAGAGCCCTCACTGTGGCCCCACTGTCCGGGCCCAGGCCTTGAGGAGGCATTGACCCTCTCCCCACCTCTGTCACCTCCTGGCAGCACCGTCTGCCTGGGATGCCATCTGCAAGACCTGCTCCCACACCCTCCACCACATGGCCAGCCTGGGGAGCCTGAGCAGCCTGAGGGCCAGTTGAGTTTGGCGCCCGGCTCCCTCAGCGATGACGGCTGAGCAGGGTCTGAGGACCCGGCCCTGAGGGCACTGCCAGCTGAGCTCTGACTCAGCCAGGACTGGACCCTGGAGGGTAAGTAGTGCCTTAGGACCTGCCCTTTCTTGTCAGAACAGAGACTAACACTAATGAGACATTTACGGGAACAGTTATTTGACCTTGACCTGACCCCCAGAACAAGGACTCTGACACCAAGATGTTAACAACTCACCACGCCCCTGCCTCATCTCCCTAGGAAAGGGCTTCCCTGAGAGCTTTCAGGGAGTTTGGGGTTTTTAAGGCATGAGCCACTCCTCTCCTTACAGGACCCTCAGTACATCTTTCTGGGCTCCACACTCTCACCTTTTGTTCTTGTTTAGCCTCCCTGTGCGTTGGGCATAGGGACTTGTTTTTCAGTGAAAGGCAAAGCTTCAGTCAGGGTAATTGTCTGTTTGTTTTTGCCTAGAAGGAGAGGTGCCAAATGACCAGCTTGATACCAATTCATGAAATGTGGCCAATGGTTTGGTGAAATGATCAGGGGCACAACTGTAAGATTCATGAAAAAAGAGTCTTGAAGATGGTATGTATATAGATGTCTTTGGAAACAGGATAGGAAGATATTTGTGTTCCATGTGAATTAGTGGGGGAAAAAAAGAGAGAGGGACTTTAGCAATCAAGTGACTAAGACGGCCTCTACTATGAATGTCTGTCAGCATCCTGCTCAGCCACCTCTGTCTTTGCCCAGTGATTCATGAACAAAGAAGCCCTGGTGAAAAAGATGGGGTCAGCATAAGTTTAGCAATGCTGAATTCCACCCCCGAGGCTGGCCTGGCTATAGACACTGTTGAATGTCTATATCTCATCAATGGAGACTGACCCTGAGTTCTCTGAGGTGATCAGCCAGCTACCTGGTGGCAGGCTGACTATATTAAATCCCTTTTTATCTGGAATTGGGTAACATCTTGCTTTTACTTGAAGATACACTTACTCAGAAAATGAATTTGCTTTCCTTGTCCACAGTGCTTCCCCCCAGATTACCATGACTGCTATATCCATCGTCATGGTTTCCCACACAGCTTTGCTTCAGAGCTAAATCCTCCAGAATTCCCTTTTTAGTGTTTCTACATTGGGTAGGCTGCAAGAGCTGCACTCCTGTGAAACGTCAAGGAGGCAGTGAAATAACTAGTTTACAGTGCACACACACACCTCCCAATGAGTCAGTTACACACTCATCTATGCACTGTTGTGTAGGAATTTCACAGCTGTAATTAAATTGATTTAATTTATCAGTCCTAAGCAGTCAATTTTATTAAAAGATTTATCATCCTGGGTGGGCCTGACTTAATTAATCAAAGGTCTTTAAAAGAGGGTGTGTGCATGCTCAGTTTCTAAGTCATGTCTGAATCTTTTGCAACCCCATGGACTGTAGCCTGCTAGGCTCCTCTGTCTATGGAATTTTCCAGACAAGAATATTGAAGTGGGTTGCTATTTCCTTCTCCAGGGAATCTTCCTGACTCAGGGATCAAACCCATGTCAGCTGCATTGGCAGGTGGTTTCTTTACCATTGAGTTACCTGGGAAAACCTGTTAAAGAGGATAGACCCTTTCTATGTCCAGAGATTCCAAGCTTCAGTTCATATAGTTTCCAGTTATTGTTGTTTCTTCCTGACTGTATGTTGTCAGGTTTGTTTAAGATGCTAAAGAATTTTCCTCTTGTTTCCTCTTGTTTAAGATAGTAAAGAATCCACCTGCAATGCAGGAAAACTGGGTTTGACTCCTGGGTCCAGATGATCCCCTGAAAAATGGAATGTCAACCCACTCCAGTATTCTTCCCTGGAGAATTCCATGGACTGTGGTCACAGAGTCGGACAAGACTGAGTGACTTTCACTTTTTCAGTAACCTTACAGGCTCAGACTTCCTGGTGGCTCAGACAGTAAAGCGTCTGTCTACAATGCGGGAGACCCGGGTTCGAGCCCTGGGTTAGGAAAATCCCCTGGAGAAGGAAGTGGCAATCCACTCCAGTACTACTGCCTGGAAAATCCTATGGACAGAGGAGCCTGGTAGGCTACAGTTTATGGGGTCGCAAAGAGTCAGACACGACTGAGTGACTTCACTTTCACTTTACCTCAGAGAGTTGTTATGATAATTAAGTTAGATTATCAAGGAACATATAAGCCATGCTGTGCTAAGTTGCTTCAGTCATGTCCAACTCTGTGTGACCCTATTGACTGTAGCCCACCAGGCTCCTCTGTCCATGGGATTTTCCAGGCAAGAATACTGGGGTGGGCTGCCATGCCCTCCTCCAGGGAATCTTCCAGACCTGGGGGTCAAACCAGCATCTTCTGCATCTTCTGCATTGGCAGACAGGTTCTTTACCACTAGCGTCAGCTGGGAAGCCACATCTGGCCTATACTAAACTCTTTTATTCTTTAATTGTATAAAATACATTTTTTATCATGAGAAAGCAATTTAGAATGTAAATAATTCCAAATATTGATAGAGTAATGGTGATTATTTTAATTTTAAATTAAGTTTTAGGAAAACTTATTCACATGATGATAGCATTCCTCCATTGCTGCATCATTACCATATTCAGCTTTCAGTACAATATTTAAATTGAAAATAAGTAACTTCATATTTGTAGGTCTTTTCACAAACATTTAATATTGAGAAAGGCAGCCTAAGGAATTTTTATTTTTAGTTGTTTTTTTTTTTAATGAGAGGGAGAAGGATGTTTTAACCACTGCTATTTTATAATTTGGTTTTGTCATGATTTTGATGTGATGAAACTGAGTTCAGTATAATAAATGAAATTACAAAGTTCCAGATTTGATCCAATATTTATTATTAACTATTCAAATAAACTGAATTCTTAAAATTTCAATTCTCTCTAGAACTTGCAGGTGGATTCTTTACCATCTGAGCTAACAGGGAAACCAAAGAATACTGGAGTGGGTAGCCTATCCCTTCTTCTGACCCAGGAATCATACCAGGGTCTCCTGCAAGTGGATTCTTTGCCAGCTGAGCTACCAGAAAAGCCCAATATTTATGATTAACTATTCAAATAAACTGAATTCTTAAAACTTCAATTATTTCTAGAACATGCCACATGTTAAGATTAAGCATCTTAATCTTATTAAGCATTAAGATTAATGATCTTAATCTCAATATACAAGCAAATTGTTATTGTTCCTCTAATTCATCTACCACAATTGAATTTCCTGTGGCCTGACCCTAGGAGGCAACATAGTTTGTAGACTTAATTATTACAATCAGTATGTCTTCTGTTTTAATATTCTGCTGCTGCTGCTGCTAAGTTACTTCAGTCATGTCTGACTCTGTGCGACCCCATAGACGGCAGCCCACCAGGCTCCGCTGTCCCTGGGATTCTCCAGGCAAGGTTTGATCTCCTTGCAGTCCAGAGGACTCTCAAGAGTCTTCTCCAAAACCATGGTTCAAAAAGCATCATTTCTTCAATGCTCAGCTTTCTTTATGGTCCAATCTCACATTCATACCCCTGATTACTGGAAAAACCATAGTTTTGACTATACAGTCTGTTTTTCAGGAAAGTAATGTCTCTACTTTTTAATATGTTGTCTATATTTGTCATAGCTTTTCTTCCAAGGAGCAAGCATCTTTTAATTTTAAGGTTGGAGTCACCATCAGCAATGATTTTGAAATCCAAGAAAATAATGCCTGTCACTGTTTCCATTGTTTCTCCATCTATTTGCCATGAAGTGATGGGACCAGATGCCATACTCTTCATTTTTTGAATATTGAGTTTTAAACCAGCTTTTTCACTTTCCTGTTTCACCTTTATCCAGAGGCTCTTTAGTTTCTCATTGCTTTCTGCCATAAGGGTGGTATCATCTGCATATCCCAGATTATTGATATTTCTCCCAGCAATCTTGGTTCCAGCTTGTGCTTCATCCAGCCCAGCATTTTTCATGATGTATTCTGCATAGGAGTTATATAAGCAGGGTGAGAATACACAGTCTTGACGTACTCCTTTCCCAATTTGGAACCAGTCTTTTCCATGTCCAGTTCTAACTTGCTTCTTGACTTGCATACAGATTTCTCAGGAGGCAGTTAAGGTGGTCTGGTATTCCCATCTCTTGGAAAATTTTTCACAGTTTGTTGTAATCCACACAATAAAGGCTTTAGTGTAGTCAATGAAGCAGAAGTAGATATTTTTTCTGGAATTCTCTTGCTTTTTGTTGGTCCAACAGTTGTTGTCAATTTGATCTCTGGTTCCTCTGTCTTTTCTAAAGACAGCTTAAACATCTGAAAATTTTCAGTTCATGTACTGTTGAAGCCTAACTTGGAGAATTTGGGGCATTATTTTGCTAGTGTGTGAAATGAGTGCAATTGTGTGTTAGTTTGAACATTCTTTGGCATTGCCCTTCTTTGGGATTGGAGTGAAAACTGATCTTTTCCAGTCCTGTGGCCACTGTTGTGTTTTCCAAAATTTCTGGCATATTTGCTGAGATATTTATGATATATATATATATACCATAAATGTTTTAATTTTTTCATACAATTTGTCCTGTGAATTGTCAGCCTTATCGTCATTATACTGAGTAATGCTGTTTGCCTTTGATAATGCTATTTTTGGTTATGAATTTTCTCCTGCATTGAAGAGAGAATCCCCTAAAACCTCTCCATACCTAAAAAAGTTTTAATCAAGAGGATATTTTTCAATTTCTATGCAATTGGATTTTATAACATAATTATTTATTATACTTTTAATGCTGATGTCTTATAAATCTGGGGAATTTCCAACTATGCTGAGAAATGCCCGTGGCATTTCATTTTTTCCCTGAAAAAAATTAGTGAAATAATAAAATAAAAATTCCCTGTCCTGCTCCATGTGCCTTTCTTGGCAGTGGAAAACACATTTCTAAGAAAAGTGGCAATTTTAACAACTCAAGTATCTTTAAGATAAATATTGCCCTAAAATTTGCTTTATCATATGTCTCACTTCTCACACTGTTTGCTGAACCCAGGGTAGGCAAGGTGGAAGCGGGGAAGCTGAAGAAAACTCAAGGAGCAGTAGGAACTTCAGATATGTTGATTCTCACTGGGAAATAGCAGAAAGGGTTTCCAAAGGTGGGGCTTATATGCTTGTATAGAACAAAAATGGTCCCTGGCCAAGTGGGTACAATGTGATACACATATGTACACCGTGCCATACATGATTTCAACTGTTCCATAACCTGCAAGCTCATTGATTATAGAACATGGGGCTAGACGGCACGAGAGTGTGGGGTGAGAGAGCCTGATTGGCGCCATCTCGTTCATTTCCCCACATCATACAGCCATATAACAATTAATAGATTACAAAATAAGCAGTCAGAATTTTTTATCTAACGGATTAGAGCCAAAGGGCCAGTAATTCTTTTTTCATATTGAACTAATTAATATAAAACAATAGAGTGAAACATACTATTGTATTTTATAAGTCAAAGTCATTCCTTAAATGCTGTTATATTTATCATATTAAATTTTAAGACCATAGTTTCCAAACTATTGAAAGCATAGAGATTAAAAACAATTACAAACAACTTTTTGAATATTTTCTTTTTAAAATGATAACAAATGGCATTTTATTAGTTTTTTAACAAATTGTGTACAACTTAGAAATACTTGCCATGCACACCATTCTTGGACATTTTCATATAATTGTAAATATATAGATCACTTCAGTATATTCCACAATGACATTTTGAAAGTTTATTTTACATAAACAACTGTGGAAAAGATCAAACACTATCAATTTTCTGTTTTATTGCTCTCCAAGGCAATCTGTGGAATTAAACAATTGCAGTTTTGACCTCTACTGTCAGTGATCAATCAGCTGAGACTTACACTAAAATCTCTTAATATGACAGACAAAAGAAGATACAATTGGCCCAAGAAATGGCCAGATTTTAAAATCTTTATTTGCACAATAATAGATATAAATATTCAACTATTTCATTAAATTTATCCAATGAATATTTATTTACCAGGTAACAGGTGTTAATCACTAGTCATTTGGAATCTAGAAGTAAATAAAACATAGAGGCCCCTTTAATCTCATTCTATGAGAATTTTTTTGAGAAGGCAGATATTATAGGGAAAAAAGTAAACATATTGCATTGTATGCTAGATTTTGATAAAAGGTAGGGAGACAAACTAAATTAGGGTACCAGTGCCTGTGGTGAGACACAGTGAGCTGTTTTAATAGAGTAATGAAGGCTGGCTTGTCTAATCAAGTTACCTTGAGCAGGCATCAGAAGAAAGTAAATGAACAAGTCAAGCCTCGGGGATGAACTTGGCAGGCAGAAAAGAAGCCTAAAGGAAAGGCCCTCACTAGGCAGTGTGTCTGCTAGAAACAGTGGGGAAATCAATGTAGTATACATAAAGTCATGTATTAGGTGGTGAAATTGGAGGGGTCAACAAGAGGACGAGTGGCCCAACCTAATTTACTGGGTGTGTATTTAGACTTGTTTAATGAGTACTCTTGGAGAAGGCAATGGAACCCTACTCCAGTACTGTTGCCTGGAAAATCCCATGGACGGAGGAGCCTGGTAGGCTGCAGACCATGGGGTCGTAAAGTCAGACACGACTGAGAGACTTCACTTTCACTTTTCCCTTTCATGCATTGGAGAAGGAAATGGCAACCCACTCCAGTGTTCTTGCCTGGAGAATCCCAGGGATGGGGGATCCTGGTGGGCTGCCATCTAGGGGGTTGCACAGAGTCAGACATGACTGAAGTGACTTAGCAGCAGCAGCAGCAATGACAAAGAGGGTAAAAGAAGTAGCAAAGTGTGTATCTGTGTTGTTATTCTTTTCTAATAACAGTGCTAAATTCTTTATCTGGATTCTTTGATTTAATTAGAGAACTCTCCATATTAGGAATTTTTATTTCTATTTTATATGTAAAATATGGTCTTAAATTCTTTTTTTTTTTTCCCCCTGCTTCTGAAACATATCCTGTCACTACCTGCCAAACAGTCATTCTGGGATCCCAGGGAGGCCAGTGAGAAGTGGTAATGCATGACTTCAAGGTAGCATGGTGTAGATAGTGTGTGGAAGTTGGCCCCAGATTTATCTGGGTTTGAATCCCAGTGCTTGTTGGCTAGGTTGACACTTGTTCACAGAGTTATACAAATATTCCAGACATGCACTGGTTTCATTGCCTGTGAAATGAATGTAACAATTTCATGTATGTAAAGATGGGCTTCCCAGGTGGCACAGTGGTAAAGAATCTGCCTTTCAGTGCAGAAGACACAAGAGGCTCAGGTTCAGTGTCTAGGTCTGGAAGATCCCCTGGAGAAAGAAATGACAGCCCACTCCAATATTCTTGTCTGGAATATTCCATGGACAGAGAAACCTTGTGGACTACAGTCCATGTGGTTGCAAAGAGGTGGCCATAACTGAATGTGCAGGTGAGTGGGTGCACACACTAGTAAAAAGATAGCTAGCCTAGAATTGCCAAATGTAGATAATAAACATCAGTTCCCTTCTTCTCCCCACCTTCAATAAGAGATGATGGAGATCAAGTGCGGATTTAATCTGCATCAGGGAAATTGATGGAGAAAACATGTGCCAGGCCGCCCTGTGAGGCAAAGCTCACTTGCTGGTGGTCTGATCCTTGAGGGTTCCTGGCTCAAGGGCTGCAAAGAACATAATGTAAGGAAGCGGTGGGAAAGAGTGTAAGGGCAGTAGCAGTTGTGTATCTATTAAAGTAGTTAACAGCTAATGCTATTAAAATAATTCAGGGGAGAATTGAAACAGAATTGGTAGAGGTGGAGGTGGGAAGGGTGGTCACATTCTGAAGACTGAACTTGTTGTCCAGTTGCTCAGTAGTGTCTGACTCTCAAGCCCTGGGTGGGGAAGGTGCTCTGGAGAAGGAAATGGCAACTGGACCGAGTATTCTTGCCCAGGACACCCCACAGACAGAGGAGCCTGGCAGGGCTGCAGTCCATGGGGTCACAAAGAATTGGACATGACTTAGCAACTAAACACACACACACACATATCTATTAAACACACACACACACACACACACACACTTTTTTTTTTTTTTTCAGATTCTTTTCCGTTAGAAGTTGTTACAAAATATTGAGTATAGTTCTCTGTGCTATACTATGGGTCTTTGTCAGTTGTATCTTTTATATATAGTAGTGTGTATATTTTAATCCCAAACTCCTAAATTATTCCCTCCTGATTTTCCTCTTTGGTAACCATAAGTTTGTTTTCCATGTCTGTTGGTATGTTTCTGCTTTGTATATACATTCACTTGTATTTCTCTCTTTTTTTTTAAAAGAATCAACATATAAGCAATATGGTATGATATTTGCCTTTCTCTGTCTAGCTTACTTCACTTAGCATGATAGTTTCTAGGTCCATCTATGTCGCTACAAATGACATTATTTCATTCTTTGTTTATAACTGAATAATACACCATTGTATATATGTAACACATCTTTATCCATTCCTCTGTTGGTGGACATTTGGGTTGCTTCCATGTTTCAGCTGTCATAAAAGTGTTTCAGTGAACATCAGGGTGTGTATATCTTTGCAAATTATGGTTTTATTTGGATTTATGCCCAGGACAGGTACTGCTGCATCACATGGTAGCTCTTTTAGCTTTTTAAAGAACCTCCATACTGTTCTCCATATGGGTTGTGCCAGTTTAGGAGTGTTCCCTTTTCTTCACACCCTTCCCAGCATTTATTATTTGTACATTTTTTGATGATGATCATTCTGACTGGTGTGACTTGATATCTCATTGTAGTTTTGATTTGCATTCTCTTTTCATGTGTCTGTTGACTATCTGTGTATCTTCCTCAGAGAAATGCCTATGTAGATATTCTGCTCACTTTTAGATTTTCTTTTTTTAATATATATTAAGCTGTTTGTATATTTGGAAATTAATTCCTGGAGATTAATACATCATTTGTAAATATGTTCTCCCATTCTGTAGGTTGTAATTTCATTTTGTTTATGGTTTCCTTTTCTGGGAAAAAGCTTTTAAGTTTAACTAGGTTCCATTTGTTTATTTTTATTTCCATTACTCTAGGAGTCAAATTCATAAAAATATATTGCTGTGATTTATACCAAACAGTGCTCTGTGTATATTTTCCTCTAGGAGATTTATAGTATTCAGTCTTTAATTCATTTTGAGTTTATTTGTGTGTATATGTGTGTATTGTTATATAATGTTTTAATTTCATTCTTTTACTTGTAGCTATGTAGTTTACCTAGCATCATTTATTGAAGAGACTGTTTTTTTGTCCATTGTATATTCTTGACTCCTTTGTCATAGATTAATTGACCATATGCATGTGGGTTTATTTCTGTGCTTTCTAACTTGTTCCATTGATCTATATTTCCATTTTTGTACCTGTATGTCATTTAAAAATTATACGTGCTTCTTGTAGAAATCCCCTGTTACTTTTCTTTGAAAAGGCAAAATATAGCAATAGTGTAAAAGATCACAAAATTGATGGGATAAATACTGGCCTAAGAAAAGGTGTGTATGCATATGTGTATATATGTATTTCTGTATTGACTTAAACTGGACTTTCATTAAATGATTGTAGACCAAAAGGAAAAAATTTGATTTTATCCAGTAAATAAGATTTAGTTTTGATTTTGTCCAGTAGATAAGATTAGTTACTTTGAGAGACAGTAGGCCTTTAGTAACTTCATGATATTATATCAAGTTAAAAATAACTTTTAATGCCTGCATTCAGTAGTCTTTTTCTCTTCAGGAGATACAGGGAAGTAAAAACACAGATTTAGATGTATATATAGAAATGGTGAGATATACATGAACATCCCAAATTCCAATCTATCTTAAGATCCACAGATATATCTATATATATTTGTATATCTTAAAGATACTTCTTTGATTAAATTGTAAAATAGAGTTTGTTATCTTTGATCATAGAAACTTCCATGCATAGAAATAAATAATGTGACCTTAGTGAGAGAATTTTTGCAGTTTCATCACATAGAAAACTCAGTGACATCAGGGATCCATTTAGTAATATAGCACTCCAAAATAGACAAGTAACAAAGCAAATACCCTTAACATAATTATATTATTTTTTTACTGAACAAGAATAACAGTAAAAGAAAAATGTCAGAAGACTTTCCTGAAGGGAATAAAAATCTATGTAATAGCATCTCTCCCATTTTCCTGGGAATTTGTATGTTGTCAGTAGTAAGGTAAGTGTTGCATTCTTTCAGCTGAAGGCCTTGTAAGCTAAACTTTACAAAGAAGATTCAGATCAGGTCATTATTTTTAAATTTTTTAGTAGGGCAGTCTTAAAATCAGTGTTCTGGTTGATTTTTAAAGCTCTTTTCATATTGCTTTTGCTTTTTAATATTAAGGAATTTGTGAAATTTGAAACAGATGTAGTTCATAAGCACTTATTTGGTTTGTTTAGATACAGTGCCTACACATATATCTGAGAGAGAAAAAAAAATTCAAACACTCTATGGCAAGGATTTCATTTTATAGAACAAAACTGAAGCAGGAGTCATACTTATGTATTCAAATAAGCATGGGATAGTATTTTCAATGTTTCTGATGTTTACAACTAATTTTATAATTAAATTTTAGCAATTACTCTTAGTTTTAGGGTGTTCCATTTTGCATACCATTTGCTTTATATACTTTTCCCCCCCTTTTTGACCACACTTCACAGCATGTGGGATTTTAGTTTCCCCACTAGGGATCAAACCTGAGTCCTTTGCATTGGAAGAACAGAGTCATAACCACTGGACCACTAGGAAAATCCTCATCCTGTCTGTTTCCATAAGAAATGAATTATGCATGTGCTTTCTTATTTTCACAAATGTCATCATGCTATGCATACTATGGTCATCGTGTTCCCTTTTTAATGGCAATACTGTGAATTATATATTTAATGTTTTCACCTTTATAGGAAAAGGTAAAATTACGTGGTATTGAAGTCAGGATATTCTGATATTTAAAAATTCAGTAAGCTAGTCCATTGGGAAAGCTTTGCTGAATTAAAACATATTCACCTCCTAAAATTTGAGAGTTATGTTTTATTCAGTGGGAAATTTAGGACCTTAAGAGGAGGAGATAGCATCTCAAGTGACCCAGAGAGAAGAGCTTGAAGGATAAGAAGGGAAGAGTCAGGTTACATGGAAGTTTTACAACAAAGGGCATGTACTCTTAACATTGAAAGGTTATTGTTAATTAAAGAAAACCAGATATCTCAAGTCAAAGAATTTAGTGTGTATTATTCTGTGTATGAGAAGATACAGCAGTCTGGACTCACTGAAATTGTTCATTTGATATGCATCGCAGCTATTCTGGGGCCAGTATCCTATCTTTTTCACATCCTGAGCTCCCTTAGGGCTCACTGTAGGGAGTGGCTACAGTCTGATAACTGAATTCTTCCCCTTTCTAAGTGCCTTTAGGGCGCTCCCAGCTCCCAACTGTGATGGCTACAATTGCTGATGACTGTGACATCCTTGCTTACTGACATGGCTGGAAATATTACATCTCTCTTTGCTTTTCTCTCTTGCCTTTCACTTTTCTTTTCTCAGCTAAAGCCTCCTCAGACAACCATTTTGCCTTTTTGCATTTCTTTCTCTTGGTGATGGTCTTGATCACTGCCTCCTATACAGTGTCATGAACCTCCATTCATAGTTCTTCAGGCACTCTGCTACAAGATCTAATCTTTTAAATCACTTTTAATTTACCTTCATTCATGGACCTAACATTCCAGGTTCCTATGTAATATTGCTCTTACAGCATCGGACTTTACTTCCATCCCCAGTCACATCCACAACTGGGCATTGTTGTCACTTTGGCTCTGTCTCTCCATTGTTTCTGGAGCTATTTCTCCACTCTTCTCCAGCAGCATATTGGGCACGCACCAACCTGGGGAGTTCATCTTTTAGTGTCCTATCGTTTTGCTTTTTCATACTGTTCACAGATTTGTCAAGGCAAGAATACTGAAGTGGTTTGCCATTGCCTACTCCAGTGGACAATGTTTTATAAGAACTTTCCACAATGACCCGTCCATCTTGGGTGGCTCTACATAGCATGGCTCATAGTTTCATTGAGTTAGACAAGACTGTGGTCCATCTGATCAGTTTGGTTAGTTTTCTGTGATTGTGGCTTTCATTCTGTCTGCCCTCTGATAGAGAAGGGTAAGAAGTTTACAGAAGTTTCCTGATGGGAGTGACTGACTTGGGGAAACTGGGACTCCTTCTGATGGGCAGGGCCATGAGCAATGAATCTTTAATCCAATTTTCTGTTGATGGGTGGGTCTGTGTTCCCTCCCTGTTGCTTGACCTGAGATCAAACTATGGTGGAGATAATGAAGATAATGGTGACTTTTTTCAAAAGGTCTCATGCACACAATGCATACTCAGTGCCCCCAACCCTGTAGCAGGCCACCACCAACCCATGCCTCTTTTGGATACTCCTGGACACTCACAGACAAGTCTGGGCCAGTATCTTGCGGGGTCATGGTTCCTTTCTCCTGGGTCCTGGTGTGCAAAAGTTTGTTGTTGTTTTTTTTTGTATGTGCCCTCCAAGAGTTTGTTTCCCCAGTCCTGTCTAAGTTCTGTAATCAAATAGCTGAGAAAAGAAGAGAAGAAAAAGGCAAAGAAGAAAAGGAAAGATATACCCATTTGAATGCAGAGTTCCAAAGAATAGCATGGAGAGATAAGAAAGCCTTCCTCAGTGATCAGTGCAAAGAAATAGAGGAAAACAACAGAATGAGAAAGACTAGAGATCTCTTCAAGAAAATTAGTGATACCAAAGGAACACTTAATGCAAGGATGGATACAATAAAGAACTGAAATGGTATGGACCTAACAGAAGCAGAAGATCTTAAGAAGAGGTGGCAAGAATACACAGAAGAACTATACAAGAAAGATCTTCATGACCAAGATAACCATGATGATGTGATCAGTCACCTAGAGCCAGACATACTGGAATGTGAAGTCAAGTGGGTCTTAGGAAGCATTGCTACCAACAAAGCTAGTGGAGGTGATGGAATTCGAGTTGAGAGATTTCAAATTAAAAAAAAGATGATGCTATGAAAATGCTGTACTCAATATGCCAACAATGTTGGAAAACTCAACAGTGGCCACAGGACTGGAAAAGGTCAGTTTACATTCCAATCCCAAAGAAAGACAATGCCAAAGAATGTTCAAACTAAAACACAATTGGAATCATCTCATATGCTATTAAAGTAATGCTCAAAATTCTCCAAGCCAGGCTTCAACAGTACATGAATCATGAATTCACAGATGTTCAAGCTGGATTTTAAAAAGGCAGAAGAACCAGAAATCAAATTGCCAACATCTGTTGGATCATCAAAAAATGAGGGAGTTCCAGAAAAACATCTACTTCTGCTTTACTGACTCTGCCAAAGCATTTGACTGTGTAGATCACAAGAAACTGTGGAAAACCCTCAAGAGACGGGAATACCAGACCACCTTACCTGTCTCCTGAGAAATCTGTATGCAGGTCAAGAAGCAACTATTAAAGCTGGACATGGAACAACAGACTGGTTCCAGATAAGGAAAGGAGTAAGTCAAGGCTGTATATTGTCACCCTGCTTATTTAATTTCTATGAAGAGTACATCATGCAAAATGTCAGGCTGGATGAAGCATAAGCTGGAATCAAGATTGCCAGGATAAATATCAATAACCTCAGATATGCAGATGACACAACTCTTATGGCAGAAAGTGAAGAAGAACTAAAGAGACTCTTGATGAAAGTGAAAGAGGACAGTGAAAAATCTGCCTTAAAACTCAACATTCAAAAAGTGAAGATCATGGCATCTGGTCCCATCACTTCATGGCAAATAGATGGGGAAACAATGGAAACAGTGAGAGACTTTGTTATTTTTGGCTCCAAAATCACTGCAGATGGTGACTGCAGCCATGAAATTAAAAGACGCTTGCTCCTTGGAAGAAAAGTTATGACCAACCTAGACAGCATATTGAAAAGCAGAGACATTACTTTGTCATCAAAGGTCCGTGTAGTCAAGGCTATGGTTTTTCTAGTAGTCATGTATGGATGTGAGAGTTGGGCTATAAAGAAAGCTGAGCACCGAAGAATCGATGCTTTTGAACAGTGGTGTTGGAGAAGACTTTTGAGAGTCCCTTAGATTGCAAGGGGATCAAACCAATAAATCCTCAAGGAAATCAGTCCTGAATATTCATTGGAAGGATTGAAGCTGAAGCTGAAGCTCCAATACTTTGGCCACCTTATGCGAAGAACTGACTCATTGGAAAAAACTTTGGTGCTGGGAAAGATTGAAAGCCAGAGGAGAAGTGGTGGATAGAGGATGAGATGGTTGCATGAAATCACTGACTCAATGGACAAGAGTTTGAGCAAGCTTCAGAAGTTGTTGATGTACAAGGAAGCCTGGTGCACTGCAGTCCTTGGGGTCACAAAGAGTCGGACACAACTTAGTGACTGAACTGAGCTTAATACATCTCTCTGGTGTGTCAGAAATTCAGAGCTCAGGGCTTGCTTGGAGACTAAGTGTGGTACTGGCCTACCATATCCTGTTGCTGGGAGAACAGAAGTTCTTGTGATTGAAATCAGTGGCAAGGGAATGAAGTTGAACCTCACACCTTTTCAAATTTATTCAATAATTGCTGTCTTTATATATATGGTACCTTGATTTGAAAGCCTTTTTTGAGGTTCTAGAAACTGAGTTCTTATTGTTTTTGCTTATGTGGTTACTTTTCTATTTTTCCAAATTATATCAAGAAAGTAGTGTATAAGAATAAGCAGAGGATGCTAAAGTTTGTTCTTCTTCCCAGCCATGTTTCCTCCCATTTAAGAATATCATTACATAATTTCTACAAGATTCACTTGAGTTGAAAGCACATCCTGGGTATTATATGCACTTTCATTTATAATCCTTTAAGCTATTTCTGATTAAGGTAATTCACTCCATTTTCAACACTGTTTTTCTAAATTATCATCATGAATTAGGTGACAATGACTTAAAAAAAAGAATTAGGAGAAAGGCCTGAATATACAGCTGGACACACTAGCTACTTCTATTGGTCTGAGGTTTAAGCAGGAACCCCAAATTAAACATTATTCCTAGGAATGCAATGATGAAATTCAAACATACTTTCCCCATCCCATACTGTGGGAAATTGTCCAATTCTTGTCCAATTTGAATATTCTACTAGGACATTTTATATCAGATGAGTTCTGAAATATTGATATATAAACATTCTGAGCATATTTAATGAAATAAAATCCCAAATTATTACCACACATAAAATTCTTCCTGCATTTATATTAGTCTTCTCAAGTGGGTATGATTTATCTTTCTACAATAAAAATTCTCCGTTTTGTTATTTAACTCACACTGCAATATCTTGTAGTCCATAATAAATTATAAATCCTCTTTTTGAATGTACAATCTGAGAGTCACACCAGAAACAAACGATACCTTACTGAGCTCTTTAAAGACATAGAAAGCTTTGGAAAAGAATAAATGTCTCTGGAGAAATGTCCTGACAAAGCAGTAATAAAAAGGTCACACTACTTTTCATGCAGCATTTGTCTTGTTTAATAAGAATTATATCCCAAAATGTGTTTTAATTACTGATAATTAGAAACATTATATTTAAAGAAGGAATCAAGACTACCTTAATAGTAGGTTAAGCACACTGGTATAAATTTTTTATCAAAATTGCAACCCTATGATACGGGCATTCAGATTTATTCTCAAAGCTTTTTAACTTTTCCTAAAGATCAAGGGCACAGTGTTTTGCAGTTCTTATTTTATTATAACTTGAGACCAGTTTTTAACAATTATTACTTTAAGAATCATGGCTTATGTCTGAAGGCTGAAATAAGAACAGATCATAAGCATACAAGAACATGAATTTAAATGGATATATGGAGAATAAAAGAAGTATAGAGTTTACCATAAAATCAGTGGCATATTTATTAAAATACTTTATCACATTTCTTTCAAGAAAAAATATTTAAATTTTAAGTTGTATGAAAGAGAAAAAGAGAAAGGAAATGCCTTCATGTGCTTTTCATTGAACTTTCTTGTAAGAGTTCATTTAAATACCATCACATGCAGCTGAAAGACAGCTGATACGGCAAGGAAATTCTTAGTCCTGCTGAGAACTTATTTTGAATAATATTCTAGTCAGTTTAAAACAACTTGAAACAATCAAGCTGATACAATGTCAAACTCAAAAGTACAGCTGGATAAACGTCTCAGCAATGCTATTTGTGATTGCTTATCAAAGGCAGGCTCTCTAATGTCTTTTAATTCACAGTTCTTAATCTCTAAAACTGGGAAAATCCTGTCTACTTTTAGGGCTACTGTGATGTGTCACTAAGGCAATAGGGTGCACTAGGACACCTTTTCAGTAAATGCTGTCTCATCCTGTCACTAGAGATTATGGAAATGTCTATCCATTGTTTCAGGGGCCTCAGTGTCTTTGATGACTACAAATATACTTTGAATGAATCTAATGCAAACTATTGAATAATAAGATATCTTATACATGTTACCAGTTTGTTTACTATAATGACTGACTCCGAGACTGGAACAAAGAATAACATCAGTGTGCAACCATCTATAGAAGTGAAAGGATGTTTGTGTCAAAAATATTGAACATCCTCTGGCTAAAACGATGGATACTTCGATCTAGAAGATGACTTACATATAAAATTGCCTGATTCACATGTCGAAAGAGAGAGGAAATGGAAGACACTGTTAGAGAAGAAATTGATTTTCCAGTGTTTAGCGTTCTATCAGTTGATTCAATTAATTAATGGTTCCTAGACGGGGGAGCCTGGTGGGCTGTCGTCTATGGGGTCGCACAGAGTAGGACACAACTAAAGCGACTTAGCAGCAGCAGCAGCAGCAGCAGCAGCCAGCAGCAGCCTATGTATCGGAGAAGGCACTGGCACTCCACTCCAGTACTCTTGCCTGAAAAATCCCACGGACAGAGGAGCCTGGTGGGCTGCAGTCCATGGGGTCGCACAGAGTAGGACACAACTAAAGCGACTTAGCAGCAGCAGCAGCAGCAGCAGCAGCAGCAGCCTATGTATCGGAGAAGGCACTGGCACTCCACTCCAGTACTCTTGCCTGAAAAATCCCACGGACAGAGGAGCCTGGTGGGCTGCAGTCCATGGGGTCGCTAAGAGTCGGACTTAGCATGACTGCAGCAGCAGCCTATTATCGGAGAAGGCACTGGCACTCCACTTTTCTCTTGCATGAAAATTGAGACGGACAGAGCAGCCACTCCAGGGCTGCTTGCCTGGAGAATCCCATGGATGGGGGGAGCCACTTTTCACTTTGGGCATTGAGAAGGCAATGGCAACCCACTCCAGTGTTCTTGCCTGGGAATCCCAGGGATGGGGAGAGTCACAGAGTCAGACAGGACTGAAGCGACTTAGCAGCAGCAGCAGCAGCAACCTATGTATATACATATATATACATATACACATGGTAAGAATATATAAATACATATTTTATAATATATACTAAATATATGCAATGAAATATAACATTTTCTTATTGAAAAGGGGGGAATTAGTAAAGAACAATTATTGTACAGTTAAACTTATGTAAGTGATCAATGCAAAGAAATAGAGGAAGACAACAAAATGGGAAAGACTAGAGATCTCTTCAAGAAAATTAGAGATAACAAGGAAACATTTCATGTGAAGATGGTCTTAATAAAAGGACAGAAATGACATGGACAAAGCAGAA
This sequence comes from Bos mutus, assembly GCF_027580195.1. Taxonomy (NCBI): domain Eukaryota; kingdom Metazoa; phylum Chordata; class Mammalia; order Artiodactyla; family Bovidae; genus Bos; species Bos mutus. Next base: position 76,630,133 of record NC_091632.1, read on the forward strand.
GATATTAAGAAGAGGTGGCAAGAATACACAGAGAACTATACAAAAAAAAAAAAATCTTCATGATACAGATAACCATGAAGGTGTGATCACTCTCCTATTGCTAGACAACCTTGAATGTGAAATCAAATGGGCCTTAGGAAGCATCACTCTGAGAAGTTAGTAGAGGTGATGGAATTCCAGTTGAACTATTTCAGATCCTAAAAGATGATGCTGTGAAAGTGGTGCACTCAAAATGTTAGCAAATTTGGAAAACTTATCAGTGGCCACAAGACTAGAAAAGTTCAGTTTTCATTCCAATCCCAAAGAAATGCAATGCCAAAGACTGTTCAAACTGCTGTACAATTGCATTCATTTTACAGGCTAGCAAAGTAATGCTCAAAATTCTCCAAGCTAGGCTTCAACAGTATGGGAACTGAGAACATCCCAATGTCCAAGCTGGATTTATAAAAGGCAGAGGAACCAGAGATCGAATTGCCAGCATCCTTTGGATCATTGAAAAAGCAAGAGACTTCCAGAAAAACAACTACTTCTGCTTTATTGACTATGTCAAAGCCTTTGACTGTGTGGATCACAACAAACTATGGAAAATTCTTCAAGAGATGGGAATAGCAGACCACCTTACCTGTCTCCTAAGAAATCTGTATGCAGGTCAAGAAACCACAGTTAGAACTGTAGATGGAACAATGGACTGGTTCCAACTTGGGAAATGAGTACACCAAGGCTGTATAATATCACTTTGCTTATTTAACTTCTATCAGAGTACATCATATGAAATGCTGGGCTGGATGAAGCACAATCTGGAATCAAGATTTCCAGGAGAAATATCTTTAACCTCAGATACGCAAATGACACCGCCCTTATGAAAGAAAGCAAAGAGGAACTAAAGAGCCTCTTGATGAAAGTAAAATAGGAGAATGAAAAATCCGGCTTAAAACTCAACATTCAAAAAGCAAAGATCATTGCATCCAGTTCCATCGCTTCATGGCAAATAGATGGGAAAGCAGTGAAAAGAGTGACAAACTATGTTTATGGATTCCAAAATCACTGCAGATGGTGACTGCAGCCATGAAATCAAAAGACATTTGCTCCTTGAAAGAAAAGCTATGACAAACCTAGACAGCATATTAAAAAACAGACAGAAAACAGCAAAATTCTGTAAAGCTATTATCCTTCAATAAAAAAAAAATTAAAAGAAAAAAAAAAGCAGAGATATATAACTTTGCTGTCAAAGGTCCATATAGTCAAAGCTATGGTTTTTCCAATAGTTATATATGGATGTGATAGTTGGACCATAAAGTAATCTGAGCACTGAAGAAGTGATGCTTTTGAACTGTAGTGTTGGAGAAGACTCCTGAGAGTCCTTTGGACCGTAAGGAGATCAAACGACTCAATCCTAAAGGAAAGACTGATGCTAAAGCTAAAGTTCAGTTCCAATACTTTAGCCACCTGATGTGAAGAACTGACTCATTGGAAAAGACCCTGATGCTTTGAAGGATTGACAACAGGAGTAGAAGGGGACGACAAAGGATGAGATGGTTGGATGACATCACTGACTCAATGGACAGGAGTTCGAGTAGACTCCAGGAGTTGGTGATGGACAGAGAGGCCTGGCGTGCTGCAGTCTATGGGGTCACAAAGAGTCGGACACGACTGAGCTAGTGAACTGAACTGAACTTGTTCTAGTTCTGTGAAAAATTCTGTTGGTTGCTTGCGAGTGATTGCATTGAATCTGTAGATTGTTTTGTGTAGTATACTCATTTTCACTCTATTGATTCTTCCAATCCATGAACATGGTATATTCCTCCATCTATTTGTGTCATCTTTGATTTCTTTCATCAGTGTTTTATAATTTTCTATATATAGGTCTTTTGTTTCTTTACGTAGATTTTTTCCCTAAGTATTTTATTATTTTTGTAGCAATGGTGAATGCAATTGTTTCCTTAATTTCTCTTTCTTTATTCTCATTGTTAGTGTATAGGAATGCAAGGGATTTCTGTGCATTAATTTTGTATCCTGAAAATGTACTGTATTCATTGATTAGCTCTAGTAATTTTCTGGTGGTGTCTTTAGGGTTTTCTGTGTAAAGGATCATGTCATTTGCAAACAATGAGAATTTTACTTCTTCTTTTCCAATCTGGATCCCTTTTATTTCTTTTTCTTCTCTGATTGCTGGAACAAGACAAGGGTGCCCACTCTTACCACTTCTGTTCAACATAGTTTTGGAAGTTTTAACCACAACAATCAGAGAAGAAAAAGTAATGAAAGGAATCCACATTATCTTTTCAAGGCTCACCACTAAGTCTAAGAATAGAATATGATGCTTACCTTGCTATCATTTGCTTGACTCAGATGACTATTCCTCTTTTCTGATCCTTTCAGGGGTAACCACTATCTTGAATTTTGCATTGAAAATTCATTTACCATTAATTTAAGCTTTTCCAAATGAATTGAGAAATTTTATATGCTTTTTCTGTTTTTTTACATATCTCCTAGTGTTATATGTGTATGCTAAGTCACTTCAGTTGTATCTAACTCTTTGAAACCCTGTGGACTGTTGCCTGCCAGGCTCCTCTGTCCATGAGATTCTCCAAGCAAGAACACTGGTGTGGGTTGCTGTGCCCTCCTCCAGGGTATCTTCCCAACCCAGGTATTGAACCCATGTCTCATATCTCTTGCTTTGGCAGGTGGGTTCTGTACCACAAGCACCACCTGGGAAGCCCTGTTGTTACATGTGTAAAAACAACTTGGCAAATAACTAATAACTTAATATCTGCATTGTAGGGTGATGTTTTCAGTTTTATAAAATTGGATTGGGCCAAACTATCTTTCTAATCACTTGGACCTCCATCCACACCCAACAGAAAACGAATGAGTGTAACATTAGTGCTCTATTTCTCTGCTGTGTCTTAGTGTTGTCTGACTTGATTTGTTTCACCAATTTGCTAAGTGTAAAATGATAGCTCTCTGTATTTTCAGCCTGTACTTTCCTTATCACTAGTGATGCTAATCACTTTTTCATAAGGTCATGACCTTTTCAAATTTTCTTCTCTAAATCCTGGATCAAGTTTTCCCCCACATTTTTCTAATTTTAATTTTTATTTTCTAAAATTCTCCCACTTTAGGGGTTGTCTTTCTCTTTTATAGAAGTTTTTATTGCTACTAAATAAAATGTTTTATTTTAATTAGTCATGTGTCATTATCTATCATCTTTATGATTGGCATGTCTGTTATCCAATATGTTTGGATATGTTTCCAATATGTTTCCCTCATATCCAAAGATAATAAATATATTCCCTATATGGTTTCCAAAAGCATTTTTATATGTAAACTTTTTTCACCTAAGTTCACTATATATAATATATGGTTTGTTATATATGTATATGTATATGCATACACACACACACACACACACACACACACACACACACCACGTTCAAAGGCAAAGAAGCCCCACCAAGAGAGTAGGAGGGGCAAAATCTTGTTTAGAACCATACTCCACACCCGCCAGAGATGCTCAGAGAGCTTAAACATACCTTGTGCACACCAGGACCCAGAGACCCCACAGAGACTGAGACAGAACTGTGTTTGAGTGTCTCCTGAGGAGGTACTGGTTAACAGTGGGTGGCTGTTGGGGCAGGGGTTCTGGGTGCGTAGACCTGCATATGGCATAAGCCCTCTCAGAGGAGATCAACAGTAACCCCATCAGAGAGCCAAAGAACTTACACAGGACTGGGGAAACAGTCTCTTGGAAGGCACAAATGAAACCTTGTGTGCACCAGCACCCAGGAGAAAGGAGAAGTGACCCCACAGAAGACTGACCCAGACTTCCCCATGAGTATCCAGGAGTCTCTGTTAGAGGCATGGGTCAGCGGTGGCCTGCTGCAGGTGGGGGCACTGAGTGTAGCAATGTATGCTTGGGATCTTCTGAAGAAGGTCGCCCTTATATTTATTACCTCCACCATAGTTTGGCCTTAGTTAAAATAACAGGGAAAGGAACGCAGCCCCGCCTATCAACAGAAAGTTGAATTAAAGATTTACTGAGCATGGCCCTGCCCATTAGAAAAAGACCCAGTTGCCTCCACAGTCAGTCTCTGCCATCAGAAAGTGTCCATAAGCCTCTTGTCTTTCTCCATCAGAGGGCAGACAGAATGAAAACCACAATCACAGAAAACTGATGAAAATGATCACATGGACCACTCAGTGAAAATATGAGCCATGCTGTGTAGGGCTGCCAAAGATGGACAGGTCATGGTGAAGAGTTCTGACAAAACGTGGTCCAATGGAGAAAAGAATGGCAAACCACTTCAATATTCTTGCCTTGAGAACCCCATGAACAGTATCAAAAGGCAGACAGATAGGACACTGAAAGATGAACTCCCCAGGTTGGTAGGTGCCCAATATGCTACTGGAGATCAGTGGAGAAGTAACTCCAGAAAGAATGAAGAGACAGAGCCAAAGAAAAACAACACCCAGCTGTGGCTGTGACAGCTGATGGAAACAAGGTACAATGCTGTAAAGAGCAATATTGCATAGAAACCTGGAATGTTAAGTCCATGAATCAAGGCAACTTGCTGCTGCTGCTGCTGCTGCTAAGTCTCTTCAGTCGTGTCTGACTCTGCGACCCCATAGACACCAGCCCACCAGGCTCCGCCATCTCTGGGATTCTCCAGACAAGAACGCTGGAGTGGGTTGCCATTTCTTTCTCCAATGCATGAAAGTGAAAAGTGAAAGTGAAGTCGCTCAGTTGTGTCCAACTCTTGGCGACCCCATGGACTGCAGCCTACCTGGCTCCTCTGTCCATGGGATTTTCCAGGCAAGAGTACTGAAGTGGGGTGCCATTGCCGAAATGGTCAAACAGGAGATGGCAAGAGTGAACATTGACATTTTAGGAATCCGGGAACTAAAATGGACTGGAATGGGTAAATTTAACTCAAATGACCATTATATCTACTACTATGGACAAGAATCCCGTAGAAAAAATGGAGCATCCATCATAGTCAACAAAAGAGTCTAAAATGCAGTACTTGGATGCTATCTCAAAAACAACAGAATGATCTCTGTTCATTTCCAAGGAAAATCATTTGATATCACAGTAACCCAAGTCTATGCCCCGAACAGTAATGCTGAAGAAGCTGAAGTTGAATGATTCTATGAAGACCGATAATGCCTTCTAGAACTAACACCCAAGAAAGATGCCCTTTTCTTTATAGGGGACTGGAATGAAAAAATAGGAAGCCAAGAAACACCTGGAGTAAGAGGCTAATTTGGCCTTGGCATATAGAATGAAGCAGGGAAAAGGCTAATAGAGCTTTGCCAAGAGAACCCACGGGTCATAGCAAACACCCTCTTCCAACAACACAAGAGAAGACTCTACACATGGACATCACCAGATGGTCAACACCAAAATCAGGTTGATTATATTCTTTGCAGCCAAAGATGGAGAAGCTCTATACAGTCAGTAAAAACAAGACTGTTAGCTGACTGTGGCTCAGATCATGAACTTCTTATTACCAAATTCAGACTTAAATTGCAGAAAGTAGGGAAATCCGCTAGACCATTCAGGTATGACCTAAATTAAATCCCTTATAATTTTACAGTGGAAGTGACAAATATATTCAAGGGATTAGATCTGATAGACAGCCTGAAGAACTATGGCCAGAGGTTCATGATATTGTACAGGAGGCAGTGATCAAGACCATCCCAAAGAAAAAGAAATGCAAAAAAGCAAATGGCTGTCTAAAGAGGCCTTACAAATAGCTGTGAAAAGAAGAGAAGCAAAACGCAAAAGAGAAAACAGATGGGGAAACAATGGAAACTTTATTTTGGGGGGCTCCAAAATCACTGCAAATGGTGACTGCAGCCATGAAATTGAAAAATGGTTGCTCCATGGAAGGCAAGCTATGATCAACATAGACAGTATATTAAAAAGCAGAGACATTACTTTGCCAACAAATTCCGTCTAATCAAAGCTATGTTTTCTCTAGTAGTTATGTATGGATGTGAGAGTTCAACTATAATGAAATCTGAGCACCAAATAATTGATGCTTTTGATCTGTGGTGTTGGAGAAGAATCTTGAGACTCCCTTGGACTGCAAGGAGATGCAACTAGTCTACCCTAAAGGAAATCATTCCTGAATATTCATTGGAAGGACTGATGCTGAAGCTGAAACTCTGATACTTTGGCCATGTGATGCGAAGAACTGACTCATTGGAAAAGACCTTGATGCTGGGAAAGATTGAAGGCGGGAGGAGAATGGGCCAACAGAGGATGAGATTGTTGGATGGCTTCACTGACTAGATGGACTTGAGTTTGAGTAAACTCCAGGAATTGGCGATGGACAGGGAATCATGGCATGCTGCAGTCCATGGGATCACAAAGAGTCAGACAAAACTGGGTGACTGAACTGAACTAATGCTAAGTAGTTAATACACAAGTATAAAAACGATTGTTTCATTTTTTGTGTTCCACCACTGACCTCTTATAACACCTACTATTTATTTTCTGTAATGGCTTCCCTGGTGGCTCAGTGCTAGAGAAGCCACTTGCCAATGCAGCAGACACAGATTTGATCCCTGGGTCAGGAATATACCCTGGAGTAGTATGTGGTAACTCACTGAAGTATTCTTGCCTCAAAAATTCCATGGACATAGGAGCCTGGCGGACAATAGTCCGTGGTGTTACAAAGAATGATACACAAACTGAGAGACTGAGCATGCAATGTGAAAATGAAAATGACACAAGAATGCAAGAGAGTTGATAATCAGAGCATACATATCACAGTGTATAATTTGTGACTATTATTGGCACAGATATTTTTCATTTTTAGATGCCTCTTCTCTACACTTAGGAAAAAAGTCCAGCACTATCCAAAGATGTCTTTTTGCAAGAAATTGTCTTCCCCAGGGGTTTACTTCTCTTCCTGGTCAAGAATTGAAATGACACTGAGGTAGACAAAAACAGGGTGTTCCTGTTGTATTTGTAAACATTTTTAAACCTAGGGTTAAACTCCACCAGTTTTATATCTATATGCTGTGCTTGATAGATGCTACTTACTCTCCAAAGTACATGAACTGAGAATTTCCAGATGCACAGGCTGGATTAGAAAAGGCAGAGGAACCAGTGATCAAATTGCCAACATCCTTTGGAACACAGAAAAAAACAAGAGAATCCCAGAAAATCTTCTACTTTATTGACTACTCTAAAGCCTTTGACTATGTTGATTACAACAGACTGTGGAAAGTTCATAAAGTGATGGGAATACCAGACCACCTTACCTGGCTCCTGAGAAATCTGTATGTAGCACAACAAGCAAGTTAGAACTGGACATGGAACAATGAACTCATCCAAAATTGGCAAAGAAGGATGTCAAGGCTATATATTGTCACCCTGCTTATTTAGCTTATATGCAGAGAGAGTACATCATGTGAAATGCTGGGCTGGATGAATCACAAGATGGAATCAAGATTACTGGAAGAAAGATCAGCAAACACAGATATGCTGTTTGATACCACTTTAAAGGTGGAAAGCAAAGAGGAACTAAAGAGCCTCTTGATTAAGGTGAAAGAGGATAGTGAAAAAAACTGACTTAAAACTCAACATTCAAAAAACGAAGATCATGGCATCTGGTCCCATCACTTCATGGCAAATAGATGGGGAAAAAGTGGAAACAGTGACAGATTTTATTTTCTTGGGCTCCAAAATCACTGTGGACAGTGACTGCAGCCACAAAATTAAAGGGTGCCTTCTCCTTGGCAGAAAAGCTATTCAGAGTATAAAAAGCAGAAATATCACATTGCCAACCAAGGTTCATCTAGTCAAGGCTATCATTTTCCCAGTAGTCGTGTATGGATATGAGAGCTGGACCATAAAGAATGCTGAATGCAGAAGAATTGATGCTTTCAAACTGTGGTACTGGAGAAGACTCTTGCGAGTCCCTTGGACAGCAATATCAAACCAGTCAATTCTAAATAAAATTAACCCTGAATATTCATTGGAATACTGATGCTGAAGCTGAAGCTCCAATACTTTGGTCACCTGATGGGAAGAGCCAACTCATTGGAAAAGATCCTGATGCTGGGAAAAACTGAGGGCAAAAGGAGAAAGGAGCGACAGAGAATGAGATGATTGTATGGCCTCATTGAGTTAATGGACATGACTTTGAGCAATGCAGGGAAATAGTGAAGACAGGGAAGCCTGCTGTGCTGCGGTTCATGGGGTCATAAAGAGTTGGATCCAACTGAGCAACAACAAATTCTCTACAGAATCACTGAAGGATTTCAGTTGGGAAGTGAAGAGGAAACTCTTACAGAATGAATATTCTAATCACCTGATCACTCAAACTTGTACAGTGAAGAAACAAACAAACAAAAAAACCAAAGCTGAAATATTCTGGGTCAGTGCTCTTCAAAGTGTGGGTCATGAGTCATGTTTTGTTGTTCAGTCACCCAGTAGTGTCCTCCTCTTTGCCACCCCATGCACTGCAGCACTGCCAGTCCTCTCTGTCCTTCACCATCTCACAAGGTTTGCCCAAGTTCATGTTCATTGCATCGGTGATGCCATCCAGGCATCTCATCCTCTGACATCCTCCTTTCCTTCTGTCCTCAATCTTTCCCAGAATCAGGGACTTTTCCAATAAATCAATCATTCGCATCAGATAACCAAAATACTGGAGTTTCGATTTCAGCAGCAGTCCTTCCAACGAGTATTCAGGGTTGATTTCCCTTAAGCTTGACTGGTTTGATCTCCTTGTTGTCCAAGGTACTCTCAGGAGTATTCTCAGAACCATAGTTCAGAGGCATCAATTCTTCATTGCTCCTCCTTCTTTTTGGTCCAGGTTTCACAATCATGCTTGATCATGGGGAAGACCATAACCTTGACTATATGGACCTTTGTTGGTTGAGCAATGCCTCTACTTTTCATCACAGTGTCTAGGTTTCTGATTTCTTGGCGATAGGCACCATCTGCAGTGATTTTAGAGCCCAGGAGGAAATCTGTCACTACTTCCATATTTTCCCTCTCTATTTGCCAAGATGTAATGGGGCTGGATGCCATGATCTTAGTTTTTTTAATACTTAGTTTTAAGCTGGCACTTTTACTCTCCTCCTCCCGCCTCATCAAGAAGCTCTTTAGTTCCTCTTCACTTTTTGCCACTAGAGTGGCATCATCCTCATATCTGAGGTTGTTGATGTTTCTCCCACCTATCTTGATTCCAGCTTGTAACTCATCCAGCCATGCATTTTCATAATGTGCTCAATGTATAGATTAAACAAACAGGGTGACAGCAGACAGCCCTGTCATACTTCTTTCTCAATCTTGAACCAATCAGTTGTTCCATACAGAGTTCTAATTCTTGCTTCTTGACCCACATACATGTTTCTCAGGAGACAGGCAAGATGGTCTGGTATTCCCCTCTCTTCAAGAGCTTTCCATGGTTTATTATGATCCACACAGTCAAAGGCTTTGTGGTAGTCAATGAAACAGAGGTAGTTTTTTTTTTTTTTTTTTTTTTTTTTTTGAGGGGGGATTCCCTAGCTTTCTCTATGATCCAATGAATGTTGTCAATTTGATCTCTGGCTCTTCTTCATTTTCTAAATCCAGCTTGGACATCTAGAAATTTTTCATCCACACAATGCTGAAGCCTAGCATGCAAGATTTTATGCATTACCTTACAAGCATGGGAAATGAGTGCAATTGTCTGATAATTAGCACATTCTTAATACTACCCTTCTTCGGAATTGAGATAAGGTTTGACCCATGGGTCATGGGTTATTATTGCTAGTCCACAAATGATTTTTTTTTTTAACAACATAAGCATGGAAACTCAGAGTAACCATTTGGAAACTTCTATTGATATTTGACATTTGCATGTGCTGAGATACTCTTGACAGTTACTAGAAGTAGAACCATGTTTTAATTTTTAATAGTCAAAGCTCAGTTCAGTAAGTATAACTCAAAAACATATGAACTAGTGTTTATTTCTTCTAGAGAAAGATACTTCAGTTATAGTCATGTAAGAAACATAATTGAAGCTGGAGAAAATTTTAAAGATGAACTTTGAAAATACAACACTTCCTTCATTTTGCATAAAAGTTAAAAATAGGCTTCCCAGGTAGTGATAGTAGTTAGGAATTTGCCTGCCAATGCAGGAGAAATAGATTCAATCCTTGGGTCGGGAAAAACCCCTAGAAAAGGAAATGGCAACCCACTCCAATATTCTTACCTGGAAAATCCAATGGACAGAGGAGCCTGGCAGAGTCAAACAGACTCTTTGCATATAGCATTAAAAATGAGTATCAGAAGCTCACTAAAGGTGCTTTAAAGCCACTTTCATGACTCATCAATACATTTCTGAGAGACTGATTGCTATAATATGAGTTACTAAAATAAAACATAGCTAGCAGATGAATAGGCATCTTTTTCCAGAAATAATGTCTTCAACCTAACATAGAACTTAACAAGCAAGGCTTTATACATTTTTGAGTTAGAGTTGTCAAACTATATGCACACATTGGATGAATACTGTGTATATCTTTGAGTTTTAATATGACAAATGGGCTTGTTTAATGTTTGCATGTAGGTGTTTAATATGAGGAATCACTGTTTTCTTCATTTATGACTACAGGAGGAAAAATATATCAATTGTAAAAGCAATTATCTATATTAGTTCCCTTGTGTATTTTCCATAAACAATGTACAAAATGTTTATACTTTGTTCTTATAATATTTATTCTGAATATATTTATTGTAATGTTATTTTCTCTCTCTTGCATCTAATAAAAATATTATTTGCATTTTATATGTCTTCATTGCTTATGTTTTTCTAGTACTTTATCTCTTTCATTTTACAAAGTTATTTTTCCACATTGAATTGTGCAAGGGGTGGAGGAGGGGGAGTGACTGATCCTAGATGGTTTGGAAAGTACTGAGCTTGGTGAAAATTTCAGAATTCAAATAGAATATTTTTAAAAGTATAATAAGATATTTGGAGTAGTATTAGTATATAGAAACTTAACCAGTGGCTTAATCAATGTTTGACTTAAAAAAGAAAAGAAAAGTATAAAGCTCAAGTTTTGAGTTCCCGTAATTGAGTGAATAGTGGGGTACTCAATTTTCTGGGACATTCAGGAGAAGATGCGATTTGGAAAAGGGATGAGGAGGTAGCAAAATAGTTTTTAAGCATTTTAAATGTTTGATAGATCGTTCCTGTATTTACACATCATTAAATTTTTCAGAGATAACAGAAATCATCGCATCCTTTTCTCCCCCTGAGTTTGTATGACATGAGATCATAAATGTCAATTAGTCTGAAGTGTTTCATTAGTTATCAATAAGAGTATTTCTTTCTGTTTCTCATACTCCACTGCCTCCCAACAGGCCTCTGTATACTTTTAAAGATTTAGCCTGAAGATAAATTTGAATTGTTGAATCCAGAGTCTCAAAACACACCTTGGAGACACTCAAGACAGTGGAGTACAGTTTATTACGCCAGTGGGTCCAAGGGGAATCAGTTCCCAACAAGGACTCTGATGTTTCTAAGAGGCCCAGTTTTATACCCTCCACTAAAATGGCAACCCACTCCAGTATTCTTGCCTGGAAAATCCCATGGATGGAAGAACCTGGTAGGCTACAGTCCATGGGGTCGCAAAGAGTCGGACACGACCGAGAGACATTTACTTTACTATGTGACATGTTAGCAACCTCTCTTTGTTGTATATGATTGAGTTTTACAACAAGTAGGTGCTAGGAGAACAAACAATTAATGTTAAAGGGAGGGGGACAATGATTACACATCAAGGTGGGATGTCTCCATAGTTAATCTAACAGGGGCAGCCTGACCAATCTCCGTTTGCCATCTGTAGGGAGGGAAGTCTCCAGGAGACCTGGTTTTCCCTAGCAGTGGTTTCCTCACTCTTGGGCAAGGTTCAGGCCCAGTTCACATTCTGTCTTTAAGATGGATGGCAGGCTTCAAGGTGGAGTCTCTCCTGCTTTCTTCACACTGGTCCCAACAGAATGACATTGCATTTAAAATCATCATTATTTTGAAAAATGCAAAATACTTTTTTGGGGATCAAATTTGTTTCATGAATATAGGTTTCTACCAAGACAGTAGTTTGCAGTGAGTACTCACATGTCTGAACTCCAGCAATGAAGTTACATCTAGTGTGATACTTGATGCACTGTGTATATTTCAAATTATCTTTGATTCTCACATGTACTTGGAGTGGTGAATAATTAACAAATTAACAGGCACATAAGCATAGCTAATACCATATTTAAGAAATAAAACATACTCTGCTATCAGGTTTTACAAGGATAGTTCTGACACCTTTGACTAAGTAAGCCATATAATATGGTTCATTTGTTAAATTTTTGTGATGGCTTATTACTGTCATCTGTCACATCGTTCTGATATTTATTTTGCATTCATTTGTATAATTATTTATATGTATTTGTTTTCTCACCATACTGTATATCTCTGTATTAATCCATTTTAGAAAGTAGCATGCTAAGATTTGGGGTTAAATAAATGTGAGTAAATGGAAGATGGACTTTATTAAAAATACAGATTGACCAGAACAATATGCTAATTAATTACAGAGTTCCATTTGCTTGTTAGTAGCCATCTGCCTCGGAGAAGGCAATGGCAACCCACTCCGGTACTCTTGCCTGGAAAATCCCATGGACGGAGGAGCCTGGTGGGCTGCAGTCCACGGGGTCGCTAAGAGTCGGATACGACTGAGCGTCTTCACTTTCACTTTTCACTTTCATGCATTGGAGAAGGAAATGGCAACCCACTCCAGTGTTCTTGCCTGGAGAATCCCAGGGACGGGGGAACCTGGTGGGCTGCTGTCTATGGGGTCGCACAGAGTTGGACATAATTGAAGCGACTTAGCCGCAGCAGCAGCAGCCATCTGCCTAGGGATACTAAAAAGATTGAAATGCTGGTTGTTATCTTTAGGCACTGCTGTTCAGTGATTCTGCTATTAAAGGAAAATTAATTTTTTTCTCATGCAAAAGTGAACTAGCCCATTTTTAGAAAAAATGCATTTTGAATTTCTTAGAAGAAAATGCACTTTGAAATGCTTGTTTCTTCTTTCTAAAGTTATTTGAAATATGGCAGAGAAGAGTTCTCTCACTGAGCAGTCTCTTAATGATTTCACTCCAATAATTCTAGTAACCCAGGTCTCTAAAATAATTTTCCCTGAGGGGCTCCTTCAGTGCCACTAATCTGAGAATATCTGCTTTCCAGCAAATATTTGTATTTTAGAGAACGGTGAGAATTATCATTGTGATTTGTTTTCCTCCCAATTAAACTAATCAAAAGCATTATTTTTACTCAATATGTTATAAATAATTTTGTATAATGCTCATATTGTTTTAACACATCCATGCAAAATTATATTTGAGAGCATTTTACAATTCTGGAAAACAAGAGCTCTGCTTACATTTTTTTATTAATGAGGTTTGAGAATTGTTTATTCAGCCATAAACATCATTGGCCATCCACTAGGGGCTACACTTTCAGCTTGCAGATTTAAAAAATGCATACTCTTTGCTTTCAAGCAGGTAAAACCCCGTAACATCAGAAATGGACATGTGCATTTTTATAAACATTTATGAATGGTTTAAATGTGTACTGACATTTCATGCATAATTATACTGCAAAAATGTTCCTTAATGTTTAGAATTTGAATCAATATAGTGAAAATGAGTATACTACCCAAAGCAATTTATAGATTCAACGCAATCCCTATCAAGCTACCAACAGTATTCTTCACAGAGCTAGAACAAATAATTTCACAATTTGTATGGAAATACAAAAAACCTCAAATAGCCAAAGTTATCTTGAGAAAGAAAAATGGAACTGGAGGAATCAACCTACCTGACTTCAGGCTCTACTACAAAGCCACAGTCATCAAGACAGTATGGTACTGGCACAAAGACAGAAATATAGATCAATGGAACAAAATAGAAAGCCCAGAGATAAATCCACTCACATATGGACACCTTGTCTTTGACAAAGGAAGTAAGAATATACAATGGATTAAAGACAATCTCTTTAACAAGTGGTGCTGGGAAATCTGGTCAACCACTTGTAAAAGAATGAAACTAGAACACTTTCTAACACCATACACAAAAATAAGCTGAAAATGGATTAAAGATTTAAACGTAAGACCAGAAACTATAAAACTCCTAGAGGAGAACATAGGCAAAACACTCTCCGACATAAGTCACAGCAGGATCCTCTAAGACCCAGCTCCCAGAATATTGGAAATAAAAGCAAAAATAAACAAATGGGACCTAATTAAACTTAAAAGCTTCTGCACAACAAAGGAAACTATTAGCAAGGTGAAAAGGCAGCCTTCAGAATGGGAGAAAATAATAGCAAATGAAGCAACTGACAAACAACTAATCTCAAAAATATACAAGCAACTCCTACAGCTCAATTCCAGAAAAATAAATGACCCAATCAAAAAATGAGCCAAAGAACTAAACAGACATTTCTCCAAAGAAGACATACAGATGGCTAACAAACACATGAAAAGATGCTCAACATCACTCATTATCAGAGAAATGCAAATCAAAACCACTATGAGGTACCATTTCATGCCAGTCAGAATGGCTGTGATCCAAAAGTCTACAAGCAATAAATGCTGGACAGGGTGTGGAGAAAAGGGAACCCTCTTACACTGTTGGTGGGAATGCAAACTAGTACAGCCACTATGGAGAACAGTGTGGAGATTCCTTAAAAAACTGGAAATAGAACTGCCTTATGATCCAGCAATCCCACTGCTGGGCATACACACCAAGGAAACCAGAAGGGAAAGGGACACGTGTACCCCAATGTTCATCGCAGCACTGTTTATAATAGCCAGGACATGGAAGCAACCTAGATGTCCATCAGCAGATGAATGGATAAGAAAGCAGTGGTACATATACACAATGGAGTATTACCCAGCCATTAAAAAGAATACATTTGAATCAGTTCTAATGAGGTGGATGAAACTGGAGCCTATTATACAGAGTGAAGTAAGCCAGAAAGAAAAACACCAATACAGTATACTCACACATATATATGGAATTTAGAAAGATGGTAATGATAACCCTGTATGCAAGACAGCAAAAGAGACACAGATGTATAGAGCAGTCTTTTGGACTCTGTGAAGAGGGAGAGGGTGGGATGATTTCGGAGAATGGCATTGAAACATGTATAATATTATGTATGAAACGAGTTGCCAGTCCAGGTTTGATGCACGATACTGGATGCTTGGGGCTGGTGCACTGGGACAACCCAGAGGGATGGTATGGGGAGGGAGGAGAGAGGAGCGTTCAGGATGGGGAACAAATGTATACCTGTGGCGGATTCATTTCGATATTTGGCAAAACTAATACAATATTGTAAAGTTTAAAAATAAAATAAAATTTAAAATAAATAAATAAATAAAAATCATTTAGGAGTTTATATCACCAAAGTACAAAGTAAAATAAATATGATACGGTATAATTTAAAATTACATAAGACAATATTGATTTTAGTGTGATTCATTATACTCTATTCATATTAAAATTTTTCATTATATATATGTGAATTTAATATTTATAGTGAAAACCTATGGTGATATTAAAGATTCAATTCATTATTCTACATTTTACAATAGGAAAGTATTAATATAAGATTTGATATTTTGATTTAAGAAAATGTAACCTTGCTAAGGATTATAAAGAATAAATAATTTCCTAAAAAATGAAAATAAACATAGCAATCAAGGATACATTTTAGAAATGATGTTATTAAAGTGCAGATATATTTGTTGAAAAAGCGTCTTCCTCATTTGTTAGTTTAAACTTGTAGGGACCAGACTTTGTCACTAAGTCCATTAAAATAGTTTAGTTCCTTTTCCAGGATTTATATTCCACTATCTATTAGTTATGATCATGGAAAACAAATTTTCTAATGCAATACTTTTAAAGCTATAGGTCTCTTTACCACAAGTGTGATGGCATGTCCTTTTTTTTTTTTTTTTTTTGCTGAAAACACCCACATGATGCTCTTAAGTCTGCATTTCAACAAGACTTTGAAATAGTTCAACCTCGCTACCAGTCTATGCCATCTTCCTTTCTTCCCAATGCCATCACAAAGGAATTGCACAAATCTATTGGTATAAGTAGAGAAATGATTTTGATATAAGAAATAATGAATTCATGCATTCCACTTACATGTGTGCCCACCTCAAACTATGTTTTGTTCAAACCCTGGTTTCAAATACACTTGTTCATGTCCAAGGAGTTTAAAGAATTAAAATGTGATGACTTTAAAGGACAAAGCTTGGAAAACATATATCATAATTTTTCTCTGCTGCTGCTGCTAAGTCGCTTCAGTCCTGTCTGACTCTGTGCGACCCCAGAGACTGCAGCCCACCAGACTTCCTCGTCCCTGGGATTCTCAAGTGGGTTGCCATTTCCTTCTCCAACGCATGAAAGTGAAAAGTGAAAGTGAAGTCACTCAGTTGTATCTGACTCTTCGCGACCCCATGGACTGCAGCCCACCAGGCTTCTCCATCCATGGGATTTTCCAAGCAAGAGTACTGGAGTAGGTTGCCATTGCCTTCTCCAATTTTTCTCTAATTAAATGCAATTCTTCAGTTAATTAAGGCCTAGATAAGAGGTTGGACTAGAAAAATAATCATCATAGGGGAAATTATGTCACATTCTAACACAGAAAAATATGGGGAAAGGGGGATAAAAAGGTAATAGACATTCAACTTCTTAATCTTGGATTGAGCTTCCCTGGTACCTCAGATGGTAAAGAATCTGCTTGTAATGCGGGAGGCCCACGTTCAATCCCTGGCTTGGGTAGATCTCCTTGAGAAGGGAATGGCTACTGACTCCATTGTTCTTGTCTGGAGAATTCCATAGACAGAGTAGTCTGGTGTAGAGTCTATGGGGTCGCAGAGTTGGATGTGCATAAGTGATTATTAATTATCAAATGTATAAAGTCTAAACTGGATGGATCAAGATCTAGAGGGTTAGCATAACTGATAAACTTGTAAGATTAAAGCACAGAAAATATAAATATAATAAAGGCATAGCTTGTGTGTCTGGGAAAGAAGATGGTGATATTTATATGTATGTAATAATATCTTAGTGTGTATATATATATACATTTTCAGACATATTTTACATATATCTTTATTTATATATGCATGTCATTCAATATTGAATTATTTGAATCTGTCATTCAGAATGCTTATGAATTTGGAACTGTCATTGGAAATTTTATTCCAAATATAGAGAATAAGCTAGTTTTTCCTATATTTAAGCTGGAAGAGACTATTTGAAAAATAGTTCAAGCTAATTAGCAGTGACATAAAAATTAGAGGACAAAATCACCCATGGACCATGGTGGTTACTGCAGTACCCCTGAAGAGTCCAGAGACAAACAAAATATTGAGAACTGGAATTGTTGTTTTGTTGTTGTTAGATTGTTTTAATGTCTCAGATCCCTTTAACACAAGGTAACTTATACAGTTGTCATCAACTTTTGAAGGTGAGGGATGATCAGTATTTTATTCCCAGATAACTTCACATCTTCCACTTGGTTTGCCATACCAGATAATGGGGGTTGAGGGATCAATTAACTGCTCTAAGATTCAGAAAACTTCTCAGAATGCACTATGCTCAGGTGCGGTATATAAAAGACATAGCAAAGATTATACCTATTGGTTTACTTTCTTCTTTAATGAAATCTAAAATATATTTTTATTATTGAAAATAATAAAATTACTGAGATATAAAATATATTTTATAGCTTAAAGAGTCTCTAATTATATATAACAAGGAATAAAGTTTTAGCTGTAAGAAGAATGAAATAAAGCCATTTGCAACAACAAGGATGGACATAGAGATTATCATATTATGTCAGATATGTGATATTGTCAATATTATATGATATCACTTATGTGTGGAATCTAAAATAATGACACAAATGAACTTGCTTACAAACAAAAATAGACTCACAGACACAGGAAACAAATTTATGGTTATCAAAGGGGATAGCACAGACAGGGGGATAAATTAGGAATTTTGGATTGACAGATACACACTACTCTAAATAAAATACATAAACAGGGACTTCCCTAATGGCCCAGTGGTTAAAAATCTGTGCTTCCAATGCAGAGGGCATGGGTTCAATCCCTGGTCCAGAAAGCTAAGATCCTGCAAGGGTGTGTAGTATAGCCAAAACAACAACAAAAAAGGCAAGTTCCAGAATGGTATATGTCCATCAGCAGATGAATGGATAAGAATTCATTGGTACATATACCTGTGGTACATATACACAATGGAGTACTACTCAGCCATTAAAAAGAATACATTTGAATCAGTTCTAATGAGGTGGATGAAACTGGAGCCTATTATACAGAGTGAAGTAAGCCAGAAAGAAAAACACGAATACAGTATACTAACGCATATATATGGAATTTAGAAAGATGGTAACGATAACCCTGTATGCAAGACAGCAAAAGAGACACAGATGTATAGAACAGTCTTTTGGACTCTGTGAAGAGGAAGAGGGTGGGATGATTTGAGAGAATGGAATTGAAACATGTATAATATCATATATGAAACGAATCGCCAGTCCAGGTTCAATGCATGATACAGGATGCTTGGGGCTGGTGCACTGGGATGACCCAGAAGGATGGTATGGAGAGGGAGGTGGGAGGGGGGTTCAGGATTGGGAACACATGTATACCTGTGGCAGATTCATGTTGATGTATGGCAAAATCGAAACAATATTGTAAAGTAAAAAAAAAAAATAGGAATGGATTAAAATAAACTTGCTTTTCTTTTATCATTTATATTCAGTTGAGGGCAACAAGATGTGGCTTATTAAAAATGCAGACATTTATGAAAGGAAAATCTAAGATGAAAGTAAAGACACAAAAGAAGAGACTTGATAAGAATATAGTGCCATAGGAAAACCCAAATTTCAAAACAAAATTAAAATTCACTTTGGAGTGAATAGAAAAGGAATTGAGCTGAAAATCAGACCAGTGAAATGCTTAGTCATTAAAATTCTCCAAGATTCAATAAATAATGAGAGAAGATAGGAGGAAAAATATTAAAAGAGAACAAATGTAAAAGCTGTCATTCTTCACACGATTAAAAATAAAGCTTAAATAATAGAACAGAATCAACAATAACATATTAGAAAAAAATAACATGGGGCTGAATAAATATTGAAGTAAATCAATGCATATAGAGAAATATTAACACTTACTCATCAATATTAATTTTAGATAAAGTAGAATTTGTGGGGAGAGCACTATTTTATGAGACAAAGAAAGACTGCTATATAGATAGGTTAAAAAATCACCATAATAGCACCATAACATATATCTGTGAAATAATTTTGGATTAAAATGAAAATAAAATAAATTAGGTCTCAAAAAAAATGTAGTATGATATCATTTATTTAAAAATAAAGAAAAAAAAAAAAGAAAGGACCTACTGTATAGCACACGGAACTATATTCAGTATCTTGCTATAACACAATGGAAAATAATCTGAAAAGAAACATCTATATTCAGGTATCTATGCACATATATCTAATCTCTTTCTTGTATACCTGAAACTAACACAATACTAAAAATTAACTGTGTCAATGTTTTAAAATTTATTTAAGTGGAGCTTAATTACTTTGCAATATTATTGTGGTTTTTACATACATTGATATGAATCAGTCACAGGTTTATATGTGTCCCCCTGTCCAAAACTCTCTCCTGCCTCCCTCCCCATCTCATCCCTCTGGATTGTCCCAGTGCACCAGCTTTGAGTGCCCTGTTTCATGCATCAAACTTGGACTGGTGATATATTTTACACATGGTAATATACATATTTCAATGCTGTTCTCTCAAATCATCTGACCCTCGCCTTCTCCCACAGTCCAAAAGTCTGTTCTTATATCTGTGTCTCTTTTGTTCTCTTGCATGTAGGGTCATCGTTACCATCTTTCTAAATTATTTATATATATATATATATATATATATATATATATATATGTTAAAATACTTTATTGGTGTTTTTCTATCTGACTTATTTCACGCTGTGTAATAGGCTCCAGTTTCAACCACCTCATCAGAACTGCCTAAAATGTGTTCTTCTTAATAGCTGAGTAATATTCCATTGTGTATATGTACTACAGCTTTCTTATCCATTCATCTGCTGATGGACATCTAGGTTGTTTCCATGTTCTGGCTATTATAAACAGTGCTATGATGAACATTGGGGTACATGTGTCTCTTTCAACTCTGGTTTCCTCAATGTGTATGTCCAGCAGTGGGATTGCTAGGTCATATGGCGATTCTGTTTCCAGTTTTTTAAGGAATCCCCACACTCTTCTCCATAGTGGCTGTGCTAGTTTGCATTCCCACCAACAGTGTAAGAGGGTTCCCTTTTCTCCACACCCTCTCCAACAATCACTTACTGTTTGTAAACTTTTTGACAGTAGCCATTCTGACCGGTGTGAGATAGTACCTCATTGTGGTTTTGATTTGCATTTTTCTGACAATGAGTGATGTTGAGCATCTTTTCATGTATTTGTTAGCCATCTGTATGTCTTCTTTGGAGAAATGTCTGTTTAGTTCTTTGGCTCATTTTTTGATTGGGTTATTTATTTTTCTGGTACTGAGCTAAATAAGCTGGTTATATATTTTTGGGATTGATTCTTTGCCAGTTGCTTCATTTGCTATTATTTTCTCCTATTCTGAACCCTGTCTTTTCACCTTGCTTATAGTTTCCTTCACTGTGCAAAAGATTTTAATTTTAATTAGGTCCCAATTTTTAATTTTTGCTTTTATTTTCATTACTCTGGGAAGTGAGTCACAGAAGATCTTGCTGTGATTTATGTCAGCATGTGTTCTGCCTATGTTTTCCTCTAGGAGTTTTATAGTTTCTTATCTTACATTTAGATCATTAATCCATTTTGAGTTTATTTTTGTGTATGGTGTTATAAAAGGTGATTCACCAGTTTTCCCAGCACCGCTTGCTAAAGGGATTGTCTTTTTTCCATTCTATATTTTTGCTTCCTTTGCCAACGTTAAGGTGTCCATAGGTGTATGGATTTATCTCTGGGCTTTCTATTTTGTTCCATTGATCTATATTTCTGTCTTTTTGCCAGTACTATACTGTCTTGATGACTATAGCTTTGTAGTACAGTCTAAAGTCAGGCAGGTTGATTCCTCCAGTTCTATTCTTCTTTCTTAACATTGATTTGGCTATTCGAGGTTTTTTGTATTTCCATACAAATTTTAAAGTGATTTGTTCTAGTTCTATGAAAAATACCATTGGTTGCTTAACAGGGATTGCATTGAATCTATAGATTGCTTTGGGTAGTATACTCATTTTCACTATACTGATTCTTCTGTACCATTAACATGTTATATTTCTCCATATATTTGTACCATCTTTGATTTCTTTCATCAGTGATTTATAGTTTTCTATATATAGGTCTTCTGTTTCTTTAGGTAAATTTATTCCTATTTTTTCTTTCTTTTGTTGTTTTTTCTCTTTCTTTTGTATTTTTTATTTTTGTTGCAGTGGTGAATGGGACTGTTTCCTTAATTTCTTTCTGTCTTCTCATTGTTCATGTATAGGAATGCAAGGAACTCATTACCTTGTTATAACATATAATTAAAAAATCAGAAAATAAATATCTGTATTCAGATATCTATGCATATATATCTACTCACTTTATTGTATACCTGAAACTAACACAATATTATAATTAACTATATGTCAATTTTTTTAATAATGGTTTAAAAAGAAAACAAATGAGTAATTTGTCAACTAACACATTCTTTTGAGAGATAGAAGTAAAACTAAAACTGCTAATTAGTTAATAATTAAATAACAATCTTAAATGTAAGATATGATTCATTTTAGTGTTTTAAGTTATTTTCCTCTTTTTCTCCTCTTTCCTCTTTGTCTTTCTTTTCACAGAAACAAGTACTTACAATAAACACTACCTAGACTTACAATGAAATAAAAGTATCAAAACATCTGAGTTTAAAATGTTCAAGCCAGAAGGTTAGTAAGTTACTACCATTTTGGCCCCTCTTTCTTCTCTACTAGTGTTATTTTGAGGGCCAGAAAACAACTCTGAGGGGGAAAAAAAAAAAAGACTGAATTTGTGATTTAGTTAAGATCTTTATCTATTTGCATAAGAAAACGGAGGCAAAGAATGACTAAAACTCCCTTAGCCATAGATAATAGAACTTTAGAAGAACTGCAATCAGGTTATTAAAAGATTGATTGCAATCATTTTCTTAAAACTTTCTGCAGTGAAAGTCTGAAGAGAAAATGATGTACTAGTAGTAATAACAGTGTGTTGAACAATAGACTGTAGATTTGTGCTTTTTAATACATTGAATACACTTTTAGCCTTCATCCTGAAGTCAAATCAATTTAAATTTTGTAATGGATAGAGTATAATTATTAAAAATTTCCTTCTTATCCCCTGCCTTTTAGTATGAATACACATAATGGTTTAAAATTATATTTATCCAATCTATATTCATATGACCCCTAGAATTTTATTGCAAATAAGGCAGCAATAAAACAACTGGTTTAAATTATTGTCATGCTTCATGTGAAAAAAATTAATCTGAAGAAGTACTGCAGAAACGGTATTGAATATGTACTCCATATAATGTAAGTTAAGTAATTACACTGAACCTGTTTACAGAGAGTTGTTTTGCTAATTTAAAAATCTATAGTTAAAAACATTTTTCAAAATAGCACTAACAAATCTTATTAAATCATCGATGAAACAAGTGTTATTTTGCTTTTGTAAAGATACATTTTATATTGAGTATATATTATAATTCACTTTTTGTTAAATGATTAATTATAAATGTATTATGAAGTAGTGTATATAAGCAGGACCCTCTGGGTGCTTCTGGAGACAAACCCTGCCCCATATCCTCTGCTTTAGTTTCTCTCTGAAGTACCCAGATAATGGCATGTGATACATACTTTCAGAGTTGTTTTACAGTGGTTAAAACTATCACCAGATGGAAGAAATTAACTACTTGATCACAAGCCCCCAGACTTAGTGGCACCTCCTAAGTACTGATACAGTTAACACCTATGACAACAACCTTATCTCCTCACCATCAACCAACCAGAGAACTGTGCATGAGCTGATGATGTGCTCTGGGACATTCCTCTCCTACGTGGCCTTTATAAGTGCTTTGCTGAGCTGCTTAGGAAAGTTTTTTTTTTTTTTTTTTTTTTTTCTGGTGTTAGCTGCCTTGTGCTTCTTGCTTGGTGCCACAGAATAGATCTGCACTCTCCTTCACTGCAACCCAGTGTCATTAGAGTGGCTTTGCTGTGCATAGGTTTGGTCTGGTAACAGTTTACCATTATTCTAAAAGCACTGTTTAGGACTTTTTTTTTTTTCAAACAAGGTGTAAGGTGAGTCAAGCCCTTAGTAATGTACTCAAGGGAAGTGTCTAATCTTCTCTAGGAAAATAAAGACCTGTTTGAAAATGACTTTAGTGCAAGCGAGAGTGTGAGAAATGTCTTACGGAGAGTGGGAATGAAACCCACACAGACTCGAGGGTGGAAAGATTAAAGCAGACTTTGGGATCATGGAGAGTATCGCAAAGAAAGCTTTCTTTTTCTTTTATATATATATATATATATATATTTTTTTTTTTTTCAGAAACTGAGAGGTGAATGCAGAACCAGGAGACTTTCATTATAGTTGTGTCTGGTTATCTAAGGTCAAGATAGAGGCTAAAATTAATTTCATTAGCCCAATGTGACCAAACCAAGTCTGGCTGCTTGTCTCTCAAAGGCCAATAAAGAGGCCAGGTTGGTGGCAAAGAAAGGTTTTATTCTGAATGCTGTCAACCAGTGTGGGAAGGAGAATGCCCATCCAAAGGCTGACTCCTCCACCCTCCACCCTGGACAGTCAGTGGGCAAGAGTGTTTATAGACAGAGGGAGAGAGCTATGTGCAGAAAGAGCACAGGCAGCTCTGATAGTCATCTTGAAACTAGTAATCTGACCAGCATCATCTTCATTGTTTTAGGTACAGTTAATTCTCAGTCCCAGAGCTAGTTTGTTTCCATTTCTCCAAGGCCAATTCCTGTAACTGTGGCAGCTTATGCCATGGCTACAGTCTGGTCATTGTGTAGTTAACTCATTCCACCTGGTGGGGGTTTTAATATCTAGAAGATAGCTCACACAATATGGCTCAGAATATTATCTGTAGCCTTTGAGAAGAAACTAAATGTCCTTTGCTTAATGACTAAGCTATTATTATTTGATTATTATTATTTGACTAGTTTCCTTTGTTTCTGCATGTTCTCATTTCTCTGATTAAACTTAGTCTTTGGCTAAAGTTTTTCCACAGACAGAAGACAGATAGAGGGAATGGGGGCAAGGACCATAGGGTGCTGCTCCATTTCATTAATATTTGTTTTTCTCTCCTTGTTTATGAAAAAGTGAACCACAGAGGACTGGAAAGAATTGAAGAGACAGCTGAGT
The DNA here is from genome assembly GCF_027580195.1 of Bos mutus. Lineage (NCBI taxonomy): Eukaryota > Metazoa > Chordata > Mammalia > Artiodactyla > Bovidae > Bos > Bos mutus. Next base: position 76,654,687 of record NC_091632.1, read on the forward strand.
CTAATCACTTCTTTATGTGGTTGAATAACGTCAGTTTCAAAATGTTCAACCAACTTTCCCAAAGTTGTGTAACTGATTAATGTCTGAGCTGATCTAGAAGGTAAGATTGAATGAGCATCATGTCTTCAGTATTTGTAGAATTTATACATGAACTTAGCACCATCAGTTTTTTGCACATTCTCTGCCTGAAATCCTCTTTGCCTTAAATCTTTCTGTATTAGCTTTGATACTCTTACCCATGGAAGGCTTCCTAACCTTTCCCTGTTCAAAGTCTTCTAGGTATATGAGTACATCTAGGCGTATCAATTTACTCACCATTCTGAACCTGTTTGATTGCTATCTTTCTCCTAAGCTCCTTGATGAATAATTCTTTTATTTGTAGTCACCTCAAAACTCAGAAGAATATTGAATACATAATAAGGAGTCAATTAATGCATTCATAATTGCAAAATTATATGCTTATTTATATTTCTCTTTCATTATCTCTAGTGTATATGCTTTATTTCATAAACCATATTATTTGCAATCTAAAATGGGCTACAGTCTCATATAGAATCAACCAGTGCTGTATACACTCAAAACAGACCTATAGATTAACTAATATAATATTTTTATTTGTAAAGGTAAATATACAAATAAACCTTATGAATCATATTTAATGTTTACTATATCCTTTAAATTTATATATGCTGTATTTATAGGATGACAGTATAATATTTTAAGAAATTTTTATTGGGATATAGTCAATTTACAATGTGTTATTTTCTGCAGTACAGCAAAGTGAATTAGTCATACATATACATATATACACTCTTTTATAGATTCATTTTTCCTTGTAGATTTTAGTTGGTAAAGAATCTGCCTATAGTGCAGGAGACCTGAGTTTGATCCCTGGTTCGGGAAGATCCCCTGGAGAAGAAAATGGCAACCCAGTCCAATATCCTTGCTTGGAAAATCTCATGGACAGAGGAGTCTGGTGGGCTGCAGTCCATGGGGTCAAAAGAGTTGGGCACAACTGAACGACTAACACTTCACACTTCCATGTAGATTATTACAGAGTATTGAGTAAATGTCCCTGTACTATACAGTAGGGCTTTATTATTTATCTCTCTTATATTTAGTAGTGTGTATATGTCAATTCCAGTCTCTCAATTTATCCCTCTCTCCACTTCCCCTCTAGTAACCATGTTGGTATTCTACATCTGTGGCTCTATTTCTGTTTTGTAAATATGTTCATTTGTACCATTGATGGTATAATATCTTGTATGTGATCTAAGGAGGGCAAAAATAGCTCCATGTCCTGAAAATTAGATGAGTCTCAGGGTATGGGGAAATAATATGTTTAGGGTCAAGACCATCTGTTGGAAAGTAAGATACCAGACAGTAGAACTCTTGCTAGTAGTTGTTTTGTTTATCTGGAGGTATTACAGTAGAGGTGAAGGCTGGTCAGCAGGTAAAAACTCAAGCAACCAGTTGTTTTTTAGTTGCTATGTTGTGTCTGACTCTTGCAACCCCTTGGACTGTAGCCCACCAAGCTCCTCTGTTCATGGGAGTTCCCAAGCAAGAATACTGGAGTGGGTTGCCTTTTACCTTTCCAGGAGATCTTCCTGACCCAGGGATTGAATCAGCATCTGTTGAACTAGCATGTGGATTCTTCACCACTCAGCCATCAGGGAAGCCCATGCAACCAACAGGAGTACCTTCAGTTCAGTCAGTTCAGTTCAGTCGCTCAGTTGTGTCCAATTCTTTGCAACCCAATGGACTGCAGCACACCAGGCCTTCCTGTCCATTGCCAACTCCTGGAGCTTATTCAAACTCATGTCTGTAGAGTTGGTGATGCCATCCAACCATCTCATCCTCTGTTGTCCCCTTCTACTCCCACCTTCAATTTTTCTTTTTTTTTTTTAAATTTTTTTATTATTATTTTTTTTTTTACTTTACAATATTGTATTGGTTTTGCCATACATCAACATGAATCCGCCACAGGTGTACATGTGTTCCCCATCCTGAACCCCCCTCCCACCTCCCTCCCCATACCATCCCTCTGGGTCATCCCAGTGCACCAGCCCTGGGTCTTTTGAAATGAATCAGTTCTTCACATCAGATGGCCAAAGTATTGGAATTTCAGCATCAGGCCTTCCAATGAATATTCAGGACTGATTTCCTTTAGAATGGACTGGTTGGATCCCCTTGCAGTCCAAGGGAGTCTTCCAACACCACAGATCAAAAGCATCAATTCTTAGCGCTCAGGTTTCTTTATGGTCCAACTCTCACATCCATACATGACTACTGGAAAAATCATAGCTCTGACTAGACAGACCTTTGTCACATTTTATTGGTAGGAATGGAGCCACACAACTAAAGAAGCAGCAGCAAGAAGAGCACTAAGAACCCAGAAAACTCTAGTACAAATTAGGTTTTCCAGACACAGACCCAATGACTAGATGCACTTAGGAGAAGGTCATTTTCACCAAATGAAGTTATGCATTCAGAACAGAATTATGGGCAAGGATATTTGGCTTCTGAGTCTTCTGAGTATAAGGTCAATTCAGAGAATCCTCATTTCCTTGACATGCTTACCTTTGGACAATTATTCTCAGAGATTTGGGAAAAACAAGGTCCAAACATTTAGATAGGTGCTTCCCTGATGGCTAAGATGGTAAAGAGTCTGCCTGCAAAGCAGGAGACCCGGGTTTGATCCCTGGGTCAGGAAGATCTCCTGCAGAAGTAAATGGCAACCCACTCCAGTATTTTTGCCTGGAAAATCCCATGGATGGAGGAGCCTGGAAGGCTACAGTCCACGGGGTCACACAGAGTCAGACAAGACTGAGCAACTTCACTAAGTGATCAGAAATGAGAGGAACATGGAGATATGCAGAGGGAAAGGAATTTTCCTTTTCCCTTATTGTAACAACAGTTTGAGGAGTTTAATTTCTCATATTTTTATTTGTATATAAATGTCCCTAATAAACGTCTATTAATGGCAAATCAGAAGATTGGTTGGCATGGGTGAAAATGCCTGCAGTAATACTTTCTGAAAGAATAACGGTTTATATTCCATTTGACTTTAACCAGCATGGACTAAAATTATATTTTAATTTTACACTAGTTTTATCATAATAGCTGCATCCATCTAAAGGAATCATCTATTGGTAAAACAATATGAAGTAGAAAGGTGGGCTTGGGCACAAAGGGATTTTTGTTTTTTCTAAATATGTCCATAGTAATGATGAATAAGTCTCCATAGAGATAGGTTTTTGTTCTCTTTGAAGTAATTTTGTTTTTTATGACTTATTTTTCCCTTTCATCTTAAAAGGGAGCTATTGTACTATCACTGCTGAAATTTCTACTAGATTTTGCAAACAATGCCTTTGAACTTGCTGATCATTCTTATATTGTGGTGGTGGTGGTTTAGTTGCTAAGTCGTGTCCACTCTTGCGACCCTATGGACTGTAGCACACCAGGCTTCTCTGTCCCTGGGGATTCTCCAGGCAAGGATACTGGAGTGGGTTGCCATTTCCTTCTCCAAGAATTCTAATTCTTATATTGCTGCTGCTAAGTCGCTTCAGTTGTGTCTGACTCTGTGCGACCCCCATAGACGGCGGCCCACCAGGCTCTCCTGTCCCTGGGATTCTCCAGGCAAGAACACTGGAGTGATTTGCCATTTCCTTCTCCAATGCATGATAGGGAAAAGTGAAAGTGAAGTCGCTCAGTCGTGTCCGACTCTTCTCGACCCCATGGTCTGCAGCCTACCAGGCTCCTCCGTCCATGGGATTTTCCAGGCAAGAGTACTGGAGTGGGGTGCCATTGCCTTTTAGCAGGTACTAAATCAGTTGTATGATTTGCTCACTTGTATCCTTCCAGGCTTTGCCCAAATGTAACCTTTGTTGTGAGACCTTCCTTGGGCCATTCAATTTAAAATTATAGCCCTGACTAGTGACTTTGTTCCCACTTTATGTTCCTCTTAAAATCCTCACCATTATAATACAAAGCATTTTTTCTGATACATCTTACTTCTAGATAGATTTCCACTACAAAACTGGAAGCTTCATTCAGTCTATTTTCGCTTTTTTTGTCGTTCTTAGTTAAATCCCTGGAATCTAGAATAGTGCCTGACATAGAAAGTTCTCATTATATGTTCATTGAATGAATGAGTAGACGATGAAGGGATAAATCACTGACACAGAGAGTGGATAAGAGAAATGAAATTCGCGTACTAGCACCATCTCTTGATGAAAATCAAAGCTAAACTAAAAGCATGTTTCTTGATTGCAAGCAATTGTTTTAATCCTGGAAGGGAACAGCTAAGGTTTATACACTTAAAGAAAATGAAACTATTCTTACACTGCTGCTGCTGCCAAGTCGCTTCAGTCGTGTCCAACTTTGTGCGACCCCATAGACAGCAGCCCACCAGGCTCCCTGGTCCCTGGGATTCTCCAGGCAAGAACACTGGAGTCGGTTGCCATTTCCTTCTCCAATGCAGGAAAGTGAAAAGTGAAAGTGAAGTCGCTCAGTCGTGTCCAATTCGTAGCGACCCCATGGACTGCAGCCCACCAGGCTCCTCCGCCCATGGGATTTTCCAGGCAAGAGTACTGGAGTGGGCTGCCATTGCCTTCTCCATTCTTACACTAGGAACGTTTTTTTCTTCCATGCAACAGAAGAAAAACATTTATTTATTTATTTATTTATTTTTAAGAAAAACATTTAAAATAACTGAATGAAGAGATCAAACTTATAAGAGAAATAGAAAGGAACAAAAATGATATACTCTTTCACCCATAAGATTATCAGAATACAGGAAGCTGAAAAATGTCAGGCTTTGTCAAGGAGGAGAGAAATGAGAACCAGTGTACCTATGCTGCTTTAGCTGCAGTCAGGTTGAAACCCAAGAAGCACACTCAGGAATTCAGCAGTTTCACTTCCTGTTCAAGTTTCCAGGAGAATATACAAGGTGACATTATGTATGATGCCAAGTGAGAGAGGGAGAGCAAGAGAGAGATGAAAGAAAGGAAAACCATTCCATGTATAAAGCAGCAGCTCATTGAACTTAGCAAGTTTATAAAAAGCATAATAGTCAAATGAAAAATGAGATACATGAGAAATATAGTCAGTTCATAAAAAAATAAAGTCCTGGTTCATAGTGTTTTGCCATTACCACGTTGTAAATAAGCTGTGGCTGATTTCAGGCTACTGATGTGAAAATCAATCAATGAGCTTTTTCAAGCCAACACTAGCCAGCTCCAGCATCCATCAACTAAAGATACAGCTCAAAAGTACATTGTGAGTAGAAAGGGCACATTTCCTCAACTGTATTTTGGAAACAGTCATAAAAGCTCAGTTCATCTTCCAATGTAGGAGGTGCAGATTCAACCCCTGGTTGAGAAGCTAGGATCCCACATGTCTCGTGGCTAAGAAACCAAAACATAAAACAGAAGCAATATTGTAACAAATTCAAAAAGAGTTTAAAAATGTCCTCATTAAAAAAAAATCTTAAAAAATCTCAGTTACGTAATGTTATATATTCCATCTAGATACACATACATTAAAAATGAATTTATACCCCAGATTTATTTTAGTTTTTTTTTTTTGAGAAGAATATTAAAGATCATTTGAGGATGAAGTGAAGTAAAAATAATTAAAAATTGGTCAAAGTTTACTTCAAATGTTTCTATAATATTTTACCTTATAGACTTAAATAGTTACTTGAAGGAAACAAGTATTATTAAGCTTTTCAATTCTGGATGATAAGAATATGGTTGTTTCTATTTGGTATCCTCTTTTCTTTTCTTCTTCTTTTCTTTTTTTTTTTTACTTTACAATATTGTATTGGTTTTGCCATACATCAACATGAATCCGCCACGAGTGTACACATGTTTCCCATCCTGAATCCCCCTCCCACCTCCCTCCCTGTAGCATCCCTCTGGGTCACCCCAGTACACCAGCCCCACACATCCTGTATCCTGCATCGAACCTGGACTGGCGATTCATTTCTTACATTTAAAATTTTTTGTCTAAATAAAATTTAAGAGAAAATAAATACTCTAAAAGAAATCAGAAGCACAGATATAAGCATCATAGTGGCACAGGCTTAAATGAAATCACTACGATGGTGGAAAGTGGTATAAAGATTTCAGATGAATTCCTGACAACCACACTGTTGTATGTCTGCTTCAGAGAATCAAAGCTACAAATGAGGAAAGATTTAAGGATTATTTAGTGAATAAATAGTCCTTTAAATATGTGGAAGCTTAGTCTAGTTTTATTGAGTTACCACCAACAAATACTGGTGAATGGGAAGATACTTTAAAATCAGAATGATTTAAATATTTCTCTTATATATAATGCAATATGCAAAAGAAAAACCCACTCAAACTAGTGAATATAATTGCAGATTTTGCACTTGGAAAAAATGTGGTGGAATTTCAGAAATTTAGTCTGGGAGTTATATACTTGATTTTGAATGAGGGTGACCATATAATTTACCCATAAAACTGGGATACTTTCCGAATGAAATATGGCACTATTAGTAATTGTACCCAAGAGGTGTGAACCTATAAATGAGGATTTATACCCAAATTATATATAACCGATAATTTTTATTGAAATATATGGATTGCAAATGAGAAAGTGTATGCTTTGAAGTCACAATGAAGTTCTCAACAGTTTAGACATGATGAGCGATTGGATCAGGAGAATCTACAAGAGAACTGAAAAGAAAAGACAAATGAAAAAGCAGTTTGGAAAACACTGCTATGATTTTCTCTCCAAATGAACTCACAGGACAAACATATTCCAAAAAGCCGTTGGTTAGCATAGCACTAATGTATCCAAAAGTTATCATGAAGTATATTGTGAAAGTTATCATGAAGGAAATACTCAGAAAGACAAAACTATCATGAATTTATATCTTGAACATACTTAGAAATATGAATATATATTATTTGGCAAAAGTAATAATTTAACCATCTCCTATGTCATTTAGATAATTTACCCATTTTCAAAAAACTTTACAAAATATGTTTGCAGTAGTTTTAACCAAATGCTTTTTGAAATATTTTTGTCCTGTGGGTTCACTGAGAGAGACAATCACAGCAGTGTTTTCTAAAAGGAGACAGATGCTGCTTTTTTTGATATCTCAGATTTTCTGAAGGGAAGAAAATCACTGCCCATGACTGAGTTAAAAAATCTGCAGTTATCCTTTTGTCAAGGTGTTTATTGATGAATCAGCCCTGCTAAACTGTCAAACCATGCAAATTCCTTGTTCCTGTGGTTTTTTGCTCCAGAGCCAGAATGAGAAAATCAGCAGGCTAGGCAGTGATTTTTCTTTCCTTTGTCATTCTATGAAACAAGGCATATTTCCTCTATTCTTCAAAGATACACTTTCTGCAACCACTCTGGAGAATTTTGGAAGCATGGAAAACGATTCAAACTATGTCCCACTCTTTAAAGATATTACTATATTCACATGATAAATAATCCTAATTCATTTTTAATGATTCAGATATCCCAGTGCATTCCTGTGTGTTTAGGTGAATCATCTTTATGAAGTCATTCTTAAATCACACAAAATTAAAGTCAAAATAAACCTTGCAATTGTAGTCATGGCATATATATATATATATATAAAATCCATGCACATAAGAAATTATATATATGATTTCTGCAGTGTGCACTAACTTTGTCATTAAAACGTTTCAAAGATAGAGAAAATGATGCATATTTGTTTATTATCTTAAGAGATATACAAAGTACTTACTAATGAGAGAGGGAAAATCCTCATAAACGTGAAGAGCTTTATTTTAGTGGTGAGAAAATACAGTGACAATGCAATTAAAAATATTTATTTTTGAGGACAGAAGATACAGGATACTTTTAAATGTGATTGCTGCTGCTGATACGTCGCTTCAGTCATATCCAACTCTGTGCGACCCCATAGACGGCAGCCCACCAGGCTGCCCCGTCCCTGGGATTCTCCAGGCAAGAACACTGGAGAGGGTTGCCATTTCCTTCTCCAATGCATGAAAGTGAAAAGTTAAAGTGAAATCGCTCAGTTGTGTCTGACTCTTAGTCACCCCATGGACTGCAGCCTACCAGGGTCCTCCATCAATGGGATTTTCCAGGCAAGAGTACTGGAGTAGGGTGCCATTGCATTCTCCGTTAAATGTGATAGACATCATCATATCAAGTCTATTTCCAAAACCTAAATTTATGACAAATATTTTCAAGCCAGCACAATGGTCTGATACCATGTAAGGCTTAGAATTGCATTTTGTAACTTAATTAAGCAATTGCAGGTTTTATTACAAGAAAAAGATTTCTAGCTTAGTGTAAATCTTCCTCTTTAAAGATGAGATGTCACTTGCTAACATGCATAAATACTTAAGGCTCATATACAAATGCTGCTTGTGTAATTAAAAAAAAAGTGAAATAATTTCCTGTTCATTTTCCTTCTTGATTCATTTTTTTTTAAATTTTATTTTATTTTTAAACTTTACAATATTGTATTGGTTTTGCCAAATGTTGAAATGAATCCACCACAGGTATACATGTGTTCCCCATCCTGAACCCTCCTCCCTCCTCCCTCCCCATACCATCCCTCTGGGTCGTCCCAGTGCACCAGCGCCAAGCATCCAGTATCGTGCATTGAACCTGGACTGGCGACTCATTTCATACATGATATTCTACATGTTTCAATGCCATTCTCTCAAATCTCCCTACCCTCTCCCTCTCCCACGGAGTCCATAAGACTGTTCTATACATCAGTGTTTCTTTTGCTGTCTCGTATACAGGGTTATTGTTACCATCTTTCTAAATTCCATACATATGTGTTAGTGTACTGTACTGGTGTTTTTCTTTCTGGCTTACTTCACTCTGTATAATAGGCTCCAGTTTCATCCACCTCACTAGAACTGATTCAAATGTATTCTTTTTAATGGCTGAGTAATACTCCATTGTGTATATGTACCACTGCTCCCTTATCCATTCATCTGCTGATGGACATCTAGGTTGCTTCCATGTCCTGGCTATTATAAACAGTGCTGCGATGAACACTGGGGTACACGTGTCTCTTTCCCTTCTGGTTTCCTCAGTGTGTATGCCCAGCAGTGGGATTGCTGGATCATAAGGCAGTTCTATTTCCAGTTTTTTAAGGAATCTCCACACTGTTCTCCATAGTGGCTGTACTAGTTTGCATTCCCACCAACAGTGTAAGAGGGTTCCCTTTTCTCCACACCCTCTCCAGCATTTATTGCTTGTAGACTTTTGGATCGCAGCCATTCTGACTGGTGTGAAATGGTACCTCATAGTGGTTTTGATTTGCATTTCTCTGATAATGAGTGATGTTGAGCATCTTTTCATGTGTTTGTTAGCCATCTGTATGTCTTCTTTGGAGAAATGTCTATTTAGTTCTTTGGCCCATTTTTTGATTGGGTCATTTATTTTTCTGGAATTGAGCTGTAGGAGTTGCTTGTATATTTTTGAAATTAGTTGTTTGTCAGTTGCTTCATTTGCTATTATTTTCTCCCATTCTGAAGGCTGTTTTTTCACCTTGCTTATAGTTTCCTTTGTTGTGCAGAAGCTTTTAAGTTTAATTAGGTCCCATTTGTTTCTTTTTTGCTTTTATTTCCAATATTCTGGGAGGTGGGTCATAGAGGATCCTGCTGTGATGTATGTCGAGTGTATGTAGAGTGTTTTGCCTATGTTCTCCTCTAGGAGTTTTATAGTTTCTGGTCTTACGTTTAGATCTTTAATCCATTTTGAGCTTATTTTTGTGTATGGTGTTAGAAAGTGTTCTTGTTTCATTCTTTTATAAGTGGTTGACCAGTTTTCCCAGCACCACTTGTTAAAGAGATTGTCTTTAATCCACTGTATATTCTTGCCTCCTTTGTCAAAGATAAGGTGTCCATATGTGCGTGGATTTATCTCTGGGCTTTCTATTTTGTTCCATTGATCTATATTTCTGTCTTTGTGCCAGTACCATACTGTCTTGATGACTGTCTTTGTGGCATTAACTACCTTTGTACTTCAGTAATATAACAAATAACTTTAATGTTGTTTGAACATACTATAAGGTTGTCATGTCTCTGTGTCATATACAAAATTAAAATTAACATCAAACACAGAAAAGGAAGTATCTACTATTCTCACTGTAATATGGAAATTTAACTCAATATCTCCATACTCTTAGCTACTGACAAAAAAGGCAGGCAGACAGAATGAGATTAGCATATTAAGTCTTTCCCACTAATTATCAGTATTTTTAAGAAATGAGATATAAAGAAGTGTTGAAACTATTCACTTATGTTTAGTTTTATCTCATTCATTTAATCAAAATAAAAGTATATAATTGACAGGATACAATTCTGAGAAAGCTTTGGTATATCTTGAGTACTTTAATATTTTATTTCAAAATTAGTCCTCTCTTTGAGTATGTTTTTCAAACACAAGTTCTTTGTAGAGATGTTATTTTTCTTATTCCTGTTTTATTTTGCTAATTTTTCAAATGGATTTGACCTTGCTTACAGTTTCTTTTGTTGTGCAGAAGCTTTTAATTTTAATTAGACACCATTTGTTTATTTTTACTTTTATTTCCAATATTCTGGGAGGTGGGTCATACAGGATCCTGCTGTGATGTTAAAGATAAGAGTGTTTTGGTGTTCTCCTCTAGGAGTTTTATAGTTTCTGGTCTTATGTTTAGATCTTTAATCCATTTTGAGTTTATTTTTGCATGGTGGTTTATCTTTTCAAGTGGTTGACCAGTTTTCAGCACCACTTGTTTTGTTCCATTGATCTTTGTTAAAGATATTTCTGTCTTTGTGCTTTCTATTTTGTTCCATTGATCTATATGTCTTGATGACTGTCTTGATGACTGTGGCTTTGTAGTAGAGCCTGAAGTCAGGCAGGTTGATTCCTCCAGTTCCATTCTTCTTTCTCAAGATTGCTTTGGCTAATCGAGGTTTTTTGTATTTCCATATGAAGCAACTGACAAACAACTAATCTCAAAAATATACAAGCAACTCCTACAGCTCAATTCCAGAAAAATAAATGACCCAATCAAAAAATGAGCCAAAGAACTAAATAGACATTTCTCCAGAGAAGACATACAGATGGCTAACAAACACATGAAAAGATGCTCAACATCACTCGTTATCAGAGAAATGCAAATCAAAACCACTATGAGGTACCATTTCACACCAGTCAGAATGGCTGCGATCCAAAAGTCTACAAGCAATAAATGCTGGAGAGGTGTGGAAAAAAGGGAACCCTCTTACACTGTTGGTGGGAATGCAAACTAGTACAGCCACTATGGAGAACAGTGTGGAGATTCCTTAAAAAACTGGAAATAGAACTGCCATACGACCCAGCAATCCCACTGCTGGGCATACACACCGAGGAAACCAGAATTGAAAGAGACATGTGTACCCCAATGTTCACCGCAGCACTGTTTATAATAGCCAGGACATGGAAGCAACCTAGATGTCCATCAGCAGATGAATGGATAAGGGAGCAGTGGTACATATACACAATGGAGTATTACTCAGCCATTAAAAAGAATACATTTGAATCAGTTCTAGTGAGGTGGATGAAACTGGAGCCTATTATACAGAGTGAAGTAAGCCAGAAAGAAAAACACCAACACAGTATACTAACGCATATATATGAAATTTAGAAAGATGGTAATGACAACCCTGTATGCGAGACAGAAAAAGAGACACAGATGTATAGAACAGTCTTATGGACTCTGTGGGAGAGGGAGTGGGGGATGATTGAGAGAATGGCATTAAAACATGTATAATATCATAAGAAACAAATCGCCAGTCCAGGTTTGATGCAGGATTCAGGAAGCTTGGGGCTGGTGCACTGGGATGACCCAGAGGGATGGTATGGGGAGGAAGGTGGGAGGGGGGTTCAGGATGGGAAACACGTGTACACCTGTGGTGGATGCATGTTGATGTATGGCAAAACCAATACAATATTGTAAAGTAAAAAAAAAAAAAAAATGGATTTGACCTTGATGCTCTCAGGTTTCTCATTTTTATATGAATTTAGTCAGTCATTCTTAGGTAAATTTCTTTCTGAGATGTCAAAGCATCTCTTTATCACTTTTATCTGGACTATTTTTAAAAATCGACTCTATTCCCTCTATGGGACACAATTTTATTTCCACTCACAGGAGTTTTAATTTTTTTCTCTGAGGCCCACTTGCAGATGGGAGGTCTGAGCCCTGGAAGTTCATGATAGCTAGACTATTCCAGCTCATGAGTTCTCACTGCAAGTGCACTAAACTCTACTATCAGACCAGGCGAAGTGCCTTCTGATTTCAGACTATTTTCCTTGAGACCATAGTGCCTTCCTGTGATTATCTTTAGGCTATTTTATTGTTTGCCTATTTTACCAGTCAATCCTACAGGAAATCAACCCTAAATATTCATTGGAAGGACTGACGCTGAAGCTCCAATACTTTGGCCACCTGATGTGAAGAGCCAACTCATTGGAAAAGGCCCTGATGCTAGGAAAGATTGAGAGCAAGAGAAGGGGTGACAGAAGATAAAAGAGCTGAATGGCAACACTGACTAAATGGACATGAGTTTGAACAAACTCCAGGAGATAGCGAAGGACAGGGAAGCCCAGTGTGCTGCAGTCCATGGGATCAGAAAGAGTCAGACATGACTTAGTGGCTGAATAACAACAACAGTTCTCATCAGTATCCCATCATTTCTATCTGCTTTCACCAAACCAACATGAATATTACACTGGTCTCCTGGAGATTAATGGTTTTTTTAGATGCTGTCTAGGAGGTTTTGATTTTGCTACCTAATTGTTTGCCTATTTTAATATGATAATCAGAAAAACCTAAAACTGTTACTAGGACTACTGCATTTTTCCAGAAATACCCTCCCTTAAATGTTTATTATTATTTTTTTAAAATATTTATTTATTTGGCTGTCTTGTTTCTTAGATGTGTCATGTGAGATCTTTTACTTTTACATGTGAGATCTAGCTTCCTGACCAGGGATCAAATTGGGTCCCCAGCAAGAGTGTGGGGTTTTAGCTACTGGATCAAGGAACCTCCCTTCCTTAGCTCTTTAAACATGCCCTGTTGGTAGGATTGCAATCTGTTATAGCCACTATGGAGAAGAGTGTGGAGATTCCTTAAAAATCTGGAAATAGGACTGCCATATGCAGGTCAGGAAGCAACAGTTAGAACTGGACATGGAACAACACACTGGTTCCAAATAGGAAAAGGAGTATGTCAAGGCTGTATATTGTCACTCTGCTTATTTAACTTATATACAGAGTACATCATGAGAAAGGTTGGGCTGGAGAAAGCACAGGCTAGAATCAAGATTGCTGGGAGAAATATCAATAACCTCAGATATGCAGATGACACCACCCTTATGGCAGAAAGTGAAGAACTAAAGAGCCTCTTGATGAAGGTGAAAGAGGAGAGTTAAAAAAGTTGGCTTAAAGCTCAACATTCAGAAAACGAAGATCATGACATCTGGTCCCATCACTTCATGGCAAATAGATGGGTAAACAGTGGAAACAGTGGCTGACTATTTTGCTAGGCTCCAAAGTCACTGCAGATGGTGATTCCAGCCATGAAATTAAAAGAACACTTACTCCTGGGAAGGAAAGTTATGACCAACGTAGACAGCATATTGAAAAGCAGAGACATTACTTTGTCAACAAAGGTCTGTCTAGTCAATGCTATGGTTTTTCCAGTGGTCATGTATGGATGTGAGATTTGGACTATAAAGAAAACTGAGTGCTGAAGAATTGATGCTTTTGAACTGTGGTGTTGGAGAAGACTCTTGAGAGTCCCTTGGACTGCAACCAATCCATCCTAAAGGAAATCAGTCCTGAATATTCATTGGAAGGACTGATACTGAAGCTGAAACTCCAATACTCTGGCCACCTGATGGGAAGGGCTGACTCATTTGAAAAGACCCTGATGCTGGGAAAGATTGCAGGCAGGAGGAGAAGGGGATGACAGAGGATGAGGTAGCTGGATGGCATCACCGACTCAATGGACATGGGTTTGGGTGAACTCTGGGAGTTGGTGATGGACAGGGAGGCTGGGTGTGCTGTGGTTCATGGGGTTGCAAAGAGTAGGACGTGACTGAGTAAGTGAACCGAACTGATGACACAGCAATCCCACTGCTGGGTGTACTCACCGAGGAAACCAGAATTGAAAGAGACACATGTACCCCAGTGTTCACTGCAGTATTGTTTACAACAACTAGGGCATGGAAGTAACCTAGATGTCCATAAACAGATGAATGGATAAGAAAGTTGTGGTATGTTTACACAATGTAATATTACTCAGCTATAATAAAAAAGAATGCATTTGAGTCAGTTCTAATTAGGTCGATGAAACTGGAGCCTATTATACAACATGAAGTAAGTCAGAAAGAGAAACACCAATACTGTATATTAATGTGTATATATGGAACTCAGAAAGATGGTAGTGATGACCCTATATGCATGACACCAAAAGAGACACATATGTAAAGAACAGACTTTTGAACTCTGTAGGTGAGGGAAGGATGATTTGAGAGGATAACACTGAAACATATATATTACCATATATAAAATAGATTACCAGTGCAAGATTGATGCATGAAGCAGTGCACTCAAAGCTGGTGCACTGGGACAATCCAGAGGGATAGGGTGGGGAGGGAGTTGAGGGTTTCAGGATGAGGGGACACATGTGTACCTATGGCTGATTCATGTCAATGTGTGGCAAAACCCACCACAATATTGTAAAGTGATTATCCTCCAATTAAAATGAAGTAACTAATTTCAAAGTAGGTAAATAAACATGCATCTGGCATGCCACCCCAGATCTCAAGTTACAAACAAATAACAAGAACAAAGAGAACTTTTAAAAGCTGGCTCACTGCAAGTTCGTGCTCTCTAACTTGATAGAAGACCAGATGCTACCCTCTTATTCATCCTAAGGCATTCCCTGTGGGCCTCCAGGCTCAGCTTATCCTAATCCTGTCTTCAGACAGTGAGACTTAGATGTTGGGGGAAATAGATTATAGACAGGAAGAGTTTGGGCTGGAAAGAGAAAAACCTTACCTTTCAGTTTTGTTCTGGCAACTTCGTTCTAACAAACAGGTTTATTTTTTTTTTTGGATGTGTGTTCTATAGCTGACATTATGTAACTAGACGTCTATTTGTATACATAAGTATTATTTAGTGTACAATATTAGTTTTTCAGGACTGTGTCTTTGCTAGATGCTGAGACCTCAGATCAAAACCCTGATATCTAGCCCTGTTTCTTAAATCTTGTTGTTATGTGAATTTCCTAATGCTCATCTTATATTCTGAAAAAAAACCTAATAGCACATTTCCCATTGATGTTTCAGTTATCAGTTGGAACAATCTGATTTCTCCTATGTAAACTTCCTTAATGTGTTCTGTTTTTTTTTCTAGTGCTCTGGGACAAGGATCACATTTTCAATCCTCTTTCCTTACATTCAGTTACTTTCCCCACATTACCTATGTGTTCTCTGCATCACATATCCCCGGGTTATCTCTAAAGCAAGATTTTGGTGTGAGATTTCTACAGACTCTTTTCTTTTGTACCTCGTCCTACATATCTGTTGCCTCTACACTTCAGCCACAAAACTACACAAGATACTGAGTTATAACTACAACCATTATAATTTTACAGGGAAAAAGTCCAAATCCCCCCCCAGTTTATGTAACACTTCCTAAAAGTAATATCTATTTTTTTTTTAATTTTTCTAGAAATGTTTATATTATTTCAGTGCTTGCTCCTTGAATCTCTCTCCTTTGGCTTTACTTATCCATGGACCTTTACTTTACTCTTAATCTGTGGTTAATCTCTGCATTTTTTTTTAAATTGTGTATGACCATTTCTAAATGTGACCCCTTTTTGTTAGTTCTGCATTTTCAACATACATGCTTTGGAATACACCTAAGCCCTACGTGACTCATCATCACCTCATAACCAATATTTCATCCAAAATCCAATAACTGTTTTCTTACCAAGTCTTTAAGTATCTTCTCCCCTTTTAAAACATGTCTCTAAATTATGTCAGAAATGCTCAAAATTTCACAATCATGAATCCATTTTCACCTGTCCTACTTTCGGTAGGAATGACTAGTGTTTCTTTGCTGGAATTTAATTATTCAATTTCAAAAATAATATATAGATATTTAATAATGATGATAGTTATAACTGTGACAGACATCATATCCTGGCCCCTCCCACATCCATGCCACCTCCTGCCCCCTGGACAGAACTTATGGACTTTAGGCAAATTGATTTCACAGTTATCTCTGAGGATGGTCCCTATAGAAATTAAAACAATCAGGGTATTAGTTTTGTGTTTTTTTTGTATTCATTAGAAGTTTTGTAATACAAGATATTCCTATCTAGAAGTAAAAGCTACAAAAGCAATTTAAATTATATAATTATTAATTAAATTTCTATAAGCAAACACATATGCATATATCAACCTGTATAATATAAACATGTAAACATGTGTATATAAATACATAAGTACCTTTATCCTAATTTATAGCAGTTTCATCAATATAAAGACTATATATATATATAAATATTAAATCCCATTTAATTATGGAAGACATAGCAATTCTGTTACCTAAAACTATTTGAAAAGTAGATAAAATTGTTAAAATTTGCAAAATACGTAAATATTCAAGATTTATCTTCCTATGACACTTTAATGAAGATATTATTTTTTATTTCACACATACAGTCTTTTTTGTTTCCCAGTAGAATCTATATTTTAATACAGTTTTACAGCTTAGGAAGGATTTCATGAGGCCCAAATGAATGATACAGTTTAGATCTATATACAATTCTTAAGGCATGTTAAGAAAGTCTCATACAAGTGAAATATTTAATTGTTTCATCTACTGCACTGCCATGTATGTACTATCCATGAGCATTGCACCAACAGAATCTTTCAGGCATATGCAGTTTGGTTTCACTCAGTTGATTTTACTAATGAGATAAACAAATCACTTTCTACATACAAAAGTGCCAGAAGTAGTGCTTTTCCTCCTGCTATGTCTGTGTTCCTATTGTGAAGATTGTTGAAACTAATATAACATATATTAATGTAATTTAAGAAAAGAAAAAAGGCTTCTTTGTGAAACTCAGTTCTGTAGAGACTAATAGTTTCTCTGTAAATACATTTTGATTACTCAGTAGTAACTTAAAGTGCTATAATCTTTCATTTTAATTAGAAGAAGCAGTTAACAAAATGCACCAAGTCAAAGATTAAAAATACTTATTTAAGAATCAGAGGCAAAGTCTTATTAATTGTCACTTCTCTTTGGAGATCTATTAGAAGGAATAGAATATATTTGTGAGTTCTCTAGAAGTGTAGAAATAATGTTGAGCAATTACAATTAGGAATATTGATTAAATTACCTCCTAAAAATTACTTGTTGCTCTCCATACGTAAGTGGCACATGTTCATATTTAGCTCAGTTGAATAGGAGATTTAATTAGAATGAATATTTATTCCAGGCAACTGCATGGGATAATTTGGCCACAGTAATTACTGGAAGCAGGCACTTGGGAGAAAAATAAAGAAACAAATTATCTCCATCTTTTGTATTTTCCCTATTTATATTGTGGCTTCATTCACTTCATCAACTGATAATCTCAATATGGTAGAAATCATACAGTACTTCCCCTGGAGAAGGGAAAAGCTGCCCACTCCAATATTCTTGCCTAAAAAATTTCATGGACTGTATATTCCATGGGGTCACAAAGAGTAGGACAAAACTGAGCGACTTTCACTATATAATGCTTAGACCCATATTTCCATGTTTTTATCATTAGGTCAGCAGTTCCTATTTTGTATACATTTATATTTTTAAAGAGCAATTAAATTAGAGATGTATATCTCTGTTTACCCTTTCCTTATTCAGATATATACACATTTATGCATAGAAACATGCATTTATTTCCTTCTCAAATTCAATTTTGAAAATGTCCCACATAGTCAAGTTCAATTATCCTCTATGCAATTTATCTTTTTTTATTTTTATTAGAGTATAGTTGCTCTAAAATGTTGGGTTTCTGCTGCAAAGAAAAGTGAATCAGCTATATGTTTACATATATCCTCTCTTTTGGATTTCCTTGCCATTTAGGTCACCACAAAGTATTGAGTAGAGTTCCTGCTAAACACTAGGTTCTCATTATCTATTTTATATTTAGTGTCAGTTGTATATATATATTGTCAATCCCAAGCTCTTAATTTATTCCTTCTTTCCCTCTTTGTATCAGTTCATTTATTCTTTACATCTGTGGCTCTATTTTTGATTTGCATATAATATTATCCAGACTACTTTTCTATATTCCATATATATATGCATTAATATATGATATTTTTCTCTTTCTGACTTAGTTCACTCTGTATGATAGTCTCTAGGTAGATCCATGTCTCTGTAAATGACACAATTTTGTTCATATATTTTTTGGCTGAGTAATATTCCATTGTATACATTTACCACATCTTCTTTATTTGTTGATGGACATTTAGGTTTTTTTTATGTCTTGGCTTCTGTGAGAATGCTGGAATGCACACTGGGGTGCATGTAACTTTTTGAACTATGTTTTTTCCTGGGTATATGCCCAGGAGAGGGATTGCTGGTAATTCTATTTTTAGCTTTTTTTTAAGAAAGGAAATTCCATATTGTTCTGTATCAATCAATTTACATTGATACAGAATGTGTCAATTCTGTATCAGTTTACATTCCCACCAACAGTGTAGGAGGATTCCCTCCCTATTCTACACACACTCTCCAGCATTTATTCTTTGTTGATTTTTCTGATGATGGCCATTCTGACAGGTATGAGGTGATACCTCATTGTAGTTTTGATTTGCATTTCTCTAATAATTAGTGATGTTGAGTATATTATCATGTGTTTTTTGGTCATCTGTATGTATTTTTTGGAGAAATGTCTATTTACAACTTCTGCCCTTTTTTTTTTTTTGATACTGAGCTGCATGAGCTGTTTGTCTATTTTGTGTATATTTTGGAGATTAATTGTTTGTTAGTGGTTTCATTTGCAGACATTTTCTCCCATTCTCAAGATTTTCTTTTCATCTTAGCTATGGTTTTCTTGTGGGCTTCCCAGGTGACACTAGTGGTAAAGAATCTACCTGCCAATGCAGGAGATGTAAAAGACTCAGTTTCGGTCTCTGGATTGGAAAGACCCCCTCGAGTAGGAAATGGCACCCTACTCAAGTATTCATGCCTGGAGAATTCCATGGGCAGAGGAGCCTGGTGGGCTCTAGTCCATGAGGCTGTAAAGAGTTGGACACAAATGAACATGTATGGTTTCCTTTGATGTGTAAAGGTTTTAAGTTTAATTAGTTCCCCTTTATTTGTTTTTATTTTCATAACTCTAGGAGTTGAGTCAAAAAAGATCTTGCTGCCCCTATGCAATTTAAAATCATATCCAGGACAGGATATCTAACTATGATATTGGTATTTTGTATGGTATTCATTCCTATCAAACAGATCTGATAATACTTCTCAGTATAGAGCATGAAACAAATGTATTTTCACCTGATTAGACTTCTCAGTATAGAACATGAAACAAATGATATAATTTAACCTTGTCTACTATAGTTAAAGCATTGTGAATAAAATATAAAATAATCACTGAAAAGTTGTTTTAATTAAAATGGAAAATGTAGTTGTCAAGATAATTCTTACATCTGAGCTGGGTATTATTATTTTGCATTTTTTTATTTCATTATTCAATGTTATTTAGCCTGAGAAACAAATCTCTTTATTCTGTATCAAGCTGATTTCTGTACCTTCTGGCTGGTTTGGTCAATGTGAGCACTGGGTATCTGAGGGAATAAGAGGAGTGAACTTGGTTACTAATAAGAGACATTGATGGGGTGGGTACTATTAATAGACTCTTGTGTATGATTTGTCATGGAGTCCATATATCACAGGGTGGTATATTAAAGTGCTATGTCACATACATAAACAGAAAAATATTCTAGATCTGTTGGGGTGAATTGATTCAGTTGACTACACAGGCATTTCATATTTTCTTATTCCATTGCCAAATTGAAGTCAATTTGTACCTGCATTCTCTTGACTGAGGGGCTAGAAAATTTCTTTGAAGGACTCTGTAATGTAACCACAATGAATCTTTTCAAGTGTCTTACAGTAGGACCTGTAGTGATTTATACAGTGACTTGTTATTAAGACAAGGGAAATATTTTGAATTTCTACTCAGTTAAAAAGTATCTTTGACGCCAGTTTCTGAAAACTGTGACACCAGTCACACGTGAAGTTTCATGATTTATGGAGTGTTGTTCTGAGCCCACTTCCCAGATGGTCCAGTGGGGGCCATGACCCATACAACTACCAAGAGTGTTTCTTTAGTTCCAACCTGTACAATCAAAAATGGTCTAATTTAAAAACTGGAAAATTTCCAACAGTGATCCCTGATCCATAGAGTGATATTATGAAAGGAAGAATCAAATAGTAAGTCCTTGGAAGTGCCTCTCATCTCTGTTGCTGTTGTTCAGCCCCTAAGTCAAGTCTGACTTTTTGCAACCCCATGCCCTGCAGCACGCCAGGCTTTCCTGTCCTTCACTATCTTCCCGAGTTTACTCAAATTAATGTTCATTGAAATCTTTTCATCTATATCCCCTTATATTCAAAAGGGTGGAAGTGGGGGAAGCACTACAGTATCCCTGAGAGATTTCTGAGGGGAGTTCAGAAATTAATGCAAAAATCAATGATTTTAAAAATGCAGGATTAACAAGTTTTACTTCATATCTCTTCACCTTTTGCCTGTGCAAAAGTCAAACATGTTGTGGAAAATGACTGTGTATTATTATATCGTAAATCTGGAATTGACTCTAATTCCAACCATAGTTCCATATGGGGTATATTTGCAGTAGCAAATCACAATAAACCCAGACATCTGGTATGTACTTCTTAAGCTAGTAAGTGCATTCTTTTCCATTTATATCACCAAAAGTAATCAGAAGCAATATATATTCAAGTGGCAAAGAACATTTTTATATATCAATTTTCTTGTACTCTGTTACCTTGCTTGTTTCATATTCTACATAATAGTACCTCTGACCAACAAACTCATTTTTATGACAAAGTATAACCATACAGAATTTATAAAGATTAATATGTGCCTATCAATAAGAAGTAACTGACTTGGTGGAATAATGGAATAGCATGCCAGGTGAGATGCAATGTGTTTGAGATTAGAGTTATTTCCTATAGGATGTGAATATATTTTCCCTTAACCATTGACTGATATGATTGGAATCTTCTCCATAACTTTCTTAGAGAACAATGGAGAGGCAGATAGTGTCCACTTTCATGACCATGTCCAGTGATTCTTTTAAGGATATTACGTTTCCCATTAGAGTGAACTTAGAATCAATAGGTTTTGATGGCCTAGAATCAAAGCAGGGGATGATTATACCAGAGAACACAGTGAAGACTGCAATAATTTAGAAGCTAACACTGCACAAAGTTATTCTGAATTCTTCACTCACCTTGCCCAGTGATCAGAAGAGTTGGCTCATCAATCGGTTGCTTGATTCCACTTACAAAGAGTAATTTGAATTGATGCCTCATAGAATAAGAAGTTCTATCTCTGAAATTTCTAGGGGCTTCCCATCAGCACTTCTTAACATTCCCTTGCTCAGTAATACTGGTCCATGTAAGAATAAGACCACTGTGATCTTGGACCCAGGAATGAAAATTTGGGTTAGATTAACTGAGGTCTGTAGTAAAATAAGATGACTTTAAATTAGTTTTCACTTATGCCTTTGACTAGAAATTGCCTTTCCCTTGAATCAGTTGGAGAAATTAACAACTTTGATCAATAGACTCTGGGTGAAATATAGCACCAGTCTGAACTTAGATTTTGAGAGCCTGGCATTTTCCACCTCCTGTCTCTTAGAACACTTACTCTGGAGGAATCCAGATCAGATGTAAGATGTCTGGCCACCCTGAGAGTGCTAAAAATGTAAACAGTCCAAACTAAACCCATGCTTCCAACCATCCTCATAGTTATAAATTAAATTGAGTCCTTCCTCCAAAAGATATGTTGAAATTCTAACTCTAAGCATCTCAGAATGCAAGCTTACGTGAAAATAGGATCAGTGTAGTAAGTAGGTCGCTAAGAGTCGGATACGACTGAGCGTCTTCACTTTCACTTTTCACTTTCATGCATTGGAGAAGGAAATGGCAACCCACTCCAGTGTTCTTGCCTGGAGAATCCCAGAGACCGGGGAGCCTGGTGGGCTGCCGTCTATGGGGTCGCACAGAGTCGGACACGACTGAAGCTACTTAGCAGCAGCAGCAGATGTAAATAGTTAAGATCTTACTGGAGTAGGTAGGCCCTTATTCCAATATGACTGCTATCCTTATATATATAAAAAAATAAGAAGAATAAAGAAGACAATGTGATATGAACAAACAGGAGGAAATATCCATGCATCCATGTGACAAAGGAGGCAGAGATTGGAATAATGTATCGGCAAACCAAGAAGGCCAATGATTGACAGCAAGCACCAGAACCTATAAGAGGCAAAGAAGGATTCTCCTTTACATGTTTGAAAGAAAGTATGGCCCTGTCAACACCTTGACTTCAGACTCCTAGCCTTCTTAAAATACATTTCTGTTATTTTAAGCTTCCCTGTTTGTTCTCCTTTGTTAAACCGAGCTAGGAAACTAATATAGCCACCAAAGCATCAGATATATGGGAAAAAACAACAAAAATCAGCTTGAACCCTTCAGTCTAGCCCACCCATCATAGGTCAGGAGTTCATGCATAAGGATCAGGTGTTACGACTCCCTAACCTTGCTTCTGGGGTATTGTATTTCCCTTGTTGAAATATTTTACCTTGTGCAGAAAGACCCTCTAGTCAACTCTTCTTAATTCACCATTCTCATTGTGCCATCACTTTTTTCCAGTTATATTTTATTTTTCAATTCTTTGAAAATATTTATTTAATTTTTTATTGAAGTAGAATTTGTTTACACTGTGTTTGTTTTCAGGTATAGAGAAAAGTGATTCATTATTATGTATATATAAATTGTAAATTGTAAATATATGCATATGTATTCTTTTTCAGATTCCTTTTTTCTTATTGATAATTACAAAATGTTGAGTATAGTTCCTTCTGTTGTATGGTAGGTCCTTGTTAGCTATTTTATCTATAGTAGTGTGTATTTGTTAATCCCAAACTCCTAATTTATCCCTCCACATCCCTTCTGGTGCCCATGCATTGGTTTTCTATGTTTGTGAGTGAGTCCATTTATGTTTTGTAAGTACATTCATTTGCATGATATTTTAGATTCCATGTATGTGATATCATATATTTGTCTTTCTCTTTCTGACTTACTTTACCTAGTATAATCTCTAGGTTCATCCGTGTTGCTGCAAATGACATTATTTTGTTATTTTCTATGACTAATATTCCATTATATATATGTGCCACATCTTTATCCATTCATCTGTAGATGACGTCTACGTGGCTTCTATGTCTTGGCTATTGTAAATGGTGCTGCTACAAAACACTGGGGTGCATGTATCTTTCTGAATTACAGTTTTCTCTTCCTGTGATCTTGAATCATTTGCCATACCTCCTGAAATCAAACTGAGATAAAAAAGGGCCAAATACAATAACTTCAGACTAAAGTAAAGTTAGGGAGGGAACATCTTGGTGAGGCATTGCATAAATATGTTAATGGGGAGAACAGAGTGGGAGAATCTGCAGCCATCAGTCTTCAACTATATCAGCTATATCAGATCAAGTTAGAACTTGTGAACAAGTTAGAACAAGTGAAATGAAAGGCATAGACAACATAATCCTCCAACACATTTGTATATTTTTGAGCATAAATGTAAAAGCATAACTAATACAGAAAAGAAATGACAAAAATGATGTATCATAAAATAATATTTCCATATGTTAATATTTGGAAAAAATGTGCTAGAACATAGACATGTCCAAAAGTTTCCCAAATGTTTCCTAATTTATGATATTGTTATGTTTACAAATCATTTTCAAAATAAAATATCAGAAGATCTTCATCACAGGAAGTAATCATCTTGGGAGAAAGTTAATGGCTCATTGTTGAGACAGGTAGCCCACAGTAAAGCTTAGTACAATTTGACATTCAGAGGCCTTGTAGAACAAGAATAAATTCCTGCCTCCTACCCTAAACCAAATATTATGGCATCCACTCCCATCACTTTATGGCAAATAGAGGACAAACTGGAAAATTCTTAAAGAAATATGAATACCAGACAATCTTACCTGCCTCCTGAGAAATCTGTATGCAGGTCAAGAAGCAATAGTTAGGATTGGACATGAAACAATGGACTGATTTTAAACTGGTCAAAGAGAGCACCAAGGCTTTATATTGTCTGTCACCTTGCTTATTGAACTTCTATGCAGAGGACGTCATGTTAAATTCAAGGCTGGGTGAAGTACAAGCTGAAATCAAAGTTGCTAGGAGGAATATCAACAACCTCAGATGTGCAGACACCAACCTCAGGCACCACTCTTATGGTAGAATGTGAAGAGGAACTGAAGAGCTTCTAGATGAAGGTGAAAGAGGAGAGTGAAAAAGCTGACTTAAAACTCAGTATTCAAAAAACAGATTATGGCATTTGGTCTCATCATTTCATGGCAAATAGATGGAAAAACAATGGAAACAGTGACAGATTATTTTCTTGGGCTCCAAAATCACTGCAGTGACAGCAACCACAAAATTAAAAGACTTTCTCCTTGGAAGAAAAACTATGACAAACCTAGACAACATATTAAAAAGCAGAGATATCACTTTGCCAACAAAGGTCCTTCTAGTCAAAGCTATGGTTTTTCCAGTAGTCATGTGTGGATGTGAGAGTTAGACCATAAAGAAGGCTGAACACCAAAGAACTGATGGTTTCAAATTGTGTTGCTGGAGAAGACTCTTGAGCGTCTTTTGGACAGCAAGGAGATCAGACCACTCAATCTTAAAGAAATCAACCCTGAATATCCATTGGAAAGACTGATGATTAAACTGAAGTTCCAGTACTTTGGCCACCTAATGCAAATAACTGACTCTTTAGAAAAGACCCTGATGCTGGGAAAGATTGAGAGCAGGAGGAGAAGGGAATGGCAGAGGATGAGATGGTTGCATGGCATCACCAACTCAATGGAAATGAGTATGAGCAAACACTGGGAAGTAGTGAAGGATAAGGAAGACTGGTGTGTTGCAGTCCGTGGGGTCACAAAGAGTTGGACTTGACTGAGTAACTGAAAAACAATTGTGTGAGAAAAGAGCCAAAAAAGAGAGCTATGAACCAGGAAGAAGTCCCTTACCAGAACATGACCATGTCACCTTGAACTTCAATTTTTAGCCTCTAAAACTATGATAAACAAGAACTGTTATTTAACACGTTGTTGGTGGTATTTTATTGTAGCAACCTGAACAGACTAAGAACACACTTGGAGTTTGAACACAAAACAGATTGCCAAAGACCCTAATGGAAGCTCTAGAAGATTTTAAAAATATGAAAAGAAATTTTATATTATACAGCAAAATATCTTAAAATCCAACATGCAACTTTATTTTGAAAGAATATTGGCATTACTCTTTCTTCACAACTTTGAAAAACAATTAAGATAAATGAAATATGACCTGAATCAAGAAACAGCCACAATGAATTTCAGAATCCCAAGAATAAGTAGAAATTTTTAAAGATTCCCAAGAGATGGATAGAGAAAAACATTACCATCAAACACACACACAAAAATCACATAAATTATGTCATAATCAAGTAGATTTTAATTGGCCACAGAGCTCTCATAACTCCTGTTTATTATAAAACAATGGAAAATTATTTTAAAACACTTAATAAAAATAATTTGGAATCTAAAACTTAAAATATGTAAATATTATTGATGGAAAATTCAAGAATATTTTCAGCAATATTTTCAGCAATATTTACACAGATAATTTGCTTGTATTGACTTTTCATATTAAATTACTATATATTATTATTCACTTAATGACAGTGTGGTTGCCAAGATTTAGCATGCAGTAAAAGTAAGCATAACACAGAAAAGTAGTAAAAAAAAAAAATAATCCAAGTTGAAGATTTGTGCAGCAGAATTAATACAAACATGTCTGTAGGACTCTTTTCTTAAGAACAATCAAAGTTCTAAGATAAGAGGTGAAAGAAAAAAACAGTGAGGAGACTCAGGGTCACATGCAGTTATGTGAAATAAACTTATTTTCTTTTAATTCGATGAAGGAGAAAAGTAGCCAGAAATTCCTGGAAAAGGTAGTATACAGTCAAATCAATAGTCTAAATATGCAGCTGCATAAAATGTGGCATAATTTTAAGCAGCCAGCAAATTTGGAAAACTCAGCAGTGGCCACAGGACTGGAAAAGGTCAGTTTTCATTTCAATCCCAAAGAAAGGCAATGCCAAAGAATGCTCAAACTACCTCACAATTGCACTCATCTCACACGCTAGTAAAGTAATGCTCAAAATTCTCCAAGCCAGGCTTCAGAAATACATCAACCATGAACTTCCAGATGTTCAAGCTGGTTTTAGAAAAGGCAGAGGAACCAGAGATCAAATTGCCAACATCTGCTGGATCATGGAAAAAGCAAGAGTTTCAGAAAAACATCTATTTCTGCTTTATTGACTATGCCAAAGCCTTTGACTGTGTGGATCACAATAAACTGTGGAAAATTCTGAAAGAGATGGGAATACCAGACCTCCTGACCTGCTTCTTGAGAAACGCTCTTGAGAAACCTATATGCAGGTCAGGAAACAACAGTTAGAACTGGACATGGAACAACAGACTGGTTCTAAATAGGAAAAGGAGTATGTCAAGACTGTATACTGTCACCCTGCTTATTTAACTTATATGCAGAGTACACTATGAGAAACGCTGAGCTGGAAGAAGCACAAGCTGGAATCAAGATTGCCGGGAGAAATATCAATAACCTCAGATATGCAGATGACACCACCCTTATGGCAGAAAGTGAAGAGGAACTAAAAAGTCTCTTGATGAAAAGGAAAGTGGAGAGTGAAAAAGTTGGCTTAAAGCTCAACATTCAGAAAATGAAGATCATGGCATCTGGTCCCATCACTTCATGGGAAATAGATGGGGAAACAGTGTCAGACTTTATTTTTCTGGGCTCCAAAATCACTGCAGATGGTGACTGCAGCCATGAAATTGAAAGACGCTTACTCCTTGGAAGGAAAGTTATGACCAACCTAGATAGCATATTCAAAAGCAGAGACATTACTTTGCCAACAAAGGTTCGTATAGTCAAGGCTATGGTTTTTCTTGTGGTCATGTATGGATGTGAAAGTTGGACTGTGAAGAAAGCTGAGAGCTGAAGAATTGATGTTTTTAAACTGTGGTGTTGGAGAATACTCTTGAGAGTCCCTTGGACTGCAAGGAAATCCAACCAGTCCATTCTGAAAGAGATCAGTCCTGGGAAGGAATGATGCTAAAGCTGAAACTCCAATACTTTGGCCACCTCATGCGAAAAGTTGACTCATTGGAAAAGACTCTGATGCTGGGAGGGATTGGAGGCAGGAGGAAAAGGGGACGACAGGGGATGAGAAGGCTGGATAGCATCACTGACTCGATGGACGGGAGTCTGAGTGAACTCCGGGAGATGGTGATGGACAGGGAGGCCTGGTGTGCTGCAATTCATGGGGTCGCAAAGAGTCGGACACGACTGAATGACTGAACTGAACTGATACATGATGTGTGTATCTGTATGTGCATGCTGTCATGTCTGATTCTTTGCAGCCCCATGGACTGTATACCGCTAGGCTTCTCTGTCCATGGGACTTCCCAGGCAGGAATATTGGAGTGGGTGACCATTTCCTTCTCCAGGGTATCTTTCTGACCCAGGGATCAAACTTATATCTTTTGTGTCTCCTGCATTGGCAGGTGGATTATTTACCACTAAGCCACCTGGGAAGCCCAGTATATGGTAGTATATTTCTAAGAACCAATTTTTTTTCAATCTGACCCTCTTTTTCCAGCATCTGCCTTCCAATAATATTGGCTCCAATGTTTCTTTTTAAACAAGAAAAAAAATAGTTATTTTTCATGAGTACTATAACGAGTAAGTGAAATTTGCTCAGTCATGTCCAACTCTTTACAACCCCATGAACTGTACCCTACTAGGCTCCTCTGTCTATGGAATGCTCCAGGTAAGGACACTGGAGTGGTTAGCATTCCCTTCTCCAAGTGATCTTCTTAACCCAGGGATAGAGTCCAGGTCTCCTGCATTGCAGTTGGATTCCTTACCAGCTGAGCCACCAGGGAACCCCATAGTGAGTAAAGGATTCATCCAACTATATAACTCTCATCAAGGTCAATGTATTTTTGTTAGGCTAAAAAATCTCAGTTTCACTATTTAGCTTATCCCTCAGAACACACAAAGTTATTCATAAAATAGAAAAAAAATGATACTGAATCACACAGTGCTTGCTTACATATCATTAATTAGGGTGAGAAAATATGGATGTATATTATTTTAAAAATTCAAAGTATTTTAGAAATGATATTTTTAGCTAAATGGAAAGCTTTTTTTTTTTTTTCCCAGTGAGAATAGACATTCCTGTCCTTACAGGATTTCACCAAGATCTTAGAAGTATCTAGCTAGAATCTGAGCATAGAAGTGGTAGATGGTTCTTTGTGGTTTTATAGTGTTTTATAGAATATATAAATTCTTAATCCACGACCTTCAGGATCCTCTTGATTAAGAAGTGTAGGCTGATGGAGATGTCTGTCTGACAATCTTATATGCTATTAATTTAATTTTTAAAAAATAGATGTTCTATAAATGAGGGGAGAGGTAATTATTCCCTATCCATACAAGTTATGTTGTGGTCAATATCTTTGCAAGATCAGTTTGTTACTTATGATAATATAGTGGATTTTTATCTGGAGGAGGGCATGGTAACCCACTCTAGTATTCTTGCCTGGAGGATCCCTATGGACAGAGGAGCCTGGCAGGGTATAGTACACAGGGTCACAAAGATTCTGACAAGATTGAGGGACTTAAGCACAACAGGGCACAGTGGAATTTTTATGGTAATATAACATGTGATTTGATTTTCATAAAACTTAATCATTGGCTACTAACCTTTCTCTGGTTAACTCAGAGTACTTTGTTAACCAGAGTTTATTATTGTGTCAATCTGTCTATAGCTTTCACTCTAACTTTACAATTATCCTTTCCTTGGGGAGAAAATTTTGGTTAAACTAGAAAAATTAGCCTTGCACATTCAGGAAGTTATTATCTGCGGGGAGCCGGTGAGGCATTCCACTCGTGACAAAGGTCATGAGGAAGGAGGCTCGGCATACGCAAAGGCGGGATCGAGCCTCAGGAGTCCCCCCGGATATTCTCGAGCATTTTCCCCCCAAAAACCAGAGTCTGCCTACTTTATTGCTTTGTGCTCTTACCTCTGACTTTACTGGGGGCTGTCCCCTACCACCATCTCGCTCTCTCTCTGTCAAAGAGTTAACTTACAACTTCAATTAATAAAGTTCCTGGGCAATTAGGAGTGTTTAAATCCAAACCCCTCTGATGGCTCTCTAACTCGCCTGACAAGTTTACCCGGACTCCTGCAGCTATGCATACGATTGTTTACAGTCTCCCAGCCTCAGAGGCATGGGAAGCTTAAGATATTCAAATAGCTTAGAGCCTCTCAGAGTTAAAAACTGTCAGAATAAACTAGTAAAGGATTTCATTGATGAGTCAATGCTTGTTGCCAAGTTTTCACATCCCTGAATTGTATCCTTGAAATGTATCAATTAATAGTGGGTATGTAGAAAAAATAAGTAGTGGCCTTGGTGTTAGTAACTTTAGACCCTTAAGGTAATAAATTCTTTCTTTGTTGTAAACCCATTACACATCCGCCCTATAGGAATGCAATTTTATCTTTGGAAGATGGTGCCAAACCTTGAAATAATTACTCTTAGAGAAAATAAGTCTTTGTTGATAAGTCCTTGTCAAGAGTCATAAAATGTTAGTAGGCCTTCTGGCCAGAAGATGATGTAAATCACCTAAACCATTTGTATACGATACATTTGCAGGAAAGAAACCTTGGTTTTGATAAGAACCAAAGACTGCTGACTTTGCATCCCCTATTATCCTCTATGTGTAACTTAGGGTATAAAAGCCCCTGTTAAAAATAAAGCTATGGGCCTTGCTCACCAACGCTTGGTCTCCCCATGTCATTCTTTCTTTTAACTTCCAGCTGAGTCTCCATCTGGAGCGCGGAACCCACCACGCTTACTAATCATGCCTGGGCTTCTAAGACCCACTCGAGAAGGTGTCTAGGGTGAGACACCTTCCGCTATTCGAGAGGGCGCCTGCGGCCTACGTAAGTGGTGCAAACTTCTTGTCTTGAAGTTTTATTGGTCTCCCGCGTAAACCAAGCTACTCAGCTTCTTTTCTCCACTGAATTTTCCTACTGAGCTATCCTCATTCTATTGTTCTCTATATCTCTAATTAGCATATAAATAGTCGCCGACGCCGTCTCCCCTTCGAATACCCTGGATCAGCCAGGGCTGGTCCTCGGCAATTATCCTTTTAGGTTTTTTGTGGTGTGTTTGATTTTGTTTGGGCTTGTTTTGTTGTTGCAACCTCTGTTTGAAAGGAATAGCTAACCCCACCCCACCCCACCCACCCTTACCAATCTATTGTTCTGTTAGAATGTAGAGTGGGATTTCTCTTTATCCCAGATGGAAGCAGAGAGGCTGTGTCATACAGGTGAGAAGGGATCAGCCTGTCAGTACTAATGAGCTTGTGGCTTTGCCTCTACTCTGCCACTAGCAGGTGGGTCATGATTATAACTTTAAACAATGTTTCTACAACCATCAAGAATACCACAATACTGTCTTTCACATCATAGTCTTTGTCAGTCATAAAGCCTCCTGGAGAGACTGTCAATAGAGTTTTGTGCTCCATTTATCATCCTGACCCAGCAAAGACCAACTGGCCCCAACTGTCTCAGTCAGATTTGTTTCTTATTGATTAATCTATTTATAACTGTAATATCATCAGTTTTTCAAATTAATATACAGCTCCAAAATGGCATGTTTGGGCTTTTCAATAATTACTTAAATCCTTTCTGCTGACCTTTGTCTTTGGAATGGTGAACATTTTGCTGAAGTAGGTTCTTTCTCAGCTGAGCCACAGAAGATTCAGTGGGGCTCCTTTTTTTTTTTTTTCCCATAAAATTTAAACTCCTAATAGCATTGAAAGCCATGTATTATTCTCCTGCCCATTTCTCCAATCTTATCTCATTCTGGTTTCTTCTTTTTTTTAATATAAATTTATTTTAATTGGAGGCTAATTACTTTACAATATTATATTGGTTTTGCCATACATCAACATGAATCCGCCACGGGTGTACACATGTTCCCCATCCTGAAACCCCCTCCCATCTCCCTCTCTGTACCATCCCTCTGGGTCATCCCAGTGCACCAGCCCCAAGCATCCTGTATCATGCATCGAACCTGGACTGGCGATTTGTTTCATATATGATATTATACATGTTTCAATGCCATTCTCCCAAATCATCCCACCCTCTCCCTTGGTGGATGAAACTGGAGCCTATTATACAGAGTGAAGTAAGCCAGAAAGAAAAACACCAATACAGAATACTAATGCATATATATGGAATTTAGAAAGATGGTAACAATAACCCTGTATGCGAGACAGCAAAAGAGACACAGATGTATAGAACAGTCTTTGGGGGCTCCTTTTGGAAGGGAGTATATCTTCTGATAGATTTTGATTCAGTCAAACTGCACTGACTCTTATTTCACTCTTTGTACCTTAGTGGCTCCCCAAACTATTTGATGCATGTGTGTTTCATGTGTGTGATCCATTTTTTTTTTCTAGATATCTAAGAACTTTAAAGATTTTTCATTTTAGAAAACATTTTTTTCATTGGTCATTGAGTTTACTTGTGAGATTCTTTTATATTATCCACTTGTCCAATGAGTATTATTCAGGGACTGAGATTTCCAACTTTAAAAAGATAAAGCTCTTCTGGTTATTTATTCATTGCCAAAGTTGAAATTAATGTATAGGTGATGCTGTGATTCAATTAATGGAAAGATACATATAATTTTATTTAGAAAAAGTGATCCTTAATTATTATATATATAATTTTAAATGTGGAAATAATTTTACATGTGAACTTCTGTTGAACAAAATGTCCTTTTAAAAAAACTTTGAAATATCACCGCTATGGTTTAAGTTTTATTACAAATATTCCCTGTTTTTATATATTTTTAAATAAGTAAAACAAAGATGGCATGAAATTAGTTCCACAGTATGAAATTATTTACAGCAGCAGTAGACTAAGTTCTCAGAAAAAGGCATCAAAATATGTGTGTCTGGAAGGCTGGGCATTTATGCAGCTTGACTCTATTGCATCTGGAGTTCGACAGCTGGTTATTATGTACACCTAATTTACCGGAGTGGTTAATACTGCGAGTGAAGAGATCAATTCACCAAAGGTCTACGGTTCAATAGGTTTAGCACTTCATGTTGAAAATAAAACGTGGAATAATTAGGAAAAAACCTTTTCCACACTGTCTCAATACGAAAAGAATTCCCATGGTGGAAAAAGGCACTAAATGAAGTGTCTTTGATATAATTATGTGGATGATAATAAACCCAGCCTTGATCTGCTTTTTGAAGGTATTGTAATAATGTTAATGATGTTTAACCATGTAACAATCCCTGGACAAATAGCACATCTATTTTCAATATCAAATTACTGATCTTTAAAAGAAAATAAATTAGAATTTCCTACTGATGGGACATTATACAAAAATTACATGAATGGAATTTCAGAGCATGTAGATAAAAAATAGTCTGTAAAAGAAACAGAATTTTGGCTTAAGCTTTACGGCCAATCATTTGTGTTAACCCAGGAAATATAGCTAATATCTGAGAATACAAAAGTACAGGGTCAGTAATTTAAGGATTAGCTCCTTTCACTATATGAGCCATTAAGGAAAATGATTATAAAATATAGTTTACCATCTAATCTTAAAAGAATAATTAAAATCCTACATACAAAACAGTATATATTTATCTCTTCTCCATCTTTTTATATAATTATCAAAATGTTAATGAGAACAACATCACTGAGGATAAATACTCAGATAAATCATTCTTGTTCATGCTAGATAACACGTGATATTTATTTTCTATTTCAAATCAGCTTTACTGAACTGTTTTACATTCCATAAACTTCACTGTTTTTTAAGAGGAAATTTCAGTGGGCTCTGACAAATGTTTTCAGTTGTGTGGCCGCTACCCAAATCAACACAAAATATGATTATCACCACAGAAACTTCCACTGTTCCCTATTTTACATCATCACTCTCCCCCAAACTCATCACTTGAAAATTACTGTTCTTTTCATTATACCCATAGATTTTTCTTCTCTAGATGTTCTATAAATGCAGTCATGCAGTATGCATCCTCTGTGTTTCAACTTCTTTCAATTACCATCTTGTGACTGCAGCATGTATCTGAAGTTTGGGGTTCTCTTGTGGCTCAGATGATAAAAAATCTGCCTGCAAGGCAGGACACCTGGGTTTGATTCCTGGGTTGGGAAGATCCCCTGGAGAAGGGAATGGCTACCCATTCTAGTAGTCTACCCTAGAGAATCCCATGGACAGAGGAGCCTGGTGGGCTACAGTCCATGGGGTGGCAAAGAGTCAGACACAACTGAGTGACTAAGCACAGTGCACAGCACAAGGGCTTTGTAAGCTGCCTTTGCTAGAATACATAAAATATTCTCATAAGGAAAATACCTTTTCCTTATTCTTACTTGCTTCTTTTGTTCAACCTAGAACTAATTTTTTTTAATAATCCTATATAATTTTCAAATACTGAATGCACATTTTCTAAAACTAAGGATAGCATACTATTTTATTTAAAATTTTGAGAGCTTAATGGCCTCCTCTCTTTCAAAATATTTCAGAAACTGTCCTGATTTAACCTAACATCAAACTGGTTAGCTACTCTCCAGGTGAAAATTATTTTATTATTTAATATATTTCATATTCTCATGTGCTTATTTTAAAATTCTAATGTAATATATTTAATTTCAAAGTTTCAAGGTACAGTCTTATTATTGAAAGTGACTTTTTTTAAAGAAAAAGAAAGCAGTGATAGAAAAAAAAAGCATATTGTTAACATAAATCTAGTGTTGTTTGGTCTTTACTAGACATCTTTGAGCTTCTTAAATAAGCAGAGCTATAGATGTTCGGGGAACAACCTTCTGATGCAATTACTGGTATTTTTTAGAATGTCTCACAATAAAGGCTTTTTTTGTTTGTCTGTTTTGTGTTTGTGATTTTAGTTTGTTTTAATGTTTTTGTTTTTTGGTAGATATAGTCACTCACAAACACAGAGGTATAATATAACTCTAACTGTTACACTCAAAATTACAATGTTATTAATGTTTTTGGTGTCTAGATAGACAGTGGTTTCCTTAGCTCACATTGCCTGAAAACATCCCAGCTGTTTATGAATCTTGTTTTTTTTTTTTTCTCTATTCTCCCTCTCTACCCTTCTCTCTCTTTCTCTTTACCCACTTCCCCTTTCTCTCAAACACTTTCTTTTTGAGATCATGCTATCTTTGTTTTTTTCTTGTGTTTTTGACCTCGTCTCTGTATATTTTCCTGGCTCAATTCTTACTCGTAATGTCCGTGAAACCCTGAGATTTCAGCTTCCTTCCACTGTTCTATTACATTTAGAGTTCTAATAGATTCATGCATCGCTTCAACATCTATAACCTCCAAATGTAAATATTTAATCCAGAACTTTTATTCAAAATTCTGACTTTGAGTTTCCATGCAGGATATCTCCACCTGGATGCTTTAGCCTCAAATTAAACAAGCATTACATCAGCGCCATGTCTTATGACAGTCCATTCTTTTGTATGTTTTCCAGTTTCTTTTAGTGATACTCTTGGTGACCGGTTCTAGAAAAATTCAGCATTTTTCTTTTTGCTTTCTTCCTTTAATTAGTCCTATTGATTTTCTCTCCACATTATTATACATCTGCAATATTAAAAAAACAAAATCTTTCTTTTGCAAACTGAGATAGTTTTTGTTTTTTTTTTTTTTAACTTTAAAATATTGTATTGGTTTTGCAATATATCAATATGAATCCTCCACAGGTATACACATGTTCCCTATCCTGAACCCTCCTCCCTCCTCTCTCCCCGTACCATCCTTCTGGGTCGTCCCAGTGCACCAGCCCCAAGCATCCAGTATCGTGCATCGAACCTGGACTGGCAACTCGTTTCATACATGATATTATACATGTTTCAATGCCATTCTCTCAAATCATCCCACCCTCTCCTTCTCCCACAAAGTCCAAAAGACTGTTCTATACATCAGTGACTCTTTTGCTGTCTCGTATACAGGGTTATTGTTACCATCTTTCTAAATTCCATATATATGCGTTAGTATACTGTATTGGTGTTTTTCTTTCTGGCTTACTTCCTCTGTATAATAGGCTCCAGTTTCATCCACCTCATTAGAACTGATTCAAATGTATTCTTTTTAATGGCTGAATAATACTCCATTGTGTATATGTACCACTGCTCCTTATCCATTCATCTGCTGATGGACATCTAAGTTGCTTCCATGTCCTGGCTATTGTAAACAGTGCTGCAATGAACATTGGGGTACACGTGTCTCTTTCAATTCTGGTTTCCTCAGTGGGTATCCCCAGCAGTGGGATTGCTGGGTCATAAGGCAGTTCTATTTCCAGTTTTTTAAGGCATCTCCACACTGTTCTCCATAGTGGCTGTACTAGTTTGCATTCCCACCAAAAGTATTAGAGGGTTCCTTTTTCTCCACACCCTCTCCAGCGTTTATTGCTTGTAGACTTTTGGATCACAGCCATTCTGACTGGCATGAAATGGTACATCATAGTGGTTTTGATTTGCATTTCTCTGATAATGAGTGATGTTGAGCATCTTTTCATGTGTTTGTTAGCCATCTGTATGTCTTCTTTGGAGAAATGTCTATTTCGTTCTTTGGCCCATTTATTTGATTGGGTCATTTATTTTTCTGGAGTTGAGGTGTAGGAGTTGCTTGTATATTTTTGAGATTAGTTGTTTGTCCGTTGCTTCATTTGCTATTATTTTCTCCCATTCTGAAGGCTGTCTGTTCACCTTGCTTATAGTTTCCTTTGTTGTGAAGAAACTTTTAAGTTTAATTAGGTCCCATTTGTTTATTTTTGCTTTTATTTCCAATATTCTGGGAGGTGGGTCATAGAGGATCCTGCTGTGATGTATGTCAGAGAGTGTTTTGCCTATGTTCTCCTCTAGAAGTTTTATAGTTTCTGGTCTTATGTTTAGATCTTTAATCCATTTTGAGTTTATTTTTGTGTATGTTTATTTTATATTGAGTTTAATCAATTAACAATGTTGTGATAGTTTCAGGTGGACAGCAGAGAAACTCAGCCATACATATACATAATACTAATATATACCCCTCTTAGCATTGTCACTGTATTTACTCTAGCTTGAGCCAATGTCACCCCAGTTTTGAACTACTGCAATTGCTTTCTTTGTTCCTTTTCTCCTCTTCTCCAATCCCTTCTGCATGTTTTAGATACATTAATCTTAAGAAAATCACTTTTTTCATTCTATATTCTTGCCTATATTAAATGTCAAGGTTCAAACTAGGACAATTTACTAATAGAAGCTGAAAGTTGTGGCTGTAAATAAGAAAGAGCTCCAGAATATTAAATTAGATTTAGTGGCTGAATAATGAGTGATGGTTGTAGATTTAGCTTTTTGCACCTGTAGGTTGAAGAAAGTAAATAATAAATATGTCAAATGCAATTTTCAGTCTTGGCCTATGGGACTGGATTTTGCAATTTAATAGTATACATAAAGCAGTTGTATAATAAGTTCCATTCAGGATGAAGGGAGTCAAAACAAGTCATAAAAAAAAAAAAAGTCCTATAAGTGGAGTGGGGTAACCAAGTCAAGGATGATACTGAACAAAGTTAGAATGTGAGGAGTTAGCTAAATTATGAAGAGAGGCAGTAGTGTCTTATATCTTTTTGTATAAGTGAGTCCCAAAAGTGAATTTTACTGATTAAGACTTCCTCTTAAATGTCACAATTTGTTAAAGCAATATGGAATTCCTTTGTGAATCTCATTTTAGGGAACTCTGGCCTTAATGAGTAGCAATTCATCAGGTTAAATAACAAAGGCTCAGATAATATATCTGATTAATTCACTGAGCTCTATAAGAGTGATTTTCTATGCCAATGCCACTACCTAATTAAGAACTTGGTTTCTTTCATAGGTGTATGGTCAGAACACTCAAAATGGCTATTCTCTTGCTCTCTGTCCATTTACTGCTTGATCAGTACCTGCTTCACCTGCACCCTACCCATACGACTGACCTTTCTACATATTTGTCACAAGTCCCATCAAATGATGATTTCAGCTTTAAATAAGGATTTTCTATTATGGTTGTCAAAGGGGCAATGAACCGTGTGTCCTCTTATGGTTTCCCTGGTAACCAATAAGCTAGCCTGACATCAATTCCCCTTAACTGATAACTTCCTCCTCTCTGGAAGGGAAGGCTGTCATCAAGTCCTGCCCAAGTACTAAAGTACACAGTGAGGTGTGGCTCCAGGACCCTGCTGCATACATGTACAATCCCTGGTCCATTAAACCATTGATGTCTCCGAGACTGACTCTGGGCTTTTTCTTCAGTCTTAAAGCTGGGAAACTATAGGCTTGTAGGCCTGTGGGATGCAAAGCAACAACAGTTCAATTTTCTTTTTATAAATTTATTTTATTGACATAGTTGATTTACAATGTTGTGTTGGTTTCTGCAATAAAGTGATTCAGTTGTCAGTTCACTCAGTTGTGTCCGACTCTGTGATCCCACGGACTGCAGCATACCAGGCTTCCCTGTCCATTGCCAACTCCTGGAGCTTGTCAGACTCATGTCCATTGAGTCAGTGATGCCATCCACCCATCTCATCCTCTGTCATGTCCTTCTCTTCATGCCTTCGATCTTACTCATCATCTTTCGCAGTGAGTCAGTTCTTTGCAACAGGTGGCCAAAGTATTGGAGTCTCAGCTTCAGCATCAGTCCTTCCAATGAATATTCAGGACTGATTTTCTTTAGGATGGACTGGTTGGGTCTCCTTGCAGTCCAAGACTCTTAAGAGTCTTCTCCAACACCACAGTTCAAAAGCATCAATTCTTTGTTTCTCAGCTTTCTTTATGGTCCAACTCTCATATCCACTCATGACTACTGGAAAAACCATAGCTTTGACTATACGGATCTTTCTCGGCAAAGTAATGTCTCTGCTTTATAATATGCTAAGTTTGTCATAGTTTTTCTTCCAAGGAGCAAGTGTTTTTTAATCTCATGGCTGCAGCCACCATCTGCAGTGATTTTGGAGCCCAAGAAGATAAAATGTGTCACTATTTCCATTGTTTCCCAATCTATTTACCATGAAGTGATGGGATTCAGTTATACCTATATATAATATTTTTCATCTGATAATCCCAAGTTCCCAATTAATCTCTCCCCCCCTACTCCTTGGCAACTACAAGTCTATCTTCTATCTCTGTTAGCCTGTTTCTATTTTGAAAATAAGTTTATTTGTATTATATTTTAGATCCCACATGTAAGTGGTATATTTGTCTTTCTCTTTCTGACTTACTTCACTTAGTAGTATAATCTCTAGGTTCATCCATGTGGCTGCAAATGACATTGCTGTTCAGCTGCTAAGTCATGTCTGACCCTTTGTGACTCATGGACTGCAGCAAACCAGCCTTCCCTGTCTTTCACTATTTCCTGGAGTTTGCTCAAATTTATGTCCATTGAGTTGGTGATGCTATCTAACTATCTCATCCAAACTTCCCCCTTTTCCTTTTGCCTTCAGTCTTTCCCAGCCTTAGGTTTCTCCAATGAGTCAGCTCTTCCCATCAGTTGGGCGAAGTATTGGAGCTTCAGCATCAGTCCTTCCATGAATATTCAGGTTTGATTTCCTTTAGGACTGACTGATTTGAACTCCTTTCTGTTCAGGGGACTCTCAAGAGTCTTCTCAAGCACAATTTGAAAGCATCAGTTCTTTGGTGCTCAGCCTTCTTTATGGTCTAACTCACATCCATACAAGGCTACTGGAAAAACCACAGCTTTGACTATATGGAGTTTTGTTGGCAAAGTGTCTCTGCTTTTTCATATGCTGTCTAGTTTTGTCTCCTATGGTTGCTGCTACTGCTGCTAAGTCGCTTCAGTCATGTCCAACTCTGCGAGACCCCATAGAGGGCAGCCCACCAGGCTCCCCCGTCCCTGAGATTCTCCAGGCAAGAACACTGGAGTGGGTTGCCATTTCCTTCTCCAATGCATGAAAGTGAAAAGTTAAAGTGAAGACGCTCAGTCGTATCCGACTCTTAGCGACCCCGTGGACTGCAGCTCACCAGGCTCCTCCGTCCGTGGGATTTTCCAGGCAAGAGTACTGGAGTGGGGTGCCATTGCCTTCTGCGTTTTATGGTTGAGCAGTGTTCTATTGTAAATATGTACCACATCTATTTTATCCATTCATCTGTTGAGGAATATTTAGATTCCTTCCATGTCTTAGCTACTGTGAATAGTGCTTCAGTGAATATGGGGGTGCATGTATGTTGTTGAATGACAGGTTTTTCTAGGTATATGCCAAGGACTGGGATTGCTAGATCATATGTCAACTTTATATTTAACTTTTTGAGGAACCTCCATACCATTTTTCTAGTGGCTGCACTAATTTATATTCATACCAACACTGTAGGAGAGTTTCATTTCCTCCTCATCTTGTCCACTGTTTGTTATTTGTAGACATTTTAACGATGAGCATTTTGACTACTGAGATGGTACCTAATTATAGTATTGATTTTCAGTTCTCTAATTAGTGATGTGCCTTTTCATGTTTTCATGTGCCTGTTGGCCATGTGTATGTCTTTTTTGGAAAATACCTATTTAGGTCCTTCACCCATTTTTGATTGTTTTTTTTTGTTTGTTTGTTTTTTCATTATTGAATTGTATGAACTGTTGTATATTTAAGAGTCATAGCTTTTGAAATCATTCATAATTCTAAAGGACCATGCAGTATATTTGATTAGGGTATAAAATTTACTCTCATGTACATCCTGCAAAGAAATTCTCAAGTTCCTTTAAGTCCTTAGAACATTGCCTTATAAATATTAAAGACTTCCTCAAAAGTTACCTTAATGTTTAAGGTAATAAATGATTCCACAATTAAAAGTGTCTTTTGAATTGTCCTCATACTGTAGCTAAAGCAATGTATAATCCAATAAAAATTATCTACCCTGAAGAACTAATTCTGTCCCTCTGAGAATTTTCTAATTGAGAGTCCTTCATATATGTTTTTCTTTGTGTTTTTTTTTTTAATTGATTTACAGTTTTTCATGATATGAAGCTCATTCATCTAAGTTTTAACCAATGATTCTATTTCAGTAATTTTTTTTTTCTAAAATGCAATAGGATAGCTTTTCTTTAATACTCCAACAGCATTTAATAGTGCTTCACTTTTTGTGCTTTTTTTTTCTAAGTTTTTATTTTTTATTTTTTTTTTATTGGAGGCTAATTGGTTTACAATATTGTACTGGTTTCTGCCATACATCAACATAGATCAGTCACAGGTATGCATATGTTCCCTACTTCTTGAAACTCCCTCCCACCTCCCACCCCATCCCTCCTGTAGGGAAAGAACAAATTAACCAAGAGAGCGTGGTCAGGCTCTCTCACCCCATGACCTCTCACTCTTGTCCCACACTTTGTGAATAATGATTATGTAACATCTGAGATCACTCATAGCACTGGGCATGTGTGTCGTGAGGTTTATGTAATAGCTGAGATCACATATACCACTTCATATGCACGTCATGAAGTGCTTGCTTGGTCATGGGCTGCTTTGTGCAGTCTGCCTGTTTGAGCTGCACCATGAAAGCTCTGATTGCTGCTGCACTGGGGCTATGCTGGAGCAACATCATGGGTATGCAATATGAGGTTATGTTTTGGCAGTGTTTTGACTAAATTACAGCTATATTATGGCTATGTTACGGCTGCTGGTATGGCTGGAGAGAATAAATGTGTCTGTAATTCCTATGGCTCCTCAAGTCTCCTTCTAGCCTTTGA
This sequence comes from Bos mutus, assembly GCF_027580195.1. Classification (NCBI taxonomy): domain Eukaryota; kingdom Metazoa; phylum Chordata; class Mammalia; order Artiodactyla; family Bovidae; genus Bos; species Bos mutus. Next base: position 76,695,978 of record NC_091632.1, read on the forward strand.
GCTTGCACCTTGCCTACCCTGAGTTCAGCAAACAGTATGGACAGTTTGAACAGGATCAGCAATATACCACCCCTCCAGGTTGTCATAGAGCACTGGATTGAGCTCTTTGTGTCCCATAGCAAATTCCCATTATTCCTTTTACCTATGGTAATACATATGTTTCCATTCTACTCTCTCAATCTGTTATACTATTTCCTTCACACACTGTCCACAAGTATGTTCTCTAAGTCTGTGTCTTCATTGCTACCCTGAGAATAGGTTCATTAGTAACATCTTTCTAGATTCCATGTGAAAGTAAAAGTCACTCAGTTGTGTCCAACTCTTTGTGACTCCTTGGACTATAGTCCATGGAATTCTCCAGGCCAGAATACTGGAGTAGGTAGTTATTCCCTTCTCCAGGGGATCTTCCCAACCCAGGGATTGAACCCAGGTCTCCAGCATTGCAGATGGATTCTTTACCAGCTGAGCCACAAGCGAAGTCCCTAGATTCCATATATAAACATTAATATACAATATTTGTCTTTCTCTTTCTGACTTACTTCACTCTGTATGAGAGGCTCTAGGTTCATCCACCTTTTGAGTCATTAAGACTGACTCAAATGCATTTTTTTATAGCTGAGTAATATTCCATTGCATATATGTACTATAGTTTTTGGGAAGATCCCCTGGAGAAGGGAATAGCAACCCACCCTAGTGTTGTTGCCTGGATAATTTCATAGACAGGGGAGCTGGCAGGCTCCATTGGTTTGTAAAGAGTCAGACATGACTGAGTGACTAACATTTTCAGTTTCACCACAATTTCTGTATCCATTCATCTGTCAATGGACATTTAGTTTGCTTCTATGTCCTAGCTATTGTAAAAAGTTGCTGCAATGCACATTGGGGTACGTGTGTCTATTTCAATTATGGTTTATTCAGGGTGTATGCCTAGTAGTGGGATTGCTGGGTCATATGGTAGTTCTATTCTTAGTTTTTTAAAGAATCCCCATACTCTTTGACCCACCCCCTAGAGTAAGGGAAATAAAAAAAAAAAGTAAACAAATGGGATTTATTAAATTTCAAAGCTTTTGCTCAGCAAAGGAGACAATAAACAAGATTAAAAAAGGAAACCCTCAGAATGGGAGAAAATAATTGCAAACTAAACAACTGACAAATGATTAATTTCCAAAATAAACAAGCAGCTCATACAGCTCAATACCAGAAAAACAGACAACCCAATCGAAAAATGAACAGAACACCTAAACAGACATTTCCCCAAAGAAGACACATAGATGGCCAACAAATGCAAGTTTTTTTTTTTTTTTTTAATCTGTAAAGTACACTTGTAAATTCCTCAAAACAGAAGTACCATCTTATATGTCTTCATTCTCTGGATAATGGTAATTGTAATCTGAAGGGAGTTTCTGAGCAAAACTTTGATATTTTCAAAGTTTTGATAGATTGAAGCTGTTAGATTGAACTCTGTTATAATCTGTTTTTTTTTAAATCAATATTGTAGCAAAAGCTTATTAATATCATGATATAATATTGACCCTGAGAACTGCAGTACATTTGCCATAGAGCACAGTAATTATAGCACCAAAATTCAAATCAAAATAAGTAAGTTCTAACTTTAGTTATGCTTTTACTATATGATAATTCACCTATTTCTTTGCCACAAATCTCTTAGCCTAAAACTCAGATTATTTACTGATACAAGATTTTATTATACTATGACTAGATTATCCCTATAACTCTCAAATTTCTTTAGTTTAAAAATAACCTACTTCATCTGTAAACTGCCATGACTCTCATTTCATTATATAAACTTACCTTTTTATTGTCTTTTAAGTGAATAATGATTCTTAATCATTTCAATGCATATATATTTATATTTGATCTATGTGTATTGTGTACATTCATTTTCCTCTCATATGTAATTTCTTAATATATCAGTACTTATTACATTTGGATATTATTACTCATTTTAATCACCCCATAAACATAGAAAATAATACTGCTCATTTATATGTTTAATAAGGTTTTTAGTTGAAATAACTATGATGGGGAAATTAGTAAATAAAGCATGAATTCCCCTAGTATTTCCTTAAATCAACTTCCATACTGAGGTCTAGACAAAAATAATATTATCATTATTAACATTAAAGTGAAGTGAAAGCGTCAGTTGCTTAGTTGTGTCCTACTTCTGCGATGCCATGGACTGTAGCCCGCCTAACTCCTCTATCTATTGGATTCTTCAAACAGGAATACTAGAGTGGATAACCATTCCTTTCTCCAGGCAGTCTTCCCAATCTAGGGATCAAAACTGGGTCTCCTGAATTGCAGGCAGGTTCTTTACAGACTGACAACCAGGGAAGGCCAGAATTAACATGTCAATTTAATTTAAAAAGCTATAAGCTGCAGAGCCTGTCTTGAAGATCTACACATTGTCACAAATAAAAGGAAAGAGTTATGCTTAGAGATAAATTATAAGTTAAACACAACTAAAAGGAAGCCATCAGTGTAGTGAAGGAGAGTTATGATTTACTCCACGTGGTCCAATGCATATAAGGCATTTTGTACTGACAACCAAATGTTTCCTATTTTCCAAAGCTTCAAATAAAGGATCATTACCTCTTCGTAACTAGCTAGGGTTCCAATCAAGATTTATACCGGCACTTACTTGTTTAATAGGCTTTCCTTGTGACTCAGCTGGTAAAGAACACGCCCACAATGCGGGAGACCTGCATTCAATTCCTGGGCTGGGAAGATCCCCTGGAAAAGGGAAAGGCTACCCACTCCAGTATTCTGGCCTGGAGAATTCTATGGACTGGGGGTGCAAAGAGTTGGACATGACTGAGCAACTTTCACTTTCACTTTTCATACATGTTTAGTAAAGGCAAAGATTGCTGAGAAGCCCAATAACTTTCTCTACCTAAGAAATCACATTTTGGTCTTTAAAACATTTTGAATTTATTTTTGTGTATAGTATGTTAGGAAGTATTCTAATTTCATTCTTTTATATGTAGCTGTGCACTTTTCCCAGCATCACTGATTAAAGAGAGCATCTTTTCTTTACTTCATATTCTTGCCTCCTTTGTCAAGTTAAGGTGCCCAGACAGAGTAGCATTGAAACATATATATTACCATATGCCAAATTAGATAGACAGTGGGAATTTGCTGTAGGATGCAGGCAACCCAAAACCAGTACTCTGTGACTACTTAGAGGGGTGGGATGGAGTGGGAGGTGGGAGAAGGTTTCAAGAGGGAGGGGACATGTGTGTAGCTATGGCTGTTGTTGTGTGTCAGAAACCAACATAATACTGTAAAGCAATTTCCTCCAATTAAAATTTTAAATTAAAAAAATGAAATCACATTTCTTCATTTTACATTTTTTAAACTATTTTTCCCCTTCTCAGATTTCTATATCACTATAACACTTGTGTGTGACTGCTGTTTCTTCAATTTACTGAAGTTGCCAGTTTAGTTTATCCATGAATTTAATTAGTATGCAATTTAGCTTTACATATTATTACTTGGGATGGTAAATAATGAAGCAACTGTGGCAGAACAACTATTAGAAATGCTTAAACTTCTCAGCACCCTAATTCATTAAGGACTTTTAAAAGGGACTGCAGAGAACTAAAAGACTAATATTTTCTCTATCAGTTTTTAGATGTGTTCTAAATGCATATGAAGGATCAGTATAAATATGACTCATAAGAGCAATAATTCAAAAAAAATGAAGTACTTCTCTTAAAATCATATTTTCAACTTTCAAAGGGTTAATTTATTTTAATTAATGGGGAAAAATACACCTTGATGTAAATTAGCCTTCAAGAAAAACAACAACAAAAAAAATCAAAAAGGAAAATCAGAATATATTCATACCATTATGAAATTTTAAAAAATGTGTGCATTGATAACTAATCAGTCATAAACCCAAATTATATACCCTGGACTTCATAAAATTATGAATATGGGTCATATTTTTAGTCAAGTGTGACTTTTTAATGAAAGATAATTATATATGATGAAAACATTACATGGGAAATCTGTGAAATTGCAAAACATGAAACTGGGCATTTATTTTATAAATAACCTCCTCTTTTCCTTATGTAAAAGACTACAGTCTTTTCACTTCTACCTGTAACCTATTTCCTCTTTAGTATAAGAATACTTCCTAAGGAAATTTTTTAAAAATGCAAGAAAACCCCACCCAATATTTATTACTGGGACTTACTGTTCCAAATATAAAATGAAGTCTGGAGAACTGAGGCTTGACTAAGAGTTTAAAATACTTAGAGACAGCAGCTGTCATTGACGACTTGTGCAGTTATGCTGGCAAGCAAGTATCTCAGTATCAGAACCCAGACTCCTCCATTAATTTGCCAGTCCTCTAAGTAGGCGAACCCATCCGTGAATGCCTTCCATCTGTTCCAACTGGTCCCTGTGTTTGTTATTTCTTAGATGGGTGCACACCGCCCAACTGTGACACAAACTCACAAATCAACTGTCAGGTAGTTGTGAAGATAAAGACATAGGAAAGCAAATTCAATTTTGAAAACACTCAGACTCACAAAAATATCAGAATTAATCATTTTATTCCTAAATACGATAGCTTATTAGTGACCTTGTATAAATGCCTTTAATAGCAAGTTGTATATTATGGTTATTGTAATCTACTGTTTAGGAAAGGTCTCTAGTTATTTTGGATTTTACAAAATAGCTAGAAATGGAGATAATAGATTTATTTTTCTTACACCTAATTAGAAATAGCTTGCAAGATTATATATGGTTTCTTGTTTATCAAGGACAAATGAATAATTTTGTAAGAAAATAAGGAGATGTATAATAACAAAAATCATGAAACCACAGAGATGAAATTGTGCCTCAGCTGAGATTAGTTTTAAGAATGTCAAAGACATTTGATCAATAAAGCTGTCTATTCTGTTTTTGAAGATTCTTCAGCAAACTACCTTTTGTTAAAGACTCAGATAAATATCTCTGCTCTTTAACACTTCATTGACTATTCATAGCAAAGTTAATTATTATCAATTATCACTTCCAGTTATTATCAGTGTTACTCCCATAATCATTTGATTATTGTACAAATCTGTATTTACTTTGTAAATATAGATAATTTATGCCTGGCATAAATCTTTTCTGAGTGGGATATTTATCTTTCTAACTTCACTGCATAATCTGTTTACAAGTGCATTGTTGTTCAAGGCTAAACCTATATATCCTTTTCTATTTTATCTTTTAGAATAAAAATAAATGAATATAGTAAAGTTTACTTTCCATTTACAGTTATTATAAGATATTGACTATATTCCTCATGTTATATAATATACCCTTGAGCCTATTTTACACCCAATAGTTTGTACATCTTAAATGCCATTTATTACCCCTCTCCTCACTTCCCACTGCTAGCCACCAGTTTGTTTTCTATATCTGTGACTCTGGTATTTTTTTTTTAAATATTCACTAATATGTTGTATTTTTTATATTCCACGTGCAAGAGATATCATAGAGTATTTGTTTTTCTCTGACTTATTTTATTTAGCATAATGCCCTCCAGGTCTACCCAGGTCGGTGCAAGTGGCATAGGATCATTCTTTTTATGGCTGAGCAATATTCAAAAGCAGAGACATTACTTTGCCAACAAATGTCCGTCTAGTCAAGGCTATGGTTTTTCCAGTGGTCATGTATGGATGTGAGAGTTGGACTGTGAAGAAAGCTGAGCACTGAAGAATTGATGCTTTTGAACTGTGGTGTTGGAGAAGACTCCCGAGAGTCCCTTGGACTGCAAGGAGATCCAACCAGTCCATTCTGAAGGAGATCAGCCCTGGGAAGGAATGATGCTAAAGCTGAAACTCCAATACTTTGGCCACCTCATGCGAAGAGTTGACTCATTGGAAAAGACTCTGATGCTGGGAGGGATTGGGGGCAGGAGAAGAAGGGGACGACAGAGGATGAGATGGCTGGATGGCATCACTGACTTGATGGACGTGAGTCTGAGTGAACTCCGGGAGTTGGTGATGGACAGGGAGGCCTGGCGTTCTGCGATTCATGGGGTTGCAAAGAGTCAGACACAACTGAGTGACTGAACTGAACTGAACTGAACTGAATATTCCATTTTATGTTTTTGTTGTTGTTTTTAATCCATTCCATCTGTTGACGGACACATAGTAAAAAGTAGTGAAATTAGTCTCTCAGTAGTCTGACTCTTTGCAACCCCATGGACTGGAGCCTGCTAGTCTCTGTCCTTGGAATTCTCCAGGCAAGAATACTGAAGTGGGTTGCCATGACCTTCTCCAGTGGATCTTCCTGGCCCAGGGTTTGAACCCAGGTCTCCTGCATTTCAAGCATATTCTTTACCATTTGAGTTACCCAGGAATGGACACACAGGCTACTTCCATATCTTGACTACTATAAATAATGCTGCTATGAACATTGGAATGCACGCGTCTTTTTGAACTAGTTTTTTTTTTTCAAATTTGTTTGAGTGGAATTTACAAGTCTTACGGTTGTTTTATTTTTCGTTTCTTTTTCAGAAAACTTCATGCTGTTTTCCATGGTGGCTGCACCAATTTCCATTCCCACCAACAATTTAGGAGGATTCCTTTTCTCCACATCCTTGCCATCATTTGTTATTTGTGTTTTGTTGTTGTTGTTGTTTGTTTGTTTTTGAGTGAAGTGAAGATAGACATTCTGACAAGTGTGAGGTGATATCTCACTGTGGCTTTGACTTGCCTTTCCCTGATGATTAGTGATGTTGAACATCTTTTTATGTGCCTATTTTGACCTTCTGCATATTAAGCCTATGTGTTTTTAACCAGACAGTTATGTGGACTTCAACCTTGGCTGATACTCTGACTTTCAATATGTACTTTGATTATTTATCCTCCATTGGCTTCTCATATGAAATTGCTAGTGTTAATATTACCTACCTCTAATTATGACTATAAAGTGTTCATTATAGTGCCTTAAACTCAGCAATTACTCAGTGAAAAATAGCTATTAATGTGTTGTTGATATCAAGCAAAACTTAGTCTAAGACCTTCCAATGATTATTCCAATACATTATATGATACGTTTGAAAACTCTCAAAACATATCTAGAAAAAAAAAATACAGTATATGACATGGCAGCTGAAGTTGATGCTACAACTTAATTGAATTCAGGATAGTTTGTTGTTATTCTTCAGGATTCAACTGGTGTCTCCTGAGGCAAACTGGTGAACTTAATACAGAAATGTTGAGGGACTACTGCCCTATATTCTTTAGAACCCAGAGAATCCACTGATATCTGCCCTCTTGCTCCATAATGTGATATTAATTTCTATTTATTGTCTTGAAAGTCTGTTACAGAAGCTTGCATTTGTTATCACTCTTTCTGATGAGCCCACAGCCTGATATGGAAACTTTAACAACTATCAGGTACATCAATCCCAATCATACTCTCTTGAGCCCAGAAGATGATTACAAGATGGTCTAGGAATGCAGTTTATCCACTGTTTGCTGAACCATGTGAAGAAATGTATTTATTACCTGGTCTCATCCAATCTGAGGGTTGGGCTTCCCTGATAGCTCAGTTGGTAAATAATCTGCCTGCAATTCAGGAGACCCCAGTTTTATTCCTGGGTCAGGAAGATCCACTAGAGAAGGGATAGGATACCCTTTCCAGTATTCTTGGGCTTCTCTTGTGGCTCAGCTGGTACATAATCTGCCCATAATGTGGGAGACCTGGGTCTGATCCCTGGGTTAGGAAGATCCCCTGGAGAAGACAATGGCTACCCACTCCAGTATTATGGCCTGGAGAATTCCATGGACTTTATAGTTCATGGGGTCACAAAGAGATGAACACAACTGAACGACTTTTACTCATCCAGTCAAACAGAGAGCCATGATGGTGTTTCAAATTTCCAGGTATTCGTGTAATTCAGGCATTGAAAAATCATCCTCTAAAGTCTGGATGCTCTCCTTTTCCCAAGTAAATAGCCATGAGATCCTCTCGGAGGAAGTCTGGAGGTACTATTTGTGTGTGTTTCTGGGGTGATGTTGCTGGGTCCTTCTTTCTAGAGATCTGGCCTCCTTTTAAGTAAAAGGGTTCTGGATCTGAAAATGAGCTCAGGTCTGGAATCTGGACAGACAATTATAAAATTTTTAGAATATTACAACCAAAATTCTTAGGTCTGGTTTCTCCGGATATTATAAGTAAGGTAGTACACTATCCCTTTTGGCAGAAAATGAAGAGCAACTAAGGAGCCTCTTGATAAAAGTGAAAGAGGATAGTGAAAAAGCTGGCTTAAAAGTCAACATTCAAAAAACTAAGATCATGGCATCCAGTCCCATCACTTCATGGCAAATAGATGGGGAAATGATAGAAACAGTGACAGACTTTATTTTCTTGGGCTCCAAAATCACTGCAGATGGTGACTGCAGCCATGAAATTAAAAGACACTTGGCTCCTTGGAAGAAAAGCTATGACAAGCATAGCATATTAAACTGCAGAGACATTACTTTTCTGACAAGGGTCTGTATAGTCAAAGATATGATTTTTCCAGTAGTCATATATGGATGTGGGAGTTGGACCGTAAGGAAAGCTGACTGCCAAAAAATGGATGCTTTTGAACTGTGGTGTTGGAGAAGACTCTTGAGAGTCTCTTGGACTGCAAGGAGATCAAACCAGTCAATCCTAAATGAAATCAGTCCTGAATATTCACTGGAAGGACTGATGCTGAAGCTGAAGCTCCAATATTTTGGCCACCTGATGCAAAGAACTGACTCTGGAAAAAACCCTGATGCTGGGAAAGATTGAAGGCAGGAGGAGAAGGGGATAACAGACAACAAGATGGTTGCATGGCATCACTGACTTGATGGACATGAGTTTGAGCAAGCTCTGGGAGTTGGTTATGGACTGGGAAGTCTGGTGTGCTGCAGTCCATGGGGTCATAAAGAGTTGGACATGAGTGAGCAACTGAACTGACTGAGAGCCCTATTAGGCTGCCTGTTCCTTTGTGCTTACGGGCACTGTGTTCTCCTTCTATCCCTACAAATATCTGTGGCTTAAGCAAGTCTAGTCTAGTCTAACTGAGCAAGTCTGACTGAGTTGCTCATTGCAATAATTTCATCCTCCTGGCTTTTGGTGGTTGAACATATTTACTAGGCCTTTCCAGGGTCCTATCATCTCCATTCCTATTATAGTTCCTAATTCTGTAACAGCCTCTCCTACAATTAGCCTTGGCTTACTGACAAGAGAAACTGATGAGCCTTTTAATAATGCTGGTACCCTCCCACAGCATGTTTCTTATGGCCATGGCAAGTGTTGAATCCCCCATTCTTCCCCATGGCATGGAACCACCTGGTAACATTTCCTGCCCCTCGTGTTGTAACCCCTCCAGGTGTCCTGCATCCCTGATGTTTTGACTTAACATGTTCATCCTTTTCTCAGCTTTCAGAAGCTATCTTGCTGGCCAGTTCAAGCCATTCCTGGGGTTCTTGCTGCTACTGCTAAATCATTTGAGTCGTGTCCAACTCTGTGCAACCCCATAGATGGCAGCCCACCAGGCTCCCCCGTCCCTGGGATTCTCCAGGCAAGAACACTGAAGTGGGTTGCCATTTCCTTCTCCAATGCATGAAAGTGAAAAGTGAAAGGGAAGTCGCTCAGTCCTGTCCAACTCTTTGCGACCCCATGGACTGCAGCCCACCAGGCTCCTCCATCGATGGGATTTTCCAGGCAAGAGTACTGGAGTGGGGTGCCCCTTGCCTTCTCCTGGGGTTCTTGACAGAGTATTAAAATGTATATTCAATGATGTCTCATAAATACATAAATTCTACCACATTCAATCTTATATGATGTCCCCCTGAATAAAAAAATTGTCAGAATTAAATCCTACTTGTATTTCCCCAGCTATTTAAGGTACATGCTGATTAGGTCATTGAAGATCATGTTCCTTTCCTTTATTATGAGCATCAGCAAATTTCCAGCCAGGTTATGCCACAACTTAACATCAGTTATATGCCTAGTGTGCACAGCAGAGAAGGATAGGGCCAATTCTGAAGAAAAACATATTGTCTCAGAGGACAGAGGTCCCTTTGTACATTATCTGTAGACAGTTTGACTCCTAAAAAGGAGAAAAGAGCCACCTTTTCAAGATTCAAGGGTTCAGAGTCTAGGGTTTCAAAATTTCTTCAGTTCAGTTCAGTTCAGTCCCTCAGTCGTGCCTGACTCTTTGAGACCCCATGAATTGCAGCATGCAAGGCCTCCCTGTCCATCACCAACTCCTGGAGTTCACTCAAACTCACGTTCATCGAGTTGGTGATGCCATCCAACCATCTCATCCTCTGTCGTCCCCTTTTCCTCCTGCCTCCAATCCCTCCCAGCATCAGAGTCTTTTCCAATGAGTCAACTCTTCACGTGAGGTGGCCAAAGTACTGGAGTTTCAGCTTTAGCATCATTCCTTCCAAAGAACACCCAGGGCTTATGTCCTTTAGAATGGACTGATTGGATCTCCTTGCAGTCCAAGGGACAGTCTTAGGCATCCTTATATTGGTTTTCACACTAGCATAACTTACCTTCCTTGATAGGGAATTAAGCTTCTCTAGAGTTTGATTATTCTGATTGACATTTTTCTATCTGGTGAATCTCTATATTATTAGCAAAGAAAGGGAAGAAAAGCCAATTAATTTTTTTTGCTATAATTTAAATTTTGGAGGATTCTCAAAAAATTTATTGGAGTATAGTTGGTTTACAATGTTGTGTTAGTTTCAACTGTACAGCAAAGTGATTCAGTTATACAGGCACATATATTGACCCTTTCTCAGATTCCTTTCCCATATAGGTTTTTACAGAATATTGAGGAGAGTTCCTTGGGCTATACAGTAGATCCTTGTTAGTTATGTATGTTATATATAGTAGTGTGTTAATCCCGAGCTCCTGATTTATCTGTGCCACCCCACCCCATATTTCTCCTTTGGTAACCATACATTTGTTTTCAACATCTGTAAGTGTGTTCCATCGTGTAAACAAGTTCTTTTGTATCCTTTTGTAAATTAATTCCACATATAAGTGATTGTTATTTTTGTTGTTCAGTCACCAAATTATGCCTTAATCTTTGCGACCCCATGAACTGCAACACACCAGGATTTCCTGCCCTTCACTGTCTCCTTGAGGTTGCTCAACCTCATGTCCTGTGAGTCAGTGATGCCATCCAACCATCTCATCCCATCACCCCCTTCTGCTCTTGCCCTCACCCTTTCCTGGCGTCAAGGTCTTTTCTAAAAAGTCAGCTCGTCTCGTCAGGTGGCCAAAGTATTGGAGCTTCAGCATCACTCTTTACAATGAATATTCAGGGCTGATTCCTTTAGGAATGACTGGTTTGATCTCCTTGCTGTCCAAGGGACTCTCAGGAGTCTTCTCCAGCCCCACAGATAAACAGCATCAATTCTCCAGCACTCAGCATTCTTTATGGTCAAACTCTCACATACATACATGACTACTGGAAAAAATCATAGCTTTGAGTATATAGACTTTTGTCAGCAAAGTGATATCTCTGCTTTTTAACACAATGTCTAGATTTGCCATAGCTTTTCTTCCAAGGAACAGGTGTCCTTTAATTTCATGACTGCAGTCACCATCCACAGTGATTTTGGGGCCCAAGAAAAATGAAATCTTATGCTGTTTCCAATTTTTCCCCATCTATTTGCTATGAAGTGATAGGGCCAGATGCCACGATCTTCATTTTTTGAATGTTGATTTTTAAGCCAGCTTTTTCACTCACTTCTTTCAGTTTCAAGAGGTTCTTTAGTTCCTCTTCACTTTCTGTCATTACAGTGGTACCATCTGCATATCTGAGGTTGTTGATATTCCTCCTGGCAATCTTGATTCCAGCTTTGATTCATTCAGTCCAGCATTTTGTATGATGTGCTCTGTATATAATTTTAAAATGCAGGATGTCAATATACAGCCTTGATGTACTCCTTTCCCAATTTTGGACCAGTTTGTTGTTCCATGTCTGGTACTAACTGTTGCTTCTTGTCCTGCTTACAGGTTTCTCAGGAGACAGGTAATTTGGTCTCATATTCCCATCTCTTTAAGAATATTACACATTTTGCTGTGATCCATACAATCAAAGGATTCAGTGTAGTCAATGAAGCAGAAGTAGATTTTATTTATTTTTTTGAATCCTCTTGCTTTTTCTATGATTCATAATATGTTGGCAATTTGATCTCTGGTTCCTCTGAATTTTCTAAATCCAGCTTGTACATCTGGAAGTTCTCAGTTTATGTATGGTTGAAGTCTAGCTTGAAGGATTTTGAGCATTATCTTGCCGGCATTTGAAATGAATGCAATTGTACAGTAATTTTATCATTCTTTGGCATTGTCTTTCATTGGGACTGAAAAGAAAACTGACCTTTTCCAGTCTCATGGCCACTGTTGAGCTATCCAAATTTGCTGCCATAATGAGTGCAGCGATTTCAGAGCATCATCTTTTAGGATTTGAAGTAGTTCAGCTGGAATTCCATCACCTCCACCACCTTTGTTTGTTGTAATGTTTCCTATAGCCCCCTTCAATTCATATTCCAGTATTTCTGGCTCTAGGTGTGTGACCATACCATCGTTGTTATCTGGGTCATTAAGAACTTTTTTGTACTGTCCTCTGTGTACTCTTGCCATCTCTTATTAATATCTTCTGATTCTGTTAGGTCCTTGTTGTTTTGTGCTTTATTGTACCCATCTTTGCATGAAATATTCCCTTGGTATCTCCAAACTTCTTAAAAAGATTTCTAGTCTTTCCCATTCTATTGTTTTCCTCTATTTCTTTGCACTGGTTACTTAAGAAGGCTTCCTTATCGCTCCTTGCTGCTCTCTGGAACTCTGCATTCAGTTTGGTATATCTTTCCCTTTCTCCTTTGCCTTTTGCTTCTCTTCTTTTCTGAGCTATTTGTAAGTCCTCTTAGACAACCACTTTGCCTCTTTCTTGGGGATGGCTTTGGTCACCACATCCTGTAAAATGTTATGAACCCCATCCATAGTTCTTCAAGCACTCTATCTACTAAATCTAGTCCGTTTAATTTATTCATTCCTCCACTATATAGTTATAAGGAATTTGATTCAGGTCATACCTGAATGACCTAGTGGTTTGCCACACTTTCTTCAACTTGAGCCTGGATTTTGCCATAAGTAACTAATGATCTGAGCCACAGTCAGCCCCAGGTCTTGTTTTTACTGATTATATAGAGCTTCCCCATCTCGGCTGCAAAGAATATAATCAATCTGATTATATGAGTGATATTTGTCTTTCTTTGTCTTGCTTCACTTAGTCTGGCAATCTCTAGGTTCATTCATGTTACTTCAAATGGCATTATTTCATTCATTAGTAATATCCCTTTGTATATATACAGCACATCTTCTTTATCCATTCCTCTGTCAATGGACATTTAGGTTGCTTCCATGTCCTGACTACTGTAAATAGTGCTGTAATAAATATTGGGGTTCATGTATCTTTTCTAATTGTAGTTTTCTCCAGATACATGCCCAGGAATGGGTCTACTGGATAATATGAATTCTATTTTTAGTTTTTTAAGGAACCTTCAAATTTTTTCCAGAGTAGTTGTATCAATTTGCATTCACACCAACAGTGTAAGAGGATTTCCTTTTTCCACACCCTCTCCAGCATATACTGTTTGTAGACTTTTTGATCATGGCCATTCTGACAGGAGTAAGATATCTCATTGTAATTTTGATTTGCATTCCTCTGATAATTAATGATGTTGAGCATATTTTCATGTGCGTTTTAGCCATTTGTATGTCTTTTATGGAGAAGTGTCTATTTAGATCTTCTGCCCATTGTTGCTTGGGTTGTTTGTTTTTTAATATAGAATTTCTTGAGCTCTTTGTATATTTTAGAGATTAATCTCATGTCAGTCACTTCATTTACAAATATTTTCACACATTCTGTATTTTGTGTTTTTGTTTTATTTATGGTTTTGACAAGGTTTCAAGTCATAAGGATGATAAGAAAGAAAGCTAAGTTTGGGATCTACTTTAGAAGTTGCCTGTGGAGGATTCATGTTGATGTACGGCAAAACCAATACAATATTGTAAAGTAATTAACCTCCATTAAAATAAATAAATTTATAGTAAAAAAAAAAAAAAGAAGTTGCAGACAATTGTGGTAAGTTTTTAGGGAGTTCTATAGCTGAGTGTCATTCAATAGGTATTTATCTAGAGCCTGTATTGTGCTGCTGCTGCTGCTAAGTCACTTCAGTCATGTCCGACTCTGTGTGACCCCATAGATGACCGCCCACCAGGGTCCTCTGTCCCTGGGATTCTCCAAGCAAGAATACTGGAGAGGGTTGCCATTTCCTTCTCCAATGCATGAAAGTGAAAAGTGAAAGTGAAGTCGTTCAGTTGTGCCGACTCTTCGAGACCCCATGGACTATGGCCTATCAGGCTCCTCTGTCCATGGGATTTTCCAGGCAAGAGTACTAGAGTGGGTTGCCATTGCCTTCTCCTGTCTAGATCAAAACACTAGCCATATGTAGTCTGCCATAATGTTCTGGGCACTTTTCCAAGTTGATAGTGTTATAATAGGTTTTAATCAGCACTACAGAAGGAGAAGTCAGGGAGCATGGCTTCCAACACTGAAGTAAATGAAATGTAAGAGAAGACTCAAAAGAGTCTTAAGGGAGATTGTCTCTTCCAGAACTGGCTATGATCCAGTTAAGGGAAGGAAACAATTAGGCAATGCTTTTAGATAGTGTTAATGATGTAGGGATGGTATTGATTACAAAAAGGAGTCCAAAATTACACAATAAAATATTTGACAGAGAGAAGTAGAGTTTGACCTAAGATGAGAAATACAGAATGTTAGGAATGAAGAGAAAGAGGATATATAAAGAAGGAATACAGAACTCAAAACTAGAACAGGAATAGGAATAGTTTGACACAAATTGTACTTATATTCCCATTTGTGCTTTGAGCTTTGGATTCCTTCTTTATATATCCTCTGTCTCTTCATTCCTGTGTGTGTGCTAGGTCACTTCAGTCATGTCCGACACTTTGCGACCCTATGGACTGTAGCCCTCATTCCTAACATTCTGTATTTCTCATCTTAGTTCAAATCCCACTTCTGATAATCCCACTTCTATGGCCATTAAATGTATGCAATTTATTACAAGAATAAAAGTGAATGGACATTTCTAAAGATGGTATATGGACATTGCCGGCTCCCAGGCAAATCTCAGTTCTTTTTAGTGATTGATTTTCTGCAGTCAGAACCAAAATATCCAGTACTGGCTATCACTGGACTCAAAGAAATATAGAATGCTTTCTGGTATGGAAGAATGCAGTATATGCCTTCATTACTTTGAAGTAACATTTTTTCTCTTTTAAGCTCATAAAAGCAAATGTAATCATCTACAGATTTTACTAAAATTATGAACATTCCAGGTCTTGCATTAAAAAATAATAATTACTAAAGAATGATCACACTTCCTGACTTCAACATTGCCAGAGTACTTTGTTGATGTAACTTTGAAAAGTGATGATCTCAGGGTCTCTTGGTCACTTGGTATCCATCTTCCTCAATGCTGAGAGAAATTAAAATAGATTCAAAACATTAAAGCTAGTATTTTCCTGTAACATATGTACTGCAGTGTATGCAAGGTCATGGTCTTCTTGGGTCCATGTTAAACTTTAAAGTCAAAGAAAACAGCAAATAATGTATGCAAGAGCCTCTTCTCTAAATCTTATATGAGTGAAAATCATTTGCAAAACACAAAGAATAATCTATACCATCAATCCATTTTCCATGCCCTTGATTTGATAGCTTCTGACAATACTGAATTATCTCATGAGTTTTCAGTATACAAGTTCAATGATCGTTGCCTATATTTATCATTAGCCTGTTGATATCTTTTACTTCAAAGAGTCTCAGCCTATAGGTTATTTGCCAATATATCATGGATGTCCATACTTAGTGTTTATACATATTTTACTGGCTGCAATAAATTAGTTGTATTGTTTTATTCACACATGACTGCATTGCAATTCAAAGACCTTGGCAGCATTTTAGAATTGCTATTAAATCATTGTAGGACCAGATATTCATTGTCTTATTTCTCCAAACTGTCACTAAGACATAGCAAGAAGATAGGAGCACACACATAAATACATTTATTAAATATAAACTTATTTCATGTTAACTAGGTGGGGATGTTGTAAATGGTGGACTAGCATCTCAGACTGAGTTTTAAGTAGAAATAAAAGTAAACAAATATGATAACCAAACTTTTACAATTAAAACTTTGTAAGTAGATATAGACAGTGGGAATTTAGAAAAAATATTCTATGGTCCTTAAAAAAAAATGCTGAATGACAGGAGACCATATGTTATTGTTTTTCAGAGATACTTTCACAAAGTGCTCTGGCAATGTTGAAGCTTCAGTTAAAGTTCTGTAAATGTCCTTTGCTGATGATCTATTTTTAATGCTGAGTTTTGAGAATTTTCAAATATTTTCTAGATACTTGCCCCATGTTGGACAAGGGGCTTGTAAATATTTTTGTACACTCTGGATCTTGTTTCCTTCATTCTTAAAAGGGTCTTTCATGAAGGAGGATTTCTTCATTATTGATGGCATTCAATATATCAAATTTTCCTTTTATGGGTCATATTTTTGGTATTGTATCTAAGAACTCTTTTTCTAATCATAAATCCCCAAGACTTTTTTCTTGACTGTTTTAGATTGTTTACATTTTACTTTTATGCCTACTATCCATTTCGAGATACTTCTTGTGCAAATCATGAGGTTGGGGTTGACATTTGTTGTTTATCTGTGGATGTCCACTTGTTCCAGCTCCATTTGCTGAAGACTCCACTCCATCCATTGAATTGCTTTTACATCTTTGTTGACAATCAGGTGGGCTTTTTGTGTGGTTCTCTTTCTGGGCTCTCTAATCTGTTCCACAGGTTTTGTGTCTATCCCTCTGCCCAAACCACACTTTCTAAATATGGAAAATTCTAAAGTGAATATATTGAATATGTAGATGAATGATGGTCAAATGGATGGATGGATGGAAGGATAAATGAATAAATGTAAATGTCCAGTGGCTTTCTAGGATTTTTAAGATCATCTCTAAACTTCTGAATATAGCTTACAAATTCTTACATTATTCTGCATTTATTTTTCACCTTTCCCACTCATATCCTTACTCTGGTACTCCAATTCCCAGATAAAACAACATATCACTTTTCTTCACTATCTTAAATATTTATCTCTGCTATCTCTCTCTGTAATGTTCTGTTGGCCGATTAACTTGATTCTATTCATTAATATGGTCTCCACTTAGAAATCAGTTCCTTCACAAACCTGATGTACCCAACTTTTAGGTTGTATACACTTGTGTAGACCTATGACACACTAACCTGCTCCATTCACAGAATTTATCACAGTGTAAAAGCAAGTAAAAATATCTGTTTATTCTCTGTATTTTATCATGGGGAGAGTGTCCTCTACTAGGCTCTCACAGATAGAATATATGGCCTTGACTGCTTTCTACCCAAGCCATTTCTTGGAATTTGCAAAGAACCTTGAGGAAGGAAGTAATGTCTCTTTCTAGAGCAAAGAGCAGTTCACATGCTGTTTAGTAATGAAAGACAGAGTATTCCAAGCTCAGCAATGTTCTCATATAATATAGCCCACTGGGTGTGCAGACATCCACCATGTCCACACAGGGCACAAATAGTACCAATGCAGATGTGACAGTCATGGTGCTTCCTTTCTCTTAGTAACAAAGTCATCTGACTCTCACCCATAAGTTTTGGGTCTTCTGCTGCCACGGATGACACAGCAAGAGGCTAACTCGATGCCTTTTGTGTGGGATAAAATCAAAATTCACATTCAACACAATACTATTCAAAAGTAATTTCAAACATTTGATCATTGGGACATAAATACACAGTCTGCATTTAATTAATGATTTAATAATTAGTGTGTAAAATAATTGGGAAACGATTATTACATGTCCTAAAAATACTTGATAAAGTTAAGAAAGGTCCTTAATCTTACAGAGCTTGCCTGCTGCCCAGACCCCCTCATAGCTTCATCTCCTCCATCTGCTACATCTCCTTGTTTGGGCCTTTCTCCCCAGTATTTGATAAATCAGCTTTAACCACTGCAGCTTTTATTCTACCACTTCATGTTAGGTTCTCATTATGTTTCCAATTACTATCTTACTAGACTTTTTCTGACTAGACTATCTGCTCATTATGGTTCTACATACAACTCCATCTGCAGGCTCTCTCCTAGAGTCATTTTCTTAAAATTAAAGCTTGTCTGTGTTTACTAACAGAGGATAACACCCAAAGAAATATTATGATTTCAATCTGACCACTTTTATGTCTCAAGTGATGGCTACAATTTTGACAAAAAATGACGAGAAGACATCAGCAGATAATACACGAAACTGAAAGTTCCCTTAATGTAATAATATTCATAATTGATAACAGTAGTAATATCTAACATATCTTGTTTAGTCTGCATAATTCCTGTTCTAAGCATTTTTAATGATTAAGATATTTATATCTTAAAATCATTCTGCACAGTATTATTTGTAGTAGTAGAAGTGGTGGTGGTGATAGTAATTGTATTTCCTAGAAGAAAAATACTGAGAAGCAATGTGATTTATATGGGTAAATGGTTACATTGTTCAGTAGACACAGTATATTCTTTGTTGGAGGCAAATTTTCCTTTGCCTTAAATTCGTTCCACAGCCCACAGACACACTGAGGGGGATGAGAACTCCATTGGGTGTTTATAAGAACCCCCAACCCCATAGTCTTAAAACCTTGGACAGGAGGGACTTTGTGCTCCCCGGACTATTCCTGTGAGAGTCTTTAGGGATTCTCACTGCTCACTAGCCCCTGTGAGGATGTGTGAGGATGACCTTAATAAGGGTCATCATCAGGTCATGATCATCATCATGAGGTCATTATCAGGAGCCTGATTCTCCATCACGAGTGCATCGTGCCCTGTGGACATTCACATCTATCATTCTAGTGTGAATGATCATCCACACCAGTCCCAGGTTACTCAAAAGCAAAGGCTTCAGCCTGGAATGCTGCAGGTCATCTCAAAATATCCACCAGGGATCTGACATCTTAAAACTAGGAGGGCCCTCAACCTGCCTGATATTCTTATTCCCACAGAACTGAAGTCTTGTCCAGGTGCACCACTCTGAGGCTTCCTCCAACTCTCCTGAGCTTCCCCAGCAAAGGCAGAACCATCATGGTGTGTATTTAAATTCCCTGCTCTTCATTTGGACTTCTGTCTCCTCTTGTCTCCCTAAGAGAGATCTAATTATATTAAGAAGATAGTGCATCCATAATGAGTCAGGCAATTCCTTCTTTGTCTTCCCATAGAATGTTTTCTTTTTAATTAATCATGCCCTTTAACATGATGAATTGTAATTAGTACTTCAAGTGTCTTTCTCAAGAACTCAAATAGAATCTCTCCCAGGCAATGGTGATTTCTAATTGGTCTTAGTCCTCTTAATTCTTAGTAGAGCTTCTGGCATATTTTAACTTTTTCCTAAATATTTGACTAGTCATTTCATTAATGGATTATTAAACATGATAGAAAATCTGCTAATTATAAATTCAACCATCATGAGCCAGAATATAATTCTGTACATTTTGGCTGAGATTTGGAGGGTTTTTATTTTTTGTTTTTTGTTTTAACCATATTTGTGCCTATATGATTTTTATGATGGTAAAGAGAATTATCAGCAGTGAGGAATCTGCCTACCAATGTAGGAGATGTAGGTTTGATCCCTGGGTCAGAAAGATCCCCTGGAGAAGGAAATGACAACCTGCTCCAGGATTTTTGCCTGGGAAATCCCATGGTCAGAGTATTCTGACAGATAACAGTCCATGAGATTGCAAAGAGTCAGATACAACTTAGCAACAAAACAATAGCAAAAGATAATTAAATAAAAGAAAATTTTAATAAATTATAAAGTATAAATAAACAACATAATTAAAAATATAATGCCTTTAAATGTAGTATGCATTATTTAAAATTACTTAATCTGTGGAAAGTTGGTTGCAGTTTTAAATTTTTTAAGTAAAACAGTTAACATTAAAAATGTAGGAAGAGAGCATTCCTGACTGTGACTTAAATCGGTTTGACTCTAGATCCATTCATCCTGACAGCATAAAGTTTCATAAGTATAAATATCCTTCGAAAATTAAAAATTTGTGCAACAACTTCTGTTATAAACCTCTAATCATATTGGATAACAAAGTCTATCAGGAATATTTTCCTATTTTAATCAACCTCTTCCCCTGAATTATTTCTCACACCAGTCTCAAGATAATATATCTAACTAAAGTCATCTTATCTATTTGGAAAGAGAGGAATTTGAAAGATTAACTGGAGTGGCTGGAATTTGACACAGGATTGGATAGAAATTAGTTTACTTTTAAAAAGATGCCATTGGGGAGTCTGTTTCTGAATAACAGATCTAAACACTGCTCTCTGAATTATGTTAGGTGTTTCAGCCTGCCCGTTATGACATGATAACTTCATAGCATTAGAAAGTACCCTTTTGATCAGGATTAGTAGTTTAACATCCATGGAGTACCTGACCTGATTGGAGAAGGGGTATGATTCAATGGTTAAGAACTTGGGCTCAGGCATAACATAAATTGAGTTCAAATACTGAGCTCTGAAGAACCTTTTGAAAGATACATATTTCTGTAAATGTTTTCCTATTTGTAAAAACAATATTCTTCTTAGTATTTTATTAACAATGGTGATTAATATTAATTGAGGACTAATTGAATCTCAATTTCATTTTAATCATGTGAAGTTGGCACTATTAGAGTTTTGCCAACAGAACACACTGGTCATTGCAAACACCCTTTTCCAATAACACAAAAGAAGACTCTACACATGAATATCAACAGGTGGTCATACCAAAATCAGATTGATTGTATTCTTTGCAGCCAAAGATGGAGAAGTTCTATATAGTCAGCAAAGAAAAAAAGACAGGGAACTGACTGTGGCTCAGATCATGAACTCCTTATTGCCAAATTCAGACTTAAATAGAAGAAAGTAGGGAAAAACACTAGACCATTCATGTATGGCCTAAATCAAACCCTTACAATTAAACAGTGAAGGTGACAAATAGATTCAAGGGATTAGATCTGATAGACGAGCGCTGGAAGAACTATGGATGAAGGTTCGTGACACTGTAAAAGAGGTAGTGATCAAGACCACCCCAAGAAAAAGAAATACAAGAAGACAAAATGATTGTCTGAGGAGGCCTTACAAATAGCTATGAAAAGAAGAGAAGCAAAAGGCAAAGGAGAAAAGGAAAGATATACCCACTTGAATGCAGAGTTCCAAAGAATAGCAAGGATAGATAAGAAAGCCTTCCTCAGTGATCAGTGCAAAGATATAGCAGAAAACAATAGAATGGGAATGACTAGAGATCTCTTCAAGAAAGCATTGGGATGATCCAGAGGAATGGGATGAGGAAGGAGGTGGGAGGGAGGTTCAGGATGGGGAACACATGTAAACCCGTGGCTTATTCATGTCAATGTATGGCAAAAGCCACTACAATATTGTAAAGTAATTAGCCTCCAATTAAAATAAACAAATTAAAAAAAATAGAGATACCAAGGGAAATTTTCATGCAAAGATGGGCATAATAATAGACAGAAATGGTATGGACCTAATAGAAGCAGAAGATATTAAGAAGAGGTGGCAAGAATACACAGAAGAACTGTACAAAAAAGATCTTCATGACCCAGATAATGGTGTGGTCACTCACCTAGAGCCAGACATCCTGGAATGCGAAGTCAAGTGGGTCTTAGAAAGCATCACTGCGAACAAAGCTAGTGAAAGTGATGGAATTCCAGTTGAGGTACTTCAAATCCTAAAAGATGATGCTGTGAAAGTGCTGCACTCAATATGCCAGCAAATTTGGAAAAGTCAGCAGTGGCCACAGGACTGGAAAAGGTCAGTTTTCACTCCAATCCCAAAGAAAGGCAATGCCAAAGAAAGCTCAAACTACCTCACAATTGCACTCATCTCACAAGCTAGCAAAGTAATGCTCAAAATTCTTCAAGCCAGGTTTCAACAGTATATGAACTGTAAACTTCCAGATGCTCAAACTAGATTTAGAAAAGGCAGAGGAACCAGAGATCAAATTGCCAACATCCGTCGGTTTATCAAATAAGCAAGAGAGTTCCAGAAAAATGTCTATTTCTGCTTTATTGACTTTGTCAACACTTTTGACTGTGTAGATCACAGCAAATTGTGGAAAATTCTTCCAGAGATGGGAATACCAGACCACCTGACATGCCTCCTGAGAAATCTGTATGCAGGTCAAGAAGCAACAGTTAGAACTGGACATGGAACAACAGGCTGGTTCCAAATTGGGAAAGGAGTATGTCAAGGCTGTATATTGTCACCCTACTTATTTAACTTATATGTAGAATACATTATGAGAAATGCTGGTCTGGATGGAGCACAAGCTGGAATCAAGATTGCAGGGAGAAATATCAATAACCTTAGATATGCAGATGGCATCACCCTTATGGCAGAAAGTGAAGAAGCACTAAAGAGCCTCTTGATGAAAGTGAAAGAGGAGAGTGAAGAAGTTGGCTTTAAGCTCAACATTCAGAAAACTAAGATCATGTCATCTAGTCCCATCACTTCATGGCAATAGATGGGGAAACAGTGGCGGACTTTATTTTTGGGGGGCTCTAAGGCAATGGCACCCCACTCCAGTTCTCTCGCCTGGAAAATCCCATGGATGGAGGAGCCTGGTGGGCTGCAGTCCATGGGGTCGCACAGAGTCGGACACGACTGAGCGACTTCACTTTGACTTTTCCTTTCATGCATTGGAGAAGGAAATGGCAACCCACTCCAGTGTTCTTGCCTGGAGAATCCCAGGGATGGGGGAGCCTGGTGGGCTGCCATCTACGGAGTCACACAGAGTCGGACACGACTGAAGTGACTTAGCAGCAGCAGCAGCAGCAAAATCAATACAGGTGGTGACTACAGCCATGAAATTAAAAGATGCTTGCTCCTTAGAAAAAAAGTTATGACCAAACTTTAGACAGCATATTAAAAGGCAGAGACATTACATTGCCAACAAAGTCCGTCTAGTCAAAGCTATGTTTTTTCCAGTAATCATGTACACATTTCAAAGTTGGACCATAAAGAAAGCTGAGTGTTGAGGAATTAATGCTTTTTAACTGTAGCATTGGAGAAGACTCTTGAGAGTCCCTTGGACAACAAGGAGATCCAACCAGTCCTTCCTAAAGGAAATCAATCCTGAATATTCATTTGAAGGACTGATGCTGAAGCTGAAACTCCAATGCTTTGACCACCAGATGCAAAGAATTGACTCATTTGAAAAGACCCTGGTGCTATGAAAGATTGAAGGTGGGAGGAGAAGGAGGACGTCAGAGAATGAGATGGTGGGATGTCATCACCACCTCAGTGGACTTGAGTTGGAGTAAACTCCAGGAGTTGGCGACAGACAGGGACGCCTGGTGTGCCGCAGTCCATGGTGTCCCACAGAGTTGGACATGACTGAACAACTGAACTGAACTATTGGCATTATTAATATTCTCATTTAGAGAAGAGTAAGCTGAGGAATTTATACATTTAAAGCCATCTGTTTAAGGTTATGTAACTGATAACAAAATGAATGGGATGGGAACCTAGAGCATTTGCATATAACACATTTTAAAAATTGAAGACATTTGTCTAGTAAGCATTCAAAGTAATATATTTTTTACTTAGTATTTGGCTTCCATTATAGCTCAGATGGTAATGAATCTACCTGAGATGCAAAAGACCCAGGTTCAATCCCTGGGTCAGGAATATCTCCTGGAGAAGGGAATGGGAACTCACTCCAGTATTCTTGTCTGGAGAATCCGATGGACAAAGGAGCCAGGCAGACTACAGTTCATGGGGTTACACAAAGTTGGACACAACTGAACATGCATGCATAATTCATGTCTATTGTTCTCGTGTTACTCCAGTAACCAGTCTGTTTAAATTGACTAAACTCAGTAAGACAAAATATCAAGCGATCTTTCTTTCCTACTACTGTTTACAGTTTTGGGACAGAGGCACTTGGCCACTTCATAGACGATCTCTGCTCTGGCATCTGTGTCTCAAAAAGGCTACCTGTTACCAGATCCAGCACATGACACCGTGCTGTGGCCAGAACTCTTTTAAGCCTTGTCTGGCAGACAGGCTGCAGGAGACACTCTGGATTCGAATTCCTCCTCCTAGCACACTGAGAGCCAACAAATATTGTCAACACCACTTGAGATGCTCTGAGCTCAAACGATGTTTGCATTCAATCTGTGTCTCCATCAGTTTTAAAAGTCTACCATGAAGAAGTAAAACTCACTGTTTGCAGATGACATGATCCTCTCCATACAAAACCCTGAAGACTCCACCAAAAAATTACTAGAGCTAATCAATGAATATAGTAAATAATGGGAAAATAGAGAAATTAAGGAAGCAATTCCATTCACCATTGCAATGCAAGGAATAAAATACTTAGGAATATGTCTACCTAAAGAAACTAAAGACCTATATATAGAAAACTATAAACCACTGGTGAAAGAAATCAAAGAGAACACTAATAGATGGAGAAATATGCCATGTTCATGGATCAGAAGAATCAATATAGTGAAAATGAATATACTACCCAAAGCAATCTATAGATTCAATGCAATCTCTATCAAGCTACCAACGGTATTTTTCACAGAGCTAGAACAAATAACTTCACAATTTGTATGGAAATAGAAAAAACCTCAAATAGCCAAAGCAATCTTGAGAAAGAAGAATGGAACTGGAGGAATCAACCTGCCTGACTTCAGGCTCTACTACAAAACCACCATCATCAAGGCAGTATAGTACTGGCACAAAGACAGAAATATAGATCAATGGAACAAAATAGAAAGCCTAGAGATAAGTCCACACACCTATGGACACCTTATCTTTCACAAAGGAGGCAAGAATATACAATGGAGAAAATACAATCTCTTTAACAAGTGGTGCTGGGAAAACTGGTCAGCCACTTGTAAAAGAATGAAACTAGAACACTTTCTAACACCATACACAAAAATAAACTCAAAATGGATTAAAGAGCTAAATGTAAGACCAGAAACTATAAAACTCCTAGAGGAGAACATAGGCAAAACACTCTCCAACATACATCACAGCAGGATCCTCTATGACCCACCTCACAAAATATTGTAAATAAAAGCAAAAATAAACAAATGTGACCTAAGCTTCTCCACAACAAAGGAAACTATAAGCAAGGTGAAAAGACAGCCTTCAGAATGGGAGAAAATAATAGCAAGTGAAGCAACTGACAAAGAATTAATCTTTGTCAGCTCAATTCCAGAAAAATAAACAACTCAGTCAAAAAAATGGGCCAAAGAACTAAACAGACATTTCTCCAAAGAAGACATACAGATGGCTAACAAACACATGAAAAGATGCTCAACATCACTCATTATCAGAGAAATGCAAACACATGAAAAGATGCTCAAAATCACTCATTATCATAGAAATGCAAATCAAAACCACAGTGAGGTACCATTTCACGCCAGATGGCTGCTATCCAAAAATCTACAAGCAGTAAATGCTGGAGAGGGTGTGGAGAAAAGGGAACCTTCTTATACTGTTGGTGGGAATGCAAACTAGTACAGCCACTATAGAGAACAGTGTGGAGTTTTCTTAAAAAATTGAAAATAGAACTGCCTTATAACCCAGCAATCCCACTACTGGGCATACACACCAAGGAAACCAGAATTGAAAGAGACACATGTACCCCAATGTTCATCACAGCACTGTTTATAATAGCCAGGACATGGAAGCAACCTAGATGTCCATCAGCAGATGAATGGATAAGAAAGCAGTGGTACATATACACAATGGAATATTACTCAGCCATTAAAAAGAATACATTTGAATCAGTTCTAATGAGGTGGATGAAACTGGAACCTATTACACAGAGTGAAGTAAGCCAGAAAGAAAAACACCAATACAGTATAATAACACATATATATGGAATTAAGAAAGATGGTAACAATAACCTTGTATGCGAGACAGCAAAAGTGACACAGATGTATAGAACAGTCTTCTGGACTCTGTGGGAGACGGAGAGGGTGGGATGATTTGGGAGAATGGCATTGAAACATGTATATTATCATATGTGAAATGAATCGCCAGTCCAGTTTCAATGCATGATACAGGGTTCTTGGGGCAGGTGCAATGGGATGACCCAGAGGGATGAGATGGGGAGGGAGGTAGGAGGGGGTTCAGGATGGGGAACACATGTACACCCATGGTGGAGTTATGTCAATGTATGGCAAAAACCACTATAATATTGTAAAGTAATTAGCCTCCAATTAAAATAAATAAATTTATATTTAAATAAAAAGTCCACCATGCAAAGAAGCATCTTTACTGAAGCTATAGATACCAAATGAAAGCAAGAATTCATATAGGGAGGGAAGTAGAGATAGATGCAGAGATGAGAGAGAGATCGAGATCGATCTGGACCTCTGTCAAAGAGAAGTAAATCAAAATGAAGTTCTACAGGAAGCTACGAAGATTTCTCTAGGACTATGCAACTTGTAGCTGATAGATTCCATTATTACCCATACTCGGTCTCCAAGTCATTGGGTTTGAAAACATCCCAGTGGAAGATGGTAATAAAAAGATGGTGTATCTGTTATCCTGTTTCCATCAGTTACTCACTTGTTAGTAGTTACTGCTCAAATTGGGTCAACTTGAGCTTGAAAGCAAGTCTCAAACACACATAGTTCTTTCTTCCAACGGACATTCTAGCATTAGTCTTTGCCCTAGTGATTTTTTATTTCAAATCTTTGAAACAGATGTCACAGGGGTCCTTGTTCCTAAGGCTCAAAAATCTGGTGTCTGACCAGGTTGAAGTGTTGGCACAACAGCTTTAGTGAGCTCTTTGCTTACATTTTCTGAGATGATTTTTGAAAAATGTGTGTTTGGGTTGGTGGGATATGTATCATCAAATCTATACATACTCTTGAAAGTAATGACATCCCTGTGGCTTGAAAATAGAAGCAACTGATTCAGTTTTATTGGGTCATTATCATTTGTCACATGATACAAGATATTATATCAAAGTATTTAATATGAAAATAATAAAGAAAAGAACAAAGCACAGTTCTCTAGGAATATAGTTAGTTGTTAGGATGGAAGAACTGGATCAGAATTTTGAAGTGAGAAAACAGCTGAGTTCCATTGGCCAATGAAACTTCTACCAGCTTGTTTGCCTACATAGTCATGTCACAGTATTTACAGACTCACTGGTTATACTGCAAGAACCACTTCTGGGATCCACAAGAAATATATGATACTTCCCTATACTTTGCCATGGGGCTTCCCAGGTGGCCCAGTGGTAAAGAATCTGCCTGATAATGCAGGAAACACAAAGGATGCAAGTTCAATCCCCAGATGAGGAAGATCCCTTGGAGAAGGAAATGGATACCCATCCCAGTATTCTTCCCTGGGAAATCTTATGGACATAGAAGCCTAGTAGGGTATGAGTTGCATGAGATTGCAAGAGTCAGACATGACTGAGCACAAACACGCTATTCTTTGCCAGAGTAGAAATTACACTAAATCATCAAGAAAGCCTCCTTCAGATATTTATCTCTATCCTTATGTAATTTTTCCATGGATGAAAAGATACAGGGCAAAATAATCTTTATTTTACAACTTTATTTTTAATTGTGGATTTTTAATTGTGGATTTTGAGAAGAGCATATTATTATTTATTTATTTAAAATATTTGTCAAATTTTGCCAAGTTTTTCTGCATCTACTGAGATTATCATATGACTTATTCCTCGATTTGTTGGTATAGTGTATCACATTAATTGATTTGAAGGTTTTGAAAAATCCTTGCCTCACTAAGATAAATCCCACTTGACCATGGTATATGACCCTATAATGTATTGTTGGATTCTGTTTGCTATAATTTTGTTGAGGATTTTTGCATTTATGCTCATCAATGATATTTTCCTGTACTTTACATTTTTGTGCTACCTTTGTCTGGCATTGTTATCAGGGTGATGGTGGCTTCATAGAATAGACTAGGAAGTGTTCCTTACTCAGCAATTTTTGGAATAGTTTCAGAAATATAGGATTAATTTTCAAAATATATAATGACTCATTCAACTAAATATAAAAACAGACAGCCCAAACAAAAATGTGCAGATCTAAATAGACATTTCTCCAAAGAAGACATACAGATGGCCAACTGGCACATAAAAAGATGCTCAACATTGCTAATTACCAGAAAAGTGAAAATCAAAACTGCAATGGGGTAGAGTTATATTTAATATGCTATTTAGCCTATTATTAACAAAAAACTGTGTTCTAGTTTATTTTGTCTATATCTTATTCAAACAATTGCTTAAATATGAAATGAATTACTGTTGTGTACTCTGTAGCAAATAAAAAAAAAGTCTGTCATCAATTTACATCATGCAATTTGTAATTTGCATTTGCATCCCTGCAAATTCAGTGGCTGTTAAAACTGTGCCAAAATGTCTTGTACTTACACATAAAATAACATTTTATTATACTGGTCTGGAAGGTTCCCTGAGTAGTTGCCAGTTATTTAAATATTATGTGGGAACTACAACAAATCTTTGATTTGGAGAGAGTTTCCATAGCTTGGAAATTTTCTAGCTTCCCTATACACAGATGTGTAAACCAAGAGATGTCCCCCAAAAATATCTATACAAATTTCTGAAGTGTTTGTTATAAGGCAGTTTTCTGCTGAGGT
The DNA here is from genome assembly GCF_027580195.1 of Bos mutus. Lineage (NCBI taxonomy): Eukaryota > Metazoa > Chordata > Mammalia > Artiodactyla > Bovidae > Bos > Bos mutus. The sequence goes on from NC_091632.1 coordinate 76,724,849, forward strand.
CCATTATGCTGTAGAATATCTACTTCTCTTCTAATCATGATGGTTGCTTATGTTCTGTAAACACATTTTACTAGAAAATGTTCCTAATCAGAGCCTCAGGTCTGTCAATTCACCTCCAGGTTTCACGATCAAAAAAAGGAAGCTGCTTCTGGTGATATGAGATACCCCAGATAATCAGTAGTTTCTGGAGATCCCAATAAGTATAGGTTTTCACGTATAATCTTTCTTTCTGCATACGTTCAATTTGCTCTAAGTTTGAAATTTGGGGTTATTTCAACATTTTAGGTGAAGTCAAATATAGGTTACTTTCAGGAGAAACTTTATTTTTGTAAATAATGCATAAGCTTTATTTACTCTCCCTGCATGCTCCCTCCACACACACACCAAGATCCTTCACCCCAGAAGTAACCCTAAAGTGCCTCTAATTTTCTGAGACTGTGTAGACAAACTTGTCTCTTGTCAGAAACCAGTAGTATTGTAGGGTGTTGGGGCAGATTGGATTTACTACTATGTATGTACGTATATATAACTAAAATTTTGATATAAGAAGAATTTAGGATTCTATTAAAATTTCTCCAACTATTTGGTAGAACATTAGCAGTTCTGTGCAATGTCTTCATCTTTTCAAAAGAAAATCAGAGCACTATGATGTGGTTTTGCTCTAAAATTTAGAATATTTTACAATTACACATACAGTGAATTTTTACACCACTGGAGATTCATATTTGTAATTTAAGGGTTCTTAGTAGTAACTAGGAGAAGGAAATGGCAACCCACTCCAGGTTGTTCTTGCCTGGAGAATCCCAGGGATGGGGGAGCCTTGTGGGCTGCCATCTATGGGGTCGCACAGAGTCGGATACGACTGAAGCGACTTAGCAGCAGTGCCAGAAGCAGTAGTAACTTAGCATGTTTAAAATAAAACTTATTTTCATAAACTAGAAGATCATAAAATACAATTTAGGTCATACACCATTAATATTTTACTTAACCTATAGAGAAAGATGTTTAGAGGTCAAATATAATTTCTAAAGAGAATTGACTCATTCCCAACATATAACTTGTTAATAATGGAAACTAAAGGTTGTGATTTCCTGAAAGGAAGATTTTTTTTTTTTTTTTTTTTTGCACAATTGAAAAGCAGAATTGTTTTCATGTATCTTGTTGCCTTTTTGTGATTCTACTGTGAAAATAATATAATATACTGGTTCACAGGTATATATTCATGTAAGTACTTTCATTAAAAGTAAAGTTATCTTCAAATAAATGAGGTAATTGTACAACTAGTGTATTCTGTTGGTAAACTACTTTACCGATTGTTATGTATGCTTGGTATTGGAGAAGGAAATGGCAACCCACTCCAGTGTTCTTGCCTAGAGAATCCCAGGGATGAGGGAGCCTGGTGGGCTGCCGTCTACGGGGTCAGACAGAGTCGGACACTACTGAAGCGATTTAGCAGCAGCAGCAGCAGCAGCAGATATATGGAACCAAATTTATTTATGCTCAGAATAACCTTGGTTTTTTAAATCATTTTATATCTTAGCAAGTATTTGACTTACAGTAATGAATGTAGTATGTTAGATTTACATTTAAAATATTTAAGGTGAAATAGTCAAATTAGTGGTTAAACACAGTAATATACTTTAATAATTTCCTCAATTCAAATGTCTTTAATTGATTTGCATGTTAAACATCCAATGTAAATATAATAATACAAAATAGTAAAGCTATTTATATAATTGCTGATTTAAACTAAAATCCACCTAAAATAATACATAAATAAAAATTATTTCAATAATCCTGTAAATATAAAAAATGCCTGAAGTTACTTATTTTCCTAAAAACAATGCATCACACCTAAAATGAATTCATGTTATGACAATAGATACATGAAAAATTGCAAAAAGATAAAATGTTTTTTTCTTTTCTAATTTCTGCTTCCATTCATTTTATTTAGAATGACCAAAATAACTCATTACTTGAGAGGGTGGTGTCTTTCGCCTCAGCTCATTCACTCCGCCATGTCTGACTCTGATCCCATGGACTGCAGCATGCCAGGCTTCATTCACTCCGTCATGTCTGACTCTGATCCCATGGACTGCAGCGTGCCAGGCTTCCCTGTCCATCACCACTCCCTCAGCTTGCTCAAACTCACGTCCATCGAGTTGGTGATGTCATCCAACCATCTCATCCTCTTTCATCCCCTTTTCATCTTGCCTTCAATCTTCCCAGCATCAGGGTCTTTTCCAAAGTGTCAGTTCTTCTCATCAGGTGGCCAAAATATTGGAGTTTCAGCTTCAGCATCAGTCCTTCCAATGAATATTCAGGACTGATTTCATTTAGAACTGACTGGTTTGATCTCCTTGCAGTCCAAGGGACTCTCAAGAGTTTTCTCCAACACCACAGTTCAAAAGCATCAATTCTTCGATGCTCAGTTGAGGTCCAACTCTCACATCCATTCATGACTACTGGAAAAACCATACCTTTGGGTGGACGGACTTTTGTTGGCAAAGTAATGTCTCTGCTTTTTAACATGCTGTCTAGGTTTGTCATAGCCTTTCTTCCAAAGAGCAAGCATGTTTTAATTTCATGGCTGCAGTCACCATCTGCATTGATTTTGGAGCCCCCCAAAATAAAGTCTGTCACAGTTTCCATTGTTTCCCCATCTATTTGCCATGAAGTGACGGGACTGGATGCCATGATCTTAGTTTTCTGAATGTTGAGTTTTAAGCCAGCTTCTTCATTATCCTCTTTCACTTCAAGAGACTTCACTTCAAGAGACTCTTTAGTTCTTCTTTGCTTTCTTCCATAAGGGTGGTGTCATATTGTGCCACTATAAAGGCGGTCTCTCTCCTAGAGGGGTTTATTAATATTTTTTATAACACAGTGGCTGAAAGTGCAAGAGAATTTATATATCAACTACTGTTGTGAAACCTGAACAAATTATTTAAACTCTATGGGGTTTCCACTTTATCCACACTGTCATTGATGTGGATTTTATCCGTGAATATCAAAAATATATCCACTGACACAATAACAGGCTTCTTGTGCTGAAAACATGAGACAAATTACCAAATTTTGTTGAAACTACCAACAGAAAACAACAGAAAAAAGGTGAAGCACTGGCAGTAAGAAGTTTGAAGAAAGAAAGTTTGCTTATAGTATAAGGGATAAAGGAGAAATGTATCATTTTCAGCCTTGGCTGGTAAGGTGTACTTAGGGCAGCTCAGAGATTTTGTCCATCTGTGCATGTCCAAGAATAACCCTGGAGACACTCCAAGTGTTGATTTGGTTTTACAAATAAATTTTAACAAATAGATGAATTTGCAAATATGTAATCTTCAAATAATTAAGATCCATTGTTTTTTTTTTTTTGTAGGAGCACGAGGCTTAATATTAATATATACATATGTCTAAGTTACCCAAATCTAAAAAATAAGAAAGTAGAAAAATAACTAGAAAGATTGTTCCTAGTATTATTTCATCTGCTATCTACACTTATTAATTTTCTAGTTGATGGTAATAAATCCCAAATCTGAGTTTTAGTTCTATATAGGCGCCACTGTTCTGGAGGCAAAGTTCATTGGAAACAGTATTACCTTTATGTCTTTTAACCGAAGATGCAACCAAGAACATTGGAATCTTCACTAGATGCTGCTGCTGCTGAGTTACTTCCATCATGTCTGACTCTGTGTGAACCTACGGACTGTAGGCCACCAGGCTTCTCTATCTATGGGATTCTCTAGGCATGAGTTCTAGAGTGGGTTGCCATTCCCTCCTCTAGGGGATCTTCCCACCCAGGGATCAAACCTGGGTATCTTGCATTACAGGCAGATTCTTCACTGCTGAGCCACCAGGGAATCCCCAGTTTTCACTAGAAGGCCCCTCACACCATTATAAATTGACCAAACTTCCCCCCGAGCCTTTGGAAAAAGTTAATGTTGACATTGTCTGCTTATGAGGATATTTTGCACTCTTTGACAGTTGAGCAAAACTAGACCTGTGGTAGAACAGAATCTTTTTCACCTTCAAGTATGGGATGTTACTTCAACAAAAAATTTGTTTTCTTGGTTTCTTAAATGAATAATGAATTTGCCTTTTTTTTTTTTTTTCTATTTAACTTGATGGAAGAAAAACAGGCATTCCAAAATAAGACAGCACTGAATATTTGTAGTTGGAGAAAAATAGTGGAAGCTTCAACAAAATAATTAATTTAGTTTTGTACTTTAGGGCTTCCCAGGTGGTAAAGAATCTGCCTGCAATGCAGGAAACCCAGGTTGATCCCTGGGTTGGGAAGATCCCCTGTAGAAGGGCATGGCAACCCACTCCAGAATTCTTGCATGGAGAATTTCATGGACAGAGGGGCCTAATGGACTACAGTCCATGGGGTCGCAAAGAGTCAGACACAACTGAGCAACTAACATTTTCACTTTCAATGAGATTTTAAGTGTGGCCTAATCCATAGGAAAAAAAAAATGATGTTGAAATTTTGAAAGACTCTATTAAGAGAAAGATGCAAGTGACATTGGTTGAACCCCTAGGTTGGGAAGATCTCCTGGAAGAGGAAATGGCAACCCACTCCAGTGTTCTTGCTTGCCTGGAAATCCCATAGACAGAGGAGCCTATGGGCTCCCAAAGAGCTGGACATGATTGAGTGACTGATCAGAGAGCACATTAACAGAAAGGAAAGATGCAACCTAGGTAAAAATATTTGCAAGATGCCCATTTGGTAAAGAGGTAGTATTCAAAGTATTCACCAGCACCACAAGTGGCTGAGGCACTGAGATGATGGGTGTGGTGGAGCTGGGAATGTTGATAGCTGAAGATGAAGGTGGTGGCTGTTGGGATTTCAAGAGGCTTGCTGGGACCAATCTTCCCTTTGGCACTGTCTGCCAACAACAGGCCTGTGGAGCTCCAGGGGATGATATTAACCTGGGTAGGTAGCTGGGTCCAGGCGGTATTGCCTGAATGGTCACCTGGTTTCTGGATCTTTTCCTCACTGCACTTCTTCCAGTTGGCTATCTCCTCTACACCAAAGATGCTCAGAAAACTGTCTCAAGCTGCTCTCAGTTTCTGGACCTGGTTCTTACATGTCATCATTCCTCTTATCAAGGATGGAGCAGTCTCACTGCTGCAGCCAGAGGGGATCTGGAGCCCAGAGATCATGAATTTCTGCACTTTGCTGCTGGAATCTTCTCCCTCATGATGGGGACACAGTTTGTTTATCCAGAGCAGAGGCTGGAGGCAGGGGCTTGGAAGGTTTTCATTTTTCAATATTAAAAAGGCTCTGTGTACATGGTGGGCTATTCTTTTTAGTGTATGCACTTTATGTTATAATATTTCTCTCAAGGCTGCTTTACCCTTGTCTCTTTGATATATTTACACTACCTTTTATTTCAAAGCATTTCATGTGTAATTAATTAGTTGGTCAGTCATGTCCAAATCTTTGCAACCCCATGGACTGTAGCCCTCCCAGGCTCCTCTGTCCATAGGATTCTCCAGGCAAGAATACTGGAGTGGGTAGCCATTCCCTCCTCCAGGGGATCTTCCTGACCCAGGGATCAAACCTGAGTCTCCTGAATTGCAGGTGGATTCTTTACCATCTAAGCCACCAGGGAAACCCCTAACATACTTCCCTAAATATTTTCTCTTTGATACATGAATGGATTAAGCCTGTTGTTTAGTGTTTGATATTTTCTTATTATCTTTTTGTTATTGATTAGTAACTAATTCAACTGTAGGTAGAGAACACATTTTGTATGATTTCAATTTTTGTACATGTTTTGAAGTTATGTCCCAGGATACAGTGTATATCTTGTTTTAAGTTTGTCAACACTTGGATACATCTACTGCTCCTTTTCATGGAGGGTTGTATGAATTTTGACTGAATCCTGGAGACAAATGTTCTTCTTGAGTTCTTCTGTACTTACTAATCTCTCTCTAGTTGTCGTACCAATTTTTTGAAATGAGTATCAAAATCTTTCAGTTCAGTGCAGTTCAGGTGCTCAGTCGTGTCCTACTCTTGTGACCCCATGAATCTCAGCACGCCAGGCCTCCCTGTCCATCACCAACTCCCCGAGTCTATCCAAAACCATGTCCATTGTGTCAGTGATGCCATTCAACCATCTCATTCTCTGTCATCCCCTTCTCCTCATGCCCTCAATCTTTCTCAACATCAGAGTATTTTCAGAGGAGTCAGCTCTCCACACCAGGTGGCCAAAGTATTGGAGTTTCAGCTTCAACATCAGTACCGCCAATGAACACCCAAGACTAATCTCCTTTAGGATGGACTGGTTAGATCTCCTTGCAGTCCAAGAGACTCTCAAGAGTCTTCTCCAGTACCACAGTTCAAAAGCATCAATTGTTTGGCACTCAGATTTCTTTATAGTCCAACTCTCACATCCATACATGACTACTGGAAAATCCATATCCTTGACTATATGGACTTTTGTTGGCATAGTAATGTCTCTGCTTTTTAATATGCTGTCTAGGTTGGTCATAACTTTCCTTCCAAGGAGTAAGTGTCTCTTAATTTCATGGCTGCAATCACCATCTGCAGTGATTTTGGAGCCCAGAAAAATAAAGTTAGTCACTGTTTCTCCATCTATTTGCCATGAAGTGATGGGACTGGATGCCATGATCTTAGTTTTCTGAATGTTGAGTTTTTAGCCAACATTTTCACTCTCCTCTTTCAATCTCACCAAGAGGCTCTTTAGTTCTTCTTCACTTTCTGACATAAGGGCTGTGTCATCTGCATATCTGAAGTTATTGATATTTCTCCCAGCAATCTTGATTCCAGCTTGTGCTTCTTCCAGTTCAGCGTTTCTCATGATGTACTCTGCATATAAGTTAAATAAGCAGGGTGATAATATACAGCCTTGACATACTCCTTTTCCTATTTGGAACCAGTTTGTTGTTCCATATCCAGTTCTAACTGTTGCTTCCTGACCTGCATAAAGGTTTCTCAAGAGGAAGGTCAGGTGGTGTGGTATTCCCATCTCTTTCAGAATTGTCCACAATTTATTGTGATCCACGCAGTCAAAGGCTTTGGCATAGTCAATAAAGCAGAAGTAGATGTTTTTCTGGAACTCTCTTGCTTTTTTGATGATCCCTCGGATGTTGGCAATTTGATCTCTGGTTCTTCTGCCTTTTCTAAAAACAGCTTGAACATCTGGAATTTCATGGTTCACATATTGCTAAAGCCTGGCTTGGAGAATTTTGAATATTACTTTATTAGTGTGTGAGATGAGTGCAATTGTGTGGTAGTCTGAGCATTCTTTGGCATTACCTTTCTTTGGGATTGGAATGAAAACTGACTTTCCTGTGGCCACTGCTGAGTTTTCCAAATTTGCTGACGTATTGAGTGCAGCAGTTTCAGAGTATCATCTTTTAAAATTTGAAATAGCTCAACTGGAATTCCATCACTTCCACTAGCTTTGTTCGTAGTGATGCTACCTAAGACCCACTTGACTTCACATTCCAGGATGTCCTGCTGTAGGTGAGTGTGAGTGATCACAGGTCGTTAAGATTCTTTTATTTTTGTACTGTTCTTCTGTGTATTCTTGCCACCTCTTCTTAATATCTTCTGCTTCTGTTAGGTCCATACCATTTCTGTCCTTTATTGAGCCCATCTTTGTATGATATGTTCCCTTGGTATCTCTAATCTAAAGTTAATCAAATCTAAATCAAATCTAATCTTAAGTTAATCACAATCTTTACCTTTAACCAAATATGGATATCTGTATTTCTCCTTCAGTTTGATTAGATTTTACTTTGTATAGTTTTCATCTCTATAGCTAAGTGCATGCCCACGTATGTGTTCTCTGTTTTTAAGATGGATTGACAGTTACGATGCAATCCCTCTCCCTACCTAGTGACTTTCTTTGCTCTGAAGTTGAATTTATTTGATATTAATATAGTCACTTTGGCTTTCCTTTGATTAATATTTGCATAAGATTTTTTCGTTATCTTATTTCAACCTCCTATATAATTATATTTGAAGAGAGTTACTTGCCACTGGCATATTATTGGGTCATATTTTTTGATCCACCTTATTAATAGCTGTATTCTATCTGATACATTCAGATCATTTTCCATTTCATGTGATTTTTGATAAATTAGAACTTAATTCTGCATTTTTTACATATATACAATATAATATATACAATATGTATATATATATATAATAACTTCTGTTATTCCTCTCTAGGCTTTCTTTTTCCTAACTTTGAACTACTTACTTGAACCAATTTTTAGAATTCTATTTTGATTTATCTATAGTGCTTCTGAGTGTTTTTCTTTGTACAGCTTTATTGATGATTTTTTATGTATTACACTATTTATATACTTCAATTTTCACAGTCTATTGCTGTCATTTCATCAGCTTGTTTGAAAAGTTGAAGGCTTTCTTCCATTTATGGGCTTTTACTCTCCTTTAAAAAAAATAATTTTCTTAACTGTATCCTGTGTATATACATAGAATCACACCAGTCAGTATTGTAATTTTTACTTCTGCCACCAAAAATAATTTAGAAGACTCATGAGAAAGTTTTCTATTGTATTCATTACTCTTTTGCTAACTGTCTTTCTCCTTTCCTGATATCCCAGTTTCTTTTTTATCATTCTTTTCCTGTTAGAAAACTTCCAGCCATTCTTTTAGGGTAAGTTTGTTGGTAACTAATTCTCTTAGTTTTCCTTATCTGAGAATATCTTGATTTCCCCTCTAGTCCAAAAGGATATTTTCACTATGCATGAGATTGTTGACAGTTCTATTATTTCAGCACTTAAATACTTTTCTTCTGGCCTCAATGTTTGGAGATGAGAAGTCTACTGTCTTCTAATTTAATTCTCATTTAGGCAAAATGTCATTTTTCTTTGACTATATTCAAGACTGTTTTTCTCTTTAGTTGTTGGGAGCTTAATTATAAAGGATCTTGTTAAGTATGTTTTAGGTTTATTCTGTTTGGAATAACATAATTCACTCAACTTCTTAAACTTGTAGGTTTATAAGATTTTTTTTCCCCCAAATTGGAAAGTTTTTTTCCATTATTATTTGCAATCCTTTATTATTGCCTTTTTTCTCCTTTTCATTTGGAATATATGAAGTAAAAAGAAAACTCAGAGAACTCATCATCATGTTATTCTGTAGATCCTCAAGTTTTTTGCACCTTTTAGAGTAGTCTTATGCTTGATTTCTATATAACTGTTCAAGACTTTTCATTGTACTTATGAAGAAAGGTATAACATTTCATCTTTTCAGAAGTAGAAGTTCATCTCTTTACTTTTAGTCTATTTTAGTCTTTATATTTTAAATGAGTTTTTTATAGACCTCACACAGTTGTTTATATAAATTCAATCTCTTTCTTTTATTTTTTTCTTCTAATTTTATTTTATTTTTAAACTTTACATAATTGTATTAGTTTTGCCAAATATCTTTTAATTAGTATCTTTAGGCCATTCATATTTAATGTTGGATAAACATAAATATGTTTGTAATTGTTTTATATTTATTGACAGAGGCATTTTTTGCTCTTTTATCTAGTTTTAATTGAGCATTTTATAGGATTCCATTTTAGCTCCTTTCTAGCATATCAGTTGCCTAGACTTTACAATATTCATTTTCATTTTTTAACTAATGTAACATTATTTCCTGTGTAATTGAGATACTTTACAACAGAATGTTCCCAATCTTTCCCTCCCATTCTTTGAGTCATTGTTGTCATTCATTTTATTAATACTTTCCATGTGCTATAATCACCAATTGTTTCTATTTATGATTTAGAATAATATTGTATTCATTGGAATACCTACTTAGAACCAACAGGATTTTTTGTTTGTCTGTTTGTTTTTTTACTACCTAAGCTTTGGAAATGTTCCTCCAAATTATTTTTGAATTTTATTTTGATAAGTGTTTGGGGATATTATTGACCTTTGACAAATACTATAATTGTTAATGATTTTGTTTTTATCATGCAAACTCTGAATAATTTGAGTAGTTTCTGTTGGTTCTCGCTCCTATCATTTATCCAGGAAGAATATCAACTTCATTGTTTGATCATTGTGCATGAACACAAGGATGGCAATTTATTAGCAAGATGCTATAGTTCTTAGTCTTCACTGTGGTCTCACAAATTATTTGTTAGTCACTCAGCTGCATCCGGCTCCCATGAACTGTAGCCTGCCAGGGTCCTCTATCCCTGGGATTCTCCAGACAAGAGTATTGGAGTGGGTTTCCATTCCCTTCTTCAAATTATAATCCTTAACAGAACATCTTCCTAAGGACTTCAAGCCTAAAAAGATGATTCCCCTGCAGAATCTAATGATCTGTCAATCATGGTCATTCTGCTGGCTGAGTAACACAGGAGAAAGGGAAGATGAGTGGACACTCCGAGTGCCATCTCCTCCATACCACTTTTAAAACATGTTTATTAGTAAAGATTTGTGTAAATCAAAATTATATTTGAAAGGTGAAAATTATTTATAATTTATAAAATTTCAGATACATAATTATATTCAATCATGTAATGTGTAAGTGGCATTGAAAATAATCCTCTAGTTTTATCTTCAAAGTATTTATTTTCATGTTTAAAAAGAGCCAGTTATTTGAGAGAAATTATTTAAAAAACTAATTTCATGACAGGAGAAACTATCCTAGTTATAGTATGTCCTCTAATTTTGCGAGAAATCAGCCTTCAGATTTTCATTCCCTTTAGGCAATCAGGATCTCATTATTGAGACCACCTATGGATGGTGTGATTGAAATTTTGCATCTGTGCATAATCACCTCATTATGTTGATCTTTCAATGTAAATCTCTAGACCATCATGGACATTAAAAAAGCTTAGGAAGTTCTATTTTAGCCCTGAATTGCTCATATTTCGTTTTAGCCCCAAATAAATCTGAAACACTACTAAGATATCTATTTTCTCTCAAAGTTTAAAATATTGTACTCTGAAGTTCCTATGATTGACACATGAAGCTAGAGTATCAGGTAATGTCATACTTGGAAAATTTTGGTTTTAAATAATGTGTTATCTTGCTTATTGATTTTAAGGTCTTAACATTTTGCAGTTCATACCATCCTATGTTATTTTGTCAGTGTGTCATTAGTTTGCAAATTAGTGGGATTTTTCTTCATTACCCTCTGAGATGAGAATATTATTGAACATAAGAATTCAGTTTTATATCAAACAAAATTAGTTTTATAGTAAAAGAATTGAGTTCCACCACTTAACATGCTAAAATATTGTATTAAATGAGGAAAATCATCTTTAATGGGCACCATAACTACTCTCTCATTTGTTGTAATTTCATTTAATTATTATAGATAGTATTGTAAATTTTTATATTTACATTTTTAAAAATTACTTTTAAAACAATCATCAAACCTTGGCTTGTTAAGAAGCATTTTTTAAATTGGCAATTAGATATACAAAAGATATAACTTCCCTGAACAAAAGTTCATGGAAGTTGCATTATAAGTTTAATTACATTTCAATTAAAACTCAGAATTGTTTACTATAATAAAGTCTATATTATAAATATAACATTAGTGATAGCAGTTTTAAAAATAATTATTAAGATAAAATAACTAACTCAATTTAATAAATACCTTTCCTGTTGGCTCAGTGGTAAACAATCCTCCTCCCAGTGCAGGAGAGTTGGCTTTGATCTCTGGGTTGGGAAGATCCCAAATAGTAGTAACTGCTGTTCTTCCCTAGGAATTCTAGGAATTCCCAGTATTCTTCCCTAGGAAATCCCATGGACTGAGGAGCGTACAATGTACGTGAACTGAGAACTTTCAGAGGTACAAGCTGCATTTAGAAAAGGCAGGGGAAACAGAGATCAAATTCCCAACATCTGTCAGATAACACAAAAAGCAAGAGAATTCCAGAAAAAAGCATCTACTCTGCTTCACTGACTATATTAAAGCCTTTGACTGTATGGATCATAACAAACTGTGGAAAATTCTTCAAGAAATTGGAATAACAGACCACCTTTCCTGCCTCCTGAGAAAACTGGTCAAGAAGCAATAGTTAGTACCAGACAAGGAACAACAGATTGGTCCAAAATTGGGAAAGGAGTATGTCAAGTCTGTATATTGTCATCCTGCTTACTTAATTTCTGTGTAGAGTACATCATGCCAAATGCAGGGCTTGATGAAGCACAAGCTGGAATCAAGATTGCCAGGAGATATATCAGTAGGCTCAAATATGCAGAGGACACCACCCTTATGACAGAAAGCTAAGAGGCAGTAAAGAACCCTTTTGATGAAGGTGAAAAAGGAGAGTGAAAAATCTGGCTTAAAACTCCACATTCAAAAAAATAAGATCGTGACATCTAATCCCATCATTTCATTGTAATTAGATGAGGAAACAATGGAAACTGTGACAGACTTTATTTTCTTGGGATCCAAAATCACTATAGACAGTGACTGCAGCCATGAAAATAAAAGACACTTGCTCCTTGGGAAAAAAGTTATGACAAACATAGACAGGGCATTGCAAAGCAGAAACATCGCTTTGCCAACAAAGATCCATTTAGTTAAAGCTATGGTTTTTCCAGGAGTCATTATGGATGTGAAAGTTGGACCATAAAAAAGCCTGAGCACCGAAGAATGTATGCTTTGGAACTGTGGTGCTGGAAAAGACTCTTGAGAGTCCCTTGAACAGCATGAAGATCAAACCAGTCAATGCTAAAGGAAATCAGTCCGAGTGTTCATGGAAAGGACTGATGCTGAAACTGAAGCTCCAATACTTTGGCCACCTGACTCATTGGAAAATACCCTGATGCTAGGAAAAATTGAGGGCAGGAGGAGAAGGGGGGCAACAAGGTATAAAATGGTTGGATGGCATCAACAATTTAATGCACAGAAGTTTGAGCAAATTCTAGGAGATAGTTAATGAAGGACAGGCAAGCCTGATTTGCTGCAGCTCTTGGGGTCACAAAGTGTGGGACACAACTGAACAACAGCAACAACATGTGAGGACTTAGCTCCCTAACCAGAGATGGAATCTACACTACTGCGTTGGAAAGGGAAGGCTTAACCACTGGAACACCAGAGAAGCCCCCATTTTGAGTTAATTTTTTGTGAAAGGTATAAGGTCTGTTTCTAAATTCATTGCTTTTCATGTGGATATCAAGTTGTCCCAATTTAAAGAAACTTTCTTTGCTCCATTTTACTGCCTTTGAAATGAAAGTGAAAGTATTACTCGCTTAGTACTGACTCTTACAGATCCCAAGGACTGTAGCTCACCAGGCTCCTCTGTCCATGGAATTCTCTAGGCAAGAATATTGGAGTGGGTAGCCATTCGCTTCTCCACAGGAGTTTCCTAACACAGCGATTGAACTCAAGTCTCCTATATTACAGGCAGATTCTTTACCATCTGAGCCACCAGTAAAAGATCAGTAGTCTATATTTATCAGGGTTTATTTCTGTACTTCCTATTCTGTATCATTGATCTGTTAGTCCTTTCTATTGCCAGTACCACACTGTCTTGATTACTGTAGCTTTGTATTAATCCTGAAATTGGTTAGTGTCACACTTCCAACTTTATTCTTCTTTAATATTGCGTTGGCTAATCTTGGTCTTTTGCCTCTCCATACACATGTTGGTGGAGCAGTGGTAAGGAACCCACCTGCCAATGCAGGAGACACAAAAGACACTTCTATCCCTGGGCCAGAAAGATTCCCTGGAATAGGAAATGGCAACCCAGTCCAGTGTTCTGGCCCAAAAAATTCCACAGACAGGAGACTGGCAGGCTACAGTCCATGAGGTCTCAAAGAGTCAGACATGACTGAGCATGAGCACATATGTGCTATAAGTGGTATTGGACTTTTACTTAAAATTCCACTTGATGAAACATAGAAAACCATTGACTTTTGTATATTAATCTTTATTCTGCCATGTTGCTATAACTGCTTATTAGTTTCTGAAATTTTCTGTCATCCTTTCAGTTATTCTAAATCGACAATTATGTCATCTGTGACCAAAGACAGTTTTACTTCCTCCTTCCCAATCACAAAAATATTTTTTCTTCTTGTTTTATTATAATATCTAGGACTTCCATATGATGTTAAAAAGGAGTGGTGAGAAGGCAAATCCTTATCTTTATACTTGATCATATTAGAGAACTTCAAGTATCTCATGATTAAGCATGATATTAGCTATATATTTTTTGCAAATAATCTTTATCAGGTTGACAAAGTATTCCTGAATTCCTAGCTTGCTGAATGTTTTTATCATAAGTGGTGTTTGATTTTTTTTCAAATTCTTTTCTTCATCTATTATATAAGAATTTATTTTTCTTTCTCAGCTTATTGATATAAGAGGTTATATTAATTAATATTTAAAAATGGAATTAGCCTTTAATACCTGGGATGAATCCCACTTGGTCATGGTGTATAATTATTTTTATACATCATTAGACTCTATTTCACATAGGACATTTGACACAGAGCATTGACATGAAACCACCCTTATGGCAGAAAGTGAAGAGCAACTAAAGAGCCTGTTGATAAAAGTGAAAGAGAAGAGTGAAGAAGCTGGCTTAAAACTCAACATTCAAAAAACTATGATTATGGCATCCAATCCCATCTCATCAAATCAATGGGGAAACAATGGAAACTGTGACAGACTTTATTTTCTTGGGCCCCAAAATCACTGCACATGGTGACTGCAGCCATGAAATGAAAACACCCTTGCTCCTTGGAAGAAAAGGCATGACAAACCTAAACAGCATATTAAAAAGCAGAGACATTACTTTGCCATTAAAGGTCCATATAGTCAAAGCTATGGTTTTTCTAGTAGTCATGTATATATGTGAGAGTTGGACTACTGTCACCCTGCTTATTTAACTTATATGCAGAGTAAATCATGAGAAACGCTGGGCTGGAAGAAACACAAGCTGGAGTCAAGATTGCCAGGAGAAATATCAATAACCTCAGATATGCAGATGACACCACCCTTATGGCAGAAAGTGAAGAGGAACTCAAAAGCCTCTTGATGGAAATGAAAGTGGAGAGTGAAAAAGTTGGCTTAAAACTCAACATTCAGAAAACGAAGATCATGGCACCCGGTCCCACCACTTCATGGGAAATAGATGGGGAAACAGTGAAAACAGAGTCAGACTTTATTTTTCTGGGCTCCAAAATCACTACAGATGGTGACTGCAGCCATGAAATTAAAAGACGCTTACTCCTTGGAAGGAAAGTTATGACCAACCTAGATAGCTTACTGAAAAGGAGAGACATTGCTTTGCCAACAAAGGTTCATCTAGTCAAGGCTATGGTTTTTCCAGTGATCATGTATGGATGTGAGAGTTGGACTGTGAAGAAGGCTGAGTGCCTAAGAATTGATGCTTTTGAACTGTGGTGTTGGAGAAGACTCTTGAGAGTCCCTTTGACTGCAAGGAGATCCAACCAGTCCATTCTGAAGGAGATCAGCCCTGGGATTTCTTTGGAAGGAATGATGCTAAAGCTGAACCTCCAGTACTTTGGCCACCTCATGCGAAGAGTTGATTCATTGGAAAAGACCCTGATGCTGGGAGGGATTGGGGGCAGGAGGAGAAGGGGACGACAGAGGATGACATGGCTGGATGGCATCACTGGCTCAATGGATGTGAGTCTGAGTGAACTCCGGGAGTTGGTGATGGACAGGGAGGCCTGGCGTTCTGCAATGCATGAGGTCGCAAAGAGTCGAACACGACTGAGCGACTGATCTGATCTGATCTGGACTATAAAGAAAGCTGAGCACCAAGAATTGACACTTTTGAACTGTGGTGTTGGAGAAGACTCCTGAGAGTCCCTTGGATTGCACGGAGAAAATAGTCAATCCAAAGGAAATCAACCCTGAATATTCATGGGAAGGACTGATGCTAAAGCTGAAGCTCCAACACTTTGGCCACCTGATATGAAGAGCAGATTTGTTCGAAAAGACCCTGATGCTGGAAACGACTGAAGGGAGGAGAAGGGGAGGACAGGATGAGATGGTTGAAAGGCATCACCAACTCAATGGACATGAGTTTGAGCAAGCTCCAGAAAATGGCGAAGGATAGGGAAGCCTGGTGAGCTGCAGTCCATGGGGTCTCAAAGAGTTGGACACAATTGAGCAATGGAACAACAGTAACAACAGATTCTATTTGCTGACAGTTGTGTTTAGAATTTTATATCTATGTTCATGAAAGACATTGGTCTGTATTTCTCTGGTAAAATTTGTAATTTTAGTGTAATGCTGACCTCATAGAATGTGCTAAAAGTAGTTTTTATGTTTCTATCCTCTGAAAAAAATGAGGTAGAATTGCTATAATTTCTTCCTTAAGTGTTTAATAGAATTCATCAACGAATCCAATTGTTTTTTGTGCTCTCTGTTTTGTAAGGTTGTTAATTACCGATTCATTTTAAATGATTTAGGCCTAATTCAACACATCTACATATTCTTGGGTGTGTTATGGCAGATTGTCTTTCTAGGAATTAGTCCATTTCATCCATATTATCAACTATGTAGGCATAGTTATTTCATTTCTTTATTATCCTTTTCATTTCCATGGTATCTGCAGTAAATTTCCTTCTTTCACTTTTGATATTATCAATAGCAGTTTGCGTCTGCTTTCTTTTTTTCTTTGTTATCCTAGTTAAAAGCTAAGTTGCTTCAGTTGTGTCTGACTCTTTGTGACCCTATGGACAGTAGCCTGCCAGGCCCCTCTGTCCATGGGATTTTCTAAGCAAAAATACTGAAATGGATTGCCATTTCCCTCTCCAGGTTAAGAGATTATTAATTTTATCAGTTTTTTTCAAAGTATCACCTTTTTGTTCTGATGATTTTCTGTACTGATTTTTTGTTTTCAACTTATGCTTATTTTGAATTTATTTATTTTTTTAAATTTTATTTTACTTTTTAACTTTACAATATTGTATTGGTTTTGCCATATATCAACATGAATCTGCCACAGGTATACACGTGTTCCCCATCCTGAACCCTCCTCCCTCCCCATTTAATTTGCTCTTATTTTGCCATTTTTTTATGGTGGAAAATTCTTCTATTGTTGGAATTTAGATCTTTTGTCTTTTTTACTACGTACATTTAATGCTATAAAAGTTCCTCTAGCACTTCTTTTGCTGTATTCCTCAAATTCTGATAAATTGCTTTTACTTTTTCATTCAAAAGTATATATATTTTTAATTTTTCTTGAAATTTTATTTGACCCATGTGTCATTTGGAAGTGTGTTGTTTAATCTCCTTGTATTTGGGACTTTTCCAGTTATCTTCATATAACTAATTATTTTTGGTTTAATTTCTTGTAGTTTGAGAGCAGACATTGCATTATTTCTATTCTTTTAAATTTGCTGTGTTCTGTGGCTCACAGTGTGGTCTATCTTTGTGAATGTCTCATGTGTGCTTGAGAAAAATGTGCATTCTGCTATAGTTGGATGAAGTGCTTTCTAGATGTCAATTTTATCCATTTAATTGGGAGTGTTTTTTTTTTTTTTTTTTGCAATTGCCCTATAGTTGCTTTATAATGTTGTGTTAGTTTTTGCTGTACAACAAAGTGAGTCAGCTGTATGTATACATATATCCCCTCTTTTTTTTGGATTTCCATCCCATTCGGGTCACCACAGGGCATTGAATATAATTCCCTATGCTATACAATAGGCCCTCATTAGTTATCTATTTTATACTTAGTATCAATAGTGTATAGTGTTTGGTGGTTTCAGCTGTATCTTACTGATTTTCTGGCTGCTAGATCTGTGCATCTGGCAGAGGGGTGTTAACGTTTCTAACTATGACAGTGGGTTCATCTGTTTCTCTGTAAGTCCTACCTGGTTTTCACTCACATTGTTTGATACTCTGTTGTTAGGCATATGCATGTTAAGAATTGTCATGTCTTAAAAATTAATCCCTTTATCATTATGTAAGTCCTGTGTCTCTGACTTTCCTTGGTGTCAGTTCTGTCTGAAATTATAAATGAATATATAACTGAAAGTATAACTACTCTTGCTTTCTCTTTATTTGTGTTGTAGCTCAGTCGTGTCAGACTCTGTGACCCCATGGACTGCATTACGCCAGGCTTCCCTGCCCTTCACCATCTCCCGGAGTTTGCTCAAACTCATGTCCATTGAGTCAGTGTTGCCATGCAACCATCTCATCCTTTGTCATCCCTTCTCCTTCTGCCTTCAATCTTTCCCAGCATCAGGATCTTTTCTAATGAGTGGCTCTTCACGGCAGATGACCAGAGTATTGGGCTTCAGCATCAGTCCTTCCAATAAATATTCAGAATGGATTTCCTTTAGGATTGACTGGTTTGATCTCCTTTCATTTGTGTTAGTATGGTATTTTTTCTCCATCCATTTGCTCTTAATCTATGTATATCTGTATTTAAAGTGTGTTTCCTATAGACATATGGTTGAGTCATGGTTTTTGATCCTCTGTGGCAATATCTGTCTTAACTGGTACAGTTAGGCCATTGACATTCAAAGTGATTATTAATAGAGCTGGACTAGTACCTACCGTATTAGTTCTTGTTTCCTCTTTGTTCCCTTGTTCTTTGTTACTGCTTTTGTTTGTCACTCCTTTTGGGCCTTTTGTGATTTTATATGATTCCATTTCTCTCCTAGGGCTTCCCTGATAGCTCAGTTGGTAAAGAACCTGCCTGCAATTAAACCAAAATGTTGTCTCCTTAGTCACCTGTATTTTTGAGCATGTAATATGATTCTATTTTCTCTTTTTAGTATTTCAGTTATATTTATTTTTTCACTTTCTTAGTGGTTGTTTTAGAGTTTTCAGGATACATTTATGACATCCCAATCTACTTTCAACTAGGACTGTACAACTTCCCAGGTAATGTGCACATCTTTTGAGACTAACCCTAATTTCCTTTCATTCCTTATACCATTGTTGTCATCATTTCACTTATAATAAGGATAAATTACCATATATATGACATATACATAAGCATACATAGTTGAATATCATATTGCTGTTTTTATTTTCAACAGACTGTTATCTATTAAATCTATTAAAATAAGAAAAATGAAAGTCTTTTTTTTTTTTAATTTTATCTTCATATATATTCCTCTTTCATGCTCTTCCTGTATGTAGATCCGGGGTTATAACTTATTTTCCTTCTTTCTTTTGAACTTATTTTAACTTTTCTCTCAAGGCAAGTCTACTAGGAACAAATTCTTTCAATTTTTGTTGGTCAGAGAAAGTCTATTTTTCCTTCACCTTTGAAAGATAATTGCCTAGCATACAGAATCTAATTTGGTGGTTGTTGTCTACCAACACTGTAAATATTTCTGTTTATTCTCTTCTTGTTTTCATGTTTTCCAAAGAGAAGTTGTATGTTATTCTTTGTTCTTCTCTAGGGAAAGTGCATTTTTCCTCTACCTTGTTTTAGAAGATTTTTGTTTATTTTTGATTTTGTATAATTTGAAAAACATGTACTGTGCTGAGGTGTAATTTATTTTATTATTATTTTTAAATTTATCCTTCTTAGTATTCTCTTGTTACTGAATTGAGCCTAAGGGACCTTATTCTCAGGTCTAGCCCAGCCTCTGAGTGGGAAAGTTCTTTTCTCATTCTAGTTTGAGGAAGTAAATAACAAAACAAAAACTGAGATCAATACAGCACAAACTTTATTCAGTGGTCAAAGAATGGAGAAGTAGAAACTAAGTTCACAGATAAACTTCTCCCACCTGGAGAGAGAAATTTAATTATAAAGAGTAGAGACAAAGGGTGGAAGAGTAAGAGTGAAGCTAATGATGGGGAGACATGATAATTAGTCTGTGCGGAAGGGGCAGGGCTTTTTCTAGGAACAGGGTGTCCCTCAGTTTTTGCCTTTTTGTGATACTTAGTGTCTGGTCCTGGCTACTGGTATGTGTGTCATTTAATATGCAAATATAGTAGCACCGTGTATAAAGAGACTCAGGATCTGTTGCAGGTCTGATTTGTTGCCATCTTGGTCCCAGCTGGTCCTGTATGGTGTGGGCTTTTTGTAGATACCTTTCTTGTCTGTGTACCCCTTCCTTAAAGATTTACGTTAAACTCTGGAGAAGGGTGGGGTTTTAAACAAATAATTGGAGAAGTTCTGGCAACACTGTGAGCTTCTTGGATCGTTGGTCTTGTGTCAGATATTAATTTGGAGAAATTATCAATTTTTGTTTCAAATATTTCTTCTGTTTTTCTTTTTGTTTTCCCTTTTTCTTCTCTTCCTGGAGTTTACATGCATATCTGTTGTAGTTGTCCCACAATCCTTGGAGTCTCTCATCAGTTTTGTCAGTCATTGTTCTCTTTGCTGTTCAGTTTCTGAGGAGTCTAGTGATACATTCTCAAGCTCAGAGAGTCTATCCTCACCCATGCACAGTCACCAAACGAGCCCATCATAGACAGTCTTTATTTCTGTTCCCCTCTTTTTTTTCTATCTCTGTCATTTATTTTGGGTCTGTTCTTATAATTTCCATTCCCCTGTTTATATTTTTATCTGTTTTTGCATGCATCTGCTCTATCCATTAGAGTGTTTAGAATATTAACTGTATTCCTTTCCAATTCACAGTCTAATCATATCAGTACCCCTGCCATGCCTGGTTCTGATGCTTGCTCTGTCTCTTTAATTTTTTTTTTTTTTTTTGCCTTTTAGTATGTATTGTATTTTTTTCATGATAGCCAGATGTGATGTACTGGTCAAAAGAAACTTCTTTAAATAGACCTTTAGTAAAGTGGTAATGAGGTATGAGAGGAGAGAAAGCATCCTGTAGTCCTAGTTAGTAAGTCGTGTCCGATTCTTTGTGACCCCATGGACTATAGCCTGCAGGGCTGCTTGATCCATGGGATTTCCCAGGCAAGAATACTGGACTGGGTTGCCATTTCCTTCTCTGGGGGGTCTTCCCCACCCAGAGATTGAATCTATGTCTCCAGTATTGGCAGGTGGATTCTTTACTGCTAAACCACCAGGAAAGACCCTCCAAATCAGTTTAGGTCTGATCAAACTCTCAGAGGATTAGGCTCTGGTTAACTAGTTTCTCCTGCAAACAGGCCTTATTAACCAGACAGAATGTTCTGGCATCTCTCAAAATGGTTCCTTTCCTCAGCTTCATGACAGAAACTGGAAAGGATTTTTCTCTGATATTTACAATGAGAACCTGGCTAAGCTCCTAGAGGTAAATTTCACCATCTTGTGCTGTTTGTAGCTCTGAGACTTGTCTGCAGTCAGCCTCCAGCAATTCACCAATTACAGTACAGATTTTCCTATGTTGGCTCTGATTCCTGCAGTGGTTCATCTCCCTAGATTCTGCTCTAGTAAGACGTGCCTGCCTCTGTTCATTTGCCTGTCTGTCTCTCCTGTCCTGAAGGTAGTAGTTTTTCCTGTGTTTGTCTTTTTACCCAAGAAGAGTTGTTGATTTCCAGTCTGTTCAGTATTTTACCTGTTAGGGTAGTGTGATGATTTCCAAGCTATTTATAGCAGAACGGGAAACTGAAAATCCATCTGTTGTTTTTGAAAAAAAAAAAAATCTGTGCAACAACTGAAAAATTAATTCCATTAATGGTGTACTTCGAATGAGTTTGGGGAAAAGTAAGTATTTTTCTTAATTTATCATAGAAAACTGTAACAACATCAAAAAAAAGCTTTTATTTCTTACATTGGAAACCAAAAAGACATATATACATTGACATAAAAATAGATATGGTGTTTCAAACAAGTTTACAAGAATAATAATAAATGAGAATTTACTTTCAGTAGAACAAATTATGAAATTTTCTGTAAACTTCTAAGTCAAGCATAGCCAAAGTGGAATAGGAAAAATGCATTGGGGATAATATTTTTTGAAGCTTATTATCCTGTTGGATTATAAACCAGACCCTCTTTAGCTAATTAAAAATTAAAAATTTAATATTCAAAACACCTTGAGAGTACATGCTTTTATTTGAATTATAGGCTATGTAACAAAGGCATGATAAATTCACAGTTTATTAATATAATGTGATACAGCATCTTATCCCAGATGGTCTGATTTGAAGAGGGAAACTTTACAAAATATAAACATATTTATGAGACATGCTCCTAATAATTACTTTGCAAAACAAATATTTGTAAGTATTATTTCAGAAGATGTTAAGCCTGAATAGAGGCAGGTAGCTAGCAGTATTTCTATCACTGTATGCAAAATGAAATATATCTTTGACATCATTGACAAATATATGCTTGAGATCCAAGCATTAATTAATATTTGTTGACTTTTTTGTCCTTTAGCAAGGCTTTAATTTTCTATTCTATTATTTTGTTTTCTCGATGTGATGTATGTATGCACTGTTAGTTTCAAATCCTTGAGCAGATATGAGTAGACCAAAATTTCCTTCTGTTTTAATATTTAATCCAGTGGACTAATGTTTGAATTTTTGTAACAGTATATCACGTACAAGCATGTCCAACTCTTTGTAACCCATGGACTGTAGCCACCAGGCTCCACTGTCCATGGGGATTCTCCAGGCAAGAATATTGGAGTGGGTGGCCATGTTCTCCTCCAAGGGATCTTCCCAACCCAGGGATCGAACCCAGGTCTCCCACATTGCAGGCAGATTCTTTATTGTCTGAGCCACTAGGAAGCCCAAGAATACTGGAGTGGGTAGTCTATCCCTTCACCATGGGAACTTCCCAACCCAGGGTTCAAACTGGGGTCTCCTGTATTGCAGGTGGATTCTTTACCAGCTAAGCCACCCAGGAAGCCCCAACAGTATATCATAAACCATACATGACTCTCAGTTCAGTGTTTCTGACTAATGCTTACATGAAAGCATTTATATTTTGTCTCATTGTATTAATGAAATATTAATATTAACTATATATGGACAAAAACTCTAGAATTGTATTCTAAATTCTGTTGATAACAAGTGATAATTGTATGGAGCTATTTGAGAAACTAATTGTGTATCCTCAAAGGTTTGTCTGTCTTGGATGTTGTTGACTTTAAGAAAAGCATCACAGTATCATACTCTGTGTCATGATTTTTGCAACTGTGTGTATCAGAATGTATCTCCACCTTGCCTCCTATATTTAATCCATACTTTTGTCTGTGTATAGTGAGTATCACAAGACTCAAATGTGCTGAATAAACTTGTGAAGAAGAGAAAAATTAAGAGAGAAATGTAATAAATACACAAAGCAGTTGTTAAGAGCATATTGATACTAGAGAAAGCACAGTAGATTGCTTTTTGGAAATACATGTGTCTGTTTGCCTCTTTGCTATTTTAGTTGCATTTTGGGGAAACAGATTGGAGATTTGGTGTCAGTGTTAAAATTACCTAATTTACAGAAAGTATTCTAATTAGTATTTTTATATATAAATCTGAATTGTCAGGAGCAGTTTGCTGGTGTTCATCAGGAAATGCCTGCTATGTTATTTTTAGAATCCCAGTGGGCCAGTAGCTTTCTTTTTGGCTTATACATATTCCTCTCATTTTTTTCAGACTAATTCATGAAAAAAATACTGTTGTTCTCTAACATCCTATGAAATCAAATTGGTAAGTGGATAATTTGGCAATTCTATTATTTTTGAAGTGGTAAATATTTTCATGTTTCTGGACCTATAATCTATCAAATTGTCAGTGTTTACCAAAATGACTCATGCATCCCTTCATTTTTATCTATACATGAATAGTAAAATAGTGTTTTACTTTATCATGATAAGTATAACAAGAATTAAAAAGACCTCAAAACTGATACATAAAGATATTAAATTTAATACTTGTAAGGGAATGACCTTCAAAGTCTTGCAGTCTTGTATTGTTATCTGTATATATTTGTGTGGGGATTTAGTATGGTATGGACATTATAGTATAATCAATATTCTAGAAGATGACTTAGATTTTCTTATAAAGCCAAAAATATTAATAGAATGCATTGTCTTGAAATGACTATAATTTAAGTCTTTTCATGGGACTGAAATAGGCTGAAATATACTCAGCTATATTTTTTTAAATGCATTGAAAAAATTCTATATGTTGACTTTGACAAACATCTTCTGTATAATATTAAGAAAGTTTTCTATTACTAGTAGGAAAAATATGCATAAATGTGTTAAGGAAAAAAATTATATGTTATTGCAAACAAATGCACACATGTATAGGTTTGCAGTGCTAAATGTAACTTCTGGTTTGGAAGTTTGTTGTGTTATATTTTGGTTTTATGAATTTTCATCACACTTGAGACTCAGTTCTGACTTCACATTTGTGTAATGTATGTTGACTGTTTAAACTATTAGCTTTTTTTTCCTCACAACTTTCAATTATGGTACTTGAGAATAAAAGCAACACAGTCATCTTATTTTTCTTCTGTTAGTATTGTAATTGAAAGAATTTCACTGTAAATGTATTATCATTTTGAGATAAAGTATTTAATTATTTTTATTAGAGCATTTTAAAAGTTTTTTATATTATCTGCTATAATTCTTAATTTAATATCTGATGATATTTATTTTGCATGCTTTGTGATTTTTCTTTGGTTCAAATATTGTCAAGGTGACAAAAGTCAAAAAAGATATGAAAAGAATTATTTAAAAGTTATTTAGATCAAAATTTTAAAGAAGACGCCAAAGTCCAAAACTGTAATTAAAAATAAAAGTAATTTAGACTCACCAGGTGCCAAATAGAACAAGCCAACATCACATTAAAATTTTATGTAAAGGGAAAGAAATGCATGTGGATGTTTTACATAACTCTACATGAGTTTGACTTGTCAATGAAATAAGGAAAATGAGATAATATACAGAAGAATGAAATTATGTGAAATATTAAATGGTTAATGTGTTGATATATTTAAGTGTTTTGACCACTGTTTTATTCCCTTATTCTGAAACTAGTGTTATGCCTTCTCAATTACTGACTTTTTATAATAACTCCTTTTGTAAAATACATCAATATTTTAACAGTATTGAAAATCTTGCTCTTGTGTAAGTTCCTAACCAAGTGGTGTCGTGTAAGATGATACATGGTAGACTTTGGAAGCATTCTACCCCTTCTCTAGTTCCTGCTGCTAATTTCAGTTATTCATTTACGCCTTCCTTGACTGTTTATTATAAAATACTGAAACATAGTAAAGGAAAAAAATTAGCCAAAGTTATCTTGGATGTAGTCTGGGTAAAAGAAAAAGTAATGGTTGAAATGTGATTAACATTCAAAGATTAAGAAAACCTATCTAGTGGTTTAAGTAGGCAATCTTTCCTCATTACAGTTAATCCATGATTATTAAAAGATACAGATGTAAAATTTTGGTTTACAACTTGAACTCTGTGCAGCCCTTCTCAAAATTTGCTGTGAGACATATTGGAATGTACTCTACTTGTAGAACATAAAACTGACACAATCCAGTCTTCTCCTTGGTGTTGATAAACTTTAAAAAATGGTGGTTTAAAAACTTGGACTCTTTTCAAGGTGGTCTTAATTTTAGTTTACTACCCATCAGAGAACATGCCTGGGACTTACTTAACCCTTTTCATTCTTTAACATGAAAATATGTAACTGTGGTATCGTAGTAAATATATTAAATGGTATGGCCCTAAGTTACTTTATGGTCTCTCATTTGGTCAGTGATATACAAAATTAAGCTTGCAAGTCTAGACTCTTCTGATTTGATAAAATGACTGATTCTGCATAGTTCAAACTGATTGACTCTATAGGAAAATCTAAAAACTAGGAGATGATTAAAGTCTCATATAACCTAAATTCTTATAACTTATCATATGATTTTGAGCTGATTTGGGGGAGGCGAGTTGACTTTTAAGGTTGAAATACCTGTTCATATACTAGATTGTTTCTAGAGGCACATTTTTAAAAAATTTGCTATATTCATTGATATTTATTGTATTCTAGAAGTTTTGTGAAAGTGTAAATGTACTTGGAAGAAGTCCAGGATATAGAAAATAAAGACTTTTTTTTTTTTTTAGTGCCTCTGGTTGGTACCAAGAGTTCATAGCATTATTGTAGAAAAAGGGTCTTTTCTTTAATTCACATTAACTTTTGGAAATAATACGTACAAACCAAGAGCTCTAGGTACCAGAGACCCTAAACACCCTAAGATTGTTTCAACCTCTGTTACTGTGATGCCCTGAAACGGTCTCCAGAAAATAAATGGGCCCCTGGCATCTATTTCCAACATTTAGCTACCAAAATAGCAAACAATACTAGAGATAAAATACATGTGGGTGATGTCAGTATCTATGAGTATGTTTAAATAATTTTATATTTTGGGTTAGTGAGAAAACTTGAAGAAAGTTCCTATAAAATATATTGCTCAAGTAATATCACTTGTCAGTTACATTTATGCCTAGCAAATACACAACATACATACATAAATAAAAATCTAACAATTTAATACTAGAAGTATAAAATATAAGACACAATAATAAGGTAATAAAAGAAATGTACAAAATATATAACAAATAATGTTTAAATCAAAACTGAAACCTAAAGCTATGCTCAGTTAGAGATGAAGAGACCTAGTTTGTTAAATAGTCCACAAATTTTTTTTGTTAACTAATAATTTGCTTCAAATAAATAAAAGAAATGTAGATAAATTATAGATGGAAATTAATACACAAAAATAAAGCAAATAAAATCTGTAAAATGGATTAAATAATTCAGGAACCGATAGCTTTAAAAAAGATGAAATGATTACTGATAAATCTATACAACGTTGAAAAGAGAAAAAGAATAACTAAAATGGAATAGCTAAAATGTATGTGTGCAACTGTGGGTGTGCATGTGTTTGTATGTGTATGACTAGATGTGTGATGGTGAGTCAATGAATTTGAAAGCCTTATAAGAAATTATACTCAAGCAGAGCCAGAATTTCATAAAATTAATCTAATTAAGTACAGATAACTTAATGACTCAATATTCAGAGTAAATAGTCATCAAATCAAAAATTAAGAAAACAAAAGCACCAAATAATAGTTTCTGAAAGTTAGTAAAATTCAAATTAAGTTTATGGACTCTTCCTTATTTCTATGATAAATAACAATTTTTATTTTATAAAGCAGACACATCATGGAAAAATATAGGCTGCATTAAGTTTCAGTTCAGTTCAGCCACTCAGCTGTGTCCAACCCTTTGGAACCCAGTGGACTTCAACATGCCAGGCTTTCCTGTCCATCACCAACACTTGGAGCTTGCTCAAACTCATGTCCATGGAGTCAGTGCTGTCATCCAAGCATTTCATCCTCTGTCATCCCCTACTCCTCCTGCCTTCAATCTTTCCCAACATCAGGGTCTTTTCCATACAGTCAGTTCTTTGCATCAGGTGGCCAAAGTATTGGAGTTTCAGCTTCAGCATCAGTCCCAATGAATATTCAGGATTAATTTTCTTTAGGGTTGACTCGTTTGATCTCCTTGCAGTCCAAGGGACTCCCAAGAGTCTTCTCCAACATGACAGTTCAAAAGCATCAATTTTTTGGTGCTCAGCTTTTTTATGGTCCAACTCTCACATCCATACCTGACTACTAGAAAAAACATAGCGTTGACTAGATGGACCTTTGTTGGCAAAGTAATGTCTCTGCTTTTTAATATGCTATCTAGGTTGGTCATAGGTTTTCTTCCAAGAAGCAAGTGTCTTAATTTCATGGCTTCAGTCACCATCTGCAGTGACGGAGCCCAAGAAAGTAAAGTCTGTCACAGTTTCCAATGTTTCCCCATCTATTTTTCATGATGTGATAGGACCAGATGACATGATCTTCTTTTTTTGAATGTTGAGTTTTAAACCAGCTTTTTCCCCTCATTTTTCCCTTTCATCAAGAGATTCTTTAGTTCTTTGCTTTCTGCCATAAGGGCAATGTCATCTGCATATCTGAGGTTATTGATATTTCTATGGACAATCTTGATTCCAGCTTGTGCTTCATTCAGCCTGGCATTTCACATGATGTAATCTTCATATAAGTTAAATGAGCAGGGTGACAATATACATCATTGACATACTCCTTTCCCAATTTGGAACCAGGCTGTTTTTCCATGTCCGGTTCTACCTGTTGCTTCTTGACGTGCATACAGATTTCTCAGGAGGCAGGTAAGGTGGTCTGATTTTCCCATCTTTTGAAGAATTTTCCACAGTTTGTTGTGATCCACGCAGTCAAAGGCTTTGGCATAGCCAATAAAGCAGAAGTAGATGTTTTTCTGGAACTCTATTGCTTTCTCTATGGTCCAGTGGATGTTAGCAATTTGATCTCTGGTTTTTCTGCCTTTTCTAAGTCCAGCTTGAACATTTGGAAAATCTCAGTTTACAGAATATTAAAGCCTAGCTTGGAGAATTTTGACATTACTTTGCTAGCATGTGAGATTAGTGCAATTGTGCGATAGTTTGAATATTCTTTGCCATTGCCTTTCTTTGGGACTGGAATGAAACCTCACCTTTTCCAGTCTTGTCACTGCTGAGTTTTGCAAATTTTCTGGCATATTGAGTGCAACACTTTCACAGCACCATCTTCTAGGATTTGAAACAGTTTAGCTTGAATTCCATAACCGCCACTAGCTTTGTTCATAGTGATATTTCCTAAGGCCCACTTGACTTTGCACTCCAGGATGTCTGGCTCTAGGTGAGTGATCACATCATCATGGTTATCTGGGTCATGAAGATATTTTTTGTATAGTATTTCTGTGCATTCTTGCCACCTCTTCTTAATATCTTCTGCTTCTGTTAGGTCCATACTGTTTCTATCATTTATTGTGCCCATCTTTGCATGAAATATTCCCTTCGTAACTCTAATTTTCTTGAAAAGATCTCTAGTCTTTCCCATTCTATTGTTTCCCTCTATTTCTTTGCATTGATCACTGAGGAAGTCTTTCCTATCTCTCCTTATTCTTTGAAACTCTTCATTCAGATGGGTATATCTTTCCTTTTCTCCTCTGCCTTTAGATTCTCTTTTCTCAGATATTTTTTAAGGCCTCCTCAGACAACCATTTTGACTTTTTGCATTTCTTTTTCTTGTGGATTGTCTTAATCACTGCCTCCTATACAATATCCTGAACCTCCATCCATAGGTCTTCAGGCACTCTGTCTATCAGATCTAATCCCTTGAATCTGTTTGTCACTTCCACTGTGTTATCTCCAAGGGATTTGATTTAGGTCATACATGAATAATCTAGTGTTTTCCCCTACTTTCTTCAATTTAAGTCTGAAATTTGCAGTAAGGAGTTCATGATTTGAGTCAGAGTCAGCCCCTGGTCTTGTTTTTGCTGACAGCATAGAGCTTCTCCATCTTTGACTGCTAATAATATAATCAATCTGATTTTGTTATTAACCATCTGGTGATGTCCATGTGTAGAGTTGTCTCTTGTGTGAAGAGGGTGCTTGCTGTGACCAGTGCATTCTCTTGGCAAAATTCTGTTAGCCTTTGACCTGCTTCATTTTGTACTCCAAGGCCAAACATGCCTGTTACACCAGGTATGCCTTATATTTCTACTTTTGCATTCCAGGCCCTGATGATGAAAAGGACATCTTATTTTTGGTTTTAGTTATAGAAGATCTTGCAGGTCATCATAGAACCGTTCAACTTCAGCTTCTTTGGCATTTATGGTTTTGCCATAGACTTGGATTAGTGTGATATTTAATGGTTTGCTTTGGAACCGAACAGAGATCATTCTGTAATTTTTGTGATTGCACCCAAGTTCTGCACTTTGAACTCTTTTGTTGACTATGAGGGCTACTCCATTTCTTCTAAGGGATTCTTGCCCACTGTAATAGATATAATGGTTATCTCAACTAAATTTGTTTTTCCAGTGCATTTTACTTCACTGATTCCTAAAATATTGATATTCACTCTCACCATCTCCTGTTTGACCACTTCCAATATACCTTGATTTATGGACCTCACATTTCAGGTACCTATGCCATGTTGTTCTTTGCAGCATTAATTTTAAGCAATCTTAATTCTAAGCTGAATAACTCTAAAATAATTAAGCTAAGTCATATTTATGAATATAGATATTGTCTTACAAAATATTAGCAAGCAAATTTCAGATGGCTATAAGAGAATTATGACCTATATTCAAATTTTCTTTAAAATGGAATAAATTTTGATGTTAATACTGTTCATAATTCCAATAAGTTAAAGCTATACATTTGGATTTAAACTTTCATGAAAAAAAAATTACACAAAATTTCACTTGATTAAATCAACCAACCAACCTCTTAAAAGTTTTTAATTATATTAATAAGGAATTTATGTATGGCATACATATTAACCATAAAGATATACATATTATCCATACCAGGACTAAGAAAAAATGCATACAAATGCCACAGACTGACTTACACAAGAGAAATGTGTTTTCTCATAATTCTGGAAGCTGGAAATCTAAGATCGAGGTGCTGGCAATATTGATTTCTGATACAACTTCTCCCCTTGGCTTAAAGATACTTTTTACTGTAATGACATATAGCCTTTGCTCAGTGTGTGCTCATGATGTCTCTCTCCCTCTTCTTATATGACACCAATGCTATTAGATTAGGGGCTCCACCCTTTGACCTCTTTCATTTAATTACTACCTTCAAGGCGTTATGTCCAAATACAATCATAATGGGAGACAGGGCTTCAGCATATAAATTTTTGTTTTGGGCACACTCTCTACAAAATGTTCAGCCACAGCACTTTTATTTCATTTGGTTTGCTTGTATTTAAAATACTAAGAAATGTAACAGAAAAAAATGTTTATTTTTATCACTCAAAAAATATTTATATTTTCAAACAATTGATATGGATAAAATATAAAGTATTGACTGAAGGGAATTTCAAAATTCAAAACTCAAAAGTTGCAATTCTTGAGTATCTTTTTGTTATTAGATACATATACACTTGTCATATATTTTTGATAAATTGACACCTTTATAAATGTATGATGTTCTTCTTTGTCCCTTGTAGTATTATTTGACTTAAATTCTACTTCTTATGATACTGGTATAGCCTGTCTGGCTCTCATTTAGTTACTATATGTATGTAATATTGTTTTTCAACCTTTCACTTTCCATTTATTTTGTGTCTTTAAATAAAATATGGGTCATTTGAACACAGAAAATAGTCAGGTCATGCTTATTTTGTTTTTTAATCCATTTCAGTAATCTCGGCCTATATTGGAGATTTTTATCCTTTACATTTAATCACTGATATGGAAATACTTCTGCCATTTTGCTATTGGTTTTCTATATATATCATATAATTTGTTGCTTTCCAATTCCTAAATTATTTTCTCCTTTTGTGTTTATTTGTGTAGTGTACAATTTTGTTTTTCATTTCCTTTCATATATATATTAAAATTATTTTCTAGTGGCTATGTTAGAGATTACAGTTATCTTCTTACATTTATAATAAATTATTTGGTTTAATAGCACCCTAGCTTCAGTGGTATATGAAAACTGAACTCTTATACAAATGCATGATTCTTGACTTTTTTTTTGTCATCATGAATTACATATTTATACATTATATACCCATTAAAATAAGTTTATATCTATTTTATCCATTGGTCCTTTAAATCATATAGGTACAAGTGGAGCGATTTTAAACAAGAAATATTATAATGATTGATTTTGACTTAGTTACGTAATTTTCTCTGCCAGTATTCTTTACTTCTTTGTATGGCTTCAAGTTACCATAAAGTGTACTTGTACTTATACCCTAAAGGCTCCCTTTTGCATTCTTGTATGATAGGTCTGCTGCTGCTGCTGCTGCTAAGTCGCTTCAGTTGTGTCCGACTCTGTGCAACCCCATAGACAGCAGCCCACATGATAGGTCTACAAACAACTAATTCTTTAAACTTTTGTTATCTGGAATTTTTTTTTAATTGAAATGATGTCTGAGGAGGGCTTACAAAAAGTGGAGAAAAGAAGAGAGGGTAAAGGTAAAGGATAAAAAGAAAGATATACCCATCTGAATGTAGAGTTTCAAAGAACAGCAAGGAGAGAGAAGAAAGATCAATTCCTCAGTGATCAATGCAAAGAAATAGAGGGAAAAAAATAGAATGGGAAAGAGTAGAGATCTCTCAAGAAAATCAGAGATACCAAGGGAACATTTCATACAAAGATGGGCACAATAAAGGACAGAAACGGTATGGACCTAACAGAAGCAGAAAGTATCAAGAAGAGGTGGCAAGAATATAGAAGGACTGTACAAAAAGATCTTAATGACCGAGATAACCATGATGGTGTGATCACTCACCTACAGCCAGACATCCTGGAGTCAGAAGTCAGCTGGGCCTTAAGAAGTGGCTAGTGGAGGTGATGGAATTTGAGCTGAGCTATTTCAAGTCCTAAAAGATGATGCTGTGAAAGGGCTGCACTCAATATGCCAGCAAATTTGGAAAACTCAGCAGTGGCCACAGGACTAGAAAAGGTCAGTTTTCATTCCAACCCCAAAGACAGGCAATGCCAATGAATGTTCAAACTACTGCACAATTGTACTCATCTCCCAAGCTAGGAAACTAGTGTTCAAAATTCTCCAAGCAAGGCTTCAACAGTTCATGAACTGAGAAATTCCAGATATTCAAGCTGGATTTAGAAAAGGCAGAGGAACCAGAAATCAAATCACCACATCTGTTAGATCATAGACAAAGCAAGAGAGTTCCAGAAAAACATCTATTTCTGCTTTATCGACTCTGCCAAAGCCTTTGACTGCATGGATCACAATAAACTGTGGAAAATTCTTCAAGAGATAGGAATACCAGACCACTTTGCCTGCCTCCTGAGAAATCTGTATCCAGGTCGAGAAGCAACAGTTAGAACTGGACATAGAACAACAGACTGGTTCAAAATTGGGAAAAAAGTATGTCACCCCACATATTTAACTATACACAGAGTGCATCATGCGAAATGCTGGGCTGGATGCAGCACAAGCTGGACTCAAGATTGCTGGGGGAAATATCAGTAACCTCAGATATGCAGATATGACACCACCCTTATGACAGAAAGTGAAGAAGAACTAAAGAGCCTCTTGATGAAAGTGAAAGAGGAGAGTGGAAAAGCTGGCTTAAAACTCGACAGTCAAAAAACAAAAATCATGGCATCCAGTCCCATCATTTTATGGCAAATAGATGGGGAAACAGTGACAGACTTTATTTTCTTGGGCTCCAAAATCACTGCAGATGGTGACTAAAGCCATGAAATTAAAAGATTCCTTCTTGCTCCTTGGAAGAAAAGCTATGACCAACCTAGACAGCCTATTAAAAAATAGAGACATTACTTTGCCAACAAAGGTCCATCTAGTCAAAGCTATGGTTTTTCCAGTAATCACATATGGATGTGCGAGTTGGACCATAACAAAAGCTGAACACCGAAGAACTGATGCTTTGAACTGTGATGTTGGAGACGACTCTTAAGAGTCCCTTGGACTGCAAGGAGATCAAGCTAGTTAATTCTAAAGTAAATCAGTCCTGAATATTCTTTGGAAGGATTGATGCTGAAGGTGAATCTACAATACTTTGGCTACCTGATGAGAAGAGCTGACTCTGGAAAAGACCCTGATGCTGGGAAAGATTGAAGGCAGGAGGAGAAGGGAGTGACAGAGGATGAGATGATTGGACGGCATCACCAACTATATGGGCATGAGTTTGAGCAAGCTCCGGGAGTTGGTGTTGCACAGGGAATCCTGCTCTGCTGCAGTCCATGGAGTCACACAGAGTCAGACATAACTGAGTGACTGAATCGAACTATATATATATATATATATATATATATATATATATATATATGAAGTGAAGTGAAGTCGCTCAGTTGTGTCTGACTGATTTGTGACCCCATGGATTGTAGCCCACCAGGCTCCTCGGTCCATGGGATTTTCCAGGCATGATTACCGGATTGGATTGCTGTTTCCTTCTCCAGATGATCTTCCTGACCCAGGATCGAACCCAGAAGCCCATATATATATATATATACACACACATATATATGTATATATATATATTCTTTTTCAGATTATTTTTCACGTTATTGCAAGATATTGAGTATAGTTCCATATGCTATAAACTGTTTTAGTTTCTTGTTGATTTTTAAATTTTGTTCATCAGATGTGGAATTCATTCAGTTATTTTGTTGTTATTGTTAGTTTTCCACAGTTTAGGAATGCCACCCCACAACTTTCTTGGCTCCATAATTTTTGCTAAGAAATTTACACTTAATTTTGGCAACAAATTTTTTAATAATAAGTAGCTTCTCTTCTTTTGATTTCAGGGTGCTCTCTTTTTCTTTAGACAGTTCAATTATCATGTATCTCATTGTGGATACTGTTTTATTAATTTTTCTTGGAAATCATCACGTATCCTCTTTGTGTAAAATCATGTCTTCCATCACATTTGGGAATTTTTCAGCTATTGTATCTTCACATACTCTGTCAGTTTCTCCTCTCCCACTGAGACTCCTACTTTTCATATATCAGTAAATTTGATGATGTCTTATAGGCCTTTTATTGCTCTGTGTGTATGTGTGTGTGTGTTTTTCCTCCATACATCTCACCTTTTTCTTTCTTTCTTTTTTTTTAAATCTCTATTAGTTTTTGTTTCTGCTCCTATGACTGGATAGCTCCAATTGATCTCTCTTATATATAAATTTTTGTGTTACTTAAATCTCCTGTTGAAATTCTCTAGTGATTTTTATTTATTTTACTAAATAATACTTCAAAGTGCTCCAACTATTTTTAAGTTTCCTTCTTGATTTGATATTTATTTGATTACTATAAGCCTTTGACTTTTTCAAGAGTTAAAAAATTCTGATACTTTTTGTTTCCTATTACTTTGTAGAGAGAAAAACCTATGCCACCATTTTGTACATTTTATTCTTTACAGCTGCAGAATTTTGGTTCAGTTCGTTTTTTATAGTTTCTGTGTCTTTATTGATGTCATATGATTCCTGCGGCATTAATTGCATGATATCCTTTAGCTATGTGCATAGTTCCATTTACGTCTGTGACTGACACAGTAGAGACTTAGAGTCCGTTTCTAGTAAATCCAATGTCTATGCTTCCCACAGAGACAATTTTGGTTAAATTTCCTGTGTGTGGGGCATACTTTTTTTTTTTTTACATGCTTCATTATTTTTTTTGTTGAAACCTGAACACTGTAAATAGTATGACTTGTGAATTCTGGAGATTAGATTCTTCTGCCACCTTAAAATTTCTTGTTCTTGCTTTTTCTGCTTTGTAATTGGTTGGATTTTTAGTGAGTTTTCTAGTCTATGATTGTAAAGAATGTATTCATTGATATGTGTGGCCTGCAGTCTCTCTTCTTTTATCTTCTGATTTGACAGATGCCTTTGAATGTTTAGAGACAAAAATAAAACCCCAAATTCTCTTAGTCTTTGCAGATTGGCTCTGTGTTGCAACACTCCTTTAACACTTAGATGGCCAGTTACAGACCTTGCTTAGTTTTCATTTCATTTGTGCAGAGCCTGAGCTAAAAGTTTACGGTCTTCCCAGGTTCTTTTGTTTTTTTGTTTTTAACAAAAACCTTCCCCTGGGTTTGCACTTGGCTTTCCTATGCACTTGGCTTCCTATATTCCCCAATACTCATGTGTTATTTTCAATTCTATAATTCTTCAAAGACCCTTTCTCCACAGATTTTCCTCTCAGGCTTTTGGCAGTCTTTTATTGTCCCTCAAATTGCAATCATGTGCTCTAGGCAGCAGTGGGTTCTTTACTTGCCTTCCATGGTTTTTGAGAAATACCCTCTGTGTAGCCACTTTTCTGCCCTGAGAAAGTTCTTGATCAGGTGAAGCAGAGGCAAGTGCTTTCACCATTCCTACAAGTAAGTGTTAGACTAAAACAGATAAAAATAACTATTTGAGAACAAGATCAGCTTTCCTTCCTCCAGAGTAAGGGACCAGAATGCCAAACTGGAATACTGGTTGTCATTTTAAGACCATCTTGGAGACAGGAGAGAGGTAGGACAAAGGCAAGTACTTCAAAACTCCCCAACTTGGCTGCTATACATCTTTGTTGCTTCCCTGGTGGCTCAGTGGTAAAGAATCTGCCTGCAACTGGAGAGGCAGGTTTGATCCTTCAGATGGAAAGATCCCCTGGAGAAGGAAATGGCAACCCATTCCAGTATTCTTGCCTGGGAAATCTCATGGACAGAGGACCCTGGTGGGCTATAGTCCACAGGGTTGCAAAAGAGTCAGACATTACTTAGTGACTAACAACAAAAATAAGCCTTTGACTTCTTCTTCTTTTTTTTTTTTTTTAAATGGGGCTCCTGGCCCTCTCATTACTTAGTGACTAACAACAAAAATAAGCCTTTGACTTCTTCTTCTTCTTTTTTTTTTTTTTTTTCATTAAGAGTTAAAAAAAAGTAACTGACAGTTTTCATTCACTTTGATTGT
This sequence comes from Bos mutus, assembly GCF_027580195.1. Classification (NCBI taxonomy): domain Eukaryota; kingdom Metazoa; phylum Chordata; class Mammalia; order Artiodactyla; family Bovidae; genus Bos; species Bos mutus. The sequence goes on from NC_091632.1 coordinate 76,761,184, forward strand.
GTTTGCAGAGGGACAACCCCTTTGGAACTACCTACTCCTCCATATTCACTCACATCAAACACAAACTGCTAGCATATTTTTACATTAGAAATAAATCTAATATTATTTGAATGAAACTGTAATACATTCTCTAATATTTATGTGAGATGTATGTGTGTGTCTGTTTGTATATGTGTGTTATCAGGTTTCTTTTTCAGTCTTCATTTTCTAATGTATTCCTAGAGAATTATTTTACTTAGACATATTTCTTTCCTGAAAGTAACTATATCAAAGAATAAATAGAATGTCAGATTATATAATTTTTCTTTATTTAATTTTATTAGAGTATAGTTGATTTACAATGTTGTATAAGTTTCTGCTGTACAGCAAAGTGAATCAATTATATATATATATATCCACTTTTTAAAGATAACTTTTCCCATATAGGTCATTACCAAGTATTGAACAGAGTTCCCTGTACTATAGAGTAGGTTCTTATTAGTTGTCAGTTCTATATATAGTAGTGTGTGCATGTCAATCCCAATCTCCCAATTTATCCCTCCTTCTTCCTTTTGCCCTTGGTAATCATATTTGCTTTCTACACCTGTGAATCTCTTTCTGTTTTGTAAACAAATTCATTTGTAACATATTTTTAGATTCTACATATATGTGATATCATAGGACATTTACTTTTCTCTGTCTGACTTATTTCACTCAGTATGACAATCTCTAGATCCCTCCATGTCACTGCAAATGACACTATTTTGTTCTTTTTTATGGCTTAGTAATATGCCATTATATATAACATGTACATCTTTATCCATTCATCCGTCAATGGCCATTTTTGCTGCTTTCATGTTCTGGTTATTGTAAATAGTGCCTCAGTGAACAATTAGGGTACATTTAAATTATTTCTGGAGCAATATATTTATAATCTCACATTTTCACTTGAGCATAGGTTTGTTCAACATAGAACCGAATTTTCATAAAGTTTACTTTGCTTCACATTCTATGCCAAAGTCTAGATAATTAAAATAAAGAAATAGATATAAGAAAAGAGGATGTTCACTTTTTTTTAATTAATTTTATTTTATTTTTTAACTTTACAATATTGTATTGGTTTTGCCATACATCAACATGAATCCACCACAGGTATACCTGTGTTCCCCATCCTGAACCCTCCTCCCTCCTCCCTCCCCATACCATTCATCTGGGTCGTCCCAGTGCACCTGCCCCAAGCATCCAGTATCGTGCGTCGAACCTGGACTTGGTGACTCGTTTCATATATGATAATATACATGTTTCAATGCCATTCTCCCAAATCATCCCACCCACTCCCTCTCCCACAGAGTCTGAAAGACTGTTCTATACATCAGTGTATCTTTTGCTGTCTCGTACACAGGGTTATTGTTACCATCTTTCTAAATTCCATATATATGCATTAGTATACTGTATTGGTGTTTTTCTTTATGGCTTACTTCACTCTGTATAATAGGCTCCAGTTTCATCCACCTCACTAGAACTGATTCAAATGTATTCTTTTTAATGGCTGAGTAAATACTCCATTGTGTATATGTACCACAGCTTTCTTATCCATTCATCTGCTGATGGACATCTAGGTTGCTTCCATGTCCTGGCTATTAACATCTGAGGAATTCCATAATTTGAAATTCTAAGTCCCAGTTTTATTTTCTTGTTTATCTTTCCTGGCTTATTTTCAAATATACCAATTTATTTCTTGCAATTTTCCTAAGGTAGCCAGACTGTTGAGGACAAAATACAAAACTAATACAATTTGTAAAGTTTAAAAATAAAATAAAATTTAAAAAATAAAAAATAAATAAGTAAATATAAAAATATAGAATGTAATAATTTGCAATGTCTATTATTATGAAATTCAAATGTAGAGGGAAAGCACACAAAGAGATTTATTTCCATATAGTATTGTGAGCAATACAGATAGATATATGTACAGGATTCTATGGAACCACAGATCAACACTTTACATAACATGATATTTAAAGCAATAGTGATTAATAGAGTACTTTAAAGGTGATAACTTGGATTATTGAAATGTCCTTATAGGCAATGGCATGAGAAAAGGCATAGAGGTACAAATAAAATTAGTTTTATATAAAAAGAAACTATCATTGAGAGAGAATCAAAAGTGGACCATTGCTAGTGGGTATAAAAAGAATGAGAACTGTATAGATAGTAGAACTTCCCAGATAGCACAGTGGTAAAGAATCTCCCTGCCAATACAGGAGACACAGGAGACTCAAGTTCGATCTCTGGATGGGGAAGATTCTCTGGAGGAGGAAATAGCAACCTGCTCCAGTATTCTTGCCTGGATAACCCCATGGACAGAGGTTCCTGGCAGACTACAGTCCCTGCATTTGCAAAGAGTCAGACACAACTGAGTGACTAAGCATGCATGCTTGTCCTCTAGACAGTTATTATCAGAGGAAAAATAATACTTCAGAAAGATTCTTTATGTTTTCCTAAATCAACCTTGTTTATCTGTTACTTGAAGTGCAGATTCAGAATGGTAATTATTGGAGAAATGAGAACTGAGACATAAAGGTCATTGTCTGCTTTAATTTTAACACGACATGCTCACTAGAGCTCTGGATAAAGATAACTTCCTCATCAGGATTTGCTAGAGAATTACTGCAATTATGTGTCTGAGGAGGCACAATTGAGTGGCAGCTTTGGTCATTGACACAGAGTGAGAGCATGAGAGCTCATTACTGTGTGTTATCATATGTGTGATTCTATCTTTCTTTCCATTTGTTTAAGAAAAAAAAAATGATTCATTTTTACTTTTGGATTTTTACTTTGAGATCTTTGGTATAATTTCACTTAAATTTCCCCTTTAAATTACTGAAGATAACACAGGAGTAAAATACAATATTGAATGTGTATAAGAGGACAAAAAGACGTATAATGAAAAATAAAACATTTTATCAACTACATTTCTTATAATAACTTACAATTAAGAATAATACCTTTATCTTATAATTATTCCTGGTGATTTTCATTCTATTTCTTGTGGATATTCTATATTTTGAACCATGTATGTGAGAATAAAAAAGTACATGACTGGCTGGCCAGCAGGTAAGAATTTGCTGAGACAAGGCATACAATCCACAGCCATCCATTCAGGCCATATTGCCTCTTGACCCCAGTGCCCCAGTAGTGTTTTGGTAGCCACAGAGGGGCCAGGGTGGTCTTGGCCTTTCTTCTAGCACCACCAGCCAGAGGTAAGAGGGTTTTGACACTTGGAAATCTGAGCTGAGCTGAAGGGGAGGGAAGTCTGTGGCGATGGAGTCTAGTCTGGGCAGAGTAGTTTCTTAAAGAATGGTCTTGGCATACTTTCTTGGTAAAACTTTCAGGCCTCACTGGCCATTGGAAGATTTTTTGGACCCAAGTTCTGTGCATTTTCTGGGTTCTAGATATAGGGCCCGATTTCATTCATTTTGAAGGGGGTTTACTCTGTTCACGCTCCATTTCATAGATTCAAATGGTCAGAAGAGTCAAATCTCTTTGTGATTTCTGACCTAAGCAAGAACCAAAAAACACATTTCAATGCGCCTTCCCACATTCACAGGAAAATTATGTCTTCTCCTCTTTCTAAAGAGCTGAGACAGAAGTACAAGGTTCAATCCTTGCCCATCTAAAAGGATAGTGAAGTTCAGAAAGTACAAGTTGTAGAAGGGCACTACAAATGGCAGCAAATTAGCAAAGCAGTCCAGGTTTACACAAAGAAATGTGTCAACTACACTGAAGAAATGCAGCAGGAGAAGGCTAATGGTACAACTCTCTATGTGGGCATTCACCCCAGCAAGGTGGTTAACACTAGACTAAAACCAAAGACTGCATAAAGATCCTGGAAGGGAGAGCCAAATCTGACCAAGTAGGAAAAGAAAAGGGCAAATATAAGGAAGAAACAATTAAGAAGATGCAGGAATAAAGTCATCCTGTCAACAGCTTTCATTAAAAACTGTTAAAATTATTTAAAAACATACATGACCGTCCTTTTCATTAGAAATAATTAAATTTTAGTTCAGTTCAGTCACTCAGTCATATGCAACTATTTGCATCATAATGGATGGCAGCACGCCAGGCTTCCCTGTCCATCACCAACGACTGGAGCTTTCTCAGACTCATGTCCATTGAGTTAGTAATGCCATCCAACATCTCATCCTCTGTTGTCCCCTTCTCTACCTGCCTTAAATCTTTCCCAGCATCAGTGTGTTTTCCGAAGAGTCAGATCTTTGCGTTAGGGGGCCAAAGCATTGGAGCTTCAGCTTCAGCATCAGTCCTTCCAGTGAATATTCAGGACTGATTTCCTTTAGGATGGACTGGTTAGATCTTCTTGCAGTCCAAGGGACTCCCAAGACTCTTCAACAACACAGTTCAAAAGCATCAATTTTTTGGATTTCTTTATGGTCCAACTCTCACATCCATACATGACTATGGTAAAAACCATAGCTTTGACTAAACAGACATTTCTTGGCAAAATAATGTCTCTGCTTTTTAATAAGGTGTTGAGGCTGGTCATAACTTTTCTTTCAAGGAACAAGCACCTTTAATTTGATGGCTGCAGTCACCATTTGCAGTGACTTTGGAGCCAAAAAATAAATAAATAAATAAAGTCTCTCACTGTTTCCATTGTTTCTCCATCTATTTGCCATGAAGTGAGGGACCAGATACCATAATTTAGTTTTCTGAATATTGAGTTTTAAGCCAACTTTTTCACTCTCCTCTTTCACTTTCATCAAGAAGCTCTTTAGTTCTTCTTCACTTTCTGTCATAAGGGTGGTGTCATCTGCATATCTGAGGTTATTGATATTTCTCCTGGCAATCTTGATTCCAGCTTGTACTTCCTCCAGCCCGGCATTTCACATGATGTAATCTGCATATAAGTTAAATAAGCAGGGTGACAATATACAGCCTTGATATACTCCTTTTCCTATTAGGAACCAGTCTGTTGTTCCATGATCAGTTTTATCTGTTGCTTCTTGACCTGCATACAGATTTCTCAGGAGACAGGTAAGGTGGTCTGATATTCCCATTTCTTGGAGAATTTTCCAGTTTGTTGTGATCCACCCAGTCAAAGGCTTTGGTATAGTCAATAAAGCAGAAATAGATGATTTTCTGGAACTCTTTCTTTGCCTGTGATCCAGAAGTTGTTGGCAATTTGACATCTGGTTCCTCTGCCTTTTCTAAATCTACCTTGAACATCTGGAAGTGCACAATTCACGTACTGTTGAAGCCTGGCTTGGAGAATTTTGAGCATTACTTTGATAGCATGTGAGATGAGTGCAATTGTGTGGTAGTTTGAGCATTCTTTGGCATTGCCTTTCTTTGGGATTGGAATGAAAACTGACCTTTTCCAGCTCTGTGGCCACTGCTGATTGGCCACAATTTGCTGGCATATTGAGTGCAGCACTTTTACAGCATCATCTTTTAGGATTTGAAATAGTTCAACTGGAATTCCATCACCTCCACTAGTTTTGTTTGTACTGATGCTTCTTAAGGCCCATTTGACTTTGCATTCCAGGATGTCTGATTGTAGATGAGTGATCACTCCATCATGGTTGTCTGGGTCATTAAGATATTTTTTGTATAGTTCTTCTCTATTCTTGCCACCATTTCTTAATATCTTCTGCTTCTGTCATTTCCATACTGTTTCTGTCCTTTATTGTGCCCATCTTTGCATGAAATGTTCCCTTGCTATCTCTAATTTTCTTGAAGAGATCTTTAGTCTTTCCCATTCTAGTTTTTTTCTTTTTTTCTTGCATTGATCACTGAGGAAGGCTTTTTTTTTTTTTTTTTTTAATCTCTCCTTGCTATTCTTTGGAACTCTGCTCTCAAATAGGTATGTCTTTCCTTTTCTCCTTTGCCTTCACTTCTCTTCTTTTGTCAGTTATTTGTAAGGCCTCCTCAGACAACCATTTTGCCTTTTTACATTTTTCACTCCTTGGAGATGGTCTTGATCACTGCATCTGGTACGATATCTGAAACTCCATCCATAGTTCTTCAGGCAGTCTGTCTATGAGATCTAGTCCTTTGAATCTGTCACTTTCACTGTATAATCATAAGGGATTTGATGTGGGTCATATCTTAATGGTCTAGTGGTTTTCCCTACTTTCTTCAATTTCAGTCTGTATTTTGCAATAAGGAGTTCATGATCTGAGTTACAGTCAGCCCATGGTCTTTTTTTTTTTTTTTCCTGACTATATAGAGCTTCTCCACCTTTGGCTGCAAATAATGTGATCAATCTGATTTCAGTATTGACCCTCTGGTGATGTCCACGTGTAAAGTCTTCTCTCATGATGTTGGAAGAGTATGTTTACTATGACCAGATCATTCTCTTGGCAATACTCTGTTAATATTTGCCCTGTTTCATTTTGTTCTCCAAGGCCAAATTTGTCTGTTACTCCAGGTATCTCTTGACTTCCTACATTTGCATTCGAATCCCCTATAATGAACAAGATGTGTGTGTGTGTGTGTGTGTGTGTGTGTGTTAGTTCTAGAAGGTCTTGTAGGTATTCATAGAACCATTAAAATTCAGCTTTTTCAGCATTACTGGTTGGAGCATAGATTTGGATTACTGTTATATGAATGGTTTGCCTTGGAAACAGTGATCATTCTGTCACTTTTGAGATTGCATCCAAGTATTGCATTTCAGACTCTTTTGTTGACTATGAGGGCTACTCCATTTCTCCTAAGGGATTTTTGCCCACAGTAGTAGATACAATGGTCATCTGAGTTAAAGTGACCCATCCCAGTCCATTTTAGCTCACTGCTTCCTTAAATGTCATTGTTTACTCTTGCCATCTCTTGTTTGACCACTTTCAACATACCTTGATTCATGGGCCTAACATTCCAGGTTTCTATGCAATATTGTTCTTTACAGTACTGGACTTTACTTCCATCACCAGTCACATCCACAACTGGGTGTTGTTTTGCTTTGGCTCCATCTCTTCATTCTTTCTGGAGTTATTTCTCCACTGATCTCTATTAGCATATTGGGCACCTACTGACCTAGGGAGTTCATCTTTCAGTATCCTATCTTTTTGCCATTTCATACTGTTCATGGGGTTCTCAAGGAAAGAATACTGAAGTGGTTTGCCATTCCTTTCTCCAGTGGATCATGTTATTTCAGAACTCTCCACCATGACCTGTATGTCTTGGGTCGCCCTACAGAGCATGTCTCATTGTTTCATTGAGTTAGACAAGGCTGAGGTCCAGCCTTGTGATCAGTTTGATTAGTTTTCTGTGATTGTGGTTTTCATTCTGTCAGAATTAAATTTTAACAACCTCAAAATTTTTTGTTTGAATCAAAAAGGACAAAATGGATAAATAATTTATATATCTCAAAGTAAGACCTGAGGACAATTCTATTAATATATTCCATATAAACATGGAATACAAATAAAATATGATTATAATATTTGGATTATATCCACAGTATTTATGATTTGGGGGAAAATATGCAATGTATTCTAAAGTATATAGTACATTCTATCAGTACCTATAATCTTAGTGCGAGGAGAAATTCCTCATGATTATTTTGTTTTTACATTTTGTTCTACTGTTCTTTCAATACTTGATATGTTCTTCATCCACTCCTAAAATCTTATAGCCCTTCGTTTCTCATTTAATCTTGTCTTCTGCTTTTCACCAAATCCTGTCATGTTCAAATTTTCAGTTATTCCTCAGCATGTGTAGCCTCCTCTTTTTTTTTTTTTATCCTAGAGACAGCATTTCACAAATATCAATACTATAAATTTGAAGATTTGGTAGTTCTAATCTGTCACATTTTTATGTACTGGCATGTGTTCTCAAGTTATTCCATGCTGTATCTTGTCTAAATTTGTTAGCTTCTGTATGTGTTAGAATTATGTTAAGTAAATGGATCCAAAAACAACAAAAAATTATCTTAAAAAATAGGTTTACTTTGACTCAGAAGAGGGACAGTCTAGAGTGATGACTGAAGCTGTGACTGGTCAGTGTTTCATCTTCAAGCTCTTCTCATAGTTTTATGTTGTCATGTACAACACTGGCTTTATGCTCTAATTCTACTAATAATTATGGGATATTTATTGGGTTGAGATGGGCCCAAGTTTTTCATTCATGGTTTTTAACACTATTTGTCTTGTTGCATTTAGATTGCTATAACAAAATATTGTAAACTGTGTGAATTATAAACAACAGAAATTTATTTCTCATAGTTCTGGAAGTTGAAAATCCAAGAACAAGATGGGGATATTTGATAAAATCTACTTCCTGGTTCATACAAGTATGGCAGCTTCCTGCTGTGTCTTGACATGGAAGGAGGGGAAATGGAGCTTTCCTGAGCTTTCTGATAAGGACATCATCGAAATGTGCTAATCATTTTCCAAAGACTTTGCCTCCTAATTCTATGACCTTAAAGGGTAAGATTTTAGCCTGTGAATTTTGGGGGTACATAAATATTCAGACCCTAGCACTATTAATTATTTTAGTATGGAGGAAAGTTTCTTATATCTCATTTACTGTGTTCAACTATATCTATTCATGGACCAGTCTCCGCTGACTGAAGAATATTATTGAAGAATAATAGTAGGCCCACATTCTTCACAAAATACAAAACAGAACAAAAAACAAGAAAATAAAAAGAAAGACCTGTCAAGGGATAAATGTCCCTAAGCATCAAAGACCAAACAGATTCTTCAGACACCTGATGTGAAGAGCCAACTCATTGAAAAAGACCCTGATACCGGCAAAGATTGAAGGCAGGAGTAGAAGAGAATAACAGAGGATGAGATGGTTGGATGGCATTACCAACTCAATGGATATGAAGTTCAGCAAACTCTGGGAAATAATGAAGGACAGGGAAGCCTGGCTTGCTGCAGACCATGTGGTCACAAAGAGTTAGACATGTTTAGTGACAAAAACAACAGGATGGTGTAAATTTAGGTAATCATCTACAATGTTCTCTTCCACTGCCTCAAATACCAGAGCTGGTTAAGGTGATATGTTGAGCTTTCTTCTAGCTTTACGTTTCCTAATCTTTGAGATACAGTATATATTGCCCAGATAAAACTGCTGAGTTTTGCCAATTCAACATAACATCAACGACCAAAAATTTTTTTGAAAATTAAAAGCATGTAATTATTTAAATGGTAATGATATTTACATTAGAAATACATTATTACAGTAGGCTGTATGTTACAATGGATTGGAAGAGATGTAATTGCTGAACTTTGCCTAAAGCACTATAGAAACTGAATTTGGAAGGGAAACTGCTTTTCTGGAAAAATGACAGAATGAACTTCAGACTATTTCTTGGCTAAAAATAAACCTGATGTAAATGAACACCAGTGGAGAAGGAAATGGCTACCCACTCCAGGGTTCTTACCTGGAAAATCCCATGGACAGAGGAGCCTGGAGAGCTACAGTCCATGGGGTCTCAAAAAGTGAGACATGACTTGGCGAATGAGCATGCAGCATGAATGAACAGCAAAAACAAAAAGCCAATGCACGATGCTGGATGCTTGGGGCTGGTGCACTGGGACGACCCAGAGGGATGGTATGGGGAGGGGGGAGGGAGGAGGGTTCAGGATGGGGAACACATGTATACCTGAATATAATTAAAAAAAAAAAAAAGCCAAATGATTTTATGTTCTTACTTAAATATGCCTCATTTAGAGCCTGGTTCCTTTATGATTATATTACCTTAATGATTACATACAAATTAAAGACTGCTCCTTACCTGGTCTTTATTTATCATTAGGGAATTGTGCTGTTTCAGCCTGTTTTATCAGGTGGATGATGGTGCTAGGAGTTGAGGGAGCAGCTTGAACATTCTGGATATATAGAGAAAAAAGAACTGAAAGAGAGCAGGAAGACAACATACTATGTTAAAATGAGAATTAAGAATTTTAGGAGGGTTGTGCAAAACTTTATTTAAAAACCAAAATTTGATAATGTAGCTATTATCATACTATTTTGAGTAACCATGAAGATAATATTTAATATAGTCTCTTTAGTTTGATTGCTCTTCCTAAGTATGCATTGTTGTTCAGTAGCTCAGTCATATCTGACCCTGTGGCCCAATAGATTGCAGCATTCCAGACTTCCCTGCCTTTCACCATCTTCTGGAGCTTGTTCAAACTCACATCCATTGAGTCAATGATGCCATACAACCATCTCATCCTCTGTCATCCCCTTTTCCTCCTGCCTTCAATTTTTCCCAGAATCAGGGGCTTTTCTAATGAGTCAGCTCTTTGCATTAGTTGGCCAAAGTATTGGAGTTTCAGCTTCAGCATCAGTCCTTCCAAAGAATATTCAGGATTGATTTCCTTTAGGACTGACTGGTTTGATCTCCTTGTAGTCCAAAAGACTCGGAATCGTGTTCTCCAACACCACAGTTCAAAAACATAAATTCTTCAGTGCTCAGCCTTTTTTATGGTCCATTTCTCACATCTGTACCTGACTACTGGAAAAACCATTGCTTTGACTATATGGACTTTTGTCAGTAAAGTGATAGCTCTGCTTTTTAATATGCTATCTAGCATATTATTTTGCCATAACTTTCCTTCCAAGAAGCAAGCATCTTTTAATTTCATGGCTTCAGTCACCATCCACAGTGATCTTAGAGCCCAAGAAGAGAAAATCTGTCACTGGTTTTACTTTTTCCCCTTCTATTTGCCGTGCATTGCTGTGACCCGTTGTCACCATTTTAGTTTTTTGAATGCTGAGTTTCAAACAAGCTTTTTCACTCTCCTCTTTCACCATTATCCAGAGGCTCCACTAGTTGCAGAAGACATAGTTATTTACATAGAAAATACCAAGGAATCTATCAAAAATAATTCTAGAATCCTTGACAAATAAGTAAGTTAGGCAAGGTTTCAGGACACATAGTCAATAACTAAAAGCAGTTTTTTTCCTATATGCTTAAAAATACAAGGGAAAACCAAATTTGAAAACAAAGCAACTTTGGTCATCATTCACCCTAAAAAATGAAGTATGCAGGGATAAGTATATCCAAACATCTATAGTAGCTGAATGTTAAAAAATATTAATACCTAGTGAAAAACATCCAGGAAAATCTAAGTAAATGGAGAGATATAACATGTTTGTGAATTGGAATATTAAACTAGCAAGTGTCAACTCTCCTTAAATTGATCTATATTGATTGATCTATATTTTTAAGCAATTCCTATTAATACAAAGTTACTTGCATACTATGAAACTAAATCATTGGTCATATGTGATTTGCAAATAATTTGCCTCAGTTTGCATTGTCTTTAATCTACTTAACATATTCTTTATGAAGAACAAAACCTTTTATTATTAAGCAAGTTAGTTTATATATTTTAAAATTTTTATTGGTCATGCTTTTGGGGTCTTGAGTAAGAGGTGTTTTTTGTTTGTTTGTTTGTTTTTTAATTTTACCTTAGGTACCAAAGTTTTTTTTTTTCTTACACTTCTAATTTTTTGTTTTGTTTTACATTTAAGTCTACTATGCATTTGGTTAAGCTTTTTTTTTTTTTTTGTTTTTCTTTTGACTTATTTTTTATTAGACTTTTTATTTTGCATGGGCTTTCCGGGTGACTTGGTGGTAAAGAATCACCTGCCAATGCAGAAGACATGGGCTTGATCCTGGTTCAGGAAGATTCCCTAGAGAAGGAAATGGCAACCCACTTTAGGATACTCTTGTCTGGGAAACCGCACGGACAGAGGAGCCTGGTGGTCTACGGTCCGTAGGGTCACAAAAACCTGGGTATGATGTAGCAACTAAACAACAACAATAACAAATAGCTTATTAGCAATGTTGTGATAGTTTTAGGTAGAAAGCAAATTAGCTCAGTCATACACATACATGTATGCATTCTCCCCCAAACTCCCCTCCCATCTAGGCTGCCACATGGCAATGAGCAGTGTTCCCTGTGCTATCCATAGTTCCTTGTTGGTATCCATTTTAAACACAGTAGTGTGTACCTGTCCATCCCAAACTCCTTAACTATCCCTTCTGCCCCACTTTACCCCCATGGTAATCAGAAGTCTTTTCTCTAAGTCTGGGAGTCTGTTTCTCTTTTGTAAATAAGTTCATATGTATCATGTCTTTTTAGATTCTATACATAAAGCATGTCATAAGATAATTCTCCTTCTCTGACTTACTTCATTCATTATGACAGTCTCTAGTTCCATCTATGTTGCTGCAAATGACATTATTTCATCCTTTTTGATGACTATGTAATGTTCTATTGAATATATGTACCGCATCTTCTTTATCTATTCCTCTGTTGATCAATTTAGGTTTCTTCCATGTCTTGGCTATTTTACAATGAATATTGGGGTGCATTCTTACTTTGGGGCCATGTTTTCTTTGGTTATATGCCCAGGAGCAGGACTGATTGGTAATATGGCAGTTCTATTTTTAGTTTTTTAAAGAGTCTCCATACTGTTCTCCACAGTGGCTGTAGCAATTTCCATTCCTATTAACAATGTAGGAAGGTTCTGTTCTCTTCCCACTCTCTCTAGCATTTATCGTTTGTGGATTTTTTGATGAGAGCCATTTTGACTGCTATGAGGTGATATCTCACTGTAGTTTTGATTTGCATTTCTCTTATAATTAGTGATTAGTGATGTTGAACACCTTTTTTCATGTGCCTTTTGGCCATCTGTATGTCTTTGGAGAAATGTCTGTTTAGATCTTCTGCCCATTTTTTAGATTGGACTGTTTGTTTTGATGATATTGAGCTTCATGAGCTGTTTGTATATTTTGGAGACTAATCCTTTGTTGGTCACATCATTTGCAAATATTTTCTCCCAATCTGGAGGTGTCTTTTGTTTTGTTTATTGTTTCCTTTGCTGTGCTGCTGCTGCTGCTGCTAAGTCACTTCAGTCGTGTCCGACTCTGTGCGACCCCATAGACAGCAGCCCACCAGGATCCCCCGTCCCTGGGACTCTCCAGGCAAGAACACTGGAGTGGGTTGCCATTGCCTTCTCCAATACATGAAAGTGAAAAGTGAAAGTGAAGTCGCTCAGTCATGTCCAACTCTTAGCGACCCCATGGACTGCAGCCCACCAGGCTCCTCTGTCCATGGGACTCTCCAGGCAAGAGTACTGGAGTGGGGTGCCATTGCCTTCTCCACCTTTGCTGTGCACAAGATTTTAAGTTTAAGTAGGTCCCATTTGTTTATTTTTGGTTTTATTTCCATTTTTCTGGGAGACGAAAAAATCTTGCTATGATTTATGTCAGAGAGTGGTATGCCTATATTTTCCTCTAGGAGGTTTACAGTGTCTGGTCTCACATTTGGGTCTTCAATCTATTTTGAGCTTATTTTTGTGTATCATGTTAAACAATAATCTAATTTCCTTTACACATAGATATACAGTTTTCCCAGAGCCATTTGTTGAAGAGACTGTCATTCTAACACTGTGTAGTCTTGTAGTCTTTGTTGAGTAAGCTTTGCAGAAGATGTGAAATTTAGGTTGAGTTGTAATTATCCAATATCATTTGTTGATAAGATCATTCCTATTCCACTTATTTGCTTTGACACACTTGTCGAAAATTAGCTTACTGTTTCTGGGTGGGTCAGTTTCTGGCTTCTTGATTCTGTTCCTTTAATCCATGTGTCCTTAACCCTACCAATAGTACATTTTTTTTTTTAACTTAGCTATATGTTGTCTTAAAATCAGATGGTATAATTCTTTCAGTTTTTTTCTTTTTCAAAATTGTTTTGGTTTCCTTGGATTTTTTTTTTTTTTTTTTAATAAGTAACTAAATTAGGTACATCTACAAAGAATACTGTTGGGATTTTAGTAGGAATTGTGCTCTACTGCATATGCAAGGAGCAGGAAGTCAGAAAAAAATTTACACTATTTTTTTTATTAATTCAATCCAAACATTTCAATGTTAAAGTACATTCATCCTGCTTATCTTTTATCCCCCTAAAAATTGGATCATTTTCCCCTAAGAATTAGAAAAAACTTTCTCTTCCCTCGTTTGCTTCTTTGAGATCATGTCTTGTCTTGACCTTGAATCTTTCATAAATTGAAATGCTCTAGTCCTTTTTCTGGAGCACTGATACCTATCATTTGATCTCATATATCAGCACAACCATTAAGTACTTGTTCTGCATCACAAGGAGCATTTAGAAATATTTGACTAGGTATGAAATGTGCAGGGTCAAATACACAAAGCAGTATCATTATTAAAGGTTGCTTGGCACTCAGAATGAATTCTGAGTTTAAAATGTCTGTTGTAATTCTTTCATCTTCCTGGATAGGCCCTGTAAAGTGTCTGAGACTCCTATCTGGCTGCACAGCAGCATCTTCAGGTGGGAGCCCGACCTTGTTATCATCCCTCCCCAGAATCCATGACTTCTGAAGGAGAGAAGTCAGTACTCATGCACCTTTATACTTGAGAGGTCAGATTCACTCTGCACTTCAATCCTTCCTTACGTAGACAGTACATTCTGAGGGACCAGGTTAATATTTCCTTCCTTGGTAACTCAAGAGGGCAAACTCTACAAGGTGAGATTGAATTCAGACTCATCCATTTACTATGTGACCCTATAAATTTGTTTTCTTTCTTGATCTCAGTGGCATCACCTGTAAAAGCATTACTGTTGTTCTTGCTGCAGCAAAACCAAATTCTATCCTCAGTAAATTGCAATTATTCCCTTGATCTTTTCTGGAATCTACTCTGTATATACATGATCTTCTTGACATGGACAAGTGATAACACTGAGTTATTTTTATGGTAACTCACATTCTTATATGAAAAATAATGTATTAAAAAGCTTATTCAATCTGAATTCCAAATTTTGTCTGGATGACATTTCTTGAAAGGAGAATCTGGACTATTTCTATCCTCATGTGACTCACTGGCACCTGCATCACCTTTAGTCATCATATTAAGCTTGTTCTTCCAGCATACATATCCCCTTAAGTGTGTGCCATGATAAATAAGGGTAGAGAAAATTAATTCTTCTTCTACTTTAAATTTCTTCTTCACTAAGGGCAACCATTGTGGGAAGGGAGAGATGAGGGCTAGATGGCAGAATCATGTCTTTTGTGTTGCTTTTCCAGAAATATTTCTAATTAGCCACTCCTGAATTGACTAGTTGTAGCTAGGCCAGTTTTGAAAATTGCTTGGATGACTGACATATTGCCTCTATGATCCATGGAATAAGTATGTTTTTATATTCCTGTTAACAAAAGATCCTAAGACTAATAATACATTGGCTTCTATCTAAATTACCATATACCCACTTAGATGCTGTCACAAATTCTACCCTAATTTACTGATTTGAGATCATATATAATTCCTATCATACCATTAAACTCATTCACTTCTTTTCCTCCAGTTCCTGGTTAGTTGGCAACATTTCAGCATCGTATAGTAACCACTACTCAAAATCCTTTCTCTAGTTCCCACAAATGTCTCTGGTTTCTCTGCTCTCAACAGAAATTCAACTCTTGCTTGACAGACTGCCACACAGTAAGTAAAATCCATTCAAATGTGCATGCCCTTAACCAAATAACAAATTTGGATAAATCCAGTATTCTGCCTAGCCCACAACTGTGTCAGTACAGCTGTGTGGCTAAAGAATATTTTTTTTAAATCAGAGTTCTTTCTATTTAAATATGTCACCATGAACATACTGTCCATGGGGTTATCAAGGCAAGACTACTGAAGTGGTTTGCCATTCCCTTCTCCAGTGGACCACATTTTGTCAGAACCCTCCACCATGACCCGTCTGTCTTGGGTGGCCCTACACAGCATGGCTCATAGTTCCATTGAGTTAGAAAAGGCTGTGGTCCATGTGATCAGTTTGGTTAGTTTTCTGTGATTGTGGTTTTCATTCTGTCTGCCCTCTGATATATAAGGATAACAGGCTTATGAAATCTTCCTGATGGGAGAGACTGACTGAGGGGAAAACTGGATCTTGTTCTGATAGGCAGAGCTGTGTTCCTCCCTATTGTTTGACTGAAAGCCAAAGTATAGTGGAGGTAATGAAGATAATGGTGACCTTCTTCAAAAGGTCCCATACGTGCACTGCTGTACTCAGTGCCCATGACCCTGCAGCAGGCCACAACTGATCAACACCTTCACCGGAGACTCCTGGACACTCACAGGCAAGTTTGGGTGTCTCTTGTGGGGTCACTGGTCATTTCTTCCAGGTCCTGATGCACACAGGTTTTTTTGTTTGTTTGTTTGTTTTTTGTGCCCTCCAAGAGTCTGTTTCCCAGTCTTGTGTAAGTTCTGGTGGCTCTATGGTAGGCTTAATGGTGACCTCCTCCAAGAGGGCTTATGCCATACCCAGGTCTGCTGCACGCTGAGCCCCTGCTCCTGCAGCAGGTCACTGCTGACTTGTACTTCCAGAGGACACTGAAGCACAGTTCTGGCTCAGTTTCTGTGGAGTTTCTGGGTCCTAGTGGACACAAGGTTTGTTTGAGCCCTCCAAGCATCACTGGCAGATATGGGCTATGGGGATTTTTGCCAATTTCATTCAGCAATGTATTCCTAGCACCTGGAAGAGTAGCTGGCACATACCAAGTGCTTAATAATGTATTTTGAATTAACTAACATTATATTATTACCTCTTTTCTCTTCCAGAAAGAACTACAATTTCTTAAAGCTCTAGATTTAGTAATTTTGTCTACAATGCAATTCCAAGAGAAAATTTACTTTATAAAGACTTGCTGTCTCTCATTAAGACACATTACACTGTTTAAAATTGACTTTCTCTCTGATCATCTGCTCCCAAGTTCTTAGGCTGTGGTTAGATTGAGCCTAGTGGTTTGGAAGTCCATGAAGAAATGCACTGTTGATTCACTGCTTATATCACTTCAGTGATAACAACTTTATATGATAAGAAAAGGAAAGAAGGTGTTAGTCTCTCAGTTATGTCCGACTCTTTGCAACCTCATGGCCTATAGCCTGCCAGTCTGCTCTGTCCATGAAATTCTCCAAGCAAGAATACTGGAGTGGGTTGCCACTCCCTTCTCCAGGGGATCTTCCTGACCCAGGGATTGATCCTAGGTCTTTTGCATTGCAGGCAGATTTTTTTACTGTCTGAGCCACCAGGAAGCCCATATGTCAAAGAAGGTAAATCACTTTGTAACATGTGATTTAGAAGTCTCATGCTCCCTCATAATTAGGTAAACTTGTGCCAAGACAATGATTTCTCAGTATAAAGAGGCTTTTACTCTTTCCAAAGTTTCAGAAAAAATGTACTATCACATGGCTCTTTTTGAGTCTACATCTCAACAGATCCAGATATGAAACTCTGTCCTCTGTTGGCTAGGAAATATAACCCCACTTTAGATATGAATTTGCTGAAGATGTATGCTATAGTTTTTATTGAAGAGATTTGTTCAATATGACCCACAGGTGACTCTTGCCACCTTTCTGACATCCAGTCTTTCCTCCTATGCAGAACCCCTTTATTCTTTTACTATTTTCCAGAAGTTCTTGCCCCTAACAGAGTGTCATCACTGTGAAGCCCGGATTTTAGAAACATTTAATCTACTCCCAGAATCTGCATTCATGCTCCATGAGTGACCATCTCCTGAGTAATCAAAAATGGAAATTTATAAACTCATTTATACTTTGAAAAACATATAAATTAATCAATTAGGAGAAAATATTGAATTATAATTAAAAGAAACTGTTCAGCTGTATTTTAGTATCCAGTATAAATGTCATTTTCTTGGAAAAGAGATCTCTTGTGTTCTCCTAGCAGAGAAGGAAATGGCAACCCACTTCAGTATTCTTGCCTGAAGAATCCCAGAGACGGAGGAGCCTGATGGGCTGCCATCTATGGGGTCGCACAGAGTCGGACACGACTGAAGTGACTAAGCAGCATCAGCAGCAGCATGTTCTCCTAGAAATTTGTGTCCCTCTTTTGTTCCCCCTCAACGACTTCAGTGTTTACTTAAAAAAAAAAATGTGAAATACCATTCTTATAGTTTATTCACTCTGGACCACTAAACATATTCAAGAGTTGGCAAGCCTTGCTTTTTTTTACTTATTTGAAAGGTGAAATTCTTAAGCCATTCACAGTAGAAGGCTGGAATAACCTTCTGGCTTTCCAGTGATTTGTGAAATCCCATTTGGATTGCTGCATGTAAATCACTGAAGCACAGGCCTGGTCCTACGAAAGCCACATCTTCAACTTTAGGAGGCTGAAATATCAATAGTCAGATCACCAAAAATCCTCTGAATATTTTATCAGTTATGCTAATATATAATAAGAAAATTATTTCAATAACAGCCCCAGACCTACAGGCCCAGTCCTTTAAGGTATTTTCAAATTGTCAGTACCTCATGAGTTGCATGCAAACAAGTTGATTTGATGCATTAATAAACAATAATGAGGTTTAAGACTAGAAATTGATCGTGTGTACTTCTTATCTACACTTCCATCAAACTTAATGACATGCGACATTTTTATTACTTTAGGAGTTTCACTTGTTTATTTATTATTCTCTGGAATGACAGCTTGCTGATGTTCAGTGATTTGGACTTTATATTTGTGTGGTTAAACATACTGTCTCACATCTTTCTTTAAAAGTGCTTTTTTTTTTTTTTTAAAGGTAAGGCACAGATTTAAAAATCTATTAAAGCAATCTATGGAAGAGAAGTATCTCTTTGTAAAGAGACTAATTCATAGGGAAAGAGGATACAAATACTTTCATTATAAAGCTTAGGTAATACATATAAAAATCTAATTAAAATTAAAAGACATGCTCAGTCGTGTCCAACTCTTCGTGATCCCATGGATTATACAGTCCATGGACTCTACAGTTCAGGCCAGAATACTGGAATGGGTAGCCTTTCCCTTGTCCAGGGGATCTTCCCAACCCAGGGATCAAACCCAGGTCTCCTGCATGGCAGGCAGATTCTTTAGTGGCTGAGCCACAAGGGAAGGCCAATAAATATAAAAATCTAATTAAAAATAAAAGAATTTATGGATGCCATTTTGATAGTACTCAAGTGTTAGTAGCCAAATGTTTTGGAAAAATAACATCTTTTGAAAATGCTACTGAAAATTTTTACAATATACATTTGAAATAAAATGTTTCATTAATTCATTGAAGCCATGGTTACACAATAGTTAATTTTCTTAGGCTATCAATGAAGTATAACATAAAATAATTATATTAATTAGCATATAATCATATCTAATAAAAATTGTTCATTATATACATAAAATAAAAAATAAATTAGAGTTTTCTATTGGTCTACTGAGAAAGTCTTGGTTGGCCTACTCAAAACAAATTTCAGGGTAATTTTCTTTTAAATGATTTTCCCATAACCACACTTATGAATCAGTTAATTTGCTGACTTCAGCTTTGGGTAGCTCCATGAAATTTGCGATTTCACAATGCCCAGATAAAGTTTTGTTGAATTTAGAAGCATGCCACTGAATATTTGGCAAAACCAAGCTGTGACAGCAACTTTTAGACCTCTCAGGTCACACTACACACACCTACATCCTTGTGATAAATGCTGGAGTGTATTCCATAAGTCCACCAAAGTTGCTAGGCTTCATGAGTTGCCATTCTAGCCATCTGATCCATTTCATAACATTTATTTATGTTCCTCAAAATAGGTATTTTTTTGTCGTACGAATTCACCTTTATTTTTTGTTTGCTTGGATTTTTAAATATCTTCTGAGAAATTTTCTACTAGGTCAGGTTTCAGTTGCACAAAACTAAGGATTTTTTTAGAAATTTTATTTTATATTAAAGGGCAGTTGATGAATAATATGTTAGGTTTAGGTATATAGCAAAGTGATTCATTTATACATATATATGAATATATTATGACAAATTCTTTAAGCTTATGACAGAGTATTGAGCAGAGTTTCATGTGCTATGCAATAGGTCCTTGTTGGTTATCTATTTTAAATATAGCATTGTGTACATGGGATTTCCCTATAGCTCAGATCATAAGGAAACTGCCTGCAATGCAGAAGACCTGGGTTCAATCCCTGGGTCAGGAAGATCCCCTGGAGAAGGAAGTGGCAACCCACTTCAGTATTCTTGCCGGGAGAATTCCACAGACAGAGGAGCCTGGCAGGCTACAGTCCATGGGGAAGCAGAGTTGGCCACGACTAAGTGACTAACATACACTGTGTACATGTTAAGTCCAAACTCCCAGTCTATCCCTCCTGGTAACGATAAATTTGTTCTCTAAGTCTGTGAGTCTGTTTATGTTTTGTAAACAAATTCATTTGTATCATTTTTTAGATTCTGCATGTAAGTGATATATGATATTTGTCTTTCTCTGTCTAACTTACTTCATTTAATATGATGATCTCCAAATACATCCATGTTGCTGAAAATGCATTATTTCATTCTTTTTAATGGCTAAGTAATGTTCCATTGTACGTAATACCACATCTTCTTTATCCAATCATCAGCTGAAGGACATTAAGTTGTTCCCATGTCTTGGCTGTTGTAAATATTTCTGCAGTGATCTTTGGGGTACATGTATCCTTTAAAATTGTGTTTTTCTCCAGATATATGCATAGGAGTGGGGCTGCTGAATCATATGGTAGTTGTATGTTTAGTTTTTAAAGGAATCTCCATGCTGTTCTCTATAGTGGCAGTACCAATTTACATTTCCATCAACAGTGTAGGACAGTTTCCTTTTCTCTACACCTTCTTCAGTATTTGCTGTTTGTAGCTTTTTGATGATGGCTATTCTTATTGCTGTGAGTTGATACCTCATTGTAGTTTTGCCTTGCTTTCCTCTAACAACTAGCAATATTGAGCATCTTTTCATGTGCCTCTTGACCATCTGTATGTCTTCTTTAGAGAAATGTGTTTTTAGGTATTCCATCTATTTTTTAATTTTTTTTTAAATATTAAGCCACATAAGTTAAATTAAATTGTTTTTAACTTCACTGAAACTGGCACAGCTAGAACTTCTTTAGGTCTTTTTAATGCACTCTATGTTTCCAGCTAGAAAAGAGGCCATGAATTATTCTTGATTGCTTTCCTTTTTGCACCTCCAAATTCTACTTTGTAAAGTCTCCACATTACTATCCTTTACAAATATTTTTTTTTAATTTTTTCACACGTCATTTTTTATAATTATAGTTTATAATTTTTTATACATTTTTCACATGTCAATTATAATAAAATTGCTTTACAGAATTTTGTTTTCTGTCAAACATCAACATGAATCAGCCATTGGTGTACATATGCCCCCTCCCTCTTGACCTTTAAGAATATTTCTAAGTGTTTGCCAATTAAACTGCTGTGATTTCAAAAGTCTCTTCCTAACATCCTGATTTCAATAACTTTTTTCTGAATCTATTTTCCCTACCACTGACAGTGGACTTCTAAAAATTGATTCTGCATTTACTGCAGGAAAGATTTCAATGCTCTCTATCCCCATTCACCACGAAAACCCAACTGTTCTACTCAAAATGTCTTCAAGGTAATATTAAACACTGTAATATAGTTTAAAAGAGTTTGTGTGCTTCCTGAGAAAATATGGCATCATCATATGGAGGATTTGACTCACAGGATCTGTAGTGTTGATAAATTCTTTAAGGAAAAAAAGCCTATTATAAATCTTCAAATTTTCTTTTTATTGAGTTAGAATGAAGGGGGGGGGACATTCAGGTAGACATAATGATACAAGGAAGATTAAATCATCAGGCTTGCTAAAAGGATAAACAAAGGTAATTACATGATTACTTTTATAATTTACACTTTCAACAAATATTTTCAAGATGAAATATTTTATTTTACTGGGGACTTTGTTTCTGTTGTTAAGTCTCTCTGTCAGATTATTTCAAACTAGGAGGAATTCAAAGATAACCTGTAGGAAAATATTATCACACTTTTTTTTTTTTTTTTTAAAGAAAGAAAGAATGCAAATTTTGTTGATAAAAGTCTGTCAAATCCATCAGGTTTCATGTTACACTCAGGTCCCATTTTGTATTCTGGGTAAAAACATCTTTCAGATGTATAAAAGGATTTTTTCCCTGTAGAAAAAAGAAACTAGATTTTAATATTTCAGTTGTTTCTGCAAAGCCAAATTTGGGCTTTACTTGTAAGTCTGTATCATGAAGAGTATGTGCATAGCTTATGATTTATTATAGTAGAGCTTTGACTTACCGTTGCAAGATTCATTTATATAGCTTTTTTATTACTTTTCTCTAAAGTTTACCTCTTGCTGTTCTATTCTTTGTGTCCATAGATTATTACTAATGTAAGTTATTGACAATACATTCTATTACATCATACATATACAGAAAGAAATGGCATTTATGCCCATAGATGCACATTATTTGGAGGATTTGAAGTATTTAAGTGAATTTAACAATCAACAAATTGAATAAAATATATGATAGCTTTTTGTATATTTTATGTGCATTGCATCAATGATGAGAAACTGCATCTATGAGATAAATATATAATAAAATATATAATATATATAATATATATTTTAAATAAAATATTTATAAAATATCTATTTTCATTGCTTTTATTTACATATGTATATTTTATGACACTTAAAAAGAATGAATAAATTTTATATTTTCAACTAAGGCAAATGGTTCTCTGAGTTAAGAAACACAGTGGAGGAACTGATCTGTGATTTTGATGAAGAAATTTTAGTAAATAATTCTTTAGGAGGGTGTGGAGGTCACCTATAGCAAATGTGTAAAATAAAAAGAGAAAAATCTTAGAACAAAACATCCAGTGCTGGTGCCAAATTATTAGATAACCAAACTAAAACCAAGAATTGATAAAAGGGATTGAGAAAAGGCAAAGAACATGTAAAATAAATAATATTTGGGAAACCAAGGAAAGTGTATTTCAAGAAAACAGTCCATATTTTGAAATGCTATATATGAAAGTTGACTGATTTGTTGTTGTTATTTAGTTGCTAAGTTGTGTCTGACTCTTTGTGACCCCATGGACTGTAGCACACCATGCTTCCCTGTTCTTCACTATTTCCTGCAATTTGCTCCAACTCATGTCCATTGAGTCAGTGATGCTATCTATCCATCTGAAGCTGAAGCTCCAATATTTAGGTACCTGATGTGAAGACCTGACTCATTAGAACAGACCCTGATCCTGGGAAAGGTTGAGGGCAAAAGGAAAAGGAACCAGCAGAGGATGAGATGAGAGAATGAGGAGTTGACTAATTCAAGACTTTAAAGACCTTAGTAGGAGGTTTAGCAATTAGGAAAATGTGACCTTGGTAATAACAGTTGAACTTTAGGGTGAGGATTGAAGCCATATGGTTGCAGATAACTACAGGCAGAAAAAAATTAATAAAATGAAGAAGTAAGTAGAAAATCGCACATTTGGAGTGAATATGGAGCCAAAGAAATTTACTGTTTGTTGGGTTTTGTTTTGATTTGGTTTTAAAGCAAAGGGGAAGCACTTGAAGCTTCCAGACCACAATGTAAGAAGTTTGGAAGCCATCACTCTCATCCTCAAAAGAACAAAGTAAAAATATATATTTTTTTCTTTTTTAGCAGAAAATTTAGGCAGCAGAGAACACCGCTGCCCCCAAATTGGAGAGATAGACAGTTGGATATGGAAGTCACAGTTTATCAGAGCAGAAGCCCAGGAGGAAAATCCTCTGCAGGAACTAGCTCCAGGATGGGAACACTTACACTGTATCTAATGAAACTGTGTGAGCCTCACTGTGGACAGATTTGAGAGCGAAACCCTGTAAGGAGAAGTCAGTCAAAATGCTCCCCCTCCCTCCCCCGGCTCCACACACACATTTGTGAATTTTTTCACTCCCAGAAGCCCTACCAGGTTATCACAGGAAAGATCTCAGAAAAATTTCCTCATGTTTCATGTTTCCATTTCTGTCAGGGAGGAGAAGGCATTCTTCATTCTGAAATACACTAGAGCATCTTGTCTTCTTAACAATAATGGTCTCATGGGAAATTATATTTCCAAAGCCTTAGACACTAGAGTTTTACCAGAGCCTTACAGACCTCAGGGTAAGGGAAATCCACAACTCCAGTTCCTTTTAGTCTTTGTTGACTAAAAATGATGCACAACATGAGAGTTGCAAGTTAAACTTCATCTGGGGCAAAATGAGGACTGCAGCCTGGGAGAAAATACCTTAGATATCTGAGGGACTGCTCCAAAGAGGTAGTGGGAGAACGTAATACATAAGATTTTGATGAAGGGGGAGTTCAATGCATTCAAGCGCTTACTTTACAAGAGGTTTTCTGCTAGTTATGAGATGATGTCATCATGAAGCGATTTAGTGCTTTTCTAGGTATGAAGAGATGCAAGGATCTCTTCATATCTCATGAAATCAGTTCCTGAAAATCATATCCAAAGACCTGTTCTACTAGATCCCCTGGAGCACAGAGTGCCTCACTCCACCCTGAACTCCCTCAGGTGATGTTGAAGGTCAACAGCTGCAGCAGCACAGGGCCCAATCTCCCCAGAGGCAGATGGCTAAGGCCCTTGTCATTGTATTGTTCAGCCGTTGGCAAGTGCTTTGTTCTCTCACCTAAGAGCAAGAGACACTGGACTCCACTCAGATCTGATGAAAGTTGCAGATCAAACTGAGATCTAATCTTAAGACTGTAGTATACCCTCCTCTCCATGTTTTACCACCACATCAATAGGGCTCCCTTGTGATAATGGTGAACACAACTGAAGAACTGCAGGATAATTACTTATCATAGCACCACATGGACCTGAGGATGCAGCCTTGGATACAGACGGCCAGCTATAGAACTATAGTCAGATTTTCTACACAAAAAAAGGACATGAGTTAGAGAAGAAATAGAAATATTTCTCTATATCATCTCCTACAAATTGGTCAGGCTTACATTTTATTCTTACATCTGTTATCCATTTGAGTTAATTTGTGAAGAGTATAAAGTATATGTCTAGATTAATTATTTTGCATATGGATGACCAGTTGTTTCAGCACCATTTGTTTGTTGAAAACATTGTCCTTTCTTTATTGAATTGTCTTTACTGCTATAATGGCACCCCACTCCAGTACTCTTGCCTGGAAAATCCCATGGATGGAGGAGCCTGGTGGGCTGCAGTCCATGGGGTCGCAGAGGGTCGAACACGACTGAGCGACTTCACTTTCACTTTTCACTTTCATGCATTGGAGAAGGAAATGGCAACCCAGTCCAGTGTTCTTGCCTGGAGAATCACAGGGACGGGGGAGCCTGGTGGGCTGCTGTCTATGGGGTGGCACAGAGTCGGACATGACTGAAGTGACTTAGCAGCAGCAGTATAACAGTGGTGAGAAAGAACTGTTTGTGTTCTTCCTGATCTTAGTGGGAAAGTACATAGTTTCTCACCCTAAGTATGATGTTATTTGTAGACTTTTGAGATGTCATTTATCCAGTTCAGGAAATTCCATTCTAGTCCTATTTTTCTGAGAGTGTTTAAAATCAATAGGTCAAGTGCATTTCCTGCATCTCTCTGTAGGACTGTATGATTTTCTTGTCTGTTCGTATGATGGACTATGTTAATTAATTGTTGAATATTGAACCAGCCTTGTATACTTGGAATAAACTCTACCTGATCATGATATATAATTATTTTTATGGCTTGGTTTTATGATTTGGTTTGCCAATACTCTGTTGTCTGTAAAGAAACAAAACAATTAACAGTGTGTATTTTGTTAAAGGGAAGATGCCTTATATCTAGAAACCTAAAATATCATTTAAGTAAGCATGAAAATATAATATTAATATTGCTATATCTAAATGTTTTGTATTGGGAAGATTGAAATTATTTATAGATTCTAACTTTTTGCACACTGACTTTTTATACTTTTGTAGAATCTATGTTGCACACATTTTACTGACATATACATACTACTATATATAAAATTGTTGCTGCTATTTAGTCACCTAGTCATGTCCAACTATTTTGTGACCCCATGAACTGTAACCCACCGGCTCCTTGGCCCATGGGATTTCCCAGGCAAAAATACAGGAGTGGGTTGCCATTTCCTTCTCCAGGGGATCTTCCCAGCACAGGGATTAGACCCCTGTCTCTTACTCACATTTCCTGCACTGAAGGTGGATACTTTACTGCTGAGCCACCAGGGAAGCCCTCATATATAAAATAGATAACTAATAGGGACCTATTTTATAGCAAAAATGAACTCTACTGAATATTCTGTAATGACTTCTATGGTAAAAGAATCTAAAAAGAGTGGATATATGTATTGATATTTTTCAGTTTCTAAGTTTTGTCCCACTCTTTGTGACCCCATGGACTATAGCATGCCAGGCTTCCTTGTCCTTCACTATCTCCTGGAGT
This sequence comes from Bos mutus, assembly GCF_027580195.1. Classification (NCBI taxonomy): domain Eukaryota; kingdom Metazoa; phylum Chordata; class Mammalia; order Artiodactyla; family Bovidae; genus Bos; species Bos mutus. The sequence goes on from NC_091632.1 coordinate 76,787,479, forward strand.
TCGCTCAAACTCATGTTCATTGAGTTAGTGATGCCATCCAACCATCTCATCCTCTGTCATCCCCTTCTCCTGCTGCCTTCAATCTTTCCCAGTATCAGGGCCTTTTCCAATGAAGTGGCTCTTAACATCAGGTAGCCAAGGTATCAGAGCTTCAGCTTCAGCATCAGTCCTTCCAATGAATATTCAGTGTTGATTTCATTTAGAATGCATTAGTTTGATTTCCAAGCAGTCCAAGGGCTCTCAAGAGTATTCTCCAGCACCACAATTCAAAAGCATCAATTTTTTGGCACTTAGCCTTCTTTACGGCCCAAATCTCGAATCTGTACATGACTACTGGAAAAACTATAGCTTTGATTATATGGACCTTTGTGGGCAAAGTGACGTCTCTGCTTTTTTAAATAATCTGTCTACATTTGTCATAGCTTTTCTTCCAAGGAGCAAGGGTCTATTAATTTCATGGCTGCAGTCACTGTCTGCAATGATTTTGGACCCCAAGAAAATAAAATCTGCCACTGTTTTCACTTTTTTTCCCATCTATTTGCCATGAAGTGATGGGATCGGATGTCATGATCTTCATTTTTTGAATGTTGAGTTCTACGCTAGAATTTTCACTCTCCTCTTTCACCCTCATCAAGAGGTTCTTTGTGTGCTGTGCTTAGTCACCCAGTCATGTCCAAGCCTTTGAAACACCATATACTGTAGCCCACCAGGCTCTCTGTCCATGGGGATTCTCCACTCAAGAATACTGGAGTGGGTTTCCATGACCATCTACAGGGGATCTTCCCAGCCCAGGGATGGAACCCAGGCCTCTTACATTGCAGGCAGATTCTTTACTGTCTGAGCCACTGGAGTTGACCAAGAGGCTCTTTCACTCCTCTTTACTTTCAGTCATGGGGGTGGTATCATCTGCATATCTGAGGTTGTTTATATTCCTCCAGGCAATCTTGATTCCAGCTTGGGATTCATCCAGGCTGGCTTCTCATGATGTACTCTGCATATAAGTTAAATAATCAGGGTGACAATATACAACTTTGATGTACTCCTTTCCCAATTTGAAATCAGTCTGTTGTTACATGTCTAGTTCTAACTGTTGCTTCTTGACCTGCACACAGATTTCTCAGGAGGCAGGTAAGGTGGCCTGGTGTTCCCATCTCTTTGAAAGGTTTCCACATTTTGTTGTTTTCCACACAGTCAAAATTCTTAGCATACTCAATGAAGCAGAAATAGATGTTTTTCTGGAACTCCCTTGCTTTTTCTATGATCCAACGAATGTTGGCAATGTTATCTCTAATCATTCTGCCTTTTCTAACTCCAGCTGGTACATCTGGAATTTCTTAGTTCTCATGCTGCTTAAGGGTAGCTTGAAGGATTTGAGCATTACCTTGCTAGCATGTGAAATTAATACAATTGTACAGTAGTTTGAACACTCTTTGGAATTGTCTTGGGATTGGAATGAAAACTGATCTTTTCCAGGCCTGTGGTTATTGCTAAATTTTCCAAATTTGCTGACATATTCAGTGCAGCACATTAACAGCATCATCTTTTAGGATTTTAAATATCTCAGTTGGGATTCCATCCAGATGACCTTTGTATATGTATAACTAAATCACTTTGCTGTACACTTTGCTGTACATGTGAAACTAATACAACATTGTAAGTCAAATATATGATTTGCAAGATATTTATGTAAACAAATAAAAACCAATATAAACTGTTTCAAAATCTAGAAGTAAACATTATGAAAGAGACAGTATCACATTTATAAACCAGGTCTAACCAGACCACCTGACCTGCCTCTTGAGAAATCTGTATGCAGGTCAGAAAGCAACAGTTAGAACTGGACATGGAACAACAGACTGGTTCCAAATAGGAAAAGGAGTACGTCAAGGTTGGATATTGTCACCCTGCTTATTTAACTTATATGCAGAGTACATCATGAGAAACGCTGGACTGGAAGAAATACAAGCTGGAATCAAGATTGTCAGGAGAAATATCAATAACTTCAGATATGCAGATATCACTACCCTTATGGCAGAAAGTGAAGAGGAACTAAAAAGCCTCTTGATGAAAGTGAAAGTGGAGAGTGAAAAAGTTGGCTTAAAGCTCAACATTCAGAAAACAAAGATCATGGCATCTGGTCCCATCACTTCATGGGAAATAGATGGGGAAACAGTGGAAACAGTGTCAGACTTTATTTTTCTGGGCTCCAAAATCACTGCTGATGGTGACTGCAGCCATGAAATTAAAGATGCTTACTCCTTGGAAGGAAAGTTATGACCAACCTAGATAGCATGTTCAAAAGCAGAGACATTACTTTGCCAACAAAGATTCGTCTAGTCAAGGCTATGGTTTTTACTGTGGTCATGTATGGATGTGAGAGTTGGACTGTGAAGAAGGCTGAGTGCCGAAGAATTGATGCTTTTGAACTGTGGTGTTGGAGAAGACTCTTGAGAGTCCCTTGGACTGCAAGGAGATCCAACCAGTCCATTCTGAAGGAGATCGGCCCTGGGATTTCTTTGGAAGGAATGATGCTAAAGCTGAAACTCCAGTACTTTGGCCACCTCATGCCAAGAGTTGACTCATTGGAAAAGACCCTGATGCTGGGAAAGATTGGGGGCAGGAGGAGAAGGGGATGACAGAGGATGAGATGGCTGGATGGCATCACTGACTCGATGGACGTGAGCCTCAGTGAACTCCGGGTGTTGGTGATGGACAGGGAGGCTTGGCGTGCTGTGATTCATGGGGTCGCAGAGTCGGACATGACTGAGTGACTGAACTGAACTGAACTGAACTTCTTTAAGTTAATCTTTTCTTCTGTGACTTCGTTCATGCTCTTAAACTGTAACAAATATTTTCTTGTCCTTACAAGGCAATGGCTACTATTACATATATGGAAGTAAAATATAACACTACGTTCATCTCTTATGACAAAATTGTTTTGCTCAACATGGGGCAGTAAACAAATTGTCATCTTTTCTTGACTTAATTGAAAAATTGTGGCAGCCAACACAGCTGTTCTAAGCTCACACTTGTAGAGTGCCAAGATCAACTAGGAAACCCTATCATGTACTCAAAAAGATGTATCAGTTCAGCTCAGTTCAGTCACTCCATCGTGTCCAACTCTTTGCAACCCCATGGACCGCAGCATGCTAGGCCTCCCTGTCCATCACCAACTTCAGGAGATTACCCAAACTCATGTCCATTGAATTGGTGATGCCATTCAACCATCTCCTCCTCTGTTGTCCCCTTCTCCTCCTTCCCTCTGTCTTTCCCAGCATCAGGGTCTTTTCAAATGAGTCAGCTCTTCGCATCAGGTGGCTATAGTATTGGAGTTTCAGCTTCAACATCAGTCCTTCCAATGAACAACGAGGACTAATCTCCTTTAGAATGGACTGGTTGGATCTCCTTGCAGTCCAAGGGACTCTCAAGAGTCTTTTCCAACACCACAGTTCAAAAGCATCAAGTCTTCTGTGCTCAGCTTTCTTTATAGTCCAACTCTCACATCCATACTTGAATACTGGAAAAACCATAACCTTGACTAGATTGACCTTTGTTGGCAAAGTAATGTCTCTGCTTTTTAATATGTTGTCTAGGTTGGTCATAACTTTCCTTCCAAGAAGTAAGTATCTTTTAATTTCATGGCTGCAGTCACCATCTGCAGTGATTTTGGACATGTCACATTATTTTGCAGATCCTAAAATAAATGGCATCCACATCAAGGTTCCAACATTCTTTGAGTCTATATATTTAGTATCAGCTTTCAATCACAAATACAAAAATCTCAAACAAAATGATTATGAGGGCATGTATATTCAGTGGCAGCCATGATTCCAAGCATACTTCATGATTTTATTTTTCCACTTATCCCTCAGTACAGTTGTGTGGAGTGGGCATTATTCTAATCCTCCATTTTGCAGACAAGAAAACTAAGTCATGGCTTAAAAATTATAGGGTTGCAGTAACATATGTGACTTAAGTGAAATGAATGATGTGAGTCAGACTGAGTTTGACACCTTGCAACCAACACATTTGACTCATTGCAACCAACTTCTCTGTTCTGAGAAGTATATTCTTGATCAAAGTGCTGAAGTACTGTTATCTCTTTGGTACACAGTGCATTCTCAAGAAATCAAATTACATATTTAAAACCCATTCTGTTATAAAAGCAATATTCTATAATTCTACATTATCCTCCAGGTGTTTTTACAACACAAGCAAGACAAGGGTTTATTTATCCTGCTGAGCACACCAAACTTTACAAAATAACCATGTTCTTGTCAAAGTCATCTTGTTGCCTGAATCTCGTTTCTGCTATTGAGATAGGAGAAAGTGGGCCTCTGGGATGGACACCTAGTATTTGTCAAGTGGAGTAAAATTCAAGTTTTATTCTTACCCAGATACTCTGAGGACAAAGCTAGTGGTAAAGCTGAGCTCTTCTAAAGCAAAGAGATAAGGTCCCCACTCCTGAGGTCAAGGAAGATTTTCCTGTCTGCACATGCACAAGAAGGCTTCTTGGGGGTTTAAAAGGGAGGGGACCCCACCCCATAATAAGTGTAGACATGCATCCATAGGCCTCTCCAGTAGGATCCATCTTGGTAAAAAGTTGAGCATGCATCTTGGGAAGGATCCACGGATGAGTCAGGTGTGAAGAAAGAATCAAGATAATTGACCAGAGGTTAACAAAGACCCAGAAGGGCTCTCTTATATAAGTGGTTGACGTTGCCTCTGTACCGTGCTCCTCCTTACTCCTTTCCAGTTGTGTACTCTGCCTAGTTTCTGATGGACTGTGCTCCTTGTCATACAGGATGCTCACACTCCTCTCCAGATATGTGTCTCTCTCTGCCTAGTGTCTGACTTACTGCCCTCTTCCTCTTTAGAGAGGATGCCCATACCCTTTCTTTCTGAGTGTGCATTTCTGCCCTGCTTCTGAATTGGATTAGCAAACTGTTTTCATCCATGATGTCCTGTACATTGCTCTGTGTCTCTGATAATCACCTTTGTACCTATTTGCATAGTGTTGGCCTCCTTGAAATATTCTTGCTTTCAACTAGGTGAAACAGACAGGGTCACTTTGCTTCCAGCCTCTAGCCACTGGTGTTCTAGTGGTTAGGATTCTGGTTTTCATCCAGGTTACCCAGGTTTAATTCCCAGGCAGGGAGCTGAGATGTCCCTTCAGGACTACTCACTGCTCTCCCTCCAAGATCATTATCGTCTATGTGGCAGATTCTTATTTTTCACATCTGATTGGTTTTGCATATGCCAAAAATTTCTTATTTTTATGATTGTCTCTGACGTGCTGAAAGTCACTTTAAGATGTGAGATCATGATTTAAGAGTTTCATCTCTGGCATCTTGTGTAAGTTATAGCAATGTATAAATATAAACCAATCTTCTTATATATGTTTACTGAACATAAAGATTCCTAGTGAGAAGTAGAATCAGAATAAGAAAATGGTTTTAAGAAGTTTTTTTCAAAATGTGGTTCTAGAATCACTCACCCTAGAAATACTTATGTATTTTTAAAAGGTACAGATTCATGTATCACATGACATGCTTTCTATAACAAAGTTTCCTTTTGTGAAGAGATACCATTTATTCTTGGCAAGCTCCCCAGTGATTCTGGTGCATATTATCTGTAGTTTGATTCCTAAATCATCAGACATGTTCTCTTATCAGTTGCGCTGAACACTAGACTATGAATAAGTTGAACGCTAGTGTAGTTTAATATATCATTAATATAGTGTAGGTTAATATATCATCTCCATCCATAATTTATATATTTGATATTTCTTTTTAAAATAGCATTTATTGCTTTCATTTAAAGACCCTAAATGTATGGATGTGAAAGTTTGACCATAAAGAAGGCTGAGCATCGAAGAATTGATGCTTTTGAGCTGTGGTGTTAGAGAAGACCCTTGAGAGTCCCTTGGACTGCAAGATCAAACCAATCAATTCTAAAGGAAATCAATTCTGAATGTTCATTTAGAAGGACTGCTGCTGAAACTGAAGCTCTGAAACTTTGGCCATCTGATTTGAAGAGCTGACTCATTAGAAAAGACCCTGATGCTGGGAAAGATTGAAGGCAAAAGGAGAGGGGGACCACAGAGGATGATATGGTTGGATGTCGTCTCTGACTCAGTGGACATGAGTTTGAGCAATCTCTGGGAGATGGTGAAGGACAGGAAAGCCTGGTGTGCTTCAGTTCATGGAATCACAAAACATCAGACACGACTGAGTGACTGAAAACAGTGAAGACCCTAAATAGTTTATTTACTTAATTTCAGTGAAAGTCGCTCAGTCGTGTCCAACTCTTTGCGACTCCATGGACTAGACAGTCCGTGTAATTCTCTAGGCCAGAACACTGGAGTGGGTAGACTTTCCCTTCTCCAGTGGATCTTCCCAACCCGGGGATCGCCCAGGTCTCCCACATTGCAGGCGGACTTTTTACCAGCTGAACCACAAGGGAATCCCATTTTCAATTTTACTTAATTTTTTAAAAATTAAAATATGTACTTTGTGTTTCGCCTAAAAAAAAAAAAATTAAAATAGAACGACTACTCACTCCAGTATTCTGGCCTGGAGAATTCCATGGACGGTATAGTCCATGGGGTCACAAAGAGTCCGATAGACTGAGCAACTTTCACTTTCACTTCATAGTTGATTTACAGTGTTGTCTTAGGTTCGGCTGCATAGCAAAGTGATTCAGTTATACATACATACATCAGATCAGATCAAATCAGTTGCTCAGTCGTGTCCAACTCTTTGCAACCCCATGAATCACAGCACGCCAGGCCTCCCTGTCCATCACCAACTTCCGGAGTTCACCCAGACTCACGTCCATCGAGTCAGTGATGCCATCCAGCCATCTCATCCTCTGTCGTCCCCTTCTCCTCCTGCCCCCAGTCCCTCCCAGCATCAGAGTCTTTTCCAATGAGTAAACTCTTCACATGAGGTGGCCAAAGTACTGGAGTTTCAGCTTTAGCATCATTCCTTCCAAAGAAATCCCAGGGCTGATCTCCTTCAGAATGGACTGGTTGGATCTCCTTGCAGTCCAAGGGACTCTCAAGAGTCTTCTCCATACATACATAATATACATAGATAATGTTTCCGATTCTTTTCTATTATAGGCTATTATAAGATACTGCATTTATTTTCTGTACTACAGTAGAACCTTGTTGTTTATCTATTTTACATATATGTAGTGTGCATCTGTTAATCCCCCAGACATAATTTACTCCCCACTTTGGTAACCGTAAATTTTTTTATATGTCTGTGAGTCTATTTCTATTTTGTAAATAAGTTCATTTGTGTCCATATTTTAGATTCAACATATAAGTGATATGTATATGTGTGCATGTGTTTGTGTTAGTCACTCAGTCGTGTCCAATTTTTTGTGATCCTATGGACTCTAGCCTGCCAGGCTCCTCTGTCCATGGAATTCTCCGGGAACAATTATGGGATTGGGCTGCCATTGCCTTCTCCAGGGGATCTTCCTGACCAGGGGTTGAACCTGTATCTCCTGCATTGCAGGCAAATTCTTTACTGTCTGAGCCACTGGGGAAGTCCCTGTAAGTGACATCATAAGATATCTGTCTGACTTACTTCACTTAATATGATAATCTCTAGATCCATCCATGTTGCTGATCTCTTAAGTGTCTTCTCTCATCACTCTCCCTTATTGCCATTTTCCCCCAAAATCACACTTTCACATCTTCTGTTCCCATGCCTAAGCCTTCCTCAATTGCTTTTATTGCTCTTTAATGACAATTCCATATGGCTGTACAGTTTTTTTTTGCTGCAAACAGACGTCTAGTGTAAAGCATAATGAAAGTTAGCTCTCTTTGCTAAACCAAGTCTGTTAACTAAAAGTTAGATTAGTCTGAAGGAGGGGAAACTTCTCTAAATTCTTTATTGAGATAGGCAGTTTTTCGTTCCAAACATGGATTTTTTTTTTTTTTTTTACCTGCAAGTTTTGTGTGTGCTCACTTAGACCCTGTTAATTGAAATCTAGTGTTAGTTACTGTCCTGAAATCTTTAATTGTGCTTTCTTTTTCAATCCTCAAAATATCCTTCACATGTTGGCTTTGTTTATTATATAGCAGTCATAATGAAAACCACCAAAAATAAAGCTTTTCCAACAGAAATGAAATGTTTCTTTTTCCTGTAACACAGACCAAAGTGATCTGAAATTTCTGTATGCAGATTACATAGGATGGTCATCCACACGGTTGTTTAGGGGAAAAGGCATTTGAAGACTCAGTTTTTTAAACATTGTAAATGGATTTCAAATTTACCTTAGGCTTTGACGTCCAACCGAAAGATGAAGAAAGGGCACGAGGAGTTGTGTATAGGTTTTTTGTTTTGTTAGTGTATGACTCAGTCTTAGAAGCTCTGCACATCACTTTGGCATGCTGCCTAACAGTTAGAACTCATGTCATTGCCTTGTGTAACTGTGAGAAGGTCTGAAAAGTTTTGTGATTATGTTTATGGGAGGAAGAAATGGGGTTGATAAATATGTGGCCGACTCTGCTTCATAGGTGGGATGCTTTTGGCAACTGAGTAAACAGAAGCTTAACAAATTTAAGGTACTGGATTATCTTTATCTGCTTAACAAATTTTGACATTGGGCTTTGATGACTCTTCTGATTTTCAAAGCAAGAATTATTAAGCATATTTCAATTGATGCTTCAAGATTTAGCTTTAAATATCCTCCATGAAGTTATTCCTGAATAAGTTAATTTATAGAAGACATGCAATATGATAGACTGTGAAATAAACTCTAAAAACTCGATGGAAATTAAAAAGAAATCATCAGTGTAATTTTAGCACCATATGCCTCTTTGATTTGTAAATTCAATGCGTTACCTGGAGGTAGTCCCAATTATGCCAGCATTTTAATAAAATAAAGGATAATTAAAGTTTTCTTTGGGAAAAATTTAATCACCAAATGGGTACCACTGATACTTTTATTTATATACTGTAACTACATTATTGACATGAGATAGATGCTCACAATATATTTTCAAATTTTATCAAGGTAAGTGTTTCATGCAACCATGATTCACTGATGTGAATATTTAAAGTTTGTGAGAGATAATTTGTAAAAATGTAACACAATTCATCCAGAGGATTCAAACTGGTGCTGATTCTAGTATAACGGTACCTCTCTAATCTTGAGAGCTTCAAACTATCACTGAAGGAAAAACTCTTTTTCTTCTGGGAATACTCTATACTCTTCAGCTCATGGCAAAGCATACACACAAATCTTGATGAATTTTGAAGTAGGAAAACTTAACAGAGCGTTTTATTACAGCATGCAAAGCACTACGAATCCTCTTTAGTAAAATAAGAGTTGTTTACTTTTAAAATAATTTAATGTGGTTGACAACTAAAATATTTTATCATGAAAAAAGTGAAAAACTAGTATTTTATCTGGTTCAAATAATTATTAGCACAATCTTATAATTGCTTAAAAAGAAAGATGATATGGTTTGGTAAAAACATGCACAAACACACACACACAAAAGCTGGTTAATGTTTGCCATTGTTTTCTTTAAAAATAGTTCAGAGTTTGTGTATTTTTACTTGTGCATTTGTTTATAAAATATATATTTATGTATATATGTGTGCATGTATATGTTTATGTATATATATATATATATATATATATATATATATAACATATATGTACATATGCATATGAAGAAGTGAAGTTACTCAGTCGTGTCCGACTCTTTGCGACCCCATTGACTGTAGCCTACTACGCTCCTCTGTCCATGGGATTTTCCAGGCAAGAGTACTGGAGTGGGTTGCCATTTCCTTCTCCAGAGGATCATCCTGACCCAGGGATTGAATCCAGGTCTCCCGCACTGTAGGCAGATGCTTTACCATCTGAGCCACCTATATTGTGTATATATATTATATAGATATTTATCTTTATAAACTTTGTAATGTTATTTCAAGTAATAATAATAGTACAAGAGAGGTGAATATTCTAATTTTCTAGTAAAAGTGACAGTGACATTTCCTTTGCTTTATATATCATATTGGGACTAGACTCAGTCAGGATCCATGTGCTTTTTAACAATGTCTTCACATCTAATTGTATAATATTAAATAGTCCTCTATTATTCTGGACTCAAGTTTCCTCAGTGTTATATGAAACATTTTCTTTAGGACTAGGCTACTCTCTAAAGTTTATTCTGAACCAAATAATTTTAGTTTTCTATTAATTTTTATCCATGGGTTTCTTTCTGGAGAAGGAAATAGCAACCCACTCCAGTACTCTTGCCTGGAAAATCCCATGGATGGATACAGGAGCCAGCTAGGCTACAGTGCATGGAGTTGCAAAGAGTCAGACACGACTAAGCGACTTCACTTTCATGTGGGTTTCTTTTAATACTTAAAAAATGTTTTATTTTATGTTGGAGGATAGTAATTTCAATGTTATATTAGTTTCAGGTGTACAGCAAAATGGATTCAGTTAAACATATACATATATCTATTCTTCATCAGATTCTTTTGTTATTACATAATATTGAGTAGAGGTCCCTGTGCTATACAACAGGTCCATGTTGATTATCTATTTTATATATAGTAGTGTGGGCATGCTCAGTTGCTCAGTTGTGTCCGATCCTTTGCAACCCCATGGACTGTAGCCCACCAGGTTCCTCTGTCCATGGGATTTCCCAGGCAAGAATGCTGGAATGGCCTGCCATTTCCTTTTCCAGGGGATATATAGTAGTATGCATTTGTTAATCCCAACCCCCTAATTTATCCCTCCTCCCCAGTTCTCCCCTTTGGTAGACATGAGTTTGTTTTCTAAGTTTGTGAATCTGTTTCTGTTTTGGAAATAAGTTCATTATATCACATTTAGATTCCATATATTAGTAATATCATGTGATACATATCTTTCTCTGTCTGTTTGCACTTAGTATGATAATATTTAGGTCCATCCCTGTTGATGCAAATGGAATTGATTCTTTTTTAATCACTGAGTTATATTCCATTGTATACTTGTTGTATATATGTACCCCATCTTCTTTATTCATCTGTTGATGGACATTTAGGTTGGTTCCATGTCCTGGCTGTTGTAAATAGTGCTGTAATGAAAACCGGGGTGTATATTTTCAAAGTATGGTTTTTCTCTGGATATATGCCCAGGATTGGGATTGCTGAGTCATATGGGAGCTCTTTTTTGTTTTTTTAAGGAATTTCCATACTGTTCTCCATAGTGGCTGCACCAATTTGTATACCCACCAAAAATGTAATGCAACTCTTTTTTTTCCACACCCTTCCCAGCATTTATTGTTTGTAGAACTTTTGATGATGGCCATTCTAACTTGTATGAGGTGATACCTCATTGTAATTTTGATTTGCACAGTCATGTCCGACTCTGTGCGACCCCATAGACAGCAGCCCACCAGGCTCCTCTGTCCCTGGATTTCTCCAAGCAAGAATACTGGAATGGGTTGCCATTTCCTTCTCCAATGCATGAAAGTGAAAAGTGAAAGTGAAGTCGCTCAGTTATGTCCAACTTTTAGCAACCCCATGGACTGCAGCCTACCAAGCTCCTCCGTCCATGGGATTTTTCAGGCAAGAGTACTGGAGTGGGGTGCCATTGCCTTCTCCAATAATTAGTAATGCTGATCATTTTTTCATGTGTTGTTGACCATCTGTATGTCTTTGGATAAATGTCTATTTAGATATTTTGCACATTATCTGCTTGGGCTTTTCTTTTCTTTCTGTCTTTTTTTTTTTTCCAATTGAGCTGCATGAGCTGTTGGCATATTTTGAAGTTTAATCCCTGGTTGGTGCATTGTTTGCAAATATTTTCTCCTATTCTGTGGATTGTCTTTTCATTTTGCTTATGGTTTCCATTGCTATGCAAAAGTTTTACATTTCTTTTCTGCCTAGAGAAATTCTTTTAGCTTTTGTTGTAAAGCTGTTTTTGGTGGTGCTGAATTCTCTCAGCTTTTGTCTGTAAAGAAAGTGAAACATAAAAGTCTCCCAGTCCTGTCTGACTCTTTGTGACTCCTATGGACTGCAGTCCACCAGGCTCCTCTGCCCATGGAATTCTCCAGGCAAGAGTACTGGAGTGGGTAGCCATTGTCTTCTCTGGGGAACCTTCCTGACCCAGGATAGAACCCAGGCCTGCCACACTGCATGTGGATTCTTTGCCATCTGAGCCACTAGGGAAACTTGTCTGTAAAACTCTCTCAAATCTGAATGAGAGCCTCGATGGGTAGAGTATTCTTGGTTGAATGTTTAGCACTTTCATTGCTTTACATATATCATGCCGCTCCCTTCTGGCCTACAGAATTTCTTCTGAAAAATCAGCTGCTAAACTTATGGAAATTCCCTTGAATGCTGTCTTTTGCTCCCTCCTTTATTCTTTTAATATCTTCCCTTTGTTTTTAATTTTTGTGAATTTGATTAATATGTGTCTCAATGTGTTCCTCCTTGGGTTTATCCTGTATGGGGCTCTGCACTTTCTGGACTTGGGTGACTATTTCCTTTCCCAGTGTTAGGGAAATTTTCAGCTATTATCTTTTCAAATATTTTCTTGGGCCCTCTCTCTGTCTCTTCTTCTCCTGAGGTCCCTATAAGTGAATGTTGGTACATTTAATGTTGTCCTAGCAGTCTCTTAAACTTTCCTCATTTCTTTTCATTCTTTTTTTCTATATTCTGTTCTGTGGTGGTGATTTCCTCCATTCTGTCTTCCAGCTCACTTAAATATTTTCCAGTTATTCTGCTATTCATTCCTTTAATGTATTTTTCATTTCCGTTATTGTATTATGCAACTGTGTTTGTTTGTTCTTTATATCATCTAGCTCTTTGTTAAAAAATTCTTATATCTTCTTGGTCTGCACCTCCTTTCTTTTTTTCTGAGATCTTTGGTCATCTTTACTAATATCACCCTGAATTCTTTTCAGGTAGGTTGCCTATTTCCACCTCACTTATTATTATTTTTTTTTTCTGAGTATTTATCATTTATTTGTCTGGAACATATTCCTCTGCTGTCTCATTTTGTTTAACTTCGTGTTTGCAGTGTTTGTTGCCCAGATTGTGGGATTGTAGTTCCTCTGGCTTCTGGTGTGTGCCTCCTGATGGATGAGACTGGTCTAGGAGGCTCGTGCAGGCTCTATTGTAGGAAGGACTGGTGCCTAACCACTGCTAGGTGGATCTTGTTCTTTTCCCTCTGATGGGCACTGTCATGTTAAGGAGTGTGTTTAGAAGCAGATATGGGTGCAGGAAGATTTTAAGCAGCCTTCTACTGATGAGTGTGGCTATGTTCCTGCCCTGTTGTTTGTTTCATCTAAGGTGTCCCAGCACCTAAACCTATGTATAGGCTGTTGGATGGGGTCAGGTATTGATGTCAAATGGCAGTGTCTAGGAGAGCTACACTAATGAGTACTCCCCAGTACATCCTCTACCAATGTCTTTGTTCCCACAAGAGTCACAGCCAACTCCTACCTCCCCAGGAGATCCTCCGAGACCATCTCTGGCCTGAGATCCTATGAAGTCACTACTATTTCCCTGGGTCCCAGTGTACATGAGAACTTATGTGGACCCTCCAATGCCAGAGTTTCTATTTCTCCCAATCCCATAGAATTCTTGCAATCAATCCCCACTGGCCTTCAAAGCCAGATGCTCTGGGGGCTCCCTCTTTGGCCATCAGGCCCTCAGGCTGGGAACCTGATGTGGGGCTCAGAACTTTAACTCCTGTGAGAGAATCCCTGGAATACAATTATTTTCCAGTTTTTGAGTCATCTACCCATCATGTATAGGATTTGATTGTATATTAAGTACAATGATGTTCCTTTCTACCATCTTGTTATGGCTGCTTTTTTGTCTTTGGACTTAGAATATCGTTTCTGGTAGGTTCCAGTCTATTTTGTTAATGTTTGTTCAGCAGTTAGCTGTGATTTTGGTGTTTTTCTGAGAGGAGATGAGCTCAAGTCCTTCAAATCTGCCATCTTGTCTCCAACCCTTTAGTTTGTGTTTTAATTAATTTTCATTCTTATTTAAATTATTCTTATTTTAAATTTATACTTATTTTAAATTATTCTTATTTTAAAATATTCTTAAAATATTTAAACTTATTTAAATATTTTTATTCTGTCTCCAACCCTTTAGTTTGTGTTTTAATTAATTTCCATTACTTATTTAAATTATTCTTATTTAAAAAAAAATAAGGCTATGTCTTATCATAGAAGGTTTGAATATCTTAATCTTTTTATACTATAGGTTAGTATACTTTGCCTCTCCTTTTTGGGGGATACTGAACATATATTTTTGTTAACAAAAGAATGTATTCTTTTGGGTAATCACTTTAAGAATATCATTTTTCATTTTATGGTATTATAAACATAGAATTTTTAATTTGAGGTAATGATCATTGTTTTTAGTACTAAAGGTTAAGTAGCCTCTCTGAACTTCAGTTTTCTTACTTATAAAAAGTAATGCCTCCATCTTAAGGATTTGGGGTACTTAAATATGTGAATGTATTTTTATTGAATAATCTGCATATATTTTTAATAATAATGTTTACTTATATAACATAAGATGGAAATTATTTTTAAAATCAGTCGTATTGTTGTAACAGTTGAGACTTAATAGAAGATTGCCGACAACACATAGAATATTCCACTTAATTCCTACATAGTTCCCTCCCATTGTACCTTGTATTAGTGTCATGCATTTGTTACAATTAATGAACTGGCAGTGATAATGTATCATTAGCCAATATCATTTTTCTGTTCCAATGTTCTGCCCCACAAAACTGCATTACATTTAGTTTTCCATCTTCTGCCTTCTCTTGGCTATGACAGGGTCTCTGATTTGCCTTGATCTTCATGATCTTGACAATTTTAAAAAGTGCTGGTCAAATATTCTAAAAAGACTATCTCTCAGTTGATATTTGCTTGGTAATTAGTTTGGTAATTGATGCTTTTGAACTATGGTGTTGGAGAAGACTCTTGAGAGTCCCTTGGACTGCAAGGAGATCCAAACAGTCCATCCTAAAAGAGATCAGTCCTGGGTGTTCATTGGAAGGACTGATGCTGAAGCTAAAACTCCAATACTTGGGCCACCTCATTCAAAAAATTGACTCATTGGAAAAGACCCTGATGCTGGGAGGGATTGGGGGCAGGAGGAGAAGGGGATGAGATGGCTGGATGACATCACCGACTCAATGGACATGAGTTTGGGCAAACTCTGGGAGTTGGTGATGGACAGGGAGGCCTGGCGTGCTGTGATTCATGGGGTCACAAAGAATCGGACACGACTGAGTGACTGAACTGAACTGAACTGGTAATTAGTTTTATTTTCTTGATTAGACTAGTTTGTGTGTTTTGGCGTGAAAGAACAAAGAGGTAAAATGCTATTTTGATCACTTCATATCAAAAGGCACACTTTCAATGATTATTAGTATTGTTAAGAACCTTCGTTTAGCTGGGTGAGGTAAGTTGTCAAGTTTCTTTTACACCGTGAAGCTTGTTTTTTGCCCCCACTTTTCGGGCTCTACTCTTTATAAGGAAGTTCTACTGTGCAGTTTCCACTTAAGGAGTGATGAGCTATGCTTCAATTTATTAAGGGAGGAATATCTATATAACTATTTGTGGTTATTCTACACAAGAGATTGGGTTTCCCAGGTAGCACTAGTGGTAAAGAACCTGCCAGCCAATGGCAGAGATGCAAGAAATGTGGGTTTTATCACGGGTGAGAAAGATCCCCTGGAGGAGGGCACGACAACCCATTTCAGTATTCTTGCCTGGAGAATCTCACAAACAGAGGAGCCTGGAAAGCTACAGTCCATAGAGTCACAAAGAGTTGGACATGAGTGAAGCGACTTAGCATGCAGACATTCACATAGTAGATTTGTCTCTTCTCCCCCATTTATTTATTATTATTATTATTTATGTAAGTACCAACTCATGGAGGTATTCTATACTTTGGTTATAATCCAATGTTTCTTTATTAGCTTTAGAACTTTTTCCAGTTGCTCCTTGTATCCTATTGGCATACCCCAAACATTGGTGATTGTTTTGCTTTTTTGTATTTTTAAAATTCTTTCTTTTTTTTTTTTACAATTCAAACACCTTTTAATTTTAATGACATTAATTATAGAAAATTGTAAAAGTAAATTCAGAGTACTAAAATAAGCAAATGAAATACCTTTTCCAGTTTTGAATTTTCAAATTAGGAATGTCTCTTCCGAACACTCAGCCATTTTTTTTTTTTTTTTTTTTTAGGGATGGGAGGGGGCAAAATTGAGAGGATTAGTGTAAAGAAAAGCCATCTTTTCAATGTAATCTTTACAAAATGACATACACCTCTATATTTGAGCATATAAACCTTGTATAGGAGAATTTTAAACATTTCAAAGTTAAATCTAAAACATTCAAGCATGACAGCATAAAAATATAAGATGCAGCAGTATCATATTCTATATTTCTCTTCCAGTCCTAGAATCTGCCTTTCTCCAGTTACACTGCTGAATTTTACTCGGGAATAGCATCAGAAAAAAAGATTGGGCATGAAATGTGCTCCTTATTCCTGTGGAGCAATGCATGTAGATTCTGATAAGAGAACATGGACGTTTATGTGTACATAACAAAAAGAGTCTACACCTATTCAGTTCAGTTCAGTTCAGTTCAGTCACTCAGTCATGTACAACTCATGAAGCTTCAGTTTCAGCATCAGTCCTACCAATGAATATTCAGGACTGATTTCCTTCAGGATAGATTGGTTGGATCTCTGTGCAGTCGAAGAGACTCTCAAGAGTTTTCTCCAACACCAGAGTTCAAAAGCATCAATTTTTTGGTGCTCAGCTTTCTTTATAGTCCAACTCTCACATCCATACTTGACTACTGGAAAACCATAGGTTTGACTAGATGAAGCTTGTTGGTAAAGTAATGTCTCTGGTTTTTAATATGCTGTCTAAGTTGGTCATAACTTTTCTTCCAAGGAGTGTCTTTTAATTTCATGGCACTCACCATCTTCAGTGATTTTGGAGCCCCCTAAAATAAATCTCTCACTGTTTCCATTGTTTCCCCATCTATTTGCCATGAAGTGATGGGACTGGATGCCAGGATCTTAGTCCCTTTATGTTGTGTTTTAAGACAATTTTTCACTCTCCTCTTTCACTATCATCAAGAGGCTTTTTAGTTCTTCTTCACTTTCTGCCATAAGGGTGGTGTCATATGCATATCTCAGGTTATTGATATTTTTCCCAGCAATCTTTATTCCAGCTTGTGCTTCATCCAGCCCAACATGTTGAATGATGTACTCTGCATATAAGTTAAATAAGCAAGGTGACAGTCTACACCCTTTCCTGATTTGGAACTAGTCTGTTGTTCCACATATAATCTATATCCATATCCATATGTATTTCCATTTGTAGCCATCCATGTTTATATCAAGCTGATCATGAATTCATACTGATGCTTCTGTTTCTTACTTTTTATCACTTGGATGATTCTAGTTTTCCATCATTGTTTATCTGTAAATTCACTCTCCAGAATTGAAAAATCTGGTTCTTATCCTCCACCATCCATATATGCCTAATTGTTCAGTTCCAGAATGCTTGCATAGCCCTAACAGAACCATCAACCTGTTCCCTTGTGGGAAACAGCTCTATTTGTTAAATAGATTACAGTGCTTGCATAACATTTATTTTAGTTTTAGTTTTATAGAGTCTACTCATTTCTAGAGTTACTTGAGTCAGTACTGTTTTTTCATTTCCTTCAGCGAGATTGTTTCATACTGTTTTATCACTTTCTACATTCAGTCCTATAATAGATATTTTATATGTGTACGCTAAGTTTCATGCTGTAAAGTTCTACATGTATTGATGAATTTACAATGTGATATATCCACAAGTGCAGTATCATAGATAATTATTTCACTGCTTTAAAAAGGTCCATTTGCTTCAAGTATTCAACCCTTCTCCTTAACATTAAACACCTACAATCACCAACTGTACTGTATAATGTCTTCTGGGAGTTATTTTTCAAGACAAATTCTTGCTATGATACTCCCTTTGTATGCTTCATCTATTTCATTAGAAATATAAGTATATGCTATAGCACTGATGAAAAACAGGCCTAGATTTGCCTGTAGTCTCAAAGACAAAGCATTGATGTTAAAAAAACAACAACAAAAAAAATTCACTAGTGAATTCACAGAGCAGAGTAAATAAATCCTAGCTTGTAATAAAATTTAGCAAATTCATGTGTGTGTGTGTGTGTGTGTGTATATATATATATATATATATATATATATATATATATATATATGTACATGTGCTTGTAAAAGTAAATCATGTCTGAGTTTTTGCAACCCCACAAACTGCAGCCTGCCAGGCTCCTCTGTCCATGGGATTTTCCAAGCAAGAATACTGGGGTAGGTTGCCATTTCCTTCTCCAGGGAATCTTCCCTACCCAGGGATCAAACCCACATCTTCTACTTGGCAGGCAGATTCTTTAACACTGAGTGATCAGGGAAGCCCTAAACATTCAGTAGGTACAAACATTTTTCTCCTAGGTGATGAGAGACCTAGTGATAGGAATATTAACTACCTTCCTCCAAAGTCATATATCTCACCAACCCAAATGATTAGCTTCAGTGTTCAGTGTCTTTATCCTTAACAATATCAGTGTGCTCAGCCTTTCTGTCATCAGTATTGTTGAGTACTGTAAGACTTTCAAAAAAAATCCTGATACCTAAGATTATAAATGCTCCTAAAATAATCCTGTATCAGTGAGATGAGTTCATTCAAAGTTGTCACTTATTTTTTTGTGCATACCATGTGGCCTTTGGGATCTTAGTTCCCTGGCAACAGATTGAACCTGTACTCCCTGCAGTGGAAGCATGGAATCTTAACCACTGGACTGCCAGGGAAGTCCCCAGTTAATGTGGGCATAATTTATCATTTATTTATTCAGAGTTCTTCACTTTCAGGGTTATAACCTAATGGATTTAGAATTGTGTTAAATTTTAAAATAAATATAGATAATTTAAAAGGAGACAATTTTGAAAGTACATTTCTTAATTACCAGTGTGCTGAATTTTCTCTGTTTGAGACACCCTCTTCCACCTAGCTCCTTAGACACATTTTCTTCCCCCATTCACCCTGTTCTGTATTCAGGAAGACCAATCCCTGATGGCTGTCTCCTGCCTCTAATTCTGCAGAGGACTTTGGGTTAGGTTAGGACAATGGGAGGGATAAAAAGGGGTGGGGGGGCAAAACTGAAATAACCTGGAGAAATTCTCCTGCATTCCCTTCAGCGCCACACCTCTCCCAGGACAGGCATCCTATCTCTGTGTGGAGGATACTCTCTGGGCTCCAGTAAAACATTTATTGCCTTTGTCTTGTCAGCAAAAGGTCATGATAGCTTGCCGTGGTAGTACTTTTGCAGGATGTTCTCTTTGCTTGTTTTGTTCTCTTTACCCCTAACAGTGTATCCTGACTCACCACTCAAGTCTCATCATTTGAAAAGTTTAGGGTGAATTCTAATTCATGCCCAAAACTCAGCCTAAAATGTCTATAAATAGTTACTTTTAAAAATTTTATTGAAAATTGAAAGAAAATTGCTTTACAGTATTGTGTTGGTTTCTGTCATACACCAACATGAGTCAGCCATAGGTATACATATGCCCCTTCGCCCTTGAACCTCCGATCTCCCTCCTCTCTAAAATAGCTAGTGGAAATTTGCTCTGTGTCACAGGGAGCTCAACATGGTGCTCTGGAAATAGCTGACTATTCTCTATTCATATGTACACTCTAGATCTACATCTATAACCTTACATAGATGAATCACCTGCTTTTGCACTTTTAATTCAATTTGACTTTTCCTTAGTGTGGTATAGTGGTTAACACTATACCACACTTGCTTTGGAGTTAGAAGTTGCTTTGGAGTCAGAATGCCCAGACTAGTGTCTCATTTCTATTATTTACTAGTTATGTGATGTTACGAAAGCATATTCAGTCATTTCTGTCTTAAATTCCTAGTGTTCAGCATGGAGACTTTAAGAGCCTTATATCAAGTGTTTCTGAGTGAGCTAATAAAGTGCTGGGAGTTCTGGCTAGTGCATAAGTCTTCAACAAATTAGAGGTTTTGTTGTAGCTACTGCTTTGTTCTTTCTATCGTCACTAAAATTACTAACATTACCATCACCTTCACGTGATAAAAATAATGACAAAATGCTCAAAAAAGATTAATTTACACACCTACCAAGAATGCATAAGAATGGACATTCTAATATTCGACAAGAAATACTGGTAATTTTCAATATTTAAAATTTTGGTTTATCTTTTAGGAGAAAATGGGCTTCCCAGTAGGTGGTGCTACTGGTAAAGAATCTGCCTGCCAGTGTAAGAGATATAAGAGATGGTGGCTCAATCCCTGGATTGGAAAGATCCCTTGGAGAGAGGCAGTATTCTTGCCTGGAGAATCCCCATGGACAGAGGAGCCTGGTGGCTTATAGTCCACAGGGTTGCAAAGAGTTGAACACAACTGAAGCAACTTAGCATGCATACATGCATAGGAAAAAATATCTTATTTGTACTATGTGGTAATTAGTGAATGTAAATATATTTTCTCATAGGTATGAGTTGCATATCTTCTTTTGATTTGCTTTAAAAGTTTCTAATATTTGCTTTAAAAAACTCCCAATGAAATTATATTTTTATATATTTTATAATTTTTATCTTTTGCTTTAATAAAAGGGAAATAAGATCCTCTGTTATTATTGTTGTACTTAACATTTGATATTTAATTCTGTCACCTTTACTAATGGTGTATTTTGTGTTAGGCAAAATTTTTTTTGGCTGTGCCTTGTGGCTTATAGGAACTCAGTTCTTGAACAGATTGAACCTGGGCCTCTGCAGTGAAAGCCTGGAATCTTGACCACTAGGCCACCAGAGAATTCCCCATAATTTTATATTTTTTAATAAATCATTCATGTTCTCATGGCCTCTGTTGTATATGGTATATTTAGAAAAATGTTTGAATGGAAAATTATGTATAATTATAATGCTTTCTTTTACCCATTGTACATCTAGTAATTTTTGTATCACTTTTAATTTTGGTCTTATTGTATGCTTTTCATATGAGATATATATTTACATAGCAAGGAAATAAAAGATGACATTTTCATGTCACTTTTCTCAGTTTCTTCTTTCTTTCAGTGATTTGAAATGCCATCCAAAAATTTCATGTGAATCGATGAGTCATATGAGTCTATACCTGTGTTGTCTATTTTAGTATCTTTATCTGACAGATTTAGAAATATATATATAATCCGGTTCTTTGCTTTAGGGTGGAAATTTTTTCTTAATTTATGATGAGGATATAAAATCATTATTGTTTCATTCACATTCAGTGTTTTTATACATCATTTTATGATAGTAAATATATCCAGAGTACATTCCCATATCACTTTCTGATAACTACTCTTAGGAGGATTCTTGTTAAATTTCTTCATTTCTACACTTTTATATTCTTGCTTCTCTCTTCTTGTGAAGTTTTACTTTTTTATCATGTTTCTTACCATCTTCAACATTTTAGTAACCAGGGTAATCAATCAGTTCACAGTAATCGTTGTACTGTCACTACTTATAGAACAACATCAATACAAAATAAATGCTCAGTAAAGATTTGGAGAATTAATGTGCAGTCAAAAGCAATAGCGTTATTAACAATGATTTCTATTAAATGATAATAATTCCTATTATGAAAACCATGCCTTATTTCTGATATTAACCATCTCTAAAATGGTGACTCCAAGTTCCAAAATAAAGAAAAAACTCATATCCTTTAAATATATATATGTGTATGTGTATACATATAAAAGCACTTTTAAAGTACTGAAAGTAAGTGATTGGTGTGTTTTCCTCCATAAGTTAAAGACTTGAAGGCAATTCATTTTAAAACATTTTCTTAGAGATGCAAAGATGTTTTTCTGCAGGTAAATTTATTGTAAGGAAAGAAAGCTTCAAGGGATGATGCAGATAGTTTACATTGAAGACATTTATATATTTAGGAAAATGCAGAGTACTATATAAAATTCAAAATAAATAGATATTTATGTATATGAATTGATCTATCTAGAAATTTATGTCTCTAATTCTATTAAAACTGGCTGCCAGACAATAGATATATTAATGCATAGTCAAGTTATATTCATAAGAATTTATTTTTTAAGAGGAACTATATTTCTCATTATAATTCAAGTCTGCTCTAGCGTCAGGTTCATTGCCTTTTCAATACTTTTGCTGTGAACCCTAACAATAAATTTCATTCACAATTTTAGCAAGTTCTCTGAATTCTTATTAGAGGTGATGATTTTAGGAGATATGTGTTTTTCAGCTACATCACACTGTTTAATTGTCCAAAGGTGTTAAATTTTAAGTACCTCAATGATATTTTAACAAATTGGATAATAACTTTAACAAGTACTAAAAATCTCCTGTTTTCAGTCACATGACACCTAACCACTTTTTTTAGTACGATTCTGTTAAAGAACTATGTGGTAGAGTGTTAGTTGCTAAGGAAACCATCTTCTATGAAATTTAAAATAAAATAGAAACCTTTGGAAGAGATATTCAAAATGCACACTGAATCTTTTGTATTAGTCTCTTTTGATTTTGTAGTTGGCATTGGTGTCTTTTCAAATATATATTTTAATAGCAGATACAGTAAAACATATTTAGGGCTCTAAATGTATGCAGTAAATTTCATTGTTTGCTAATATAGTGAATATAAAACTTGGAGAATTTTATGAAGCAAATGCCTTTAAAAATTATGAATTTAGCTGTACCAGAGCAAGCTCCAGCAAAGTCATAGAACAGTTTACAATATTTGTGCATGTCTGCTTTCTCAAATATAGATGTTTTATTAATAGTCTTTTAAAATATATATATTCTGAATTTAATGTTTCAATAAATTTAAATAAATAATAATTATTTAAGTGTAGATGAGGTTAACATTAAAGAGAGAGCATTTTTAGGGCATCAGAGGGCAAACACACTGAAACCATACTCACAGAAAACTAGTCAATCTAATCACACTAGGACCACAGCCTTGTCTAACTCAGTGAAACTAAGCCATGCCCATGGGGCAACCCAAAATGGGCGGGTCATGGTGGAAAGATCTGACAGAATGTGGTCCACTGGAGAAGGGAATGACAAACCACTTCAGTATTCTTGCCTTGAGAACCCCATGAACAGTATGAAAAGGCAAAATGATGGGATACTAAAAGAGAAACTCCCCAGGTCAGTAGGTGCCCAATACGCTACTGAAGATCAGTGGAGAAATAACTCCAGAAAGAATGAAGGGATGGAGCCAAAGCAAAAAGAATACCCAGCTGTGGATGTGACTGGTGGTAGAAGCAAGGTCCGATGCTGTAAAGAGCAAAATTGCATATGAACCTGGAATGTCAGGTCCATGAATCAAGGCAAATTGGAAGTGGTCAAACAAGAGATGGCAAGAGTGAATGTCGACATTCTAGGAATCAGGGAACTGAAATGGACTGGAATGGGTGAATTTAACTCAGATGACCATTATATCTACTACTGTGGGCAGGAATCCCTCAGAAGAAATGAAGTAGCCATCATCGTCAACAAAAGAGTCCAAATTGCAATATTTGGATGCAATCTCAAAAATGACAGAATGATCTCTGTTCATTTCCAAGGCAAACCATTCAATATCACAGTAATCCAAGTCTATGCCCCAACCAGTAATGCTGGAGAAGCTGAAGTTGAACAGTTCTATGAAGATCTACATTACCTTTTAGAACTAACACCCAAAAAAGATGTCCTTTTCATTATAGGGGACTGGAATGCAAAAGTAGGAAGTCAAGAAACACCTGGAGTAACAGGCAAATTTGGCCTTGGAATATGGAATGAAGCAGGGCAAAGACTAATAGAGTTTTGCCAAGAAAATGCACTGGTCATAGCAAACACCCTCTTCCAACAACACAAGAGAAGACTCTATACATGGACATCACCAGATGGTCAACACTGAAATCAGATTGATTATATTCTTTGCAGCCGAAGATGGAGAAGCTCTATAGAGTCAGCAAAAACAAGATCAGGAGCTGACTGTGGCTCAGACCATGAACTCCTTATTGCCAAATTCAGACTGAAATTGAAGAAAGTAGGGAAAACCACTAGACCATTCAGGTATGACCTAAATCAAATCCCTTATGATTATACAGTGGAAGTGAGAAATAGATTTAAGGGCCTAGATCTGATAGATAGAGTGCCTGATAAACTATGGAATGAGATTCGTGACATTGTACAGGAGACAGGGATCAAGACCATCCCCCTGGAAAAGAAATGCAATAAAGCAAAGTGGCTGTCTGGGGAGGCCTTACAAATAGCTGTGAAAAGAAGAGAAGCAAAAAGCAAAGGAGAAAAGGAAAGATAGAAGCATCTGAATGCAGAGTTCCAAAGAATAGTAAGAAGAGATAGAAAGCCTTCTTCAGTGATCAGTGCAAAGAAATAGAGGAAAACAACAGAATGTGAAAGACCAGGGATCACTTCAAGAAAATCAGAGTTACCAAAGGAACATTTCATGCAAAGATGGGCTCGATAAAGGACAGAAATGGTATGGACTTAACAGAAGCAGAAGATATTAAGAAGAGGGGGCAAGAATACAAGGAGAACTGTACAAAAAAGATCTTCACACCCAGATAATCATGATGATGTGATCACTGACCTAGAGCCAGATATCCTGGAATGTGAAGTCAAGTGGGCCTTAGAAAGCATCACTATGAACAAAGCTAGTGGAGGTGATAGAATTCCAGTTGAGCTATTCCAAATCCTGAAAGATGATGCTGTGAGAGTGCTGCACTCAATATGCCAGCAAATTTGGAAAACTCAGCAGTGGCCACAGGACTGGAAAAGGTCAGTTTTCCTTCCAATCCCAAAGAAAGGCAATGCCAAAGAATGCTCAAACTACCGCACAATTGCTCTCATCTCACACGCTAGTAAAGTAATGCTCAAAATTCTCCAAGCCAGGTTTTAGCAATATGTGAACTGTGAACTTCCTGATGTTCAAGCTGGTTTTAGAAAAAGCAGAGGAATCAGAGATCAAATTGCCAACATCCACTGGATCATGGAAAAAGCAAGAGAGTTCCAGAAAAACATCTATTTCTGCTTTATGGATCACAATCAACTGTGGGAAATTCTGAAAGAGATGGGAATACCAGACCACCTGATCTGCCTCTTGAGAAATTTGTATGCAGGTCAGGAAGCAAGAGTTAGAACAGGACATGGAACAACAGGCTGGTTCCAAATAGGAAAAGGAGTACATCAAGGCTGTATATTGTTACCCTGTTTATTTAACTTATATGCAGAATACATCATGAGAAATGCTGGACTGGAAGAAGCACAAGCTGGAATCAAGATTGCCAGGAGAAATATCAATAAGCTCAGATATGCAGATGACACCACCCTTATGGCAGAAAGTGAAGAGGAACTAAAAAGCCTATTGATGAAAGTGAAAGAGGAGAGTGAAAAAGTTGGCTTAAAGCTCAACATTCAGAAAATGAAGATCATGGCATCCGGTCCCATCACTTCATTGGAAACAGATGGGGAAACAGTGGAAACAGTGTCAGACTTTATTTTTCGGGGCTCCAAAATCACTGCAGATGGTGACTGCAGCCATGAAATTAAAAGACGCCTACTCCTTGGAAGGAAAGTTATGACCAACCTAGATAGCATATTCAAAAGCAGAGACATTACTTTGCCAACAAAGGTTCGTCAGTCAAGGCTATGGTTTTTCCAGTGGTCATGTATGGATGTGAGAGTTGGACTGTGAAGAAGGCTGAGTGCCAAAGAATTGATTCTTTTGAACTGTGGTGTTGGAGAAGACCCTTGAGAGTCCCTTGGACTGTAAGGAGATCCAACCAGTCCATTCTGAAGATCAGTCCTGGGTGTTCTTTGGAAGGAATGATGCTAAAGCTGAAACTCCAGTACTTTGGCCACCTCATGCGAAGAGTTGACTCATTGGAAAAGACTCTGATGCTGGAAGGGATTGGGGACAGGAGGAGAAGGGGACGACAGAGGATGAGATGGCTGGATGGCAACACTGACTCGATGGACGTGAATCTCAGTGAACTCCGGGAGTTGGTGATCGACAGGGAGGCCTGGCGTGCTGCGATTCATGGGATCGCAAAGATTCAGACACGACTGAGCGAATTATCTGATCTGATCTGGTTTTTAGCCTTAGACTTTTATTATAGTCTCAGTCTCTTTGAAAGACAGAACGTTATAATGTTCACAAATCAATTGAATTTCCCACAAGATTAATGCCTAAATTTTGGCAGAACATACAACTTTCTTTACACTTTTGTAAATATCTGAAATAATTCAGTATAGATGTCCATAATATTTTTGCTTATACATGACACAAGTGATATAAAATACATTATTTTGTAAAATACCAGAACAATGTACATGAAGAAATATTGATATTTGACTGCCCTAGTGTTGTGAAAGCAGAGGTATTAGTAGCAAAATGATTGTGTCACTTATAACTAGGCTCTCTTCTAAGTGTTTTACATATAGTTTACACTTTTTCTCACCAAATTTCTGGGATAGGTCCTATTAGCACTACCATTTTAGAGAAAAGGAAGTGGAAATATGGAGAGTTTGTATAATTTATCCAATACAATATGTCTAAAGAGTAGAAACAAGATTTCAAATCAGACAATCTAACATTCCTTCTCAGAGGAAACCTTACTTGTAATTATAGCATTTTAGATAGTACATTATATATAAAAATAGTCATGTTCTTATAAAACCTGAATTATAATCAATAAAATCAAGAGAAAATATAATTTCAATGCTGAGCATTCTTTGATCAGTGCTCTAAATATCCCAGACTTTATGTTAAGTTCTTGGAGTACAAGGACAGAATAATCATGCCATGGACTATACACACTTAAGCTTATAATATAGTTTAAAAGATAGATATTAAAGACATATTGATGGTATATGACACAGGAATCTAAAAAAGTACATAAATCAATTGTTGCCTATGATCATTTGAAGTAACATAACAGAGCAAACTAACCTAGTCAGAAAACAATTTTTTCAGGGTATTCGATGCAGATGTTTCCAGGTCAGTATTTTCTTATGTACCTGGTAGCTTAGAATAATGGTTCCTTAAAATGTCTTCATCCTAATTTATGAAACTGAGTGTGTTAATTTACATGGCCAAAGGGACTTTGCGGAGGTGACTGAGTTAAGGATCTAGAGATGGGAAGATTATCCTGGACTGTGGATATAGGAGAGGTGCAGGCACTATACAGATAAGTCTTTATTAGAGGAAGGCAGGAGGTCAGATTCAAACAAGACGTGATGACTGAAGTAGAGATTGGGGTGATGGGGCCAGGAGGCAGGGGTTACAAGCAGCTTCTAGAAGCTGGAAAAATGAAGAAATTTATTCTCCCATAGAGCCTGCAGAGAGAACACAGCTATGCTTACACCTTACCCAGTGACATTAATCAGAGAATACTGACAACCAGGATTATTAGATAATGCATTTATATTGCTTTAATCCACTAACTATGTGATGATTTATTACAACAGTGAATGGACTCTAATGTAGTACACTTAATATTGTTGCATTATGTTTCACAATTCAGAAGCCCTATGTAATACTTCTTAAAAGTTGTGAAAGTCTAGTTAAAGCTTTATAATTATCAGAGTTGGAAAAAATCAAATGGGTACTTCTTTTACTATGCATGGCTTAGAAAATTTAAATAATACTAGAATAATTATTTCTTTAGAAATTGAGTGCAAACTTGTTTAAGCATTTAGACTTGGTGTCCTTTGAGGAACATGAAATTTTTATTCAGTTCAGTTCAGTTTAGTCGCTCAGTCGTGTCCGACTCTTTGCGACCCCATGAATCGCAGCACGCCAGGCCTCCCTGTCCATCACCATCTCCCAGAGTTGACTCAAACTCACGTTCATCGAGTTGGTGATGCCATCCAGCCATCTCATCCTCTGTTGTCACCTTTTCCTCCTGCCTCCAAATCCCTCCCAGCATCAGAGTCTTTTCCAATGAGTCAACTCTTCGCATGAGGTGGCCAAAGTACTGGAGCTTCAGCTTTAGCATAATTCCCTCCAAAGAACACCCAGGACTGATTTTCAGAATGGACTGGTTGGATCTCCTTGCAGTCCAAGGGACTCTCAAGAGTCTTCTCCAACACCACAATTCAAAAGAATCAATTCTTCGGCAGTCAGCCTTCTTCACAGTTCAACTCTCACATCCATACATGACCACTGGAAAAACCATAGCCTTGACTAGACGAAACTTTGTTGGCAAAGTAATGTCTCTGCTTTTGAATATGCTATCTAGGTTGGTCATAACTTTTCTTCCAAAGAGTGTCTTTTAATTTCATGGCTGCAATCATCATCTGCAGTGATTGTGGAGCCCCCCAAAATAAAGTCTGACACTGTTTCCACTGTTTCTCCATCTATTCCCCATGAAGTGATGGGACCCGATGCCATGATCTTAGTTTTCTGAATGCTGAGCTTTAAGCAAACTTTTTCACTCTCCTCTTTCACTTTCATCAAGAGGCTTTTTAGTTCCTCTTCACTTTCTGCCGTAAGGGTGGTATCATCTGCATATCTGAGGTTATTGATATTTCTCCTGGCAATCTTGATTCCAGCTTTTGCTTCTTGGAAGAAAGCCCAGCGTTTCTCATGATGTTCTCTGCATATAAGTTAAACAAGCAGGGTGACAATATACAGCCCTGACATACTCCTTTTCCTATTTAGAACCAGTCTGTTCCATGATCAGTTGCAACTGTTGCTTCCTGACCTGTATAGGTTTCTCAAGAGGCAGGTCAGGTGGTCTGGTATTCCCATCTCTTGAAGAATTTTCCACAGTTGATTGTGATCCACACAGTCAAAGGTTTGGCATAGTCAGTAAAGCAGGAATAGTTGTTTTTCTGGAACTCTCTTGCTTTTTTGATGATCCTATCCTTCAATAAAAAATAAATTAATTTTTTACAAAATGAGAAAAAAAAGTATTCTAGCTTTACTTATTGGAAGCTCTTTCAGATACCCCTTGAGCCTTTGATATACTCCCATCACTGTGGGTTATTTCTTGTTGTTTTATACTTTTTGTTGTAAGCATTTTGTAGTTTTTGGCATTACAAGATGCTCTGGGCTCATCTATATTTCAAGGCACTAAAAAGCTGTTTCTTTGGGGAGTTTTGATTTCTTTCATTGGAAAACAGATTAAAAAGCCAAGATCTGGGTACTCAGTGCCACTGAGGTGTTGTTGCTTCTAAATTAACTTAGGACCCAACAGGTGTCTATTGCCGAGCTTTCTGTTCCACTGATCTTTGTGAAAACATTTATGTTTTATCACTTATTATTTTATGTATAACATTATTTTACTAATTCAAATAACTATTATATTATCTTGTGATGTTCAAATATATGTATTATATATAAAGGGTTGCACTTCCGTGTTAAATGCAATACCTATAATCCCTGAAATATCTTAATTACAATATTATATATATTCAAGTATTTTCCTTATACTCATTGACATGCTATTATTTTTATTCATAATTTTTACTGCTCCTTTCCCTTTTTGTATTTTATTATGTAAAACATTGAAACATCAGAAAATTTTGAAAATTTCCCGGTGAATATCCATATATCTATTATCAAGATATTGCAAAAACTAATTTACTATATTGAATTCATATACCTATCCATCTATTCAGTTCTTTATCCCTAAATTCATCAATTCATCTTCTATTTAGAAGCATTTCAACATAAACTGATGATCAGTAAATTTTATCCCTAAACATATCAGCCGACATATCACTAATAGAAAGGTAATGTTTATTTACAATTTTCTTAGGTAAAGTTGACATAGAGTGAAATTCAGCAAAATTACATACTCTACTTGATGCATTTTGACAGATGTGTATACATCATCTGTTACTCCAAATTCCTAACAGGATAGATAACATAGCATTACCCTAGAAATTTCCTGCATGCCTTTTCCCAGATAACCCATGTTCCTCTAAGGCAATATGTGTGCATGCATGCTAAGTCATCTAAGTCAGGGCCGACTCTTTGCGACCCTATGGACTGTAGCCCACCAGGCTCCTCTGTCCATTGGGTTTTCCAGGCAAGAATACTGGAGTGGATTTCCAAGCCCTCTTCGAGGGGATCTTCCAGACCCAGGGATCCAAGCTGAATCTCTTATGTCTCCCACATTGACAAGTGGTTTCTTTACCACTAGTACAACCTGGGAAGCCCCCTAAGGCAGCACGGTTATACTTTATTTTTCCATTATGGATTATTTTGCCTTCTTTGAAGTTTCACAAAATTAGTAATAATATACACTACTTTGTATTTTAGAAGTATCCACTTTGTTTCATGACTCAATTTCTATTAATATTTGTTGTGCTTGTTTTGTAGTTGTCTAGACTTGTATTTTATGATTCTGTCACAGTTTGATTATCTAGTCTCCTATTAATAAACTTTTGGATCATTTCCAGATTGTGTATATTATAAATAAAGCTGATAAGAACTTTCTTGTGAATATACTTTTATAATCATATGTTTTCACTTCTTTTCCATGGGCATTTATTTTAATTTATTTTTGTTAAACATGTAGAGTTGGAATAATTTGGTCATAGATTAGGTGTAAAAGAAACTGTCAGATATTTTTTAAATGACTTGTATAAAATATATACAAGTTACAATTGTCCTATAGTATCACAAACAATGTTGTGAGATATTAAAGATTCAGCTATCATCATTTGCATGTGATATCTCATTATAGCTTAAAACTGCACTTTTCTGGGGATTAGTGATGCTCCCATGTCCATTAGGTCATTTGTATATAATTTTTGTGAACTATTAACTCAAGTCTTAAAATCTTCTACCATTCTTTTTTGAAATTGGTTTGTATCATTTTATCTCGCTATTGTGACTTACTTTATGCAGTTTTATATAGATTTGATGCAAATAGTTTGTCAAATTCATATAATAAATACTTTATTCCTATCTAAGTCAGTATTTTCAAATCTTAGTGACTTTGTTCAATGAGCCCGGTTTGTCAGGTTGATTGTATGTTTTGGTTTAGTGTGGGCTTGTGGTTTTGTTTTAGTGCTTTTTTGCCTGCTCTATGTAAGAAATACTCTATCTCCAGGTGATGAAAATATTTTCTCATGGTTTTTTAGTCTCCTTTACATAATTTTATTTTATATTTGGAGTGATCCTTCCTGAATTAGTTCTTGTGTGTTATATGAGATAAGAGTTCTAGTTCATTTTTTTCAACAAATACTTTAATATTGCAAGCACCACTTAATTGAAAAGTTGATCTCCCCCTATTTTATTTCCTTTAGACCTTTATTGAACATCAGGATAGTATATGTTTGGATCTATATATGATTATTCTGTTTCATTGATCTAATTTGTATTTCTCTGTGTTAATGTGGTTGTCATTATTTATACCAATCCCTTATTATTTACTGCAATTTTAAAGCGGGTGTTGAAATCCTAGATTTTACTGGCTCTTATAACTTCTTTGTATTTCCATATAATTTTATGACTAGACTGTAACTGTTTATAAATTTGATTATAATTATGATTGAATCTGTAGATTAGCTAAGAATGGACATCTTTAAAATACTGAGAAATTTTAATTCCATGAATAATGATATATTTAACACTATGTTTCATTTCCCTTAAAATATTTATAATTGTCAGAATAGATGTCATAGACAGTATTTATTAAATTTATTTTAAATGTTTTATGTTACTTTAAATGGTATTATTTTCTTTTTTATTTTGTTTTCCACTGATTCAGTGCTCATATGTGGAAATAGTTATTTATGTATATTGACCTTGTTCTTGTGACACTGGTAAATTTACTTATTAGTTATATTCATTTAACTGCAGATGATTTTAGGTTTTCTGCTTATCACTATCCTCTCCAACCCTAATGGGTTATTTCCTTATACTATGTTCAGTAGCTATAGTATTGACTGTAATGTTAAAAGGGATTCCCAGATGGCACAGTGATAAAGAATCAGCCTGCCAGTGCAGGAGGCGCAGGAGACTTGAGTTTGATCCCTGGGTTAGGAAGATCCCCCTAGAGAAAGAAATGGCAACCCCTCTCTAGTTTTCTTACCTGGGAACTACCAAGGACAGTGGAGCCTGGTGGGCTACAGTCCATGAGGCCACAAAGAGTCGGACATGACCTAGCAGTTGAACATACATATAATACTAAAAAGAGGTAGTGAGAATAGACATCCTGATCTTTGGAGAAAATATCCAATGTCTCACACTCAAATATAATCTTATTTACAGACTTTTAAAATATATTCATTGAATTAAGAAAGTACTTTTATGTTGCAAAATCTTTGATATGTATTTTTATCAGAAATATGTATTGAATTTTGCCAAAACTCTCCCTGTGTCTACTGGTTGATTATATACTTTTCTTCTCCATTATTCTATTAATGTGGTAATTTACATTGTTTTTTTTAACATTAAATAAACATTACTATATTACCATAAAATAATTGAATTGTCAAAGCAGACTCACATAAATCACAGATTTTCTCCAACAACAAACTTTGGGACTTATCCAGAAGTTTCCAACACAAATCCAACTTATTTCTAGAGAGACCAAAACCATCAGAAGCAATCTCTAACATTCCTTTCTCCCCCATTGTATGTATAGGTGCTCAGTTGTGTTCAATACTTTTCAACCCCATGGACTGTAACCCATCAGGCTCCTCTGTCCTTTGCATTTTCCAGACAAGAATATTGGAATGATTGCTATTTCATACTCCAGGAACGATGTAAACATGGACACCTAAACTTGTGTCTGTAAAATTAATGTTAAAGTTTGTTGTTTTTTTTAAAGCATTTTTGTACTCTCTGCACTGGACTAACTTATTGTTCAGCTGATCATGTTCCATCGTGTCTGACTCTTAGCGACCCCATAGACAGCAGCCCACCAGGCTCCCCAGTCCCTGGGATTCTCCAGGCAAGAACACTGGAGTGGGTTGCCATTTCCTTCTCCAATGCATGAAAGTGAAAAGTGAAAGTGAAGTCGCTCAGCCGCGGCCGATTCTTAGCGACCCCATGGACTGAAGCTCACCAGGCTCCTCCGTCCATGGGATTTTCTAGGCAAGAGTGCTGGAGTGGGGTGCCATTGCCTTATAGACTTCAACATAATATTTGGCATTCAACACATAAGTTAAAATTACAGTATAAATTTCCTTTTCACATGCTTAACCTGTATACCCATAATTACAACACCTTTGCAGTTATTAAGGTCCATTATTTAAAATCCCTCTAGATGCCACTTGGTGTTTGGACATAACCATAATTGAGAGGGTAACAGGCAGGAAGGCCAGGGTCTCCAAACAGAGGAAATAGCCTGCAAGTGTCAGACATTTTTATCTCTCTTAAGTGGCAGGAGGAAAACAAACTAGCAATATTTTTTCCCTTCTCTATACAAACTTAAAAGGAGGTGTCTCTTAAAATACTGTGTTGCCATAATGACACCTGGTTTCACCTAAAGTTAACTATTCTCAAACCTAGAGATAACCAATGCATTTTTTATGGAAACGTTTGTCTTAAGCTATGCTAATATACTATGCATTTACCTCAAACTCTGTTTCCAAGTGTATTCCGCCTAATGGCTCAGAACCTACTTGACAAACCAGTATGTTATACTCAGATATTTTCCCCCTAATCTATGTAAACGAAACTATTTGTATGGTGATCTGCCCTTCTTCAAGATTCAAGTTAATCATTTTATGGCACAGGGTGAACCACTTGGTGCCAAGATTATCCCAAAATGTATCTTATGGGTGAGGGGCCTGGTGCCATTCTGAGTTTTAAGACACTCCTTTCTTTCATTAACAGACTGCTAGTGACTATATAACATCCAGCTGAAGACTAGCAGAGGGATACTCTTTCTGCTGCCTTCTGATGTCTATGTCAGAAGCTTTCTCTATCTTTTTATATCTTAATAAAACTTTATTACACAAAGTTCTGAGTGATCAAGCCTCGTCTCTGGCCCCAAATTGAATTCTTCTCCTCTGGGGGCCAAGAATCCGGAATCTTTGTGTGATTCAGCAACAACCTTACAATGATCATATATCATGGAACATGTTCCTACTAATACAGGTCTTCAGGTAAGATAACACTACTCATTTTTTCCCCAGTTACAATGACATGGTGTTGATTTTTAATATTATTCTTTTAATCCTGACAATTTGAGCCACAAAAGAAGTGATTTCACTGGTGAGCTGTATGACCTGGGTACATAGAGAAATAGAGAATGGAACAAAGATCATATGGTATTAATGTTGTTCTGCCTCAGCTTAAAGTTGTAATATTGTCCTCATAAGTCCTCATAGAGATCTCTGGCACAGATCTCTAACACACCTCACCTGGACACTGAACTTTTAAGGAGATGAGATTTCCCAGTAATTATATTATCCAATCACCTTCCATGGGAAATGAAACAGACCTTCTCTCCCATCTTTGATAATGCCTGTGATATTCCATCAGGGATTTGGTTTCTCTGGTCCATTCACAAATCCTTCATTATCCTCCTGAAATGGCTTCCTCATGCAAACAGTCTCCTGGAAAAATACTTCTTTTATCATCCACATTTGTTATAATTACTCTTCTCATCATGTATTACATATATAATGTAGCAATTTTGACACTGGTAAATTTAGTTATAGAGTATTGATCAAAATTTATGATAAGTTTCTTGAAACTCTTTATCATAATCTACAATCTTAGTGTCAAACGACTTCCCTTAGTGTCCCCTAAAGGACCATCACTGGTAAATGGGAATTAACATTGCACTTTCTAAGACCATTTGAGTAACATTTCCACTTTACTTGAAAGCATTATAACTATAATAAAATTTATAATTCAGACATCATATTTCCCTCATGTTACTTAAAAAAATAGTAGCAATGACCAAAAACCATATACAAAGTTATCACACCAATTGGCTACCAGTCAACTAAGTCATCAGACTTAGCAGGTCATGCCTTTCTCTAGATTATTTGGTTTTATTTATTTATTTTTTTAATATGAATTTATTTTAATTGGAGGCTAATTACTTTACCATAATGTATTGGTTTTGTCACATCAACATGAATCTGCCACGGGTGTACACGTGTTTCCCATTCTGAACCCCCTCCCACCTCCCTCCCCATACCATCCCTCTGGGTCATCCCAGTGCACCAGCCCTGAACATCTTGTATCAGGCATCGAACCTGGACTGGCAATTCATTTTACATATGATATTATACATGTTTCAATGTCATTCTTCCAAATCAACCCACCCTCACCCTCTCCCACAGAGTCCAAAAGACTGTTCCATACATCTGTGTCTCCTTTGCTGTCTCACATACAGGGTTATCATTACTATCTTTCTAAATTCCACATATATGCATTAGTATACTGTATTGGTGTTTTTCTTTCTGGCTTACTTCACTCTGTATAATAGGCTCCAGTGTCATCCACCTCATTAGAACTGATTAAAATGTATTCATTTTAATGGCTGAGTAATACTCCACTGTGTATATGTACAACAGCTTTCTTATCCATTCTTCTGCTGATAGACATCTAGGTTGCTTCCATGTCCTGGGTATTATAAACAGTGCTGTGATGAACATTGGGGTACATGTGTCTCTTTCAATTCTGGTTTCCTTGGTGTGTATGCCCAGCAGTGGGATTGCTGGGTCATATAAATCAGCACAGTTCAGTTTCCCAATTTTGGGGTAAAATCAGTAGTGGCTTTGTTAGCATCTGCTGCTGCTGCTAAGTCGCTTCAGTCGTGTTCGACTCTGTGCGACCCCATAGACAGCAGCTCACCAGGCTCCCCCGTCCCTGGGATTCTCCAGGCAAGAACACTGGAATGGGGTGCCATTGCCTTCTCCAATGCATGAAAGTGAAAAGTGAAAGTGAAGTCGCTCAATCGTGTCCGACTCTTAGCGACCCCATGGACTGCAGCCCACCAGGCTCCTCCATCCATGAGATTTTCCAGGCAAGAGTACTGGAGTGGGGTGCCATTGCCTTAGGTCAGAGAAAATGCAATGTGTGTTAGCAAATGCAGTACACTTAGTTTCACTTTTAAGTGCACTCATGACTGCATTCTTCCTAGGAATTAAGCATCATTCCCTGGTGGTTCATATGGTAAAGAATCTACCTATAATGCAGGAGACCCAGGTTCAGTGTCTGAGTCTGGTAGATCCCCTGGAGGAGGAAATGGCAACCCACTTCAATATTCTTGCCTGGAAAATTCCATAGACATAGAAGCCTGGTAGGCTACAGTCAATGGGGTCGCAAAGAGTCAGACACACTTAGCAACTAACACACACACACAAACACATACAGTCCAACCATCACATCCTCTGTTGTCCCCTTCCCCTCCTGCCCTCAGTCTTTCTCAGCATCATGGTCTTTTCCAGTGAGTTGGCTCTTTGCTTCAGGTAGACAAAATATTGAAGGTTCAGCTTCAGCATCCATCTTTTCAAAGAATATTCAGGATTGATTTCCTTTAGGACTGACTGATTTAATCTCTTTGCAGTCCAAGGGATTCTCAAGAGTCTTTTCCAGGACCATAGTTCAAAAGCATTGGTTCTTTGGGACTCAGACTTCTTTATGGTCCAATTCTCACATCCATGAATGATTACTGGAAAAACCATAGTGCTGAATATATGGACCTTGGTTGAAAAACTGATGTCTCTGTTTTTTAATACAATGTCTATATTTGTTGTAGGTTTTCTTCCAAGGAGCAAGTGTCTTTAATTTTATGGCTACAGTTACCCACTGTAGTGACTTTAAGCCAACTATTTCAGTCTCCTCTCGAGTCTCTTTAGTTCCTGTTTGCTTTCTGCCATTAGAGTAGTATCATCTGCATCAGATCAGTCACTCAGTCGTGTCCGACTCTTTGCGACCCCATGAATCGCAGCACACCAGGCCTCCCTGTCCATCACCAACTGCCAGAGTTCACTGAGACTCACGTCCATCGAGTCAGTGATGCCATCCAGCCACCTCATCCTCTGTCATCCCCTTCTCCTCTTGCCCCCAATCCCTCCCAGCATCAGAGTCTTTTCCAGTGAGTCAACTCTTCACATGAGGTGGCCAAAGCACTGGAGTTTCAGCTTTAGCATCATTCCTTCCAAAGAACACCCAGGCCTGATCTCCTTCAGAATAGACTGGTTGGATTTCCTAGTAGTCCAAGGGACTCTCAAGAGTCTTCTCCAACACCACAGTTTAAAAGCATCAATTCTTTGGCACTCAGCCTTCTTCACAGTCCAACTCTCACATCCATACGTGACCACAGGAAAAACCATAGCCTTGACTAGACAAACCTTTGTTGGCAAAGTAATGTCTCTGCTTTTGAATATGCTATCTAGGTTGGTCATAACTTTCCTTCCAAGGAGTAAGCGTCTTTTAATTTCATGGCTGCAGTCACCATTTGCAGTGATTTTGGAGCCCCCAAAAATAAAGTCTGACACTGTTTCCACTGTTTCCCCATCTGTTTCCCATGAAGTGATGGGACCGGATGCCATGATCTTCGTTTTCTGAATGTTGAGCTTTAAGCCAGCTTTTTCACTCTCCACTTTCTCCTTCATCAAGAAGCTTTTGAGTTCCTCTTCACTTTCTGCCATAAGGGTGGTGTCATCTGCATATCTGAGGTTATTCATATTTCTCCCGGCAATCTTGATTCCAGCTTGTGTTTCTTCCAGTCCAGCGTTTATCATGATGTACTGTGCATAGAAGTTAAATAAGCAGGGTGACAATATACAGCCTTGACATACTCCTTTTCCTATTTGGAACCAGTCTGTTGTTCCATGTCCTGTTCTAACTGTTGCTTCCTGACCTGCATACAAATTTCTCAAGAGGCAGATCAGGTGGTCTGGTATTCCCATCTCTTTCAGAATTTCCCACAGTTGATTGTGATCCACACAGTCAAAGGCTTTGGCATAGTCAATGAAGCAGAAATAGATGTTTTTCTGGAACTCTCTTGCTTTTTCCATGATCCAGCAGATGTTGGCAATTTGATCTCTGGTTCCTCTGCCTTTTCTAAAACCAGCTTGAACATCAGGAAGTTCATGGTTCACATATTGCTGAATCCTGGCTTGGAGAATTTTGAGCATTACTTTACTAGCGTGTGAGATGAGTGCAATTGTGTGGTAGTTTGAGCATTCTTTGGCATTGCCTTTCTTTGGGATTGGAATGAAAATTGGCCTTTTCCAGTCCTGTGGCCACTGCTGAGTTTTCCAAATTTGCTGGCATATTGAGTGCAGCACTTTCATAGCATCAACACCTTGTTCCAACATCACAAGAGAAGACTCTATACATAGACATCACCAGATGGTCAACACTGAAATCAGATTGATTATATTCTTTGCAGCCAAAGATGGAGAAGCTCTATACAGTCAGCAAAAACAAGACCAGGAGCTGACTGTGGCTCAGACCATGAACTTCTTATTGCCAAATTCAGACTGAAATTGAAGAAAGTAGGGAAAACCACTAGACCATTCAGGTATGACCTAAATCAAATCCCTTATGATTATACAGTGGAAGTGAGAAATAGATTTAAGGGCCTAGATCTGATAGATAGAGTGCCTGATGAGCTATGGAATGAGGTTCGTGACATTGTACAGGAGACAGGGATCAAGACCATCCCCATGGAAAAGAAATGCAAAAAAAGCAAAATGGCTGTCTGGGGAGGCCTTACAAATAGCTGTGAAAAGAAGACAAGTGAAAAGCAAAGGAGAAAAGGAAAAATATAAACATCTGAATGCAGAGTTCCAAAGAATAGCAAGAAGAGATAAGAAAGCCTTCCTCAGCGATCAATGCAAAGAAATAGAGGAAAACAACAGAATGGGAAAGACTAGAGATCTCTTCAAGAAAATCAGAGATACCAAAGGAACATTTCATGCAAAGATGGGCTTGATAAAGGACAGAAATGGTATGGACCTAACAGAAGCAGAAGATATTAAGAAGAGATGGCAAGAATACATAGAAGAACTGTACAAAAAAATCTTCACGACCCAAATAATCACGATGGTGTGATCACTGCCCTAGAGCCAGACATCCTGGATTGTGAAGTCAAGTGGGCCTTAGAAAGCATCACTATGAACAAAGCTAGTGGAAGTGATGGAATTCCAGTTGAGCTATTATTAATTGTATATTATTCATTATTATTTTTTAAAACTCAGATTACCAATTATATTGATCATTTCAAAGAAAACTTTTTGGATTCTTGATATACTTTCATTTCATTTCTGTTTTTTATTTCTATTTTAATTATTTCATTTCTTCTTTCTTGATGTGGAAACTTACAGCATTTAATTTATATTCTCTTCTAATATGTACACATGATTTTGTTCATATCTAACTACTGCTTTAGGTGCAGTCCACAAATGTTGATATGGTGAACATTTAAAATATTATGATTCTAATTATAATGGACATGAGTTTAAGTGAGCTCTGGGAGAGGGTGATGGACAGGGAAGTCTGGTGTGCTGCAGTCCATGGGGTCACAATAAGTCAGACATGACTGAGTGATGGAACAACAATTCTATCTACCTGTCTAGTCCATAAACTTCAAAAATTGGTAATAAGACAATTATTGCTGTTTCATACATGTTAAAATATGTAGTATATCCAATGTTTTCCATTGCTTAAATTATATCCAGGTTTACATCTGGTACTGTTTTTCTTTATCCTCATTAACACTGTTTATCAGTTCTTTAAATATATTTTAAGATGGATGGAAGGAGGAGTCTTATGAAGCAAATTCCCTCAGTTATTCTTTTTCAAAAAGAATCTATTTTTTCCCATTCATTATAAAACTTTTTTTTCCTGCTGGGTATAGAATTCTCTTTATTTTAAAATTTATTTATATTTTTAATAAATTTTAAAGGTTGTTTTCCATGTACAGTCATTACAAAATATTAGCTATGCTCCCTGTGTTGTAGAATTCATTACTGAGCCTATCTTACACCCAGTAGTCTGCACCTCCCTTGCCCCTAGACTTATATTGCCTGCCCCAATGGTAAACCACCAGTTTACTCTTTATATCTGTGAGTCTGCTTCTTTTTTTGTTATATTCACTACTTTGGTGTACTTTGTAGATTCTACATACAAGGTATATTACAGTATTTGTCTTACTTGGTCTGACTTATTTCACTTAGCATAATACCTTCCAAGTCCATCCATGTCACTGCAAATGGCAAAGGGTCACTCTTTATGGCTGAGTAGTAGTCTATTATACGTGTGTGTGTGTGTGTGTGTGTGTGTATTGTTGTTGTTCAGTCACTCAGACATATCTGACTCTTTGTGGCACCATGGATGGCAGCATGCCAAGTTTCCCTGTCCTTCACTGTCTCCCAAAGCTTGCTCAAACTCATGTCCATAAAGTCGGTGATGCCATCCAATCATTTCATCCTCTGTTGTCCCCTTTTCCTCTTGCCCCCAATCCCTCCCAGCATCATAGTCTTTTCCAATGAGTCAACTCTTCGCATGAGGTGGCCAAAGTACTGGAGTTTCAGCTTAGCATCATTCCTTCCAAAGAAACCCCAGGGCTGATCTCCTTCAGAATGGACTGGTTGGATCTCCTTGCAGTCAAAGGGACTCTCAAGACTCTTCTCCAACACCACAGTTCAAAAGCATCATTCTTTGGCACTCAGCCTTCTTCACAGTCCAACTCTCACATCCATACATGACCACTGGGAAAACCATAGCCTTGACTAGACAAACCTTTGTTGGCAAAGTAATGTCTCTGCTTTTGAATATGGTATCTAGGTTGGTCATAACTTTTCTTCCAAGGAGTAAGCGTCTTTTAATTTCATGGCTGCAGTCACCATTTGCAGTG
Organism: Bos mutus; assembly: GCF_027580195.1. Lineage (NCBI taxonomy): Eukaryota > Metazoa > Chordata > Mammalia > Artiodactyla > Bovidae > Bos > Bos mutus. The sequence goes on from NC_091632.1 coordinate 76,828,413, forward strand.
ATTTTGGAGCCCCCCAAAATAAAGTCTGACACTGTTTCCCCATCTATTTCCCATGAAGTGATGGGACGCGATGCCATGATCTTCATTTTCTGAATGTTGAGCTTTAAGCCAACTTTTTCACTCTCCACTTTCACCTTCATCAAGAGGCTTTTGAGTTCCTCTTCACTTTCTGCCATAAGTGTGGTGTCATCTGCATATCTGAGGTTATTGATATTTCTCCCGGCAATCTTGATTCCAGCTTGTGTTTCTTCCAGTCCAGCGTTTCTCATCATGTACTCTACATATAAGTTAAATAAGCAGGGTGACAATATACAGCCTTGACATACTCCTTTTCCTATTTGGAACCAGTCTGTTGTTCCATGTCCTGTTCTAACTGTTGCTTCCTGACCTGCATACAAATTTCTCAAGAGGCAGATCAGGTGGTCTGGTATTCCCATCTCTTTCAGAATTTCCCACAGTTGATTGTGATCCACACAGTCAAAGGCTTTGGCATAGTCAATAAAGCAGAAATAGATGTTTTTCTGGAACTCTCTTGCTTTTTCCATGATCCAGCGGATGTTGGCAATTTGATCTCTGGTTCCTCTGCCTTTTCTAAAACCAGCTTGAACATCAGGAAGGTCACGGTTCACATATTGCTGAAGCCTGGCTTGAAAAATTTTGAGCATTATTCTACTAGTGTGTGAGATGAGTGCAATTGTGTGGTAGTTTGAGCATTCGTTGGCATTGCCTTTCTTTGGGATTGGAATGAAAACTGACCTTTTCCAGTCCTGTGGCCACTGCTGAGTTTTCCAAATTTGCTGGCATATTGAGTGCAGCACTTTCATAGCATCAACACCTTGTTCCAACATCACAAGAGAAGACTCTATACATAGACATCATCAGATGGTCAACACCGAAATCAGATTGATTATATTCTTTGCAGCCAAAGATGGAGAAGCTCTATACAGTCAGCAAAAACAAGACCAGGAGCTGACTGTGGCTCAGACCATGAACTCCTTATTGCCAAATTCAGACTGAAATTGAAGAAAGTAGGGAAAACCACTACACCATTCAGGTATGAACTAAATCAAATCCCTTACGATTATACAGTGGAAGTAAGAAATAGATTTAAGAGTCTAGATCTGATAGAGTGCCTGATGAGCTATGGAATGAGGTTCGTGACATTGTACAGGAGACAGGGATCAAGACCATCCCCATGGAAAACAAATGCAAAAAAAGCAAAATGGCTGTCTGGGGAGGCCTTACAAATAGCTGTGAAAAGAAGAGAAGGGAAAAGCAAAGGAGAAAAGCAAAGATATAAACATCTGAATGCAGAGTTCCAAAGAATAGCAAGAAGAGATAAGAAAGCCTTCTTCAGCAATCAGTGCAAAGAAATAGAGGAAAACAACAGAATGGGAAAGACTAGGGATCTCTTCAAGAAAATCAGAGATACCAAAGGAACATTTCATGCAAAGATGGGCTCGATAAAAGGCAGAAATGGTATGGACCTAACAGAAGCAGAAGATATTAAGAGATGGCAAGAATACATAGAAGAACTGTACAAAAAAGATCACGACCCAAATAATCACGATGGTGTGATCATTGACCTAGAGCCAGACATCCTGGAATGTGAGTCAAGTGGGCCTTAGAAAGCATCACTACAAACAAAGCTAGTGGAAGTGATGGAATTCCAGTAGCGCTATTATTGATTAATTGTATATTATTCATTATTATTTTTTAAAACTCAGATTACCAATTATATTGATCATTTCAAAGAAAACTTTTTGGCTTCTTGATATACTTTCATTTCTGTTTTTTATTTCTATTTTCATTATTTCATTTCTTCTTTCTTGATGTGGAAACTTACAGCATTTAATTTATATTCTCATCTAATATGTAGTTTGTTCATATCTAACTACTTCTTTAGGTGCAGTCCATGAATATTGATATGGTGAACATTTGAAATATTATTATTCTAATTATAATGGACATGAGTTTAAGTGAGTTCTGGGGGGGGGGGTGGTGAAAGGACAGGGAAGTCTGGTGTGCTGCAGTCCATGGGGTCACAGTAAGTCAGACATGACTGAGTGATGGAAGAACAACAATTCTATCTACCTGTCTAGTCCATAAACTTCAAAAATTGATAATAAGACAATTATTGCTGTTTCATACATGTTAAAATATGTAATATATCCAGTGTTTTTCATTGCTTAAATTATATCCAGGTTTACATCTGGTACTGTTTTTCTTTATCCTCATTAACATTGTTTATCCATTCTTTAAATGTATCTTAAAATGGATGGAAGGAGGAGTCTTATGGAAGCAAATTCCCTCAGTTATTCTTTTTCAGAAAGAATATATTTTTTCCAATTCATTATAAAAACTTTTTTTTCCTACTGGGTATAGAATTCTCTTTATTTTAAAATTTATTTATATTTTTAATAAATTTTAAAGGTTGTTTTCCATGTACAGTCATTACAAAATATTAGCTATGCTCCCTGTGTTGTAGAATTCATTACTGAGCCTATCTTACACCCAGTAGTCTGCACCTCCCTTGCCCCTAGACTTATATTGCCTGCCCCAATGGTAAACCACCAGTTTACTCTCTATATCTGTGAGTCTGCTTCTTTTTTTGTTATATTCACTACTTTGGTGTACTTTGTAGATTCCACGTATAAGGTATATTACAGTATTTGTCTTACTTGGTCTGACTTATTTCACTTAGCATAATACCTTCCAAGTCCATCCATGTCACTGCAAATGGCAAAAGGTCACTTTTTATGGCCGAGTAGTAGTCTATTATATATGTGTGTGTGTGTGTATTGTTGTTGTTCAGTCACTCAGTCATATCTCTCTCTTTGTGGCACCATGAATGGCAGCATGCCAGGTTTCCCTGTCCTTCACCATCTCCCAGAGCTTGCTCAAACTCATGTCCATCAAGTCAGTGATGCCATCCAATCATTTCATCCTCTGTTGTCCCCTTCTCCTCCTCCCTTCAATCTTTCCCAGCATCAGGGTCTTTTCTAAGGAGTCAGTTCTGTGCATCAGATGGCCAAAGTATTGGAGATTCAGCTTCAGCATCAGTCCTTCCAATGAATATCAAGGACTGATTTCCTTTAGGATGGACTGGCTTGATCTCCTTGAGTCCAGGGGACTCTCAAGAGTCTTCTCCAACACCACAATTTCAAAGCATCAATTCTTTGGTGCTCAGCTTTCTTTATGGTCTAACTCTCATATCCAAACATGACTACTGGAAAAACCATAGCTTTGTATATATGGATCTTTGTCAGCAAAGTAATGTCTCTGCTTTTCAATACACTGTCTATGTTTGTCAGAGCTTTTCTTCCAATAAGCAAGCATCGTTTAAATTCATGGCTGCAGTCACCATCTTCAGTGATTTGGGGACCCAAGAAAATAAAGTCTGTCACTTTTTCCATTGTTTCCCCACCTATTTGCCATGAAATGATGGGACCAAATGACATGATCTTTGTTCTTAGAATGTTAAGTTTTAAGCCAGCTTTTTCACTCTCCTCTTTCACCTTATCAAGAGTCTCTTTAATTCCTCTTGGCTTTCTACCATAATGATGGTATCATCTGCATATCTGAGTTTATTGGTATTTCTTCTGGCAGTCTTGATTCCAGCTTGGACTTCATCCAGCCTGATCTTTCTCATCATGTACTCTACATATAAGTTAATAAGCAGGGTACATGATACAGCCTTGACGTACTCCTTTCCTAATTTGGAACCAGTCCATTGTTCCAAGTCTGGTTTTCACTGTTACTTCTTGACCTGTATACAGATTTCACAGGAGGCAGGTAAGATGTTCTGGTATATAAATATATATATTTATATTTATATACCAGCTCTTAGTTATCCATTTACCTCTTGTTGGACACTTTAGGTTGCTTCCATATCTTGACAATTGTAAATAATGCAGCTATGAATGATGAAGTGCATGAATCTTTTCAAATTAGTGTTTTTATTTTATTCAGATATATACCCAGGAGTGGAATCACTAGATCATATGGCAGTTCTATTTTTAGTTTTTTTTTAGAAAGTTCCATACAGTTTTCCACAGTGGCTGATTCAATCTTCATTTCCACCAACAGTGTACAAAAGTTCCCTTTTATCCACATCCTTGCTTAAATTTATTGTTTGTGTTCTTTTTGATGATAGTTATTCTGACAGGTGTGAGGTGATGCCTCATGGTCATTTTGTTTTACATTTCCCTAGAGATAAGCAATGCTGAGCAACTATTCGTGTGCCTGTTGACCATCTGCATTTCCTCTTTGGAAAAGTGTCTATTCAATTCTTTTTCCCATTTTTCAATTGGATTGCTTTTTAGATACTAAGTTGTATGAACTGGTTATATATGTTGTATATTAATCCCTTATTGGTTATGTCATATGCAGATATTTTCTCTTACTCAATAGGTTGTATTTTAATTTTGCCAATAGTTTCCTCTGCTGAGAAAAAGCTTTTAAGTTTAACCAGGTCCCATTTGTTTATATTTGTTTTTATTTCCTTCACTTTAGGAGAGAGATCCAAAATAATATTGTTGCAAATTTACATCAAAGAATGTTCTACCTATATTTTCCTCTAGGGGTTTTATAGTATCCAGTTTTACATTTAGCTTTTTAATATATTATTAGTTTATGTTTGTGTATGATGTTAGAAAATGTTCTAATTTCATGCTTTTACAAGTAACTTCCAGTTATCCCAGCACCACTTATTGAAGAGACTGTCCTTTCTCCATTGTATATTCTTGCCTCCTTTCTCATATATTAATTTACCATAAAGTGGGTGTGCAATCCTGTTGCATTGATCTAAAATGTGTTTGTGCCAGTATAACACTGTTCTGATTAATGTAACTTTGTAGTATAGTCTGAAATCTGGGAGTGATTCTTCTATCTCTGTTCTTTCTCAAGATTGATTTGGCCATTCAGGGTCTTTTGCGCTTGCATAAAAATTTAAATTTCTTTTGTTCTAGTTCTGTGAAAATTGCCATTGGTTACTTTGATAGAAATTGCATCAAATCTGTAGATTGCCTTGATAGTATGGTCATTTTAATAATAGTGATTCTTCTAATCCTAGAACACAATATAGCTTTCAGTGTGTTTGTGTGTCTTCAGTTTCCTTCATCAGTATCTTAGAGGTTTCAGAAACAGGTCGTTTGCCTCCTTAGGTAGGCTTATTCCAAGATATTTCATTCTATTTCAGGCAGTGGTAAATGGAATTTTTCCTTTAATTTCTATTTCTAATACTTCATTTTTAGTGTATTGTAATGGAACAAGTTATTGTGTATTAATTTTGTATCCTGCAACTTTACCTAATGCATTGATGAGTTCTGGTAATTTTCAGGTGGTATCTTTTAAGATTTTCTATGCATAGTATCATGTCATCTGGAAACAGTGAGAGCATACCAGGTTTCTCTGTCCTTCACTATCTCCTGGAGTTTGATCAGACATGTCCATTGAGATGCTAATGCAATCCAACCATTGCATTCTCTGTTGCCCCCTTTTTCTTTTGCCTTCAATCTTCCCAGCAGTAGGGTCTTTTCCAATGAGTTAGGACTTTGCATCAGGTGGCCAAAGTATTGGAGCTTCAGTCAGTCCTTCCAATGAATATTCAGAATTTATTTTCTTTTGGATTGACTGGTTTAATCTCCTTGCAGTCCAAGGGACTCTCAAGAGTCTACTCCAACACCACAGTTCAAAAGCAGTAATTCTTTGGAGCTTGGCCTTTTTTATGGACCAATTCTCACATCCATACATGACTACTAGAAAAACCATAGCTTTGAGCATACTGACCTTTGTCTGCAAAGTGACGCCTCTGCTTTTTAGTACTCTATCTAGGCTTTTCTTTCAAGGAGCAAGCATCTTTTTATTTCGTGATTGCAGTCACCATCTGCAGTGATTTTGGGGGCCCCCCAAATAAAGTTTCTCACTGTTTCCATTGTTCCCCATCTATTTGCCATGAAGTGATGGGACTGGATGCCATGATCTTTGACTTTTGAATGTTGTGTTTTAAGCCAGCTTTTTCACTCTTCTCTTTCATTTTCATCAAGAGGCTCTTTAGTCCCTCTTCACTTTCTGCCATAAGGGTGGTGTCATCTGCATATCTGAGTATGATATTTCTGAGTATGGTATTTCTAATACGGTATTATTGGTATTTCTCCTGGCAATCCTGATTCCAGCTTGGGCTTATCCAGCCCAGGATTTTGCATGATGTACTCTGAATATAAACTAAACAAGCAGGGTGATAATATACAGCCTTAACATATTCTTTTCCCAATTTTGAACTATCTGTTGTTTCGTATCCTTTTCTAACAGTTGCTTCTTGATCTGCATACACATTTCTTAGGAGGCAGGTAAGGTTGTCTGGCATTTCCATTTCTTTAAGAAATTTCCAGTTTTTTTTTTGTGATCCACTCAGTCAAAGGCTTTAGTGTAGTCAATGAAGCAGAAGTACATGTTTTTTTCTGAAATCCCTTGTTTTTTCCTATGATCCAGTGGATATTGGTAATATGATTTCTGATTCCTCCACTTTTTATAAGTCCAGCTTGAACATCTGGAAGTTCTCAATTCACATATTGTTTAAGGCTACCTTGAAGGATTTGAGCATTATGAAATCCTTGCTAGCATATGAATGAAAAGAACTGTGTGATAGTTTGAACATTTTTTTGGCATTGTCCTTCTTTGTGGTTGAAATGAAAACTCACCTTTTCCTGCTGTGTTTTCCAAATTTGTTGATATACTGAATACAGCACTTTAGTAGCAGCATCTTTTAGAATTTGAAATAGCTCAGCTGAAATTCCATCACCTCCACTAACTTTGTTCATAATGATGCTTCTTAAGACCCACTTGAGTTTACACTCTAGGTAGTCTGGCTTTAAGTGAGTAATCACACCAAGGGTCATTAAGATCTTTTTTGCATAGTTCTTCTGTGTATTCTGGCCGCCTCTTCTTTATATATTTTGCTTCTTTTAGGTCCATACTATTTCTGTCCTTTATTGTGCCCATCTTTGTGTGAAAGGTTCCTTTGGCATCTCTAATTTTCTTGAATAAATAGCTAGTGTTTCTCATTCTATTGTTTTCCTCTACTGCTTTGCATGTTCACTTAGGAAGGCTTTCTTATCTCTTCTTGGTATTCTTTGGAACTTTGCTTTCAGATGGATATATCTTTCCTCTCCTCCTTTGCCTTTTGCTTCTCTTCTCAGCTATTTGTAAGGCTTCTTCAGACAACCATTTTGCCTTTTTGCCTTTCTTTTTCTTGGGGGATGATTTTGATCACTGCCTCCTGTACATTATGAACCTCCATCCATAGTTGTTCCGACACTTTGACTACCAGATCTAATCCCTTGAATCTATTTGTCATTTCCAGTGTATAATCATAAGGGATTTGATTTAGGTCATACCTGAATTGCCTAGTGGTTTTCCCTACTTTCTTCAATTTAAGTCTTTATTTTACACTAATAAGACTTTCCTAATAAGACTATTTAATTGACAGTTGTCTCATCAGTAATCATATGCAACCATTTCAAGGCCAGTAACCTATATGTTTATTTTTTTAAATGTGTATTTGTACAAAAAATAGCAAGCAAGGGAAACCAATAGAATATATTGATAAATGACAAATATTAGAGTTTAAACTGAAGGCAGTCCTCCCTTGTGACTCAAGGTCACACTAATTTTGCGGGTCTCTGGCTCACATTGCCTTCATATTCCCTTCCAAACAGCCCAGAACTCTATCCCATTGTCTTTCCTTTCCATTGTTTGAGTCTAATTCTTATCTTTTCAAAAAGATTATAATCTCCTTGAGAAGTAAAATATATTTTATGCATTTTTATACCCCTCACACTAGCTTGCACATAATAGGTTATTTCATTGGTTGATTAAAATACAACTAGCAAAAATATTTGAAAGTGAAAGAAAATAGTGTTTTCTGGAAAATCAATTATTATTAAGTTTATTATTCAAGATATTTGAAATTATGTTTACTCCAACTATATAACTAACAGTTTATAACAGTTTTTTCTTTTATTCACTGAAAAATGTTTGCTATTTTTTAATATCTTATATTTGCATTTTATATTTTTCCTATTCTCATGTATGCCCACAAAACTATAAAGTGAGAATAGTTGCCTTATAGGAATGAAGAATTTGCATATTTCTAAACTCATCAAGGGAGTTGGTGATGGGGGGAGGCCTGGCGTGCTGCGATTCATGGGGTTGCAAAGAGTCGGACATGACTGAGCGACTGGACTGAACTGAACTGAAACTCATCAAGGGTCTACCCTGATAGCTCAGTTGGTAAAGAATCTGCCTGCAATACAGGAGAACCTGGTTTGATTCCTGGGTCTGGAAGGTCTGCTGGAGAAGTGATAGGCTGCCCACTCCAGTATTCTTGGGTTTCCCTGTGGCTCAGCTGGAAATGAATTGACCTGTGATGCAGAATACCTGGGTTTGATCCCTGGGTTGGGACGATCCTCTGGAGAAAGGAATGGCTACCCACTCCAATATTCTGGCCTGGAGAATTCCATGGATTGTTTAATTCATGGGGCGCGGGGGTGGGCGTCACAAAGAGTTGGTCAGGACTGAGTGACTTTCACTTTTAAACTCATCAAAATGTATACTTCAAATATATGCAATTTTATATAACAATTACATCCCAACAAAGCTATTTTTTAAAAGTAGATAATTAAGGCTTGAAAGAAGTGAAAAGTGAAAGTGTTAGTAGCTCAGTCCTTTCTGTCTCTGTGACCCCATGGACTGTAGCCCACCAGGCTCCTCTGTCCATGGAATTCTTCTCTGGAGTCAGTTGCCATTCCCTTCTCCAGAGATCTTCCTGACATAGGGATTGATCTCCAATCTCCTGCATTGAAGGCAGATTCTTTACCATCTTAACCACCAGGGAAGCCCAATACGGCTTGTAAAAGGTAAATAACTTGTCAAATTATAAATATCTAATAAGTATCTATGCCAGGTTTATCCAATTCTAAAGCACACATGATTCTCTATGAATCTTTAATAAAAATGTTTAATAAGAATAATGTAATATTATCCACTTGAGTACATTAAACAAATTAAATTATTTTGCCACATTCTTTCTTGTATAGATTCAGTATTCTTGATCTTAACACATAAACACCAAAGTGTTTTACTAGGTACCATAGACTGGAATCAATTCAGTTGAAAGTTTTAGAAATTCTCAAAAAAAAAAAAAAAAATTTTCACCAAGGAAATGTTTAAAAGAGAAATGTCATCTGGGATTCATTCAGTGCCTATGAGGAACATTTTTAATTATTTAGAGCTTGCTGTACATTTTTAAAATTGGAAATCAAGCAGATTTCTGTTCATTTTTGCTCAACCAATGCTTTTATTTTTCCTCACAAACACATACCAGGTTGTTGCTTTGGCTAGAATTAAACAAACACAGGTGCTAAAATTATCAGTTTTCTCATATTTTTTTTTATATGTACTTGTGCTATGGAAAGTCATTAAGCCTCTGTAAATGACACATTTTCCCAATTCATTACACCTAAAGAAACTGCCAGGCAAAATGTACTGCCAACATATGAGCCACTGAAGACTTCCCATATGTATTTTGCAAGCAGGTGTTTCATGTGCAGTTTGCCAGAAACAAACTGTTTTTCAGGTGCATAGAGAATATCATCTTTGTACAAAAAAGGAACAATAATAACCACTCCTAGTAGAGTTTTTTCATAATGGGTAAGCATTTTAGAATTGTTACACAAAGGACTGAATTGAACATTCAATATTTGACATCAGATGACACCACCCTTATGACAGAAAGTGAAGAGGAACTAAAAGACCTCTTGATGAAAGTGAAAGATGAGAGTGAAAAATTTGGCTTAAAGCTCAACATTCAGAAAACTAAGATCATGGCATCTGGTCCCATCACTTCATGGGAAATAGATGCAGAAACAGTGGAAACAGTGTCAGACTTTATTTTTGGGGGCTCCAAAATTACTGCAGATGGTGATTGCAGCCACAAAATTAAAAGACGCTTACTCCTTGAAAGGAAACTTATGACCAACCTAGATAGCATATTCAGAAGCAGAGACATTACTTTGCCAACAAAGGTCCGTCTAGTTAAGGATATGATATTTCCAGTGGTCATGTATGGATGTGAGAGTTGGACTGTGAAGAAAGATGAGCACCGAAGAATAGATGCTTTTGAACTGTGGTGTTGGAGAAGACTCTTGAGAGTCCCTTGGACTGCAAGGAGATCCAACCAGTCCATCCTAAAGGAGATCAGTCCTGGATGTTCATTGAAAGGACTGATGCTAAAGCTGAAACTCCAATACTTTGGCCACCTCAGGCAAAGAATTGACTCATTTGAAAAGACCCTGATGCTGGGAGTTATTGGGGGCAGGAGGAGAAGGGGACAACAGAAGATGGGATGGCTGGATGGCATCACCGACTTGATGGACATTAGTTTGGGTGAACTTTGGGAGTTGGTGATGGACAGGGAGGTCTGGCATGGTGCAATCCATGGGGTCGCAAAGAGTCGGACACGAGTGACCAACTGAACTGAACTGAACTGAACTGAACTGAAGTTCACCCATCCAGTCGAGTTCCAAGTTTGTTACTCATCCCAGATGGATGGAGATAGAATGCCAGAAGATAAGAATAAACATGGTTAAAGTACCTTTAATGTAAAATACAGTGCTTTTTCCATACCCCTGTGTGTGAAGTGCTATTTTATCTACTTGATAAATGGCAAAAGTGTGGCTCGGATTTTATCCAGCTTTCCCCAAATCACACAGTTCATCAAGGTGTATCAGACTTCATACTAATGTCAACGTGACTGGAAACCCTAATTTAGGTGATTTGAATTCTGCTTTGGTCTCTATTCTCTTATTCTTGGAACCTGAGCTCCCTGAGATTGGAATACTTCATATGACCTGAAGTAAAGTGACAATTGTAGCCCCTGTGTTTGCTTAATTCTAGTCAAAGCAACCTGATATGTCTTTGTGAGTAAAAGTAGAAACATTGATAGTGAACAAGATAGTGCCATTTTATGGAAAGACTGGCAAAAATGACCTATACCATTTCTACTTTCCCAATATTTGAGTTTAGAGATCAAATTACCAATGAGGTACTGTTTATTTGATTCATTTTTTTTCTTTCATCTCTGGTGAACATGTACTATTGCTAGGCTTGATTCACAGTCCCTGTGTTAACCTACAGTCTAATAGAAATTTCTATTAGACTTTTGTCTTAAAGTTATACATATATCCATTAATAATCACTATATCTTACATAGTATCTCAAAACACAAGAGGTACCATCTCACCCAAAGCTGAAGCATTCCTGTGCCAGCTCACATTAAGGAGTCAGAAAAGAAGAGCATTTTAGCACAGGATATCAGCTGATTGGATTTCATTACCAACCCAATGGTTTCACTTACCAAATATGACAATAAGTGTGTATTTTCTACTTCGTGAGCTTCAAATTTCTACCTTAGTAGATTGTTTTCAACATTAATGAGATAAATCTAAATAGCTAATGATAATAGAGTTCTTACTGTCAAATACATTATGATGCTAATACATGCTTGTCTTTTTCATTGCCATGAGAATCTATATGTCTAGATTTCATCTGCATTCTGAAACATATGAGAATGAAAATATAGCAAAATGAAAAAATTAAACATTAAGACTCTCAATTCACACATATGAATATTCAATTTTTCAAAAAATAAGACACAAGTTTCTATACACCAAGTGACACTGATGAGCTTTGTATGCAAGCAATGCTGGCAGCCTCTGCCTCATTTTTAGGCTTATATTTTGGAGGATCACAGAGCTGAATCTAGTGACCCAGGATCAAGCCTGATGTAGGACCTGAGGCAGTTTTGTTTTAGGTTAAAGATTATGCAAATTCCCACGGAATGTGAGAAATTTGACAGTACACAGTCCCATATAATGCTCTAAATCCTCTGTATTTTTTTATACATTCTATTTCTATTTTATATAGTCCATAATATAAAGTCTATTTATGATGTTATAAATTTTATAAAGTCCAAAATTTATTAAAAATAAATACTTGTATACATGTGTATACCCATATGGCAAAACCAATACAATATTGTAAAGTTGAAAAATTAAATTAAATTAAAAAATAAAAATAAATAAATACTTGAATTTCATGTTCACATTAGAAACCAATAGTTATTTAAATAAGTTAAAAACATAACCATGTGGGTTATATTAACCCACAGCTTTACTATTTCCTTTGCTTTTCATCTCTTTCAACTGGTATGGGCTTCCATCTGGAATAAATTTCTTTCATGTCTCAATAAATTGCTTTAGTCAATTTTTCATTTTATCTTTTACATTATTTAGTTCCAGAGTTGCCTTTGGTTCTTATTTGACAATATCTTCCTTCTTTCTACTGAAATTTTCCTTCTGTTCATCCACCTTGTTCATCTTGACCTCTTCCAAATCAATGGCCAATTTTTAATAATTTATGATAGTTAAAATTTGTGTTTTTAGTCCAACCTATGGATTGTTTCTGGTCAGCTATTTTTGACTCTTATTTATGTTGATTATGGATCATATTTTCTTGCTTCTTTGTACATGTTGGTTTGTTTTTAAATTTTATTTATGCTAAAGTAAAGAGACAGATTTTTTACTGTCTGAACCAGCAGGGAAGTCTATTGTATCTATGTAGGTTAATTTAAATTAAATGGTAAGTGCAATTGACACACACTTCTGGACGATACTTTCAAAATCACTAATACAAATTGAAGTTTTAAGATATTTCTATTAGATTTTATTTAAATTTTAATAATATTTTTTAAAAAGAAATTTGAGAAATGTATTCTGGTTGAGAGCTTTGTTTATATCCATGACAGCAACCTTCTCCTCTCATGAAAACACCTCAGCTTAAAATTATAGTATCTTTCTGGCTCTTTAACCTTATGGAATCTGTCAGAATTTGGTACAAGAAACAGAAATTATTCTAGATATTTTCACATATAAATGTCTCTAGTACAGAGTTTGGATATTTATACAATTTTTGAAATGAGGAAGAATAAAAATTTTAGGTTTTTTCATAATTCTGCTTCAAGGTTCCTACCACAGTAGCTTCACTCAAGAGATTTGGAAAAACTACCTTTGCCTTTTCTGAACCCAGCTTGGACATCTGGGTTTAGATCCCCAGCCCTAGTCAGTTGAATTAGGAATAATTAAAATTTATACTCCTAGATAGCTTTTTAGATTTATAATGATGATTAAAACTAAAACTGAAAGATATTTAACCTACTCCAAATTTTAATTTGTTTTTAATTGTACATATTCCACCTGAGTAGTTTTTAAATTTTCCTATCTTCAAAGTTTCTGCTTATTCTTTATTTTGCTGTTAGTGGCATACTGGAGAGTAAAATGGCTTGTTCTTTGTATATGACCTTTTCCATTTACTCTCATGGATCACCCTCTGGCTCTGCTTGGGCAAATATACAACCACCTAAATTTTCAGGGTATATTTCCTTTAATTTTGTGAATAATCATTTCTCTCACACACAAAAATAATTTATGAACAATAAAAATAATTCATGACTCTGGAGATCATTTAATCAGGAATTCACAATCTAGAGGAAAGCCATTCCAATAAGAATCTCTGTTTCATGTTTTTACTGTAAAGGAATACATTGTACTAAAATTGTACTTCTGGCCATGACTGAAGGAAGAGATCAGGGATACAGAGCCCAGTCATATTAATGCAAATTTAAAAATGTAAGTTCTAATGGATAAAGAATATACGGCATATGTGTGTGTGTGTGTGTGTGTGTGTGTGTGTGAGTGCATGCTAAATCATGTTTGACTCTTTGAAACCCCAGGTACTGCAACCTGCCAGGCTCTTCTGTCCATGGAATTTCCCTGGCAAGAGTACTGGAATGGGATGCCATTTCCTTCTCTAGGAGATCTTCTTGACCCAGGGATTAAACCCACATCTCTTGCATTGACAGGTGGATTCTTTACCACTGAGCCACCAAGGAAGCCATTACTTACTTAGCCACAAAAAAGAACAAAATAATGCAATTTTCAACAATATGAATGTATCCTAGAGATTATCATACTAAGCAAAGTAAGTCAGAAAGAGAAAGACAAATACCTTATATATCATTTATATGTGGAATATAAAATACAACACAAATGAATATATTTATGAGACAGAAACACACTCACAGACATAGAGAACAGTGAGAGGGGTAGGCAGGGGATGGACTGGGAATTTGGGGTTAATACATGAAAACTATTATATATGATAAATAAACAGTAAGATTCTACTGTATAGCACAAGGAACTACATTTAATATTCTAATAAGTCATAATGAAAAATAAAATTAAAAATATATATGTATAACTATCACTTTGTTGTGCAGCACAAATTAAAACATTATAAATTAACTACATTTCAATAAGTTTTTTTTAAAATGCAAGTTTTCAGAATAACAAGACACATTTTACAAGTATAAAAAATGAAGATTAAAATTTATCTCAAAACAAACTTTTGATAGGGAAGGAAATTAGTGTTTGATTGTATTAAATGTGAATGTATTAGGAAACAAAATCATACATGGGCTTGTCCAGGACCAAATATGAAATGTTCACAGAAAATAATCAAAACAATTGAGTTTATTTCACCATTATTACAGTTTATTATCATGGATGCCCACTTTATTTCTGAGTTAGTACTTATTGAATTTCTATACGTGCACAACATTTTGCTTTAAAAGTAACCGAATAACCAGTCCTTTCTACTGTAAAAATGTTATGCATATTATTGTTCATTTTGGTTCCATTGACTAGAAAACTCAGTAGCTCAAATGTTACTCTTTTTAAATGAATATGTTTTCAAATAAACACAATTTAAATTACTTTCATAATTTGATAATAAAGAGAAGCATATTTAAAATGTTTATACTGAAAATGAAAAATTTATTTGAACAACAAATATGAGTACCATAACCAAGGAAAAAATTTATACTGCAACTGTATACACTTAACAAAATTTTAGTGAAGAATGATTTACAAAAAATGTATTCCTGGCATTTATAACTTGGAAGCAGTTATTAAGTTGAAGCATTTAGAATCACATTTAAAGTTCAAAAACAATTGAGTATGGCAATCTCATACGGTTTACTACTTTTAGTAGGAATTCTGCTGAGTCAACACAACCAAGTGAGAAAGGCAAATAGCACAAAGATGTCAGAAACACAGTAAAATACTATCTGAACTACTAGTGGGAGAAGGCAATGGCAACCTACTCCAGTACTCTTGCCTGGAAAATCCCATGGGCAGAGAAGCCTGGTAGGCTGCCGTCTATGAGGTCACTAAGAGTAGGACACAACTGAGAGACTTCACTTTCACTTTTCACGTCATGCATTGGAGAAGGAAATGGCAACCCACTCCAGTGTTCTTGCCTGGAGAATCTCAAGGACGGGGGAGCCTGGTGGGCAGCCATCTATGGGGTCACACAGAGTCGGACACGACTGAAGTGACTTAGCAGCAGCATCAGTAGCAGCAGAACTACTAGTGATGAGTACTTATTCAATATCCACATTAACAGAGGAGACAACAATTAAGCTGTTACTCTTATAATCTTGAATAGTCAGATCCTTAAAAAATGTCAAATGCATATGCTCTATTTCTATAATGTAAATCCTGACTCCATATTAAAATGATTTTATTCAATTGCAACGAGGTATGATATTGTTGACCTTATAAAATTAAACCATTGGTAAGTTAAAAATAAGTATTCAGATAGTTTGTAAGACATTAGATAAACTTATTATTGCCCTGAATATTTATTTTAGAATTTACTGAACTTTTTCCCTTGAAGCTCTTTTGAAATGTACTTTGAATGCCACTCTTAAACTCACAGCTACTATTTTTGTTGCATGTTTATCTTCTTAAGAATAGAATCTAGAAAGATGACCTACATTTACAAGATACTCAATAAAAGATAAACCATTTAATTCAAGTCTATAATCATCACGTTTAAAATATTTAATCCAAAATTAATAAGCAAGCCATTTCACAGGAAGATATATGGAATATATTTAAATAGTTTTCCATTTTCCAATTTTGTACACACTGTCTCTTTAGTTCTGAGGCTCCAAGAAGAGGTTTTTGACATGGAGTTGAGAGAGAGACCAATTCATTAATCAAATGTAGTCTGTAAAATTGTGGTCAATCATGAATTATAATAAGATTATTGGCAATGATTTCCAGATAAATCACCAATGGAATACAAAGGTAAATACTTAAAATCTTATATTCATGAGAATAAAGAATATAGAGATGTATAAACAGCAGAAAACTGGCAATGTTGTAGGCGATAATAATTAAGGATTTCCCTGGTGGCTCAGATGGTAAAGAATCCACCTGCAAGACAGGAGATTTGGGTGTGATCCCTGCATCAGGAAGATCTTCTGGAGAAGAGAATAGCTACCCACTCTAGGAACATATTTTAATTGTTAAATATTTAAGTACATGGAAAATTGATTACTTGGTATCATGAGACAAAATCAGGGAACTTTAGTTTTGTTAGATTTTATGCACAGAGGAAATAAGATAAATTTTCTCTGAAGGATTTTATACCATATGATGAAAATCAGCATATGAATTAATGTAAACATTTTGAGCCTGTTGAGGTAATGGGAAGTCTTCAGAGAAATACTCAGTGACAGACACTATTTGTCTTATAGATGACAAGGACGTTGACAATTTTAATGTCATTTTCAAGCAACTCCAAGGACAGATGTGCTTTCCAAATGCTCATTCTTTTTAAAAGTCATATTAGTATCAGAACAGGTTCAAAGTGATAGGGAAAACTGCCAATTTGGGGCAGAGTTTGGAATGAGAATCTACCAAATTCGAAACATACAGCTCTAAAAGGAGATTCTGATATATTTTTTCTTAAAATAACTTTTATTAAAACTATGTTATTGGGGTGAAAATAAAATTTTATGACAAAAATTAAACATCTAGAATTAGAATCAGAAATACTTTAAAATACTTGATTTGTTTTGTCTTTAATAACATATAGCATTTGAATTTAAAGTATACATTTTCAAAGCATTGTACAAGTTCTTCTTATTGAATTTTATGCCAAAATCCATCAAATATACTGGATATTTTTAGATTTTCCTAATTTTCCATTCTCCTTCTGTTCTTTGAAAAACTGCACAGCCTTATTATAAACATTCTTGGTGAGACTCTTTCAAAGCAACTTTTCCTCCAATGGCCCAAGGATGGGAAATGGGAATGTTACCAAACTAAGTCTTCCTAAGACTAAAAAGCCTCTTGATAAAAGTGAAAGAGGAGAGTGAAAAAGTTGTCTTAAAGCTCAACATTCAGAAAAATAAGATCACAGCATCTAATCCTATCACTTCATGGGAAATAGATAGGGAAACAGTGGAAACAGTGTCAGAGTTTATTTTTTTGGGCTCCAAAATCACTGCAGATGGTGACTGCAGCCACAAAATTAAAAGACATTTACTCCTTGAAAGGAAAGTTATGACAAACCTAGACAGCATGTTAAAAAGCAGAGACATTACTTTGCCAACAAAGGTCCATTTAGTCAAGGCTATGGTTTTTCCAGTGGTCATGTATGGATGTGAAAGTTGGACTGTGAAGAAATCTGAGCGCTGAAGAATTGATGCTTTTGAACTGTGGTGTTGGAGAAGACTCTTGAGAGTCCCTTGGACTGCAAGGAGATCCAACCAATCCATTCTAAAGGAGATCAGTCCTGGATGTTCTTTGGAAGGACTGATGCTAAAGCTGAAACTCCAATACTTTGGCTACCTCATGCGATGAGTTGACTCATTGGAAAAGACTCTGATGCTGCGAGGGATTGGGGGCAGGAGGAGAAAGGGACGACAGAGGATAAGATGGCTAAATGGCATCACCGACTCAATGGACATGAGTTTGGGTGATCTCTGGGAGTTGGTGATGGACAGGGAGGCCTGGAGTGCTGCAATTCATGGGGTCACAAAGATTTGGACACGATTGAGCGACTGAACTGAACTGAACTGAAGGTCTCAATAGTACTGGAAACAGAGTTGCTTCTTCTAAGAAGGTATCCCATAGTCTTCTACTACTGTGGGTTTCTAGATTTCCATCTTGCCTGGCTCTCATCCTTCTAGAGGTCTGCCTGTGCAACTTCCTTTGGTCTCCAAGAAATACTGCAAATTCATTCAGTAAATAATTTATTTAGCTTAAGCATTTGTTTTATACTACTGGCAATGCAGTGATCTAACATGAAATGTTTACAGGAATCACTTCTCTTAGAACTACACTGTCAAATACAGAATAATTAAAATGAAATGCATTTTTACATTTTCATATCAAAGCTTTTATGTATTTCCTGTTCTAAAAGCTCTGTTATCGATGTACATAAATGACATTAAAATATGTATAATTTTTCTCACATACATTATCTTTACAATGTTGGCATATTGTTCTTTAGCATGTCATCAAAAAGTCAATAATTTTAATCACATACCTAATTGTTATAAGGTGATACAAAACTCTCATGTGTTCAGCTTTGTTTAGCCTCACCAAATATTTTATATATATTTTTTTCTGAGCTTTTTTCTTTTAAATTTAAAAGTATCTAAGTAGTCCCTGCCTTCTTCCCATCATACAACAAGGACTGAAGGGGCTATGATTTTATCATAAACATAGAACAAAATCTAAACCTTGAGTATTCTAGATCTTTCTAGTATAAATTTCTAAAAGTGCCAAGTGTTTCATTATAAACTAGAAAAATAGTACCTAACTTCAGTTTTATGAAGGCTAGTTGCTGTCATTAATATTAAAGAACCAAGGCAATGGCACCCCACTCCAGTACTCTTGCCTGGAAAATCCCATGGACAGGAGGAGCCTGGTAGGCTGCAGTCCATGGGGTCGCTGAGGGTCAGTCATGACTGAGCGACTTCATTTTCACTTTTCACTTTCATGCATTGGAGAAGGAAATGGCAACCCACTCCAGTGTTTTTGCCTGGAGAATCCCAGGGACGTGGGAGCCTGGTTGGCTGCCGTCTATGGGGTCACACAGAGTCGGACACGACTGAAGCAACTTAGCAGCAGCAGCAGTAAGAATCATTGCCAGCTCCTGATATTTACACTGATTCTCTCTGGGTACTAATATGTGGTCTTATATAATTTACAGAGAACATTTTTACTTATGTTTGAAAATATTTTTATTAAAATATATTTATAGCAGACATGGCTGTTTGTTCATATAGAATTTTCCTCATGTTCCTTTTCTTGTTGTTAACAACTTTTTACCTTTTTGAGCAGTTTGATTTTCTTTTATGGAAGGAGGTAAACATTATGCAAACTGAACAGTCCTTTCTGTCCTCTGTTTACATGACTGTTTTTCTAAAAATATGGATCATCTATCCTTCTCAGCTATATTGAGGGTGTAAAGACATTAAAAAACAAAGATATGATCACTTTAAGATTCTTCCTGTTAATACTGGTGTTTATCTATGTAATCTTACTATTTCCTTGGTTATATACTTCATTATGTATGTGTCTACACTTGTCTTTTAAAATCTATGTTCACTGGATCCAGCCTCTGTTCATCCTTCTTCTAACTGCTTCTCCCTCTCTCCCTGATAGAACAATTTGTTATTATATAATCTCTCTTGAACTGCATTGCATTTTGTAATTATTCTCATGTCCCCTCCCTATCTTTCCTTTATTAGCCAACAGTCACCACCATATTCATCCATAATTAGTGACATAGGTGTTTCAGAGTGAAAAAAAAAATACTACCATTATTTAGAACAGAAGCTAATGCCCCTAAAATTCAGGCATTGTCTTTTGAACTAATCAAAATGTTATAATCAACATCAAGATCAACAGTTAAAGCTTCCATTTATTGCTAATGTGAAGTGCATGATTATTTTCCACCCCATAACTTGCTCCTTGCCACAATTTTTCTGCAGTTGAAGCAAAACAATCTACCCAACTCGTCACTCCAGTATTCCAGGAGCCATTACAAATCCCTCTCAGTCTTTTTCAGCAATTTTCAATCCATGAATTTATCGTGTTTACTTTTAGGTTGCTTCTGTGTCTTGGCTATTGTAAGTAGTGCTGTTTTTAAAATTGTGGTGCATGTATCTTTCAGAATTAGAAAGTCCTCTAGATATATATCCAGGATTGCAATTGCTGAATCATATGGTAGCTCTAATTTTATTTTTTTTAAAGGAACCTCCATCGTGTTCTCCATAGTAACTATACCAATTTACGTTCCCACCAACAGTGTAGGATGGTTCCCTTTTCTCTACATCTTCTCCAAAATTTATTGTTTATAGAGTTTTTGATGATAGACCTTCTGACCAGTGTTAGGTGATATCTCATTGTAGTTTTGGTTTGCATTTCTCTAATAATTAATATTGTTGAGAATTTTTTCATGTACCTGTTGGCCATCTGTATGTTTTCTTTGGGGAAATGTCTTTGAAAAATGACATTATACTTTCCTAGAAGCCAAATGAAGCAGAAAAAGAGTCTTCCAAATAAATGTAATAACTGTTGGCTAGAAAACACTTCAATGATTCTGTAGGGTAGTTACAAAAGGAGTTTACAATTTCTGGAAAAATAATAGACTTTTTGAGGTTTAGGTTGAAAGAGGGATAGAATTAATAAAAACAAATTCTTCTAATGTGGAAAAAAAAAATCAGCACATACTTTCAAGTATCTCTTTCCACAAGGGCAAGCAAGGCTTAAGTTTTAAAGCTTCAATATCACTCTGTATTATTTACCTAATGACATGTTTTCTTAACGGGGCTTCCCAGGTGGCTCAGTGCAGTGGTAAACAATCCACCTGCAATGCAGGAAAAACAGGTTCAGTCCCTGTGTCAGGAAGATCCCTTGCAGGTGGAAATGGCTATCCATTCCAGTATTCTTGCCAGGGAAATCCCATGGCCAGAGGAGCCTGGCATGCTGCAGTTCGTGGGGTCACAGAGAGCTAGACACAGGTTAGCAACTGAGCATGAACACAGACACACATGTATCCTTAAACCTCCTGTTAATATTGCTTTCAGTGACATAGCTTCCTTCTTTTGTTATATCTGAATAAAGTACAAATTATTGCAGAAACAAATTTAATGACAGTTAAAAAAAGGTAAAGTGTAGAAGAAAAAAATAGTACTGTAAATTTTGATGTACCATAATTTATGAAAGTCTTTTACTGTTTTCCTTTGAAGGGATTTTTAAAAATTGAAGTATAGTTAATTTACACTGTTATTTTAGTTTCTAGTTTTCAGTAAGTGATTCAGCCTTATATGTATGCATATATATATATACACATAAATTTATGTATATATATATTTTTTTCTTTTCACATTCTTTATTATAGGCTATTATAAGACATTAAATTTAGTTCCCTGTGAGATACAAAAGGTCCTTGTTCATTATTTCATATATAGTAGTTTATATTAATATCTGTTAACCCCAAATTTCTGGTTTATCCCTTCCCCTTCTATCCCCTATGGTAAACATAATTGTGTTTTCTATCTCTATGAGTCTATTCCTGTTTTGTAAATAAATGTATTCATATCATATTTTAGATCCCACATGTAAGTGATATAAGATAATCTGTCTTTATCTGACTTGCTTCACTTAGTATGATAATCTCTAGATCCATCCATGTTGCTGCAAATGGCATTATTTTATTCTTTGTTATGGATGGGTAATATCCTATTGTGTATATAAGTACCACATCTTCTTTATCTATTCACATGTTGATGGATAGTTAGGTGGCTTCCTTGTCTGGCCTATTGTAAATAGTGCTGCTATGAATATTTGAGTGCATGTACTTTTTCAAATTAGAGTTTTTTTCTGGATGTATACCCAGGAGTAGGATTGCAGTATCATACAGGAACTCTGTTTTTAGTTTTGTAAGGAACCTCCACACTATTTTTCATAGTGGCTGCACCAATTTATATTGAGGGAATCATTTTTAAAATGTGTCTGTGTATGTGGCAAGGATTGCCTTTTTGCATATATATTTAGTTTGGAAATTGCTTTTTTTGCTCACCAGCTGACTTCAACTATACTTATATTAAACTGAAAAGGAATCCTGGAACACAGCCTATGAACCAACTTTGAAACGTTGCTTCTCAAAGCACAATTCTAGAAGGAGGGACATGCTTGATGAATGAATAATACTCATGTACTTAAATGAATTGAGGTTGTGTCATTGCCAAGTTAGAATGTAGAAAAAGCTTTTCATGGAAGAACATAGATTTGAGCAAGTGGATATGGATAAGTGATAAACAGTTCAAATTGATGAAACCAATTGTCTTAAATTTGGGGGGTGGATTGTTGAAAGTAAATTGGAAGAATGTTATTAGTTCATACATAAAAGGTAATTTCCTACATAATAGCAAATTAGCAAACTTCCTGTTTGAAGAAAACGAAAGGACCATTAGTGTGGTTCACATATTCAGTTTTTTTACTATACATGTATTAAATACAAAGGGTTATCATGTTTGTAAGAAATGAGTAAATTATAATTCTAATACAAAGTAAGTGCAGTCAAAATGAACATACAATACACACAGACCTATTTAATGTGATAACTGTAATTTTCACTTACGATATGAAAATATATGCTAAAACATGTAAGCTTTCTTTATGAAGTATAGCAAGATATAGTGCAAAACTACATTTTCACATAAAATACAGTGCATTTTCATAATCATAAACAACAAATACTAGAGAAACGTTGGAGACTGATTGGTAGAAAACAAATTAAAAACACATTATTTCAATTATGTCACATTATTAACCTGGTGGCAAAATATGATAGAATTGAATGTAAAAAGTTTTCAGAAGGGTATAAGGTGGAATCTCATATTATTCTGATAAAAGTAATGAAAATGAAAAAGTAATGAAAATGCACCATGTAAAAAACATTGATTTTAACAATATTGTATTCCCTAGGTAATTTATGGCCTTCTTAGAATTTACAACATAATTAGTTAAGAAAAGAAAATGATTGGAAAGCAATGTACTGAACTTTCAACCAAAGAGAAAAAAAATTAAAACTAAAGGAATGAAATAAATATATGACCTAGTAAACTGATAAAATTAAAAACCAAACAAACATATTTTTAATGAAACTGAAAAGCAATTCTAGAAAAGAAAGAAAGAAAAAAAAAAAGGCCAGCTTTGTCAAGTAAGTTCAAAGAAATAACCTAGAACTTACAAATAAATAGCTTTAGATATTTAATTTTTTGATTATTATATATTGAAAATAAAAAGCTATAAATGTGTCATAAATAACTTGAGACCAATAGAATTGAAAATTTAAGGAAAAATAAAGTAGCAAAACTGAAAGAAATAGGAAACCTTTGCAAAAGCCACAGTGGTAATGCCAATAAATTCTCTCTCCATTAATAATGGCCACCAACCTCAATCAGATAAATCAACTACAACAAGAACAAGATAAATGTACTAGGAAGAAGAGACAGTTTACTACAATCTGTGGAAAGCACCATATTTTTACCAAAAATTAAGTCTGTGGTTCATTATTTTACTAGTGTCATGCATCCATCTCACATCATGTTTATGCAACAATAGAAGAAAAAATTTTGCCCTGGTTTTCAGAGGAGAAGGATTTTCCTGACTTCATAAAGTCCTTGGCTGGGTCTGAAAATTAAAGTGAGAAAAATAGATTAATAAAAGAAAAAATATAGAAATGTATTTAATATAATTTTCCTGTGACATGGAAGCAAACATATGGAAGCAAAAACCTGAATAAACAGATCTACAGTTTTGATGGATTAATGGAGACATAGGATAAGTCAGACTATGAGATAATTGCAGAAAACAAGGGAACTCAGTCCTATCTGTCTAGATCACCACAGAGCTGAGCTCTTTGTTAGGATTCTTCTTAGAGTCCCTTTGTCTTTGAAGAAAAGGATTTTTTGGGTGGGGGTCGGATCTAGGGAGGGCACCTCTTTTAGGAGGGTTTATGGCCTGCTTTCCTGGTAGCTCAGATGGTAAACAATCTGCCTGCAATGCAGGAGACCCAGGTTTGATCCCTGGGTGGAGAAGATCCCCTAGAGAAGGAAATGGCAACCCACTCCAGTATTCTTACCTGGAGAATCCCATGGACAGAGGATCCTGGAGGGCTACAGTCCATGGGGTCACAGAGAGTCAGACATGACTGAGTGACTAACACTTCTGCACTTCAGGGAAGGATGGGGAGGGGAGCACTGATTGACCTTCCTGCTCTTCTCTCAAACTGCTTCCACTTAAAATACTCAGTTGCTTACAGCAGCATTGACATATATACATATATATGTATATATATGACCATGTGTAAAGTAGGTAGCTAGAGGGAACCTACTGTACAAAACAGGGAGCTCAACTCGATGCTCTGTGGTGACCAAGATGAGTGGGATGGGGGAGGGGAGAGGATCAAGTAGGGGATATG
Organism: Bos mutus; assembly: GCF_027580195.1. NCBI lineage: Eukaryota > Metazoa > Chordata > Mammalia > Artiodactyla > Bovidae > Bos > Bos mutus. The sequence continues at coordinate 76,852,887 of NC_091632.1, forward strand.
TATATATATATATAGATCTATAAATATAAAATTATGACTGATTAACATTGCATGTCCTGAAGCTACCTGGCTTCTTTCTTCCTTTCTTTCTCTTTCTCTCTGTCTCCCTCCTTCTCTTTCCCTCTTTATAATAATTTCTCTTTCTCAACTCACTCTCTGCTTCTCTCCCCACTTCTTTATCTCTTCTGTCTCCTCTCTTCTCTCCCTCTCTCTGCCATCTCACCTGTTGGTTTCTCTTTTTTCTGTCAGCTCTTTCTGACTGTTTCTGTCTCTCACTTTCTCTCCTCTCTCCTTTTGTCTCTCCATTCTCTCTTTGACTTTGTCTCCTCCTCTCTCTCCTTCTATTTAAGTCTGTGTCCCTATGTCTCTCTGTCTCTGTCAATTCTAGCTCTTTATCTCATTTGTTGTCTCTCTATCTTTCTTTGCTGCTCTCTGTTCTCGTCTATCTCTTCCCTTCTCTCCTCTCTCTCATTCTGTCTCTTAATCTCTGCCTCTCTCTCTGCCTCTCTTGTCTGTCTCTGTGTCTCTGTAACTGTTTCTGTCTATCCTTCTCTCTATGGTTCTCTCTCTGTCACTCTCACATCTCTCTTTCCCTCCACTTCTCTGTCTCTCTCTTTCTATTTATGTCTTTTTCTCACTCTGTTTCTCTGTATGTCTCTTTGTCTCTGTTCCACTGTTTCTTTCTCTGTCATTTTCTAAATGTCTCTCCCTGTTTTTCTCTCTGCGTGTCTCTTTCTCCTTCTCTCCTTCTGTTTTTCTCTCTGTCCCCCACTCTGTTACTCTTTCTCACTGTATCTCACCGTCTCTCTCTCTGTCTTTCTCTACCCTCTGTCACTTTGTCTCATTCTGTCTCTCTCATTCTCTGTCTCTCACCTCTCTCTCCTCTTCATCTCTTTCTCTGTCTTTCCCCATCCACCTCTCTGTTTCTCTCTCTACTTCTCTGTATGTCTCTCTCTCTCTACTTCACTCTGTCCCTCTGTCTGTTTCCCTCAGTAGCCCTCCTTCTATCTATCTGTCTGTCCCTATTTTTTCTTTCTCTCTCCTCCTGTCTTTCTGGCTCTGTCTCTCTCTCTCTCTCCTCTCTATGCCTCTCTCTTTGTCACTCTGTCTCTCTCCCATTCTGTGTATCTCAGGCCCTCTCTCTGAATGGCTCTCCCCCGCTCACTCTGTCTCTATTTCTCTCTGTCCATTTGTCTCTCTTCCCTTTCTTTCCCGCTCCCTGTTTCTCTTTCTCTCTCCATTATCTCTTCTTGTTTCTCTTTGTCTCTTTATATCTTTCTTGCTCTCCTCTTTTTCTATGTCTCCCTTTCTCTCACTGTGTCTTTCTCTCTTGCTCTGTCTCTTTCTCACTCTTTCTCTTCTTCATGCTGTCTTCTCTCTCTACTCTCTTTCTCCTTGCTTTGTCTCTCCCCCTTCCCTCATTTCCTTCAATGGGGTATAGTTTCTATAATACTAAGGATCATTGACTGTTTGTCTCTCATAGGCATACCACAAGTACCTATTTTTTGAATGTGGTTAAGGCTAAATCTTGTGATATTCATACATTGTTATTTCAATTTGTGTGTGTGTATCTTAATCTTTGTTGACCTGAGTTATACTTAATAGTTCATACTTAGTGATAACAAGTATTGGTCCCCCTCAATATTCAGGTAAGTGAAATGGTATCTTGGAAGGATAATGCAGTCCTATTTGCTGATTTCAACTATGCAAAATGCTTGTAATGGGTGAAGAAGAGTTATCACATGATAAAATGAATGAACAATTATTATTTTTCTGCCAGATTGAAGAATATAGTGATTAACTTATATTACATATTTCATCATAGTCCAAATTATTGACATTTTAGGAGATAGTATCATTAGAAACTTCATTTCTAGGGAGATAATAGCTCAGAATGAAATTGATCTTTACCTTTCTGGTAAGAATCTCTCATTAACCAAACTCTGGTCAGGATTCTCTTTTGAATAGGACTCATCCTGGACTTGTCTTTAGGAGCCAGTTTTGTCAAGATTCCAACTGAGTCAGGTTTGCCAAAATACCCCACCATCAATGTCTAACTACCATTGACATTTGTTCATCCCCAACCATCCTCTAGATAGGGAGGAAAAACTGTTGAATGTCATATCAGCAAACAAAGAATGATGCACCCATCAAGCCATCAGTCAGTACAGCTGCCCTGAGGGAATCTTGGATGAAGAGAAATGGGCTGCCCACAGCCAAGCCCTCAAATACAACAGCCACCCCTACCTACTCAGGATGAGAACAAAAGGGATACTGGCCCTTGATAGGTGAGGTGCATATCAAAGAATGATTTAACTGAGCCTAGATGCTTGCATCTTCCCATACATTAAAAAGTGCTAAATTCATCAACTTCAGATGTCTGGTTTCAACAGTAATTTTGATGTTCTAATTGCCTAGTTTTGTTGCAAAAATCCCTATGTATTCTACCCCCACTTACTTCTTTTTTTTTTTTAATTTTATTTTATTTTTAAACTTTACAATATTGTATTAGTTTTGCCAAACATCGAAATGAATCTGCCACAGGTATACTCATGCTCCCCATCCTGAACCCTCCTCCCTCCTCCCTCCCCATACCCTCCCTCTGGGCTGTCCCAGTGCACCAGCCCCAAGCATCCAGCATCCAGCATCGTGCATTGAACCTGGACTGGTGACTCGTCTCATACATGATATTACACAAGTTTCAATGCCATTCTCCCAAATCTCCCCACCCTCTCCCTCTCCCACAGAGTCCACAAGACTGATCTATACATCAGTGTCTCTTTTGCTGTCTCGTACACAGGGTTATTGTTACCATCTTTCTAAATTCCATATATATGCGTTAGTATACTGTATTGGTGTTTTTCTTTCTGGCTTACTTCACTCTGTATAATAGGTTCCAGTTTCATCCACCTCATTAGAACTGATTCAAATGTATTATTTTTAATGGTTGAGTAATACTCCATTGTGTATATGTACCACTGCTTTCTTGTCCATTCATCTGCTGATGGACATCTAGGTTGTTCCATGTCCTGGCTATTATAAACAGTGCTGCGATGAACACTGGGGTACACGTGTCTCTTTCCCTTCTGGTTTCCTCAGTGTGTATGCCCAGCAGTGGGATTGCTGGATCATAAGGCAGTTCTATTTCCAGTTTTTTAAGGAATCTCCACACTGTTCTCCATAGTGGCTGTACTAGTTTGTATTCCCACCAACAGTGTAAGAGAGTTCCCTTTTCTCCACACCCTCTCCAGCATTATTGCTTGTAGACTTTTGGATCGCAGCCATTCTCACTGGCGTGAAATGGTACCTCATAGTGATTTTGATTTGCATTTCTCTGATAATGAGTGATGTTGAGCATCTTTTTCATGTGTTTGTTAGCCATCTGTATGTCTTCTTTGGAGAAATGTCTATTTAGTTCTTTGGCCCATTTTTTGATTGGGTCATTTATTTTTCTGGAGTTGAGCTGTAGGAGTTGCTTGTATATTTTTGAGATTAGTTGTTTGTCAGTTGCTTCATTTGCTATTATTTTCTCCCATTCTGAAGGCTGCCTTTTCACCTTGCTAATAGTTTCCTTTGTTGTGCAGAAGCTTTTAAGTTTAATTAGGTCCCATTTGTTTATTTTTGCTTTTATTTCCAATATTCTGGGAGGTGGGTCATAGAGGATCCTGCTGTGATGTATGTCGGAGAGTGTTTTGCCTATGTTCTCCTCTAGGAGTTTTATAGTTTCTGGTCTTAACCTTTAGATCTTTAATCCATTTTGAGTTTATTTTTGTGTATGGTGTTAGAAAGTGTTCTAGTTTCATCCTTTTACAAGTGGTTGACCAGATTTCCCAGCACCACTTGTTAAAGAGATTGTCTTTAATCCATTGTATATTCTTGCCTCCTTTGTCAAAGATAAGGTGTCCATATGTGCGTGGATTTATCCCTGGGCTTTCTATTTTGTTCCATTGATCAATATTTCTGTCTTTGTGCCAGTATTATACTGTCTTGATGACTGTGGCTTTGTAATAGAGCCTGAAGTCAGGTAGGTTGATTCCTCCAGTTCCATTCTTCTTTCTCAAGATAGCTTTGGCTATTCGAGGTTTTTTCTATTTCCATACAAATTGTGAAATTATTTGTTCTAGCTCTGTGAAGAATACCGTTGGTAGCTTGATAGAGTGCATTGAATCTATAAATTGCTTTGGGTAGTATACTCATTTTCTTTATATTGATTCTTCCAATCCATGAACATGGTGTATTTCTCGATGTATTAGTGTCCTCTTTGATTTCTTTCACCAGTGTTTTATAGTTTTCTATATATAGGTCTTTAGTTTCTTTAGGTAGATATATTCCTAAGTATTTTATTCTTTCCATTGCAATGGTGAATGGAATTGTTTCCTTAATTTCTCTTTCTGTTTTCTCATTATTAGTGTATAGGAATGCAAGGGATTTCTGTGTGTTGATTTTATATCCAGCAACTTTACTATAATCATTGATTAGTTCTAGTAATTTTCTGGTGGAGTCTTTAGGGTTTTCTATGTAGAGGATCATGTCATCTGCAAATAGTGAGAGTTTTACTTCTTCTTTTCCAATTTGTATTCCTTTTATTTCTTTTTCTGCTCTGATTGCTGTGGCCAAAACTTCCAAAACTATGTTGAATAGTAATGATGAAAGTGGGCACCCTTGTCTTGTTCCTTACTTTAAAGGAAATGCTTTCAATTTTTCACCATTGAGGATAATGTTTGCTGTGGGTTTGTCATATATAGCTTTTATTATGTTGAGGTATGTTCCTTCTATTCCTGCTTTCTGGAGAATTTTTATCATAAATGGATGTTGAGACAAAGATGGTCACTAAATAATGATCAAAGGATCAATGCAAGAAGAAGATATAACAATTATAAATATATATGCACCCAACATGGGGCGCCACAATATGTAAGACAAATGCTAAAAAGTATGAAAGGAGAAATTAACAATAACACAATAATAGTGGGAGACTTTAATACCCCACTCACACCTATGGATAGATCAACTAAACAGAAAATTAACAAGGAAACACAAACTTTAAATGATACAATAGACCAGTTAGACCTAATTGATATCCATAGGACATTTCATCCCAAAATTATGAATTTCACCTTTTTCTCAAGCACACATGGAACCTTCTCCAGGATAGATCACATCCTGGGCCATAAATCTAGCCTTGGTAAATTCAAAAAAATAGAAATCATTCCAAGCATCTTTTCTGACCACAATGCAGTAAGATTAGATCTCAATTACAGGGGAAAAACTATTAAAAATTCCAACATATGGAAGCTGAACAATACGCTGCTGAATAACCAACAAATCACAGAAGAAATCAAAATTTGCATAGAAACTAATGAAAATGAAAACACAACAACCCAAAACCTATGGGACACTTTAAAAGCAGTCCTAAGGGGAAAGTTCATAGCAATACAGGCATACCTCAAGAAACAAGAAAAAAGTCAAATAAACAACTTAACCCTACACCTAAAGCAACTAGAAAAGGAAGAAATTAGGAACCCCAGAGTTAGTAGAAGGAAAGCAATCTTAAAAATTAGGGCAGAAATAAATGCAAAAGAAACAAAGGAGACCATAGCAAAAATCAACAAAGCCAAAAGCTGGTTCTTTGAAAGGATAAATAAAATTGACAAACCATTAGCCAGACTCATCAAGAAACAAAGGGAGAAAAATTGAATCAATAAAATTAGAAATGAAACTGGAGAGATCACAACAGACAACACAGAAATACAAAGGATCATAAGAGACTACTATCAACAATTATATGCCAATAAAATGGACAACGTGGAAGAAATGGACAAATTCTTAGAAAAGTACAACTTTCCAAAACTGGACCAGGAAGAAATAGAAAATCTTAACAGACCATCACAAGCACAGAAATTGAAACTGTAATCAGAAATCTTCCAGCAAACAAAAGCCCAGGTCCAGACGGCTTCACAGCTGAATTCTACCAAAAATTTAGAGCTAACACCTATCCTGCTCAAACTCTTCCAGAAAATTGCAGAGGAAGGTAAACTTCCAAACTCATTCTATGAGGCCACCATCACCCTAATACCAAAACCTGACAAAGATCCCACAAAAAAAGAAAACTACAGGCCAATATCACTGATGAACATAGATGCAAAAATCCTTAACACAATTCTAGCAATCAGAATCCAACAACACATTAAAAAGATCATACACCATGACCAAGTGGGCTTTATCCCAGGGATGCAAGGATTCTTCGATATCTGCAAATCAATCAGTGTAATACACCACATTAACAAATTGAAAAATAAAAACCATATGATTATCTCAATAGATGCAGAGAAAACCCACTTACTTCTTTAGAGCAGTCCTGCAGAGCTCACTCAGAGGGTATCTTTCACGGTTAAGTCCTCCAATTTGTCTCTCAAATAAAAACATAACTCAATTTTTAGATTGTGATTTTTTTTTCAGCCTACACAGGTGATGTCTGATCACTCTGGTTTATCCCCAGTAAGACTCTTTTTAGGTCAATTTGAGACAGGTTTCCTCCTCAGCTCTGATGTTTCCTTTTGGTCATTTTCCATCTGTTGAACATTCAGGAATCCCCCCTCCCACATTCACTATCCTGCTCCACAGAAATACATTCTTAATTTCCTCTGTTGAGGAAGGAATTCCAAGTGGAGCCCAATCAAAACCAAAACAATGTCCCCTTAGCTACTGCAAAAATTTCCCTAAATAAAGGCAGCCACAATAATTAAAGAAAGTAGGGAAAACTACTAGGCCATTCAGGTATGATCAAAACCAAATCCTTTACAATGATACAGTGGAAGTGGTAAATAGATTCAAGGGATTAGATTTTATAGATTGCCTGAAAAACTGTGGAAGGAGGTTTATAGCACTGTATAGGAGGGAGTGATCAAAATCATCCTCAAGAAAAAGAACTGCAAAATGGCAAAATGGTTGTCAGAGGAGGCCTTACAAATAGTTGAGAAAATATGAGAAGTGAAAGGCAACGAAGAAAAGGAAAGATATACACATCTGAATGCAAAGTTCCAAATAATAGAAAGGAGAGATAAAAAGCCTTCCTAAGTGAACGTTGCAAAGAAAAAAAACAATAGAATGGGAAAGACTAGCTATCACTTCAAAAAAATTAGAGATACAAAGGGAACATTTTATGCTAAGGTGGGCACAATAAAGGACAGAAGCAATATGGACCTAACAGAAGCAGAAGGTATTAAATAGACGTTGCAAGAATACACAGAACTATACAAAAAGATCTCGATGACCCAGATAACCACGATGGTGTGATCACACCTAGAGGCAGACATCTTGGAGTGCAAAATCATGTGGGCCTTAGGAAGCATCATTAGCAAAAAAGCTAGTGGTAATGATGAAATTCCAGCTGAGCTATTTCAAATTCTAAAAGATGATGCTGTGCAAGTGCTGCACTCAATATGCCAGCAAATTTGGAGAACTCAGCAGTGGCCACAGGACTGGAAAAGATCAGTTTTCATTGCAATCCAAAAGAAAGGCAAGGTCAAAGAATCCTCAAACTACTGCATAATTGTACTCATGTCACACGCTAGCAAAGTAATGCTCAAAATTCTCTAAGCTAGGCTTCAGCAGTATGTGAACCAAGAACTTCCATATGTTCAAGTTAGATTTAGAAAAGGCAAAGGAACCAGATATCAAATTGCCAATATCTGCTGGATCATAGAAAAAGCAAGAGAATTCCAGGAAAAATATCTACTTCTGCTTTATTGACTACACTAAAACTTTTGACTGTGTGGATCACAAGAAACTTTGGAAAATTCTTAAAGAGATGGGAATGCTAGACAACCCTACCTGCCTCCTGAGAAATCTGTATGCGGGACAAGAAGCAACAGTTAGAACCAGAAATGGAACAATGGACTGGTTCCAAACTGGGAGAGCAGTGCATCAAGGCTGTATATTGCCACCCTGCTTATTTAACTTATATGCAGAGTATATCATGAGAAACGTTGGGCTGGAAGAAGCACAAGCTGGAATCAAGATTGCCGGAAGAAATATCTATTACCTCAAATATGCAAATGACACTACCATTATGGCAGAAAGCAAAGAGGGACTAAAGAGTCTTTTGATGAAAGTGAAAGAGGAGAGTGAAAAAACTAACTTAAAGCTCAATGTTCAAAAAACAAAGATCATGGCATCCGTCCCATCATTTCATGGCAAATAGATGGGGAAGCAATGGAAACAGTGACAAAGTTTATTTTCTTTGGCTCCAAAATCACTGCAGATGGTGATTGCAGCCATGAAATTAAAAAATCCTTACTCCTTGGAAGAAAAGCTGTGGCAACCCTAGACAGCATATTAAAAAGTAGAAATATTACTTTGTCAACAAATGTTCGTATAGTCAAAGCTATGGTTTTTCCAGTAGTCGTGTATGTGAGATGTGAGAGTTGGACCATAAAGAAGACTGAACACTGAAGGATGCTTTGAACTGTGGTGTTGGAGAAGACTTTTGAGAATCCCCTGGACTGCAAGGAGACCAAACCTGTCTTTCCTAAAGGAAACCAATCAGTCCTTCTGAATATTCATCAGAAGGATTGATGCTGAAACTGAAGCTCCAAAACTTTGGCCACCTGATGTGCAGAACTGACTTATTAGAAAAGACCCTGATGCTGGGAAATACTGAAGGCAGTAGGAGAAGAGGATGACAGAGAATAAGATAGACAGCATCACTGACCTCAATGGCCATGAGTTTGAGCAAACTATGGGAGAT